>NC_142205.1:40990000-43490000 GCF_049639895.1 Pseudopodoces humilis
ATTATTTTCAGAATCTGTACTTATTTGAAAGGCAGAACTGTAGATGTAGAATATGCCAGTGCTAAGAGGCCATCTAGCATTCTGTGTACACACAAGATGCCCCGTGTGCAAGCTGGGCTTCCACACTTGCTGCCATGCACTACAAATAACAGAACCATTCCAGACTGCCATAATGACTACAAGAATGCAAGAGTATGGAAATGACCCACATTGCTCTTAATTACTGTGGCTGATTGCTACTGCAAGGTGACACTCAGTGTATATGTGAAATGTTAGAAGCTAATTATAATTTTGGTATTGTAATCAACACCAACACGGCAGTATGAGACCCTAATATTCACAATGAACAATTTTTTCCTGTTATTTAAGACTTCTGCAACAATACAATGATACAAAAATGCCCCAGGAACTGACACTTTTTTTTTTTTAAGTATCATGTCTCCACTGGGCATTTTGACTATGAAAATAATACAATATAAAATTAATTATATAAACGTTAAAAATTATAAGTATATAATTAATATGAAATAATAAATATTAATGATTATTCTGTAGAAAATTACAATAAATTTGGATAACTTTATTATTATATCTAAAATTTATTTGATTATTATTATTACAGAATACACATCCAATTCAAATGTAGAATACTACCTTCATTAAGAAACTAATTAGGAAATTAATTTATGCAAAGCTTTATCAACTTTATTTTGTGGGTCATCAGGTAACTTTTCTACTTTGACATTCAAAGACCTATTATTCTTAAAACTGGGGTGCTGTAATTAGTATGTCTTTGACAGAAATAGCTCCTCAAACTACTAACATTCTACTAGATGATGATCTTGTACTGTGGGAGCAGATCTCCAATTCTCAAACATGATATGTGAAACCATCTTGTTGACCTTCCATACCAAACAAAAGGACAGGAAGTTGTAATGTCATCAGTAGCTAAAAAGTGTAACAAAAGCAAAAACTTTTTAATTTAGTCAGTAAATCAAATATTAATAGGTCAGAAAACAAACACAGAAAAGAACAGAACTATTTTTTAAATTTAATTAGCTGAAGATTAAGTACTTTAAAACACCCTTATTTATACTGAGTAAATACTTAAGGTGAATAAGTTCAAATAAATCTAAATTCTAAATTTTGTAATATATAGATATATTTATTCAATAATGGTAAAATTTAGTTACATTTTCTTAAGATGCAGTTTTATGTCTTTTTAATTTTCATTATGTAATTGAGCTACCAAAAATATTTTTAATATATTTGGTCTTACTAATAAAAAAATCTAAAATATTCTACTTCATGAATTCTTCAAAAGTATATTTAGATAATTTTTCTCCATAAATATGCAGGACAATGACTTTATATAATCATCATATTCCCCATGTGGTTTAAGGACTTAAGTGACCAAGGTTGTTCTTACCAAGGTTCCCAAATAATTTAACTTCCATTAAAATAACTGCTGAAATGGCTTCTCCTTTGAGACTTAGTTCCCTCAGAATTGAAATTTCTTTCCACCATTCAGGGTATTCATAAAATGAAAGTAGTTCACTTCAATGTCATTTCTTTAAGAACTCAGATAAATGTCACAAGAAATTAATTTCTACAATTTTGAAAAAAATCTCATTGCACCCACACCGGGGGAGAGGGAATAAACTAAATCTCAAAACATAAAAGTACTTTCTCAAGCAGTCACAAATCTGTAGAGAACTGCAAATGCTGTTCTTGGAGTCTAGAACCATAAACATACTGCCTGGAGTAAAGAATAAAAAAACATTCAAACTACTGCTCTTTTGGTGTAAATACTGCACAGCATGCACAACTTCAGATGATATTTTAAAGTGAAAA
The DNA here is from genome assembly GCF_049639895.1 of Pseudopodoces humilis. Lineage (NCBI taxonomy): Eukaryota > Metazoa > Chordata > Aves > Passeriformes > Paridae > Pseudopodoces > Pseudopodoces humilis. The sequence continues at coordinate 40,991,855 of NC_142205.1, forward strand.
CATTACAAGACAGAGATGACTAGGATTAGTAGGAAAGGAAATTGGGATGTCAAAACACAGACAATGGAAATTTATTTATTTATTTATTTATTATATATGAGAAGTGAAAAAATCTGATCATGAGAATGATAGAAATCAAACTTTCTAGTTCAAAAGCATGATGCAGTAATTTGGGATCAATAAGAAAATCTGCAATAAAATTGGAGATCATTGGTTGATAAAAACAAAAGAAACACAGATCTGTCACTAAGATTAAAATGGTTACCAGAAAATAGTGTGATAGAATTGGGAGAAAATTATTTCCAGAAAGGATAAAGAAATATTAAAGCCTTTGTACAAAGCAAACTAAAGTCTTGGGTGGCAAACAACGTACACTTCTGCTCCTTCAGCATTAATGCATCAGGAAAATAAACACTGAGAAGAAAAAAAATCTATAATTATTAATGAACTGTAACAATTAAGAATGAACTAGTTAAAAGTACATACAAGCTGGAAAATAAAATATGTTTCTAACCATAGCAAGTGCAATGTGGAAAGAGAAAAAAATAAAACCTCAAAAATAACAAAAATAACTGCTTTGAGGAAAAAAAGAGGAAATACTGATTACTGCATTCTTTCTTTTAAAATATCTTTCAAAATGGCCTGAATCAATTCTTCTGTGCTTCCCAGATGCAAGGATCTCAAAAAACAAGAGAAGTGAAAATTAATCACTTGAACCCTGTCAATCACAGGAAAGTACAAGCATATCTTCAGTAGTATGCTACTGGGTGCAATGGCAGTCCTTGCACTAACTCAGTGCTCAGATCTGACTCTCTTCACTATTTCAGCTATGGACCTTTCTTTCCTGTCAAACTAAAGAGCCAAACCTGCACTTTCCAGCCACATCTGCTTCACAAATCCATGAAGTACCAGTCCTAAACGCTCTCTTAAGTTATCAGAGTCCATGCTAAATATTACAAGATATTTCATGGCTGAGTCTTTCAAGTCCTTAGAGGCTTCTCTGGAGTTAGTCAAAATGAAACTCTGGAAATGTAAGTTCTATAATTCTTCTACATCTCAAACTTCAAAAAATGAGGCTGAGGTATGATTCATAGTTTTTACTTCAATTTAATTTAAAGAAAAATAATCATGTTTCTTTTCTCAATAAAGATTTCCTGTGGCTTTAGCTTTCTATTCTTGTAGAAATTTCAGTATTTTGATGTGAAGACAGATTGAGGTTCACAGACTGCTGCATGGGTTTTTTTTTTCATCCCCTCTTGTAATGCAATTGTTAACATAAATACTTCTGCAAATTAAAAAATATTTCAAAATACTTATAAAAATAGTGGCACTAGACTTTGTTGAAGATACTCAGAAAAGACATTGCAATTTTCTTTCAGGACAAATTTTCTTTGCCTCCTAACAGACAACACTTTTGCAGGAGAAATGACTCAAAGTCTTGTCAGCTCTTATGTTTGTTTCTGGCTTTCCACTGTGTGAGAGGATTTCTCTACAAGATTATAAGGATTGTCATCCTTCCATCATGTTTCCAATGCCCATCTTTCCATTCTGTAACTCTTGCCTCTTCAGCAAGAATAAGCAACTCTTGAACTGTCTTCCCAGTGAAAGGTAAAGGATGCTTTGTTATGGAGCAGTTCTGTTTGCTTTTATTTTGGCAGAGGATCTATTCTTAAAAGCCACCAAAACAGTTACAATGAAACAGATTGGTCTGTCCATGTCACACTGTTGGTTCAAAAATAGGTGCTTATGAAGATATTTTAAACAAAAACTAATGCAGAGAATCAGTAAATTAATGTAGTTATTGCTCTGCACATTTTCTTTTTGAGATGCCTTATTACTTAGAGGACTAGTTACAATTCATCTTCTAGAACAGAAAAAAAGAGGTAGGATGATTGATTTCATTTGTCTATCCAATTTGTACATATCTTTAATAAACAGAGCTAGGTATACAGCAAAAATATGACTGAACTGTAAAAATAATTAACTTTTGTTCTCATTGTATCACTTTGATATTAATTTTCATTGTGCCTTCAAGCAGGTGAAAAGCATGGAAATGTTCCAGTGAATGCTTGCATACTTACTTTGGTTCTTTCTTCCAGTGCCGTGGCCCATGAAAGTGAGGCAACTTCAGGAGTTAACACATATAGATAATGCCTTAAAATTATCATCTGCAGTGGCAGGTGAGCAGTAGATTGTCTTCTTGGGTTAGAGGCTTTTTTCCCCTTCAAAGTTCAGCTATGTGTCCCGGCTAAAGCACGTACCAACGCAAAATCACCGAAGGCAAGGACAGTGTGTGACTGTGGACAGTGCCACTGTGACATACTGGAGTGAGGACATTTCACTGCCCACCATTTACCTCTCCATCAAGTAGTACCTGTGTCCCAGCAATTACAGAGATGATGATGCACCTGCACAAGACCAACTGAAATGACTCCTGAATCTTCCCCAGTGGTGCTTGCAGATCTGCATTCTCACTGAGTATTTTGGAGAAACTACACACACTTTGTTGTTTTGCCCATAACCCCAAAAAAATGCAAAAGTAATGCAATATATACCTTTGTTTAGGCTTTCAGTTGCACTAAGAGCTCTACAAGAACTATCTAAAAAGTAGAAGCATTAGCAAATATCAGAAGTGGTAAATATCCCAACTCAGTCTTTAGACTTGAATCATACTTGTGATTCTGCTAGTACCGACTCTGAGATCTCCTGAGGAAAACTACTACACCTTCTGGTATTTACAGAAACCTGACAGATGTGCCATTAAAGATAAAAATTCTGTCTCTGAAGATGTATAGCTATAAAATTATCTACAAGATTATTACTAACAAGTAATAGTATCTTGCTGATGTTTGTGTCAATAATATTTATTTGTCACATTTTTTCTTTTAAAAATATTTTAAAACCCATTATTTTTGTACTGGTATTTTCTAGACAGGATGTACCAAGCTTCTGCTGCTCATCTTAAAGCAGCACTAGAAACACCAGAGCAGCAGAGCTTTTTCATTCCTTTTTCTCAGTAGAAATTTCCAGAAATTATCAGTTTTGCTTGTGCAGAGTCAAAGATAACTTAACCAAAGATGAAGAATATGTCTTCACAAAGCTTCTAACTAATTTTCCAAACGTAAGCTTTTAATGCTCAAGCAATCACCAGGAACACTAGTTGTGTACATGTGTGCTAGGAGTGCAACTAGATACTAATGCATGCTATACATACAATTATTTTTTCTTTATAAAAAAGACACTTAAAAATCTCTGAAGAGAAACTATTCAGAAGTAGCCTGTTAATTCATGTTCAATCCTAAGTACAGCCATGTTCTGAAAGGGTTAGGTTCACAAAACCAGAAACATGCCTGTATGCTTCTGAATGCTTCTAAACACTCTTAGCACAAACCCAATCTCATTTTTACCAGCTTGTACACCTGATGTTAGGTTTGATTTAGCCGACAGGAATGCAATTAGCAGCAGGTATTATTACTGAACCTATCTTCAAAATCTGAAAATTTCTATAGTTGAGACAAGTATGATTCCTATGTAGTCCATTACCATTTAAGTATGTTACAGGATCCATTACAGGATCCAGTGAAAACTGCAATCTAGCAGTTACTGCTCTAATTATACAGCATATAGAAAATACCTGAGAACCTGTTTCATTTCATTTTCATGTTAGTGTATGCTTGAAATGTAAATGATTTATAACTATTTTAAAATACACTTTGTTAAATGTAACATCATGCACTAAAAACCGTGAGAACAGAAGTTTCTTTCTATTTTAGGACTTCAGAAGCACTTTCTTCGTACAGTGAGAGACACTCGGAGCACACAGACAAGGCGAGGCTGTTCTGCTTTTTTTGTCAGCAGCCTTAGTCTCCCACTCATTTGCTGGATGGATTTCACCAGGCTAGCTGATGTCTCAAGGGCAGCCTGAGACTCACACACTGAAAGTTTCATGTGTTTTTAAAGCTGCAATACCCAGAGCTAGAGAGTGAGGCTTCTAAGGCATTAATGTAATGCAAATACAAGTAGGAAGTGTTTTCAGATGCAGGCGTGTATGTTCTACAGCAGCCAGCAGGATTACATCCCATTCCCCATCTGCAAGCTTGAAAAATCATGTAGAATACTTTTTAAGACATGAATGTACACCTTTCCCATGTGCTTATTCACTGTATGGGTACCTAAAATATAGCAGAACTATTAAACAGATAAATGACATCAATTTCCTTCTTCAAACATACCTTGGTTTACACTGTATAGTGGAGCAGTTTTTTCAGGTGATTTTCCTTTGCATATTTATATCAAGACCCTTATATTTGTAGATAATTAATAAAATGTAACAATTATAAATAAACAGGAACATTTATATTTGTGAGTTGAGCTGCACGAATCACACCTTCATAGCAATCTTTTAATAAAGCCAAGGATAAACACATTTACATGAGAGAAGACCTACTTAAAAAAAAAAATCTAAAAAAATAAAAAAAATCTAAAAAGTAGAGGTTCTTACCCTAAAAAACTCTTTAGTGGAGCCAGAATCTAATGTCCCATAAGCAATTTCTGTTTGCTTGGAAAGATCCTCTGCACTTTCAATGGGAGACACCATCCTCTCAACCGTCAGGAAGGCAGCTAAGTTAGCCGTGTAGGATGAGATTATGATCAGGGTAAAGAACCACCACACACCTCCAACAATGCGCCCCGACAGGGATCTAGTAACAAGTATGAAATGGATTTGTAAAGTGAAATGGCAGTCCTAAAAAGGAACACGTTATCAGTTTTATGCAAACGGTGCATTATAATATAGGGAGGCATTTCAGGCTATCTCAGAGTCCAGCTCTGCATAGGCATCAGACGGGAAATCAAGGCATTCTTCACTGGATCTCCTGGGACTCTGCTGAAATCAGGACTCCAGAGTTTACTTTTGGAAGAACTTAGTGATCCAGTTCTTCAAAGTTTTGACAACCCTTGAAGGAAACTGTTCCCATCATAATGTGCTATATTTAACACAAACTTTTTGTTCCCTCTGAGGTGATTTTGTGTGACATTATGATGAGGATCAAACAAAATCAGCAAAACAGCCCTTTCAGATAAACCAGTATGCACTTTAAAATCAAGGGTCTTGATTGTTTTCCTAAGACATTCAGACAAAGACTGATTTCCACAAAACAATGGCTTATGCTGGCTGTGTGCACTTTGTACTGAGAAACAAACAGCATTACTTGTAAGAAAAACTTGCCCAGGGAATATCTATAGGCTAGAAAATGCACACGACTTTTGAAAGATACAAGCACTTAAACTGAGGACTGGACATGAAACAATCAGTGATAATACAGAAAAATGATGGAAAAAGTATATTTTTAAAAATAGTAATAATAATCTGATGTTTATAACTGCAGCAGGCGGGCTCTTATGGATCTGTGTTTTGCTTCTCCTGCTCAAGAAGAAAGAAGAAAAGAGAACTCAAGAAGTTATAGAAAACAGCGTAAAGCACACATCTCAACTCAGTAATTTTCAATAACAGAAAACTAATAGAGAAATACTAATATTACATTATTGTCAAACTTGGCTTTTTTTTTTTCATGATCCTTTAAAGTTTGAAATTGACTACCATTTTTTCACCAAATAAGACATTATAAGAAGCAGTACATAATCTTTGGAGATGAGCTTAATTATTTGGCTGAAATGTGCATGTAGTTAAAAGTCTAGTACTAGGGCACTGCAGTATTTTAGGTTTGTCTTGGTGTGTCTCCTATTTATTAAGTAAACAAATTAGGAATCACTCACCCAGCCTACTGCACTGTGAATGAGAGCAAAAACTAATTCTGACATAGACTATACATATATATAGATATAACTACATATATGTAGATTTAAAAATTATAAACAGTTATGAGAAGTGGATTTAGTAAGCTAAGAACAAAATTAAATAGAACCAAATCTAGACAAATTATTTTTTCCAATTGCTATTGCATAAAAACTCTGTCGTAATTCTGACATTAAAAGATTTATTCCATGTCACAATAGACTCACTAATTCACTCTACTACATGAAAATCAAGTCAGATAAGGCCTAAAATATGTTATTCAAAGTACCCTAGGAAAAAAATTATTTCAAGCTCATTCTAAAGTGAGATATAGTCTGCAAAAATGCTTTCCGTCATCTTTGAAAAAACATCACATACTTATTTTGAAATGGAGGTAACTGGAATATAAAATAATTCTGCAGGTAGAATACTGGGTTATAAGATACACTGAATATATTATATTACATATTTGCAAGGTAAAAACCTGTCAATGTGTATTTAATAACTGCCAACTTTATGGCACTTTATATTGTATTGATGACACCCTCTTTAAATGACAATTTTCAAATGTCCATGATCCGTGAGCAAAGTTGCCACTGACTTTGTGAAAAAAGAATAATCTCAATACCAATCCAGAAATTATGCTCCCTTATGGCCTTTTACAGGTAAAATTATTTGGGGTGTCATTTGTACTCAGAATTTCCCCAGGCAGTCTTTCACAGTTAAATGAGTAATTTCTTTTTTTTTTTATGTACATTTTGAAAAGTTCCTAAAATGTGCTAGCATGATCCTATGGCTTTAGAAGCACCTAATTTACTAGATCTTTAAGTACTAAATCTTTAGGTACTAAAATAAAAATTTCTGTGCACAATGACCTAAATTTGTGCACCATATCTTGCACTTAGAAAGGTATCTGGCAGAACAGAGAGCACACTCACATCTCAGAAAAGATGAGGAAAACTTTGCTCTAAGTTATGATTATCACATAATAAATTATTCTTCTCTATTATTCCTTTACTATCCATGAGGCAACATAGGGACTGCTACTACCAGACCATTTCCAGGTGGTCCAGTCTTACTCAGCACCTTCTATTCCAGAGTAGGGAACCCTAGTAACTTGTCTGCTCTAAGTCTTAGTTGTCGAGAAATGATTGCAGCAGTGCAAAAATTAAGAAAGGTATTTTGTTGATGCCTGAAGATTGTCCTTTTTATATTTATTCTGATTCATCTGCAGGCAGTTCAAACTCCACAGTGAAATGTTCTGGTGCAAAATCAGAAACAAGAAGTGTTTTTTAGGCCTTTTCTATTTTTATAATAAACAGATAATATAAAAACTAACCACCTTCCTCAAAATTATGGTTTCAATGAAATAAAGTTAAACGCTTCACTGAAACTGAATATTGAATATCCAAAACTGAGTCTCATGCACCTTTTATGATGACCATTTGCTATCAGTATTCTTGCACTACCTTTCAAATTCTATCAAACCAATTGTCAAACAACCACTGTGCTTTCATAGATAGTAAAATAATAATGATAACAAGAAAAAGATCATAATTCTACTACAGCCTCGATTAAATAAAAATAATTTTGTGCTAATAGGTGCCTTAGCATACAACTCCAACTTTTGTAATCAATACAAAAACCCCACAGGAGTGAAATTAACAAAACTTCTCATGTTCTGCAGCAATTTACCCTCTTCACTGTCTTGTCTCTTGTATACAATTCTTACTGGGTTATGTGCCAAATGCATTGCATCTTTCACCATAAAGGCTGGCATCTCCTGCTGTGATACAGCAGCATTTACAGAGAATTGCTTAAGTTCTCACACAATAAATGCTGTTATTTCTGTGGTAGAACAACTTGAAAACCTGCTGTTGCCTTTTGGGATGCATGATTTAATATGTAAGAAATGCTCCCTTGGTTTGATTTATTTTGACCACCAACCACTAGACTCACTCAAAATTGACCTGTTCCCTGTCTTACACTAGGATGTTTACAAGAAATGCAATTATACTAAGCAGTTTCAACTAAGTCCTCTGGTTTGATTTCCTTAAACCCTGCTGCCCTATTTAAATTGTTACTGCATTTCCTTCAAGCAGCAAGCAGCTATTTGCCTACCTACTTACCACTTTGCTGAGTCAAGGCTATAACCATTTGTGCACCAGCAAAATAGAATATTTAATGAACTGCAAAGGAATTAACTTAAGTGCTTTACAGTTGTCCCTAATAAAGTAGAAGAAAATCCATGAGGAATTAGGCACTTATAAACTGGACCTTCAGATTCATTTTCATAATTTCCTTTGTGACTTTTCTAAAAGTAGGCCATGGAAAAACGGCAGTGTTTTGCAAGCATCCACATGAAATTAGAGCCATCACAGGACTTTTACTTCAGTTCAAGGCTCTCTTGGGCAATAAGGGCGTATTAATAACCATGTTATGATATGTAGTGAGCTTTAGAGGGAAAGTGCTGCCTCTGCAGTTCGTGACTAGTATGTTACCCTTTTTTCCCATTACAGTTGTGGTGAACTATATGCACTGCCAACTGTAAAATGGGAATATGCAGCAAAAACACGGTACCCCTCCAAGAAGGCATGGAATGATGTGAACCTTATGCATTTTACAGTCTCTGCATGGTGTATATAACTTCACTTGGCAGATTTATGATCGACATTAAGACAAATTCGATCAACTACATCCTGACCCTATGTCACAGTCAAGTGCTTTCACTTCAAGGACTTCTGTGACTTTAGGGAGGGAAAAATCATAGCAATTAATTTCTCTCCAAGAATGAAAATATATGCACCACGAACCTCTTCTGGCTGAGATGGCCGAGACCAAAAATGCACAAAGTTGAAATGAGTGAGTAACCAACCTTGGCGAAATATCGCATCCTTGCTGCATAAAGGCACCCAGGGAAAACCAGAGACTATTAAATATCCCAAATTCATTAGTTGATTCATTAGTTTGCGTTTCTCTTCCATCTTCAAATTCCTCAGTGTGCCACTCGTATGGGCTAAATCTGCTGACCAGGAATAAAACTACACTGACCCCAATGTAGGCAAAAACAATGCACATCCAGATTTCATATGCTAACGGATCAAGAAATGAAAACACTCCTGGCTTGGACTTCTGAGGCTTCTTGATCATTATTGATATCCCCAGGCTCATAAAGGGCTTTGAGAAGTCAATCACCTCTTCTCTCACCAATGTTATAGTTAATGGAGCGATTGCAATATCGGCTTTCTGTAAAAGAAGAGAAAAAGCAAATAATAGCTAATGCAATGGACAGAGCAAAAAGTGGTTTAGTTTCTATGGCATTTCACAAATAGAAAATAGGGCAGCAGAGACACCAGCAAAATTTGTTTCACCGAGAACATCCTGTGGAGAATTTCAGAAATTTTTAGTTGAACTCATACTGAAATACATATAGCCATATGGTTGGTGTATTCCAAGCTTTTGTTTTTATATATACCCTTCTAACAGCATATGGCATTTAAAAGTTTAGCAAAGTACTTTGCTTTTCACCTGGTCAGAAGGATGAAATATGCATTCACGTTCTCCCAACTTCATTTGCATTTGAAATGTAATTTAATGTTTTACTTTCAAAGTGTTTCATGCCATTAGAAGTTATTAATTCCTATAAAATTAATTAGGTAACTTTCCTACACTCTACAGAGAAAACAAAACCAAACCCCACTCCTTCCATTAGTCACCTTTAATAGCTTTATTATAGAAAATTTTCTTACCCCATAAACAAGTTCTCCAACCATCCCATTCCAGATTTTCGTGTCTGCATCCCTTGCCCCATACTTGCCATCCCCAACAATTGTGAGCTTATATTTGAATCCACAGTGCTTAGCAATTTCTGTAGCTAAGTCCACACAATAGCCCTCATATCGATCATTTCCTTCAAGCATTTCGTGATTTTTCTTCATCATGACATATGGGGACTCCTGCACAGAAAGAACTCGCCTTAGCTGCTTGATAGGGACAGGGTGCATCAGTTGTACACTTCACAGATTAATATATTCCTTTTGACACGTGAAAAAAGAGAGCGGATACCATCTGAATCACACATGCTATGTAGACGTTAGTTGTGAATTGTTAATGGGACACGTCTTGAACACATTTAAAAGCTGCATTCTCCAGAGTCATACACAAACGACAATACTTACAGGCACAGTGATTCCCAGAAGTATGTTAATAATGACCATGAATGTTAACAGGAGTTATGCATTCAGAGAAGAAAGAGTAAATTCCAAAATCAGTTTCTTTCTCTCATACAGTTTGGATGGAAGAAGGCAAAGGTATTTAGTTGCTTTTGTAGCTGTCTTACAGGAGAAAATTATTTTCTGTTTCACAACCACATCTCTCCCTGAGAAAACACTTGAGGCTCTCAAGGCTATATTTTTATTAAATTGCTATACAAACAAAAGGTAAGATACCTATAACTATGCACTAAAGTTCTATCATCAGCAAAATTAGTGATGAGTCATAAGTTGTATTAATATATTTCCTCTTTTCTCAGTTGCTACAGAACTGTTGCATCCAGAGAAATTCCTATGCTAACCTATGGCTAGTCCAAACTGATAAACAAGCTGTGTAATTTACAGAAAAATGCTCTTCTATAATAATACACAATTTAATTTTCTAAACAACCGCAATATAACATTTAATGTTGAATTTTACACTTTACCATTCCAAAGCAGCTAGAATCCCGAAGCATGAGAACCAGTCTCTTTGCTGTTTGTCAAAATCTATGCTCTAAAATGAACACTATGGTTCTACCTGTCAGAAAGTTCCTCTCCTTTGAAAGCAGGTATTTAATTTCCATTTCCAGATTTAAAAACCATAACTTTCTAGGATGTTCAAAGACCATTCATCCTCTACAAATCAAAACCACATCCTGAATCCCATACATTTCCCTGATTTCTAGATTTTATTATGTATCACAATAAGTAACAGCTCACAACCTCAAATAATAAAAAGCATATTTAAACTAACATAATGTCGAGAAACAAATCATTGTAGGACAGACTGTCTTCTGACAAAATAGGAGGTTAATTACCAAAATAGTGGTGACAATAATAGTCTTATTTTCTAGTCCTGAAGATTCATTTCCAAGAGGGCCATCAAGAGGATTCACAACCATTTTGTCCACTTCACTCCAATATCCAATCTAAAGAGAGCGCATAGGATGCACAGACACTAGTGAATATGAACTTTTCTGGAAAAGGCAAAACATGTTATTACTATGCCCTTGATTTGTGCTCACAGAGAACTATTTCAGCTATGGATAATTCAGCACTGCAAGCACTTCTATTTATGTAGTGAAAGACTACAACAAACAGTAAAAAGATTGAGCTAATGACATTTGTTTACATGACTTTGTCTAGAACAGGTATACTATTTTTATTCACACATTAACAGGTTTTAGTATAAACATCACACGCTGTAAAACTGAAATACTCCAGATTAGCAAAACATGTTTTCCCTGAAAGATTTGAAATTAGAGCAGAAACACAAACACATTTATAAAAACATCACTAAAAATCTGTATCCAGCTTTCGCCATTTAGAAGCATATTTCTCCAAATGCTGGCTCACATTTAGGAATTCAGATCAGAAAGCAAAAAGTTTAACCCACAAAAGTGAAAAGAAAACACTCTTATGTAGTACTTACCAGAAATAATAATTCATATTTGTTAGAAAGAAATATTAGCTATGTTTACTTCACTCTGCAAGACCACTGTAGCATACACCTATGAATAAATATTATCACAACTCATGCTTTAATCTAATGTTTCATTACCTACCTTAACCCATTGCTTAGAATGGTAAAACCTTTAGAGACACTATAAGACAAGTCAAATTACCTTCCGAGGACCAGTACTTTTGAGTTCCATGACGTTTATTGTAAAATTGATTCTCTTTCCATTCTGATCAAATTTTATATTTCCTGTTAGCCCTTCCACCTGAACCTATAATAGATGAAGATGGAAGCGGTAGAAAAATTAAGTTTGTTTCTTTTTAGGTAAAAAGTTTTTTTATTTCCACAGATGATTATTGATATTTCAAAAACATTGACTTTAGAGTGATTTTCATATGCAATATATTGTTAGTCAGGCTCCTGAGGACTTCACTTCCACATTATTCCCAGCAAGGTCCAGACAGGTTAGGAAACTAGAAGATTTTTTCCAAGCATTTACAGAGAACTTTACACATACACTCATCCCAGCATCCACTCCAGGGAAGCTACCTGTTTCAATGCCCTTTCTATTTCTACACCATGACCCCAGGGCACAGCTGGATTTGCGAGACAATCTCCAGCATTCCCTCTTCTGGAGATCTCAATCCTCTGTTTACGCAAATTACGGAAAGCTTCTGTCATCACTTGAACAGCATCATAGGTCAGAGCAGAGGTATACTGAAAAGAAGTGAAAATATGTAATTAAAAACCGTCTTCAGCTCCACTATACCTTCCAATCCACTTGGTAATCCATTAAACACTAGAAAGGATTGTAAGATATGCATTAAATCAATCAATTTTTTCTTTAGTTACCCTCTGAGGGGCATCTATGAAAATTAATCAGGTGTATAAATCCGAACTAAAGATTTACAGCTGTTTTCAGTGTGAGTTACATTTTTTCTCACCTACAGCTGTGTACCAATCCTGTGTGCAGATATGGCTGGAAGTCCATGCAGGTGAAAGGGAAGAAAAGAAATAATTTTCAGTGTTCAACCTGAGCTAGCCTATAAAAATAAGAAGTTGTTCCTCTGATTACACTCTTCATAAAGAAGCATTTATTCACACATCTCAAGACTTCATCTCCTCCCAGACATATACACACAGAGCAAACTGTATTTGTATATACACATGTTTAACTTTTCCCAATTAAATATAAAATCTCAGGGGTAGCCACTTTCAAGTGTGCAACACCTTGTCAACACCACACAAAAGTTTTGGGGCTGAGATGCCTGGAGCAAGTGGAGCCCCTCAAAGAGCAATATAGGTGAGGAAGAGCCCCATGTTCCTAAACTGACATAGCATAAGGAGCTTTACAACTTCTGAGACATCAGAGTGGAATCCTGCGATGACACAAGTAAGAAGCTGGGGCTAAACAGTAAAAAGCATTTATCTTCAGTGACTGGAAAATTTTACATCTCAACTAACTGAACTGAAACCACATGTGCACATACACCGAGGGCTTTGTTGGATGGCCTTTTTGGGTCTGGAACACTGCAATTATGCCAAACATAAGAGCCATTTTTGGAAATATGAGCCAGAATATAACTACTGGGAGGCATATGAATGAATGGAATGATCCCTGTGAAGGCTATTAGATGCTGAAAATATATAAATTGTAAAGTGGAGAGAAATGATGTATTAGCTCCCTGCTTCAATGGCTTAGACTTTAATGAGAATTTTAATTAGTTAGCTCAAGTCATGCAGAAGACTCTTGTAATTGTAATGAAAGCAAGCTCCCAAATTGAGATAATTTTTCGTGTGCAACTGTTAGACCTTAGAAAGGAAAGTAGAACTCTTTTTTAAAAATCAGTAAGCTTAGTGATCAGTGTCAAACTTCTCAATAAACTTTTCTGAGTGGCTTGTACAGAAATATTTAAAGGGATCAGAAAAGCAGAAGAATGAAGTGAAAGACTGGGTAGAACCACTACTACTTCCTTCTACTGAAACAACAGTACTTAAGTGGTGTCCATGAATTTGGAGATGAGGAGGAGAAAGGACCCTGACTGGCAGTACTTTTTAAAACATTGCTCTTTGCAGTACAGAAACATATTGTGCCACACTAGTGTTCTGAGAAACTTTAGAGACAGCACTATCATTAACCATCAAAAAATACTTGGGTAGCAGAGAAAATAAGAACTTGGATTGAGAAGTTATACTGCTATCTAATTCAGTTACTCTATGATTTATTGGATCATTGAGATACATTTAATGTATTATCTCAAGAATATTATTTCTATAGTATATAATTACTTGCCTTAATATTCATAGCTCAGTCATACATGAGGATTACGTAAAGCTTTGCCTATCAATCAGTATCTGTATGTGCATATATAAAATCTACGTGTCATACTTTAGATTAAGACAGCTTTAATCTAAGGATCTCAAAATATTTCAAAAGCACAGTTGGAAATGCCATGAGAGCAAACAGCCCATGAATCATTTCTTACTGCTTTATTGTGCATACACTTTCAGCTCTTAATAACCTTCATGGGGCTCATTAAATCTATCAACAGCTTCATAAATTGATGTAAAGTTGACAAACTAAACCAAAGTGAACTCATTAAAATAAACAAGAAATGACAGACCAATAACCTGCTTATGCAGAGGTGTGTGTGTGTCTCCATAATAAATATAATGGTCATAAGTTAAAGTATGCATTAGCCCTGCCTTGATTCACTTTGTTTTTCTGTAGATTCATCCACATTCTGATCTGCACTATTAAAATAAATGGGAACACTATTTGGAACATTATTCTTTGGAAATGGGATGGGGTCTTCCATCTTATAAATTTATGGCAGTGTAAATCTCCCAACATCATTTCAGTTCTTTTCAACTTTATATGATAAGGTCAGCAATTTTACTACAAAATTAATTATAGGTGCTATATTTGAGTTCTTACAGAATCACTTGCATTAATTAAAGCATGGCAAAGAATACGCAAAAATAAATCCTGCATCTCACAATTTTAGAACTAGGATAATAAGCTGATAATATCAATTGCCTACAGATTTTACGCCATTTGCTCTGAAACATGGATTGCATGAATGCCAAAAGAAAATAATTTTCTCTAAGTAGATGCCTTAATTGCCAAGCAGAGAAAACACAAGGTCCAAGAAATTTTCTTCAACTTAAATTTCTAATTTAACTTTCTGTCTTCAACTTAAAAGCTCTACAGACTGTAGTAAAATATGTGAGCTGCAATTGCAAAGATGAATTTGAAAAGTAAAGACAAAACAAAGTCATCCCAGACTAAGCAGAAGCTATTAAATGTGCTGTCCAAGAAAAACTGGCAAGATGTTGCATCTTGTAACTTCAGATATTTTCCAGTAACTCAGGAGATACCAGAAATCCTTAGTTAAAAGGACCAGGATTCCATTTTTTACAATCAGCAACTGAATCTTCTGAAGGTGAAATTGCAGAACACTACCCCAGAAGCACAAGATTTTGTTATATGTATATTTCAAAGTTGTAAGATATTATAAGAAAGGTAAGTTAGCCTGTTAGACCTGAATTTAGCTCAATGCCTGTCCACGCGCTCATGACAAAGCTGAGAGATATGATTAGACATCTGAAATAATTAAGACAGTATACTTAATCAGTGGAAAAGAAATAAAAATGTGAAGACATAAATGCAAAAAAAAAAATAAAAAAAAATAAGGAAAGTACTCTGAATCACAAGATGTCAAATTCTGTGACTTCTTGTCATCCAAACAAAATAATAGGAAAACTTTGGCAGGACTCTACCAGCTGTGCCAAAGAATGCAGTGCTGCTGTACAAGACACTAGAGACCTCAGCCAGAATAGCAGACCCAGCTGCAGCAGCGTTCAGGAAGGCAGAAATCAGTCTGCAACAGGCACAGATGGAGGTTCCTCACCACGTATGGGGGCCTGCTGTTGGAACAGCAGGAGAAGGGACACTGTATCACTAATAGAGGCTATGAGAAAGGAGGCCTAAAAACTGGTACTAATATTTTCCCTTGGTAAAATTCTGAGAGAGGAAATATAGGAAATGTTCTTTGTTGCAAGAGCAGAAGGGTAGAATCAATCAGTATAAACACACCTTCATCATTTTCCTTATATTTAAACAATTTCAATGCCACCAAATATACAAAATAAACTATGATAAAATCTCTCATCTGAATTTTGCACATTTTTCCCTCAACAAAGTACTTCTCTACTCGAATGCCAGTATATACAACAAAAGCAAAAAGATTGACACAAACATTGTCACATCTTTATAGATTACATATAAAATATAGGTATACACATATGTAAACACACAAGTGGAAAAGAAAAGAGACACAAAGTTACTTGTCAAGAGCTAGTGAAGGAACTGGACAACTGTCTCTTGTACTTCCAGTGTAGCCAAACTGATGCAACACCTATTTCCTAAGGATCTTTAATGTAGCTGGGAGCTATTTCGAAACAGACAGTATTGCACACACTTTGGAAAATACTTGAAGGTTGTCTGACAGATAGGAAAGGTAATAGAAAATTGCCTAATTGATTGGAAATGGCTATTTCCTTCTGGAGCTCACGGCACCTTGCACAGCATCCTAACAGGACATGGAATTGCAAAGAGCTACTTCCAATAGAAACAAGAGACATTGTCAAATCTTGTACACATAAGTGTAATTGGAAGTGAAGATGGCCCTTGACTGTGCCCATACTCATGCTTTGCTCTCACCTGTTTTGTGCAGGTATTAGCATGAGCAGGGCTGTGTACACAGCAGCCTGCTGAGCTGGTTGCCATTCAAACTGCAAGTGGGTCTCTAGCACCCGAGCATCTTCATTACCTGTGGCTGTGTTTCAAATACTGCAATGTGAGATAGCGGTCAGGGAACCCAAAAAAGACAGTGAGTGGCTCTTCCTCTTTGTTAGGATGATGCTCGTGTGAAAACAGGTGGTCTTAGCCACAGACTTGCTTCCAGCTGTGAATAATTGCATACATCCAAAGGATATTTGGAAATAATAATTTCAATTTTTTTAGCAGCAGCCCCAGTCCTGACTAAAAGGGGAAGAGAGATTAATAAAATGTAAAATTACCTGATAGTTTAAAAAAATTATTTGGATTGCTCTCAGTAAAGCTGGGGTTAGAGACCAAGCCCTATTTATCTTAAGGAATATACTATACTTATTAAATTTTGTTTCCCAAAGTTGTACAGTCACATCCACTTGAACTTTGGTAAGTCTTTATTCAAAGACAACTGCAGCACCCTGTGTGCACAGAAAATCTAAAAAAAATAGGCATTTTTGCTTTGAAGTGCCATACTGGCATGAGATGCAAAGTACACCCTAAGCAACCTGTCAATTTAGAAAAACTTAAGTTCAGCTCCAAAACTGCTATCTAGAAAATCTGAAGATTTTTTTGACATGTTTATGTGTTTGAATTATCTCTTTGTTTGGTTTAGAAAGGCTGCTTTCTGGCCACTCCCAGAACAGCTAGCCCAGCAGCAGGCACTAGCCAAAGCCAAAATCCCTGGAAATCTGACTCCTCTTTGAAAGACATACTCGCAGCACATCCAGCAGAGACTGACAACAGTGGGGCACTGGAATTATCCTAATGCTCCCACTGCAGGATATTTATAGGAGAAAGTGACCTTCTTTCACTCTTTTAAGAACTGAATATAGCAAAGATCACAAGATTTATAAAGCCCAGAGTGCTTGGCCTTTCTACCTATTTTATCTACTACTCTAGTAAGAATGAGATTCCTGAACTGTAATTCCTCCCCCAAGATTGCTTCCAGTACAGAACAATTTCCTCACTAGAGTTACAGAGGTGCTAATTCAGCAGAAGAAAAAGAGTGCAGGCATCTACTTTATTTTTTTAGTTTTTTTTTTTTACATGAGAACAGAGGTTTTTTTTTTTTGGTCCTCCATTACAGTAAATGAAAATAATTTACTTGGATTTTAATTCAAAAAGGTTTACAGAAATAACAAAAAGATTGGATTTGAATCCACAAAATTTTAATTATAAAAGATGCTGTTATATTTTAATCATGCCACTGCCTATGGAAAATATACATACTAACAAAATAAATAAGATTCTAGAATGATTTGTTTAATTTTACTTCTAACTTAGAATAAACATGCAAAAAACCCAATGCCACTAATGATAAAATCACCTTGAATTCACTGTAAAACACAAAGAATATACAAATTTTAAATTTTCACCCTATAAATACACAAAACCTTCTCCTCAAGGCTAAGCCAGAGCAAAGCATGTAACTCTTATAAGTATTAAAAATCAGCAAAAACTGAAGCCTTTGGTCACAGAAGTGTAAACAGACCAAGTAAGAATATCTCACAGGATGAGAACAAAATGTACAATTAGAAAGGCAAAATAATTCTCTGAAAAAAAATATGCTCCAAGAAGTGGATTTGAAAGAGTTAATGCAAATGTTTGAAGTGTTGAAGTATGTTTGGAGTTCTCTGCCTTTTTCTTGTGAGTGTGGGTTTTGGTGTTTGTTTGGTGTTCATTGTTTTCTTGGGGTTTTTGATTGTTTGGTTTGGTTTTTGGGTTTTATTTTTTTTTCCAGGAGTGAAGAGGAAGAAAAAAACTCAATCAGCAACCCTCATCCCTCATCATATATACTGGCGTGTTCTAAGAATTTTCAAAATAGGCCATTTCAAACTAACAGTAATATTTCAAGTCTTAAATTTAAAACAATAGGGAAAAAAAAAAAAAGAAACACGAAAAAACCTAAAACACAATTCCTAAAGCACCATTCCCCATTTTCATTATCCCTCCTCAACTACCCTAATCGGCAGCAAGATACCTGTTGGATCAAGATGAACAGTTTTCTCCTGCTTGCTGCAATCCAATTTCCAAGCAGAATACTAACAGAATTGAATACACCATTCTTACCAGGTTGCTGATTTCACCGAGACATAGTTACTGTCAAAGAATAATAAACATTTTGTTTTCACTTTTCTGCCACCCCATGCTAGCTAATATGGGCAGCTACATACATTAGTTAGTCCTTAATACCAGACTTGCCCCAGAAATAAACCTGCATGTCTCCTCTCCTTGCTCATTCAAGTATCCCCAGTGATTCTCCTCCTCCCTTATTCCCCTGACCCAAGAAATTTTCAGTCACAGAAGCCTCTCCAGCTCTGAGCTGCACCACTTTTCTGTGTCTTTCACTCACATTTCAACAGCCCATTTTCACTTTGCTGACCCCTTTTTTGCATGACATCATTCCTCCTCCTCCTCCTCCTATTTTCATCTTTGTCTATGCCTCCCTCTTCTCCTCTTCTCCCCATTTCTCAATCAAGCTCTACTGTCCTAAATTACACGGATCTTTGTGAGGCCAGGGTTATGTCAGACCTTGAAGAACACTTGAATCATGAAGGAATAGTAGCTTTTCCTGCTTCTATCCACCATATCCAGATGAATTGCTGGTTGAGGAAAAGCAATACAGAGTTCCTGGGAAAATAGGCAGGAGGAATCCACTGTTGGCTGAAGATCCTTAAAAATTTACTCAGAATAAGTGGACTCAAAGTCAAAGAAACATAGCCACACAGAGACATCAGAACTTGGCTCTGTAGTTTTCTGAAGTCTGGTTTAGCACAGTTCAGCCACTTTTACTTTTAGGATCAAAGTATCTGGGTCAATTGGCCTTTTGCAAGTCTGAGACAAATCTACAGACATTGCCTCAAACCACCCACTGCTTTCAGTGACTGAACATTTCATTCTCTAATTGAGTTTTCTTAAAAAAACAACAACCAACCCAAACCAAACCAACTATGCTGGAATGAGCTATTATTTATGCAAAACAGCCTTAAGCTATTAGAAAGAAGGTTAACACTGAAATTTCTTGTGCTCACATTTTTGTATTTATTATTTCAAATAGAGAAGACTGAATAGTGGGATTTGAAAGCCCAGTGAAACCAGGTAGTTGGAACTCCAATGGGAAGCATGATTTTTTTATGCCCAGGAAACCAAGATGCAAGGACTGAAAGCAGGCAGAACAATCTCAAAAATCTACAATTTTATAAGGGCACTTTGAAAGAAAACCAAAAATATCCCAGATCAGTTCCTGGCTCAACCTTGCAATAAATACTAAAAATTACCTATTTTTTAAAAAAATTAATTTTTAATCATTATGATTTACTTGAATTAAGGCATATTCAATCATATTTTTCTATTAAAACTGTAGCAGGTTCAACAGAATATCCCTTATAACTCTTATTAAAATTCATTGCATTATAAAACCATTTTCCAACACACTGCAATCATAAGAGGCATGGCCCAAAATGAAGGTATTGTCTAATTTATCAACTGTAAACTTTTGCTTTGTCATCTATATCTAGACAAACTGCCTTTTGAATTTTTAGTGTGAATAATTGCTTTCAGTGTTTTCTTCTTTGTTCAGATTGTTTTCCTCTTTGCTCCTTATTATAAGTGAGTCATCTAAATGTTAATTATTTCTGCAAGGTAAATAATTGTGTGCTATGTATTTTTGTACTTTTTCTTCTGCATGTTATCTGTATTGCATCCTTGAGGTAAATTAGCACCGGTATAGTTAAACCAGCATCTTTCAGTTACAAGCATCATTACTCCTGACTTATGGTTTCAAAATAATTGCCTAAAAGACTATATGACTTGACTGTAAAGAAGAGACTCGAAAATGTGAAACTACTGAAGACAAAACAAGGAGGTAAAAAAAATCTAGTGTTTTGGTATCTTAGCTAAGCATTGGTTGGGTGGGGAAAGAGATTATGAAGCCAGAAATACAATCATGGAAAGAGAACCTCTGAAACATCATGTGCTAGCATGAAACAGTTACACCCCACCAAAATAGCTGCAATGAGTACCTGGGCTGTTATCATCTTCTGACACAATGGGATTCTCTAAGAGTCTGAGCTGAATTAGGTCTTCAACCAGGCAGCCCCAAATTTTTTTCTGCCTGCTGCACACAGTTTCTGTACATATCATATGCAAGTTGCCTCAGGCACTTCAAGCCTCAGGTTGCTCTTAGAAAAGCTTATCCCAGAGTAGTTTGGCTTGTAGAATAGACTATTTTAGTTGTCAGACCTACAATGATTATCTGCTCCAACTGCCTGAACAATTCAGGGCTGACCAATGCTAAAGTGTGTTTTTAACAGAATTGTCCAAATGCCTCTTAGAGAGGCTTGGGGCATCGACCATCTCTCATGGAGATCCTGTTCCAGTATTTGACCACTCTAAAAAAATGAAATAAATGTAAATAAATGCTTCCAAAGGTCCAGTCTGAACCTGTTCTAGTGCAGCTCTGAACCATTCCCACACATCCCCCTGGCACTGGATACCAGGGAGTAGATGTCAGCACTGTCCTCTCTACTCCCCTCCTTAGAAAGCTGTAGAGAGCAATGGGGTCACTCCTCAGCTTCCTCTTCTCCAAAGGAGACAAGCTCAGAGTGCTTAGCTGTCCCTCACAGGACATGCCTACTTGAAGCTCAGCACTTAGGTAGGGGGTTGGCTCTGGCTGGACACTAGGTGCCACCAAAGCTGTTCTGTCACTCTCTTCCTTGGAGAGAAGAAGAGATAATATAATGAAAGGCTCATGGGTTGGGATAAGGGCAGGGAGAGATCACTCAGCAATAACCGTAACAGGAAGAACTGACTCAACTCCGAAAAAATTTAATTACCAATCAAACCAAAGTAGGATAATGAGAAAATGAAAACTAAATCTCCAAACCTCTGAACCCACTTCTCCCTTCCTCCTAGGCTCAACTTCCCCCACAAATTCTTTACACTCTGTTCCCCCAGTGGCACAGGGGGATGTGGAAGGGGGCTGTAGTCTGTTCAGCACCCATCTCTGCCACTGCTTCCTTCTCACACTCTTCCCCTGCAGGGAAATTTCTTCTCTGGCACCTGGTCCACCTCCTGCCCTTCCTTCTGCACTGGCTGTCAGCAAGGCTGTTTCTCTCATATATTGTCCTTCCTCCCTCTGGCTGCTGTTGTGCAGCAGCATTTACCTCTTCTTGAATGTGTTATTGGAGGCACCACCGCCTTCGCTGATGAGCTTAGCCTTGGCCAGCGGTGGGTCAGCCTTGGAGCCAGCTGGTATTGGCTTCACTGGACATGGGGGAAGCTTCCAGAAGCTTCTCACAAAAGCCACACTATGGTCCCCCTTCTACCAAAACCCTGCCCCACAAAGGCAATACAACTCATGTCTCACTAGCCTTCAAGAGATACAGATTGATATTCAGCAAACAGACCAAAGGCTGCTCCTCAAGAGAATGGGTTAATCAGATTAGCAACTGGAGACATTTGATGGGAACGGATGAGCTGTCCTTCAGTGGCCTTCCACAAGACCAAGAAGCTTGCCTTAAATGTAATAGTCTGGAGCAGCATTAAGGCTCAGAAAGCCCAGCATATTTGTAAATACACAATACTGGATCGAAAGAATGGTTCAACTTTTAGGCCTTTATAAAATGAAAAATTTTTTCTTTTTGCTACTTGACAAAAAATTAGCCAGTATGCTTAACTCTATGCTTCAAGATCCACACATTAGCTCTTCTAGAACTGCAAGCATAGACTGGTATCACCCTTGGTTACAGCAGACATGTTTTAAATTTGTTCTGATTTAAATTGAATCTGAATTTGATTTGATTTGATTTGATGTATCAGCCAGCATTCATTTTGAAAGTTGTAAAAATATTCTGTAAAAAGTCTGCAAAGCACTTATTTTAAGCATCCTGCTTAATCTTTGAATCTTGTGCTTTTATCAGTACAGGGACAGTGCAGCAACAAATGAGAACAGTGTCTTTTCTCATCTCTGTCCTAAGACAGCAATTTTTTATAATTAGTATTTCATAAATTGTAAAGGTACATTTTTTAACGCAATTTGATACAGGTCCTCTTCTGGGCATCTGTGGAAAAGGCTTTTAGCAATGCTCCTCTTTCTTGAAGAGCATGTTTCTTTGAAATGCTCTTTTTCTTAGAAAGGGTGTCTTTGTCTATTTTCAGGACTGTACTTGGATGCTGTGATATGTCTTATCAGCTCAGTCATAGTCCATTGACTTGCATTCTGTAATGGGAAATGAATGCACACTTACTTCTGGATTACAAAAGGAAGATAATACAACAGAGTTGCAATGTTTTTGTCTGCAATGATAGAACACTTGCAATCCCAGAGACAATATTACCAGATAGGGGCATGTAACCACTCTCATTTCTATACTGGTGACGCAGGGCTTTTGTCAGCCTTCCTATTTGTTTCATACAGAATCTGCAGCGAGAGTTGCCTAGATTCCATGGGACTGGGGGCAAAAGTTCATTTATCAGCACTGGCAATTTGGACAACTACCTCAAAATCAAAAGGGGAGAAAAGTTATTTGTAAGATCACTTAAGGGACAAGTGGGAGACCAGCGCATTAACCTGCTCAGTAATCTAGATGCTTATACAGTTCTCCAAGAAGCAGAGGGTAACATGGCTAGAATAACAATATAAGAAGCAATGAAATGCTCACGAAGGACAGGCAACGAATTCAATTCAGCACAAGTTGATGAAAAAATCCTATACTTAAAAGTAATGATTAGGTGGACAGACATGGTATGATCCCTGGTATGAGGGGGAAAAAAAAAAGTAAAAGAAAACTAATACAAAAGAACCTTCTGAAGTGAGTACTGTCTCTGAGACACATGAAGCCATTATTTCCATTTCCTCAGCACAGCACACAGATGTGTTGCAGTAGCCAGTCTGGCATTTCAAAGAGGTACCAAATAGAAAGGTTCCAGGGCAAAATTATCTGAGAGCAGAAAACTCATAAGAAAAGGGATTATTTGGTTTTGCAGGGAGTAAAGCGAGGCAGGAAGGGTGGCAGCCCTCTTCAATGAGAAAGCAGAACCCCCTCACAGCCATTAGGAACATATAAAGGAGTAATAGATTAGGTGATATAAAGGCTGATTAAGGTTAGACAAAAGCCAAAACCAGGATGATTTAAGTGCTGAAATGGATGCTTGGAGAAGCTGTGAAATCACTACTCACAGGAACTGCACAGGTTTACCTGATTCTGCCTTCAGGCAAGGAGGACAGAGCGGGTGACTGACTGCTCAAAGACCTTTCCTGCCCTGTTTCTATGGTTTCTATGATTCTGCCCTGCCTCTAGCTCCCTCAAGGATGGGAATGAAATGTGACATATCTCTAACCCTACATGTAATGACAAGCAAAAATGACAAGTAATACGTGTATAAGGGCAAGAGATAGAAAGCTACACAAAGAAATACAGTAACTGATACAATCAATGTCACCAAATATTGAAATATGCATCTACACTTTCCTCACCATCAATACCTCTAGCTTTTATAAATTATCTGATAATCTAATATAGGTCTCAGTTTCTTGAGTATCAGTGCAGTCCTATATATATCTTGAGCAAACAATATAAAAAAGAAGAGAGGTCGGCCTTTTAAACTGAATTTAAAATGTGTTCAAAATTAATTAAATTCAAGAAAATAAGTATTTAAATTACTTTACTTTTCCTATCCATAATAAAATAAACCTCAAAAGTGGAAGGTTTACAGCAATACAACATTGCAACCACTTCATGCTCTCTAATACACATGCAATTTCCCCCTAGTGTAACACCAGAGACCTTGCTACTGTGATTTACTTTTCCATCATTGATAAAGACTGCATCTTGGTTTCAGTTTGAGTTCTTCACTTTAGTCACACATTTTATGTATTTCCCTATTATTATTTGCAGACTGTGATTCTGCAACATGAATCTGTAGGTAGCTTTGGGCACTCAAGAATCAGAGAGACAAAAGGATGCTATTAATTTCCCATAGCCACATCCCTTCCCTTTTTCCTAAATGAGAGCAGTACGGATTTCATATGCTACACACTTGTAATACAAATGTATCTGAAGACCTGACACAGACTCCAGTTTACTTTGTCAAATATCAAGTAAGAAATTCACTACTTCTGTCATAAAGATTTTAAACAACAAAAACAACCACAATAAAAAACACTTTGACTAAGTTACTACCAAACTTGGCCTCATAAAAAAGGAATCTATAATATTTTTCTTATTAAAATTAAAGTTGTGTGTTTTAAAGGACTTTTCTACCATGCATTTAAAAAAATGGTTCTTCCTTCCTGCTGAACTTTTTACTCATTTCATTATAAATTAAGAATATGTTTCATAGTCAAACTATAGCACAAAAAAAAGTTAAAGCTAGAACATTTGCAACTTATTGTTTTGTCATTTAAAGCTATTTAAGAAAGTGTTCTTATTAAAATTTGTGATTTTATTACTTAAAAAAATTATCTAACATTACAATTGAATTATTCTTTTTAATATCTTGCAGCCACTAATTGATCCTCATGATGGTTAGAGAAAGTGAGAAGGTACTATTATCCTAGTTTTATCCAGAAGTAAAACTGAGGTGAAAAAGCTAAACCACTTGCCCGGTGTCACATCGCGTGTCACACAGGCCTGAAATCTGACCATGATTTTGTACGTCAGGCATAGCATTTAATTTTGTAAGTCTTTGTAGGACTTAGGCATCTGTCTCAAAGGGACTGTCTAATCATTTCTTTGGGATTATGTTACATCAAAAAAGTGCTAAATCTGTGCTCCCCAGAAGCATGATTAATATTGGTCTTTAAACATATCAAACTACAGAGAATGAGAAACATTTCAAAAACAGAGAAAGAGAAAAATCAAAACTAGTCATTAGATCTACTTAATCTATCATCATATCTAAACCAATTTCCTAACAAGCTGCCAGGCACAGATTTACAGTGACACAAGAAAAAATTGTCCTGAACATTTTTAAGAGTGTAGCATCCTTCCTCAATCAATCCTATGACAGAGAATGTTAAAAGTGCCCTAGCAAAATACAAAATTGTGTTGGCACCATTGATTTTCAAGGGCTTTCTCTGTCTCTTGTGTTTCTATCTCAGACCCTTCACTTCCTGTACCTCTAGTGCAGTTGAAACAAACATAGGACATACCTTGATTGTACTAGTGTGTGCACCAGGATATTCTTTCTCCTCCAGTGTTGACCAACGTTGTATAAATTTTGACACCATAGGATCATCATAGTCAACTATCTGAAATCCTGAGACATTAGCTCCTCCAAACTGAATTTTTGACAAATCTCCATCAGTAAATCCCTGAGAACAGAAAAAAAATATGTCTGTTATTTTAATAGTTTTGGCAGTTCTCTCAATAGTGTATAAAAAGAAGGAGTTACTGTATGACCTCTACTGCAGAAGAGTAAGCCAACATTTTCCTCAAACAGGATCCAACTTAAATCCTGGGCTGCCAGGATTAAGTCATCAGTTCCATCAGCCAGCAAGGGGGTTCTTCTTGCTGCCCACTAGACAAACACTTTTATAGAGAGCAAGGGCTGAGTGGACCTGACCTTGCCATCCTGGCTTCCTAAACATCCTGCTAATTTCAAGGGCACCACTTAAGTGAGAAAGGGAACAGTGGACATGAGTAACAGGCAGGCAAGTTTTAGGCAGGAATACTTACAGCCACAGCTGTATCCTCTTTTTTAGGAGCTCTAAAGCATGTAGAAGGACTTACCATCTCCACTTCCTCCTCCTCCCTTTGACACAAAGAACTACTTCTCATTCTTACAAAGTTCTTGTGTTCTGTTTTCTGTGTTCTGTGATTTAACTTCACCCAAATAACCATACAAATGCATCTACATGAAATAATGATGTCAGACACTTCATTATAAATGAATGTTGTGAGTGAATACAAAAAGAAGCAGCAACTTCAAACTGCATTATCGTAAGTTGCTACAATTGTTATACTAGATGCTCTTTAATTATTGCATATTAATGATCTTCATGTGTTGCTGCCTGCTAATACAGACACTTCTGCACGGATCATGTAACTTGAGAGCTGAACAGGAACATTCATTGGACATTCAAAGCTTTTCTCCATCTATCAGCATTTTTTTCAATTTTCAAAATAGATCAATTTCTTGAATGACTGATCAGACTGGGGGAGAATATTACTGCAGTCCGTAAAGAAGAAAGCAGGCGGGTTCAGTGAAGATGAGATATGACTCAAATGCAAGGTAAGTTTTCTTTCTGACAGAGAAAAACAAGTTTTTAAAATCACTACCATAAACATATGTTAAACAGCTTTAAAACACAAGATTCAGTAATTTTTAGATCTTATGGACTTACTGTTACAAATTTAAAGCAATGGCTAAAATAGCAACCAGTTAACATAATGAAATCCACTGGGCACATTTTCTAAAATTTCCCTTAAGACTCAAAATACTGTTTATCCAACATTTGCAATGAAAACCACAGATGTCTAACAGATAATTTTTTTCACATTTTGCTAAGACTTTTATGCCTGCTTTATGAATATCAGCACCTCAACTTCTTTATCCAAAAATTAGTCATTGAGATACAAGAATGAAACCCCAGTGTCCAGCTTTTGAAGAAGCCTTTAAAGCATCAGGCCTTTTCACACCCTGGCACCCACATGACTCTTCAGAGCACTGCCTGCCTGGAGGGGGAAGTGCTTTCATCAAAGGCTGGGAAGAGACAGGGGTTATGCCTCAAGAACCCAACCCACACCATGCTCCTTCTGTTTCCTCTGGCTCCTCAAAGGACTCAAAGGAAGACAGTGTCAATTGGGGCACTCTGGGCCCTGCTGGAATTTCTATCAAACACTATCACAGTTCAAGAATAAATGATGAAAAAGATGGTTTGGTGGCATTTGCACTATACAACCCCGAAAACTTTTCTTGAACACGGTAACTGGGATTTGAGCATGCAGAATTTGCTTTGTCTGTTACAAAAAAACCCAGATGGACTAGTTCCCCTAGCTTCAGTAAGTGTTTATAGACTTCAATATCAGTAAAATGGCCCTTCATCTTTAGACACAATTTCAAAAAAAAAAATTACTTTGACAGAATTTAGTAAGTTTTCTGATCTTTCCCTGCAGGAACACTACTAGCTATACTGTCTGATCATCTATGTTCAAGAAAACATTAATTCAAACTGATTATTCAGCCAATCTGAAGGACAAAATGTGGAAATCCAAGACACACTAGATGTCTAGCAGAATGAAGCCTGAGAACCATGATTCTTAAGTAGTTGAAAAGTTGTGAGAAAGAAATCACCTTGCTGAATGAATGTATCATCCTATGATACAGAAAGTTATTTTTCTATTTTACATATCCTCTTTTTCTAAAGTATGTAGAAAAAGAGAAGTTCTATTGAAGGAGCTGAGCAACCTTCATTCCCATTGATGGGAATATGATAAGAGGCATTTAAACCCTGAAAAAACTCAGCCAATAAACCAATATAATGTCAACACATGCATTCATTTAGTGAGGATAAAGACATCTAGTTTTTTTTCTGTTTTCTAAAATGTATTTAAAACAATACTAGTAGGTGGGCTGCCATAAACAGTCAAATGAGCAATACAGGTATTTTAAATACTAAGAATGCTTACCAGATTTGCAATGATATAGTGGTATCCTTTAACATGTTTACCAATTGTGATAACCTGTAAAAAAGAAGAAATATCCCCATAAAGGAGAATGTTCACCTGGTACACAGACAAAGACTTGAAAGGTACAAAATGCAGTATAATGTAAAAGCTGGTTAAGAGCTTTACGGTATACAATACTGAGCTTGTGTGATGCTTTATGCTTTATTTTACCTAATGCACTGCTGAACATACTCTTTGCTGGCAGAAATTAGGTGTGCTGAAGTCCAAGTCCCAAGAGGGACAGTCCCTCAAGACAAGGGAGCTGAATGCTAATTACTGTGGTGCGTATTCAGCCAGGAGAGAGGAGGCATCATGCTTTAGCAACACTGTGCCTCACAGACTCCTGCTAGATTCTGCCCAATGTCATTAATGAATTATGAGGAAGCCTTGTAAAGTTCAAACTGTTTACTGCCCTAAGTCTTCCTCATAATCTCCCTCACCAGCTGGTGGTTCCTCAACAGTCTCTTTTGGGAGACCTGCATCACAGATTCTTCTCCCAAATAAGCCTAATTAGGCCTATGTTTGCATGGGGAAGTTTGCATTTGGAAGCTAAGCACTTCTCCAGAGGAAGTTTGTGCAAGATAAGAGGAGTCTAGAGGTTTATTCCATCTTTCGAACAATGAGAACAACTTAAATTAAGAGTGGATGACTCATTCATTTCCTCATTTAACATACAACATATAACTAAAATATTGAGACTAAGTATCCTGAAACTTATATCAGGGTACTAGTGAACAACACTCCACATACTTGGCTTAATGAAGCTACAAAAACATAATTGAAAGAAGTTTTAACACTGAGTTTACCAAAGCTTGGGACTCAGAAGGATCACATTACACAGGTGATAGAAGCAATTAAATTGTTCCTCTTTTGAGGTCAGTATATATCTGATACATGAACTTAAATAACCTAAAACACTACTTGCATCGGACTATTAAAACTAAATACTTATTGAGAGGCTTAAGAACTATTTTCAGATCTATTTCTTATGTAGCTGCTGCTCAAGAAGAAATAAATTTCAGTTAGACCAAATAGATTAGCTCTTATGTATGAAATACTTCCTCATCATTGGTGTCTGATAAGACAACCAGTAGCTGCAAGCCTTTGGATCAATGCTCAGGAACTCTGCTCTAGCTGCCACTTGGTACTCTTTCATTAATCCAGCTTGCTAAAACTTTCCACTTGTTCATATGAACACCAAGGATGCTGCCAGTTAAAAGTGAGAAAAGTCTGTAGTAGTTCCAAAAGCAATGATGAAGGAGCTGTGCACACAAAATCTGCTCAGCAGTTCAGAGGATCTTCTCTAGCAGGCATAGACAAGTAGAGGCAGTAATTACACAGCTGCCCAGAGGGTGTTATCAGGGTGAAATGAGATTCTGCAAAGGAAGCTGCTTGAGAAGAGACAGAAGCTATATAATGAAGAGCGTGGTAGCACAGACCTGCCAGATCAGAGAAAAGGAATATAAACTTGTTTAAGGAGAGCTTGGGAACTGGAATATTTCTCAACGTACATGAATTGTTGAAATCTGGAAGAGAAACTATAACACAAGACAAAAACCAAGAATGATGAAGCAGAACAAATGTGTGCAAACACATTTTGTGGCTATACAAAGATCCAAGGCTACAAGATCCAAGGGCTACAAAACGTAACTGGGTGAACCTGAGGCTGTCACCCCAGCTTAAAATATTTTCAGGATAAATCAAATGCACTAAAATGAAAGATCTGATCAACAATAGAAAGCAAGGAAAAAGTAAAGAAGTTGCTTTATTTGCACACAAATAATACTTTGGCATTCAAGGAAAATCTGATTAACAGAAAGCCTGTTGCATTTCTTACTGCAAAGATACACAGAAATTATTAAATTATTCTGTATTATTAAATATAATACAGAAAAACTACTTCAGGCATCCTCATGAAATGAAGGAAATTTCTGAGGGGTTTTTTTTTTCAGGGCAGGAATTAAAATAATTTTTCAAAAATAAATCTGGTAGCAAAGCAAGGCCTGAAGTAAACAGCCATTAGGAAAAAAAAATCAGAAGAACACACTCAAAGGACGCTCACAGGCCAAGAAATCCATTGTTCAGCACTTCATTTTGAGAGATAGAGAAAATTAAGAGAGAATCAGTTATTCAGACTTTTTTATAGGCTATTTGAGAAATTGAAAATGAGTTTACCTTTAAATGTAAGGAAGGGAAGTTACTGACTGTAAGGATAAGGATGGTGTAAGGGCTTAAAAAAGAGCCCAAAGTCCAGAAACAACTAGGCTATCTTGTGAAAAGAATTCCAAGACCATGTGGGACAGCTGAGAACAGCTTAAGAGAGCATATTCCAGGGCATAGCAGTAAACTATTCAGAGAACAATAAATTAGAGTTATATCAACTGACCTGTGAGGCTGATTCAGTTATCAAGGATTCTTCAGTGACTTACAAATCAAAACAGCAGAAACAAAGGCTTAGCTATCTGTGTGCTTAAGGAGTAGCACAAGTCTGTGGGGATAAGATGAGAAACTCTAAGCATCTAAAAAAGGGGGAATCAATCAAAGTGTAAAATGCAAGAAAAATATCCCAGAACTGCAATCAAAATAAGAAGCAGACAATGACAAAAATAGGTCTATTATTAAACAAAGACTGCAAAAGTGAGTGGTTACTGAAGGGTAACGAGGGCTCTTGTCTATAAAAAGTAGCTAAAAGGTGAAACTGAATAAAATTACAGTCAAAGTTTCATATCAGAAATTATCATGAATTTTCATACTTATTTTAAAAAGAATGTATAGATAGCAAGATAAATGGTAAAAATAGTCTTGCCAAGATCAAAATACGTCAAAGCAGTCAGTATCTTTTTTTCTCTGGCCTGATAATCAGGAAACAGCAGATGTGACATAACTTAAGTCTAAAAAGGTGTTTGCTCTGCAGTGCATCATTAAAAACTCACAAGAAACATGGACAAGACAAAAAGTCACTGTAAGGTAAGTTGAGAACTGTCTGAAAAGCCACACAGAACCAATTGAAGAGGACCTATAAGGAATCCTTATGTCAAACATTGCTCTACACTTTAAATTTCTTGACATTGATAAGTCAAAAAAAAAAATTATTTTGAAAAACAGCAGATGACAGAAAGATCACACTCACAGAGATCAATCACTCTTGAGAACAGGATCAAATTAAAATTTATCTTGAAAATTAGAAAAACAGTTTGTGGATATGAATTCCAAATAAAACAACAAACATAGAATGTACTCTGTTAAGGACACTGCTCATTGTCTGAACCTCTTCAAAATATAACGACCTTCAAAACAGAGACCAAAATAACAAGCCCTTCAAGAAACCTTCAAACAAATACATTCATACCCTGATGATACATCCTTACTGATGCTGCACAGTCTCACATGACGAAGCTCAAGCCAACAGGGAACTATCCTTACAATTTTCCATTGTGCCCTGCATGCATGAAAAGTAGTAAGGTACAGAGCCAGTAAGACCTTCCTAGACACTAGGACTGAAGTGGTGGATTTCAAAGTAAAGCAGTAATTTGAATCAGAGCACCGTGATAATGTTGCTAAAAAGAAAATTTAGAAAAAAAAATCATTTTGGCAAATAATTTGCATGGGTGAAGAGAAGACAGATTTTGCTGTTCTTTTTAAAGCTCTGGAGGCCTTTAGCTATGAAAAACAGCATCCAATTTTGGTTAACACACTTTAAGAGTGACACAAAATGAAGAGACAAGCAAGGAAAGTACAAACGACAAAGAACTTCAAAACACGAATTTCAAAGGGCATTAAATGAGAAAGAGAAGCTGTGATACAGTCTTCCCAAGACATAAAAGGTTCTCAGAAAATGCATTAGAGAGAGAAAATACTTTCTAGGTGTAAAAAGAACCAACCCTTAGGCATAACTACCTACACTGGACCAGGTATAATAGTGTATTGACTATGTATAATACAGTATACTCCTTTGGTTGTGAAATAGTCTGAACAAGGTATTTCGTAAATTGCTGCTTTTATTTTAAAAACCCAGGATAGAAAACAGGATCATCCAGATAGAATTATCTTGCCTTTGAGCAAAGGGAGGGATTACAGGATTTGAATGTTCACTTTCTGCCTGGCACGTAATGTAGTCCTCAATACAAACCAGTCACTGTCAAATGATTCATAATAATCACAAAAATACCAACAAAACAAATGAACTCATTACATTTACTTATAGAATACTGCTAACTGCCGTCACTGAAGGAAGAGAATAGCAAACCTGATCAACAATGTCGTTGACTTTATCGCGTTCACAGTCCAAAATCACTCGTCTTTCCTTTTTTACCTCTAGATCTTGAAACAGTGAACGGTAAGTTTCATCTTTTCTCTCATTGTTAATATTTCCTACATTGATAGCAGTCACTTGCCATTTCTTTTCAGCAGCAGAATCCAGCACAGCTTGCAATGTTGATAAGCCTAGTGAAGCACAGGAGAAAACAGAAGATATGACTGAAAAAGCTTCAGGAATTAACAAGCTTCTACAATGTGATTTGTGAGATCACTTATTTCATATCTCCTGTAACTTGTTTGACCTGTCACAAGTAGGTAGAAGTCAGAAACTAAGATATATGTGGGCCCAATCAATTAGTATTGCATGAAATTTCCATTTGCATCACTGCAAGGCATCAAGGTAAAGCCTCTTCAGTACAACCTTTGGGTTTGGTTCAACCCTCTGCAGAACTGGATTTTGCTGGTTTCACTGATCCACTGCTGAAATTCCACATAGTGGGAAAGAGATCTTCTAGAAGAGGAGTGATCCAATTAGAGCAAAAAGATCAGCGGCTTATTAAAAAGGCGATCAGCCTTATTAAAGGATCATCTGCTTAAACAAAAGCTATTGAACAGCTTTTGTTCCCAGCACTTTAGCAGTACTGTATTTAAACCCAGACCTCACTGAAGTCCATGGCAGAATTCCCATGTTCTGCAGTGATGGTGATGGATTTACTATTTCTGTTGCCTACAGTCATGTCCTTGATTATGAAGGATGTGCTGAGATATTTTTTCCATATAGATAAGCAGGCTCAATGCTAACACCTACAAGCAGTGTAGAAAAGTTTGCCTCCATCTCGTACTTTTGGCATGTTACAGATAGGGAGCTGTAACATTTGTACACATGCAGCTTGCTACAATATGCTGTAAAACCAGTGAAGACTTTACTTGACAGATTTTACTTTTTTAGGGATGAACTAATGTAGTAGAGAAACATGAAAATTACTGCTGGAAATTAATTCCTGCTATACAAAAAGTACAATTTTAATGATTTCCAGCAGTACAAGAATGAGACTTACTATGTTTCAATTCCTACATGATTCTACAGAGCAGTTTTAGGAATACCAGATACTAGTATAGGGAAAAAAAAAATATAAATTCGACTTTCTTATTTGTGAATTGACCTTTTTTGCACATTCTTCTCTCCTGAGACCACCAAACATTGGGAGTAATTTCTCTGAGACAAATTCTGATGTGGTTGACAAATCATGAGAGTTATACCTGAAGCTAAAGGGAGCTTCAGGTATAACTCTCATGAGAAACAATAGTGGTTATGCCCATAAACATAGAAGGAGAGCACTAAGAACTAATTTGTCTCACAGTCTGTAGGTATAATATTAAATTAAGATTGGTCAGTGTTTAGCAATTCAGCTTCATCAGTGAAAATGGCAATGACATACAGCACTACACAAGACTGGTCATCAGCAAAGGTAGAAAATGGCAGGCTTCCAAAAGCATAAATTGAATTATTATCTTATATAATTCTGGTTTTCCAAGTCTCCTTAAGAAATACTGATAGTAAGCTTTGCATGTCATGCAAAGAATATTTATTTTAAAATCACAGATCACTGCAGGCCACTGGTACATATAAACTATTTCAAATGTCAAAGATTAATCTGGTGAACTTGTGTTAATAAGGAAAGATTAGTAATGTAAGCAAACTGAGAGATGCAGGGAACACATTAAAACACTAAAAAGCACCAAAGTATGTTTAAACCTCAAAATACTGCTTGAAATGATGAATTAAAATGTTAAAGAAAGAAAAATCAGCCAAACTGAAACACATTTATTCTGAGTAATTGTTTCAAATCTCATTTAGCAGATTTCAGGTCCTCCAACCTAAGGTCTAAATTTCCTCTGAGTTAAACAATCTCAACAAGGCACAAATTAATAAGGACTATTAATGCTAATACCTCCCATTGCAAAGGGTTCCCATAGTTTACTCCTCTGATCTTCTGTTTTCCCTAGGGTTTCTCTTTTCTTGAGGTACTCTCTGCAGAGATATCAAATGGCTGCCTGGATTGCTTGTTTTGGTTTTTTTTGGTTTTTTTGTGTGGCAGATTTGTCATCCCCATACAGCTGAGTTTATTCTGATAACAGCTTAGTTTATTCTGATAGCTATAACACATTGCAAAATCACAAAAAAACCCTCCAAAACCAAAACAACCAAACTGAAAGAATTTGCAGAAATAGTTCTGTGATTGTGAAGTTTTCTGGAGAGTAGTAACGGAAGTGGGAGACTCTGCAGAGGAGAAAACTCCAGCAACTTCAGTTGCTATTTTTCAAGCTGCAGGAGCACTTCTGCTAGGGAAACTCATGCCCTGAACCTCTTCTGGTTATCACGAGACAAACTCAAAGCAGTGACCCTTGAAAAGGAAGACAGAAGAGAGGCTGAATAACTTAGCAATTCTTTTACAGCTAGAATCTTACATTAATGCTACTACTTTTTCCACAACTCACTGTTAGTAATGGCAGAGAGGAGGTAAGGATGGTAAAGGACGCTGCTCCACATGACATGAGAATAACTACTGTATTAAGACAGCAATGGCTTGGGCACACATATACTGAATGGCCTCACACCTTATGGATAGAAATGACAGGAAATTGCCCTGAACCTCAGCCACAGAAGTGGTCTAACACTAGCAATAAATGGTTCTTTAGGGAATGAGTCATCAAACTAATTCTTATTAGCCTTCATAGTTTCCATGAAGAGTTAGTCTTTTTTTATCTCACTTCTGAAGGTGGAAACATCTTTAATTCTGTATCATTCCTTAAATATACATCACTGTCACTACATGAGCAGGCAAAAGTGCTTAAAGGAACTGTGGACTTGTGTATCCAGGATCTGATGTCCATGTAGCTGGCTACAAACTGCTCGACTCCGCAGGCTGATCTCATGCAATCTGTGGGGAGCAATGATTTACTCCACATAAGGTAGGAGCTTCATGCCTTGGAGCTTGTTGTCACCGGGGTGCCTTGCCACAATTAAAACCAACAGGTAAGAAAAAAAGGAAGAGCCAAAGGGTGGCTAGAAAGAACAATCTCATGCTGTTATTCCCAGTCAGATCCAGACAGTGCACCTCACAAGAACTAAGGTTTTTTTCAGTATTTCCTGAATATAAATCACATGCAGGTCACATTCTGCCCACTGCTAGATGATCGACAGAATACTGGCTAAGAAAGTAGTTTTTCATCTGTCCTTTCTGAAAAGGCAGTGAATGTTTCTGATTCTAATGTGAATTTGAAAAGGAACTTCCAGAGAAATGAGCTTAGCATTCATTGTTCCATGTGGCATTTCCTTTGGAAGACACAGACCAGGATTAGTTCTTCTAACTTGAGTGCTTACAAAAATGATAAAGCACTCTCTTGAGGAGACCCCTTAAGCTTCTGAACATCATGTGTAAAATGGCATCAGAATGCAGGAAATTTAATGTCACCCAATTACTCAACAAACCATGGAGTGGCATAACCGTGCTTTAAATCTACTAGCATTTTATAATTTAAAATGCATTTATTATTTAACTCTGACCAATGAACATGCAGGCAAGCCACAAAATAGCCTTTTTAAAGAGAACAGGAGCAGCTAAGAATAGAAGAAAGTTAGCCAAAGACTAGGTGAGGAAAACCTGAATTTGGAATGATAATAATGGAATTCCAGAAAAAGCAATCAAAAACCTCACCCTTTCTGGATAAAGCGGCTTCTTTTCAGAAAACTAACTGATACACCACAACTTGCCAATGACATTTCCAAGTTCATAAACTGTTATATTATTACTACTACAGACGTAAAAGGGCATGAGAAGGTTGTATGGTGGAGTTAATTGATCCCAGGCAACGGATTTGGGTTTATCAACATCAACAATAAAATCTAAGCGCAACAGAGGAGAGGAACTCAATACCAATAGCAGTCCTCAAACTAGTAGGGACTGACTGCGTCCAAGATTTATTGCTTGCTTGGTGCCCAACTACAGATTTTGCATATGTGGAGTGAATCTGTGGTAGCAGCTAGCCCTCCATGCTCAGATTTTTTTTCTCCTTAGATGTTTCTTTAACAAAAAAAGAAAAAAACTTTACTCAGAAACTGTTTTACAGCAGGTGACTAATCTCACATTGCCTAACAGTTGCAATTCTATTAATGCATACCATAATAATTTCATACTCATTTAAACAATTTTGTTTCTGTCCCAAAAGCTAATTTCAAAATGCAAGAAACACTTGATCATTACACTTAGACTTGGAGGTAAATATTTCTTCTGTTATTTACTTATCTAATATGAATTCCAGATTTCAATGAGATACACCTGCCAAACAGGGTGCAGGTAAAAAAGTACCACTCCTTACCTCTGTCACTGTCATACAAATATGCAAACTTGGTCCACTGATAGTATTCAATCAAGCTAAGAAGAGCTCCCTTGAGGTCAGGTCTCATCTGAATGACAAAGGGATGTGTTCCATCTGTTGGGAAGCTGGGAGTTATGAAGGAGACATGAAGAGTCCCACAGAATGATGTTATGGTATTTACAGACTTCTTGTCATAGAATCCAAAAATAGCAAAGACTCCTCTTGAAAACTGGGAGCAGACTAGAAAGAAGAAAGAAAGAAAATTAGTGGGAGAATTTATTTTTAAAAAATATTGAAATCTCTATAATGTATATATTAATGAGAAATGTGTGTCTGAAAAGTGTCTGATCACATAAATACCAGACAAAAAAATTAATACTCTGCTATGGAGATAATCTGTTAGTATTATCAATCAGTAATATAAAACTTACACTAGAAAAACAAGATAAAAGAAAGTATCAGAAGTATCAGATGCATATATCAGATCAGATTACTCCTAGGTGATCAATTCAGAAATAAAACTCACCAACTTATTCTTAAATTCAATTTCTGTTGTAAAGAACAGTGATTACAGACATCACTGGTAGTTGCAATTCAAAAAATGAGACATTATGACCACACATAGCATTATGGAAATAGATAATATTTTGTCATGTTTAAAATAAACTGCCTCTGAGGTCAAGACTCACTGAGCTTTTTGCAAAATACTTTAAATAACTTTCCATTTGTGGAAACACAAAGCCAAAACTAAATCCAAATCTATCAAGAGCAGCAAGAAGTCCATTTGCTTTAAAACCCTCCTGTATCAGAGCATTATTTTAATTCCTGCTTTGCAGGACTCAGCAAAAGCTGGTCCTTCTGGATGACACTTGCGGTCATGTTGCAGGAAGAATAACCTCACAGGTGTAAATAACATGCTGATCATTCACTTTTTATCACTGGAGACAATTCAAGCCAGTTGATGAATGTGACTGGCCACGACAGCCTGTACAAAAGAGCTGGTTCTTCTGGGGTATTCTTTTCTTTGAGACTGCAGGGTATACTAGTGCCCAAGTTCTACACCCAGGGTACAATAAGGGAATATTATTCTCTGATTAATTCACCCTTATGCATTCTTTGGTTTGCAGAGTCACCTTGAACAAGACACATCCTTCTAGAGACACCTGACCTGCTTATAGATAGAAATCACAGTGTAATTGATGCTAATTTTGCCCAGCCATTTAGTGCACTAATCCTTGAATATAATTCATATAAGGACATAAATTTGCTTATTTTTAGATTTTCCTAGATTTGAACTAATAATATATTTCTATCTTTCAAAGTTATTCTATCTTTATTTTTAAAATTGTGCTTCTTATTTTAGAAGAAATATTATCTCTTTATGCCTGTTACTACTCATTGCTATTTTCTTTTCATGGCCGTGCCTATGTATCTATGCTACCACTCATCTCTCATGCCCTAATTATTCCTATACTCAAATTAAAAGCACCTAAACAGAATGAGTGAAATTCCAAGTCTGCCAGTTTTAAGTTTTCACCTATTAACTTTAATTAGGTCAGAATTTTGCCTCAGGTGAGAAAATACAAGTGATTAAAAAACTTGATGAGTAACACCTCTTTATAAAAGGATGCTGCAGGTTTTACAGGGCTAGAGTACAAGATGTTCAAGCCTCTTCCATTCTAAGTACAAATCATTACAGAATCATAGAACTGTTTTGAATGGAAAAGACCTTTAAGATCAGAGTCCAACTGTTAACCCAGCACTGCCAAGTCTGTCACTAAATCATGTCCCCAAGGGACACATCTCAACATCTTTTAAAGACATCCATGACAGTTACTCAACAGCTTCCCTGGGACAATTGTTCCAATGCCTCCCAACCCCTCCCATGAAGAAACTTTTCCTAATACGCAGTCTAAATATCCCCTATCCTAACCTGAGGCCATTTCCTCTTCTAGTGCTTGTTATCTGAGAGGAGACCAACTTCCACACTGCTACACACCCTCCTTCCTGGCAGTTGTAGAGAGATAAGGTCTCCCCTGAGCCTCCTTTGCTCCATGCTAAATATCCCCAGCTCCCCTAATTTGCCCTCACAAGACCTAAGCTCCAGACCCTTCCCCAGCCCTATTGCCCTTCTCTGGACATGTTCCAGCACCTCCATGTCCTTTCTGTACTGAGGGGCCCAGAAGTGAGCACAGAATTTGTGATTTGGCCTCACCAGTGCTGACTACAGAGGGACAGTCATTGCCCTGCTCCTGCTGGCCACACTATTGCTGATCCAGACCAGGATGCCACTGGCCTTCTTGGCCACCTGGGCACACACTGGCTTGTGTTCAGCTGGCTGTTGACCAGCACCTCCAGGTCCTTTTCCATGGAGCAGCTTTCCAGCTCCAGCCTGTAGAGCTGCATGGGTTGTTGAGACCCAAGTGCAGGACCTGGCATTTGGCCCTGTTGAGCCTCATACAATTGGCCCCAGCCCATCAATCCAGCTTGTCCAGACCCCTCTGTGGAGCCTTCCAGCCCTCCAGCAGATCAACACACCCACACAGCTTGGTGCCCTCTGCAAACTGACCAAGGGTGCACTTGATCCTCTCATCCAGATGGTTGATAAATACATCAAACAGGGCTGGCCCCAATGCTGTGTCCTGGGAGACACTATTTGTGAGTGGCTGCCAGCTGGATGGAACTCCATTCATGACTGCTCTCTGGGCCTGTCCATCCAGCCAGCCTTTTACTTCTCCAAGCCACAAGCAGTCAGTTTCTCTGTGTCCATTTTCTGTGGAAAATGTCAAAGGCTTTACAATAGCCAGCAGACAAGATTCACAACCTTTCGCTCATCTACCAAGTGGGCTGTCTTGCTATAGAAGGAGATCAGGCTGGACAAGCCTTTCACCAGTCTGTGCTGGCTGGGCCTGATCACCTGTTCGACCTGCATGTGCCTCAAGACAGCATTCAAGATGACCTTCCCCAGCACCAAGGTTGGCTGACAAACAGGTTATCCTTCCAACTCCTGTCATCTTTGCTAATTTCCAGACAATGGGACTTCCACAGTCCCAGCAGACTTGATGCCAAGTCAACTGACCCATGACCAAAAAAACCCCCAAAATCAAAATTCTACTGATGATATCAGGCTTAGAGCCAGTTATTGATCTGCTAGCTTGCTGTTTTTTTCTGTTTCTTCACTCATCTTCTCTGCACCTGGAAGGACAGAGGAAAACACCACTTGTGCTCCTGATCCCTCAACCAGTTGTCCCAAGTCCCTGAAGTCTCTTGGTTGCTCTCAGAAAGATTTCAGGGACTTGGGACAGTCTTTCAGAGACTTGCTCAGTCTTCATTACTGCCTACATGAAAAAAAAAAAAAAAAAAAAAATCAATCAAGGATAATCAATCAAAGGCAGCATTCAGGGCAGGAAGCTTTTTCTTCACATCTTAAATTCGGGCCCCAGGGAGGCCGGGCTGGTTGGCATAAGGTGCCTTCTGTTCCCTTCAGAGGGGACTCTCCTATGGAAACAACCCATCTTTTTTCTTTATGGAAGCAGTTTTGATGTAGGGTGTAGGCCAACCTCAGCAATACTGCCATGCTGGATGAACCACTGTCCTTGCTCAGTCTCACCTGCAGAGCCTCATACCTGTTATGGGAGGGCACCTGGGAAGTGGGGCAGTCACAGAGGAGACACACCAGCTACACCAGGCAGGAACCCATCACCATTGCCCCCAGCCCCTTAAGTCACTGTGTTCACCAGGCAGAGAGAGGAAAGGGAATCCTCTGTATCCAGTCTGCCTGTCCAGCCTGTGTCAGGGAAAGCAGGTAGCTTTTAGTCTCTCCCTCTCTCTCGCTCTCCCTGCTACTCCTCAAGCCAGTCACCTCCCAGAACTCTGTGACTGAGCACAGAGGAGTTCCCCTACCCAGGCACACCTCTCACAGGAGTGCTCCCTGCTGCTGGTCAGTACTGGTCAGAGCAGGCTCCAGCCTGACACCTGTGTGGCAGTGTGTTCCCATCAGAGCCCTGTCTGTGGGCAGCTGTGTCATGTTGAACTAAGATTTCTGAAAAAGGCTGTGAATTTTCTGAATAGCTTTACTGTTTAAGTTACTGGAACTCCTTGTTCTATTCCACATCATTATGCTCTCGCTGAGGCAAAACCAACTCACTACCTCCTCACACAATCATGAATAATTGTTTCCCATGAGCAGCAAAGGCTAAATACCGTCTGAACTTGCTACAATAAAGGCATTAATGCCTCATAACTCACCTTGAAAAATTCCCCCAAAAAATAGAGCATCAGTTAACTTCTGAACTTTTGGATGAGAATCTTGCAAAGACTGCTACTTGTACACTACTGTGACCTTCTGTATGAAACCATTTTAATACTGCAAATAAGGTGACAAAGACAACAACAGTCTCATCAAAGGACACTGAAAAATAAAAATGTTTTATGTCATCACTGCCAACACCTGGGATGCATTTCTCCTGTCACATTGCTTTTCTTCCACCACCAGTCAGCGATTTTAGGCATAGATGGAACAATGTTCCCTACAGCAGCCAACAACCAGAAAATTTGAAAACCATAGGTGATGACTTTTCAGAATCACCACCTATCCTCTCCTCACCTTCCTGACACTGGGGACCTTTACCTCGACCCATGAGTTTTCTCACTTTTGCTCTTCCTATCTTCTCCTCTGTACGCTGGGGACAGAGAGGAGAGTGAGTGGCTGTGAGTGCTTTGCAGCTGGCAGGGTTAACCCATGACAGGGTAAAAGGTGTTATTCCTCCTTCCACCCACAGGACAGACCTGTAAATACCTCTGGCCTGTGCTCCACTGTACCTCTTCAGTGACACAAACATGCACCCACTCTACTCTCTTCAGAAGACAACTGCTATTGTTTTAAACTGAACATCCTCCCTGACAGGCCACAAACTCATTCCACCTCTCATCACAACTTAAATACAGCTCTCTTGGATTAACATAGTGAAAAACTCTGCTTAATAGCCTCTGCACCTGATAAATCATCCGTCCTTACATACACGTGTCTTCTTCTGGGGAAGGCTGGTAAAACTGGAATTTTAATCTACTCTCCTGCACAAAGTGAAAGACAAGTAAAAAGCACCACCTCCACGTGGGAAAGTCAAGAAAAGAATATAGGAGCTGTGGTTTAAAAGCTGAATCACAGACACACAGAGGTAAACAATCCCAACAAATAACATGGTAAAAGCAAAAACATTTTATATTTTTCAAATTATTATAAAACCTGCCAAAGTGACACAATGTCTCATTTAATTCAACAAAGGCTCCCTTAATGTGAGACAAAATCTAACACAAATCTTCAAGTATGGAGATAACTCACATCTGGGTCAGACAGAAAAATCAGGATCAACTATAACCCAGGTAAAAATAAATTTTCAACAGCAGTGATCAGTGCTACAATGTCACACAGAAGAACCCCAGTGTTGTGCTTCTCTGTGTGAAATTCCACTAAAGGCAAGTGTGCAGGCACCTATGCTATGTAATAAAACATGCTACAAATAAGCATTCAGACTTTGTCTAAAGACAAATTCTTGCAATTTTTATGTTTTTTTTTTTTTTGTCTTTTAGGAGCAGAAGGGAAAAGAAGGGACGGTATTTCCACATATAATGGTGACCCTGCAGATAATGCAGAAACTGCAATTGTTTTTGGCAGGATTCCCACCTCAGACTAAGTCTACAGTCACGTTGCTATTGCTGGAAGACATTAGTTTTATAACGGTGAATCACAAGCTGTTCACGATTATTAGAGTAAAAAAAAAAAAATTTAAAAAATCATGATGATTAGGACTCATAAGCCATTGATATAGGAAAGATCTATTTCATTAATGACATTAGAACCAACTGCCAGGATTCATTTCCTTCAAGCTCTCCTATATGAATTGGGGTTTTTTCTGGTTTATGGGGTCATTTCTAGAAATAGCCTATGGCTTACTTAGCAACAAGAGGGGAAGAATATAGTAAGCTCATTTTGTGATCACTTTTCCAAAGAGATTCTCCTAGAATGGCAAAGAGCTGTGAATTCCAAGAAACAGGGTAAATAAAGATTCTTGAGAAGGGACAGTTACCAGAAGGTTTTGTTGTAGTTAAGGTTTAAGTATTTTATATTTGACTTCTTGTTCTACAAACACAGCCAGGCACAAACCTAGCCTACCTTTGTTTTCCAAAGCACTAAAAAGGTGTCCTAAACTTTTACTCCAAAAGCTAAATGCCAGATTTGTTCAACAACAAAATGTTGCAAGCCTGCAAAGAGAAATAGGTTCCCTATCAGAAAGCGGCCAAAACTGCTTGCTCCATTATTAACTCTTCCATTGTGAACGCATCTGCTTCTTCTTAGAACTCCTTTTTGCTGCAATGCACTCATACCTTTCTCTCTTTCCCACTTATTCCATGCCACAAAATTCTGTTTGTCAATGAACTCTACAAGCAGGATAACCTGATATTCACCACTGTGGTCATAACTGGTTCTTCAGAAAGAAAGAAATATGGCACAATACACTCTTTGTCTCTCATCATACAGAGCATCTTTCTGTGATGCATATCATCCTAAACCCAAAGCTCAGGAAGTGCCTGCTGAAGAGTACACTTGAAAATTGCAAATACAAACATATTACAAATATGTTAAGCTTTACACAGTGAAGTGACTCCAGTGGAGGAATGATAGTTTGTTTGCATGACTGGAGAACTGAATCATAAATCACATAGAAACAGCTGGATTTGAATACATATGCTTAGAAACTCTTTCTGATTAAGTCCTCCTAAGCCAAGATTTTCTTACTTCAGTATTAAGGGAAAGTAATGAACCCTATAATTGTTTACATTCAGAGACAATTAAATTGGGAAAAGAAAATTAGCAAAGTGCTAATTACTTACTGAAACAAATGTCTAATAGTGCTTACAGGTAAATTTCCAAACACTGGTATGATGACTACTGAC
Source organism: Pseudopodoces humilis (assembly GCF_049639895.1). NCBI lineage: Eukaryota > Metazoa > Chordata > Aves > Passeriformes > Paridae > Pseudopodoces > Pseudopodoces humilis. The sequence goes on from NC_142205.1 coordinate 41,035,461, forward strand.
ATCTGAATTTTTATTGATGAGAATTTTGACACTTGGTTTCTGTCCAAAGATGAAAATTTAAAATGAGAAAGTATTTGCCATTTGGTGCTTAGAATTCAAACGCTGTCCAGTATTAACATGGCTTTATATATTATTTTATTTTAATACCTTGGTTTATTATTAGTGCTAACAAAACAGTTTTAATATTAGCATAGGGAAATAAGTATTCAGTGCAATTATTTAATCACACACAATGGAATAATCATTCCCTTACTTCTATGAGAAGGGAACTATAGCGTAAGTATAAAGAAAGAGTCAAGCACTGCCTCTCCAAAAGAGACCAAAACACAAAGGAAACATTCATTGGTTTGAAAAGTTGATAGATGAGTTGGAAGTAGCCAGAAGCAAGACGTAGAAACTGTGTGCCCAGTTTACACAATCATTTCAGCTTCTGAAAGACCACATAATGAATAAGCAGACAGTGGAAAGGAACAATAGATGGAACAGAAAATAAGCAGGAACCACAGATAAAAGAAAGAATTCATGTATGATTGAAACTATCAGAAAATCCTCATGAAAATAAAAACCAGTATGGATTGCTTCCAAAGTCATTACAAAAACTGCAGCACAGCAGACAGCATATTGCATAAGCTTTCCTAGACTAAATAATTTTTTTTCAGCTAATATTATAGATACAATCTGCATGGTCTGTTTTACCCATTCAGATTCCATGATTACCTCCTAGATACAAGCTTCCCGTCAGGAAGATTGAATAAGGCATAAGGAATCACCCAAGTCCATCCAGAGGGATACTTAGAACCATGAAAAAATACGTTTTAAGTGGAACAACCTGAGATAGAAATGCATTTTTCTAAAGGCCATGTTAGGCTAACTGAAATTGGGAAGGAAACAGCTCCCCAAGGCTCAGAGAAAGGCATAATAACTGAAAGACAATAGACCAAAGCTTCATCATAATATTCAATAAAACACAGGGCACAGAACCCAAATAAAAGCTGGCATTTTAAAATTCCAAGACACCCTTGACCAAAGCCGAGAGGCAATCAATGCCAATTAAAAAAATCAATGGCAATCAGAACTAAACAAAATAACAAAATAACAAAATACTGAATTACACTGAAAAGACCTTCCCTTTTATCTTGGCAAATTTTAATTCTAGCCCAGGTAAATGTGGAGTTTTATCTTATTTTAAGCATTTAAGAAAATCTGCCCAAAATTATAGCCATTCAGTACTGACCTAAAGTGTGTATTTTCCCCTTTGCAGATTGTTCATACACGTATCTTACAGCTAAAAAAAAAATCCCCAGAAACAAAGCAGACCTCATTGGGAAAGGTGATCATTGGATATTGAGCTCACACACCACGAAGGATGTGGAGATGGTAAACACTTCAGTAATGATCCCCCTCACCTGTACACTCAGCATTAATGCACAAAACGTGACTTGCAGCAGCAGACAGGGAGCCATCGGTCTGTATCAGAACAGGGGGGCTCAGTTTTTCACACAGCTGACTAGGGAAATTCTCACAGCCTCAGAGACTGGAAATGGAAGAATTTAAATCCCAAGGCTGGAATGTCTGTAGAGGACAATTATGGTGGAGCAGATGCAAAGGATGTTTTTTTTTTTGCACCTTTCCTGGCAGAAATGCCATCTTCATTTATTGCTACAACCTGAACTGTTTGCTCAGAGATTATGCAACTGAATGGAACTTTCCACACCTTATTATTAGCAAAAGCAGCTTTGATCATTTTGTAAAATTAGACTCAAAACCTGGTTTGCTGCAGTACAAAACAAGCTCAAAAGCCAGAGGAGAGGCAGAGTAATCTATTCCAAACGGTCAATCATACTTCACACTGAGGACAGAAACTTTGTGCCAACATGGGATATTTTAAGCAAGCACAAAAAAGCCTTTAAGAAGTTAGTAGCCATCTGTTAGAAAATTACATGATGATAGGCATAGCTTCTCTATATGCTAATGCTGCAATAATGAAGGTGGTAAATAAACATCATGTTCACAATGAAACAACAGGTCAGAAAAACAGTCTGTTTCAATGACAGTTGCATTCAATTACATGTTGTTTGGCTGTGCACTGTAAAGCATCTGAAAATCTTTTTCATTGCTAGGACAATTACCATGATGCAAAAGAAATCATTAAAAACACTGTTGGAAAGAATCATGTTAAAACTATTATGTTTTTACAAATCAAATAAGATTCCTGGAATAAAATTAAAATGCAAATCTCCTCATGAAAGGAAAAAAAGTTCACATTCCACAAAATTCTTACACAATTCTTCACTGTTAGAATCCTAGTGTGTTTGTCCAAATCTCCATTTTCTCCAGTTGAAGGAGATTTAATATTTCCTGAACCCTAAATATAGTGACCTGGGAACTCCATTAAACAACAGAAATATAACTTTATCTTATCTCCAAAATCCAGATATTCTTCAGGAAGCTTCTCTCCCCTGCCTCATTTCTTTCTCTCCTCCTGCTACCCCAGATCAAAACCATTCTGTTTCCATTTGATTACACAGACTTTAAGTCAATCAATTTCATTTAAATCTAAGAACTCACCTTGAAAATATGCCTTGCTGGCTTTCTGACCGTTTCCCAACAATTACAACATTGCAGTAACACAAAATTTAGATTGTCCATTACCTCCTAGATGTAGAGACAGATGATCAAACCTAAGAACAGGATACTTGCTTTTTCGAGCCACAGTGCAAGTCATGGAGAAGTCATCTATTTCAGGGCTAGGCTTGTTTTGTTCAATCAGCATAACTCTACTGAATTTAACAGAGCCAATATAACTAAAAATGTAATTCTCCATTTTTAGCATAACCATTTTCACATATATTTTCAAACCAGAAATGTTATATACAACAGAATACTCAATCTCCTCTTCCCCTTAATCAGCATTGCTGGAAGCATCCCATTTCTACATTTCATTAAACTAATCATATTCCAGTTCCCGAGAAAATGTCATTGTGTAAAACTGTCTTTGAAAAATTGTAAAAGGATTTTGAAGGAGATAAAATTAACTTGGTAAGCAAAAGTATTTTTTGTTAATATGTTGACAGATTTGGATTCAATTTATCAACTTGTTTTTCTTTAATTGAGCAAGAAGGATCAGCCATCACTCCTGAACAGATTGTCTAACACCATCTAAAAGGAAAAGTAGTTTCAGCAGGGAGTTCCTCTCTTAGAAGGATGGGAATAGCTATGACAAAAGACTCTGAGGTTACCATGTAAGGATAAAAAAAATAAACCTGGAACAAATCTTAAGGAAACTGCTGTAAGGAACAAAGAGGATTTCATGAGGCAGAGAAAGTACAGCAGAAGATAGGAAAGTATTCTATTACTTCTGAATGCTCCATATTACATTTTTAAAGGAATAAACTGATTTTCCAACTGGTCACTGGTGACTTGCCAAACATCTTATTCTGAGAAAGTCAGCTGTTTAGTCCTTTTTATTGCTTACATATCTCTGTCTGAAATGATGCATCTGGGAGCATACTTCCTTCACCCTGCACAGGCCAGCCTACACCTTGTCACTCCAGCAGGGCTGGCACTGCAGCACACAGCTGTACTGCAGCTTCTCATCCCCAGCCTAAGCGCCCCTCTCTCCAGACAGCTGAACCTGATTTGCAAGTAAATTATCTAACTAAAAATTTTAGTTAGCCTAACTCTGCTGAGAGGAATATCTCACACAAACTCATGACTAAATGTAACAGTAATAAAGACAATTTCCTACGCTGTCACGGTTCTAACGGCTTCTACTCCTCATAGGAATAATGATGGATCTCTGCCACCTGTAACAGCTTCCACCCAGCATTGTTCCAGCCTAAACCACTGACCTACAACAAAGGATGGCTTCATGTGGTTCTTTTGGTGACATTTCAGCAGTACTTCCAGCCATAGACTAACTTCCTGCAACATCTCGCAGATTTATGACACTCATTGGGATAATCAGCTGTTAACCTAATTTGTCAGGCTTTATTTGTATTTAGAAATGGTCCAGTACTTACATCACAGACCCTCCTATCTGCATGTCCTATTTTCCAATTGTAGAAGTAAGAGAAACATCATTTATTTGGGAAGTATTCAAAGAGCATTTAATAAACATTATTAGTAGTACAAATCAGAAAAGCAGTGAGATCCTCTTAATTAGGTCACTCTAGTGAACAGCTGTTTTTCCTGATTATATGACTTATTTAATTAAGAGAAGAACTTATTCAATAATAAAGCAGCGAGGAGAGCTTTAAAATGATAAATTAAAATGAGCACACATTGCAAACATAGTAAGAACACTCCTTGCCTCTCTTTTGTCCATTGCCTTAATTTTCAATAACTTGAAGCATTTCAAAATGCATTAAAAGTTTCAAACTTCTTTTGTTTTATTCAGGGTTAGCTGATTTACTCATTAACAAAACTTGCCAAGATGTGATACAGCACATCATTCCCACTTACTTTAACAAAGCACTGATTCATCCTTATGCTTCACTGTGACTGAGATTATACTTCCAGATGTTTTCTTCCCGTGTTCAGATCTCACAGAAGTGGGGCTAATAAGTTTAATGATGTTTTACACTGTTTAACCTCTAAGTTTTGCCTATATTACCTGAGCTAATTTGAGCGCTTACATTGTACTGCACGCTATGTATAGGCATGCCTATACACTACATCAAACTAAAAATAAAATTATTTCTAGAGGAAACTTGTGCAAAGTCTAAAACAGCACCAAACAACATTCCCACTCAGCACTGAAATAGTGTCAGAGAGTCACACTACCTGGGCCTTTAAGCCCTCTACTTCAAACCTCCTACTATATTATGTATGTTCTATCTTTATGTATGAATTGTGTATGTTCTAAATATATGTTTTGCAGAGGCTTACAGGATTACTAGATTTGGCTTTATAAAAACATCCCATTTATCCACCCTCACTGACATTTTAGTGGTGAGCCCAAGTCACCAGAATAAAAAAAATCCAAAATAACAAGACACCTCCCCCTCCCCCAAAAAAAGAAGTATACAAACAAACTCCCTCACAAAACAAAAGACGTTTTATGGCCTTACAGTTTCAAACCATACTTCTTCTTTTAGTTGAGCAAAGCACATCTTAATGTCAGGGAATTCTATCATGTGCTTATAGGATCAGTAACTCCTCTGGAAAATGATCTTTGAACCACATGTTCTTATGCTTTAAAACTTTACCATAATTTACCTGAGACAAATGATCATTAAAATATTTACCAACACTATTTAGTACTTCTCCTCTTGTAAAGCAAATAAACTTTTCAGCTTTCCTTGCAAATAGTTACCTCAAATTGACCTTGTTTATTAAGAGCTTCTAAGCACATATTAAGTCAGAAAAATTATCTTTTCCAGGCACACTGACATCACAGAAATGAAAATCCACTTCTCCTTTGTACCAAATATCAGAAAAATATATTAAATATAGAGTCCTTCCAGAAAATGTTGGTTCAAGGAGACACATCAAGCAGCTGGTGATAAGCCCTCTAGAGATAGATCAGTGGCACTAGAAAGAAAATATTGCCACCTGCACTGCAAATCAAAAGGCCAGACTAAGGATCTAGTCTGATAGTTCCAGCCAGTTGGAGACTACTCACAGCACATACTGCACTGTGTTCATTCAGAACTGTAACTGTGGGTTTGGTAGCAAGCAGTGCACTGACCTCAGAACGGAGAGCTGCTATTGAAGATTGAATATATTGGTTTCAGGGGTTTTACCTTGGCTGACTTCAGGTTATCCCTGTGGAATAAATGCCCACTAGCAGTTTGATTGCATTGGTGGAATTCCAGAAACACATCCTCCAGTTCAGTTAATTCAAAAAGAATGTGTTCCTTGGGCTCCTAAACCACTCCAGAATAAGAAACAAGCAGCAGAGCCAGGGATGATTAGGAAACTTCCTTGAAATATTCTGCTCTTCATCCAAACTGAATTGTTCAGGTGGAGACACCCATGTGTTCCCATGGTATGAAAAACATATTTCCATTTGAGCATAAGCAAAACTTGATATGATGGGATAGCACCAGAACTGGTTACACTAGGCTGCATAAATGTAGTGTCCCTTCAGTATTTCATTTTTTCACTGACAACTTGCTAAAAAGGAGTTTACACCAAGAACAGAAGTATAAAGCTTCAAGTCTTTAACTTCTTGTTTTTAAGAGGTACTTATTTGTCACAATCACATATGTTCAGATTGCACCAGCTCCCACAGATAAAAATTAAAAGCTCTTTACACATGTTGACATCTTGCATAGCCCTATCATTAGCATCTGGCTAGGCAGTTTGTTTGATGTCCTAATTCATTGAAAAAATGCTAAATGTGTCACTTCCCAAAGAAGTATTACCTCTCTTCTCTCCTATCATTTTTAAAATCTCATGACTTTCAAACCAGTGTCATGATTTAGGTATCTGTTTCATGAAGTAAACACCAGGCATTGGCAGAATACAATAAATCTTGCTGTACATCTTGTAGACTGATTTTTTATACTTATAAGTGGCTGCTTAAAATTTCTAGCACTAGCCAGCTGGAGAGGTTGCTGTGCACTGCAGGGAGAGTAGTCCAGTCTTGAATAATTAGACTTCAGAGTTATAAAACAAAATTGAGCTCCTACAGTTAAAAAACAGTTCTGTCACAGCTCTAACACTCTCCATTGCTTTTGGAAAATCAGACCACAGTTTTCATAGCTAAGAAACAACAGTTTGATCAATTGCTGAAGTTCAAGAGAAACAGCTAATATTTTTGATCTATCCTAATAATGAAGCAGAGAATATGCTTTTTAGTGTTTCCCCTACTTGACAGTCAGTAGCTGTTTCAAATTTTGGGTGATGTGGTCAGGGGGGTGCTGTATGCTTGGTTGGTTTAGCAATTTTCCATAGTTTGACCAAGAAACAACATTTAGATTACTCTAAGTGATGATAACTAGAAATGCTATTTATCTTTCTAAGTCACACTTCCTGCATTTAACTGAAATGTAACCTCCATTATGGTAACTTTGTTCAGGGTAATCTAGTACCTCATACTGTTTGCCTGGAATAATTAGTTTTTGCTCATACAGCATTCTAATGCCTCAGGCTTTTAAAGCAGCTTCTATAAATACACCTGATCAGCATTGTAATGCAACAAAATACAGCATTTTGTAGCATATGGCACACAAAGCAGTGAAGGGCAAGCCTAGCTCTCAGCTGTGCCATGCCACCTAGTTTGTTCCATAACATTTATTTAACCATATGGCACGTCCTAGGTGGCAAGGCCCCACTAACACACAGGTGTGTATTCTTTCACTTGAATTCATGACCCGGCTGACAACGCTGAACTCAGCTCATCTAATCCCATATTCAGTGTCACTTCTGTTGTATAAATTTACATAGGGTTTACTACAATAAGCAAACCGAAATTGTGCATAACACCTGCAAAATACTTAATTACATTGACTACTGTTTAAAAATATTTCCCTCTGGAGAACAAAGCCTAATCTAAAACCCACTGAGAGTTATATAAACCACAGAACAAGGATGCATTTAAAAGAAAAATGTCTAGTGTCTGACCAACAGCAAATGGGTGCCCTGACTTGCTCTGAAGCAAAGCCATCAGCATGGAATCAAAATCTCATTAATTCTGGCCCAACTGCCAGTGAGGCAAACCTGAACATTTTAGCATGTTGGCTCTTCCCAATCCAAGGTTCTTATTTCAGAACTCCTCTGCCTCTGATCCTCACCATTACCGTAGTCTTTCTCCCTTACATTCCACCTGACTCTAAGAAATCTGTTTCAAGAAGTCCTCTGAGCTTATTATTAGGCTTCATCCCCTAAAGGACCACAAACAGACAGGGAGGCTTCTGCATTCAAACACTGCCAATTTGGCACCCTTTAATTCTAGGTAAATCAGAAAAGGCTGAAACCTAGAAAGACTTGTTTTGCTGCTCTCTATATTAAGTCACACTAAAAACATTGTTGATCACCTGGCTGAATCTATTACACAAAACAGTACTGGGATTTTCCTTCTTTCACCCCAGTATTTTTTTTAATTTTCCTTGAGCATACTCTTTTGGGGACACTGTGAAATGCCTTGCCTTGAAAACTATAAGTGCCTCAGTTCACCCTCTAAGAAACATGGAAAACAGCTAAAGTCAGTTTCAGCATTGCACTGAGCAGAGCTGATGTTTCAGTACCTGAAATTGCCATTGAAAATATTTGCAAGGACCACCATTTTATAATGCAAACATGTGAAATACAGTAGCAGCTTAATCTTATTCTCATTGGAGTCGTTGGAAGTTTTGCTATTTACTGAAAAAGGAAACAGATCAAACATGAGAAGCTTAATAATCCAAGCTCACTCACCATTGTGCAAACAGCGCTTGGTTAATTCAAGGTACCATTGTAACATACAGAATGGCTCTGCACAGGGAAAAGTGGAGTCTCGTTCTTCACAGGAGGAGAAAACCATTCTACCACAGAAATTCTGGGAGAGCATGCCCCAGCATTCCACTGCTGATCAAAGAGCTACATGATGGGTCTGTGTGTCCACGTGTAGACAGTCTCAGAGTTTCCATCACTGCAGAAGGAATTCCATTTAACCCACGGCATCATCACTACTTGCTAAGCTGCAGCCACTGCACAGTATCAGCAACACATCTTACAGCTGGGATTTACCTTGAAACCCTCAGTAACATTTCAGAGAGAGGTATTTTGTGGGAGTAAAACACCAGCTCTTAAATGTTTCAAATAATGGTTACATTTAAACATAAGAAAAATAAAAATCTAAAAGCTTTTATTTCTAGACATATTACCAGCACAAACTGTACCAGAATTAATGACACTTTTGATTATGACAGCAGAACTCTACTGTGGATGCTCTTGCTCTGGAATATTCCTTAAGAAACAAAGCCTTTGCTATAAATTAAAAAAAAAATTAAAAAAAATAGCTGAAATAGTAGACTTGATTTCAAAGCCTATGTACTAAAGGCTGAACAGTTATACTATTAATTAGTGGACTAAAAGTAAAATCAATACAGCACAACATAGATCAAAGATGACTTGTGCCCTAATGTTCTCACAGCAGACTGTATAAACCTCTGTTTTTGTGGGGTTTTTCTGTACCTTTAGATGTACTTATACTGATCCCCACAGTATGAGAATGTTTATGACAAGATTGAATGACCTCATACAACTTTCTATAAGTAAAGAAGGAGAAGCCAGAAATGAAAGGCAAAATTGTTAATTGTAGATAGAAAGAGGGAGGCAGATAAAACAATTACTATTATTAAAAAAAAAAAAATCTTCTGTGAAAAGTAAAGGCAAAGACAAGAAAAAGCAACTGCAAAATTAACACTGGATAGGTGCAATTTGTCCAGCTTAAGTATTTTGTTGTATATTCCTTGCTGCTTTCCCATGCCAAAGAGCTTAACCACTGAAGGTGTCCCTTTCCTCTTTCTGTACTACAGCTAGACAGATTGCTGTGTCATTGCTGACAAGCTGTTATTCTCAGAGGTGCCCAGCTGTAAGCTTAAACTGATTTTCTGCCTCACTTTAATATGGCATGGTTTCAACCACCCTCAGTTTCAGCACCTGAAGTTGCCCAGCCCTGCATTTCTTTGCCCATTGAATGGTTATGGTCCTTGGCAAGTGGCATTTGGCAGTACCTGAGAGTGTGCACGATTAGATGATCCCAAATGAGTCACAGTGGCAGAGTCACCGGGGCCCCCAAAGCAGACAGGGGGCAATGAGAGCACAAAGAACAGAGTACAATCTGCTGTTTCAGATTCTTTAACAGCACTGAAACCAGCAACAGGGCTAACACCTTAGAAATCATCAAAATTAACAGAAGTCCTCCTAGCAGTAATTATTGCAAAAGACAAAGACTTCCTTTTGTGTTCAAAGGCCTGGAATATCTTTGGAAAATCAACTCATTTACAAATGTAACTGCAGTAGTGAGCCACCATTATTACAATTAACCATATAACCTTTAGTGGGGATCCAGCCTCATGATGCACATTTCAGTCTCATTTTATAAGAATGGAGGCACTGTTGAGTGTCTTCAGTGAAAAAACATCCTTAAGTGTACCCAAATAGAATTAGGATCCAAAGAAGCAAGGCTTTCAGGAAATCCTGGGATACTGCCCGTGATGAGATCCCCTCTAACAGGTTCACTTGAGGTCCTAAATGTTTGATCCAAATACTGGCAGATCAGGCAGAAGAGAAAAGCAATTTTTTTAATGGTCCTTTGGGAAGACAGGGCTTGCAGTGAAATTTGGTACTTTCTGGTATATTGTCTACATTCCAGGGAAGAGTATTAAATACTGGAAGGACCTATGGAAGAGGAAGTCACTGTGAATTATAGTCCAGTGCATGGCAGTCTCAGAAAGGAACCCATCAAAGCCCTTTAAATCCCAGCACACAGGTTGTGAGTTGGCAGTGAACGCCAGGTCTTTCCAAATAACAGCAAAATGCAGATCACAAAAAGAGACCATTAGGTCAAATACAAGCAGTATCAAACAGGAGAGCAGCTGAGACCATCAGCCCTCTTAAGTGGCATAAGAAACGTCAGTGTTCTTATTTACATTAGCAGAAATGTGCAGTGAGTCTATGAAAATTACAAACCAGGCAAAAGGAAAGGGGGAATGATGACTAGTCTGAAATAGTGTTTTTCTACCAGGGATTTTCAAAATATAAAAACTGTATCAGCCTTTAAATCAAAGTAAGGTATTAAAATTACAGTAAGAAACAGCATCAAATGCTAGAAGGACTTAGGGCAGCACACTTAGGGATGGAAATGCCACTGATACACAGCAAAAACTGACACCAATGCAACATTATACTACAACCCAGAAATATCCGCTGTTTTGCTGTCTGGTGTTCCATTAATATGCACACAGCAGCTCTGCAACATTTCTACTGATCACCTTCTTGGCAAACCACTAGCTTCTTCAGTGCCAAGATTTTAGGTAGATGATTTTAGAGATACAAATAGATTCCCTTAAAGTGAAATATATTCTGGAGAGAAATTTCTGTCTGAGATGTTCAGTCATTCCACTTTCTAGACAGACCAAATATAAAGGAAAGCAAGCTATAGAGATGTGTACTTGCTATTACAAAATACCTGCTGGCATCTGAAAATAAACTAGCAGAAAATCAGGATAAATGAGACTGGAGGCAAACAGCCCTTTGAAGAGAATAATGATGTGATAAATAAAAACAACACATTTCCAGGCTATTGAGGTACTTCAAATGTAAGAAAAGGATTGAGAGCAGAGGCTGAACTAATGGGAAAAGATTAAACGAATCCCAGGAAAAACATGACCAAATATTCTGAAAGATATGGGCAAGCAACCTGTTTAGACCTAGAGGAAATCAATGACTGGTGATTTAGATAGATGATTAAAGTGATTTACAGATGCACCTTCTGCTCCTTTTCACATGTCAGCATCACAGGGTGAATTGTGACCATTGAGTCAAGATTATTTGGATTATATTTTTAGCTTTAGGGGAGAAGTACAGCAGCTGAAGTAGCTATTACTGATGTGATACCCAGGAACACAGATTTTGACACATTTAATTTAAGTCCGATTACAAATAGTAATACTAAGAGGATAGGATTGGTCTTCTTCATTACACTCTTGTTTTAAAGCCTGCTCTGATCCCTGTGAAAAGGAGGAAGTAAAATTAAATTTCACTAAGACAGTTATTATTGGTGGAAGTTTAACATTTGGTTTGTTGAGTCCAGAAACACAGCTTGAACTAGAAGGAATTAATGTATTTTAAGCTTCTGGTCCTTTAAGACCATCTCAGTCTGATAAAAGCCTACATGATATTGTCTAAAGAATATTCTGTTTCCCCCCAAGACCAGATGCACATAATTTAATCAAGCTTTCTGCAATTAACACCAGTGATACAAAATAGTAACAAATAGCAGGTAGAATTATTTCACCATTTAGGGAACCAACCTTCTTTTGGAGTGAGCACAATCTGGTAGCTGAAGTAACAAAGTTGAGAACATAAATCTACTACTGCCAAGTTGCTGACACAGGGACCAGCTAAGACCTGTGACTTTCTCCTTTACATTCATTAGTCAAGGTTAGTAGCATAAATTTTACTGGGTCAATCAAAGACTAATGCTAACCTAGTCAGAGGTGTATGGAAGAAGACTGAACATTCCAAAACCAATCTGAGTTCCTCTTAGATAATAAGAAATGGAATCAGAACCTTGTAACTTGTAACATACCCCTAAAACTTATTCCTTTATGTTCATAACTACTGTGTAGCCACGAGTACAACCAGGAAAATATGAAAATTACTGATGCCAGCAAGGGAAGGATTATAAAGAACTACTCCCATTAATTATAAAATAAACAGTAACTTTATCATTAAAATGTAAGCCTTTTTAGTATCATCACCTGGAAATTTAGTATTAAATGGTAATAATAAATACACCTAGAAAACGCAATTTTGCACCTGCTTTAAAGCATATATGCCTGGAACACCGCAGATTTTTCTACTTTTTGTGCATCTTAATGAGACTCTTCTCCAACCTGGAGGACACATAAGAGCTAAATTTTCATTCTGCACCTTCTGGAATACAATGAAGGCAGTGTAATGCAGCAATGAACCGAACTGAGATGACCTAAGATTCTTGAATGGAGGTAGTCAGGAACATTTTGGGAAGACATCCGTTTTTTGTCAACGGAAACTTTACCAAAGCCTATGCTTTCCTCATTTCCCTTTCCCTCTCATGCCAAAAAAAAAAAAAAAAATAAAAAAAAATTAAAAAATTAAAAAATATATATATATGTAAGTTCTAAAATAGTTCTGGATCACAAGCATAACGAAAAGACAAGTGTTCCCTAATTGGTATTTATTTAAAACAATACATCAAGGACCTAAATCATGCAGAGGAAAAAATACTTTGATTTTTTCCCTCTTTCATAAAAAACCTCTGACATGCTTCTCTCTCTTTTTCCTGCCTATTTTATCTTATTATGTTTCTCCCAATCTTCAACTTTGTCTTTTTTCCTCACCCATAAGACATCTCTGATCTATTGTTTTCCCTCACTCATTACAAAGGAAACTAATGTCAAAACAATGCATTTTTCTGTCAAACAGCATTCTTACTTTCTCACCAGCCCTGAGGAAATCTAGATTCATTTCCAGCTCTGTTGTAGACAACATTGTGACCTTGAGTAAATAATTTAATCTCCCTCCAATCCTCTTTCACACTGTATGTGATAAGAGCAAAAAAGTTCTTTAGTCTCTCTTGAACACTTCAGTTCTGGGCTTTTTGGACCAAGAACACTTACTACAAAGCTGTGCAATGGCCAGTATAATACCCCTGCAATACATTCAGGGACATCCAGACACAAAGGTAATGCAAATAAATGCAGATGATGCTCTGCAGTACCAGGTAGTTTTTAGTCAACTGCTGAGGGGCTTTATCACAACAGTTACCAAATGCACAGCCATCACTTTCAGTACCGGTTTACAGTCTTTTGGAGCTCTAAACAAAGTCATTGCAGGTTAGAAAGCTCATACTACAGCATCTGATGCAAAAAAATAATTTATAAAAAGGTTATAGAGTTTAAATCCTCCAAAACTACTGACAGATAAGACATCAGGCTAAATGCAATACTACAAGAACTGTTACTCTCTATCACCGTCTTCCACATTCCCTTTGGCATAAGAGTATGGTACCCTTGAGGAAAATGAAATAATCTGAAATGAATAGCAGGACTTGAGGAAAAGCACTGATTCACAAACAGATTGGAAGTCTTCTGTACAGTGACTTACAATGGCATGAGTTGTAATGGTGGGATTTATAGGAGATCATTATACACAATTTACATCTGAGTGATAATAGCTTGTATTTGAAGTCAGGATCTTCACCTGTTTCATGCTATGCTGCAAATTGAGTGGCAGAGGCATTTCCCTTTCCAGTCTTCCCTAAGGATTAATATTTAAACCATTTATTCCAGAGCATATATATTCTGTTCAATTTAAGCACAATGTGAACTAAATGTTTCAGAAAATAATTTAAAAGAAAAACTTTAATGAAAAAAAAAAATTCCCAAAACCACACACAGAAAATAAAACCACAAAATAATCCCTCAGAATCCCTGAGGCTTGAAGACAAGTCCATTTCAAAAATCAGTGCCTTTTCAAAGCCTAGTGGAACCCTTGCCTACAGTTTGAAAAAAGGGTCATTCTTCAAAGAAGTGCAAGGCCTTTTGAAACCTACCAAACTCTATTGTAAATGAAGGAATGATACTAGAAAGCCCTCAAACTGTAGCTTGGTAGCAAAAAGCCACTCTTCAGTCCAATCTATATTTCTTCTTAAGGGGGAAATATCAAATCCCAGACTAGAATTACACACCACTGGGACAGTTGCAACAGAACTTCAGAATAATGCAAACACTGCTGTTCACATTCAGGACTAAATTAGACCCAGCAAAACAATCAATTTCTTATACCAAACGTTTCACTTCTGTTAATGCTTCATGAGGTGAGAAACACAGCAAAGCAAACAACACAAGAGTGCTCTTAAAATAGCAATGTATTTTTCTCCTAGAAAAACTATCATGTCTATAACTCACACATGGATTGAACTTGGCAGCACGAGGATCTGAAACAGGCTCTGGGGTTTGTAATGCCACTCTAATGCATTGCTCAAAGTTAATATTAATAAGAATTACAGAAAAGCATAGGAAAAACTGCACCCACTTTCCCTGAAGGATACACCATAGTACATTCAGAATCTTTTGTCAGAAATGTGCATGGAATTTTCTTGATAACCCAACTGCATTTTTTCCTTCTTCATTTTAGTCAGTTTTTTTACAAACGAGCAAACCTGAGAATTAATGCAACATGAAATCACAGACCCTTGCAACCAGAGTAAAAGAATTTAGTATATTACTAGGAAAGCAATGTTACACCTTTCTCTGGAGATTTCCTTCTATTAAGATAAATGTAAAGCAAGTCAGTAATATCTGCTTTGTGTTTTGCATATTCTTTTGCATAAAATAAGTCATCTTCTGCATTACCAAAACATGCATGTAGAAGCATATTGGTTCCTATTATCAAATATTCCAGAGCAAAGGCTAAGTCATACAAGGAGAATGGTAAAAAAAGACACTTCTGGCAGCTCTCTTGGGCATTCATAAGTCCTGGAGTGAATGGCAGGAAATCTGGAACACTGGCATGAACTCAAGCCTGCCCTTAATTCTGACACGCTGGCAAGGCTTTCCCCTCTGGCTCTCCAATGCAAAGAAGAATTTCAAACTGATGCACTCCTAACACATGGCCCCCATTCACTCCTGCCTGGGATGGACCTCTGACAGATCATCTCTTCTACTGGGGGGATATGCAAAATCTCAGGAGCAGGACATAAAGCAGAAAGGCAGATTGGAAGTCACCTAAAATATGCCAGGCAAGTCCCTGATGTCCCAAAATAGTGAATACAAGAGTGATACAGCAAACAAGATGAGCCCCTACGCATTCCCCATCCCCACTGCCTCTGGCTGGGAAACTTCCACTCAAACAGCCAGTCACCCTTCCCTTAGAAACACAGAGGCCAAATCCAATTTCCTGCTGCCAACAGGTCCTGGACTCCACTTTTCCTAAGCCTCACCCAGGCATTGTCTCTGCCCAGCTGGCACAGATCCAAGCCTGGAGTGCTGGTACAGCTGGAGTAACTAAGGATATAAACTCACCAGATGACAGCAAGTTATAGGGCATTATCAGAAGTCAGAGAAGACTACTTGCAGGTTGCAAAATAAATACTCAGAAAGTTTATTTAAAGCTTAAAGAACTCATGCTACACTATTATTCACTAAAATTTTATACCATATAAAGTAATAAGAATTTTTTAATCATCATGACATATTGCTTTGTAACAAATATTCTTCTATGTGCCCTTGAAATGTGGCTTCACAAATTTTCAAGCTGAATTGTTTGTTTCTTCTTACACTTTTAAAAATAACTTCTATTTTGAAGGATTTCAAAAACACATCAAGAGTTACAATAAATCTTCTGAATCCCTTCACAACATACATCACATTTATTAATTTTTTTAAATTGACACATCTCCCTACTTTTAACTCAACCACTTGCAATGTCTACCTACAAGAAGGAAGTCTAAGCTCATGGTAGCAAGGAAAAGAGCTCTCTTCTCTCTCTTCTCTGTCACAATCCAGTTTTCAGTCACAAAATGACTACCTTCCCAAAAAACATGAAATTAGAAATTAAAGAAATTAAAGAAAAAACAAACCACTACATTATGAGCTTCAATTGTCATTGAAAAAAAATTCGTTCTTGTGCACATTTTCTTGACCATGCACACAGGGTGAACAAAAAAGCCACTCTGTACTCTGTGTGTTGCTTGAATCTTAAAATATGACAGATTATCATCACACCAGGATGGTATGCACCTACATATTTCCTGGAGAGAGACATTTTGGTTTGGTTTGCTTCACTTGCTGTTAAAATGTTTGTGAAAATAATTTAAAAGCTTGAAAGAAATACCATCAAGGTGGTATTTTAGAAGAATCACTACCTGCTACCTACCATTTTATCAAAAAACTCAGTGAAATGCTGATGATTTAATTGAAATTATTCCTTTTAAAAAAATGTAATTACAACTCACTATGAATTAGAACTAGATGTAATTAAAATTAACCATTTCTCAAAAAAAAAAAGGAAAATCTCCATGACATTCACTATGTGGGAAGATATATGGCTAAAGATTCAAAGATAATGAATCTCAGGAGGAATAATTTTTGGGACAGGGAGGGGTGCATTTGCAGACCTTCAGTCTAGACAATTCTGTTCAATGACACTTCTCTTCATGTTTTCAAATAATCTGCAGAAGAATATTTGCCTTCAAGAGCAAGCAATGGTTCAACAGTATTTCCATCAGGAAAACTGTCAGAATTTCTATATTTTTTTACTATTTATAGTTCCTCAAGGCTAAGCAGTTGATGTATTCCAAATTAATCATTCAGAGCTGCTAGTAGTGCCACCTAAGCAAACAGCATGCTTTTAATAAGGACCGTGCATCTACTCAGTTTTGAGTACCTGTGCTCAGCAGCCCCAGGAACCCCGGACAGCACTCCTGGTCTGGACACGAGCTCTTGCTGACATTTGGGAGGGTGACAGAGCACTGACAGTCCCTTCAAAAACACCATTCTGCATGGGAAGGAAATCCAGACACACAGAAGACAAAATGGTTGTGTGCACTGGCATCCAGTGGAGACCGCCAAAGATTTAGAACTAGAGCCTCTACCTGACATCAGCTGTAGTAATTCAGAAATAGAAAACTCACTGTTTAATTCAGCCGTGTGTGAACTCTGCATAATGCTCATTCTTAATCTCAAATACCAAATATTTTCCACCTATTTTGTTTTTCATACTTACCTGGCTGAGCAGCAAATGGGATGAACTACAGTCAGATGCAGGGGGAAGGCTAGCACAAGTCCAGCGAATCACCGTGCTGCTGACCTTTTGCAACTCTAGATAACTACTGCTGGCATGCCACTCTGGACCTTTCAGGATTCAGCCCTATAATAGCTGTCAGAGCAAGTTACATCAATTGAATAGAGATATTCAAGAAAAATCTAGTAAACCTATTCCTGAGAGCTGCATAATATTTTGTGATCCTTGTTATTTCATTGCCTGTAAAAAGGTATAGGCACACCAGAACAAGGCTGTTCTATTCATTTATCTTTTGATGCCCTTGTTTGCTACTTAACAGCATAGCACTACAATTATTCATGCTCTTATTCAGACTTGCAGGTTTAAATTGCTCACTTTTTATCCGATGTATGAATAATTCAGACCTTGACAAGACTGTTTTGTTTGTAAGCACAAACTTGCTCAAAATGTTTTTCCTTGAAATGCTCCTTCCTGTTTTTACAGGAAATGAAAAATCAGCGTAGTATATAACACATGTTATGTGCCTCTAAAGGGCAACAGGAACTATTTTTCTTATAAACTTTACCCTAAATTGAGCATCCATTCTTTGTGCTCAATAATCCAGAAAAGGGGAAGAAAAAAAATTTCAGAGTGCTTTACTGCTATCTCCTACTTTCTCTTTCAGAGAACTGGACCATGATATGAATTAATCATTCCCTGCATGAAGATTATACAGGAAAAAGCAAGGTAATCTTATTTTACCTGATGTCCGAAAGGAAAATAAAACTCAAAAAAATAATTAATTTTCTCATTTTTTTTGACAAGCTCCTTCAGTAAATACTTTGGATAAAACAGGCTGTCTGACGCATCATGAAAATCATATTGAAAGCTCAGCATCCATAATAGAAAACACCCTGTCAACAGTTTTTAATCTTTAAATCTAGTGCCTGTTATCTTAAGTGTCCATAAATGTAGCTGTCCTGACAGCTAAACAAGAAGAAATCTTTACCCACATAGCCAGAACTAAACATATGCAGACCTCTGGAGATTAAGCTCCCTACCTTGAATGTAATCTAGAAACAAGTGACGAGACCCATGGGAAGAGCAAGTACCATGTTGAACATAGCCAGTGCAACTTAAAAAACAGCCTTAACAGCCACCTAAAATATCAAGCAAATCTTACCAACTGAACCTCCAGCATAACATAGAACTAATTAAAAAAAACCAAAACTACAAGGCAATTCCTCCAAAGGGAAGCAACAACCCGTATTTTCTGCTACAATAGCAAGTTCAAAACTACAGGTCAACTAGTACAAATTAAGATTAAGAACTTCAGTATAATGAGAAACCCTAAGGTTAGTACATCCCAGAGAAAAGGAGACCTGAGAGTATAACTGTTTGTCTTTTTACATGTTTAAAAATACCCTTCTAACCCTGGCCCAAACTTGTTTCAAAGATAAGGCAAAAAGTCGGCTCCTCTTCTCTACCAGCCTCTGAGCTCCCAAACTCTCTCACTTGTTTCTACACCATTGGACTACTCCAACTTAAAGGTGGCAGATCAGCACAGCACCCAAAGCAGCATTACACCCAGAGTGCTTCAGCCCATTACCGCTCAGAAATTAGCTGCTGGTTACTAATGCCGCTTCCTTTGCCTCAGAGCTGCAGTTGGTCACCCAATAGGAGAGAGGAGCAGATTTCACTTTGACCCTTTCATCTGGAAGATTTTAAATAGGAGCTCTCTGCCACTTAGGCTGACTTGATGTCTGTTCCATTAGGTGCTGTAGCCAATTTCACTGAGAGGCAACTGATTCACACCCCTGAGACTGGGTAACACGGATGGATGCTCCATCTCTGACCTACACCCGGACTCTTGAACGTTCCCAGTTTGACATGTGTAACATGACAGTGTTACACACCACAGCTTCCAGAACCCTTGGAGAACTGCTCAGTCCTGACCTACTGTATGGAAGAGAACTGGAGACTCACCACAGCTAGTAAGGACTCATCAAAAGTACATAAAGCCACCAAGGATTATAGAATGAGAAATCCCCAGAAACACCAGAAGCAACATTGAAATGTGCACATCTGCCCCGTCTTAAAGGATGTATAGGACAAATCTGAATTGTATGAGGTTTCTTTGGTCAAAACTCTCCTCCAGCATATCAGCTAGTGAGGCACACCTCTTCCTGGCCTGTCAAATTACAGACTCTCCTTTGCTCTGTCATACACAATTAAAAAAATGCTTTTTAACAAGATGAGATGTCTTGAGTTCAAGAACTTAAGGCATTCAGAGAAACAAACAAAAAACCCAATTTACATCTATCACCCAAAGGATCTATATCCTAAGTAGAATCAATCACTGAGCAAGGAGCTCTTAAAATCAAACCTCAAAATCAGAAGACAACCCTAATGACATGGACTAGGGTTGAAACAGCTGAAAAAGCTACTTTTGGTACATTTAGCTAGTTGGCAAAAATAAAAGAAGAAAAAGAGAACCCTACAAAAAAAAAAAAAACCACAATTTTTCTTGAAGGGGAAAAAAATAGATTAAAAGAAAATACTTTTCAATTGCAGCGCACAAACCAGAAGTTGCTAAGCAATCTGTAGTGATATGACTAAGTTAACCATGTGAACATTGCTAGCTGCATTGGGAAATTTCAAAGGACATTTACTAAATAAGACAAATTTAAAGGCACAAATTTCTTGCTATGAAGCCACTGATGTGTCAGAGTTAAATAATTAGCACAATAACTATTTTCACAGTCTTTTTAATAATCCAGTAGTAGTGACACTAGTCTTGGTGAATTGCTTTAAGCACTATGAGGACAGAAGAAAGAAACACCCTGCCAAACAAACAAAAGAAGAAATAAAGAAACTTTGGAATTAAATAAATTGATATTGTTGAATTTATGACCAATATGAAGAGAGGAACAAGCCAAGTGAACATTTTTCCTAACACATTTGTTTTTTAAGGCAGCTGATACTTAGCTTTAAAATGGCTTCTATGTATTGCAACATACACATCTCAAGATGTCATGTAACAATGAAATACTGCAAAAATTGAACACTGTAAGCTCCTGGAATGCAAAATCAAGCCAGAAACACTGGCACAGGAAACCAGGATTCTGTGTACCAGAAAATAAAAAGTAACGCCAGGAGTCACAACACTGACAGAACCTCTATAGTCATGGGTTCAATAGGAAGCCAAAAACC
Organism: Pseudopodoces humilis; assembly: GCF_049639895.1. Taxonomy (NCBI): domain Eukaryota; kingdom Metazoa; phylum Chordata; class Aves; order Passeriformes; family Paridae; genus Pseudopodoces; species Pseudopodoces humilis. The sequence continues at coordinate 41,056,095 of NC_142205.1, forward strand.
CTTCCATACAGAAAGGCAAACAATGATCTTGAAGTAATATTTTTTGCATTCCCAGAAGAACAAAACTAGATGTAATAACTCTGGATGTTCTTCAGAGTGTTGGAACAGGCACATACCATCCATGAATCTGTATTTATTTTGAATGTCTAAATCATGACTAAATATGATCTGTGTTTTCCTCTACAAAAACCAACTAATTGCAACAGTACTTACAAAAATGTCAGAGTTCCTAAAAGTCATCTGGGTGGTTGCAGACTTGCTCTTTCTTATGAAACTGAGGAAATTACTGACGTTACAAAGTACACGCTCCAAGCACCATTTCAAACGCTGGAGTACCTGAGGGACATTCATAGGCTGCCAGATGTGACACAGAACTTTTGACACCCCCATTTTCTAGAGCTGCCCCTTGAGGTCACACAAAATAGTGTGAGTATCACAAACTAGGTCTTCAGGAATTTTAACTGCAGGTAAATTAGAAGTGCCTCCACAAATAGAGACCTTGAAATATATATTCTGGTTTTATCATATTGAAATAGAAGTAAGGAGAAAAGGTCAAAGAAACAATAAGTGCTCCACTAAACTACCAAAATCAGTATTTGCAGCCCACAGATGCTTGCTTACTTCTAAAGCAGAAGTATGCTACTTGGTTTTATACAGTCAAGGTAAAGCACATTTTACTAAAAGCAAAAAAAAGGAGTTAAGAGAAAATTTAAATTTCAAGTTTATGCAAAGGTTTCATTAATAACATCCAAGACCCAATGCAAGAAAATGGAGAGGAATAAACATTATATTTTTTCCCTTCACCTACACAAGCATGCATAGGCCAAACTCTTCCATTTCTAGATAGCAGTTTTATTTATAACACTTAAACCGAGTTGAAACAGTTTAATAATTTTCCTGAGACTGCCATACTGAAACCTGACAAAGAACTTAAGGAAAGTGTAAAATAAGTAAGAAACCCCAACTAATCAACCACGGGGTCTTATGTTCCAGAAAGTTTGCAAAAAATATTGTGTAGGTTGGATAGGTTCTCAAACATTATTGCCTTTTTTAGGAATTGTTTAACCCCTGCCTCTTCCCCTATACAAAAGAGCCAAATCCATTTTTCCTCATTTACACAGAAAAAGTAAGTAATACAAGTTTTTGGATCTGGTTGTGTTCCTACTACCATTAGCAGAGGGTTGAGCATTTATCTGGTTGGGTGAAAATAGCCTGTTGTTATTGTTCTAGATTCCAGATCACTGGATGGGGCTGCTGAATACATCAACAAATCTGATTAGCGGGTAAAAAGCACTGAATGACTTTTCAGTCACGACTCTGCAGAATTTCAGCACGTTCCACTCTCACCAAATAAAAGCACCTTCAGATGAAGCAGATGTGAGTGAAATTAAAACCACACTTATACTGCAATATATAATATATAGTGGTTCATATTCATTTTCCTGATCCCTCAAATCCATCTAGCCTTTCAATATAATAAATTTATATGATTAAACTTCCAACTGTTCAGTCAAAATGGCTTCAAAAGTTTAAATCTGTGCATAAATCTGGCCCATTAATATTTGTTGATTGAGCAATTGGTTAAATTGATATAACTGAATTTTCCAACCAAGTTTTTTTATCATAACAACAAAGGACAAGAAATTGTCTTCCTGCTCCCAAAACCCTGAAGTTACTTTTTCCTCCCTGCATCAGGCAAAATGAAGGATTGCTAAAGTTTTTTTAATCAAAATTAAACAAGGCAGGAAAAATAAAGAGTAAGAAACAGTGAGAGATTCTGACATCAAAACAAGAGTTAAGGGCATTTCACTTGAAATTGAAAGACAATGGGTTAAAATTCAGGTCTTCTCCCTGACATGGACAAGAGAAATAAAATAATTGAAATAAAATAATATAAAATAATAAAATAATAATCCTGTATGATTCTCCTAACCACTTCTGGTAATTCCACTGTGGATCAGTTCTGCTTTTGCTGTAAGTAGCATTGGTGTAGCTGACTTAAGCATCTGCCTGGTATTCACTAACCATGCAAATTATTCACCAAATATTACACCTGGAATAAACTCACAAATATCAGTAGGTCTCTGCCCAAGGTACAGTCACGCAGGAACGTTTTGCTGCTTGCCAGAACTCACATTTGTACAAAGAACCCCCTCTGAGACTGTAATAGCACAGTGTAATGGAATTTGCGACTTTCATAGAGGGGAAAATAAAAAAAAATAAATAAAAAAAAAATCAGCATTGTGGCTTGGAAGACATTTTGTCAAAAACAACTCATAACTAGTATCGGGAAGAAACATTTTGAGCAAGCTAACCCTCAACAACCCCAATTTCAAAGATTTATGAGATTATTGAACAAATTAATCTGACTTGCTCAGAGCTGCACAATCTCTTTCATCAGCATACATTTGCAGACATTCTGAGATAGTTCACACATATACAAGGAAATACAACACATTCAAATAATTTAGCTCCACATTACATGGGATGGTAATGCATATTAGCATTTTAATTTTATGGATTTAAACCAGAGGCCTACAGCTTCCAAATATATTCATAAAAGGCAGAAAACCTAAGAAAACAAATCCCTTCTCCATGCTGCAAAGCAGTTGCAAAGCTGTTCTGCTGAGCTCTCTCGCCCTGTTGCTGACATGAGCCCTGAAAGCAGTCTTCCCCATACAGATGATGAGAAAAATCTTTGCATTACCTATCAGATTGCTATTTAAATTTTCTATCATACCATGTACTTAGAAACAATCTGTTGTTTGTAATCTCCAAAGTGTGTGAAAGAAAGTCAGTTCACACTTTTTGTAAAAAACAAAGGTATTTTTTCCAGCCCAAGCCATGTTTCCAAACTTCTAAACTCATTTACACTGAGAAGAAATTAGTAGTATGATAGCCTTAACCACAGCAGGCTGAAAAAATGCAGCATCAAATCAATTATGTTTTTTTCCAATATTAACTACCTGAAATTGTGATTAAATTGAATAGGTGATATAGCATAGTAAAAACAAAATATATAATTCATATACCTATTTTGAACATTTTATAATAATAGCTTCTGTTCCTTACAGAGCTCTGAAACCCTTCTAATAGTTGTATGACTGTGCATTCAGGAGTCAGGGCATTTCAACATTTTACAGAATTTTTCCCTACTCTTCTTCACTGGAAGAATCCTTGGGGAAAAATATGCCCATTTTAAAACACAAATGGCAAACAACTCTTTTATTTTTTTATTAACAGTGAAATGCAAACACACTCATCTTCTGTAGTTAAGTAATGAAGATGGTATTTCCATGTGCAATAAAACCCAGTAAGTTGTTCATGGACTAACTGAAGTGACTGGCAATTCAATTACAGAGCCAGCATTCCAAATATACAAATCAACCTCATGATTCCAGATAAGTGAATGTTTTTCCTCTGATATCAAATAAAACAGTAGATTAGAGACGAAATAAGGTATTTCTTAATCTTGAGTCTGTACCTTTAGTTGAACTGTATGTGACATCTCAACCCTCAAAAAATTCCCATTAATTTCTCCGAGACAGGTTTGGGAGCAGGTGGTGGGAGATTGTAATAGCAGGAGCTGAACCACACCTTGCTGTAGAATCACAGTGAATATCTCTATCTTGTAAAAATTTTTTCACACTTTCATAAAGTGACTAGCCATTGGAAAATGCATTAGGTATCTGTGCATTAAATCAGGTTCAGGACAGGAATGTTAACTCTTTATATTCATTGCCCAAATGGGGACTTCGTGGGTGGGAAGATAAACTCCCCATAAACTGAGTGGTTTGAGAATTTTCTTAAAACAATTAAAAAAAAAAAAAAAAAAAAAAGAAGAAGGAGAAAAAAATCAAAGATCTGTGGTGGAATAATTGTTAAGCAAGGAGGCACAGCATTGCTGCATTAGAAAGTAAAAAATGTTCTGTGGTAGTCCTACATACAGATAGATAAAGAAAAATCAACAGTATTTCAAAAGACAGCTATGCCACTCTGTAAGTGCACCCAAATAAAAACAATAGCTGTATTGCAAGCACAGTTATTGATTTTAGAAGGTTCAGTACAAATTTGTTCAACATGTGGTTATTTAAAACCTGCTTGCACTCCTTACTGTTGAGCTGGTTCACAGTATGCCTTCACTATGTTTATCTGATTATTTTATTCACTCCTTATTGCTTAGTCATACAAAAATCATTATTGAAATTATTTACTAATTTAAATAAAAGCTCCCTTTTCAGTTTTAACAAGGTTACACTTTATATGCATTTGTAGTCAATGCAAATTCTTTTTATGAACTTACCAAATGAAAACATTAAGGTTTCAAGACAAAATAACAATGATGCTCCACAAACCTATATATTTTGTATAAAAACAGAGACTTCTGCCCTATACCTGTTCAGAAACCTGTTTGGCAAGAGAAATCAATCCCTTGTCCACAGTCTTCTAAACGCAGATGCCACTGTATTCATGTTCTAATAAATGTAATGATCAGTTAAAAAATAATGGGACAAATCTTGTTCATTTCAGAAACAAAACTTCCAGTTAAGTGTCAGATGAAACCATTCACATATATATATAGAGAGAGTATGATCTATACAATTGTATTTTTTTTTTCCCATTTAGGTATCTCTTCATTGTTATTTTCAGTCTGACCTGACATTCCTTAGCTTGAATTGTTGCAATGTTGCTTCCAGAATATGGGCACAAGCCTCCAGTAGAAAAAAATTTTAATTTATACCCCTGGCTCACAGGCATGAGAACATGACTTAAAGAGATAAATTAGCTTACTAGTAAGTGCTCTCAGATAATCTGCTTCAGAAAATGGATTGTAGAGTTTAACCAATGTCCTGCTTTTGATTTATCTGACAACCAAAACAAACTGCTGTTTACTCTGTTAAATATATATGTGCATACACTAACATATACATGTGTGTATACACACATATCTATCTATATATGTACTTATACACATTTATGTTTACTGTGGGTTATGGCCTCTTTTTAGTTTCCTGAAAATTAGTCCTATCAGCATGTAGGATTTTAATTTTAGTTATTTAATTTAAAATAATATTTTCATTAAGAAAATAGTTTTAAAAATTTAATCCTGTCTCCACAGAAGATGCCTGACAAATTAAGACATCTGAATATTCAAAATAATGATAATAGGAAATAGAATAGTCTTTACCTGTTTAATGCATTTTTAAACTAATATGTTCCCAGGTATTATATACTTTCCTAGTAATTATCAACTGTTCAAAAGGAATTATTTATCTGCTAAATATGCCTTAATTCTCAAAAATATTTTAAGCATGAGAAGCTTGAAGGAAAGAACTAATGAAACCAGCAGTAACAGCATCACTCAGTGCAGTGGTGCTTGGTTTGGGTGCATAACACATACAGGATAGTAAAGGAAGTCTTATGTACACAAAGAGTTAAGTACATCCCCAACTATGTGCAATCACACCTATTGAAGTCAGTGTAAATTAAAATTTTCATTAGCATAAACAGAAAGAAATTAATATATTTTCATATAGTATATATGAATAAAATTACATATAAACACATATACTGAAGAGATTGACTGATAAAATATTGGTTTATGTGCAAGCTTGATTGACATATTTAAGGCTTGACTGCCAAACTACTCACAAACTACTATTAAGCATAACTCACTTTCAGATTTCTAAGAGTAAAATATATATTTGTATACTGTATTCAAAACTGCATGGTAAATTATTTCAGATATTATGGACAAAATTATTGCAATAATCACATAAGAAGGATGTGGAAAATCAAGCAGACAAGAGAAAACTGTTGGGTTTGTATCTGCCCATATTGTGGATCATGGCTGTGTGAATATGGTCAGGCACAAAGATGCACAGCAGGGACAGCCCTGTCACACAATAAATACCCCAGGTTTCTTTATGCATAACTCTCGGGACTAGAAGAATGTTTAAAGTTTGCTAACGCGATCAATTTTGAGAGGAGAAATGTTCTGAGAGAAGAAAAGTCACGGGAGGCAACATCCTGGTTATATTGTATCATTTTACTGCAGAAACTCATCTGATCCTCACCATTTTAATTACAAGGAGGCACAGAACCTATTCCACATCTGCTCGCTGAGCCTCAGAAATGTCTTATAGCGAAAAGGAAATGAGAAGGACCAAGAATACAAATGAACTGAAACACAAGCAGCTAATAAATCCCTCCTTTCCTTAAAATCAGTTCTAATAATTTATTGTGAAATACATTTAGGCTTGATCCACACTAATTTTGATTCAAATAAACACGTCTAAATTGTTCCCATCCTTCCCATTAAAGGATATTTATTTTTGCTAATTCTTTAAGCATTTTGGCAGCAATCTGCTCAATGCTATTTCTTTAAGAATGAAAGCTGTAGCATTATATTCCAAAATGGTTGAGGAAACCTTTGCCATGACTCTCAAGTTGCAACATGCCAGATATTTACAGGTTTTCAAAGCTGCTGGTTGAAGATATAATGAAAGGATCTAAGGTTTATGCATGAATCAGCATCCCCTTGTCACAACGTCATGGTGCAGTGATCCCTGCAGAGCTGTAAGACTTGATTTAAAACAGTAAAGCTCAACACTGACTCTTGAGCCAGCAGGATTAAACATCCGAGATTGTACATATATTACCTCTGTGCTCAAACTACTTTACGAAAAACTTGTTATCGTTATGGCAGTTTTATATTGCTCCATAGGAAACCTCTCTTTAAGAGACTCCAATATCCTTTCAATTCTAAAATACGTGAGAGCACAATAGAGCTACCCCTGAAGCTGTTGGCTAGGGAGATTTAAGAGGAAGAACTTCATCACTTTCCTTCTTTCTTATTTTGACAGAATTAAAAGCTTTTAAAAAATCTGGTATCACTGATGGTCCACACTCCTTCAATTAGACTAGACTCAATTAGACTGTGCTAAAGGACAACGAAGTCCAGTGGTTTGGATATGTTCCATTCTGCCCTATGAATCACCTCCAGTGCTGTACCTTTGCTCCAGCTGTTAAACCAAACAGAACCAAGGAGGTTCTGTTAGAATGAATTAAGAATTCTCACACAGTGCTAAGCCCAGCCTATTTCTCTTGAAAACTACAACTGCAGTCATGGCAGGAAACCTGCTCTTAATTGTGCCATTACTCAGAAAAAAATGTGCACCGCCCTCAATCCAAACCACTAGGCTTCCTAGTGATGCTGATTTACCAAGTGTCAAACTGCAATTAGATTCCAGCAGCTACTCCCAGTGACCTGTCAACACAGCTTTGCAGAGATGCAACAGTCCAACAAACTAAAGTGACTATTTTTTATGGCTACTTTTTAACATAATTGACTTGTGTTCCTTTCCCAGGTTATGTGAAGGTGGCCCATCCACCTTGGTCAAAATCAGTAGAATTGTGGCCCGATTTGCTGTCATGGCACACATCAGACACGATCTCTCGGTGTTGAGGTGAAACACCCACTGAAGTTTTTACATGAGGTTAAGGCTACCTGCTCACAGAGCATTCTCTCCACTTCTACACCCATTTTCTGGCCACCTTCAAATGACTGAGTAGTATCACTGTTTGGAGCATTCCTCAGGGGTAAGTGACCATCTCCTCTTTTCTGAAGTTTAGGAACCCAATGGTTCCTAAACCACTGGTTCGAATAAAAAACATTTCCTCCATCAACAAACTCTGAGCAAGCGCTGAAAATTAGTTTGAAGACTTTCACATATTTTTACAGTGGGCTTTTTGTTTGCTTGTTTGTTTTTAAAGCAGATGGAGTAGTGTGCTGTTGCCCTGAGGCTACCAGGGGTGGGAGAGAGGCAGGCTGAGCCCTGGTGGGGCGGTGCAGGGGACCCCAGGCACTGCCAGCTGCCACCTGTGGGTGCCAGGTTGGGACCAGCGAGCAGAGCTGCACCCCACCTCTGCCACACCAGCCAGAGCTTCTGCAGCCTGAAACACGGCTGGCTCAGGGGTTTAAATCAAGAGACAAAATATTACCGTGCCGATTTGGGGCAGAAAAAGGTCATCATTTCTATTATGGCATAAGCCTGCCACTATATTTCCATGCAGGACAATCGCCTTGTTGGAGTGAAACACCTGGATAAATACTGAAGCATTTTCAGATTCATATCATCCTACATTTCTGTGACTTTCTTTTACACCTGCATTGTTTCATAGTGCTGGTTTTGGGCACAGGTACTTTGAACATTATTCCAGAAATAAATAATAAAAAAAAAATCAATCAAAACAACACTCTCCACCCAAAAAAGCCCCACAAAACAAAACAAAAAAACTCAAAAACCCCTAACAAAAACAACCTGCAGAATGTTCAGTATTTCAGATGAGAATAAACATAGAGGGGACAAAAAGAGATGGATTCTTTTTAACCATTTGTGCATGAAGTGCTCTGCAATCAGCTCCTAAATTCTACTTCTTGTACACCAAATTTTTGTCTTTGGAACTCCTTGTTCTCCATTCAAACCCTTCTGGGAACGTAATTGAGAGAATACTGTACATATTTTTAGCATATGCTTCACTAGTCAAATCCAGTGCATAAGATAACTTAACTGAAACATCAGTGGTAACTGAGGTGATGAAAAACAAGTACATGTTCATGTCTTAATTTGGAGCTCCTCAAACTGCTTGAAAATTGAAGCCTTGGATAGGGTTCAGACAAAGGAAAATCCAACACATGGATGTCATCCATATCCTTTCTGCTGGAAGCCTCAAAGTCCACCACTGCAGTCTACAGCCTACACATAGCATCTGAGTACTGTAAAAGTTCTCCAAAAGAGACAAGAGCAAAGCTAATATATGTACTCAAAGGCCGGTCAAAAGCACTTGATGGTCTTGGAGAAAAATATGTAACCTTTAGTTTCTCAAAGACAAGGTGACTATGCTTGTCTCTACTGCTAGTAGGAAAAAAAAAATGGTGTTTTGCAAAGCCTGTTTTCAGGTTTTCGTTAACTTCACAGAACTGAGGAACGCAGAAAAACCGGTCACATTTTTGCAGAACGCTCTATGAACTGCTACACTTACTTCATCAACAGTCCAAGTAACATCATCTGCAAATAAAGACCCCATGTGGTTCTGGTTGATACAAACCCCCCTTATCTGAGAAAGGAAGAACTATCTAAGCAGTTTGCAAAGATTAACAATTTAGCATTACTGTGTCTGATTACATGCTCTGACCTTTTTTTCCTTCAGCTATGGATTCCATACCCTCCTACCCTCGCACGTGCCACTGAAAGCTCCTTCAGTTGAGCTCTTGCACCACCTATCCCAGCGCCTGTGCCAAGCCGCCCCTCTTCAGCACCACCCCACAGGGTAGCCGAATCGGGGGGAGTAAAAAAAGGTCACCAACGGAGGGAAACTGCTCCCGCTGACAGCTAACCTCCAGATTCAGAGTCCCTTAGGTCTTTTTCCCAGGAGGGACGGCGAAACGCGTGGGGGGAGCGCGGCGCTGGGCGGGAGCGCCCGGCACGGCACCGAGCGCGCTCCGCATCTCTGCCGCCCGCGCTGCTGCGGAGAGCCCGGGTCCGCCTGAAGCGGGCACGGGCGGCAGGGAGGGCAGCGGGCCCAAGGCGGGCACGGCTCACCGCCCTGGGAACGCCGGCCGCGGCTCCCCGCTCTCAGCCCGGGCACGGGCACTGCCAGCCGCGCCCGGCCGGCCCCGCCGCTCCGCGGGTTCACACGGCACCCGTGGGGTCACACGGGCCGAGGGCCGGGCGGCAGAAGCGCACCCCGCGGCGGGGCGCGGCGCCCCGCCCGGGGGGGCTCCTCTCTGCCCTCTACCACGACCGCGCTGGCCCGCCCCCCCTTCCCCGTCGCCTGCCGCGCAACGCGTGTGCTCCGCGCCCGCGGCCCGCGTGCGGCCGGGCCCTGCCGAGCCGGGGGCGGAGCCGGCCAGGCGCCCGGGGGGAGAACCGCGGGGGCGGCGGGCCCCCGGCGAGGCAGAGCGGGCGGCGAGCGCGGCCGCCCATGAGCGCGCCGGGCGGGGGGCGAACGGGCGGCGAGATGGAGAGATGGAGCCCGCAGCACCGCGCGGCGTAAAATGGCTGATCGCCCCCCGCCGCCCGCCCCGCACCCTTCGGCTGCTGGCCAGAGGGGGCCCCGGCTAGCCCGCACCGCCTGCGAGGCGCTCCGCAGCCCGCGGGCAGCCCCGGGGCGGCGGGGGAGCGCTGCGGGCAGCCCCGGGGCAGCGCAGCCTTACGTAACGCGCGGGGGGAGCCGCCGGGAACCATTTTACACCTCCCGGAGGGCTGGGGGGGCGCACGGAGACCCCGAGCCCCGTTCGCACGGGGCCGGGCGCTCCCGCAGCTGCTCGGCGGCGCGGCGGCACCGCACCCCGCACACACCCCCGCACACAGCCGTACCCCGCACACGCACACACACACACACACACACACGCGTACCCCGCACACCCCCGCGCACACACACACACACGCACCCGCCGCACCGCTCGCAGCCGCCCCGCCCCCGCCGCCACGGCAGGCTGGCAGCGCTCTCTACTCACAGGCGTTGGTGACGGCGAAGCTGTTGGCCACCTCCAGGTTGTCGATGTGGGGAGTCAGCCTGAACTCCGAGGTGGAATACTGAACCATCCCTACCCGAAAAGCGCTGTACTCTTGATCGGCGCCCCTCGGGAACAGCCCCCCTGCAGGGAAACACACACGCGTCAGGCGGGCGGGGGCACCGGCGGAGCGGCGCCGGGGCCAGGTCTCTGCCCGCCGCGGGGCCGGGCTGGGCGCGGGTGCCGGAGCGCTCCCGGCCGCGGCTCCGTCCCGTGCCGGGGAGCGCGGGGGCCGGGCGCCGTGGCCGGGGAAAAGGCGAGGGGAGCTCGCTGGCGCCTGGCGGGCACCGCGGTGGGACTGGGCGCGCGGCGACATGACAGGAATGCCCGAGTGACACCGGCGGGGATGAGGGCTCGGGAGATCCGCCGGGAGGAGAGCGGGGTCCCCCCCAAATGCGGGCACCTACCGATCTGTATGCTGTTAGAATTGACCCCCCAGATCAGTCCCCACAACACAGGAGCCAGGAAGACAGAAATATGCATAATCTTTTGCATTTCCAGGAAAAGTAGAGCATCCACAAAGCCACGGAAACAGCCCTTTCTTCTTCCTCCTCCTCCTCCTTCTCCTCCGCGGAGCGCGCTCGTCAGCAAATTAGATCCCGTGCGCTCCGGGCGAGCGGCCGGCGGGAGCAAGCGAGCCACGGGAGGGAAGAAACGAGAAGAGCCCCGCGGCGGGTGCGGGAGAAGCCGGTGTCCGAGCCGCCACCGCCGCCGCCGCTCCGGTGCTGCCGGCGGCTCCGGCGCTGAGCGGGATGGGGATGCCGGCGGTGCCCGCTGCGCTCCCGCCGCCCGGCCCGGCCCTGCCCTGCCCTCGCACGCGCTCGCCCGCGCTCCTCGCACTCAACGGGCGGGCGGCGCTCCCGGCGAGGCGGCGGCGGCGGCGCCTGCGCGGAACCGGCCCTGGCGGGAGCGCGCCCGCCGCGCCCCCTGCGCGCCGCGCCCCGCCCCTCCAGCACCGCGGACAGCGGCCTCGCTTCTGCGAGACCGCTCATTTATCTATCTATCTATCTATCTATCTATCTATCTATCTATCTATCTATCTATCTATCTATCTATCTATCTATCTATCTATCTATCTATCTATCTATCTATCTATCTATCTATCTATCTATCTATCTATCTATCTATCTATCTATCTATCTATCTATCTATCTATCTAATCTATCTAATCTATCTATTTCACCGGCCTTCTCCAGTGTGGAACCTCCTTGCAAATACACCTGAAAAGCATTTTTTCTATTTTTTTTTTTTTTTTAGCTGCTGTACCAAAACCGTTGAAGTTAATATGCAGAAAGAGTTAAAGCTATTCTGATTTTTTTATTATTTTTTCCCCCCTTTCCAAGATGGGTTCCGGCTGTTTTAGCTAGACATGCTATTTACTGCAAGCTAAATTTAACATTTCTCAGTTTGGCATGAAGTCTGTTGCTGTGCACCACACACACACTTTTATAGAAGAAAAGGCAGTGTAGCATTCCTGTGACCATGACAATGAATTTGCTATTAAGTAATAATTTTCTGGCATATTTTTTATTAATTTATATTTAGTTAACAATGATGGGAAGTATCCACATAGAAAAGGATACTCATCTTGCAATTAATTACCTTTCCCCTTTTTTCTTCCTTTTTTATTTTTATTTTTATTTTTATTTTTATTTTATTATTATTATTATTATTATTATTATTATTATTATTATTATTATTATTATTATTATTATTATTAAATTGTTTTAATTCTCCTTTCCAGGAGGAGGGTGTTGAAGCTTCAGGTATCCAGATGTCAATATGAGTACATATCCTGAACACATAGGAAGTTGATAATTTGAGGCCCTTTACTCATCACTAATTCATGATGAGTTTTGTTTCATTTGAGTCATTTCACCAGGAAATCCTGTACAAGCTTTTTTTCTGTACTTGTCTCATCTTCTCTCTCTCACCCACAAAATGAGATGAGCCTGACAAAGAGAGCAAGCTTTAACAACCTAAGCATAAAGCCCCCATGGGCTTATCTGGGTGGAATGGCAGAGTTGCTACAGCCCTTCCTCTGTCTCTCCCCCCAGCCCAGTCTCTCCCAGAAGCCACATTTTGTGCTGCATGGTAAAGACAACTATTGAATTCTGTGAAAGGGGCAGGCAGCGTCACTGTGAGAATCAACAGATTAAGCTGTCAGGGGAAAGCTTGTATCCAGGTAGTCCCCACTGCATCCCAGACAATGAGATGTACAGACATTTATTTTTAATAAATTTTTCAGTGTAAAACTGCCAATCTTTAACAGAAGCACAGATAAATTGTATACTTTTTTTTTTTCACTGAGAACCAAACCATCCCTTTATGTATAACAAGTAAGGTTAAAATTAAACAAAGATCTCAGTTTAAAGGTTGTATTTTAACATGTTAAAACAAAACATAAAAATCATATTTTCCAATATATATTGTAGCTGCATAATGAACTAAAATATAAAAAAGATTTGGGTGATGTAAAACATAAAAATGAAATAATGGTTGTTGATTTTCTAATGCATATTTTTCCCCTGCATGTACTACTCCAAATTTGTATTATCACATCAAAATATGTAGGAAAAAAAAGTCAAACTATGTGGCCATATTCCACTGTTGATGTGCCAGGGAAAAATACAAGATTTCAACTGAAATTACTAAGTACAAAAGGACAGCATGGGTGGATCAATCAGCAAGGAAATAGTTCAATCAGAATTTAGTAATAGTGAAAAATGTCAATAATACAAAAAAAAAGTTTTCTTCAACTCTCTACTTTTTATAACAATCCTATGCTAATCGAAAAGATGCAAGCAGGCAAAGGAGAAAAAAGCAATTTATAGGCGATAGTAATTTATGACCATGTACTAAGAATAGACATACTCATTAACACTATGCATGAGAAAATCAGACTGCATTACTGGGAATCACATTCAATACTTATTTCTCAAGGGAAAAGAATCTTGCGAGAGGTAAGAAAGGGCTGTATTCTTGAAAGCAGAAGATTATATTCTTATATGCATTCTTCTGAAAGGAGCTCATATAAAAATGCATTAGTTCAGAATGTGAACAAAGCATCAATGGAAAGACTGTTAATAATAAGCATCCATCACTTGTTGAAAGGAACATAGCAGTGCAATAATAATGTAAACAATGGCAGATGACAGAAGTCCAGATATCAAATAATAAGATGTCAGACCCCTGAAAAGCCAAAGTGCTTAATCTTGATTCCATAGAACTCCAAGAGAGGTTTACTACTTACTGCAAAGGATCACAGCTACACTTGATTTAACAATTTAATATTGTCCAATGGTTATTCTGAATGTAAGGCAGAAGGTGGTGAGGAAGTTAAAAAAGAGCTGATATATGTGCTAATCAGAAGTAAAATTTATCAGGAATACATTTCCTTTGCAATTCATCCTGGCACAATCCTGGTTGAGACAGTGGCTGCAGTTCAACTAAATGTTCATATGTTTCATCAGCTGAATATGAGATGCAGAAAGAAACTTGGAAAAGACTGAGGAACTGAAAATTTTTGCCTTGTGCCCAGAAATATTTAGCGATCACTCCATATATTTACCAAAAAATAGTTCAGGAATGGCTTGATGACATGGACTACATGCTTCAGGAAAGTAACTTAGACAATACAAAACACTCGAGGAGATGGATGGAATAAAAAAAATCAGTTGTTCAATGCTGATATTCATCACATTCAGATTAGAAATAAAGTTTATCTTTTGTTTTGCTGTTTTAATAATGTATCAGTGACCATGCAGTCATATGCTGAGCAGTGTAATGAATTCCTTAGCCCTGCAGAATGCACAGTTAAAACCAGACTCGTCTAAAAATCCTAGTTGAAAAAAGTTAAATTCTGAGAAGGCCTTTGGCAAGAGCTCAGACTAAATGTTTATAGTAGGCCTTCTGGACTTCTATCAACATTTGGGGTTTATATTCACTATTATTTTCTGTATCTTCTTCAATGAAAAAAAAAATCTTAAAATGTGCAGAATTATTAGGATGCAAAAATGCTGTACCAACATATGAATCCTTTGATTCCATGGCTGATCAATAAATACTTCCCTTCAATAAAGATTATTGTCTTTGGATTTTTGAAACCTACAGAACGTTTTCAAATACCAGTAAGTGTAAATAAAGAGGAAATAGAAATGAAAGTTCCAAATCTATTTTGAAGTGGGTAGTCCCATATGTTCACTCTGGATCTCAAGAGTCTTTTTAAAAATAAAAAGTATGTCCTGATCTTCCACGCTCATTCTGCTTCCTGTTCTGATTAGCAAACATGTACCGTTCCCATTAACTGCACACACACCCGGGGAGGACACGTTCTAAGGAGTAGCTTAAGCTACCTTCTATTTCATCATTTTGATGATGAAAAAAGCAACATCATGACCCTTCTGGTGTAACTGATGTAAAATAATTGGCAATAATCATAGAGCTTTCACCTCCCTTTGCTATGTACTAGCTGTGACAGTGCAGTTTGTTACCATGTTAGCTAACTGTTATGAGAAATTTATAGCAATTTGGGATTTACTTTTTTTATTGAGCTACTTGTATTCTTCCTATTTGCAGAAAATTTTATATTTATTTTGCCAATAAAATCACTTAAGCATATGCTAAATAAATCATGTGTGTGGAAAATCTGCTATAGATTACTTCAATTTTTTTCTGCTGAGATTATCGCAAATTACATTGCTAAGCCTCTGGAAAAACATAAAAGGAACACTTTCAGATTAGACTATGCGTGCTAAATCCCTGATTCTTGTCTGGCAATATCTTTCTTTCTCTTCCAGTGGTATAAAAAACTTCCATGGCTTTGTTTCAGATCCAAGGGATACATCTCTTATTCCTGTCCTAATTTTTCCCCTGCCTACCTTCTACTTCTCCTCTTCTTTGCTGTTTCCTTTCCTGGCTGATTTCCATCTGGTTTTCAAATGCATTGCCATCAGAATCTCCTTCTCTCCACAGTTATTTTCCCTCATATTTTACTCCCCATTCTCTCTGTGGAACACAGCTAATTCAAATGTGTTGGACTGTTGCTTTAGACTATAATAGCCAGCCTTGATCCTCTCGCTTTTCCTCTACCACCTCTTCCATCTGTTCCACAAGCAATGCCAGCCTTGACTTCAGTGTTGTTTTTTATTCTCATGGTGTTCCTATTCCTTTTTTTTTCATGTCGGCTTCTATATTCGAAGTATCAACTCTACATCCATTTTTCAGGTCAGCTCTTAATCACTGAAATTCCTCTTTAGCGTTGCACCTTTTCTGTCACCTGTGAGAAATGTGTTACTCGTTATTCAGAATGAAAAGCCCTTTGGAGATGATGAAGACATCAGATCTCATATACCAGTGGACTGTTCCCTGCTGAGGTATGGTACTTGTCAAATCCCCAGTATTTGTCAAATCACCTCTCCGTCTCACTTACCTGCATTCATAAACAACACACTAAAATGTTAAAAGGCAAAAACGAGCTGACAAGAATGTTATAGTCTGCTCTCTATTGACATATCTGGGGTACACTTTTAATGTTAGTCTCTAATTTCTACTAACTTGTGACTTGGACTTTTTTCTTTTAAAACTAGGTGTTTTTTCCCTCAGCAATCACAGAACCATGTGGTAATCCCACATCTTCAGAATCCCGAGCAGTAATGCTAAGAAGCAGCTCTGAAACTACAAACTACAAACAGGTTGAAACCCAAGGCTAATATGTGCCAGTGACAGTAAAACCTCTATACAAGCTTGGTCACATATTGCTCTGCACTTGAATTTATGACTATTGTAGGAAGTTGACTGTGTCATTGTAGTGAGTATGCAGAAGTAATATTTGAACAAGGACATGGGACAAATACCAGCCCATGGGAAATGGGCTGTGTAATGATCATTCTCAGCATGGAGAAGACATCTTCTCGGTTTAATGTTTCATTCATACATAAAAACTATTCATAACCTATATACTTACTCCATTTACCTTAGAAACCTGGAGAAATCAGCTGACCTTTTTAAAATTTGAACCTGTTGCAAAGCTGATGAGCATCAGAGACTTGATTTCTTTTTGTATCCCAACAGGCAAAATTAGTTCATGAACACTGAACTCTCACAGCGAATGGAAATTCTCACAGTGGTTTTCCCTGTTAATCAACACTATAATTTGCTTTATGACCTTGCAGAAAATTCAGGACAGTGTTCATATAAGTTTTGCAAAGATGCTTCCTACCACAGCAGAACTAACTGCTTAATCCAGGGAAGACAGCTTCTCATAACATTCCACATTGCAGGAGTGATTCTCTCCTTGTCTGGAATAGTTTCCTTAGGATCTTGTTCATATCCTTTGCACAAATCTTTGAGCCAAGGGCTTTTTGAACAAGCAGGAAAGCTGCAATGATAACGTCGGTGCCAATCCTGCTTTTGGGCTAGGGACCGTGGCGGTCAGGGCCAAAGCAGGGGAGGAGGAAGGGCAATGTGACACCTCCTCCCACCCCTTGGAGCTGGAGAGCCCTGTTCCAGGTTGCTCAGTGGAGCACACACGATTTGGCCAGCTGTCAGCATGGGGAGATGTATGATGGAAAGAAAAGAGGCTGCTTTGCTGCTCCCTCCACAGTAAAGTGGAACGAAATTCACTGCAGTCACCAAGGGAGTAAATGAAATTTCTGGTTTTCTTCTTCCGTGGGGGTGTTTCCCTTTTGAGCCTTACAGCAGTATCAGAAGGCATGCAGGCATCAGGTTCCACTTGCCCCAAAGCCACTGGCCACAGTCACAATGGCTGTACACCAGATTGCAGCGTAGCAGGTTTTGGTGTGTCCACATGTAACTGAGAATTAGGGCATAGATTCATTTATAAGCACATTGTGCTAATCTGCATTTTTTATTCTTTTAAATTTTCCTAGTTTTGCTTTTAAAAGTAAAAAATATTCACAAATCTTCTTTTAAAAAGAAAGATGCTCATGATAAGAATTTAGTTTAAAAATGGTTATGTTATTGCAGTGCATTTTATTTAGATCACTTTAATAGATTTATAATTTTTTCAGGGCTTCTGTCACTGGGAAAACAGAGTAAAATTTAAGTTATAGAGAGTAAGAGTTTAAACACCTATCAGTCAAATTGTCTCTATTATGTTTTCCATTAAAAAAATCAATAATAGAAAAAGCATCAAGAAAATGTTAAAATAATTTATTTTATGACACAAATAGGTAAGAGACAAATTGTTTCAGAAATTATACTATGAAGTACAAGCACTCAGCAACATTAACAATAAATTAAGTTGGAAGAATAGATAGAATTGTGCAAGACAAGATAATAATTCCTTTCTTCAGGAGACATCCAAAAGACAGAAAGTTTTTGTTTTTTCCAAATACCCATTGCAGACATTTTACACTATACTTTTAAAAACCACATCAGAAATAGGATGTAAGATTAAAAGGATTTCTGTGATTTGAAAAATCAGCACTCCTAACCTTATCATTATGATCTTTCCACAACATAAATTTCTTTTGGGTTCACCATTTACCTGTTTGACATCCATAATTTTTATTTTAAATTGTTTTTTTTGCATCAAGAAACAGCTTGCTCAAGTTAGCACAGGAATATATAGCATTGTGCTCAACAGAAGTTTATTTTTAGTTCTGAAAAACTGCTTCAGTTGTTCAGCCCCAGAACTAGCTCACAGCACAGATATTTTTACTTTCACCTCTGCATTGGCATATCTTACCAGAGATTAGTTGTGATAGTGTGGTGTTATTGGCAAATTTTACAATAGGACAAAAAATCCCAAACCAGAAATGTAAGAGGAAACCAAACAATTCTTATGAGGCACTTAATTTCATACTTTGGCCTAGAAATACATCTACTTCATAGTAAATATGCAGAAAATAACATTCTGCTAACTTCATAATTGATTTTAATATAGGGTTTAATAGATGAGCTTATATTAGAAAAGTTTCTGCTTATAGAAATTTGTGGCATTAAAGACAACTTAAACAATGCTTGCTTGTCTTTACTGAAACTGTGCTGCACTGCTATCTTACACATATTAACTGCTAGTCATTATTGTGGTCTGTGGAGTTGCCATTTAGCCTGAGATTGGCCTTGCTCCTTAATAATTGCACTGCCCTTAATGAGACGCGTGCATGGAGGTGATGTGCACACGTGGCTGGGCTCTGAACAATTCTGAATTTCTGGCTTCCAGGGACACATACACAGCACAACAAATGAAGGAGTGCATGAAGGACTCCCAAAGAAAGGGATGAGCTGGTGGGTCTCAAGGGCAGTTCAAAAATAGTTGTTAACAACAAGAACCTAACCTTGAACTTGGAAATGTCACTGTCATAAGCCTAAACAAGCTACAAAGGAAAACATGGGCAGAGAGACAATTTATGGCACAGCTAGGAATATGTGAGGCAACGACAGGGATACATCTTCTCTCCCAAACCCTGGCTGTACCTGACCTGTCAGTACCAGCTGTAGCTGTATATGTGAAAACAGCATTAATTCCTTGCTGTTAAATTAAGCAGATCTTCTGATGTGATCTAATGAATTCACTTTCTATAACTAAAACTATAAAAATGCCTTTGCTGATAGTATCTGACGTAAATAAGAGCACAGAAAGGCATTTTCTGCAGGAGAACCCTCGCCAGCATTTGCCTTCATTCTGCTGGGCTCCCTGTGGTTTTAGTGGCACTAACAAAATAGGACCTTAATTTTAGAGGTTGGTCAGCTGTAGCAAATAAACGTCAAAGGCAATGAAATGGGCTTACACAAAACACACAAGGCCTTTGAAAAAGCTAGGGAAACATAAAGAGATCAGAAGCTTCTCTCCTCAAACATGTATCCAGAATCATCCAGTTCTTACTGATGTTTTCATACTAGAACAGTAGCAATAGTTCAGATTTTCTTCACAGCAAGAAGCATTCAGCTATTTGAGGCAGTTAAGAAAAATCACAGATCACACCAGCACTCCAAACACTACTGCTGAACAAGATAGCAGATTGCAATATTGCTTCTCTGCTTGCTTCTTGCAGCGCTGCACATAGAAGTCTGTTAATGTTATGCTTCAGAATGGAATTTTCTCCATTCATCATCTGATTATTTTATAATTTTATTAATTATAGCTCATCTCAATTCAGTGCCTTATTAGATGAACAGACGATTTGGTGTTATTGACAAATGATTGTGTGATACATATGAATAATCAATTACAGTAATACTCCATGAAATGACAGTGAAGTTAAATGGATTGAAAATACCACCCTTGAGATTGCTCCTGCAATCTTTTCCTTTTGAATGACAACCGTGAAAGACAACCCAGCAGTAAGCAATCCATGGGTCAGACAGATGTGTGGCACACACTGTGTATGAACCAATCACCAGGTGATTTTATCTACACTGCTTTTGGATTATATCCTTTAAATTACAGATAGCATTGCCTGAAAGGAACTTCCCACCTCAAGGATTTAGAAAACAAACTCCCCAAAACATATCCATATTTTACTGCACTCCTTCTATTAATTCATTTCCTAGTATTCACTTAATATACCTATCAATTACTGTTGATCATTACTAGCACTGATGAACTAATAAAATACTGGATACCAACTAATCACACCTTTTGTTTAAAGGAAAGTACTTACTGTACATTCTATGTGACAGCACTTGCTTTGAATTTGTAATTGAAGGAACTAGTCCAGTATGTGAGTTCAGTGTCCAGTAAAATCCTGGAAAAGATTATTTTGGGAAGTATTGAAAAACAAGGACAGCAACATTGAAAACAAGGCCTGTAGGACAAAGCAGTCACCAGTCACAGCCAGAATGGCTTCATGATGGGACAGTCTTGCTTGTGATGAAAGTGATGATCACCTAGGTGATGAAAGGCAGACAGCTGATGTAATCTTTTGGACTTAACAAAGGTTTTGATACTGTCTCTCACAGGATCCTTCTGGACAAAACGTCCAGCATTCAGCTGGATCAAGACATCATGTGATGGGTGAGCAACTGGCTCACAGGTCAGGCACAAAGAGTTACAGTGAGCAGGGTGACATCAGGCTGGCAACTTGTCACTAGTGGGGCTCTGCAGGGCTCCACCCTAAGCTCAGTTCTCCTGAACATGTTAATTAACCACTTGGACACAGGACTCAAAGAAATATTAAGTTTGTTGAAGGCACTAAACTGGGAGGAGCTGTTAACGCTCTTGAGGACAGAGAGGCCCTGCAAAGAGACATTGAAAAATTAGAGACGGGCAATCACCAACCGTATGAAGCTTAACAAGGGCAAGTGCTGGATTCTGCACCTGGGATAGGGCAACCATGGTCATTTGTGTAGACAGTGAAAGGTAGAGTGAAATGCTGGGGGGCAGTGCTATGGAAAGGGACCTGGTGGTCCTGGTAAATGGCAAGTTGAACATGAGTCATTGTGCTCTGGGAGCCAGGAGGGCCAACCCTATCCTGGGGGCATCAGGCACAGCATGGCCAGCTGGGCAAGGGAGGGGATTGTCCCACTCTGCTCTGCTCTGGGGTGGCATCATCCCAAATGCTGGGGGCAGTTTGGGGCACCACAATATAAAAAACATTATTAGAGAGTGTCCAAAGGAGGGCCAGGAGGATGGTGAAGGGCCTTGAGGGGGAAGCCATGAGGAGTGGGTGAGTCAACAACTGAGGACAGACCTCATTGCAGTTCTTTGTGAGGGGAAGAGGAGGGCAAGCACTGATCTCCTCTTTCTGGTGGCCAGTGTTAGGACCCAAGGGAATGGCCTGAAGCTGAGTCAGGGCAGGTTTAGGTTGGAAACCGAGAAAAAGTTCTTCACCCAGAGGGTGTTTGGGGACTGGAACAGGCTCCCAGGGAAGTGGTCACAGCACCAAGCCTCATGGAGTTCCAGAAGGGTTTGGACAATGCCCTCAGGGCACATGGTGTGACTCTTGGGGTGTCCTGTGTAGGGGCCAGAGTTGGACTCTATCATATTTGTGGGTTCCTTCCAATGCAGAATAGGCTATGATTCTGTCATGACATAATATCCCATGGCCCACATAGCTCACTCTGAGCCATGGCAGGGGATGATTTATTTTACAGAGAACTGGAAAAATACACGGTTTGATATGGATGGACCTTGCAAATACTTGTCAAACAAAATAATATTAATAATGGAAGGGGAAAATACTAGTAATTTATTAAACCCTGACACACCATTTTCAATAAGGCTTAGTCCTAGGAATGCCATTATATTAAATATAGATATCGATGCTTATGCATATTAAGTTATAAATGGATAAATAAATTATTTTAAAAGCTACAACTTCTTCCTTTGTTTCTCCGCAAAGTCTTCTGGGGAATTTGGATCCAAGTGAGGAACTATGAGGTTATTTTAAGATCTGGTTTAGATATCAAAAAGAAGTAATATTAAAGGAAAGAATGTATGCATGCATGCCTGCAGTAGATTCTCCTCTGACAATAAATCAGAAAGAACTACAGTGGAAAGCCAATGCAGATGAGGGGGAAGATCAGGCACTTGAAATCAGTCAGACAACTTCCAGAAATGTTAAGACTGGGAGAAGACAAATAGACATATCACCACTTTATGCCACTGAATCTATGATTAATAGCGACTGAAATATTTTTTATTACTACTTGTGTGCATTACAGTAGTGCCTTAAGGCATTGTACAACATACAGCAAGATAATTTTTTTTGCCCCAGGCACAAAAGGCCCTTGGCACAACAGAAAGCCGCCTTATTGTCCTCTGTCACTTGGTGCAGAGGAATGTAAGGAAATAATCTGCCAAATTTGCATTGGAGACCTGAGGAAGGGACACTTGCCTCTGCTGACTGGGTATTGTGTTTAGCTACAGAGCATAACCTATATGTGATGTTCAGACTCGGGCTGTGCACAGAGCTATGCCCCCAGTCGGGGCCCGTGTGCACTCAGCCAACAGCAGTCCTCCTACTGCTTGGTCAGAGAAGAAATAATTCCATTGATTGAATTCTTGCAGCAGGAACTGGCAGAAAGACCATACTAAAGGAGAGCATGATGGCTGTGCGCAGATGGGAGGTCAATATGGACAAGACTACCTGGTCTATTTCATAAAGGTTTGGTTTTTATTTTCATCTGAGAAATGAAAACTGTTGAAAGATTAAATGCTGTCCTATCTTTTAAACTGGAATCTCCTTTCAGACAAAATAATTTATTCCAATTGTCAAAGCTCATCAGACTCTCAGTGTGAGTCTTGCATAAATGGGTTTATTCCTGGCTGTTTCATTTCCACACTCCATGAAATTTTTTTCTGCCTATTTAATTTCATCAAAATTTCTTCACAGACACTAGCAAACTTGCTGTAAGAGCACTGTAATGTAAAATACACTATCTCTTCCTTATGTTCCTATGTGAAAAAATAGGGTAAACCACCATATATTTTAATAATTAGTACACTTAGAAAAATATCCATTTTAAAATGCTGTTCCTGAAATAGGAAGAATATGGAGGTATATGACAAATACAACAATAAAATCATGCTTATGGGTAACAGATAATAAAGCACTTCAAGCTTAGATATGCACTTGATGTTAAAATCTCGCATGGTAAAATTTGTAACATTCGGTATTCTACAGTAGTGGTGCAAAATACTCCCATGAATCTGCAGTGCCTGGTACTATTATTATGGCACCAGCATTATTATTTTTCTCAAGAAAGTTCTTCTCTCTTGCAAGAAAACTTGTCAAGTGTTGAATGTGATGAACATGTTATTGCAGAGGCACAGGGCTTGGGAAACATAGCTGTGTTTTTCTCTGGCCAGTTTGCTTTGAATGCAGCTTTGAATACAGGGCAGGTCCAACGCAGGGAGGGGTCTTGTCCTTGTCCAGCCTTCTGTGGGGCAGCCAAAATTACTTCAGCTGCAGCACATCCTCCAAAACCTCCTTGGCTTAAACAACACAGCAAGGTAAGAGCTGTTAAGTCCAGAGAAAACAAACAAGGCCAGTGTGATCCTCTCCTGCCATCACGCACATTTGGTTTTATTCATGTAAGAACAAAAAAAAAAACCAAACCTCTTTCACCTCGGGGAAACAACTAGAAAAATATTACTAAGTAAAACTTAAGGTTTAATTCCACAAAGATGATATCTCAAGGTGGATGCTGTATATCATTTGTATTTGCTTGAAAAAAGGTAGCCTCTGTAATAGTCTGGTCCTGAAGCATGTCCAGAAGGGGAATGGAAGCAGGGCTGCCTCAGAAGCTGACACAATCAGACAAATATTTTAAAAAGCCTACAAAGATTTTACTCCCTCCAGTAGGCTGAGGCTAAACAGGATTTGTCAGAAGCAGGAGCAGGTATCAAGAGAGGCTTTGTCAAAAGCAGAAGCTGATGCTGGAGTGGTACTGGTCAGAACCATAATTCTTCACAGTCAGCTCCTGTCAGTGTAATGCCTTTGAAATAGCCAGTCTCCAAATTAATGTTTTCCAGTGAGCTGGCTTTTGAGAGTCAAAGAAACAAACAAATTAATCTGGAAGAATGAGCCTGCCTGAGACACTGATAAATCTGTTATGACAATGTAAGGCTTATTAAACACTAAGAAACATTATTTCCCTAGCCTCTGGGTCAAATGCAACTTTTAAGGTTAATAGAGGAAATCAACATTTAAAAAAATGTCACATGGACTACTTTTTTTTTTTTTTTTGTGTTCTGCTTTTCACAGGAAATTCATAAACTTAACTCAAATACATAATGCATGTAGTGAAATTTTATCCAAATATCAGAATATTTTTAGTTATAGAGACATAATTCAAATGGCATAACACACATAATGTTAAAAATAAAGAAACAAGTAGGTCCTAGGTCTTCTCCTGTATTACCATTCAAGTGCTCTTGAACATCAGCACTGGCTCGCCTTCATGAACTCTTATAGAGTCACACACACGATCTTTGCTCTGACTGCACAGAGATGAAAGGTAGGATATCTAAAGCATATTGCCAAGGAAATAACTCAGGCTAGATAAAAAGAGTGCTTTGCAGAACAGAAAAGCTAAACAGTACTATTGATTATCATGATGTATGCTACAGAAGAAGGTGGAAGCACAGGGGCTGCCTACATACAGACTTTTCTCTCAGAAGCAGCTGCAGTTTCAGCAGAGGTTTTTCTTGCAGTTTGTGCTGCTAGAGAAGGTTTCCCCTGAGCTGAAAGGCTTTTGCAGGGGGCAACGGTACAACAGCTTGACCTGCTATACTCAGGAGGGTTCCTTGGCCCAAAAACTTCTTGAGCTTGCTTCTTCAAGTAATAAAAAAGGACTCCTACTGTGAATATTCATAGAAAGTAACAGACTGACACAGATATATATGAAAAACCCCACACTTCCCACTGCCACAGCCCAAAGAACTCATCAGGCTGAAAACAGTAATACAATACCTTATCCTTTATACTCTACAATCCTCATATTTCTTCCTGTCAAAGCACATTGTGTGGCTTAAGGAACTGCCTTATGGGACAAAAAGCCCTAGTAACAAGACATTACTCCATGTTGTCCTATTGGTTGGTCTCCGTCACAGTAAACCATATTTTCATGCAATAAGATGAAAGGCCATTAATTTTCTTGTACTGAAAGACATGTGCTTAATGTACCTGCTGCCTCTGTGTGACAGGTAATGGTGCCAGGCAGCTTTGGATTTATCTCAATACTCAAAAGATGAGTTGACTAACAAACTTGAAGGTCCTTCAAATACCTCCCCTGCTAGGAGGGAATCAGTGGATGCTGGTCTCAGAACCTGACAGGCACTGACAGATTGAGAAATCCCATGCTAAACAGTAATCAGTGCCCCTCAAAATTAGGGTTGACCTGCACGGACTATCAGGAAGCCAAAAAGATGCTTACAGTCTCGTTCTTGCTAGTCTCACTGTTTTTTTTAGTTTCATTATTCATTCAAAAGACTGTGATCTAATATCCACTGTTAAAGGCAGGGACTTTAGACAGAATGGCTCATAAGAGGGATAGACTCAGGAGGAAACCTCGTTCATGCTCAGGTGGGTGAATCCAACTCATTCATTTACACGTGTATTGGTTCAGGAAAAAAGCAAACTGGCATTTTTTTGTCACTGCCAACTGAATGCTCCTGTCAGTGCACAAAATTAAAAATGTCAGAAATCCTGTAGGTGATCAAGAGCTGTGGAGAGAAATATTTTATGGTGCCATCTTTCCCATCATCCGTAGGAAGGATCTCTCTGTGCTAGCACACAGTGCGTCACCCAGCACACACCTACAGTTCACAGGCACGGGCTGACAACACCCACACAAGCTAACTTTAAACCAACTGCTTGAGCACAACAGCCAAGGCAGCACAAAGCTTTGTGGGGGTGAGCTCCAAGGATATTTCTTCATGCCCCAGCCAGAAGGTAGGTCTCCCAGCCACAGCTCAGTGTCACCATGGTGATGCTTCCAGCCCTCCCCAAAACAGCCAGTTTAAGGGTAATGTGGATAAGCCTGCACTAGCTGCAGACATTTTAGTGACTGCAGCATAGACATACTCATAGCAATGAAGAGCTTTCAGAAGGATTTCAAAATAGCCAGGTAATCTTTATTTTAAATGTTTGCTGAAACCATACCCACTGATGGAAGGACGACAGGTGCAGGGGGAGGGCAACTTTCTTGAGTAAGGCAAAATGCAAGGGAGTGCTGCAAGCAGCCCAGATTGCTTGTGAGTGATTTGATACAATGGCACAGACAAAACCACAATGATGAGGAATTTATGTCCTCAAATTTTTCTTTATATTCCACTGTTTACTTAGGTGTAGAGCTTCATATGAAAAGAATTAGTTTCCTTATCTTTTGGGCACCACAGATGAGCTTAATTTTCCTGTTTTTTTATTAATTCCTTATAGTAATATAAAAGGAATGTAACTCATTTATATACAAAGCAAATGCCTAGACACATATTAAACAGTTGACACAAAAAATGACTATTATTTGATTTATCTGTATCTGAATTTCTTTCCACATTATCTTCTGTAATCCTGGAATTAGTACACGAAAGAGTCAAGTAACAGTGTCCTCTCATTCCCGTATTTGCTACGCACCTCATTTGTACTCACTGCAGCACAACGATATCTCAATAGCCTGAAAAATCACTTGGCATTGCATATATTCAGGTTGCACTCCATTGGAAATAAATAATTCAATGTTACCTATTCTATAAACACCCCCATCACAATCCCCCAGTAACTATAAGGATAAGCTGCTTTAATTGAAGCAGAGACCATGGTCTGTACTATAACTGTATTGTAATATCTCTTAAGAGATTCCCTTAACAGCTATAACAGACTGCTTAAGTAAGGTATTGTCTCTCTTCAGAGAAAAATATTTTTAAATAAAGATTACTTGTAAGTGAATTTCCTTTAAAAGATTATACAGACAGGTCAATCACTGTGGTCATGCCCAGTGACACAAACCCAGAAGGCAGTGCTGCTGCTTTCTCTTTAATGGGTAATAGGGCACCAAAGACATCTTCCTTTACCCTGTTAACAAGTCCAAATTAATCTGAAGACTCTGAAGAATGAAAGCTGCTTGGCAGTGTTTCCAAGTGGTCAATCTTCTGTACACTGCATAACATACACATACAAAAATAAACTCCTTTCCTCAAAAGACCAACTGCTCACATACATCATCTCAGCTAGAATTAAGTGGAGAAAAGAGGAGGTGCCATTGCACACTGAAGAGCTGCTCTTAAAACTGGGTATCAAACATGAGCTGTGTACTACAGGGAATCAATGCATAGCAGCCGATAAGCTTTTCAAATTACATCCTCACTTATTGCCTACCTTAAATTTTTAGATGCAGTTGAGAAATGAATTAAATAATCTCCATGGAAATTCCTAACACAGTGTTTCAATGTGTTCCAAAATCCTGAAAAATTGCAGAAATATATCTAAAGGGTGATGATACTATAAAAGAACAGAATTAGCTACTTGAATACTACCCCTCAATACTTAAGAACTAAGAAAATACCAAGGTTTATCTTAAGGGTAGAACAAAAATTTGTAACTCTCCTAGCAGTTAAGAGCAGAACTTGAAGTAAATGTCAGCTGAAACACAGATGGGCTCTCCCACAAAACCAGATTTTGCTGTCATGTGGTTTGTTTAGACATCATGGCTAGTTAATTGAGTTACTAAGCTGCACTTCATGAACCTCATATTTGCAACTACTTGAATGCCTTCATTTCTATACTTCTAAATTTTAACTGCATGGAAAACTTCTAGAGCTGTATATTGATTTTGTGCCCATATATTTTTAATTTAATAATATTTTTTTCTTTCATGTTATAATTAGCAATTAGGATCCTATTTTGTATACAGTTTTGTATTTGCACATTATTCTGGAAATCAGTCCACAGGCTGAATTTTACAACTAGAGGGTGCTGGTGGACCATAGTGTGAGATAGTATGCAAAACTCTTGATGACCTTTAGTAGAAAGAAGAAAAATAAAAGAAATCAATTATTACTGCTCAGTAGGACAAGCGAATATATTCCAAGGTAATACCAACACTGCAATATTATCTAGTGTAAGTAAAAAGAAAATTAATACTTTATAGCTGATGCTTGGTTTCATTTTAAATTAAGTTTCAAATTTGATGTTAAACTTTGCTTCTGGCCTTAGTTTTTGTGCTGTAATGAACAAAAAAACCTTTATCTGAACAATATTCATTCCTCTTGCTTCCCTTTGTGTGAGTTGGAAAGCAATTACAGTGTATTATTGATTAAGTGTTTTATGATAAAACACAAAAGCCATCAAGTAAGCAGGAAAGCAAGAAGGAACAAAGATTAATTTAACAATAAAATCTATAATTGAGATTTTACAGATAGCATGTGGACATTAATTACAGATAAATCATTTAATAACAGTTATAACAAGAAAATTATCTTCCAAAATTCATATAATTTCCAACACAAGGTAATTATTTTTTTGCCTTCCAGTACTGTAAGAAAAAATACAAGTATGAGAATAAATAATGTCTATAAATATACCATTCTGTATGTATAAAAGTTCCCCCTCCCATCCTTTCTCTCTTTCTTTTATCCTTATTGCTTCTTAGAGTCTCTGACAATTCTGCAATTACCTTCAACTAACAGAAATATTAAAAGTTTGAACTAGACCTTAAAGATATAATTTCCCTCAGCCCCCGTTCAACACAGCTCAATAACATCTGGGATTCACCTTCCACTTTGGATCAGAAAGAAATCCAAAAGACAAACTGTAGCCACTTGGTAGAGTGGCTGCCTGAAACCTCCATCAGACAGTGGCCAGGAAGCTGGTGGAGCTCATGTGACCATACTGTGAAGAGCAGATCTCTTCCACCCAAATGTGAGTTGCTGCAGCCAGCCTGTTGATCACAAAGTGGCAGTGGTTTGTAAAAGCTCTGGGCATGCAGGTTCCCCAGATGTCCAGTGAAGCCAGTGTGGAATGCCATTCCTCTTCTTACATTCCCACTTTTGACCTTTTGGTTGCACAGGATCGTTGTAGATGGACAACATTCTCGTTGTGGGCAAGTCCCAAGTGATCCAACAGTCCACTTGTGGTCTGCATCAGCTCAACACATCCTGGACGTGCCAGAAGTGTAGCACAACAAGCAGGATTGTTTGTTTCCACACTGTGGAAGGTTACATGTATTTAAACCAGTCCCTTCCTAGCCTATGAGAAGCCAACAGTCCAGATTTCCTTTAATCAATTTCAAAGTTAGTGAGAGGTGGCTTATTTTCATGTTTTAACTATCTCTGGTGCCCCATCTCTACCAGCAGAGATGTGTATGGCATGCTCTCATGGGCTGAGGTCAAATCCCTGCTCTCAGGAAACACACTACTCACATACCTACCTACATGCAGCTTTCTTTTGGCCACATTTCTTCTCATGACTCACCCTTATGAAGGGATGTACCCTGGCATCCACAGGAGACCACAGCTCCTGCCCTATGCACACCAAGGAGCCCATGTTAAGGTAGTCTCCATGCATTTTCCTCTGGGAAATGGAAAGCAGGCTCCTATCAGAACTATTTAGTGCATAGGACCTTATTCTCCAAAACATAGCAGCCAGATCAATGAGTTGGTGAGGGCAGCCATTAATTAATACATAGGCACACCAGGGCCCGAGAGTCTCAGCCTCTTAGACCTTAGGACATGTTTTCACACCTACTGGTGGCTGTGTGCTAGCTAGCACACAAACAGAAAAGGTATAATTATTGGTGAAAATGGGATTTTGTCTTGACAACTGGTTTGTTAAAAATGAAAGCTTTCAAGGGGATAAACAAAACAAATCAAGTAAGAAGTGTCCAATGCAACAACAAAGAAATTGTGACTTACATACTGCAGGCTTGCCAGGTGCTACAGAAGCTGAGCCAGAGGACAAACTAATGTAAAAATGTAGAACAAAACTGATACGGAGCTGCATCTTGTGATGCCTCTCCAAAACTCTTGATATCTTTAGTCTAGAAAGTGGCCCATTTGTTTTTTATGTACTAGTTGGTAGCTAAAGAAACAGCAGTTAAAATTTTCCCCAATGTTTTATTGCTAGCATATTCTAACACATTTAACTGTGCCTGCTTCATGGACACAGTTGTTGGGGTTTGTTTCCTAAATGAGCTGATTCTACAAAATTAGTAGTTCTCTGATCTTCATTTTTCCACATAGACAAGATCTGCTTACTTGATGCTACCTTCATTTACAAAGTCTAAATAATAATAATTACACCTTAGCTTTTTCTTCAACAGTGCCAGCTGAAATTATACAAGAACAAGATGTTTGGTGGGTGTTTCTTTTTCCTCTGGAAGTCAGCAGAAAAGCTGTTAAATACTACATATACTAGAATACTGATTTTAATAATACTCAACGTGCACATCAGTTTCATTGTCAGAAACACTTTAAATTTCTGTATGTTACTAATAACTGAAGAGCATTATTCAGCTTTATAATGTAGTAGGCATCGTCCTTCATATATATTCCTAAAGCAGGATGTATGCTGTACATTTATATACAAAGTTGGTCAGAGCACAGACATTGCAGTTCATGCTTTCATTCAAATTTCAGATGCCATATGTTCAGTACAATCGCACGGCATCAAGATGCAACATATTGCTTTGCAAATGCAAATAATTTCACACAGTGGCCTTCATGACTGGGAAGGGATAATGAAATGGGCTATATTTTACACATATGAAAAAAAATAAAAGATTTATCATAAATATATGGACCAGTATATGACGTTGAAGAACAAGAAGCAAAAAGGAAACAGTGCTCTTGCATAAAGATCGATTCTCTTTGCTGCTGATGGAATGACAGGCTTGGGAGGAGGAGGCTTCTTGTTGTTCTTGGCTTGAGATTTCCCGAGCCCATTGTTGACTTCAATGGGCTTCCCATAACAGTCATAATTTGATAATTCAAAATCCCTTGGCAAGCTTCCAACAATGCTGAAATCGTTGGATCTCAGATCAGATTTCGAAGTGCAAACTTTTTTGCATCTGGTCTCACCAACCTATGAAATAAAGAGTGAGGGGAATGATGATTGACTCACCACAGCTCATTAGCAAACTTCATGCAGCTGCTAAAGAACACTGCAAACAAACATATAGGAAATTACTTGTTGATAGGGATACATTACATCAGACTAATTTGTGGAATGGTTATGTTATAAAGTACTTAAGGATGATCAGTCAATCATATCAACATAATCCAAACATTCATAATTGTGTCATTTTTCATGCACAAGGTGCCTCATGCTCTGCAATCTGCTATAGCTAAACTCCTTCATTTTAAGATGATAGAAGGGGAGAGAAAATTTTTGTGGGGAGTATTTTGGTTATTGATTCTGTACTGATGAACCTGCAGGCCTGATATTATTCAATACTTGCACTATTCTGATCTCTGAAACCCATAGTCAGAATTAGCCCTGAAATTCAATGTTTGATGCAATTAATTTCAGTTTGTTCTGGTTCTAAAGAGGTCATCAGGTCAGGATCCTACACCACATCCTATGGTGACCAACTTGCACGGTGAGAAGCATTTTGTTTGTACCTGTGGAGCTTAGTGCCTCTGTAAAGACAGGTAACACAGGTGTAACACTGCTCTCAGCACTGCAGAAGCATTTAACTGGGAAATCTAAATACAACAACAGAATTCCTGTGTTTCCTATAGCTCCTTTAGTGCTCTTGGGGATCAAGCAATACCTTTTTTGTGCAGTGAAAAAAGGTTCCTATATTCTCTTGACTGGATTTTATTAAGTTTTTATTTCAGATTCAACACGTCTCTAGGAGAACCAACCCTGTTCAGGGAGCTTGAAGTGATTTAGAGCCTACTTGCAAGGCACTGTGCTTTGTGACTTGGGTAAACCCCTCCCAAACTTTCACTTCAATTGGACTTCTCAGGAAGACAGAGGAAAAAAAAAAGAAGAAAAAAGAATACAGACAATGACTTTGTTCACATATATAACCTGAGCGTTAGTTGAGAAAATGCAAGGTCAGAAATCAGGCTATACCCATGGGCAACTGACATAAATGTAAGTTTTACTAAGGCTTCTTGAAGCCACTGGTACAATAAAACTCAGTTATTCCAAAAGCGGCCTATTCCTTCTACCCATTAGCCTGTCTCTCCTTCACAATACTCCCAGGTGTTTTACCATCATCTGTCTCCACCTCTGGTTTTCTGCAGTTTTTGCCTGATAATTTGGGATATTTGCATGGTCATATTTTGTAATTACTAAAATAATAATAATAATAATAATAATAGTGTCATAAAAAAGTACCAGGTTAATGAATGAATGAAAAATATTCTGAATACTATTAGCTTCTCTATGACAGTGACAACTTATCCTGCGTGGAAAGAACTGAGGCAGTCTGGAAGAAACTTAAACTTTCATTGGGGCTTTTACTCCTATTATTGACAAAGCTGATTCTAATGCAAGGTGGAAGAAAAGCATGACACTATTCCTTCTGAAAAAAGTGGATACACCTTCCCAAATTTTCAAGAGTTCTATTTCTCATGAAAGCAGTACATTTTGAAACCAGTGCATTAAACAGAGGTGTAGGTTTGTCCTGGTTCCAGCCAGGAAAGAGTTAATTTTTGCAGTAGCCAGGAGGAGGCATGGCCAGGGCACAGAGGTTACTCTGTATCACCTCATGTCATTGCCAGGGCTGAGGAAAGAAATTCTCTTCTGGCACAAAGATGTTCCTTCTGGTCGACAAAACGTGCAGAGAGAGCCATCCAATATTGTCTGTTGTCAGAGAATTTTTCTGTGTGAATCATTTATTTTCTTACACCTTTTGTTATTAATATTATTGCTGTCAACTGCTCATTTTCTTAGCTCATTGCCATTTTCAGTGAATTTTTCTCATCTCAAACCATGATCTTTACCTTTTGTGCCTCCACTTGGAGCAAGGAGGTGGAGTGTGTGGAGGAGTGCATGGTTTTAGTGGGAGTACTAAATTGGAGAATTAAATTGGAGAATACCATCCCTAAACCACCACAAAATCAAGATTCCATGTTATAAAGAAGAAAAACAAGATAGGTAGGACAAAACTATACGTACAAATTTCTTGCAACTGTCTCCAAGTCCTCAAAGACCTGACAGCATAGGCCAGTGTTCATTACTGGAGTAGCAGGGGCAAGCTGTCTAGTATGGTGGTGACTAAGACACAGATAAACATGATTGTGTGACCCTGGGTGACAGGATGCTATTATTCACCAATCTGAGACATTCCTTCCAATCAGATCATACCCAGTGACACAGGTAATAAAGACATAAAGCAGACCCTTGTGCAATGAAAAATGAAGTTGCAGGACTGCGGTGCATGTTAACTGAAGAGTCACAGGAATATTAGATTTTTCCCATGGTCAAACCTAGCAAGATTTAGTAAGGTCACTACAAGAAATAGAATCTTGTATGAAATCATAGGCCTCCTTTTGGATTTAAAAACTTGTAGTCCATTCCTCATACCAGCAATATGTTGTAAAATTCAGTGACACTAATTGTAGCTTAAGTTCTCTCATTTATAGCACAGAATATTCCTGTTCCAACTGCAGTATCTAGAGTGCTCCCCTAAAGGCTGTTACAAGTCGGTTCTCATTCCCACTCAGGACTGAGAGTGGATTCTAGGTCACCTCTGCCTTATAAGCAGAGAACTGTTCACAGCATGTTCACACAGAGCTCTGCTTAGTTCAGTGTCAGCTGGAGTACTGATTTATCAGGGTGACACAATTTTCCTTGTATGAGCAACCTGGCCCAAATTTTTCTTGAATAAGTATATGCTACTTTTGAAAATAATTTCATCTATTTCCTCAGCTTTACAAATCTGACATTCTTCTATTTACTACACTCAGCTGCTGCCTAAACATATTTTAAAATTTTTTCTCATATTTCTCTTCAACTCTCCAATGCTTCTGTTGTTTTAATCTATTAAAAATTAAAAATTAACTATTAAAACTATTAAAAATTCACTCCAGTTGACCTATAGCTTTTCCTAAACAATGTGAGCTAATATAAAGTGTGTCAATGTGCCAATATAAAATATATTATTATCTGCTTTTTATTCATTTTTGTCTTGGTTTGTGCTAGAAGCCTAACAATAATCCTAACAATGCCTCTGTTCCTCTTCAGTTTCCACATTTACTGCACCAAAAAATTACCAAAGGCTACAGGAATCTTTTCTGTACAAAAAAAAAAATCATAGGACTTGATTTTATTGTACTACACTGAAGATGTTACTATTCTAAAGAATAGTAAAATGTTAAATATTATATCCTTTTGACCTCATCCTGACACAGAAAATATTTGATATCACTTGCCTTATCCTGTCCCAGCATCATGACCTGTGGGCCAGACCCAACTCACAGGATGCTTCCACCAGATTTACGGCTTTTCCCCAGCAGGGTATGGGGAGCAGCTGTTTGGGAAGGGAAGACTTCTGGGATAGTGTGGGGACACCCTGCATTCCCAAGGGAGAGCTGGGCAGCCACACCTTGTCCCTCTGGCATGGATTTGGTGGGAGGGGAGGGGGAAGGAGAGCACGGGAAGGTGATGGCTCTTGGGGCTTGGCCCAAAACACAGACCTAGTTCCCTGTTTCTTCCAGAACTGGACCACCTTGTCTAGGTTTGGTAGGATGGACAGAACACCTGTCTTTTGAAGAACAGCTCAAAAGTACCTAAAAACACCTCTGAGAATCTATAAGACCCCTTGTGATGATGGTTTCTCACCTTTAAAAAAATTTGGGCAGACTGGTGCTCGCTGCCAAGCTCAGCACCTGCTGCTGCTCCAGAGCTGCAGCATGTGTGCCTCTTCAGAATGCCTTTAATTGCAGAATCAGGGGAATAATGTGAGAAGACAATGGGGAAAGAGATGAAAGAATAAGTGCTGCTCATGCATGCAGACTGGCAGGGAGGAGCAACTAACTCCTCAACTCTGCCTCTGCTGCTCCTCCTCACTTTCCACATTTACTGCCCAAACTAGTTACACTAGATTTTCCTTTAAAAACATCCAGGATGGAGAATTTTTTCCATGACCTTGTTCCTCAGAAACATATGTACCTTATTTCTAATCTGAATTTATTTGGCTTCAATATTCACACATGAGGCATGACTATAGTTAGTCTGATTAACTGCTGGTACATAGAGATGGTAACAAATCTAACCTTGATTTTGCATAATTCAGATGATGTAACCGGGCTGAAATACAAAGCCAAGAAAAATGTTCTTAAAGAGTTTCTTACTTTCTGATCATTACATCTGCCAACCTAATAGTACTTAAAAAGTTATATTCTGTTTGATTGAAACAATAAACACACAGATCAACTTTAATTTCACTGACCCATTTATTAGCTAACATGGGGGTGAATGATGAGTAATAATAAAGATAATTAATACTTACAAACAATAATTATTAGTCAGCCCCTGTAAGCCATGCAATATTCTCCGCTGATTGATGTCAGGCTTATAATTATTCATGTTATGCCACTTAGCTTTTAAAATACTGGCATAAACTTAGCTTCTTGCTGTATTTTGGAAATCTCCCAGATTTAAAGGATTTATTAAAAAATCAATATTAATGTTCCACAGCACTCACAGACCAGCTCTGTAAAAAATTCTAGATGCAACTTAAGCTGAAATCTTGATTGTAAAATGTCTAACAGTTACTGTTTAACATTCTCATCAGCTACTGTGAATGAGAACTACTTTATCCACAGATTGAATATATGTGGCTTTTCCCCAGACATAGAGCTGAATATTTGTTCAATGCTTTTCTCTGTTAATTCTTGATACTTACAGCACCTCTACCTAGTATAGTACCATTACTCTTCTCACAAGGTTTTATATTCTTGCTGTATATGAAAAGTAACTTCCTATTTCCCTCAGTTATGCTATGCATATATCTCTTTTCTTACTTAGACAATTATTTTATTGAATTCAGCTTATATTTATTACTCTCATCTCCCACTTGCCAGTGAGAAGAAAAGAGAAATGCTTGAAGCTGAGTTAGTTTTAAATCTTTGGGGAGTTTGCCTTCAATTGTGTTGTTTGTTAAGTTTCAGGGGTTTTCTTAAATTAGGATACCTTTACATCTGGTTTGAACACTATTAGCTCACCAGCAGCATTCATACATTTTGTTTAAATTCTTCCATCCAGATTAGACAGTTCTCAAATTTGTGAAATCTGACCTTTCACAGCACCAAAAATTCCGTGGACTTGATTCAATTTATTTTGTGCAAATAGAATAAAGATCCTTTTCAACTGACTGTTCATCCTGTGATCAAGTCCTCTTTATCCATCAGGATGAAGTGTAATACAAAAGCCACCATTTTTGAGAGCAGAAATGTATTGTCCATAACACTTAGCAAGGCTTCAAACGTGCTACAGTGCTGGCAGCTTCTCAAGCTCAGCACGTGCCCCTCAGGCTGAAGAGCTTCCCCAGCGTAGTGCTGCCTTCCCTGCTCTGCACAGCACATCCTCCCTGCCTCCGCTGCTGTGCCCCCAGCCTCCTGTTGGCATGCAGATCTGTCCCCAGTGCTGCCACTTCTGCAAGGGGCCTCCATACAAAACAAAGGAGGGGTTTTTTAACAAGCTCTGTTATTCATCTCTCTTGCACTTGTTTTGTGCTCTTCTCTTGCTCTTTCCATAATGATAGATAGTAGATCATCAATAAAGTAATTATTGTTTAGCATTAGTCTGCATTCATGCTGAGTATATTTTCTGGTGCAGCTCAGCAGGAATATGCTACCACATTCCAAATATTCCATGCCAAGTACAGGACAAAAAATATTAATACATAAAATGTCACAGTATTACGGCTAAGGTTGGCAGGGACCTCTGAAGATCATCTAGTCCAACCCCCTGCTCAAAGCAGACTGCTCGGGGCCTTTTTACAGTCGTGTTTTGAATTATCTCCAAGGATGAATGTGAGAGTCACTGGAGCAGAAAGTACCTACTCTGTACCTGAAATGCTGTCAGGAGCTATTAAAATAGGCTGCAGCCTGTGGTTTTGCGTACGAGACAAAATGTAAGCTGGGTTTTTGGTGGTTCTACAATAAAAAAGTTGAGTCTGGAGAGCCACTTGAGGGGGGAAAAACCCTGGGAAGATTAGGTCACCACAGGTCACCACCAGTGGCCAAGTACATTATAACTCAGTAGAGATGAACATAACCCATCTCATGTTTCAGAGCCCAGATTTGGCTCTGACAAGATAAAGCAAGCAGTAGCACCACTTCTTTTTAAAAATAACTGGTATTAGAGCTATTACCACAACTTGCCTAGTGCTATTCATCATCTGCCAGAACCATTCTTTTAGCAAATGTTCTCTCCAGTCATTAGCACATTATCTGTGGGGGACAGTTTCTATAAATGGACGTGATAAAAATGTGGCTTTCAAACGGAGGGGTGTTGTTACAGTTAACAGTGCAATCTCTCACTGTAATCACGTCAGCAATGAAAGCAAGAAAAAAAGAAATTATTCGTCTTCAAAACATTTCCCTTTTTTCCTGTTTTTCTCACTGTATGATGTTTCATTGCTAGGAAACACATGCAAACTCCTGCTGAGGATTCTCAATAAAAAAGCCAGTACAAGCAGTTATCACCAGACTGCATAATTTTCTCCTCTGCTTAGAACAGCATCTAGTCTCAGCCACTATGAGCTAAGGGAGCCAAGCTGTATTTTCTCATGGCTTTTTGCCTCTAAGTGCATAGCCACTGCTTCTCCTAGAAATACACATCAGAAGTGCTTATTTTCTCTTCTTTTCCCTACAGATTCAGGGTGATCTTGACAGACAGACCACTTGACTTAAATCAGACAGTCATATTGATAAACCTCTGGGTTTAAAATGGCACTGACATTTCAAGGGTTTTTGTTGAAGGGAGCATGACTCATAAAGCTTGGACTTGAGGGGCTGGCGTATGCTAGCAACATGCAGCTTTTACATCAGCCAGTTCCCAGGATCTGGTAAAGTAGCTATACATCTGTGGAAGCCTTTCTCCATCTTTGGGTGATTGGCAAATTGTGAGCACTCTTTTCACCCTGCTATTTTCACTGTCACCATTGGTGATTATTGGTCATGATCACCAACTGTTTGACACAGTGACAAAAGTGCTTTCTGCTGAAAACTTTCAGTTCACCCTTGCAGGTTCTGTTACAGAGGACCTCTTCTCCTAGCCTGTAATTATGAATTACATTAAGCTTTTAATATTTAGGATACACTGAAAAGCTTATGCCTTTATTCCTAAAAATGGAACAATAGCTGCTTGTATTTTTAGGGATTATCATGAGTTTTTGTTACAGTTGTTTTTTACTAAAATCAAAAATGCCAAATCTCCAGATGCCATTTTAAGTTTCACAAATGGAGCAAGCACACAACAAGCAAGTTATTCCATGAAGACTGGAACCAGAGATGCCCGATTGCTGCGCTTGCTTCCCTCTGATCCTCCTCTCACCAAGGATCTTCTCAACCCAGCAACTCCCCTGTACCTTACATGCAGACCCTTTCCCCAAATCTCCTGCAGAGACATCACTGTTGCAACACTGCAAAAGCAGCAGGTGCGCAGCTTGCTGCTCAGGGAACACAAACTGCCACAGCATCAGGATCAGGGGCATTTTAAAGTGACAGAAAGTAACTTCTGTTTTAAAATTTTATTTCCTTCTAATAACTTAAAGATATGTATCAGCACCATTCAGTTAACGTTTCATAATATGTAAGAGCTTAATTTAAACAGGAGAAACACTTATAAAAGGAATTATCCATGCCCTCTGTTTTTCCCCACTTGGCGTTTTCTGCTTCCCTGTGTTTTCCCTTGGCTTTACCTTCAAGTCCCATCTGCTCTATCCACTGTTTCAAGCCTAGCTATGCTGACATTTCCAGCTACACCCTCAGTCACTTTTGCCTGAATATCACCTCCTATGTGGAAAAAGAACATCCTTAAACATTTCTATAGGGCATATTTCAGGGCTGCAGTTATAAGTCATCCTTTTCTCCTAAAGTTATACACTGGGCCACCTAAGTCTTTCCTGACATTTAGAACAGTATTTGCTCTTGCCTCCCACACAATCCTCCATGACCCCAATGAGAAACAGCTCCTGAAGTTCTAGGACAGCACACTGGCCTCTTTTTGTTTTGTATTCTTTATGCCTTTCAACATCCATTTTTTTTCCATTACCTGCTTCTTTAATGTTTCTCTCCCTCACATATTTTCCATGTGACAAATGCATTCTCTACCTGATCATTACTGGTATGCATTTACTACTATTTACCATTACTGCATGGGTGCAATCCAAATTTTTGTGGGGCAGGCCTAGTTTTGGATTAGAAGTCAGAGCTACCAAAAGATTTACAGCTGTTCTGATTTAGGACTTCAGTACAGGCTTTTCCAGGGCTGAGAATTTTCAAAGTACTCCTATGCAGTAGCAGGTTTAGAGAGGCAGATTTATAACATTCAAATATATAAAATCTAGTATCTCTGTCCTACCACATCCTGATGTCAAATGATTCATTGGTCTGGGACCTTTCTCTACCTCAGCCTGGTCATCTTCCCAGAAATTACCAGCCCAGGATACATTTCCTCTGGTAGGCTGTGTTTCAAAGCAGGTGGATTAATTCAAGCTGGATCATTAGCCATGAGCCACTCAGCCACATTATAAACTTTTACAGCATGGAATACTTATTTCCACTATGTCTTGGCAAATAAATTTTTTGTAAATGTCTGTATAGAAGTCATCAGAAGCTAGTAGAATATTAAAAATTTCTCATAACAAACTGGAAAGACCCTGAAAAGTGCAAGTCAAACATGAGAAACTGAGGCTGACATTTCAAGTTCATGGAGGGGAGGTGCTATGAGAGGAGGGCAAACTGAATTTCGAATTCTAAAAACCTTCAGCCTACTGCTAGACACCATTCACGGGGAACATTACTGAACTTCTGTGAATAATGATTCCCCTTCTAAGTCTTAAAACACGCTGTATACCAGTGCCTTCTTGAAAAAAAATTAAAAGATGAAAGCACAACATAGGTAATTGTACATACACAATTTTGTTTTCCACATGAATATGACAATGGCATGTACCTTAGAGGGTGTGCATACCAAGAAGAATCAGTAATTTAGCAATTGGTTTTGTTCACACTACTGAAAAACTGTAATTTTTGTTAAACTTGTAATTGATCAAGCTAAACACTTAACACTTTTAAAGTACTGGAAATAGGAAAAATATATTATATGCTGCTCTGCTGGATTTTTTGCAACTATTTTGTCAGAAGAAACAGCTGAATTTGGGACCTGCAGGTTGCTGAACACAAAATTATCACATTCAGCTCAGGGGAAGCAAAACCACAGCAGAGCCATTTTCTTTCTACTCAGTTCTCACATTGCCTGGGTTTGGGGAATTACTCATGACACAAGTCAAAGCAGTCATGGGGTTACTCTAAGCTGAGATTACTTGTCTACCAAAAGTAGTTGTCAACATTTCCCAAAGATTCTTCTACCAGATGAGAATTACGGTGGTTAAGTGCGCTGTTCTTCAATACCTGTGGCTCTTCTGAACTGGGGGAAATTGGTTATGGGGAAATCCCAGCTTGATACTAAGACAAGATTTCAGCCATTCTTGCATAAACTACTCATTCCTTAAAGAAACATTGGAGTCACAGTGTACCGATATTACCACTTGGATCTAGCCTAGTAGCTGTATTTTATACAACAGAATTGCTGAGTCATTGAAAAGGAAAAGCCAAATTCGTATTAGACATGTTGTAGAATAAAGTATTTTCTTCTGCAGAATAAATGTCAAGTAAATATCACTTAGGACTGAAGGCAGTTGGACTGGGATGTCTCATAACTCTTGGAGCACAAACAGGGACTTCTAAAATATCAGCAACATAATGGAAAACTTCGTCCTGAGTGAAGATGTACATGTCATCTTTAACCATATAGTGAAATCTGACTGATTTACACATAAATTCCATCTGGCAACACAAGAAATGCAGGAACTGTTTGACACAAACAGATCGGACTTTTGTCTACAAATGCTACGACTTCTGGATTCCTGGCTTCCTAGGCATGCAATGCAGTGCAGCTGTGGCCATCCCGAGGAAAGCAATGAGCTGGGTGTTATTTGAGTATGCTCTCAGCAAATACTGCCTGAGAGTGTTATCCTCTGAATAGTTACAGCTTGACAGCTGCTATTTATTATGAGAAAAACAGCAACTGTAAAGCTGCTTGCTACTTTATTTACCTAAAGCTAAGAAGCAACCACAGTGCTATGACACTAAGAGACAAATTTTTCACTTAGAACTTCTGACCCCAAAACACTAGGGACCAATTGGTCAGATTGCTAGCCATTAGTTATCACCATGTTCTTTATGTCCTGGCCCCTTCCAAGATTAAGCACTATTCAAAATTATTACAAGCAGTATATTCCTGGAATTGGGTTAATAGAGAAGAATACTGAATTTGCATACAAAGCTTTGCAGCTCCTACCTGTAAAGTGCTGATGTGAACAGGAGTCCCTGTGCCATTCACAGTGTTCTTCTTGGCAGCATTTCCACCCTTCCCTTCCGCTTGCTCTGCCTTGGCAATCTTTGCTTTTTCAGCTTCAATTCTCTTTGGATTATTTAGCATTACCTGAACCACAGCATATTCCACCAGGGATGCAAACCCAAAGAGAAGGCAAACAATCAGCCAGACATCTAAGGCCTTCACGTAAGACACTTTGGGAAGTTCAGCAGCAAGAGTGGTACATTCAGATGCCAAGCTGAGCACTGAGAAAATACCTACAAAAAGAGAAAACAATATATCTAGTAAGAAAACTTCCCTTTAATGACACTGGCTGTGTTCTTCCTCTGAAACAGACAACAGTGAATGATGTTTTGCAACAGTGAATGGGACTTCACAATGTGGTTGATGCAGCAGGTGTACAAAGTGCATATGCCTCCAGCTAATGAACAAGTTAAACACTTAGGTAGAATAATGCAGTTAATGATGAATTATTAATAATTATTACCTTCATTTTAGAAACAGAGACATAAATAAGTGAGGTTAAACTGGTTGTTATGGTTTCCCTGTGCCATCACACGTCACACAGTTGAGAAATGGGCTTTCCAAAGACTTATCTTACAATGTGCATCTAATTCTGGGAAGGTGGAAGATAAATATATATTATATATAATATTAAACCAAAGTTTATTAAACTCCAAGTCCTTTAAATTAGACTAGCATTGTACCAGAAATCAAAACGTTGCTGTAGCAGGAGGAATTCTCTGAATGACCTGTTCACAAGTGTGAAATTCAGACCTTAGGTGAAAGGGAAGTTTTTGCTGAAGAGCAAAGCTGTATGAGAAAATCAAAAAGCCTTTGTTCCCAATTCACTGAGAAGATGAAAACGTGGAGGTGACTGAGGATCTACAATCGTTCCCTATTTGAACTTCCAGGCTCTAGAGGAAGCTTTCTAGATAAAGGGCATTTCATGAAGCCCTTATAATGAAAACAGCCCACATGTGCAAAGGCTGTTGAAAGGTCACGCTCATCACAGATTCCACCATGCATTTCCCCTAATAAGGCTTCCAAATATCGCCATCAGCACAGGATTCGTATCACAAGGGACAAAATACAAGCTTGACCCCAAAGAAAGATTTCTCACAGGCTCCTGTGAAAATAGTAGCACAATCAGCTACATTTGCAGAAAGCTAAATTTAGAAATGGCTGTCATACAGGAAAAACTTGGTTCAATCTCCAAGTTCAGAATGTCACATTTAGTTGTGAATGGTAATGATAAAAATCTTTATTTATGAGTGGGAGGCTTAATGAAATAGAATTGATATCCATAAAAAATGTTGGCCAAAAGGAGATATTCAGTTAGTCTCAACAAAGTTTGTTATATTGCATGGAAATTTTTTTCATTCATAGAGAGATGATTTCCTTAATTTTAAGTAACTGAGGATGTGAAAACATAAATTGAAATGAAACTATCTGTATTGGTGTATGAAAATATTCATTTCTACTTGTTCGCAAACAACACATTCTTCAGCTACTGTTACTGCCAAAAACATTTGTAAACCCACTTTTTAAACCTTAAAATACTATACCTTACAATCTTGGACTGAATTCTACAGAACTAACTTATAAATTCTCGCTGAAAGGATTTTTGTGGAGGTTTTATTAACATGTTCAGTAGAGCAACTGGTGACCAGCAGCTAATTTCCTTTTGTATGGATTCCTACAATGAAAGGTTCACTCAGAGTCTAAGAAACTTCTAGGTTTTCAAGGTAACAATAAAGTGAGACAGAAGCACAGAAATATTATATTCAGCAACCATTTGCTGCCTGATGAATGTTGGAATGGCCTCAGAGACCCTAGTTCCAGAGGTGTAAGCTGCACTTCTGGCAGCAGCTGCACTAGGTGTATGCTTATCACAATCCAAAGCTTAAGGCTCAAATGTGAGCTAGGAGCACAAATAAATAAACTGAAAGATCTGAAGTAGCTTCTCATCTAATAAGATCTGTAACTAGCCACTGGTGCACTTTCTTGGGGCTAGATGTCATTTACTTGACACACAAACGTTAATCTTGTTGTATTTCAAGGTCAAGGATTTCAAGGATGTCACTAGAAGAGTTAGTTTGTTGCTCTCCTGACACCGAAGAAAGATAAATCTTACCCCAGTAACAGCATTAATAACTATCATACTAAATACTGACTCAACTAAGGGGGTGTCAGATTTAGAGGTTTTTTGCTTTTCTGGGAATTAAGGAAAAGTCACATAGCCAGGCCAATGGTTAGCATCTTTGAAAATTCATTATTTCAGAAATGGCAATACATGAAAGAAACCACTAAACAGCTACAATGAACGAAACAAATAAACAATAAATAAGCATGCATATTTAGTTACAAAGACATCCATGTTACTTAAATCTATGCTAAGATTCTTAAAAATGTAATATAACTTTAATAAGCTCAGGTGGTTCACTATTTGAATCATGGGATTATAAAACTGGCAGTACAGCTTGGTTTTGATTCTAGTTTTCCAGTTCATCTTTCATTCTCTTTAATTTAATGCATGATACATTTTCCCCACCCTTTTTGTCTTCAAATGTTGTCTTAAAGTTTTGCATTATGTAATGCAACCTTGCAATTTTTCAAGGTAAAATATTATATCTTTTACATGCCATGAAACTAATACAAATTGAGACTTCTTCCCAATTAATTATTTTTAAAGGTAAAAAAAAAAAAAAAAAAAGCTTCACAGGAGTCATATCCTGTGGGGGTGTGTCAATTCCAGTGTGGGTAAGAGGTTTCTGAGCTAGGCAGGCAGCTGGAGGGATTCTGCAACTGCACCACTGGGGTATTAGAAACGGGTGCACTAAACCTCCTGGGACATGGCAAAGATTAGGAAAGCATGGACTTGGAGAGGGGAGAGTGCTAGGGAAAATAGGAGCCTTGTGGGGCTAGAACATGGGAAATGGAATCCAGATAGGAGAAGTGTCAGGATGCAGGAGCCTGACTCTGCATGTCACTGAGCTCTTGGGGTCAGCAGTTTTGGCCATACCAGAGCTGTAGTCCTGTGTACAACCCAATTAGTCAGGATAATATTGCTACTATTAAGTCTGTGTCCT
Source organism: Pseudopodoces humilis (assembly GCF_049639895.1). Taxonomy (NCBI): domain Eukaryota; kingdom Metazoa; phylum Chordata; class Aves; order Passeriformes; family Paridae; genus Pseudopodoces; species Pseudopodoces humilis. Next base: position 41,100,755 of record NC_142205.1, read on the forward strand.
GCTATTTCATAACAAATGAAGGGTCTGCCTACTGTGTTGTGCTGAGCAGCATGACTGCACGAGCTTTAAGTACTCTCATGAAGTGAGTCTAATGAAATAAAGCCAGTCAGATAACAAGAATGCTAGCTCTTTTCCAAATATAATTTCTATTAATCTTCAGAAAGACTTCTCCAATAGGTAACTATTTAGTCTTCCTTATCACCCTGCTTTCTTAATGATTATTCAAATGTTGAAATGTCCTGTAAACTACATATTGCCAGTGTTTGCAGCATCACCTGTGCATAGATGGATCAGACTTGTCCAGGCTGAGAGGAGTGGAGACAATGTGCTTGTCACCCAAATGCTGGAACTACTATCAAATGAAGTCTTAATGCTGAGGTGGAGTTCACAGGACTTGGAATGAGCAGATTTCAGTGAAAATGATAAGCAGATAATGGAAGTGAAGTTGCTTTCAGGGTCCAGTGTCATGTAGCCAAAGCAACTGAGAATGGCTCAATGGAGATACAGTGGATTGTGACAGTACGTGAAAACGCAGGTTACCCAGTGGGACTCTTGCAGCACTTGCATCAGGATTGATCCAAAATGACAGCCAGGATAGAACAACAATTAGCAGTGTAGGAGCATAAACACCCATCATGTAAAATCCAACTTGTCTTCTTAAAGTGAAGATTACTTCTACACAAGTGTAATAACCTTTAAAGGAATAAATGCATTAATGTTTAATGTACTTTGCAGGTGAACTTCTGATCCATATCATCCAGGTCTTTTTCTGCTCAAGAGCAAAAATTCAATGCTTTGATTTTCTTTATAAAGGTAAAGAATTTAATTTGAAAAAAAAAATCAAAACACAGGTCTACTTAAGCACCAAATGTGGTTAGGCTGTGGTACTCTGTGCTCTGTAAGGAACCCTTCCACTTTTCAAAGCAACAGGAGGCTGAAGCGACTCCCAGCTTGATGCTGGCTTCAAGATGAAGTCCAGCTAAAACCAATGGAGTCCAGCAGTCCTACTAGCTTAAGATCATCTGAAAATCCTACTTAGCACTAATTTGTGCAAAGGATGAATTAAGAAATATTAGTCTAGCAGGTTTAGAATGGAAAGAAGTGTTCTGAATGTGACTGTAACCAGAGATTTCCCCAGTACTGAAAGCTGGTACAAATAACTTCTGAAATTTGTACAGACATTTTTAAAAAGACTCTAGAAAAGCTGCAAATTTTGTAAACAAAGAATAATGTATCAAATCTTTTAAAATGAAGATCTAAAGCATACAAACTTCAGAAGATGCTTAAGATGAATTCAACACAATACAAAGTTGTAGTTACGAGATGTTTTTCTGGAGATAACAAATGTATCAAGTTTGATAACCAGAATATAATTTCTGTCCATATTTTCACTCAGTTGGAAGAATCAGAATATTTTTACATTAATTCCAACACAACAGTGTTGGGAAAAACCCAGAAAACTTCAAAAACTATTCTATCACAAGGAAAAGGCATTCCTATATTACAACAACTTCAAAATTCAAATCAGACTGTATTTATCAATCCAGTTGGTGAGAAACTTATTTAGAAGATAGAATGTGTCAAAAAGTTCTCTATATATCTTCTATATTGTATCAGTTAAGTGCTGTATAATGATACGTCATCACAAAAGTGCTGTTTGGGCATACAAATACCATAACAACAAAACAATAAAACATTAAGGACAAACATCCTCGTGTAGAAGACACTATACTGTATTTTATAGTTCAGTCTATCATCTTCAGTGATCAGTTGGCTGAAAAATTTTCCCTCTATAATTTATGAAAGGATTCCAGGCACTTTTAGGTTTATTTTTCAAATGAGCGATGACCTTCAAAATCATTATTTGTTTGTGTTATATAGGAAATGGATTCTGCATGCCTTCATTTGAATAATATTTCATCAGACAGAGTAGAATATCTATTGCCTTCACCATTCAGCTCAATAGGACCTATTTGATCTGTCATAAAATTGATGAATAACAGGAAATTTGCAAACATAAATACTCTATGTATTGCTACAAAAGCAGACCAGATTTGCTGACCCTCGTTCAACTTAGGCAGGTATGATAAAACATCAGTTGGCAGAAATAGGCAGTAAAGATTAAGGGTTCTTGTAATTGTCAGGGAACTCCTACATAAACCATAATTTTGAGAATCTGTTCCTTGATGCAAAACTTCTCTTGATTATCTGACAAAATTATTTAGCTCTGTGTGTGAAATCTGCTTTAAAAAAATACCTTTCAGCAAAAGAACTTTCAAGTAAATAAAAAAATGGAGTATTGAAAACAGCCTTTAAAAATACTTCTAAGTATTTAAAAGTACTAAATATTTGACTCACATTACTGAAATATTAATTCTTGTTTTGCTTATGAGATTAAATGGAAGTTCTTAACAGAATGGATTTGCAATAAAAGAATTGTGAAAACTTTTCAAAATGGTTCTCTCCTGTTCTTTCTTTGATGTTCAAAGCATACACACAAACAGAATGTGCATATTTTACTGAACATTTTGTACCATGTCGTTTGTGGTCAAAGTTGCTGAAACTTGAGAGAACACCACTGATTTTTTTTGTGTATAGTCCTTAAATATTTTTCTTTAAGTTTCCTAAAAATACCTGAAACATCTAAAGTTTTTTTTGACATTTAATTTCAGATTTAAGGGACACCTAAAAATAATCACAATAGAATATAAGTTTTACAATTTTCCCATTTGTAGGAATGTCATTTGGGAGACAAGATCCATTCCTTTAGTTTTCCACTACTTTATGGATTATTTTTTTCAGTTAAAAAATTTCATTTTTAATAAAGAACAAAATATTTTCTCCCTGCTAAGCAAGGTTTTACCATATCCTGAATACAATCACTGCTAGATGCTGGATGTGCTTTCAAAAAATCAGAATTTTCCTGAAGAGAGGTAATTTCTTATATTTTACAAATTATAAATCACATGAGATGCTGAATTATGTTCTTAGGCTAACATCTCACTCATTTTGCAGTTAAAAAACAAAGCCCACTTTCATTTTCACTATATTTTAAAATTAAATTCTTAACTCTAAGACCTGCAAAGGTTCCTTGAGACCTTTCCAGGCTTGGAATCTACCACAGGAGCAACTGCAAGTAACAGAGCCTCCACTTCAGCTGAATAGGCAACAAGAAACTTGCAGAGGGTCTTCAGAAGCTGCAGCACCACAGACTTCCCAATCGAGTTTTAATGGAAGATTTATTCCCATGATGCAGAAACACTGACTGAAATACAGCTGTTCTTTTAGAAAGACTTGTGGCTGTCATAGTGTGAATAGTTTGGCTATACTTGTAGGCTGGAATCAATCAAGGTGAAAAAGGTAAACCATTAAAAGCCAGAGTACAGAAAGCATTGGAAAGATTTGTGCCTACATTAGAAAAATAATCACAGGAATAAATAAATAGAAGGCTGAGGATTGCAAGCAGCTTTCAAAAATGACATAATTTCCAGACTTTTAGAGAAAGGAAGAACCTGCAGGGTGAAGCATTTGGAATTACACTCTAATAATATCCACTTATGGAACAAAAGTCTAGCCAGAAAATCAAAATTTACCCACTTTGCTGCAACTGGTATGATTCCACATGAACATTCTTTCAGAAAAGTTTGACATTTACAAGCATAAACAGGTATTAGAACCACAGAAATAAAATGGTGATAATAAGATCACAATATATGTAAGCAAAGCCAAAACAAACATTTAATCTCTTCTTCTACTTGGATATTTCTATATTTGAACTAGTTTGTAATGATCACATATTAAACTTACCATTATATGAACCACTCATTAGTTAAAAGTAATCTATTTTATGCATTTTATTAAATGTAAGATGTGGACTGGAATATTAACTATAAACAGTAATTGAAGGAGGCTCAGAGTTTTTTACCAAGGAAATTACTTATATTACCTACCTGTGCCTTTGTAATACTTGGTACAGTTACCATATTCAATATCCTCCTTTTTAATATCAAACTGAGGCAGAGCAATTTTCTCTAGCTGTACAGGATCTCCAGATTGCCAGATAAACCGTAAGTCATCAGTCGTGTAACCAACTACAAGAACAAAATAATAACAGTTGTTTAAAGAACCACCTCAATCACAGTAAACTCTGCAACAAAACCTAGTGTATATATATATATGTATTGTATATCTTTCAGTCTTTTTCTTTTCATTTCCTGTTCAAATAAATAAATAGAAAAATTAAATATTTTGCAGCTGCATTTTTATGTAGGCCGAAGTTAGAGGGTGAAACATTACATTATCAGCAATATTAGGATGACTAAGAGGTATTTGTTACTGTGTGTACTTTGCAAACAAAGAAAGTAAAGCTGTATTTTCCACAGCTTTCAAGCCTCCATATTCATTCATACTCTACTTCAGCAAAATATGAAAAAGCTGAATTTTAAACAGCACTTATGAGTCTGAGTAACTTCAAAAGAATTTAACAACTCAATTACCATGATGAATCTTGGTGTTTGTGTAAGACAACCGCACTGCTTATTTGCTCAGACTAAAAGTCCTGATTCATGAAAGCATTGCTATTCAGGAAATACTTGACCAGGAATGAGAGCAGATGTGCAGTCCTACAGAAATCAGCTCAGTGCCTTCATGACCTAATGAGTACAGACAGACCTCAGCAAACTTCTGAGTGCCCAAATCATAATATATACACCACCACCAAGTGAGAGGCAAGTGCAAGTTAGATTCACAATAAAGAATAAAGCAATATTGATTAAATATGCATAATCAGAATCATGATTTTACATGTAATTTTTCAGCTACCTTCTGTTCACTGAAGATTAACTTAATTCAAACAGAGATAATGTGTATTAGATGGAAACAGAGATGAGGAAACATAAAAAAGATGAAGTTGGAATGCATCATTTAGCAGTTCAAAGCCTGAGAAAAATATTTAAAGAGCCATTCTTTTTCTGGAGGCATCAGATTACTCTTTTTAATTTTTGAAAAATAGCTGTGATTAAGAAAGTTAAACTGTTCATAAGTGATGTCTCTACAATTCAAAATAATTTAATAAAAATCACAATGTTTCAAAGCTCCACAATATATTATACTATTAAAAAAATTTGTTTTAATGTTTCATTCATAAAACTGTTTTCACCCCATTCCAACACACAGCATATCACAAAACTGCCAAGATCATGTTTGATAGCAATTACTGGAGAGTGAAAATTGTGTTTATAGAGAATACGTAGAACTGCAGATCATAATGGTATATATGAGAACATCTTAGTAACAACTGATGGCCTTCTTTGATTTTAAGTTTAGCAAGTAAAAACAAAATATTGATTTGAAAATAAACTAAGAATAAAACTGACAGTGGTTAACAGGGAAATAATTGAAAGGACGGATAGGAAGTCAGGGGTACCTTTCTTTTGATAATTGAATTAAAAGGTAGAAGAAAATTTAGTGCACAATTTTTTCAAAGAAGTAAATTCACTGAATTTGAGTATATCAAATTAGCATGATTTTTTTAATGAGTAGTTTATCTGTGTATGACTATACCTTTGAACACTTGCAAAGCAAGTGGACTTTCTGGACTGAGAAATGTTGAGTGAACTTCTATTCATATTACTAAACTAAACTGATTTGGGTTTTCCATAAGAGTTTACTTCAGCTAATGTACATACATAGTAGTGATGAACAAAATTACCGTGGACATACTAAAATTCTAAAGATAAATGCTGACAATCAAAACCTAAATTTTAAAACTCTATTGTTGTTATTATTATTATTATTATTATTATTAGTAGTAGTAGTAGTAGTAGTAGTAGTAGTCGTAGTAGTAGTAGTAGTAGTAGTAGTGCTATCCTTGTCCCCATTGTGATACTCTGCCCAGTTTTGGTTAACCTTACTTTTTCTTCACTTGTGACTTCCTTTCCCTAACCTCACCTTTCCTACCAGACCTGCTGGAGCAAGAGCTGAATGAGTTTTTATGTTGCAGCAGGAGCAGACTGGAACAAGTCACCATCCTTCTCTCTGCTTCATGCTCATCCTTATTCAGGAAAACAGAATTACCATGAAAGTGGGATCACCAAGGATCAAAGTGCTGGAAAAATCTGTAGTTGAGTAGACACCTGTGTACTTGGGGCATGGGAAGGAAGATTGATTTCAGAAACATTTTGTCTGCAACTTCCAGCATGGCATGAAGCCCTTCAGAGATGTAACCTGTGTGCCCTGTTGTAAGATTAAATCACCTGGAGACCAGGAATAGATGCCTGACTACATCCACAACACATCCTGAAACTACTTTCAAAAGGTTTGATACTAAATGATCTCACTGCTTTGGCATCAAACACTTTTCCTTTGGTACTGTATCAAAGGAGTTCCAAACAATACCAATGTATTATCCATGCAAGAGGATAAATTGGGCCCCAACAACCTACAAAGAAGCACAGGTTGGGGAAGTTAAAGCTACCAGGCAAAATCGTTCTTTTTTCTAAAACTAAGAGTGCTGTAACAGTAAGAAACATCTTTGATAGGGAAATGTACATTGGTAGGAGTGAGTAAAAATTTCATGATTCATTAAAAACATTTTCATGAATCATTAAAAACATTGAGATGAAGCAAACAGAATAATTTTTGTTTGAATCTCATGCATGCCTAGAAGAGAACCGCTTTTATGGAGTGATTTACATACAGCTTTCCAATTGCATCTTGCAGCGCTGTGTATCCATAGGAAACAAGGTCAAGTCCAAAGGGCATGACAGTGTAATAGACAATCTGAAAATACAGAAATGGTATTTAAAACAGCGTGAGCTGTCAGGTAAGCAGTAGATGGCCATGAGAAAGAAAAAATCACAAGTATTTGATTTCCATCTTCTAAAAGAACAGAAAGAAAGTTTAGAAGTTATAATTAGCAGTTTGCAATGGAGATCTCTCTAGTATAAAATGAGACAATAAAATTTAAGAGAGGGTTTTAAACACACAGAAGCTCACAAATTAGAGAACTACTAATACAAGACAAAATACATACAGGTCACAGAATAACCAAATCAAATGTCCATACAGAACAGTCCTGTCTCCACCATTGGCCAATGACAGACTTCTAAAGAAGAATAACTACAGCAAACTGGAAGTGCTATTTTGCCAGATATCCAGCAGCATCCAAAAGTTGCACCTCAAGGGCTTTCCAAACCAGAAAGGATTATTCCGTATTTAAGGGACATCAACAGAGTTTTTTTGTCTCCCAGAAGTTGTTTTGCTTTCAGCTGCTTTCCTGAATCTAGGTGTCCTGGTTTCAGCTGGGACAGTTAATTTTTTTTCCTAGTACCTGGCACAGTGCTATGCTCTGGATTCAGTATGAGGATATCATGGATAACACACTAATCTTTCTGGTTGTTGCTGAGTAGTGCTTATCCTAAATCAAGGACTTTTCAGTTTCCCGTGATCTGCCAGTGAGCAGGTACACAAGGAGATGGGAGGCAGCAGGGAAGAGATGGGCATCTGTAAGCAGGTAGTGAGCAAGTCTATTTTGCATCACTTGTTTCTCTTGGTTTTATGTCTCTGTCCCCCTGTCCTTTTTATTACAATTAGCATTAATACTTTTACTTTGTTTTACTTTGCTGCAATTTTTAAGTGGTTCTTGACCCATAACTTCTGTGCCCTTTATTTTCCTGCTTCTCCTCCCCATCCCATTGGGGCCAGGAGGACATGAGTAAATGGTACTTAGTTGCCAGCTGGGGTTAAACCCCAACACCACATAAACCTTAACATGCACAGCATCTTGCAGCAAAGAACAGTATAGCTAAGCTGCACTCACTTTAATCACCTTTTATCTATCCTCAGTCTGTCTCATAGTTCTTTCACTGTAAAAGAAGGCAAAAAATCAATGTCTATCCATTCTCTCTGTGCCATTTGTAATTTAGACACCTCTATGGCAGAGGTCTCTATTTAGAGACTGTTTTCAATTTAGAGACCTCAAGTATTTTGCTTTTTCCACTGTGAAAAGTTCAGCCTTGCTCAACTGTTCCATACCTTTGACTATCTCTGCCTCCCTTCCTACAGCTGGAAGACCAGAACTACATTCAAGATGTAAGTATAGCATACTTTTATGCTGTGGCATAACTTTAATCCCTAATACTTCCAAGAATGCAATTCACTTTCTCAGATAGTACTGAGCTATTGGGTGACATTTTCAGAGAACTACCCATTACTACTCAATTTTTTTGGCTGGTAATAACCAACTCTAGATCAATCAGGTTTTATGCGAAGTTAAATAATTTTTTTTCCCTCATGCATCATTTACCGTTGTTTACATTGAACTTCATCCTATACTGTTTTGTCTAGACATTAGATTGATTTGTGGTTCTCACTGTTGTTTCTTATCTTTACTGTTCTGCATATTTTGGTATCATCAAACACACTTGCAAATTCAGAGTTTTTCAGATGGTTTATGTTTAAAAGCACAGAATAGATTTTTTTTGTGGGAGTCTACTGTTTACTTCCCCTGATGTGAGCAGTAGCTGTTTATTTCTGCATTCAGTTTCCAAATTCTTGACTATTTGTGCAAGATCTTTCTCTCATACACATTTTTCCATACTGGTATTTTGGAGAGTCTCTCATTTATATGTGATAATATTTCTGTAAACTAGAAACACAAGACATAAAAATTATATATTTTAAAAATGCCACCAAACCACAGTCCCTAAAAATTCATCTTACCTATATATATATCATGTAAGAACATAGTGTGCTATTAAAATAAACAGTATTTTTAGAGGATGACAATAATTTCTAACTTTATGAAACCTGGTTTTCTTATTTTCAAGTTCTCAGAGAATAATTTTTCCATCAGAAACCCTTCCATTCGTATTCATTCAATATTCACTAATCATTAACCATAGCTATTGATCTCATCTATAAATACCTGCAACCCAGAAAAAATATTTGAAAAATATTTCAAGGTTTCATTTAACATCTGCTCTTTCAAATGGGAAACTTCTTTCATAGCTGGAAGTTATTTTCTACTTTGAAATATTAATTTCTACACACTTCAAAACTGTGGAACCAGTTGAAATCAAAACCAAGACCTTCAGAGCAAGCCAAAAGAAATTCTTTTATTGCCCAAGGTATTTTCTTTTCTCATCACTGCCAGCAATAGTCTTGACACTGATTTTTCTCATCCTGTTTTGAAATGGAAAAAATAGAACCCAAACTCTTTCATATTGTTTCTTCTTTGATTCTATCCATTTCTACTCCAGAAAGAAATAGCTCATGTGAACCTAGCTTCTTGAGTGGTTCCCTCTTAAAAGTAATGTTGCAGTATATTCAGATAATCATTTCTGCGTCTATCAAGGCAATATGTAACAGAGGACACCAGAAGAAAATTCACTTCCTTTTAGGAAATTTAGCCTAATCTCTACAAACAATAAACTCTCCAGATCTGTAATTCACTATGACCTCCTTTTTAATCAACTAATTTGCTGTTTCCAACGGATGACTATTTTTGTGGAATCATGTATACCTTTGATAAACCACCAAAAAAGGATATGTCAATTGCGATTAAATTGAACAGCAATTTGGTGTTCTGAAAAAAATTATATCCAGTAAGGCATAGAACTTAATCAGGATTTTTTTGCATACATATTCACAAATTTTTTAATTTCTGCCTTTCCCTATATCTTTAGCCAGTAATCATGGTTTACTTTAGTTGCTATAAAAATTCAAGTAGTGTGCAACATATACTGTTTTTCTAAAGGCTGTATTTCAGATATATTTTCCACTCCATTATGCTTCTAGGAACCTAAGAAATCATCAAAAGGGTTTAAATTTAGTTAGTTCAGTGTGTTAGCTTAACATGTATATACACTTCAAATTTCTCACACCTGCAGTGCTATCAACAGACATGCTTTAAAACACTTCCATCTGATTTCTTTACACATACTTGATTTATTGCAGCATTGTTTAGAGACTGTCCTATAAGTTTAAACATTAATAATAAATTGTATTACATTGCTAAGGCTAACACAGAATATATATTTCATATAAAATCACTTTAAAAAAATAGTGGAAGCATATAAATAAAATACCTCATGCTGACTAGGACATCTCCATCCCGAAATATAAAAAGGAGGATATTTTCTTGTGTGACATCATGGAAGTTAGCATTTTTTTCATTTGCAAAGAATAAGTCTGGCTTCCAAAGACACTTAAACATAGTTGGGTCCACTGTCAGTGTATCTGAACCTCTCCAGTCATTGGGCAGTTTGAGTCTGGGGTCATTCCACTTCTGTCTTAGAAAGATGTTGACTCTATAATCCTGATGGGAAGAATAAATAAATATTTGACTAGCCAAAAGTCTAGCAGAAAACTCACAAAGAAACAAAACCATTCTATCAGATTCATTAAAAAAATTAGGCCCTGATTTTTCTATCACAAAGACAGTAATCACTATTCAAATTACATTATGAAGTGTTATGTTTAACAGGCTTTACTACAAACAGATTACATCTCACTCATTGTTTTGAATATAGCAACTTTCCTTAAACAAAGGATCAAATTGCCACTCCACGGTAATTTTTGTATTCCCTCAGTAACAGCCTCCTGTCACCCAGGCATAGAGAAAAGCATGCAGCAGGGCAGAGGAAGGCCATAGCTTGACTACACTAAATGGCTGCAGGCAGCAGGCATGATATCACTTCTATCAGGATATCCTGTGAGTGCCAATTCCAGTTTACTCTCCATTTGATTAAGTGGCACACTGCTGGCAAAATATCACACTATAAAAGCAGGAAACAGACCAGCCAGGTAACATTTTATACTACACACTTAGAATACAGCCTCAGACCTTCTATCAGTGATCTGGGACTATCTTGGTAACAGGAAAACCAATGTCAGCTTGCAACATATGTACTGATGTAGCAAGTATGAAAGGAGAAACAGAATCAGTCTCAAAGAGGCAAAATCAAGGCATTACAGAGGAAATCTTCTGAAATCAGTAGGACTCAGGCTGAAGAAGGGACAGTAGTAGAGCCATTCTCAATGAGAACCTAATTTTGCTTTTGGGAATTGGAGTATCATGTGTCTCAAGGCAAAATGATACCCTTCACATGTTCTGTCCTTAGTGAAAGCAGTGTGCATCTGAAGGAAGAATCTGACTTAGAATGTCAGCTATGATTTTTCAGTCTTATCTCTTAAGTCTTTTTGTTTTTTACACTTACATTAAGCCAGCACCCCTTTTTGATGTATATGTAAACTAGGCAGATCATACACAGAGAAAGAATAAAGTTATTGTTAAAAAGAAGTTAAACAAACCCAAAAAAATTAATGAAAATTCTGTATGTAAGTTTATTTCTATCTCCAGTCTTCCTAGTTTCCTTCTATAGTGTGCTTTGTTTTTTCATAATTGTCTATTAGGTACAAAGCCTTCTGAGAGGGCTGTGCCTTTCAGAGCAGTGAAAACACTGCTACTGCTCTACAATTATAGCAAAATTCTAAAAATGTGTGAGTGAAGGCTTTCAACATATTTTTGGTTTGTCAGTGGATTCTGCCTACAAACGAATTTTATAAAGTTTTTGATTCTACATGTCAATGACTCTTACACATTTTTTTTTTATACAACTGAATTATCTTTTGTTGAACTTGATACATTTACAGTCCAAAGCAGGTGCCATGTTGAGACAGCCACGCTAACTTCAACCAGAAGGAGTCTTCTTGGCTAAGACCTCATGAAGAATAATCTATTCTGTTGATTTGCTCTGTATATTTAAACACATTTTCCCATGTCCAGTCCACCAGTCAAATTAGCTCAAGTATTTTTTTATGACACTATACTGCATAGTATTTTTCCTTACTGCATTGTAAAGAATAGCAAAGCATCAAAACCAAATACTTGTTATTTGTTGGTAGCTGGTTTTGGAAAAAATATACATAGTCTGATTCTTATTTCTACAAAGACCTATGATGACTTGTCAAAGTTAAGAGGCAAAAGATAATGGTTAATATGAAGTGAATTTGTACTGGAAGTCTCTCATAGAGAAGCTTCATAATTGGATAGAGAAGCTTCATAATTGGAGGGAATTCAGGTCATTATCTCAAAAAGCATCTTTTCAATTATATGTATATAATTGAAAATTTCCTTTACTTGCTTCTTGCTGAAGCTCCTATTCCATATGCACTTCTTCTCTCAGTGAAAAAAATTACTCTGAACCACGTGAGATAAATACTGCATACCATTCATGCTCACAAGCATTACACTATTGGTTACACTGAATTTAATTTCCCCATAAACAAGTGTGTTACTCTAATTTTAAACAAAATAAGATGCCTTCCCAAAGCCAAATGATAAGCACTGTCCAACACTTGCCTTCAGGTTACCCATTCAGTAGAAGGAGATGCTTACATCACTGAAAAGCAGAATGCACTGGTTTAATAAGAATTGGAAGTAAGATCAGGTGGATGCTATTTTATTTCCTTCCTTGCTCTACTATGAATTAACTTAAACACCAAACAATCAGATGTTTCAACATTTTAAGAACTTGAGTCTGTTCTTGTTTAACTCAGAGAAAATAAAATCCCATTAATCTAAAATGGGGAGGTTCAGGCCCAAAATAGAGATGTTGATAATTGGAGAGGAAGGCCACCACATACTTGAGGCAATACAGAAAATGTAGAAGGAAGCAAAGAGATGTCACAATAAAAAACTGGCTAGCCAGACAGCAATGTGCAAAACAGTTGCTTTTTAGAAGAGCATGTACCCTTACAGCATCTGGCAGCAGTAAAGACAAAGATCTGGTGTCAATCTATCTTGAAAGAAGTCTGTAACCAGTCCTCTCAAATTGGCACAACGAATTTTAAGATACAGTAAGTATATTACAATTAGGTTGAACAGGGGTTGAAGAAGAAATATGCATGGAGCACATGGTCTTACTGGTGTACATTTTACAAATGTTTTTTGAATTTGTAGAGTGATTGGCATTTTATAGAAAAGGAGAGTCAAATAGCAACTAAGAAGCCTGAATCTCAGGGAAGAGGATGAAAGAGATATTCATCAGCATCAGAGCTAGGAGAACCTGCCAGGTAGAAACACAGAAATATTCTACAGGGCTTTGTTTTCCCATGCAACTCCAATAGAAGGCAAGTTATTCTCAAGGAGGTTGGGAGGCATTCTAGGAAATATTTCAGAAGTCTACTAAAGAGTTGGCATGTGGCCAGATAACCACCTCAGGTTAGAAAGCAAGCATGGCCTATACATCTCTCTGCAAAATAGAGCACACGGAAGATCATGAATGACTTACTACATAAACTGCACTCATACAAAGAAAGGCAACATAATACTGCTTCCTTTCAATGAAGTAGAAAATGTAATTTTTAAGATTAAAATATGGAAACCAAATAGTTTTTATAGTCACAAATATTAAAAATACATTTCTGAGAGATTTTTAAATAGAGGAGAAGGAAGAAGTGGTGTTTTGTCATTTGGTCAGTGCAGAAAGGTCACACTGCAAGCAAAAACCTTGAACATAGATTCTGTAGACAGAAAGATCATCATCACAGAAAAGAATATCGTAGTACTATGGGTGTTTATACCAGAAACTCCCTATACCTAGGAATCCTTGACTGGTCATCCTGTTTAAAACAGCTTCTAAATGTGACATTATCACCATATTATGCCACAAATCTGCAGTCTGAAAAAATGTGTGCAAACTCAGAAGCAGAGCTAACATGGGGTCCTTGACAAGTAGTCTAATGATATAGAAGGAAACAAGTTACAGGAGTCATGATAAAGAGAGCTAACTGGAAGGCAGCAGCTCTGGTGAAAGCTCTTCTTTTTATCTGTTCTGATTCTCTCTGTAGTTCACTAGTTCTTTTGCTTTTTTTTTTTATTTTTTTCAGAAAACTTGCTTGCTAAGGATGTGGAAGTACTGCAATTCTCTTCAATATTAAACAACACAACGTGAGCACTATTCTTTCTAGACACAGAGCAAACATGTGCCCTTCAGACACTTCACAAGGGCTTGATTAAAGCGATACAGGATTCTGGGCATAGAACCCACAAAATGGGAACTCTTGCTTTAAAATAGTTACTTCAAACATGTAGCTGTGTTTCTATAAAGAAATTCCCTCCTTTCTTAAATCTAATGGATACTACCTCAGAAGGAGCTAATCTCAACTCTTTGTTGAGGATGAGCCAATTGCATAGCTAAGAATATAATAATCACAGGACCAGAACATCAGCAAGCAAGGCCTTTTCTCACTGTCACTCTACACATTTGTTTGTTGGGCCTTCTATCATGACCTCTCTCCCAGTCATCTGGTACCCATTGTTATTTTTCCCCACACTTCCATCACACAAAAGAATCATTGCTTTAGCATGGCTTTACCCCTAAATAGACTTTGCAAAAATTTATGAGTTCAATTACTACAGCCAGCAGTAGAGAGCAAAGCATCATCACAATAATTCACTGACTGAAATACTTAGAAATATATTATTTCACAAATTCTGATATCACTCCAAGCAGTTTAGCAGCTTCTGGTAATTTTAGAGACAGTCTATAAATCAATACTCCTCATGATTCTCACCAACACCAGAGACAGTAGAGATGTAGCCAGCCACTCCCTTCTCCAACACCAAGGAATATTTTCAGCAGTTCTGGTACTTTTGCAAATGTCTCCTTTTCAGAACTTAGTAGTTCTGATACCCCTCTGTTCCTTCTGATCACAGGCTTGGTGCCTCACCTCCAGGAAATATTTTTCTTGTGATTCTGGAAGTACAAGTCTTTTCCTATTCTAAGGGATTAATTTCTACTGTCTGGTGTGTTACCCAGACCATTTGAAGACAAGTACAAACCCATCCCCAAGAGAGCAGTGATTCCTGAATATCCAATGACCACTGCAGCAGGAAGAATTTTCTAAGTAATACATGGAAGAACAGATTGACTGTTAATTTTGTCAGTGCTTCCTGTATTACATTAAGCCAATCAAGAAGTAATCCAAATTTCACATAAACATGCTTAGCTATCATAGTGATCAACTAGACATAGAAATCAAAATAAAAGCATAAAACAATGTAAGGATGGTGTCTGAAGTTCTGAATTATGGAGGAGAATATGACTTATCATACAGCACGTCCTAGTAAATTTGTGAGAGACCATATCAGGAAGGCACAGACAGGCATACGTACATGGCTGCAAAGAGTGTACTTTTTTTTTTTTTTTGGAGCGGCTGGGGGGAAGAAATCTCTCACATTCATGTTTTGTTACTATCTGCATCTGGGTGAATTGTAAAAAAGCCTTTTAAAAGTCACTTTTCAAAGCATGCAATTAACTTCAGAAACTTGAAAGGACCGTCAAGATACTTGGTATCTTAAGACACTTATCTCAGTTCTACTTTCCTGCTCTTCCTCCCTGCCCTTCTTTAAATTTGAGTTGTCCTTTTGTTTTCAGAAATAAAACTCATGGCCTTTTGGGCAAAATTATAATTTTTTTTTGTTTTAATATCACTTCCCACTAATGCCATTAGTTGACTTACTATCATTTGCAATCAAACATAAATCTCTGCTAGCTAAAGAAACAGAAATTTCTCGCCAAGCTGTTCAAAACTGTTCCAGCCACCATTTATTTTCAACTTGGAGTGGTTCTGCAGTCCTATTGAAACTTCATTAGGGTAATATGTAAGCTGGTTCTGAATTTTAAGTGGGCATTTATATCCAACAACAAAAAAATGTGTTTTATTGCTTATTAGTGGTATTGTGGTTTATTGCTTCTCTGCCATTATGAGTCAGAATGCTGCCTTAGTCACAGCATTAGAAAAGGCAATTTGATTTTTGGAACTGCCTCAATGCTTTAGATGCAGCAGATCACCAAAGTAATCAGGGAATGCCTCAGAACTCCCACTCAGTGCATGTCTTGGCTGTGGCTTTCCATGTACTGGCACAACATGGTGCATTCCCCTCTTTTTTACACAAAAGTAAAACCTGATCAGGTCAGAACATCTTCAATAACTAAATGCATTTTTTTGGCAATATTTTTGATAGTATTTATTGAAAACACCTGGACAAAAAGAGATCTGAAAGTCCCAAAATACCAGAAAAGGCTTTGCTGAAGCAACTCATCTTTGGAAATTGATTTTATTTCCCAAAGAAACAAAAGAAGTCAAAATTATAATGAGGATTATGTTGAAATTTTCTGGCTGAACTGGAAACACATTTTTACTTCAAACTTCATTCCCCAGTTTATCTTTCCCATGCAGTAAATAAACAGCAGTAAGGCTATGGTCATTGATAGTCTATTCCTTTACTACTGCTCCTTCTATTCCTCCACAATTTATTTCCATCTTCAGATCCACATAAGACAAAGAACCTGTAAGTTTCATCCTTATGCTTGTCTGTTCTTTTTTTCTCACATACAGTCTTAGTGGTTTGTGGTTTTTGAATAGCACACCAAGCAACCTCTGTAATAACTCTCAGGAAGATCTTTAACTCATATGACCACATGGGTTCTTCCAATGAACTTAATAACTTATGGAAATTGTTCTACCTCTTACATCTTAGAAACCATGGATTTCCTTTCATGTAAATTAGATTCTAAAGCCACAATAATCTGTGGACATATAAAAAGTGAAATACATTAATAGGTTTAGGTCTATGGCATAAAACACAGTCAATCACTAACTCCATTAACTTAATTCTCAGTGTCTGCACCCACAACAATTATTTCTATTTTATAGTTCATAATCTTCAGTCTGAAGTTAAATACAGTAAGAAAATCTCCATGTGTACTACACAAATTTAATTTCACTCTTACCATAGTTGTCTCTTGAATTGACCCAAAGCTGTTAATGAAGATGTTAACTGCAACATCGACTGGAATTCCTTTAAAAAAAATAATTCTAGTGAGCTACACAACCCAGTAAAGATACATAATCCTTCATTTAAATCTCCTTTATACCAGTATCACAATGTCACAATGTAACTTTAAGTTTGTATACATGCAGTTTTCAAAGTCATTAGAAATCACTAAAACTCTTTTTAGCCTAGTGGTAAGAAAAAGGGAAAAATAAAAATCCTTAGTCCAGAGAGCTAATCTTACAGAATTCCACTGACCATACATCTAATTTAATAGTTTTTGAATTCCGTGGTTTTCTGTTATCTCAGAATGAATAAGCCAGCATTACTTTTGCACACAGTATAATGGATAGAGGAAATTCACATTTCTAGCAGCAGACACTTTTAACTGTCAAGTTCATAATGACAATCTATCATCCCAAATTACGTGTTTATGATTTATGATGAGATATTTCCTTATGCTTTAAGAGGAGACCTCTTTGAGCAAGTAAAATACATACATGTGTAAAGTACAAACACAGGCAGGTAAAAATTAATGCATGCATCTTTTGCAGCTATCTAGCCTTGGTATGACAGAACTGGAAAGCTTCTCAATTTTACAATGGTTACCAATTAGCCAAGAAAAATTTCTAGATGTCAGCAGCTGTGAAGATATTAAGATGGCCTGGATTTTTTTCTCTTTTCCACAGCCAGGATTCCTGTAGTTGAAGAGGGATGGTATGACAGCTGCTACATCTGCCCTCTGTCACTCTGTGGGATTTGATTGACAGTCATTTAATCTGGTGTTAACAGAGAGTTATCACAGAGCAAGGAGAAGTGGCCTGATAGTTGAGAGAACTAATTATAGATCACTGCTTTTATTTAGTGTCTCTATGGTGTGAGTTTCAGGATGTCCACTAGATGCAGGTATCTGATCTCATGTGCACTGTTAAAAACTCTTGGCAGGTTTCTTCCTACTTTCAGCCAGAAAAGAGATATAAGAATATATGAATACTGTTTTGACAGACTAATACAGTACTAAATATAGTACAAAGTAATACATGCCTCCTCAAATAGCTTGTTTGTCTGCATAAAATATTTTATGTACATTTAACACAGAAATTCAAATTCATTCTCTTGGTTACCAGAAATTCATGAAGATAAAATTTCAGTTTTTCTGTTAAACCAACTTGTTTGGTTTGCTTTTTTAATCAGACTACTTAAGTGTGATGCTTTTGGTTATGCAATAGGTACAATATTTCTTTTAATGTCTGATGCATGTGACAGAGCACCCATCACATCACAAGTAGCCAAGAGTGTACTCTCTCTTCCAGATTTGAATAGGAAGTGCCATCCAAGAAAATCACTCATGTGTGAGGAACATTTTAACATGGGCAAACCACTTGTCAGAAAATGTTCTTTTTCTTCCACCTCCCCCTGAGTTAACATTAAATGTCCTCCCTTTCCCTTCTGTCTTGACTCTTAACAGACTGCCAGGAGGGTTATCAAAAATATAAAGAAATCTGCAACATGCTTTGTGATTATAAGCTGATTATGCTGAGGAACAGGTAGAGAAGAGGCTGGACATATATTCTTTGTGACAAGACTCAGTGCTGGAAACATAAATACAGTTCTACAGAGAGTAAGAAAGAAGCAGAACACTTGCTGAAAACTGAGTTTAATATGTTTATAAAACTGTTAAATAGAACTGAAAATAGCCTCTTCAAAAGCACAATAAACATTTAAGATTTCCAAATTTTTCATTCTAGTGATATTTATGTTAAAATATCTCTTAAATGCTCATATAATTAATTAAAATGAAAGAGCTGTTTTATGTAAACTGCATTGCCTATATGTAATAACATTGTCTACATCTTTTTTCAGAAGGTAAATAATCTAATTCCTGGAAAGTCTGATTTACAGCCCAACTTGTGTGAATTCTTAGAGGTTTTGCAGAGAATATGTATTCCAACTTTTTCTGCATATGTAAGGATTCACACTTGCCTACTCAGAAGAATCCTGCAACATCTGACTACCAGGGAGATGTTTTAATAGAAGAAAATGTGTTTCAATGCATTCCCTATAAATTCCCTATGAATACCCAAAGTGTGTAAGCTTTATATCTAAAATATCTTTAAAGGATTTAATAATTGTATAGTTTTCTAATAGTGATACTGCTGACCCCAAGTTTTTTTTAGTTATCTTAAAGGATGCAAAAAAAAAATAAATCAAACATTAAAATCCAAATATTAAAAAAAAGGCTGAAATATCTGACTAACCTTTGAAATTAGGCCTTATTCTGGGATCATAGCTGAGCAATAGTCTATTCAAGATATTGCTTGTAGAATTAGCAGGTACTCTTGCAAGGTCTTCAGCTGATTGCTGCCTGTAACAAAAAGTTCATTAGTTACTATCAAGACAGAAACAACTGCATGCTAAAACTGAAGTGATTTCAAAGTAATGCAATAAACGCCATTTCACAAGTAAAAAATGTTTATTATTTTCAAGTGCTATACTGTATAGTCTTCCTTACCTTGAGAAGTTTCAGTATTTTTCAGGAAACTATTTGTGTAATAAACATAAATGCTCTCTGACACACTCCTAACTGTAAACTTGGAAGCAAATAAACTGCAATTCACTAATTGTTCCCTTCCCTCCTAACAAAAATATGCGGAGGGACATGATTTCTTCATCAGTAGAAAGCAGCCACCTGAACTATTTTTAGTGACTGTCTGATTAGGAACCTTAGCAAATTGACAGCCACTTTGTAGGTGCCAAACCATGCAGAGGCTTTTGGCAGTCTCCTGCTCTCACATGCCAGCGCCAGCTATTCCACCCAGAGCTGAAGGATTGCATAATCTCATTGTCAAGTGCTAATAAAAGCTTTGCTACAGAAAACAAGGCCTAGGACTCTGGTTTTGCAGGGGGAATTTAAACATCTTCATTACCTTGCCATTATTGTGCTGGTTGTTAAATGAAAACCATTCCTACAATCAAAAAGAACCTGTGACAGGTAAATGTAGCTACAAGAGTACATGAAATTGAGTGTAATAAAAAGCAATACGGGTGCGTCAGTGCCCTCCCCAGGTATTTTAAATGCCAAGCAGGCTTGTAATGGTATGTAAATTAATTTGTATGTTTCCAGAACCTGTTCAGTGACTGTTTCCAGTTTTGAAATCTGTCTCATAATCACTTTTCCATCCTTTTAATGACTACTTTGCTGTGTTTCTGTTATTATAATTCAGTAACCAGGACGCCATGTAACAATAAGACAAACACCTTACAGAGGTATAAGTCATATGCATCAACTTTATCACCTCTTCCAAACTAATGCATGAATGTATTTTAAAAAATGATCAAGTTTATTTCCTAAATGTTTTCCATAATCAGTATCAGCTGCTGTTGCCTTCCTTACCCTGTAATTTCTTTTTTTCATTATTCTTTCCTATACCAATGTCAGTTTGACAGACCTACAGGTTATTCTGTATAACATCTCAGTTCATTGCTTTTTTTCCTCTCATCCTTCAGTTTCCTTCATGTCCTCTGGGATTTCTGACTTATTCAAACATTTGTTGAAGAAAAAATTAACTCGACAGAAGGTTTTTGACCAGTTAAAAAAAAACAAAATGAAACAGCATGAATTTACTAGACCTCCTGATTTTAAAATGTCCAATTATGGTAGCTCCTTTTCAGCATTTTTCTTATTCATTACTGGGAAACCAATTAATTAATAAATTTCAGCATAGAAATGACATCAGTATTTGATTGAAAACTGGAGATGAAACCAGATCCTAGTCCTTGAATTTATTTATTTAATTTATTATTTAGTAATAACCTCACCTTTAAAAACAACTTGTTTTACTCAAACCGTAAGGGAAAAGAGAATCAGCTCTGCTGACTCGGTAGCACTCACTATGACTTCCCAAAGAGATTTAATCTCCTCAGTTAACATTTAACAACTAAAACATTTATAAATAAAACTATGAAGGAGTTCCCTATTATTAAAAACATGTCAACAATTTATGAAAACATAACTTCATTTTATTACATCATAGCCTCCTTGATACCCTTTGAGCATTTTATCATTCAGGGAAAAAACCCCTAGATTTCTGTTTTCTCTGTTGAATTCAGGATATTTCTGAAACCTAAAGCTTCATATCTGCTTAGCTATTTTCTTGTATTTGCTTGATGCTATAAATGAGGAAAAAATATGGCAATAAAATGGCATTAAATCCTGATTGAAATTCTGGACTACTCAACAGTAATTAGCAGGATAAGTATGCATTCCAAAGACTACACAGAGACGTACCTACCAAGACATGCATTCAGGAGGATAGCTTAAACTACAGGAAAATAAAAGAATTGTGGAGCAGCATTAAGTGGCTGAAGTAAATAATTCCCCACCCACCTCTTGCAGTGAACACGCTAAAACGTCTGTGATCTGTAACAACCACAGAGGTGAGCTAATTGTTCCAGCAGATTTTCTCCAGAGATAATTGGTCTTCTAATAAAACAAAGAAGCGTTTTCTTTTAGCAGCATATGCTAACTTGCTGTTACGTATACAGAACTATATGTCCTGTACAAAATAGGCCTCTGCTAATTTTTAATTAGAGCAATTAAAAAAGGAATATCTGTTCTTACTCCTTTCCTAAAAATTGACAATACTTTCAAACAATACTTCCAGGGCTGAGTTTGCAAGTTTTTATATTTTACTTAGAATTGTATCATTATGCAACATAATTAATTTATTTCCTCATTTGGTCAGGCAGCTGGACTAGACAATCATTGTAAGTCCCTTCCAGCTGAAATGTTCTGTTCTGTTCTGTTCTGTTCTGTTCTGTTCTATTCTATTCTATTCTATTTCTATACTATTCGATTCTATTCTATTTCTGTTCTATCCCATTCCATTCCATTACAATTCTATTCCATTCTGTAATTTTGAGACATGTTCAGTTTTCAGCAATGACCTTTACCAATGCAGAGGTTGCTATAGAAATATCATAAAGCAGCTTTGTATGCTTTTTTTGCTGTTACCACTATCTGGACCAAAGAAAAACAAAAGTTAAGATTATTTTCCATTTTCTAGAAAAAGCAATTCAGAAAAGAATGTTCATTTAGCTATTAAAAAGGCAGGCAAACACTCTGTATGCCACAATTTAACTGATACAGAAAGGTTCATGGCACTGCTTCCTTGCAAGTCACAAATATTAACATTTAAAACATCTGCATCACATGCCTACAAAAACTACATTCATAAAAGAATCTCCTTAATACTGACTGAAATAAGATTTCTTTCTAAGTATGTCCATTATGATGAAATATGAAAACAAATCCAAGCAACAACTAATGAACAAACTTAAATACCTTTTTTTAATTTTTGTCATGAGTTGCACAAAGAAGTTTGTTAAATAGTGAAAACAGTAATCTGAACTACATGGGATAACATGGACACATAAATAAAATACAGATGCTCATAAAAAGTAATGAGGAAAAGAGGAAAAAGTTTGAGAAATTAAATGAGTGAGCAACAAATAGCAAAAGAAAGCCAAATACAGCTGACAGGTTTATTTATCTCTTTGAGTAAGAGGAATAAAGCGGTAGTTTTGTGAGATCTGACCTGCACTGCAGACGTATGTTAATATTACTGTCTGTTCAGGCTGTTTGTTCAAAAGCCATCCAAAAATTGGGCAAAGGAGATTTATTGCATTGGGAAGACAGTGATGGGAAGAACAATGGCAACATAGCTTGCTGGTAAAGAACACCACAACCACATCTTCCACAAGTGTTGGGTTGTGTTTTGAACTTACACAAGTGTATAAGCACATTTGTCCTTGCTTATCTGAGAACCAAGTGAAATACAATGACATCGGCTGCTTTGAGTTAGGAGGAGAAGCACTGAGATTCAGTAATTGCTACTTTGAAAGGTCACTTTGAATGAAGTGGTTGAAATAGCTACTGAGAAAAAAATGCTCTGATGAGTATCAGTCATATTTTCACTGTGGTTCTTTTAGAGGGTACTGTCATTAAACTACCATCATTGAACAGCACACAAGGGAACTTCATCACACTGACTGGATTTCCTTCTGAGAGCCTTGCTGACCAAAATGCCTAAATTTCACCTGCAAATCAATACATTGGATAAGTTCCTTGGGGTGAGTTAAGGAGTTAGCAACACTTTTGGAGTGACAGATGAGCAAAAAGACTTAATGAGACAGTTGATGGTTTGTGTTCGGTGCTTGGATAAAGAGACTGGGACTATTAACGCGAGACATTTACCTAGAACCACAGCCACCCCTGCTTAATTGGCCATTATAGAATGAATTAATGAAAGGCATATTTGTATATTACATAAGACAAAAAGGATTTGAGCTGAGATTAGCATTTCTAGAAGAATATTACTTCAGTGTGTTGAAGGCTGAGTTCCACATAACACTCATACCAACTGAGAAGTTACTTACCATTTTTTCTAATTCAGCCTACAATTTTCCCACTTGTAAAGAGCTGGTAAGTTAGATTTCCACCAGTTTCAGCATGCATTTTAATTTTTATGCATTTATTTCAATCTGTGTTGAATGCACATGGAGCTGATGGAAAGCATTAAGAAACAGGAATGCAGTACTCTTCACAGTAACTGATGAGTTCTAAGCAAGATACATTGAGTAGCAAAGGATAAGGCAACAGAAGCCTCACAGTCGCTATGAAAAAAATTTAAAAGCAAGTAATAGTAAAGATAGAACTTTCCCTACCAAAAATTTTATTTAAGTAACAATAACCACCCCCCGACCAACATACAAAATACCCAAACCCAAAGTGATCTTTCTGAATAAATAAAGGGGGACAAAACAGTATTCTTGCATGTGCTGAAGTATCTGCAAACTTCTACAAACAGTGTCCTCACAATCCAGAGAAAAAGCAATGTACAGTTAGTCTTTTGCTGTAACAAAAGTTAAATGTGTGAAATGCCTGGCCTTCCAGAGGTTACATCTGGTATCACTGATGAATGAAAGAATTTCTTTACAGACTGTATTTCACGGGATATGCAGTAAGGTGTTCATCTCCTCTTCCACTGCAGCTCTAGACATTTTATCACTGCCTTTGAAGATGATGATCAACAATTTAAGTTGATGGCAACAGGTGATTATTTTCATAATTTACTAATCAAAATCCAGAATTTTAGATAAGCAGATATGTACAACAAAAGGAAACATGTATTACACTTGGTTTGAAATTTATATAGGTTTACATTTGTGTTAGGCAAATGTGTCAGAAGACATTATATCTCTATAGGTCATCAGGACATTTATTCTCTCAGACCTCACAGAAATTATAAGAAGTCCTTTCCACAAGCAGTGCTACAGGAGGAAAGAATATAAACAATATTCTACACAAACAGGAAGGAAAACTTCCTCATAATTCTAGATTACTGACAGCCAAAAATATGTATTCCAACTCACACTGTTATCTTCAGTAAAATTACCTATATGATGCAGATTTCAGTGCAACTTATTTTATCTACATGATGGAAACTGACATTTTAGTCATATAACATGTCTACATGTGAGAAAGGTCAAAATAAGTTTTGGGAAACATAATATCTGTTATCTCACCATATATTTTAGTACAATTTCCCTGATATAGACTATCAGTGTTCTGATTTGCAGGCATTTGATTTTTTGAGTGCAATAACTCTAAGCATAAAACAAGTTAATACATATCAATAACATACCATAAAACTCTTCTGAGTGATCTCTCTTATCTCTAGTATGTTTAATAGCTACATTTTCAAACTGTGCAATGTGACATATCTATTCCTAAGATCAATTACAATTACTCCAATGACAAGTGGAATCACTAATTACATCAAAACCATGGATCTCTGAGCCACCATTTACATGTCTTGACGAATGCAGTTGATAGCTTAACACCTAAAATGAGATATGTAGCTTCAGTACCTAAATTTGGAAGTAATGCAAATTTGGAGGTAAATTGGGGTGAAAAAAAGAGAAAGGTTCCTTCATAGGTAATTTTGAAACAGAAACCCAAATTAGGCACCCTGAATTGTAAACTGTGAGTTGAGGGGATGAAACAGCTCATCTTTCATCTAATGTTGTAGACACACCAAAGAGAATAGTCTCTTAATGTGGACACACAGATAACTTTCCTGCAGTTAGGTAGTGTCAATAGCTCTCAGTGTCACTACTTCAGTCCTTGTCTAGCAGAAACCTCTTAAATCCAGCTCTGGTTTCACATTCAACATTCCCAGGGTTAGATGCCTTAAGGAGTGTTTATATGCGAATCTGAAGTGCCATATTATTCACTAAACTCGAGAAAAGCAAGCTGGTTCATCTGCCTTCCACAGAGCAGACAGCCCCCAAACCAACAGAACCAGGTTCACACGGTATTTCACCCAGCCTGAACTAGTACTGCTCTCAGCAATGTGGGTTTTTCTCTGAAGTCACCTTGCTTGCTCCCAGCTCAGGCATTTCTGCATCCCACCGAAGTCACCACCTGCAACCCTTGTGCATAATGGTGTCCTGTTGTGTCTTGACATAGCACACAGATGTAAAACATGATAAGCATCCAAATGTTTACGCAGCATTTTGGAAGCAATTTATCTATATCACTTCCGTACCCCAGTATTTTTTTTCAAAATGCTGTAAGTATGGAGACAATAGAAGGACCCTGGTAAATTCTAACCACATGCATGGTGGTATAAGTGGTGATATACGAGGAAAGTGTAAGCTGAGATACATTCTATATAATTTGTCTTCACAACAGAATTTAGACCTATGGTTTTCCTTGGGCTTAGGTAAAGGCGGTGCAATTTAACCCACAGATTCAAGTTTTTTCTCAGTCTGGAGGTTGTGTATGAAATACAAAGTCTGTAACTTTTCCACACAACTACAGTGTCTCATCAGTCTGGTGTTGAGAACAGAGCAAACGCTGCTCACTGAGAGGGAAAGTTACTGAATGAGATCCAGTCTGTCATGCTTTATTACTGTTTTACAAGACAGCTTAGGTTTTGCTTATATAGCTTTATCTTTTACTGCCTGCCACATTTAACCACTTTGAAAGCAAATTCACAAACCTTCTGGAATGTGGCCCTATCTGTCTGGGATCACAGCTTCCCATGAGAGTTACATGATACAGAATAACAAAAGTATTGACCAAATGCTATTACTACAGGGCAGAAGAATTTTTATAGGAACAAGACCTGGGCTCTGCAAAGTACTTATCATTGGAATGACTGTGAGATGTATCTATTCCACAACCAAATTCAGGCTTTTCTTTCAACTTTATTCCACCTCCTCCTCAAAATGTATCAACCCTTCCACCACACCTACAAATAAAATTGTTCACAGACTATCAACAGTGTCTTTTAGAGGGGAATGAAGACAGACATGATGCCATTTTCCCACCATTTACATTTTGGGGTTGATCACAGACTACAGATAGAGAGGTGACGTACACCCAAACACTTGATAAAAAGAGTTCTAGTTCATGAAGTGGAGAAGACCCAAAGTATAAAATATATTTTGAACTTTTACTTTAGTCTTAATAGGAAGAGCATGTCAGAAGCTTAAAGTTAACCAAGAGGAATTTTAGGGCAGAGTTTCATACAACTCTATGCTTTAAACACATCAAAGCCTTTTTTTCCCTAGTTCCACTGTCTTTTGTTGTTGTTTTCTAAAGGAAGCTGTTTATTGAACCTTCGCATCTGTGACCTTTCTAAGCTTCTGCCCTGGCAGATGGCACAAGCCATGTTTTCTGGAGGGCTTAGAGGGCCATTTCACAGTTTCTGAAGTAGCTGATATGCTTTATTGAATACAAGCCAAATATGATTTGTACTCCTGCTTTTTGGGTAAAAAAGGTCTCTATAGATATTATATAGTATTTAGTAAGTCATCTACAAGGATATAAATCTCCATGTGGACAAATGCATACAGGTGAAGAGAGATGCTGTTTTCAAAGCAGAGTCCTGCTATCCAGACAATAGGATGATATTTAGTGGCTGAGGTTTTGCTCTCAGCATTGCTGTGGCATTAGGGATGCTGAGAGATCTTCACAAGTGAATCCTGTGCAAGTGAACAGCTGAGTCATCCTAAAACTATAATTAACAGGGATAGCTCTGACAATGGCCACAGTAATTACTGGTTTTGTTAGCTGCTATGTGTCACTCTTACTTCTCTATTCCCTCTCTAACAGTGTAATAACCAAACTTCCCTTTCCTTATAATTTCTTTTGTCTAGAGATCTTGTGAGTAGTTTTGAGTTGAGACCTTCTAGGCTACTAAGGATTTTGGGGATAACAGCAGCAGCTCAAGCAACATAACTGAGGTATTTATTACGGTGCAACAAAAGGAAAAACATGTTTCAGTAGTGCTCTATGCCACAGATAACTGTCCCACATGCTTAAGAGATGCAAGGTATTATGAGGAATTATGAAGAAGTTAATAAGAACTAAGTAACAAAGGGCAGCCTGTGAGCAGGAAAGAGATCAAGTGACTTAATCCATCTGTAGCTGTATAAAAACCATCTGTATTAAGTATATGAAATTTCAAAATAAGCTTTGTAAACAATAATACCCTTTTTTTTTTTTTCTTGAAGGGGTAGGCCTGATTTTTTTTTTAAGATCTTCCATTAAAACAAAGGCAAAAGTTTCATTACTAAAGGTTTATATTTCATTGTGCTATGTATCTGTGGAACCCAGTTTCTCAGATTTATGGTACAAAACTGTCTACTACAACATATTAGGCCCAATATGTCAAATTTCTTTGTTAAACAACAAAGATTCAGGAATCAGACAGAAGTAGAATTACTCTATGTTTCATTGGTAAGCCTGAGGTAAGAAGGAAAATGATCTAAATGTAAGAAGTGAAATCTTACATCTGTTCTGAGAAAACATTAAATCAAAGTAAGAACCAAATGATTAAGCATCAGCTTCAAGAAACACTTCAATAAAAACCTGGGAAAAACAGTTTCAGGAATAAATGAACATAAGATGTCAAATCAAGCCCTATCACACAATGCACTGAGAAGTACAGCATCATGAATAATCACAAGGGTTTGCTCTAAGATACAAAATAGAATTTTCCTAATTTAAGGAACCAAATATCTGTTTATGAGACAATAATGAACTTTTTATGGTGTTTTAATCAGCTTGTTTTCATCTCATCCTATTATTAGTTAATTTCATGCCGGAGAGGCATCTTTGGTGAAAGGCTTGTATTCTGGAGAGCCATAAAAGGAAAAGTGCAAGTATGCTTAATTGTTATCTAAACAAATTCATGCTAAAGTCCCAAACGAGTCTTGTAGCCATCCATTTCTTAACATCAAATTAAGGAACTCGGGCAGTAATATGAGATTCAATATAAGTTTTTCCTGAATAATGATTTGCATGGATTTGAATTTCATTATGAAGTTTGCAAGAAAAGACTGCTTCATATACAACAACTAATGCTGATTTTTGTTCCCTTGAAGTAGTAAAATTTAGCTTTTACATGTTGCAAGGAAATAAAAGGTGATAATTTGTTACAATTAAGATTTAAATTTTATTGCACCAGTAACCAATGCAAATTAAAGGTGGATCAAGAGTTTAAATTATAAATGCACATTTACATTAGAAATTTGCACCATTCAATTTTATAAATTATGCAAAATCCTATTTTTTTTGTTAAAAAA
Organism: Pseudopodoces humilis; assembly: GCF_049639895.1. Lineage (NCBI taxonomy): Eukaryota > Metazoa > Chordata > Aves > Passeriformes > Paridae > Pseudopodoces > Pseudopodoces humilis. Next base: position 41,129,259 of record NC_142205.1, read on the forward strand.
AAATAAAACGCATTTTAAAATATTTGTTTCATGCATTACTAGGAAATTTTTCATTGAGTAGTTTTAGTCAGCCCTTATAGTGTCACTTGATTCCCTTTCCACCGCATTGTGTTTTGGTTTGATTCCAAGGAAAGATTTTTTCTTTTTTCACAAAGAAAAAATGATTACTAGTAAGCAACCTCTTTTATAACACAGAGTGTCACCACATCAAGAAGTTTTGTGAGAAAAGATCATTTAAAAAATGCTGATGATTGGAAGTTTGCCAACAGCAGACTGAGTTAAGAGAGCATTGGGTAATTTCTCTGCCAGACAGAGTTGATTTTCATTCCTCACTCACATGACAGATCTCCTAGATGCCAGCCACAGAAACAGCAACCCCACTATTACAAGACGTTGTTTCTCAAGCTGTGAACTTCAGCCAAGTAAGGTACAGACAACTTGGTCATTATTCAGGAGATCTAACAGGACTCATTGCTACAGCAAGTCTAGCTGGCAACACTGCACAAGGCATCAACAAGTACTGGATTCCACCAGTATTTTTAACTATATTTATTTATATATTTATATATATTATATATATTTTATTTATTTATATTTATTTATACTATTTATTTTACATTTGCTAACAGCTTCAACTGGAAACATATCACTTTAAAAATGATAGCATGTATTCAATGTTTTTTCAAGTGTATTGGTGACAAATTACATCATATTTGATGATACTGAGAACCACAGGGCTTAAAGTAAAAACAAACAAGAAAATTCCACTCATAAAGAAAAAATTACATTGCTGTTTTGAAGTCTACTAAGTCAAGAACAGGAGGAAATGTTGGCTGTTTAAACAAGACCATGGAAGATCTGGATTCAGTTCCCAGCTGCCTAATTCATTTTCCAAGGGCTTCTGTTCTGCTACCTGTCCTGGGAGCCCTGACATTTCTCTCCTTGCTATAACATCTCAAAGTAGCTCAGACCAAAAAGCCTCATCCAGGACTCAACTTTTAAAGGGGAAATAATGGGTAGGGGTCATTTCAGGTGAGTCATGATCACATTTGAGACATATCTTAATGTATTCAAATCTAATGACATATATAATTTTTTAGTTTGATATAAAAGAAGAGAAGGAAAACATGCACCATATGTAGAAACATTTTAAAATTTGGGGTTAGAAATGAACATCACTGTCAATATTTGAAAAGAGTGGAAACTTTAAAAAGTATTACTCAAACAATGCTTCTGTCTGATTATTCCACTTTTTATTTTACTTTGTTTTTTCTTTGGAGAAAGTTTATAAATGTTAAATAACTAGTCTAACATTCTGTACCTCTTTTTTTGGTCAAAGAAGAAATATGTTTTAAATTTGTCCAAACAATTTTATTATTTCAGTCATAGCGATTTTCTACACTTACTGGCAACTTTTGGTAGTCCATCAATCTTTTGCTCAGATATTTACAACATAACACTAAAAAATGAGCAAGGCTGGCAAAGAAAATATTAAAATCATCACTCACAAATAAAACTTTTTGCGTTGTCCTATGGATCACAAACTAAAGTGTAGTAGACATCGGAAAGAGGGAGTATTTTTAACATCAAATAATCATAAGTGTCCAGAACACATCCTCTATTCAACTGGGCAATCACCAGATCATAATTCTTGTATTTTTACAAGGAGACTATTCCATAAGGGCATACTTTATAGCAACAATCAATATATCCACCTCCATAAAACTTATAGAACTGCACATGATTGATGAAAGATGCTGAAGACCTTAGTTCTATTCAACCTGCAATAAGAATATCTGTAAGACAAGCCTTCTCTTACAGAACTAGCTAACCAGAAGCTGAATTTCAGCATGACAGTTTTGCACCCTCCTTGCTTTCCCCAATACACCTGCAACATGATGCTGGACAGCACAGCACTATGGGACCGTGCTACTGTTTCCCCATAAATAGCAAGGCACTGGGTTGAAATCCTCCACAAGGAAAGGAACAATTACTGTGGCTTAGATTTTCCCTTGCACTAAAACAGGCTAAAATAGAAGACTTGCTGCAGAAGGGACACAGTGACAGAACTTAGCTATGATTCTGGTCAAACCCATTCCCACCACAGACCACATCTTTTCAGAAGAAAGCATCACCTCCTTCCACTTCAACTGCCACATAATTTCCACTGTTAAAAACAGGGCAGGATCACCATCATACAAAAGCATAAAAGAAAGCAGGAACATACGATGGACACAGATATTGCTTCTTTTTCCCTTTTCCTTTCTTTGAAGACTTCTCTTTGGAATAGACTTCTTCAACCCATAAGGAGAATGAGATGAAACATAAAATCGCTAGTAAGAACTTCATCTTGAAGATTACGCTTCAGAGAAATCTTCAGTCTGTGATAAAGAAAAGAGGTTTATGTTAGCAGGGCTGGATATGGCAAAGGGAAACACATACCTGCAAAAAGTAAACAAATATTTCATGGGGGTTGGGTTTTTTTTGTTCTTTGTTGTCCTGGGAGAGAGAGAGTCCGTTCACATGTAACCCTGACATGAACCTGACTTAGGCAACTTCCAGAGAGTCAAGTATCTTCCCAAAGTTGAGATTGACAGCGAGGAACAGATCTAAATGCAGGTTTGCTTCAGTGTGTTTAAGATATGTGATGTCCTTCAAAGACTGTCTAACCCAAAAAACACAGAAGCTTGGAAACAAGGTTCCTCACCAGAAATGTATCAACTGTATTAAATACAATATCAACCAGTCATGTAGCAAGGCAAAGAACTGCAAGCTCTCTGTGACCTTGCGCAGATGAAATAGGACTCATTTCAACGCTGGTTATGAGAAGAGGTTATAAATATAATTTTATGTACAGAATTTAAACACAGCTATTTTGCACGAGGCATTTCCACTGCAGAGCCAGCACTGACAGGGCCTTGCAAAGATGACTAAACACAACCTGTAATATTCTGCTTTATTGCATTGCGTTCAGTTTAATATTTAAACTTCTCTGGGGCAACAGCAGGTACCCCAAAGGCCAGGAGATGAGTTTGTGCTCGGCCAGAGGCCGCCCCACCTGCCCCTGGCCACAGCACTGCGGCACCCAAGGCATTTTCCATTTGTTTGCCATCCCGCAGTTTTAAATCCCAAGCATTTCCTTGGGCCGACAGAAACCTCGCAGATGCCTGCTGCATTTTCCACTTGTATTTATTTGTATTTTTTTTCCCTCCACTGTTTTTAAAGAGCTGTGCCTCTCTCTCTTTTCCCTCACCTCCGAGAGGCACCGGGATGCTTCAGCTCCCCTTTCCCCGGGAGCCGCAGCATCGCCACCCTCCCCCAGCCCGGCCGGGAAGGGTCGCGGATCTGCCCCTGCCGCCACCGGCCCCTCTCCCGGCCCCCCGGCCCGAGGCCTCGCACCGGCCCCAGCACCGGCAAGGGAGCGGCCTCGGCGCTGCCGAGCGCTGCCGGCGCTCCGCGGGGAGCGGGAGCTGGAGACGAGCGGGCCTCCCCCCCGGCAGCACCCCCGGCCCGTGCCCCACCCCCGCCCGCCGCCGCCCCACCGGCGCTGGCCGAGGTGCTGACGGGGCTCGGCCGTGCCGCCCGGCGGAACGGGGCCCTCGGGCCGGACCCTCGCCCCCCGCCCGCACACGCGGCCCCGCCGACGCCCCGGCCGCGCCCCGCGCCCACCGCCGGACGCTGCGATCCCCCCGCGCTCAGCGGCGGCGGCGGCCCGGGAGCGGGCGGGCCATGCCGCGGCCCGGCCGCAGGGACAGCGCGGCTCCTCCGGCGGCGGAGCGAGCCCCTACCTCCGGCGGTGCCTCCGCGGCCAGTGAGCATGTGCGGCGGCGCGGCGCTCCCCAGCGAGCACGTCCCGGAGCCCGCCCACACACGGGCACTGCGCGCCGGGAGGGGACAGCGGGGCCGACCCCCGGGCACCCCGGCCCTCCCGCCGCTGGACACGGGCACCGGAGAGGCGGTGGGAGGGGGAGAAGGGCTGGCGGAGCGAAGCATCCTCTGGTCTCTTGTGCGAGGAGAGCGCGTTTGACGGTGCTGTTGAGAGATACCTAACAGAGTTGGCAGGAGCAAGAGAATGTTAGCGAAGAGGAACTGAGTAGGATGAGAGGAAGAGGGGGTGCAGTGTTGCACAGATTAGTGGAATGGTGGATCAGTGGGCCGAGGCCGATTGCGTGAGGTTCAACAAGGCAAAGTGCAGCATCCTGCCCTTGGGTCACAACAACCCCATGCAGAGCTACATGCTGGGGGAGAGTGACTGCAAAGCTTTCAGAGGACTCTGGGGCTGCTGATCCACAGCAGCTGAACATGATCCAGCAATGCCCAGGTGATCAAGAGAGCCAGTGGCATCCTGGCCTGTATCAGCAATGGTGTGGCCAAGCAGGAGCAGGGCAGTGATCATCCCCCTGTACTCAGCACTGGTGAGGCTGCACCTCAAATCCTGCATTCAGTTTTGGGTCCCTCACTACAGGAAGGACATTGAGGTGCTAGAGAGTCCAGAGAAGGGCAATAAAGCTGGTGGAGGGTCTGGATAGTAAGACCTATGAGGAGCAGCTGAGAGATGGGCATGTTTATCCTGGAGAAAAGAAGGCTCAGACAAGACTTTACTGCTCTCTACAACTGAAAAGAGGTTGTATAAAGGTTCTTCTTCCAGCAGTCCCTTGCCAGGCCTGGCTGGGGAAGGGGCAGGAGGCAGCTCAGGACACCAGGGTGGGCAGGGAGAACTTGCCAGCCCACTTCCCCTCCCCACAGATTTATCTTGGCAACAGCACAGATGCAACAACCAGGTTCAAACTGAGGTAGGGCCAAGGCATTGGCCCAGCTCCCTGGGGTGAGAACACTCCCTTTGCTCTTCTATTGCCCCACAAGCAGCCATGAGAGATGAGCATTCCTGATGCTCTCCAGCTCAGATATAGCCGTAAGGGTGGAATTCATTCCTGTCTGACGTCTGGATGCAGGTGATGGTAGGACATGGCTGATTTGCCATGTGCATGTCACAGTATGAGCCCATGTAAGAACCTTCACACAGCACACATGGAAAGATAGCAAGGAAAGGACAAGATGTGCTGCCTTCAGCATGTAGGGAGGACTACCTAGTTTAAAATTTTAAAATTTCAAGATGGTTGAACACAGACATTTGTATGCACACTTTGTGCATGCAGCAGCACTTCTCCATCACTGCCAGCATTTTCCTACTAGGAGCTCGCCCTCCCTTCCAACTTTCCCAGGCTTTCCCAGACACCTTTTACCCTGGGATGTGGCCATGGTGACTCAGGCCAGTGACTGCTGGTTTTTGGGGTGGTGGGAAGAAATTCCAGGAAGTGCATATGCCACAGAGGCAGATGAGGGGAGTGATGGCAGCTGCATCCCCAGGGAACCAGCTTTGGAAGCCAATGTCCTGATCTCACAGCCAGGGTTCCCTGGAAAGGCAAAGGGTTCTCCCAATGTCAGCAACTTCCTGCTGCTCTTGCAGAGGAAGAAAACCAAGCTGGCCTTGCTGCAGGGCTAGCAGGCTGTGGAGAAGACAGCTCTGTCTTGTCCTCAGCACCATGCTGGGCATCTCTCATTAGCCTTCAGCCTAAGGCTGGGTGCTTGCAGCCAACTATACTTCCTCTGGTCTGGCAGCCTGTCCCTTGTCCCTGTCTTGGTGCGCTTCCCTGCTGCCATCTCCTGCTTGTTGTCCCAAGATGACGGCGAGCAGCACTTTGCCAAGCTGGGGAAAGCATTGTCACCAGCCATGTTTAACAGCCTGTGAACCCCATGGCACACCTTCACCATCACCCTCTCCCAAAAGCCCAGGGCAAGGCATGTGGAGCTCCCATCCAATGGGGATGGGGATTCCTGCCTTCAGAGACCCCTGAAGAAAAGCAGGGAGGTTGCATCCCCCATTTGAGGGCTGATTCTCCCCCCCACCCCCAGGATGGTGCTGCACAGTAGGACCATGGCACAGCTCTGCATGGGGCTGGCTTATGTGAAAGCCAATGTAGCTTTAAAGTGGACAGGGGGAAGAAAGGCATGATTTGGGCAGAAAAGAGCATCCTGTATGACAGAGCTCCATCATTAACACTTGCTACATTTGTGGTCCCTGTGGCAGTAAAAAGAGACAGTGGGATTTCCTCAGTGTGGGTAACGTCCATTGGGCAGCTAAGGCCAGGAGCTCATGGCAAAAAGAGAGAAGGTGAAACCTGAGGGATGGTGGGAACTGCAGCTCAAGCTCAGGAAGCCAGACAGGTAATGAAGCATCTAACAGACCCCAGCAACAGCCTGGGCCTCCCTCCAACACTTTGGCTTCATTCCCCTTTTGCAGTTTATGGCTTCTCTGCTCAGTCCCTTTCTTGCTTCTCTGCTCATTCCCTCTCCTCACATTCCTGAGCTGTCAGTGGGATGTGAAGAAGCAGCTGTTTTTGAGCTGATTCCAATGAGCTCCCTACCCACAAATGTTAAGCTGAGCACACAGGTTTGGCTCCAGCTGTTTGGGGACAAAAAACAGCAGTACCAGGAGGACCAGAACAGGCACTCCACCTAATTTTTTTTGGCTGCTGAGTATGGGAAGGTTAGCCTCTGCCCTGGACTCCTAAGACTGTGTATGTCCTAAGACAAAGTATGTGCTGCTGTGTCCACATTAGAGTGCCTACAAGTCCCAACACAGCTGAACTAATAGACAAAGTCTTTGTTTTCTAGGTACAGACCCATCAAGTAAAATAGCGGTAACCTGAAAGTCTTAGCAATTACCACAGTTCATCCTCTCCTCTGGAAGTGTGGCCTCTCCAAAACAAAAACTTGCCCAAGGGACAGACAGGGCTCTATCCTGCACTTGCCAGTAATATTTCTTCCATGAATTAGTTCAAAGACAGCTTCTTTTACCTGGGAAGAGATTAACAAAAGCATTTTTCTATTGCAGCTTCTTTGAAGCAGTGCATGTCATAACACCTGATGCTGGGGCAAGGCAGGGACCAGCTGTGGGCGGCAGCCCCTGGGGTCCCTGCTAGCCCCCCAGCCTCTGCCAGCCCACGGCACCCACCAGCTCACACCCCAAGGAAACCTCCTCCCCTCCCTCTGTCTCAGTTTTGCTGTCCCACGAGCCCACATGTGCTGGGCTCAGCACCACTTCCAGGTGAGAATTCACCTGCAAGCTGGGAAATGCCTGTAAGACAGGAGCAATCTCTTTGGCAGTTTCCCTGTGCCTGCCACAATATTAGGCACATGAAGGAGAATGGCAGCTCCTTCCTGGCTCTGCTTTCAGCTGGGATGACCATTTCCAATCTTCCAATCTTCCACCCTTCACAACCCCCATCTCCTCAGCCAGGCAGGCTGCAGTTAAGCCACGTGCCTGGACTGGCTCTGGGGCAGAACTGCCCATGCAGAACTGAGACACCAAAAGCCCCCACACCGGCTCCCAGCTCCATATCCATCCCTCACCCACACTCCTGAACATGGCAGCAGGAAGCAGATGGAAGTGGAGAAGGCTGATGATTAAATTCAGAATTATTTTCTCTTAGGAAAGTCCAACTTCTTCCTTCAATAGAATTTTGTGTAATAACTCTGTATTTCAAACAGCTTGCTTCAAGCTTTTGATTTTTTTCAAGTGATTTATACCACATTTAAAATAATAACAATAACTTAAAAAAAAAAAAAAAGAAAAAAGGGAGGACTCAGAGAGTAGCCCTGTGTGTTCTGTAAAGACACCTGGATTAAAATACAGATTAAGCTAATGTTCCTGCAGAAGGAAGAAAAGTAAGACAGCAAGCAGACTGGCCTGAGTGGTCACTAGAAATCAGAAAAACCACCTAGGAAAAAGAGATTAAAAGTTCTTTAGTCACAAACTTATATAATTCATGAAGCATCTACTTTACTAGAGGATGAATTATGACTGAAAACCAAAATTTTTAATGTCAAATAGCTGACCAAATGTTATTAAAGCCTTTAACAAGCCTTTTTCAGGAAAGCAAATACATATTTTTTAATTTTTATTAACACAAGGACCCATGCCTTGGCTTTCAGACTAATTCAGTTAAAAGGCCAGGCAGACAGAAGACTCAAATCAAATGAAAATCATATTTCATTAGTTTCAATGCTCACCAAAGTTGTTTTTCTTATAAATGGAGTTTATTTAATTCACAAAATTGAAAAAAAACAGTTTTAGAAAGGATTTCATGTTTTCCTTTGTAATTATAAATGGGTTTTTTCAATCACCTGTCATATCTTGATGGCTATTCCGATCATCCAGAAGATTTAGAGATTTACAGATCACCTAAGACTGATTTCTGAAGGATGATGGAAGTTCTTTCTTCTTTCCTTCTCTACTATTGTAAAGGGGTATACATCCTCAGCTCATTGTAGGAAATAGGGACAAAATAGGTACTTGGTATACAAGGTTTCTCCTGTCTGGTACAAATGACCAGAACTTTGGAAGTAGTCTCATTTTGTTTCTTCAAAATGAAGACTAATGGTTTTCCTTTCTTTTTGAAATACAGAAATTTGAAGTAGCAAACCCAGCAGCAAACAAAATAGCAAACAGATGAACCATCAGATGAAGAAAATTATAGCCTGTCCTCCTTAATGTTCCAGTTCCCTCGTCTCTCTCTCCCTTACAGATACTGAGTATGACAGATGATCCTTACAGGGTCGATCTGGCAAATCTGACTGGAAAATTCAGACTATTATGCCATGGAGGCTCTAAAATTAAGACTTTTGAGAGAGCTGCACACACAATGAAGTGTCTCATTTGTTAAAATTAAATGAGAAAATTATTAGAAACCTGTACCTCTTCAAACATGTTAATGCTAGTAAGTATGTATATATGTATATATGTATATATATGTATATATATTTATATATATTGAGCTTTATGTATCTGATAGATAAAGAGCTTGTCCAAGCAGCAATGGCATACATTGACCATAATAGACATGACTACATTCATAATGCCCTTATGCTTCACAGGAAGCAGACGCATGTTTAATTGCTGTCATGTATTTATAGAAAATTGAGATCATACAAGATGCTGAAAACATATGTTCCTTGCAGCCTTATGCATTTTATTGTTTACATTTACTATATAGCTATGCCTTTGCTGACAGATCTCCATGTGCAAGCCACGGTCAAGTTGTTTGTATGACCTCATGGTTTTTTGCCCCATGCAGTGGTGCACACACCACCTCCCCAGCCCTGGCCACACTACAGTCCCAGAAACACTCCCTAGGCCTCAGCCTTGAGAAGGTGCACCTGGAGCTTATCAGGACCACTGTCTGTTCCCAGGAGCTAGTACTGTCTAATGACCACCTGGACTTTAACAGCCTTAGAAACTCATTTTTCTTGTCTGAAAAACCCAAGAGAAATAATATTTTCATTATCAAATATTCAAAGTTAGTTTCTGACCTGAAATGTGGCCAGGATGGAGGATTACTATGACTAAGGCCACCTCTCTTGTGATTCCAAAGACAGCAGCCCAGAGACCCTCTGAGCTTTCCCAGACCACTGCAGCTGTGACCAGCAACCTTCCTCTGCCTGAGGCATCCCTCAGCCAGTTCACTCAGCCAGGGAACTCTGGAGTTTGCTCTGCTGGGAGGATTGCTGAATGATAATGATGGATCCAAGGCTGATACCCCAACTCCTTGAGGCTCAGCCCTGTGCCTGATGAGAAGATGCAAAGGCATCTGAAGTGAGCAGTTCACTGAACTCAAGGGAAATTTTTCACAGGTACCTTGTATAAACTGTTTAGGTCTCTGCGAGCAAGTGTGAATATGCTACAGCAAATTTCTAGGAACGTCTCTCTCCTAGATTCTTAAGTACTTTAGATTTGAAAGTAAGTTAGGCCTGTACATGAGTAACTGTTGTGCTACAGCAAATTCTATATGAATCCTTTGCTAAGCTGTTGGTCCTAAATTATGGATTAAGTGCTATTAAGTGTTGTAAAGGTTAATAGCTGTTGAGCTTTCAGGCATAAACTCTTGGTAAAGGTCAGGCTCAGTTTAGCACAAGGGTCTACTCTGAACCTTGTGACTCAACAGTAGGGTCTTCTGTATTCTTCTTTACCCTTGCGTTTTTCTGTCCTTTTCCTGCCCAACCACCTTCCCTAAACTTTAACATTTAAAGACTTTAAACTCTTGTTGCACGTTACAACACTTGCAGTGTTGCACATTATAACATTCACAGTGTTAATACCTTCAAAAAAAAGTTTTGAACACAATCATATATCTATAATAATTAAAAAAATGCCAAAACTAAATGTCTCTTGAAAATCACAGAGGTTAATTTTCTTCCTGTAAGATCATATTTTAGGAAGTCGAGAAATATTGTCACACCAATTTGTGAGAAAAAAAATATAATTAAATAAAAAGATACCTATTTGTCTGCATCCACATTTAACTCATATGCTCTCGTTTAACCCCTATGTCTCAACAAAATGGGGTAATTAATTAGCTGAATACATTTAGTGCTATTTTGGATTCTTTTGTGGATTATACTGTCATTGAGGAATTGAGATACAAGTTAGTGGTGAAAAGGATTAGCCTGTCAGCTTCAAAGTTCTTAAAGGCAGTGTTTGTTCATGCATAAATGGTAGATGTAAATGACTTGTGAAGAGTTAATGCATGATTAGTAATTGTTATCAGCAAGCTACAGGCATGAACTTCATGTCTCATGAATAACTGTGACACAACTATATCTTTATAAACTGATAAGCTTAACCTTGAAAAGAATCAGGAAGACAGTTATTGTTGAGATGTCATTTAATAACACCTTCTGTACTTTCTGCCACATAAACACTTTCTAAAGGCACTTATTGTGTGCAAAGTGCTATACAGAATTAAGTACCTGTCTTTATTTCCTGTACTTAACATAATAAAAAAGAAGAGACAGATGCCTTGTTGGACAAGTCAAGGCAATGCCATCTAATAAAAATTTTAAACATGATTCAATATTCCTCCTGGCTGACTATTTTGGAAAGGTATCTAGATGTTCCTGAGGACAAAAGTGAGGACAGCATGAAATATCACATACAAATTTCCTTTTTGCCCATCATAGCATATGTATTTATACCTAAATCACACTGCTGATGTGCTTTACTGTAGTAGTTGCTCTTTACTTAAATTCTTCTTGATTTGCACTCAGTCTGAACAGCTGTCGGCTACCTGCTAGACATATGGTGCCAAAGGCCCATAGGGCAAATTTCTTACAACCCACAAGATGCTCAGTTGCAGTCTTTGGAACACTTTTAGCGCACTGGCACGGTGTTATAATGAATTGCGCCTATCCCAGGCTCCAATCCCAAACTGGACCTGGGCCCCAAATATTTACCTAAAGAAAACAGATCCTTTCTGCCTTTAGCAGAGCTATTTCAGCAGAATCTCACTCTAAGGTCTTAGTTTGGTTTTTAGTGTAAAAAATTGATATTCTCTATATATTTGCTAATATATATGTCTGAACTTTAGAATCTCTCCTGTCATCCAGATTTAGCAATTCAGAAAAGGGACACCACCATAATAATTGAGAGAACATCTGGGTTTTCACACCAGCGTGAAGGATCCATGCATGTTAAAGGATCTGCCTTAGGAGATCCTAAAAGACACTATTAAATTTATCCTGAAATTAAAGCTCTGCTATTTTTTTGTATTTTATTTTTCAGAACACCAGGAGAACTAGCAATGCCTGGATGCTGATTGTTTGGGTAAGGAGTCAAGTGAGGACTGTGAAATGCAATGGAATCATTACCTATGCAACAATGGAAGTCTTGGAGAATGAATGAACTCAAAAAGAAGAGTTGCCTGAAGCACTAATGCAGGTATGTGGGACACTATTTAGGGAGATATTTTTCAAGGATAAGAATGTTGGACAAAATTAGAGGTTGGAACAAAAACTGTAATATGAACCCTCTTGACTGAGCATACTTCTCAGAGGCTTGAATACAATTAAGTATGCAAGAAAGTCTATGTCCTTCTAGTTTGAAAAACACTTTAGAGTAATAATAATTATATGCTTGGTGCCTAGTTATTACACTACATGATTTCTCAGAAATTATAATAGCAACTAATAATTTCCAAAATAGAAACTTCCAAAAATACGCTACCCAGAAATCCCTGTAGAAATCCCATTCATTCTAAAATGACAGCTTGTTATGGGAACAAGTATTTTACACATTATGCCTGAAATGTACAGGGTAAATTACATACCTTACATCAACATTAAAAATAAATCTAGCACTGAAACTTCAAGAAAATGTGGCAAAAGTTCTTGTGCTGCTAATTTATTTATTTTTAAATATCTAACTGTGAACATAGGTGCTAGACGATGTGGTCATTCAGTATTAAAGAACATACCGACCTCTTAATGCATCCTTACATAATTTTCCCTTGTCTAAGACATTATCCTTCCTGTCTTGAACTAGGAGAGACTCATACATGCTGATGGATCTGACATCAGCGTTGCTGCGGAGAATGATTTTTATGCTAGAAAAAATACATTCTCATTTTCAGATTACATCTGATTATTGTTATATTTCTGCCTTTACATAAGTTACTTTAATATCAGCCTAGGCCAGCCAGCAGAGCCATTACCTTTAGTGTAGTTACTCACATCCTTAAGTGTGTGTTGAAATGCTTTTTTGGATTAAAAGTCTGGGTTTTATGTTAGCAATTTTCTTGAACATAGTAGTTAAAAACATAGATCCTGCAGTGATCTTAAATGCCAAACTTAATGGAAAGATTAAGTTTGGAACACTTAAAAGATTAATACTGGGGTTTGTCTGCCCAGACTGATCAATTTTGTCAAAGTAGCATTAAGTTATTCTGTATACAGTATGAATTCAATAGTGTTCATACAAAGACCATGCTTTTGTTTATATAAAGTCATTAAATATTTGATGAAGATTATCAAATGACTTCATAGAAGCAGCCATGCTACTTTAGACCACTGGACCCCATGAAACAACATTTTGTCTGCTCCAGTGGCCTCAGCCAGGTGCCTAGAGAAGGGTATGAACAGGACCAGCAGATGTTACTTTTACCCAAATATCTTTCCAAACTCCAACCATTTTCTACTCAGGGGATTTCTTAATACCATTGTGCAAGTCAATAGACCTTAGCATATTAGAACAAGGGGCACTGCTGCCCTGCCACTCCAAGATTAGGAAAAGAAGAATATGGGGAAGCTTGGGTCCACAGAGGAACTGTCAGATTGCAGAGAAATAGTCTGAGACTGGCTGTTGCAACTGTCCAGTCCAGCATTACGGCTCTGCTCCAAGAAATAAATTCCCATAGGGCAGAAAAACTGTGTAATTAAGAGCCAGAAACCCCAGGGTCTTTTTGATATTGTTTTTGTTTAATTCACAGTACGTGTGCATAACTATTTGCCCCAGTTTTTCTATTTCTTCCCCATTTTTCTTGTTTAATAACCCAGATCCAACTCAGATTCACAAACAGAAGTGGTTTTCAATCTTCATTCTGATCCTTGCCTGCTTCTTCTGTGGTCTGACCAATAAGTTTGTGAAGAAAGATCTTAGGTTAGCATGCCAGCATCTGGATCCAAACATACAGATTTCGAGTGAAGACAGACCAAGCAATAACTATTCTGATTTCCAGCCCAGTGACTGGGAGAATATGTCTCTGAACCTGCCCTGAGCACATCCCAGAGAGAAGCCTCCAGAAGCTGCTCTCCATTTTATTAGAGTCCCTTGCTTCTGGAAGTGCAGCTGACCAGCAAAAGGCCACAGAGTCTGCTGAGACCACACTAACAAAGGACCTGGTCAACTAACTTCTTTATGACTGGCATGTGAACCAAAAGCTGAGACTGAGTCATGGTACTGTCTACCAACATAATGAACCTGTAAAGAAGTCAGAAAACTGGACAGTGACTTTAGGGACAGCTGCTATAGTAGCTATATATAGCTGGCAGCAGCAAGGATAGCAGAAGTGTATCTCTAATGGGTTTTGCAACATTTATGAGTCCCATCTACATTCTCTAATATCCAGGGAGGCCTCTTTTCTGGTGGCTCATCTCATCAAGCTCCTTACAGTCAGTGACCATCTGGAAGCTCTTAATTACTGACATTATTTACTAGTTACTTAATGGCCTAGATGCTGAGGGTGATGTTTTCTGCTGGAAAAGTGATAACATAAATAAAACGCATCCAAGGCTGATGGTTTCAAAATCACACAAGGAATAAATATGATCAGTGTTGCAGTTGCACTGCTCAGCTATGAGACTCAGGAAAAATAGATTACAAGAGACATTTTGCTGCCATTCAGCCTACTTTTGAATGTTTTGCCATGCTGCAGTGGCATGCTGCAATATGGTGTGATGCAAACACAGCAGCTTGCTGTCCAGAGCAGTTTCCAGCCTTTCCATCTGCAGATCTGAAGCATACATCCCAAGCTGTCTGACCTCAGATTGCTTGGACCTTGTCTACCACACAAGATGTCCTTGCTTTACACTCTATCAGTTGCTATATTCCTCCCTCAATTCCTATTATGGGGTTTCCCAGTCCAGCCTCTCAGCACCCACTCTAATCTAATCTAATCTTAATGACTACTGTCAACCTATCCAATCCCACTCTCTGAGTCTTGCTTGAGGGCCTGAACACTAACACAGAGCATGTGGGAGATATCAGGGCTCTGTCACCCATTGTCAGCATGGAGGACTCAGTTCCAAACTGCCTGGGTGGGCTCATCAGTGAAGCCTTGGTTGGAATTAAAGACCTCTAGATAAAAACAGTTTTAGATGACTGGCATAAAGGAGACGAGTTGCACTGCCTAAATTAGATGTTTAGGCTGGCAGTCACAAGCTAGGAAGGTCTCCAGTTGAATGGTGAGTGAACAGCACTGGGCATTTGAATGGAGAGAGGGAACAAATTGTGGCCTTATGCTGAGGCAGGACCTGATGGAGAGGAGATTGAATTAGCACTAATAAGGTTCGTACTAGACCACATTTCCTTGTTTGCTTATGCTGAGATTCACAACACAGCCCAGCCTTACTAATGTCAAATGATTTCACTCCTTTATTCACTTACAGTGCAGGCTAGTGCGCTGCCAGCGGATGGCTGCTGAGATGTGTTTTGACAAGCCCATATTGTATGCTTCTTAGCACCTCATCTTTTAGGTATATACAATTTGATGAAACAAATATGGTATGCCCTTTCCTTTCTAGAATTTCACATTCCTCTTTTGCTCTCTTCTCATGATAGCTGAATAGAATTGAACCAGCACCAGGTTCACAGTTCTAGCAACGTTAATTTCCTGTCTTTAAATATGCATCTAACTTCACAAATACTAACAGTCAGATTAATACCAATTCTCTGAATTTTCAGAACAGTAGCTAGGTTAGTCACTCCAAAAATGAAAATTACTTTTTTTATTGTCTTATTAAATCTACTTTGAGTACTGGACCCTTTTTAATAATGGGGATATAAGGACACTGAATGCATAACTCCATTGTTTATTTTATTAAATATATCAAAATTAACTGAACAGTTCCCTTTAATAAGTACCTTGGCTTAGGGCTTTGGAGAGATACAGATCACAGCAAAACATCAAAATCTTGAGATGCTCACATGATTTACTATTTACTAAGAATTAAAAAGCCATATAAAACTGATATCACTCTATGCGACACATTATCATTATCTCTGAAATGCTCCAGTGAACTTTTTGAACAAACCAAACAAAAAAAGAGACCTGACAACTTGTTCAAAAGTATGGACAGCCCTTGCTCAGACACAGTTAGTAAAAAAAATCCCTTTTGGTACATGCAAACCAGGATTTTGTGCTCTAGTTATGGAATATCTTAGTGGGTGTAGATGAAAGGATTTTTTTATTGTTTTTCTTGTCTTTCAAAACAGCTTTGTTGCCAGTAAAATATTTACAGCACAAGTTCAGAGCAACAGTTTTGTTATTAAAGTGGTGGAAAATAAACAAATGTAACCATTAAAGTGTAAGGGAATACAACTAAAACCTTTTATTAACTTAGCCAGAAAAAAAGGCCACATGAAAAATCTTAATTTAAAAAAATTACCTTTTCTGTAAAACTAGACACTGATCTGTACTGATGATTCAGTCCAAATATGAGTTGCATGTGCAATTTGATTGACAGAGCACCCAAGCATGGTCCACGACTTGGCCTGCTCTGACCACAGGGCAGTTGTGTGGGAGGAGATCCAACCATCCAAAGCAGACCCAACTCTGACCACCCAGGGATCTCCCATCCAGATCTGCTGGGAGACAGTTCTGCTGGCCACTGATGTTTAGCAAGGGATGATTCCCAGCTCTGAAAGCACTGCTTTCTTCCTCTGTCAAAGGGGAAACCCACACAGAGCTAAGCTGTTTGACTTTGCCTTGGGACAGAGTTGCAATCCTCATATATCCCAGCTCATTTCAGCTCCCAGTGATTTCAGCTCAGAAGTGGGGTCAGGTTTTGTCATTTCCTGAACTAACTCAAACTCTGCCTGGGATCTGATTTAGACAGTAAAGAAAAAGGAAAAAGACCAAACCCGAAAAAAAAGCAATTATGGGGTGTTGGGGGAGGAAGAGGGGAGTACATAAAAGGAGAACAAAAAAAAGGAGAAAAAAAGGAAAAATGGAAATGAAGGGGAAAAGGGAAAAGGAAAATGAAATCAGTCTTCCCAGATAAGACCCTGAAATATAAATGGACCCCCTATACATGACCTTTTCCCCTTGACTTGATAGCTGGGGCTGTCCACATCAGTGGGGAGAGAGGCTCCCCAAACCTGTTTGTTTGTTTGTTTTCTGAGATGAGTTAGCAGTGAAGTTCCTATTAGCATTTTCTTTACTAAAATCTCTTCAGGACTTCCGTGAGACTCACCTTGTTTTCAGTGTCTTGGTGGGCATTAGGTCTTCAAAATTATTATTATCCTTGTGCCATAAGAATGTTGTGTTGCTGGAGAAAAAAAGTTAAAATATTACCTTTCCTATAATACATCTGTCCATATGTTCTTGTTCTCTTTAAGAAACTCAGGCATTTCTTTGATTCTGACAAAGTATAGATCATAGGCTGTGATTTGTGATTTTTGATTTCACCATTAGGCTGCTGCAAATTGGAGACATTCTTTGTACATGTCTGGTGGCTGAAGTGAAAATCCTATTTTAAGGGACACTAAGGTGTTGAACTGACATTACTAAGTGGTGCAGATTTGCTGTATTTCTGTACGGGCCTAGGACTGGATATGTGCTTTTAAGAAAAATTATATTTGTGCAAACATCTGGCTGTAGGCACACACTGCACATGCGTGAAGAGGTAATGTTGCAAGTGAGGTGAGCCGAGGGCACTCTGATAAGTGGCTTCGACCTTGGCTCCACCAGGGGAGAAACCATTTCCCAACACGGCAGTCACACACTCTGGCACATCCTGCAAGACTCCAATCATAAGTGCAAGGCATATTCAACCCCTCTGGTACTCTAAATAACAAATGTGCAGCTATTCTTCCCCCAGAGCAAAACAGTCATTTTGAGTTAACTTCACATTAGCCATTTAGTGTCAGCAAAAGAAAATACCAGTTCTTTATCTGTTTCTCCCAAGACTGTGGGATACAAGTAACATATTAGCATCCAAACAGCATGGATTTATGAAAGGCAGGTCTTGCTTGACCACCCTGATCTCCTTCTCTGGCAAAGTGACCCACTTGGTGGATGAGAAAAAGGCTCTAAATGTTGTTTACCTGGAATTCAGTAAAGCCTTTGATGCTATTTCCCACAGCATTCTCCTGGAGAATCTGCCTGCTTACAGCTTGGATGGGTGCACTGTTCTCTAGGAAAAAAACTGGCTGGGTGGGCAGCCCCAGAGACTGGTGGTGAACAGAGTTCCATGCAGCTGGCAGCTGATCACCAGTGGTGTTCCCCAGGGCTCAGTGTTGGGGCCAGCCCTGTGTAAAGTCTTCATCGATGACCCGGACAAGGGGACTGAGTGCACCCTCAGTCAGTGCACAGATGACACCAAGCTGGGTCGGAGTGTTCATCTACTGGAAGGTGAGAAGCACCTGCAGAAGGATGCAGAGGGATATAGACAAGTCCCTGCAGCATTATAATCTGGGAACAGTGTGGCTGGACAGTGCCCAGGCAGAAGGGGACCTGGGAGTGCTCATGACAGCCGGCTGAACATGAGCCAGCAGTGTGCAAAAAGGCCAACAGCATCCTGGCCTGGATCAGGAATAGTGTGGCCAGCAGGAACAGGGAGGTCATTCTCCCCCTGTACTGCACACCTGTACACCTGGAGTGCTGTGTCCAGTTCTGGCCCCTCAGTTTGGGAAGGACGTTGAGACACTTGAGGACATCCAGAGGAGGCAACAAGGCTGGTGAGGGGCTTGGAACACGAGCCCTGTGAGGAATGACTGAGCGAGCTGGGGTTGTTTAGCCTGCAGAAAAGGAGACTCAGAGGTGACCTTATCACTCTCTACAACTCCCTGAAAGGTGGCTGTAGTCAGGTGGGGGTCGGTCTCTTTCACCAGGCAGCAACTCACAGAATGAGAGGACACAGTCTCAAGCTGCACAAAGGGAAATACAGGTTGGATATTAGGAAAAAGTTTTTCACAGAAAGAGTGATAAAATACTAAAATGGTTTGTCTGGGGAGGTGGTGGAGTCACCATCCCTGGATGTGTTTAAAAAAAGACTGGATGTGGCACTTGGTGCCATGGTTTAGTTGTGGTGTTAGGGCTGGGTTGGACTTGATGATCTTGGAGGTCTCTTCCAACCTAGTCATTCTGTGTGAATTTTGTGTGAAGATGGATCATGGGTCAAGGCCAATTTTATGAGATTCAACAAGGCCAAGTTCTAGGTCCTGCACTTGAGTCACAACAACTCTGTACAGGGCTACAGACTGGGAGAAGAGTAGCTGGAATGATGGCCAGTGGAAAAGGACTCTGGGGCTGCTGGTCAACAGCAGCTGAACATGAACCAGGGTGTGCCCAGGTTGCCAAGAATTTCCAATGGCATACTGACTTCGATCAGCAATAGGGCAGTGACTGTTCCCCTCAGCATTGGTGAGGCCACACTTCAAGTCCTGTGCCCAGTTTTGGGCTGCTCACTACAGGAAGGACTTGGAGGTACTGGAGTGTGTCTAGAGAAGGGCAATGGAGCTAGTGAAGGGTTTGGGGCACAAGTCCTGTGAAAAGCAACTGAGGGAGCCAGAGATGTTTCGCCCAGAGAAAAGGAGGCTCAGGGGTGACCTTATCACCCTCTTATGACCCCCAGGTGAGGGTCAGTCTCTTCACCAAATAGCAAACAACAGGACAAGAAACAGCCTCAGGTTGTGCTAGGGGAGGTTTAGATTGGAAATTAGGAAATTTTCTTCACAGGAAAGGTTGTGAAGTTGCCCAGGGAATGGGTGAGTCACCATCCCTGGAGGCATTGAAAAGACACATGGATGTTCAGTGGTGAATTTGGGAGTGCTAAATTTATGGTTGGATTCAATAATCTCAGAGGTCCTTCCCAACCTAAATGTTCTATGAAGTGTACCACGGCCAATGGTTTTCTCTTTAATGTTACTGCAGCCACAGTGAAGGTTATGTTGGGAAGATAATCTTTATGAATATTTGTCTTCTTGATAGATAACCAAGAGACACATTACACTCCTCCAGCAGTGTTTCTTGGTAAAAAAACCAAGCTGTGCAATGGCACTAGCTTAATTTTGAATTAACTTTAAAAAAATTTGTTTGGAATTCATATTAAAGTTGTGAAAATACGTTCTTTTGGTCTACAAATGATTACATTCTTTCTGTTTTACACAGAATCTCTCACTATCCTGACACCAAACTCATTTTTCTTAATGGACTCAATCCACTGTCAGCAAAATCAATGAAGTGCATTTTTCATCCGTCTTAATGGGATCTGGAAAAGGGCCCGTGTTTCTAAATAAAGCCAAATACTAGGCTGATTCTGCATTCAGTTATACCCATGCAAACTGGAAATCAGCCAGTTGGCAACTTCTTTTTTCTTTCCTTCTCTTTTGTGTTTTGCAACAGGAAAAAAAATCCCACTTTATTAGGGTGAAAAAGGTAGAAGCACAAGATTACAAGGATGAAAATTCAATTCCCCTTTCAAGTGATATAACACTTGATCTGTATGCCTCGGCTCAGAAGGAGATTTGCAAATTATCCAAATTTCAGCATCTTAAATTATTTGCAGCAGTGTTAGGGTTGACATGACTTAAATGTGGCTGTCCACATACTAAAAGAGCCTTTTCTATTGCTGACTATTGGCTGAGTATAACAACACTCAAACAACATTTCTGAAGTGGCACCTATGTATGAGGCAGGCAAATCTAAAGTAAAGCTATCCCATCTGTTCCACTTACCTCTTGTCCTTGGAGACTTTCTTCATTTATTTGCTTTGGCAAAGTAAAGAGATTTTTCCAGAGTCTCTGGCATCTCCATGTATGTAATGATATTAAAACACAATCCCTGATTTTGACACACAGGTGGATTATGACAATGGCTTAAGCAGCAGAGAGCTTTAAAAGAAAGAACGACAGTCTGGTTAGTTTTCAAATAATGGCAGTTTTCTAAACAATTCCTCATGCATAAAAATGGCAGAAAACCCTGTGTTGTTGAGAACATGGTTGCCAATGACCTCACTACAGCTACCTCAAAAAATAGGAGAAGACAGTGCAGCACCCGGTAACATTTCCTTTCTCCTCTGCCAAAATTGCTTCTCATACTTATGAAATGTTTAGCTCTCATGTTTTAGATCTGGAAAGCTTAATAATAACTTTCCCTGCTTTATAAACTTTACAGGATTAACTCATTCACAGCAGACAGATAAGATGTCGTTTCAATATCTCTCCTTCATTCTCTGAGTTTCTCTTTGAAAAGGAGGGTTGTTGCCATAAAAAAAAAATGTAATGCCTCACGGTAAAATAATGGCACTTATGTACTCTGTTTTGTTAAGTCTCTACCATATATGAAGTAAGACAGAGCCTTCTTGCCTGTGTCTTGAATAATGCATAATGTATACAAAGAGGAATGGTTAAGAGTTTAAAGAAACCACCATCTACAGGAAGAAGAATATGGTAGAAATCACAGTTAAATGCAAACTGGTGTGGCAGATGAGCAGACAGAGAAGAGCAGGCCTCCAAGGCAGAAGACACTGATTAATCTTGCAATCCTTTCACTTGGCAAAGAGCACAAGCAAATACTTCCTTCCATCTTTAAGGACATATGACCACCAACAGATTCTACCTGTATTGTTCTGCATTTATCTGTTAATGTGTGCTCAGAGAAAAAAAAGAAAAAGGTAAAGTCCAATTTTCAAGCAGGAACTAATTAAATACTATGAAAATAAGCCCCTAATTCTTTCATTCCCTGCTTTTGAGCCAAGTAATAACTCCTGTTGATGTCCATAGGAGTTGTATTAGTAGAGCAATGAGAAAGAGTGTACAAAGAGACCTGTTCTGTAAAGCTTTTTACAACCTCAGCCACCCTTTTAGAAGAACAGACATTGTTAAAGAAATCCATGCCTGCTCACAATGCCATTCACTGGTGACACCTGGCACTGCCTATGGCCAGTGTGCAGTCCCTGTTTTCTGCATAGGTTCAGTTCAAAACTTCCAGGCTCCAGTGGACACAAGTGAATCATTTCAAAGACAAACACAGACACATGTTAATAGTTTGGAAAATGTGACTGTGCAAGATGCTCTGCTGGAAAGCTTGGTAGAGACTTTTAGGGTCAGAGTATGTTTGACGAAGTTCCTGGAAATATTTTTTTTAATTCTGTTTCAAAGGTTATAATAATCTAATAAGCAACACAAATCAAACATCAGTATATGATCAGTATGAAATCAGTTACAGGATTATTTTCCTCAATTTAATAATAATATTAAATTGGGTATTAATCTCTAGTTAGATAAACCTTAAGAAGTACAGAATACATACCTTTCCCGGGAAGAAAATGAGAAAATGCTTTGACAGAAACACAGTTTAGAAATATTTTCCAGAATACCTATTTACAGGACTGCAGGCTGAAGGAGACATTCTCAAGCAGTTGTCATGATGGTGATATGTCATTGACCTCCAAAATGAGAGTTTACCAGTTCAAGTTACCAAATATTCTATCTTGAATGGAATTTGAGAGAAACTAGACCCTAATTAGAGATAAGTCCTACTTTGGTAGAAAGCGCTATTGTTTGGGCTATCATGCTGGCTGATGGATTTTCTCACATACAGGAGTTATGTTTAATCAGCTAGCTTGATTCTTCCAGTGATAATTTAACACACTTAACTTAATACACTTTTTAGTAGGTTTCTTTGTTTGTTTTTGAGTTTAGTTTTTTTTTTTTTACTCACTAACTGGATTTTTAACCTATTACTTTTGCTCAAAGCTAAAAACATTTTGCTTGCTTCTAGACCTGAGTTTGGCTGCACATGTTTAATACACAGTACAGATTTTATCAACATATGCTACACCTCTTTCTTATTTGGAGCATTACACTTATCCTTTCCTCATAATTAACCCTCCTCACCTCTTGCTTTCAATGGAAAAAAAAAAGAAAGTGATGAATGATGCAAAGCCCCACCAGCGACAGAACTTTTCCATATGGAAATACTAACTTGTTCCAGTGCTTTATAAGATACGAGGTAACATTTTAAAAGGCACACAATTAATTTGGCTAGATATTTTTGATTTTTTTAAAGATTGCATTTTGACGTATACCTTATGATATGGTATTTTTCTTTAACATCCCTTGATTATTTTCTTTATTCAAAAGCTTAAGAATTCTGAACAATGGATTCTATTGATATGGGAGCTCAAAGTGTCTTTTGGTATATATTTTCTAGATTATCTTCTGTTTAGATCACACTCACAAAAAAAAGAATAAAATTAGAATGACTATTAGATGCTTACATTCTATTAGAATCAGTTATTTTTAAAATAAAAAAACAAGGTCACTTCTCTCACACATACATTTTAGAGATCATCCTTGTCATGATCTATGAATTTATATTAATTAAAACAGGTAGATGAAAGTACAATCTCAGATTTTTCTTATATTAGAGCCTAGCTGACTTTGATAAATAGCAGTGTCTGTAGAGCAGTCCGTCCTAGTATTCATTATTGGTCTTGACCACAGTATCACAGAATATGCTGAGTTGGAAAGGACCCACATGGATCACTGAAGTTCAGCTCCTGCCTCTGCACAGGACAGCCTCAAGAATCACACCATGAGCCTGAGAGCATTGTCCAAACGCTTCTTGAACTCTGTGGTCACTCAGGCGCTCTGACCACTTTCCTGGGGAGCTTGTGGGTGAGGAAACTTTTCATGGTATCCAACCTAGACCTGCCCTGACACAGCTTCAACCATTCCCTCAGCTCGTGTCACAGGTCACTAAAGAGAAGAGATCAGTGCCTGCCTCTGCTGAGGAAATTGCAGGCTGCAATGAGGTCTGCCCTCAGTCTCCTCTTCTCCAGGCTGAACAGACCTCAGCTGCTCCTCAGGGCCCTTCACCATCTTTATTGCCCTCCTTTGGACACTCTAATAACTTTATATCTTTCTAATGTTGTGTACCCAAAACTGCTCCCAGGACTCGAGGTGAGACAGCCCCAGTTCAGTGCAGAGCAGAGCGGAACAATCCCCTCCCTTGCCCGGCTGGCCATGCTGTGGCTGATGCCTCCCAGGACATGCTTTGCCCTCCTGGCTGCCAGGGCACAAGGGTTTATATTCAACTTGCCATCAGCATGGCCCCAGCTCCCTTTCTGCAGAGCTGCTCTCCAGCCTCTTGCTTCCTTGGTGTCTAGCACAAGTTTTAGTCTGAACCAAAATTCTGAGAAAGTCCCAGAGGGGCTTCAGGGAAATTTTGCCTGGGGTTCTTTATGAGCAAGTCCCAAAGGAATATCATGAAAAGAGAAGGATGTGAGAAAAATGAAAAGTATTTGCCAAATTCCCATAACTACTTTACTTAATTGCATATATTTCTGATATCCATGCACACAAGTATTCTACACTTCCCTACTCTTAGTATTGAAACTCTGCACTTTTGTGTTTACAAAAGTAATTATTATTTACTTTCCAGTCGCAAAAGAAGAAAACATCTAAAATAAATCTCTCAGGCAGGTTTTTCCCTTACACAAGAAACACCAGCCACATGAAGCCTCATGAATGGTTACCATAAAGGCTAAAAACAAACAAGGATTTCTTGAAAACGCAATTGCTCAATATACCCAAAACTGCCAGCTGCAGTTTCCTCTTTAGGCTATTGACTTCATAACCTTACCCAACCCTTTAGAAATTTCCTGGTCAACAAGATTTTTCAGAATCCTTATAGAAAAAACAAACCAACCAAAACAAAAAACTCAATTGCTTTAAATTAATTTCCTGAAGACTAAATTACTTCATAATAAGTCAGACTAAACAATTGTAAAAGTTACTAAAAGTAAACCAGTTTATCACCTTAGAGCAATAAAGGCAAATAAACAGACAACAAGGCTTGTTGCAAACTACCTTTTTAGACTACCACCTTGAAAGAATATTCAGATATTCTTTGAATATTTGTTTTTCTGTATTGGAAGAAAAAGTATTGCAATGCATTGTCTTATTTTTTTTAAGTACAAGCTTTAGAGCAACTCAAGGGTATAAAGTAGGAGTAAGATTTCAGACTAAAATGGTTATTTCTTCATGAAATTTGGGTCATGGTTATTCTTTCTCTAACTGAATAATATATTTACAATTGTGACTGTTTAAACTTGTAAAAGTGATTCTCTATGTAAAAGCATGAAGTGTGTTTTTAGCAAGTGTATTCAAATCAGAGAAGGAAGGTATTTTGAGAGAATACTTTTGCTCTGCATTTACTGCTGTGCATATTTCTGTCCTCAATAGTGACCTTGGTGGGACTCCTTATATGAACCAGATCACAAACACATCACCATTAGGCTGTTCTATGAGTCTGTAAGAAGCACAACCCCATCTCACTCCTAGTTATAGGTAGTGATTCAGATTTCAAGGAGAGACAAATTAACAAAGAATTTTCCATAGGATTGTTAAGGATTAAATGAGAAAGTTTGGCTCTCATCTTAATAAGATTGTTGTTATATTTTTGTTTACATAGAAACTTGGACAACTGGTCTGGCTACAGTCTATCTTATGTGCTTTAAAGCATGTGATAAAAATTATATCTATAATTTCAGACCTAGGTCTTATGAGGCACAGTGTCTATATGGAACAAGACAGAGAAGTTACCTTTAGGTTAGAATATGCAAGTTACATTTAGAAGTTTTCCCATTTTTTAATGAAAGCTGACAACTTACATATTCTGGTTTTAAGATTTCAAAACTATAAGCTCAACCAACTGAAATCTGAATTTAAATATATATTAATATATAGACACACACAATAAAACTTGCCATTAGAAGTGCTTGTTACCCAAAATATCTACAAGAGCATTATTTTCTTTCAGGAGAGGCTTACAGACTTCCAATCATGTAGGAGTCCTCCACAATGCTGCATAGGAATGGGATAGAAAATGCCCTATCATACTGTACTGAAGGTCTAATGAAGACCATGTATCTTTTGTTTGGTCTTTTTCTATTTTATGAGGATTTTGGAGGGATTGCAGAAGAGCCAGTAACTCCCTAGTGGGATTCATGGAAAGCTGACAGAGCATGATGCAGAACTTTTTATCTGTGAGAATGATGATGTGAAAAAGCATCAGTCCTGCTCTTGGCTCCCTGCTCAAAGCCACATACGAGCAAGTGCAAAAATACTCACTTTCAACCACACATTCCCAATTGCTGTTGTGTTTGGCTTATTTTTTTTTTCCCTTTTTCTTTCATGACTCAAGTTTGTTATTTTGATGAGGGAAAAGTTAAGATGTTTGTAAGGATAGGAAATATTAATTAAAATAAACATAAGGTTAGACCCTACCAACAGCTTTCAGACCAAACTGAAGTCTAATGTGTGCATTTCTATTAAAGTGCAAGTCCTGTTTTGATTGGAAGTTCTTAATTAGATTAGTAGATTATTTAAGAGAGGCAAGTCCTCCACTCACTTTTTCTAAATTTTCATTTAAACAAATATTTGGCATTGTGACTTCAAAATACAAAGCAATTTATTCCTAGTGTTTCACAATAGACATCGCTAGTGGCTCTTTCTGTCTTCTCATTTCTCTCCTGACAGCAGGGATGGCTGCAGAGTCATCAACCCTGACAGTGCTGAGTGAGCTAGAATAGGTGCTGCTCCATAAAACACACTTAGAAAAATTTCTGTTTCTCTTGAAACATTTAGGTTGTTCATTTGTTTCTTCTGCTTTGACAGCCTATAGCACCCTTCCTGTCTACCTGCAGCCTAAAACAGGCATTTGTTTGTAGCTTTTCCACCCATCAAAAGTATAATGAAATTCCTGCCCTGAAAACTGGGAGTTGTAAGATGAAGGAAGAAAAAATATTTTTTCCTGGCTGGAATTGACTGTAGCCAAGAACAACACAGATTCTTCTAGTGCCATGTCTGTGGCCAGCAGCCATGCTCCTGCCATGATAACTGCCCCATGTGTTTATTCTGAACCAGGGCATCCTCAACAGATAAAGGAGCTGACAAAGTCAGAGGGGCAGCACTGGCTGCAGGAGGTCATGGAGGGATTTCCAGGTAGACCAGATTGGACATGAATGAGCAGGAGAAAGCAGATGTTACACGACCACAATTTTTCTAAAATCATTTTAGTAATACAGGAGAACCTTGGCAGTCCTAACGCATTTAGTCAGTCAACATTTTTGTAAACAAATACATAATTTAATTTTAAATGTCATTTCATTCCAGGGGTCAATTTCAGGTTGCTGTCACACAGGTCTCTTCCTTGGGGAGATTTGTTCAAGGTGATTTCTGAATACACAAGAAGCAAAAGGGGACAAAAAATCCAATCAATTCCAAAAAGAATGGTCCTGGTGTGCATTGCAAGCAATGAATTAGAGAAAGGCCAGGACTTTCTTTTAACAGTGATGGACTGAATGGCAAGTGTTGTTCTATAATGAGGTAAAACATTCCCTGCCGAAGTTCTAATTAGTCAGGAAAATAATTTTCTGTAGTTTTACATTTTTCCATTGCAGACTCAAGACCCTTTGAGGATTTGAATTAAAAAAACTGACAGAGTACAATAAAACACTGCAGAAAGAATAAAATGATCTTCAAATGTAGAAGAACAAATGCCAGTATGTAAGCTGAGGAGTCATAATCATTCTCTCATATGAAAGAGCCCTGTTCTTGCTTAGAGAATTTCAGTTTAGGCCTGGTATTAGAAATATACACATTATACACATCCCTCTTCTTTTTTCTTTCGGTTCAAGGACATGACAAAGAATGAACAGGTTTGGTTCCTTAATCAGGAATTCCTACAAGGTGTGTTAATATCTGCTGAGTCAAAAACATTGTTCTTTTTCCTTTAATTTTTTTTATTTTTTTTTTTTGGGCATAGATTCTCCTTTCTGGACAACTGAAAACAGGGCACTTGAGCTGAGATCTGATACCAAACCACTTATGGTCAGCAGAGAGTTTTTTTCTGTAGATGGACCTGGCTGCACCTGTCCCCAGAAGCGTTCATTCTGGATAGACTAAATTATTCTACAATGCAAAGTGACTCTTCACCTAGTGAAGCTGGAAAATAGGAAAGAGATTAAAAATGAAACTAGTTTAAGAGATGAAAGAGATTAAAGGCATCATCAAGATAGTTTATAAATTTATACTTAAATTACATAAACTATCTGAAGATTGTCATATCCCAGCCAAGTTTCTCTTTCCCAGTACAATTGATTTGCAAGTACCATTCAGACACACTCCAAAGAAAAGAAAATGTATTTTCTAGTAATTTGAATATTGTGATCCAAGAAAGAAAACATTATTGCCACCTCTGTTTCTTTTAGTGCATTATTTTTTAAGTTTTGATACTGTTTTATATTTTGTATATGACCATGTTCTTTCACCAAAATATAGGCACAGTTGTGCCTATATGTAACAGCTGCTTTATAATCAGTACTTCTGGCAAAATTATCAGAGATTCAGATGGAATTTAAGGACACTATAATCAAGTTCCTAGCTGCAGGTGGAAAAAGGGAGGAAGTCTTAAGATATTTTTAATCTACCATGATAACTTCAAGTTGCTGTGAGTGCAATTCTCTCAATGCAGTTATGTTTGATTTGGAGTAAAGCAGATTAAAAGTAATTGCCCTGGACATTGGTCAATGCAAATAATATCATCACATAGAAGTTCATGTAATATTAATTTCCAGGATATTTTTTTCTAGGCAATTTTAAGGAGGTTTGAAGTTTACATTTAATTTGAAGAAGGGGGTTTGTTTGAAGCTTACTTGAATTAGTCAAAGACCATCAAACTGATGCGGGCTAGAAACCTGTGAACACTTTTCATTATCTGTCCAGCATGTATGCCCCATTTTGTGGCCACAGTTAAGAGTATGTCTTTCCTAAGGCTTTCCAGGGTTAAAAATTACATTTCTAATCCAAGGCTGGATATGAAAAAAAGGCATGAAGAATGTGTAAAAGAAAAAATATTTGAAACCAATATTATGCCCATCCGTAATTTCAGAGGGTATTTCCAGTCATATAAAGTTGGCACTATGTAGTATGAAGATATAACCCCAGTGCAATCAGAATTAAAACATATGTTTACTTTTCTATCTGCATATTAATCTGGTTAGTATAACCAGTAAATTAGAGTAGAGTAGAGTAGAGTAGAGTAGAGTAGAGTAGAGCAGAGTAGAGTAGAGTAGGGTGGAGTGAGTAAATTAGTTTTTCCTCAGACACCTATTACATGTATAGAATTAGATTAACAGTATAATTATATTTACTAACATTTTAAACAAAAAGATGTTTCTGTGTCATGCTCTAATGATGATGTCTGAACCAAAAATACCACTCAACTTCAGTCCTGATGGATCTGATGAGAGGCTGAATTGGGAAATTCTGATATTAGCCAAGAGTCTGAATGTGAAGCCACTGACATAATACTTCACTGACATATTTTGGAGTCCATTCAGGTGTCCAGCTCTACAGAATCAGGGAAATGTCAGAGCCATTCCCCTTGAGGGTACGTGGACTATAGTGGACATAGTGGAAATTCTCTGAGCTAGGAATACAAGCTTGATCTGAAAAGATTCTTTGTTCTCAGTACAGAAAGGAACCTATAACATTCAGCAGTGCATTGTTAAAGATCACTTATATATATCAGTCAAGTCTACTGGAAATCTAAGGAAGTAATTAATTTTGTATACATAGAAAAGAATGTTTCTTCATCCTTTTAATTTTTAAATGTTTTTTGTAAAGGAGCTGGTGTTTTCTGTCCAAAATGAATTCCTCGTTCTTAGGAATTACTCGAGAAACCTCTGATGGAAAATGAACAAGACAGATTTCTGCTACTTTGAGACAGCAGCAAGTTTGCTAAGAAATAATGTACTAGAGTGTCAGACTGAGTATGCTTTTAGAGAAAACATCTCTAGCTTAGAAAGACATAATTTTAAAAACAACAAAAAAAAGTACGCATTTTTAAAAGCCATTAATTCTTGTTTTATTCTCAGTCTTTCTCCTTTTCTATTTTTGATTTGTTGGTTTGTTTTTTTGAATTTTGAACCAGCATCTACATAAATGTTGCAGATCAGTAAGCTATTAAAACTAGTATTTTGCTTGTTACATCTCTAAAGACAACTCTCTGAGCTCTCTGAGCAGCAGACTTCCTTTAAATACATAAGTGTGATAGGGTGCTTTTCCTAGATGAGCAAAACCAGAGTCAGTTCATACAAGTTATGAATCCATTCTGGCAAAAAGTTAGACCATTCATTCTGGACCTCTCTTTATAGTTCAAGTAATAAAGACAGGTCTGGAAATCCAATTATTGTCTCTTGTCTGCAATCTTTAAAAAAACTTAGGAAAGGTCTCAATGAGAGAGAAACACAGCAAATATTTTAAAAGTATTTTATTTAAAGTATATCCTTCTAGCCTTACTGTTTAGAGTCCAGAGTTTAAGATGTGATTACCAACATATGTCTGTTTAATCAATTACTGATTTTTTTTCTTTTTTCTGGCTACAGCACCACCGAAACAACATATAGGATTTCTGTATTCTGTTTGCAGCTCTGGTAACTTGGATCTCTAACTTGGATCTTAGTTCAAAAGGAAATGGAAACACAGATATGTTTAATAAGAGGAAAAAAAGGCAGAAAAAAACGCTTCTAAGAGCAGGGAGAGATAAGCATTATTAAGCAAATTTAGTTTTGGACATACATTATCTATCTAGCTATGTACGTATGTATGTATGTATGTATGTTTGTATCTATCTATCTATCTGTCTATCTATCTATTTATCTATCATTTATCTTTTGCTTTTAGTCATTCTGAAATAACCATGAAGGTGTGTGATGAGAACAGATGTAGAAATGCAGGTAACATCCTCAAACACATTACCTCACAATGTCATCAAATAAACTTAAATTATGTATTCTGTGGGGTTATGAATTGTATTTCACATTATCTGGCCCAAACCAAACCAAATCAAATCAAACCATATCAAACCAAATCAAACCAAACCTCTCTTAGTTTAGAGAAATAAGAAACATTGAAAACATCAAGGGTTGTGTTGAGGAAAGAAGAAATGGAGGTTGATCTTACATGAGACAATGCCATTTCACGGCTGAGCTTGGTCAAAATACACCATGTAGACGCCAATGTGAGGCCCTAACTCTCACTAAACTTTAAGTTCCAGGTCTCTGTACAGCATTTTTATTTACTGACATTCTTGGGGCTGTGGGGTGGAAAGTTATCTCCTACTAACAATTCCTGCAAGAGGGGTTTCTTTCAAACTGCAATTAATTCTGGGATCTGCTTCTGACTCATACTGTGAGTAAAAGTGGGAAATTCCAATATTTTGTAACTGTAATGTCATTCCAGGGACCTGCAACCAAAAATTCCAGGAAAGTTCCCCACTAGAAACTGCATTTGCAGTGTTTGAGTAAACACTATGCATGGCGAGCCAGCTGCACTCCCTCCATTTTTATTCCCTAAGCCCACACGTAGAATTGAACTTCCACAATGGCTGCTTACAGGGATTAAAGAGATAAAAGAGTCTCTTTCTCCTAACGTGTCCAACTACCCCTCTGTTCCACAGCAGGCAGAGAGGCTGAACCTTAATGCTGTATTGCTTCTGGCCTGCTGCAGATGAAAACTGAAGGCAAACCCAAGGTGGCACCGGTTTGCAATGTAACCTGCCTGCATTGGTGAGACACAGCTTTCTAGTTCCCCCTTTGAAGCTAAGAAGTTAATAGATGTGGTCAGGTTTTATGGCTCTGCAGCACATAAACACAGCCTGGCCAGATCTGCTTCGGATCTCTGGGCAATGAAAACCCAAACCCTTTGTGAAAACATCAGGGATAGCTATTGCTGCTGCCAATCTGCCTGCCTGGCAAGCCCTGTTGGAGCTCAATTAACTCTACTACTTGATTAAATTTCAATAAATGGTGTATAGTTTCATCATAAAGAAGTTAGAAAAATTCATTTGTTTGGGTGAGAAAATATCAACCTATCTTTAATGAAAGCTAAGTACCTAAATCGTGTTTGTGCCCTTCTTCAAAATACTGGATTAAAAAAAAAAAAAAAAAAAAGCCATCGAAGAACCTTTCCCTCAGCTTCTTTCAGTTTTCCCTGAAACATCTTTTCAGTAGCATAAGCAGTGAGCAGTTATTTTGGCAGATGAGTTCATTATTGGCTTGGTTTTTTAAGAATGATTGTATCATGCAGTAGTTATGATGCTACTTTTCCAGACTTTTTCAAACCCAATTTTGCTTCCTATTAAAATGATGGCACTTTAGAACCAACGACATTTTCTTCTGTATTTTGAGTTATAAGTGGGATTTTTACATAACAATAATGTCTTATATGCTGTTGTCTTGTTTCCCCAAACAAGAAGTATACAGCAGCATGGAGCTTCTGGAATATTAATTGTATGTAGTTTATTTCAAGATCCCAAGATATGGTTGTAAACATCCTGGTTAAATCCATCCCACAATTGGAATATATTCATCTGAGAGGCAAAAGGTTAAAGAAATAATTATTTCCTCTTCACTGTCTTAAACTAACTTTGGAGGTGTGTTTTATTTATATTTTTAATTTATGTTTCCCTTAAGTGATGTTTATTTCCTTAATGGCTTTGTGTTAGAAAAAATTTCTGACACTGAAGATGAGGGGAATTATGAAGGAAGGGGAGAATAGTTTATTATACATGAGGAATGATCATGAAGTTTAGCAAAATAATAGTGAAATAGAAAATAATATTAATTTAAACTCAGAGGAAAAGATACTAATAAGAATTTCTGCTATAGCAGAAATTTTAATAATTAGGCCTATTAGGATTTGCAATGTAGAAAAGATTGGAATACATCAGTGGCACTGAGTGGTTTCCAACTAGATGTGGTATTTCAAGTAGTGATGGAAAAGTATTAAAGCACGTGGAAATCTCATTTGGAATACTGTATGTATGTTCTAGGAAAACACTTCTAAAATAAAGCTATCAGGTAAGGGAGGTGTCAGTGGTGCTGGAAGTCTCTTCTAGGTATTAATTTCTGTGCCTCTTTGCAAACTTCACTTATAATTTCATTATGTAATATTCACTAAAAGCCTGACTAGAAAAAGCTGGGAAAATACATTTGGTCTTTGATTTGAACTCGGAGCAGGGAACAGTTATAATAAAAAAGGTCCTTATTTTTCTTATGCATCAGCTTCCCCATTTGAGAAACAATGAAGTTGCTTACCCAGTTTTATAAACATAATTAAGCTAATTAAATACTCACCTGCCTGAATGGTTAAGGAAACACTTTGCTCTGTCTCTGTCCAATACCACAGCTTGTGACCCTACCTACTACTACAACTAAAGAAAACAAAACCATGTAGCTTTAATGTAGGCACTAGCAGCACCTAAACTTACAGTTGTCTCCTTTTATGAGCCCTTGAATTTCTTCAGATGCTCAGTGCACTGTTTCTGTTCAGAACCAATGTGGACTAGGAAGATTCCTGGGCTTCCAGAACAGTCAGGAGATTAAGTGTTTCTTAAGCAAAACTGGAAAGAGCAGAGGACATAGCAGAGTTTCCTGGAATTCCCATTCTATACACAAAATATGTGTTCTTTCCAGTACAAAACAACAGAAATATCTAAAGCCTTTCCTGTTGAATATATATTACTGTGCAAAGGATACAAGATTAGAAGAGAGAGAAAAAAATCCAAGCAACAGCCAGGAACATGATTCTATTATCTACTTGTTACAGCACTGAAAAGAGAAAACAGAGTTGGGAAATCCTAGTTTTGTAGTTTCAACTAAACTCTAAAAAGAAATATGCAAGTAAGGGTTCAGCATTCTCTCGCTCACACTAAGCAATATTAGCTGCACTTAGGCAGCCAGTGTTTTCTTCCTGTCATCCGGTGAAACTGGGATCTGCTACTGAACACAAACATCACTTTACCAGGTCACTTAGAGAACATCTCTTTCTTTCCTCAAAGCCTCTCAGAGGAATAGGTGTGATTAGGCCACCATCAGGTTGAAAAGGTAAATAAACCTAGATTTTCTGTTTCCTAAGTATTCAAACCACTAAGCCAGCAGTGGATGGGATTCCCTATGGGGCAGGCAGGGCAGGCACATCTTTTATGGGTGATTCACGTGGTAGAAACATCAAGATCAAGAATATCTCTTGATGTATCAGGGAAGGATCTAATATATGGGGACATAGAACCTAAAAGTTGAATAATGCAGTGCCTCTTTCCCTCAGTCCCTCAGCTAGGAAGTATGATAGGATAATCTCATAAATGAATGGTCAATTCATGAATCATATATAGGTCTTTATTTTGAAAATTTCCAGACATCCTTTTGGAAATTTTCCAGTCATTGGAGAGCCTTTTTATCCTCAAATACCACAAAAGATTAAGGTGATTGAGAAATCCTCTCTGCAAAGGGAGAATTTATTTTTGGAAAAGCCTTCAGATGTCAGGTTTAATAAATACATAATATCTGATCTCCATGGTCACATTGTGATGTAACTTAAAATGACCTGGTAATCAAAGAAAGGACTATTTTTAGAAGATTCATAACAGAATTGAGAATTGCAGCATCCTATTTAAACATTCTGTCCTCTGGTGGTCCTCACAGGTCAGTGTCATGGTTTAATCCCAGCCAGCCACCAAGTCCCACACAGCCCCTTGCTTACTCTCCCACCACTGTGACTGGGGAGAGAACTGTAAGGGCAAAAGCGAGAGAGATCATAGGTTAAGATGTAGAGACAGTTTAATAAAGAAAGCAAAAGTCATGGCCACAAGCAGAGCAAAACTAGGAATCAATTCACTGCTTCCTACGGGCACATGCTCAGTTGTCTCCAGGAGAGCAGGGGCCCCATCACGTGACAGCGAGTAGGGAAGATGAATGTCATCACTCCAAATCTTTCCTTCTTCATCTTCCCCAGCCTTATATACCAAGCATGATGCCATTTGGTCTGGAATATCCCTTTGGTCAGTTCAGGTCATGTGTCCCTGCTGAGAATTTATACAGCATCATGAAGCATTGCTTTCCTGAGCTGAATCATGAAGCTGAGAACTTATCCTAAGATACTGTTCTTGCCTTCAGCCCCTAGGGCTCCAAACATCTCTTCCACTCCTTGTTGATTTTACATTCCAGTCTTTTAATCAAGATGTTGTGTTGTACCACATCATACACTTAAATCTCTATGAGGCATTTTACATCAACACTAACAACACTATTACTTTTAGCAACAAAGTGTGTATTTCTTACTAAAAAATAAAAAGGCATCAAATTCTTTCTGCCGTAAACAGTGTTGAATGATTTTAATGGATAAAAATATAATCAACCTTAGTTCTCTATTAATTTATCATAGTCAAGCTAATGCATCTCTTCTCAGTTGGATCATTCTTTTCACTCATCCCCTTTTTAAGGAACTTGAGATTTACAGATAACTTCAGACTTTAATTTGTCATAGGCCATTATGTGACAATGATTACGTTATATCCCACTCCCATCAAGGTGGAACTATAACCACTTGCTTTTTCTAGTTTTATAAATCTCCTCTCTTAGTCCAGGCTTAAGCAAAAGTAACACAAGTATGGAAATTCCCTTGAGACAAGTTTCTTGGGTTGGGCACCAGTCAGTAAGATTTAGATGGTTATTTTTAGTTGCTGCTGCTTACCAGTCTCCTCAGTTACTTTGGGAATAGAAAGTGTGTAGTGTGTTCACTGGAGATGCTGTACTAACACAGACTTTTCCATACCTGCAGAAGCATTTATTTTTCATCTGGTGTGAATATCAGGAGAATTTACTAGGCTGGAATTTAAGTATTCTAAAGCATAACTTAGGTGACGGTAAAGTAAACTTACAATTGAACAGGCAAAATGTATGATTCTAAAATCCCGTTAACAGAGCGTCATGTAGGAAAGCCTAAACTAGAGCCAAGGAAGTCAGCTACACAAATTACCAGCTACATCCTATGAGCACAATGGTCTCAGTGCAGGAAGTAAGCAAAGTGCTGAGTTGGCCCAAGTCTATTTTCCCCAAAATTTTAGGTAATATCTTAGCATAATGCTTCAAAATCCTGTGTTGATTAAGTTTGTTTCAGAACACAGATTCACACAATCACTAGGTTGGAAAAGACCTCCAAGATCATCAAGTCCAAAGGGACTGAGCAGAACACTACCTGTGCTCCTGCCCTATGAAACACTTGACCCAGTGCCCTGAAATCCCTTCTAATAGTTCTGACACTCCTCTTTTCAATCTCATCACTGCCAGCCTGGAGCAGTGGATAATAATCAGAAGGCTGAATCAGCCCAGGCAGTCTCTCGGTAATATCCCATACCCAGGTCCCAGGGAGGCACAGACCTCTCTGTGGGATGGGTCCTGTCAACATACGGGGCCCTCTGTTCCCCTCAGGAGGGAGTCACCCACTACAACTACCCTTCTTTGCCTTTTTAATGTCAGAGGTGGTGATCCATCCTACAGATGAAGCATAATTGGGAGGCCCAATGGGCAGACCATTTTCTTTTATGTCATCTGGCTCGCCCTCTAAATCCAGGGCCTCATATCTGTTCTTAAGTGGCACCTGGGTAGGTGATGGGGGTCAGGAGGAATTTTTATTCCCTCCCTGAGTAAGGATCCATTTCCACTCCCCTTCATCCACCAGGTGTCCTCCTATTGCCTGACAGTGGGAGGCATGGGAGTCCTCTGGCTCCTGGTGGGCCTCCCTCAAGGATGGAAGGGTGGAACTCCACCAATCTATTTCCCTTTTGTTTTCCCTAATACTCCTTAGTCTTTCAACCTCCTCCCTAAGCTCAGCCACCAGCAAAAGGTGGTTCACACTGCAGGCAGGCTTCTTCTGCAATGTCCCTGGTACCACTGATAAGCTCAAACACACTGCACAGGACTGGGTCTGGACAGACAGATCCTTTTTGGAAGGTTCTACCTGGCTACATACACTTTTACCAATTGCAGTTTAGTAGCTGTAACAGATAAGCTGTTACCTGCCCACACAGTGCTGCCACGTACCAGGGGTGCCTGCAGACTGCCCCACAATGGTGCTGTCAAACTGAGGATCCAGACAAACCTGTCATGGGCAGGAACAAGATTAGGCTGGATTTAAGTTGATCTGGGAAAGATGAAAAAACTCTAGCTATTTTAGAGGGCTGATACCTCCTGAAGGCAGAATGCAGCACTGCAAAAATACGCAAGCTGACATTCGAAAAGTAGCACGATCATGCTGGCACAACTTTGCATGCAAATAAGTTAGACCTTGCTTAATCCCCATAGTGATTTCTCTGTAGTGAAATTTTCCATTCTGCTTTCATTTTTTTTGTAGCTGTTTCAGCAGTTCCAAGTGAATGAATGTCAGATGTCACTTGGTGATTCTTATACTTTACTCCCTTTGCTTTCTGTCCTTGATACACCAGAGATGAGTGATGAGTGACTACAGAAAAGGGAATGTGTTGCTGGAAGGCTTTGGGTCTTTTTTTTCTTTTTTCCTTCTGGATGTTGTAATCTGCTATACATTAAAATGAACAAGTTCACATCTGCAAAGTGACGCATAAATGTTTATTTTATACACTGAATACTTGACAGATTCTTAAACTCTTTAATTTCCAAAATATTATATATTTTATTATAGTTTATTTTCCTTTTATAGTGTCATTACAAGTTAGAACCTGATTTAATAACCTTGGAAACCAAAATGGTATTATTTAGCAGCTGTAAACATTGTTCTATGGGCAGATTTACCTAAAATAACTCATTATATTGCCCTAAGCTATTAATGCACTTGGTCCTGCATGAAAAAAAATTCACTCAGTATAAGATAAAGAACTACAAATCAAAGCTAACAACCTTGGAAAAAGAAATGGAACAGGAATGCAAAAAGCATTTAGAGTTTTCCACTGTCTCAACATGTAGCAGCTATTCTTAGTGCCATAATATTCATATAAGAATTAACTGATATGACAAACCTGACTTCCATCTGATAACTGCATTAGCAGTTCTGAATTAGTCTGTGCAATGAGTAACATTCTTCTCATCTATTCAATTAGCATTAATTTCTCTAAGTTACCTAAAGCTATATATTAGTTTTAACAAAAACTGCAGATGTTAAAGGTACATTTACAATAGTGTGGTATTTCTGAGTACAAGGTCTTTGTCTGCCCATAGTTTGCAGGGTGAAGGGTCATGGTGACTGAGTGATCTTTCAGTGGCTAGAGTAGTCCCAGTTTGATTGAAAGATCCTCACAAACAGCTTTCCTGGAAATTATTGGGAGAATAAATATGGTCCATGACTATAAATTTGATAGAAGAGATTTATAATGCCCTTAAAATAATAACTAGCCTCCACTACAAAACCAGCACTGATTTATCTTCCCATAAGCAGAATTCTGCTGCATTACAACAGAAGAAAAAAGGACAGTCTATTTGCCATCATCTGCTGTCTCTGCCAAAGTAAAATTCCTTCTGCCTTCATAAGATATAAAACAGGCACAAGAAAGCTATTACTATAATCACTTGTTAAAACTTACTGCACACAGAAATTTTCTGCTTGAAATATACAACCATAACAACTAATTTTATGTGACAAAATATTTTTGTAGGTCACAGTAAGTACACAAGCAATTAATAATAAAATGAGTGGGAAAAAATAGAAATGCCAGAGGCCTGAAAACTGAGGAGGGGAATACCAGCTGGACAATCAAAAAGGTAATAACTCAGCTTTTGTAGCTTTACCTGCTCTCAGTGATCATTTTGCTTTAGTATGACTTAGCTGGTCATGACCAGGTATGGCACTGAAAATAAGAGCTTTCATTATTTCCTGCATGAAAAAAGATCAAAATCCATTCATCAGGCTGTAAACAGGACAGCTGAATTGAATGCAGGGAACCCACTACTGAAGTATCTTTCTCATTAATTTCCAATTACATGAGGGACTGAGCACTCTTTCTTAGCTTTGTTTTTGATTTTTTAATGAATGGAATTAACATTACTCAGTTCAGTGGTTCACAGGATTGAGCAGAAATGTGTTGAGCTACAAAGGATCAAGTCATATTTGCTTTATTCAGGCATGAGCAGGCTTACTCTTTCTATGTGTGTGATAGGACTCCTCGTGCAGAAGAGTTTTTAGGCTCTTGTCCAACAGTGTAGGGGCAAGGACTAAGAATCTGGTCCTACAAATCCATTTAGATCAGAAGCCCTTGTGTAAATTAAGAACTATCATCTCAAAACTGGTTTACTCTTTCAGAGTATGTCCTTGTAATAATATTCATAATTTGCATTGATTAAGAGCTGCTTCAGGTCCACCCCTATTCACACTATTCATACTGGGCATTGTTGATTTGCTTTCTGAAGGAAGGAATGATCCTGTGAGGTACTGAGTTCCACCCAAAAAGATGCTGACAATCTCAGCATCTTCAGCTGCTCTATCTCCTTTAGTCCATGTTCAATTCTGGGCTATTGACAGTAACTGGCAGGAGCCAGTTACAGGGGAGTAACAGGGGAGCACTAGGGAATGACAATATCACTGTTTACATCTAAAAATCCACTCTAAATACCTAACTAGACTAAGGAGTCTAAGGAGAAAAGAGTATTTTTTATAAATTTGAACATTAATGGAGTGGTATTCTTTTCAAAATATATTGTGACAGGGCACAACATACAACAGTATTAGAAACATAATATGAAATACATAGTTCAAAGACCTACTGTCAACCTAAACATATTTTATAGGATGATCTGTGATCCACATGGCTGTGAAGCTGAAGTTCTCATTTTTTATGGTGCTGTGGGAATGAGAGACTAGCGTGTGATCAATAAAGAAAAATGTTGGCAATACTCTGGAATATTGTGCATTCTTAACTGGATGACATGAACTCCAGTGGTTCATCATGGGATAGCTTTGAAATATTACTGGAAAAAGCTTTAAAATTATTTTCCTTTGTAGTGTACTTCCAGTCAGTGAATTGGCAAGGAAATAACACTGAGAATATATTGGTATGAATAATGCATCATTTATATCATACTTCATCATACATCATCTTCATATTCTTGTCCAGCTGGCAGTCCAGTTGCTGCAGCATTACCTGGATTTCCAGATACAAAAACCAATGCATGATTTGAAATAATAATACTGAAGTAGGCTTTACTCTACATTCTTTTGCAGTATAGCTAAGTAATAATTTAACTGCTCTTCAGAATCTCAGATTATTCTAATATATTTATAATATGCAGAAATTCTACCTATATTTATGTAGGAAGAGTTAGAAAAAAATTGATAGAATTAAGCTGCTCAGCCCTTACCAATAACATTTTATCTTATGGAAAAAAAAATAAATTGTAGTATCTATGTCTGCTTTTAAAACATATTATTGAATGAAGGGGTTAAATGATATAATTTTTAAAATTCTGAAAATATAAAGACTGTTGCTTTTTACTAAAGTGACCTGATATTTTAAAAGTCTTTTACTATTTCTGACTTTGGAAAAATACATGGGATGAAAGCCTTCATATTCCATTTTGAACTTTTATTTCTGCCAAAATAATTTAGATAGTTCTGTGAATGAAACAACTGATGAGAAACTCACAGTTTATGATTTTTTACGTCCCCCATGTTAAAACTTTTTAAAAATTTCTGATGAGTTAAAGTTTTAGGAAGTGATAGCAACTACTTTGAATATGAGCCTGATGCCTTTTTTTTAAACATAAATTAATCAATTTTAAGAAATGTGGAAAATTTGAATCTGATCTGTACATTCTTAAATATTACAGATCAGTTCCTTGGAAGCTTTTCATCTCTTCTCTGGAAAAGTTCCAGATGGCCTAAATAAAACTCTGGTGTGCTTCTGTAGATGATTCCAAGCCTAGATCCAGGTGAATGGCTAGAACACGTTCTCTCCAGTTGACTCTGTGCGATGTGGAACAGGGAAGCTGTTCAGAGGCAGAGATATTCCATCCATAAGGAGATGTACGTACTGTAAGTTAAAATAAGAGGGATTTCGGAAAGGTGTCATAAGAGTTAGGGCAGACAGAATAGTGGGTATATTTACACAGGAGTTTAGTTTTGAGAAGAGACACCTTCTGAAAGAAATCTTACCACTGATTATCACCTCATAGCCATCTTGCAGAATTATAACTTTCCTATGGAAACGTACTGGGAGACCTCCAATATATCAGTGGTGTGGGTGCTGGGTCTGCAGCACCAATTGATTCACTCCACTAGCCTGTCTTGAAGGATCAACGCAACGAAGGCCTGAATAAAAGTGTGAAGAAGTCATTGTGTGAGATGAAAATGGGGATAAAAAGGTTTGCTGTGGTAAGCAAATCTGGCCTGGAGATGGACAGGAAATAAAACAGGGCAAACTACAAAGAGGAAATAAATCTGAGTGCTAGGGAGTATCGGTGGACCAGTTATGAAGGAAAGGAGGTGGATTAGGAAAGATAGGACTTAAGTGCGGAGAGATAAGATTAGGAAGACAAGACTTTAATTAAATAATGAGTGCAGTAAAAGTAGTAACTAATTAATTGAGAAGGAGGAAAAGGAGGAGGTGAAAAAGAGGAGGATTAGGGAAGAGACAAGGAAACGACAAATGAGAGGAAATGTGAAGTGGCAAGGGTTAGGGAAGACAGACACTCCAAATGTGGTAGAAGTTTTGCTTCAGACCCTCATCATTCCTGGGTGGTTGTTTCTGCTCTTCAGTTCACCTTTACTCCCCTACTCCTGTTAGATTCCTGATTTTCTCCAACCTATGGCCTTGTTTGCCATATCTTCTTAGATGTATCTCATTAACCAATTAAACTGTAATTCAGTTCAGCCTTTAAACAATGCTGTTTGGAAGCTGATGTCGTCAGTACAGTTCCTGTTCTCTTCAGCTGAATTAGTACTTAAATGAAGGCTCACAGCTATGTAATTGTCTCATCATTACTCCTGCTCTGTGTGGACTGAAGTACCTGAAGACTAAAGCTGAAGTGCAACAGCTACACAAAAAAATCTGGTTCAATTAAACATGTTCAACAACCAAAATTCTTAATATCAATACTATTCTAAATATTATAAACATAAAATTCCTGCAACATAAAGTAAATCAAGACATGTTATTTTTCTGCTTCAAACTCAATAGATATAAATATTCCATTCAAATAAATATGACAGATCTTAGTATAACTATTTGATAGACAATCTGCATTCAGGCTGCTAAGTTCTTGACAAATGCAAATATTGGTAGCAAAATTAGGCTGCTGTGCCACAAATACTTTCAGCTGAGTTTCATTTCTCTGAAGAGCAGTATCAAAGCCATTGAATATTTATATATAAATAGCTTAGAATTATTTCAGTGTAAAAAAAAATCTTGTAATGCTATAAGTGGGTTTTATCAGTGTTTGAAATAATCTGTTTATATGTGTTTTGAATAATACAGTCTACCCTTAATTTTACTGAATCTAGATATAGTGATGTGACTATAACTACATGACACATACTATTTTTTCAAATACCAGTGACTAGAAATGCTTAGAAATACTAACCAGAATTTGTATTCTGATTGCATATCTGTATCTTGCAAAGTTCAGTTACAGACAGACAGGCAGGAAGACCAATAGTTATCCACAATTCAATAGTTCTTTAGAGCTGACACATCTCTAAAGAGTTGTATTCTTCAGTATTGCTCATGTCAGGATTTCACGCATGTTGATAGAACCAAAGATGTTAATGATCAATAAG
This sequence comes from Pseudopodoces humilis, assembly GCF_049639895.1. NCBI lineage: Eukaryota > Metazoa > Chordata > Aves > Passeriformes > Paridae > Pseudopodoces > Pseudopodoces humilis. The sequence continues at coordinate 41,171,464 of NC_142205.1, forward strand.
TGATGTCATCTGATCGAAAAGGAGCCAGAAAGCTTACTTCTGGTTACATAAATAACCAAAGTCGTCACACACATAGTCATAAATAGATAAACATCCATGAGTACCTGAGCAAGCCTGTTGTCTGGGCACTTACTCAAGTCCTTACAAACTTGCATAAATGCACAGCATTTGAACACTGAGGTGCATCTGAATGGGGGTGTAAAAGGACAGGAGTTTCTACTCTGAAAGCATACAGATGAATAAAATGAACAAAGTGAATGCTTTGAGAGAGACCCCTTCGCACCCAGAACACTCCTACATATCCCCATGAGGAAATACTGACCTTCAGACTGGCAACTTCCACCCTTTCAGGCTGGATGAAAAGGAAGTTTGCCAAACTTCCTTGCTGAAGTTTGGCAAACACGCTATGAGGTATAAGTGACCTCCACATCCCACATTTCACATGCTGACTTTGGAAGCCCATCAAGACCCAAATGAGCTGGCAGGTGCCAGAAGGGGGTAGGGTTCTTTCACACAGTTTGGGAGACCTCTAGCGGGCCTCCTTCCTTGTCTCCTGGTGTAGCTCCCACAGCCTACATAAAGCAAAGTTGCACTGGATTATATATGTGTATGTAATTGACTGAGTAATTGGAATTCTTATATGTGACTGCTCTAAAACAATGCCTATAAGTGGAAACCACACAAAAGTAGAATAAGGACTTTGATCTCAAATGTTTGAGACATTTTGAAAAATGGCTAAGCTATGCACCATTGAGCAGAACAACACTGATATGCTTAGAAATCTCTTCTCAAAGGCTTATTCGTAGGTGTATTTTTAAGACCTGTCGCATTTTAGGACTTGCAAAATAGAAATGGCACCTTTTATTTAGAGGTGTGATTCAAGTGACCAAACTACGTTTGGAGCTCCTTCTCCTCTCTTCGTGTCTGAGCAGTCCACATCACACAAGCATCAATAACTTTGAAGCCTCTTTGGACTTCACATTTTTCTTTATTATATTTTCAAATGCAGCATGGAAATGGGACAACAAATCAGCTCATTTACAATTTCAGTAGAAACAGACAATAAGACTAAACCACTAAAATTTATCATTACCTTATTTACAGGAGTACTTTCTAACACAGGAATGATGTTCAATTCCATACACAGCTTTTGCACTACACATGAGGAAGATTAGAAGAGTCATGTTTATTTGTACAAATGCCTCTTTTCCAATTGCTTGGTGATCATGAGAGCAGAACATTTTATTATTGCTTTTCAGAAAGGTAATCAATGTGACACAATTTCTGTTTTCATATTTATCATTCATCCATAAAAATATTTTAACAAAACGTAATATTTAATAACTACTTTAATAATTAAAAAATTCCATAACATGAATATAAGCATTTAAGGCTCAGCCCTTTTACACCAGCAAATAATTTACGTGTAACTACACTGAAATCAGGAGCACTTTGCACAAAAGTGGACACTTGCCTGTGTATCTGGATGAGCAGATATTTACTGAATAATATATGTAAATTAATATCTAAATTTGTGGATGCTGAATGCGAGAGATCAGACAGGTAGCACAGTGTCTGTGTGAAACTGAGTCACATAACTTTCTCACACTGGCCTGAGAAAATGTGGCTTGACAAATTGTGAGGAGGAACTCAAACAGTCCTTGGAGAAGGAAAACAACCTTTGCAGGTGTTGTTTGTCTCCCTGTTTAATTGCAAGAAACGGGCAAGGGGTGTTGTTCCTAACTGTCCAATGATGGTGATGTGTTGGTTTGATGCCCAATGAAAGTTTTACCTCTTCAGACCCCTTTTTGGAACTGCCTATAAAAAAGGGATCCTGAAGAAAAAAACTAGCTCTCTTTTGCAACTAACCTGTGTCATCACTATTGCCATTCCCAATACAGTGCAACACTAACTTATAGTCTAAGTTTTGCAAAATACCGTTTTTCCTTTAGTATGAACAGACAAGGTTTATACAGGTAGATTTGGAATATATGGGAATATAGAAGTACATATGTATTCATTCATTTTTTTTCTCTATCCTTATTAAGAAGTGAAACAAGCTTTGCAGAGAAAAGTAAATCAATCCATCTTTTCCCAACAGTGGGTTGTAGTCTTGCAAAGGTACATAAATGTCTAGCTCTAACTCTGAGACATAGGTTTATATCTCAGCCTTTTGCTATTTTGCCCCAAAACACTGTATTTCTCATCCTATTCCTTCTCATGAGAGAAATACTTATGTCATTGCAAAGCTTTTGGAGGGGAAAAGGGTATTTCTGAAACAGCATATTAGGAAAAGGAAATAGTACACTTCCTCACAGAACTTGGGTATTTAGAGCTCCCTGAAATCAGTCCATATCTCTTGGCATCAGCTCAAACCATAAAGGGTAGTCTTTAAGTGCATCTATGCACCTTGCCAGTTCCAGCCCACTTCCAGATGTAATGGGAACCTTTCTTTGTGCAAAGTGGTGAAGGGACAAAGTGTGGAGCACGTGTAACTGTCCACCTCTGTTGGCACTATGACCATATTATTTTGACTTTGGTGTGAGGAAATCTATTTTCTGATGTAAGTGAAGGTTTTGAAGATTGCGTGATGAATGAATGTGGTTTTTAACGGTAACCCTTTCAGTTAATAATAGAGAGAATGCCTTTTCATTTCAAGGATATTTATAGTTCAGGAAGGCTATACAGCATCATACTAAGTCTCTGATATCCTAACAGGCCAAATTTCTGTTCCCTTCTATGGTGCTAAGTCTCAACACAATAAATTCCCATGGGATAATCCAGATAGTTCAAATTTTATTCAAGTAAAAGAAATACTCCTTTAAAGATAGTTCTAAACGAGGATGATAAAAAACAGTCATAAAACAATCTGAAAATATGTCAAATCAGTGAGGCTATTCTACAGAGCAAAGCTGGCATCTCAGACAATTTGAATCTTGCAATATTCAAAAACAGAGAAACATCTGTTGCAATATTTAAGTTGAAAAATACTTGAGGCACACATTATAGACTACAGTACAAAACTTTTGGGGAAAAAAAGTCTTTGAAAGACTACAGAGTGCCAACTAAATAATTGTGAGTTGAGTTATGATGAGGTAACTGATAAAAAAGAAAAAACCTGAAGTGCAAATCTAATAATGGAGAAAGCCTAGGAACATAAAGCTCTATTTAAAGCTCTAGTTAAAAATATTTATAATGTATGTAGAAAAAAATTATATCCAAAGAAATTTGTACTGGGCATTGAGTCACCAGAACTTTTAGCTGTATTGGCACTGTGATCGCCAGTGAAATTAAGTATGGGCAATGCAATATGCACTGGCAGGAATTATCTGAACTACATATACATTAGTTTGTCATAATTACCTAGACATTTACTTTTTTAATGTCAATACTTCTGTGGGTTATTACATGAGTGGATAATATAAAAAGTTGAAGGCATGAACATGGATAATATATACAATGAAACATTCTATTTTCATTCACTATGTAATGCTAGATTAAGCCTTCCCTTGGAATGTCATGTTTTGTTTGTCCCACCCCAAATAAAACACAACAAAAACAGATGGTACTTGAGAAGCCTTAAAAGTATAGAGGTGTTCATGTGAAAACCATAGTAAAAATGCCAAGCTGGCAAAGGACGTGATACAGCAGTGACACAGAAGATGAAGAGGTTAAAGAAAGAAAACATAAATTATCTATTTTCATAACTCAAGCACATATATATACCTGATGAAACTGGAGAGCAATAACATTAAAAATAAACATAGCTGGTGATAAATGCTTAGCATGAATTTCAGAGAAGATTGGACATATTTAAGGATACAGATTACCACATGTGATACTTTGGGTGGAATTTGCAACAAAAGTATTTTTCTAGAGAAGTAAAGCTTTAATGATCAAAAATATACCCTGACCTTTAATTACAATAGGTTTAGAATGGAAGCTTCCTCCCTAGGCACTGTTATTCCATATTCATCCACTATGTGGGTTCTTGCATTTTCCTTTGAAAAGCCTGAGCCAGGACCACAGAACTGTAGAATCATTGAGGTTGGAAAAGACCAAGATGACCAGGTACAACCACAAACCCAGCACTGCCAAGACCACCACTAAACCATGTTCCTATGTGACATATCTACATATCTTTTAAACACCTCTAGGAGTCATGATCACCATTTCCCCAGGCAGCTTGTTCCAATGCGTCACAACCCTTTCTGTGAAGACGTTTTCCTTAATATCCAATCTAAACCTCCCCTGACCTAACCTGAGGCTGTTTCATCTTGTTCTGTTGCTTATTAGTTGGGAGAAGAGAGCAACCCCTACCTTGTTGCGGCCTCCTTTTCAGGCAGCTGAAGAGAGCAATAGAGTCTCTCCCCTGAGGCTCCTTTTCTCCAGGCTAAACAACCCTAGATCTTGTAGTCACTCCTCATAAGGCTTGTGTTCCAGATCCTTCACCAGCTCCATTGCCCTTCTCCAGGCATGCCCCAGCACCTCCAGATGAAACCCTGGTCTGATGCAGCCTAGATTTTTCAATGGATAGTTTATTTTTCATGTACTCGGTGTAAGACATTAGGTCCATGATTTTCAGAGTGACCTTGCCATCAGTACTCCAAAATACAAAGAATCCCACAAAATCTGCAGGCAATGAAGGTTAAGCTACAGTGTAATACTTCATTTATTTGATTAAAAAAAACCCAAAACACTGCTTGTAATCATCAGGGTAGGAGACTTGGAAAGTTGTACATGTTATTTTTATTTCCATTTAAAAATAACAACAGTTAAGCCAAAAAAATTATAAGGATAACAATAACAAAAGTAACTACATAGTCTGCTTCGCGCAGTACATTTCTGTCTTCATGCTCTCTAAGTGAAGGGTTGCTATTTACGGTATGCTCCAAGTCTGCTTTTCAGAAGACAGCCCAGCTTGGCTGGACAGCTTTCAGTTGCTACTGGAAATATGTCACTTATTAGGAACAGAGGGGTTGTTTATCACTGTCTCAAGGGTTACTCTGGCTGAGGCAAAGAAACAGCTCAGTTATATAATGGAAAGAGCTAGGTCAAAGGATAAGAAATTTATTTAGTACGTGCTTGAGACTCTGGCAACGCAGACTCAGTTTCTCTCTTGTACGTCTTGCACGTATCATGGCTATATAGACCCCCCAAAAATATTTAAGGCTGTATGGGTCCCCCATCCAGCCCTGAAACAACTTTAGAACTTTGGGGGCTGAAGTTAAAAATTTAAGAAACCCTCCCAAAACTTCTCAATCAAGACAAAGAGATTTGTCCTTATTGCTTCCTCTGCCTTCCTGGTATCCAGTTAGTGTTTGGCCTCGTTACCCAGATCCACCACACAGCCACAGTTCAAGTCCACTAGCAAGCTAAAAATGACATCTCTAGCAAAGATCTACATGGGTGCTGAATATCATCAGTCCTTTTAGTCCTCACCAGCATCAATGGGGGAATAATCCTTGGCATAATCTCAGTTCTGGTTTCTGGTGAAACAGCAAAAAGGAGCCCAATCCTATCTGCTTTACCTCACCTCGTATTGGAACAAATTGGACACTTACAAAGAGTTGAGCCTACGTTTTCATCTGCTTATGTAACTATTAGACGTCCCAGTTCAGGGTAACCAAAACAACTTCTAGTACAAAAAAACCCAAACCAAACAAACCCAAACAAGCAAAGAAAAAACAAAAAATATTCAGAGAGTTTTTAAAACCTCTCAGTGTTTTAAAAACTACAATTTTTAAGGGCATCCTTTAGATGAAACGTTTACCCAAGCATCAAGTTTTCAAGCACAAACCCAATTACCATCATAACAACCCAGTAAACAAATAGTGGTAATTCAGCACCTCGCCCTAATTACCAAATACACAAACCGACTGCGGACCGCGGTGACCTCGGGTCCTCCTCGGGGGACGGCGGAGGGAGCCGTGGGGCCAGACGGTGCTGGGGGAGCCCGCCCCGGTTCCCTTCCCAGCACCTGTTGCGCCGCCACTTGGCCGCAGGAGAGGGGCAGCAGCGGGGGCCGCCCGCCAGCCTCCTTCTTCCCCCCGACGACTTCCCGGGGCGTAAACGGCCGCGCCAGGTGCCGCCCTCGCCGTGATGGGACGGCGGGCGTGGGAGGGAGGGGGGAGCCGGCAGGCAGGGCCCGGGCTGGCAGCGCGGCCGGCGAGCTGCGGGCGAGGGAAGCGCTGGTGTGTGAGCGCGGGCTGCCCGCCCCCCCCCCCCCCCGCTCCGCCTGACAGGTGCGCGCTGCTCCGCGCCGGCACAGCGGCCCCGCGCCAGCCCCGGCTCCTCCGACCCCCGCCCGCCACGGCCACGGATTGTTTAGTCCTTGGGAAGCTGGTCTAGGTCCAGATTTTCCTCTGATCCTTTTTCTTTTTTTTTTAAGAGAGAGAGAGAGAGGGAAAAAAAAAAGAAGCTAAAGGAAAACAAAACTTGGAGACACAGAAAAGGGCTCTAGGAAAAAGTTTTGGATGGGATTATGTGGAAACTACCCTGCAATTCTCCGCTGCCAGAGCAGGCTCAGTGCTGCCTTCTCCCCAGCGGCGCAGCCCGCGCCGGGCGCTGCTGAGAGACGCCCGGGCCTCGGTGCCGCGCCGCCAGTGCCTGCTGTGCCGGAGCCCCTCGCCCCGCCGGCCCAATGCTCCTCCTCGGGCTGCTCCTGCTGACAGCTGCCCTGGCCGGCCGGAGGCAGGGGGCCGTCGCCGAGTCCGATCTCAGCAGCAAGTTCGCCTTCTCCGGCGCCAAAGAGCAGAACGGTAAGGAGCCGCAGCGCCCGCCGCTGCGCAGCCCGGGGCAGGGCGGGGGCGGGCGCCCGGCCGGCGCGGAGCGGAGCTCTCGGCTCCTCTCCTCTCCTCTCGCTCCTCTCCTCCCGCCGCGGGTGGTGGGCGCGGGGGCAGCGCGGCTCTGCCCGCCGGCTCCGGGTAAAAGGGCAGCAGCGGCTCGGCGGCCGCGGGGGGAGCCCGGCGGCTCCACTTCTGCGGTACTTGAGGTGCAAAATGTGTCCCCTTCCCGTCCGCCGCCTCGCCCTGCTAAAACAAACAAACAAACAAACCAGAGAACAACCTAAACCCGACAGGGATCCCGCACCTTTGTACCCTAAAATGCTTCGCTCTCGGGGGGTGGGTTTTTGTGTCTGTGCGTGAATGAGTGGTATTTTGTACGGGCTGGAAACGAGCTAATCCTGCATAGGAAATGAGAATTACTTTCAACTTTCAAGTGTACCTGAAATGTTTAGAAAACTCTCAAATGCAAGTTCCCCTGGGCTGGGGCTGCGCAGAGCTGGAGAAAGACTCCTTTCATACAGCAAGGGCAGCTTCGGGGTGTGTAATTTGCTTAGCCTCTGAACTCCATATGATTTACATTATTCAGATTTTTAAGCGCCTTTCCTCTTGATCTGCTATTATGAAGTCATTTTAAAGAATACTTTACAAACTGTAATGTTATATACTGCATGAAACCACACTTACTGTAGAATATCTAAAATTAATGCTGTTAGCATGCATTCGTGGAAGCCCTGGTGTTTAATGTATGGGGCAGGGGGGTGTGTTTGAAAAACTTAGTACTTAGCATGTCAGCTAGAACAAGCTTTCTCCCTGGGCACAAACCAACACAAAAGGCCAAGCTGGGAGCTCTCAAAACTCTCTGAACTGTAATGAAATAAAGCAGAAACTCAGATTCGAGGCTAATTCAATTCTCTCAACTTTGAACTTGGGACTCCCCAGATAAAAGTATTCTACGTCATATCTTCTAATAGAAAGCAAAGTTTCAGAGACCTCTGCTAGTGCTCTGTGAGTGGGTAGAATATGCAGTGGACTAATAAATTTAAAAGGGGGAGATTAATACTGCTGTGGCCTGTTAATGTGATGATATATGGCACCTGCAGACTGCTGGAGCTGCTGATCAAAGAGCAGCATGGGGATCAATCTCTAATCAGAGCAACTGTGAAGGGCCAGAGGAAAGTGATCAAAAGACTTGGAGACCATGCTATTCTGACAGGAAACCAATCAGACTTTGTGCACAGTACAGGAAATTATCTGCTCTGTGTGAGAAATCACTCACTTTCTACCCCTTCCCATCCTACCTGGTGTTTAGAGGCTTTAGGGCACCAGTTTGTGACAAAATGGGCTTGGCAATTATATATTGAGATGTCTTATGCTGTTATGCTGCCTTCTCTCAATGCATGGTGTGCATATGGAGCTTATCAACACACAGATTATTGTCATTGCTTTGCTTTAACTTTGTCAGGACTGGAAAGTAAGCTGCTATGCTGTCAGTCTCCTCTAAAAGGTTTGTTCCAGGATAATGCAGCTGGGCCCTGAAAGGCCTCCAGGGTGCAACAATGGGAGCACAATGGTGTAAAAGGTAGATCATACAGCATGGAAGCAAAACTAGCGTAAATAGGTGTAAGTATAGGTGACAGTGCAAACTAGATTCTGTTCACATATATCAGAAATGCAGCTGCCTTAGGTCAGGCTTCAAATGGTTTGTAATGAAATTTGGCATGCTCTAAGATACAGTCACTACATCTTAGAACAAATGCAAAGCCAGGAGAAATTTTATTTAAAAAATAGCTCTGAAACTATTGTGTAGTAGTTAGTGCAGGTTCCTCTTGTAGCTTACTTTATGTTTGCTTTATAGTTGTTCAATTGCAAAATTTACTTATAAAAATTAGCACAAGTTTAAGTATAGCTAAGTACCAACCTCTGACTTTTCTTAACTGATTTTAATTATTTGGGGGATCAGTAACACTAGTCAAACCAGTTCTTACTTGATTTAATTAGAGTGATTTTTACACTGTGCTGCAATCTAAAGATTGTACAGCTTTTAGCTAGAGGCAGGTTAAAACTCCCCGGAGTATGAGAATGAGATATTGCTGTTCATGTGCCAAATAATCTCTGGTCAGGAGAGAGAGGGAGATTTTTTACTCACGCAGTCTACAAATAAAAATTCTGTCCTCAACTTGTAAAACTGCTAAGTGGCCAAGAAGTTTTGCAGTAGAATGGATTACAGTGTTACTCAGCTGCACGCACGGGTGCTATAGCTATTGCTTCAAGGTGATGCTGAAGATGCCTGTGACCGGTTATTAATTCAGTGGGACTACTTGTGTTTCAAAGGGTAAGCGCATGCTTAAGGATTAACTAATATTCACTTATTTAATAACTGAATGATATTAACTTCAGAATTACAATTTGACTTGATTTATTTGCTAATTGTTTGCATAACAAGCTCTCTTGTTTTGGCTGCACAGTGAATATTATTTTAGGTGGTAATTTCCTAGTGAAAATGTATTTTTGCAGTTGTAAATTAAATATGTTAGAACACAGTGTTTTGGTGGTACCTCCTGTAAATTCAGTGTGTTGGTTGTTGTGGGGCCAGCGTAGCTCCATTTGAAACCACTTAAAACTATCACCATGTTTTTATTTGCCTGCCCTCTGTTATAGTGAGATTTTCTTTATGAACTGGTTTTATGTCATTCTGCTTGACAGGAAGGGGTTTTATGTGATTTCTATGAAAAAAATCCTATTTATATTTAATGCTTTTATTTTATTCCACTTAGTAAATAATCATCTGGAGGATCAAAGAAGTTTATGCAGCAGTTTTCTGGAAAGTAAAGTAGTAGTAAATAGTGCATGTAGTGAGGCTCCCATTTATCTAGGTGGATTTCATTTATACAATTCTTTGTCAGGTTATGCTTTGAAGGATTTTTCATACTTAGGTGGGTTTATCATTTCTCCTATGGTTCTTTGATATATTTACTACCATTTTTCCATATTGAAGCAAGGAGTGAAAAAAAAATTGAATGCTCAATTTCTATTAAATCACAAAACTGAATGAATTTATATTGAATTTGATTAATTAGATGGTTCACTTCTACTTTCTTGCTTCATTTCTATCTACTTTTGACTGCATTTTTTGACATAGTGTCTTCATGCCGTTTCTGTAGCTTCAGAAATGTCTGAGGGAGCTATTGGTAGGTTGAGTACTGTGAATGACTTAATTCTAGTGACTCAACTCTGGTAGTCTTGAGTGCACCTGCTTATGTGGTGTTATGAGCTTAATCTGGATTTGGTTACAACATGGGATGGCAGGAGAATCTAAGATCTATTTTCTTGGCTGCCTTAGAACAGGATGCAGTAAATGTTTAAAGTAATTTTTGCTAAGCTATCAGCTGTTACATTTTCTATGAGAAATACGAGTGTATCTATAGAACATAATGCAAAAACTACTCTTGGAAGCCAGGAGCAATGCTGTGTACAGTTTATGTGGTGTGCACGTTTCAAGTGTAGTACTGAATGACTTCAGAAGGCTGAGAACCTTAGGTCAGTTAGAAAATCACCAGGACCAACTAAAAAGACTCATTTTCCAGTAGTCAGTTTCAAGTGAATTAATGAACTGCAGTAAATAGAGTTGCTGAAGTAAATCTTAGAAAACTGAAGCTCTTACTTGATTTCTGTCAATTCTGCAGCACAGGTATTGTGTCAGTCATGATCTGTCTTTTCACAGATCTGAAAAGGAATTAGCTTGGTTTTCTTCTTCCTCCACATGAATAGAAACTCCTAATAATAAGTTTCACTAACTGAACACTTCATAATCTATTTCTTAAATCTTCTGGAATGGCAAAGATTTATGTAGCTTAAAACAACCAAACACATAAATGTGTCCTTGAGAGAGAGCTTGAGACTTGCATATTTCAGGCCATCCTTGGGAAAAGTTGGTGGATGCAGCTGGAACTGAGTGAGTAGCTGAAGTGCCAGAGGAAGATTGTCTCATCACCTCAAAGTGTGTGTGGCCTGCCACACCCACATAGAGGATTCCCTGATTTGTGTGTCTCCAAAGAGAGCTCCCAGTTACTTCAGGGAGAGGAACAGCATCACAACAGAGTTTCTGATTAAGTTCCTTTAATTTGGGCTGAACATCAGAAAAATGTGTGGATGTCCAAGTGATGCAGCACATGGAATCCTTACAGACAGGCATGTCAGTGCTTTTGCTTGAAGGCAATCATTTGACTGCAAAATTATCTCTTATAACTGAAGATACTTTATCGTGGTGTGTTGCCACTTCCACTGGCTCACGTTGAATTGCAGAGTGCCAGCACAATCCAATGACCACTGCTGGGTAGCAGAAACTGTCTTAGTTTTGAGAAGATAAGGAAGTATAATAGGTAAGTTTTGTGACCTAAAGGGAAACTTGATAGTGATGCAATTTTTCTCAAGTTAAATCTATTTCTGCCTAGTCCAAGGCTTGCTTTGAAATGTTTTATAGCTGTTTTCCTGGGAAGTGATGAGTTACAGCACATCCTCTTTTGACTTTAAGCAGAAGATTGTAACAAATTAGAGAAGCAGTTCAACACTACAATAAATTTCAGAGGAAGAAATTTTTTTTTTCATGTGTTTGTAGTTGACTTCTGGCATATTGTTTGTCATTCAGCATAGTGATGCATGGGACTTCTCCTTAGTCCTGTTGCTTCTCTCAGTTTCTTCTGTTAGGTGAAATAAGGGTTTTAAAAGCACAGAACTTTTACTTCCTCTCCCAAATATGCAGTCATTCCAACCTGTCCATGCATTTTTTTAGGGTTGGAATGGAATTTAGTGTAAAATGGAATTTAGTTTAAAATGGGATCTTGAATGGAATTTAGTGTAAAATCTTATTTTTGCATTAACTAGTTCTTATTAAGTTTGCAGATTGGACTTCAGAGCTTTATGTCGTGTTGTGTGGGGGGTGTTTAGTTTGTCTGTCAGTCAGAGTTTTATAATGGAGAAGAAACATGAGGCATACTTTGAGTCAGGGACAGCTATATTGCCAAAGAGCTTATGTTGAACTTTGTCTTCACATAAACATAATGTCTTTTATATCTTTCAATTTTATCCAAACCCTTTGAGTCTTAATTATTACATAGGCAACATGTAATAGCAGCATACTGGTTTACATCATATGGCAGTGGTTGTGCATTATAGAAGTGGTTTGGGGGGTTTCTGTCTCTGTTGGATGGTTGCTGCTTTTGCTTTTTGCTGTGTCTGGCAGTTCCTGATTGCTAGAAAGAGGATGTGCTGAGCAAGCCCACTTCCCTTATCGGGAAATGAGCCTCCTCAGTTGCTTTATAGATAGCTCTTGGCTTTACCAGAGAGCCATGCCTTTGCTTTTTAGTCACAAAGTGCATGCCATGGGAAATACACTTCTTGGTGTGTAAGCATCTTAAGAATTGGCCTTTACAGATATAGCCCTTTAGCAGAAACCAGTGCGACTTAGAAAAAGTTACTGGAACAGAAAGGAAGTAGGGCTTAAACATAGAAACATAGTTGTTTTAGTAGCACTTAAGTGTCTGTATGTGTGCTTTGTTGTTTTAGTGTTTCTGAGAAATTAATTGCATGTTAAAACCGACCCAGCCCTGCCATTCCCTTTTGGGGAGAATTTTTTCAGCTTGTGTTTGAATGTGAAATGCTTTTATTCCAGTAGGTAAGTGAAAATTCATAATGTGTTATTGTGAAGCTGAAGTATAAATGCGTGTTTTGAAGGGGCTTTCTTAGACTGTAGGGTGCTATTTTAAGGTGACCATGCCTGGAAAATTTGTTCCTAGCTCCATCCATAGACATCCTAGTCTTAAGGTTCATCTGTCTTCTGATCACCTCTTCTTGACATCATTCCACTGAGATTTTTTCAAACAAATCTTTAGTGTTACATTGGTCTATTTGTGTTTAATTTCATGATTCTACAGCATGCTAAGCAGTCTTATGTGTGAAGGCACCTCATCTTTACAAAGTGTGTGTACATGAACACATTTCACTACATTTCTGTAACTTAATCAGTTTCCACAGCATTTGGCTGGCTGGGTGACAAAAGGCAGGACTCTGGATGCTCTGGGAGAAAGTCTTACACACAGACAGTATAAGAAGTACTAAAAACTAGTGTAAACAAAAGAGAGAGCCTACCTAATTCCTTGATCTCCAGCAAGCCATCTGTGTTAGGGTTTGCAAGTACTGGTTATTATTCTGAGCTTAATTAGTTCTCTTCCAACTATTGCATCTTTGTTGAGTGTGCCCTCAGTTTTGGACTTTGGTGTTCACCTTGTGTAGGCATGACCTTATGTTTGCCCTGGTCTTGGAACCTGCTTGGCTTCTTGCCACTGTGGAACTCGCAAGTCCTGAGTCCACCCCAAGCCATTGCAATGTGCTTTCACCTTTGCTGACCAGACTCTCATGTGAGCTGGCTGCAGCTGAAGTTAAAAGAACTCCTCAGCTGTTTAGCTTAGTCTGTTTGAGCCACTGGATCATTATTTCACTGTGTGGTTATTCTCATTCTTGTGAGCTAATTTAAGACTATGCATGTTAACTCTGCAGTGAGGATCTTCACAGTGATGGTTGCTGCTTTTGTTTTCGGAATATTATTTTCTTTCTGCCATTTTTTTATGCAGATGTTTGGAGCTGGTGAAAGAGGATATGAATTAATCTAATACAATACAAGCAGAAGGAGAAATGAAATAAGAAAATTTCCCATGAAGTGGCGTCCTTTTACACTGGCGAATATAAGAATTGCAAGGGAATAATCAATAACACTTTTTTTCCCTGCAGCAATGTGCCTATTAGTGAATTAATCCTCATTAATTATTTATTAAACTTGACATTTTGTGGTAAATTCAAGGTATCATTTTCAACATGGACATTTTAAGGAGATTCTTCTAGGCTAAAGGTCACCTCGGTTCCTACCTCCCTGAAAGCCCAAAACACTGAAATTTCTCCTTGAGTTAGTTAAGACTGGTTATTAGCTGCATTAAAACAGCATGAAGGCATGGCTCAGTTTGATCACTGTTGTGCTGATTTCTCCACATGAAGGGGAGGGTACAACTGATCCTGAATAAAGCTTGGTAAAGGGAGGCAGGCTGGGGCTTTCCTTTGGTCATGCACTTTGCCAGCATTGTGGCTGGAATTAAAAATCTTTGGTTTTAATTTTTTAGGGCTTGGTTTTCTAGATGAACAATGCTTTTGGTTGGGTACCTATCCTAATATGTTCCCTATGATACTACAGCACTACTAAAGGAAAGCGGGGGGGGGTCTTCCTAACTTCAGTAAATGTCTGGCATAGCCAGTGATAATTTTGAGTGCTGGATCACTTACCACCCTTATGTGAATTTCTTGAAACCTTAACCTGTCTCTGAAGAGCAAAGAATGTCTTGGGAAGAAGAAACAATGCTGCTTGTGTTTTCTGTACATTTAATTCCTTTTTACATTGCTGCTGCTGTAGTATTCTTATTATGAATTGGCAATAAATCATGTAAGAAGGTGGGGGGGGCAAGGAATTAGATGGTGCAGTTAATTAGGGAATTGGTCCTGTAATCTGATAAATGGGCTTCAAACTAGGTTCAGGCAGTAAAAGATAAAGGAGTGGTGCCCTTTTTGTAGTTTCAATATTCTACGCCTTTAAACCATTATTCAGTTTGGCACATATCAGCAAAGTTATAAGTTTTTGTGTGTAAAATACCAGGGAGTGTCATGTTTGAGGAGTAGTTTATACTGGAAAAATGATTTTGGAAATGCTCTTAGCACACCTTCCCTGTTAATCTGTAGCTCCTAATTTCTCTATACCTTTTTTTCAGCATTATTTGTTTAAAAGCACATGAAGTGAGAGAGTGACTTTGCTGGAAGAAGTACTTATTTCTGAACTAATGCACGATATCACTTTTGTTTCAATTGTGATCTTGAATTATAGTCTTTTTCACATGGCTTAGTTGTCCAGTCTCTTACTAAACTGTTATCTAGGCAGCTTCATTGGATGAGCTATTGTATGAAAGCAGCTAGAATATCTAAGTTTGATTATTATTATTTTCTATTTTATTACTTTTTCTCTGCCAGTGTTATTCTCTCTGCAACCATCCAACTGTGCTCACCTTTGTTCCAAACAATCCAAGGCATTAGTCCTAGAGGCTCCAAGTTCCTCCTTGGATTGACAAGGAAACCAGCACTCATTTTATGCAGTAGGTAAACATTAAAAAAGACATGTGGCCCAGGAAATTCTTTTGCTGTGTGTGAAGGTATGGCATTTCCAATCTGAAAGTGTTCTGACTATTTCACCGGTAGTGGGGAGTTATATGAGGCCACTTCCATCTGCAGAGAATCTGTTTCGCTTGCTTGTGGTTCTGGGGCTCATTCAAATGCTCTAAAACAAAATAAAAGGAATGGATGTAATAACTTCTTTATGGAAAAGTCATAAAAATCTACAGGGCCATGTAAACAAATTGGGTCATTTACAAGATGTTTAACTGATGGATATTCAGTCCAAATTCAAAGGTGTGGATTAGGTTTTTACAGTCATCTTGACTGTATTTTGCCCTCAACAAGATTTTCTTCCTCTGCCAGGAATGCCTTTGACACTACAGATGACAAATTTTCAGAAAAAGTGTTTTTGAACATTTCAGTGCATTCAAAGTAAAACCAAGATGCAGGAGAACAATTCAGTACTATGATTTGTTATTTTTCTATGTGAATGAGGAGCCTTTCTTCATCTTCATGGTTACACTGTGACGCCATAGTGGAACTTTGTAGTATTCCCAGGGAAAATCAACTAAAAGAGTTTCTCTTCTGGATTCAAACATGCCTGAACCAATTAAAAAACAAATGTTTTGGCCCTCTGCTCTGTCAGTATTAATAGGTTTGCACAGAACAGCAGTGACTGTGATCCAAACTATGCTGTGTTAGTCACAGAAATGTGTGTTGTATCTCATTGAAGCACTGAACATCATATCTATGGTGTGTCGCCTCACAAGGCCCTCCCGACTCACTTCATCACTTGTTGGAGAGGAGTGAAAAATATGATACCGAAGATTTCTGAATGTTAAGATGCATTCTGTGGGTCGTTTATTTGCTTTGATATAAATATAAGCCTAAGGATAGACGATTTTCTCATGTTTGGGGGAGGGATATTGGTGTTAGCTACTATGGGGTCCTTCCTTTCTCATGAGATATGCTTGCTTTCTTACTACCAAAGCAACTTCAGTTGCCTTTCATAACTCTTCATGCACTAAAATCTGCATATTGTTTCAGAGAGAAAATAATTTTGCTAAGCACGAGTTTGGAGTTAGAAGTGATTAACTGTACATGGGTGAAGCTCTGTATTTGTATGTACAGTGCTAAGTAAAGAACTGTTGAGGTATCTCTTAGATGCTTGATAATGTGCCTGTGGAACTAGCAGTTGTTACCTGGAAAGTGTATATCTGTGCAGCATTTGAAGAAGTTCTTCAGAAAGGGATTTGAATGAATGTTGCATCAGTGTCAAGTGTAAAAGGTTTGTATGTATATTGGTGCCAATTTGCATTTCAAAAATAATTTTTGGGGAAGTGTTCTATCTTAATATTTCAAGACTTCCATGTCTTACTACTTAGTTGGTCTGTTGTTACACAGGGAGGTTCATACCTGCCAAAATTTCTTTTGCATGTGAAATTATAGTGGATCTGAAAGCGAGGTGAAACTTCTTAATTGTCAGCTAACAAGTAATGGTTCCAAAACAAACATTATCTCTATAAAAGGAGATTAAACTGTTGGATATGACCTTGTCTAGCATTTTAAAATATGGCTAAAGATTCTTGATGGCCTTGCTTTCTTTGTGTCATTCAAAACTCGCAGGCCCAAGGTGTGCTGCATATTTTTAGGCAGACTGGAGCCTTTAAATACTCAAAAAATTCTGCTGAGCACTCACTATATTTCTCACAGTACTTTTTGTTATGAGAAGTCACAAAGTACTTGCCTGTAGTGCTAATGCAGCCTTGTAGTTACTCCTTTTGAAATGCAGATTGAATTTGTGATAGCTGAGTCTTTCACCAGTCCTTACCTATCTGCCTAAGAGCCTTTAGAAAGATTGGCATAAGATCCTGAGAACAGCCATTTTTTTTGTTTCTTCCTTGGGAATCTTTATTCTGTACCTGTTCCCAGTACCTGCAAGAACTGGTATGTGTGTATGGAAATGGGTGTCCCAGGCTGAGCCCAAACAGTATGGGCATAAAGTTTGAGTTCAATAATTTTCATTTGAAGAGAGACCACTGAGATTGTTTCTGATATTGCCTAACACCTCAAGAATGCCACACCTTGGCAGAGTATGACAATAAAGAGAGCTCTGTTGCTTAAATACCTGCCTGATTTGCAAAATTTTCATAGTGCTTGTGGGGAAAAAGATGGTTTTGTATAGTTGTCAGGTAGAAAGATAAATATGTTTCTAAAGCATGTGCAGGCCTTATCAGCAAGAATCTTACAAAACTCTGGTTGGCCTCATTTGTCAAGATGCATCTGGAGGTTGGTGTAGTGGTAATACTCAAGGAAGTAGCAGAGAAATGTTTCCAAATTGTTATTGCTTTTATCGTAGTTACATTACCAAAATTTGGACCCAGTTAGACTTTCTCACTGGGGAAAGAAATTACAATGTGCTAGTAGTATATGTAACACTTACCATTGAGTTTATAAGATTTTTAGCTTCTCCTTGAGTTTAAGTTTGGGGATCTATCTAATATTAAAAATGCTGTTTGCAGGTTGGATCAATGCCCTTGAATAAAGTTGATTTCTCTTGCTCAGTATGGGAAAAACACCCAAATTTTTTAATGGTTCTGATTCATCTGAAAGACTTAAAAAGGTTTCCCTATAGAAGGGAGTCTTCATTTTCTCAGGGACAGTTTTAACAGCCCAACATTTCTTTCTAGCAGCAGCTGCTCAGTAGATGGTCTTTAATTATTCAAATTTATGGTTCACTTGTGTGGTGTATTCTGACATTTTTATGTACGTAGGTGCTTAATATATGTTTGTTCTCATTCTTTCTCTTGAGGTTTGTTCTTGGGCTAGGTTGACCTGTTCAGATTTTTTCAGTTTTAGGAAGTCTTTGGTAACTTTATATTCAGTATTTGCATTTCAGATGAGAATATGTTCTCTGTAGTTTTTCAGAAAGTGAGAATCCGAGAATCTCTTAAGTTGGCTTGGGCAAGCAATGGTGAACATTGGAGCTAAAAAGTATTTTGACTGAATTCAAGTTCAAGGCCTATCAGTGTGTTAACAGGTCTCAAACATTCAATAAATTGTGTAGAGCTTAAATAGTAATCTTTTACATGTACATGGAGATCAACTAATGCTGGGTGATGTGACAATATTTACATTTTGTTTTCATTTTCTTGGGTTTGGGAAGAACAGAGTCTTCTCTGCTCTTCTGCATGTCAACTGTTCTTAAAGTCATTTAATTCCAGGCGATAGTGGCTGTTGAACATGTGTATCATTGGCTACCTCCAAGCTGCATATTGAGCTGTCTACTCCACAGAGGGGTAATGTGTGGCTGCAGAGGGTTCACACCGTCTGGTTTTGGAATCTGTGTGTACACAAATGTTGCTACTGAATACAGAATAAAGGAGCTATTGGTTTCTAAGTCATTATTCCCCAGCCCTACTTTAGGATCTTCAAAAATAGCTCTGAAATACGTAGTTTTTTGTTTGGCTTTTTTAGTTCTTGTGATTTTTTTTAAAGTGCATGATCCTTCATTAATAACTAATTCATTAAAAAAAAATTTTTATTTTTGCCTCTACTGCATTCCCTTGGCTGACTTAAGACTTCAGAGTCAACTAAAATATAATATTTTTCAAAGGTAGCTGTTTTTCTCTTTTATTTTTTTTCCATTGATTTGCTGAACATTCATTACTTTGAAGCTCAAAGTCTGCTTTAAAAGATATCTTGTAAGATACTTAAATAAAAGCAAGCTGTTATCAAAAATATTAATTTCTGTCCCTGCTTTGGTCAAATCCTTAACATAAAAGCAGTTCTAAACTTGCTAATTACTATAAACCATGCTATTATATTTACTAACAATTTATTATGCCTACTGAGCACGTATACTTTTTTTATAAATAGCGTGTTACCAGCTGAACTTCCCCACTGACAGTACTTTGCATTGGATAGAATTAAAAGATGCAAAGATGCATTGCAGAGTTGTTCCCTAAGATACATAAAAAGGCTTGACCTTGTATGAGAAATTCCACTGAAGTTGGGAAGTGATTTGATCTAGTTAGAATGAAAAAATTACATGATTCACATTTGCAAGATCAAGACCTTGCCATTAATTCAAAGCCTGGAAAAGGGAAATATCTTGATGACTTCTTTTTCAGATTTTTGATTATGCCCATTAAGTGTGAAATAAAGTTCAGCAGTTGTGATCATGTTTGCTATGGTGGCTGTGCCTGTCTAGCTATAAAAATCATTTACTGCATCTGAATTTCTTCTTATCTGGAAAAAAAACAACAAACTAATAATGGTTAAAATATATTAAAGCTTATTTATGTAAAATAGTATTTGAAGGATAAAAGCTAATCATGCTTTCTTATACTCAGTTAGCTGAGGAATCCAAGCTGTATGCTGAACAACAGGATCTCTTCTCCATTTACAGTAAAATACTAATGGACAGACATAAATATGTGTGCTCTTGATAAAAATTTTATAAAAACTGTAACAAAACTCCCCGTGCTTCTGCCTTAATGGGAAGGGAGAAATGCAGTTTTCAGATTAGTTGAACATCAAATGCATTAAAGCATAAAGAAGTGGTATATGTCGAGAGGTAAAGACAGAAATGTGAAAAGTCTGCGTTGAAAGTTAACAAAAGAAACCAAGATGCTGTGACAACACTGCATAGAAATTTTGTCTGTATCTTTTTCCTTTCTGTAATAGAAGAATGAACAAAAGGGCTCCAGCACAGTAGCTCTTCTTTGATGATTACTGAATGGGGTTAATTATTTTTTTCATCCTGTTGTGCATGAAGAACCTATTTTATACTGCTAGATTGATATCACCTTATTCTTCCATCATGTAGAAGTATTTAAAAGGGGAATTTGGAAGATTTTTCACTGGTACAGGACATGAAGCTGTAAACAGAAAAGATGGTGATCAATTCATAACACTGCAATATACTGGCTTGGTTTGTCCTCAGCATTAGTAACATCTTTTGATGGGCTGTACACTCCAAACAGTGTATGTTATGTTTGTATGGTGTTGTTCGTAGTATAAACAGGTAGTTAATCAGGGCTCATATTCCAGGGAGTGAAGTGAGGAACATTCTTTCAGCTATTACAGTTTTTTCATGGTAAAACATTTTTCAGTGTCATGTAAGCATTTATATGTCTCATGAACTACAGATAAAGTAGCAGGAGCTTGGGGTTTTTATCAATATTGGATTCATAACATAAGCAATCTCTATTTTCTTGTGGTTTTCTTGTGGTGCACCAAAATTAAAATATCAGACACGGCCTTTGAAATTGCTTGTCTTTTGTGTGGCAAGTAAATGTGGCTTTCAGGGATGGCTTTGTACCAATAGTTGTCATTAGTTTAAACAAGAGGAAATTGTAATACTTCTAAAAATCAAGACCAAAGCATTTAAAAAATGAAACCTGATGGCAGTTGGAAAACCGTATCTCTGTCTGAAAGTTATCAATATATTTACTTTTCTGGCACGTGCTTATGCTTCCACTAGGAACTTGGTCCTTGAAGCCAGAGAGAATGTAACAAACTGCTCAGTGGCACCTTGGTGCCAAGATGGATTCACTGCAAGCTTTTATTTTGTTGTTATTCCTGGTACTTTTTAAGTGGATTATTTCTTAATTCTTGAAATGTTTCTGAGGATAAATAAAATTGCATCCAAGGCTTCCCTTCTTCACTTCTTCCTGATTTTTTTTTTTTTTGGTGTGGATGTGTGTGATTTGGAAGTTTTTTAAAATAAATTGAGCCCTAACAAAATAGTGTGCAAACCAGACAGTGGTTAAATGGTTGTTTTTTTTTTGATTAGAAAGGTCAGCAGCTTGCACCTGCCAAAAAGATATTGATCAGAAATGGTTAAATATGTATTTATATGTGGGTAGAGAAAACAGGAGGAAGAGGAGCTTTGGTAATTTCTCTGCCTGTGAGCAGCTCTGGAGCCTCTGGAATCACCTTTTGCAGAAATAAGTTATAATGGTCGGCATCAGGGTTTGAGAGCTCAGCTAGCATCTGCTTTCTGTCACAGAGAACAGCGAGAGGGAAGGATCTGGTGTCCTACTGGAGTTGTCTGGGGTACGGTTCCTGAGGACTGAACAAAACAAAAAATCATCAGTCCCTCTGTTCAAGAGGACTTGATGACAAAGAGCACCCCATAAACACAATGGGATTATTTGCTCAAAGGATCAAGATGTTTGTTACTGTTACTTTGGGCAGCAAACAGTAGAGAAGCACCATAAGAAAGATGGTTAAAAAAAAATACGGCCAATAAAATGACGTATCTGGTAAATAATTTTTCTCTAGATCTTTTCCTTGAAAGATATTGATGGTTTTTAGCCAGGTAATGTGAATAAATGTTTTCTTTTCACTAGAGAAAGAGATACTGCTAAGATGCTGTCTTTTGCAGTTCCATAAACTCTGTGTTTCAAAAGTAGCGACAGTAGCAAGACAAAAGTAGTAATACTTTGCAGATTATAAGAATGTATGTAAGCAAACAAGATCTAATTCAAAGAAACTGCTTTTATTCTCTGAAAATTACATTTGTGTCTTATTTTTAAGGTGGGTACCCTTTTTTAAAAAAAATTCATCCTGCTCTGAAATTTCCTTCAGAAATTTCCTGAAGAACTGAAGCCTTCTGCATGTAATTCAGCTTTTCTGAATTTTATTCCTTTATAAATAGAGTATCTGGTACATTGGTTCTAGGTGCAATATTTTCCCTACTTCTTCAAACCTGTATTTACAAATACCAGTTCAACTAAGCAATATTACATTCAAAGAGATTGTGTCCAGAAAATAGCTCTAAATAGGTTCAGATACTTGTCTTTTTTAAGGTAAAATAAAATATTTTTATGTTGTTAATTTCTGCGGTTAGATATAATTCTGTTTTCTTTTCATAGCTTTCTCATCATTTGCTTCAGAATTTTACCATCTTGATCTTTCTGCAGAGGGTTATCTAATGATGACGATGCCGCCTCCAACAATTGTATTCATATGCAATTTAAATATACACTCTGCAAGCTGTAGCTCTATATTAGGTACTGTCAACAACTTTCTTGAAGCACCTACAGAAATCTTCCAGGATCATGAAGACCTTTTTATTACTGCCTTGAGGCAAAAATGCTGCCAGGGACTTAATTTAATGACAGTCTCTCAGTGTAAAACTTCAGTTATATTTCTTGGTATCACAGCATCATTTAGGTAGTAACAAAGCACGAGCAGCCTGTAGTTGAAAGCACAAGGTTGGGGTTCTATTCTTTTATCTTGGCTGAAATTAGGTTTAGCTACTACTTGAGTAAGCTTTCAGATAAATACAGAACGTTAGATGAAGAAGGTTTGAAGACTCTGCTTGACTTACATCTGTTTGACTTGTACTGGTGGAGACATGAAGGCTCTTCTTTATTTGTTTGTGAGGGTTTTGTTGCTTGTTTTGTTATGTTTTTACCTTTCTCTCCCCCCATTCATGCTGGGGGGTTGAGATGGAGACTGACATCCCCTATCAGTTGCTGCAGGTCAGCACAGTTTTGACCAAAATCAAATTGGAGATTTGCTTTTGGTCCCCATAAATTCCTTTCTAAACACTTCATTTTCTTGCTCTACAAAGTCTGCAGTTAGAGCAACCTTTTATTAACTGCTTTGAGGTTCTTATCTACCGTTTACATCTGTTAAGAATGTAGTTGCTGTTCTGTTGCCCAACTTTACACAACTTTGGATCTTTTTTAGTATTTTTTGAGATATTTACGTAGAAGATCTGACTGAATGTCCATTTGTGAAATTTCATTTTAAACTTGGGTAAGCCATAGGAACCAGGGCTTGAAAACAGAACTAAAATCTTTGTGAAAGAGAAGGGAAATGGAACAGAGTTATGGGCAGAAAAATCAAGAAGTTCACTCAGACAGGACTCCTATTTACCATGAAAAAAATTAAATAAGAATTATCAATTTACCTTGTAAATATGGATATTTTTAAATAAGTAAAACTTAGTGGTAGGTAGCTTATATAATTGATATTAGGCTGAGGAGAATTCAAGAAAAAAATGTGGTTGACTGTACTCAGAAAGAAGTGCTTTGTATTTAGGATGAAACAATTTTATTAAAGGTAGGCAATGTAATTAAAATATGGAGTATGTGAATTTTGAATATCATCAAATGGTAATGAGTCCAAAAGGAAGAGATAAGGTTAAATATAATGCTGTGATCTCAAGACTGTAGATTAAAAGAAAGCGGTAGTAATGAAACCTGTGTGCCAAAGCAATTCCCTGAGAAAGTTCTAGAAGGTAATAGCAGCTATTCCCAGCAAAATTAAAGGTACAGTTGGCTCAATGTGTTTTTTTTTGACAGTACCCAGTATGGAATATAACAATCATTCCCTGGACTATTCTCCTGCCTTACAGTGTTGTAGGAGTCAGAAATTTTTAGAAGTTGCAGGCAGAATTTGAGTGTTTGGTAGCCCGAGAGACTTTTGACATCTTGTAAACTTTTGCTATTTGCAATTTCTAGTGAGAAAGCTTAACCACATAAGTGGTAAATATCTTATTTTGGTTGTTTCATGCACACTGTTGGATCATTTTATTCAGCATCGTCTTGCTCTTTGGTTTTGCCTATGATTTTTAGATTTGACGAGCTATCATGGAGCCTCAGCTAGCAGCTGCTTCAAGCCTTGGGTCTGCCACACTGTTCTTCTGCAGAGTGTTTGTGTGTTTGCCTGTAGCAAATATGCATGTGTATGTGCAAAAATGCACATGAAGTATATATCTTCTGATATTTTGAGTATCAAAAATACTGAGAAGTAGTATTCAAGATACAAGTGGACCCTGGATTTACACAGTAATAGTGTTTTCTCTGGTTTTCCATGCTTTTGCCTCAGCTTCTTAATACTCAGGTTTTCCTCTCAGCTATGTAGTCCTGTCCCAGTAGGACAGACAGCAGCTCCTCACATGGGAAAGATGCTCCGAAATTGCTTTGTGTTGTGCTCAGATCTGGAGGTGATAGAGACTGCAGCGAGTCAAAGCTATAAATTTCACAGCATCAAGACATTTCATTGTTCCACTTCAAGTATATCATTGTTAATATGGGTAAAAGATGCTGTACATCAGGTGATGACTGTAAAAATGGAAAGTAAACTTTCTCAAGTGTTCTTTCCTAGCATGAGGTTGTGGTGTCAAGTGGTGTTTTGTTTGTTTTAGCCTTGGTTTTCTTCCCATAGACATTTTTTTCATTCGTAAACCTTCATGGTCGGAACCTATTCCTCCATTATGCCTCTGCCTAAGAAGAGCATTAAGAGATTTAAGGGTTTGGGTTTTTTTTAGTCCTTGCTGATTATTTCAGATCCTAGTTTGCAGGAGAACCTGCCCCTGGGGTAAGCAGGTTCTTCAGTGTGGCCAGTGATATTAAGATATTGCAAAGTAGTTGCTCATTTCTCATCCTGTTCCTTGCCCTATTTTAGAGTTGAATTTTATTTGTTTACAATATTGAGTTTCTCTCATGAGGTAACCCCACCTTTGTCTGCCTTGTGTGTGCACTGTGATTGATTTCCACTCCACCCTCCTCTTTAAACACAATGTTTTCTAGGGTTTTTTACGTGAAGGAAAACATTTTAGAATACCAGATGCTTCACCTAACTATCTTTCAATTGTCTCTGGAGCCAGCATTTGGATGCCATTCCACATTTAGGAATGGGGTCTTTGACTGCAACCAAAATAACAAATATTCTTAGAAAAGTAAATTAATAGAGAACATGTCTACCTCTGTTTTTTTCTGTGCTCTGAAGTTCCAATTCTTATGCATGGAATAAGTAACACCTACTCAAATGATAA
The DNA here is from genome assembly GCF_049639895.1 of Pseudopodoces humilis. Lineage (NCBI taxonomy): Eukaryota > Metazoa > Chordata > Aves > Passeriformes > Paridae > Pseudopodoces > Pseudopodoces humilis. The sequence goes on from NC_142205.1 coordinate 41,196,253, forward strand.
TCCTCATTAACTTTGTCAGGTAGAGATGGCAGGATAAGAACTAGATACTTATTTTCTAGTAGTATTTTTAAATTCTGCAGAAGATGACACAGCACTATTTTGTTTAAATTGTTGAATTGAAAGTCACCTTTAAATTTACCCTGGAAAATTATTTGTAATTTAATTTGAGATAATTTAAAGGATAATTTCCAAGATTGCCTTTCTTATTTAGGGAGAGCCTAGCAATTGAACTATTATTTGTTTTGTTTTTTTCTCTCTAATGGGTTTTGGGAGAATGAGTGAATTCTGCAATCATGAACAGCCTAATGCATGCTCTGCTGAAATCTGGATGACCCTGTTAAGTCAAGCCTGCGATGACCCAAGCCTGGCTGTTGGTAGGCAATGCTGAGAGCAGGGACTGGTGTCCCTGAGGACAGTGCCAGTGCCATGCTGATTGCCAGTGGCTCTTTGGAAACCCTTTCCAAAGGAAAAACTGCTTGCTATGAGATTAATTTCTTGGTTGCTGCTGGATCCACTACTGATCTCCTGAGCCTTTTCCCCAGGTCTCCTGTCTCTGCCTTAGGAGGCTGTAAAGGTGTTGGGGGAGGAATGAAGGGAAATAGATGCTTGGAGCACAAACTGAAAAATACTATTCAGATTTGGGCAGTATTTTCTGACCTTATTCACTGCAATAATTAGACATTTATGAAAATACAGGCTGAAGTGGTACCATGCCAGACAAAATGTAGTAGAAATCTCAGATCAAGTTGCTAGTACTTCCTTTTCTGGCTCGCTTTCAACCGTGCCTGTGAGCGCAAAGGAATGGCATGTATTTATACGTTTGTAAATAAGATCCCACACATTTTCCGCTTGAGAACATGCACTCGGACCTTTTATGGTCAGGAAGGGGTGTTTCCCTCTGTCTTGTGAGCTGCCCAGAGAACTACACATTTCCAAGTATGCAGTTCAGAAGCTTAGAGCTAATACTTTGTAAACTTCAGTTTAAATAAAGAAGTTTGGGGGATTAAAGGCAAAAAAAAGTATTTTTTTTCTTTTTCCAGTAGTAAAATACTTTAAGATAAACAAATAGGTTTTGAAGTTGATGGTTTTTGCTAGCCTAAATTGCCTCATTCAGGTTTACTTGTGAAAATAGCACTTGGATCAAGCTCTCATGACTGTGTGTCTTCTTTCCAAAATGTCTATTTATCAAGAGATTCAGTTGATAATGTTTTTTTAAAATATCTGAAACTCTTTCTAGATACTCAGTTAATGATAATGGATCAATAGTATTGAGAAATAATATTCTTAGGGAGAAAAACCTCACAAACCAACAAAAATTCACCTAGATGAAATGGAAGTATTTCAAAAATAGTTTTTTGCAGGCCTATTGCACTTATCAAAGAAATCTTGATTCAATTTGAGCTATCTCCAGCCCTGTAAGATGAATGTAGAACACTTAAATGTCACTGTCAAAAAGTATCATTGTCTCGAGAAGGCACAAATGAAATAATTCACTTGTGTAGCAATTTAGCTGCAGAAAGCACAAGAAGTATGCTCTTTCTTTTATGTGAAATGGTAAAGTGTTTTAGGGAACCTGTAATGTGCCCTACAAAATGTGTCCAGGTGGGATTTAATTTTCCATCAGCTGTTTTGGAAACTGCAAATAGTCTGAAACTGTACAGTTGGAAACACTTGAACTATGATACAAGAGCTAGAGATTTTTTTTAGGTATTGGAACAGTTTTTAGTTCTTATGCCATGATGCACATGGTACTCCACTCTAGCTTTTATAATAAAAAGTTTTAAATAGATTTTCTTAAAAGTGGTTACTTGCTGTCTTCAGAATAATCAGAAAAAAACCCTTTAATACTTTCTGGAAAAGAAGAATGCCTACAGGAATAATCATTTGTTGAATACTAAAAGGGGTAAGTTTCAAAATTTCCACTTAGTTTCCCAAAGGTGCATTGTACCACATGTATCTTTGTGCAGTGTGATGTGAGAGTTGCCATAGAAGTGTTTTTTTTATTTCAGGACTGTTTAATTTGGTCTAAATAAAATGACAACAAGCGGAACATTGTAATAACAGTATGTGTCATACATACTAAGCATGTATTTTCAGTTATAGTGCCTTTAGGTGTTTTAAAATATTCAGTTTCAAATCAAGATAGTCTTTGGGAAGCTCAAGGTTTTATTCTAGTCAGAAAAGATGAATTGCATGTAATAGCCAGTTCCCTTTCACTTAGGCTGCCTTTGGTCATACCATTCTGCAAAGGCAGAATTGGTGCAGTTGAGTCCACAGTTAAGTTCAGTTTGCAGTCAGTGGAGACACAAAGAATTAGGCTTAAAAATTTGCAAGTGGGCTGTGTGTAAGTTTTCAGAATCAGTCCATACAAGCAGGAATTCAAACAATTAAGATTACTTTGCAGATGTTCATAATACAGAAAGCTTTCTCTCCAAGGTCATGTTCTTACATTTGCTGGTGCTATGTAATCTTTGAAAATATGTAACTCTACCACAGATGAACCAAGAAAGTAATTCCTGTTCCAAGGAAGTAAAAGTCAGTGGCATAACAGAGTTTCTAAGGCACTTGCTCAACTAATGTCTTTGCTACTTTGTGTAGGCCTAGAAATCCCAGTGCCACTAGTTAATTAGTGGTGTAATCCTGAACTTTGCTCAGCCAGAGGCAAGCAGAGCTATTATTTAAGTGGAAATAAGTGAGCAGGATTAAAACAGAGAAAATTGGGCCTCAAGGGGATCAAGTGTATTCTTAGAATTCAGTTGTTGTCACTTAATGTGTTTAATTATCTCTCGATTCACAGGGCATGCCATGTGCAATTAGCTGGAGTTAGTTACAAATAACTAATCCACAAATTTTTGAGTTAAAGCTGCCTTTTGATATTAGACTAAACTATGTCTTCTATGGGGTATTACACTAGAAACCAGGACACCATCTTTTTATTTTCCATTTTTCTTTAGTTTTTGTTTCTCCTGCTTCCTTATGTCAATTTAATTACCTTTTGTATTCTTTTTCCATTTCTAGCTGCCGATGATTGTTACTGGTATCATTATATGGTATGGGTTATTGTCTCCTCTGAGTGATTTTGTAGTTGATGTTGGTTAGTGATGTCATTGCTGAAGGCCTGACCTAGGTGATTTCTCAGAGGTCTTCTTGACCTCTCTTTCCTGTGATTGCCCATCAAACTTGTTCCTCAGTCAGCCATGCTCAGTGTCATGGAGCTAATTCATATTTTAGGTGTGAGTCACATGCATGACTTAGACAGGAGCTGATTCTCTTCCCTTAGGTACGATGTGAATACTTTGATGTGATCAGGAAACTCTTCATAGGGACTCTGTGCTGAAAGATCAGCTGCTGCTTCTGTGCAATGCTAGATTGGGGTCAAAATGTGGAGTATTTTGTAGATTCAGATCTATTTCTTCTGCTCTGGTGACTAGAGATAGTTAAACTATAAAGGTATGATAAAATAAGGTGTTTTGAGATTGCAGCCTGTGCATTGTAGCTGCATACTCAAATACGGCTGCAAAATAGTAATTTGAACCTGACTACCCATGTAAAGTATCAGATTTCATATTCAACTGAAGAGCTCTGTTGTTTTGCATCTTATATGTGCTTTTTTAATGGGCTTTGTACACATAACATCAGTTTTTGCTCTGAACTACACAAAAATTTATTTGGTTACTTAAAGGCTACCTCTTGCTTTGAATGACATTGAAGCAGATGGTATCTCTGTTACCACTGAAGTTGAAAACATTGTATGGAGGGAATAAAGGAACAAAACTCTGCAGTTGTAGAATCATCAGTGAAAAGTTCCAAAGACAAAACCTTTCTGTGATTCAAAGCCTTGTTAAAGATTCTGGTGGCTCTTTCCAAACTAAGCTTGATAGGAAGGCTGCTTTTGTGAGCCTGGGATATATGTGCGGGCTGTGGTTGTGATGGCATCAAAGGGTTAAAGTTCAGTCTTTATTTTCAGATCTTTTGACCTTTAAAGCAGCAGGTCATTAGTTTTTATGTTCTATGGTTGTTGGTTTTATATCTGAAATTAGGAGAGGCAAAATTCCTAGCTGTCAGAGCCCTGAAATTGTTTGCACCATCAAAAAAGCTTAATGCAATTTTTTGTGATGGCCATGTATGCAGTGTTATTGTTCTTCCCAATAGCAACATGATCTGCTTTTAAGTACAGCTTCAGGATAGTCTTAAAAGTCTTTTTATTGTCATTGTGGCTAGTTATCAAAAGTCTTGTATTTGAGTGAGGAGAAGGTAATCCAAAACCTTCCTTAATAACAGGAAATATTTGCCATTTCACCTCCAATACAAAGGAATTCATGTTTGCTGAAAAGCTGGGTCCTTCTAAAGGTCAAAACTGTGGGGCTGTTGCATCCTTTGCTTTCACAATTCATTTCAGTTTTGTCTGTTTAGAGTCAACCTTTTTTGCATTCCCACCAGATAGTGATTGGTTTGGGTTTTTGTGGTGTGGGTGGGCTTTTTCTTACTATATGTGGGGTTTTTAATGGAATGCAGAAAAATTGTATGGAAATAGGATTTTAAAGGTTTTGGACAGGAAAACTGAAGTCCTGTTTTTATACCGATGAGGCAGGGAATGTGACACTGAGTGTGCTATTACTAAGTTAGACTCAGCTAAAGTTGATTTTATTGCCAGTTTTATATTTGTAATAGTATCCTCTGTTGCTGCTCAAGTTCAGGGCTAAGGTTATTCATTTATTAAAATCGTATTGAAACAGAAGAATATTTTGGAGATGACATAATTCAAAGTTGAAGTAATTGATGGAGGCATTTTCTTTGTCTTCTGCTGTTAAAGTACATGCAGTTCATAGAATAGGCAGGAGGAAAGGTAAGTTTTTGTTGTATTTTAAGGCATTTGACCTTGGCTGGAAAGTTTACTTCAATCTCAAGGTTTTCCAGGGTTTTTATCCTGCAGTTCTGGCCTAGGTAATTATTGTCATTTGTGCATATCATCTATGTCATTACAAAATGACTGACCTATCTTTGCTGTGAGACAGGAGAGCAGAAACAAAGCTAATGTGTCTTGATACTCTTCTTATTAGTAGTTTCTGACTACCTAAAAAGCTTGACTCCTGTGTATATCCAGAAATACTCTGCTCCTGGCAAGCTGAGGTGATGCTTTTTCATCATCTGAGCTGTCTCCAAATGCAGATGACATTTTTTGCTGAACTTCCCAGATGGCTTTTAATTGAGTACTTTATTCGTGTTATGTATGCTCTTAGAAAACTGCAGTGCCAGTGCCTCTTCCTTGCAGTAAAGAAATCTGCTGTTCTTTCCTCAGGCTTAGCACGTGATGAGACAGATACAAGACTTTTCCTTTATCAGAGGGATTTCAAACCTTGTGTCTGATTTACATGGAGAAAAGCTGTAGCATGGCATTTCAGGATCCCTCCAGGAGTATTTAATTCCATAAATTTGAACACATCTCTGAGTAAAATTAAAATATGAGTTAAATAGTCCTGATGTTTAAATACCCTAGGAAGTTCAGGAGGAGATTTTTGACTTCCAGATCTGAGTAGATCAGCTCTGACTGGGGCACTGATGTCTTTGAAAGAAGAGGGGTTTCTTTCAAAGCAAAACTCCCAAAAAGCACATCTTCCTCCACCACAATGTTTACGTTCCTTGAGTTTGCTTTAAGTCTTTTCATGGTACACATACTGATTTGAGCTGGGATGACTGTGTGGTTTGTTCTTCTTTAAATAAAGTTTTTCTTTGCAGCAGACTAATACAGGTTTTCAGATTTGTTTGGAAACCAGACCATGTGCCAAACAATGACAATGCACATGAGATTTTTTTTTTCTTGTAACTTTCCTTTCATGTTTTCATACTTTGAATGTACAATTTTTATATTGTTCTTCTAAAAATTTATAGTAGTTTCCTTTTTTTTAAAAAAAAACAAGCCAATCAGCAAACAAAACCAATGAACATACCCTGTCACCCCAAAAAAACAAAGCACATGCATTTGTCTGGCATTATGTTTGGTAAAAGTAAAATTTATACTTTCGATTTAGGTTGTTACATAAATGAATGCTAATCTGTTAGAAGAATAGTCTGTCGTGAGGGAAAAAAAGTACTAATCTGCAAAACATGGTTTTAAGATCTCAGTTTTCAAGGGGCTTATAAAAATGCAGTCATGTTGATAGGTTTATAATATTTAAAATATTAGTCTTTGGTAATTCACATTTCAATATTGTTAGATAGTAAGTATTGCTGTTGGTGAGATGCACTGGTTGTCATTTTATTCCATTTGCTACATACAAACTTAAGAAAATAGCTGAACTCTCTTCAGAGAGCGTCAGTCACTTTAGCTTCTAGACTTCATTTCTCCATTATTCTATTCCCCTCCAGCCTTTTTTTTTCCCCCTCTTGTTTGCATAAAGCCTACAGTGAAGTGTAACTTGAGGCCCGTTGACTGTGAGATTTCCAGAGATCTGTTTTGCAGCTGACCCTTTGTGCTTTATTAAGAGTAAAGCTAAAATACAAAACTTAGAGAATTTTACCTGTGCAACAGGTAATAAATATAATTACAGCTTAATGCTTGAAGTATTTTACTATCTTCAGAGACTCTGGTGTTTGTTTCAAGAACTCAAGAAATTTGCAAGAGAATTTGATACAGCTTTGGTTTCTAGAAACAAACAAGCAAAACAAATCTATGAAATAGAGTATTTGTCACAATTTGGATGATACTGTGAGTGTGAAATAATAATTCTGTACTTATTAGGATGTATTGATACTTTTTTTAAAATGTATTATAGATTTGAATGTAAAATAATGAAACCCTCTTGTTTAGAGATCTAAACAAATAAAACAACAAATGTAGTCTTTATTTTTCTGTAATATTAAGTGTGAGTCTTCCAAACTCACAAATTTAAATGTGAATAAATAGTATTATACCTTATTTACTTCAATATTCATAGCAGCTGGTGAACAGGCCTATAAAATGGATACTTTGAAAGTTGTGACTTGGTGGCTTTTTTGGTGCCCTGCTTTTATTCTGAAAAAAACCCATTTTTGGCCTAAGTGAGAGGGAAGTCAACTGAGGCAGTTCTGAATTGTGGCCTTTGAGATTCTGATTTTGTAGTTAATATGATGTGAGAAATGCACCCAGTTCAACTGAACTCAGGGTTGGGGTTGACTGTCATAGTGTTATCCCAATTTAAAACTGAATTTAGTTGCTACAAATTTTGAAAGCTCAGTGTATATATGAATAAGAGAGTTTTGCAACTTCTCATAAAGGTGATGGGTAGCTCCAATTTCCAGTTGTTGCTTTCATGTTGTTGAGGTTCCTTTGATGTAAATACCACTGACTTCTGAGACATTTTACATAGGCCTTCTTTTTTAACATACAAGTTTGTACCACACTCTTGTTTTGTTTGGTCTGTTTTGTAAATAGAAAAGTAGACTGTTACTGTGGTGGTCCTATTAAGAACTGGAGCATGGATAAATATGTAGATTTTCAGTGTCCAGAAAATTCTAATTGCTTGACAAGTATATGAAAAAATTGGATTTTCACGTAATCAATTTGATGAAGGCCATTATATCTGAATTCTCACGGAACCCATCCACTGCAGAAACCCATTGTATAAACCATAAAAGGAGAGTTCTTTTGCTTTAAATCGAGATGGTAAACCTGAGAGATAGGTGTAAAATTTAAAAGCTTTTTAATTTATCATCAAAGACGTGCTGTCAGCATTAAAATGTTGCGTTGGCATGAAGGAAAAGTGAATGTTGGCCCTCTGCATGTGAAGCAGTGGAGCACTGTTCCCTTCAGTCTTTGCTCTCCTCTGTAGTTAAAGAGGAATGAGACCCTGTTGGGCATGCACATCTCGGCAGCACCAGCCTCTGATCTTTTGAAGACAGTTTTACACGAGTAGTGGGATCATTCAAGGCCTGTGGAGCCAGTCCCAGTGAAATGCCTGGCAGAGAACTTATAGGATTGGTCTTCACACGTAGTTGCTGAGCTGGTAAATTGTGATTGTGTTCTAGATCTGTGAATCTAGAAGATACCTTGTCTGCTGTGCTCCGTGAGGTCAGGTTAGGAGACAGTTCAGACCACCTGCATAACTTAAAAGGTGTGATGTTAACTATGAGATGAGTTTCTTTTTCTCCACAGGAAGGTGAAGACAACTGAATTGTTATGTTTGGTGCTTCTTGTTGACTTGATTATTACCTTTTCTAAGCTAATAGGCTTTGCAGTGTGACTGGAGTTCTGAAACTGTCCCTTGCTTTGGTGAGAAACCACTAAATAAGTAGAGCTGATTACAAATTGCACAAAGTTTTTGCATCTACAAAATAAATCTTAGGACTCTTATCCTCCCTCTTGCGTCTGTCCTGTCACCTCTTCACGTTCCCTATTTTTCTTTCTCTCTTTTTTAATGCTGCTTTTATTACTTAAGCTCACACAGGTGGTTCTGTCAGGCTATAAAAGTAGTTGCTTGACCAATATAAAGAGACTGCCTGAATAATGCTGGTTTTTACATTTAAGACTGATTTTGCTCAGAAACCCTTACACAGGATTTATGCAAGAGAGCAATAAATTAAATGTAACTTGTAAAACATTCTGGGATACACATGGGATACAAGATCATTCAGCAGCAAAAATTTTCCCATGAGTTCTATGTTTCTAAGATATCTGGCAAATTGGTTCATCAATCTTTCCTGTTTACCACTTAATAACGGTAATAGTTTACTTTACATATTATTTTTTGGGATAAAGTTTGTTGAACAGTCCTTCGGGTCGTGTGACCAGTGGCTGATGGAGTTCTGTTTTCAGCCCATGGCTTTTCTGGCTTGAAAGTAAAAAAAAAGTAACTTGAGATATGTTAAGCATGTTATTAATTAAATCAGCTGTTTAAAGTGAATGTGGGGGACAAATTTATAATATGTATATTCTGTGGCTCATGCGTTTGTGTTAAAATCTGGTTTTTTTGTTTCTACTTCTTACTGTGAGAGAAGTTTGTATTTTTTAAAATGAACATGTTCTGAAAAAATTGTTCTTCATAAGTGCTGAAAATAATGGGAAACTAAGAAACTGTTCTGATGTAACTGTCTTGCAATGTAGAGTAGGTTGGATGAATGAAAAATCAAAAAATAGTAGGCTGCAGACTCTGAAAGTCCATGACACTGGCAACAGTAAGTTTGCTTTGTCCAAAAAAAAGGTTTTGCAAAACCTTGCTACTTTGTTTTATGCACAGCTTCTTGTTTTGATTGTTGGCACATGGAGAGGCACTGTTACAGTTGCGTGATTCTGGCAGGCCTTGAGAAATACAGATTGGTTTTTGAGCTAAAACCCAATGAAAAATTAAATCAAACACTCTGAAAATACAACTGTCCTGAAAAAAATATAAATAAATATATTTTTAGTTTGTTACTATAAATAAGACTTAGGTTTTGGAAAAAAAGGTAGTAAGAGAAGGCCTGTTTTTTTTTTTTTTTCCCTTGAGAGGGAAAATGTGTGTATATACATGTTTGTATATATATTTTTTTAAAAAAAGCATATATATATGTATATCAAATATTTTTATGTGAAATGCTGTAACAGAAAAATTTGGGGTTTAGATGATGCTTTTGAACTTGTCTAGAATCAAGCAAAGTTTTTAAAAATAAACATGGTGAAGTGACAGGTTATGTACAATGTGCTACAAATTTTGGGATGCATACATATATTTATGCATATGGTTGAATCTTTGGTCCTATATGTATGTAAATGCACAAAATTAGCAATCCTTTTGAAATTAAACGTTGTAAACCATTCCATTCCAGATTGGTTACAAAATACTAATCTCTAGCCCTATAAAAGCAGGAATTTACTGAAGGAACATGGGCAAATCTTTAGTACTAGAAATCTGAGCAGTGTCAGTATAATATTGTGCATGCTGTTTAAATAATCCATGAATTAGTCACACATTTATCAGCTTAACATTGCGCTATTCAAAACTTCACACTGGACAGCAAACACTGAATCCCATAAACGTTTTTCCCAAAAGCTAATATATGAGAAGGCTTACTGAGGCCTTTTTTTAAGGGTAAAAAAGGAAACAAAACCCACCGAACCCACAAAATCCAGCAGAATAGTGAAGGGTTTGTTAAGAATATTTTGAACTGGTTTTAAATTTTTATATGTCAGTATTAATCTCAGCTTTCACTAAAGTGCCGTTGTTGCATTTTATACTCCATTACTTAGGATTTAGATCCCATACTGATCTGATGTGGAAAACACAGAGATGACTCTTTCCCAGGAAACAAAATGTAGTTTTGTTTTTTTTCCTTGCCGTCTACTATGCTTGTGTAAGATTGTTGCAGTCACAAAGCAGCATTTTCAACATTTACCTGGATGAATCCTGTAGCTCTGTGGTTCTGCCTGACCTGACACAAGTAGTCTCATGAGCTGTGGGAAGCAAGAAAATAGTTACAGGTCTGTGCCAGCTATTATATATAAAGCTAATTTTCTTGCCAACAGCTGCAGTGGTCAGTTCTTCCACGCCAAGTAGTCGCTGTGGTTGCATTACACGTGGGTTCTGTGAGGATGTCTTAACTGCATGAAAATAATCCTAATGGCTTCAGGATGCCTGCTTCATTGTCAGATAATCATCATGGTGGACTTGTTAATTTTCAGGCTTAATTAGATGTCTTGAAAAGTATCAGTCTCCTAATTAGTGTCTGCGACATAAAATCTGCAAAGTACTACAGGTATAATGATGGGTATTTATCTTTTTTGAGCTGGTACTTTTGTAGCCTGCTCTAGCTCCTCAGCAGCCCTTTCTGAAGACTTTCATGACAAAGGCCAGAAGCAGTGTCTAGGACACCTGGCTTAGCCTTGCTGTCTCAGGAACTTGCAGTGAACAAACAGCATCCTTTGTCACCTTTGCAGAATAAAACATGGCATGAGTATCCTGCGTTAAAGATTCTCTTTTTTCTTTGGTCATATTAGAGTTAAACCTGGTGAGAGTTTAATGCTTGTTACAAGGACATAGTTGCTGTGCTTTGTTTTTCTTTTTTTTGTTGTAATTTTGCTTTCTCCTGAAAGTAACAATTTTGGTGTCACTCACGGTCAATGTGCCTGTACTGTATCTCCTGCTAATGATAAAATGCTAATGATAAGATTCTGTATACTTGAATATTGTATTAATGACAAACTTCTGACTTCTTGATTTTAGCCTGCCTTTCCCATTTCAGTTCACATGCTCGTGTGAAATTCAAGTTAATTCTTTTATTGGAAAATATAGTAGCTTGTGAATGTGTTGGCCTGAAAAACTGCATTTTGCTTCACTGGGTGTGTCTTTTCTTTCTTACCTCACACCTATGGAAGACCCATTTTTTTGGTTAGTTGTGCATTTTTGTTTGGGTTTTTTTTTAACCTACAAGTAACCTCAGACTAGTAGTTTAAAAACCAAATAAATGGGTTTTGGTGCCTGCTGAAGTCATTGGGAATCTTCTCCTTGACCCCAGTGAACCAGTGATCCTCATTATACTTCTTTGGACCTCAGAACATGGCTCTGACAAAGGAGTCCCTTCTTGTGTACGCCTCAGGAAACAGGGACAAAGAATATGTTTCTTGAAAACATTTTCCTCTTAAAAATCCTATGGGGTCCTTTTTTATTAAACAGAGCTGAAAGGATAAAGTTGGCATTTAATCTGTGCGTGTATGGGGTAGCCTTGGATAGGTAGTGGTGCTCAGCTGCCTTGTTGAGTGTGTTGGAGGTGACTTCTTTGACCTGAGTATTGTAATCAGCTGTTTCCTCAGCAGAGACCCACCACGCACATCTTGGTACCAGGCCCCCCGTGGAGAAGCAGTGGTTGAGTGCTCTGAAGTAATGGATTTAATCTCTGAATAAATCTGAAGTTCTGCAGATAAATATTTCAGCTAAGCTCCAGCTCTGTGCTCTCCTCCTGCAAACAGAGGATTCTCTCACTCTGCCTCAGCGAGGTGTGTCTTCGTGGTGTTCCTCATTAGCCTGGTCACAAGTCCTGTGTTGAGCTCTAAAATAATGTCTTCTGTTTATTCAGAACACTGTATTTTCATCCGCCCTTGTTCCTGCTGCTCATTACTTTTATTCAGCAGCCAATAGCACTTGTCTTTTTGCTTTACTAGAGGAAGGTTAAAAAAAAAACAAAAAAAAGAAATTCACCCCATCAATTACTTTTCTCAAATAATGTACTAGGCAGTTTTGGCATATAGTGGCATAGTCGCTTGAAGAATTTTATGAGGCTGCTTCCTTGAGGTTTGGTTCTGAATCCCAAAGTGTTTAAAGTGAATTAGGCTGAATTCACAGCAGGAAAAACTTCTAGATAAAAATGTGTTAGCAAGTGCTGCTGTCTGGTGGTTAAGTTTGGTCCCTATGACTTCCTGTATGGAAGGATATAGACAGATAGGGAATATGTGAGAAACAGATATGGAAAGGAATGTAAGAACTAATCAGGGAGCATGAGAAAATATATTTCAGTTCCTTTTCTGTGGAGGAATGGCAAAATGAAAGAAATGGGAGATAAAGAAGCACAGATGCAGAAGATGATAAATACACCTTCTTGGGAAAGGCAAAATACTGGATAAACTGGGATGACTAGGATAAAATTGCAATTGATTGAAATAATTTGGTGTCATTCAACTTAACCTATGGTTACTGTAGGTCAAAACATTTAATCTGGAAAAAGCAGATATGCTGCTATACTGCAAAGCAGCCCATTTTCAGGGCTCATTTTGAAAAGATGAAATAGACTGCTGTACTAAAAAAGGCATTTTAGACGTTGTTTAATATTTCAGTGTCTTCATATTACAAATACAATTAAAAATGGTTTTTCTTTTACTTAGACCCTTTTTCACAAATGAAATGTCAGTCAAGAACTATAACTGATTTGACATTATACTTCAGTTACATTATTATTAAAATTGTTGTAAATACTTTTAAGCAATATTATTTATTCAGAGTTGTGGTACATTCATAGAGGTTTTCTTTATAACACAGATTTCTAAAGTGGAACACAGTTTATAATTTCCTCAGAATGTCAAGAACAGACCAGTTATTCTCAGTAGTAAGAAAATGTGGCTTTTTGGCACTGGAATGTGTCTGTTAAAATTTCCCTAATGCAGACCACCTGCTATTCTGATGTATCTGTATTTTTGCTAGATATACCTGGTGTGTGGGGGAAATATGTTTGTGTAGTTTGTATTGTGTGACCTTGTAAACTTAAGTTTCTTTCCTTTCATGGCTGCTGTTTGAGGCACAGCTGTTTTTTGAAAACATTTGCATTAATCTGCATTTTTTTTGACATCTCCAGAAACATGGGGATACAGAGAAACTGAAGTAGCAGCAATATTTCTTGTGAGGTTAGCTGCTCTTTTCCAGTGCTCACATTATTTTAACAACAGTTTTTTTTTCTCTTTTTGGAAACCCTGTAAATATGATTACACTGTGAGGGGGTTGTGTGATTTAGCATTTTTCTACTGTGTTAATTATTATTTTTCTCTCTGTGGGTTAGGTCCACAGTTTAGAGATTACATAAGTAACAACAGTTACAGGACAATTGAAAATGAAGTAGTACTTTACTGGAGTTGAAGTAAAAATGTGGAGAAATTGTGGAGCAAATTTCTGAGGTATTAAAGATTGAATCTTCCAAGTCTCCGTCTTGGATTGTGGCAAAATGGTACCTCAGAGTTATATTCATGTATGTTTTCAGTCTTGAAAGGCTCCAAGGTTTATCTAATGTAAACTAATCATCTGTTCTAGGGAAAAGCATTTTGCTAAAGCATTTATATGCAAAAGAAGGATTTGGAAGACTTTACATATCTATATGTGTGTGTGTGTATATTTTGATGTATATTTATATCTAAAATCTTCCTTAAGAAAAGTTTTTTTTCCACAGGATGACTTTTCTTTCAAAGCAGTAATTCCTATTAATGTTGTCATGTTGTTGCTATATGGTCATACAATATTTATAACAAGAAATTCTGTGTATGCTTCTTATCTGTAAGAAGCAATCACAGAATCATATAGGTTGGAAAAGACCCCTAAGATTAAGTCCCACCCTTGCCTGGTCACCTTCTTGTCAACTAGACCATAGCACTAAGTGTCACATCCAGTTGTATTAAAAACACAGTTTTAAAACTGTGGGCATTGAAGTATTGCTCAGCCCTAATGCCATGCTGTGTGCATCTTCATGTTACTTTGCAGTGGGTCTATAATGGAAGGATAAGTCAAACAGCCCCACAAATCCCTACTCATTAAAAGTTTAGACTATTTTAGATAGTGGACTGGAAGAGAGAATAGAAATAGGGAAAAAGAGAAAAAATGTTTTTTTTTCTTGTGTGTGCTGTGGGTTCTCAAGTTTTAAATGTGTAGTGGTTGATCCTTAGCTCTCATTGTGGTATAGAGCAGTAGAAAAAGTATTTTTAGTCAGACAGCTCCTCACCATCACTATGACTGGATGTTCTGTGTCTCTGTGTTGAGATACATACTTACCATTGTAAGTTCTAGTAGTTAAAAAGTAGTTTATTTTTATAGAAGTAAGGAATTTGATGCCTCAGCTTGTTCTTTTTTACATTGCACAGTCTTTTTGATAAGTCAATCAAACTCTATCTTTAAAGCCACCAGAATGTTTTTTGGTTTATTCTGGGTTTTTTTGGTCTCAGAAATTCCTTTAGAAGACCAGAGGGAGATGAAAAGTGTAGAGAAGGTGAATAGGCACATAACGAAACAGAGTAGATGCTTGCTGCTGGGTTTACTTTATGCAATATCAAATTAGCAGGCAATTCAAACTCAGAAGTGCTGACTTCAGTTCACTTAGATCTGAGAAGGGAAGACTGAAGCACAGTGGTAAGATTGCATTATGGTTTCCTGGCATTGTTTTCAGAAAAAAGAGGTGGAAAATGTGTGCTGCAAACTGTGAAGACCACAAAAGCAATACTTACAGTAGAATGAAAAGTGAAGAATTTCTCTGAAGAGTTTTTCATAGACAGATAAAGAAAAACGAGTACCTGACAGCCAAGAACCAAATACAGATGATGAAGACATTGCTTTGGTAGCACTGGAACATAGAAATTCAACCTGAGGAAGACCCAGTGAAAACAGTGGTGTCAGAGAGGACTGTGAAACCATGTGGTAGCAAAGACAGACTTTTTCAACTTCCAGAGATGCTGGGCAGTTTTAATTTCCCTCCTCTAAAGTATGGGACTCCTATGAGCTTGGTTTTGAAGCTAGATACTGTTATGACTTGGATAAAGCTCAAAGGAAAGTTGCAGAGTTATTTATAGTGAATTATGAGATGAATATGTGTATTTTAGCTAAGAAATACCTAAGGCAAATGTAATAAACCTTAAAAAACAATTGAAATTGCTTCAGTTCTAGGGAAAAAGGAAATTTATTTAGGTGGGTGTGAGAAGAAATGGTAGCTAGACAGACAGGAAGAAAGAAAAAAAAATGAGACCTTATTATGAGGAATAAAATGCAGCTTGAAAAAATACATGAAATTATGTGGTGGTTTTCTGAGTGAAGTGGAAAATCTATTTACTGGAGAAATTTGCAGCAGCACATGTTTTTCTTCTCCTGCCTTTTCTCCTCGTTTCCATTTTGCCTGAGAAGAAATAGGAGGACAACTGTTGTTCTGCCCACTGAACTTGCAGAGGGAAAAGTTCAGTTGTCTTTATCTCAAAATGTAATGATACTTGGCGCTTCTAAGTCTGCAGAATAACCCACAGCTATTTAAAAAGGCCTAGAGAACTTGAGAGCTCTTAAACAAATGTAGTTCATGCTGTCAGTGTACAGCAGCTTGAAAAGTGACAAATTGTCCTGCTAGTTTGCTGAATGCACCTGGGAAGAGCTGAGGCTGTCAAGCAATGGGTTGAAGATGCTCGTTCCACTTCACTCAGAAGACTGCCAAATAATTGCATGTATTTTTTTCAAGCTGCAGAGCAGTAGCTCTGTGAAAGCTTTAAGCATCCCTACGTGCATGTTCATTCCTATAACGCTGTTTTCTCCTGCCACATTCTGTTCCTGCTGTTCAGAATTGGTCCTGAGGCAGTGAGAGGTACAACAGACAATTCTTACTTCAGTTTTCCAATGTCAGTTTTGGTTTGACCCCTTTGGTCAGCTTTGCAGGGTTTGACTGTTGAAAGTTCCTGGGGAGCTGCAGTAGGAGAAGGAGAATTAAGGGAGTTGCAAACAATGAGGAAAGCTTACACAAACATATATTTTGAAGGGGAAAACTATCCATTTTCTCAGGGCTGCCTCTTATTCTTTGGAAGTTTAGGAAGTCCTGCTCTATTAAAAATTTTTTTTAAATAATTTTAAAGAATATTAAGCTGATGATGAAAATTGTGAATGCCATTTTTTTCAAGAGTGATTTAAAATGACGATTATAATGTGACTTAACAGAGAGAATTTATTCCTGTTGTAAATTTTATGACTTAATATCAACTTTCCCCTTTTATCAACTGTGCTTTCCGTGAAGCTGCTGATAATTGAGGATCTAATAGCATGATGGGGGTGTGTCATCTGAGAGATTAGTGATTTATGTGATTCCCTTGAGATTCCCATTAACAGTTGAAATTACCTAGCTTTCTATACTTTGGTGTAACTTTTTGAAATGCAGAGTGTGAGATGGTCTTTGTGAATGCAAACCCATACACAATCACTCTGAGTTCTTTGAACAGCAATATTGCAGAATCTCTTCTGAGGTGGATGTTTTAAGCATTTGCTTCCTAAAGTGAGGAAAATCTGAAATATATCACATTTATTAAACATGGTTCAGAATGGTATTTGTGTGTACAGTGTAAGCAGTACAGGAAGCTGAGCATCTGTTTAAGCATGCCTTCTGGAGTCTAGTAAAAGATGCTGTAGAATATAAGATGGCCAAATATTTTAAAAAAATAAAAATAAAAATTGAGCAAAAATTGAAGAACCAACACAGCTTTCAGGAGTAAAAATCATGTCCGTTGAGGCCTTGGTCCCTAGGGCACTATGAGAATTGCAATTATATTATAATTCAATCTTTATAAAGAATTGCGATTATTTTTTATTTAAGGCCATGCCACTCTGAATGTTAAAATACAGTTAGTTAAAAAATGCATAATACTGAGCAGCTGCTTGTGGTAATCATTCCTGTTCCATGATAAGTCATCAAATTTTCACAAAAGTAATGTAAGATTTACCTATTGTAATGGTAGCTGCAATTTCAGTAGTCACCAGCTGATAGTGCTGGGACTAGGCGTGATCTGAGCAAGCCTGACATTGTCTTTTCTAGGGTAACTGGCAGCAAGGAGAATGTATAGATGTACGTCCAACCTTTCTCCATGTGGCACTGAACCAAATGCAAGGTGTATTTGAACTGCTTATGGAATGTAATTATGCTAAAATTGGGCTAATGTGTTCCACTAGAGAACGTGGCTACTGACAATCCCATTCTCGAGCCTGTAAGATGATTTCAGCAATGTTTGAAATCTCAATACTTTATCAACAAATTTATCTTGTGAAAGTTCAGCAGTAACTGAGCTGTTTTACGCAAACACATTTCCAAAAGTCATAGGATAAATTACTTCATGTTTAAAATCTGACTAGCCATTTTTCCTATAGCAAAAAATAAAATTATAAATATATGCATTGTTGTATGTAGAACATTACGTATAGCTATTAAAAGCACAGTCATTTGAAAAAGAGTTTATTAAGTAATATAGTTAGCTAAAAAAAATAAATAGCTATAAAAAGCTAAGGTAGGTAGGTATGAATTATATTTTAATTACCTGAAGTAATTAAATGAAGTACAAGATGATTCTCTTACTGTCTGCTAGATAAACTGAAGCTTTCAGTAAAGGGATTTGTGTCAGTATCCTAGTGAAGGTTCCTTTGTAGGGAACTTCATTGAGGGGTCTATGCCTATAATAGCAACCATCAATATTTAGATTGTTTCTTTTTTCTTTTTCTTTTTTTTTTTGTTTTTGCTTTTCAGGAATTGTTGAGTTTCTGGTCATTTGGAATATATTTTCTTGTGTTTATTATTCTAGCACCCAAATATGCACAGGGAATAACAGTATTTTCCTCTTTTGAGAAATTCTGCCTTTAAATGTCTCTCCAAGAACACTAAAACAGGAGTTTCTTGGATGCTATCATGTAACATTACTAAGTAGTAAAACACATATATTGGATTCATTTAGTTGTGTGCTTTTTAGTCTCATGAGCTGTTAACTGGTGGAGAAAATGTTTGCCTTTAAAGCTGTGTTTTGTTTATTGCTTATGCTACATATACAAGCACAAACGTGGATTCAAATATTTCTACAAATTAACAGTTCTCTTTTTTGAAGTTTGAAGTTTTCTAAACAAGCTGGTTAATAAATAATGCTAAGATAATTGTGACTAGAACTAGGAGGGTTTGGTCACTATTTGACATAGTAGTCACCAAAATCAGCAAAAGTATTCCAAAAGTTTGCAATCCAAAACAATTTTTAATACATATACCAGATGTTCAGGTTCTCGTAAAACTAATTAATTATTATAAAGCTGTTGCAGGGGAAAATGTTGTGAAGAAATTATTTAAATCATGTATGCAAACCATACTGTTTACTGTTCATGATACAATTTATTGTGTTTTATATCAGCTTCAAGTAGGTTTATTCACTCCAGTTTTTCCTGATTGTACGTTGGCTCTGCCTACTGTCTTGTTCTGAATTTCTCTGAGACTTAAGAAGCTTCTCAGGCTTATTTGAAGATAGTCTTTTCAACAGCCTTTTGGAAGTACATCCACAATCTCAAAAAGGAAGGGATTAGACGTCATTAAAGGTTCAGTGAACCGTTCAAATTTAATTTGAATGATTCCAGGTTATCATACCTTTTATCAGCAAAATGCTTAGATATGCTAAGACTGACATGTAAGAAATATGACTTCTAATGGCAAAGCAGGGGTTACTGAAGTCAACATTGCAATGATACCTGCCTGCCTCAAACTTCAAAGAACAGCCTTTGTCCTCCTCTCAGGTGTTAATAGCTATAAATCAGTCTTTCTTTCCAATGTTTTTCTCACAACTGCTCACCATGTTTAATTACAATGCAACTCAGTTTAAGAAATTTACCTTGCTTCTTCTTACCTTCTCCATTTAGAAGGGTGTTATGGTTGTGTGCAGTTTGGGCAAACCCTGGGTTATTCTGAATGGCTCCTTCTATATTAGAATATGTCAAATTTAAAAAAAATATTTGGAAAAATAAATGTAAGACTTTAAAGCAAGAAGTGTAAGGAAAATTTTTGCCCTCTCAACATTGTGATTCTAATTTTTGACATTTTTTTTCTTTTAATTCAAATGAATAATACACCTTTCTCTTGCAAAATTACATATTTTGAGGAGCACTTCTTCAAATGTAGATGAAATAATATTGATAAATGACGTGAATAACAAAATGATTCTGGACTATAAGCAGATCAAGAAGACAGTGTGGAAACAAGCAGTTTGAAAGGCAGTGAATTGAGGACTTCGTGATGGTACACAGTTCAAAATGGATAATCCAAATCTAAATCTTCTGGTGAGACTGTGCTTCTGTTCTTTGATTTGTCTGTAACAACCATGTTTCAAGTGCCCTGCCTGACTCAAGCAGTCAGTCTTTTTCAAGCATATTTGTATTTTGCTCAGACCTAAATGTTTTGCAGATATGCTCTTTATTTCTCATTTTGGAAAGCTCTGTTATATAAATTCTATTTTTTTTTTAATGTAATACTTTCTGATATGTGGTGAGTGATACATACAGTGGCAGTTAGGCCACAGTTATTAGCAACTGCATCACAAATTGTGCTGATGGGGCATAAGCTCAGTGTTTTAGCATATACCCACTAACAAACATTTCTGAGAAATTATGTTTTTCAGATAGAGTGCAGATCATCTAAAGTAATGCTGCAGGGATTGCACCTAATTACTTTTCTTGGTGACTTCTTTTTTTTTTTTTCTTTTAAATAAGTTCCACCCATATTTTGTATCTGAGGATAAAGGGGGTAGGGATGGAGCACAATGCTTTACATTCAGTGTTTTCTGAATTATATGTGTGTATGTGGTGGATAGAACAAATCACCCTCTTTGAGAATTCCTTCTGCAGGGATTCTCTCAGGAGTTTACAGATTATTTGGGATGATGAGTAAAATTGCAGGTAAGAGGTCTAGTGACTTGACTTTTTATTGTCTTAGAGCTGATGAGAACCATTTTTCTGCAGAATTGTGTCTTGCAGACAGAGGAGATGGAGCTTTCTAAAATTGCGTTACTGACTTAGCTGGAGGATGTGAGAGTTGTGGGTTCTGGCTAGAGGCAGTGGACATGACTGGAATGCCCTTGAGACCAGAATTATGATCCCCAGCTCTGACCTTCCTTGTTAAATTTAGACAGCAGCTTAGTTTTGTCCTCTAATTAGAAGTATCTGAGATGGGTGAGCTTGCTGTTCGAAGAGAGTGTGGTAATTTAGTCATTGCTACATTGGAAAGAAGGACTTCAGTAGTTTAGGCTAAGAATGGCTGTCTGTGGTCAGTGTGCACAGGCCTGATACATTTGGAAATGACATGGCAATCCTTATTGGATGTAAGGAAGATGTTTATGTTAAATAGCATATGATGCATGTAAACCAAATCTGAACTTGGTGCTTCTTATAACTGTTTCAATTAGAAAGTAAAATAATAGATTAACATCCAAAATAGAATTTTGCTCTGGTTTCTGTGACTTCTTGGGGACATGGAGATAATGTTCTTTGAGGCAAAATCTCCTTGTAAGGAGAAAATTAAAATTGAGAAAGCACAACTCCCCATGTGTGTTGGCAGAGTTAAGTGTAGTTGGATAGCAGAAAAGTTTGGGGGGGTCTTTGTTTTGTTTTAAAGTGATGTGAATCCATGGTGTGCTTCAGTAGTTACAAGGGCTTTTTTTCTGTCCTGTACAGCATTATCCAGGAATCTCAGGACCAGGATTTTTCTGCATGGTCTAGTTTGCCCTTCTGAGAAGTTAATACAGGGCTCTGTGTGCTTAACTACAGAGCAGACCTAGTCTGTCATTTATAAAAGGAGCCTGTGTATTCCTGAGAATACTTTGAACCCAGGCTCAAATATTGTTTGCACAGGAGACCACTACCCCTATTAGTCAAACACCTGTTGAAAGAGAAGAGTTAGGATTGTTTGTTGTCCCCCTTCCCCCATTTGGAGGAGAAATGAAATACTCTTATCTTCAAAGCTTGAAACAGATTTGAGGCAAACTCTCTGAAGGGCTCTATTTCCATCTGCACTCTTCTTCAACACCTGAATTCCTCACACTGCTATCAATGCTTATTGCTGCAGTAATAAAATTGCGGAGATTGCAAGCCTGTGGGATTTATTTTTAATAGGTTTTGAATAAAATAATTTTTTTTTAACAACTCTTGGTTAAAAATACTATAAATATTGATTTGGGGACATCTGCCTAAAATTAATAGACTATAAATAAAGTGGTTCTTTATACAGATGTTTCTTAGCCTACAATTTCTCTAGTTAGTTTTTAGGCCCTTTTCATATATGGCAGCTAAATGTCAGTGAAGAAAGCCAGCCATGTGTATTGCATTTTATTTGTGAATTGTATCTCAATATCTTGTCAACACTGAATGTGTTTTTGTGGTTAAGTAATGTGTTTTTTTCATCATAGGCAGCAAAAAATATGTAGTTAGTTATCTTCATCAAGCTCAATGTCTGGCCTGCCTGGGTAAAAATAGGACCGAACAATTATTTCTTTACTGTTCCTGATCTCCTCTCTCACCCGAGTAAAAACCTAGTTCCTTGAACTTCTAAGAATCGTATCCTATATAAAATTTAGCAATAGTTGGATGCCTGCTTTGGCATGTGAGGCAGCCTTATGTGCAAAGTACCTTATTCCTACCTGAAAGGGAGAAGTCTGGAAGAAGTGGTCCCGACTCTCTTACTTTACCATGGTTTCCTGCTATTAGCAGAATTCATCCTACTATGAGGGATGAGCCTCCTCAGCTATTATATATGCAATATTCATGTTAGAAAGCTTTTTTGAAAGATGTTTCTTTCAAAATACTCTTTTGGATTGTTGAAGGGTGTCTGGTTATACAGGTTTGGTAGGCTAAGCTGCAGAGTGTCACAAATTCTTGGTTTATTATTGATAGCATAGTGTTTTGTTGTGTTTTAAATCTTTAAGTTACTTCACTGCATTTATCATTCACTTCCCACCTGAAGTAGTGCATCCAGCTCTGGGGTCCTCAACACAGGAGGGACATGGATCTGTCAGTCTGAAGGATCACCGAGAAGACCAGGGGACTGGAGCACCTCTGGTCTGTGGAGACAGACTGAGAGAGCAGGGGCTGGAGAAGAGGGGGCTCCAGGGGGACCTTGTTGCAGCCTTTCAGTGCCTGAAGGGAGCCTACAAAAAAGATGGAAAGGGACTTTTCACAAGAGCGTGTTGTGATGGGGCAAAGGGAAATGGCTTTAAACTGAGAGTAGGTGTAGATGAGATATAATGAAGGAATTCTCTGCAGTGAGTGTTGAGGCACTGAAACAGGCTCCTCAGAGTAGCTGTGACTGCCCCTCCCTGTCAGTGTTCAAGGCCAGGCTGGATGGGGCTCTGAGTCTCTGGTCTACTTGAAGGTGTCTCTACCCATGGCAGAGGGGCTGGAACTAGATGATTTTAGAGGTCCCTTCTAACTCAGTCTTATCTGTGATTCTGTACTTGTTTTTTTTTAAAAAAAAATGCACAGGTTGGGTAAATGAGATATTTTCGTAATTCTAATTCTAGAATTTTTTTTGTGCTGTGGAGGAACTGCAACATGGTTAGATCACTTTGTCTAACAGTGATGCAGTTTAGAAGTCATTGTTTGTTAACCCAGTAATTTTTATTTTTATGAATCTTTCCATGTTATTGTGCCAAATTTTACTGAATAAGGACAAGATACTCTTTAAATTCAATTTGATCTAAAGTAGTTAACAGTGTAAAAATCAGTTACCCGTTACATTAGTCTGTCACACAGGATAATTTTTTTGATTATAGAAATATGAAATATTGGGGGAAATCAAAAGAAAAATCTGCAAATATATGTGTAACTTCCTTTTCTTTAAAACATGAGCATAGGCATGTTCAGAGGCCTGTATGTGCCCTGTCTGAGAAGTGGCTAAAGGTAAACAGATCAGTAAATATGAAAGAGAATAAGCATAACCTATGTATGAATTCTTTCCCAGGCTGTAGCTCATGAATCAGAGGCAGTTCCTGTGCACAGTAAACTTCCATCCTGGTAACATGTCCAGCCTTCAGTCTACTTCACTCTGGATATCTTTTCAGGACCCACAGTACTCTGCTGTAAAGATGTTTACAGGTTAGCCATGGATTTTTGTAAAGAATTGTGTTCTTTGGTTTTTTTGAGCCTACTATCTGCAGTTCCTCAGTGACTGGACCTCTCCTCACCTTTTTCTGTGAACCTTGTGCTATGACAGAAGCCTGCCCATTTTACATGCCAGTCTTATCCTAAGGAAATGGAAATATTTGACGGACACAAACCTTGCCGTGCTCTTAGCTGCCAATTTGGTGTTCCTATGGGTGTTCCTGTGCCTGGCCCTGCTCTGCAAAATTTGTGTCACTTCTAGCTTACAAGTGAATATTGTGGCCCTTAAGAGGAAAAAGAAAAACCCCATCCTTTGCATTTGTGTTGTTTTTTGCTTTTTTTATTTTTTTTTTCTGTGTATGTGTATTTTTTTTTCCTCCACTCTTACTTGTCAGTCTGATTGCACATGAAGATATAAGTGACTGTTTTTTGTGGCTCATTGGGAAGGAATGTGAGGCTAGTGAAAATATATATATATTAATGTAACAAATCTGACTTGTGGAATAGCAAATGGCAATGCTGTAAAGGGTAAGTGCAGGAGTAAATGTCCTTGAAACTTCATGTTTACCTTGAGTGAGAATGGCTGAAGCACTGTAGCAGTGATTTTGCAAATTCCTGTGTTTGCAATACAATGCATTAAAAAGTGGGGAATGTGAGTTTTTTTTTTTTTTTTGGACTACTGTGTGGACGTGTTGGCAGGTTCTTTTCTTCAGTCATTCATAGCATAAAATTTGGTGAAAATGCTTTTAGGTTTTTTTTGCTGTCCTGATGCTAGGAGCAATGATCACAGCATGGGTTTTGGGGAAGCATGCTCAAAGAATCATAAACCTCCTTTGACCATCCCACTGAAGGCCAGTTTGAAGAGCTCTGTAGTTTGCAGTGCTGCAAAATTGGGATTTCCATCATCCTCTCAGCCCTTTCACTAATCGAGTAAGAATGCACTCAATGTCTGTGGGACAATAGATGCCTTCCTGGTATAATCCTTTAATGTTACCTCACTTTGCCTTTTTTATGACCATTTTGATTTCAAGGAAGCAGAAATTTAACAAAAGCTTATTGAATAGAAATAAAGCCTTCATGTGTTTAATGAAGCGTAATTTACTATTGCTGCCTCCCTAGGCCAGCTTGTTTTGTCTCCTCTTTGGAGTGCTACTCTGTAAAGAAATCTAATACTTTGCAGTTGCTTGTTATTCACTTCATTTAAATTTGCCTATAAATTACCTTTAACTCTATTACAAAGCTTTCAGAAGATAATCAGAAGAAAACAAGAATCAGGAAGAAATAATAGCAGTTTGTTTTTATTCTATAAATCTGCTTTACTGCCAACTAGCTGGGCATTGTTTAGGAAAAGAGATGAGTCCGAAGAGAGATAGAATTTCTGGTTGGGATTGCACAGGATTTAATTTAATATAGCCAATCTCAAGGACTTCCCCAGCCACTATCAACATAAAGTCCTCTGAATTAGCAAAGAGAACCTTTTTTATTCGATATTATCATAGCCATTTTTATCTTTCTCCAACCCAGTTCTATGTATTTTCAGTGCCTTTGATAAGTCTTGTGATCACTCATTTATTTATTGGTCTTTCCTAACATTCATTGCCTAGAGAGTCATAAAGTTTGTGGCAGTGCACAATTACTTTACGATTTATCATGTTGTGACAATTGCTGGCAGTAAATGTTTGTGGTGGTAGGTGTAAAATTAGATACTGTATCAGTGACTGGAGGATATAAGATAAATGGAGTGAGACAGAGAAGGTAAGTTCAAGAAACTGATTGAGCAGTTGAGTTTTGTAGATGTTTCACTTAGAATCTACTAAATTGCACACATACACTTTGGTCATTGCTAGAGGCCATATGAAATAGGTTATTATCTGCCCTGTAATGTGACTTTCCAAATTCTCAACAAAAATTTGAGCATAGAATGATGAACAGCTTATGCAAATTAAGATTCCCCCTGCATCATTTCACCTCAAGAAGTGGCATGCTTAATGAGGAAACAGAGAGAAACAGAGCTATTCTGTCTCCTCTCATATGGTTTTGGATGCAGAGAAATGATCCATCTTTGTACTCAGGGCCAGTTAAATGCAAAAGCCATGTATTGAGTGAATACAAAAATACAATAGCTTAAAAGTAAAGAAAAAATATAATTAGATCACATTACATGTTAAAAATAAAATCAGTCACACATTTCTTCTTTTGGGTGAAGCTGGACCAGTGGCAGGTAAGGTTAAGAGAGGGATGTTTATCTCTTCTGAAGTCTTACTGTATCCCCATTTAGAAACCAATATTTAGGGAATGTTTTAGTATTGTTGTGTAGGTACAAGTCTTTTGACTGGTGGAACCAGCTTTTTTTATTTGTTTCTTTGTTTCACTGGAACATTTCTAAAGCACATTCGTTTATGAATTCCATACGATGTGGAACATTTCCTCTTTGTCCTGGCTGTAAATGTTTCATGAATGTGCCTTTTTAATTTTTAATCAGCTTGCTCTAGGACATTTCTGGTGCAAGGAACACAGTTATTTCTCACAACTTGCGAGATTACAGATTGTAGTAAATCTATAATTTTCAGAGAAAGAGTTGTGTTCTTAAAGGATGTTTTTGAGGTAACCTTGATGAGTGTGTTGGTTGGCAGAACTGGTCATAATTCTTAATCACAGAATGTTGGTTAATTAAAAATTCTGTGAGGTTTAATCATGAGTCTTCTGTTCACTATTTAATGTGCATAGCAAAGCCTGTGTATGAAATTCCAGAAATGTATTCTAGAGCTTTAAAAGGAGAAATTCCATGGGAAACATTTTCTTACTCTTCTTTTACTTCTCTGTGTTTAAGTTTTTTTCTACCTTCTTCAGTTTCTGAAGCAGATTTAAAAGCTGTTGCTTTTTCAATAATAATAGTTTTGTCTGTTTCTTTGCTATTCCAGAGAACTTTACAGATTATCTTGCAGGACAATCCTGCATGTTGCTGCATGAAATATCTTAAATGGGAAGAGCTGTCTTGTACTTGCAGCTTTAAAAGTTTTCTTCCTATTACATCTCTTTCTTCCTTTTTCAATATTTGGTCCTTTTGTAAATCCTGTTTGTGCAAAATTAAAGGCAACAACAATTAAGTAAAAGGCTATTAATGCAGAAGAACTCATTCCACTATCTTTCACATAGCATATGCAGTGCCTGCTTTTCTTATTAGGGGGACAGGTATAGTTATATAAATATATATGTATGTAGCAAAAGAACCTTCCTATCTTTAATTTAGTTCCAAAACATGAAAAAAATTATTGGTGCATAGAGTTCAAAAATAGAGATGGAGAGAGAACTTGGTTTGAATTTTGGAAAGAAAGTGGCCCTAAATTTTTTGTTTACTCTTTTTTTTAATATTGCTTTCCCCAAATAAAGTTGTGGATTTTTTTTTTTTTTCCCCAGAGCTGGACATAAGGTTTTATGATACCTACAGCTCTGTAAAAGACTTAAATGAACACATAATATTGTTAAAGACTCATGAACACATAATAATTCCTGCACATTTCCTTTAGTACGGGCACAGGTTGTGAGATTTTTATGACTTTGTTTTTCATGTAAGTAATGTTGTTGCATACTTCAGAAGATGTTTTGCTTTCTCTTCTGCTTAGTCTGCCTGTGGAGTGAGAAGTTGGAACCTATGTTCCTGGAAAGAAATTGCATTTGATAGTTGCTAGTGTATACATTAATACATAGGCATATGTTTTCTGTTTATATGCAGCAATTACAACTTAATATTGCTGGTAAGGATAGAGTAATTGGTACCCATGGAGCATGTTCTTCTTTGTATCTTGGCGTTTGGGATTCACTACTTGAATTTCCCGTGGGGTTTAGAATCACCTGATAAAAAATGTGTTCTTTTTGTAGTGAAGTTATCTTGATGTTTAAGGTTAGCATAAAAAGTTCTGCTTTCTTGTCTTATTATGTTG
The DNA here is from genome assembly GCF_049639895.1 of Pseudopodoces humilis. Classification (NCBI taxonomy): domain Eukaryota; kingdom Metazoa; phylum Chordata; class Aves; order Passeriformes; family Paridae; genus Pseudopodoces; species Pseudopodoces humilis. The sequence continues at coordinate 41,223,521 of NC_142205.1, forward strand.
TGTGAAGCAATTATATAATTTGAAGCTGAAACCATTTTAAAGTTCTCAGGAATAACATCCAGTTCTATAAGCTCTGTGTTAATCTTAAACTTGTCTTTCTTGGTAGTTCTGCACACATGCAAAAATAATATTTCTGAAGGTTCTTTTTATGTTCTGATCAGTGTTCCAGGTAGTTAAAGGAGTACATGAGAAATATGTGGTGTGACTTAAGGTTTACTTGACAGTCAACTGTTGCAGTCTTTGTCCCTGTGCCTGGACCCCTGAGTCTGTCAGGAGCCAGCCTGCGTGCAGGTAAGATGTGCTGCAGAATGTAGACCAGGAACAGACTTCAAGTGTGATCATGCTTGTGGTTCTTTGTTTGGAGTATTTGGAGTTTAAAGAAATCACTCTGTAATAGATTTAATAAGTTCATTTGTAGTCTTTGGTCTTGCAATTTGACTGTGTTCCAGCTTCACTGGAGCATAATCAATCTGTTCCATGCCAGTTACTCTGAAGTTTTAGCTGGGGAACTCTGTTCACCTTGTCCAGCCTCCTTCTTGTACCAAGGGAAAGTTAGATGAGGTAGCTCAGGGCCTTATGCAGCTGAATTTTCGAAGTCTCTCAGGATGAAGATTCACAGCCTTTGTGGGTACCTATCCCAATGCTTGATGGTTTCTGTGAAACCCTCATTGTTCTCATGTTCAGCCAGACCTTGCCTTTCTGCAGCTGACCACCCCTGGCTTTTGTCCTGTTATTTGAGTCCCAAGTCACACCTCTGTGACCCTTGTGTAGGTTGTGGAAGACTGCTGTGAGGTACATCCTTTGCCTTCTTTTCTCCAAGCTTAACAAACCCAGGTCCTTCAGAGTTTGCTCCTGCACCATTTGCTGTGGACACAGGAGTGCTTTGAGCAGTCCCACCCTCAGGGGCAGCCAGGTGGGTGTTCAGCCCTCATTGCTGCAGGGGTGTTCAATGTTCGTTTTTCATTTTTGCTTGTTCATTTTTGCTGCTGACCACAATGCTTAGGACTGCAGAGCCACAACCTTATTCAGTGGCTGCCCCTGCCTGCCCTGGTCTATTAAAAAAATTCACTAATAGACCAACAATGGTAGTTTCAGCACTGTTTCTTGAGGGACCACATGGTTGCCTCTAAATTAAAAAACAAACAAGAAAGAAACCCCAAACAAATAACAAAATATCCCTCCCAAAGCTCCCAAATACCCACCCTTCATTTTCTGTGTTTTGCCAGTGATTAGTCTTTGGGGAAACCACTTCTGACCTAAGGCAGTCTTATAAATGTCATCTAAAAAATAATAAAAAATAAAGATTTCTACATTAATTCTATCAAAACAAAAAATTCCATTAAAACCACTTTATTCATTTATGTGCCTGCTCTTTGTGAAGATCTAAATTTACTTGCACGATTTCACTGACCTTTGTGGTGCTAACTGCAGTCTTTAACATTGAGCACATGAGTAAGTGTTTTCAAAGTTGAGGTTGTAAATAATAAGCTGTTTCACAGGGAGAAATATGTCTCATTGATGTGGGTTTTTGTTTGTTTGTTTTGAAGGATTTTGTAAATTTACAGTTCACATAAATACCTTATTAAGGTCACCATTAACATGCCAAGGCATTGCAACAGTGTTTTCTTGTTTCAGAATGATCAAAATTAAGAGCACAGAATAATCTTCAAAGAACAAAACCTTGCACTTCTTTTGCTTATGCAGACTTCAGAGAAATAAGACCTGCAAATGAGGATCCCTTACTAAATACCAGACTTCCCCAGCTGCTGCATGCCTTCAATATTAATTTATTTCATTACCTTTCAAAAGCATTGTTGGATATTTCATATAAATAGGTTGAAATATTTCCAGGAACATTTTGGGTCAAATTGCTCTCTGTTGGTGTTTTGGTCTCCTTGTCATTGTTACCTTGCAGTGGAGTGGTTACACCTCTGATTTTCCTCTGGAGGGTCTGATGTTGGGCTGCTGATGGAAGTACAATCTGCCTTGTGTCCCACTGGCCCCTCTGGGAAATGGCAATTGTGCTCACATGCAGCCTCCTGGAGACCATATGCTAGAAGGTATTTTCATGTTGTTCAGCCAGCTTGCTAATTCTCATCTGCACTGTCGATCTGCTCTGCTTCACAAATGGCCAGTCGAGATCTGAGCAAAGAAAAGTTAGGAATGTTGAAATAAGATCAGCAGATTTTGTAGCAATGAGACTAGAATTGCTGGAAGGTCAAACTAAAATTTTCCCTCAAGTTGAAGGGGGAAGAGAAGGAGGAACAGGAGGTGAAGTATTTCACAGCCAAAGTATTGTCATTAGCCTTTCTTTTTGCAAAACAGTTGATTTAAAATTAACAGCTAATTTGTTATTTTTGTTAATTGCTTGCATTCTTATTCTGTGTATTTATGCATTGTTTCTCAATGATAATGTCCAGCAGAACATCAGTCCTTGAGGTGGAATAGTATTAGCCAACAGCATTATTAGCTCTTAGCCTTTAACATTTTTTCCTAAGTAAATGACCAGACCTCACAAGAAAACCACATAAAATCAAGCGCTGAAGCTCTTTTACCTCACATTCATTCTGCTAGCCCAGTTTCACTTCCAGCAAAGTGAATTATGCTGCTATTTAATTTGGTATTGAGAAGAGAGAAGAAAAACTTTGAAAGTTCCTCCTTTACATAAAATGTTAACACCAGTTTGGTTATGTGCTGATCTTTTGAAAACTGAGACCTGCACTGCTTTTAATGCCAATTTCTACAGTACTTGAATTCTGACTTTAGACCCTGACATTCAGATCTTCTGATAACCTTTGGACAATCCTTTGTAGAGGCATAATAAAGTGTTCTTATATAAAACTAGAAGCGATGCTGGCATTAGCCTGAATAATCTGAGAACTTGAATTTTCCAGAGCTGGAGCTGGCAAGACGAGACTGGAATGCATATAATCTGCAACATCTGATTTTCAATTGTGTACTTGTTTAGAATTTTAATATAGATACAATATTAATTTTAATACTAATTATGCCATCTAATGACATGTTAATTTTTTTTAAGGCTGGAGACATATTAGACAAAATCCAATCTGCCTTTTGTCATCTCTAAGCGTGTATCCTTTTTGTTGTGGAAATATTACTGTGGTCAGAAGGAGGATCTCATATGGAAAATGACAATTTTTTAATGCTGTTGAGCCAGCCGGTAGGGTGAGGGCTATAAGAACTTCAGAATAATGCCATCTGGAGCTCTGAAGTCTGCCTCAGAAGTATTTGGCAGTTGACTTCATCAGGTCATTATGTCATTTTCAGATCAGTAGAGTGGAAGAAAGTTGGGATTCTTCCAAAATTCTGTCTTTCAATTTGGAAATGGTATTTCTATGTGTTGCCTTTTTTTTTTTTTTTTTTTTCCCCCAAAAGTAGTAAAGTAGGATAAAACTGTCAGATGTGCCTGCCACTCTGGTAGAAGCTTGGCAAATATTGAAAGATGGGTTTTTAAATTTTCCCCCCCCGCCTTGAACATGGTGACATACACAATAAATTGCAGTCTTTGAAAGTGGAACACCATCTGAACATACTGTCAAAAAAATTTTAGTGTAAATCTGTCCCTGGCTTTAGTAATTTAGCAAGATGATTGCAAGAAGAGATGGTGGCTGTTCCCTTAACAAACTTGCGTGGGATTTAGGAAACTGATCAGGTCCTAGCCTGAGGAGGTTTTCCCAGGATTTTCAAACATCTCCAGTTTCCCATGAGGAAGATGGCCCTTTGATGCTGCTAGAAATGTGCAGTGCTGACCTTCAGTTGAAGCAGAAGGCCAAAGTTGTCTGCGTGGTGGTGCAATCTGTGCCCCCTTAGCAAGCTCCAGGCAGTGCCCTGCCTGTGGGGAAGAACTCTTCCAAGCTGCTGTGCTCTCCAGCCTGCTGCTCAGCACTGGTGTACTGCAGACTGTGGCCATTGCAATGCCCAAACCTACCCGAGTCGAGTGGACAGTGCCAGAGTGCCTGTTGTAGGTTGGCACCACCATGTTTGCACGTTTTACCCCATTTCTGATGTGCCCAGAGTCCCTGTGGGCAGGGAGCCGCTCTGCCCAGCTTGCCACGGAGCTGAGGCACACTCAGCAATTGCAGAATGGGTTGGCTGAGGCTGGATCCAGAGCAGAATAGTACTACAGGGCTTGGAGCTAGAGCTTGTTTATCATCGATCTGTGGTTCAAGGAACAAGCCGTCTTTTTTTCCCTTTTTTTGTTTTTTTCTTCTCTTACATATTTAGGGTACTTTTGAACTTGTGCTTTTTTGTGACTTGAAAGCTTGAAAGAGATGAATTACTCCAGTATGCTTACTCTTGGAAGCTTCAGCTGCTGCGGAGCGAATGCCAGCCTGCCTGCTGATGGGCACATCTGTTATATTTTATCTGTTTTGTAATCCAAATCTTTCTGAGACCATTTCTGTCCATGTACAGTCAATCCAGTTGCGCCATTAGCATTTGAGTACAGATGGCAAGTGTGCTCATAATAATGTTCCTGACTGCAATTTGGATTCTGTGAGACAAAGGTTGGCTCTTGCCATTTGTGAGCCTCACAAACACAGAACTATTTAATTTTGTTAGACGTCTGCTGGGCTTTGGGTAGATGTAGTCTGAAAAAATAGTTTTACCCTGAAGACCCTTTTTCTTTGAAGATGCTGCTAACTCAGACTGCCTGATATTCCTGAGGAGCGCATCCCACTGGATTTAATCATTATGAAGAATGTGTTAGTCTGAGAATAATCCCCAAGGAGATGGCAGAAGTTGGCTGTGCATCAGTGGGACCTTGGTGAAAGTTGTGAGAGTGACTACAGAAACTGGAGACCTCAAAAGTAGTAGAGAGAATAAATATTTAGACTGGAAAAGCTCTCAGATATTTTAAACAGACTTTTTAAAAAAAGTGTATTTATATAATACAGCTATCAAAAATTATGAATTTTTACCTATAGTCTGACAGAGAAAATTAGGTAACAGCAGGATGTTACAATCCTGCGAAATTACTCTTGTCAGAGCATAGGAACAGCACCAAAGCAATACAGGACATAAGTATCCTATAATTAATCTTAAAATTTTAGGAGTTTTTCTTCTGGGAGTTATTTAAATAACAAACAAAAAACTAAACCTAAAAAGCACAAGCAACCTCATTATCTGATAGTAATGCAGCCAAAAGAGAAATGACATTTGCTGTATAAAGTATCTGCTGAGAGTAATTTGTCACTAGCTGCAGCCATTAGTTAACACTGTAAGCGCCACTATGATTCCGACTAAAATAGCACTTGTTAAGTTTTGTTTAAATACCATAGCAGTAATTATACTGATGTGTATTATAAGCTTCAGCATAAAAGTGACTGATTATGTGCCTTTTATAGAGGAGATGAAAAGTAAAAATGTGGTAGTTAATTATGACGTAGACTTTTCATGGCTTTCACAGCTGTATTAGGAGAATGAAGACAGCTGCAAGAATAAGCTGCAAAAATAGTTTGTTTAGCTTGCCTGCTTCCTAACTACACACATGTCCTTCTGGAGGGAGGCACCTGGTATGGAAATGTTTCATCCTTGTATCTGTTCAAAAAGCACTCCCAGCACCTTCTTGGTGTTTGCAGAAGCACCCAGAGAGTGCTAATTTAAATTAAGAAATATTGAACACCTAGGCACTTGCATGTGTATAGTAATCCTCCATCCAGATGTTTCCAAGTCCCAGAAATAATTCGGTTTCACTGCATTTTTAGGCTTATCAGTGACAAGGGTAGTTGTGTAGAAGGAGAAAAGAAGGTGAACATGTATGAAGAATACCTAAAAACACTTTTCTGAAACAAAGACGCAGTGAATAAACTTGGAGTGTTATTGTTATATGAGCCATAAGTTGAAGTTGTTTGCCTTTGAAGGCAAAGGCTTTTTGATCTATATTCTGCTGTTGACTAGATTTTTATCTTTCAAGAGAGATGAAAGTAGCTTAAATGAATCTGCTAAAACAATGGAAAGCTACTTGAGGGAGGTCTTATTTTGAAAAACAGAGTTAATTTGCAAAAAGTAGGGTAGTAGAGCTCTCCTTTTGTCTGTGTAATTTGGTTAAACTAAAAAAAAAAGCCAAACCTTTAACTTCTGTTCTTAAATGAGAACATCCATGATTTCCATGGTTTCTTCCCATGTATGAAACTTGAAACTTATTTGCACATGTGAGTGGAAAACAGAAAATTAGTTTTAAGTCTATATTTTAAAGCTATGGCCTTACAAACCAGAAATGTTTCAACTTGTAAATATTTCAAATTACTCATTAAAATATTTGTACTTATTGTCTTATTCATTTTACAGGAAAGGAAGAATTAGAAGTGTTTGGTGAAAACATTTGTCTAAACTATTTATTTTTTTCCCCATAAGAGAAAGCAGGGACTTTTTCTTTTCAAACCGACTTATTTTTTTTTTCCCATTCCATTCACTTCAACATTTTTCAAAACTGAAAGGAGAGGTAAATCAATAAAATAAGGAGAAAGAGTAAAGCTTCATCTTTGTTAAGTAAGAAATTTAAATTCATGCTTTTGGAAATGGAAGTGGAAAGAATGAGTAATGTGATATGAAAAAGTATAATTCAGGGAGAAAAGAGGCCTTTTATTAAAAATTCATGTATTGAAAAGTTTCACCATTACTGTCAGTGACTGACTGCAGTTGATAATGAATTATGTCTTGTAAAAATGGTATTTTGTTCTAAAAAAGGTAAGAACCAAAAAGTGTAGGATAATATGGAATTGAATTGCAAGTTGTTTTTCACAGTTCAGACCGGTGAACAATCATGAATTCAGAATGTTAGGAATGTTGCGTTACATTTTCACACTTCTACATGTTTTTTCTGAGCACAGCAGTCAGTAAGACATTACTGCACAAACTAAGCTGGTGGCCATTTTGATATTCTCACCTACATTTAAATGTAAAACATAATAATAATAATTAATAATAATAATAATAATCCTGTCTATAACTAACGGTGTTGTCGGTCAGTACCTGTTAACCAGTGCCCGGTTTTGCTGCGGCAGTGACGAAACTGAGAACCCTCATTACCCATGGAATAGTTTTCTCATTTTTTGGAAACCCAAACAAAGTAAAATTACGATTTGACAAAGTAAAAAAATAAATAACTTGTGGCAGATTATATCTGGGTTTTTTGCACAGACCTACTGCGTGGCAATGTGGAAATGGGAAAGGTGGCTGTAGGTGTTTGCTGCTCTGGTTGTTTCACTGTTAGGGTAATGCTGTTACACTGCTTTCTCTGCTGTGACACACATTGTTCCTCTTTATTCATTGGATGAGTTTCTTTTTTGTTAGATCCCCACTAATCAGGGGATAGTGACCTATCAAAGTTTTCTTTAATGCGCTGTCTGATCTTGGTCACTCATACAGGAGAAGGATACTGCAGGACTGAACTTGTAGAAAAGTTTGTTTTTGTAGTTTTGTTTGTTCCTGTAACATTAGACCAGATCTGGGGATTCAGAACTTCTCTGTAGCTAGCTGCTTTGTTATTCAGAGTCCCTGCATGATACCTCACTCCTCTGGGGGCTAAGTGTGCTGCAGGCAGGTAGGTGATCCCTCCTGAGCTATTTGGACAGAACTGTGTGCTTTTCTCATGCCGCAGAGTACATATCCACAGGCATCCTCACAAACAAGATTATTTAGAATTGTGCATAGGGTGTTTTTGTGTGTGTGTATGCATGGATAAAAAAAAAGTAATGTATCTTATTTTGGTCAAAGTATTTTATTGGGTTCTGCATAGTAAATGGTAGCAAATATTTCCTGGTTATTTCCTGGTTCCTTTTTAAAGAAGCCAGTCTTGGGAAACAGTCTGGCATGATGACTAACATTTAAATTTTCTTTATCCTTTTTCATTATGTTTCCCCATGCATCCATAAAAATGGAGATTCTCCATAGCTCTTCTTCTGTTGCTGATATATTTGCAAGTATACAAACACTGATACTTGATAACTTTATACTGAACTTCACAAATCTGAGACTGAAATAAAATTCATCAATGTGCTCTTCTTTCTTTTATTTTTTCCCCTCTAAACTGTTCTTAATGCAGTGTTATTCTCTGCATGTATTTGTGCTAGACTTTTACTGGAATTTCTTTATTTTTATACTGTGATTATTACTTCCTCACTTAATTTACCTAAAAAGTATGTTATGCATAGAAACAATATGATTCTGTGTTAAAGAAACTGAATGGGAGAAAAATTAGTTTTCACTTGCCTTAATGAACTATGACTGCAGATTTAGATAAAACTTAGCCAAACCTTGGAAGAGAACAGGTATACTGTTATGTACATGTGGATGATGATAAAAAAATAGAATAGGATGACTAGTGAGTTCATAGGGGGAATAAAAGCACAAAAATGATACGAAAAATAGTATATTTTGTCACTGAATGAAAAAGTTCATAATCCAAGTGGCATTCAGCTTTGAGAACTGAGTTTGACTGAGGGTTCTTTTTTGACCTAGGTTAACAAGGCATAGCAGCTGACTTAATTTTTTTTTTCCAGTGATCTGATCTCACAGACATTGAGTGCATAAGCATTTTCTGTATATGAGTAAAAGTACTGCAGGCTTAAATAGAAGCACATATTTGCAGCTGTTTTACATAACATCTGGATTTCATCCACATTACCAGCTGTAATGTACATGGAATAAAAGAGGGGAAAAGAAGAAGAGGATTCCAGTAGATTGTGTCATCAAATGACTATGACTAATTTAAACATCTAGGTATTAATAGTGGTTCAGTACTCTGAATTTAAAAAGAAAAAAAAAAAAAGGAAACATCTACCTGCTTGCACTCCCCTATAATGATAGTAATAAATGACAGTGATCAAGGAGGATGAAATGAAGTTCTGGTGTTCTCATGTTAAGGTAGTACTAAAATCTAGACATGAATTGTGAACTTTTTTAGTGCACTTAAAGAAAATAAAAAAGTTGTTTTCTTTAGCTTTGGAGGTCATGAAATACTTTCAGATTGGTTTTTTTTTTTTTTGGTGGTGTATGTTTTTTGATTGGTTGGTTGTTTTTTTTGTTTGTTTGTTTTGGTTTTTTTTGTCTTTTTTTTGCTTAAGATAAATTCCATTGTACTAAAAGTGTAAGAATTTATTATGTTAGCAATATAAAACTGGTCTTCTAGCCCAGACTGGTTGGTAATATGAGCTGAGTGGAAAGATAATTACATGCTCTGCTGGAAAATAGGATGGGGTTCTCGTCATCTTTCAGGATTTATCTCCATGAGTAGAAAGGCACAGTAAGTATTTATCATTAGTTGGCTTTTTTCATTTATAATTATTATTTTAACTCCTAACTTTTCACAATGATACACAATTACTTTGACTTGTAACCAGAATTTGAATAAATATTATTAAAGAGAAATTTATAACACAAAAGGAAGTGGCTTTTGCTTTCCTCTTCATACAGTAACTGTAAAATCTTTAGGGGATGAATTAAACAAGTCCTTGGGATATTTAATTTGGAATTTCTGGTAAGTGTTGATGTTGCTTAAAACTTATGTGGCACTCTTTTTTAGTAGCACTAACAAAACAAATTGTCCTGTGAAGGGAATTATTAGAATCGGAAACAAGAACAGTTATAACTCAGTGCCTTCAGTGAGAACCAGAATATTGTCTTTATGAATGACTTTGGGCTAAGCTGTGAGTAGATACCCAGATTTACCAACTTCTGATCCCTGGTAATCCCATTCTTCACCAGGCATTAGCGCTTGAGGGGTATGTTCTGGGGAATGCTGTGTGTCTCCTTGAGAAGAAGGGTGGTTTTGTTATCAGCTTGAATTTTAACAGCAGTCACAAGGAAAGCAAGTGATTTTGCAAATGGATGAAGTGGGTTTACTGTCGTCTGCAGGATGTACCAGAAAACAGAATGAAAACCCAGTCTTCCAGCTGTTGGAGGTTGGAGGGAGTTGTATATGAGGAATTGCCAAAATAAAGAAAGAAACTGTACTTCCAGCCCCTTTATTAATCTGTACTATTTTTACTTTACAAAAGTTACTTTGTTTCAATTGGGCTTTTGCCTAACATTTTCCTAGACCAATCTCTAGAAGTAGTGAGGGTAAGAAGCAGCACTGGACAAAGTGCAAATGCAGACCCTTGTGAAAACTTCTAGTCCTTGTGGGAAGTCTCCTAAAGGTAACCATATCAGTACAGCAAATTGAAATGCCTTAAGACATCTTCAATCTTCTATCTGTTCTCTCACAGTTAAGTACCATTCTTTTAGTGCATGAGATGATTATGATGTGGAAAACTGCACCCAGAACAGCTGAAACACTCTGAGCTCGCAAGAATGAGTACCTGTAGCAAGGAGGGGTTCTAACTCCAGCCAGCAAACTCAAAGGCATTGCTTTCTATGTGTGTTTCTTCGAAGTGTGTGAAAAGGAAGCTGTTGACCAGAATATTAGTGGCTCTCCGATGATGTGCATAGGTGGTGTTGCTAAGAGATGGGAGCTGCCTTAAAGCCCGAATTCTGCTGGAGTGCAGCTGGTGCCAGGCTCCAGTAAGGATGGCAGAGGAAGCAGCAGGAGCAGTGCTGGCCTCGCCTCCTGTGCCCCACGGAAAGGCCCTGCTGTGGGATCCTCACAGCTGCAGAAAGCTGTGCTAGAATAATGGAGCAAATGAGAAATCCAGCTTGCAGGAGGAGAAGGGGGCACATTCTCTTCTCCTGATGTATGGAATCACTCGGGCTGCTGGTGGTGAGACTTTTACCCATTCTCTTTGTTACTCTTAGTGTGTATAACATCTCTCCAAGTCTCTGCTGAACTGGAGGTTTCCATACCAAGACTGGTTAGTTCTGATGTGAGGACATCCTTGGGTTGTAATTTGAAAAATCCCTGGAACTGTGCTAGTCTGAATCTGGCTCATTTTTAATTTCTACCCTTAATTAGTTTTTCTGCTAGCAATGATTCTAATGGCATGGACTTGTTTTAGTACATCTGTTAGCGCTGTTGACTTCATGTATGCCTCTGATATTTGATATATTTCACATTCATCCCTTCTGAAGTGGGCACAAAGACTTTCATCTTTATTAGTTTTAGGCCTGCAGCTTCAAAGATAGCAGAAACAGTTTCTCCTCTTCCAATTTGGTACAACACAAATCTTCCAGAGGCAAATGTGCATTCCCATGAGCTGAGAGTATGTGATCACTTTAGCCTTCATCAGATTTGGCCGATTTCAAAATGAGAAGATGACTTATTTTGTTGTTACTCCTTTTAATTATTATCTCACTTTCCCTTGTGCTATGAACTCCCTGGGTCTTACAAGTAGATTTGATGTTACTTCCAGAAGTGCACTTAGAAGTAATTAGACATGCCAGAAGAAATTAAAAGATTAGGATGAAATCTCCATCCAAGAAAACTTTTTTTATTGTAAACAACAGTATGAAATCTGAAAAGACATCACAGAGCTACTTCTGCTGAACTGTGAAATAACAAATAGTATTAAATGATGGAAGAATTTCTATTTTTTCACCAGTTCTTCAGTAAATGCCTGTATATGGATGCATGTGTTTTTTCTTTCCAGCAATGCAATTCATAATCGTAACTCATAAAGAATGTTTAAATAGTTTGAGTGAAAGTTCTGTACATAGGTATTTTTTAAAAATAATAATTAAAACCACCATTTCTTTGTATTGTGTGTATCCTGCTGATAATCTAAAAAGAATTAGTCTAATTATTTTTAATAGAGTGAGCTTTAATTCTTTTTATAATATACAAAATAATGGATTTGAAACCAGAGTAAAGTTAGTGCCCTATGAAGGAATGGATATCTGTTAGCAAGTCTGTATTTGTTGCATTTAAAAGAGAAGATGTGTTTTGAAGTGGGATTTTTAGTGCTCACAGTCCAGCACTGTTCTTTGAACAGTAACACCTCAACTTAAAGGTTATTTTGAAAACTTTTCTCACTGCAGAGAATCTAATAAACTTGCAGTGAAATCATCTCTTTCAGTTACATTCAGTTCTTTGAATATAGATGATACCATGAAATGCCAGTCCTCTTCTTTCTGCTTCTTCTGAAGACCTAAACCTAAGTGAGATTAACTTCTCTGGATTTAAAAAAAAAAAAAAAAAAATAATCCTGACCCTTGTTTTCCCCCACCCCACCCCCAACTTTCAGCCCCTAAACATTCTCAGTTGATTTTCATTCAGCTGTCTTTGGTTCTTGTTCAGCTTCATAGTAGTCAACATTTGGCATCTGGTGCTTCATTTTTCTTTATAGCAGTGATGCTTTGATGTGCAGATAATACTTTACCTGTGGCATATTATAATCTTAACTTCAAGCTTTCAATTTCAAACAAAACATCTGCCATAGCACATTGGACCTTTTTACTTATTTTTTTTTAATTGTGCAAGATTTTAATAAAATAGACTTCTGCTAAGGTGCCTAGAAATAAGAAGAAAATAATAAAATGGCTAAAAATTTGAGTAAGACATTAATTAACAAACTTTAGATTCATCTTTAGCATTGTATGTGTATAGAATTCTTTTTCATGCAGTGCTGTGGTGGACTGAGTAAACAACACTATGGACCATCAAAGTTTGTAGGCACTGATATTGCTAAATTTCTGCAGAGGAAAACTGATTAAATATGAGAAATATTTACTTTCTTCTTCAGCCATCATGTATAATATATATATATGTTTAGTTATTGCAGAGCATTTATCACCAAGTGATTCAGACATTCTGTTAATTGCAGTGCTAGATTATAGATTATGCATGTATTAATTGTTTTGTTCCTTCTAATTTATGTGAAAGCATAAGCTTGAGGGCTTGATATTCCTATCTTGTTTGTTTTGCAATGAGTTACTAGCTTCAATGAGTCACTAGCTTAGTGTCAAAGCTGTTGATAAATGCCTTCTGTTGGGGATGCATTGGAATTCTTAGGCATAAAAAATTATAAATGAAGTGTGCATCAAGATGTGAATCTTTATAAAAGCTGTTCTCTTTCATAGGAACTTGCTGCTATGCTTTGGAAAAGTGCTGTGCCTTAATATAAGGCACAGTTGCATTTAATTGAAATTACTATTGTTTTCTTCTATTTTAAAATACAAAAAACTCTTATAATTACAGCACGGGGATTAACACTTGAGTTGTTCTCTAGTGACTCCAAGTGTAACTAGGGGAAAATTCTTTCTATTTAACATCTCTTTGGTAAATAGAGTTCTGGCATTCAATTTCCTTGTTGTCTTGAGACTCATGTGATGTGATGTGAACTTTGAATTCCACTTGTCCAAACAGCTCTTAAAAAATCCAGTTCTGTGCCTGTGAAATTAATAGTTCTACCTTTCTCCCCAAGGAGTTCAAATGACAATACAAACTGAGCCAAATCTGGCATCCAAAACCCCTTCCAAAATGTGGGTGAAGAGACTGGAAAGTGGTTTTCACCAAGTATCCTCACCTAGTTCACTGTTCAGCTAGGATAAGTTATCAGGAAAGCAGGTCTCCTCTATTGGTGTACAGATGTGTTTCCATCACACATCAGTGTTTGTTCTACCATTGGCTCTTAAGGCAAAGCCTTTTTGTCCAGACTGAAGCCGATCCATTCAGGCAGTCTTTGAGTTTCCCTGCTAAGGTCTGCTTTCCTTTTATACTGTTTTCATGTTCTCCAGAACTGCAGGGGCACTGCAACCAACATGAATTTTAAGTAATGATTTCCCCCAGCCCTCCCACATTGGCAGAAGTCTGTGCTTTCCAAAGAATTTGAAGAATACTGAAGGGTGATACGGATGGTTTGGCAAGGGTTAAAGTTTCTAGAAAGGCAAAGTGACAGATCTCTCTTCATTCTGATCCTGAGTGACACTGAGGACAAGACTGTTGTGGAAGGCAGCATATTTCTCATGCTGGATTTCAAAATGAGCAGTGCTGATTGAGCGAATGATGTTAAAGGAATATAGCTCTGTACAGCATTGCCAAGATCCTTGGGGAGATCACAGACAGATTTAAAAGTTTTAAAGCTTTAAAACTTTTATAGTTTTGGAAAGGTTGACAAATGGAAAACTTATCTGAAACTAGAGATATTGGAGTGACTTAAGAGTTTCAAATGTCGTTTTTCATATCGTAACTGTGAAGCTTTTTTCAGATGCACCTACAGAGAGTTTTTTTTAATATTGGATTAAACATAACTCTCTAAGAGGATTTTTCCTGTCAAAGACAGCAGAAAAAAACATTAAATTATCTAGTGATAAAAGCTTGAGCTTATTGTGTGAAAAAAAAACCTAAATTATTTGTGAAAAAATAAAATCATAAGTTAACGTGGGATATAAAGTGAATGTTGGCGGCTCTGGAGAACAAAGCCTAAATCAGTGTATCAACAGGTTTCTGAAGACTGCAGAGCTGCATGTAACTTTTTTGGTGGCATAAATTGTGACTGATGGTGCTTGGACCCTGCTATCAGTCCTCCTCAAAGACACCTGCTGTACTAGATTAGCAAAAGGGTCCTTTGGAAGTGTTTTTACATAAAATAGCATGTTCAGCACATTAGCCTATGGGATACAGGTCTCTTATGGATGCTCCATGCCATATTATGCCTTTATGGTCTTTTGGAAAAAAACAAAGGTCACAGGAAAATAAGGATAAATTGTTTGCAAATGTGACATTGTTGTTCATCTGACTTCCCTGAAGGGTAAGGACAAAATGATCAGTTAGACTCGTACCACTGAGAATGGAAAGTGTTTTACTTATTTAGAGAGAATGGCAAGAGGTGTCTCCCTGAAGCTAGAAAAATCTCTGTCCTAAGAAAATTCTCATCAATTTGTCTAAACATCAGATTCTTGTTATTGTGGTCTGTCTGTGAAAACAGATCCTTGTTTCCATGTACACACGAATTTAATAGCCAGCAGGATCAGAGATGCATGATTACTGAGTTTTTAAGAGCATTATTTCTCCATGTGGTGTTTCTATACTGTACAAAACTTTCTCATTTTGTCCTTGCAGCACAAAAAACTGTCTGCTGTGGCTGGACCTGTGCTTCCTTTCTAAATTTCTTCTACACACACATACTGTTAAGTGTTGCATGATTTAACCTTCCTTTCGAAGATATTAGAAATGAATGTTTCAAATTTGATTTTGTGCTGAGTTCTGTCTGCCCGAAGGTCTTCCAGATCAATAACTGTTGCATTGCATTCATCTTTGCAGATCTGTATTCATAGTACATGACTACTTCCTGCAAAATCATCTTCTAGAAATAAAATTTTAATAAGGTGAAGACATAATTTTTTTCCAAAAGCTTTGTTTTAGCAGGCTAACACCAGCTAAAATATTTCTTGTTTAAATGGATATTAAAGATGAAACATTTTTATGTCTCTGAGTTTGGAAGTAGTGTAGCCCAGTACATAAAATACATAAAGATACCAAATGATTTCTTTATAATATCTTCTTTGTTTATCTTGCCTTTTTTACACCAGAATATACTAGAGATACATGTTGTGTGTATGTGAGGTAAGCCTGAGACAACTTTCAGCTGGTTTTTGGAGTTTCCAGTAGCAATGTCACTTCTGCCCTAAGAGTTTTGCTTAGGGACCCTCTGCACTTTTGACAGTGAACTGAATGCCACATGTGCTTCATTCTAATTACACTTGCTGTGTGTGTAGGTGAAACTAGTCCTACATGTGCTGCATTCCTGCCTTCAATTGTAGCACACGAACCCTTCAGTCTCTGGTTTCCTTTTATGTCCCCTCTTAGAGGACTTCATCACTAACTTTCTGAGTAAAAGTGTTTGCAGTAATACTTTTCAAAACAGTCTTGGGCAGCACAGTTTTTTCAGAGCTTAGAATATGACTGATGATCTTCATAAATGCGTTGCTATATTTATAGCATTCTTTACTATGTAAAGAATTACAAAAATAAAATCCATACAAACAGCAAAACAATGCAAACAGCAAACCAGAGTGTTTCAGGGCTGGTGTTTCTAAAGATTATGGTGGTAGTATTAACTTTTTTTTTTTTCTTCTTGCCACCTCTTGAAACTTGATCAGTCTGGGGTTATTTTTTTCATTCTGAATAATACCTAAAAAGAGAGGGAACTGTTTAACACATTCCGTATCCATAGAGTCTATTTATCTAGACTGAATTCCACATGGACCATGGATAATCTTTTTCCCAAATGTTTACTAGTATCTGCTCTTAACAAGTGCTGCACAATATAAACTGAAGGCACCATAAAGAAAAGGCACATAATAAAATTTAGCCTTTCTTTTCAGCAAAGCCTGACTTAAGATCAAGAAGTGCAAATTTCAAGTGGTTTGGATTTTAAATAATTTTTTCTATAAAGGAAATGAATCACATGAATTTAAAAGCATATGAAGAGCAATAGCTAGCTTTAGGAAATGAGATACAAGTAGGTTTTAATATATGGCATTGAAACTAATGCTTTTAATGGAGATGAAAGGAAATCCAGGTTCATTTCACTGTTTTGTTGAAGTTATCTCCTCACACTTGTAACCACTCTGTGCCATCCACAGTCTGGAAAATCAGGGTAATACTGCTCTGTTCTCCTGTCCCTTCCTATCTTGGTTGATATGTACAGCTTTTCAAGACTGACTGTGGGGCATGTGTGTGGTCTCCAGTACGAACAAAGATAATTTTGGATGTAGCTTCCAAGTGTTGTAATAAAATTGAAAACAAATTGGAAGTGCTGGGCTTGAACATTTTTATGTGATGGTTTTTACATTTGCTTGAGTTTTTCTGTTGTTGCAGTAGATACTATTTATAGTTGTACTTCCTGTTGATGTTTGTTTACATTTCAGAATTAAGTTATGTCTTTCAAAACTTTTTTAAATCGGTTCCCATAGGGAAAAAGAAACAATTATTTTTAGTAATGGAAAGATTACAGGTTTGAAAGTACTAATATTTCTTCACCCAACCTTCCCAAACACATAAGACTTTAAAAATACTTTTTTTTTTTTTTCCTTTATAAAGTAAATAAATAACTTTGCTATCTCTTGGTAGATATTTATATCTCCAGCTGGGCAAACCTTTTCCTGATTTCCTGGTTTACTGTTGTGTTTGTGTTTGCTTCCTGGCCCTCTCAACATTAAATGTTCCTGTGTGTCTTTTCTACTGACATTTTTAATGTAGAGCAAGTTGTACTTTTCAGGGAGACTTTGCAATTCCTTCTGTCCCACACCATTTAATCATATGTTTGTTAAAACCTGGGTGAATAACTTTCAAAACCTTTCCCTTCCTGAGTTTTCTTATAATACAGGACCACCCATTTTACCTGTTCGTTATTAAGACTGAGCCTGATGTTCTAGCCTTCCATGAGATGAACCTGGAAAATGGATCCATCACTGTATACTGCTAAGCTTTGCTTCGGCTTCAACAATTTTCAATTGAAATAAGGGACTTCTGAGTGGACATTATGTAAAATGCTTCCCCCTTCAGCAGGGGAAGAGAAAATACGAAACAGAAAACATAATAAATATTATGTAGCAGATTGATGCTCCAGAATATAGCAGAAAAGAAAAATATTAAGATTGGTCTTGTTGCAGGAAGATGAGGAAGTCCTGAAGAGCTCATGTGTTGATGAGTGAAGGCCAGGTATGTAGGCTGATTGTTGTCTACCCTGCATGCTGTTGATCATGCAGCTATTTACTGTCTGCCAGTGGATATTAAATGTATACTGGGGAATGGAATTAACTGTAATATAGTGCCTTTAAAACTTCTAAAACACTATCTGCTGGACATTTGATATCCATTTCTCTTTATGGCTTTGCTCCTCCCGAAAGAAATCATAGTTCTGGATTAATTTGATAAGTGTATTAATAGCATTGGTTGTAGGAAGAAGCCAGAATTTTCTTTCCTTAAGTGATACTTCTTCTGTTTGAGATGACTCCTGTCACTCAAGCTAGAGGACAGAGACAGGGAGAAATCCTTGACTAGAGACTGTACTTTATGATGGTTACTTATGGTATAATAATTTTACTAGGGAAAAACCCACTGAGACAAGAAAAAATATAAAAACACCCCAACAAAAAACAAAAGGATGAGCTTGATATTTATTTTATCCATAAGAGAAAAGAAGGATGTTAGTATAATAACTTTAACTGCTACTTTTTAAATTACAGAGTACTTTGTTAGTTTTTGAATGACTGAAATATGTATTTGTCTAATGAATGTGCAATGTACTAATAATCATAATTTTTTCAGGTTTAAGAAAGCATATCATATTGTTATCAGTCTGTTATAAAATATTTCTAACAGGTTTATGTATTAGCATAGATTCCTTTCATATTCAAGGCATCAGGGGCTTTAATATCAATTCCTGTGTTGCCAAGGCTTTACCTGTGGACACTGGAATAAATGCTTATTGAAACACTCTAGAATAATTAGATCTTTGAGTATGTGATAACAGCAAAAAGTTACCTCATCTAACATTTAGCAAAAGGAATTCTTTATCTTGGCTAAAATGTAGTATTTATCTAGTTTTAAAAGATGTTGAGAACTTCAGGACCAAGACTGCCTTCCAAAAGAATTTGGTCTGAAAACAGATCTCAATAGAGGTTACTTTTAATGCAAGAAGATTTACTGCAGGAAAAAACAACCCAACAACAACCAACCCAAAAAAACTACCAAAGAAACTCCACCAAAAAAACCCACCCCTGTTTAATTGCCATTCTTGTCTTTGGGCAGAAGCCAGAGTGCTAGGAAAAGTGCTGGCAGAATACTTGAAGGTTATAAAGCATGAGCTTGTAAAGTAAAAATACAAATTCATTTTTGTTTCTTGATGCAATTTGGAACCGAATAAAATGTTTGTTACTTTCTGATTAGTCATTATCATCTTCTGCAGGACATTGTCACATGGATGTGTGGAAACTTTATTATATTTGTTACTGCAGTTCCATGCTGTCGCCCATTGATGTCTTGCCCCTTCCACCCCTCTGTCCTCCCTTTCTTTTCCTTTTTTTTGTCCTTCCTCATTGGGCCAGCTGCCAAAACTCAGGGTTCCTGAAGATCTATTAGAAAACTTTTTCTTCTCTGCTCACTTCCTCTGTGTTCAGTCTTAAACATAATGTGAAAGGCAGAAAGACCTTTAGGCTGCAGTCAAATAGTGTATAATATTCATGCCTAAGGTAACAGTACAAGGTTGAAGCCAAAACAGTAACTGAAGTAAAAAGGAATAGGTTAAATTGTAGGAATGAAAAAAAAACCAACAAATACAGTTCTTCTATACGTTCATCTTGAGCTTTTGTGAACTAGAATTTTTTCACATGTCTTTCCAAGTGTGTGAGTTAAGTATGTGTCAGAGGGAGGAGTAATGTGAACAAAACATAATATTTATCCTAGGTGTTCCCACTTTGTTACTTTATATCCATATGATACTTTATAAATTGTATTTCTTACATTTTCTAATTTGGGTTAATATGTAACTATGCAAATTAGCAGATTTCTAGTTAGAGGTTGAATTTTTGTGCTGTTATGTTGACAGCTCACATGTGTATATTGTGTGTGCACTATGGGTAGTGCTCATCTCTCTAATTTCATGCTAATACTTGAAGAATCATGTCAAGACTTAAAATAGGTAGCTGTATCATAGAAGCAACTGAAAATGGAAAATCCACAGAAGATCTGTCTCAAGAAATGTATCCCAGAAAAGCTGCAGACTGTACTGCTTAGGGAAGCTCTCTTAGGAAATAGAGAAAGTCAGTATTAAGTTTTCCTTTTCTTAGTACTAGAAAAGTAGATGGTGAAAGCAAACTCTATGAGCTTCAAAAACATTTCTTGTGTGATTTGAGGCAAAAGTTTGGGAAGAACAGACTGCTTGCTTAGTTAGACTGAAAATGGGCTGGATGGCCAGGCTTGAAGGCTCAGCTAGCTGGTAGCAGGTCGTGATGGACAGCGAGGAGTCTGGGCTTGTTTTGTCTGAGGAAGAGAATCATGTGAGGTGGTCAAAAAAGGCCTCCAATTGCCTGAAGAGCAGTTACAAGGGATGGACAATGGTTAAACTCTTCCTGTTAGAAGGTACAGAGTATAACACCAGAACAAATCCTGAAAACAAAAACCACAAACAAACAAACACAAACCACAAACAAACTCAAACAAGAAACCAAAACAGCCCTCAAAACAACAACAATGAAATCCCCAAAACTCAAAAACAAACCCCCCTTCCCCCCAAAAAAAACCCAAAAAAATAAACAAGCCTCACAAAGACAACAAAATAATTATGGCTAAAAATTGCAGCTTGTGGGGATCAAATTTAATACTGGGAATAAACACCTTACCTAGAGAAGTGGTGCAGCAAGAGAGCAAGCTGTCCCAAGGCCCTGTGGAGTTTCCATCTGTGAGGGGCTTTGAGCATTGTCTAGACAATGCCAACCCTCCAGTAACTGTGCTCCTCTGGTGTGAGCAGAACTGTAACCTAAGCAGGAGCTGGGTCTGGAGGTCTCCAGAGGTCTCTGCATTGCAGTGTTTGTGTGACTTTGAGTGACTTTGCCATGATATTTCTTCATTTTATGTGCAAACAATGTAGAACAGAGTTATTTGTCTTCAATTTTCTGCCAATAACACATGATTTTCCAGTTTTTCTTCTGTGCCTGGCAAAAAGGGTTAAACTTCTTTGGACTGTTGTATTCAGATAATAGCTAAGAGTGCCTGGAGGCAACTGAAAAAGAGACAGGACAGAAAGAGGTACTCCTGTATGGCTTGAGTATGCTTTTGAATGCAGGCTTACCGCTTCTTGAAAGTCTGGTGAAAGAGGAAGAAATAGCGTGTTATGTTACATTTCAAATAATTTATTTTACAAAGTCTTGGTGTCTGTACAGATGGGTTCATTGTAAAAATTATATGGGAATGGTATCTGGAAATCCTTTCAATTAATCAAAAAACCCTGTTTGCCTCTCAAGTTCTATGGTAATGACCAAGTAGTTACTGGCATCTTTTGTTTTTTCAGTTTTAAAACAGAAAATTCACAAACCGCAACACTGCTGTATGTCTGAAAAATTTCTGTTTATTGGTAAATATTTGGAGTTCAGACTTCTTTTATCTTTGGATTTGGCTTTATTTTTTTTGAAGCAGTGATAGCCACACATTAGCTAATATTCTTTCTGAAGGCCTAAAAGTTGTTTTTCATAATTTAGGGCTATCAGATGAAATTAACCAGATAATATATATTAAGACTGCATGATTAGCAGTATTGTTGTCCTGTTGTGGAAAAAGTGTAGTTTTAGCAAAAGGATTTAAAAACTAATTTTTCCGGTACTGTGTGACCTTTTAAGTGAATCAGTGCTGAGGTCGTCATTCCACCCGTGGTGCTCCTCTCTTCTTCTGCAGTTCCTCTTCTGTCTCCTGAACTGCATGCAATTTGTCCGAGTTTTAGCCACGACCCTTGCTAAAATGTAGGGATTTCAATGTACTAAGAAAGAGGTATTTGCTATATTTAAAAAGTGTCAGCGCTGATCTTTGTGAAATGTGTTGTGCCCATGGGGGAAGAGACTTACTTTGAAGTAGGCAGGAATGAGCTTGTCTAGTCGGTGGGTTTAATTTCAGTTTACAGTGGCATCTACTGATCTGTTTGGTGATACTGTGGTTTTTCATCTGCTTTACTACATCAGTGGAAGGGTTAGGCACTGCTGTGCTTTCAGAATGCCTGGAATCTTGTAATTTTCAGGGGCAGACTTTCTGCACTGAAGGATATATAAATCTGGTGATAGCATCTTGTACCACATCAAAGACGACCGCGGCCACTCATTCTTCAACTTCAGGCTATGTTAAGCGTGTGCCGTCCTTTCCTAATAAGTGTAACCGTGTCATATCTCTAGGTCAACTGAGGGATTTTTCCTGTCTAGTTTGACTCATTTCCAGGACTTTCTCCTGAAGATGATCTCAGTTGCTCTTCAGCTGTTGAAGCTTTTTACTGAAGATGCAAATACGTGTTTTTGGTCCTTGTCTGTCCCCATTTTCCTAGTTGTGTCCTGGCTGAGGTGGTACCTTGTCTACCTCAGTTGTTGCCTAAACTGATGCTTCAGAGTTTTTCAAAGCAGTTTGCACAGTAATATTTTTTTCTATTTTTTCCCTTTTTGGTGGTTTTTTTTTTTTTTTTTGGACAGTGGAGGGACATCAGGATGAGGGTAGGGCGGATGGTTGTTCATAGAAAGACAGCCCACAGCAGCTATATATATATATAGATTTGGAGTTCTACAGATGACTGCTGTAAATCTGAGTGAGTTTGTTACTGCCTTTTTAGTGTAACTTTTTATACTCATTTATACCTAAAATCAAGCCAGGAATTGCAAAGTCATTTCACAAAGAACAGAAACCATGGTCTCATCTTAGCCATTCACAGGTAGCTGTGGTTTTCACACAGTCACTCAAAAAAAGCAATTTTCAGACCATGCATGAACTCAGTAGAAAAAGGCTAGAATTTTGAGGTACACTGGTAGAAATTCTGTAGAACAGATAAAAAGGAATATTGCAGCTTTTCTGAAGAGAAATAACAATCTTCGTTCTCCAATGACAGCCATAACTTGCCTTTGTAGTCATACAAAATAATTCTTTTGTTAGAGATGAAATTCCACTGTGCGAAAGCAAATATTTGAAATGGAGCGAGTGGTCTGTGTGGGAATTTGATATGTTCATGTAACACTGTTGTAGGTAAAGCAAATAGATATTTTTCCATTAAAAATGGGGGAACTTGAAGGTACAGGAGATGCAGTTCAGTAAATAAGTAGTGAGTTCATTCCTTTCCCCTTTTTATTGACTTCTCATTTGATATGCCTGGTCTGTTTACATAGCACTTGTAGTGCTACTATTATCAGTGCCCTGATGATGCAAAAGAAAGCATTTTTTAATATGTTGTGAAATACATCATGGTTCATAATCCTTTTAGTGTTTTTAAAGACAAAACATACCACTAAATATAGTGTCATCAGATACCACACTTTGACATATTTATCTGAAATGGTGGTCCTTTGAATGCTTTGGAAATAACACTCTGGTGCACTAATCTCTGGGAAAGTAATTTGTATTTTTTTTGGCTCCCGTGTTTAGCATGCAGCTCTCAGCTGACAGACTGTACATTATAGAAAAATGTTTGTGACTCAGCTAACAAAAACCCAATGAAGTATCTAAATTAGGAATTCTGGTTTTGTGCCTTTTTTTCTTATTACTGCATGCTGTCCTCTCTTACTGCAGTCAGTCCTTTGCAAGTGTGTGTGGATGTTGGCAAGACCACACTCCATTAGTTTGATATAAGCAGCCATTCTACTTAAAAGAACATTTACCATTTTCATACTGCAAGTTGAAGGCACAAGTCCAGAAGAAGAGAAGGCAAAAGTTTGTCAGACTTTAAATTATATTTAAATATAGATTGATTCTTTTAAAATACCAGTGCAGTGTCTGTGGCCTTCTTTTCTTGCACTACATTCATTTAGATGTTGACCTTTATATGTGGCTATATTAAAGTGCAGTTGTAGTGTGTATTTTCATAGTAGACTGATGTATGTCTTTGATAAATTCAAATGAATGTTCATCAGAATGCTGCTTATAAAGTCAGAAAAAGAAGGTAAAATATCTACCTGAAAAAAACAATTAATAGCTGAAAAGAAAGTAACATAAAACCTCCATTATAAAGCTACCACCTTGTTACAAAATTTATTAATAGCTACCTCTGAGAATTCCTGTAATTTACTGAGTAAAATATCAATCTGACAGTATACAGGTTTCAGAAAAACTTTATTTTTACTGTTATTATATGGGCTTTTCAAGCAGAAATTCTTGCCAGATGAAGAAAAGCAAACAAAACAAAAGCTTCTTTATCTGTGTATACTATACCAACACTCTGGGAAAAGGAGGAGTGAGTATTGATGCCTCTCTTTTCTGTCCTTCCTGTAGGTGTGCAGGACCCTCACCATGAGAAGATAATTACTGTGACTACTAATGGGAGTATTCACAGCCCCAAGTTTCCACACACATACCCACGCAACACTGTGCTAGTGTGGAGATTAGTGGCACTTGATGAAAACGTGTGGATACAACTTACTTTTGATGAAAGATTTGGGCTTGAGGACCCAGAAGATGATATTTGCAAGTAAGTTACTTTCCCTTTCCCTTAGGAAATTCTGAAAGGAGGTGATTTGAGATGAAGGAAAATATTGCTTGAGTTTTGCAAAAATCAACATTTGCATGTTAATTTATTTATAAAATGCATATTTTAAAGTATTGGTTTATGATTTTCTTTTATAGTGCTAGAGGAGGTTTTCATGCTTGAAAGCTCTGGGGTGCTCTGATTTTTACTTCTGCATTCAGTATCTAGGCCATAGATACATTGCAACATTGCCTAAACTGATATATTTGTGATATATTTAATCTCCCTCTCAAGTAAAAGTTTTGACATCTGGGAAAATATTCTTGACAGAATGTTAGGATTATGAATGTCTAATTTTTACAGGGTAAATTTTGGTGAGTAAGTTACCTGAAGCAGAATTCAGGTCATGACACAAAGTACTACACTGCTGTTTAGGACACCCACACACTCTACAGTGTTTTAATGGCGTTAAATTGTCAAGTTATCTGTGAGAAACAGCGCTTAAAGTACTGTGCTAATTGACATTCTTCAGTGGTACTGTTCTCCCCCTGACTCCAGTAAGTATCTGCGTGCAGAGTCACTGGCAAAGGTTTCCGTAGGATTTGTGGAATCTGTTTCCTTCCGTGCTTGTCAGCTGAAGGCTTTGTAATTTGGGAGAGAAAACAGTGGTGACATAACAGGCAGCAGCACATATGTAGTTCTGAACCAAGCCATGTGGTTGATAGTTTTGGATGTTTAGTGAGGCAGTGGGACTGACATGTACATTTCCTGTGGGAGGGTGAAAGAGGAGGGATCCTAAACTCCTGTATCCTGTATCTGTCTGTCGTCACAGCAACACATCATAAAAAGTCCTGATGTGTGAATAGTGGTACATTGTCTGGACTCTTCAGTAAATTAGGTAGCAGATAAAATATGTCATTTAAATGGCATATTTTCCTTTGATGCATTCCTGGACACGTACTTCACTCAAGATTACTGTTTCAAAGTAATTTTTTGGGTTTTTTTTTTTTGTTTTTCTGGTTTGATTTTTATTTTTGTGTACATCATATACACACTTGACTTGATTCTTGTTTTCAGTTTTTCTAATCAACTGTTACTCCATTGGTTTTACATCTTGTATCAACTTTTGATAACAAATTTGAATTTTTTAGGGGTTAGTTTTGCACTTATCCTTGATTAGGGAGAAGGCATTCATAACAGACAGATAAATACCTTTATTTCATAATTCTAAAGGAAGTAATTACCAAGGCCATATCAGTACTGTATTAACCACTAAAACTGTATGTTTGCTTGAATGAATGCACTCCCTTTGCACAATAAGTCTTTTTTTAAGTAAAAACTTAGCTTGCTTTTTCTTTTCTTTGCATATGGCAGAGTGAAGTTGCAAGTGAAAGAAAACCCAGGTAGGGTGACTCATTCGACCACTTGCAAAAAGAGAAGTAAGATAAGTTAAAATATTTTATAATATTATAACTAGAATAGTATTTTAATTGGAGTACATTTATTTTAAGTAAACAATGTGCTAAATACAAGAGGACTGACAAATTAAGAAACAGTAATAAGTCACTCATAATCTTCACTCAGTTATAATCTTATCGTGCTCATATTTGTGCAGGGATACCAGGAAGTTGTACGACTGCAATTCCTTATGCATGTCATACTGAAAAAATACTGGGCTTTTTGTCTTGGGAGATTAAAAAGAGAATTATATTTCTTTGTGAAAAAGATTTATATTTTTGATTTTAAGTAGGATTCCTCTAGGATTCCTCTGAACTTTAATTGCAGTAGTAAGTTCAGTAAAGGAAGAGAAATTGCACCTTGTTTGATGTAAAGGAAGTATAATAATAAGTTCAACTAATAAGTTGAAGAAATAACTAAAACACAGACAGATTAAATATGTAAAATAATTCTACACAGGTCAAGTAAGTTACCAGTTACCTGAATAATATCTGTTTATGAGTTATGTCTCACATTTCTTACCTCTTAAAGTTCCTAATAAAATTATTTATACTTCTTCCAATACTTTCTGTAGAAAAATTAAGGGGTTTTTTGTTGACTACATCCCACAGTATTTATTACTATACTGTGTTTCTGCCATCTTCAATCACACAAATCAGTATTATTGATGTAGAGGGCTCAACGATTTCTCCAAAACCAAGTTTATATGACAAAGGAGAGAGTGAAACATCACATGAAGTGTAATCTATTATAATTCTTTGTCTTTAGCTCTGAAATATGACTGAAACTAAGTAAAAACTGCAACCAGGAAGCATTAGACTTTCTTTGCAGCGTACAGTGTGTATCAGGATATCACTTTCTCCTTTCTGTAGTGTATGAGGGAACCTCATGAGTTACCTGCTGTGGTCACTGTCACAGTTTTCAGCCTCTCTACCTGTTTCTTAAGCTGCTCATTCTGGGTAATGCCAGAACTTTCTCCATCATCTCTGTAGACTATGGTGCCCTGCAATGGCAGCTCCTAGGGCCAATGAGAGAATAGTCTGGAGTATATCAGCTTAAGATAATTAGCTTTAGATTTGGTTATAATAATATAATATAATTAGATTTAGTTTTTAAATCTCATAGTAATTCAAACTATGGCTCATACTTTGGAGAAGAATAAAACTCAAACATATCCAGTTGTACAAGTGTTTTTTGTTTAACACAGCTCTATAACAGGAATACATAGTAGTGGTACCTAAAAAATGTCGCAGATGTATCCTGAAGCTATGGCAAGTTTTTTCCTGTATCTGACCTCCACATTCAGATTTCTTCAGAGTCAGTTCTGACATTTCAAGCTATTCAGTGAAGTCTTTTCATCTAGAGCAAATATCACATTTTACAGATATTTTGCAGGTACCAGCCTACCCTCTACTTCAAATATTTTCCCAAATGCAAATCAAAGTGATCCTGCATGGCTTTTTTTTTTCCCCACTCTGTTTTTTACTTGCCATTCAACTTACAGTATTTACTAATGTAGCAAATTTGCATTACAACAAATTCTATGTTTAAGGCCAGCCCTTCTGACTTAGCCTTACCTGTAATGGTATTAACGTGCATGTTCTGCTAATTCTCAACTGTCTTAAGTATGAGTGCTGTGTAAGTTTAAATTACAGGGGTTTTAGAATAAAATTATGTGTTTTTGCCTGGTTTTAAAATTGTGACATACTTGAAATTCATGCACATCATGTTTGCATTCTTTTAAAGGCAGTCAATGGGGGTTTTTTTGCCTTTTTTTTTATAATACTTCTACTTCATTTGCACTTCATCATTCCTCTGAACAAAATATTAAGAATCCCACTGTGTCCTTTCTAAAGTGAGCACAAGACTTTATTTGAAAACTAGATCTATGCACATGTCTAGAAAAGATTTAGGTTATTTGGTTGACAGTCGGGATATATAAATCTCTGCAATATTACGGTAATTTCAGTTTTGTACACTTTGTTTGATTTCAGTTGTGACTTGTATAAGAAAAATGTTACAAGCAAAAAAATCTCCCTTCAAACCAACCAAACAAAAAGGAGAAGTATGCAACTTTTGGGTGTTCTGTGCAGTACTGTTTACATGATAGAAGTGGCAGTGAATTTCTAGCGGAGGCATTGCAAATTTGGATTGTATGTCTGCCCTTTCTGCCAAAATAAAAATGCAGTTTTTCTGCTGTTGATACGGTAGCTGATATGACAGATTATTTTCGTGATGCTATCCCCTCAATCCTGTTTTAATCATAGAGCCTTTAGACTTGTGTGCCAGACAGCTCCTGTTGCCAGGGAGCTGCCGTAACTCTTCTTGACCAGAAACTGACTTTTGCTCAGCTGTTGCTTCTTGTTCAAGTTTGTTGCTTTCTGTCAATAAGAACAGAAAGTGATAACAGCTTTATGATGAACTCCTCTGTGACAGGAAGACAGATTTAGCTTTCTTCCAGCAAGAATATAGATGTTAAAATTGCCCTAGAAGGGAAGTCTGATGATGTGAGTTGGTTGTACATTGGAGCATTACAATGCAAGGCTGAAATAGGAAAGGGAAAGCAAAGAATCTTATTTCCATCAAGAACATGTATTAAACTTGCTCTCTCCCTGTGCTTGGAGTGGCTCTGGTTGCTCATCTGAGTAGTGGTTGCAGCTGTTCTTTCTAATCATCTGATGATTACAGTCTGACTTTTATTGTATATAATAAAACACAGAAATATGTCACAAATCCAAAGTGCAATTACTGTAGATAAGGTGATAAGGATAAAATACATGAGTAAAAGGCTGTGGAACGAACTGATGGTAGAATAATAAATACCATTTTACTAGCTTCTTCATATTAGGATGGTTACACTAATTTCCAACTCTCTTTAGCCCCCTAATAATTTAAATTATCAGCTATAGTTAGTTTGTTTGTTTTGGGGGGGAGGGAGGTTCTTAGCAGCTGCAGATGTGAATCTGTTCATTTACATGTATAAGTAAAGCATTAATCTATGTATCGAAAGAAATTTAAAAGCTTTTCTACTTGATACATCCAATCTGTAGAACTTTTTGCTGCAGAAAATTCATCTGAAGGCAGCCATCAGTGCTAACATCAGGTAAAATCTATGCAACTTGTGGATCCTCTTCTTGTCAAATTCTTAATTATTTAATTTTTATATATTTAATTTTGTACTTTTATATTTATTATAAATATAATTATTTATTAATATTTGTTATATTAATTTTATATTTATTCTATATATTTAATTCTTAAATACCTAATTTTTAATCCTGGGAATATTCTTCCTCTGAGGATTCTTAGGATGATGCTTTATTATTCAGTGTCACATGTATTAAATTCACTACCTCCCCTTTCCGTGTTTCCTTATGCTACTTTCCTCCACTGCAGATCTGTTGTGACTAAACTGTTGCTTTCCATACATGAACACCAAGATTCTGTGGTAGAAGCTGAAATCCAGACTGCTTCAACAGTCATATGTGTTCCTAATGAATGTATTGTTAGGAAATTGTTGACAAGAATTAAAGAATTAGAAGATTTGGCTTAGGCTGATAATACTGAAAAAACTGTATTAAAGAGGAAACATGCAGACACTGTCTTTCCTCTGTGGCTATGAAGAATGAACTTGTTTGCTTAGCAGTCTTTTTTTCTATTTTTTTGCATCATTTGTTTCAAATGGATGCTAGACAGTGATAATTTATAGTAAACATGATAAAAAGACTAAACATTTTGTTACATAATTTTCCAGAGATCTTTCTGTGTAATACAAGACACAATGAGTTATTTGTACCATGTAGAGCTATGTGGAGTAAAATACGGATGCATAACTGTGACTCTCTAATGCCTCAGTAAAAAAAGACAACATAAATTTTGCTCTGTTTTGCTCCTTTTTATGGAAGCACCTTCAACATCAAGAGAGTGCATGCATGAAAGGATAATGTCAGCATCATTTTCTGCTATTCAGAAGAAATTCCATCCCACACCCTGCTCCCTAGGGAAGAAAAAAGTTTGTTTTTCTTGTTTTACCTTGGGTGCATTACAAAGTCAATGTTGGTATATATGTGAAGACCACACTAATATCGAGCACAGATCTGTGAAAGAAATACAACTCTTCACATAAATATTACTTCTGGGACTTTTGAGGGCAACAAGTTCCTTATCAAGGTCTAGTTCCCAAGAAAATTGTTTTCTGGACACAATTGATGGGCTGACTTTACTATCAGTGTTAAATTCTTCTCCTTGACTGTGGTTACAGAGGGTGAAGTTATCTCCTGAGCAAGTACAAAGTTCAAGTTGGCTTTGAATAGCTGGATAAGGACCTTAAAGTGAACTCTGTATTTAAAGTGGAATTGGTGCAGACAATGTTCACGGTGACTAATGTTGTTAAGTAGCTGGGCTACTGAGATTTTTACTGCTTCCCCACGTACTTCTGAAGATGAAGAGGTTGCTGCTGCCACCTTTATTTGAGAATTCAGAAGAGTTCCCAAAAATTTTCCCTTCAAACTGGGAAAAACCCCAAAGCATTGAGTACCAAATCCTACAGAATCTTGAAAGCGGAGATGAAAGTTATTGTTAAGATTAATCCTTTAAACTCTTTTCTTACAGCTGTTGCCTTAGAATTTCACCTGTTTTTTATGAGATAATCACCAATGATAGGATGTTCAATAAGGGCAAGTTCTGGATTCTGCACCTGAGATGGGGCAACTCTGGATGTCTGTACAGACTGAGGAATGAGAGGCTGGAGAGCAGTGCTGTGGAAAGGGACCTGGGGGTCCTGGTCAATGGCAAGTTGAACGTGAGTCATTGTGCCCTGGGAGCCAGGAGGGCAAAGCATGTCCTGGGGGCATCAGGCACAGCATGGCCAGCTGGGCAAGGGAGGGGATTGTCCCACTCTGCTCTGCACTGGGGCAGCCTCACCTAGAACATTGTGTGCAGTTTTGGGTGACTCAATATATATAAAAAAACCAAACAACTAAGCTGTTAGTGAGTGTCAGAAGAGGGCCACAAGGATGGCAAAGGCTCTGGAGGGGAAGCTGTGTGAGGAGCAGCTGAGGTCACTTGGTCTGCCTCAGCCTGGGGGAGACCTCACTGCAGTCACAACTTCCTCATGGGCAGAGGAGGTGCGGGTGTTGATCTCTCTGTGGTGACCAACCATGGGACCCGAGAGAATGGCTGAGGCTGTGTCAGGGCAGGTTCAGATTGAATATCAGGAAAAGGCTCTTCACCTAGAGGATGTTTGGGCACTGGAACGGCTCCCCAGGGCAGTGGTCACAGCACCAAGCCTGACAGAGTTCAAGAAGCGTTTGGGCAACAGTCTTAGGCCCATGGTGTGGCTCCTGGGAATGGTCCTGTGCAGGATCAGGAGATAGACTCGATGATCTTTGTGGGACCCTTCCAACTCAGGATATTCGGTAATTCTGTGAGATTTGACACATGTGTGGGCTGGGCTCAGCTTAGGTGACTCTACATATCAGTGATATTGAAGTGTCTCATTATTGGCTGTAACTTCTGCAAAAATGAAACCATAACTGAATTAAAATTTATTATAGCTCTGTTCTGTGACTCAGATCTATTTAGAAAGGAATGATTCATTAATACACAGGGTTATAAAAAGCATAATAACTCTCATTCCTCAATACAAAATATTTAATTTTTTCCCAACACTAAATAACTTGTTAATCATTTTTATTCAAAGTCTGAAAGGGAGACATATAATTTAAATGGTTAGGATGAGTTCTAGCATTCAAGTGCCTTGGTTTAATTGAAATACTGATGGCAGAGAATTAGTATGAAGTAGCTAATTTAATCTAAAGTCCTTTGTAGCAGCATTGATGTTTTATCAGTGGCAGAAAGGTAGCATTTTAGGAACAATGTGTAGAAAATTACATAAAACTTGTGTTTATACAGGCTGATGGAGTAATTTCTTCTGATGTTTGTGGAGTGTTTTTTTTATGGTTTTGATTTTTAACTGTTCAATCCATTTTCGTGACAACTGAAAAGTAGTGCCAGTACAAGAGAGGTTTGGATGCTAAATAGCTAAATGGAGGATGAGAGTGGTAGATGGGGATGAAAATTTGTAGGAAGTTATATTGATTTAGAAGCAGAGTCCTCTGATTATCTAAAAATTGTCCTTTTATATATAAGAAAATAATTTTATATTACAAAGGTTATTTCTGTCATCTGAGTTGAAATGTAACAATATTATTTCAGTTTAATGAATAGAATTCTAATGAAGAATCCAACAGACTTATGCTTCCTGCTTTCCTAGTGTTTTGAAGAAAAAAATGAGTGAATTTTTTGCATAACAAGAAATATTTGGATCTGTTTCTTCTCTATTCTGATTCCATTGAACAAAACTATAGTGGGATTTTTTTGTTGTGTTTTGTTGTTGGGTTTTGGTTGTTTGGTTTTTTGGATTTTTTTTAGCAATATCTTTCTTTTGGATATTGCATGATTCCAGAAAAAAATTTCCATCTAATTCAAACATAAACTCATCTTTCAGGTGGTCGCATCCTTTTGGTTTAGCTACAGTCTGCTGTTCACAACATGGCAGAGGTGTGTCCAGAAGTATATCCTTTCTTTTGGGTTCTCTACTGTTTATTAAAAGTTGCTTAGTACCATTCTCACAATAAGAGATTTATAAGTGTGACAAAGCAGATATCACAGGCAGTAAAAGGCGATAAAAACAAATCAGAAAAGCAAAGCTCAGTATGATTCTAACTTAGGCTACTCTGTAACACACATTTCCTAGGCTTCAAGAGTAAACTCTATTGCACAGAAAGGTCTTAAAGCTGCAAGATTGTATTCTCTGAGCAAATCAGAATGAAACATAAGAAAGGAAAAGTGAAGGAGATGCTTCTCTGAGCGGACAGGGAGGACAGCAGAGTACAGGTGATGTGATCAGAAGGGCACGCTGCACAAACCTAGTGACTGCATTCCTGCCCACCCACTTTTCCCTCAATTTCAGTAAATGCAGCATTCATTTTTAGCATCCACTCTTGCTAGAGGACACTATAATAGGAATTATTTTGGAAGTAATTTGACACCTGTTTTCACAGCCCAGATGAGTGTGTAGGAGAGTGATTGCTGATAAGTGGGAAGTTGACTTAATCCCTTACTCCTTTTTCACACCAGAGACTACAGTTACTGACTTTAAAAAAAATTTAGACTCCTTAAAATTTCTTCCTGGTCCTCTCAATCTCAAGCAAACTGTTTGAATAAAGTAAACTGTATCCCCTCCTATCAAAATATTTTTGTAAACGGTCCTAATCCTAATTTATTGCTTCTAAAATTGTTTTATGTTGCCGTTGTTGGCAGTGTTTCTAATGGTGGAGGCTGAAGTTATTTTCTTTGAATGTGAATGTGGAACTGCTGGGTCCTGCTTCTTTCTAGGGTGCTCTGGAAATAGTTATTATTGATGGACTTCTGCTCTCACCCTACCACTTACTAAAATATAGCAGTAAATATCTACTTTCAGGGGCAGAAAAACATACTGTAAGCCATCACCACCTGAGCTCAGGGACACAGACAGACCCTGTAGCCACCTGTAGTTTCTGCTGTGGCTCAGTTTAGGCAAAAGACGAATGCAAGCTGCAGAGTCAGGCCCAGCAACATAATCTAAAGTTACCCTGTGTAGTGTCTAAATATGCCAGTTTAAGCATAGCATGCTCTCCCTTCCTGATGTTTTCTGAGTACTGAAGGTCTAAGTACAGTTACGATATTAGGCTCACCATCGCGTATATAAGCAGGATTCAACAGGAATAGCAGACATTCCAGTGTCCTGTTCCTAGATGGAAAGTGTGTTTCTTCACCTGTTGTGCAGCTTTTCCTTTTTACCTTCCTGCACTTGTCCTTTCCTTTCTTCTCTCCCTCTCACTATACCCTGTCCTTGCATCTTTAAGTATATCATCAGCATTTTAACAAAGTATGTTTCTCACGGACAATTGTAGTCGGACAGCACTACCAGCAAATATTTTCAGTCACACAAGTCAGTAACAATCCGGTCTTGCACTCAATGCTGCTTCATTAGGATAAAGTGGAAGTTAAATATAATGCAATTTACATCAATCTGATCATCAGGACATCTGAGAAGATGCACGTGCATCAGAAACTGCAGAAAGAAAGATGCATTATTATAAAAAAAGTATTAGGAGGTCATGTGGGAGCGTCATAGGGGTTAAGGTAAAATAATTAGAATAAGGTAAAATTATTAGGTCATCTCATTTTCTGAAAGTAGCATGTGAAGAGGGAGACCAGCACTGTAGCACCAATCATTAAGACATATCTTTTCAGACTAGCCTTTGATTCATATACTGTGGCTGGACTAAAAATGGATTTGCATAATTTTATGGCCATCAATTTATAACTAGTAAAACTGAAGTGAGAGGAAATTTCTTACACTCCTTAGGTGAAAAGTGATCTCCTGCTAGGATTGGGAATACGTTTTTTTTCTGGCTCATGCAGACTGCTCTGTTACATTACAGGCTTTTTCATCTTCTGTTTGAGTAGCAATTACTAGTCTGTCCTGAAGCAGAATATCAGACAGTTTGTGACAATTGGTCTGTCCTGGATTGGTAAATCCTGCGTGCAGGCGTAGCTGCCAAAAGGCCACATGTTACTGTATTGCTGAGCTAAAGAAAATAAAGGTGCTTTCATTTAAATAAACATAGATAGAGTCTCAGCCTCCCCTGAAGTAGGCAGGAGATGGGGAGGGAAAAAGAGAAACTTATCCAGGCATGTAATGGTGTTCGAATATCAGAAGCTGCTTGAGGGGAAGGGCAGCAGCCTGCACTGCCCTGGCAGAATCTTCACATTGCTAAAAAATGCCCCTTTTGCTCCTTATGGGTTTTTTTTCACCCAAAATGATACTTCTGAATATTGTTAGGAAATTGCTTAACCAGCAGTTTGCACATCATTGGCTGGAGTCATTGCTGCATTCCAGGATTTATATCCTAGAATATCTTGGAGAGTGCATAAAGAAGAAATTACTCTTTGGGATACTAGGATAAATATTTCTAAGGCTGCTTGAAAAACAATGATAAAAAAATGTGTTTGTGGATTCACAGAAGGTGGAACAGATACATTGACCACTGTGAACAGTGTGAGTAGAGGAAGATACTTTATAGTGGATTAGGAATAGTGCTTTACAGCCTTAGCTGTAAATGTGAACTCTAAGGTCCATTAGAGTTTTTGGTTTTCTACGAAATGTTGATCTGTACAGTAGGAACATGAGATTTATTATGATGGCTGTAATTCCCAAGATAAAATATACCAGACTGTAGAGAGGAGTCCTGGGAAAAAGTTGGTAAGGCATTTAGTGCTCCAAAATCTGGAATGTGTAGTCCTGTACAGAGCAGGATACTTATTAAGCTGATTCATTCTGTGAGGAGAGACAGCAGCTGCATCTTTATGAAGGCAAAAGTGCTTTGGAGACTGTAATGTCCACTGCAGCAAGACCCTGAACTTCGGTGGTCATTTCCACATGATGTTCTATTGTAGGAGAACGATAGTAAGAATTACAATTCAGGTAATGCCTTGCATGGCAGAAGACAAGGACAAATAATAGAGGTACTGTACAAAACAGTAAGAATGCTTTGTCCTATTACCATTTTTTGTTGTGTATGTTATTATTTAATTCATAACTTGTGCAGAATACTAAAGAGATCTGTGGTCCACATATGCAGTGAATAGCGTGAAGTAGAGAATTGGATGTGAAACAGAACAGGAAAAGATTTCCTTTAGATGTTACTCATTTTTTAGTCCCCGAAAAATAACCTTTCCAAGTGACTTCTTATTTTGTGGAAAATGTTTATTTACTGTATTTATATGAATACAGGAGAATCTGTAGTCAGATAGGAAAAAAGTAAGTGTAGTATATTAACTGTGAGTGTTGGAAATCTTTGGAACCTTTGTCTACACAGAACTTCATTCTTTGTGTTTAAAGATAAAGGCCAAAGTTAGTACATGGACTGGGGCATCATTTGCAGGCTTATTTGTATGCGCACATTTTTTCCAAGCTCACCCTTTTTCCCAAATTCTTCTTTGATACATAGTAATAGTAGTGATGGCATGAAATATCATGCACCCTTTTGGTTTATATGTCTGTTCTACACATAACATGCCATTTTTGGACCAAATTTAATCTGTGTTTTAAAAAAGCTAAACGTATGTCTTACTCTGACCGGCATTGGGAATACTGTCATTCTGTAATACAGTGAAGATAAGCATAGGTAGCTTCTAAGAAATTTGACAATCAGTGTTTTAAAGGGAAGATTTTGAGAGACCATCTTCAGAACCTCCGGTTCTGATCTGCAGGATTATACTTCTCTTCCTATAAGATTCTTATTCAAGTGCTTGAAATGCTGTATCAATAGGAGTTGTATGGGTATAAATTAGTTTGTAGCAGAGTCTGAATTCTGTGCTTATGTATTCCTGAAATTACTTGCTTCTGTGCTTAGTCCATATCTGTAGTTTAATATACACTTAAATAGTTGAAAGCTTGCTGTCTGAACATAGAATTGTTTTTGTTTCAGAGCCTGAAGTACATTTACCTATGTATCTAGTTTGCAATTTCTCATTCTTGTCCCTTCATCCCCACAAGGCAGATGTCAATTTCAGAGGTTATGGGATTTCCATCTGCTTGTGGTTGAGACACGTAAGTGTTTATCAGTGCACCTAGATACCGGTCATGAGGATTTATTTACTATATGAAGTTGTGTGCCAACTTCCTAGTCATCAGGGAAATGTTTTCAACAATACACAGTTTATTAACTGGCACTGAAGCAAACTTTTGATGCAAATGGGAGTTTTGGAGAGTAGAGACACATTTCCTTGGGCTTCCTATTTTTGCATGCAGTACCAAAATGCAATCACCAAGGGACAAAAGCTGCTTTTCAAAATGTGTATGTCTCACCTTCACATGATACTGATCCACAGAAGATAGAAATATATTTTCTGGTAGACCGTAGTGTGGTAATGCAGTAGTTAATTTTTCCAAATCAAACAACTAGTGCATCATTTTCATGAAAAGGGTTTGAATGTTTGAAGAGTAGAATTTGGGGGTTTGATCTCTTGTCTTGTTTTTCCTTTCTACTTGTAGTGTGGTAAGTGCTATGTTACGATCAAAGTGGCTTACAGTGAATGAAAGGGAAGATAATTGAAATCTGAGGATTAAACTTTCTTTCCCCATGTATCCTAAATAACAAGGTAGAAGTACAGAGAGAGCTGGGTGGTTGCGTTAGAAGCCTCAGGCTGTTATTAATCAGTGTGAGAAAAGATTAAACAGAGAGAACCATGGCAACCATGTAACATTTGTGAATGAATCTGTGTTTCCATAAGGCAGTTCCTAATGCGCAGTACTGCGTATTCTAAAATAGATGTATTCAAAGTAGGTTGGCGCAGAAACTACAATCCATATTTGGGGAATGGCAGTTAGAAATGTTCTCTGTTTATACCTTGAGCATCTTTATTTCATGGAAAATGTAGACATGGCAGGATACTTGGGGATTTTATGCTCATTCGTTGGCTGGAAGTGATGTCTACTGCTAGAGGTGATGTTTGTATATAATTGAACATAATTTTCTGAGTACAAAAACCGACCTCATGAGTTATTTATTTGGATTGTATCTAGGTTTGTTGTTTCTTTCCAGTGACTGTTATGACACAGTGTGTTTAAGATCAGAAAATACAGAAATTACTGTGGAAATTTATTTCACATCAAATCACTGGTGTTCCATCATCTTTTCTCTGTTTATATGTTAAAACATCAAGCATGATGATATCATGACAGAAATCACAGAACATAAGTCTTTTCTCAACTTTTGGAGGATCTGTAATGATATCCAATGGAGTTTCCTTTTGCAGGAGAAGACACTGCCAAATCTTCCTAAAGAGTGAGTCTTAGAGGTAAATTACCCATGTTGTGAGCCTCAGGACCTGCAGTCAAATGACTCTGGGTAACTTTGTTTGGAAATTCATATTGAAAAGACAAAATCCAGAGGGAATATTTTAAATAATTAAAATTTTATATTGGCTAGTTTTTGAAAAATGTTTTCTTCTAGTATCCTGAGTTTACTGTCACTCAGTGTAGCCCCAGTTAAATATTTCTGACTATGTTGAGCAGAATAATCTTTACTGAACTTTAACTCTGTATGGAGTATTTGCTGGTGCTGTCACAGAGCCACCATTTCAGTCAAGGTGCAATTTCCCTTCTGTACCTCCAGGAAATCTGCTTTCTGTGTTATTTTCTCTACAGCCTATTTGATAAGTGACATTATTAATAGGTAATTTGTACTCATGTGCACTGCTAGTGGGTTTCAATTCCAGGAAACTTGTATCTACTGTACTGAATGGGGGACCAGTCTGACATACATAAAGATACTTCTGTCTGGCAACTAATGCAGAAGAGTATGGTGTAAATTAATGCATTTGAAAGGCAATGGAATTAATTAAACAGCTCACCTGAAGCTTGCAAACTTGGGGAATGGGTTGTTGTTGTGCTGCCTGACCTGGTCACATTATAAAGTAAAAAAGTAATAGCTGAGTTAAAATTTTATCTTGCATAAACTGAAAAGTAGTGCCCAAGTACCTGCAGTTTCATTATGACCAATGACTTAAATATTGTGTCATTTTGATTTTCATCTCATATGATGTATCTTTTGTGTCTGTGCCTTTGTCTTCGAGGAAAACTTAATTTTGTCTCAGAGAGAGGGGCGGTATTGGTAGTAAAAAAGAAAGTTTTCCACCTGTTGAATGAATGATGGTGTGTGCTTTTCTTTTTACAACTGTATTGGGATGTCTGTAGGCTTGTTGCTTGCCTGAAATACTTTTTTTTTTCTCTAATCCAACATGCCACTCTGTCCTTTTCTTCCTTCTTGGGGTCCTCCCGTTTTCCCTCTGCCCATTGTCATAAACTGCATTCCTCTTGTCCTAGCACACATCTTTGCTGCATATTGGCCTGCAGGGAATAACAAAGCTGCTATTAGATACCATGGATTTGAGTGCCTCTGTCATGCTCCAGTGTTCCCTTTTCCACTCAGATAAATGTGAATCTGCCAAGCTTTGGAAAAAAATGTCATCAAGCTAAATGTTTGGCCTTAGTTTCATCTATAGGCAAATATGTTTATTTTACAAGGAGCAATATTATTACTTACAGATGTGATTTGACAGTGATCTAAGAAGTGAAGACTATCTAAGGTATCACCAGTACCTCACACTTTAGTCTTTACAAAAGCACAGTTACATCAAATTATGGAAACCATGACTTTTGTTCCATAAGAAATATAAATATTTCAATGGCAGAAGTTAAAATTATTTCAGATAGAGGTAGAAGAGGGAAATAAAGTTTCCTTTAGAATGATGGTTTTAAAATTCTGATTAGTAAAATATTAAAATATTTTCATGATGACAGTTTCTAGTAATTTGCAGTGTTTCCAAAATTGAAGCTGTCCAAACCATTTCAGTGCTATTTTACAAGTTTGGTGAACTGCCAGAGGACCTTGGATGCTTTGGGTCTGCAGGTGGGTGTGCTATGTCAATACCAGGAAAACCTCTGAACTGTATGTGCTTTAAAACAAGTTGGAATAGAAATATTACATTGCCCCACAAAATGGTGTAAAAAAATTCAGTAGGGATCATTAACAATTTATTATTTCTTAACTAAAAAAAAAAGAAACTTGTTTTTATCAAAAGGGGAAGGAAAAAATTTCACCTCTCACAAACTGTTTTAACGAGCTTTCTAGATTTTTGTCTAGCATGGATCTGTATATAGATGGAAAGGTCCAACACCACTGATATGACAAAGGGTTTTGCCATGTGGATTTTTGCTTCTTACATTTTTTGATATATTTGTGGAATTCTGGAGGCAGAGGGAAGCCATAGAAAGGTCATAAAACTTCAAGCCAAGGTAAACAGCCTGTCAGAATATGTTTAGGAAATGACAGTATAAACCACAGAAAAACATATAGAAAGGAGAGGAAAACATATACCCTTGGAAAATACATTTCCTGGTTGGAATGATGTTGAAGCTTTGAGCTGCTTATGTTGCTTCCTTGCTCCTTTCCAGTAAATTGTCTTTGTTCAGATTGTTGATTCAATCCATGGTCCCAGGCACCCAGGTCTTGGGGGGAGAAGATCTTCTGCAACAGGTATAACAGAAGGTATTGTGGGCATCATGCCTAAAGGCCAGAGCATCTTTAGTCCCTGGAAAGGGTATTGGACTGCCTTTTTGGCATAAATTATACTTAGTAATATTTAAAAAATATTACATATACAGCACCAGAGCATTTCTTTAGTCATTTTCAAAGAGGCTTCTGTTTGCTCCTTTGCACTCTGCAAAGAAAATAAGGCTTCTGCGTTGGTAAGTTCAACATGCATTTTAACATTTTTTTCTCCATTGAAGTTGTAAAATGGCATCTCAGTTCTTGGTTATTTATCATAGTTCTCTTGTGTTTCAAGTACAAGCTTCTCTTCTTTGGGAAATAATTTTCCATGGCCATGCTATTGTCCCTGCTGCTCCTTAGCCCTGTGACATCAGCTGCAAAATTACGTAGCGCAATAATGTAAATACTAAAGCATCTGAACAACTTTTGTTTGTTATTTTTACAGAAAGTTCAGACATCAGTCCAGATATGTGATGAGCGGAATTTTAGTCACACAGAAGGCTTTCTGTCAGGCTCTTGTAGCACATTTAGCCTAGATAACTTACTGAAATAAAGCTGTTGGCTAAAAACGTCATTATTCAAGCTGAATTCTGTTTGGTTTTCCAGAATACTTGTTTCCCTCGAGTTTACCTCTCTACTAATGGAATTAATGAGCTTTTATTTGAAAGGTCTAGGATTTAAACTGTGGAATTTGAGTTTCTCTTTTACTTCAGGTGTACCAGAAGACCAAAGGGTGCAATAAAAAGTACTGCAAGTTAGGTAGAGGCACTAAGTCCCCTGACTCCCCTCAACATCTTAAACCTAAGTCAATAAATGTAAATATTAGCTTATCTCACTCTTTAAAAATCAGAAAGGTAGGTAATGATTTCATATCCTAAACTGAAAAATAAAAAAAAGTTATCTTTAGAAATTTCATAAGCTGATCTTAAAAAGCAAAAAAAAGCTCAGCACTCCAAATAAATTTGATGAATGTGTTGAGCCCTGAGGCCTTAGTACGATTAATGTACACATTGCCTTTGTAATAAGTTGTATACCCGATCATAAAGTAAAAACACTGGTGGATCTGTTAAAGGAATTAGTTTGTGTTTGGGGGAAAAAAGATAATGATAAAGTAATTAGTATCATAAGTTCAACAAAGATTTAAAACTATGGTACATGGCAGTAATGGATTTTGAGCACAGTTAATGAGCATATTCATTGCATTCATTTTTAATTAAGTGGAAAAAATAGTGGTCCTTTAAATGGAGATAATAAATGTGCAAGTCAGTCTTGCACAAACATGCAACACAAGAATTTATTGCCTGCTGTCTAACTAGGGAACTGGGAATCATTATAAAGATTAGATTTACTGAAAAAAAAAATCCAGAGAAAGCTTTAGTAGAAAATGTTTATGAGGTAATAATTTTCACATTAAATATAGTTTGGCATATTTGGTAGAGTGTGTGTGTGTGCATGTTTTTTAAAATATGAGCCTTTGCTATCATCAGAGTTAGGACTGTTTGTACCGTTGAAAAGGACTCTGCTATTTACAAATTTAGATTTAGGTGAGATGTATTTAATATATGACTTCGCATTCAAGAGAACATAAAAATATCAGAAACTTCAGAACTTTCTCAGGGGTTTGTTATGCTCATGCTTCGGATACAAATTGTGGCTTAAAAGTAAAAGCTTGGCTCGGGAGGCTGCAGCTGAGAACAGCCGAGGGTTTGCCCTGCACACACTCACCTTCCCAAACCACCGGGCTCCGCTGCCACTGGGGCTCTGGGGGATTCACGCTGGGGCAGGGAAAATGCAGCTGCAAGGCTTAGTGTTTATTCTGTCAGTGGGCAACTGACATGAAGCAGGTTAAAACACTGAAACCAGATGTCCCTTCTAGAGCAGTGGCTTTCCGTGTTTTTATGACTTGGGAACCCCCTAAATATTTCCAGTGGAAATGAAGACATTTGTATGCCATGCTGAAGCTTATTGATGATTGACTGGCATATCTTAGTTAACTTTCATGGATCTGGTTGTTCACCGGTCCCCAGGGGTATCCAGACCACATGTTAAAAGCAATGAAACTAAATCAAATTTCATATGTTTCATTCTCTCAAAGTTCCCTACCCATATGTCTCTTGTCAATATTTCTACAATACCAGGTTCTTTCTGACATGTGGTGAAGTCTAGGTTTTTGCTCAACAAACATTTTGTTGGGATATAATAAGCCTTAACTTAACCTTTAGGAGGTTATTCACCATGGACATTATAGGAGAGGGAATTTTCCATCCCAAAAAGCCCCCAGACTTTCACTGGGTGCATGCAGTGTACTGCTGGTGAAATTGCAGTACGAGGTACTGTGCCACTCAGGCAATTACAGTCTTTTTTTCCTCTGACTTTTTTCTGCCCTGTCACACATGTGGTAATTGC
Organism: Pseudopodoces humilis; assembly: GCF_049639895.1. Taxonomy (NCBI): domain Eukaryota; kingdom Metazoa; phylum Chordata; class Aves; order Passeriformes; family Paridae; genus Pseudopodoces; species Pseudopodoces humilis. Next base: position 41,265,591 of record NC_142205.1, read on the forward strand.
TTTCTGTACAAGAAGCAAAGCCATACACTTGGGTCTCTTCAAAATGCTTACTCTGCTTTTATTTTTTTAACCTCACTGCATGATTTTATTATGTATGTAAGTCAGTAGCAACTTGGGAGCTAAGTTTAAAATAGCTGGCTCTAGCTGCATACTTTTAGCGTTTAAAAAATAAAAAATTGCAGAGTCAGTTTATTGGTTAAATTAGGAATTTTATAGAATTTCTGTAAGTAAATAAACATTTTATTGTCTTTTCTGTTCAGGTATGACTTTGTAGAAGTTGAAGAGCCCAGTGATGGCACTGTTTTAGGGCGCTGGTGTGGTTCCAGTAGTGTGCCAAGCAGACAAATCTCCAAAGGAAACCAGATCAGAATAAGATTTGTGTCTGATGAATATTTTCCTTCTGAACCTGGATTCTGCATCCATTATACACTTCTTATGCCAGTAAGTAACATGTTTCAGATCAAAATATTTCAGGATACAAAATCGTTGAAGTGGTGGCTCAAAAGAATCTTTTAATAGGGTAAGATTAATTATTGTTTATTTCTTAATAATAATAACAGTGTGCAGTCTGTCTTCCTGAATTGTACATTTTGTTTCTGTTTTTTAACTGAGTGTTCCTGTGGTTCTTTTTGGATGGCTTTAGACTAGGAAGTTGTGGGCTTGGTGGTTTGTGTGGAAAATTCAGTAAAATGTTTGCATTCCTAATACTATACTGTGGAAAAAAAGAAAGAATTTCAGCTTTGAGAAAAAGACAGATAAGTTTATGAATCAGCAGTGTGATGTTGAAAGAGGACTGAGAAGTTACAAAAAGAAACTGAAGAGATTAATGTTTTCATTAGTCAGCTGCTATTAGACATACCCAACCAGATGATTATACCTAGTTCCCAAACAGAAGAGTTCTTTTGATTCTAGATAGTTTTATTATAGAGACAAAGAAAACAATCCATTATGTTCATTTTTCACTGCATTTTCCTTGTAAACTGTACTTTAGGCTTCTCTTGGATGTTGCTTAAAGCTTGTAAATCACAGATATTAAACTAGTCATTGTCTAAAATGTGACTAATTTCACTGTCAACAGTTTTCTGTTACTATTTTCATGAAATGAAAGATCTGTGACAGCAGAAAATGTTTACAAAATTTTAAGGATGAGATAATGTCCTGAAACATTAAAATGGAGGAAAATGGGAGTTGACTTGTTTTAAAATAGGTATTCCATATTTAAAGACGGTAAGGAGTATTTTTTTGTTAAATGCTTCATAATTCACTTTGAATCTCTTAAGTAGTCTTGTGGTCTGTGGTATTTGGTTGGTGGAAAATATCTTGAAGGTCAGTGAAAAATTGATCAAAAGAATCCATGTTGTAACTCCACTGACATGTGCTTCACTCAGAATGCACTTGGCTGGCTTTATTTTTCTGCTATTTTTGTTCCTTCTCTCCATTGGCAAAATTTCAGTTATTGAGAAGAATATATTTAACATGCTGATGATGGTGTCAGTGCACTGGGAGTGGGATGTTTGTATATATATATATATATATATATATATTTATGTGGGTTGTTTTCCTATAAATATTTTTAACTACTTATGCCTAAGGAAGAATTACTTCTAAAGGGACTAAAGGTTTGATCTGCATATTTGACTCTTTTATGAGTTGGAATAACTTTTGCTAGTAGAATACTATGACCTGAAAATGGTAAACTTTAAAATTAAATAAAATGTCAGTCTCCAAACTTGAAATAAGGCCAGGTTTAAACTTCAGTACACCTGAGGGCAGGATGTAATTAGTATATTTACTTTTAGAAAATAGTGAAAGAAAATCACTAAATACATGTATTTGTGGGGCTGGTGCCAAATTCCGTTGTCATAGCTCTAGTATCACACCCTACCTGCGATGTATCTAACTTATGTATGATCCCATTTCTGTGGAACTGCTTAAACAAAGGCACCTGAAAATAGGATTATATGTATAAATATTTTTATGTCATGCTGTACAAATGGACTGAATTTATTCCTTAATATTTGATGAGGAAAACAACTTAGAAAATTTAAATTACCAGCACTCACAAAACAATGGTTTAATGTTCAAAATAGTTACACCTAACACATGCAAGGGACAAGAGCAGCCCACTTGCTGTCATAAGAATTTGGAATGAGCCCCAAAACTGCTTATCAGTTAATTTCTAAATCTCCCTCTAAAAAGACCTGTGATCTTTTTCAACAAAAAATATGTCCTAATACTCATGCAGAATACAATTACATATTTCAGACAGCAGATTGTAAATTAAATAGATATTGCTTAGTTCCAAGATTAAATCTGCTTCTTGTACCCAAAGCAGTTGAAAACCAATGCCAAAAAAACAGTAGATTTTTTTTACAGCTATAAAGTTATCTCATCCAGCTTTTCAAGAGAAAATAAAATTTACAGGCCCACTCCCACACCCCCACCAAAAATATGTCAGCTAGGGGAATGAGTTTAAATTTTAAATAATTCTTGCAAAATCGTAACTGACTCACTAAGAGATTCAGTTCAATGAATTGGTCCTAAACAGTTAATTTTTTTTTCCTCTTTTTTTTTTTTGACAAGTAGTGGGGAGGGGGAGATGCCTGGTAGACTAGCAATGAGAGATTGTTTGGGGTGAAATGAAGCAAAACTGAAATAAAACAGTGCAAGCTTGTTTCTGTATTTGAAGGCCACACACAGAGAGGGGCACTGGACACATTTTCAGGTCTTTTAAAGAGCAAGAGAAATGGCTTTGTTTAGATCTGCTGTAATTTATTGTGTGTGTATATGTGTGTATATATATATATAGTTTTTTTAGTTTGTTTTTTTACTTTGTATATTCTATTTCAAACCAGCTTTTCACATGATAAGTAGTAGGAGAATGGCTGTTGATCTGATTACTTTATTTCTAGGATTTAGTCTCTCTAAAGAAAGGATCCACAGCCATTCCAGTGTCAGTGGATGCAACATCATTCTCTAGAAAGGTTTGATGTGGGGTTGGAAGGCACTGCATAAAAGCAGTGCACATACTGTATGCAAGCAGAATGTTCTCTGAGAAAAAATGACACTTTTCTTCAGATCCTAACTAATTAGAGCTTAATAATTTTAATTTCTTCCATTTTAAATTGAATACTGTGACTGCATCTGGAACTTTCTGTAATTCTGGTCTTACTCCCAGTTTCTTTCCTCCATTTAATACTTACAATTTAATTTTGTCTGGAATACCATGAAGTGGAAGCAAGTGTTGAAAAATCTTACTCCTATTAAGCAGACATTGTTTATGTTCTTCCAAAATTATTATGCTCCCTTCAGCGCAGCTGTTATTCTGTCACTCTTTTATGCTCTGCCCAGTCACTTACTCTGAGCTTACTGGTGAGCTGCTTTATTCAGTAAGGGCTGCCTAGTGATGATTCTCAATTTTGACCAGCTATCCATTTATTAAAACTCATGATTTTGGCAGCAGCACTGTGCCACCTAAACCCTCCTAGAACTCTATTGCAAAACAATCCATGTTTCATTCCTTTCCCCCTTCTTTTCATGTGCTCCCTGTAGTAGCCACATGAAATTGAGGGAAATCTTATAAACTCTTACACATTTGGGCCTCAGTCTTCCTAGTGACTTGTTTAGTTTAAACTATGTCAGTTACAAGTTTGGCAGAGAAAACTTGATGTAATAAAGTCCATTGTTAGTTGGGGAGCGGGTGAATGGGATACTTGATGCCTGAGGTGCCATTAAGGAATGCATGACTGATTGCCAAAGTAGTTATTAATTATTCAGGGCACTCAGAACAAAGCAGCTCCAGTTAAAGTTGAAGCTGGGGGTGACTGTATTCCCCTTCTTTTTTGGCATATGGGAGCATGTCATTTGTCATCAAAGATCATGCCAAAGATCTTTGAAAAGAACAGACTTAACCCTCTTTTATGCAAGATGAAACTTCAAGAAGCTGTCTAAAGACTGACCTGGTTTAAGAGTGACTTAGCAGGTGGTTTGGGATTTTGGTGCAGTACCTGTTTGGCTACATGGGTGTCAATCCAAGAGTGTCGTCTGGTTTGAATTGCTTTTACTTTTTCCTCTTTTGATGCAGAGGTTTTGTTAGTATTGCTCTTGCTTTTTAACAGTAATGGAAATTAAATAAATATTAATTTAGAACTATCTAATAATTCTTCCTTTATTTCATCCAAATTGGCTAAGCTTTGCTCTTTAAAGATTGAGCATATTACTTTTTTTGGGTGCAATCTTTTAAATTGAGCTTCTTGATTGAAACAGGCAAATAAAATTAAAATACTAATAGAAAAGGTGCATAAAATAGAACAGAGAGGAAAGCTCATCCCTGCTTTCGCTTCCTCTCACAACTCTCACAAGTCTACGGGTGTTACAGCAATCAGGCGTGTTTCTCACATGTTTGTGCTGAAGCCCAAGAGATGCTTAACTCCGTCTGCAATACCTGGAAATCCATCTGGAAACATCATAAAGGACATTATTGATCTCCTAAACAAGTTTTCTTCTACACTCTCTTTAGAAGTGGTCAAAAGGTTTCAGAAATAAAATTATTTCAGGGTTGTTTAAGCCAAGGTGGTACAAAGAATCAGCAGAGCAGATGAGTGTTATGTAGCACTTTGCAATGCTACATGAAGTGAAGAAGAACTGTGAAAACCCTTCATGTCCTGGGAAGGACTCTTAAAACAAAACCTCTGTGTTCAGGGTTTCCACTGATTAGGTACAGTGAAACCTTAGTCTAGATAATTGAAGAGGCTACTAAAGATGCTTCAGTGCAAATTCCATGTGTTATTCTATGTGGCAAAAATTCACTGTAAATCAAATATGTTTTGGAACTAATTCTTTCCTTAGAGACTCCATTTTGCATTAAATACTTGCTTAACTTCTTAGATGAGATAATTTCTTAGATGAGACATTAAATATTACCCCAAAATACATAGATAGGAGTGAAATGCTTCAGTTAACCAAAAAAATGCAGAAAGTTCAAACTGAGAGTGGGACTAAAATGAGTGGTGGGAGGAAAAAATCGTTGAGGCAAAAGAACCTCTGAAGTATGCTTTCTAATTAATTCATAATGCCTTTTTTTCCTGTGACCGTATCTCATGCTGTCCCAGGGACATCATGAAGAGTTTAAAGATCTCTGTGTGTGAAGCAGACTTGCAGAGGGAAAAGGTTAGACAGGAATCTAGTAAGCTTTTGGACCTGCACAGAAGTCCATGGAGGTGTATCCTTAACCTCTCACAAGCTGAGGTGTCAGTCCAAAAGGAAGAATGACATTTTGAACCATTTTGGTGCTGTCATTTAGTTCTTAAAAGGAATGAGTATACTTGTCTGATAGCAAGTTTTGTACTTTGAAGGACAATGTTCCTTTCCCTTTGGCCAAAATCTGAATGGAGTTTCTCATGTAGTGTAAGCCATTTCCTTTGTGTTCCTTGTGTTTTTTCTGTGATGTTAGTTTTGCAATGGCTCAGGCTGAAAAGAATCACAAATTGTTTCATTGTTTGTGGGAAAAAGTAATTTAGTTTCCTTGGATTAAACCTTTTTACAAATTTATCATATATTTGACTAAGATTTAAATTCATTGATTTGGGAACTTCATTGAATGTCATGTCCTGTATCATTGAGGCAAGAGATTAAAAAAACCAGCTAATTTTCTTATTTCTAAATAAATAGCGGTAATTTCAAAATTAAATGCAAATGTCATGATTTGGTGATTTCTTATTTACAAGTTCTATACAATTTTTCTTCCTGAAAAATTCAAAAGTGTTCAAGTATCAAAGTGAGATTTTTTTTATGGAACATTGAGATAAATCTTAAAATTCCAATTTTTGAGTTTGGGAGTTTTTTTGGTTTTTTTTTTTTGAAAGAAGGTATTGAGGGGCAATCACAACAAATGACATGGACGTGAAAATTACTCTCCTTTTAGTTGTCCAGAGCATTATGTCCAAGCTAGATTACTCTCTGTCAACTTGTTTCAAGCAGAAATTATTACCATAAACAAGAGATGGGATAATGCAACTGTCCAGGATAACCTGGCGACCTTTATTGCTCATTGTACCAAATAAGGTCTTTGATCTCATATTAGCCCTCTTCTCCCACATGAAAGCAGACCATAGAATGATTCCAAGGAAATAATTAAATGCCCTAAAAAGTGAAAAAGTTTAGAAAACATGTTGGAAAAGTAGTTCAAATACATGAGACGTACTCATTTCTTTTCATACATACATACTCTTCATTTTCTGTAAATTACCCAAAGGATTTAATAACATTTCTGTTTAGTAATGAATATTAATATTGTCAGGGACTTTTTTTTAGTATCTGAAAACTTTATTAGTGTCTCATAGCATTTCAGCAGAGAAGTTTGTGTATGCATAGTTAACTTGGAAATGAGTTTTACATGGTCTATCATTTACTTTTTTTGTAGTGTTCTAGTGTAAATTTTAATGTTGTGTGCTCTGCTGTTTTCAAAAATTCAAAGGTTTTCTATGAGGATCCTCAAAAAAAACCAAAAAACAAAACACTTCAAGCAAGGCTATGACTTAAGAGCAAACTGTATGTATATAAAAATGTAAACGCAGTGATGTCATGGAGCTTTGGATGCTACTTCAACAGAAATATTTCAGTGATATTCAAATGTTCCTTTAGTATTTCAAGATTATTCTGTAGTCATGGTTCAAGTTTATTTGTTCAATCTAATTGATCATATCTATCCTAAAGAATGCAGTGTCTCAATTATTTGTAAATTCTATTTAATCCGTTACTAAATATCTTATGAGCTACCTTTCACTTGATATGTTTGGTTTAAAAAACCCAAACCATACTCTCCCCAAAAAACCCAACTAAACAAAAAAAAGGCAATAAAAAGTCCACACACAAAAATCCCACATAAAAATCCAAACAAAAAACCCAAAGAATTCCCAACACCACCTTCCTCTTCCCCAAAATTTTTTTAGGAACCCCTTATTTTTTATACCCTAAATACTACAGAATAATCTAGTTGACTATCCCTTCTCCAATTTTCAGGATTGACATTTTTGAGAAAGCACAATGATGTCTTCTCTACAAATTCCAAAGTGAAGTGATTCTATCCCATTCTCAAAGTTATCCCCATGTAACTGGCATAGTCCTGATTTTTTTTTTGTTCTTTTGAATACTGAAACATTGTGTCTGACAAGGTTGCTAACTAAAAAAAAAAAAGGTAAGTAAATGTACAGTTGATACTAGGTTTCAGGCACCCCCACAGTTTTCAGTTACGCCATCTAGGTGCTTTCCTGCTCTGTCCCTATGCATTACTAGTGTCTTAGTCATGCCACAATCCCATCCATTGCCTCACCCCAACAAAACAAGCAGTAACTAATTAGAGTGGTTTGTACCGTGCTGAATTTTCTTTCTATGATTCTGGTAGGCAAAAGGCAGAAATGAAATGAAAGAAGTTGAGATAGAAGAGTGCAACTTCTCAATTTATTTTTCACATGGTAGAGCTCTGATGGGGGCAGCTGTAAACATTTGAGATGAACCCAGCTGTGGAGCAGCTTCTGTGGATGGTTTACTGCAGAATCTAGCTCCACAGGTTGATAGAAGCACCTCTTTAAATTCAGGAGAAAAATTCTTGACAGAGTAATAACACTGTATAGTAGCTTCAGGGTAAGAGTTTGCTTGTGGGAAGATTAATGTGGGATACTGGTAGTGGTGTTAAGACAAATCCTTTTGTTTCTAAAAAGGGATAGGTAATAAGTGCTATGGGAATACCAAAATTTGCACCTGTCTTGTCTTTGCAGTACCTGGCCTCTGGTGTTACAGATGGGGATTATGAGCTGTCATTTGTTAGCTTCTATAAGTGCTCAAAACCATTTTAATGATGATGATGAAAGGTTCTTCTGAAGAAGCCAGGATTGTTGTTGAAAAGCATTCAGTTTTGTTTTCATGGGAATGTCTAGAAAATCAAAAGCTGTCACATCTGTTCCTGCAATTATCTCAGGCTGGGGTAGTAGACAAGGAATTCAGGAAGGCTGCTTCCATGTTTGCTCCTAGCTGGCTGATGTTGTTGAAGAACTGTAATTGTTTAAAAACAAAACTAAATTTAAAAAACCTTACATGTGGAAATGGAAGGCAGTTTGTTTGACCAAAGACATTTACAGAGACTTGGCTATTAATTTCACTCTGCTTTTGAGCTGAGCAATAAATCACAGGAAAAAAATAGCAAAGATCATTTACAAGGAGAAATAGAATGCTGGGCTTCATATTGAAGGGCGTGTTTTAATGCGTGAAGGACCCAGTTTTAAGGAACTTGAAAGGTGAAGGTATAAAAGCAGATGTCACAGCCTTTCCAAGAAATTCTGTGTATAATCCTACAGGCACTGTGGAGGTTGGTAGATTCTTATAGCCTTTCCCTTTCAGCTGCAAAAGGGTTTCTTGGGGGAACTCCGAAATAACTCTACCATGACATCCCTTACAGCAGTTCTTGGTCTCATCTGAATGTGTTAGGAGGATAGGGGATTTTCAGTGTAGTGGTGTAGATAATTAAATCAATATAGTGATTTGTTGTTCAGTATCTAGCTCTGGTGTCTTTTGATAGCACATATCTTCTGAGTTTGTCGGTGGACATCTCTTATTCTAAATATTCTTCTAATGGTATGACAAGCACACTTTAAAAATCATGCCTATCTTTAGAAAGACAGATCCTGTGCTAAGGAAATTTTGTTAGAAATCAGTATCTTCGTAGTTTAGTGAATGGTTGGCATAGTAAATGCAATTCCTGAATTTGAATGTTCAAGTGTTTTATTTTCACTATTTTTCTTACTGGGCCTGCATGTGAGTGTTTAAAAGGCCACTGTCTTTGAAGCTTGAAAACCCCTAAGATTTAAAATATATTTGAAAACAAATTTTTGCTAACTCTTGCAACTGACCCTGAACTTCCCTGCTGACTGACAGAACCAAAATGACTAGGTAGCCAAGGAGAGTAAGATAACTTAGCTGGGCCAAATTATCAAACCCTCTCAGTCATCATCTATATTTCTTGAGGGGAAAGGATCAAATGCCAAATAAATTGCAACTTTCTAACTGGAAGGACAGTTAGCCACATACATGTAATCAGTTTATAGGGTTGCCTTTGCTTATCTTCTAAAATTGCTCTGATCTGCTGAACTCTTCAGATTTGGGTGTGCATATTTGTCTTAGGGCTTTTCAATGTTAGGTGTTCTGGGAAATCAAAAGTTAGTAATAAAATACTTCCTGTTCTTAAATCCACTGTGTAATGCCTTTTTGGTTCAGAATTCTTATCTTTTAGTTTTAAGTTCTGTCATTGACCTCCTTCTGTTTGTACTCTGTCAATGTCTATAACTTTAAATATTATATTTACTTTATTTATTTGCCTTTTTGATTAAGAAAGTCACAGGCACCTTTCATGGAGGAAAAAACCCCTTTGCAGTTAGGTGCCTAAAATAGCAGTATATCTTTGATGCAAAATTAATGTGGAATTAAGGTGCATTAGAAATGTTAAGTTCTGTGTTTTGGAACTGTTTGTTGGTATAAGGATTTCAGAGTACAGCTCATTTCTTCACCAAAAAATCAAAGATACATAGTCAAGTTAACAATATAAAGACAACTAAAAATTTTCAGGAAGTTTTTCAATTCTTTAAATTGGAGAAGAGACTTACTTTTAAAGAAGAAAAAAAAGAAACCCTTAAAATTTCCATTATAAAATTTGATATTTAATCACCTGAAACTTACAAATTACAAAGGAATTTGGAAAATCAATCAATTAAAAGGTATCAAAGTATGAACAGGACCAAGTTTTCTGTGCAGACCATTTCGAAAAAGTTGTTGATATTTTTCATACACTTACGTCCTTCTAAGGAGCATCATTAAAGAAGTCATACAAAGCCACAATTTACTAAACCAGTGCTATACAAAAATGCTATTGAATACTTTATAGATAGAACTGGCCTAAATTTTGTGGTTCATATTTGAAATAGTAACAAAAAATTAAGGTGTAGTCATGATGAAAATCTGAAACCAGAGAAAAGTGATTTTAATAACATCATTATTTTCTTATTTTTTCTAAATTTGATTCCCTAATAAATTATGAGAGTACAATTACTTTTGAAAGACTTCTCCATTGTCCTTAGTTAAATACTTACAAAAGGTAATCTCCTAATCGAGCAATTTGAGAGTCAGTAATCAAGTAATTAGAGAATCCCCCAAGAGAGCAAGGAAGAACATATCTTGCATGGGGTACAGCATGTGAATTTTTTGGTTTAGATCTTTTATACCCTGCTCTGACTTTGTCATGCACAGTGTTCTGTCCCCAGTTACAGTCTGCCATAGGCCATGGCTTCTTGCAGAGTGGCAATTGCCACTGTTTTTCTTTCTGCAGGAAAGGGATGGCAGTTTGTTTCTGCCAAGTATTGATGTTCAGAGGAGAAAGAAATAATAGTCAAGTTACCCAAGGGGTGATAACTGGCAGTTGCTATAGTACCCAACTGTCAGGGCTAGGTCATTTGGTTACAAATGGTGTTCCTGTGGGCTTTACTGGATGAATAATTGTATTTTAAAGTTATTTTAACAGTGCACCAACTTGAACTTATTATTGCATGCCATTTTAATGCTATTTATATTCATATACAACGCTACAGAAATTTCAATAATAATCATATACTTTCCAATTTATAGGCTTGAAATCTTTGAAAGTTTTGATTCTAGTATTTTTGTCATTTACAGTGTGACTGGTGACACATTTTTAAACAAGCTGTTCCCATTGCCTTCAACAGGAGCTATTAGGTATTGTGAGTCTGAAAAACAATACCATACCATCACAATAATGGTCTCATTATTCAATCCTAAATAGATTTTGGTGGGGTTTTTTCAGTTTGTTTTTTTTAAATATATTAGCTAATTAATTGACAAATAATTGTTTCCCTATACATATTTATTACACTGAGATTTATGTTCTGCCCAGCATCTATGTATTCCTCTAATCTCCTAATTAAGTGAACTATATACCATGGACCAGATTCAGTAATGAAGTAGAGATTGCTTGGAGGAATTAAGCTTTGATGCTAATGAGGTTAAAAACAATATTGATGCTCTCATTCTGAGATTACAGTCAGTGGTTATACCAAAAAATTGGTTTAATTTTCTGTGGGAGAAGTTGAATTGTAGGAGATAAGAAAATAAGAGTTGTCAATGTTTTAGTTGCTTACTAAAGTATCCTGGTTTCTCAGAATTCTCTTTAAGAACATAATAGTTGCTAAGGTAACCCATATCTAATATTAGTATATTATTTGAGAAGAGAAATAATTAATTGTTAAATAGAAAAATATCCTCTTCTAATTTCCTAACTGAAATATAGCCTTACAAAGGAAATTTATACTCATCTAAATTCAGGCAATTTACATTAAGTTTATGGTGATGTACTGGAAATGACAATTTGTCTTCCCTCCCATTCCCCAAGTGATTAGTGCTCACGCATCCTAATTTGTTCATTCAAATCCTTGTTGGTCCACTGGGACTGCACAGATAATCTGAAAGATGCAAAGTAGCTTCAAATTAAATAGTAAATAATGCTTAATAAAGTAAATAGTAAATAAAGGCTAAGAACATGATAATACTATCTTCTTGGGATTTAGGTATCTCAAATGTATAAACATTTATGAAAACAGAAAATATTTTCTCCAAATACAAGACTGAGTCTTCCTTCTGCAAAGCGTGGCAAGTGACCACAGTCACTTAACTTGTTTAACAAAGTGTAATTCATGCAGAAAATCTCAATTATGTTTCATTTTTATTATTGATAACCTTCAGAATGTGTTTTTATTTAGACAAAATAAAATCTCATGGGGCTTCCCTGTGGGAGCAGGTGGGAGAAATCTCACCAGAATTAGCCATGCAGAGATCTCTTTGGTTGAGTGTTCTTGCAAAGTCACTTCCCTCTCCCCTGCCTCCCCTGTTCTTGCCCTCTTCTTGCAGTGTCTGTCCATCATGCCCTGGAAAAACCATACCACACTATATATTCAGTGATCATTGGTTGTAAATAGTGCCTTTTTAATATCATCTCAAATTATCTTCTTATCTGGCTTATTTCTGAGATAGTGCTTTGTTGGGGATGCAGAAGAGCATTTTCTGACTTGGTCAAAATATAAACTTGTGGTTAGCCAGTATCTTTCAGTCCAGTAGGGTAAGGCAGCAAATAACTTCGTTTTCTTTCTGTTGAACCCCACTTTACCCAGTGTCTGCAGTTTACAGAAAGTCGTATTTCTTATGAGCTGGAAAATTCAGGTACAACCAGTGCCTCACACTTTGGCTTTTTATTTAAACTGATAATAAGCCCTACATCTAACCACTTCCTAGATTGCAGTGAATAGCAGCTTGTGAAATGACAATTAAATAAAGTTTAGAAAACCAAAGTTTTTGATGTCTTGTGTTCTGTAATTAGCTCCATATATTCTACATTAAATCATCAGAAACTGACAGTATTGCTGGATCAGTGAAAGGGAAAATAAGAGACACGGGGATATTTTAAGTATGTATGCAATTCAAAGCATAAATATTAATTTTTCAAATGGATGTTAAAAAGGGTACATGAGGGGAATACCATGAGAGGTGCCTCTTTAAAAGGATTTGCAACTCTTTTAAAATTCTGCTATTGAAATATGAAATTGAAGAAAACCTTCACCTCTTTCAAAAGTGACAGTAAGGTATGGCAGATAGCAGGGATTTGTAAATGGGTTCTGATTAGTGCAGTGTTAGTGTGCAGCACTTCCTTTCTTGTGCAGGTGTTTTGACTTTGTAGCTTTCCAGCAGAGTGAGTGTGCAAAACCAGGATAGTGTGAAAGGAGGAAACCAGATGAAGGTCTGTGCACACGGGGACATCCCTTTAAGTCAGTGTGGCTGCTGTAAACAGTCTGGTGGCAGGACTGGGGCCACAATCGATGCCTGAATAGACTCGTTTAAAATGTTACAAGCAAGATTAATGGCCTGGTTGAGAACATGAAGCAGCATAATTTTTTATAATTTCTGTTAGAAAGAGTAACCACACCCATACTATGTTAGCAAGCCCAAATGAATATAATTATCTGTCTATCTATGTCAAGATACTTCATCTAGTTGACCATGAAATTAATTAGAGATTATTAGGGAATTTGGTCACATCTGTGGACAGTGACATTGTTATAGCTGAAGATATCAGGCTTAATGGAAGACAACTGATTAACTAGCAATCGTCAGGAGAATGATATTTTCTCTAAAAAATACTGGATTTATTGATACTATGGGTTTATTACTTGGCAGATGCCTTCTTTCCTTCTTTTTTTGTCAAGGAAAGGGCTGAAAAGGGATTGCATATACAAAGGAAAATGTATATTTATTCATTATAGTGAAAGTAATTAGACTGTTTCAAAGATTTATTTCATTTTTTATAACACCAGGAATCAGGTTGAGGCAGTTGATTATAGTGGTGCCTTAAAATTCAACCTGTTCTATTTTAATGGATTTGTTCATGCTGTAAGCAGCACCAAATTTCATGGGAGACTAATAGAAATAGAATGAAGCAGTCTGCTTTCAAACCAGCTTTGAAGGATCAATTTTAAATAGCTTTGAAAAAGTAGAGCATGGCAGAAATGCATCTACTTTTGTTTTATAGCTGACACTAAAACCATCTTCTCAAGTGTGTTATATTACATACTATTTTGAGGTTTCAAAGAAATTGTAAATGATACTGCCAAAGGAGCTTCTGCTACTCCCGAGGAAACAACTTTTATTAAAAAGCCTGTGACTCCCTAATTTTCTTCAAGAGAAAGTAGCTAAATTAAAGTCCAAAATTGGAGTAGTTTCATTTTCATTTTAATTGAGGGCTTGTGGTTTGACATTCAGCTAAAAAAAAAAAATGTATTTTTCTAACAGTTATTCTATATTTAGGTATACTGGTATGCAGTTATTTATTTTTATATGTACCATTAGTTTACTAAATCCAAAGGGTTAAAATGTTCAAATGGATGAAGAGTTACTGAGGAAAAAAAGTATTTGGTTATGCATTCAGGAGAGCTTCTGGCATAGTTAATGAAAAAAGATTTTAAAATTATTTAGAATTAATTTGTTTCTAAAATTCAGCGTGTCCCTCAGCATAACTTTACAGATCTTCTAGAAAGATCAAGGTTACCAGGTAGATGCTTTGCAAGACAGTCACAGAGATGCAAGGCTGGAAGGGAACTCAGTGGGACTGGACCTTTTCTGGGCAATTGTCCTGCTCCAAGCAGGGAGCAGATACACTAAGCTCATTCTTGCTAGATTCTAGTGCTGGTCCTGTAGTCCAGGGATGAAGATTTCAGAGATTCCCCATATCATCTGTTGCACACTTTTACATTGTGTAAAATTTTTTTCAAGCACTTAACATAAATAATTCTTGCCATTGATGGACTAGGGAACAGCTGATCATCTGATGCTCTTTTGCATGTTTGTTATCTCCTGTCAGCCTGGTCTTGTCAAGATGAAAGAAAGTTGTATCACTTAATCTTTTATCGCTTTTGTTTTCATCTTGCTCTTTCATGTGAATATCCTGTTTCTCTCTGCCTGTGTCTCACAAGTGCTGGAGATAAATCTGAACACTGTATTTCAGCTGAGACCTCTCTAGGAGCTCGATATATGTTTTTACGATGTTGTTCTGAAAATATCTGAATGGATCCCATTCTTTCTTATGCAGGTTTTGGTCTTCTCTGTAACACTGTTTATTCTGCTTCAGACTCTACTTATGAATTTGCATTTATGCTTTTAATATTTTACTCCTAAATGCAAGGGACTTCAAAATACTTTTTCTTAAATATCAAAGTATAATGAGGTAACATGAAATGCCTGATGTCATTAAGAATGGGTCTATTGGGACAGAGATGAGGTTCTTTCTCTGCAAAGTAATGCTTTGTTCAAGGACTTATTTTACCTTAAGGCAGGACAAGCTCTGATTTGCAATGTCTGCTGTACAGGAATGTTGGGTGTGTTCATTTTATTGTGATATGAAATGAAAAGAAAGCTGTTGTGGAATGCAATTTAACATGTGTACTGAAGGGTTAAATCAGCATTCACTGTAGAAGTAATTTTCATTGTACATTCACAAATACACTTTCCAGTTGTAACAAATGGTCATTCCTTTAATGTTTGATTCCTTCAATTCCATTTAATGTTTGATGAACCTCCTGTGAACATACTGGGATAAGTAAACATTTTCTTTAGATCACCTACCCATTTCCAGTGGGGAAGTTCCTAGAGGGAACTTAAAGACTGGTTCATTCACTGACTCCAAACACTGTTGTTTAATTTGATTAAGCTCTTGTATGTGTTTTGAGTAAAATGAGTAATTTAAAAAAAAGTCTGCAGACATGGTGTCCTTTAATATATGGCTGGCCATATCATATGGAAGAGTGGACAAAAACTTCTGTTCAGAACAGCTGCACTTATGTTGACTGTTTATTCCTTGTCAGCTGCTGTCAGTCAATTAAGAACTAGAGCATTGTGTACAGAATATAAAAGAAAGGCTTCTGTAAGTCATAAATATAGCAGACACAGCTTTTCCCTGCTTGAATTTTAGGTGTGTCTATACATGCAGTGATTAACAGTCACATTAACTCTATTTGCAGTAAGATCTGAGCAAACAGATCAGATGTAGATTACATCTACATGTCCCCTGCCATCTGACTGCAGGAATCTCTTTTCGCACTGATTCATTTGGCCACTTTATTTGCTGTCAGTTCAACTACAATGTTATTCCTCCTTTTTGATGATAATTTCATATTGTAAGCAAAACTCAGGTTGTCCTGTTCTCCTGACTGAAGTAAAAGGTGTTCTACAATTCAGCCTTCAGGTATGTATACTGGACTTGCATAGTATCAAAGTTTCAGGGGAAGATCCTAAGCTGTGGTAGTATCCTATTCTGCTAAAATGCAGCTAAACTGTGGATCCAGGGTCTCTGTACAATAAATATAAACTCTAAAAAGACTAAAAATATATCATTAGAAATACTGAGAAAAGATATTCTCTTTCTTGCTCCCGGTATTTGATATATAAATCTTTATAAAGTTGCCCTTCTAGAAGGGAATTGCAGGTATAATACAACATTCACCAAAATAGGACAACCTAGAAAATTACATTTAACTTTATATTTACAGAATGAAGGTAAAGGGTTTATTTATAGCAGCATTTGAAAAAAGCACTTCTTATTTAGCTGTCAACTCATGCATTTGAATGTCCATGAAGGAATATTTTAGTGCAAAGTGATGTCACTACTATTTAAAACAGTCACTAAATACCCTATTGCTTTAATCACAAGGACAGTTCAAGCACAAAACAAAAAGGAAGCTCCCTTAAGAGCTTAGTGTTGAAACATAAAAGTGTAATTGTGGGTATATTCAGAAAGTCATCAAGCAATGAAATATTGGTGTGGTTTTAGAAGGGTCTCTGTAGAGTTCGACTTTAACTCTGTAGAGTTTCTACTCCTCAGTGGGAGATATATGAGGAGAAAATACTACATTTTTTGGAAAAGTCAGCAAATAGCCAATATAGAGTTTTGCCCTGCAAAAGGGTACAAGACTGCAATGACCTCTTAACAATGAGCTAGATTAAGCAGGGAATAAACCTTAAATGTCCTTAAATACTGTGATGAGTAGTTAATAAGGGAGAGTTGAAAGGAAGGCACTAAGACAGGGAGGACGGAGTTACTACCTGGGAAAATATTTTCTGTTTCCAAAACTTAACCTGCAGCAATCAGCAGCAGTCCCGTGAGACGTGAATAGCTGACCACCTGTCCTGCATGTCCCCTCACATGTTCCACACCTTGTAAGGATTCACTGCAGCTGCTAATTTGTTTAGGACAGTTCTGTGAATATAAAAATGGAAATGCTATCAGATATGAAGGTTATGATTTTTAGACATTGGGGGATTTGCCTGTTTTAGCACCTTGCTGCAAGCACATGACAAGATCTTGCTCCAAAGAAAGATTTTGTGAGATTGTGATGAGAAAAACTGGGCTTCAGTAAATTATTTTGGTACTTCATTTTTCCTATACACAGTCTACTTTCAGTCATTTTCAGCAGGTATTTTATCTGTATATACACACAAACACACTTTATACCCTTTAAAATGTGTATATAGAAGTTAATATTGCCCATGGTCTGAATTGGACTAAATGTTTTTATTAAGAATTTAAATTGCCCAAGACATAGCATTATATACGGGCTATAGCTTTTTGAAGTTGCAGGTATAGCCCTCCCATGTGGAGGTATAGCCCTTATGCATGAGACAGGAACAGACAGTTTTAAATGCATATCATAAATTTGGTTTGCAAATGTTATAATGGAAGTTACTCTGAAGTTCAGAAATCAAAATATTTAGCAGTCATTACTAGGATACAAAGGGTAGACTTTTTCTTATGGTATATATATATATAGTATATATGGTGTGGGGAGAGCTCACTCTAAATTTTGTTTTAAAGTCTCATTTAGAAGAGAGAAATATATAAAAAGGAGAGAGTGCTCACTAAAATTAAGATTTTGGAAGTAGTTATGGTTTAAATGTTACTCTGCCACACTTAATAGGAACCCAGACTCTGGGATAATAAACCTATAGTTTGTATACCTACAGTAATTTGAAAATTATTAAAAATGACGAATTATTTCAGGAAGTAACTCAAGATTACTGAGTTAATGACATTACTGGCATACTGATTTGACTTTGAAGTTTCTTGTCTTGGACATAGTCTATGCCATAACTTGTTCTATACTATTATCACAGGCTAAGTGTTTGCTTTTAAATGGTTTTTGTTCAACTCAGTGAATTTCAACTTCATCAGGTCCTGGTTTCAGAATAATCAGGCTGAGTCTTTGCCTACTGAGTCAAAATGCCTACTGAGTCAAAATGTGACCAAGTCATGAGATGTGTTACATTTGTTTGAGTCTTCTATCTGGAATCCTATTCACTACCACGTCCACAAATTCCGAGTGCAAGCAAATACAATTAAAAACACATTAGAAAGGTAGAAAAATGGCATCAGAATTTGATTTCCCTTGCAGGTATCTGATTGAATCTGCAAGCTTTCTGGATTCTGTGGTTTGCAGGGGTTATATGATTCATGGCTTGAGATCTCTGCAGTTGCCAAAGATGCTGGCAACACATCTTTGCTTGATCAAGAAGAGTTGTTTATACAATTCTTCTTTCCTTAATCAGCTGGAAGAATAAATCAGTGAATGAAAGTTCTTACCAAAAAGAATACAAGAATCACTGGGTCATTTTGTAAAAAAACCAAATATTTCCAGTAAAGGAGAGGCAGGTAATTAGGTAGTGCTTAATGAAATACTCATAAAGTAGCACATGCTGCTTCAATGAGACTTACCAGATGCACTGAAAAAATGAATAACCTGCACCTGCATCCAAGATACTTGTGTCTGTGTATATATTTCTTAGGAATGGAAACCTCTAAATTATCATGATGGTGTGTATTGATAATAAGATCTCACATACAATACAGTGCTGAGCATCAGTTTTCTTCTTTTTGCCTTTAAAATGAATTCCTGTGATTTATTACAGATACATGCAATCACAGAAAAAAATCACAGTGTATTTTATGTATATATAAACACAACTATTTATGTACACATACATGATTATAGATATTTATGATAAGTGACCAATCACTAAAGTTTTTTGAAAATAGCTTCCAGAGATTATTCCTGTTGATGGCATCATCTGAGAATTAATGATCTTAGCTCTAATTGTGTCAGCTCTGTCTTCACAGAGTGTCTCTTACACCTATGCTGTCTATTTCAAAAGGTGTCAGTGTGCATAGACTTCAAGCAAAAAGCTGCAATTTGCCAGAGGAATGCTGATGATTAGTGACATCCTGTGCTATTTCCATGCTTCCTTGGGAGCATCTTGCAGTTGTTTCCAGCCCAATTAGAATTCCAGGCCTTCTCTGTGAACTGCACAGAAACTCTGTTTAGGGGAATATTTAAACATTTTCAAAAAACATTTTATCTCACGTTTAGCCTGAGGAAATGTTATGATGTTAGTTAAGCTATGTTATCCAATGCTACAGACTATCCAATGCTAGCATCCAATGCTAAAGACTTTTGCATGTCTTTATTCTTTTATTCTCACCTGTGACAGCAAAACGGGAAAGGCACAAATGTGTTCATTTTCCCTTGTGATCTCTGGAATCTTTCTCCTGTTGGTGATTATGGAGAGTAGAGTTTACATATTATTCAGAAAGCAATCCTCAAAATGCAGTTACCAAAATATGGATGTAGAGCTTGGAAAGACATCTCTGGCTTTAAGATGTAAATTGGTGCGAGGGCATGCATGGATACTCATCAGCAAGCGAGGTTCTCAGTGAAATGAAAGAAAAACCCTGCACACACACGAGGAGAGCCTAAACAAGCTTTTGATAAGAGGCTGCAGCACACTCTAGGAACAGAGAATTTAGGGAGCCTGTGGAAGGCAGAGAGCTGAAGGCCCAGGAAAGAGGGGTGCTGTCCTCCTGCAGTTTGGTTCTCATTTGCAGAAGCATTAAATTGAGGAGGGCTGGTATCCCTCTATCTGTGTGTCATTTGACTGGCAGAGGCTGCATCCCTGAAGCGAGGCCAGCTGAAAGAGAGGGCTGTTTAATTCAGTGTTGCTGGAGCTTATTTCACCAAACTTATGGCTCAGAGCCCCAGGGTGATGTGCCTCCCATGCAGCCATCCTTGCTGCTGTGATAGTAACTTCATCTAAAAAGTGCTGCAATGGATGGGAGCTGTGGCAGCCTTCCTGACTTCCTTCTCTGCCATGTGCAATAAACATCCTTGCCTTATTCCTGGTTTTGGCAGCCTAAATAGATTATCTGCCTCTGTGGCTTCTTTCTTTTTTTTTCTTCTTTTTTTTTTTTTTTTTTTTTTTTTTTTTTGTTGTTGTTGTTGTTGTTGTTTTGTTTTGTTTTGTTTTTTCTCTGTTCTTTTGCTTAAGGCATAAGAAGATGATCCTGGAACCTGATTTCTCCAGTGTTTGCACACAGGCCCAGCTACAGATCATCTCACTTCCTTCTGCCTTGCAACTTGAACAAGAAGGACTAACACTTTCTTAGCAGTGCTCATGAATGTTGCACAGAGAAAGTGTCTTCATAAAATGAGAGACTTTGACAAGTGCTTTTTCTTTTGTACTGCATAGATGCAAGCAAGTAAAAGTGTGTGCTTTTTCAGCTAGGTCAGGATTCCTGGAGGCTTTTCACACCTATTACTGGCGTGTACTTATGGGAGAAAACAAAGAGCCATTGTTTTGCGGAGAAATTTGTGTCCTCAGGGCAAACTGGAAGGAGTTGGATATCTGCTTTCTCTCATAGCTTCTAATGATGCTTCTAGGAGGGTTACCTGTGATTGTAAATGAAGAAAACAGGCTCTTTATTGTGCATGTTACAAGAATGTGCATGTACTATAAGTTTCAAAAGCATATCTTTAAATCTAAGCAGGACTTGGAGTGTTCCTATATAATAATTAAAAAAACTCCAACAAACTCTGAGTATATTTCATTAAAAGAAATATGTTATTTCTTTCAAATAACTGATCCTACTTCGGTTTCAGGGGAGACTAGGTTCCTTTGAGGTTTTTATAGAGTCCCTTCTAGTTTGATTAAACTACACTGATGTTTATTAGCTTCTCTGAACTGTGCCAACTGACGAATGGGTCATAACTCAGAAACTGCTTGACAATATTTTCTTCAAGACAAGAAAAGGAAAAAAAGTGGGGATTTCTTTTGTGGGGAGGTAATTATTTTAGACATAGTATTCAGTACTTGTAAGTGTCCTGTCATGCCAAGTACTTGACTCACTTGTTTTTGTTTTTCCAGTCTTAGTGCTTGCATTATTAAACATTAAATTCCTTACTCCTGGCGGCATTATGTTACTATTTTTTGCCTCTCCTTTAACTGGAAGAGGGTAGTGTTAGTACCTTGAGACTCTTATCCTGAGAAACAAGAACAAAATAAAGGGTTTTCTTTGATCGTAATAGTGCTTAAGAGCTGATCTTGTGTAGATTGTAGATCAGTGCTGTTATGTGCTGAATTTTTTAGCCTTGGAGCAGGTACAGTGCAAGGGAAGAACAGACAGATGCTGGCAAACAGGAAAGGTTACAACATCCAGTCTCATACCCAATTTTATACCTGGTATCTGTCTACCACATTTCTGGGCTCTTCAGGTAAACCCGTAATGAGTATCTAAAAAAATTGGTTGTATTCATTCTCTCACAGAACTCGTGAGATCAAGGAATTGCCTTTGTGCTTATTTTACAGATTTGATAAGGCTGTGATACAAACCCGTATGCTGTGAAATTCCTGGTGCCAGAGTGAATCTAAAACTGTATTTGTGTCAGCAGCTGCTGTGCTTTCAGCTGTGATGACTTTGCTATTGCAGGTCTATGCTTCTTTTTCAGAAGTTTGCCTCTTGTTTATTATTTAGCCACATACACAGTCATGCTGGCATAGCAAGGAGATATTACTTTCAGATGCCTTACATTATGAAGGTTGGGCCTAAATACTGTGCTCAGGATAACGCAAGAAATGTGTGTCAGAACAAGAAATTAATCACAAGTCTTCAAGTTAGGCTACATACTAAATCATACTTTAGGCTTGAACTTCAACTTGATAATTTTAAATTTGTTTGTTGAAATTTTTGTTCAGATCTGCTGCTTCAGTGAGGGTTGACTTCTTATTCCACTTACAACAGTGTCCTACTCTTTTCCCTTTGAAAAAGAGGCTAGATGGAGTAGTTTTGATTCCTCAATAGGGCACAACTAACATTGTAAACACCATAAGACACATTTTAGTCCCTAAATCTTTTCTGGGGCACTGTTATGTGGGATGTTCTGGACTAGATAGTCTTGTGACATTAGTCTGTATAATTTCCATCCTTTTTTCCAAGCCCATGTCTTTAACTGTTGCCTAAATTTTGCCTATTGTCCTGTCCTGTATGTTTCTAAACAATTTAGGGGATTTCCGTGTGGTATTTGTTTTGATAGAGCTAAGTGCATGTACAGAAATACAGTGTAAACAAACGAAGAATTTTCTGTTTGATCCGACACTAATTGTCATTCTTGGCTGTTGTGCAGGCCAGCAGAAGTTCAATATTTTCTGCTCTGATTTTCATCCTGAATCATTTTAACTAGCAGTAAATATGCAACTGTTTGTCTCTGTCTTGGTTCTAAGCATATTTATGCTTATTAAAGTAATTTGAAATTGTTTCCAGAAGCAAACCACAGTTGTTGTTTTTAAACTAGAGGAATCACATAGAGAACTTGATGTATTTGTCAACTCTATCTTGACAGAAATTATTCATGTTCAGGAGAAAAATAAGAAAGGTGATCTCAAACCTAAAACATTGGTATGAGTTGAGAATGTGTTGCTATGACAGAAAAAGTGTTTACTGTCAATTAGTATTTATTATAGCAGAGCTTGGAGAACATCACTTCCCAGAAAATGGTTTCCATCAAGGAAGATATTTTGGATAGCTGCAGCATTTGGACAGCAGAAGTGGTCTTGGCTTGTACCTCCCCTGTCAGATAAATAAATCTATGTTAATCAAAGGTTGATTATTTTTTAGCTGACCTGTTAGAGAAGACATGAGAGATTTCTGTTGAGTAAATTAAGTGATGCCATCTACAGGATAAATGTCCAGTTTACAGATGGCTGCTTCATTATCAGATCATTATCTCCATCAATGTTGAGCGGTAAAACAGCTAGAGATTATCAGTGGTCCTCCTGGGAGGCTTTCCCACCCCCATTCTGCTGTGCAATGGCATCTCTCCCTGACACCCACTGAATGCTGATATCATAGCTCTGCACAGAGAGTGCCTTGAGAACACCAGAGAATGTCAGGTGTGCAGGTGGGGTGAGGCACCCGAGTAGGACTGCCTAGAGAGATACACATTGAATTGCAACAGGAGTGATAGACTTTACTATAAAGTGACTGAAAGCTTCAGGTAAGAAGCATTTCAGCATTTCTGAGTTGCTGCTATGGTGTTACTTTTCAGAGTTATGCTGAAGTTCCACACTTGCTTGCTCTAAAAGGTGTGTACCATCAATGAAGTCAAGTTTCTATTTCTTGCTTTAATTTCAAGTAATTTCTGCTTTCTGCTCTGAGAGTAAAACCTTATTGCATGTATAAACTCTGCCTATAGATGTCAAACTTTGAGAAAGTCAAGTGAAATTATAAATTGTATAGAATTCCAACATATAGTTTTAGTCACTGGAAGGAGTACCACTTATGCTGCCCTGGATGTTCTTTCCAAAAGATTTAAATTATAAAATAATTAGTATCCACTAGCAAGTAAAAACAGTGTAAAGTATAATTAGAAGTACCATTTATCTTGAACAGTTTATCGAATTGAGATTTCATAAAGGTTATTATGTCACAAATTCAATATACAGCATTTATAGCTTTATGATATCAATTGTCTTTAATCTTTGGTACATTTTAACTGTCACATAAATTGACTAACATTAAAGATTATTGGAAAAATCATTCTTAATCCTGAGGTAATAATGACTTCATTTTAAAACATTCAAAGTTGTATAATGTTGCTGTTTCAATTACTTTTTCTTTCTGTTTTGGGTCGCTGTGAGAATGACTAGAAAGTGATGGCAACTTTGTGTTACCATTAAGTGCAATGATTTCACCATATCCTCACAACATTTTGACTCAAGGAAATGCTTATTGAATCCAGAATACCATAAACTGATGGATTACTTGCTACATATATATTGTTTAGTGTGCATGTTATAAGTTGTAATTATGGGAATAGATTCTAGATCAATACATTTTCTTTAGAATCCACCTGTTTCTCTGGCAACAAAAATCCCAGCAGAAGTAAGACACTGAAGTAAATTCTTCAGCTGTAAACAAAATAGATTTTTTTTTTGTTTGTTTAATTCAGTTATTAGTTCTACCACTGATTTTGTTTTTCACATTAGTAAAACTCTGCACCTGCAAACCAGGAAATGTGGCTGTTACAACATTGTGGAGAAAAACAGGAAGAAAAGTTATGGAATGTTTATTTCTTTGACCATCTGAATTACAGAGTCACAGCACTGGTCCAAACCTTGCTAAGAAGCATATTTTGCTAAGAGCAACTATTTAAATTATAGACCAGAATCTGTTGATTTATTATCATAATGTAATAGATGGATCAACATGTTACTATTTTTAATGCAGGCAATGGAGCAAAGAAATGTTTTAATATTTTGAAAACCACATTCACCCAGAATGGGAAACAACTGTTTCACCAACTCTATTGGAAATGAGTAGCAAGATGAAAATATTGTAAAATTAACAGTAGCAGAACACTTAATCTATGTTTTGTAATATTTTTGCAAGACTTCCAGTTAAAAAGCAGTACAAATCCTTCTAGTGGCTGTATTTCTTGAAGATGTAGAGAGAGAAAACCTTGAAGCAAAAAATAGGAAGGCCATGGTGGTTACTCCCATTTTCTGCTCTTTCAACCACATATTTAGCTGAAACCAAAACTGCATATTTAGTAGAGTTTAGAGGACAGAAAATAAAATATTATTATTGGTATGGGATACAGCTACCACAGGAATAGATATTTTTGAAAACTTCCTCTGAGTGAGTAGTGTTGCAAGAATTATTTTACTAAATCTTCTTTTCCAGCATAAATATTACATTTCTTATCAATTTCCCTGATCATTTTGAAAAGGTAAATGACTACCTACCATTGATGGAAAAAATTACAATATAATCACACTTCACATTACAGTACAGAGAGTGCCATTTTGACACTAAGTGGTATGAAGATTTTTAAATATAAATATCTGTATAAACACGTATTCTTGTCCTTTCCATCCCCTAAATCGGCAGCAGGTTCAAATTTTTCTTCCTTTCATGATCCAGATGAATTGCTCTGGTGCAGTGCTGTGGAGATAATGTCTGCATACAGAAAAGTCTAAAGCCTAAACTTCAGAAGCAGGTTCCTACTTAGGCTTACATTCCTGCCTTTCTTTATTTTTTTGAATATATAAATCAATACATAATTTTTAAACAGATTGTAGAGTGAACAAAAACAGATGCCTCACTTTGCTTGAGTTGTCTAAGCACTTCTGTCCACTGAGTTTGCATTGTGGAAAAGTACTTTTTCAGGACTCAATTTCAACATTTAAATACTTTTTATTTCATTTGGAACATTTTTTTCTTTTCATTAGGGAGAAATAATTTTAGTTATGCCAGATGTTATTACTCTGTTCATTATTGTTTAACCAGAAACATAATTCTTACTACTGTATTAAACACAACTGATGGGGTTTTTTAGCTATAGATGAGAGCAAGAATATTTGCTGTCTTTGTACTGTGGTGTGTTAATATTTTGCATTGAAGGAGAAGAAGACAAAGATTATGGCTAAGTTTCTGAGGAAAGGCAGAATGTGAAATGTTTCATATTTCTAGAGGGCTTTGGGAAATGCCATTAAATGGGGCCTTATTTTAAAATCACCCTTTGTTCTATTTCTAAAGTCCCATCTGTCACCCAGTGAACATCTTCAAAGGACAGGTGTAATGGCATGCTGGCTGTAAGGCTGGAAGTGTAAGAAGTAGGCAAACTGCAGTGGGAGTTTGTTTACAATTACTGCTAAAGAATAATTAGGTACTTTTTGACTCTTGTCATTTGTCTTATTAGATAAACTGTACTTTGGAAACAAGCTATCCACTTATAAACTTTCCCAGCTATGTAACTTGGTAAAGCACAGCACTTTGTCAAAGCAGATCCATTAAGCCTCTGACTGGTGCTCTTCTCTTGGGTTTGATTGCAGCACCACACAGAAGCCCCCAGCCCATCACTGCTACCCCCATCAGCCTTGCCCTTGGATGTATTAAACAACGCCGTTGCTGGATTTAGCACTGTGGAAGACCTTATCCGCTATCTTGAACCAGATCGGTGGCAACTGGATTTGGAAGATTTGTACAGGCCAACATGGCAACTTCTTGGGAAAGCATACATTCATGGGAGGAAGTCAAGAGGTAATTTACTCTTCTGTCTGACCTTGTAGCTTTCTACAGGTATGATTTCTTGACAAAGAATTTAGAATGTTCTTCACCTTGATTTTTGGTTCCAAGAAAGGAATACAAAGAGAGAGCAGATACCATGGTTGTTAGCTGTCTCACCATTGCAGTATTTGAAAAAGGACAATAGCTAAACTCCAAATGTAAAGGAATTTAGCAGGATAGGTCAGCAAATGGGAATAAAAAAAAAACAAAAAAAAACCAGCAGCAAACACAGTAGTTAGTTTCCTGTAGGGAATCTGGGAGATCTTTATTTCCCTAAAGCAGGACATCTTGATGGGGTAATATTTTAAATTTGTGGGTTTATTTTATTATGGAGGGCAAAAGCTTTATTTTTGAGGTAGGTAATGTCTTACTCTACATGAAATGAATTGAGAGCAATTACCCGAACGTTTCTGTTTGATGACAGCTTAGGAAATACCATGTGTACATGGCTGGGTTATCATGCAGTTGTCAACTTCATCAGAAGTTAAGTAGATTGTGTTTTCAAAATTTGTAGATCTATTGAATAGCAACTCATTTTCTTCCTTCTACATCTGACACTCATGAATTTCCTGCCACATCCCATTCAGATGCTACCCACTGTTTCATGTTTATGGATAACACGTGGATGGATAGTGTGAAGGCAATACCGCCTTCCTTGCCCACCATACAGCATGGAAAGGAAACCATATGAGCATAACTGAACAGACTTCCCCGTTGGTGAATGTAAACTAAAAGGTTATCATCTGATCAGCAAGAAAAGGGAGGAAGTAGAGCCTTTCATTGCTCAAATTTAAGGGTTTGACAGTTAATTCTTAGATCAGAGCCCAGAAATCAACCTTTGTACCCTATCACATTGCTGTAGCTGTGCATAGAGAAGCTAAATTGTAAGCCAAAGAGGAGGAAATATCTTTAAAAGCTCTCAAACAGTCATTTAACACTTCCTTAATTAAAGAGATTTAGTATTTGCCAAATGCATGCCATAAGCACACTGTAAGTGGGAGAAAAACAAAATGCAGGTGTTGGATAACATCAACATAGACAAAAGAAATTCCCTGCAAGACTCATCTTAGAAAGAAACTATCAGAGTAAATCTTTTAAAGACTTCTAATTAGATGCTGAAATAGATTTTTTTCACTGAATAAACATATCATGGTATTGCTACATTTGACTTAGAGACTACCCTCAGACTGTATTACTGAGTCTGTAATATAATAGCCTGAGGTGGAAAATATGTCCAGTTGAAATAACATACAACTATTAAATAGGAAGGAAAAGCAAAACCATTTTCATCCTTTTTCTTTTTTTTTCCCATGTTACTCTCTCAAGCAGCATGCTTGCTGTCTTTTGAAACCTTTTTAAGAAATGTTTGTCAGAAGTGCCTATCCTAAAATTTTTGGTTTTGTTCAAACTTTTTGATTCATGATTAGATCAGTTTCATTTTTGCAGTGTTTCAGTGTAAAAGCTAAATTACTGTCCTGTTTTCATAAACAAGTTACTAAAACTGTATCTCACTTTATGCAGATAAATGTCCTGTACTCCTACGTCATAATTTGTATAAAAAGACTATATTTAGACAACCTAAATTCCAGAGAACTTCTGTCTCTGATGTTTTCTCTGGATGAAATGTTTCCAAAAACTTCTAGTCAGGAAAGGAGAAACACCAAGTTCAGAAGCTTTGATGTCTAAATATAGTCCTAAATTCCTTTATACTATTAAACATGCTGAAAAATAAAATTTATTTTGCTGTGCAAAGAAAATTATCCCATCCCTTCCCACTGAAATCTATGTTATAATCATTAGATCATATTCTGAAATCTCCTTAAGGAGGAAAAAACATATTCTAAATGATAGAAAAAAAATCAAAGCATAGTCCTTAGCAGTTGTGGGTTTTGTACAGTTATGTGACTTTTTTTTTTTATACCCCACTTCTTGCCTGAGACTTTGTTACAGCTCCTATTGCAGAAGCCAGTAAGAAACTTACATTCCCAGGAACATCTCCAAAATGCTTAGAAATGAAAACCGTTCTGCTGCTATCTGTGCTCACACACAAGTGCCCCAACCAGAATTTAATTTGTTTCATTGACTTTGAGAGCGGTATTCAGCTGGAAAAATGTTCTGGGGAGGAAGTTTCCCTGTGGTACTCTATACACATCCGGAAGATGCCAGAAAATTGCATTGCCCGTTGCATAACACAATTAATTTCAGGCTGCTGTGACCATGGATTAGTTCAGTTGTGTGTGCCAGTGTCTTGAAATACACTTCACTGTAGGCCTACCTGCGTCTACATTTTTTCTCCTTCACTTATTTTTATTTTAGTGTTTCCCATTTATGTGCTACTGCAGAGCCTTTCAGTCCTCTGGAGCTAGTGCTAGACAAAAGAACCTTGACTGTTGTGTCAAACATGATACATGAGTGGAAGCCAAGTTGAAGGAGTGTTTAAATGTTCACATTGTAACAGGTACTGTAACTCAGTGCACTTGGGAAATCCACATAACCTTTTATTGTGGTTAAGTAAACACTTTTAAGGGAATATATACATTCTCTCATCTAGCTTCATGCCCACAGTGTGTTAAAATAAATTTTGAACAGACAGCTACTCTTTGAAAAAATAACAGCTTCATTCACACACTTCAAAGAAGTGATTATATAAGCACTAGATAAATTTGCCACAGACCTTTTAATGAAATTGAATTACATAAGGTAGGGCAAGGGTTCATTGTGAGGTATCATAGCAATATACCTAAGTACATTTTAAAGCATGGAAATCAAACATGACATTTGTTCATCTCTCCTGAAGCCTGCTGTAAAAGTATAGCACACTGAAAGGTATCTCTTAAGAGCTGACTGTGTGTTCTCCAACAGAACCCTTTTAAAATTAATGTCTGCAGGTCTGGGGGGTTGAGATCAAATTAATTCCTTTTTTGTGACAAAATGTGTAACATGCTGCTTATTTTAGTGCACTGCCCTTTTCTCTATAACTACACCTAGCTGTAGGTATGGAAATTGATGCATTCTTCTGCTGCTGCCTGAAGGCAGGAGGCAATGGAGAAGGACATCACCATACAAGAATCTCTCCCACTGTTCCGTGGGCCTGCTGGAAGAGTGTGTCAGTGCCCAGTTTCCACCTTCAATATCTCATGC
The DNA here is from genome assembly GCF_049639895.1 of Pseudopodoces humilis. Lineage (NCBI taxonomy): Eukaryota > Metazoa > Chordata > Aves > Passeriformes > Paridae > Pseudopodoces > Pseudopodoces humilis. Next base: position 41,294,782 of record NC_142205.1, read on the forward strand.
TGAAGGGCTGAGCAGCACACAAGCTTAGCTCCTTCGAATTTGCTGGAACAAGTATATCAGTCTCTGCAGAAACAATCTTCCAGCAGAAAGTATTAGCAGAACTAGCACTTCTCACAGTGTGCTTCAGGCATTTTATCCTCATTCAGACAGCTCACTTATTATATGTTTGAAAACGTAACAGAAGGAAGAAGTACTCCATTCCTGTCCACAGTCCTTGATTAATGGAGGTAGACACATCCACCTTTTAAGTGACTCAGCCTAGAGCTATTAGCTGATCAGAAGAGCTTAAATAATTTCTGATTTCTCACAGTGAATCTCTCCCCTGGAAGTTTTGTCTCTCTTTTCCTCTGCTCCCTTCTCAGCTTTCTCCAAGGAATGCTCTTGCAATGTGGGAGGCAGGCTGGTGTCCTATCAGTAACTTTATTGGAGTTATTACACACTCCTCCCTCTTAAAATTCAGTTTGTTTATTTAGGAGCCTGTGTTAAGCCGATAGGGATGGAATGAAGTGCCCCAGCTTGGCATTCGCTGTGAGTGCAAGCAAAGAAAAGGCTTCAGTGTGTTTAACTGACCTTTCACAACAATAAATCCTTACTTATGGATGCCAGTATACAGATATGGCCTGCAAAAGAAATGTTTGAAGGAACATGGATTGAAATTCCTTCCCAAAGATCTGCTCCTGGGAGAGTACAAGTGAGCATTTCCGCTAAAGAAATAGGCTTCTAAATTTTTTTATGTCTTATGTGTTTAAATCGAATTAAGGGGCATTATCTTGCCTTAATAGGCTGAAGTTCTGGATGACCTTTCCAGGCTTTTTACATAGTAGAGAGGAAAAAAAAGGTATTTCTCTAGAGGGCGATTCAGATCATAAACTTATTTTAGCTATATTGTATATCTTTTTATTTATGAATGGATAACAATAAAGTATTTTTTTAAGCAATATAAGTGCACTGGGATTTTTTTCCCCCATATTTTTTTCTTGATTTAGCTTAAAACCAATTGGTTAAAAGTTTTTTCCACTTTATTCAGGGCCTCTGTTTCGCTCATCCCAACAGCCACGTTATCAGCCACGTTATTCTTTTTCTCTTTATCTTTTTGTTTCTTACTAGAGAGAGTAATATCCCTGTGAATTAGACATCACGTCTGTTCCTTAATGGTAGGTGTGGAGAAAAACAGTTCAGACAAAAGATCCTAGATCATGATCATTATAGTCTGACTTTTCTGGAGTAAATGTAATTTACGTTGCTTCTCACTCTTTTTTCCCAGTCTTAATAGGTTTTTTTTCCCCAGTTTTAACTGCTTCTTTCAAAGCTTATTAGCTCTTGACTATGCAGCTAAGATGAACATAAAGGAGCTTTTCGTCTTTCAGATATCTTCATGAACTTGCTGTTCAACCATTAGCATAGTGAAAGAATAGTACAATACAGCGGAACCAGTTTATAGGGAAACTGGCGCCAAATATTAGTATCTTCAACTTGCACTTCAAGTTAGTTGCTTACAAGGAGGAACTTTTATTTAAGACACATCAGGAGAAAAGGAAACCTAGAGAAACAACAGAAATTCGTATATATGCTGCTATGAAGAAGGAGGAGAAAATAGTTATATAGATATACAGTCTTGTGCACTTATTTATTCTGTGCAGAATTCCCTGATGATGACAACTTCTTGAAGTCCATAAAAATGACCTCTACTTAGATATGAATAGTTGCAATCTTTTTTATAATTACAATGTCCTAGCAAAGAAGCAATAGTTGAAATTTTAACAAGGAAGAAGTTTGAATGCTTTATTGCAAGTGAATTAAAAATGTCTTTGAAATTTTGTAGGAGTCTTAATTGCTCTGTGCATGTTTCTCCAATCCAAAATGACTGTAGAATAGCAACACTGGAGGTCAGAGTATTACTGTGAACAAAGTGACTTGCATCAGGGTTGATTTGATAAAACATGTACGGGAACAGAGTAGCCAAATCTTGCTTTAATTGGAATCAACTTTGCCAGAGTTACGAAATAGTTGGTGAATATCACTATGCAGGGATCACTCCATTTAAGTTTCATGGTATTCATGGAACAGCAGTATTATACTTTTGTGCTGCTCCTGCACAAAAGTGAACCTTCCCCCATGGGTTCTGCACGGCTGAAGTTGATTTGCCACAAATGAACTCGGATTGCAAATCAGGAAGGCGCCGTTCTCTCCGTCTCTTTGCAGTGGTGGATCTGAACCTCCTGAAGGAGGAGGCGCGGCTCTACAGTTGCACCCCGCGCAATTTCTCGGTGTCGCTGAGGGAGGAGCTGAAAAGGACGGACACCATCTTCTGGCCACTGTGTCTGCTGGTGAAACGTTGTGGTGGAAACTGTGCCTGTTGTCAGCAGAGCTGCAATGAGTGCCAATGTGTGCCAACAAAAGTCACCAAAAAATACCACGAGGTATGCACTGGCTTTACATTTGCATGTTTGGAAATACTGAAAGCCAATTAAGGTGTTTATTTTATAATAAAATGAATACACCAATATTAATATTTTATGTATTGCACTTTTATTTAGCATTTTAATTAGGTATTGCATTTAAAAAAGTTCCTTGTTAATATACTTTCCTGTGCAACTATTAATTAGTTTCTGAGATACTGACTGGTCCGGTTCAGACACATCACAACCATACCTTTTGTTCTTCTTTCTCTTGTGGTAGATATCAACGTTATGAAGAAAAAAAATGTTTGTTCATTTCCATTGCTGTAAATTGATAGCTAAAATTATTTATTATAGAATTATCTAATTGGGTTAACTCTACTGTTTGCTCTTAAATAAAATTAAGTGGAAATCTGAAACTGCAAGACTCTTCTTTGGTAAAACAACATGATTTAATCATGTTCAACATGATTTAATCAATTTTGTAAATGGCTTGAGGTAAAAGCAAAAATAGTAACGGGTGGGTGGAATTAATGAAGAAATTCAGTTTTAATATGCTTCCTGTAATGCAGTGGGTTTCCAGTGCAATTTACCTCGTAGTGTAGGTACGTGATAAAACACTTGCTGGTTTCTTGATGCTTGGCTCTTTCTCCTTCAGGTTCTTCAGCTGAAGCCAAGGATTGGTGTCCGAGGATTGCATAAATCATTGACAGATGTACCCTTGGAACACCACGAGGAGTGTGACTGTGTGTGCAGAGGGAATACTGAAGGATAAACATGATTTATTTGTGCTGTTTTCTTTCAAAGCACATTCAATCAATGGCTGATTCTATTATGGGGCTTGTGCATTATCTCCTTCTGTAATCTCAGTTGTTTGCTTTGGGGATCTTCCATCTTGAAGATTTACAGTGAGCTCTAAAAAGAGGAGAAGCCAAACTGGGATTATATGTTGTGTGACAGCTCTGTTTGGAGGCCCAGTGAAAGGATGGGAGAAAGGCATCAATGAGGGATTTAAAATATATGTATTGTTGTTGTTCCCCACAATTTTCTTGGCAATACATGGATTTATAATTTAGGAGTAAATAATAGATTTAGAAGGCTGACATCATGGAGACTTGATCCTGCTGGCTGTCTCATTTCTACAGCTCAAGTACATCTGGCCTCTGGTTGAAAACACCTGAAATCTTTCTGTGTTCAACTACTCCTACGTACTCTAAATCAAAGCGTTCTCTGTTGTATAAACTTGGGTTAAAACAGACTCTTTTTCTGAATTAAATTTAATTTGTCTAATGCTGGTAGGAAGGACTGGATTTTTCCATATGCTCTAGTAAAGCTCCTGCCTTTTAGAAGGAAGACTGGACAATAAAGTGAGCTAAAGAAGCAAACATTGAAAAGAACAGCGCCTTTATTCTTACTACTATGGCTGATGATTTTTTTGTGTGTTTGTTATTTTTATCGTGTACATTTTTATACTCTCCTTTTGACGATATAACTATTTGCTTTTCTAAACTTGTTAAATATATCTATTTTTACCAAAGGTATTTAATATTCTTTTTTTTTTTTATTACAACCTAGATCAACTATTTTTTAGTTTTGTGAGACTTTAAAGCCAGGTACAGTTGGAGGAACAGAGGTTACAGTGGGAAAGAAGTGTGATCTCTTTGCAGTTTGTTTCTACAAAGTGAAAAGTACAGTTTTTTAACTGGATGCACAGTAATAGTAGACAGAGATGTGTGGATGAAACTCTAAGCTTGCTAGCTCCATGAGACTAAAAATATGAGAGACAGAGGTTACTATAATCAGTTTCAGAAGCTGACTTTAAAAATTCCCTTTCTCCATACTGGCCTTTGTTCAGGTAGAAAAGAAATGAGCATAGATAGATAGATGCATTCTGGCTTGTTAAACTCTTTAATTTCTTTAAAGGAGAATGACCTACAGTGTAAGAAAAGAAACCAGTGGCTTGCAGCCATCATGATGCATCATGGTCATGGGAAGGCAGCCTTGTCAATGGTGAAGTGTATGGTTTTCCACGGACAGAAATAGCTGTTTAAGTACTGTTCACTCACAGGAACGTAACACTCTGCAGTGCAGTTTGATGAACTCTATGGTATCGTTCTTCTGTATGTTATATTCTTTAACCAATACACTTATCCCACCCTATGCAAATTGAAACGGAAACAGTAAAGTATTTTGCTTGTAAAATGCTTTAACATTATGCCTAGTTTATTTTTTTTTGACTATTGGTTTTTCAGATTGTAATGAATCACAAAATAAAGTAATAATGCTAATTTTTGGAGAATAAATGTTTCAGTGTGGTTGCATATTTGTACTTGTCAATATACAATTTAATGGGAAAAGTTAGGATGGTGATTTTCTCCTTACCATTTTGAAAGTCAGCTCTGAAAACAGAAGTCTTCTGTTGCCAAGACTTCCACTTGCTTTATTGATTCTGCATTACTGTAAATCTGCAAGAAGAAAAAGGAAAGGAATTAATGTGATGCTATTTGTATAAGTATTGAAAATGTTAAAAATTGTGTGGATATGAAGCCATCAGACTGAAATAACATCATATATTATTGTTTCCATAGTGAAAACAGATTCTGATGAAAATTTGGGGTTTTTGCAAGTTGGTATGACTTTCTGATACCAGTTCTGGAAAACACTCAGGTGGCTTCTTATTTTGTCCCCACCCTCAAAATCCTACTCAGTAAGAAAAAAATCTGGTAATTATATATAATTGTCCAGTCTGAATATTTGTTAACCTTGTATCAGAATACAGAATTATGATCACACAAGAGACCTGGTTTACTTGAGTTTTGACCAGAAGTGTTTTGAAGGGATGTCGGGGATGTTTTGCATTAATGTTATCCCTTTTTTTTTTAATTTTAAGAGGTTTTGAACAGCAAGTCAAGCTAAACAGAGAAATCATGGCTTCTGGCATCATAGTTCAGCAGAAGAATGAAAAAAAACTATAGTACATTACAGAATATTCTGCTGTAGGAAAAGCAGGAGGTCTCAACCTCTCTGTAGACTTGCTAGGAGAAGAAGGCTGGTCATGAATTTTGGAGTAGGTATTTGGTGGTAGCAGAGGAATTGGAAGTTTCTGGAACCATGTGTGATATGGAGAGTAATGTTTTCCAAATATCACAAGTAGATTTTTTTCTCTTGCTCCCCTCTGGCTCACTTTCTTTCTTGCCAATATCTTGAACCAGTTTCCTTCCCAACTGCTTGCTATGGACCTGCATCTGAGCTCCTTACCCCTTTGCTCCTTGTGTCCCCTTCACAGGGCTGTCTCTCGTCTGTCCCAAAATCAGCACCGCTTCTGTTTGCCACCCTCTTGCCAAGCATCGTTGAGCTCTGTGCCTCCCCCTCAGGTCCATGATCAGGCTTTGTCTTTTCTCTACCTCTGCCAGGACTTCATTTTTCCACCTTTCTTCAGACATCCTTCAGGAGTTTTGGCACACCACCTCCTCCCTGGCTGAAAGATTCTGGACAGGCTCATTTCTCCTACAGGAGGGGGAAAGGCACCAGCTGAGAGGAGCAGTGAAGGGTGTGGTTCTCCTGCTGTGTGCTGCATCTCGGGTCCTGCCAGGCAGAGCAGCTGCCCCTGGCCATGGGGGACATCCAAGCAAAAGGCGTGGTAAAATCTGATTGAAGATATTAATAATGAATTACCAAAAAGTAACTAACGGTGCCTTTCACAGCTACAGGTAATGGCAGCTGAAGGCCAAGGATGTGTGGAAAAAGACTGACAAAAGTGGCTAGTAAGCCTGTGATTTTCTAATGTGGAATAAAAGTTGCAAATTTTGATCTTATATCTTTGTGGAGATTTTTTTTTTTAAATGTTGTTGTGTATTTTAAGCCATGAATTCCTGAATTACATTAATGCAAGCACCAGTGTTTTTTCTAATGGGTCTAAACAGTGGAAACAACCAAGTAGAATAAAGTTGCTCCTGTAAACAGACAAAATCCAAATAGCATAGTCTGGATTTTGTAGGTTTTATCCTATGCCAAATAAATGTCTTCAGTCAAAAACAATTGTTACCCCCAGAGGAATACGTGGGGGAGCTGACGACTGATGTTGAACCTTGTTTTTATGGATTTTGTAGATATTCACATTCCTGGAACCCTCCTGTCAGCTGTGGCCAGCATGGGAGTCATGTGGAGAAGCACCAAATTTTTACTCACCAAGGGCATTAACTGCAGATCTCTTGGCTCTTAAAAGAGCTTAAGTGTTTTTGCTCTATATGTGCCTGGTTGAACAGGCTTACAGCTTCTTTTCAGCAAAAGAGGAGAAAAAAAAAATGCAGATGATACAACAGAGTGTGTGGAGAAAAAAGATAGAAGCACAAAAGATTTGTTTTTTTTAGCTAGTACATCAGCTAATGCAAGCTGTTGATTTCCTTTCTAACAGAGAACTGTGTTGAAACTCAAAAAATTTGCAATTCAGGTGCTAGCTGCTTAATTAGTCTCATTTTGACTACTCAAACTCTGGAAATAAAAATTCTAAACATTTACTTTCTGTTTGACTTCTTACGATACAATAATAGTGCTGCTATACAAATCTCTCTCACAAAGCCTCATGCAGAAATACTAAAGAATCATAGTTGCAAGATTCTTGTTCAAACAGGTGCTGAAGCTAAGCAGAACAGCTTTTCTGACTACTCTGTGTGATATGCTATTTAAATTGCATTCAGCAGGATTGCTCTTTTTGCATTGGATGCTTTATCAATTTGCCTTTGAAAGTCCTTTTGTGCACCTTTTAAACCCAAGAACAGTGGCTTTGTTTGTCTGACAATACCACAATGTGAAAGTATGGCTGCTTATTTCAGCATAAATTGGGCAAAGTTTTTGGAGAAGACAGTTTGCCTGTTGCCTCACTGGAATTCTTCATGACTGTTGAAAGAAGGATAAATTTACAGCTCAGTCATGGGAGAAAGATGCCAGCATTTTCTGAAGTTATTATAGTACATAATCTGTATTCCTGCTCTGAATCTTGTGTCAGCCTTCATTGAGCTGGTCTGTCTTCATCAAGTACAGAGGCAAAGTCTGGCCCTCCCAGATGAGGCAGCTCTGTTAGGTGCATAAGGTTCATCAGTGGGAATACTTCGTACACAGGCCTGTTTTCTGAACAAAACATTGCTTTCTCCAAGAGTCTTAAGGAGTTTTGTGTCTGGAATGGCTTTCCATATAGCTGATTTGGCCAGCTTTTTTTTGCCTAATGAACTAAAGACAGAAGTGCCAGTTTGACTCAAGCCCGTATTGCTTCCTTCAGATTCTCCTTCATTGAAGACAGACCCAAGCCAACTTGGATCTAGTGTCTTTCCTGTGTAGTATGAGTGAAAAACCACATCTCAGTAGGCTTGCTTTCCTTTCACTGTGCAGAATCCCAGTAAATTAGCAAGGTGAGGAAGAAAATTTGTGTACCTTTGTCTTTGCTTCACACGTATCCGTTGGGTGGGCCTTGTCTCAGACAGTACCTGAAACTTATTTAAGAGTGAAGGCCATAATGTTTAGGGTTATTTTTTGAAAAACAGCATCACACAGTGATCAGAACAATTAGCAACTTTGAGACTCAAAATATAGTAAAATTAACTTCACTACTTTGTTCAAAAGGCTTCATTTAGAGACTGGGAAGAATGTTTAAACTTTGATTTCACTCAGTTCGAGGTTTTCCGCAATTTTGGAAGAGAGGCTGCTTTTCACCCTCATTAATAGTTTTTTAATTCTGTATTCTTTTGTCATAAGTTGAGTGATTACCCTCAAAAACAGTAAAGAAAACACATAAGTCTCTCTTTCCTGAGGTTTTAACAGGCTGGACCCCCTGATTCTTTCAGCCTTCAGGATGACATTGCTTTTATTGTGACTAATATACTTTTCAGTGAGGAGAGATCAGTGACCTGTGTACCATGTAGCATCTCAGTGCTTGAAGGCTAAGCAGACTTTTGATATACTTGCAGAGAGGAGGTGCCAGGAAGGATATGCCCCACATGCAAAGCCTCAAAAATAAATCTGTTTACCTGTGACTCACTTTAGTTACTTTTCATGTCTCATGTTGAAGGGAAGTGTTGAAAGACAAAGTATATCTGAACTATAAAAAGCTTTTCTATCCAGAGCCTTAAACAACTAAGTATAACAATAATCTTACTCTGTGTTATGCTGTGTAGGTAAATCTTGGAGCTTAAGCACAAATTTCTGATACAGTCAGAAACAATCTCCTCTTGGCTGGGGAGCAGGGTGAGAGGGCATCCTTTCCAGATAATTTATGGCTCTTCGGGAAGCAGTCTGTACATATATGTGAGATATGGTTTGCATGTGGTCCTTGGTGACAGGCTGGCTTCCACTTAGAAAACTGGTCGCTGATTATGAAGAATTAGGAGTCTATGAATAAGAAAATAGACAAAAGGCATGTGTTGCTTTAGACCAAGTGCTCATCTAGTTCAGCGTTCTTGTCTCTCTACTCACAGTGATCATTGATGAAAGTGTATGTATGCTATGCTTTCCAAATTCCATAAATCAGCAGTTTAGTATTCTTTTAGCCAGAGTTTGAATTACAGCCCATAACATCCTCAGGAGCAGCTGTAAAACACAGCCCATTTAAATAAATGGATGTGTCTTCTGCATTATGTGATCACAGAGTGCTGAAATTCAGCAGAGGTTCTGCCTCACAGAAAGATGGTTATCATAAGTGTCTTAAACTTTATCTCCTTTGCCACACCTGAGCTGAACAGGTTCAAAAGGAACAGATCAGCTGTTTCACTACCAAAAAGGCAGTGGGATCTTGAAGTAACTCTTTTACACAGGAGATGCAGCACACTTCTTGCACGCATTGTTAAGTGTTCAATAAAAGCAATAAAAGTGTCATACAGAATAATTAGTTAGGAGGGATAAAAAAAGTTACTAAATGTTCTTTTACAAAGCACTGTTAATATATATATATTTCCAACTGTACATTTCATTGTACCCAAGACATCACTCAGTCTTGACTTGAACTTCATGAACTTCATCACTCAGACTTGAACAGTCTTTTCTCATACATTTGGTATATTCATTCTTTTCCCCCATAACTTTCAGATAAATTAAAATATTAGCATTTTTATGGTGCTGAAATTTTGGCTATTGCTATATAACAATATATATAACAACATAACAATTGAATTATAACAATAACAATAACAATAATTCAAGAAGTATTGGATGCAAACTTAAAAGCATATCCATTGCTAAACATTGCTAGATATGTGTTAACAATTTAAACCAAAGAGACAAAATTGTGGCCTAAACCACAATCAGTGACTGTGAGGAATTCCTTTCAGTCACCTTGGCAATTTTACGTTTCCTGTGGTTTAACAGTGTGGCATGTTAATGCTGAAGTAATGTAGCTTTTCTCCTACCTGTAAAAATAAGGATTTATTTTATGCAATCAATGAAACTAAAGTAGACAGCTACGTTAGAGAAGCTAATAAAGTGTGGCCTGGATGAGCTGGCAATGAGGTGGATTGAAAACTGAACTGGTCAAGCCAGAAGAAACTCTAGCAGGAGAGCAGTATGTGTGCCCCCAGGGTCAGTAGTGGGTCCAGTTGTGTTCATTAATCATCTGGATGTCAGTGCAGTGTGAGTGCACCCTCAGCAAATTTGTAGATGACTCCTAACTGGGAAGAGTGACTGATGCACCAGAGAGTTGTGCTGCTGTGTCTTTGACAGGCTGGAGAAAGGGATTACAGGATCCTCATGAAGTTCAGCAAAGTGTTGCATCTGGAGAGGAACAACCCTAGGCACCAATATAGGCTGGGGCCACCCAGCTGGAACGCTGCTTTGAAGTAAAGGATCTGAAGGTCCTTCCTGGTGGACACCCAGCTGAACATGAGCCAGCAACATGCACCTCTGGCAAAGAAGGCTTATGGTATCCTGGGCTGCATTAGGAAGGGTGTTGTCAGCAGGGTGAGGGAGCCAAGCCTTTCCCTCTACTGAGCACTGCTGAGGGCACACCTGGAGTGCTGTGTCCAGTTCTGGGCTCCGCAGTACGGGAGGGACGTGCATGTACTGGGGAGAGTGCAGCAAAAGTCCACCAAGATAATAAGGGACTGGAGAACTTCTTGTATGAAAAAAGGCTAAGAGAGGTGTGAATGTGCAGCCTGAAGAAGAAAATGCCTAAGGGAATCTCATCAATTTGTACAAATACCTGAAAGGAAAGTGCAAAGAGAATGGAGCCAGGTTCTCTTCAGTGTTGCCCAGTGATTGACAGGACCAGAGGCAATGGACACAAACTGAAAAGCAGGAGTTGCCCTCTGAACATCAGGAAAGGCTTGCTGTGAGGGTGACAAAGCACAGGCAGAGTTTTCAATGAGATTTTGGGATCTCCCTGCGTGTAGATATTCAAAAGCCGCCTGGACATGTATGTGGCCTACTGGCTGCAGGGGGCCCAGTTTGAGCAAAGGACTAAAATCACATGATTTACAGGGGTCCCTTCCAACCTCAGCCTTTCTGTGAGTAGCACACATATAATTTCCACAAACATTAAATCTTCATCTTAACACTGAGAAATTCAACTCATCATAGAAAAAAAATTAATAAGCAGTCAAGTATTTTCTTATGCTATAAAGGATATACATAGGCATCAAATTGCTTCATAATGTTTATGATCTGATAAATTCTTCAGTTTCTCCCAGAAAAAGCTTCTAAGGGTTTATATCTGCTTTGTTAATCATTGCTTTCAAGATAAAAACGGAAGATAAGGATGTGAAATAATAGTACGTTGTGTGATAGGAAATGGCCCATATCTAGGCCAATATCCTGTGTGAAATCACACCTTTATTTTTCAAGTAAGATCAAGTTTCTCGTATAAGCAATAGTCTTTGAACTCTTACCAAATGTCTTACTTAACAGTTTCTCTGTGTTTTGGTTTTGCTTAAGGTAGCATATAAGAACATAGACATTTTCCCCTCATACTTGCTAGCAGTACTTTGGTCTTGCAAAAGGTACCTCACAGGAGCAAATAGACTGTGAGTTTCTGGTCATTTGGGAAATGACATCAGAGCAATTTTATGGCGTGCTGTCCAGGAACAGCAATGCCAGGAATGGTGCCACACAGGATGCTGGTAACCATCAGCTCACAGATAGGCCGCTATGTAAATACCCACAGGATGCATGGCTGGGGACCAGTACCCCTGGGAGCCAACCATGGAAAGGATGCACTTCTTCAAGATTGAATTGTCCTTGATTTTCCTTGAGAATATGTAAAGGCAAATTACATCATCCTAGCTGGAAGGGAAAAAGAAATGAAGAGCTAGTTAAACTCTCCTAATACTTAAAAATTCTTTTTGCCCCATGGGAATGTGAAAAAACAATAGAGCTTTGAAGCAATGCTGCAGTTCCCCATGCTCATGCTCAAGGTGGCATTTAGATTAGTAAAGACAGTGTTCTTCCCAGTGTGAAAACAGTGAACAAGGTTCTCTATGTAACTAATTTACCCTATAAAAGTACCTGAATTAACATATCACTGCTATACTAACCACAACCAACCGTGTCAAAGCACTTTGTGTGGTGGGTTAAAATTGTTGCCTTAAATATGGTAGCACAGTTCACAACTTTTTTTAAGCAACCTTAATGGATTTTAAAATTTTGGCTGCTCTTGCAGAATCCTCGGAGGTCACTCTGAGTGATGGCTGCAGTGAAAACTTCTTTGTGATCTTTGGGACAGTTTTACACAGTGAGGTCATGACAGCAATCTTATTTAAATGTAAGAGAAGAGGTCAGGTACGGATTTATTATTAAGTTTCAAGAAGATGTCTTGAAACACCATTCCTTGTTGGCAGAAAGGGGACTCCAATTCCTGAGCTAGGATTGGTTTGTCTCTTAAAAATTAAATTTTCTTCCCTCTCATAGGAAAATATTAACAAGACTAAAATAGAAATCTTGTGATCTAATATTTAACTTTATTTGCTTTCATATATTCTTTTTGTACATCCTTCTGCATTGCAAGCAATGCATCAGGACTGCCTGAGCCTGTGCATATTCTTCCTGCCTACAAGCTGTGCTAATGGGTCTCAGAAAGTAGAAACACTCTTTTTTGGATGTTTGAGATCAGTGTCAGTGTAGTTAAGCAATAGAATTTGTAAGTGGAGAAGAGCAGCTGGACCATGCCAAAAATAAATAAAAAATTATAACTCAGTATCTAGGAAGAGTCAGAGGAGCTCTTTACACAAATAGAAGATAAACATCTCTTGAGAGCCAGCGGGCTGTAGGGTTTGATTGTATTACTGCCTTTGAAAATCTCCCCTTCAAGCAGAAGAAAAATGGCATCAGAAACTAATCTTTGAAAAGGGACTGGGGTGTAGGAGGACTGAAGAAACTAAGCACAAGGCAAACTGTGGTGTTTACAAAAGAAGCTGGTGGTGTTTTGGAACTGGTGGTGTTCATTGTTTGAGGAGCTCTGAAGGGATAGGGTATCTGCATCACAGAAAGATGAGTTGTATTTTACACTGCACTGAGCCTGCCTGGAAGCTTAGGATGCCAAAAACTAGCATCAGAGAGCTGTCAATGGGCACCTTGACTGGCAGGCTGAAGGGATGTCACTGGTGCCTATGTAAAAGTCTTCTCCAAGGCCACAAAGGCAGGAGCACTCCTGACTGGTTTTGCAAGGGTGTGGCCTCAGGGACAGAAAGCATCTAGGCAGAGGGAATGCTAGTCTGGGAGAGATCTGCCATGCCTTCACACCTGGCTACCAAGTGTGCAGTTCTGGGTGATGTTTCTTTGGATGTGTTGTGAGGTGTGGCATCTTTCAGGCTGTAGAAGGAAACTCATAGAAGGAAACCTCTCCCAAGGTTCTGTCTGGTTGTCATTACTTTGTCAAGTCATAAACGACAAAGATTTTGTCAGAAAGTTTTTCTGTCCTTTTCTTCTTTTCATTGAATGCTTTGCTCTCTTTGCCATTCTGCCATAAGAGTATGTCATTGTTTTGAGCTGCAGTTTCCAGTGGTGAGCCAAATGCTCAGCTGTTCCTATTTCATGTTGTGCTCTGCCCATTTTCTGCAAAGGATAGTGGAAACATTGCAAGGAGGAAGGAGCAGGGATTTGGAGAGGTTTTCTGCTGTTCACTGAAAAGCCATTGAAGACTTTAATGGCAAGAGCTAGATTGTGGTTGCACATGGCTGAGGAAGACTTCAAGAGGCTGAAATTTGATTAAAACATTCAATATTCATAAATCTTAGGATCAGGCCTATGATTTAAGTCTACTGCGACTGAGCAACTGGCTAATATTTAGTTCTAAACAGAAAAATAAATGTTTAAATGTATTGGCTCTTTCCTAATTATTGGGGCATGTAATCTTTGGCTTCAGTCTATTACCATTTAATTCAGTAAATCCTAAACCTTTGCAGCTGGAATGAGTTGCTACAATTTCTATTTAAGTGCCATGAGTACTTTGAGACTCAAGTCTAGAAAGTAGGAAATTAATTTTAAAAAACTAGCTTGGATACATCTCTTAGAAATTTCCTCCCACTGTGCAATCAAGAATTTTTTTACTTTGAAAGTTTAGTCTTCTGTTTGCTGTGTGAAGTTCCTTGGTGTTCCCTCAGCCTATTGTGCTTGATTTCATTTTTACTGTAGGTACAGTATTTTCAGTAATCGGAGGTATTATGTTTAATTTTCTGTTGTTTCAAACTTTTCTTTTTACTGGAGCTCCAGCAAAATTGTTTACCAGAGGTACATACTGTGAAATATGTTTTCCTGAGTTTCCCATGGGTGAAATAAATTGGTTCATGTGGGAAGCATGGGAAAATAACTGATGCATTCACTCTACAAGAGATCTTCAAAAGTTTGTTGTTTTTTTTTATTTGTAGTGGGATATTCAGCTTTCTACCTAAAGTTAGAAAACTTTTTGATGTACAACTTTTTTTTTCCTAATACATTTGTCCATTTGGAAGAAACTGAGAGCTTAAAACTATTTCCTAAATTTGTTGCCTGTCAATTTAGTGGCTGTCAAGTTAGTTGTATCAGACATCTGGCCATGGGTTCATTTGCCCAATAACAAGCACAAACAGACCCTCTTTCCTGCTGGGCAGGCACAAATACACTTTGGGGAGCCTCTGAGGGAAGGGCTATGTGTTTTACAGAGCTGCCTGACCTAAGTGCCTCCTCACCTCTGGTGCATGACACCTCTGAAACAAAGTGAAACTTTAGTCCTATTACCATGCACACCTTCAGCTGGGGAGAGCTGGGCTGGAGACCTTTCTCCATTTTTTTTTTAATGCTTTTGCTGTCTCTTTATATTGACATTTTCCCTAATGTGCAGTTACTGAAACCATCTTATTTTGGTGGTTTTTTTAAGAAGTGAACAGGGGCCCATCAAACAGTCTGCCCTGTTTTCTGCATGGTCTTCTGTCTGCACAGTGTATAGAGCAGGAGGGCCCTTTTGAGGCAGGAATGCATGTAAATACCTAAACACACAGGTTGTGTACAGCAGATCACTGTGCTCCTTTATAGCTCCTTCACAAATGAATGTGCACAAATGCTGGAAGGCTACCAGTTTGAATATTTGTTACAGAGAGATCCTCTTAATCTTTTTTTTTACTAGCATGAAAAAGGAAAAAATGTCCAAATGAATGCTGATTTTTGTTTAATGTACTCTCTGCCAAGGTTGGAGTTAGATTGTTATCAGATCCAAGTGATTTTAAAATCAAATTTTCTTTGATGACAAAGACACATTCTAAACTGTATGCCTATTAACTCTCTTGCAATATTCCATAAACACATTTAATGAACTGGCAGATTGCATAGTAATGAATTGCCCTTTCAGTTTGCAAGGGAAAGTTTCTCTTTTTTCCAGACCAGAACACAAAACATTTCTTGAACTACAAGAAAACAGAGAATTGAGACTGTGATTATGAACTACAGATTCTGTGCTTTTATAAGCAAAGATTGTGCTTCCAGGTTTAATGTAATAACATCATCTTCTTTTCCTCTACCTTCAAGCTGGTAACCTTTCAGGCTGGAAATCAGCATTATGCTCTTGGTGCTGCCACTGATGCCTGGTGAATTGCTCAGCAAGTCCCTGTCCCTTCCTTAATTTACCTTGTTGGATGTAGGTGATGGTACCTTCTTTTTACAAGGCACTTTTAATTCTGAATATGGAATTGCCATGCTAAATGCAACTTCATTTATTATAAATTGGTTTGGAATAACACCACGTAGGTTAATCCAGGCAGAATTTACAGAATGAAAAGAAATGGAACTACAGAAGTTTTTTGTCATGTAATTAAATTGCCATGTGAGGGGAGGGCAATGATTTCCCCAGGCAATTTTTTCACGAGGTGCTGAGATGCTGCATGCAGCATTCATAATTTGGACACTTCCACTTTCTCACAGTAACCCAGATATGCATTAAAACAGAAGTGTGGTACCTTTTTGTTTTGATTGGATTTTTTTAGCACGTCTTTGTTAGTGCAACTTTCTTCCCAAATCATTAGAACTAGTGCTACACCATTTAAAGGTTGCAATGGATTCCACAATTTGTGGGTTGGTGTGTGTCTGCACTGCTTTGTCACACTCTAACCTGGCAAATTAAATTTAATTAAAGTGTGAATTACCTGAAAAGCCAGGAATTCAGGAATAGTTGTTTTTTCATTGGTTCTGTCTTCCTTCTCCTTTTTCTTACCACCTTAAGCTTGAAGGATAATATGGAAACCATTTTACTTTCTATGGATTATTTGGACATGTGAACAGAAATGGGATTGAAATAAATTTGTTTTCACAGGTCATATGTCTTTACCATGTACGTGATTGAACAGAAATCCATGTTCAATATGTCACTAACAGTCATTTTAATTTCTGGGTGAATTTGCTAATGGTATTTATTCCAGTTTTTAGGGACCATTTTTGATGTAGCTGAGAGAATTTTACACTTCTTAGTCTTCTTTATAGAGACATGGAAAATACTTCTCTCTAACCTAAAACACCATACAGTATTCAAATGATTTGCTGAAGAACTTTTTCTTCTTTCTCACTCATTGAGATTGAAAGAAATACAAATTTATACTTCTTTTGGCAGCTACAAATGTAAGAACTTATCAGGAAGAATATAAAATTTAAGGCTGAGTATCTAAATTAATGTACTTTTAAAAAAGGCCCAAATCTATGGAGCTTAAATATAACATGTGGCTCCAGATTGGCACTGGATTGTTGAAAATCTCTGTGGTATGGTATTAATGTTTCAAAATTAAAAGTGCTATTTCTTCATATATATGTATATATGTATATATGTATATGTGTATATATGTATATATATATGTGTGTGTGTGTATGTATATATATATATACATATATATGTATATATGTATATATATATGCGTATTTCCTTATTTGTGCATTCATAGGCTAGACTACATTTAGAGTGAAAACATCCCTGGTTGCAAGTGTGTCTGTTTCAGCTCTTACCTTTTATATGAAAGCAGTTTTGTATTCTCACCATACATTCTTGTGTTATATAAATATTTTTATTAATTTATTAATACAATTAATAATTTTTGTATCAATTTATTATTTTGCTGTGCTGACATTCCTATCATGTTGGCAGTTTCATGCAAACAAAACCCCATGTTGACAAAAGAATGAGTGGTAAAGATGAAAATCACTGGAAAAGGAATGTCTTCAGTGCTGCTGTTGTCACCCTCAGTGAAGACAGGAAAGTTGCTTCCTATCCACAGTCTAATTATCCCAATTATGAACCAGTGTTCAGTGTTTTAAAATTCAGACACACTGTTGCAAAAATAAACACTTTATTGATAAAGCAATAAGGTTATTTTCTCTTTTTCATCTTTTCTAATTAAGACCTTTGTTCAGTTAAAATCAGTAATATCCTCGCAATAATTTTATGCTGTGGGAAAACAATAGTTTGACTTACACAGTAGGGTTTATGGTATTTATAGAGATAAGTAATCTCTATATTTTTTAAGAGAAATCAAAATTTTATAATGGAAGTGTTGACACAGGCTTCATTCTGCTGACATAATAGATTCTATTATAGTGTTCATTATAAGAATTCATCATAAGAATTTCCAGTCCTTTTATAGGCCATGGAGTCTCTGGAAAGCAAATGAAGTCAAAAATTAATAGACTATCACAGAAGCACCTCACAGTTATTACTTAAAAGTAGTATATGACTTGGAGTGTTACTTTTTCTTTATGGGAATATTTTCCTTTTCTCCAGACTGGCTGAATTGGGAACTTCAGTATGACTTGATTTGTTTGAAATTGTCTTGGTTTGGAAAAAAAAATCAATTTGTTATAATCTTATTGTTAGCTATCGGGAAAAGAGATACAAAAGCCTTCTCTGAATAGCACCTTTTGATCCATCTCACAAATGTGTGATTTTCCTAATATTTTATTATTTTCTGAATCCAATATGTGAGATGTGTGGGCTGTCTTTCTTATATACATCATGGTGCACCACCTTGTTGTGGGGTTCACATGCATTTTCACCCACAGAGAATTTCACTATGTGCAAAAGCAACTCCCAAAGGTTAGCACCAGGTACAGCTTTAAATCTTTGTGGTTTGTATCAGTCACTGCTAGAAGTAATTATTTCCAATTCTTACCTTGTCCAGAGTTGCAGAGAAACTATTTAACATATAAAAAATATGCTGCACTTTGCACTACAGTAGAGACTGAACAAAATATTTTGATTACCCTTAATTTTTCTGTAGATTAATTTTTCATTTTAGTTGTCAGACTGGAGCAGGCTAGAGGAGAGGTTGTATTGCATTGTGCCATATTGTATATATATATATATATATATACTTTTCCATAAAATAGCTTAAATCTTCACCAAAAAATGTGAAAAATCCTCAGGCATCTCACAAATACCAGTAGAAAGATTCAGGCAGATGGGTTTTAATGTTCTTGTATGGGTATTTAGTTATATATGAAATTTCTGTTAAGAAGCTGTGAATTTAAGATGTATAGATCACAAAATCTCCTAAGTAGTGGGTATCCTTGAAGTTATTCAAACACCTACATGGAATCAGATATATCAGGTGGAGAAGACAAGATACTAAATCCGAGGACCTGTTTGGATGTTCTTTAATGGACCTAAAAATATGTTATGGCTGTGGTGACAACGCTGTCAGGAGACAAGGGAAGGTGTGATGCTAAATGCAGCTAAATCCAGGTGACAGTGGAACAAGTTACTACCCTGAGTAAGACCATAATAAGTTTCTCTCTTCAGTGAGAAATCTGCTTGCTCCATTTACTTTCTAGCATCTCCTTTTTAACAGTTATTCTAGGAAATTACTTAGGAAGTACTGAGCTATAAATAATGTTCTTTGACATTTAGGATAGAAGAAGAGGGAAGAAGGTGTAGATGTTTAGATGTCTGGTCTGATACTGAAGCAGGTCAAGCCTTCAACTCCAAGCTGTGAGAGCTGGCTGTATTTAATTAGGAACAGACAGCTGACAATTTATGAGTGTACATGCAGGCCATCTTTAGCTCACTGAGTAGCTCTCTTATTCGTTCAACTTGGCAAGTAGAGTATTCTTTTCACCATCCCATAGTACACATCCCTTTCCCATTTATGTGCACAGGCACACTAACTGAACAATGAAAGTACACCATAAGTAACATGAATGACGTGATTGCACTGTGAAGAAATAATAACCATCAGAATATAAAGTATATTCCCCTGGGCATTTGTGCACATTCGCTATTTCAGCTGCTAACATTGTAGTCCTGACATTTCAGGGAGCAGTAGTAAAATATGTTGAGTCTTGGCTTAATGTGTGCTAAAGCTTGAAGGTCACACAGTGTTTCCAATTGATGTATGCAGTTTGTTAATAAATTCAGGGATGTTGCAACTGTACCCTTCAAGGTACTGAAGATCGGCTTCTTCAGAGGCTGTCACTGATGTCTTGTGTCTGTGCTCTGTCCAGGTGCTATACTGTCACGTGTCTTAAAACTGATTGTTCATCTGTCTGTATTTCAGGAAATTTATAGGCAATCAGACTAAAAAGATAGAATCTAGAAATACAAACTATTTCAGGTGAACAAAGGTCTCAGTGGGAAGTTCAGGAACGAAATAGTTATTATGAAATGTATTTGCTTTGACTAGGTGTTATAACTTTCATATGCCCTGTGGAGCATATTTCAGTGAACCACTTCAAGGGAAAAATAACACAGGAAGCTGACTGAATAATGCTTATGTCAGGTTCTCTTTCTATTTATGTTTGCCTTATTTGGAACAGCAAATAATGAGTTGGGGGGACAGGGGAGATTGATACCTTGGGAAACTGAGAGAAATGTTAAATGACAGTAAAATACATAAGGCAAATTTTATGCATGTATATTATATATTAATAACTTAGGTAATCAGTGAATACTGAGGAATTTTTAAGAGATATTCAGGAGGTTAATAGCTGAGTGTATTGTTTAGGTAAACATGCACGTGAATGTGGTCTGTAGAAGTTTCTGTCACTCATAAAATTATATGTCAAAAAAAGTGAAATTCCTATGGTAAGATATCAGAATAGATCAGTCCTGAAAATCATGCATATTAATGTAGTAACTGTGATCATGAAATAAAGCTTTTAATATTTATATTCATTTACATTTAATTTTTATTTGCTTATTAATATATGTAAAACATTTGTCTCTATTTAAAATGGAAAAGTTAGTCAGAAGTAAACCTTAAGGAAAATGGAGGAAATTGTGGGTTTTTTTTTTTTGGGGGGGGGTTAGTCAATATTCATTCAATTATGTTGTAAAGAGATTAGAATTATGAAAACTATCTGCAAACACCAATTTGACAAGAATCTATGATGAAACTTTTTCTTTTCTTTTGACACTTGTTTTTTGTCATTTCTTAGGAGAAAACACATTTAGAGAACAGAAAATCCTAATTATAAAAGCTTCTAGCTTCAGGAGTGAAAAAATGCTTTAATCATTCTGAGTTATAATTACATTCTGCTGCACCTACATGATACATCAGTGCCATGCCAATGCCTTTTTCCTATCCAAGTGGTTATACCAGAGACAACAGATTTCTTCCCACTAGATTGTTTCAATATGCAACCCAGGCACTGATAATCCCACCTACATCAAAGGCTTAGGAGAATTCCTGACTCATTGACAACCATGAACAGTTCACCTTAGATGTGAATATTTTACCAGCAGTGAAGAATTTTCAGATTTACATGGATTTGAGGAAATTGGATGGAAAGCACAGGACCTGCACTGCAGATTCTTGTAATTCTGTTGTAGAGAACATCAATATGTGGTATAAATAATTAATGCCACATAACAATTACTATGTTTCTTCCTGTGTGTAATTTCATTCCCAACAATAGCATTAAATTAAGATTGAATGTTTGATTGTTGAAATAATGATTATTCATGTCCCTTAAGATGTGATGTGTCATTGGGTGAGTCAGAACATCTTTGTGTTTTTACATCTATTTTCTACTTTGAAATGTATCAGTATTATTTGTGTTATGATGGTGACAGTATTGTGTTTTTTGTAAATCACCAAAATCAAGTTTATATGTGACAGTTGTGTTTTTCATTGTAGATAATCTCTCTAACACCTGAGTATCCTGCATGCAAAATTAATAGGGAAGTCTAATGTGGACCTTAAAATAATTCAAATATTTTGACAGTTCCAGAATGTTACTTTTTACATTTTCTTTGTTTTCATAGTGCAGAGAGGCAGGATTGCCACCACATGGTGGTATTAAATGCAGTACTATGGTTGTGTGCATCACTGATATTGACAAGGTTTGTTCAGAGAAGGTTGTGAAATGTTTTCAAAAGAGGTCAAGTTTAGATCTGCCTGCTGTCCTCTGGCAGAGGCTGTGCCTCATCCCCTGCACACAAGAGTATTGATAATGGTGCTAATGACAATGAATCCACCTAGCTTTGTTGAATAGTCTCTCGAAGGATCTCAGTTCTAGCACTTGACTAATATATTTATTGGCTTTCTTCAAAAATTCTATTTCTAATATTTCACTGATATGTTTATTGGTTTTCTTCAAAGATTCTATTTCTAATGTTTTACTAATATATTTATTTGTTTTCTTCAAAGATTCTGTATCTGCTTATCCTGAGGTGGAGGAGATTCAAAGTTGCCCGAGATCAAACTTCCCAAGTCTGTTTTAAGTTCCTTTTAAGGACTATGTATTGATTTTGGTGAACCTTTTTATATTGCAGACTTCCTGCAGCTACGTTAACTGTACAAAGCCTTTATTAATGGAAGAATATATATATAGGGTTATCTACTCTGTGTCATTATCTTTTGATACTTCAGTCTGCATGCCAAGCAATTGACCCTACAGAAGCAGCTTCCAAAGACCTGTCTTTTGTACCAAGTGTTTTTTTCTGTGTCTGCTAGTTTCTAGCAAATTGTGAAGGAATGAAAAAATATCTCTCATATGAGGTCATTGCTGTATATGCAAAAAAATCATAGCAACCTCCCCAGCCACACTGTTTCCATGTTTTTGCTTCCTGTACCCTCTTTCCTGCCCAGTTCTCACTATGCCATTGTGAGAGCTGCTCAGTGTGCCAGGACTGCTACCCATCTGTTGGTAGCAGCTGGGTGGTGTGGCATTTGATCCAGTCCTTTCCCCAGGGAATTTCTACTAAAGCTCGGTTTTGATTTGAGTTTCTTAGAGAACTTCACTGTCAGCAGCTCATTGTCACTGGCACATTTCACACACTTGCCAAGGGCTTTCTTCTACAAAGGCTTAGAGATAGGCTCAGCTCAACACAAGAGTAGTCCTGCTAAAGTCAATGAGACCTCTTTAATGTTCATGAAGTGCCTGTATAAGCTTTTGAAGAAGGTTACTTAAAAATTCTTTAAATATACATGTTTTTATACACAACATTGAACTTTCCCTGGACTGCTGCTGTGGGGGAGATTATCTGGCTCATGTTGTTTCCTGGAAGGTACACAGAGCCCTGTGTTATCTGTGTGCTCCTTCTCACAGATCTTTGTTTTGTCCACTCGTGCAGATGAGTGATGTGATATCTCCTTGCTGTTGAGATATCTCTGTGAGCTCTGCAAGGCTGGTAGGCTTTGTTAAGAACTGTGCTCAGGTCACACATGCTGTGGACTTCCACATCCATAGGTTTGGGATTTTGAGGCAATTGCACCTATCCACCCTTATTAAAAAGCTAACATTGTACTAACACACATGATCGGTAGCACTGTCCTCCCTCATACCTGGGGTTCCCAGACTATTTGAAAAAAGGAAAAATAAGAGTATCTTCTCTCTCATTATTTCTCAGGAATCAGTGAGATTTTGTTCAAATGTAAATATTTTCCAATTCTTTCCCCTCCATAAGTTTTCTAACCCTTAACTTATTCTAAGACAGTCTTGCCCTACTTCCAGCCAAATCTTCAATTGTTCCTTTTGCCTTGGAAAAAAAATTATTGTCACCTAGACAGACAAAATCATTGTCTGCTCAAATAGCAATGGTAATCTTGTCAAATTTACCATGCCTGGAGCAGAATATTTTATCCAGACCAGACAGAACAAATTACTTTGTGATGAAAATGCAGCCAAACTTTGGTGACCTGTAGTTCTGTCTTTGGGTCAGTAAAATTTTCAAGGAAGGCCACGTGATTTGCTTGATCTTATTATTGCAGATTGTGCTACTAATGCATCTATTAAAATACCTATTATTGGTAATGATGAAGAGCAAGAGTATTACTGTCTTCCAGTGCTTTCAAATACTTATCATTCTTGATATAAGTATCAAATACTTACACATCTGCTGAAACACCTTCCAAGAAGCCATTTATTATACACGTTATTGGCAGAAATCCATTTGTTGCTTCCTTTTGCTGCTTTCAGCATATTTCCTTCAGAACTTTTATGCATATGTTCTTGTTCTTTATGTATAGCTAGTAAAGTGTTCCCAAATGTCTCACTGCTAAAACAGGACAGGCTACAGGTAACAAATTAGGATAAATATGGAGAAAAGAAAGAGGGAATCAACACTAAACCAATGTTAGAGGCAGAGAAACTGAAGCTGGCATCCCATGCAGTGTAACTAAGTCTCACTTAGAGCAGTTTGTCTTTCCTGGCAAACCAGCAATCCTCTCTTCACACTAACTCTAATGTTTGTCCAGCCGTGATTTTGGCTGTTTCTGTGCCTTAAAGCTATAAAAAGCAGGGGAAAGCAGGGAGGGGAGAACAAAACCCTTTCATACTGCTTTTCATACTGAAATGCCTTAGCCAGGGTCAGAGCTGAGACAGGGAGGATGGCAGGACTGCAGAAGCCAGCAGTCAGATCAGCTCCAGCATCCACCACCTCAGGCAGGAAGGAGGTTAGATAGCTTGCCCCTTACCAAGACTGAGACAGAGACAAGAATGAATCAAAATCTGAATCAAAATCAGTACCCAACATATAGGAAAAAACTCTTGATTTTTCCATTTAGTGGTATTTTTCACTAAGTGGTTTAATATTTTGACTGTGTCCACATAAAGTACCATATTTCTTTCTCTATTTTTATTTGCAAACAGTTTTATATGCTTTTGGTCAATCTGTATATGCACATCATGCAAACTTAGATTACAAAATGAGACAGATATGTAAGTACTCAGATTAAAAAAAGCAGCATGGAAGTTTTCCAGTACACAATAGACAGCTTGGCTTTAAAGATATTCCTATAATTTTAGAAAAATATAAGAATGTGCAATTAAAATGGTATAAAACCTTAAGGTATTTCAGTTTAAAAGGGCTATTTTTGGGACAGAGAAATCTTAGGTTCAAATACACATACAGTTATGAGTAGCCAGAAATATAGAGGCACCACATAAGTGATTATACATCAAAGGAAATACGCTGTGTAATACAGTTGTGCAAAAGAAAATAGTATCACTAAAAAGTTGAAAATAAATGGCTGTCTGGAGTATTTAAAAAATTAAGAAGTCTAGACTTCAAAAATATGTTAATTGAACTGAGTCTTTTTTTAAATACAGACAAATATGTAATAAAGTCAGCATTTACTTTCAAAACTAAAGCTAAAGAAGCATTCAGAGTTAAGTGATTTAGAATAAATGGCTGTGGATTATGTGGCTATCAGAGTAATAGAAGGAGAATACTAATTAGCACTTCAAATCTTTAATACTGTACCAATCCAATTCTCTCTTTTGGTAATTCTTTATTGTAGCCATAGTAACAAAAGAAGAAAACTTAAGCCACACAGACATTTGCAATTCCTTTTATTTTTCTTAAAGAAGCCTTAATTTCTCGAAGAAGCTCTGTTTCATACTTGTAGCACTTGTAATTATACCTTTCTACATTTAAATATGACAGCATATCCTTAGGCATAATTCATTCCTACATAGCTCATCTAGATTAAATTTTTAAAAGCTTGCCCTTGCTTTTATTATTTCATGAAGAGCCTTTCAAAATAAGCTGCAGTATTCAGAACTTAAATATATATATATATACATACATATATACATATATATATAATGACAGTACCTACCTAAAACAGAACAGTTATTTTGAGGGATGTTCTTTTAGATGTACTTTTAGAAATAGTTTAGGAGATTTTCATGCCAAAGCCAAAGACAGTTAAAGAAGGCAGTGATTAGAAAGCTCCAGGAAAGGTCTTAGAACATGTAATGAATCACAGACTAATCCAGGTTGGAAAAGGCCCCAGAAGATCTCTAGTCCAACTTGCCACTCAAAGCAGAATCAGTCCTGAGGTCAGCTCAGGCTACTCAGGGTTTTATCCAGTTAGGTCTTGAAAGCCACCAAGGCTGAAGGCTGCACAGCCTCCTTGGGAAGCCTGTTCACTGCTGGACTGCCATCAGAGTAAAGGAACATTCTCCTGTTTTCAGTGGTGCCTCCCCCATTTCAGTTTGTGTCTGCTGTCTCTCACCCTCCTGAGGGTCCCTCCAGGGACTCTTGTGACCCTGTCTTCATGCTAAATTTACCATAAGCACTGGGGGCTCCATTGGGTGCCCTGAATCACCATTCCTTCTCCCAGATGAACGAGCCTCAACCTCTCCTTAGGATGCCTGCACTCGTGCTCCAGTCCCAGCCATCTTGGCAATCCCCTATGGAACCTGCTGCATTAACAATGCCTTCCTTTACTGCTCAAGAGACCTGAAACCAGACACAGTCTCCTAGATAGGGTCAGCAGGTGAAATTAAGGGGCACAGGCTTCCCCCTTGCCACTGGGCATGTTCCTGATTATACAGCCCCAAACACTGCTACCCTCAGTGCCAGAGCATGTTCATCCATAGATGATTGTCCACCACTGTCTTCTCTACAGAGCTGCTCCACAGCTTCTACCACTGCCTGGGTTTCAGACATTCACTTTGCAATTGTCATTGTTTTGTTCCTTAGGGCTCCTGCCAGCCCATCCCTCCAGCCTGCCTGGTGCTCCTGGAAGCGGCCATGGCTTCAAGCAGGTTGGCTGCTTGCACCAACTAGGTGTCCCCCAGAAGTGAAAAAGAGCTCTGACCTCTACTCCAGATCACTGTAAAAGGTGTTAGACGAGATCTTGAAAACATCACAACTGGCCTCCAGGTAGAGTGTGTGCCATTAAACCACCCACACTATTGGCCTCAGGGCCCAGGCAGGTTTTCACCCATCTAGTAGGCCACCCATCCAGACCCACCACCCAGAATGCTCTAATTCAGATATCAGGATGCTGTGGAAAAGGAAAAAGTACATCCTGATATTTTTTTTTACCAGAATTCATGTTTCTAAACTGCAAGAAAAGTTCTTTATTAAACACTGCAATATCTTAAAGTCACAGTTCTATAAATATTTACTCTGACAAAAGCAGTTTATGTTTTTGCAGATTGTACATAATACAGTGTGCTGATTTCTATACAGTAAATAGAATAGTTTCTTCTTTTTCTATAAAGTATAGCGACAGGAATGAGAAATGTCGGAGCTACTCAAAGAACAGGTTCTTATCATAGTTTAAATCTACCATAACAAATGCATCATCCTGTCACTGATCACAGCTTTTTTGAGAATGATTTCTATTAAAATATATTTATTTCATTCCTCTAGCAGTCTGTGAAACTGTATAGGCATGTGCAAAACAAAAGTGGTCAGGGAATGGGAGTTTTTGCTTGGGAGATGCCTTAGCAGTTTTTGAGGTAAGTAAGTTTTTGAGGAGTCTCAGAGTATTTGATATGAGGCAAGATGGGTTTTCCAAGCTACAAAGAGATATCTCTCCTCCCTAACTCCTTGATGATCCCTAACTGATTTGGTGTCAAGGATGCACAGATGTGTGTTCCTGTTAGATTTCAGGAAGCATCTCCATCCTTGCACAACTTTCTTTGCCACCATGGTTAGAAGCACTTGGAGTTGTGACCCAGGACGAGGCTGCCAAGAGTGGCCCAAGAAAGCAGCTTTGTCAGTGCTGACAAACAGATTTGGGCCACTGGAGGCTGTGATACAGTCATACCAAGTCCCTTATGTCATGTGCTTTTTAAAGAACAGGTGATTGGAACCCTCCCCCTCAAACAAGGGCTGGTACCTGCATATCTAAGTCAAGTTGTCCTTTTCCTTTCTTGGCTCACATCTGACAGGTTGTTGTTTTACAAGCCACCATCTTTTGCACTGTGGTTGTGTAAATCTTTCCATCAACCCCTCTAAAGTCCTGTGAAATTTTCCTCCCTAAAATTTTGAATTTCTTTTACTAGGATTTTTCACCATATAAATAATCTGAAGAAAATCAAGACAGGATGAATATGAAAGAGCAAAGCTACCTAATACTTGCTTTAAGGCTCTGTTCCAAACTGCAGCCTTTATGACTCCTTGATGTCATAAATGGGTCGCATAAATTTGGAGCCACCTGAATTCTTTAGTTGCCATGCATTTTTCTGAGCCTTTGCACTGACCCAGCTGCTCAGCTTCTCCAATGGAGCAGGCTTAGTTAGAGCTGGGTTGGAGGGAGTGCAGACTGAACCTGTCTTTAGCCACCCGTTCATGTCAAAATCCCTATATTTCCTGAAGGCTTTAAATTCTTTTTTCCTGGGCATCCTCGAACCAGCTTAGTGTGGAGTGACCCAGCCATAATTTATATTTAAGCCTAATTTGAATTCATAAGCAAGGCATTCCTCAGTCTGTTTCACCTGAGGGGCTCTATCCAGCTGGCATCCTTTGAGCATGACTAATGGTGCAGGCTGTGCATGAAGCACAGCAGCAGCAGCAGGTGATGTGAGTCTCCATTCATTCAGGAGTATGCAGTGTGGGTTCAATCTTTGCCTGGCAGAAGGGGTTTAGGTCCATCTTTCACCCCAATTTTCCATGTAAAAGCTATTCTAATATGGCTTTCCTCTGCAAAAACCTCTACATTTAAAACAAACATCCAGGAATGAAAGGAATACTTATTTTCATTAGTGGGAGGAGGTGGAGGAGAGTGTGCACAGAATTTGTGCCAAAATAGTCATGTTATTTAGGTGTCCTGGGGCAGTTACAGCTCTTGCTTGGGAAAAGTGGAAGGCTGACTTCCAGTCCTTGCAAGTGGTTATTTAAAAGCTTTACCTGATGCCTGATTAACAAAAAAACCCATTAACATTAGCCTCCTGGCTCTTCTAAGTCTCAAATGGATGTCTAATTCTATTCCCAGGTTGAAGAGGAAAGAGATGTACTTGCTTTGGTAGGAAGTGTACTCTCCTGCTTGCCACTCTTTCTCCCACACTCCCTCCATCCCCACCTCCTTCTAACAGGTCTTTTATATCTTTTCTGGATTTAGACCCTGAATATAGGTTTCAGTCCTTGCATTCCCAAGCTATATTGATACCAAGAAGCATGAAATGAGATTTGCCTTAAGGCACAAAACCACAGCGTATGCATTTAAAAAGCTTTGTGTGCACACAACTGACTATTACAGTGGTATTTGAAAATGAACAAAAATGCATATTATTATGCACTTCTAATGGCAGTGTGTACAGAGCATACAAAGTAAAACAGGCCTTGTGCCTTGTGTTTTCATTCAGAATCAAAAGCAGTCAATGTAAGAGGCTAAATCAAGATAATTATGACACTTAAGATTGTGCTTTTTTTGGTAGAATCTCTTTTCCTAAGACATTTTAATGCAAGTGCCCTTGAAAGGCATAAAGCACTTAAAACACTGATATGTGCATAAAGGTAAATTTCCACTAAACAGAATGTGTGTCCTGTTTTTTTTTTTATTAAAATGTTGTTAAAGACATATTCTTAGTGAAGATGTGTACTCAGTACATGAACAATAAAATTGCCCAATCTTTATGATTCTGCCCATATAAAACTTGAATGAGTAAGAAATTACTGCAAAGCAACTCCATCAGGATAAAATAGTAGGGGTCTGAGCAGCGTTCATCTATCTCAAGCTATTTTTTTACACTGCTCAGGGCATTTTCTAGGTGTTACACCATGGGCTTCAGGAATGGTTGGGATGGGTGTGTGGTGGCTGTAGCTACACAGCACGATGCCAAGCTAAGGGCAGATCCTTGTGCTCTTTGTGTATGGCAAAGTCAGTACACAGTCCAGAATTCTAGTGTTAAGACAATCAGACAATCACCAGGGATGCGGAGAGCCTTTTAAAAAGAGATAATTTTTGTTAAAGTAGGACTAAACATGCGAGAAAAAACAGTAATCTGTAGGTTGTAACAAAGTAATTTAGGCAACAGGTTGTTTCTAATCAGGTTAAAGCAGAAAAGCTGGGAATTGTCCAGCAGCTAAGGAGGGGATCAAGATGTTGAGAGATTACAATTTATCACCAAAGTATGTTTTCACAGATTTTGAAGAAACTGAGAGGTCCTTTTTTTTTAACTTGTAACACCGTTATAAAAGTACCTAAGACAGTCCATTATCTCGGACACTCGATTATCTTGAAACTTCAGAAACTTGAAAGTGAGTTATATGGGAAGTATAGTACTGCATAAGCACTCAGACTTCAGCCTGCAAAATGAAAGAGAAATTTAATACTTCAACAGTATTAACATTGTATTTACAGCTGCTGCTGCTGCCCACATGAAAAAATGTTTCCCAGGGGCTGAGATCAAAGGTACTGCCCAGTGTGACATACTATGGGACCACACTATAATAATTTTACAGTTTTAACAGATTGTTTCCAGTGAAAATGTGTGTGATAAAAACTGCAGGTGTTCATAAACAGGGAATGAAGGATTTTTTATAATAATACAGGTTAAATTTTAAATTAGCTACTTGCTTCTGTTGCAACAGCCTTGTGTTTGAAAAGTACCTCCTTTATCTGTAGTTTTCAAAGAGCACATATAATCCAGACATCTTAGAATTTTCGTGAGACCATGAATCCTGTGAAACTTCTACCCTACTCTTTCATCTTAAACAAATAGGTTGACAGCAGTTTGATTTGGGTTTTTGAATTTAGTTTTTGTAAGGCTTCTGGTTTATGTAAGTTCATGTGCAAGTGGAAGGTCCTGTGTTAAAATTCAGGCAGAGCCCTCACAGTTATTTTACTTTTTAGAATGTCTTAGCTGAAGGAAAGTAGGCTATCCCTCTGTTTAACTTTGCTGTCCTGATACTGAAGAAGGAAACATCTTATCCAAAAGGACTTAGAAATGGCAGCAGGCTACCTGCCAGATGCTGCGGGTACGTCACCAGAATGGTGTGCAGACATTTAGCCTTCTGACTCTGTTAATGTTAATGAGAGTCAGGCAGTTCAACCTCCATATACCATGCTCTAAACATATCCATTGAAGTCTGGCAAAGAAGCCCTGAGGCTTCCTTGTAAAAGTCTTTGAAACTGCTGCTCCTCTCCTGTAAGATTTGTGATGGAAAGCAAGCCGGAAAGCTGCCCGCTATGCAGAGATTTCCATGCAAAGGCTGTGCCTGAATATAGATAGGTCTGGTGTTTTGCCATACTACTGAAATCAAAGCACTGTGAGGGGAAGAAGGGTGATGTGAGAAGTACGTGCTTCCCATAGGCAATGAACTGAATGGTTTTGTAGAGGCAGCTCCGGTCAGGCATTTTTCTTTGCAGATTATATTGAAAGCTACTGAGAAACACCTGAACCAGGCACCACAGTTCACATCCCCATCCCTGACAAAGCATTATGATTTATTGTGTTGTTCTGGTCTGGAGCAAAATGGCTGCATAGCCAATTTATCTCTCTTCTGGGAGAGTGGAAGGCTATTCATGTATTACAGAGGGCTGACCATAAAAAGCTCTTCTCTCAGTAGGGAAAATAAGCACATCCCTATGGTCCCCATTTACATGGGGAGCAGGAATTGGGGGAGCTGCCCTTACAGCAGCTGATCAGCTAGTTACCTGTAAGAGGAGGAGACTCAGTCACATCTGTGAATAAGGCCTCAGGGGAGCTCGTTCTTCATGCCTTCTGCCATGTGTGGTCTTATCTACAGTGAAGTCTGAAGGTAATCTTTATTCCCATGTAGGTATTGCAGCAGGATCACAGATGGTGCAAAAATGGTTTCTGGAATGCAAATAAGAAGGGGCAGGAAGCCAGCCTCCATTACTTCCTTACTTGTACCACCGTAAGTGTGAAGGAATGGAACTCCCCATCATCAGAGTTACTCACTGTGAAGGCTTGGGGAGAAAAAAGTCAAGTTCTTCCTTACTTTGAAATACTCTTTAAATTCCTTATTTCTTCAAATGAATAAGTGAAGATAGATGGTTCCAGGTTAAGGCAGTTTGCAGTTACTCTCGTACATGCTCAGAATTGCCGATTTTTTTAACACTGGCCTATTTTTTCACTTCCTGTATTTCTCCAGCTGTGTGGTCCCCTGCTGACTGGGCTGCTTTCCACAAGCCATAAAACAACCTGAGGACTGCCCTGATTTAGGCTTGTTTAAAATTCTCCTTGATTGCAGTTATTGGTGAGAAGTGCAGCAGTGCAGGGTGGCAAAACCCAGCCCCATTGTAACTAAGAATCTGCACCCAAGTGTGTTGAGTTTAATCAAGTGCTGTGCAAGACATGTCAGGTAACAGATTTCCTGTTAGGAGAACTCATTCCAAACCTTCTTGGCACAGAGGGGGTATTTCACTGTTTACTCCTTTGTATTCATTCATACAAAGTGTCTTGCAAAGAAAATGCGCGTCTGGGTAAGGGGAGCTGAACTTGGTGCTTTAGGCTGTAACATGATCCCAGGCAGAGGCAGAGGTCTCTCCTCTCCACTGTCTGTGCCTTTGCACAAGCAGGGCTCTGTGTGTGTTGAGACAGGAGCCAGCAAGGGTGGTCCTCGTGGTCCTTCCTTGGCCCCCGCTGACCACAGCAGAGAGCTGAAGGAGACGACAGCGAAGGTGGAGGAGCCCATGTGTCACACACTGCATCCCTCATGTCATCCTGTCAGACCACACTTCCACCTATGCTACCCTAACCTGCAGGATTTGTTTGTCTGTCACTCAAAATAGTCTGAATTTACTTCACCAGCAGTTTTACTTTCTGGAACTGTTCCATCTACTGCCAGTCACTGTCTCTGGAGTAAGATACTCCCACTCTTTTAGATGTAAATGGGCATTCTATTTTTAACCATCTCCATTTTTCTCTTGAATCAACACATAAACTGTAGTTTATATTTTTCTGCTGCTTCATGCTTTTTTTCCTGGCTCCTACAGGACATCTTGTGAACTATTATTTCAATGAGTAGAATTTTTGATCTGCCAGGAAACCAGTTAAGCATTTTCAGAGGCAAGGATGGTGCATATCTTCCTCTGTGTGTTTCAGAGGTACAAGTTTTCTCTTTCAGCATGCCATTCAAAAAAACCTAGACAAATGCAAGGACAACTGAAAAGAAGCTTTCCACTTACTAATTACTAATTACTAATGCTTTGATAATTGAAACAGAGCATCAAACAAATTTAAAAATTAAAAATTACAAAACTAAAAATAGGCTTGATTTTTTGTGCTGTTTTTTCAGAAAACTGTGATTATTTCTCTAAAATGTAGTGGTGTGAGCTTAAGATTGCTCTAAAAATAAATTTGCCTTCATTTTTTGGGATACTGGACAGCAAAGATACACAGTCTCAAAGTAATATTAATATATCTCATTCTTGCATCAGAGAATGAAAAAGCCACTTGTTTATGTTGACCCACTTCCTGTGCAGAGAGGGACACATATTGCAACCCCAACTAGTAAGAATAATTTTGAATTCAATGGCTTACAGAGAGCTATGATGACAACAGAGATGTTTAAAATAACATTTTCCTCAAAAATAGCCCTCCCTGAGCTGTGGATCAGGTATTCTGAGTTTTGCTTGATAAATCTTGACACTGCCATTGTCATGCTTTACAGCCATGCTCAGATCTTCTGTTTGGTCCTGCAAGATTCTGAAATGTCTTTTTGAATTTGGTTACCGGCCTACTAAAAAGGCAAAAGTGTTTCCACTGACCCAATGACCCCAGATTTTTCCTATCATCTTTGAAAATAATTGCACTACTGGCTGAGTTTGCTCCACTTGTTTATACAAGAAGGATTTCAGAAATGCATAATTGTGTTCAGTACATAGTTTCCTATGTGTCCACTTTGGCTTATTAAGAGCTGAGAAAAGGTCAAGATCCTGTGAATAAAACTAAATCATGCTGCTTATTTGTGCTAAAGAGAAGTTCATCACTAGAGTAAGATAAAAAAAACCCCAAAAAATTCTTGAAAATCTAAAGTAAAAGTTAAAAACTTCCTATGCTCTTAAAATCACAGAAATTATTGTAAGGGAAAAAAAATCAACCAAATAAATCTCTTGTTCTTTTTGTCAAGCTGCAGTAACAATGTGACAAACACTGTACAATGAAAGTGCTGGGTTTTGATTTTGCTTCTTTCATCAATACTTTAAAAAGTTAGTACAACTGAAGTTTATACAAACTAATTATTTTTTAATTATTATTGAAAATCAGCTTTATTGTTTTCTTTTACTGTTTCATCTTGACAAAGTAAAATTTTCCTGTATCAGATGTTTAAGTCAGCAAAATTGTGTAAGTTTATAGTTTTCATAAGAGTAACAAAGTAAGTTAATGTACCAAAGTTTGAAGGTGCAGAACAGTATATTTTTACTTCAGAAACTATATTTTTCAAATGGAACATAGAGCCATCAATCAGTGTCAAAAATTTATTGCAAAAATATGCATCTTCTGCACTTCTAAGCACTTGTGAAACTAATAGTTATGAATTCCATGGCTTCTATGCTGAAAACTCACCTATTTGCTTTACAATTACTAGTTAATATATGATATAAGACTTGATGGATATGAAACTCCTCATTGTTTGAGGTACTGTAATACTAAGCCATAGATATATTAATTTCCTTAAAGTTGGCAGCCTGGCATTTTCCAATATGTGGATGGCTCAAGATTTCATTAGATTCTTAGAACAGGCATACCTAGTGACCACACATAAAGACATAAAGCTCATGCAAATGATCTGAAATTGGAGGACAGATATAATAATGTTTTTTGCTAAAAGTTTACAAAATGGAATGTAACAGCATTATGCAAAATTTTTGTATTTCTGTCAATAATTTGCTTGTGAAGCAGAATTCCCCCTTTCTCAAATCTAATTTTAAGAATTGCTTGTTACATTATCAGGATTTGCAAGATCTGTAAGTATTTAGTTTTCTGTGTCCATGTGGTAAAAAAGCATCAAGGATTTTTTCTGTCACATCTGTGACAGGTAAGAATGTTTGTATATTTATTTTTTGCAGTCCACATTTTCCCCTGCCTATATCAACCGGAAAACAAATAAAGTGACATCAAGTTTTTTAATTGTGGTCCACTCCAGAGGAGATTTTAGAAGGATTTAAGATGTTAAAAATATTTATCAAAATGTTAAAAATATCCTCTTTTTCTTGGCACATAAAGTCGAATTTGCAACATCTGTGTGCTCCCCCCAGGTGTTTCTTAGGGCTCTGAAGTTCATTCCTATGCTGAGCTGACCTTGTCTGGAGGATTCTGGCAAAGCATCTTCTCTGAAATCTGGGCATTGACTACACAGCACCCAGCAATCATGCTTACTTGCTGCACATCACACAGGGAGTGCCTGCAAATACTGACAAAATCTCACCTTAGGAGGACATATATGCCCTTTCTTTTGTTGGTTTTTAAACAAAATGGATGCTAGAGCTGTTAATTAGCTGCTGGGTGTGATTTTTACTGCTGCTCTTCAGCTGATAGAAATTGCAAATGCCTCTTTGTGCTTTCTGCTTCTGCAAAGCCCTGGGCATTGCGTTTTCCTGTCCTTGCACCAGCCCAAAGATCTTCCAGCAGATGCAGCACAGAGAAGTTTGCATTCCTCCTCTCCTTTACGTTCCTGTGGCAGTGAGGATTTCTTGTTTTGAAGAAGTCAAAGAAGTCAAGTTGCTGACTTGAGGTATTTACTGTCACAAAGGGTGAGTCCACTTTAAGAAAATCTGGAGTTGAGAAGGCTAGGGAAAAAAAAAACAGTAGAATACAAATGTTTTCAAGTATTTAAAAGTAGTCTTTGTGAAAGTTAAGAGATTATTTAATGTTTTTTTATAGCTTCTATATCTAATGGGGGATGAGGGGCAAGGAATATTGTTGTATGAGTAGTCCACCTGTCCCCTGCATCAAAAGTCAGCAGCTGCTCGTGTGTGGCTCTGGCTTTTTGCTTTGTCTCTGTGTGTCCCACATCTGAGTGATGTGTGTCTGTGGCAATTTTGAAAAGAATGCTCTGTGGCCAAGATCCAGAGGGTTTCTAAATGGCAGTTTTGAAACTACAGCAACCTCCGGTTGCCCTTAAGGAAGAAACACTTTAAAAGACAGATAGGTACAGTTTTCTGGCACTCCTCTTCCAATCTCCTTTATTTCATTTCATCAAATTTAATAAATCCAGTGTCAGTGAATGTGATAATTTGGCAAGTACAGCCAATCAGATACTTAGTCGGATACTACACTGTGTTTAAATTCAGTTCTGTTCCCAAGAAAAAAACCACAGATGGTTGTTTGAAAAGAACAAACTAATTGTTCCAACAAAATGTGACAGCAGCCTATCCACCCCATCAGCAGCTTGTACCCTTAATAAGCTTTGCAGAAAAAAAAACATTGTTGGAACAATACTCCTTTAAAAAGAAACAAAAACTCTGGGTAGAAGCTAAAATATTTTATCAGGTTCTGGAAAGCTAAGGCTGAAATTCCTTCTTTAATGGCATGCTTTGACCCCTACTTAACTGTCTCCAGTGGGAATGCTTTAAGCCATGGAGTGGAAAAGTATTCTGTGATAAAGCACTCTCAGTTTTGCTTGTGGAATTGTTCAATTAGCCATTTAAATAATGGCATATGTAATATAAAATACAAAGTGTGGTTGGCCAGCAATCCCTCTCCCGAATAAATGTTCTAATTCTTAGGTCGTGCCAGTACATTTGCTCTCTATGGACCCAATTTTCTGACATTGAGTCATTGAGCATAAAATGACTTACAATGTCTTTCTTTTTCACTTTCAATGAAGTACTTTTTCCACACAAGAGCTACTTCTGTGGAGAAAGATGCCAGAGAGCCCTGTAAACCCATAGAGTTTACTTTTCCTGTTCCATCACCTTCAGCAGAGATGGGAATTTAAAGCCATGTTTTGTTCCTTGGCCAGGTGTTCCAGTGAGGGTGCTTCTGGAGTACAGAATGCCCCTCCCTTCTCTCCAGATTAGAGGGATTTAGAGAATTGAGGAGAAGGGGGGAGAGGGGGGACTTGAAGAAAACAAATGGGAATGATAAGGAAAAAAAGAGCAATCATAGGCTGAGAAAACCTGGCAAGGAAAGGGCTCACCTTCAGAGATCTTGGCAGGGCTTGGGTCTGTGCTCTTTGTTTAGCTTTGCCAAGGTTTGGGCAGTTACAGGCAAGCCCAGAAGATTTCTCCCTTTGTGCAGAAAGAATTTCAGCCACCTCTTTAACCCTTTCAAGAAATATAGGTATCACGGATTAAGGTGGAAGCCAAATGAGATCTATGAGTGTGAAACTTCAGACTGGTGGGCTCAAGTTGCCTGAATATCTTTATGCTATTTCTAAACTGGTACCACTGACTGTGGCTTTTCTAAAATGAGGTAAATGCAAATAAGTGGGTGAGTGAAACTGTTTCTGCAAAGCTTTGCTCCTTTTCTATTGCCGGGAGCCTTTTACTGCTCAATAGGGATTTTTTTGTGTGAGTTACTGGTTAAGCACAGGAACAAACATAATGATTTGGAGCCTCTTAAATGCATGGATATTTCTAAGCTACTCCTGTTCTACAAAGAAAGGATTTCTACCTCCACACATCTGACATGCCATGCTATGTACAGCATTGGATGCTTGGAATGATTTGTGTGACAGTATTTCAGAGGAAAGCAATAAATCACAGTTGAAGCTGCAAATGGTTTCTTGATTAAGTTCAGTCATTTCAATCATTGTCTTCAGATTTATCTACTGACTCACATATTAGGCAAAAGAAATTCCTCTCTTTTAAAGCTGAAAAGTGTCATTATGTTTTGAACACCGTAGCCATGTGACAAGGATGCCAAGAAAAACTATTTACAAGCATTACTTCAATACTATTTAAATGATACAAATAATTTGGCAAAAAATGTTTTTTATTGAAAAAAATGTTCTGATTGTTTAATATCAAAATTGGGAAAAATATTTTATTTTAAATATTTGAAGAAAACACTTCAAACTTAATCAAATTACAAAGACTCAATTAATAAGGCATTTTGGGGGCATTTTTAATGGTGGGCAATAAAGATAATATCTGTTTCTAAGTAAATTGAGAGACCACTGAATTTTGCTGAGTTAGTCCTTCTCACTATCACTTCAACCAACCTGTACATTAGTAAGGTTGTAATTGCCTGGATTGTTATTCCCCTTTAACATGGTTCAGTTAGATTCAGACCTATGGATTTTATTTCTTTTTTCCTGTTTTTAACATAAGCTGCAGAGTAGGTGCATATATGGGTATTTTACTTAGAAGAGTAGAAGAACTAAACTTGTTTAATCTGCTTCCTAAGCAAGCATCTTCCCTCTTGTACAGAGATGTTTTTATATTTTTGCCTTCTATTGCTTTTCCTACCAAAGGGGTTTAAAAAAATGTTTAACCCCTTGAAGCAGCAGAGTGATGAAGTGGGATATGATTTGCCCTCCACCTCCATGCTCTAGTAAGCTATAATGATATGGCTATATGTTCTATGGAACCAAAATCAGCTTTCCATTAATTTGTATGAAAAGTCATCTGCAATCCTATGTGACACTGTTAAAATTTTTATTAGTCTTGGAAAAGGGAAATTTATTGTCTTGTTTTACAAAGTCTTGCAGGAGGCAGTGATGTATGTTATTGGCAATCAAACTTCAGAAGCTTTTGCAACAGTAAAATAGCACACAGTTGGAAAACCACCAGAGATGGTTTCAATTACTTTTTACTTATTTTTTACCTTCCTTTAATTAGGAAATGTCAAAATGCATATAAGAGAAAACACTACTAAACTTATAACATTTAAAACAGTGTTGAGGTCAACTAATGTGTCTAATGCTGTCTTCTCCTGAATGCAAGCATTTGGCACTGCCCACTCAACATGCAAACAGTGGATGGACAGAGGTAAAACTGAAGATTATTTTTCTGTGTGACTAAGTTGCAGTAAGACCTGTGGTCACTCATGAACCTCTAGACCAACCAGGATATTAGGTGGGAAAAGAACCAGTGCCTTGGCAGGACAGAGGTTGCCAAGGTCCTGAAATTAGTCAACAGCCATGAGAAAGTGCTTAAAAGCCTGGGGTAACCTTGACATTTATATCACCTTGACCTCAGGCTTCTCCTGGATCAGCAACTGAAGAACCCTTTGCTGTTTGACCCAAGTTATGCTGTCAGTGGAGACTTCTCCTGACTTTAGTAACAATTCAGAGTATTGCCTCCCTCCTTTCTCCTTCTGCTCTTTCTCTTGCACCACCCCTGGTACCATCTGTGTTACAACCACATTTTATAAGAACTAAGATGCACCTTTTTTGAATGAATCCCCCTGAAGGATCTGTCTGTGCATGGCAAAAACATAGAGACACAAAAGTGATGTTAAAATATACTTGTAGCAAATATGTTCTAGATTTTAGTGAGTTGACTTACTTGAGCCCGGCTTATTTCACTTTCTTACTGTTTAGTATTTCTTTCTCTTCCTTTGTTAATCAGATGCTTGATTTTTAATAGTAACCCGCATGCTACTGTCCTTGATAATTGACTTGTTATCATGACCAAGTATTCCTTGGACTTTTAAATTCAGAATTCCTTGTCTTTATCTATATGAATAATGGGAGGAAAATATCCTGTGTATCAGCACAAAGCTAGGAGTGCGGGAAAGAAGTTGGGAAGTGCAGTGCTGGCAGGGCTGCTGCTTCTGTGGTCCCCTGTTCCAGGATTGTGAGCTGTGTATAGTGTCATGTCCAGTACATGGCTTCAAGTAGCCAAAAATCCATAAAATATCTTGATCAAAACCAGGTGTGAGTGGAAGTGGAGGACCACTACGGCTTTTGCAGAAGCTATCATTTTGCGGTTTGTTGTGAATTTCAGCGCTGGCTATATTTGATAACTGTGGTATTTATAATGAAGGGCTAGGATGATGGTTTCCATGCTCCAAACTGTCAGGCTGTGGTAAGTGGCCTTCACAACTATGCTGAATATAATAACAGCTCTGGATTCACATAAACTCAGCTCACTGTGAGCATTTAGCTTCCCTGACTTTCTTGTGTGCCTGCTGGTCTATAGGAGATGCTGAATAATTAAACTGAACAAGGAAAATGTGGTTTGTCTGTTGGTAGCCTCAAGAATATGAGACATAAGAATAATGATCCTGGTGAATTTCAGTTCCAATGAAGTGAAAAAGGAACTTGATGCACTTTGAGCCTAAATGTCACTTATTTTCTTTCCTTGACTTCTATGACTGCCAAGATATGTAGTCCCTATATTGGCAATGAGAATGGGGAATCTGGGGGAAGATTTCCACAAAAACACTTTGTGATGTCTTTAGTTTGGCACAAAACATGCTTCTTTTTTTCCCCAGGCTCTTGCAAAGCTAAACATGTATGAAGACTTATCTTCACTCGTGTAAATATTCGTTTGGGGAATTTCATTAACATAAGTAGATGCTAACCTCTTTCATTCCAGAAATGGTTTTATGTGCTGAAAAAGAATCTCCATTTTGCAACACTTACAGTTCTATAAACTTCTAGATAATTATTGTGACAGAATAGTTGGAGGTTACTATGGATCTTTTAACAGGGAGAAAACAATATGAGTCTTATTTTTCTGGGAAGCTTTCATTCTGTTGTAAAGTACTCTGAACAAACTTGTCATGCTCTACTTTTTGAGCTTTTTATTTTTCCACTTCTGTTGAGAGAAACAGGATACAAGACATTTGTAGTGGTACTAAAATGGCTTGTATACATATTGAGGAAAACAAATCCCAAAATGATAATGGTGTGAACCTTGCACCTAAGAGCTGGGGTGACTGCGACCCTAGAGGCTGTGTCAGAGACTGGGCATAGGAGTTTCCTGATGTAGGTGCTAGCCCCTTGGCTTCTCATCAAGTTCTTGCAGAAATCTTTAAAAGGAAAGAGAAAAGTTTAGGGTGTGATTCTTCTGACCTGTTTCAGATGCCTTCTTCATTGCAAAAAAAAAGTTATTACCCAGAAATATTTCTTTCTATTGTCTGTAAAAAGAGATTATTTCAAAACTAGATAGGTACATTTATTGACACAGTTGTAGACACCCAGGGTCCTTCACTGCTACTTTAACACTTAGACAAATAAATAAATATAAAATTACTATTTTTGATGACAGAAAAATTTGTCTTTATGTTAGCTGCTGCAACTGGAAGTAGAGTGTTTGTATAAATAATTTATTTAGAGATTTCACTCTTCTAGCCAACTGGCATATTCTTGTTGTTTCCATTCTCCATAAAAATATTAAAAATGTTTAGAATAATCTGAGCAATTTAGTAGTTTAAGCAATTTTAGGTATTGGGTTTTGTTTGTAATATTTTTCATTTTTTTCCCCTTCATTCTTTACCTTATATCCTATACCTATATATGCACAGGCTGTTACAGACTGGATTTTAAATTTATTTTTTTTTAATATACAAATAACAAAAGATTTAACCCAAAATTTTCCTCATCTAAGAAGCTCTGAAGAAATCATTAGTCAGGGAACACCTCAAAAATAAATTGTATTTAACTCTGATGTGTTTTGTTTCCTGTCTTCCCCTTTTGGAAGTTTATTCAAGAATGTTCTTTGCAAATCAAATTGTTGTTCCAACTTCTTAATGAAATTATTGCTTGACTTTTATCTATGTTTTAGCTATTTTCCTGAAATATTCTGCATCTTAGCTGAGTTGTGAACCTACAGCCACCTTCCTGAATGAGGTGTCAGTATTTTGGGTTCCTTCCCGCCCTGCCCCCAGTCAAACTTCAGTGTGGTGTTACAGATTTTTGGTACAAAAAAAGAGGTCAAATATTGACTGTCTTCCTAGGAGAGCTCTTTTCACTGCTAATACATGAATGTGCTGGGTGATAGAGATTAAAGCTTCACTGTAGTTTGTACTTTCCTGATCACCTCAGGGAAGTTGCAGCAGGCCCTCTTTGAGAGGCTTTTAAGTTTTGTGCTATGTATGCTACCTCTTTACAGAGGAATCCAGGTGAGTGTCTGGCTTTGCAGAAATGTGATTAAATCCAATACTGTAAGCTGGATATGAGCAAACACCATTGCAGCTTTTTTGGATCTGAAGATTTGGCAATAAATGTTGCATTACAAAATGAACAGTCAATGCAAATGTTCACTTAAGCAGCATCCAAAGACCAGCATTTCTGACTAATTGCTATCTGGTGCATAATACAGGTGCACAAGGAGCAAATAGTATTTTTCAATAAATACCCAGTTAACTGCAGTCATAAATTTCTTCATTTTATGGCTGACTTTGCTTTTCTCCCATTGGTGTAATCTTTGAATTCAGGTGTTGCACATAAGATTAGCAGCAGCCTGGTGGGTTGTGTCAATTATTTGCAGTGTATTGTCACAATGATAGAGCTGAGAAGATTTTATAGACATCACAGTCAATTGTCCACTATGGGGAGAGAAGGGGGATAGTTTTGTAGTCATCATTGCAACTTTCATTTAAATAAATAATAACAAAAAGGCTTTTAATTTATGCCCATGATGTTAAAGTAACAGCAAGGAGATTAGAGCAAAAAGAGTCAAGGCCAGAGCATTGCCTGGGTGCTTCTCTCAGTAGATTTGTCTGGCTCCTGCAGTTGAATAAGTTCCACTTTATCCTAAGTCTGTTCAAGAGGAAGCAGGCCTACTGCCATACTGCATAATTTTTTTTATGCTGCTGTGGACTTTGCATGGGCTGTGCAATGTGATGGTTGTCTGTGTCACAGAGACATTGATCATCAGCCGGGGAAATCAATGGATAATGTTAGTTTTTTTTCAAATTTTTTTTTCCTCATAGCTGATACTGTAAAACATTAAGAAAGGGGATGTGGTGTAAACATACACTCTGTCAGTCCACTAAAATGGAATGATGGAAACTTGTATGCAAGTGCAAATATAGCTATTTATTGCTCCTCTCTTTTGTGGTACACAGGAATAATTGTCACTACCTGATGCTTCTGAGAGTAGTGGTGTTAAAGCTCTGTCAGCCTAAATGTCAATACTGATGGCTGATTTAAATTTCTGATGTAAT
The DNA here is from genome assembly GCF_049639895.1 of Pseudopodoces humilis. Classification (NCBI taxonomy): domain Eukaryota; kingdom Metazoa; phylum Chordata; class Aves; order Passeriformes; family Paridae; genus Pseudopodoces; species Pseudopodoces humilis. Next base: position 41,336,820 of record NC_142205.1, read on the forward strand.
TTAATTCTGTCTGATGTATTTAAAAAAGCCTCAGCTGGTCTAGAGGAGCTTTCACAGCTCATCACCACAGAGGTCTTGTATTGGGTCTGTGGTGAGAGAGCTCTCTTCTCTTGGTGCTCTATTCCTCCATATTCATAAACACTTGTGGAGTTGGAATTGGGAAATTTATGAGCTCAGATATAGCGGGTTTGATGCAAGTAAGTGCACAAGGTTTAAAAGAAAAGGAAAATATTTTGGGTAGTTGCAATATGCTTTGCACTCTAAACTTCAATTTTTCTCCCTGTTAAAAAAAGTAGAAAGATTTTCACATAGAACTGAAAACAATTGCAAAAGATTGTTGTAACTTTAGTTACAAATGACATACATTACCAAAAAAAGAGAATTTCATTCAACTTATTAGGAAACCTAACTTGCCATTCTAATACTTCATTATTTACTTATATCATTATCCTTTTGATTTTTTTGGCCACTGGAAAATTTCGTGAGACTTTCACATTAAGTATCAAAATATGAAAAAAATGTTAAAACATTTCCTCCGCTCTGAAAAATAATGGAAGAGGGCTGCTGTATTTCTGAATTCTTTACTTCTGGGTTAAATCAATTATTTCAGCACTATAAAGAAAAAGCTCATGTCTCACACAATAATTACCACATAGACATTCTCTAACACCCAGAACAAACATCTGGATCATGTTGACTGACTTTTAACCATGGCAAAAAGGGTGAATGAAATATAATTCCTGCTTTCTGATATCATTAGAATTTCTTCATTCCCACAACAGCTGGGGCTCTCAATATATTATAAGCATTTTTTTAAAGTGTTGCAGATGTTATGTGTAAAAAATTTCACACAACTTACTCTTGTGTCAAAAGTAGTAGACAAATGAATTAGTCTTTACATAAAGTCTTTTTTAGTCATTAATTTGAACAAAATATAGAACCATGATGTCTTTGCAAGATATATTAGGAGTATCAGAATAAAGTAATAATGGTTAATTGTTTATGAGTAGATAAAACTGTTACATTTCCATTTTCTGCATGTGTTTTTTGGGAGTTTATTTCTTGAATCTGTATATAAGTTTGATTTTCCTAAGTATTTCTAATGCTCTATTATCTCTAGAATAATATTCTTAATACAGCATAATCTTCTGTGATAAACTGTAGCAGACTGGCTCTGGGACAAAAAAAAAGCTGTGCTAAACTGTGGTCTGAATTTTAGGTCGCTTGTTAGGTTTAGAAGAGAAAACGTGCATTAAAAATAGTTTGACTCTTTTATGTGGTGGATTAGCCTGAGTTTAGCTTCTTTGAAATCTGGTAATCAGATAAAGTTCTGCACAAAGCAACTGCAGCTCTTTGCACTAGTGCTTATGGTGCGGACCAGCTTGAGGTCAGTGATCAAAATGAAGGTACATTTCAAAGAATTTCCCTTGGGAATGTGCCCTGAGAACTGCTGATGGATCAAAAGCACTGGTCTGTGGCAATGAAAAGACACAGAGAAGCACTTACTGTCATGGAAGCACAAACTGTGTTTGCAATAGCACTTGGCATCTTTTGTAAAGTGCATGGCTATCAGGACTACGGGAAGCATGTCAGCCTGCCTTACGTACTTAATCTTCTGAGCAGAATTATTTAACCAGCTGTGGCACTTCTCTTTCATGTCTGGACAAGGAGGCCTCGGCACTGGTGTAGGTTTTCTGAGAGTGAACCCAGTCCATTTTCTTTGACAGTGGAACTGATTCAGTGTTGCTGAAGTGAATGTCTTCATCAGTGGGGCTGTCCCTGGCCATTCTGTCAGTGCCTTCAGGTAGGATTGTGAATGTGCACAATCAGAGGGAGAGGTGGGAGTACTCCAAAATAGAGAAAATAGGGGCTTTGCTGCCATTCGTGAGCATGAGGGAAGATTTTCCTACTGACTCTCTATAATTTCCCAAAGCTGCAGGCATTTCTGTTGGCTGGACTTTGTATCCTGGTTGAGGTGAACATAATACCAAGACACTTAATGTCTCGAACTTGTTCTGCCATAGCAGCTGTGTGTAATGACTTGAGTGATACAGAAGTAGTCTGGTAATTAGCCTGTAGCTATAATATTTTAAGAGGGTAAGTGCCCACACAGGATGAGAAGTACCAGTGTTTAATGGCAAATGTAACAAAATAAAGAATGTATTAAAGTCACTGGAGTGATTTTAGAAGAAAATTGCTTTATGTCTCATACATGCAGTAGGCCCAGGATGACAATGAAAACCTAAGAACTGCCTGGAAAGCCTTATATCAGTGGGCAGGAAGTTAATTACAAACAGCAGTTTACATTCTGGGCCTGTTAAAACTTGTGGTTGTCATGCTTTTTTTGTGTCTTTGTATTGGAAAGGAGAATTCATGCCATATGGGATATCCATGTTTATTCTGCTCCTGTCTTTGTTCTGATAATTCTCCTTCCCATATGACTGCTGCTATGTACTAGGACTCACCTCAGCGAATGTACAGACTGACTTCTCAGAAGCCACTTGGAAAGTTACACCAAGATTGAAGGGAATTCATCTGTAAAATTGTAAAAACTTTTTTCTGTCTGAAGCTATGATGAGAGCGCTGCAAATGAGCACATTAGTATAGTTATTATGTCTCAGATCAATTACAACTGAAATGTTTTCAGCTTATGTATACAGCTGGTGCTTTGTCATGTTGATATCCAGAACCAAATGGAGAAAGAGGAGACAGGAACAGCATGAAGGGCAAGAAGATATAATGGGATTTAATTTTTTAAGTTAGGCTGATATGGCACTTTCCTTAGGTGGGAAAAAGCAGCAGCAAAAAGGAAGCAGCAGAAATGGGAAGCCAAAAAAGACTAATTTGGTCTGACGGCTGCTGGTCCCTAAGCAGATGTGTTGCTAGTGCAGCAAGCTAAGAGTTGTTTGCAAGCATTTCTTGCATTTTTTTTTCCCCTAGCCTTTTCCTTAGAGACTGGAAACACAATCCGGAAAGTAGCCAGTAGCTTTGCTTTAGCCCACACTCAAGTATGAAAATGCCAGAGGTACTTGGCAAAGGGGCATAGAACAGAAATGGATTAGATTTTAAGTGCTGAAATGTTAATGGGGCCTAGGGAAAGTTGTCTGTGAATATACTGTTCTATAAGTATCCAATCTGTACTTTCCTCAGAAATATCCAGTTTTAGTCAACAGTAGATAAAATATTCTGGCTGCAAGCCTGACTCATGAAGGCAATATTTGTTAAACATTGTTTCAAGCTATACTGACAGAAACTTTCAGACCATAGTTATGCTGGTACACAGATTGAAATATTACCCAGTACTGGTTTAAAGTACAGAAAAAAACATTCCTATTCAATTTTCTTTAAAACATTAACCTTAATGCAAAACATAAAAGAATATACAAACTGAAAAGTTCACCTTGTATTTACACTTGTCTGTGTCCTCTGTGACTTTGGGACAAGTGAGTGACAGAGAGGCAGCTGCCTACTTGCATTCCTTTGCTACTACAGGTAAGAAGATTCCTAAAAGGGCAGTGCTTGTATTCCTAATGTTGTTTGCTGAGATATTTTCATGCATCCCCAGAATACACCTGCTCCTAGTTCTGTGTCACCTCTGTTTGAACATAAAATGTAAAAACGAGGTAACAGAACAGAAGTGAGAGTGTTTTCTTGGGTATCTAAGTTGTTATTTAAAAGTCCAATATTTATTTAAAGTTCAATTATTATTTTAAAAATCCAGGTTTTTACACTCTAAATTCTTTCCTTATTATTTAACAGTCTGATCTTATACTGGTCCTGACATTGCTTGCACACTGGACTGCACTAGCATTTCGAATCAGGGATGTGCTTTTGAAGCAAATCTCTGGATTGTCCCCAGTTTGGATTAAATTATAGGGGAAGGAAGGTCAGAGGAGTGGTGGGGGGAAGGTTGGGAGAGGGGATGGTCTACAAGCATATAAAATAGAGTCCAAACACATTAAAGTGAGAAATGCCACCTAGGCTCCTTTTTCAATAAGGGGCATCTAGTATGCCCCTTATTTCAAGTTCCAGTAGGTAGAGCCATCTTTTTTTGATGATGAAGAGCAAATGGTAATAGAAAACAAAGAAAAGAGGAGCCATTATTAATAAGTTTTTGTTAAGATGATGCAAATAATTAATGTTCCATAAGAGCTTTGTTTCAGGAAGTCATTTTTAGCTTGTTGATTTTCAGATTTGGGGATGTCCTCCAGTGAAGATGCACTGTTTTTTGCATGTCTGCTAACCATGAGCAGTGTTTCAGACCAGTCAGAGCTGTGCTAAGATTTTTCTGCTCTCCCTAATAATGTTACTATGGAAAAGTATTAGAGAAGAGCATAGTGGTGGTGTAGGTGGTATTTCTCTGAATACTCTTACAGATTAGGTAAATACATGGTTCAGGAATCAACCAAAACAGAGGGAGTGGTTTAGGATTTAATTCATTTTTTTACACAGATCATTGTAGGAAAAAACCCAACCCAAAGGGGTGCCCACACAGAAACTCACAAAAAAAGATCAAATAAAAACCAAACAATAAAGCACAACAATAAACGTACATGTGAGTAGTTACAGTTTGGTGGCATCAAGCTTAACTATACATTATACTGTAAGAAGAAGCTTCATTTTGGTTTGTTTTGACTACTCTGACCTTAGTCTCATCTTTCTTAACCCTTATTTTAAAACAGGCAGTGAATATATTTTCCCCCCTCATTTTTACACAGTACAAGGAGTTTTATGAGCCTCTGCCACATTACCCTTCAATGTTGTCCTTGCCAGGATGAAAACAATTGACCCAGTCATTTCTTGTGTGGAAACAAAGGCTGAAAATCCCTGTTACATTCATATATCACTTTCATTCACATATTACTTACCAATTCTACTGTTCTCTTCAGACTCTTGTGCTTCCCTTGGAGTTGTGCCTCAGAATGAAAATGTAGGCATGTTTACACTGACCTGATGTCTTTATAGGGTTATTCACTGTACCTTTAAGATGCTGGGTTGCTTTTCTTCTCTTTCAGCATCTTACAGAATTATACTAGGGACCATTTTCACTGTACTGTAAATAAGAAGTATTACTTGTCTTGCCTGTGCTGGGACTGGGATATAGACCCTTCCTGTGAGCTGATTTTACTTGGTAGCACAGGAAATTAAGCTGAAGAAGTAGTTATTCTACACAATATCTGACTAAGTGATTCACAGAAGGGAGCAATGGGAACCCAAGCTCTCTGAAGGGAAGGATCCTTTGATTATCAACTGGGCCCATAAAACTGCAGCCATGATTATTTTTTTCATGTCTCTTACACGTAAGTTGGGGGCTGCTAGTGGTCTCTGGGCAGCAGGTTTAAACTGTATCATAGGAGATATGAGAGTGAAATGAGATCACGTGAACTAGAAATTATGCTTTATTTGCTTATTTATTGAATTTTACAAGTTATTTTGAGCTCAGCTGTGTTGCTGTGTCACAAAGCACATGAAAGGTGAAGTTATTTTAGACATAGAGCAGGGGATAACTGAAGTATAGAAACTTGCCTCAAACAAGAGGTCATAAACCTGTGGCACTTTTGCAAATGACTGTAAAACCAATGACTTTGAACTATGAGATTTTGATCAGTCAGCGACAGTTGATTCAGTCAGGTGGATGTTTGCTAGTTAGGATGGATTTGCCATGACTGTGTCATATCTATTTATAAGAATGGTAATAAAAAGTTCAATGAAGCAAGTGGCAAGCTAAATTCAATGTTATTATTACATTGCATTAGATTAGAATTATAAGTATTTGTTTTCTCAAAATAGTTAATGGGAAAAGTCCTGTCAATTCCAAGTGGGAATAGATAGTTCTGAGATTTGCACATGGTGTATTATGTGTTAAACAGTTTGTTGATTCATGATAATTTATTATGAAAAATTATTATTGTCCCAAAAGTTGATATAGATTTGTTTAATACTTTTATGCTTCTGTGTAAATAGAGTTTGCTCACCTATTTCCTGGACAGCTGTTAACCAATCCTACACAGTCCTTTTAGAAGTGTCAATTTATTCTGTCCTCTGTGTATTTATAGTGTAAATAGCCCCCTGTTAGAAATTTTATTCTGAACCACTTTGCTAGTGGAACATAAAACAATCTCTTATGAGGAGTTTAATAATCTACTGATAGTTCATTGTGTTCAAATAACTTTCAATCTGCAGTTCTTTCTGTTAAAGGGCTGGTTGTGGGTAGTTAGCACCTGCCTGTAATCTCAACAATTTCTGCATAGTTTTGAGAAGAAATTGAAATGGAAGAAGTAGTAGGATGATAAAACAGAAGGGAAAATGTTTGGATTTCAGGTGGCTGCCTGAATAAATTCAGCCCTTAGCTCTGCTTTAAGAACAAAATGGGGCAGTATACTGAGTGTAAATGTTGAAGAGGCAAGACAGGAAGCATTACCCTCCCATACTAATTTGACACCTGATGCAAGTCTTTATATTACACTGGCTTTGAGGTTAGTTGAAAAAATTTTAACACTCAGCACACTTGATTTCTTTTTTTTTAAACTGGGGATAGCCTGGGAACCATCAAGTGCCAAATGCTTTCATCAAAGCCATAAACAAAAGGGGATTCTATAGGAAATCCATTTATTCTCAGGAGGTTTCAACAAAACACATTTTCACTTATTCAAAGTGGAAGAATAAATCTGTAGCTCTTTTAAAAGAGACTTACTTCATGGCCCTAGGAGGCAGACAGAGTACTGGATTTAAAACAAAAAGCTGTAACAAAAGCATCCTCACCAGGCTCAGTAAATTGTGGTAATGTTTTATAGGTCTGCAATGCATGTGAGAGCTGCTCAGTTACTGCCCAACCTAGCAACACAGATAGCCTATGAGGGGGAAATATGTGCTGTGTGGAGGCTGATTTTTGATCAAATAAAGTAACCTGAAGTGAATTGGCTTCTTAAAATAAAGAGCTGTGCTGTGATAGATGTGATCATGAGATGAAAATTACTTCTACAGTATGAAAACCTTAAATAAACACCTGGTGTTTTACCTGTATTTAATCTTTCTTGTCACAGATCATCTTTATACATGAACACACTGGTAATTAACCTTGCCTGACGTATTTAAGGATTCATGGTTGCTGCCACAGCAGAGGCTCCCAGCTCAAATGCTGGGCTGATGTTACTGAATAAATACAGTAAGAGGAAGCTGACTAGTCTTGAAGGTTGGCTTCTGCCCCACATAATAACATATTTATTTATTTATTTATTTATTTATTTTTATTATTATTTTTTTTTGGTGGCAGAGACTACCTCTGCTTGTATTTTCAGCAAGCTTTGGGATGTCAGGAGCTAATCAACTGCTTTTTTATTTAGTACAAGATACAGAAATATCAGCTTGTGTACATTTTCTAGACAGATCAGATTACAGCATCCATTGGAACTCTGTTTTAGGTTTATTTATGGGCCAGTACATGCTAGACCATTCGCAAGCATCCCTCTCTCCATGGTATATCACAATACTCCACAGAAATGTACTTAATCAAATCTGAACTGCTGCAGACATTTGGCCAGTGATGTGTGGACATGAAATGCAGAATGCTGGGGGAGTATGATCAAGGCTTTCATCTGATGGTCAGTGTCCTTCCTCCTCAGCGATAGCATTTGCCAATGGAAATTAAAATGTTCTTGCCATCCTGATCTTAGAGTCTAGGACTATAAAATACTCCAAAACAATACCAAAAAAGAATACTGGAACTGTCTGATTTCATTTCTCATCTGTTGTTTATAAGTTTGGTGAAAATTTCTAGTTTTACAAAAAGTTAGTTTATATTATAAAGAATCCATTAAAAATCATAATTCTGATTGTAAGTTAAAGTCTGTTTTAGATGCAGAAAACAACTTTTTCTGACAGAAAGTTGAAGTTTTTTAGTTTGCTTAATAGAGAGCCAGTTTAAATTAGTATTAGGCATACTACATAAAAAATGGAAATGGACTGCAAAGTTAGCAGTGCAATCCTGATATATAAAACTACTTAAAAATATGTTATGTATGACTAGATAAAATTAGCAATAGGAATTTCTGGTTGTTTTTGGTGGGGTGATATTTTGTGTGGTTTTTTGTTTGTTTCATTTAGTTTGGGTTTTGTTGTGTTTTGGTTTTTATCCTGAAGCTATGACTTCCAGATGTGTGGGATCAACAGTAGTCTTGCGAGTTTTGACGATGTGTTGTGGCTGAAGGCTTGAGACTTTAAAGATGAAAGTTATGTGCAGCAAAAAGAATTGCAAGGAACTGCAGACTGGCTGGAAACATTGATGTTTAGAGCTCAAAATTAAAGCATATAAAAAAGAATAGCATAGGAGTCTTTATATTTTTCATAAGGAATCTTTCAGGCTGGTAACATATTAAGAGAAGATAGTATATAAAACCTCCATTGCTTCAAATTATGTTGTACTCTGATTTCAGTTACGGTATGTAGGCTGAGCTAAGAGGACAAAATCCTTTCTAATGGATATTGTTTCATTGGAATTTATGGTTTCTATTATTTGCTGATAATCTGTACTTTATATGTATATGTCTTTACAGTTTCCCCTGGAAATTAAAAAACCTATATGGTTGCAAAAGTACACAAGACAAAAAAATACACAACATGATGATAATTAGAAGATTTAGCAAGTGTTATAGACATCTCTCACTAGAGAGTAATTTGGCTGCTCCACAGAAAATGTTGTAGACGTTTTTTGGTATAATTATATTATTTCCTTGAAGGTGTGTTTAGACTTCATTGTTAGACAGATTCTGATAATGCTGGTGCAGCCCACTTAGAGTTAGCATAGACACTGCTTTTAGGGTCAGTTCTTTCCCTGAAACTCCTAATGTGGCTTTCTCACAGAAGTCACAGGAACAACATAAGAAGCAGTCTTTCAATAACAAATGACTCCAAGTCTATAGTCAGGATATTGGGAGTTTTTATGAGAATGAAAATAAAAAATAACAGGAATGGATTAGTTGCTTGTGTCAGCAATGAAAAAAAAAATAATTAGCATCCACAGTTGGTTTAAAATTAAAATTCAGTTTCTTCAGGATAGTAGCAATGTATTATTAAGGGAGTAAATGGTTTAATTCTTTCCTAAGCCACAAAAAAAATTTGGCATTGACACTGTCTTTAAGGCTTGAGAGGAAAAAGTATGACAAGTTCAGCAGATATAAATAACAAGTCAGGCCATATGTTTCCTAATCACATTTACAGAATATTTTCATATACTTATTGGGTTAAAAATTATTTTTAAGGTAGGCAGATTTCCTCTCCTCATCATACGTAATGATACTATTTCTTCTCATTAAAATTAAACAAGTAGATAACCAGTAACTCAGAACAAATCTTGAATTGTTGGGCGTAAGCTTCTAAATGTGCTTAGATCTCTGTGCTCATCCACCCATAAAAAAAAAAAAGGAAAAAATAATAAAAAAAAAATAAAATAAAAGAGTTTTCTCCTTGAAAGAAGTATAGGGCCAATACCCAATCCCTAAGCATTTGCCTACCCCTTTCTAAGGAAGTTCACCATTCATCCCAATGAAAATCAGTCCAAGATATCTACGTAACTTCATCATGCTGTCTTGAAAAACTCATAAATTATGGTGAATTGAATCTTCTGTCTCTTCCTCATAGTAGCTGAATGACAATTGCATGTACTTCTGGATTTTGGACTATTCGGTGGATGCCACTGAAGCCTTGAAGTCATGAACCTCAGCTGCGCTGTATACAAAGAGTAGTTGGGTCTTGAGCTGTGAAACTCTGCATACACACATGTGAAGAATGTATATCTGATACCACCCATAGATTAGTCTTTCGTGAGGTAGAAACTTTCACTGTCTCAAACCACTTCATGTTTTTTTTCCAAGCAGCATTTTAAAATATAACTTGATTTAAATGCACTTTTCCCTTAGACAGATATAGTTTAATTTTAATAGAGTAGATATTCAATTAAAAGCAATTAATAGTCTTTGTGAGCTTCTTGCCATAGTAAAATAATCTACCAAAAATGTAAGATCAGTCTTGTGACTGACAGTTTTATTAATAAGATGATATGAGAGGAATCTTGGAATCGAGAGCAATAGACAGCTAAGGCTCCTGCTCCCTGTGGACAAGAACAAGGTATAAATCTTAAAAATTAAATTCTTTACATTCTTGTGACTAAGTTGAAAACTGTAGTTTATATTCAGGCCTGCTTGGGCTATTCCTGATTAAATTAATGCTGCATACAATATGATGTAAGTACATCTCCAGTAAGCTTTTCTCAGTCTGATGTGTGCTGCTGCCACCAGTCTCCCACGATCTTATCAATACAATGTGTTAACAGCAATCAGATCAGCTGTGTGTGGCAATGTACAAATATTTCATAACCACCCACAGAAATATATACTGTAAGCTCTTTAAATATCATGAATGTGGGCATTCTGTATCTTTGTACATTTGCATTCTCTGATAAAATATAAAATATACCTTTAAAAGCTAGTGGTAATACAAATAACTGTGGTCAGTTCTAGCATTCAGGCTATCTCAGCATAATTTCAGATGTGCTCTGTTTTCAGTTGTGATTTCAGCTTATGTGAAATGTCACACTTCTGTCACATTCTGTTGCACTTGCAACAGGAGAACACTTCAATAAAGTTCTTAGTAGGTGGCATTGTTGTATATGGAGAAATATCTATAATATCTGCGTGACTCAGTTCCTGGAAAACTCTACACTGAACTATAAACAGCTTCCAAGAAGAAACTATTGACCTTTGATTTGAAGAAATATGATTGCCAAATATGACCAAGAACTAAAACTGTGATGTTCTTACTTACAGAAGCTTTCAAAACACTTATATATACAAAGGACATCTTCAGCAAACATTTGTCAAGGTAGTGTAGCAATAGTTTTCAATGACTACAATCAGCAGAGGCAAAAATGAACCAACCAAACCAACTCTACACACTGATACCAAAAAAACCCAAAACCAACAAAAAACCTTCTGAAACTTAGTGAAGATATTTCACTTCTGTAGGTTTGTATCCATTTCAGTATCACACCTATCATGGTGAACCTATGAAGATATTTAGAAAGACATATCGATGTCGAAGCACTTTTTGTATAAAGTTAACTTTATAGTTACTTCTCAGTTAATAGAAGATACTTTTTTTTATTTTTTTAATGTTTATTTTAGGAAGACTCCCTCCCTGTGTGCACACCACTTCCATGCTGTTCTCTTTTCAGAGGGGAGAGAATCAACTTTTGAATTGTATAACTACGAGATCTGTAAATAGAGCTTGGAAAAAAATTGTGAATAAGGCTGAAAATTATGGGTCTTAGGGACTGCTGTTGAAATCAATGCTTGCACAGCCGGGAAGAAGAGATTTCTTGTCTTAATCTGCACAATATGCATTATAAATGGGCTGAACAGATAATCATGAGCAGTCTATGCTTTGGTTCAAGAATAGGAAAATTTAAAAATACTGTGAGGAATATAATGAGTTCATTCTCTTACATCTTTGGTAGCTTCCTTGCAGCTATCAAGAGGGCTATGAGCTATCATTTCTTTCCACAAACCGAGCAATTAAGTGCCATCTGAAAAATGCAGATTCACAGGATGGATTCCAGTATAGACTTTCCTAAACAATTTTAAATCAGAATGAATACAGAATGCCCACTCATTTGGGTTTTTTCACTGTCTTTTTAAGAAAAATCACAATAGAAATCTGCTGTGCATTGCACAACTTATACAGTTTCTTGGGATGAACAGGATTGTGATACTTAGCATCTTAGTCTGCTCAACCTTTCATCAGTGTTGAACTGCATTATTGTAAATTGAACTGTGTCATCAGTAATTTTATATTATTTTATAAAGGTAATTCAATCAGAAAAAAATGACATTATTTGAAACTTGGGTTGGTTGTGTGCTTGTTTGTTTTCACAAATAAAAGGGGATTGCCCAGTGCTTTAAAACAGAAATGAGGAAAAGCTACCTATCATGGTCATCATGGTAGCATCAATAGGAGATTATTTTAAATGTCTCAAAGTTAGCATTGCTACTGGGTTATTTTGGTGCAGAAGAAAGTCTTGTTCAACCAGAACTCCACAGTGGGATTCTGCTCTGTGTACAACTACTCTGCCTGTACAACTATGTACAACTACTCTGGTAGAGTAGCTAATGCCTTCACAGCCCTTTGGTAGGGAGAATAAGCACTGTGAGTAATCAGCAGAAAATAGCCCAAGGAAAAAGAAAAATATGATAATTTCCTTTCCAACCATAAGTCTATGAGGAAGTCAGGTATGGTTTTATATCTTGCAAAACATGCTTTGCCACTTCCTGCCCTCACTTTCCTCATCTTTTGAGTTTGTTTCTTTTGGGTGGACAGCACCTCAAGGTAATAGCATTATTCTTGATTTTAAAAACACAGCTGATGAAACAAAGCTGTATCTGTTGCCTAAAGTTTGTTATCCAAGTGCTAGACTATGCAGGTGCTGCTGTTGTTACTATTTCTTGCTTCATTGTCATAGTTTAAGGTGAGACCCTGTCTTCCACCTGCTAATTATTGAGGCAATTATTGCTTAGATGTACAGTCTGTTGTTACTTGAGTAAATACTTTTGAATTGGAACTCTCTAGGCTTCTGACCTTGTATGTTGTCTCATTGCCCAAATAACATACATGCATTGATCTTCTGAAAACTAAAGATGTCTATGTGCTTTTATGTGAGCTCTTTGAGCACAATTCATTCACCATGAGTTGAGATCTACTGAAACTTGTGAACAGGTTTACAACATTAGGTGCCTATAGTTTCATATAAGCTTCCTCATGTTGAATACCTAGTTGGAATTGGGTAAGACTCAAGTCTTGTTTAAAATGCTTGTTTGATTAGTTTTTATAAATAATCTAGAGTATTTGTTCTTAAAGCCTATTCTCTAGACAGAGATCTTTTATAGATTAGTCATTCACGAAAGAAAGAACAGATCAAAAGGCTACAGAGGAGAAAGTGTTGAAGTGAGTCACAGGAAATCTGGAGTCTTGGCTAGGCCATACACTTTCTGTATGGACCTTGTATTTTGGTTCCTTCTGTAAAATAGAGTTAAGAGTATTTCCCTGTCATAAGGTTTGGGGGAAATATTTTTAATGTTAAGGAAATAGTGAGAAGTTCTGATGGTAAAGAAAAAAGGCTCCATGGTAAATAACTCAACTTGGAAGATGCAGCCAAAGTTTGAGATTAGTAACTTAATAAAGCATTTGTCCAACTCTGTCATAGTTTATATGACCCACTGCTATAGCATGTAAAAATAAAGGCAATGACCCTAATTTGAGTTTTGTATTAACTGTGGATAAATGGATGAAAAAAGACAACTGTTTTTTGTCTTTAGTTAATGCTATTAATGAGTTTGCTACAGAGCTATAACTCTTTGCACTTTAATCACAGCCAGGGTACTTAAGAAAATTTGGTACTTGGCAACTCTGTTCTTTTCTTTCTGTTCCTGGATGATATTCCTGAAACAGAGCTAAAAAAAAAAGCGACTTTTTTTTTTTTTTTTTTTTTTCCCATTTTGCCTTCTGTTTTAACAGGCATCCAAGCTCAGGTTCTTGGACTAGGCATCGCTGCACTTCATCTTCATACTCATAGATTTTACTCACAATTCTAAAATAATATTAAGTTGTGTGAAGTCACTGCTACAGTATCTAGAATATAACAATAACTTGGAGAGCTTCAGAGTCTTGTGCAAAGAAATGTACATTGCAAACAAGGAATATTTTTTTTCTGGTTTGTCTCTGTTTTGGGGGCATTTCATTCAGGTGGAGGAATATGCTAATTTGAAAATAGGAGTATGGTGAGTATAACTCCTGGTGGTGGCAGGTCATTTTCTTCTTAGATGTCAAATAAAATCAGAACTGAAAAGTATTTTTTTATATGATGGTCCAGAATTGCTTTAAATTAGAGGAAAAGAAATGGAGTGCTAAATCAATGTAAGTCTAGAAATTCCAGATGTGAATTAGCAAAACAAGGTAGTTTTGAGAGACAGTCAAAGCACAGTGAAGCTGAAGTCTAGCAAGAAAGAGTGAGCTTTCTGGGATGGTTCAGGCCCTTGTTTAGAGTCCAAGGTTACAGACACACTGCAATCAGGAAACTAACATTAGCTCAGGCAGGATGCATGAGTCAAGGATATTGAAAGGAGAGGAAAAACATGGTATTCGGGCATCAACCACTCACGAATTGCTGGGCACTCTTTGTGGTTCATGCTGCTGATTGGAATGTACTGGAAAGGAAAGAAAAATAGTTTAAATTGGGTTAACAGCTAACATCTGCCATGTGACTTACTGAAAGAGAGAACTGTTTAGCTGCAGACATGACCAGAAAGGATAGGAAGGGAAAAGCTCATGGTAGAGCGTTTCCTTTTCCCACCACCTCCAGTCTCCCTGATCCTGTTTATCTCAGCTGATAAGGCTTAATAGCTTGAAATACTGAGTATGACCTGGCAATAAAAACATGTACAGCCAAGAGCTGCATGTTTTACTATCTTCTTATATAATGGATTGTATTCTGTATTAATATCTAGAATCTGCAGGTATTTGAAATGGACATCATAGTGGTCCACTTGTATGATTTAATTCAGGTTGGATTCAAAACAAAAGATCCCAGTGGCCTTGCTCAGATCTAGGAACAGTTCCTTTTTCAGGGCAGGCTTTGCTTTAGTTAACAACACTTGCAGATATTTGGGTGGAGGGATGTAGTCAGTTCGATGTGCAGAGCAGAAACTTTTTCACTTAAGATGTGCTGACCACAGTGCATTTGCTGTGAGCTTTAGACTGGAGTTATATTAGTAGCTGGAAATATCTACTCAGACATGAATCTGCTTTGCATGGTCGGCGCAGATAAACACGTTAAATGTCTTACCCTCACTGTTTTCCTGACCCTCAAATCTTTGTCTGAACTCTAGTACCAACTCTGTCATATATTTTAATTGATTTTTTTAATATAATTTGATGGTCTGTGTTCAAATACCTTTCATTTCCCTGTACTTCTGGAATCCATCAGTCAAGAAATCTATCTCTTTCTTTGTTACAGTGTCTGTATCAAGAAAATATTTGTTGAATTTTTGCTTCTGACCTGTGTAAGTTGTATTGGCATCTCAGGCATTTCTGAGAAGCAAGGAGTTCTCAAACTTTGAGCAATTGTTCTGTGATATTTTTAAACCACTTAAATTCTCTTGGATATATTGGATAATTGCAGACAAGATAAGCTAGTATTCTGAATACACTGCAGCTTGTCTCTTGCTATTAAAAAACCTATGCAATGGTAGAGAAAGCTTTTTCTTGCAACTGAAATTTATTCTCCACAGAAAAGACAGATTTCAAAAGTATCCAAAATAGCTTGGAAAAACAGTGAAGTAGAACAACAAAGTAAAACTGTCAGTTATTTTAAGGCTTTCTGCATGCATTTGTCTAAAATGCACCCCTGTATTTGTTATCCAGAAATGCTCAGTTCCCTGGCTTATATTTTCTAAAACCTTAAGCTATTTATACTTCATACTGTGACTTGTAGAATTTCTTTATGCTTTACCTTTTCCTTCCTTAGAGGAAAAGTAAATAAAGTTATTCACCTTTATTTGGCCAACAGATCTTGAGTCTGGAGAGTAGGATTGATTGGCTGGATGGTACCTGGAGACAGTCTGAATCCATTTTTATACATTGTCTCAGATTTATGGGCTCTCAGAGCCTCAGAGCACTTTTGCCTGTTGTTTATATAAAAACAAGGCTTATCTGACCTTTGTGTTAACATAGTATGATGGACCTGCCTTTCCAACACTGATTGGCGATGGAGGTTATCTTTGATCTCGTTATTTTTATCTTGTGAATTAATTCACTGGTTTTACTGAGAAATTCCCCGGCTAGAAACATCACATTTAACACAGTTCAGGGATTCTTCTACATATCCATATCATTAAGACAAGGAAAATATCACAAATATTTTTTAAAAAGCCTTAACCCAACAGCTGTGGAACTTCTATCAGACTCACATTTTGTATGTTTATTTTATAAAGAGATAAAACAAATAAAAAACCTAGGAGTATGTGTTTGCTGGTTATTGCACATCTCAAATTGAAGTATTTTCTTTGCCTTATAAGGTGGATTTTACTCAGTAACTGTCTAACACTTTATTTAAATATGTTGGTCTAGCCAAAAGGTGTTGCCAAGTTACAATTAGGACATCTACTGTCCAGAATATTTATTGTAGTTTAGCTCAGTTACATGAAAAATAATTTTTAAATTATGTGACTGTGACTGTTTTATAGTGCTGGTTTATCTTTGGTAGTAGCTGTGTTTCTTTGAAGACTTCTAAGGTTTCTTTTTAATTTCTTCTAAAGTTGTTTTTTTAAAGCACCCAAACAGCCAACCCTTCAAATGAATAAATATGGAAAATGTGTAAAACATTAACCCCTACAGATCTTCCAATAATTTGGGAGACACTTTGAGCTTCTGGAAGGCTTTTTGTTTAATTTCTAGGTATTGACAGGTGTTGCTATCAACTGTAATAAATTTGCTGAATCCAAGTATGTTTCAGACAGACCCAGTCTCTATGTCAAGGTGGTGTCTGGTGCACATGAGGAATGAAGGTAAAAGCAATATATTCAATTTAGCTGCACATCCAGTCACTAAGGGGAGTTTGTTAGGCTGTCTCCAAAAGTGTAATATGGGCTGTGTGCACTAGCTGACAATCAAGGCAGCAGCATTGCTTCTCTGTGCTTTTTTCATTCTATTTTCCACCCCCAATTTTAAATAATCCTATCTAGTGACTGAATGGGAATGCTGTAGTCTCCTAAATCCACACATGACAGTTGAGTCATTCTGGCTTTTGTTCCAAAATGTCAGAACACTCATAAGTAGGAGAGAAGATATGAAAGAAGGGTCTGAAAGGATGGTGAAATTCAAGACTCTGCTCTTGTGGAAGAGTAAACTGGTGCAATGCAATTCAGGGACTGCTTAGAGACATTAAACACCCTCATCTTCAGCTAGTTCATGGCTGAAAATAGGAACTATGACTGCTTCACATTATTTCTGTGCAGACAATGCCCCCTTGTCTGTCAAGCCTACATACCTTCAGAACAGATTGTCCTTGGCTGGGCCTTGCAACAGCCCTCTCTCAAATGTACAGAGTCTTAGTCCTTAAGGCTGTGCTAGAATCTGGACTCAAGACTTTTATGCCTAGAACTTTCAACTGTGTTTTCTTTTTCATTATTAATTTCATTTTTGCTCACTGTGTATGTGGGATAATTGTAAAAATTCTCTTGTGTTACATCCATGGGTACCTCAGAATTTGCTTCTGACCTGATACTGCTCTTGAAGTCCTAGGGATAACTACTGAGTTGTTTTGGTTTTTTCTTTTTGGTTGGTTCCGTTTTTTTTCCTCCAGACCTAAGAAAAGTATATTGCTGCTAGTGCTGTTATCACTGCTAATTAATATATTATTTAAATCAAAATGTCTAAGGTTTATAAATTTAATAAGCATAATCTAAAAAAAGAAAATAAATTTGAGACATGTTTCAGTGGATCTTTTCAGGTGTGTTGAGACCACTGTGTATTATCTATTTCATTAGATTATTATTGGTTTTATTTATTGTCATGGAGCCTTTTTGAGTTCTCCCTCAGCCTCTAACTTAGAAATACAATATCTTTGTTTGCGTATTTTTGCTGTGAAAAGTCTGATGCTAATGGTTCTGTCAGACTGGGAAAAATATGACAGCAAATGCTTACAAAGAGAAAAAAAAAGAAAAGGAGAACTGCATATTTGGATTCCAAAGTGCCACCACAGTGATTAAAAAATAAAACATAAAACTCAAGCCATTCATTTGATCTGAAACATGAATACAAGTTCATTTTGAGTTTACAAAGCTGAGAACACTAGCATCCTTGAAACCTCTTTGGAAAGGCAGCCAATTCAAACTTCCTGAGAGTGAAGTTTGTGGGAAGTGGCTTAACATCTTAGAAAAGTGTTTTGAAACCCAGACAGAATAAGGTATTATGCTTAGCAAAGGAAACTACAATTTGTGAAGCATTTGGTGTATGGTTTGACTTAGGCCACTGTTACAGTAATGTCTGCAACCCTTCAAAATATTCTCATCGTGGGGAATGGTCTCATTAAAATAAATTTTCTTCCTTTTTTTTCCCTTCTACTGTGCAAATAAAGAAATGGCTAAGAGCTTTCAGACATTGCTATCAAACATTCATCCTTACAGACACTTTGGAACAAAGTAAACTTCAAAGATTAATCTGACCAAAATAAATTTAAGAAGAAAAAATCTTATAACCATGTCATTGGAACTTTACTCAAAATCACATAAATGCCCACTGTATAAAATATGGTCTACAGGGACATTTGAGGTATATGAACCAAAAGAGTAGGCAAGCCTGAAAAGTGATTTTTACCTCAGACAAGCATCAAGTTATCAGGCAGGGTGCCATCAATCAGGTGAAATTGTGTGTCAGAAGTGGAACTTGGGATTCTGTCTGTGTTTCTGGCACACTGCAGTCCCAAGTGGTGGTTGAGCTGATAAAAATTCAAATGGTTTTATTTTTGTCTTTGCCATGTTAAGAACCACTGCCCTTTTACCGTGTCACTCATGAATATTGCAATCAAGTTAAGTAACCCCAGGCAGCAAGAGAAGCTGGACTAAGTTCCCTTAAGTTCCCTTCCCTTCTGTTTTTTTTTAATTCATCTTGCATTTATTATTTATTAATAAAGCATTTAAAAATGCTTTTTTCAAGACTTGTCTTAGATCTCCAGTGCTATAAACTATATGAGCAATAGGTTGTAAACACATCATAGATGCTGCTGTTGAGCTGTAGGTGATGTGCTCAGCTGTAGGTGTGGTATGTTAATATGTACATTTATATATATATAAATATATATATTATATATTTATTCCTGTTGATATATATTTTTGTCTGCACATGAGAAATCATTAAATATCTCCCCAACTTATGCAGATTGAATGCAAAATTAGATCTCAGAAAACTTTCTGTTCTCTAATGAAAAGAATTAACTGGCTACTATTTAATAATGTTCTACAAACTAAATTATGGAAACACTTCATTTTTATTCCAACACTAAAAATTGGTAGAAGTACTATACTTCTTTTTGTCATGTGCACCTGTGGATGAGCACAAATGTGTCAAGTATAGGAAATGTCTGTAATGTTTGAAAGATATTTATTTTTGTAGTGAACTTTGATTAATGAAGTTCATTAGCAAAAGCTAATGCATATTGTCAGGCATTAATTTTTTTTGTGAATGAAAGCTTTCAATTTGCCTGAAGTGTAGGGGTGATACACTAGCAAGCCCCCAGGTCTGGGAGTCTGTCCACAAAAGAAAGCAGTGAAAGAGTCAGAGAAAAGAAAAATTTCTATTTATGACTTCTTGCAGATCCTTCTGCTTTCAGTTCTCTATTATATCTATTTCTCTTGTCTTTGTTCAGAAGGTAAATCTACCTCCCTAGGAGTTTGTTTGATATTTAAAGCTGAAAAAGACATTTTCTGAATTGCTTTTCACCTCATGTATCTAATTATAAAAGCCTCTAATAGCGAGGGTTAGAAAAAAAGTATATTAGAATTTTAATAGTCAGCTTTGTGCATTTGCTGTATCAAAAGACATAGCATTAAAATTATATAAGGTAATATATGCTTCTGTGTTTGTGAAGCTTTTTGGTTGCTTGGATTGTTGTTTTTCAAACCTTACTTTAAGTAGTGGAGTTCACTTTTCTTTAATGTTTTCTATACCCCAAAAGCTGTAACAGTTTTCTCAGTAAATATAAAAGACAGTAGGAAACAAAGTTATGATCCACTTCTGGTTATCCACAGGTAACAGGCTGCCATGTAGTAGCAGAGGGATGCCAAGTTCTCAGTTGGGTACATGAAAAAAGGGCTTGGACACAGTGAATGAGGATTCCTTTCTAAAGTGGGGAGCAAGATGAGAGCAGCATTCTAAATAGCTTCCCATATTATGCTTGGTTTGGAATCAGCCTGGTAAAAAGGAGGCTCAGGGGAGACCTCATCACACTAAACAGCTGCCTAAAAGGAACTTGTAGCCAGGTGGGGCAGTCTCTCCTCCCAGGAGATCACCCTGTCAGTGAAGTGATGGAGTCACCAGCCCTGGAAGACTGTCTTCTGTCCAGTTGTCTTCTCCAACCTTAATGATTCTGTGATTCTGTAAAACCTCAATTCTTGCATGTTTTTGCATTCAGAGTTGTTCAGGAGAGTAATTTTTATTTTTTTTTCCCTACTACCTTGCTGTTCTCACCGTAATCACTGGAAACTCAATACCATTTCATGGACAGAAATCAGATAGCAGCGGTTTGTGCTCTGGTGTTTAAGGGATGTGAAGGGAAGATTTACCATTGTTTTTATAACTTTTTCTACAGAGGTTCTTGCAACAAGACAGCCCTTTCCAGCAGCTCCTCTACTGAAAGCAGTGTGAGTATGTTCTGTTGCTTTTCAAGTAACAGAATTTATGAGACTTTGAATGTGGTGAGGCGTTATTGGAAGGATATCAAAGGGTTCTATAATTTGTTTTTCAGTCTTGGTGTAAAGGCTGTTTGTGGCTATGGAGCTGTAGCACTCCCATACAGTAGCAGTAGATCAGAGGGACTCATTATCATGCAGTAGATTTACCTAATTTTCTGTTGTTTGACTGATTATTAATAGGAAAGAAATTATACAACAATCAAGACTTCTGCAAAACTAGAGGTTCTTTTTGGCTGGATCCACAAGGGAGTGAAGAAGCTCAACTCAGAGCAAAGCATTTCGGCAGCATCAGCATAAAATCCAAATATACCTTCTAACTTGCCATTCTAGGTTTTAGAAAAAGCATCTGGCAATAAATCTTATCTGTATTGAATGGGAATCTTGTTGTGCCTCCTCTGCTTACACCAAGGGGCACAATGTTAAAGGTAAGATGTGGTAGATGCAGCTTCTCTCCTCTCAAAGCTTTTCACATCAGGGAAACAGTGTCATTGTCATATTTGATTAAACCCTTTGCATTACCTTTTTTCTTCTTCTTTTTTTTTTTTTTTCTTTTCTTCCCCTGCAGTATTTACCTTTCTTTCCCCGCTTCAGTACTTTTTCAGTGATGAGGAAGATGGATCTTGGGATTTGTATGTGCATGCAGAGCATTCTTAGTGCCTCAGGAGCAGTGAACTGGTCTGTTCCAGCCTATGCCTACACCTCCCAGAAGAACGACTTCCATGGAACTTATTCTGTCCTTCAGAAAATCATATGTGAATTCAAAGGCTCAATAAGAATCCAATAATTCAAAGTCATAAGGATCTGAGCAAAAGCTGGTTGTGTGGGTGAGGTACAAAGCTTTGTTTGATGTACCTGGCACTGAGTGCACTCACTGTGCCACACTTCAATCACTTCCCAGCCCCGACAGTCACCGTTCCTTACCTGCTCACACCTGCCTGACCAGAGGTTGCTCTGTAAGAGGAAACCCCTAAAGCTGCTGCTAACAAATCTTTTCTGCCAACAAGGAGGACTGGGAAGGAGGACACTAAATTGACATCCTTCCCTGGGCGTTGTGGCATTACCCAGCTCTAAAACAAAGGCTTAACAGTTTCATGCCAAATGCAGTTTTAATTTCATTTTGGGCACTCAGGAGGCTTCTGTCACTAAAATCTGTCCTGTTGTATGCGGTGAAATAAAAGTTCAGGGTTTGCATTTCTTAGCCAAAACCAACAAATGAGGTAGGAAATGGCCAAAGAAAGATCAAGGAAAAGGGAACATTGTTAAAAGCTAATTTTTTTAAATGCAATCTTTTACTATGAGAATAAGAATGGAACATTTATAATTCTATCTGGCACATGTTCATATAGTGGAAAGGTATTTTTCTGTCTATTAAGATGAAAGACAGAGGTGATTAACACTTGTAAGAAGTGAGTAGGTACATTTTTTTCAATCTATCTGCTAGCATGTGAAACAGCTCTGTGTATGTGTATTCTAATGACAGAAGCATTATCTATATAAATAACAATATTAGACAAAATGTGTCATGAAATCTTGTTCTTACACCTCACATCTAAGCATTATTTTGTGTTGCATTTCTAAAAGGCATATTAAAACTGACTGTAAATTTAGTATATGTGTAAATTATTATGTTCTTTTATTTCTGCTAGATTATAGATATTTCTACTGTTTTCACATACTTTCTCAGGAAGGTCATTCTTTTCCCATAGTCAGAGCATTTTCCTATCTGCATGGTCCCCTGATCTTCCCTCGCCATGGGGCATACTAATGCAATGTAGGAGGTTCTCAGTGTGACAAGGAGCAGCCCTTTCTCATTGTGTGGCTTTCTGACTGAATTTGGAAGGAACAGTGACTCTTTTCAGACATTTTTAATGAAGTTTGGGGTGGGGGAAGCTACAGTTTATGAGAGTACCTCACTGCAAGTTAGCAATGCTGAGATGCTCATCTTATATGATGTGATTTGATACAGCAGATGTTCATTACTACTCCATTTTTAATTCCCTATAAATGCTGTTTTAAACTATACAATACCCCAAAAATGAAGCCATTATTATTTGCTCTGTAGCATTACAACAAAAGAACTCATAGGTCACTAGAGAAGGAGTTACTTGAATGGCTAGAGGTTTTAGAGCAAGGTCTGAGGTCTCTAGCTGAGAAACATTCCCAAACATTCCCAATCCAAAGTTTCCAGAAGAAAGCTTTGTGTTTTACTTGTAGATTAAAGTTTCATCACAACCTTAATTTCAGATTTTTGTTATGGCAGTTGCAATACCAATGATGACATTTAATTTTTTAGATTGTGCATCAGAAGACAACTAAGCAGGTGTAGTACTACGCACTAACAGATGGTCTTCTTCCAATTTGTTTTCCATGCTTGCAAAGAACATCACGAAAATAATTCTGTTGAGGATGACAGAGTAGTAGTGATATCACTAGCAGTTTTTTAATGGATAAACCTTCTCATATTAATTATTTTTTCCTTTGCAACCAGAATAAATTGATTTGAAAAGAGATGGAATGCTCAAAGCAGTAAGATGTTTCTCTGTGAAGGAAACATTTATTTAGTGATTTCCGTGGGGTCAGGGTTTGCTTTAGTCTAACATTCTCCTGTCTGTGTACCATGTACAGCCAAAGTCTTTTGTAATTCTTGTTTATACTTTCCCTCTGATAGTTAAGCACCTAGTGTTGAGAAAGGTGCAAGAGAATAGATTTCTACATTTTTTCACAGTCCCATAATAGAGACTTGGTCCACTTGACCTGCTCAAATCCACAAAATGTCTCAAATGGAAAAGTGGATCACGTACCAAAGCCAGTGTGTACTGGCTGTGGCTACCCTACTTTCTTTCCTAACTATATTAGTTTTCTTGGCTTGGCCTTCCCTTATGTTAAAAACTTTGTTAGAGAGGAAGATATTTAAAGAGAAAAATCTTCCCAGATAGCATCTGTTCCCAAAAAGCCTAGTGAGGCTGTGTGGGACAGGACAATGAAGTGCCAACACAAATACTGTTTGAAAGGATGGAGCACACAAAGGACTGAAATATCAGTCTGTAGCAAGACTTATAAACCAAATCTTTACATGATAATTTCTTTTGGTATTTCATTTTAACTACCATCCCTGAAGGGTCAATGTCCTCTATGTTTAGTCCCATTACTCTCATTTGAATTACCTGAGCTTTATATTTCCATATCAGCATGGATATTAAAAAAGAAAAAAAAAAAGGCAATTGTTGATAGTTACAATAATCACCCTCTTGAAACTGCTCCTATTTTATCTTTTCAATGAGCTATGACCTACCTTCATTTTCACATTGTTCAGTGTGATATTGAGAATGAAGTTGATACGAAATAATACATATATTCATTGTATAGTCATATATCTATAATTAATACTAGGAATTGATTGGCTGTATTTCTAAAAGAGACTTCAAAATAATGTGTAAGAATTCTGCTCCTTTGTACTCTTTATGGACAGATAAACAGAATATTAATATCTACACAGCCAAGCCTACCATGCCACAGGGGATGGCAGTGAAGCCTCAGATGGAACAGTCTGTACTGGTTCTGTGGATACATGCTGCCTTGTCACTTCCAAACCCGTATGCCAGACCTAAATTTGTAAGCAAGATAGTATTTGCAATTTTAATGTTTAGATACCATTTATTTTCCTAAAAATGTAATACACAGAAAGGCTGTGCCTACGATGAAGAATTATTCTGTACTCACCTAGTTTTTGACAATAAAACTACGTTTCTCAGCCACCTACTTTTTCCTAAACAAAATAGAAATTAATTTAAAAACGGGCAGTAACAGTTCCACAATAGATGCCTTTTCCAAAAAAGTGACTGACTTCTCAGGTACAGTTACCTGGAGCAATGCGTGGTAGCAAATGAGGTGTCCTGGCCAATAAAACATCGCCTTTACAGACTTTTCAAGCCCCTGCCCTTCTCTTTGTAGGTTGGTGATGAAACAGAAGAAATCTGCACCTGACCAGCATTATATTAATTTCTAAATTTGGAGAAGGATTAATTTATGTTATATTTGAAAACACCAGTTACTGCCAATGGCTCAAAGCAATGAAAACCTGACACACTACAAAAGTCTTAATTTCTGTCAGGTAAGTAATTTTTCATGTTAACCTGGTCCTTTTTACTTTTTCCTATATTTGCAGACTCCACTAATGGAACTGGAACAAGCCTACTTACATTTTAAGTACAATACTTTTATCAGATATGGCTGCATCTTCTAAGAATGACAAAAGCCATATTGAACATAAAATAGATTTTCCAGATACTTTTTCATCTTGCAATGAAACTGGGTCATTAGCAATTGTAGAAGTGTTGTTAAATTTGACTTCCCTGATTTCTGTTTTTATTACATATTATTGAAATAGAAAAGAGGAAGAGGAATAATTCTGTTTGGGGAAAAAAGACCCCAACCAAATCAACTACAGATTCTCCCTAATGGATTGTAATTATGTTAATTTAAAACATTGTAATAAGTTTTAGGTAATTTCCAAAATTATTAAAAAAAGATGTCATTGTTAAGAAATTATTTGTTGGATGTATCAGAAATGGCATCATCTTGTCTACTATACATATGGCCATAAAAAAGCGCAGGACAACTTTTTTTCCTACAAAGAAGACTTAGGATGTCCTCTGGGCAAGATCTGTTCCATTCCTACTTGTTATCTTTATGTCTATGCCACATTCCCTGTGTGCCCAGTTGTCATTCCAAACACGTCACTGATGCCAGTGTGATCTTGAGGAAGGGCAGCTGTGTAACGCTGCTCTGTCGATAAGCCCTGGTAACCATTGCACCATCAGGGACTTGCCAAACATATTCAAGCCCAAGAATTAGCTCTAGGACAGCTACCAGCTGAACAGAGGGTTCTATTTTTTGATTTTTTGCATCAAAGAATGATTAAGCTGGAAAGGACCTACAAGGTAATCAAGTCTGACATTTGACAGAAAACCACTGTGTCAACTAAACCAGAGCACTAAGTGCCACAGGCAGTCATTTCTTGAATTCTTCCAGGGAGGGTGATTCCCCCATCATGTGTGTTACTGTTACTAAAGGACCTCCGTGCTTCTTTTCATCCTTCCTTCAATCAGCTGGATCAATTAGTTCACATTTTACAGCTAAACTGCCTTTTTTCTTTCATAAATTGTTTGCAGTTTGTCAATTCAACAAACAGAAAGGAAACAATTCTTTATTCAGATCCACACTATATTTAGATTCTTTTGGGATTCCTACTCAAAAAAAAACCCCAAAAAGCAAGCCACAAGCAAAACAACCCCCACCAAACTATGATCTTTGCAGAGTTGCTGCAATGACTGCTTTTTACATTTATACAGAAACAAATTTATTTATTGCAGAACTATTGCCTCTAAATAAATTAATTTCTATTGCCTCTAATTTAATTAACTTCACTTGAACAAATACAAAAAAATAGATTTCTTTCTTTTCTATTGGCTATCAATAGCCTTCTATTCTATTCATCAAACAGATATCTGCCATTGGAAATTAAGGCTGATCTTTAGTGCCCTATTTCCCCTAGGGAGACTTCATGTTTTAGAAGACTAATTTTCTTACTTCTTAGTCAAATTGATACTTCTAAGCAGTATTGTTAGGTGGTTCACACAAAGTACTTTAACTTCCTTTTTTGATAGTATGACTTATCTAAAATACAAGAGCTTCATTTCAACCACATGTTGTTCAGATAGTGTCTCGTTTATTAAACTTCTTCAACACAAAAAACAACTTTAATATCTGTATGCATTTTTAACCTTCCATTTTAAATCTTTCCTTACATCTGCTGTTTTCCATTCTTTTCTCTCCCAAGTTCCTGAAGTGGGATAGGTACAGGAATTTCTGATCCTGATACACTGGCCTGAACAGTCTTCCATTACTAGAATTGTATTTTAATAGTGCAGTACACAGCAGAATTGCTTCGTTGTTTGTGTCCCTTGTTCCAACACCACTTTTTCTAATTGACTAGGAGCTTGCAGCACACTAACACCTCAGTGTTCCTGTTCAGCACAGAATGCAGGAGTGTACTCACAGATTTCTGAGAACTGCTCTTTGATCATTCAGTCTCCTCTGTTGTGGGTTTATGCCAAAGACTTCCACTGTCGCCCTGTGATTTCTCACACCTCTGCTTCTTGCCACAGCTCATTTTCAGAAAGCTAGGAGTTAGCTAATACTTTCCCTGAGGGCAATAAGTGCTAGTCTTTAGCAGCCAAGCTTCATCCTCTGTTCTGGATTTAGGTATCCACATTTTTGTAGGGAAGAGCAGTGTTTCTCATAAAGCAGTTGGGCTACATGAACATCATTTTAGTGCAAGCCACTATGAGCAGTATCTGTATTTTTATTAGAACACTACAGCTTTCTGAAAGTCTAAATGAACCAGTAGTTAAGTGGGTCCAGTTCTTCATGCACCAAAATTTACAGATATTAAGATTTTTTTTGCGGTCTAGATTTTGTTTTGGCCTTCTGATGTATTCCTAAAAAAGGATTTTACCTTAAACGTTTCTTTATTTTTGTGTTCAGTTTTGCAGAGAATTGCAATAGTAGGAACTAGATTATACCTATAAAGAACACTTGTTAAAAACTCATTGTTTAGAAAAAGCAAGACTTAGGTGCCTAATGTGGGCATGAAATGGAATTTAGGTGTTTGAATCCAAAACTAAAATTTTCAAAACCCCTGTATTATTTGTTTTATCCTGGAACCTGAAATGCCTTAGTACTTAGGCCTCTTCTTCAAATTTTGTGACTGAATTTTGACTTTTTTAATGTTTCCAGATGCATCTAATTTTACTCAAGGCTGAATTTTCTGAGGCTATGGGGAGGAAAATAAAAAATAAGCAAATCAGATGGTAGCATATAGGCACTGAAGTACAAGGCGGTACAAACAGTGGAGATGTAAGAACGGCAACTCATATGTTTAAGCAAGTATGATTAAACTTCCACCTTTATTTATTTACTAGCAAAGCTAAAATGAAGACTAAAAATATTCCATAACCGAGCATAGCCAAAAGCTATGGACTGGGCTGAAAACTCTCTTGATTATAACACATGTGAGGGGCCTTGGGATTCACAAACAAGTTTTCACCAAATTTAAAATCCTGAAAGTTTGACTTTGGTCAGACCATAGATATTGCTGCACAAAAATGAGGAGGAAGGAGGACATTCTGTTTCTGCTGTTGAGACAGAGTGTGTCTGCAGCAGTGAATATTAGATGCACACAGCCTGAAGAGCAGTCAGCAAAGGAAACAGTGATGAACTGAGGTCCAGGAAAGGCAGTGGCAGGAGCACTACTTTTCAGTTCCAGCTCCCAAAACTAAACACATTATTTCTTTAGCGGCTACTTAATATTAAATACTGACATACTTGGGCTATTCACCATCCCAGACAGGTGATGAACAATAAACTAATAAATTGTCACATACCTTCTGATGATCACCCTCTGATGTACTGGATGAGTTTTATTCCCACACTTCAGTACATCTTCTGAAAAAAAGAAAATAAAAAGGGGAAGAGTGAGGCAGAGAGCCCGGTTTCCAAGATAGCCTGCATCCTTCTGATTCTATATCTCTATCTATATCTCTTCAAGCAAGCAGAGAAGGAAATTCCTCCATGTGCTGGACGTGCTGGATGGGCAGCCTAGTTAACAAGGCTTTTATATTCCAAAGAAATTTCAATTCTTACCACAATCTACAAAGAGAGCGTTCTAGGATGTGGATTCTGGTGAAAAAAATACACCAAGACCTAGGTGAAGAGAAGAATTAGATGCAAAAAAAAAATAAAATAATGCTGACTGTTTATCAACTGGACACATTTAAGTGTCTGTTTTGAAACAAACAATTTGTGAATGTTTGGATTCCATTTTCATCATGAAACCTCCCAAGTACTCCCTGCAGTGTGCATGGTCTTGAAGGTAGGCTCGAAAGCCCAGGGATGGTTCTCAAAATTTCTATCTAAATCAACAGAGAAATTCTCATGGCTTAATAAGCTACTACTTACTTTTTTGGAAGGCACAAGATCTGCAATTCTAGATATTGTTGAAGAATGTTGAAGAATCCTTTTTTTTTTTTTTTTCCCTCTATATTTACAAATATTTTAGTTCCTTTTTTTTAATGGTCTATTAATTAAAATTTGAGAACAAAACTCAGGCGAAGGAATGTTGGTTATATAGGGTCCCTAGGCCTCTCAAAAATAAAATATAAATCTAGAGTGCAGAACCTAGAAATTTCTACAGCCAAACCTACCTTAAAATTTGTCCAAACAAACTACTATGGTAAAGCGAGGGAGAAACACAGAAATCTTTAATACATTATGAAATTAATACCTCATTTTCTCTAGCTCTGCATTACAAGATCTTTTCTGCAGTATGAACTTTTGATTTAATCACACAACCATGTTATTATTCTAAAAAAGAGAAGCTGGTTTAACTGATAAGAGCATTTCTAAAATTGCCAATTTAAATAAAAATAAATGAGCTAGATGTTATAACCAAAGGGAGAAGAGCGTATAGTTTAATGCCATCGTTACTGAAAATCCTGGCACAGAGAGAGTACACAAGAATATCTTGGCAAAAGTACAAAGAAAAAAATATTATCTCACAGTTTTTTGTTTATTTTTGTTTGTTTACTGTCAGTAAACAAACCCAAATGAGCACAAATGAGGTGCCAGAACCACATCTGCTTGTCTGCCAACATGGAGTGGAAACCCTTGTACAATGCAAGTTCTTCCATGGGTATACATTACTCTTGTCTCACTCTCAAAAGGGAAAATTAAAAAAAATAAAAATTAAACGAACAAATGAACATAGAGTTAAAAGTAGAGACCATGTCTGAAATAAGAGAAAGACATACTCAAATACCATCATTCTTTCTGGACCAAATAGTCAAGTTTTTCACCTTTACAAGTAGGTAATAACCAGGTTTAGCTGTAATCCTAATTAGAGAGAATATATCCCTTTTTGTTTCCCAGTCTCTCAGGAACAGATGCAATAACAATCAGTTTCTTTAATCACAAATCAAAGTCTCTTTATAGCTGACATTCTAGACTTAAAAATTTCCTCTCTTGACTCCTTCTTAATGGGAAACTGAACGCTTCTCTATGCTGCACTTCTTGCATGCTCAGCTGCAGGATCCCAGCCCCTCTTTCTCCACTGTCAGTATTCAATTGATGCTGCATTTTTGGAAAAAAGACAACCAGAAAGTGCACATATCAGCTTGATAATATATTGTCATTAGCCTAATTTAACAGACATAAGAGAACTATTGAAAACAATTAGCTATTTATCTAATGACAGGTAAATGGTTAAAAGCACCTAGTTTATACACCATAATTATGTTTTATCCTCTGGTATAAATTATGTGCCAACACTATAACTGGGCATGTTTTTTCACCAATATTGCCATTCTTTTATGCTCAGACAGGGCACACACAGATTGTTCAGGTTTTGCTTGGTGATCAAAGCCACCTGCAACTGCATCCCACCAAATGAGATCATGACTTACTCGCAGGAATGGAGTTTCACAATTTCCACTGGACATTTATAATCCAAGCTGTTTGACTGGAGACAGAGGTCCATGCCGAGAGGCAGCACCCAAAGTCTGTCAGTTATGGCTGTTGGCAGTCAAGCACACTGCACTCTACTGAAGCTTGGAAAACAAAGACAACATGCCTAAGATGTTATTACCAACAAAGCAGTGATAGCTGGCAGTCCTGTTATCTTCTAATGGAACGTGGTATGGTCTCATTCGTTATGGTGCACTTTGCCAGCAGTTCCCAGCACATGTGAAGACCCAGGCTCTGGTCTAGGGCAGTACTGCACTGGACACCCACCATCTACATAGCATAAGACAGGCTGCAAAACTGAAACAAAAGAAAAAAAACTTAGACATAATCTTTTCCTCTGTATAATTGACTTTGGAAAGGGGAGCAGAGATTAAGATGCAAGGCTGGAAGTAGAGGCAAGTGCTTTTGAGACCCAAAAGTTACTCTAAGTTTGGATAAAGGAGTCACCCATAGACAAGCCATTCATGAATGTTAACAGAATGGGGATCAGAATAAATTTTCTGGAGTTTCTTTAAAGGCAAAGACTCTTCAATGGTGCCACAAAACACTGACCTGTAAGTGGATGTTGTGGTTTAGCCCTAGACAGCATCTGGCTCCACCCAGCCACTCACTCATCCCCCAACCAGCAGGATTGGGGAGGGAATTTAAAGAGTAAAAGCCAGAGAACTAGTGGGTTAAAATAGTTTCATAGGGAAAGCAAAAGCAGCACACACAAGCAAAGAAAAAAAAAGGAATTAATTCACCGCTTCCCACGGGCAGGCAGGTGTTCAGCCATCTCCAGGAGAGCAGGGCCCAATCACATGTAGTGGTTACTTGGGCAGACAAACACCATCACTCCAAATATCCTCCCCTTCCTCCTTCTTCCCTTCACTTTACATAACTGAGCATGATGTTATGTGGTCTAGAATATCTTTGGTGTGTTGGGGTCACCTGTCCTGGCTGTGTCCCCTCTGAATCTCTGATGCACCCCCAATGTCTTCGCCATCATGGCAGTACAAAAAGCAGCAATGGCCTTGGCTCTGTGTAAGCCCTGCTCAACAAACAGGAATAACAAATAACAAGGCCATAACAAAAACCATCTCTATATTATCAACCCTGTGTTCAGCACAAATCCAAAACACAGCCCCTGTACTAGACACTGTGAAGAAATTTAACTCTGCCCCAGCCAAAACCAGCACAGTGGAAGAAGGGCTGAGCTCAGAAAGTTGGAAAGCATGCCATTTTCAGCTGAGAGGGTTTTTTACCCTGGCCCATAGATGCATCTGCAAGACAAAATTCATTCTAAACTAGCACAGCATTTTTCCCCCCTCCCTAAAGCATCATGTCAGTTGTCTAAGCTCCAAAATCCTTATTTCACAGAAAACAAAGTTGTTTCCATTTGCCTAAGTATGTTTATCACTAAAATTTTTGACAGACTTTTCATGGATTTAAGTAACAGGATTCAGCATATTTGCTAAGTCAAAAAGGTGCAGGGCGTGGGTAAGTGGCACAAGCAGGCACACACAATTGTCCCCTCTCAGTTGTACAATTTGCATCTCTGCTGTTCTAACACAGAGATTATCTTCAGCGACCAAAATGTACAACTGTTTGCACAGCAACGATATACACAGATTATTTTTAGTTCAAACATGTGGCACTACTCATTGTGCAGCTGTTTTCATGCATTAATGCATTGGGATACAAACCCCTAATTGCAAGAGTCCAAATTAATTGCAAGCAATGAGACATTTTGGACTGAAAACCCCTTTTGGCTACACTGGAATTGAGTTGTTGACTTTTCAAGTTAAAAGAGATATGAATCATGGAAAATATTTCATTCTTAACCCCTCAAAGTACCCAATATTCCTAAACTAATGCAAAATACAGTTATGTGTTGGCTTAGAAATTACAACTTCTCTGCCAAAGGTTAATTCAGACTATTCATCCAAGATTAGTTGCAAGTTTTTAAAACTGTAAATAAATTCTTGTTCCTAAACAGCACAGGTTTTCAAAGCAGGGAGTATAACCCACAGCCTATAAAAGGAAAAGATTTAAAGCAGAAATGGGACATTTGACTTCTGCATATTTGGAACATTTAATCACCCTCTTGGTTATATGGAATAAGTTAGACTGGTGACTTTTTCTTCAGCTTCTTAGCAAAAGTACATTTATTTAATAGAGCCTTAATGTTCCTTAGGATGATTTAGAATTGAGTCCTGCACCTTTTAGAGGCAACTGCAGAACTCTGCTTCAGGAGGGGAAAGGTCCAAAGATTGTAAGCACTTGAAGACAGTGTCTAACTTTTTCCTGAACAATGGTGGCACCTTTCACTTTCATAATACAATATATTAATGAACACATAATTGGAGAATTTTAGTCTCATGCTTAGACAGAGAGAGCGCTGCAAAACTTAAGTTGTTTTTAGCTGTAAACTCTGGGGAAAAAAGTCTAAGGTATAAAAGTACTATCTCAGGACTTAGAGAAAGTAATATTTATGGGACCTAGACAGAAGTAGTTTTGGCAGATTTGGCTATAACACTTCAAAACACTGATGCTATTAAATCACCTCATACCGCCCCTTCGCTGCAGACAGCTACCCACATAAAAACAAACTTCTGTCTTGCACAGTTTAATCTTAGCACACATTTAAATTCACTGTCAGTTTAAGTCTGTTACTTACATTGCCAATTACCATATTAAAATAAGCATGGGCAGTGTTGTCCTGAAGGGAAAAAAATAAGATATTCAAGTCACTAAATTCTCACAAAAAGCTGCACACACATCTACCAGAGAACCTTGCATAATTTCACATCTAATTTTCACATTTCCCTCCCAACCCTGAAATTTCTGTGGAGATTCCACAAGGGACAATAAAATTTTAATCCTAGTTAGATTGTAAAATAATGTGGTTTTGATAGGTTCACCTCTGACTCTGACTCAGGCAGACAGAAGCTTATTATTTACAATTTGATGCGAGTTTAAAATTAGGGACAATATAATAGTTAATATAATCCTTGATGTCACTAGAGGAAAATCCTCAAAGCTGAGGATTGAGAGCATTTTGAGGCATAGATGAATCAAGGGTTGGTGAGTACACAGGTGTTAAATAACCTGTGCTGCTATTCAGTCTGCTGGCCAAGGCACTCCTGCTGCTGGGTGCATCCTTTGACTTGAGTGATTTTCCAGTCAAAGAGTTTGGCTAGACTCGTGTGTTCCCTCAAGAAGCCAGGCTGCTTGCAGCATTACACGTGGTTGGGATCCTGAAGAGTCTCATGCTGTGTCTCAAGCAGTCAGAAGCACACTTCCAGCTCCAGAAGCCCCTCTGGCAGGAGCTGTGCTTCCTGTTGACTCATTCGATCTCCCTGCACAGGAGCTGAGCATTCACATTTAGTTCAAATGGACAGTTTCTCTGGTCTCTCACAGCTGGACTTTAGTCAGTAACACCTTGGTGAACATGAAATCTGAACATTGCCACTGATCAATTCATTGCACAGTGTCCTCCAGAGAAGGGAAAGCTGTTGTTTCCATAGCAGAACTCCAGTCCACAGATTTATCTTCTGTCCAGCTCCTAAAGAGTTCTCCTACAGGACAAATGGAGCTCAAAGCCTTAATACACCTGGTGGAGAGCCTGATGGCAGACTGCTGTTTTCTTGAAAGTACCTGTCAGTAATAACTTTTTTTTTTCCTGGGTCCATTTCTCAGTAGGCATTCATTATTACTCAGCAAATACCAAAAAACAAGCATCTTGCAGACAAGGAGTTCAGTTTAGAGGGTCAGCAGACACTCTTTTTTATTGTTACTTCTAGCAGCCCTAATTTTCCATCTGGCAGCCAAATTAAAAGCTGTCTGGAGAAGAATAAATTTCTGCTCCAGCACTTGTAAATCAGAAATTGGAGTGGATAACCTATGTGTGGCTATAACCAAGAATTCTCAAATTGTCCATTTAGACTATTTTTTAGACTATTTGAAGAGAATAAGTGACACCCGTGAATTTAAAAAATCCAAATGCTGATTTGAAGGTCACAGCAATCATGTACCTCACTGTACTGAACAGCATGAACAAGACTACTTACAAGATGGACTCTGAGTTATCCTATGAAAAGTATCAATCTGTTGAGCTTCATTTGGTACTCATATGAAGCAGTTCTGAAGTCCACTGCAAATTACTTTAACAGATAAGGATTTTCTGTGAGGCTGCAAAGAGCACAGCAACTTACCACATCCAATGCTTTTGTCAGATCAATGAAAGGAGAAGAGGAAAATACTGCATCTCCAGCACTGTCTCCTTACAAACCTTCCTTTCCTAGGAAAATGTTCCTTTTTCTAATGTTGTTTCTATTCTTATAAGCTCTTTCTAAAATAAGTGAAATTTTGTTTTGAGCTGTCCTCAGTGCACACTTCTTAACATTTAATAGCACACACTGAAATTATATTCTGTTAGTTATTTGGTACTGACTGTATAAGCTTTTGGCACAAAACACAGCTAGAAAGAGATCTGCTGGAACTCTAATCCATAAAAATACTTTAAAATGGAAAATGATAAAAATCCTCTTTTCTCTCTTGCATTACAGATATGATGGGAGTATTTTACTTGGATGGTATTCTCCTTTCTCCTCTTACCTGAAAGGGGTTGGAGCAGGGGAAGGAGGAAAAAAAAAAGCTGTTGGACTTTTTCAAATATTTTTTACTTTAAAAGTTTTTGATGCATTTAACAACAATTAAGTAGCTGTCCTCACAGTTGCCTTGTGAGGTCTATCTTAACCCATGCCTACCCGTTATTTATATAGAAATAATTAGCAGTTGTGCTTGTGTGCCTTAGATCCTGCTTTATCCCATACTAATTTTCCTTGCCTGCTTTCCTTGGGCTATATAATTTAAGCAATATTTCTTACTCTCCTCTGTAAAAATGTGAGAGCTTGAATTAGAGGTACTGTGGTAACGTAAGCCATAATGGAGAAGCAGGGATCACAAGGAGAACTTTTCAGTTGAGTGATCTGATTTGTCAGCATTTCTTTGGTACATCCAGGATGTCCTAAAGCACAAGACATAGTAATATACAGACACAGCTACACCAAGTGATATAAAAATCATTAGCAAAAGGAATTTTCATGACCAATTATTGTGTAAATGTTACCTAAATGTACAGCAAATAATTAATTCCACAGTTAAATTTGTGTTTTATGAGTCAGCTAAGAGAGCTCAGGACAGGACTCATACAGACCATGCTTATTCACATCTTTAGTAGTAATTAGATTTGCCAAATTCTAACTTACTTGCATGATGTTACATAACAATAGGTTATTCTGTTATATTTTCTCTCCATTTTTAAGAAGATAAAAGTAGTACAATCTCTAACATTTCTGACAAAAAAGCCTTTATTTCTGATGATCTCCCAAATATTAAGAATAGAATAAAATACTTTCCTGGACTTTTTCATTTTGCTAAATAGCTGTTCTGCAATGTGCTTCAGAACTTAGAAACACCAAGTATTAGGTCTCCCAGGTTGAGCCACATCAAGCAGAACTCAGGTGTGATTGAACTGTGCAGCATAAGTGGAGACCTTTGTACTCTACACAGAATTATTCTTATTTCTGTGAGTGGCTAAAGGTACAAAGCTTCTCAAATGAGCTTTGCTCATACAGCTTCTCCTTCAGTGCTATGTTATATCACTTGGCATTTCCTATACCTTTACAAGCTTCAGCAATAACTCACCTTCACATATTCTTCATTTCATCCATTTATTCTCTCCAATTAACAGATTTCAGACATAGTGACTTACAAATTCCTTTTCTTTTGGCTACACATCCAGCAGCCAACTGCTATGGCTTTTCTGTTTCACTCCAGATGACAAGTATACTCTACAGAATGGAAATCAGTAGAATTTGAGAAAAAACAACTCCCTGCTATGTGCAAATTCAGTGGAAGTGGTTAAAGTTCTCCAGCAGAGAAACCTGTCCCAAGCAAGGCTGGGACAGGTAGCTAGGCTCCGGGGAGAGGGGCAGGGGCATGAGCAAACTGACTTCAGAGATTGTAGAGCTTAGATTTAACAAGCTGAGCAAGAACTGGTTACTGCTAATAAACATCTCTGATATATGCATCTCCTATGCAATGGTAAATTTAAATGCAGATTTCTTCCACCTTCTTTACAGAAAAATATAATTGTGAATGCTGTGGGAGATGGAGTGCCATATGCAATAATATGCAGAAAAAAAAGCCTGCCTCTTAGGCCTCTACCGTGCCTGAGGATCCTCATCCTCAACTACACACATCAGTGCTGGTACTTTATATTACTGAGCTGACAAAAACAGACACTGGGACAGTATATGATGCAACCATAATGTATGCAGATTATGAACAAGGCAGACTTTACAAATGAAGATGCTGAATCAGACCTGGAAAAACTGAATTTTCCAGCTCCTGTTCTGATACAAAGCCTAAAGGTATAAGATTAAAAACTGTGGGTTTGTGTATTGGCTTGAGGAAATTGTAGCATATGGCTGGAGCTAACTATGCAGAAGTACTGCAGCTCATCAGTTTTAATCTTCCTTTAAATCTCTTAACAGGAGGGACACCAAAGAAAGCTTCTGCATTTGGGTTTTTGAAAAATGCGTGACTTATGCTGTAGCATCCTGACGAAACCTACATCACTCACCATCGTTTTTTTCTGCTTTCCAAATGTCTGGTAAATTAAGTTCCCATTAACTTTCCTTGCTCATGTTCCCAATCTTTAGATCTACTAGGGTTATCTTTGCTGATAAAATAATGGAATCTTGCAGTACATTTGAAAGATATGTAAAAAAATATTAGCTCTCCTATAGCACCCATATTTCATTTAGAAATCATCATGCTGCAAATCTGAAGATATGACATAGCACACTCAAATCCATCCATAACAGCCTCTCCTAATGATAGCCTGATCAGAAATCTGATCTGCAAAACCACCTCTACAACCACTGTCCTGCAAGACTGCAACAGCTGGCAGCTGCTGCTGCATGCAGCCTGCATTTCTCACCCTTGCAGAACCTTAATGACTCTTTCGTTTCTAGTTTAATAACATGGGGCTTGGCAAGGTGGGGTGAGGATTTAGGTAGCCCACTGCATTTGGTAACACAGAACACAGTCTGCGATCCAAAGTAAGGATTTTGCTAGTTCTCATTATTACTAACATTCTGTGCTTTACATTATTTTATGGGACTCAAAATATTTAAATCCTACCCCCCACAAAGAAGTTTCCTTGCACTAGGCAAAAATTCATTATTTTTTTCTGATCAATAAGGATGAGACTTTTATAATAAGAGAAGATATTTAAAAAATAATCAGCTTCATTCATTGAAAGTTGCCTTAGAGACATAAAAACCAAAAAGATGATCCCTTCCTTTTCCACTCTTTTCAGTTTTAGATCGATAAACAGGATTCTGGAGTACCCTTCCCAGGACTAAATACAGAGGAAAGAAAATGAGCTTGTATTGAAAAACATTTTTCACATTAAAAGGTTTTTTTTTGTCTTTAATGAGACATCAGGTGAAGGGCAACACATTTTTACCATAATTCTAAAAGTCCAAGCTTGTTGACTTTTTCCAAGTGCAATATTGATGTTAGCTGTTCCCCTTTACTGCAGAGATTTTTTTTACAAGATACTGATTTTCCTGTAGTGTTCTTCCATACCTCATCCTCCTTTTCACAAACAGGCTTCCCACTACAGTGATTCCCAGAACCCTGAAATATGGTCCAGCCACTTGAGACTTGTAATCTTTCACCTTTCAAGCTTGCTCTTTTCCTCTCTCAGTTCCAGGGTCTATACAGCTCTTCACAGTCATAAGAAATTCTTACATCATTTGACATTTCCTATACATTTATAAGCTTCAGCAATCACTTACCTTCACATATTCTTCATTTCATCGATTTATTCTCTCCAATTAACAGATTTCAGACACCTGTTTAAGCAGGTCCTTTTTTTCTTATACTTCTTTTTTGAAACAAAATCTAACTGGTTTTCCATTTTGAAAAACATTTTAACAACCTCAAAACTATTGTGAAATCTCCAATACAGTTTACTGGTGAAAGATACTCTAGTCACAGTAGTTCAAAACCTAACTTACATAATCCCACATCATAAACACTAATTGAACTCTAGTGTCCTGATATATAGCAGTATCTTTACCAAAGATCCTTGAAGCAGTTATTTTCACTCATGCTGCTGATTCTACTCCAAGTTAGCAATGGAGAACATGGAACATGGCAGCAGTCCCTCATCAGCTTCACCAGAAAGAGTTCTCAATTCAGGTCAAGAACTAGATTTGAATTTTCCTGTTAGTTACCTTCTGAAGAGTCCATATTTACATAGATGATGTCTTCCAGTATTAATTCACCCCTACAGTTTATCTTTTGGGAATTGCTTGCAACGTAACATCAGTGGAAATCCAGGTTGCTTGCAACGTAACATCAGTGGAAATCCAGGTTGCGGTAACAGGAATAACTCAAAACTTCAAAAGAGGAAGGGAATCCAACAGATGCATGTCTTAGTGAGATTCATGAACATTTTCCAATAGGATTGAAGCATGCAATGAATCCACCCTAACACGTCTGTCAGAAGCCTTCAATCAATTTTACCACTTAATCCATATCAGAACGCACATACAGCTTTCCCTGCCACAGCACTGTTCTTCATCAGATGTCAAGGCTCATGTCCTCAGCAGATGCTGCCTACTTCAATCTCATGGGATCTGATTTTACCTGGCAGGCACTACAGACCTTCAAGGAAGATCAGAGCACTTCCAAGATGTCATCTAAGCAGAGAGGAGCTGACCAGGTACTGCTAATGCCCCATTGTTGAGGATACCTTGAACATCCTTCAGGCCACATCTGTGAAAGACCTGATGAGACTCACGAGTGAGGTGTGCTCTGTATGCTTTACTGAGATATTCCTCAGACCCAGACCCATATCAGAGCTGAGTCTCATAAAAGAGAAAGGTAACAAATAATGTATATGCCTGGTACTTTAGACTCTAGGTGGAATTTGACAATGTGAACTCTTTTCTCTGTTTCATATAGATCTGGATTCTCACTACAGAGAACACATTTACCAAGTTAGAAAGACAAAATAAATGTTTTTTGTCATGCAAACTGGCTAAATTGACACTGTTATATTCAGAGACACAGAAACAGGAAAGTAATGGGAATATGCAGAGGAAAATGATCTCTCTTTCACCAGTTGCATGGCCTTAAGACTCCCTTTAGGACTATGTTCTTATGTAACAGTAAACAATATCCTTTCATATAAAAATACAGTTGTAAATACTTGTTCCTCTCTCTTCCCACTCTGTCTCAATTTTTTCATTGCTTAAAACTGAGTGCCTGACATCCAAAAATACCTGATATTAATATCCCTTTTTCTGTGTATGTGCATGGCCCTGTGGGGTCCTTTAAGCAGAAAAATCCTGGATCCTCATCAAGCCTTACAGAACAATTCTTTAGACTGACTACAAAATATGCTCCAGTACCCTCAATATGAAGGGTGAGCTATCAACAGTGTTCCTATGGCATGTGGTCCATTTTTAATGCTGCAGAAGTCTGGCTGTGTGGATTTCAGTGCTGTACTTACCTATACTACAGCAGAGCTGACCCTCTTTTATCAGTTATCAGACTAAAGCAAGTACAGACCATATATTTGGATGTATCAAAGTGTTTGCCAAATCCTGTTGACACAGGATAGAATTGTTGACACCATTCTACCCACGTGAAATTGAGCTGTGGACCCTCACATTGTCATTTTATATTGTACCATTTATACAGAGAAAACATAATTGAAGCAAAATCACAATGCTTTGCATGAACATAAGTTTAGAGTTCTACATCTCTACAAAATTTGATTTCCAAACTTACAAGATTAAAAATTTTTCACCATAGAAATGATCATGCTTCTCTCTAAGACACTGGGCCAGTCTTTTATTTGGGCTGCTTGGAACAACTTGTCTATAAAGCTTTTTCCAGGTTTCCTAGAAATTTAACCATGCAGATGGTCAGATCTCCTCTGCATAAAAGGTCTAACTTTACTAAGGATAAGTGAAGACAAACTATTCTGGTGCAGTAATTCCCCAGACAGCCCTAATTTCAAGGCAATTTAAAAAGCAAAAACACCACCACCACCACCTCTTGCACTCCTTGGTTCTTTGCCAGCAACAGGTCAACAGAGCTTACCTCATCATCTACCAGAAACTCAATTTCTTTATGCTCTATCTCTTCCATTTAATAAAATAAAATTTAAACAAACCAAGAAACAAACAACCCACTGTCCCCCCAAACAGAGGGGTTTTTCTGCTCATTTTGATAGTGTGAGATCTACTTTCTGTGGTGGTGTAATAACAGGGAAGATACAAAGCTTAGCTGTTTGTGTATTTAGTTTTGTTTCAATACAAGCATTTATAAACATTTTTCTTCCCAGAGATCTCACACTGTTTCAAAAAAGACACAGTCCTAAAGTCATCTTCTTAATCTGACAAAAGGTTTATTATCACCCCAAAAAATGGCTATGCAATGTTTTTAACACCCATCTTTACCCCAATCTGTTTTCCATAACTGTTGTTTTTTTTAACAGTTTCATTGCAGAATATAATTGTATCAGGAATGTTCACAATAAACCAGAGTTTCTTATCCTGAGCTGTATCTGATGCCATGAAGAAGAGAATGGCAAGATAGGAAGAAATACAAGTCAAAATCTAATATAAATGCTAATGTACTTATGTACTAAAAATCTAGCAAAAGCTGAAATAAAAGATGTGCCTTCATTTCTAGACCAGAAGTCCAAATAGTTGCTTATTGCTTTTATACGTGAAATAACCTTACAAAATAAAGGAAGGATTTTACTCCCTGTGCCCCATTTCTCTTCAGTTGTAGAATTAACTTAGATATTAGGCTGGGGTGATGCATGCAGAACTTTTAAAGCCTAATATTTGCCTAAATATTAGTTAAGTGTAATTTAACTGTCAAAAAAACAGAATCAGGACATGTTATGTGCATGCTTTTGGCAGCTTAGTCATCTAAGAGCTAAAAAAAGAGAAAAAGAACCTGGTAAGTACACGAGAGAGAATGGAACCAATTACGACTGTTTGTTCAAGGTAAGAATTTCTGAATCAGCTCCATTTTTTAAAACAGTCATTTAAATATGCAATATCCAATCTGGAAGGCAAAAATTTCTCAAAAAACAAGTAGACAACTATTTAGGAACAGTCAGGAAATCTATTTTAGTTAAACCAAAGAAACCTGCTTTCCCCATTAAACCCCATCAGACCACCATTTTCTTCCTTTTTTTTATTTCCATTTAAATTATCTTTATTTTACTTTCCTTCAGATCAAATAAAAGATTACCAAAGAAAATTTATGATTTTCTGTAGGTTTTACAGACTGTGAAAAAATTCTAAGTTATTAAAGAGGAATCTTTTGAAAACTAAGCAGCAGATAATCCTCTCCAGGTTCAAGTTTTGCTAATCCTCGATAAAACCAGATAAAATTAGTAATGGTAAGAAGAAAGAAGGAGAGAAATTTTGCTTTCTTTTAATACATCATATATAAAATCATATATTACACAAATGTGTACAGTGAGAGATCCTTTGATACAGCTGGATCTGTAAAGTTCAAGAGCTCTGCATTCTTCTCTGTCAGGGCAGAGTGGGTTTGGCAGCTGCAGTAGCCACTAGCCTGGATAATTTCTTGAGTGTGAAAACTAAACAAAACTAAAAAATCCACCACAAACCAGAAAAAAAAAAGGAAAAATCACTGTACTGCATAGGCCTACAAAATACTCACTAGGGAGTACTGACCT
The DNA here is from genome assembly GCF_049639895.1 of Pseudopodoces humilis. Classification (NCBI taxonomy): domain Eukaryota; kingdom Metazoa; phylum Chordata; class Aves; order Passeriformes; family Paridae; genus Pseudopodoces; species Pseudopodoces humilis. Next base: position 41,378,712 of record NC_142205.1, read on the forward strand.
TACTGTACAAGTACTTTCCAAAGTATGTACACTACTCTTGGGTTCAGCATTTACCTTAAAAGTAGAAAAATGTACAGTAAATTGTGGAAGATCTGCAGTTTGGCTACAAAGAAACCCAAATACTGACTTTTCCTGCTTGGATGCACCTGAAAGAAAGAACCAACAGTAGCCCCCACCTTAGAGTGTGTGCATTTAAGGTAATCATTATGCAGCTGCTTGAACTTCCTGACTACAGAGGAAAACCAAATTGTGCTGCTGGCAGAAATTCCTGTGTCAGGTGCAGGTTCTCTGCATCCAGAGCCAGGGCTCAGCTTTTTATTGGCTTGACTCTTATACCTAGCACCGTTATGAATACCTCTTTTTAACTATTATAGCAGCTCCTGCTGCTCTGCCCTCTCACATACCTTTTTCCCTCTTTTAGTAATATAAATCCTGGGGTCCCAAATCCTAGTGGGTGCACAGACTCATATCCTTCCCTCATTGCTATGGGAGTGCTCTAGTAATTCATCTAAAGGGGGAAATTAATGCATTGCTCATAGTGACAACAGAAATTACTCTGGCAGTCAAGGGAAAATTGGAATATAATGCACACATACAGCAAAGACAGAGGGTGGATGGCTCATTCTAAGCTTGCAAGTATAGAATTATTTTCAGCTATTTCCCCAAGAAAATAGACAACATGTACTGACCACATGATGCAGCAAGGTGTAGACAGTGAGAGTTACATGGAAAGAGCAGAGAGATGAGATCTAGGTCTGTAAGATACCTACATGTAGCCCACTTCGTTCTTTAATACATATTTCGAAAACTCAGTGTGACTGTTTACCAGAGACTCAGACTGCATAGAAATATCAAAACAAAGTCCTAGTAGTACAAATACTTGATACTTACCAAAAAACCCCATCAAACCAATAAACCTTTCTAGTCATGACTCATTCATCAGCTTTGCCAGAGCACTTGTTTGCATTTCTTGTGCCACCAGAGATGATGACTATTAAATGAACTTCAAAATAGGATTTATTTAATCTGATATGACTTGATTGAAAACATGCCTGTTTAAAGTATTTTTTTCCTCTTCCTCTATCAGGTGGAATAGAACAAGCTACCAATAAGCAGGGCAATCAGAAGTGCTGTAACATTACAACTAGCATATTTATCATCTCGCTGTGAAGGATGAAGCATTCAATTATAATGGTGCGCTAGAAGGACAGAGTTGATACTACAGTTGTCAAAATGGTCTAGAGAAGGTGTTTTTTAAAGAAGTAGCTTGCAGATGAGTGCTTTACTCCCTCTGGACTAGAAGAAATGCAGCCTGAGCAGTGATATATACTTTAGTTAAGTGATCAGCTGCAGTCTCTACAAGGCTTGTGTGACAGTCCAATGCCTGGGCCAAGAAGAAATAAATCATAATTGTCCCTTCTGGAACTCAGGCTTATCTGTAATGCAATAGTCTAGAAAAATAACAGTCAGGCTAAAGGTGAGAGTTGAAAACAAACAAACAAAAAAACCCTCAAAAAATCTTTCTTTGTTCCCTCAATTCAGATGTGAAAAGAATATTTTATTGTTCTTCCTATTTATGTTTTTTATGCCAAATATATTTCTGATCACCACAAATGTCTCAGACATAGATTTATCTATGAATACCCATACCTGTATTTCCAGTTTCACAAAGGAACCTTCTGCAATATCAACAAGAATCTTCTTATATCTCTACAAAAGTTATCCAACTACCCATTATTTCCCCTTTCTTTTGTTTTGTTTTCTTTGGTGTTGGTTGGTTGGTTTGGAGTTTTTTTATCATCTCATGGAGTAAAATAGGATTGTGTGTACTACTCTTACTCTGAAGAAACCTTACATAAAGGGACCAGGAAAAGAATAAACTATTCATTAGCAATCCTAAACATACACAAAATGTTACAAAGGCAGGTAAACCAAGGATATTAAATAAAAAAAATCAAGCTAAGTTTTTTGGATCATATCCCATGATCTCTCACTTTGTGTACTGAACTGTAAATCTGCTGTGATGTTTTTTAGTCATGTAACTCAATTCCATGTATTGCAAGAGCTTTTTCTTCAATTTTGCTATCAGCAAGGAGAAGCAAAGTTTGTGCACAAACACTTCTTCCTCTCAACCTCAGCATTTCTATTTTTTTTTTCCCTCCATTTAAAAAGCTCAAGTTCTTCCCAAGACTATATTAGGAAAGAGGGATACCTACCTAAAGCTGGTACCAGTTCTTTATTCAACGAACAGCTTGTAAGTTTATATTCTTTTTTGGAATATAAACTGCTTTCACCTCTTTATAAATGCCAATGTCCCCCAGTTGGATGAGCCATGGTCATCTGCTGTCCTCAAACAGATGTTTCTCTAAGTTCTAAATAAATTATTAGTCCACAGAGAGATAAAATGTTCTTTCCTGCATCACACAGCAGTGTTCAAATTTCAGGGTGAAGACTTTCCACACAATTAATCATGTATTCCATAGGAGCATGCACACTGAATCATATTTTGTACAAGTTTATGAACTGGATCAGTGCACATAGCTTAGTTACTACAGCATCTTGAGCGACCTTTTGAATTCAGTCACTGAGGGGCAGATTGGTCTTTGAAGGAAAAGTCACAAGTGACTTTTGGAATAATGGTCCAATCATTAAATCCCACAATAAAGGCATATCTTAACCTTTTCCCTTTCCTGCCCATTGAAAAAAAAATCAGAAAATAGCTGAGCAAGATAAGGCCTACACATATTTCTAAGCAAGAGGGAAAGTGAAATTAGCAGGAAGTATTGGGAGTTAATTGGGAATATAGTAGAAACTTGGTAGCCATAATTCTCCTTATCACACTAACTATAGTCATGCTCCTAGACTTTTATCTGTTCATTGAAAAAGCAGTAAATTATGAAATAGGCTTGGTTCTTAATAAATATTCATAACCCCAAGGCACTGAACAGTACAGGCAGAATCCTGTGCAGATCATCCCTTCAGGTCCTAGGACATGAGTACTTCAGAATACAGAGTGAGCAGGGAGAGTTTATTTTAATTCCTCTGCAGTACTAAATTTTTCTTTTGAAACAATATGAAGAGTTACAAGAATCAAAAATTACTACTTCCTTTATGTCAAAAACTGGAGAATCTGATTTTAAGCAGCAGAGTTTATGGGATGTGGCCCTGTCTGGCAGTGCTGAATAAGGCAGCTGCTCGCCCTCTTCTGAAATATGTCATTACAGGTCTGTGGTAACTATGCAATATTTCAGACATCATCAATAATTTTTCATGTTCATTTACTGTTTTTTTCCCTGGTTCTGCCAGGCCACAAATACCTTACACCATTTTCTGATCAGAAGCAAATGGAATGAAATAAATCTGCTTTTTCATTTTCTCCTACACTTTATCTCTGACAAGGTTCAATGTTTACATTCTAATTACAAAATAAAGAGAGGCCAATAATTTGTTCCATCTTGGTGAACATTCAAGGATTTCAGTTTCCAATTTTAGCTGTTTTCCACCATAGAAAACAGCATCTTTCCCACCATCTGAAAACATTTACTGGCTTCTGGTTTAAAAATACTATTAAAGAACAGAAGTCATGAATAAGATTATACTGAGATATGCTTTTAAAGCAAGTTAGAGAAAGAACGAGTTTCAACGTGTTCCTGCAAATATTTTGGCCCAAGTAATAAATATATTCTAATTGTAAAGTTAATTGCTTAATGTTCACTTTCCTCACAGCACTTTTGGGTCAACTACCTCAGGATTCAACTTTTAAAGATCTTTCATAAACTGAAGCATACTGGGTTGAGCTAATCCTCACATACACGCCCTATTTCCTACACTACTGAGGAAAAAAAATCAAAATCTCTCACTTCATATCAATATTGTATCATTTCCTGTTAATCTTGTCCTTGTAAAAGGACACATTCCATCAAATTATGCAAATAAAGAATATAAAAGAAAAAGGTTAATTAGTGTTCCAGTACACTGCATCAGTTTAGCCTTTGTATCTCTCTCATCACAAGAGATTTTAAGTGCTGGTTAGGAAAGCAACGGGAAATCTAACGTCCTTCACAGCTGTGTGTTTATTGCATCCTCCAAACCTAGTCCTGCAAAAAATTCTGCTCTCCCAAACATTTGTGGGGGGGGGAGGAAAAATAAAAAAAAAAAAAGGCTATTTTTTGTTCTTAATGGGACAAGATAGTAAAAGAGAATGGGAAACATAGTCATTAAGGAAAAAAAAAGCAATAGTTTTGGCAAGTATATCAGATGAATAATTAAGTGCACTCTGTTCAAGAGTGCAAAGAGAAGTTAATTCCTGAAAGTTTTTGCTAGGAGGCATAGTGTGGTATCTCCAAACTATGTGGGATAAGGGTGGGGGCTGAGGAATGGAAGTGATCCAAAGAGAGTTAGGGATTAGATTCCTGAGAGATTGCAAGAGTCATCTAGGGTTAATAAAACGAACAAAGTGAGGGAAAACATTGCCTGTAATGAAGTCTATTGATTATGAAACTGCCTCCAAAGGGAGCAGTGTTTGCCTTTTAAGAACACAAGCAATGAAAGTACTAAAGACAGCTTGTAAAAGGACACAGCTGAACTAACAGAAAATGGTACTTGACCTGGGGAGAGTTTTAGCTTTTTTAATTTTTTATGCATAGTATGTTATTTAAGCATGTGTGCAAAATGTAATCAGTGTTATTACCTGTCCCTACAGAAGTGCAAATGCCATTCTCTGCAGGTGCCAGCTGGTGCTTTGGTCTGCAGGAACAAGCTACCCATCCCATCAATTAAATATTTGCAATAGCTATAGACAAATTCAGTGTTCCACATCTGGTTTAGTGCCTTGAAATGAGGAATCCTGTATAAAGCTGTATTTTATTTTGAGAGACAGAAGTCACTGAACTCCAAATTCCCTATATCTGAAATTTTCATATCAGAAGTTTCTTCAACCAGTCATACAAATTACATTGCCTATAGAAAAAGTTCAAGTCCCCACTGACTAGGGGGAATGCATGGTTCAGCTTCCATCTAAACCAAACCAGCTTTTATTCCAGTACACCCACAGAAGTTTAATCTGCAGAATTATTTATTTAGTTCCTGTCAAAGAAACAAAATAAGATTTTGACCTCATTATGAAGTTACAAAAATTAATGGCAAAAGACAACTAAGTGAATTTCTATTCTATATTACTAAAATACCTACCTAGGAAGTCAAATGCATGCATGCATTTCATTTATTACATGAAAATGTAATAGCTTTCTAGAGAGATAGGGCAATAATTCTGTTCCCTCTATGCTCCTACCCTCTCTCCCAACAGGAATCTTTAGGTCTGCCCCCTCCTTGATCCTTATTTTTCCAAAATATTGATTTCCTTAGCAAGATTTAGAATTTTAGTAGCCCTATGATCTACCCAGAAAAACATGTTATACACAGATGCCAATTCCATGGAAGAAAGCAATACCTAGCTTATTACTGTTTTCATAAAACAATCAGTGATGTTAAAGAACGAATGTCTCAGTCACAAGTGATCACAGCAAGGAAAACAAACAAACAAACACAAAAAACTCAAACAAAAGCTAAACAAGTCAGATGTGTGTTTTCCAGCTCAAGTCTCAGAGAACTTTCAAAAATGGCAGTGCATACTAAAATCTATGGGCCCAAATTCTTCCCTACTATTCCAGTGGTGACTTTAAAAAAAGCCAAACAGGTTCAATAACTAAATCTATTTATTTAATAAATAAACAAACCCTATTTAATTGTGTATTTGGTTTGTTATTTTCAATGTCACAAACTGCAGCTAGCTCTTTACATAAGGTTTTGGTCAAGTTCTCCTTCTCACCCTCAGTCTGATACATATTACCTTACTGCATTTTACCTGAAGTTTAAAAATTAGTGGTCTGCTAAAACAGTGTGGAGAAAACATCTGGTTCTGGAATCAGATTTAGGTCCTCCACACCTCAGACACACAAATTGTGATGATTTGCAACAACAGCCTCTAAAATCAAGTCTTATCTACTTAAAACATTTGGTAAGAACACATGATATTTCTTTGTAGACTTCTAGAACACAATTTAAAGAAATGTTCCAGGCTTCATTTCCAAAGTATTTTAGCTGACCTTATGGATGTGCCATGATTCTTGCAAAACCTGTCAAAGCTGAGAGAATTTGTAAGATTTTTTTACAAATATTTGAGAAAAGTCGGTGAAACTAATATGAAACTCCATGCTTGTAAGTATGATGAACTAGAGAAATTGTTCCAATAGAAACAGAAAAATGTGGTGGTACAAAATTATTAGGAATCTGTAATCTTCTAAAAGAAAAAATAAAATAAAATGAGTGCCACTCAGAATTTTTATGTTGCTAGACAATTAACCCTCAAAGGAATCTGTACTACCCTCAATAAACCACTTAATATCTCCAGAGAACTAAATCAATTCTAAAATGGAGCTACATGTAACTGAACTTGTTGCCTTCCAGTCACTCAGTAACTCTCTACAAATATTGCACAGCACTTAGTGGGATTAGGGCAAAATCAGCCATGAAAGGCATGAATTGCAAAACCATGAAGCACATGGATCTCTTATTGTTGCTATAATCATATCAGAGCAGCAGTAAATTTCTGCATTGGAAGATCCAATGACATTAGAGTGCATATTGATTCTGGCTGTTTGCTAGAGATAGAAATGAAAGCCTTGGAGAGAGCTGAAGCAAACTAAGACCATACAAAGTAATATTTAAACTAAAGAGATTTTCATATCTTAGTTAATTGTTGGGAATATTTACACAGTATTAATTATTACTAAATGCAGCTATTTTATATATGATCTGAATGGAACTTTATTGCATAGGTTCATTAGCTAAGTTTTAGCTAATTTATACGTGAAGGGAGAGAAAACAAACACTTCACCAAACACTGTTTTCCCAACAAGCACAAACCTCCATGCTTAAGTCTTAGTTACATGACCTGAGTATTGTCTTATGAACTAGAGAAAGGAGAAATAATTCTGTTCTAGCTTCTCTCAAGCACCAGCTCTTACTGTATAGAATTATCTGTTTCTCATTTGACACTAAAAAACCTGCCTGACACTAAAAAAACAAGGCAGAAGGACAGAGCTAATTTTCTGGTGTTTAATATTCTTATTTTTCCCATAGAGGCAGGTGGTCATCATTGCATTCAAGCATTTTCACACTTCAAGTTACATGTGATTTTACACTCTCTTTTTCAGATATATTTCAGTAGAGTTAAAGATGGACAGTGCATCTCAAAACACTGCACCACACTGGATTATCAGGAACATCCCATCCATGCAACAATTAACAACTACAAATAGAGCTTTCTCCTGTTGAGGAAAGCCCACAAACTTCTGTCTTTTAAGATGAGATCAGGCCATGCATGCACAGATGCAGGGTCTCAATTTAGAATCCTATTACCAGAAAGAAACAAGAAAGGGTTTTTTGAGTTAGGAGACTCACTTTCCAGAGCTCCTGAGTGAAAAACAGTGCCTAAACATGGCAATTAAGTCTTAACAGGGCCTGCCTAAACTCCCTCCCTTGTTCTGTGGTCCTTGTGGTCTACAACTATTCAAGAAAAGGATGATATCACTGTGGAAGCAGCAGATGTTTCTCTCTGTGCCTCTATATAGGCAGACATTTGTGGAGAATATTCTGTTCTGGTAAAATTGAGATGTTTTTCCCCCCTCCCGTCTTCTAAAGGTGTTCCACATTGAAGAAGGTGAATAGAGGGACGGTGAAATTCAGCTTCAGCAGTACCCAGCTCAAGATAACACATTCAAACCCTGCAGCTCTTAGATTTTCAACAATACCCTTCCTTTAAAAAGAAGGAAAAAAACCAACCAACCAAACAAAACCAGGACTGAAAGCAAACCTCAAAATTGTGGTATTTTTTCTCTGTTTTGTTTGCTCAACATCATAAGCAAGACAACTACTAGTTAAGTCAGACTTGGTAACGACATGTATTGTGTATGAATATACACCCAACCTAACATTAAAAGCAAACTCTGCAGCAGCTACAATATTTTAAGCTGTTACCAGTGGATCTTTTTTCAAATATATCTTCTAAGTCTTCCAGTAATTACTACTTGTATGCAACATACCATTTTTCTGTCTCGTTAAGAACACAATAGTATAATTAGATCTGTTGCAACCCCCCCAAACTGTTTAGCATAATTTGTTATAAAATATATAAAAACAAACCCTTTTTCTGGGGATTACAGATCCTCAGAATTGAGAATTCTTATTCTCAATACAGGATTGAGAAGACACCCTGGGAACACACTTGAAAACAAGCCCAGCTCTCATAGATACATCTAAGCCAACAATATGTGGCGACATCAGTTATCTGTGTCAATAAGACCTTATGTACTCACAAGAAAAATTTGGAACTTGTTCAAAAAACACAGTCTTCATAGAATGCGTGTTATGTGTGTGGTGACATTTAATATAAATGAAAGTACTAAATCAAAGTGAGCAGCTGTTGTGCCATCCTTTGAACTGCTAAAAAATGAGTAGCTCTTTAGTTACCATCCGGTCAAAAGTGCTTCACTTAAGGCTCAGTAAACTGCATATCAGTTGAGGTAGCTGAATTCACTGCAAAATATCCAGCTTTTCTCTTTTAACTGTCATTCTTTTCATGGCAATTCATCCATTTCCTAAAATTTACCACTAAGGCAGAAACAGGCACTGGAAGAAAATTCAGAAGCAACTGCAACCATTGTGAAATAAGGTGTCACAGCACACTGAATTCCTAGCACTGATGTTGGGGTAAAAGGAAGATTTAGCAAGCTAGGCAGTTATGAATCTGAGCTATAAAACAAGATTCTAGTTTAAAGATTTTCATAAATCATTTTCAATCTGTAACCTAAAATCCTGTTTGTAAACATTTGATATATAGATCCTTCTGTTTTATTCCTGAGCCTGTCTAGAGCTATGGTGGGGAGAAGGAGGAAGATGAGAGATTGATAAGAAGAAAACTGAAGTTTTTAACAGCATCCAGGGGAGAAGGAATATTTCCTGTCAAGGATCAGCCTCCAAAGAGCCCAGGTGGGAATTGTACCGTCCATGACAGCTTCTGGGAAGAAGCTCCCTCAGGCAGGTACAAGTCAATAAATACTCTGTTGCAAAGGAAAGGTGGTTGAGAGACACACCAACAGTTCTGGGTGAACCGTGTATTATTATAACCCCCGGCAAAACGAAGCTGGCAAATGCTTTCACTCCCAAACAGGTGGCATTCATCCAGCAGAGCACACTAAAAATGTGAAAAATCCTGTAAGGAACAGGAACACCAACATGTGTTTTAAAGCCTGAAATCCACCTCCAATCTCTTATCTGTAGCCTTTGAATGGACGTGGCTTATATTTTCTTCATGGCATTATTCCAGTAAGCAACTTCACTGGCAATGGAAGTGACAATCCTTAAAGCAGCAATTAGAAATGACACAAAGTGATTTTTAATAGAGCACTAAAACTTGGAAAATAGCAGCAGTAAGATCATTCACAATCACTGATCATATTGCTTTTGCCAAAGAAATACTTAAATGGCTTCATACCTTAATTAAAACGAGCTAGTTGAAGCAGTGGAATATGCTATCATGCCCAGGGAAAGGTCCTGGAGCAGCTGGTATCACAGTGCTGTGCCACTGAGTATAAACTGCTCAGCCACACCTGGCTGGTTCCCCCTCTTGTCCCTCAGGTTCCACTGACATTCCACTCCTGCCTGGCTCCTGTGTTTATCAGTTTTGCTGCTTTCAGCTGTTGAGAGATGACAGTTGTTTCAGCTGCCATCCAGCTGGTTTGGAGTCTCCTGACTTTTTCCTTCAAACCATCAAAAGCCTGACACATAAGATGTCCAAAATCCCCAGAAAGCAGATTCTGGCCTGAATTAAAATCAGCATTCCCTCACATCAGCAACTATTGCAAGGAGCGTCTCTTCTGAATTAAACTCACACACCACTTTGGCTTTGCCATCTCTAAACACCTGCACAGAAGCACGTGTATGTAAGACCTTTCAAACATACATACAGAATATAACAGACACCACTTTCTTCTTGGAGAGAAATTTGGGAGGCAAGAGGGAAGAGAAAGAAAAGCACCACATGACAGAGCAGTCATCCTGATTAACCCAATATGAGCTCAGATAGCGTGGTACAGACAATAATGGTGCAAAGCACAAAGAATTGGGACACATGCATTTTTTTGAAATGTGGGTTTTAAAAACCACAAATTTTCTGATGTAAAAACAGCTCAAATGAAAGCAAGTTCTTTGAGAAACTTACTCCATATTCTTTGTGGAAGTACCTTCAGAGCAAAACTTACTGTCTGCAGATGTGACAGTCTTTAAAACAGCTATTGGTTAAAAAGGAGGCAAGCTTTCAAGATCTGACATTACTAGAAATACCATATTGGAATGACAAAAAAATTAATGTTCCTTTGTCTGATCCAACCAAAACCCAAACTTTGTATTTCACTTAACTCACAAGTTGTTGGACAATCACAACTCATCCAGATGCTTCAGAAAAAATCTTTACATCAACCCAGCTGCATTTTGGAATTCTAAGTTTGAGAACTATTTAATCTCAAAGATTGCAGGAGGAGCATCAGCCTCCACAGGGAAGACAAATGTGCCCGCCCTTCTCCAACCAACTCCCCAAAATCCCCTGCATCATATAAACTCATCATAAAACTTGCTCTCAATTTATCAAGACGAAAAATATCTGCCCCCTGACAGCCTCTGGGCATTCATAGAATCGTAGTATAGCTTAGGTTGGACAAGACCTTTAAAGATCACCTAGTTCCAGCCACAAGCAGGGATGCCATTTACTAGATCAGGTTTCTTAGGGCCCCAGCCTGGCCTGGAACTCTTCCAGGCATGGGGCAAGCACAATTCCCCTGGGCAACATGTTCCAGTGTCTCACCACCTTCACAATGAAGATTTTCTTCCTAATATCTCATCCAAACCTGTCCTCTTTCAGTTTGAAGCCATTTTCACAATGCAGCCTTCCAGTACCTCAAAGGGTTTTATGAAAAGAAGAGGCAATTTATATAGGCAGATAGTGACAGGACAAGGGGCAACAGTTTTAATTCTGTAGGTCAAGGTGGAGTTGACAGGCCTCTGTGTGCCATCTAGGATAAAAAACTTTTAAATGTGTGACTTTTTATATAATTTTATGCAAATATATTTAAAATTTAAGCCATGTATCAAATATACCTGGTATATAAATATACCTGGTATATAAATACTTATATATATATATATATATTATTTATATATAGTATATAAATACCAAGTAAACCAAGTATCTTTGTTGAGGGATAAATGCCATATAGAATAAATGTGAACTAACATTTCATGGAGTGGAGTACAGTTTGGGGGGTTTTTTAAGGATCATATGCAATGTGGAGCAATAATTCCAGTACTACCTTAGCTTCTGGTACATGTTACTTGAAAAGCCTCACTGAGTCCATTCCAAGATTTCCTGAAAAACTTCCCAGCAATTTAGTAGCATTCTACATGGGCCTCCAAATTTATTTATTAGGATTGACTCCAATGCTTTCAACTTCATTGTATTTTATCACTTAAAGAAGGAAATACGCTAAGCTGAAGATAAACAGGGACAGAGAGTACAAAACAATCCCTTTTTTCCCTCATTACAGTACATTGAAAGTGCTCTCCAACATCCTAACTCATACTCCTATTTCCAACCCAGTTTTCCTCCAGTGTACTTCTGCTTTAAGTTCAGATTTAACATTTTCACTTTTAAAGCACCATAACCCTCTAGCCTACCAAAATCTGTCCCTATTGCCTTACGTACGATGGATCTTACTCCACTTCATTAAACCTTTCATCTCCTTTTCTTCTTATGCTCTTTTCATGCTACCATTTCTGCTCTTGAAATATCCAGTGCACCCTCTTGCTCATTCTTCCAGATGGACCCCTCCTAAAAATGATTAAAAACAAGCCCAACAATATGTTAAACACTGACAGTGTAACACCCACCTAAGCCCATATTAGTGGCTTACATGGTGCTGTGGACCTTTTCTAGGATTTCCCTCTCCATTTGACATGACTTGGGGGGAAAAAAAAACCCCAAAACTGAAAAGAGATTTTTGTTTGTGTGTCCAAAAGTCATTCCTCCTCCTCCTCGTTCTTCCTGCACTTTAATTGTAAAATATCAGTTATTTATAGATTCAAAACATCTACCCACAAAATAGTCATTAAAAAAAATACATTAACATCTTCAAAAATTCTGTATGCAAAAGCTCATGCAAATTTTATGGGTAGATGCAGAATTTTCCCTGGCTGCATGTGTAGCATTTACAGAACATCTTAACACAAATGTCTTTGATTGCCTCAGTGTTTTTTGTTACACCCCAGTGTTTCACATTCTGAATGCAGAGATGGAAGTTAACAACACCGTTTATACTTTAGAACAATTACTAAAATATATATATAGAGAGAGAGATACAGAAGGTAAACAATCATTGCTTTAGGGGCTGATTTGGTGCAAAGCAATTTACATTTTGAAGCCTCCAGTGTTGCTGCCACAGTGGTGCTCCTGGGCTGGCCAAAGCCTGCTCCTAGAATGACACCCGGTGGCCACCAAAGCGAACAGCACGGTGTGATCCCTGCCCTCCAGCCTCCCTGCTGTGCCCAGGGACACCAGCCGTCACTGTGACAGCCAGGCATCAGCTGGGAATTCTCCATGGAATCTGCAAAACGCAGGGAAACCCTGCGGGGATTTCAAATTGAGACGCGTGCAAATCTTGAGTAACACATTTTTGTTTCGGTTAATTATGCACCCTCTTTTTTTTTTTTCTCTCTTTTTTATAGAGTTGCATGAGTCTAATGGCTAATGGTTTCAGAAATCGCAGAATTAAATTTCTTGTCTCATTCCGGAAGGAGCTAGCAGCGGGTGAGTGGCATTTCCAAAGTGTGACTGTGAGTGTTCAGGATTAAACCAAAAATTGCTATTCCAAGGTAGGGAAGATTAACTTATCTATTCTTAAACATTAGAGGACTGAAATGCATTTATTTAGTGTTAAGTTGTTGGAGAAGAAATTCAAATTAGAGGGAGACATTGTCAGGCTTAAAATAAATTTGAAGAAAATAAAACTGTAATAGTGTTTCAAGAAGTCATCAAGTTTAAAGCTAGGAATCATTCTCTAGAAAAACAATTGGCAACATCAGCAAGAGTTAAGAACTTCTTGACATATTTCATTCTGATTAAGTACCATATGTGTCAGAGCAGAGCTTTTCTTAAGAGTCTATTCAAAATTATTTGATAATATTCAGCACAGTTTTTACAGTGTTACATTTGTAGGACTCTGGAAAGTGAAACGGAAACAGAGTATTTATTACCAGTCATTTCTTATGTATTTTATTTTATTTCTTAGATCAGAGTCAAAATTCCTGGTGATGCTCCTACGCCTCCCTTTCCAACAGCTAGGGGTATCACAGGAGATATTTTCCCCTTTTTCCTTTGGACAAATACCTGCTTTTTCTCTAGTAAGTACAAAGTCAAGTAAATAAAATTTCACAGACATCCTTGCACAAAGAAAATTTTTAAGACAATGCCAACTCTGAGACTCCTTAGGTGACTCTTGTGCTATTATCCTCACTTGGCATGGGTGTGAGGGGGGTGGTGGACACATACCCACACTCTACAATTCTGAGCCCTAAAAACTGGGTTAGTGCTTTCTCATCTCAGCTGTGCCTTAACATCCCTACTTAGAAAGATAAGTGTTAAAACAACAAAGATAATTGTTTATATAAGCATAATGAAATTATTCAGGTACTTTGACAGAAGCAATAGTTTGCTAAGACACGTCAGCATACAACAGCTGAGAGAGATTACCACTGAACACAAAACGGCAGGCGTAACGAAGGACACCAGTCTGGAAACAATGACAAAAATGTGTCACTTATCAGTATGTTACACACGTGCTCTCGCTGGCCAACCAATCATTCAAGAATTTGAAGCTTGTGGCAGATCCAGTGACTGCATGAAATCTAAACAAATAAGAAGCATAGCAATGGGAAGAATGACCTCCTACTGTATTAAGTTTAAAGCCGGATATTGCCAAGAGACATGCAAAGCTGTTGGAGTATGCAAGCAGCTAATCCTTGAGATACCATGGAACCAGACCAAAGATAGCATTGGGAAGGCAGATGGAGGGTTAAAACACAGACTTATAAACTGCTGCCACCTGCCAGAACTGAGCAGGGGTTCAAAGCTCTGTGCTCCACAAGCAAGGCTGTGACTGAGCAGCCTTCAGAGAGAGGCTGTTCAAGCATCTCCTTTGATCTTATTCTTCAGTGGATGCAGCCATGTTTTTCAACAATTGAAAAGTTTTTAAGTTCACTTCGTCTCTGCTCACTGAAGAATGAAAACTCATTATTAGCTGGGAAGCAGATAAAGAAATTGCCAATGTACTCCCTCTTCCACCTGCTCCCTCAAACTAGATTTCTATGTAAAGCCAAATTACAGTCTAAGTGTACTAGAATCAGGTGTGGGAAAACAACAAATTAACAATATGTGTGTAAACCAGCAATAAGGTCCCAAAAGGCACAGCACACTATTTCAGACTGTTGTATTTACACCCAGACCAACTACCATTACACACATGTTGTCATCTTTATACAGCTTCACATATATACTGTATTAGGGCCAAAGGAGCTATAACTGTGGACCAACAATTTGATTTGAGGTTGAGCAATCCCATAAAGAGTCAAAAACAGTCTCAAGAACAGCATTTTGCAATGGTGGTTTCTTTCATGTATTACACTAAATCTGCTGTGGAGTAAAATTTGTTCCGCGTTACAGAAATTCTACCTGCAAGTTATTTCAAGTTCTAACTTTCCAAATTCCCTGCCCTTCTCCTCTGTGAATTTCAAAAGTCATATCTGTCTTTAAGAGGAGGAAAATCAAACACAGCCATGCACAACCGTCCTGCCCTTCTCTCTGAATCCTAAGACAGGCTTCCAGGTTCCAGAAGTGAGAATATAAAAGCAGAGAAGCAGAGGCAAGCACCATCCCCAAACCCACAAGAGGCAGACAAATGCAAAACTCCTATCAGTCATCCCTGCTGTCTTCCTAGCTCATTAATAACTCCTAGCTATCTGGGAAATCAACCACAAAAAGTTGCTTCATGTCAAATAGTCAAGCTAAAATCTTTACTGATCTTCAGTTTCTTGGTCATTAGACTGCCTTTAGTGAAAGAATTCTTTTCAGACAATAATTTTTCTCCAATAGTTTGAACAGTTACAACTCTCACATTTTCTAAATTCTCACCATGAATTACCCTGGTGTGATTTTGCAAAGCATCTAAATGAACTCCTGTGTAGTTCTGGCAACAGTGAAATTTCTTACTTCTTTGTGAAGGTTTCTTTCATTTTTGGCATGACATTTACATTCCCAAATTTGACAGACACAGCAATAGTTAGTCTTGGCACTCACTGGTGTGCAACTCAATGTGCTCAAATGTTACTTCGTGTACTTTGTTTTAAAGAGTTCCCTCTGGCTGTTCCATTTCAGCACAATTTTGCTTTTAATTATCATTCCATGACAAAATACAAAATATTTTTTTACAGAGGCATAAGATCAATATATACCTTACAGGATAATTCAGAATAATTTGCAGATGATAGAAACTGAGTAGGAGAAGCTGATACACTCAAAGGCTGTGCTGCCATTCAGCAGGACCTTAGGCTTGAGAGTTGGATGGAGAGAAACCTTATGAGGTTCAACAAAGGCAAGTGTAGGGTCCCACACCTGGGGAGGAATAACCCCAAGTACCAGCACAGGGGGGCTGACCTACTAGAGAGCAGCTCTTGTGGGGAAGGACCTGCAAGTCTTGGAGTGCAACAAGCTGTCCATGATGTAACTTTTCTCTAAAAAATCCTTTTTCTGTTTCTGCTGCATCTCTTCTGTATTTTTCTTTTTATTCTTGGATTCTCAGCCTCCTTTGGACTGAATTCTTTTGGGATCCTCCCTTGTGGGGAGCCCTGCTTATCTCAGTTCTTATGATTTGAAGAAAACTCCCCAGCTCGTTAGAATCTTGTTTCTCGTGTTTATTAAAAGGTCATCACAAAACTTAACAGGTCTCTCCAGGCTGGCTACAAAAGGTTAGTCTTTGCCATCTGGTACATTTCTTTCTTCTGATGGTGCAAACAAGGCCTTGTGGCACACTTCGTGTCTGTGCACAAAATGGCCCCGAAATACGCAATTCTTTTATCTTTATACTTATTTTTACCCAACTAACAGTAGACACGTACATTATTTTTCTTAATGACCCAATGACCCATCATCTCTGTGATGCACTGCGGCATTCTCTGTCCAATCACTTACTATTAGCCAAAAACCTCTAGGAGAAGAACATGAAGAAGAAAGAAGAAGGGACAAGAGATAACACCCTAAATCCTCCATCTTGTCTCCTGTTCTCTAAACTAACTTTTTCACCCAGTGATTTAAAAAAACTTTTTAATCTACACACTTACACTTTTAGCTTTTTCCATCTAACTTTAACATTTGTTTTCATGTATCACCATGAAAGCATGCTCATGAATTTCATATTATATGAAATTCAGTGTTTTTCTGGATCTTATAACGAAGTATCGGAAACAAGGGCAGACACTCTGTATTCCAGACTCCAACACATGAGCCAGCAGTGCCCTCTGGGGCCAGGAGGGCCATTGGGATCCTCGGGTACATCGGGAAGAGTGTGGAAAGCAGGTTGAGAGAACCGATCCTGCCGCTCTACTTAGCCCTAGTGAGGCCACACCTGGAGTGCTGTGTCCAGTTCTAGCCCCTGCAATTCAAGGAAGATGAGGAGGTCTGAAACATCTCTTATGAGGAGAGACTGCAGGAGCTGGGCCCGTTCTGAAAAAGTAAGACTAAGAGGGGACTCAATGCACTGAAATATCTCAAAGGCGGGTGTCAAGAGAGTGGTGCCACACTCCTTTCAGCAGTGCCTAGAGACTGGACAATGAGAAATGACCACAAGAAGTCTCACCTCAACATGAGGAAGAACTTCTTTACTTTGAGGGTAGCAGAGCACTTTAACAGGCTGCCTGGGAGGTTGTGGAATCTCTCTCTCTCTAGAGGTGTTTAAAACCCAACTGGAAGAGGTCCTGTGTCACCTGCTTGAGATGACGCTGTCTTGGCAGAGGGTTTGGACTAGATAAGCTCCAGAGGTCCCTTCTAATCCTAAATATCCTGTGGTTCAGCAAGAGTTCTTTAGATATATAAATTTAAAAAATCCAACATTTTCTTTACTTAGTTCTCTTGTTCTCCTCCCATACTTACTTCCATCTTTTCTTACAGGTTCACCATTGGCTAGGAAACCTTTTTTTTTTTTTTAATTTGTACATTATCTCCTGTTCTTTAAAATACTTTACTGTATTAAAGGCATGTATAAATTCATTTGTAATTCAAAGCCACCCACATATAATCCCCCTCCATCACTTATCATGTCCAATGGAGATCTGCCTCTGTTTTGTCCACCATGATATGCTTTTCTTTTTATTCTAAGCTGAGCTGATGACATTGCACTTATAATATTTAATTAAACTAAACAAACTCTTTTAATGGCAGGGAGAGGAGAGAAGAAAAGATAAATGAGTCAAGTAGGGATAACAAAGTTCTCAGGGACTGAGAAACAGTTGTATTAAATCCACAGCAGAGACGTCACCCTTACTCCACATGAATGTGGCTTCCATACAAAGTTTCTGTAAACATTGTGGGAAGCTATTTATACACATACACGTGAAGAGTCCAAGGACAAAAGACATCTAAGCTGTACAATGCATAAACTCAAGTAAATAGACACCAGGAATTAAAATCCCTCCAGCATGGCAGCATATGCAATTTGGAAACCTCACATTCATTTGTGGAGATGACAAGAATATTAATTCTGCATTCTACATTCTTCTTCTACATCATCTTCCAGCATCACCCATCCCTAACTAGAAATGAATATCATATTTTTTGTTTGGTGAAAAAACTCTAATATTTATTTTAATAAATATTACAATTAAAATAATAGCTAAAGAAGTTTACTATTGAGTAAGCATGTGGTTTTCACTGCACTGCGAGCAAGTATTTTAAAGTTATACAGACTTAAAAACGCACATATAAAAGGCGAAAGACACAACCTCTTGTGTGACAAAAACAGAACAGACTCTTCTTGCAGTCATTTATACTGCTGGTGCTCTGGAAACAAAGATGCACAAGTTAAAAAAAAAAAAGGATTTGAAACAATTAGTAGGATAAATCAAATGAAAAATTACAAAAGTCAAGGAATGTTAGTTATATAGGAAATTTGTCTTTACTGAACATCTAGATTGTGCAAATAAGGTTTTATTTAGTGAAGGCACTTGTTTTCCTTCTACTAGCAGGTCAATGACTGTATAAATAGTTACTATTAGTAAATGCAACTATCACTTTGAAAAGGACAAGTGTTACCATAGTGACTCTGAAGGGAAAAACCATGTAAAGTCATGATTAAAAAGGTCAGGAAACCCAGCTTTACATTATGCTCGCTTTTCAACAGTACAAGAAGTGCTACAGCTGCCTGTAAAATTAATGTAGAACATGGGAGGTATGTATATATACACACCACCAAAAAATAAAATCTGGAGGAGATGCACTGTGAAGAGACTGATGACAATCTTGGCACCAAGGTAGCAATACAGATATACAAAAATTAAAACATGCTTACATTCATGCTTTTCCATAGCCTGCCCCTAGAATAGACAACACCTTTATTTTTAGAAAGCCTCTAAGGTGGGAAATTGATGTCCTAAAACACTGGCAAATATTCCAGCCAGGTGCTCTGCAGGAAGTCAAACTCTCCCTCTTAATCCATCCAAAGGATTGGTTGTCCTGCCCACTGCAACATTCACCTCTGCTGAGGTATGAGGCACAAGCTCACTGTGAAAGTTCCCTGTCCCAAAGCTCGGAGGCAAAGGTGTCACTTAAACTTTGTCCCTTGCCTATTAGCAGGCCACAGTGAAGGCACAGAAATTCATGGGTAGCAGCACTAGATGGATGTCTCTGCAACTGTTTGGAGGCACCTGATGATATTTAAATGGTGGCTGTTGTCGTTCAAGTTCCTTTGACAACCTCATGAGTGATAAAATTGACCCTTAAGGCTTTTATATCTAACTTCAAAATACACAACAGGTTGGAGTAAATGTGATCCATGCCTGTGCTGCTTCTCCAGACAGAAATCACTGAGGTTTGTTCCAAGTGACTGATGCTAGACTTTAATGTAATTTTGAGAAGACACAAGAGTCTCATTCCCAAAAGGGAATAACACATTGAAATAACACAGAGAAATTGAAGGAATTCATACCTTAGATGTATCAGTACAGCAAAAATTCAAATAAACCAACAAAACCACCACCACACACAAAACAAAAGCAAAACAAAGAAAATGAAAAAGCAAGCAAACAAAAAAACCCCACATATCAACAAAAAAATTACACTTCCAGAATGGGTACCCAACGCTGAATCATCACAATTCCCAGGCAAAAGTCTCTCTCCTTCAACAAGGACAGCACTATTACAGGTATGACACTGATCTTTTCAGTCTTCCTTTACCTTAATATATTAGAGAGAAGAAATAGGCATAGTGTCTAGAAGGGATCACTCTGGGGAGGAAAGAAAGTAAAAGGACATGAAAAACACAGTGGATTTTTTTTTTTCCCCAGGTAGTTTTGGTGACAAAGGTCTAAGGCACATGTGACAAGTCTACAAGCTTTGCTGCAGCAATGTCATTATATGTCATGGCATTCTGCATCTGACATTTATTGAAGTTGTCTTCCTGGAAACAAAGCAAAAGGATTTCAGCAGCTCACAATAAATTGCAACCCTTCAATGGAAAATAAAATTAACTTTATTTTTGCTTTTAAATAGGTAAGGTGACCTTTCAAATAAATGAAAAGAAAATAAACTGCTCAGTAAATTGAAATACATATAGCTCACTGATTAAAAGAGACTAGGGGCTTAAAAAGCCTATGGCTTTGGTGAATTTTTAATGTAAGCTACAAAAAAATCCACTAACATCCCAAGCATGATTTAAAAATATATTATACTAAGCAAGTATGTAGGTAGATGCAAGGAGAATGAATTTCATGCATTCTCAGAGCATGACGGAATTGACAGATTAACAGCATTTCTCCTTAAATAAATGACCAACTGGTCACAGCTTCACTTTAAGGAAATGAGTCATGAAGAAATGATAATGACAATAATGATAATGGCTGCCTATCATTCAGGTTATTTAGGATGCAGAATGCTGCAACACATATGGAAACATTACACTTAAGTACTTATAAAATAAAATTAGGGAACATTCCAGAGGACAGTCTTTTGTAGTCCTCCAATCCCTTAACTGAGATACAGACAATGCCTTTAAAACTACAGGTTAAAAATACGGTGATGATCAAGTAAATCAGGTGTACACACAAGGAAACACAAGGGAAAATTTGTTAAGAGTACTGCACCTTTCACTAAAATCAGTGACAATCGTGATCTACTTTCCAGATTTTAAATCATCAAATAAGTGCTTTGTTACTCATTATAAAATTGATGCTAAATCAAAATCTTTAGAGAAGGAAAACCAAATCTGTTGTGGATTCATCTTTGGGTGAAACATTTAACTATAATAGCACAATATATTATTCAAAGCTACTCTTATATACACACACTAAATATATTTGTCTATATTTAACATTAAAAGTAGTGCACTGCAAACTCATGGCCAAGACAGGAATCACCACTTCTTTGGCTATGGCCACACAAGACTTTTATAGAACAAGTTCAGCCAATTTTTTTCAAAATAATTTGCTCAGCTTTGTAATTTTTTTTCAAGATATCAATTCATTCTGCTTTCCAGGACTTCATTAGTCTTCCATATCCCTTTTTGTACCCAGTGCCACTGCCCTCAGTTCAATTATTCTCCATTCACTGCTAAATATCAAGCCTCAAGTCACTCACTGTAAGTCAGATCAATGACTCAACCATGCAAATCACTCCAAGTCACACTACAGACCATGTAAGAGATCAGTCTTTCACACTTCAGTGGAGCTATGAAAACAATCTGAAGGAGAGGAGGACAGTTACAACAGGACACCAATGACTTCCACCAAAACCAATCCCTGTACTGACTCTGCTGGGAGACGGTACACATGATGCAAACTGGGGTGTTCTGATGCCTTAGCTAGGGAAAACTCACTCAGCTTCCCTGGCTCCCAGCTAAGTTTGCAAAGTTCTAACTCACACCTGAAGCAAAGGTAGTTTGATTTGATACGAAGGAATTTGATTACCATGTAAGATCTTTTAACCAAAGAGCTAATTTAGCATTTCTTTTTCTACACCAACATTACATTCAGCCAGGTATGAAGCCTCTGCAAACTGCATCCATGGGAACTAGCCAACCAGTGTTGATCTCTGTACAATTTCTATCAAAACAGAAAAAATATATTACAAATAGCTCCCAAAATCCATTGCTGTTCATTTAAGTATGCACTTAAAAAACACATACAAACCCATTCCCTTCCAACTGTTTAGCACACACCTTAAGGAAAGGCTCACAGAGGAATCTTCACCAGCAGAGATCAGAGAAATATTATGCTCCTGCTTGCCTTTATCCTGGAAAAAAAAACCTTAAAAGTTCAGCTCTCTTGCCTACTGAGCTCTTGACCTCTTTTTCAAGTTGATAAAAGAAACTGCAGTACCCAGGCAGACACAAAAGGGCAGAATTGGATCTTACTCATTTATTAGTCTTTGAAACAAAAATGCACTCATGAGAAACACATGGGCTGAAGATTCCCCATATGCCCAGATCCATTTTTGTCATGTACATGGCCACCTATAGACACAGCCATGACAACAATCACATGGGGGACCTATGCAGTAACAAAGCCATCCCTTACAGATAAGTGCAGGACCCTACCCAAAATTTCTAAATGGTGTTGTAGGAGATCAAAGATTATGATTACATAAAATAGCAGTGTACCATGGAATGGTCCACAGTTAGCAGCAGCTTTTCATACTCTTACTGTAGAAAATTGTTCACATTTCTTATCTCATGTCTGAAAACCATCTGTAAATGTTCCATTCATTTTGCAGTTGTGGAAATGATTACTGGTGTAATATTACTCATCTATAGACACTTATATATTACCTGGTCCTGAGATACCAAAAATATCTCCTCAGTTTCTAAAAGGAAGTGATATCAGAAAGGCATCTGCAATAAGTCTTTTCTTTCAGACGTGCTGGAACTATTTGTCACAGAGAGCATGGAAAATTCCACCACCTTCCTCTGAATACCAGTAATATTGCTTCATAGGAAGCACTGAATCACTGAAATTTATTTCATATCCAGGAATGAGTCTGGTAAACAGGTAGGTCATCTGTTTATGTAGCAAGACACTTTGGGGAGAAAATATCCTTTTGAACTTGTGTGGCGAGGGAAAGGAGGTCAGTGTATTCCCAGCACCCAACCTGTTTTTTCCAAAATTCATTATGAAAGAGAAAAATAGACTACTCCACTCCTGAGTGGCCTCACAAAAAATCCTCTACCAAAAAAGAAAGAGAGCTAAAGTTCAGGCTAATTTTTTTTTTTTTTTCTCTGAAAGAACTGTATTCACAGCTCTACAATGGCCCTTAGACTTCCTAAGAGTGAATGGAATAAAACTGATGCAGCCTAAACTGAAAATAAAAGATGATGAGACATGAATATTTCTGTCTTATGTATAGCCTTTTTTGATAGTAAAGCAAATTAAAGGACATTCAAACCCAAAAATGCTAACAGATCTATTTGGGACAGATGTCAAGTTCTGAAAACCAATTATAAATTAAAGTATAAATAAAACCATAAGGAATTGATCCTAACAGATAAATAAGATGCAGCATATATATCCTAACTGCATAATCAACCATATATGTATGTATGCACAAGAATCCAATAGGTACAATCAAGACTGATAGAGAAGCATGCTTCACTCACAAAAAGAAAATAATAAAAAAAGTGCAATATTTTAGCTTTGCTGCACAGTTACCTTCAGGTAAGTGTAACAGCCACAGAACATTCTGACTAGTATTTATAGGTCACTAATGATATTGCACACTGCTCCATCTCATGTGGCCCCTCAGTTCCACACAGCAATTTTCAGGAAAGGGAATGTTTTGTACTTTTTGGGAAAAGAGCCAGTGAGATGGGTACACAAGGTGAATAGTTGCTTTGCATAAATGTGTTAGCCCACAAAGCTATTGTTTTGGTAGATTTTGCTGTAATTTAGATGGAAAGGGACACACTAACCCTTTCCTGTCTCCTTCCACTCATTTTTTCTACACACCAGATCTGTCACATTTACTAATGACATGGAAGAATGCCTTGGGGACAGTTTTAAGAACTTTGACAAACGTGGATAGGCCTCCATTTCCACACAGAAATAGTAAAATGTCTGAGTAATAAGCAGAGGAGTAAAGAGGAATTTAGTACAGGGAAAGGTACAACCAAATAATTCCTCACATCATGATGTATATCTGTCAGAAAACATTACCACAGATACATCAAGGTTTCTCGACACTGCTCCAGAAGAGAGTCCTGATTAATGTTCAAACAATCCAGGAATAAAACAAATAAAATACTTGGGCCCACTTTAGCAAAGTAAGACCCAAATATTTTATTTTCACTTGTTGACAATGACAGGAGGCTAACTAACTCTTTGAAGAAGAAAAACAAGACAATCCCTTTCATCTTTGAAAAAATATCCATTTATCTTCTCCTAGTTACATAACAACAGAGAATTCTAGAGAATTGCATCCTGCCTTTCTTCCTTTTTTGGGTCTTAAATTCAAGCTCTCCTTTGAATTATGTCTTCTAACATAGAAGTACAGAACAAAGCAAAACCAGAATGACAACAAAGAAATAAAAAATAATAAAAAAAGACAATAACAACAACAAAATCCCGAGCAGAAACTAAACCACCTTCCAAAATTTCCTGTGTTTTTCTGCCCCTCTGTGTCCAGAGGAGCTCCTTCAACTTTACTTTTAAGTTTTTTATGATACTTAACCAAAGTTCAGATTTAGCCACCTAAAAAATAAGATGCAATTTATACTCTTGAATAGCTTCAAGGTTTATAATAGATGCTAAATAAATTTGACTAAAATAATGAATTCAGATCAAATATACCTGTCCATAACATGACTATTTATTAGCATTCACAGTATTACAGAAGACATAAGCTGGATCTCATTTCATCAGTGTAAACCTGATGATCAATACATCAGAATAACTCTACGGAACAAATCTGGACAGCAAAAAAATTCATATAACGCAGTGAGAATTTTCCTTGCAACAAAGACTGCTCCTATCTATCTATGAACACCCCTGCTAAAGATACTGAAGACTAAATACACAGACAGATCCCTATCGCCTTCCCACACATTTTCCTTCTATTTAGGCTACAAAGAGGATTTTAGATATTTATCTCACAAGGATTAATACATTTCCACTATAAATCTAGCTCCTGTACTGCTATGTAAGTTACTTGAGTGCTCCGTAATCAAAACAGAAGTATAAATTGCAACTGATTAATTCAAGGTGCCGAACTGGAGAATGGACTGCAAAATCTTTCCACAGATTTCAAAGTTATAGCTTTTCAGATACACCCTGCTGTACAGTCAGTCACACTGCAGAGTTCAGATCCAGATTTATTATGTGCTTATGTGCTCTGAAAAGACTTAATCATCAGCTTTTCCTCATAAAAGCCTTACAGTCCCAACTTCATTTAGATGCAGAGAAGACAGATTTTTCAGCAAGACATTTGCCTCTTTCCTGATCCATCCATCCAAGGTTCTGTCTGTTCAGGAAAGGCTCCCTGTTCCAAAAACCACTTAAACCATCATACAGTTTCCTCAGTTTACATATCTATGTGTCAGATGGTAAAAGCCATACTAGAGCACAGACAAAGATTTTATGGTCATCATCTTTACCCAGAATTTCTCTGTTCCATGCCAGGGATTATTCTCTTCCCCTTCTCCTAAATTAAAGAGGAATTTATTAAAACTTTGTACAGAACTAACCAAAAAGAGATCAATCACAGACAGGAAATTAGCTCTGCTGTTTTAATTTATTTTTTTTTTAATAACAAGAATGTTGTCTTTGTCTTTCAAAGCCATTTAGAATTCCAAGAGCATTGGAAATTTCAATTTTTTTTTTCAGCAGAAAGTCCACAAATTTTAACCAATATAGGGTCAAGCTTGGAATCTGTGGCTACTCAGTTGCCTCTTTGCAAAAGCAGTGAATTGCATGATTCTGCCCAAAATCTGTCTGCCTAGACCTTATCCTTCACCAAAGTTTAACCTCTGGCCTTTGCAGGAAACTCTTCCTTAAGCAGTAGCCCTGATTGCAGCAGCACCAGCCTGATCCATCAGTCCATGATGTCAAACCTTGGCACTGAGCCTTGGCTGATGGGGAGCTCACCAGACACCAGCAGCTCATCCGTCTGCTCGGCAGCTCAACTACACCGCGGGCAATCGTTTCTGCAAACCTCCTTCCCTTCCCAGAAATATGGCCAAGTCATCAGTGTACCTTCTGGAATTCCACTGGAGACAGCTATGCTGTCCCAGGGATATATCCTTTGTATGCAGCACAACCTGACCCGTGCAAGGAAACCACAGCAGTTGTTGTGAGACCACCTATGTTGGTGATGTGAATATTGAATAATATCCTATGATAATTGAAAATGGAATATTCTGCATCAAATTCAGCAAGATTATAAAAACACAGCTTTTTCCAGAAAGGAATAAAGATAAAAAAACTAGTAAAGTTATTTTCTTCTTTCATGAAGCTGATTTTTATACACAAATGGTCCAGTTTTCCAGACTTGAAAGTTAATAACCATTAGCAAAGTGGCAATATAAACCTCAAAACAACCCTTCCCACACACTGTCCCCAGCATGAAAATCCTGGTAGTTTTTATTGCCACCTGCCAAATAAACAGTACATTTAATAAAATAGCTCAGTAAAGTGCTGGCTTTGGGTGATCACCCTTTAACCTCTCTTCTACAAGCCGAAGACCATGCTATTCTACATTGACACAACACAGAGATTAGTTTTCTTTTAACTCTCAGTCTTGCTTTCTGTTACAAAAGATAGATGTTGAAAGAGAGAATATTTCTTATATCCTTCAATGTATTTGTTTTGAAATGTGCTTTTAGTTCTCCCTTCCCTGCCACTGTCCACAAACCCACAGGCTTGGATTGTCCCGCACAGTCTCTTTTTCCTCACCTTAGATGTTGCACAGATTTATTTTTAGCTTGTTTTTACATCATCCTGTATGCACTGAAGCCCTTTCATCACTGGATATTTCCTGGAGAATGCTGTGTGTGAACACTCTAACTGTGACCACATGCAGACACTGTAGCATAAGCAGCATGTGGCAGCCTCAGCTACTGTACACAAGATATTTCAGAAAGTCTTTCTAGCACAGTGCATGCACTTTGTCTGCAGCTTCCAGACAGCCTATCATATAGCACTCAAGGCAGACAGGGCTTTTATGGGAAACACATGGTAAGCAAAAGTCATGACCTACTTAGTAACTAGAATTAATAGAAACTTTGAAAACATGAGTCCAGCTACTTTTTCTGTTCCCCTGAGAAGCAGAAGTCATGCTGTTGATGTCAATGAAGCTACAGCAGTGAAATCCTAACATACCCCCAAATTAATACTGCTGAATAGCTTTGATAATGATTACTGGGTAAGGAGAACTTGTATTTTGATTCATTGATCATTTGAACAGCTACATCAAAGCCGCCTCATCTGCAAGACAGATGATATTTGTTCCTCCTTTAACTGATCCAAGCCATTTTTTGGGTGATTCAGAGAGGTTTCTGGTGATTCAGGGAGGTGTCACAGAGCTGTGTCTGCCCTCAGGCTGGATTCTCTAGCATTCAATGGTATCACACCTCCCAGCAATAGGGCCCTCTTGCATTTAGCTGTCCCTGCCCTTGTTACCGCTGAAGATGAATAGATCACACCGACACAGGTTGAGGTGTGGTGAAAGGAAGAGCAGAGTTTATTTTTCCTCCCAGGATTTATAGGCTTCTGACCACGGCCAGGGATTGGATGGTCAGGATAACACTTTCTCACTGCACTGGCCATGAGAGATGCCCATCACAAGACGTGTAACAGAAAGAATGTACACATATCTATGTTTATAGTTACTATCCTGGGAAAGTCCTTAGAAAACTATGTTAGCAAGCTCAGAAGCTGAGTTTTCAGGGCGACATGCCCTATCCCATCATTCCAGCTCAAGGACCCAGGGTGGCACTGGTGGCAGAAAAGGAGAGTACTAAAGGCGATTTAAAGCCTTTAAAGTTTCAAAGGGACTCACTGGAAAGTCAGTCCCAGGTTAAGGGAACACGGAAGCAACACTTGAAGTACTTTCTGTCCAACTGCAGCAGCAGTCTTGACCTAGCCCTTAAGAGTTTTTCCTAAAGCATGTAAATTGTCAGCCTTTCAGGGAGAAGGCAGCTTTCAAACCATCAAGCAGACAACATCTTTTTGCAAGTAACAACAATCGTCCTTTTAGTTTCAACTTTTGATTAAACATCCACTGAACATAGTTTGGTTCCCAAATTATAGGCTTCTGCACGTCCTTGCAGGAAAGGTGCTGAACAGTTTGCAGGCTTTTGAGGAAATAAATACCTTGGGAATGTTGGAAGAATGTACTCTGTAATTAGTAGCTTAGCACTGATGACAAGTTGCAGAACAAAATATTTCTGCAAGTCAAAAAAGGAAATCTAAAATTAATTCTTTGCAATCCAGCATTAGGCAATGATGAAAGCATAAGGTGGGGGCTGTCACAGGCAGAGGAAAAGGGAACAAGGACAGTGGTAACTCCCTGAGCCCAGTTAGAAGAGAGCTGGCAGAATTCCTCCCTTCATGCCACATCCTGTGCTTCTATTTACTTGTGGGGAAAAAACCAAAACCCTACATAAAAACCAATCAACAAACAGGAAAACCCCACAATGTGCATTACTGGAAAGGGTCAAAAATTCAAAAATTGCACAAGATCATTTGGGGGGAGCAGGAAGCTTTCTACTCCCCCATCGTCACAGAGAGAATATAGACTCCCACCAAAACCACCAACTTCCTGCACACAGAAAAGAAAAATCACTCCCAAACATCAGACTGATTTTAGCATAGCAGAGCTTATACAAGGTAATGCTCTGCAGAAGTTAAAAAAGGTTAAAAAAGGGCACCACTAGCCCAAGCAATTTGAAAATGCCTGAAGCTTAATACAGATTTATTCTCCTTCCCACCTTTATTCCTTCTACTAAGGCTGCACACTGAAGATTTGCTTTTGAAAAGAACTTGCCCATCCTCTCCAAGGAATCAAAGCAGAAAGAAATCTTACTGCTGACTTTAGAACTCCATTTAGTTCCCACAGCAACAGGCCCATCACAGACACACACCCCTGGGCAGCCCTTGGAACAGCCTTGCAAGAAATCCAGACCTTGTTTGGAGCAACTGCAAACATGTCAGAGACCAGTGCACTTCCCACAGAGCTGCAGCATGAGAACGATGCCTCTGGACAGTCTAGGGCTTCACCAAACCTCTCACCAGCTGACCCAGTCTGCTTCACCTCACTGGGTGGTGCTCCTCGTCTGACAGAATGAGTCTCCCAAATAACAAATAATAAAAAAATACCCCCCCCACCGAAAAAAAAACAAAACCAAGACAAAAATAAGGCTTTGGAATAGTCCCTCTAAAAAATGCTTCTCAACAAATATCATGATCCCTTTTTCTCCAGTCTCTGGAGCTGCTGGCTCTCAATTTTTCACCCTGTGTCCCTAGGACTCTCAATGCCTTGGCTGATGTGCAGGAATCTGGTGAGACTGATGACACATGTGAATGTGAACTTATAGACATATTTGCCCAAAGACAAATGCTTATTTCTGTAGGTAAAATCAGGATATACCACCTTGACTTTTAGCAATATTGCAGAAATTATGATCACTTCTGACATCTGGTGCCCTTTTACTTTGTTATCTAATTATCCTTCTGTGAAGAAAAAAAATAAAATATTTACAGAAATAAGGCTTTGCGATAATTAATTTAAATGGCCTCAAGTGGAAAATAGTTTTGTCCCATATGATCCACAAAACTCATATTTTAAATGAGAAAAATGTGAACACAAAGGAAAAACAAATTTTCTTTGGCCTTAAATGTATCATTTCTACTGATCAATAGCATACTTTGAAGTTTAATATCTTTGGCAATCATATTTACTGAAGACAGCATAAAAATATTTTAAATATTTAAATGTTTTAAAATTTTCATAATACTGCACTGGGAGGCAGTTTGAAAACACAGGAGAAAGAAGGAAGGCATATGTACTCCAGGATAACTTCTCAAAGACAGACACATTGGCTTATTTTTTTTCCCTAGGAAGTTACTGAATACTCGATCCTCTCAGCAAAACTGTCTCTGGGGATGTTACATCTGGAGGATTTCAAGAAAACGATGCTCAAAAAACCATTCAATGCCATTTCCTCTCCCACCTCACACATGGAAAGACTGCCTTTTCCAGCTGGAAACAGACTTCATCATTTTGTACTTATGGGTCACATAAATTTTTCTGAAGTCACATCAAGAGATACTAACCTTATTTGTTCTTTTAAAACCATTTCAGTTGCTGGGTGGTGGTGTGTTTGTGGAGGCTAGATTAGACCTATTCTGAGAAAATGAAACCTGCAGAAAAAATAAAAAAACATATTAGATTTATTATGAATTACCAAAAAAAAATATAATACTCTGTTCTACTTTCTGATCTGTGTCGAGCTGGCTACTACAGAGAAAAAGAGATGACAGGTATTATTTTACTGAAGGAGCTCAGCCTGTGACTGCCATCCTTGCCCAAAAGTTCTCTATGGAATAGCATCATAATTCAGGTCATCTGAAGATAAGCAAATTCAGAAAGTAGAGAGGAGGAGGAAGTGAGGGGGAAGAAAACATGACTGGAGATGGGACATGTTCCAATTTTAATCTTAAAGCCAAAGTATTTATTGAAATATTTTTACATGCAAAGTTCATTTTTTCACATATCCTTCAAACAGATCTTCACTTGTGTCCTGACCAAAAAATAGGAGGAAAAACATCATGTTTTCCAGCAACTTAAAAAGGGGGGGGAAAAAAAAGAAAAAGGTATTTAGCATGCTGTGTTCTTAGCATGGAATTAATGTTTATCACCATAGCCACAGAGCACAGCATTGAGATGTGCTACTATTACTATCAGGCTAGCTTGTTATTCACACCAGGCACTTCTCTATCACATTCTAAAATGTTGACCCACAGAACACGGGGATGTACAGATTTTTACAGAAAGACTACTGGGATAACTTTTATTAAAAATGGAAGGAACAAAATTGTCAAATAAGGAAAATCTATATTTCTCTATCTTTTCAGTTTCTCCAAGCTCCTGGATGTGGTACAATTGCCCAAAGCAGCTAATCTAGAAAAAAAAAAAAAACATCTTAATGGGATTTTTTCTGCATCAGATGAAGGGTTAGATTTTATACATGTCTTCCAACTGATACTTAGCCCAGATATCATGAGCATAAATACACTACACTTGAGGCTATGCCTTGAGTTATTCAAGACACACATTCTCCTACATGGAACATTCCAGACTCAGAAAAAGTTGTTTTCAAATTGTGATGTGTGTAAAAGCATCAAATCATTTTAAAGCCACCAGTTGCTTCTCTTTTTCTCTTTTTAGGTGTTATTCTACACGGACTTTTGAAGTCTCTGCATTACCCATTCACACCCAGGAAGCCACTTGGATTAAATCACAGATTACTCCTTTCCCACCATCCCTTGGCTGTCTGAAACACAGACTCTCTTCCTAGCACTTAATCATGGCTTTGCAGAGAGTGGGGAGGAGTAGAAAAGCAAGAGCTTAGTGTGAGTCAGAGCAAATACAGAGTTACTGGCTCCAGTACTGGTAGCTCTGCAAGAGGATCTGCCAGTACTTCCCATTTTCCTTTCAGAGCAATTTGGCTCTGTTTACTTCATAAAAGGTGATCTAAGTGCACTGGGTGATTGAGCTTATGTTCTTTGTTTATGAGCTCAGAACTGAAGGGGATGTTTCTTCAGTATTACAGTAAGCAGAGCACTTCCCAAAGAAAGCATTTTTATCTTAAATCACATTAGGTCTCCTAAGCTAGAAAGCACCTTGACGGCTAATGATGCTATTTTGCACTTCCCTCTCTTTTAACTGCTAACAGTAATGTAATAGCAGCTCCAATCTTTTATTCTACCAGGTCACTTAAAATTGTCTACACGCAGTAGCAACACTACTCTACAAAACTTAGAATAAACTAGCAAACCCAAATCCAGCAACAGAAGAAGAAATTTTATCACTTTTCTCCAAAAGACTTCATAGGTCCCAGATCAAGTTATGTGAAATACAGCATTAGACTCTGTGAGGAGAGGGGGGTGACAGCAATCAGAGCTCTGTGAGGAACGTGCAGAATGTTTTTTGCCATCCTTTCTCAGGCAACTAGATTCAGATGTAATGAAAACCCTACTTCCTCTACTGTCATTTAACATCCACAAGGAAATCCAGTTGCACTTCAAATGTTCTCCACTGCCTTCTTTTCTTTAGGTTTTTATTTTGTTGGGGTTTTTTTTGCCAGACTCATTCCCTTATAAATTTGATTTTCAGTCACTTTTGCTGGAGAATTCAAGGTATACTTACCACAAGGGGAACCTTCATCCCTCAATACCAGTAATGAAAGTGCCTTAGGTTCTGCCAAAATATTCAGTCTGCCCTTTCTTCTCAGGGAATCATTTTAATTATTTTCTTCCTGTCACCGACCCAAACTTCTGAACAAAGTCTGATTTGTAGCTCAGATGTTTATAGGGCTACATAATTTTACTGAACTTTCAAGAAAGAATTTATAGGCTCTGTGGAAACTAAACCTTTTCAAATAAGACAGGCCAATGACTAAAGCAGCGCAACAAATTTCTTGGTCTTCTTTCAGAAAGTTTTGTTACTCTTCTGATATCCTCCCCAGACTGTGGGCATACCTCATCTAAAAGTAAAAGGTTTCTCTTTATAAGTGTCTAGCAAATGGAATTTTGCCAGGCCTGCATTGGCTTCTTTGCATCTTATATAGACTGTAGATGGCCCACAGGAAAATGAATGCTTATATGATTTTTCTATCGGTTTTGCTTATGTCTATCTTTTAAAATTGTACATGACAAATAGTTTTCATTATGATCCTTTAATCCAAAGTTATGTCAAGGCTTTTCTACCATATTAAATCTTCAGATAAATTTTTATGGCAACTGCAATCGTGTTTGTTGATTGGTTTGCAATCACAAAATTCGAAGCCACTTACCTTTAAAGAGCCCTGCCTGAAAACTATGTCCATTTGCAAGTGATTTGCAAGATTTTTGACAACACAGATTCAAAGCTGACAAACAGAATAACAGGGTTGTCAAAAGCCTTCCTGGCCAAGATACTTGAGCTTCTCTGAATATTCAGCTGAAGGCTATTATTTTGCCTCACAGTCAGTCGGTTCTTCTACCCTGTTTCCCTCTGCATTTTGATCAAAATCTAGAGGCCTCTTACATCACCTCCAGGGACAACAGGAATTTTTCTTGCTCTTGGAGTGGGCTAGCAGTCAATCTGTTTGGAAGTCTAACCTCGTCCTAAAAATTAAAATTTGAAAGCCTGCAACATTAAACCTTCTCTCAATTCTGCATAGAAATTATTAGGATGCAGATCAACGAAGCCTCTACTCAGAGACATGTTTAACTTTTTCTCATTTTTTTCCTAATTGATTAGGCTATGTAACTCCTAACAAAATAGAGGCTACAATGCCTGTGACACTTTGACCAGTTAGAATAAGTTCAGTTTGAAAGCCCTCTGCATTATTTTGATGGCAATCTCAGTTATCACTGCCATAATAACCAGTAATTCTGAAATGAAGTGATCCAGTTCTCCAAACTCCGCTCTCTCTCTGCTCATGTTAATTGCCATAACTGCTTTTTTAAGGCACGAGCCAAGACACGGTTCCACTTGCAATCACCAAAGTTGTGATTGCCATGTTCAGTGTTACTCAGAAGAGTTTTATAATGCAGAGTGATACAAGAGTTAATTTTGTTTCTGTGTCTTGATTTGACAGCTCTGGAATTTAGTTTTTGTGATGTTTCATTTTCACTCACTGAGCCTGCTGAAGTTCACAATGTCCAATGTCAAAATAGTACAAAGGGAAAATTATTGCAAAGTTCAATTTATAAGAACATCTACCACTGTTGTGACAGTTCCAATTCATGCTGTTGAAATTCCTTTAGAAGCTTGAAAAGAAAATGTGTGACTGGTTGGTCCTTACATGCTGCTGCAATTATTTAAACAGCATGACAATTCTTAAGACTGTTCCATACCAAAGCCTAATTATGCAGCATCTGACCAAAAATTGCCATTTGAGAAAGTTCTTAGAAGTTTCTGAATAAGCCCTATGGTGAACTTGTATTTTGGGTGGTACTTCTGCCACTTATCAGGACCAAAGAAAGTACCACCAACCCTTGACAAAGTGGTAAAATTCATTATGAAATGTACATATTCATGTGTGTAGATATAGATATGCAGATATACACACACGACTATACTTCTCTAGAAGTTTCAGATACTTTATCAAGACAAAGAAAATCAAAAGAATTAACTACTTTCCATTTCTTCTGTCTGTTGAGAGGCTACTTTCTCATTAATTTTTTTTTTTAAATTCTCTAAATTAAAACAACGCAAAGCAGCCTTGGTGAGCTATTTCAAGTATAATGTGCTTCCCCCATTGCTATTAAAAAGCACAGTAATTAAGTCCAACATGATCTTGAAACATATTCCCTACTGTCCAAAACTTCATTATTGTT
The DNA here is from genome assembly GCF_049639895.1 of Pseudopodoces humilis. Lineage (NCBI taxonomy): Eukaryota > Metazoa > Chordata > Aves > Passeriformes > Paridae > Pseudopodoces > Pseudopodoces humilis. The sequence goes on from NC_142205.1 coordinate 41,412,672, forward strand.
CTTCACAACCAGATATCGATTTTTTCCTTCTGTAAACTAAAGCAACAACCCTAATTACTATTTAATGCCTCATAAAGTGATAACAAATCCCAATTGTCCAGTCTTTTAACATGTGCCCACATCAAGTAGTCAGGCAGTCTAGAGTAGAACAAACAAACAACTGAAACAAGCAGTCACCAAAAGCAAAAATCACCAAACGATGGGCAATTTCACTCACAAATGATACAGCATCTCCAAGAACAGTGTATACTCACCACAGAAACCTCAGACAACTTTACAAAACCAGAAATCACCAAATCATGAAGGATGTCTGAAACTACTTCCAAATGCCATCCCAAATTCTTGGGCTACAATGTACTCTCCCCTCAGCCAGCATTAATAACTGGGGCCTCACTCTTTTCAGTGAGCAGTCTGAAGCCACATCACCCCAACACGGAAAATAAGTGAAATAAACACGTCTGGGCTCAACTGAATGAAAACAGACTGAGAGAGCTCCCTGGCAGAGAACCAAAAAGCAGCTTTGGAAAAAAAAGATTACATTGTGGAGGGAATTTGTAGCAGGTGCCTTCACTTACCAGCTACTCAGATCCTGCCAGGTCACCATGGCGCACAGAAACAAAGAAGCTACAAGACCCCGTTCCCAGCGCTTTTTAACTTTGCATTACTTCCCATGAATATGAGAATTCCATTTTTAATGCCTCTTAAAAGACATAAAAGAAAATCTATTTATATCAGAAGGCTCAAGAAAGCTGTGATTATGTCTTGAGGGGAAGTGTTGCGGTGGTTTTGGCTAGATGTACCAAGTGAGAAGTTATATGTTTTATAGATTAAAAAAAGTCTAATCTAACGAGCAAACTACTTGCTGATTTCAGAGGCTCATGAATTAGGAGGGGTATTTTTCATCTCTGGTTTTTAATATTGGTAAGGATTTATTTAAAGGCTTACCAAGAAGAAAAATTCCCAAAGAAGCATAATTTACCCTTGAGAAGAGAGGAGAAGGAGAGTAAAATAATAATGGTTTTCTACTGTAGAGTTCTCAGTGTTAACAGACTTTCTTTAGCTGCAACTTTACCTACTGCTTCATCCTTTCTAAATTAGATTCCCCAAGTGAAAATAAAAAAAAAAAAAAAATAAAAAAAAAAGAGTGGTGTAATACTCTTCTAAGATCACATGTACAGTTCCATTAGTGAATGAAAGTTCAATAATCAATAAAGCAAAGGAGGAGATCAATATTTATACTATGTAAAATTATTTGGCTCTGGGACAAACAAGGCAAGAGCTTCACTAATTATGTAATTATAGCACACTTATTATAAAGCAGTGAGATAACTTATACAGGAACAAAGAAATGGTTCTGTGCTAAAACAAGCAGTACCTAGTATGGGGATAGCCCTTCACAATTTGCATCCTTTGTTATTATTCCTAAATTATGTTGAATGAAAGCAGTATTTGGACCAGATCAACTCCATATATGAAAGTTTTTTCCGAGCCAGATGATACACACAAAAGCCAGGATTCCTCTCTCCCAGACAATTCTGCATTCCAGCACTTTACAGTATTGCTAACACATGAGCACTACACACACCAAAAAGAAAGTCACCCTCCTCTAGAATATACCTGCTGACCATAACCTAGATCCACCTTTCTTCTTGCCTATGGTATGTTTACTATGAGTCTCAGGATGCCTCTCCAACGCTTTCTTTTTACCATTGCTTACTAGGAATAACATAAGCTACCACCACCAAATACAAGTACATAAATCAAACTTACGACTTTCCAATGGCAAATGTTTTGATAGTGCAAGTCTTCGCTCCTGCTAATCCAAAAAACAACATAGAAGAGGAGACTGAGAAGAAAAGCCTTTCCCATATCTAGGCTGGAAAAAACTATCCCAGCCTGTAGCTTTCATCAGCAGTAATCACCATTAACTTCTGGCACCTGAGTTTAGACTGAGAATGAGAAATGAAAAATATTGCAACCCTTCACATCTTTTTAAACTGTGGTAGTTTTTCTGCACAATTTCTGGTTCCTAACCATTACTAAAAATGAAGTTAAGCAGCTTCAGGGAGATAAAAACAATTCTTACATACCCACTGAGACTTTACACAAAGAAATATTTCAATTTTACTTTTATGAGGAATATGGTTCATAAGAAAATGAGAGATTGTAGTGAGTGTTTTGTTTGTTTAAAAATAAACATGGAATAGAAAACAGCAGATGTCTGGGCAAAGGAAACAGCAAAGGTAATGCAACAGCTTTAAGTAAGGCTAAGGCTATAGTTAGGCTGTGGTGATTACCAAATTATCCTAAAAATATATCACTAACATTCAGGATTTCTCTTTTATATCAATTCAGTATCATATATTCTAAGAGAAAATTTGATCCACTATTGCTTACTTAGGAGTAAATTACATTACTAATATTTTATCAATACATTGCCCTGCACTATAGTCATATATTCATTTTTCTCTTTATTTTAGTACACATCAAAAAATCCAAGATAATAGCCGTATTTACCAAAAGCGAAAAGGAAACAAGATTGTAATTAAAAGCAACAGCAATAAGAGAAGGAACACACAGCAGAAATTTAATCATGATATTTAGAGAAAAAAACTATTCACTGCAAATCTTTACTACTATGGATTATCAAGGAATAAATATAGGCAGATGACAGAAGTGATTACAACATACTCCCTTCAACAGAAAAATTACTTTCCAGAGAGCCAAGTTAGAATATCCATTATTTGTAAATCTCAGAACAAGGCACACTAACATGAGTTCCTAGAAGAATTTTAAGAAAGAGTTTAATCTGGTAAACTAATCATAGTTTTCAAGTTGTCATCTGCATAGGCATGCAAAGGAGGGTCAGCATGCAAGCGAGAAACCTTCCTTTCTTTCTTTCTCTCAGGGAGAGAGAGCTGGTGGAGCTGACCTCCTTCAGCTGCTATGGATACAAGTAAAATAACCCCTGCACATCTTGTCCTAGAGAGTTCAACTCAACATCTTGAGCATATGCAAGATTCACTTACAGCAAAGAACAACTGCATTATCTGCTAATACTTGGTTTCTGGTTGTGGAGACACTTGTGTATCCAGGGGCCTTTGCAAGCACCAGCTTGAACAGCACCTGAGATACCTAATGAGATACCAACAAAGACCATCATTTATTGATTCAACTCATTTTTATCAACCCTGAGCTCCTGCTTGCATGCTATTTATGAGTATTAGAAGCTCTGCAGCCCACACTACCTGATTATGACACACTTTTTCTGTAATCTGTTCCCTAAGCAAGGTCTCTCCTTATCACATCATTATATGTAATAAAGGGTGTCTGCATCATGCCTGTGGAGCTGAGTTCTCCAAAGCCTCCATTGCAGCTTTGCCTCAGAATGGCCTGTAAGGTGCAGGAGTGCTGCTGAGCCAAGCCAGAGTGCAACAGAAACCAAGCAATGTATTCAGGGATGTCTTGGAATGATATTCGGTAGCACAGCAAATCTAGTTTGTGTCTTGAATTCTAGATGTAGTCCTACCCATGGAATTTGCTTTTTCTTCTCTGATTTTTCTGACTGGTGAAATGCTGGGTAATCTTAATTTTCTCTTTAGTAAAAGGAAAAAAAAAAAAAACAACCAACCCCCCCCCCCCCTCCAAAAAAATACCCAAACAAACATAAACAAACAAAAAACCAATAGCCTACTACCTCCATGCTTGAAACATGTGTAGAATGCAATAAAGACTAAGTTTTAATTAATTTCTAAAATAATAGTGATTTATACTATTTTAGGAAACATACAAAATTAGGGACAGAAACAAAGTATTATTTGACAAAAATACTTCTCCCAGTTTTCACAGCTTTTCAATTTCTTATAAATTTGTCTCCTAGTACTGTTTAAAGCCTGCTGTGTGATATGCTGGCTCTGTTCTGTTAAGAAAATTACTGAATTTCACACCTTATACACTATCATGTCACAGTGAACCAAACTAGAATTAAAAATAAAATACAGAATTACTGCCCTATGAAGCGTTTAGGAGTCTCTGTCTTTCCAATTTTCTTTAATGAAGTGGCATGGATCAGATCAGACATAAACCCATTATTTGTTTTAAGTCACAGAACAACAACCTACACCAACCTTCCAGCAGAGTCTCAGCAGTGTCTCTGTGATATGGTAAACATACTTGAAACATGAAAGCTGAAATATGATTGTGTCATGTAAAGAGTGAACATGGAGAGGAATGTAGATCTCTTCAATAGAACTATTCAAGGAGGGAAAATGATTTTTGTGTTTCCCGTAGGACTCCTTTGTTTTATCCAGCCTGTGAGTGGCTCTGCTGAGGGAAGTCTCATCTTCAGGCCACTGCTGATGGCTCCTATTCAGTGATCACAGTACCACTGGGAGAGAGCACCTCAGCAGGCCTGATGGGAGGAATTAACATTAGTGCATTTTTATTCAGTTGGGAAGATCAGGATTAGAAAAACAGGCTCACAACCATAAAAATGTCACTCCTGTTGCTGCTTGGCAGCTGCACTCTTTTACTTGATCTCATTGCTTTTTGGCAATAGATTTCTTATGCTACAGCTTTTATTTTTTCTTTTGGGACTTTCATGGCAGGCCAGTATTTTCCCCTGGCATCAACATCTTACTACCAATCCATTATCCATTACCTCCCTGGCACGTGCAGAATTCAGAAAACCTTGTCTGGGATCTGGCGCTCTACCCAGTGCCTGATAAATGCTATAAATGTTATTTCTTCTCTTGTGGTGCAAATTGGAAAAATATGGTTACGCAAGCATGACACTGTCCTCAGCAAAGGCTGCTTTTCAACACAAAATCCTCCAGAAAGAACTGAAATAATTTAGTGTCTCTAAAAGAACCACTAAAAGAAAAGGGATGAAAGAAAAAGTGGCAGTTTCCCTGGAGATGTTTGATTCTCTGAAGACACCAGAAGAGCTTATATTTTGAAAAAAAAAAAATTCTCATTATAAAAAGTTTGAAACTCTGCCTTTAAATCAGTAATGCGTCATCCATTTCTAAGTGGACTGAACTTCAAAACCAAAGAGGTTCCTTTGAAGACACAAACCTCGCCGCAACTTTGTCATGAGTGCAGAAAAGTAAAAGAAACAAAGATAAAAGCACAGAAAATCTGGATTACAGATAGAAGTGTTGCTGTCATCATCTGACTAGATGTGTATGTGCTCATGGTAGAACACATTTTACTCCCATTAGTTTGCACATTAGGTTGCTCTGGACACCAGCTAACAACCATATCTATGCATGAATAACTGAAATTAATTGCAATAATAAGACCTCTACTTAAAGGAAAAAAAAAATACTAATGAATAGGCTGAAAATTCTCCCTGATGTTAATAAAAAATGTGAAAATGTTACTTTTTAAGTATTTTGAAAACTTGCATTTCAAGTGCTCTTTCCTGTAATACAGGTGCCAGGTTCTCTTTCCTTACCAAATACCATATTCTATTTATGCAGTTATACTGGAGAAAATAACACAACATGAAATAGTCCAAGGTTAGCCACCTACTGGGATTAAAATAGTTACCAGTAAACTAACAGCAGTGCATCTGTGAAGAAGGCAGTGAAAAAGCTATCCTGACTTAAAAATTGCATTCATGTTAGAAGGTTTGAAGCACAGGTACTCTGGAGAATAAATGCTTTGGTTCCCTGTAATCCAAAATAGGTGTATTTGAATAACATAGTATTTGCTCCCTATGTTATCACATATTTGAAATTCTCAAATTCTGATGCTGCTGTTGTGAATCCCCCCATCAGATTTTGTAATCATCTGTTCTTTGGAGTCCTTAGGATGCTCTGAAAGCATAGTCACTAGTGAGACCTCCATAAAAAGGCTTGGGATGACACCAGATTTAGGAGAGGCTTCGCTTCTTATTTTACACAAAAATTCAGGTATTTAGTGCTCACCTAACACTTTCTGTCACTCTTCTGCCCAAACTAAAATAGTCATTGAAGGGTGGCAGGAGACAGACATGTACAGATAGAAACACCCACACCATCAAATATGGGAAATAGATAAGCACACTTTAGTTTCATAACCACAACACTAAATCATGTCAAGGAAAAGAGAGGTTTAAGTGACACCTGAAATCAGCATTTACTTCTACAAAATCTAGCAATTCCAATCTGAGAGACTGGGAAATAATGCTCCCAGACTGCCCACTTTACCTGACATTTCTTAAGACATGACTGAAATAACTTCAAGCCCTTCTAAGCCATTTTAAGTCAAACAGAGGGTAATTGAAATAACATCACTTTCATTCTAGTAAATATCTCCACTGCTGAACTTTTGTGAAAAAAATTCACCTAAGTGTATAGCTCCAAAGTGCTCTAATAGATTGGCATTTCCTTCAAAGTCAACAGCTACATGCCAAGCAACCAGGGTGCAGAAATCTCTTCTTCCAGTTTAGCTACTAGACTACATCCATTCAACTTACTGGATGCTACAAATACCATTCTGAGGCACTTTACTTAATCTGGGATGCTGTTTTTTTGTTTTTTTTTTTTTTTAAATAACAAAAAAAAGATACACAAAGGAATATTTTTATAAAAAATCTTGTACCCTAAGATGAATGCTACACACACGAGACCCTGGCAAGATTCTTACGGAGATGATGTTCCATTCTGAAGTATTCTGCTTCACCCTTGAACAGTGATACACTCACTTTTTATCTCTGACACTCTGAACAGGGAATCTTTCCTCTCTCTAAGCATGGATATGCATCAATGCCCTGACCATCAGCAGAGTTCTAACTGCTCTGGAATGCTGTAGCATGGCATGTACTCTGTGATTTGAAGCATGGTACCTCTCCTCCTAAAAATGTGAGCTGATGCCTATCTGATTAAATACTAACTCACTAGATGTTTAACTTTCTGCTACATAATGTGAGTTTTTTGGTCACTCTATGGATATCTCATACTCTGTGACAGTTACAGTGGCAGAGCATGACTGGTTTTGCATATTATTTGAAAAAAGCAATTTGATTGTGAAGCTAAAAAAACATACACAACATTAGCAGACTTAAGGGGAAAAAAAATTCACCGTAACACACAAATCAGTACACCAATCCTATTTTTGAGATTTAGTAGAGAAAACAACAGGGAAGTAAATATCAGGCAGGTGGATCATTTGACTGGGATTAAAAGCAACATAGTAAATTCTCAACTAAGTAAATCATCCCAGTAGCTGCCAAACATTCTGGCAGGAACGATAGGAATTTATAAGTAAATCTAAAAAGAGTAACTCCATTAAAAAGTAAAAAGAAATCAGGAAAGGGTTATCCTAATACAGCAAGCTTAGTCTCTCTGGCACCACAGATTCAAATGCTCTCACTGATTCAGCCACTTCAAGTGCCCATCAGGGGAATAAATTGAATGTTGTGCATGCAGTTGTGACTAAATCTTACAGAATGACAGCATCATAAAAAAAGTAACAAAATAAATCTATTTTTGTAAATTTTTTGCATTAATATTAACAATCTGGTGAAAACTTTTTTAAAAATAATGGTTTTTTCTTTGCTACTGTCTAGCATTTTTATCATTATGCTGCCACCTGTTCTCATTCACAGAGAATGTGTCTGCTCTTGAAAAGTGTCTTATTCCTATGAAGTGAAGTATTCTGGATGAAACTGCAATAGAAAATAAAATACTGTCATTGTTACAAAACTTACCAGTCTGAACAAGATTTTCATAGGAAAATTTACAGGAAACATTGCAAAAGTGAGAAAATCAGAAATAACTGAAAATTAAAAAAGCAAGAAAGGAGCTCTACATATGTGGGAAAGAAGAACAGGAGTATATCACAAGTAATGTCAGGCATGGAAGTGAATAAATTAGATTTTTGTCACAGGATGTTCTCAATATCGAAAATCTAGTTACAGTCACAATTCTCAATTCAATTTATTCCTTTTTATCACAGGATTAATTGTATGACTATAGTGAACCAATAAGCTAATACAATAAATTCAAGTTTTATTTTCCTTTCAGTCTCAAAAAAGTTGCAGGTCTGACCCTTTCAATCTTTCTTTTACATATTAGCACCTATACATTTTGGGACAAAACTGTGGAAGACTCTAAAGTCATGACTCAAAATAGGACATCAAAGTGGACAAGGAAATGTAAACTGATACTAGAGGGACTCACTAAAAAAAGGCAAATATGCTGAAGCTACTATTCTGATACCTGTTTTCAAGAGCAGCATGTCACACTCAGGATGTCAGCAGAAGAGCTGTATACAGAATTTAGAAGGTTAGCAGAAAGCAAAAGATTTGTAGAAGCAGTCTTCCCCTCCATAATTGTAAGGAGATAGAAATTTAACAATTTGTTCTTTTAAATACAAAGACAGCAACATTACAAGCCACATACCTTCACATATTAGATATGTCAACTGTATCCTGGAAAATGCCACAGTCTATAATTAACTGTTTTGTTAAAATTGTTCCATGACTTGTGTCTTTATTGAAGTTTTGACAGACAGATAAGCACACCATTAGTATACAAAAAAGTGTATATTGTTTTTATTTTTCCCATGCTCACAAGTCTGTTAAGCTGGCCTATGTTTGCTGATTAGACTCAAATATCTGCAAATCAAATCTTCATCTTCACATCATAGAAACAAAAGCAAGTGTCATTTTTTTTCCTGTGGTATGCCATAATGAGCCAGAGTTACTTTCCAGAGGAGAATAACTCTTGTCAGCTACTTAGTAAGTACCTCACTGATGACTCAGTGACCTTCCTGGTGCAGTGCAGCATGGAGACTTCCTTGGTGTGCATTTAGGATGGCCACAGGTTGTGGTTTAACCAATGTGACTCACTTGTGGTTTTGCCAGTTGTGAGCAATGTAAGGTCATTCTAAATGAGTGCTAATAAAACCTAACAACAATTCACATTCATATGAATTCTCTATACAACACATAGCATATTGGAGAAATTACTTCTCAATGTTTAAGTAATTTTTGGAAGAAATTATGCAGCTCTCTGTGTCAGCTGAGATCTATTTTATGGAAGACAGGACTAGGAGAGGTGGTAAAATGGTTGTGTTATACATGTTTGTGCCCCTCTAGCCTTGGGACTAGTGGATGCAACCCTGGCTTGTGCCAGGTGCTAATATTTGTGCCAAACCAGATCTGCTTTTCTGCCAGTGGACAGGAAATTGCTGTCAAAGGAACTTTTACAGTACTCTGTTTTCATAATGGGAACTCATAAACATCAAGGAATACCTTTGAGCCTGAATAAACATGGTGAAATGTTGTCTCCACTGGGATTTTTGCCACAGATATCAGGGGAGGCAGGATTTGAAACTGCTGTGTTTAAGACTGCTTTGCTTCAGAGGCTGCAATTCCTGTCCAGAGATTGTGAAGGTATAGCAGGAATGCCAGGTTGAAAAACAACACTCCTTTTAGTGTGATGAGAGATCTTCTTGATTCAAAGAGGTATGTCATTCTGGGAGCTTTTATTCACTGCCTGCAGCTAACACTGCTCAGGTAAATGGCAGCCAACTTCCTGAGGACTCTGGAATGCATCTCACTGAATCCCACAGACTCATGGACATTCATGTTTCTCAGGTGGTCATGAACCTGATCTTTTCTTACTATGGGAGGGACATTGCTCCCCATCCTGCCATCCGTCCACTTGAAAGGTGTGGGAAGAGAAGCTGCCATTGAAGACTCAGCCAAAAAAGTTGTTGAGTACCTCAGCCTTCTCCATCTTTACCAGTTTGCCAGTATCATTTATCAGGAGGGCACACCCTCTTTGACCTTCCTCTTCTGGTTTACATACCCATAGAAGCCCTTCCTGCTATTCTTTGGCAAGTACAGAACCATGCCATACATCAACCCTATGCCCTTCCCAAGTCACCTGTCCACTGCCTGTGCATTTGCTTCTTTCCCTTCAGTCTGACTAGCAGTTCCCTACTCAACCATTCCAGTCTCTTGCCTTCCTTGCTGAATTTCCTGGTCCTGGGAATTGTGAGTTCTTGCACTTAGGACTACCTTAAATATCTGCGAGCTCAATTTCACTCCTTTGTCCCTGAAGGCAGTCTCTCAGGGGATCCTCCTCCTATCTCCTTAAAGAGCTAGAACTTTACCTTCCTAAAGTTCAGGTGCCAAACTTTAGTCCTTATCTGACCCATATCCTTTAGGATGGAAAACTCTACCAACTCCACCAGGCTGCCTCCAAACTTGACATCCCTGATTTTGACCCTTATGTTGGTGACCATCAGTTTCAGTACTGTATCCCCTCTGGTAGAAGTCTGTGGATTGCATGGAATTATTTTTCAATAATTTTTCTTCTGCCTTAGAGAACTGTAAAAGATTAAATAAATGTGAGAATTCAAGAAAAACCATTTAAAAGCCCTGATACAAGGTCTGCAACTTTGATGGGAAATATATTTTGTTCTGCAGCATGAGTATTACTGTAAGATAATATAAAAATGTGCCAATTTTTTCTTTTATTCAACTCAATATAAATCAAGAAATTTAAAAGCACACTTCTTAAATTATACACATTCAGCCATAAAGGAAAAACATCCCATATATTTAACATATATTTTCATATCACTATGGAAGAAATATTCAATGGTCTCTTTGCCAGATAAGCACTTTTTTAGGAATATGCTTTACAATTAGACACGGGCATTGTATTTTAAGTCTTTCAAGAAGAAACTACAATTATAAGTTATGATAGATACATAGGGTATTACTGGCAGCAGTGGCACGTCCTGAGAGGCCTTGCTAAAGAATAAAATTCACACATTCTGATCGGCCACAACTGATGACATGTCACTTAACTGTTAAAAACAGTCAGCAAGACATAACTGAAAGCAATTATTTCACTTAATTAGTGAGCCTGGTGAGAGAAACCTCACATCTATTTTCTTTATCAGAATTATTTTTAAAAGGTGAACATGGGTTGACAAAGACTTACAGCAGTAAAACAATAGAGTATACTCTAGAAGAACAGTCAAGATGAACAAGAGAAATGGCAATTCATTTCTATTCTGTTGTGAGAGACATTAAGGTCACACACACACGCTTCCATTGACCCCTAAAACAACTCATCTAATCCCATGCCAGCAATATTGAATCATTCAAATAATGTACTGTCTATCAGAACTTTCAATGGACCATGTCATCTGAAACCTTGATTTAGTTGATGAAATTAATGGGGGGAAAGAGGAGATGCACATATCAGTGGCCTGCAACAGTCTAGGGAAAGAACAACTTTTCTGAGTCACAGAAAATGCACAGCCAGTCCTGTACCTTCAACCCCCAGCTAAGGCATAAGGGAGGTGTATGTGGAAACACTTTACTGGCATATCCATCCAGTTCCTCAAGAATTTTTCTAAGTCAGAAGACTACTTCATTACAGAATAATCTTACAGAAATATTTTTAGACTTCAGTCTATATTGTCATTCATATTGCTGATATACATATTTTGGCTTACTTTCAGTTAACTTTGCAATATTTATTTTCAAATTATTTACACAGTTGTAAAAGCCACCACATTAAGTGGAAATCTGATTAAGCAGAGGACACCAGCACATCATGATCTGGTTGAACGATCTGGGATTACTAAAATAACAGCATTAAAACATGAATACAGGTGTTGGTATTACGGGTGTATACAAAGTGAAGCCCAAATATCCTAGCTTATTTTAGGTTCAGTAAACTTGCAAAAGATCACATACTTACCTGAACACTGACTTTCTGTTTGAGCTTACTTTTTAATTCCACTCCCATCACATGCATGGAAGTTAATTTTATTTCCCTAAATTGATTAATAAATCCCTAACGGTTTTATGTTAGAAGGAGAAAATAATGTAGTATATGTTATCAGTCATGTTATTATTTTTCCAGGGCAAAACCAAGAGGTGGCAAAGGTTAATGTCCCATTATGCTGGGCATAGTGAAAAAACATGCACAGTCCGTGAGCTTACAGGCTTCACTATTGTAATGGAATACAATGCAAGTGACAGAAAAAAAGGCAGAAAGTACTTACAAGAATATGAGTCACACCAAAGGTCTGCCTATTTCATACTTTGCTCCTGAAAGAGATCAAAAGTGGAGGTCCAGGAAGGGCAAAAGAACAGAGAAAGTACACACAATACTTTGCCTGAATTTTCTTTCAGCCCTAAATCACAGATGTCACAGTTCCAGTGTTTCTAAACACTCTGATTACTGTACAAAGAGAACAAAGATAAATTCAAAATCCCAATGCTTTCAAATCACCAAGCTAAAGTTTAGGCTTTCAAACATTTATATTGATCCTCAAAAGCATTTTCATATACTTCATCAAAGCTTTTGGAAAACATTGATTAAAAGTACCATCTCAGTTTTTTCTGAACAGAAGCACATTGCAGTCATTGTTGACATAGGAACGTAATATATCACATGTTATTCCGACTAAATGTTGATTAATGAAATTATTCAGAATCATAGAATGTTTTAGGTTTGTCATAGACCCTGCAAAGCTCATCTAATTCAAACCCCCTGCAGTGAGCAGGGACATCTTCACCTAGATCAGAGCCCAGAGCCATGGAAAACCTGACCTTGAATGTTTCCAGGGACCCTCTCACTGTGGCATAAGGTCATTCCCTGGGGTCCTCTCACTACATGCCCTTGTAAAAAGTCAATCTCCAGCTCTCCTGTAGGCCCCTTTAGGTACTTGAAAGTGCTCTAAGGTCATCCTGGAGCCTTCTCTTCCCCAGGCTGAACAACCCCAGCTCCCTCAGCTTGTCTCTGTAGGAGAGACGTTCCAACCCCCTGATCATCTTTTTTTGTTTTGTTTTTACAGGTCCTTCTCATATACACCCTTAGGAAACTGAATTTATTTAGATAACTTTTGCAAAACTATTTAAAGGGCTTAGCAATCTAAGTGAGATACTTTTGAAAATCTTATTTCTCAGAAGAGACAATACCATGCAAATTGAGAGGGTTTTTAGGTAAGAGCAGCAGGACCTCGAGGTAGCACAGAAAATGTATTATAATTTTGAGAACTCTAAAGGAAATCAGAAAAAGTCAACACTATACAACTTTAGTTCAGATAGATTTTATAGTTCTTTTATCTGGACATGCTTAAAGAACTTCAAAGTGTTCTTTTGTACCTTGATAAAGACTAACAAAGCACCTTATCTGTGATTATCAGTCTAGCATCATTAATTTCAGATATTCCAGTAAGATCTGAAAATTGCAAGAGGAAAAAGAAGTTACTGAAAGAGCTTGTGGATGCACCTGAGACTGCACAGATTTGTGCAACTTTCCAGAAGTACCCTATGGCATAGCAAATTGATTCCCACATGCTCCTCAAATCCTCTACTGTTCATCAAGGCCACAAGATAACACTGTCCATATCTGGAAATTAAATCAGGTGTAGCATACTAATCTGGAAATCACTAGTTTCTGATTATAGTTTTAACAGGTTTCTTTTGCGCTCCTGAATTTTAATAATTATTAGACTGTAAGCCTCGGAATTCAGCTTGAATGAACATTGAGATCAAAAGGGTGAGGATGTCTGAAATTAAAACAGATATAATACATGCTGCAAAAGAAAAAAACAACCCAGACATAAATAAAACTTCTTTCTTCTCTAAAATAATGCTATTTTTTTTCTACTGCTGCTGGCAACCAGAGTACATATTCCCTTGCTCCCTTCAGAAACTCCCACTTCTCTGCTCTGTACCTCAGGATTATGGTAAATGGGTTGCAAATATCTCAGTATTAGGTTCAGCTATAAAAACAGCCATTTAATTCACAAATGCAGAGGCTACTCAATTTGAAATATGATCTTTCTGCTTCTAGGATGCAGATTCAAAGCTACTGCTCCTCTGTGTATGTGCATGTGTAAGTAAGTGCATGTGTAAATGCCATACTGTTCGCTGTCCAGCGAACGAACGTACAGCGAATTGGCAAATGCAAAGAGGGTTGCTAATGAGGTAACTCCCCTGAGAAACAAATATACTGCCTCATAACTCAGCCCTCTCTTGGCAGATTTCTCCATAAATCTGCGGAAATCAGAGGAGCAGCATCACGAGACAACATCAGCAGGGAGAAAGGGCTGTTGTGTGGTCACATTCTAAAGCAGAGGAAAAGTGAGCCATGTTAGATGTGAGCAGCTGTGAAGAGGCAGTAAGATGCAGGTAATAAGTGCCACTTCTGTGGGCTCATTCTCCAGACTTCTCCATATTTTGCACAGGTCATTGCTGGTCTGACTTTTTCAGCCTTACACGGATGAATGCATTAATTTCTTATGAGAACTTTGCATAAACTGTGGTTCCAATTTCATTGAAACTGATGTCTGCCAAGAATAATATTTTACTGGTGCTAAAGGCTCTGATAACTTATATTTTTCAGACCATAATTTATATGTATCGCAGATACATATTATCTCAGAGAAAAAATAGGTTTTCTGTTTTAATCAGTACTAAATCAATGTTATAAACACAATCAGAAATATTTATTAATTTTCACTAAAATGTTTCTTTGATCTTAAAGTTAACCAAGGTATCTGGATTTACTTTGTAAGGTTTAAAAGTCACAAAAATTATAAAATATTGAGAACTGACTTCCAGATTATTGTTTGAAAGAAGAGACAAGGTTACTGTACAAGAAAGGCAAAGCATTTCTTATGAACTTCAGGCAATTGGGTTGTAGGTTGGTGCCAAATTGAAGCTTCAAAACCAATCTAAATCTCACAAGTCTATAGTCTTGTAATCTCCTGCTTTATTGTCCATCATCCTGTTTCTGTGTCTTGAAAGTTCCAAGAAAGCTAGTTCATTTGGCTTTATTTCCTAAGGCACAAATCAAGATTTAGTCCAAACTTGTCAAAGCAGAAATTTTTAAGACAACAATTTTCCCCTACAGACATCCAGAATTATGAAAAATATACTCTAACTTTTCACTAATGACAGTTGAGAAAAATACAGTGCTGTTTCTGCCATAGTTTGCTCCTCTGTCAAACATTGTCTGAGTACACTCCATACATATCCATGCGTGCTTCCTAAACAGCTTTGGAGCTCACAGTCTGATCTCAGCGGAAATGAAACAAAAGGACATTGATCTCAAAGATTATTATGTTTCCATACATTTTGCAGAAATACAAAACTGAGGATTGAGATCAGATCCTGTAAGTTTGTGGCTGAAGGAAAGGAGGAGTGCACAATTTTTATGATACCTAAGAATCTGCATGCCAGCAGTTATAAATATTCAGTCGTAAGAAAAGCCACAGGATTTTTATACCTTAACAATCAAGGCCAAACAACCACAAGGCACCAGTCCATAGGAAATGGGGCTTCATTCATGCTGCAGCTCTACATGCCACTTGTTAGTTATATTACTTTTTCATCAGTTAAACTTGGATTTACAGCCAGGGGGGCTGAAGCCAGTATGTAAGAAATCCCAGCCTCCATTATTAACACAACAGAGTGCTGTGCATTTGTCTGAGATTTCTGATATCTGAGCTCCAGCCGAAGTGCCATGATGAATGGACACTGCAGCCAGTACCTGCACAACTCAGTCTCAGGACCCCTCATGCTTTGGGTTTACTGTAGATGTTTTGTAGATTCACAGGAACATGCCTCTCCTTATCTACCAGCTAAGATCAGTGGGGATGGAATTACTTTAAGCAAATTCAAGTAACGAAAGCAGTCACTCATTTCCAGTGTTCCACATACAGATTCACATACAGATAAGAAAGAACACCATTCTCCACCAGTTTGGTGACTATTTGGAATGGATGGAAAAAAGGCCCATTTTGAAGGTATGTTCATTGGGAGCAGCAGATTTCATAAACAGAGGATGGTGGAGAACACTTGTAAAATGATCATGTTCTATACAGTGTTGTGAGCAGAATGAGTTCTCAGCTGGTTAGATTAGGCTGTGTGAAAGTGCTGCACTAAGGTAGCTGGGATTTAATTGAACCAGGAGTCTCTTTTCCTGGCTTTTGCAGGCTAACACAACCAAAGGGAGCTCAGACCTGCCTCCGCGTGCCAGTGCAGGCATGTCCTCCCTCACATATTTGTAGTGTGATTTTAGGCAAGCTATAATCAGTAGAAAATGGGTGGGTCTGGAAAAAGGTTAGAACTTGTCTGGAATTTTTGGTGAAACATCAAGAAATTCTAATTCTTCAAAACACAGCCTTTTTGTGGAAGGAAACTGATATTGAAAGGGAAAGCACAGGAAGATAATTCAGACTGAGAGGCAAGTGTATGGCCAAAGGTGAAGACCTAAAAACCTAGATAATCATGAAACCAATTAACAGCAGTTTTCGCCTGTTTTCTTAGGCAGACAGGTTAAGAAATCTTTGGGTTGTAAACAGATACAGCACAGCTGTAAGAGCCAAATGACAGTTAGGAAAGCAGTAAATGTAATTTTTGACTTTTGCAAAAATCAGAAGTAGAAAATCAAAATATGTGCAATAGCCCTGCTTTGGCTACATAGGTTTTGGAAAGTCAACTTGCAACTATCTGAATTCACACATCAACTTTACTACAAAGATACATAATAGTTCAGCAGTTTGTAAAGCTACTGAAGCTCTATCTGCTGTGAGAAACTGTTCAGAACAGAGCCCTTCTCTCAGATGACATATTCAAGTATCCTTGACTTTGCATGAGTTGTTGGACAATAGGAATATTTTTTATGGGTATGCTCATGCAAAATATACATCTAGCCTATTATCCTCAGAATCTGATTCACAATTATTCTATAAAAATTATTAAAATCCCCCAACCAAAGCAACCAAACAAAAAAATTTAAAGGATTTACATGTGAAGTGTAAAGGAAAAATTTTTCTAAATTTATGAATTGCTCTAAACTTATTCATATCTTCCAACTCCCAACTAGATCTTTCAGTGGTAGCTTCCTACCTAATTTACCACATTCCCTTATTAATTATGCAATTGATATTTCAGTAAGGCTATTAATATTTAAGTTGTATCAATGAGCAGATTGATTGAAAACAGATGTCATAGCTATAGCCCTAAATAACTCACAAAATATTTTACTCTAAGCCAGCTTTATACAGCTCTAGATAATGTCCAGCATTCTAGTGTGAGATATTTAGTTTCTCTGTTGCCAAAGCACTGTCATATTCCTGGGAACCCATGCACAGCAATACACAAACAGATGAGAACCAGGATTTAAATGAAACATTAGCAAACAGGATTTTTAAACTTACTAAATGAAATAAATAAGAAAGGAACTCAATCCTGTTGCTTTTGTTAATATGCCCTTACATTTAATATTTTCATTCTGAAGTATTTTTAGATTGTCATGTTTCTAACTCTTGACTTTATTACCTATTTAAATTAACCTGCAATAGCTAATTTCATATTAACAAATAGGGTAGAAGTAAAAGGTAAGATCTAACGGGCTAAAAAGTACACATTCATTAGCAAGCTTCAGATTTCTGAGCCCTACTTGTTTGTTGTACAGTATCATATAATTGTAAAGAAATTTAGGAAGGGAAATAATGTAGATTCAAATTCAGGATACAAATATGAAGCATGAAATGTCTGGGAATGGCCTGAAGAATGTCAACAAGTACTAGCTTTTAATCAGAAAAGTGGCCCCCAACATTTTGCATAGAGTTAAGCACAAGCCTGAAGACTTTATTGTAAGAACTGAACACAGTATCAAGCTTTTTCAGATGTTTGTCAAAGAAGAGAAAGCTACTGAAGAAAGTTTCTGTCCAGAATTCTACTGGAAGGCTAAGCTTACTGACAAGATTTGCCACTCTAAATGCAAAGGTAGAACACCAATGCTCCACAGATCTGCTCTGGCCGGAATGCTTTTGCTGAATTGATTTCTTAAGAGGGGAAAAAAAATCTTTGGTGCCTATTTTCAAATTTCTGCCCAAATGACCTAGAACTACACACAAGAGTATGTTTTGGGAAAAAAGAATACATCAAAGCACAAACATAACTCTGTGTGTGTACAGAAGTCTGGGTTCTTCCTCCATTTTAAAACTGATCTTACTTATAAGGAACATTTAAAGTCTCCTTGAATTTATAAAAAAATTTATTTTCTTGAAATGTAAGTCCACAATTCAAGTTTACTGTTCCACTAAAACCCAATGTAAATGAGGTTCAGCCTTATAACTCTTTTTAAAAGTACATCCTGGTAATTTTGTAAATGTCCAGTAAAACTGTACGCAATCTTAAAAATCTATTATATAAATTGTTGTTTTAACAGTATTTTTGCTATCACAGCACATTGAAAATAGATTTTTTCATAGACAGAGGTCAATTCAGACTTAAAGAGGTCAATTTGTAATTTTCTGATAAAATATCTTATTCTATATTGGAATAGCGTGCTGCTATTAAATTTCAGATCATTGAAAGCAAATTGGAAAACATTAATAAGGCCTTTCCTTAAAGCTGGAGCCAAAAGTACTTTGGCCAATTTAATTAACTACTGTGTACATCGGTTCTATTGCTTCAACTTCAGCTGAACCCTTTAAAAGCCCTTTGCAAGGTGGCCAATAGCAAACAAAAAAAAAAGGCCATCAAGGCCCTCACAATGAATAAATAAACTTAGCTGATATCCATGCTAAAACCCCAGTTATTCAGCATCAGCTTTTTATCTGTCTTTTCCCTTTGCTCACTGGCAGAAGACGACAACCTCCCACCCCTCAAGTCAGCCTGAAACTCTTCTTCTCAGTGCTCCTGGAGGAAATGTGAGGAGGCAGCCTATGCAAATGAAAAATATTACTGCAAATTTGCCTCCCCATTAATACAAGGTGCGATTTCAACAAAACAGCTTGCATGAATCTATGGAAATGGAGTAACCGATATTACACTAGGTTACTGTGGATTGGCCAACAATTTCCACTGGTAAGCTTCACCTTTAACCATTTCAAATTGGCATCATTACACTTAACCAATCATTATCTTAATCAAACATGTACATATCAAAGCAGAACAGGACACTATCAATAAAACTATAGAAATACTGATGAGTAACATCTTCATTTTTGACTCAAAGTACTGTATTGAATTTTTTCAGGGAAACACCTGCTTTCTGTCTTCCATTTTGTCCTGTTATTTCTCAAAAGAAATAGAAACAGTGCTACTTCTATCTTCTGTCAAAGTATGATTACTCATAATGGTATTTTTTTCCAGTGTATTCTGAACTTACTTCAGCGAGAGCACTCCTTCCAGTAGAAATCTCCCCACTGCTTGAACACGCCTCCACTTCACAGTGCCTTTACACATTCCAGAATCTTAATGTTCTTACTTATTTTATTTCTGTTTGTATCACCATAAATATGGTGCTCATGCTGGGTTCCTTTTTCATAATTGCATCTCTCATGCACACATTACCATACTCTGTACAAGTACTGCTCAGGAAAGCTATGTTTGTTTATCACTTTGCTGATTTCCTAAATCACCTCCTAAATTTCTTATATGGGTCTGGATGCATTTGCATGGAAATACACACTGCAATATAAAGGTATGTTGTGTGTGTGAAAGAGAGAAAATGTGCCTGAGAGATCTGTTCTTCCAGTTCTATGCCAATGTTTTTTCTAGGCAGAAGTCCCTGGAAATAACCACATTTCCATCACTGAAAACATCCAAAATTTATTTCAAGAAATGGAACATTATTAGGAGACTGACTTCCAAAATAGGTGGCAGACAATAAGTTTAACCAAGAATAATTACATTTTAATAGGAAGCATACACAGATCATTAAGGTTCAGAATCAAAAGTCCATAGCAATAAATTCATTCTTGGTCAGGGTTTTTCATGGAATTCCAGCCTGCTGCCTTCTCTTTCCAAGGAGGACTGCTTTCCAATCCCGTGCCAGCTCAGCTTTTAGGTGCTCATATGCCTTAATATCACAGTCCTTCCTGATATTTCCAGTTTGATACCTTCTTCCCACGTGCAACCTTTAATAGCTAAATATCTATGCCCAGCCACGAGGCTTGATTTATTCATGCTTTAGCTGCTAAATACAGCGCCTGTTGCAGCTGGTAGCTTTGGAGCAGTGGAGGAGCACAGGGTATATAGAAAAGGGAAGTATCTCTTTCAGAGTAATATAAGGCACATCCATGTGCACAACAGCAGCCAAAAACTAGGCTCCAGCTCCTGCAACAACCAATACTGCAGCATATTCCACTCCCCATCCTGCTGCACCCCCAGGTATCTAGTCTATTTTCAAGATGTCTTAGATGGCAGTGTAATTCACTGGCCAGTCGCTGCTTAGAAGACATATTTTATTTCATATCAGGTTTGTGGCAGTTTCTCACTGACACTTGTCATTTGTGTCTTTCTAAATTTGTCATCCTTTTTCTCCTCTTTAGACACACATAGCAAACAATATTGCCTTAATTTGGGGTTTTGGTCAGAAGATCAAGAGGCAAAAATGAAGGTAGGAAATAAAGTTGGCAGAAGTTCACATTATGTTGAAACAGGTCAGAAGAAACACAAGGTGGTCACAGCCCACCTACTCACAAGGGCATCATGCACACTTTGTACTTTTTGTCTTTAGAGGGCCTCCAGCAGCACACAGTGGAGCACCTCAAAAAGAAAGATATGACTTTCACATAAATCGCTGAAGAGAGCCTTTTTTCTTCCATGTGAACCACTCAGAGTTACCTGGTGGTCTGCAGGATGAAGTGCTGGCTCTTGGACTAAGTGTTCCTGAGTAGGTGCTGCAGCACAATGAGCTGGGATGGGGATTTTGTTGAACTGTGACAGCTGATCATGCTGATGCTTCCGACAAGCACTGAGACTCCTGGGCTGACACCCAGAGCATGGTGGAGAAGGTAAGATATTGGACTTCTTTTTTAACCACTGCTCCTTTAGAGATCCCTGCCCATACCTCAGGAGGAGTCCCAATGCTCTGCTTCTATTTTGAAAAGTAAAATTAGAGCTAATATGGAGTGCTCACAGTTCAGATATTCTCACCAGGTAATGCTTCCTCCTGATGTACATTTTAAATTCCAACCCTTGCTGAGTTAAAAATCTAGGATTTAATGTAAGGAATTAATTAATTGTTACACTTTTCAGATAGAATAAATAGTCTCCCTGTCTACTCAGAAGAAACTTCTCTTGTACAGTATTGAATGGCAGCCATAAAAACCTGTATCAAAAGAAGAATGTCTTTCATTATTTGCTCAAATTGCCTCAAGTGCTAGTCTTCTTATCATATTTTTTTTTTTCTAGAAGAAAATATACTATTATATGTATCTAGCTACCTGGATCTTTCCCTAAATGCTTATTTCTTCACAAAAAAACCTTTTATATTTTACAGAAGTTTCACAATAGACAATTTCTAAACATTTAGAAACTTCAAAGGACCGCTATTTTTATTCCTACTTTGATATTAATTTTGCTTTTTTTTCTAATACTTATTAATGTGTGAAATATGAGTACTGAAACAAAGAGAACTGCTGTTTATTCTTCCAAAGCAGCACAAGCTGTTTTCCTCATTCTTACTGTGAACTCCTTTGAACATCATTTCCATTGAGTATGCCAACTTTTCATATTTTGTGAGCCAAGGCCTCCTAATTTCATAGCCAGCTTGCATCACCATGCAAGTTCAATTTCTATTTTATACCTTAAGGCTTACAATGATGAAATCTGACCCAGTTACCTTAGGGCTAAAAAGGCTGAAGTTTTGATCAGTGATCACTGTCAGCTTTAGCACACATTTTCTTTAATCCTTCTTAGCGTGCTGGAGCCATTAGGATTGTTTTTGCTGGGCTTTGGACTGGAAACAATCCTTAATTTAATCATAAACGTTTGCTCACGTCAACCAGATTTTTGGGTCTGTTAAAGTTTCATTAAACATGTTGTGTGTTCAGCCGTGCTTAGAGACTTAGGTGACTGACATTCACAGAGAAATTATTCATGACAGCCAACTTTCTGCCAAGGTCCTTGAAAAATACACCTTTGAATATATTAAATGCAAGGTATTTCTTTCAAACAGAAATAAGCCAAATGACAATACTGCAGGAAATAACAAGATGTGGAACTACATGTAGTGGAAAACAGAGATATCATCTCTAATTCCCAGTTTATCCAGCTCCCCCACTGCATTCCGCATGCTGTCAAATACATGACTATATACAAAAGGAAAAATCTAATATGATCAGTCTTTGTTTTTAATGAAGCAAAAGAAAACCAGAATATACTTGGAGATAACTCTGTGCTAGCACCATTTTTAACAGAGCTGTTTCATCCTGACCTAATATATTGTAAATCAACACTTTCACCAACTTTTTGTAAACAATTAAGTGGTTTAGCAATTCAGAGCAAAATATTTTGAGGATCTGAGTAAGATTATCTAATTCCTGCAATGAGGATTTTATTTGACTTAAGCGGGAGATCAGCTCATACCACAGAGATCTAATTTCATCAAACTCAAACTCTATATTCAGCAGGTTGAGAGATTCAATTACTTATTAATCAAGAACCCTGACACAGGGTTAATTATTTTTTTAGTACTTCTAAATTTATTGAGGTTTCCACTGTGTTTACAAGGACTATACTCTTAGTCACTTCAAAATAGATGTGTTTCCTTAAAGGGACAATGCCCCATTATCTTACCAGCTACTGTACATATTTTTTTCCAGGCAGAGTTAATCTTTATTAAGTGAGCGCATGCAGAATCTCCACACTGCACAAGGTTGGCAGTGGATTGGACTAACAGACAAGGAAGCCAGCTACATTTCTCATGTTTGCAGTGCACATGCCATAGCTTTAGTTCTGCCACAGTAGAAAGGAGTGTTGAAGAAAGTCTTAAAAAAAAACCTGCAGATATAAAATGGATCTGTTTCTCCAATGACCCATGAAATTACCATAGAAGAAAAACAAATTTTTCTAAAAGGGAGGTACTCGGGATGCTACAGTAGCCTTGGATATGATTCCTACTTCAGGAATTGCTGTCTTCCTTCCAGTGATTTCTGCCATCTCCCACTTTATAAATCACAATTTCTCCAAATTTCTCCAAAGCTACTCCTTATATCCTTGATATTTGCCTATATACATAGGTAGTTTACTCAAGATAGCTGCAGAAAGTAAATTCACATCTGATTGTCTTTTCTTCACCTGTCATCCCTTATTTCTGTCCTTTTGAAAAAAAATCTCCTGATTTCCCACTCTTTAACAGGCCTTCACCTTCAGGGTACAGAGCATCATTTCACAATAACTGCCTGGGCTTTTTACACACTTAACTCTTTCTATTGATCCAAGATTGACTCAAGTGTATAACACAGAAGAATAACACAGGCTGGAACCTACACCAGCTCTGCATGTTGATCTATTTTATGGTACTCCTATATCAGAATTTATCTTGACATTGAGGCAAATATCAAGACAGCTTTACAACATGTGTAAGAATACAACATGTGTAAGAATACACACAAATTTAGGACGATATGCTATCTGTGACTATATTTAAGTGTCATTATATCTATTAAAAGTCATGTGGATGTAGATAAAGCGGTCCTGAGCTTGCATGGCATTAGCCTGCACACTGAAGATATACAAGGACTTTTTCTCTACCATTCTGCTGCTTTCACCAATAGAAGCCTCTCTGCCTTGAAGGTAGTTAGCAACGCTGGAATGAATCGTAGCATCACAGTGCCCTGTAACTAATGCCCTATTTTCCAAGGAAAAGGTTCATTAGGGAAAATGAATATAACTGTGTGGATCAGGGAAGAGGGAGAAGAGAGAGACAGAAGAGAAGGCAAGGACTGGAAAAACAGAAGTAGGGATGACTGTGTAAGAAATGCAAGAGGAAGGGAGAAAAGGTTTAACAGAAAAGCAAAGGCACAAATGCTTTGAGGTGAACTACTGGTGAAAATGACAGCAAGAGGGAAAAGAAGTTGGAAAAATGAAAAGCAAGGAAGTGAAACTAGTGCTGAAAGAAGAGCAGGCTACATATATTTCAAAAATCCCTTATTATTATTTTCCTAAAAATAATTTGGGATCATAACTACATGCTTTCTCCCTGAGGTGGTAAATCCCTGAACATAACAACAAAAATTCAATAAAACAAATACTCTGTTAGAGTATTGATTGCATAAAGCCACAGGTAAATGAGCATCTTTCCAACTGGTGAGTCCTGCATATAAATGGGGAACATGGATCTCAAAAGCTTATAATTCTGGTCCAGCTAAATACTGAGCATTTTACTAGTACATTGTAAGATACTATAATGGATGAAAAATCTTTTTCCTTCTCTAAGAACACTATTCTAAATAAGAAATGCTATTTTACTAATAAAATAGCAAAGATAGAGGCTACAGAATTAATCCTCTTTAAGAAAACAATATTAGCTAGCTGGATTGCTGTGGGCTGAAGCTCCATCCTTACACAGACATACAATTTTCATTTTCAGAAGCAGTTGCTAGGATTCTCTTCTGTTTCCTAGCAACATATTTTTAACCTACTTTCCTAGTGCATCACTTACCATGAACAAAAAGTCTTTGTAGAAGCAAATCTTTAGCTCTTCTTCCAATACAAGTATATGCATGTAATAATAAATTGAATATCTATCTGGAGGAGTTATGGATAATTCATCTTTTTCCTGAGATTAAGTCCAATGAATGAAAAAATATTAATGAAGTATCCCTGAAAAACTGCAGATTTTCAATTTCTAGTGTTCTTGTAATTCTGAATTTAATGTTAGCTCCTGGGGGAAAAGAAAATTTAAAAAAAAAATAAAAATAAAAAGTGTTCCTAATGCAAAGACCTATTGTTTCTGGGAGAAGTTTACAGGAGAGTTTAAGAGAACAACCTAATGAAGGCATAGCTTTTTAAAATAGAGAGTATTCCCTTTTTGACTGCATTGGGATCCTTGGAGTGGAATATACTGGATATTAAAGAATCTAACACTAGGGCATATTTTGAAGTCTTACTTAGAAGCAACAACTGTATAAATATATTTTTTTTAAATTAACAGATATAACACATGCAAAGGGAACAAGGTATACTCCCCCTAACCAGTGCCATTCTCATAAACATTGTTTAGATATCATTTTAGCAAAATTAAAATCCTCTGGTGCTTTCTTCAAAACCAGAGTGGTTTTGCCCTGCAGCTAATTAAGGAAGAATTTAAAAATACTGTAAGTACAACATTATTTGCATGTTCCTGGTATTTCACTTTCACTTCTCATCAAACACACTAAGTACTCCAATAACAACCAAATCATATCCTGCAGCACAATAGGAGCATCACAGAGCTCTGTTGATATCAGTCTGCAGTGGGAAAACCACAGTACCTTCCTTCTGAGAGCTTGTAAACAAACCTGGCATGCTCCATGTAATTTAGAGCCATCAGTCTATGCAATGTCATTGTTTCCTTTCCAGCAGGCATTCTCATAACCTGTCAGCAAGAGACTTCATGTTTCAAATAACTAAGAAGGCTTAATCAATATGAGAGTAAAAAGGGACACCAGATCACTTGAAATATATATTAATACATATCTTTTCAAGCTAATACTCAGCTATTAAAGAAGGCACAGGGAAGGCCAAATGAGAGATACAGAAAAGCAATGCTGACATATCCAAATTCTAAAGCATTTTCCTACTTCTAAACAAACAAACAAAAAAAATGCACATGTAAATTAATAAATATGCATGATCTTAGCCCTGTTTCTATTTAATCAGTTCTTACTACAAAAATTATTATTGATTTCTTAGTAAAAATATAAAGCTCTATTAAAGTACAAAGATCTTTCCCAAAATTGATGTGTTCTATGCTATGTGCTATGCTATGTGCTCATTGCTATTTTTTATTCCTCTTATTTAAACAATAAAAATTAAAACATTGCCACATGATATGTGACATCCTATACAGGAAGAAAAATATACAGCTTATCAGCAACATAAAGTATTGATATCAGTATTCATAAAGTGTTGATTGAAATGTCTGTAGTTTCTAACACTGCTCTGATATACTAGTAATTCAATTGCAACTAAGGATAAATTATTAGCTCTGATATTTATAGATAATTTTCCGATTCATATAAAAGTTGTTTCAATTGGAAAAATGTTCTTTGTATAATTACATAGATAATAGATTACTTTAGTAATCTAAAGATTTCTAAACTAAACTTCTTAAGACATCCATAAGTTTATCACAGGTACTCCTGTGCTGAGTAAGAAGCTAGTAGATACTTGCAAATTATACGTTGTTACTGGCAAATAGAAGAATTTGGGATTGTAATCCAGATATCTGACAATTTGTTTCTTTTGTAGAGATCACATGGTATTTCATACATTAAGATATCTTTCCTGGATATAAACTCTGATTCCTGAGATACTGCTGCAATGAGGTGCAGCATCATGATATACAACTATAGATGTGTAATTCCTACTGAAGTATTGTTCCAGAAGCCAATATTGCTGTGTCAGGACTTTCAGACTGACTAAGCAATGGGACTTAAGCAGATGTTTTAAAGCATTGCCAATTGCCACAGTGGAAGGAACTGTGGCACAGGCAATTCAGTTATGTTCTTTCAGGAAAAGATATAGCAATATTATAGTAATTTAACAAAGATTAATATAGTAAATCATTCTAATAAACTCTATAAACACCTATCCCACAAGGAAGTACTAAACAGCAGTGTAACTGCATACAAAAAAAAAAAAGTGTTTATTACAGCTCTCAGACTCTATTAGGTTAATCATTCACATTTGATAAATCATGACGAATCCACAGGGCTGTGAGAAGCCACTACCTTTTCAATACTGATCTTTATCTTATAAAACACATTTAAAAAAACAAAAGAGCAAGGAGACAGATGGGGATATTAATGTAAGGGAAACTTCAAAAGGATAGAGATGCCTAATTGCCTTCCAAAGCAAACACCTGCAGATTAAATGAAATGGGTCTGTATGTGGTGCCAAGTCTTGTCACAGAATCCAACATCTTTTATCCTTAATTTTGTCCACAGGAAGAGAGTAAAGTATTGGAGATATGCATTATGAATGAAACCACAACATTGCTTTCACAGTTGTGTTACGAAGCACCTGAGGAAACATGAAAAGAGGTTGACTTTCAAAAACCACTTGAAGACAGAAAGGCATGGGGAAAGAAGAGATCTGGGAGAGTTGATTTTTCCTTAACCTGATGTTAAACATAAAAACATTTACATTTTATTGTAGAAAAGGTGACTTGGCTTGCAGTGGAAGAAAAACAGTGGGCAGTCTAAGAAACCTCACTCTTTGGAGATTTATGCATGAGATAAAAATATACTGAGGAAACTAAAAAATTTTCAATATACAACATCTAAAGTTAAAAAAAAAAATAAATCAGAATGTAAATCAAATTTTTTTCCCACTGTGAATATGATATTTTTTACTATGGCATAATATTGATCACATCTACATTGATTTCTACACAATACATAAGATTTCAAATCAAATTCGAGGATATGCAGGTTGACTTGGAGCACTAGGAGTCCTTTAATGCTCTTTTGAAACAAAATTTAGTTCACAAATTTCAAATGTATTTGGAAATAAGTTTTTGAAACAAGGGTTTGATTTATCAAAAGAAGGTATATTATTTTGCAAAACAGACTTCTGGCACTAAAATATCCTGTCACTATTAATGTGACAGGGTTTTACAAACCCCTTCTTATTTAATATGTTGAATGTTCAAATGGTTTTGTCCAAAGCTTCCCACTTGAGTATATTCATTGTTGGAAGATTTTAATTAATGTTATAATAATTCCCTATGCTTAAAACTGGCATGCTGGAATCATATGATTTCGCTAGCACGCTCCCTTCTCTTCTACTCATTTAACAGCTACACAACTAATTTGGCTTTAATGTATTTACTTTCAGATTCCTGTAGCATAAATTAGAAAATTTCCACATCCTATATCTTCCCTGGGACTTGGAACGATGCTTTATTTTATCCCCATAACCAGTCACATTTCACCCTCATGTGAAACACCTTTGCTAACAGACATATTTCATATATGACTACCATATGATGTCACACTCATTCCATATTTCAAAGAAAAAACAGAAAATTTACTGAGTAAGAGATAGTGATGCTGGAACTGCAGGGGTACCAACCCTAGAGTGGGATTTAACAAGATACTATTTTTGATACTCTAAGATCTTTGTCACTATGGTAACACTTGCAACAATTTATTGCTTCAAAATCTTTCACTGAAGAAATGAGATTGCACAAATATAATTTAAGGGAAATACAAGCATATACACCCACACAACTGAAAAATAAATGCAGACTGAACAAAGACTCTCTGGGCTTAATTACAGAGAAAACTTTGAGATATACCCTCATAAACACGTACAATTTCAAACATGTTGAGGAAGAATTTCACTGTCATTTAGCCTTGAATAAACTAGGCACAAAGAAAAAGCATATAAAAAACTGTTTATAAGTGTAAATTATATTAAAAAAAAAAATAAAAATCCATAGCTATTTTTCCTGTTACTGGGCTCAGGGTTTGCGACAACACGACGGTTCAGCAGGATGGCACTTAGAGACTGCCACGATTTCCAGATGGCAGAGTAGACACTGTGGGCTGTTTGTCCATCACCAGATTTAGCCCTGCTGCTGCCACCCTGCTGTCGAGGTATGACTGCACTGTTACAGGGGGTGTAACACCAGCAGGATCAGCCCAACCTGCTCAAGCCTCTCTGTGAGATGGCCAAGAGAAGCGTGTGGAAACAAATATTCTCCTTTCCAGCCCACACCAAAATTTCTGCTGATGCTTCCATTAGCTATCCCCACTACTTTGATTAAAGATGTAATTCAGGTTCCTCACTGCATTGTAGACTTCCCTGGACTTCAGAACCAAAATGAGTTTTTACTTGGCCTAGAAATTAGGAATCAGAATGTGACATATCCCCCGAAATATCTGGAATACAATGTCTGTTATGTTGCCAATTTTTTACTTTGGTTCAGAAATAACTAAAAATACCACCACTTAGAAAGGAAGTCCCAGCTCATGGAATATTAAATCTCTTTCACTGGAGATTTTCATGAACCCTCTGGACACAATCTCTCACTATGTGCTCTAGGAAGACCCTGGCTGAGAAGAGAGGTTGGGCCATCTGTGACTGTTGAATACTTTGATTTCTTGACTAGCCTCTGTTTCTATTAAATCTTAATAACTCTGATGGCAACAGTTTCATAATTGTGGAAACTAAAGATATGGCACAGAAAACAAAAATTAAGACGACAGATGTTTTTATTTCATATATGCATTATTTTGAGCATCCTGAAAAACTATTTTGATTATCAATAATACCTATTCCCACTTAAATCCCTGAATTACTATACCACACACATATTTAGTTCTTAGTCTTACAAATAGGCATGATTTGGACTCAAGTAATCAGAAAGCTGCAGATTACTTTTTCACAGCTTTTACCAACCTGAACCTAAAGGCTGTAAATTGACAGCTGCACATTACTCTAACATAGCAGAAATTCTAGGACAGTAAAGCTCCATCTTTACATGGAATCCTGGTTTATAATAAAATAACAGTAATACCAGTGCAAAAGAAAATTGTTAAAATGTTTGGATGCAAAATGTCAAAAACTGCAATTCAACTTTAAAAATTGCTTAAGAATTCCAATTCTTTATCAAAGTTTGTGGATAGACCTTAACAGCTCCTCATTTCTCATACCACAGCTCTGAACTCATACATTCACTTTGTATACTGATCTTCAAATTTTTTTTGTTTTTTTTAATTAGAGCACATTAACTTCTTATGCAAGGGTTTTTCTTTTCTTAGTGGCAACATTTGAACTTTCCAGAAGCTTAAATGTTCTATTTATCTGGTGATTTATGAAATACTGCTAATGTACTAAAGATTTTTGCACTGATACTTTTTTCACAGTAACAGCTAAGGTTATGGATTTTATATAAATAACAGAAATTTTCTCTGAACTGAAACATTCTGTTTCTTACAGTTACTGATCTGGAGAGGGTATAGTTTACATTTTTCAAATTTATCTTGTTATATATCCTCAAAAGGGACTATTAAACTATAAATCTACCTTATTTGCTCAATACATATATTTTGGCCTTAACAGACCATACACATTATGCATTAGTCATAACAGTCTCCTCATTAAAGTATAAACGTATGTGATGTATTGCACAAATACCTTTCACTAGAACATATCTATCATGTGTTTGCTATTGAGACATGGATTATTTTAGTCTCAGGGTTGGCAACAGTCACTGCATGCTATTCTGCTTTCCCCAGTTGTGTTTTGTTCAGCTTCTTACTTCCAGGCAAAAAATTTGTAGGTGGGTATCAACTTGATATAGCAAATTTGGGGGCAAGTGTTGGCCCTTCTGGTGCAGAGAGGTTTGAGGAAAGTGGTTTGGTTTCTTGTAAGCTGTGATTTAAGGAAACATACAAACTACCTTCAATTCATGTAAGTCAGATGTGAAGCTAGCTCTTACCACAGACAACAAAGAGGCACAGCTTTCCTTCTGTAACAATTCTCTGGGAAACACACAGCCTGGAGGTTCCCATTCCCAGCAGCACACAGGTTATATCACACCAGAGCAGCTCTGACTCCTA
The DNA here is from genome assembly GCF_049639895.1 of Pseudopodoces humilis. Taxonomy (NCBI): domain Eukaryota; kingdom Metazoa; phylum Chordata; class Aves; order Passeriformes; family Paridae; genus Pseudopodoces; species Pseudopodoces humilis. Next base: position 41,443,224 of record NC_142205.1, read on the forward strand.
AGCACCTTCTTTTCAAGACAGTCTCTGATCTCACAAGAATGACTCAGGGCTTGAAGCAAGTGCACTTCACCACTGAGATACTGGTGCCAGCACCTCCTCAACATGGCTCTTTGCAGAGCTCCTCCCTGAGGCACAAGTGGCCAAGAAGCTCTGCAAGAGCACAGCCAAGCCTGGTCTGGCTGTAATTCCATCTGTACCACAGTCTGGTGTATTGGAAGAGAGACAGCTGGAGAAGAAAATGCCCTGTGTCCAACTGAGTTCTTACAGCAGCTGCAACATTACTGTGACTCTTCCAAATGTGTTAGGACTAATTGAATTTCCATACTGATAACAGTTGGTGATATATTGTGCAACTGGTTATTAAAAATCTATTCCTGAACTCAATGTCTGTTTAAAAAAACTATCAAAATTCTCCCAGAACTGGGTTAGGGCTTCTCCATGCTGAGTTAGGTCGCCTGTTATCAATTACTTACAGCCTTAACCACAGCTGAAAAAAGCTCCTATAAAGCACAGTGTGTTTCCATCCTTCCTGTCCTCCACCTAGTAAAGAGGTACAGTTCTTCATATCTATTTTTCATAGGTTTCGTTTTGTCTTCAAGCTGAAAATTCAGAGTGCAGCCCAGCATCTGAAATCAAAGCCAATTACAATATTTTAGGATTCCCTCCTTTCCAGTTTAATTTATTGCACCTGCTATTATTTGAAATTGCCATTCTCTACCTTACCATTTCATCACAGTCATCTGCTACTGATGACTTCCAAAATTATTTATTTTGATGTGATTCATAATTTAACACACTTTTGTCTCTTTTGCATTGTGTGTTCACAGTTTGCTACTAATGGACTTCCTTTAAAATGTATATTCCATCTTACACTTGCTAGTGACTTGCTGTTTTCTACAAAGGCTTTCAGAGCTGCTGGCAGCACAGAATTCAGCAGCCATGACAGCAGCAGTATTTCTTCCTTTCTCTGAAACACAGCTCAGGAGGGAAATTGTGTTGCTAAGGCAGTTCTGTAACCTTGAAGGACCATAATCTAATTCATAAGACAATCTGCAGTCATATAAACTTATAAACAAGTAGTATAAATACTACCTGTTACACAAATAAAGTAGGTTAAAAAAAAGCCATAAACAAATCAGGAAAAAACTGATCATAAAACCTCAGAATAGTAGAAACTCTCTTATCATATTCTGACTTTCCCTGGAAACAAATCAGGTCTGAAGGACAGACAGCATTCTGGATTTTTAAATACAGGTGATGCAGAAAGCACCACCACTTACAGCTTATTCCATGTTTTCCACTCTAAGACTAAAAAACAAAATCAGGATTTAACAGAGGTTCCCCCCTCCTTTTTTTTTTTTTTTTTATTTTATCAAAGTAGAAAACTTAGTAACCTGCATGAAGAGTGGACTTGAGTTGACTGACACGAGACTTGTGACATGATAATGCACATGTACATTTTTTGAGTTTTAATAACTAGATACACACTCCACCAAAAAAAAAAAGTATAAAAGAAAATAGGATACCTTAAAGAAGGTCATTAAGTTAATAAATGGAATCATTCTAATACTTTAAGCATACATACTATTCACTAAAAAAATATTTTCAGTGGATCTGCTTTGAAGTTGAGTCAGAACCCTTTACTTTTGGTTTTTCCATTGTTCCAGTTGACAATACGACTTCTCCACTCCTAGCTCCCTCTTCTCACCTTTAATTCACTGCTCAAACTACCCCTTTATCCTGCTTCCTTTTATAACACTGCAATGACTATTCTTTTCAAAAGAGAAAAGTGGTAAAATGGTAGTACTTTTCTAGTCTACACAACATGCTTTACTTTCTTCCTTTCTATCCCTTAAAGAATTAAAAGCAAATTCTCCCATAAGAAATTTGAAAGCTTATCTCATCACCTCCAAATCCTCTCCTCCAATCTCAAGCATTTCCTAATTCTTCCCTCATTTGTACGTTCTCTCTTTTTCTTGTCTTCTCCTCTCTATCTGTTTTTGTCAAATTAAGGATGCAAATAAATCTCTTTTGCTTACAAACCTCATTTCTTGCCTATTTCCCCTGTAGTTACAAGCCCATCTTCGTGCCTAGACCCAAAACAAAGCAGCTATACTTTGAATATTTATTGGCTAACACCTGGGTGTTAATGGAAGACATTTTTTCACTTAGGCCACAGCCACGCCAGGGACCACAGAAAGAACTGTCTGGACAATAAAAGAGTGCTCATATATAAGCCTAAACTTAGCATAAGCACCCAAAAACTTAGCTATTATATTTGTGAAACATATACTTCCCTGTTTATCAGCCTATCTGAAGCCTTTGGTAATTAACTGCACTGATCCTGATGAACAAACATTGCAGAGAAAGAGAATAGAGCATTACTGAGTTGCTTCTTTCATTGCCATGCAGTTTTTTCCCACATGAGCAGGATTTAGTTAAAATTTTTTTTATAAAAATATCATATATTAGTTCCACATTTTAAAATATATATATCTATATTAATAATAATTAATTATTAATAATTAATTAGGTATGAGTACATGTTTACACATGGAAGCAGTAGCATCTACATTCTAAGTGGGTTTATTTAGGAGACAAGTGCTAAATTACTTAAGCCAAGCAACTTGAGAGTTTCCCAAAAGCAGCAAGGTGTCAAGAGGCTTATATTGCTAAAAAATTATATACTTCTAGTGTTCAGTCACTTCAAAGAAGTAGTGGCAGACAGAGTGTTTGGGGATTTTTTTGAACTGTGTCTTCAGTATATTCACCTTTACCCAGCCTCATCTCTGTGAGGTACTTAAATTATTAAATAAGTCTAACAATTACAACTTTTCTGCCTGCTGAAATAGAGAGAAGTGAGGAATGAATGACAGTAAGACTTCAAGTCTTCTGTTCAATGTGTCTAATTCTACACACTTCAAATTTCAGTTGACATAAAATACATGATAAAAAGAAAATATAGCCTGACTAGTTCATGAGTAATGGTAAAAAAATTTGCAAAACAAAGGGAAATAAAATTACTTCATCTAATGCTGCTTCCAGTGGGCATTGTTCACCCTTACTATGCAACAAGGGATTGTTTCAGCTACGTGGAGTGGTATGTTGACGAATTATAACTTAGACTGGTGGTTAGGTTGTTACAGCTGCAAAAATCAAAATATAGTCAGCTCTGAAATATTCCTGAGTAGTTTATCCAACCTGCAGGTGCTAGGACTTCCAACTTGGCTCTGTACAGTGACACCTTCGGTCCAGCTTGTTTTATAAGCCCTTAAGGTTGCTGCTATAGTTTCCAGAAGATTTATTAGTGAGGCTGCAGTGCAGTGCAAAATCACATAGCTAGCCAAGGTTTCCTACTTTCTATAGGAAAAACTTTTGCATCACTGGTAGAGAAGGAAGGAAGGAAAAAATATGGAAAAATTTCTAGTCACCCTAACTACTAAAATATGCCAAACACAGATGAGATTGTTGTGGTTAAGGAGAAATTCAGCACATAACTACAATAGACACAGACACTCAAGCTTTCATCTATGCAGCAGAGATAATAGCAATGAAGACAGGGTGGCAACAGTGTTCCAGAGACCCTACATTTGCTAGCACAAGCGATCCTCAGCTATCTTCACTGCTATTTCTACCCAAGAAATTAATACATAAGCTGTGCAAGACCATGCTGATATGTGGTAGTAAAGTAATCATCAGCATCTCTTCCCTCTTCTGAAATATAGATATGGAAAGGGAAGTATTAAAAGGCTGCTAAGGGTAAAGGCTTGCTTATCACAGCACAACATTTGGTTCATCAGGGGTCCAGTTCCAGCATTTCACACTCCTGTGTGATCTTCATGTGTAGATTTTTGCATTTAGATGGAAACCAACCTCTGATGATGGTACCAAACAGTCCCACTTATCCAAATACAGAGGCAGGACATAACTGGGCACATGTTCTCTGGTGCATCGGGGCCCTCTGGTTTCTGTATAATGCAACAAATATAAAAGAACAAAGAAAAAAGTGACTGGGGCAATAGGGAGATTAAAGCTGACCTTGACTTAGAACTAAATAGAAATTTCCTGCAAAAAGTATTGCTTTTCCGGAGGAATTCTTATTTCAGAAAAATTCACTGGCAGAAAAATGTTTCATATGCAAACTGTATAATCAGCCTATGAGAAAAAAACAATTTTACAGAGGCACGGGAACACTTAAGTAACAGATTAATTTGACACACCACATCCTTGTCTGCCTTTGTTCACATTATACCTTTTCAACACTGCAGAAAGAGAAACTCACAAGATTTGTAAGAATTTTCTCTTAACATAAAACCTGTTGAAGGAACTCAATGAAACTGCCTTTAGGGTTTGCTCTACACAACAAATCTAAGGGCTTTAACTTTAATTGAATAGAAAGAAAACAACTGCCAAAAAATGCTTTTAATTCTTTTTAACTGGCCACCATTAGCTCTTTTTTTTTTTTATTAATAGCTTGATATTTTTGAATAAAAAATAATCCATCTCTATTCCCTGTTTCAAAATATGTCAAAAAAATATCATTATTTTTGCTTCAATCTCATGTTTTCTCATTCCATTTTTTATAGGAGTATTTTTGAAATGAATTAAATTGACTTTGCCTCATCCTTTAGTTAGTGTTCTCTAATGCAGAGACTAAACGACTAGAGATTTCATTGCTGATGGATGTTTTAATTATTTTGTTTCATTCCAGAAGTTTTTTGGTAGTGATAGTGATAATGAGCATGACTCCTGAGATTCCTTCACAAGGAAAAACATATTTATATTTATATAAAAAAATATACAGTGACTATCAGATTAGTGGTCTCTCTGCAGTACTGTTTTTCCCTATATGTAGGAAATTCTTCTCTTGAGAAGAATAATTTTCTCATCCACTGCAACCTTGTTTTCCATGGACTGCAATCTCAGGAATGCAAAGGCTACATATTGCCAGGCATAAAAATAAAATAGAAGCAAAGAAGACACAGTTTAGTTATCACACAAAAGGAGCAGCATCACTACACTGATGGGGACCACACTGATGAACTGCAGAGAGAAAAGCAGACTAATTATGAGCCACAAAGTATAAATTAGGGTCTGCATGTTAAAAAAGAAGCCAATTTCCTTCCATAAGCCCTGAAATTCACTCTAGGTTTCATTGAAGACTTGGTATATTTCACATTTTACTTTTTAGTATATCTACATTACCGCCATTTATCCCCTGACTGAACTATAAAAAGATATAAAATGGTGCCATCTAAAATCACACATAAATTAAATTATCCAGATTTGTGATATGGATAACTACTGTTCAGAGGGTATCTAACTGTCTAATTGATTAACCTTAAAACTTAAATAAAATTACTAAGGTGGGATACTTATCTCCACATAAAATTAATGGAGAAAGTTAAGATCCTAGATGAGCTGAAGCGTATTTTAAGTACTTTGGTTGTGCCACAAAAATCAGATCACTGAGAAGGAGTTTGAATCTAGTGATGACACACACCAGAGATCATACATCACATACATGAACAGATACATGATGAGCTCACAGGTCCTAACTATAACTTCAAATATATGTTTTTCTCATTCATAACACAGGAAGATAAGTTTCTGTGTGAGGCATTTTTGTTGGATTAATAAAGTCGAGCAGTCTCCTGAATGTCTCCTCTGGAAAAATCTTCATAACTCAACAGATACTTTGGAGTTGTTTTTTTAAATAAACTTATGGAGTGCAGTATTGAATGTTTTCCACTCTGGCTAGAAAGTTACAAGTGGGCATGTGACAAACACTGAAAGACAAATATGCACAAGTACATACTGTCTCTAATATCTTATCCACCATGATATAATAATCATCATTATTCTTTAGAGCTGCCTAAACAGAAAAGAAACACAGCAATCCGTGATACATGATACATGAAGAGTTGTTCTGCTCAGATCTGCATTTTTGCTGAACTTTGTCATGACCTTGAATGCAAATCAGCCTGGGATGTATGTGTCCTAGAGATTTATTGCTGTGGTTTACTCCAATCTTTTCATAATAAACTGAGTCAAAAATAACCCAGACAGCTCATTAGTTATAGCATGATGCATTTTACCCTTAATTTTGGGGATGGCAAATGTCTTCATTATTCTTAGAGCAACATGTGCTGTGCAATACCTACTGTGCCACAAAAACCAGTCTAGTCCTCTATGCACCATCTGCTTAAAGAATAATCACCCTGTGAAGTATTTGTCTTTGGCATCCTACCTCACACTATTTTCTGCCTTGAATGTCTTTCTCTGCATTAATGTTTGCTTAGACCTGAGATTTATCTTTCCTGTTCTCTGAGTATTATTTGGAATTATTAATAAAATTGAAATAATTGCCTTTGCCATATATGGGTTGTCTACAATGTAACTGAAATGAAACATTTTAGAGAGTTACCTCAATGGAAACTCCATAGCTAAGAAAATTCTTGTGGCATTAGCATCAAATATTCTATGCAAAGGAATTGTTTTTCTTCAAGGAGTTTTCCAGTAAATCACTATAAAAATAGCATTTGTCTTGATGTTTCCATTCTATAGTAGTGTATTTTTGCCAGCTTTTTTTATTTAAAAGACATTTTGTAACATAAAGAGTATTTGCCTTCATTTTTAATCCTCCATTTGTTCAGTGCTTTATACCTAGTCAGAGCCAACAATGGCTGTTGCATTTACATTTTAGTCATAAATCTGCATTTCCAGGGGCAGCATTAGATTCACTAAGAAGCAGTGGAATTGGTTCCATTAGCACTATGGTCCCTTTATCACTATGCTGTCTGTTTTCTCTGGAAAGTGTTAACTCTGCACTGTTCATTATTCACTCTTCTGCCTTACCCCACATTTGGTGGACAGAAAGAAGCATTTGTTATATTTACATAGATGTGACTTATCTAATGAGCTGCACCTTGTTGAACATGGCAAGGCAGTGGTGTGTCACCTTCTGGACTAACACTCATGTTAACATTTCCTGTTTCCAAAATTAATATAGATCCACAAAAACACAAGAAATTTGCTATATCTGAGATCAAAATGTGATTATTTATTCTGTCATGCATTAGTCCTGACTTTGATGGCAATTGTTACTTTTTTAGCAGTCAGTTGATTATTAAAAATTTTCTTTGTTGCATATCCCTGGGCAGAAATCTTGCCTCACTTGTGCCTTATTCCAGAACTAAAAGTAAAATATGGTCTAGACATTTTGTTTTGATTTGTTTGAAATCTGTACAGAATAAGGGAACAAATTTGTCAGAGTAAAACTAAAACTATACAGACCTTCATAAAAAGCAATGAAGAGCTTGTCTTTTTAATTCATTTGGATACAATACCTTTACCATACCATTATTCCACATCCAACTCTTTAATTGATCCCAGCAATGAAGATCTGAGTTACTTGGATCCTGTTTTTAATTTACAGCATACAATAATTCCCACTGATTTCAAACTGATTATTCAGTTCTTTCACTTTAGGACAAACAGATCACACTTAGGCACAATCATCCATATGGAGTCTGCTGGAGTTTCTATCAAATTAAAGTCATATTCAAATATGCTAATAAATAAAATCCTAAGGAGACATTATGAAACATGTCAGTCAATCAGAGCAGTTTAAGGTAGCACAACCATTATGATGCTACCAGTAGGCAGAAAATACATATTTCAACTAAGAATTGTGCAAAGAATGACATTGGGTTCTATTAGTATTAATGGAAAATGGTGGCATTCTTCATGAAGGACGTTAGTTTTTGTCCTTTCATGTTGCTAAACCCATGTCCTTTTCATGAGCTTTATCCAAAATATAGTGTCTTCATGTTTTTGACAAGTGGCCTCAGAACATCTGTTTCCTTAGCCTTTTTTCCACTGCCAGGAATTAGCCACACTGGCTTTTTAACTGCCTCTGAGACTGGATATTTGAGGCACATAAAATAAAAAAGACATCCTCATGGAGCTATTTTTCCCTATTTTTATTCCATTTATGTATTTTATTTTTAACCAGCATTTCAACTGAAATATTGGAAGAGGCCTAGCTTATGGCTTTTTACTGGGAGGTTTTTTTAACTAATTAACACAAACTCGAGTTTCCAAGAATTTAATTTGTACAGCATATAGAGAAAAAAGTCCTACAATATTGTTTCAAATATTAAAGGTTTGCCTATTTCCTGCTCAAAGGATAGAGGCCCTAGAGAAATAGAGAATGTGGATAAGTTCCATTATGTATTCTAATTTTTGCATCAAGGTGACTTGCTGCATAGAATCATAGAATATGCTGAGTTGAAGGGGACCCAAAAGGATCACTGTGTGAAAGTCTTGCCTCTGCACAGGACACCAAGAGTGACACCATCAGCCTGAGAGCATTGTCCAAAAGCTTCTTGAACTCTGGCAGTGGTCACTTATGTGCTGTGCCCACTTCCCTGTGGAGCCTGTTCCAGTTCCCAAACACCCTTTGTGGGAAGAACCTTTCCCTCATATCCACCCTAAACCTCCCCTGACACAAATTCAGGCCATTCCCTTGGGTCCTGTCGCTGCTCACCACATAGAAGAGATCAGTGCCTGTTCTTTTGCTTTCCTTTGCGAGGATGATGAAGACCTCAATGAGATCTCCCCTCAGTTCTCCAGGCTGAACAGACCAAGTGTCCTTGCCTGTCCTCATACAGCAAAGGAAGAGGTGGTCTCTGATGGCACATTTTTATGTCTTACATGCTGGAAATTACTGTTCTAATGTGGCTAATTTTTTAGAAGGAATATTTTTCATATAACTTTTCCATATGCTACTATATGAAGATGGAGAAAATGGGAATCAAAGACAGGATCCAAAAGCAAAGGGAACAACCAAAAAGTGCCTGTGGAAATACAAAAACTAGCAACAGTGAGATGTTCATACTATTAATTTACAACTTACTAGAGGGGAGGTGGGAGATGAAAGGCAAAAGAAAAAAAAAAAAAAAAGGAAAGAAGACCTGCAATGTCTTGATCTCTGAAAATCCCATTAAGAAGAAATCCACAGAAGACTAAGCAGGAAATTATTTATTTGAAAATCAGCTAACAGTACTGTTACTGTAGAAAACACTGATGAGTGGATGAATTCGTTCCTCAGATAGTTGTGCCCTTGTTGTTGCCAATATATTTATAAATTGTCTCAGAAAATGGGAAAATAATTTTGCAGGGAAATCCTCTTGATTTTTGAAAGTGATCATCTCCAATCTCCTTCTTGTCCTTTTCTACTTATATCCACGTCTAGTCTCCATCTTTACATGCTTTTATAGTTTTACTCTGAAATAAAAATGTGAAAAATGCATCTGTTTATCTGTCAGATCTTACCTGACATGAAATTATGAAATCTTAATTTACCTGAAATGAAAATCCAGAAATGCGAGGTTTAGCAGGCAGACAAAGATTTTAATGTAAATCTGCCTAATTAAACACAAGATAAGAGAGAAAAAAATACTTACTATTGTTTGCATTTCATTAAAGTATTTTTGGTGGAACATGTCTCTACTCAAAATATTGTACATGTATAATTGATTGAACTTGCCACAATCAACAGAAATAGCTTTTGCAACTCCCTAAGAAAGCTTTATTGAAAGAACACTTAAACACTGACATTTAGTCCCAGGCTCATGGAATCCAAATTTTAGATAAACACTGCTCCACAAAAAAGAATCCGAACAATTTGTTCGTACACAAAATGACTTTGTTGACTTAGGTAGGAGCTTGTCACTAACATTTAACAAAATAGCATGCCTGTTTTTAAAGGCAGACAAAGACCACTTCTTTTCATATACAAAGCCTGGGTGTTTTTTTTCCAGGGTTACCTGAAAGCTGCACTTTTACAGAATACAAAAGGGGGTTTTGGCTCATCTTCTTTCAAACCTTATCAAAACCATTTATATTTGAACAGTAATGGATGATGTGCTCATACTTTACCAGGTATTTTCATTACTTTACAACAGCCAAGGCTCCAGGAAAAAAAAATCCAAATATGATTAATGGTACAGCAGATTCCTGTAATAGTGGTAAAACATGCAGCCATCTAAAAACGCACAGGAACAGTTTTGCAATGATGAACTGCCAAGGAGATAAATTTCTCTAGAGCACTCTCTTTGCCACGTATGATTCTCAGTGTCACATATGAAATTCCTTTGATCCTAGCTGCAGTTAGTCACTGCTCTGGGTACAATCCATTCCCTTGTAAACAAGTCCTTCTCTTTGCAGACATGCCTACACGGTCACGATGTGAAGATTGATGACTTAGCTCAGCCTTTGTACAGTCTTACATGGCTGCCAGAAGAAAACTGGCTTCTGTCCCAGTCTCGTGAAATATATATGAAGCCACTTGCAGATTGTATGTATTTGACTTTATAGATGTATCTCAGCTCCTTCTTTGTCAAGTCAAAGTGCCATCAAATCAATAGTCTCAACTTCTGCCACAAGTCTACCGCTACAGAATGCCGAGGAAATTCTTTTATTCAAACATCATACCATTAGATGCAATAATCAATTGAAAGGGATTTCAGGCTACCAACTTCTTCACCAACTGAAGAAGTTCAGCAATTTCCTTGTGAGAAAATGTCCACTTCTATTTTCATGTTGTAGTCCACATAATAGTAATAATACTATACAATCTCCCAAAAAGGAGTTCTGGAAATAATTAATGTTTTCAAAACATGCTCAGAATACACAATTGCAGGTAAATATGTAAAGTACTAAATAGCTCAAATAGTATTAAAAGGTATGCTATTGCCTTCTGTCCAGTCATCTTCTGAGGATATAAGACCCAAACTGTAAGCTTGAAAACTTTCAATTCAAAAAGCAAAATATTTTCTGGAGAATAAATGGAAATAGATCAATAAGGGCTAGAATGACAACACAAGCAGCAATTTATAGCATGCAAAAACTGCAGCCGCAGATGTTTTCAGTGCCATAAGGCTGAATTTGGTTTAAATGAACATAAACCGTGTGATTTTCATTACAAGTTACAAGTTTTCCTAGTTCAGGCTTTATTCTCCCAGTGGATATTAATGCAGACAAATTCTTTATTTCACATTGACATTTTCTACTGTCATAGAGAGATATTACACCCCTGGGTACCTATGACCTTTCTCACATTATGGAGAGAGAGGAATACATGGAACTTTATATAATGAGAGAAAAAGCAGCATAATAGAGACACCAATGAGAACAATGGTCCTGGCAAATAGAAATAATGAAGGAATCATGGAATGTGGAAACTTCACGACGTGCTCTCAGAGCACAGCAATGGCAGAGAAAACCTCAAAGACCAAGTTATAGCTGACTTATAGATGGGTACACAAGTACCAAAATTAAACAAAAGAAATGCAGGATCTCCTGACTGAAAACCTCAATAAGTCATCTGAAACACTCATTCAGCTCACAGTGTCCTGCTTGTCAATCTCTTTCCAAAGGCACTACAAATAATGACAGGCTGCAATGTGAATAAATCTTTCTGCGACCTTCCTGTCACCTTGAACAGGAATGGCAGCCCCCTTTGCATGACCACACATCATCTTGCCATGGCACCAACATCCCTATCATCTTGTGATGGTAGACACCTGCTTTAAAATCACCCAGTGACCATTCCAAGGACTCTATGAAGCCTGCCTTAGTAAAAGATAAAAAAACCCCAAGAAATCCCTACCTCCTTCTTCAAGGTATTATTACTTAACTGCTGGCTGCTTAGCATCAGCTCACTACCAGCTATAATATTTTAATACATGTTTGCTGGTAACACTGTAAAACAAGAAGAAAGCCACATGCATGTTGTCTATGGGCATCCTGCAGATTAAAGGAAACTGGTTCATGAATTGGTCCCAAAAATTATTATATTTATATAGTAAAAACAGAGGATATTGCAGTGGAACTCTTCAGCTATCAGAGAGACATTGGACTATTTGCTTTTAATGCAATACACACACAATGCAATAAATACCACTACCAAAAAGCATTAGAGCAACTTGTGTGGAAAATTCCTCACCATACCATTACAAACCATATGTTTGAATTAAGTGACAAATTAAGTTGCATCTGAAATAAATCTAATCAAGAGAACTTTAAGATAAGTATAAATTACTGGACATATCATAGTCTCAAGGACAATACAAGCAGCGCCCAGCTATAGAAGACACTGCATTTAAACATTTTTTTTTTTACTATTTCTTTTGCTTAGTACCTGAGGTTGCTCAGCTTAACTGGCAGCTGTACAAGAAACAGGAAAAATTAATTTTGTAACATCACAAGGATCATTCAGATTCACAAACTGGGAGAGCAGCAAATGGTTTAATATGGGTTTTTACAACTGACAATATCTTTTTTTATTTACATTATTACCTTAGTTTCCAGAAAAGTATGTACAGAACATCTGGTAGGAGCATAAAGGGCTGTAATCCTTTCTGTGGAGTGACAAATTACCACAGTACTTCTAAGAGGCATATAATCAGAAACCATAGATTAAGCTTCACCCTCACACTGAATGGAAAATGTCTGCAGAGCTCAAGAACAAGGGTCAGTAGGTCTCTGTGAATTAGAAAGACCAGGCAGCATTGTTACATCATCTAACTAAGAGAAAATTTGTCTGGGAAGATGACTGCTAAGAAGATTTAAAGTCATTAAGGGAAGTGCTCTAGCTCAAGCTAGAACTTAAAACTCCAGATTCATCCAATTTGTAGCAGTCCGTGGTAGCAGACATACAGGTCAGCAGCTGAGTGAGCTGATGTGGCTGCTACACACAGAACAGTGACTTGCAGTGACTGCAAACTCAATCAGAGAGACACCAAATATTCCGTCACATAACCTGGATATTGACCACTGCAAAGGCTCTCAAGACACACTGTCCCTATTTATTGATTCATCCTCATCTTCTGTAGAAACTTTAAACCTAAATACTGGGTTTATATCCTGTTTGGAATGCACAGATACACATACCCATTAAAGGAGAACTTTTAATAAAAGCTTCACAGTTTTGACATCTGAATGAAGTTTGTTATGCCAATACTTATAGCAATGACTGAATTTAAACCCTGAGACTAATTTTTAGTTAATTGCACAGATATTAAGAGCGATCACAGTAAGGCTGACTGCTCTTGCTATTTTGAGAATTCAAGATAAGTAACTACTAAGTCCTATTTCAGCAATGTTTGAAAACTATTTTCATGTTAAATGAAAATTCAATTCCATACTGGATAACAGTATCATTCATAGTACAATAGAATGTAAAATTTCAGCTAAGTGTCCTGAACATCTCAAAACCTAATTTTAAACCCGTGTTTTCAACTGCTGGCCATTTTAAAAAGCTTTGAGGAATACAGATATTCAAAAACAGAGTTACCCTAGGCAATCATGGAAATTATGTTAGCATGGAAGCAGAATATTTCCATTCAACTATTCCACTTTCATAGAACCACAGAAGGAGAAGCATGTTTCATTTTCACGCTGAATGTACTGTCTACACTATGAGCTTCATTCATTAGTTTTCAGAAGAATATTCTCATGTCTGATAAATAGTATTTCTGGGCCAATTTTACAGCTGTGTGTCAGACAAATAATAAAAATGCATGTTCACGCTGGATTATTATCCAATTTGATCACATATTCAAGACTTAAACATTTATAAATAATGTGATTTTTTGCAATTACAAATGTTTTGTGGCTCCTGTATATTCAGCTTGTCAAATCTTTTCAAAGTTCAATTGTAATCCATCATTCTTTTTTTTTCTCTAAGTGCAGTCATCTGCAACATCCAAGGGAGATCAGCTACTCCCTTTGTATGCCAGCTTGTCTTAGACTGTTATTCTCTTGAGTGTTTTTTTCCTTTTCATGTGTCACCATAAAATTTTGTTTCAAAAATATCAGAAATGTTACTATAATTTGGATAATAATTAGAAGAGTCCTCCTCATAACATTTATGTTATTACCTGAAATAGACGTTCTACAGCAAGATATATCTGGTTTGTAAAATGTCTGTTATGCATCTTACACCAGCTTGCCCATCATTCAATGGCTTTAAGATGCTGGTCATGTGTGAAATTACACATACAGGTTTGCTAAGGATATCTGTCAACATCTAAAAAGCCTCAGATGTACCAGAAATTTAGGAAACAAACTGAGTAAAACATGCTGTTTATCTAAAAGAGATTTTAAAAGAAAAATTTTGCTAACCCTGTTTACTTCTTTACACTCTGCTAAGGTAATTCAGTATTTATTATCTTCATTTTGTTTTTCCCCCTAGAACTCAGCAGCATAAACCCTCCTTCCTGCAAAATCTCGGTCTTTACATTATGGATCTCATAGATTCATCTCTCTTGTCTGTGTCAAGTAATTAAGAAAAAAATATATGTGAACCAGGAGAAAATCACTGTTCCCAGCTGTATTCAACCAGTACCAAGTACTCTCCTCACACTGGAACAAACTCCATTTACTCTAGACACGTGAAAAAAGGGTAGCAGAACCACTCCTCTGCTTCACTCCTGCAAAATAACTACCCCACTTTTGAAAATCCAGAAACAGGTTCTGATTAAAAGACAATTATTAAAGAAACCAGAGTCTACAGCACATAATTCAGTAGCCACAATTTAACAAGCAGTCATGCACCAAGAGGACACAGTAGTAGCCTATGTATGACACCACATTTAAAAGAATAGCACATTTAGGAGAATTTAGTGCAGAATGAGAGAAAGGAAAATGGGTATCTTGCAGATGACATGGCAGGCTGGGAAAGTGAAAAGCTGAGATTTTGGAAAAAGTGTCTACAACCCCTGAAAAAAAATCAATTTTATAAAGCTGAGATTGCTAAATTAGTGTTTCTTTCAATCAACATGAATCACTGACGTCATACTGAAAAGTGCCACAACGCAGTCAGTTATTAGTTCTCCATCATCCTATATCCATCTATAAATATGACATACACTGACACAGCATACACGTGAGCTTTGACACAATTTGCAGAGATATATTCTTGCTTCTAGAAAGGCCATTCATTTATTTGCACAGGAGATTCCCCATTCCAGATTGACAAGTGAAATAGATGCTTTTCAAATCAGCCTAATGATTTGTTCAGCCCTGAGAGGCAAAATTTTGTCCTCAGTGGTAAATAATACTTTATCAAGATGTCAAATTATTCTTTCTGTTTAGTAGGCAAATGGGAATTAGTTCAAAGTCATACTACTGTATAAATAATTTGGTACACATATTTAAGCTGTCCATGGTGGGCTTCAGAGAAAGTAAGTACACACACACAGATATATAAAAAATTCAAAACCAAGATTATTTTTCTATTTTCTAGATCTTAAGACAAGTAGAAATTAAATTAGTGCCTGAATACATCTATTGCCACAACTAAATTGATGCAAATATCAATTTGTAAGGTTATAGATAACAAAAATACTATTTTTAAAAATGGTTATAACAACAAAAGGTAAAGTTACTTAATAAACTTTGAAATCATAGTACAAAGACTTTAGAATAAGAAAGTCATTATGGAAGTTATAGTCTTATATGTATCTGGAAAAGAAAAATCTAGTTTAGGCCTCACTGTCAATGGACAGAGAATTTAGGGTAGTGTCATAAAGCAAATAATCAGCCATTTCCTTCTGTTAATTCTATATTCCAACCTGCCTTATTGTGATCCTTCCAGAGGGAAATTCTAGGCTACAATACCAAGAGGGGAAGAACAGGTTAACAGCTAGCTTGCAGTACTATTGTGCTGTCTCAGTCCAGCACAATAGATCCCAGTTTGGTTTACCACTATTTATCTACATTTATTCATAAACAATAGAATGGAAATATAAACATATTCAATGCTATATTACAATGAGCTTGCAGTGAGAAAGAGACAAGTTTTGTTAATGTCATGTTTAAACATCAAGTTTCAATTATGACTTTTAATTTTTCCTTGAATCCTAACACAGATAGGGGAAATAAGACTTTATCAAAATATAAATAAAGAATCACCCAATAGTTTTGATACACATTGAAAATGTGTTACCTCTCTGAAATATCCTTACCAGTACTGAATCTGCTGAAAATGAAAACTTGCTGATAACTTTCGCTGGAGAACTTACACAGGTGAGAAAACATCTTAGAAAAAATCTTTAGAAAGAGGCAGAAGAACAAGTCAGCAGAAGCACTGCACTAGATGCACAGAGTGAACACTTAATTTTCAGTGAAGTTCTCAAACATATAACTTAGATCTTAAAATACCCTGCTCAGATACCACTTTCTTGAGGCAGCCAGGATTCCCAGTACATTAACTGGAAGTAAAGCTTCACTTCTATTTTGCATAATTCTGGTACCTTTAACATAGAAGACAGTAAGGTTCAAAATGTCTTTTGACTGAGGAAATATGCACCTGTCTCATGAAAAGATAACCAGGCTGTTACCTAGTCTGGAATAAGGCGCTCTCCTAGGAAAATTGTTTCTCAAAGTACAGAGTAATTACGGGCTAAATAAAGACAGAAATATCTCTACAAGCTGGTTACCAGAGCACTCAATATGGAGTGGAGAGACTTGAATTCAGTATTTCCAATGGCTATTATTTATTGTACATTCTGTCTCAAGAATTCCTTACTGACAGTTCCATAGTCAGCTACTTACTTTAACATATGCCTACAGTACTAGTCAGAGGTTCATTTTGGGGTGAAACTATGACAATTTCAATAAAAATTTGGATTCAGTCTTACCCAAGTATGATCTTTAATCATCTACATTCTTCTAAATCAGCCCATCTATTTTGCATTCCTGTCTCAGGGTGGAGGTGCATATTTATCTACAAGTACAGAAACAGTCTAAAGACTCAGAGAAGTTCAGGTTCTCAAGACTGAGTAGAACTTGAGTTTTGAAAATCAGCAACCATGAGTAATTCCTCCCTGGTTTCAATAACGACACTTAGTGAGGAATGAGACAAGTTTACTTTTAGGTCGCGTCCGAAATAGCATTGTCAGTAAGAACCTATTGACTTGAACAGGCTTTGGAAAGAAATGTAATACCAGAAAAAAACATACTCATGGGTCAACCTCAGCTACTTGACTGGTTTATTATGCAGTTATTTTATGGTCAAAATGCTGAGATCTGGTGCTTATACAATGTTAATAAGCCAAAATACACGATGTATAGTGAGTCAGAAAAGCAAATGTGTGCAATCTGCCATTCTCAAATGTTTAGGACTTGGCATTTACAGGAGACTGAGATGCTAATGGTTAATGGCTCAAATATTTGGCCATTTGTGGAGGTGGCAGGGTGCCTTGCTGGGACCAGGCTTTGCCCCAGAAGGGCAGGAGGGAAGGTTTTGAGCGTGTAGTGGCGAAGCCTGTGGTCTGCATAAGACAGAGGGGTGAACACCAGAGGCTCTGGGGTTTGAGCCAGATAAGGGAGATAAGGGGTAATAGCAGATCCTGTGAGGTGGGGTAGTGCTTTTTATGATGCCAGTCTCCTCCCTCCAGCCCACCCTGGGGAAAGTGTCCCACATCCATATGGGATATTCACATTCCTTCTCAGGCTGGAGAATGTTCATCTCCTCTTACTGAGCATAGCTGGTTCAACTGCACTGACATGGGAGGGGGTTTCATGTCTTAGAAGGGCTCATAAACCATCAAGGATGCCCAAAGCACTCCCCCCCCACCCCCAACTCATTTCTGGGGCCTTCCAGCAGGGGTCTGTGCATGATCCACAGTGCTGCAACAGACAACGTAAAACTTCCAGCCAGGGGAGGTAGTGGGGTGTTTCCCACCCAACCTCAGTGTATTTTAACCAATTGGACTTTGTGTTTCACAGGAATTCCTGACTGCAACCATCACTTTGACAAACAGACATCGAAACTGCAGCAATCAAGTCTCATCTCTGGATCAACAGGTGGTGATGTCTTTCTACTCTTATCCTTTCTTTTTCTTTTTTTTTTCCCATACATTTTCTGAAGTGTTGTTTTTATTCCTTTATATTGCTGCATTTCTGCAGATAATAACAACCAAAATGGCAACATAATTGCTTTCTGTTGCAACCAAACTAAATAAACCATATACTAAAATAAACCATAAATATATATATGTGTGTTTATCCATAAACACCAATCATTCAGTATCATTTCACTCTAAGGGAAACCTAAGGGGTTAGTAGATCCCCCTGAGGAATCTATTACAAGAACCTGAGTTTCCCTCACCGACAGGGGTAGGTTGAGACAGCATTCTGTTCATAAACCTCTCCAGTGTTAAAAAATTTATTAAATTAAATATAAGGAAACAAACGGAAACCTGCTATGTCTTATTAATTAACAGGAAATGTCAAAATTAAGTGTAGTAATTACTTGAAAAGTTGTGATTGTTTATTTGCCTATTTCAAATTACTTTTAAGGAAATAATAAGTGCAAGTGAAAGAAAGATTGCCTCCTGGGGATGTAGCTCACTTCAAATGCCAGTGACTTCATTCAAGATACAGAAGGACAGTGGTTTCATAAGAAAATGATAGGCATTTCTTTCTTCTATTTCTAACCAGCATTTGGAAAAATACAATGGAAAAGATATTAAAAATTGTATCTGAAAACTTCAAAAGAACTGAAGATTTGTACATGTAGCTTCTGAAGAGATTTACATTGGATGCTTCCATCTTTTTCAAGTCCCTTGAATACTTGAGACTCTCTCTAAAACAATTCTATCACTAGAATCATAGGCAGAGATTCTCAGGGGCCATGCATTTGAGGTCTTAAAAAGAGATGTTTTGGAACTGTATTCCCAAACCTGATTTCAATCATAGTAGTATTAGAATATGATTTCCACTGTATTGGCTGACAATATTTAACATTTCTACTGCTAAAATAGTTCAATATAGACAGCTATGAAAGCATTAACATATAATCTTGTATATCTCTTAATAGTTGAGCACAGGGAGTAGCATAGAGCATACAGATGAGAATGACATGAAACAGACTGTGAGCTTGAGCTGTCAGTAGGTATTATCAAATCACCTTCTAACCATATCACTGAGAAACTCACCTCCTTTGGGCTTCCATTTTATGGGTACTAATTGATTTGCAGTGCTACCAAGTGATTTTGGGAATGTAATGTAAATACATTAGAAAGTACACATATAAAAAAAAAAGTGTATGTCTAAAAATCTTTTCACAAAAAGGCTATCAAGAAAAAGAAAAGTATACAAAAGTTTCGGGCCTACACAAAGAACTTTAATTCTAATGAGGTTTTTGCACCATTTATAGGAACCTCAGAAAAATTAAGCACAGCAGGGATCTGTGTTGTCATTAGTTACAAGACCAGGATACTACACAGTAGCAGTAATTCCCTGAGCTTTGAAGTGACCACATTGTTACAGAAAAATACCATCTGGCATTTTCCCCTGTTTGTCCATAAATGACATTTATATGCTGGAGCTGCTCTAATAACCTATTCTCAAAAGGTGAAAACACTAAGCAGATGTGGGTCAAACTGAATTGTTTATATGGCATAGACTTCAGACAAGCAAATTAGACTTTTATTTCCCCCTACTAATACTACTACTATACTGTGAAGTAAAAAAGCACAGTAAAAAAAAATAAAATAATCATAAACATACAAAGCTAAGACTCCACCATGAACCAGAACATATAAGCTGGATATCTAGAAAAAGGTACTAGATTATGTTCTTGGAGTCATAACTTGGAGATCACAAAACATCAAATATTGTTTAGAGAATCTTCTGACCCACAAGATGCATGCCACTGAACAAGAAGCTTTTACAAAGGAGTTAAAAAGGAAATTGTAAATTTTAAATTCCTCACCTGGATACGCATTTTATAATGCCAAAAACTGAGATTCACATTTGTAAGCCATACATCTGTTCCCATTACCAACAACTGCAGAATTGGTAACGGTTATATTTCTATTTTTAAAAAGCAGTGTTCTGTAGTTGCTGTATTATTCACACCAACAGCACTAGTTATGTTAAATTTACCTAGAAAAAATCAGAGCAGGGATAAGTACTTAGCTGACAGCAAGAAGACCCAAGTTTTGGTCATCAGTGTGACAATCAGGTGGTGTTAGGCAAGGTCACATGTATTCCTTTTTACTCTCTCAAAGTATTAAAACTATCATATGGTTATTTCTCTGAATATAGAAATATTTGAATTGAAGTCAAATATATGAAAGAACCTCAAAATACACTATGCCATAAAGTTAAAAATTATTAAAAATTGTTTCAAATATCACAAATGCCATAAAGTAAACTTAAGACATTGCAGAGGTTGGGGTTTATTTCTGCACAATTAAACCACTTACAAATATATTTTTACCTATAAACATAACAAGACCTTTGAATATCATCCAAACTAAGTGATGAATCAGTGAGGTTTTTCAACTGCTGCAGTGCCCACTTAGGCTAAATAAATTCTCTTTTTCTACCCCCTCAGAATCTTGTGAGGTTTTTTTCTCCTGACTTACAGGGTTCTTCCATTTATCTTAGATGCTATAAGACATTATAGCTGAAGTTTCAGAAAGGGCAATTCTCACCAGGTAACAGGCAACTGATGCTGCTAAAAGTGGCACTCATTCCCCCAACCCACTCGCTATTAAATTGGCTCAGCAACCTCATGAAATTTCACCTTAAAAGGACAATTAATCCTTTGACCCAATAAAGTTGAGTCCTTAATCCATACCATATCACTTCAGGAACTCAATTACATTGAACTATTCAATGAACTGTGATCCTAGTCTTTCTTCATTATAACTCCTTTTCAGTTAATTCATAGTGAAATATTTGGACAGATTGTTACAATTATCTACCTTCTACTATCAGGAGCTTTTCCTCCTTCTCTATGAATGATTCCTTATAGTTTTTTACACAGCAAATTTTACCTGTATGCTAGCAAAAGTAGTCCTTCAACTTTATTTTTTTTTAATATTCTGCCTATAATTGTAATTAAATTACTTGTTTTTATTTTTACCCTGGTTTTACTTTCAATGCTGAGAATTAGTTCTTGTGTTAGTAAGCTATGTAAACTCAAGCTAAATTTTAAGCCTCTGCACTCACAGTTTATATATAACAAAGTAGCATTCTTTACAGGCACATCTCTGAGCTATTCTTCAATACTGAAGAAAAAGTAACTTAGTTGTCCAGACTTGTATTGTTCTGTGGAGAACTGCTGCTAAATCTTTTGATATGGGATAAGCCAGACCTGTTTTGTGAATAACTACTGCCATCTACTTATCTTTCCTAATGTCACTTTGACACTTTTCATGTTATTGAGATCACACTAAGCTGCACTGCGCTGAAGACATTGATGGGGGAATTTCTTTTTTTTTTCATATATGATCTTGGCATAAAATGTTTATAATAGGTAAATCTGTATTAATCCTTTCTGTGGATAATGACAAGGCAGAGTGAGCAGTTCTAATAAACTGTGCCACAGCAGCAGTGCTTTTATACTATTAAGCATCTTGCTTCAGTGATTTGTGTCCAGCCAGGTCTGTGTTTCTCACTTGAATAAATAACTAAAGGAAAGACAAAAGATAGAAATGTAGAATAATTGATAATTTTCTTGGTGGAGAGAAGTAACCTTTGGAAAATTGAGAGGGTCTATGTGGTTGAGCATACTTATTAATGAATAATCATTAATTGAATCACTAGAAATGAGAGTGAATAGAATGCTCAAAAAGCAGCCAATGATACAAAGTTACTCAAGTTGGTCAAGACAAAGTATATTGATTTTTTAACAAGAAAACAAATTAAATTTTTAAATAGATTTTAAATCATTTTTAATGGTTATTGATGAGAGAATTTTCTGTTCTCAAACCCAAAATCTAGTCACTTCCAATAATACACATTACAACCAGAACCTTACATTTCTGAATTTAAACTCAAGCTATCATTTAATTTTTCCATTCCAAACTTTACCTTTTAGGATGCAGTGGGGTGGCCCTGTATAATAGGGAGTGCTGTAATTGTCTAGAGCTAATGATGGTGATGACAGGGTTGAGTATTTATAGACCAACAAGGCAGACATCCTGGTGGGAGTCTGTTATAGACAATTTATGACCTTTGGAAGAAAGGGCAGGCATCTTAGGAGGACTACAAGTATCTTGTGAGGTTATGCAGCAGAAACTTAGAAGGGGCAAACCCCCAACAAGGGCTTAATCTGGTTACTGCCCTAAAATACAAAAAGAATATTTTTATAAATACATTAGCAACAAAAGGAGGACTAAGGAGAATCTCCATCCTTTATTGGATACAGGGGTGAATACGGTGATATAGATAAGGTACTTAATGTCTTCTTTATCTCAGTTTTAATAGTAATACCAATTGCTCTCTAGGTACCTCTTTTTAGCAAAGCAAAATGGTGATTAAATAACATAACCAAGGCAAACCACTCATGAAGTTTTGGAATGGAAGAAAGAGGCTATCATTTTCAGTCTATGTGAGTCACATTGCCTGAGTCAAAATGATGAATTGTAGGAATGCTGAAACTATGAGAATATAGTGTTTGGGAGAAAACTCTTTCCCTAGCTGTATATATTTCATTCATTCTCTTCTTTACTCCATCTGCTCTGCTGTCTCATGTCTGAGCTGTATCAAGGCAGCAGGGAATCAGTCACAGGTGAGGTCATGAGAAGCAGGCACAAAAAGAAGCACAGGGGAATGAGCTTTTGATAAACCACACAATCTAGTACTAGTAAGAATGCTCACTAGCTCTGCTCTGTTTACTAAAAAGGTGTTCTACAAACACCCCTTCCCAAAGCAGCAGTTACAGATTATGACCTGGACATGCATATTACTCTGCTTGCAGTGACATTTATTTCCATATGCTGTTTTATTATTCACTGTTTCAACTGTGTTATCATAAGTTGTTTGTGGACTATTAAGCAGGACAAAACTGGGTAAGAGAAGCACTATTACCTAGCTTAGCTGGGTTTATGAGAAGGCAACAATGTGATTTGGAGCTTATATGCACGTTCAGATCCTAGTGTGCTGTTCTAAATTCTCACAGAAAAACAGTCATAGAAAATCTCTTTATAGGTTTCAGAAGCAGGAGAGAAGTCAATAACTAGGAAATTACATCTGGAGTGGCACATTCTCAAGACCCGTACAGATTCTGAAATGCATTCTAAAATCAAATGATGCTGCCTTCCTGTGCAATCTGTGAATAATTTGTGACACACACTGAACCTATTTGTACCCAAAGACCTTGTGGAGGAGAGAGGATTGTTTGTACTGAAGTACCTCAATATATGTATCTGTGAAAACATACAGTATGCAATAGCAACAAAACTTGTAGGTACCTCTAAATAAAATAGTAGACTTACTGTCTAATAAATTTGATTTTGAAAGCTATTCTAAGACATTAGAATAATAGAAAATAGAAAAATAGAATAATTTTACTCTATTATTATTTTGAATTACAGTGTACATATTGTCAGAAATGGGCATTTCAAAAGTACACTTGCTGTTTTTTAAGATTATCTTTCATAAAAACTCACTTGGAAAAACTAACACTTTTGGTGGTGGTAGTAGTATAACAGCTCTGAGATAAATACTGTTTTCTGAACCACTCTCTCTTTTATTCCTTTTGTTAATATTGCTTCTTTGTTTTCTCTTGGCTTATATTGAAGTGCTCACTGATGAAATATATTAACTTTATTTAGAGGTCTCACAGTTAATTTATCAAATAAAATGATCCAGGAATCAGAGCTGATAGGAATTAAAGCATTTGTTTTGTCCTTAACTGTGCCTGAAGACAGAAATCAACTTGACAGATCTACAAGCAATCACTTCTTGAAGGCTTCCAAAGTGGAAAATCCAAATGTTATAGGCAATTTATTTCAGTTCTTCATTATCTTCACCCTTAGCAAGTTTCCAATTATATGTAGTAGAAAACTTCCTTGCTGAAATCTGAACTGTATAATTCTTGCCTGATCTTACCTCACTGTGATGAACAGTTCCCTTCAATTTTCCTGCTGCTTTTTATGTATTAGAAAACAATAGTGTTCTCTGAAAGTCAGTTTTCTCTTCATGTTAGATAAGCCCAGTTGACTTAGTTCTTCCTTCTAGGAAGAACTCTAATATTTTTCCTCATGTTTCACTGAAATGTTTTCTCTTTTTAAGGTGTAGTCTATTGCTGTAGTATATTCTGTATCTCTGGCCAGGTTGGACAGAGGTTATGTCTCATCGTATGAAATTCACCTTACCTCTAGTTTTGTGGAATTGATTCTAAAATGCTGTGCATACAATGGGTCTACCCATGCTCAGAGTAATCCTACACATTCTCAGTGACTGAATGGCACTGGTAAAACTATAAAGATCCTTTCTCTTACATCAAAACTGAGATATCACATGGTTCAGTAAGAAATTCCAATTACAGTGGTTTACATATCAATATATTGATGATTGTCACCTTGATGTGCAGTTTATGGGTACAGTTCTGATTTTCATAGCAATTAGAAGTGCAAATACTAGCAGTCTGACATCTATATTTAAGGAACTACAAATAATTCTATTAAATATATACAAAACATAAATAGAAGGGAATATTAAGCTCTGCATGCTGATAGGCTCCTCTTCTGTTACTATGGAAACCACAGTGGTCCTCAAAATAGGCAAGGTACTTCACCCTCCAGTCAGATAACATTTAAAATTTTGTTTGGTTTTTACTAGCTGAATAATGGAAACTCAACCCTCAAACAAAATTAGGTTTATATGTGCTCTAAAGTATATGAAATAGAGAATAAATTTGCACACATAACAATGATGATTTCTAAGAAGGGAAAAAAGAAGTGGTATCTGAATGGTAAGGCTTTTTACATTTAACTTTTTGGTTTAAATTAGTTGGAGAAAAGAGATTTTATTTCACCACTAGCTCACCATTTTGGAATTTCTCCCTGATATATTTTTCAAGTTTGTATCAATCTATTTGTTTTAGAGCAGGAACTTTTTACACTTAATCATTAAAATAACCCAACCCTAAGAGATCACAATGAACTGGGGGCAAGATCTTGTAGAAATACCTGATTGGTATTCCAAAGCTGAAATGCAAGCGTCCTCTGTCTTTGGACAGATCAAACTTCAAATTTCCTTCCACCACGGTAGAGAATTCAGATTCAATGTCAATTGATATAATTCTAAACCATATATTCAACTTATTCAAAATACTTACCAGATGATACATAAACTTCTTTAAAAACTCCTGGAAAATATTGCCTCCAATTAGAACCATAATTAATGAACGACACATTTATTCAATTTTAAGGGATTAAAAACATAATTATTTTAGTTCTTGATTGCTAACAGAAAAGCAATTTATGATATTTCCTTTCAAAATTAAGAGTTAGTTTTGCTTGAACAAGGATATTTTACATCCTAAAATGGATACTTGATGTATTCTGGTTAATTATTTTTATGAAAAGAAAGGTGAAGAATATGCTAATGACGTTAGCATGATTGCTCCTCACAATATATGAAGAAAAAATAAAGATTGATGTTTGCATAGAATTACCAACATAAATAAATCAATATAAACCTAATACACTCACAATCACTGATAAAATATTTGAGATCCCCACATTCATTCTGGTCTTCTAAGCATTTCCTTTCCAAGATAACAGCAAGAGCTAATTAAAATGCTTTGGGTTTCTCTTCCTTTTTTTTTTTTTCTTCTGTACCAGTCCTGCAAAGAGAGCATGTGCACCACTCTTATATGGCACATCTCTTTCAAATTTTACAAATACTCAGCAGTAAAATAAAGATCACAAAAACCGTATTCTCATTCATTCATTACAGCATTAGGTCAATCTTGAGCTCTTAGGCAAATTTCATTCTGTCATACCAAGCAAACTGGATGTAAGCAGCAGACAGATAGAATGCCCCTGAATTTTATATAGGAAAAGGGCCTGAGTTTTTCTTCTGTATGGGATGAGCTCAATGCCTTAAACAGGCACCATATTCATTAGTACCTTTTGCAAATATAAAGAAATAAAAGAAAAAAATTCATTTAAAAAGGTCATAAAGGGAATTTTGTCCAAGGTTGGAAATTTGGATATTTGCAGTTTTATGTTTAATCCATTCAGGATGAAATAAAATTGGTAGTTGTTAAAAATTCAGCCAAAAATATAGCCTAATTTATTGAGGCTATCCAAATCGGTCTCAAACCCATCTTGATACTGTAAGCTCAGATATCTGGTCTCACAAAACAGTTGTTACATAGTCATATCCTAAAATACAAATCTTACTCTGGACTACACGACCTTTTGATTTATTTTAGACACAGAGGAGACAGTTTTGTTTGTCTTGGACTGTTCATGCTGTCGTTTAGCCACTGGCCTGAGACTTTGTCTTCAGAGCCAACTTCAATCTACAAAGCCTTACTGTCACCAATCATTGGGTGAAGTTGATTGTAATTCCACACAGACACCAGCAGTAAGAAACAGCAAGTGGAGGAAAAAAGCTGATCAGTAAGAAATATTGAAACATTTCAAGGAGAACTGTTTTTCTAGAAATGACACCACAGATGTGAGCACACTACAAAAAGACAAGGCTTTTAATTGATAAAGATGGTTTTGCCTTTCAGAGAGATGCTGTTTTGTTCACTATATAATTTCATGCCCTAGGAAAAATCAGAGTGAAAGAAATTGCCAAAGATACTAATTAAGTATTGTCAAGCCTAAGATAGATTTTCTTTTAAGCTATCCCAGGACACAGCTAGCAAAATGCAGACAAAAACCAAGAGATCAGAATTTGCTTAGCTGAAGAATGTCAAAGACAACAAAATAATACAATAAGAATCAGAAAAAACCAACCAAACAAATAAAACAATAAAAATCAGCCAGATGTAGAACTTAAGAGAACTGATATTTACACTTACCTTCTATCACACATTTAATACTCAACATTTTAAAGTATATTGATAATAGCAAAAATACATTTATATGTGCTTATTATGGTGCTTAAGATATCCTTTGGATTGTTGAGATTATTTAGTCCTCAACCCTAGCATTTATAAGTAACCTAGGTACGCTTACAGTTTATAAAGTATGTTCCAGTGTGCTTTTTTCCCTAAAGTAACGTTCAATTGAGCAGGAAGGAAATAAACATTATTAACCAGCTAATATAACAGCTAAAGATTATAACTTATGGGCAAGAAAAGGGATTTTTTTGATAAATTTTTGAAAGGGAGTAGAAGTAGCAGGATTATGTGAGCCTTCAAATTCCAGTTGCTATAGCAACTGGTGGTATTTTTAGCCATCATAACAACTTTAGCAATTGTAGAGAATATCAGTGCTGCTCTCTCTAAATATCAGTGCTGATCTTTCTTTCCCTGTTTTTCCAGATAGAAGCCCGTATGTTGCTGCAGCACAGGAAATTCTAAATAGTGTTTTGCACATACAAAATAACTTGCATGATATTTTGCCAGCTTTGCCTCCTCTTGCATGGAAAAAACGAAAAAAAAGAGGCCAGAATTATTTGGCCTTTTAATACAACTATAGAAAATTTAGGATTTAGTATTTAAACTGTATGGAATTCACTCCTTTTTGAAACAATTAGGCATTTAATTTTTTTCTCGTTCTGTAGGTATTGGTAGTCACAATTTTTCCAATTCTATGTCCTTTTAAGACACATATGTCTCATTCCCTATAGTTTCCTCCCTATTATAAAGCTCACAATAATTTTCTAATTATAAATTTCTTTTACACAAAGAAGTCACTTAGAGGAAGGCAATTCAACTATAAACCAAAATTCCCCAATTATTTTCTTGCTATAGGTTGCACAGGGAACACTCTTCATTCGTAAGGGAAAACCTTACAAAAGACAAGATGATTTTTAGATTTGTTTCCACTTCCTTCATATTTCTAGTCCTTTCCAGGCTGAAATCCTTACTCCAAACACCTGCAGAGGAGAGCAAAACAGCTGTTCATAGCAGTCTATTACTTCCATATATATAAGATGCATGTTAAGTTATGGCTTTTGATGAAGGGTACAATTTATTTGTCCTTAACCAGATGCACACAGCCCAGGAGTCACAGCCATGACAGTGCAAGAGTAGAACTCAACCAGTCTTGGTGCCAGCAATAAAAACCTCAGAAATGCACCATAATAATGTAGAAGGTACAATTTCTTTCTTCCATGAAGACCAACTAACACCCAAGGCAATCACCACAAGCAGAGTATGATTACACACCACCTAAGCCTTAACCACAGTTTAAAGCAAAAGGCAACAAAAGCTGGGGTGCTGCTTTACTGGTTGCTTTTTCCTTTAAACATAAACAGACAACCAAAATAACATCCTCTGAAACACAGCTGGCCTGCCCCAGCTAAATTTCAACACAAAGGACAGAGCTGAAGGGTACCCAGGACATGCAGGGGCTTTCTGTAAGAACACTTGTAGCAGTGGAAATAACAAGAACCAATAGGTGTGTCTTGCCTAGCTTTATGCTGGCCTGTAATACTTCTGCAGATGATGCCACAGAAAGCAAAGATGCATTACAAGACTTGCATCTATTTACTATGATCACAGAAAATTACAAGGTGAAACTGTGTAGGAAACACGATTTCTTTTCAGTATGTGTTTTGGGTTTTAATATCTAAAATCGTATTGACCTAAAAACCAATCTATAATTAACATCCTCTTTTAAAAACAGCCATAGATATTTATATTCTGAAATAATCTGAGAATAAATCATAGAGGCTTTTGTCCTCAATTAAAATGAACAATTCAATATCTCAGGATGTCTATTAATAAAATTCCAGGACAAAACAAAGGCAACAAAGGGTGACTACACATGCCATCCATGTGCCTCCACAGTTCTCAATTATTTTTTTTAAGCCTTCTTGATAAGCAAAGCCCAGTCCAATTATGCAGGCAATGCATAACCCAAATTGAAATTATGCATTAACCTGCTGTTGCATGTGGTCATGTTACCCTAAGAGACACTGTAAATAAAGATTTAGAGTCTTTAGTGTCTAGCAGTTTATTTTTATATGGGTGCGTGGACTGCAACCCAGCCTGCAGCCAGCAACTTCTTGCAATATGTGCTCAGTAGCCAAAATGAATTTTCATCAGCCACAACCAGTAACCCATTCTGCTTAAATTGCCTTGGTGTCACAGTGCTGCCAACCACAGCAATCTGCTTTGTCACAGAAACCCAGGAGTAAAACCCCACTGAAGGCAGTCATATCATCCGTATGTGCAAGATCCACCCTTTGACTGGGACTCCAACACCTTGGTTGGTCAAACCCTTTGCTGCAGGAGGTCATCAGGCTCGACACCTTTCAACTTTAAGCAAAAGCTGCACTTCGCCTTTCAAATGTATGGCAAATGTAGGTCTGCTATTACTTCTTGCTAACATAAAACTGTGTTTCCTGACTTTTCACATAGATTAGACCGAACTTTTAAAAAGCTACTTTTGACACAAGAAAGCAGAGCAAAAAGAGGCTATGGAGAAATATATTCAAAGACCTAGTCAGTCAAACTAATCTGCGAAGCCCAGTGAACATCATACAATAATTATTTACTGAACTTAAAGTGAATTCACTTTGTCCCTGGATGAATCTCCTCTGATTAATTTTTTTTAAACAAAATGCTCAGCAAGTTTTACCTTTAGGAAACAATGTCTACATTTTGAAGAACAGCTTAGGGTTTTTTTGTTCTGCCTCCTGCACTGAGCACACTCAATCTCCTATACAATAAGTACTGCTTCTTGGATGAATTCTCACATTTGGAAACAAACTCCAGCCCAGATGGATCTATCTACATGAATAAGGCAGGTTTGGCAGGAATATACTTGCACACAGTGAGAAATTAGTGAGGGAAGACACCACATCATTAAATATGGTTCAATAAGGCAAAAAATAATCTGACCTCAGATTTTATAATAAGACATCTATACATGCAAATATACTTATTTTCAGCTAAATTATTTAAAAATGCATCTGTTCACAAATTAAACCATAAACCAGTCTAATTTTAACTGTTTTGTTGTCAGAAAACAAGGAACAGTGCAAAACAGTACAAAAACGTATAATTCTTTGTTCCTGGGGTATGGGGAGTTTGCTGCATTTCTTTTTTTGTTAAAAGAAAATAATATCTATTTTTTGTTAATATCTAGTCCTTTTTGAAGTCACAGGGTTACTAGAGAGCAGAGGAATCATATGATTTAGGCAAGAAGTCAGAACTACCAAGCATAATAAGGATGGCAAATAGTCAATATTTAATTTGCACAGGAAGCTATTTGCAGTCACATTTATGTGAAGAAAGAATTTTTTTTCCCAAAAATATATACTCTGTAGATTTTAACTATAAGGGTGTCTGAGAAAGTAATAATTCACATTTTTACAGAAAAAATATTTCTCAACCCCAAATATATCAAATTTTCTATTTGTCAATAGGTCTACCCAAATTGTTTTGTTTTGTTTGTGGCTTTCCTTTTTTTTTTTTTAAATAGAACAACTGCTTTCACAGACCAGAAGCCTTATTTTCCAGGGCTAGTTTGCATCCAATTCATGTAACTTCAAAATTTAACTCAAAGGCCAGTACCAATGGTTTTGTGACAGAGAACAAATAGCATTTAATATCAATACTACCTAAAAAAATAGGTGCTTTTTAAAATCCTTAAGTCGGGTCCTGGGTTCTAGCTTCACTTACTACTTCTATTTCTTGAGTTTTTTCTTTTCCATATGTTTGGAAACTGTATTTATACAAGACATCTATAGCTTTAAGCTTGCTAAATGGATGCCAATAGCAAAGAATCAAAGATGAAACACTACAGTGGTTTGCATGTGCTGTTACCTTGTATGAAGACACAATAAAATTGTCCCTAGCAAGTCTGCCAATGAATTGTGAGATCTGGTGCTCCCAGTCAGAAGTATCTCCATTCTTTTCCGGAGGGTGTTGATCTACTTATCTGGGAGAAATATAAGCCATCCCAGGCAAACATAAAATGCATCTCTTCAAGGAAACATAACATCCCAGTAGAGGACATTCTACTTTTATGTCTTATCTTTTTAGCTCAGTCATATTTAAAAATCTCTTCAAGACAGATTAAAAAAACAGATAGAGCAGAAAGGATTTTAAACCCAAGACAACAATCATTAGCATTAAAAAGAAGAAAAATCTATGAATGTAAATGTTTCAAAACAAAACTCTATGAAGAAACAAAACCCCTAATTTCCATAAATGCCTTTTATTTTTTTTAAGAGAATAAATAAAAGTTCTATCTGTTATGGAAAAAAAATATTCTCAGCTGATTGCCAAAATGACATTTATCAGAGCAGCATGAATCAAAGCAGCTTGTTTTGCCTTGCTTTCACTGAATTTTGGTTAAGAGTTTATTTTTCCCATAGTTGTCATGGAAATATATATAGACCAAAATAAAGCAGATAAAGCACTGCTGACAAAAAAATTAAGTTGTTCCTACTCAGGCTGTGCTGATTAATGCTTTCTGAGCTACTTAGGAAACTGTTGTATTCCTATATCATTTGATACTAATTTGAAAGTACTTTTTATGACACTAAAGCTTTATACAGTCAATTGTCCAGCTACTATTTCCCAGAATTCAACAAGGCATTTGACACTTTAGTATTTTTCAACATTACAATGACAGTGAAAGAGAAAAAAGAGAAGGAGGGGCAAAAAGAAACTAAGACTAGGAGTAAGAAGGAAGCACAAGCTCACTGTTTCTATTTATAGATTTTAGCATCTTTGTATTTTAATATTTTTTTTTTGTAATTTAATAATTTTTCCTTTCTCTGCTACACCATTGTCTACAGAAGAATCACAGTAAAAGCTTGAACTCACCCCATCTTTGGCAGTTCTAGGTGTATTTTAGTAGCCTCCACTGATGGGATTACCTAACACCTTTCATGTGGTGAACTGGATGCTGGTAATTAAGGGAATATTCTGGAAAATGCCACAGCTTGAAGCAGCTGCAGCCTGACAAAAGGTAAAGGCGACACAAGGATGTCATGACACAGGCTACATGATGTGGGATAACAAAGAACTCAGTTGCTTCTAGATATGATCTGTCCCAGCTGAATGGCAACTTCAGGCTCTAAATTCCAGCATATGGCATGTGATGCTCATGAGGTGGATATTGTGATGAGAGATACGTCCTGAAGGGCACTGCCCAAGGACCTGCAGAAGCAGATGGAAACAAGGCAACCCTTGCTTGGGTTTGTACTTAAGATCAGTACAGTCAGTAGGGCCAGCTCTCTTATTCAAATTCAGCACAGGAGCTTGAAGCTGGGATGGATGGTTGGTATTTTGAACGGCTCATTAGGCAGATGAGCTGTATAACTTTCTGCACTGCTAATGTGGCATTTCACTGGTCAGCAGGCCCTGATTAGTAAGCAGCACCCTAACAACTTCCACTTCACCAGAGCACCTGAGCACTTGAAAACAGACAGGGAAGCAACTTCAGTTGAAAATGTCAGACTCCAGAATTAAAGCAAATGCAATATTAATCAAACCCTAAATATCAACATTCTAACTAAATGTAGGGGTAGGAATAACTATGTTCTTTTCAAGTTATTCACAACATTTGTACTGATTGCAGTATAATTTTTATATGCATAAAACTACATCCAGTGAACTTAATTTTAAACCACCATTAAAAAACAACCTATTCTCAGTATAAAAATCCTCTCTTATTACTGAACATGCACACATAAAAACAGTTAGGAATTTGTTAAAATTATAATCTATTAAATCATATGTAACATTTAAAACTCACTACGTCACCTTCGGATCAAGGTGATTTACAACACAAGTTTTCTTATTGTTTTAGAGTGAAAGAGTTTCTGGAACTGAAACATGCAAGACATGTCTGAAGGATTATTATTAACTTTCTATTCTTTTATCAAAAAAAGAAAAAAACCCAGCACCCTGATGGTTCCTGAAGACTGTAGATACAAGGTTTTCTCCAGGTGGGTATTATCATGTAGGGAAATGAGTGGATAATGATGGGATTGGTAAGAGTCATAATTACAGGATGCTAATAGTTGGCATTTTAATTATTTGTATTTAATTGAGAAGACAGTTGGAATTTGGGGTTGCATAAGTACATCAGTGGCATAGATACTTTTAATTATACACTCATCATGCATCTTTCCATCATAGATTGTGCTCACAGATACTATCAAAGTATTTCAGAGTGCAAGGAGGATACAGCTGGAGATACTTGCAACTTACCACTAACAAGATGTTGTTGTCACTGATTCTAAGTTTGGTTTATGCTCTTAACACTGGTTTTAAGACTCATAGAATCAGTTCACTTGGAAAAGACCTCTGAGATCGTCGAGTCCAGCATATGCCTGTCCACTACCATGTCAACTAGACCATGGCACTGAGTGCCACAGCCAGTGTTTTGTCAAACACTTCCAGGAACTGTGAATCCACTGTCTCCCAGGGCAGCCAATATCTGCAGCAATTTCGTGAAGAAATTCTTCCTAATGTGCAATCTAAACCACCCTTGGTATGGCTTTGGATTATGTCCTCTTGTCCTGTAGCTGGTTGCCTGGGAGAAGAGGCTGCCCCTCACCTGGCTACAGCCTCCTTTCAGGCAGTTGTTGAGAGTGATGAGGTCACCCCTTTTCTCCAGGCTAAACTACCCCAGATCCCCCAGCTGCTCCTCCTTGTGCTCCAGACCCTTCACCAGCTCCATTGCCCTTCTCTGGGGCAGCACCCAGAGAAGCTTCTCACCCCCACACCTACTGGTTCCTTCCTGTATTGAGGGGCCCAGAACTGGATTTGAGGTGCAGCCTCACCAGTGCTGAGTACAGGGGGATGATCACTGTCCTGCTCCTGCTTGGCCACACCATTGCTGATATAGGCCAGGATGCCACTGGCTCTCTTGGCCACCTGGGCACTGCTGGCTCCTGTTCAGCTGCTGTTGACCAGCACCCCCAGGTCCTTTTTCACTGGGCAGCTTTCCAGGCACCCTTCCTCCTACCTGCAGTGCTGTATGCGGTTGTTGTGAAGAGAATAAAAATTAAATACAAAATGCATATGTCAGGTAAAAAATTTTGACGAATTTGAACTGACCATAAGAAAGGATTTTTGGAACTCCAACAGTGAAAAAGATCTAACTTTGTTCTATAGCACATCTACATTAAAATACAAGACTATTGACTATAGATTAGTCAATTCTAGTTTCAATTTAATTGCCAAATGGAAAAAGTGTGACCATTTTTAATTGTACAACCTGACACTCCTCTCCAAAGGAAAAAAACTTTCTCTTAAATATTTAAAGCTCAATATCAAATGTTATTTTTGTATACTAATTAAAAGTAAAAGACAAGGCTGCTCTGCCATGAGAAATGCCAAAAGACCCATTCAAGTTACTCTTGCTTGCTTTTCAAATAGTGATTCAAAAATATAGCTAATTAATCATTTCAACTTCTTTTCAAGTTTGTTTAATGACAACTTTTTAAGTTCTGCAATCTATTTAAAATACTACACTGAATTTTGAAAAAGGTTTTTTTTTTTTCTCCTGTAGTCTACACAAGCCAGAGTACAAATTTGCAGTTGGCTTTTAAGTCCCTTCAAATCACTTTAGAACACATTCTGACAGATTTCTGTGCCAGATGGATGTGGATCAAGAATGTATAAACATATGGTGGGAATGGTAACCAATATGCTCATAGAAGTGTATAATGATTCATTTTAAAATATATGTCCCAGGGTTATTAATAGTCTCTCTTTGTAAGTTTCATATTTTTGAAAGGTTGAGATTTAGAATAGCATAGTTTATATAGGTTTTCTCCACTGAAGTCCCAGCCCAGCAGAGCCTACCTGATAAGTCCCAGAATGATTGCAATGCTTAGTTACAGGCTTTTAGGCAGTAAAAGGCAATGAAATCATCTCGCATCAACACATGTTCTGTCATCCTCAAGCAACTGACATGCTTTATTTCATCCACGCTGTTTCCCTGTCAACCAGTGACGTCAATAAACAACTAGAAATAAAGGTCTTTGGTTTGCTTTAATTTACATGTGTACAAATAATGACATATTTAATGTGAGTAAATAAATACACTGGCTAGACTAACAGTAAATGAAACCAGGAGACTATGCCCTCATACTGCTCTTGGAATCCTTCAAATACAGTATTAGACAGTGAGGTAAAGATCTTTCTCCCAGCACTCATGAAACCCTCTTTAGTGATTTTCCCTCTGTAGTTATAACTACACATATTGGTTCTACAACCAGTTACTTCTGGAAAAAAAGAACAACAATCCCAAAAAAACCCCAACAAAACAACAAGCAGCAAACAGGATAAGAGGGAAATTGGTGTCAGTATGTTTTGGAAGCCAGTTTTACACCCTCCATCTCCCTGGCTTCATGATGACTCATCAAACAGTAAGTGCCAGATTTTTAAAAGGCATTTAGTACCTACGGATAATAATGTCATTAAGGACAAGGCATCACAAAACCATTCTGCTCAAGTGCACTAGTACATTATAAACTTGGCTTCTTAAACCTTATGTTACTTAAGGCCAGATGATCCAAATTAGGTCTTTGAGATGTAGCCATGCACTACACTTAATATTTGTCTTTCAACATCCTCTGACATTGTAATGACTAGTTGTTTTGCAGTAAATAACTACATTTATTTCTCAGAAATCCCAATTTAAAACCGAATAATCGATATGGCAACACATCTTGACATTTCTTTTTGTCACTTCACTCCCTATTCAGAGGTTCAACAAACCAACTCAACTGGTCACTATCTAATTTATCTTCATCGGAGAATGGGAAAAGTCCATTCATCCTCCTTGCATAAATTTTTTCTCCAAACTCTTCCTCTATTTGTCCATCCAAGCATTACGAATTTTTTCTTTCTTTATTTTACTTTGCAAACAGCCTATTTTTTAGATTTAGTACTTGCAAGCTAGTCCTAGGAAAACGAACCATTTTAATTTGAAAGAATGGTCAAAATAAAAGCTATTTTCATTTTGCCATTTCTTCATTGTCCATTATTGGGCTCCTACTAGTGAATGTCTAACTGCCATTGTTTGGTACCAAGCAGATAAAACTGAGGATATATGACAAAAATTCAAAACAGCACAGCTAAGTTGTATCTCTGGAGTTTCAGCAGTGCTTTGGAATCCAAACACCCTCATTTTCAACATTAATGGCTCTACTGCTGTGGCTACTCATTCCCTAAGTGTTGGAGAGCTACAAATGCTGACAGGCTCACACATTACTCTCTGCTGCTGAGTATTTGCAGATGGATATCTGATTAGCATTTCCAAGCCCTCTTTAGTCTAAAGAGTTCAGTGCTAGTAGCTCTGAAGCAGGGTAAGCATTTTAGGCATCCAGGGAGATGAATGAGCTTTTGAAGAACAGGTGAAAATTCATGCTGCTGTAGTTTCACAAAATTTGAACAAAGCAATCAACACCTTCTAGATATGACACTGATTAACTCAGTACCTCAATATCTGCAACTGGAATTAGAAAGTTCCTAATGATCCTGCTGAAAAACCAAGAGAGATTAAAACTAAAAACTGATACACTCTTATTCATTCCATTTTACATCCTCAAAAAAGCCACTTCTCTCTGAAGTGCTAATGTGGTAAATCGGCATTTACCTATGCATTTCACCACTTGCATGCAAAATAGTGTAATTAGTCTGTTGAACTGCTCTGTCACAGTACTGTCTCAGAAGTAAAATGAGCTGTGAAGAGCTGGAGAGCTAAATCTACTGTGCTGAGCCGAAGTACCCCAGAGATAGGTAGGTTTCCTCACAGCACTGTACTTTTGTAAACAGCAAATTTACTTTTTTTTTTTTTTTAATTAGAAAAGGACATTTCAGGCTGTGATTTTGCAAGCTTTTTGACACAAATTCCTATCTTGAAAAAGCAATCCGTTCAGGGATAGCATTTAGAGGAATGGAACAAAACTAAGCCAAATATGGTTGTGGTGCATCACATTAAATGGTACACTTCTGCCTCTGGGTATTAATAACGTTTACGGGGAAACCATCTTCAGCTGTTGTAACCATCTAGCTATAAAAATGATGTGGAAGCATGAGTATATTTTGGGTTGTTCCTAATTTCTCACCAAGTGATGAATGCAATTAACATTTTAAAGTTTTTACTTCAAACCACTAAGTATGTAACTAAGGGTAAATATTTGAAGTTTCTTTTCATTATTATGACAGAAACACCAAGTTCCTGAGTGTACTGAGTTAGGTTTCACCCAAAGTTAATAATCTGTTAATCAGAATTTTTCTAATTTGTGAAATTTACAATATGTTGTATGTGCTACAAATGTTCCTTTTGAATTTGTAAGTTAAATCTTAAGAGTTTAGATATTTATACTAATAGCTCACATGACTTGAGAAAGCAGTATAGCTTATTCATGCAATTACTACTACATTAAGCAGGATTTGCATGCACAGGGATGTGTTACTTAACCCAATGGAAAAGATGTAGTTATTGAAAACTCTGTGTAAAGAAATATAAATATTTTAAAATAGAATTTGGCAAAAGATGAACATTATTTTGTAATTCAACATGTGAAAAAGATACTTGAGGTCATGTAATTTTTCCATGTCATGAAATTTACTGCTACTTATCAAGCTTTAGTTTGACCATGTGTAATGTTTTACGTGTTCCAGGCAAAAAATGTATTCCAGAGATTAAGACTACCAGTCTTCTCTTTTGTACAACCATGACAGAAATGAATAAAAAGTATTAAAACAACAAATCGCACTAGTAGTATAGGAAAGAATGGCTAAAGTGTCATCTTGTACATCTTTTGTACATCACAGATGCCTGTGTTAATGTTGATTTTAACCCATGCTGGGAAATAGAAAACTGGGCCAGTAAGAAGGACTGTAGACGTAAATGTAACTCAGTTTTTTAGATAAATGATTTTTTTTGTTTACTTATTGACCATAAGCTCAGGGTGGTCTTAAAACTGGAGAAGTTTCTCAGAGAAAATATTAGCCTGTAATCCTTTTCAGTCTTTCATTTATGTAACCAGTCCTTCAAAGTCAGAAGCCTAAACCTTAAGCCCCATATAACTATCTTTGCATCACAGAAAAAAAAAGTAATACATTTAATATCTAGAATATATATACATATATTATATATAATATATAATATACATTAATATCTAGTAGTACATTTTCTTGTACATCAGCCTGAAAACTCATGCTACATTAAAAAACTCAGTCTACATGTGTAGACAGACCCCAATAATATAACAGAATTTGCAACACTTCTGTCCATGCTAGAGACCCAAAACCAAGGGATGAAGCAAACTTCTATTTTTCAGCAGGCCTGAAAAATAGGCTCTGATTTATATTGGGAGAGCATCTGGTAATAGCCATCTTCCCATTACATAAGAATTGTGGTATTTTTTCCATTTTTTTCTATTTCCTTAATTATCTTCCTGCAGAAACAAAATGCAGGATAGCCAAATTGCAAATACCAAAATACTAGTTCCAAATAAACAACAGAGAAAACACTATTATTATAACATCAATATAAATATTATTATATATGGATATTTTCTGCTTAATTTTCAGGGCACTTAAATTTCCATCAGCTTCCACATCATAGTGATCATTTGCCTATCTATAAGTTCATAACTACTGTACTATTATTAAAAAAATCACTTTTATATATTATAAATATATGATATATTATTGAATGGAGAACCTCCATGTAACCTATATGAGGTTTTTGCTCTTTTGGTTGTACCAGCAGCATTACCAGTGGTCTTCAGCACACAGCCCATATGCTCCTTCTCTATTGTGCATGGTTATTTTTTGAGTAGGTTCTCAAAGCAGATGTTCAAATATTCTGTAACGTTTCCACAGAGACTTCAGGTTGAATTGCTGCCCTCCATTTGATCCCGCTGAGGCAAAACCCTGCTTCACAGATAGCAGTTGACAGATAAAGACATTTGGATGACCTCCTCTTCCCTCAATCAATACTTAATTTTTTTAAAGAATGTTTCACCCCTTTTGAAGCTGGAGAAAACAGCAACAAATGAACAGTTAGATTGGCTGTTGTCAAAGAATGTTGCTGGAAAAGTGATAAATCTGTACTGTGGGGAAGAATTGAACATTATTGCTGTAATGAAATAGCTTGGGGCAGGAAAACAGCAATTTGTCATGATCAACAGTGGACTAATACTAGGCATAGTATTAGTATACTATATAGCATACAGTATAATTAGCATAATAGTGTAATATAAGGAACACAAATTCCAGGAATTACTATGAAAGAAAAATGGAAAAAAAAGCAACCATTACACCAGAGTAAAAAAACATATTTCTTGTAACCCTTGAATATCCTTCTCTCCTATTCCCAAAAAGGACACAAAAGAACTGCAAAAAGCCAGGGAAAGATAAGTAACACTTTCCATATCAACAAATAGGTAGTCCAGGACTGTTCAACTTGAGTAAAGAGGAGTTGGAAGCCTACAAAAACATAAATTGCAAAGATGTGATGGAGAGCTGACTAGATTATTCGCTGCCTCTGTCTACATGAGCAGTGGGCACGATCAAGTGAAACTTAGGAGGAACAGGCTTGGAACAAACAAAAGGCTGTGATTCATTGCACACTGCTGCACTGAATTGTGTAAATCCTAGCCAGACATCGTGGATGCAGAGCTTTGTGGATTCAGAGGAAGAGTCTGCAAAGTGAACTTTTAAATATTACTAAATAGGAACCATATCAACACTAAATAGCTAAATATCTAAATGATATAAAGTTCAGGAAATCCTGCTAGCCAAGGTATAGTCAGAGAACAAGGGAATGCATTGACAAAGTTTTATATCCCCTTACACTGTTTTTTATTCTTCTTCAGGCATCAGTATATGCACGCCTTAAGTCAGGATATCATGCTATATAAACTCAGTCTGAACCACTGAGCTATTTTCATGTTCTGAAATTTTCCAAAAGACAAGGCTGAGGTTTGACAAAATTTATATTGGAAAAAAATTCTCTGTTCAGGGTGGAATTAAAATCTTAACTGGATAGATAGAGAGAAAAACATCAAACAAAGTAGAAAAGCATTCCAGGATCTAGGGCAGTCAGGATAAATCTTTGCTACTCTGTCATTTGTAGGGTGAGCAGCAACCTGAAAAACAACTGTTCTCTATATTTAAGCATTCATTTTGCCACAGAGAGTGTCTCTAGAGCTCAGAAGATTCCTGTGACAGCTTTAACTAGCTGGGCATTCAAGTCTGTGCTTTGTTGACCAGAATAGAGAAAACTGAACAATTACAGGCAGAGATAAATCGAGGTTGCTGCCAGTACTGCGATGGTGAGATCATTCACACAGCAATGAGGAGAATACCCGGACACTTAGACGCTGACTTCACCTGCACCTTGGTCGGGTGTGAATAATGCAACAGCCAGCCAGACAAGCTTGTGTGATGCTGCATGTGAACTCTGATGCTGCACTAAGAAAGGAGCATTAGCAGAAGCTCAGCACTGCCCCACTGCTGCATTTAAGCTGGTTTGTTTTCCAGCAGTCAGGAGGAATTGGAAAACCTGTAAGGAGCTACTCTGTTTTTCACATTCTGGATGTATTTCCTAACAAGAGGGTGTTTACAGACCTACTTATCTCCTAGTGGAAAATTTTGGCACATCTTGGGTTATTTCAGTACAGATCTGGGCTCTCTTTTGAAATCTTGGGGGCTGGTTCCCGTTTGAAAAGCTTTGCCATATTGATAGCTGTTACTGTGCTACACTTAAATCAATTTTTATGGACTGTAATACTGACAAAAATTATCTCACCTCTGTTTCTGACATATCAAAATATACAAAACTCAACAGCAGAGAAAAGGAAAAAATCCACAGACATATACACATGGCTATTCTCTATGTGACATTTAGCCTTTCTTGACTGCACACATACGATGCTCATTGAATACATGCAAACAGATTTGCTACCATTGGCAGCTCTGGAAGGCATTATTTTTAAAAGACAAATTGATGTACTACCAGTTGGGGTTGTTTTTTTTTTAAATATATGTAAACAAATTACATAGTTGTCATGAAATATTTGGTTATAGAATTGTAACAGGTAACTGTATCTGCTAGCTTAACAAATAGGTTCACACATTTGCTAGCACCATGGGGTTGCATTGTATATTAGAGCTTATTTTGGAAGATCTTTCTTCTAAGTTCTTTTGAGGTCTGTGTTACTGTCAAGAGCCAAGAGCTTTGACAGCTGTTGCCAGCTCTATGTGGTTTGTTTAAAACAATACGGGAGTTGCCTAGCAACATCACATCACACATTTGGTACCCTACAGTATCTCACATTCCTAACTACTCTGCACATCTTCACTACTTAAAGGGACACTGTCAAGTTAATAACCTTACATGAAATGTGGACTCATTTCTCTTTCACCATAATTAGATATATGAGGTGAGAGAAAGAAAATTGACATTAATAAAATATTACTTGTACTTTCTTTGCAGCAACATTTTATATTTTATCTCAAATCAGCAATATCTGTTATCACTTACGGCCACACTGTTTGGTTTAAAAATAGTTCAGTAAAAAGCAAAGTTCTCATAAAGAATTTTACCCTACTAACATAGATCTTAGAAAATTAATGTTTTTTCTCTGTATACATACAATTCCTCACACACATTATATGCAGCACCAAACTCTTTATAAAACATGGACTTACTGTCAAAAATTAGTTGGTTATATTTTTTCTGTTAGGTAGCATTTGTAATAAAGATTTTTAGAAAGACCTGGGGGGCCTTCAGACCTCATGCAAAGTCACTGAGTTTAGGGTCCTTTGCATATATGAACTGCAGGCCTAGTTTGGGAGAAGTCCTCCATGTATCTTTTAGATAAACATCTCTGCAAAAGTCAGAGATGTCAGTCATAGTATTAAGAAAAAAAAAACAAAAAAACACAACAAGTGAGAAAGTCATTACGAGAGGTGAGGAAGACATACTGTCCAATAGAGAGGTGAAATGAGATACTGCAGATGAAAGAAAAAATTAATGAGGAAAAACATGGAATATAAATCATCATCAATACCATCTATAGCTTTTTTGGGGGAATATACTTCTGTATTTTTTGGTTGCTTTGTCTGTTTGATTTTAACTGCTACAAAAACAGAGAGAGACCAGAGAGACAAAAAATACACAGCATAGCTTTCAAAGACAATAAGATACTCTCAGGTATTTTCTTCTCAGTTTTCCATCCACAACTACACACCGAAAGGTCTTAATGCATCAATGGTAAGGTTTCATTTTTATCTAATGGAGAATTCAAATAGGTGTATTGGAAATAATTCAAAGAAATATGGAAATTTTTGCTCCCCTCAGGCATCTGGAGAGTTGCCAGCACAGTATTCCATGCTACTGTTTAAAACTTATAGTGACTCCTTAAAAGTGAACAGAACAATCGTATAGACAAAAGCACACATACAGAGCTACACATTTGAGAAGCTGGGAGTCATTAACCTTGTATTTCAATATGTAGCAACATTTTGGGAAATATTTGGTTCCAGTGGTTCAAAGTCTTTTGGGGTATGTTTAAAACATTATGAGCTTCTGCAAAGAGTGTCAAGCTCCTTAAATGTAACCATGGCACCATTAGATTGCTGCTCTGAAAACTTTTTCCACATCTCCCTGTCTTGCACTCCCACTGTAAGACGCTGATTCTCTGGTTTGGAACTAGATGTGGTTCATAAACAACTGCTACTGCAACACCAGATTCTCCATTTAAAGTCCAGGTCTTACCTGAATTAATGAGCACAAGCGTGTTTCTGGCACATCATTTGAACTGCTTGGTTAAATAACAATGCCAATAGCCAGGGTTTTTTTTTGTTTATGCTTATGTGATGAGGCAGCACTTGGGACTGAGGAATTATATCACACCATATCCAATCAGGTCAGTAAAATGAAGCCAGGTGGCAGAAGATGAGGCCATCATAAACATCATTGAGGATGGCAATATTTGCTACTTCAGAGGACATAGAAAAATTAATGTGAGCATATTTAGCTATGTATCAAAGCTAATTGCTCACCACCAGAATAACAGAATTATCTAAGAAAAGAAAAAAAGGGTTAAAACCAATGCAAAATTCAAGACTGTTTCTGAAAGCAGGCAAACAAATGACAACAAAAAGAAGTAGCAATGACAAGTGGGTTGATGTCACATATGGGAAAATTCAAAGATAAATCATAAGATTAGACAGCTGCAGGATAAGAAAATACTAGCAGTTTTTCCTAGTAAACATCTTTTGTAGACCATAA
Organism: Pseudopodoces humilis; assembly: GCF_049639895.1. Lineage (NCBI taxonomy): Eukaryota > Metazoa > Chordata > Aves > Passeriformes > Paridae > Pseudopodoces > Pseudopodoces humilis. The sequence goes on from NC_142205.1 coordinate 41,486,462, forward strand.
CTGTACACTGTACCTTTATTCACTCTCTTCAAACTTTAGCAATTAGAAAATCCATCACCTCTTGTGACTTTTGTTGTCCCACATCTCCACTTGTCAGTTTCTCTTAAATATTTTTTTTTCTTTAACTGAAGAAATAATGCGAGCATCTGAATAAAGAATGCTAGTAAGTAAGTTTAGAAAGTCACATACTTAATTTGACCTTGGACAGACAATTCTTCCCAAAAAAACTCCCTGTGACTCTGTAAATTCCCCACCAGTGGCTGCTTAACCATAGAAGTGTCTGAACTTTTTAGATCATCTGGTTTTTCACTTCAAAGCTTCCTAGAGCCTATTATTATACTTCTGAGAGCATCTCAAGATGACACAACATTGGTTGGGATGAACAGCTCCAAGACTGCCCTCTATACAAATCCAATCAATTTGTATTTATTCTCATCAAAGAACCATTACTCACTTATCAAGCTGAATCTGTCAAGAAAAATTGTTTCTCAAAAGAGATTCTGCATCCTGGTAGGCATATTTCTATGCAGTACCTCACTCTAAAGGCTCAGTTACCCATTTAATTTGGGGATTGGTTCATTTCTATAAAGTATGTAAGACAGAAAATGGCAGTTTAGATTTTTTTTTTTTTCAATCAGAACACCTGCAAAATTAGCACATTCCTTTTTTTTCCAAAATAAGTAAAAAAACATGTTTAATTTTCTGGAAAAAAGGTTGTGTTAGCTACCTTAACTACAGGGAGAAATTTTTCCTCCAGCTCTGAATAAGGTTTTAACATGTTTTGGATTTTTTTCTTTGTGTTTCCTTTTGGTTAGCTCTAAAAGTGAGAAAGAAAACTTAAAATTGCTTGGTGCTTTGGCTGCTTTGAATACCACAAGATTTCACTTGGTCTTTCATAGCCCACGCAGGAAACTTTGTTCCACACAGTATTCGTAATACCCAGACTTGATACCAAGGCTTTAACTATTGATCTTCTCAATATTGGAAAAGAGCCTTATTGTGTTTGATCAAGCTAAATGATTGTCACTGTAGATGCATATACTAGCTATGCTACATATAATAATGTTCTTTTGGTTGGTTGGTTGGTTGGTTGGGTTTTTTTACACAAGAGCTAGGGCACCTATTATTATTTATTTCTTCACTTATAAACCAAATTTATGACTGTGAGAAATAAAATTTAGGTATTGAGAATCGGCTTACTCTGGCTCCATAATCACTGAAAAACTTGGGAGAATGGCATTTACTACAATAACTAATCTTTTCCTCTGGAGCAGGTTGGTGTGGATCCATTAAGCAACTAGCAAGAAGTAAACTGTAGAGTTTAATATTTCATGCCCCCAACTCTGGCATCCAGTCAAGCTGTAAGTTTCAATAATTTATGCTTGGCAAACGTGCATTCTTTCCTCAAACTGCCTTTGAAATATTGGACATTTCGGACAATGGCCAAAGTAATTTCTTAGGTTGGAAGGAGTAAAACAATCAAGCAGAAGCATAAACGGAGTAAGAAGCAATAAATAAGAAGCAAAGCACATTGATTTTGGTTACTTCTGCAATGGTGGTAGCACTAATGAATTCCTCAAAAACGGAGAAGATAAAATGTTTTGGTTTACATATGTACAAGTTAACATATTTTAACAAATTCACCCTTTCTCTTCATATATTTTTTCATATTTTGAAAACAGAAAATTGGTGGCATATTTGTATTAATATATTTACCTTCAAATGCTACTCAACACAACAACAATAGTATCATAGGACAGGAATTTTCAATGATGTTAAATTTCCCAGTTAGTGGCACAGTTAATTTCAGAAGGAGCACCATTACACCAACAATTGGCATTTATGAAGGAAAAAAAATATTTCAAACAGGCAATGCAGCAGAATCCCAAGTCCTGTATTACCTAGTTAGTTGTTTTGTACAATAATACATGTATATAATAATAATATATGTATACACATACATAACATATGTATAATCCTATTGGAATGTTTTGAATACTGGGCAAGGAGGCAGCTACAGTCATTGTATTAAGTACAAAACTTCCATCAGCTGATTTCAGGAACCAAAATAAAGCAGGGAAAATCTCAAACCCCACTTTTTTCCCAAGCATCTCTCTAACGAGGTCACAGTAGAGGGACAATACTGTCACCATTTTCCACTGAAACCTAAAAACTGTCCCATATTTTCCAAACTCCAAAATAAAGAGCATGACCCTAATATGGCATGTACCTTTTTTTTGTGAAAGTAGAAGTATTTCTGTAAACTCCTAATTATTAAGCACACTTCCCTGTCCAAACATTCAGGATCCACTCTGGCAGTCACTCTTGCACCCACCTGAGCTGGGATCAAGGCCCCTTCACTGCTACACACCCCACATCCACTGTCAGACACCTTTACCTAAGAAAGGAGTAACTAAATTTTGGTTTTTTTCCTCCCTCCCCAGTCAGACTATGCATTTGATAAAGGCAAAATGAAGACACAAGGATAAAGGCCCTGCTTAGAAAAAATTTTTCATGATTTGTATTTTGGTTCAAACAGAGTGAGGAGTTGAATAAACTAATCTTTGACCAGAAAGCAGGCCATTATCTACCTTACCCTTTTCAAAATAAAAAAACCACATCTAGACAGTATATTTTAACAAAACAATGCATTCTAGCAAATCTGTATTTACCTGAAAACATGCATCTGTGGCTCTGATAGTTATATATCAAATATTAAAAACCTAATTTTTTTCTTCTTCATAAATATGCCAATAGTATTCCTTCTGATAGCCATTACTTCTTTCAGTCTTTCAGTCAGGACCAAGTTAAGATTATTTTCATCTATTTTTTGTCTGTAGTGCACCTAAGGGTAAAATATCTATAGTAAGCTTGATTTTCTCTCACTGACTGATACTGATTTCATAACAGTCCAACTGCTTTAGTGCATATTTCAATATTATCTAATATTGTCTACTACTGTCTCACTATAAACAAAAAATTGCTAAATGTAAAATAGCTACCCTTTGAGATTGATTTAATTTCAAGAAAAATCATTACTTCTGAAAGTCAAATTAATATCAAATTTCTATAAAACCTAGATGATCTTTAGTGATCCCATTCAACCTCAATTATATGCTTATGTATGATTGCACAATTTCTGTTGTCCAAATTATTTTTCTCCAACAGGCAGCCTCACAACTGTGCAGATCAGGTATTTACTGTAGAAGAACAGACATTTTTCTTCTCTGAAAATGTGTTTAAACAGTAGAACAGGATACCAGGGAAGGGGTTGAGCCACCATCCTTAGAGGTATTTAAAAGATGTGTGGATATGACACTTCATGACATGGTTTGGTGATTTACTTGGCAGTGCTGGGTTAGTGTTTGCTCACTCAGATCACTCAGTGATCTTAGAGGTGCTTTCCAACCTAAATGATTCTACTATTCTTTGATGCAGTGCCTAAGAACAGATGCTACAACACCATTATCATTATCAATACTGTTATTTACTTGACTGTTGAAGGGCAGAGTTCACTGCTTTAACTGGCACTGGCAGAATATATGGATTTCAAAACAAATGCTTTAAAATTATGCTTACAGAAAATTAATTTTGTATGCTGTAGTGGTTTAATACATTTCTCTTAGCCAGACTAAGAGAAGAGCCAGATTCTCTTACCATCTTGCCACAGAAAGCTGAAATATTTAGCCTTATGGAATGAAAATTCCAAACACACAAAGAATGCCTTTTAAATTTAAGAATGCATTCTGCATATGTTTGATATGCATATTTACACATACAATTTCTCCCACATGAACAGAAATTGATAAAATATATTTCAATTTTCTATTTTAAAAGAGCAAAGGAAAATTATATTTTTTTAATTCTTAATTTCTGATTTCTTATTTTTTCTAAATAAAATTGAAAGACAGCCTCTTTTCTGACTGGTAGTTTAGTGATTTTTGAGCTGCAGTCAACATACACTACTTTGGCTGTCTTTTTATGATTAAGGAATATAAATGCTCATTGATTTTCAAAAATGCCAAGCGTGTGTTCAAACTCTGTAAATACAGATACCTTAGAATCTGTGTACCACAAAATATAAGGCTTCTATAATTTCTGGGTTAAGTTTGAGTTCTTTGTATGTGCAGGCCAGAAAACAACCAGCTTACAGTAATTTCAGTCAATTGAAGGTAACAGTGTGTCTCTGTACCAATATTTGAGGATAGCCCTGAAAATTTTAGGTGTATGGCAATTGAAATAGCCTAAGCCCCTGAAGAAATAAGTTCCCTATATTTTGTTTTAATTACTCATGTGAAGCTGATGGAATAAAAATCTCCATACCTCTCTAAAAGATAAAAGCTATTAAGTGTCATTCACCATGTGGGCGATATTTAATTGTCATGTAGAAACATCTATTGGACAAGAAGTTTGACCATCTGTCACAATAAATGCATTCAAACATTTTATAATGAGAGAAAGTAATTTAGAAAGTCTTTCATTTATAGGAAATTATTAACGAATGTCACTAAGTGTAACAGGTTGAATGAAAAAATAAAAAGTAGCAGAGAATTAAGACTTAATTCCTAAAGCAAGCAACAGCCCCTTTTATTAAACTCCTATATTGTTTTTTGAAGAATATCACAACAATGTTTTACCCGTGGTTCTACTGCCAAATTTCAATTAGCTACTGGTCTGAGCAACACTGGAAAAAAGAATTCTAGACTTAATCTATCACTTTAAATGAGTAAATTCAACATACGGGCCAGCACACTAGCAAAGCTTCTGTCCCACTACTGTTATATACTGCATGTGCAATTAAATTCAGTATGAAAGAAACAAAGTATCAGGGAATGCCAGATTTAAACTTTTACATCCTCTTCTTTAACACTAGATTTTAACAAAATACCAGTAGACATTCAAAACAAACTCAGTTTAAATGAACTGCATCAAAACCTTTTTTAAAAATGAAAAAGTCAGCTAGCAATTAGTTTTTAATTGCCTGTCTCTATGTCATCTTAATTAGTAGCAGATTATCATTTTTGGTTTGGCCTATTAGTTTCTCAGCTTGATTGGTTTTGGTTTATACTATTTTAAGATAATTCAGTATTACATTTTTCAGATTGGTTATAATTTAGTTATTTAATTACACTACATTGCTCCAGCCAGTAGCAATCCCAAGGGAACTAATCATCAAACTAGAGTTGTGTACACATTGAAGGTATGCTGTGATTTTTTTCTGATACTTTACTGAATACCTAAATCATATTATTTATTATGAGCTAACTGAAGAGTTCCACTTAATAACATAATCACAATAATTATTAAGCTCTACTAAAGATGAATTCAATAATTACCATTAAACATCTATTAGTTTATGGTTTGTTCACACACTACATACAGTAGAATGGTGAGGCTGCCTTTAAAATGGTAGCTATAGGATCTATATTACTACTACTACTAATAATAATAATAATTATAACCAAAACAACCCAAAAGCACTCTCAAACTGCAAAAAAAGTCATCCAGGGAACAGAAGTACAACAGAAAAGGATGTCTGGAATATGATCTATAGTACAGGAGTAGAATATATGGAGTAGGCACAACAATTCTGTTCAGCCTCAGAAGGGCAGATACTACAGCTCTCACATAAATGCTGAAGGGTTGTATCAAAAGTAGGTGACATGAGTAGGGGAACTAGCTTGACTACTCTGGGTCTCCCCTTGACAATATCATTTGAGCAGCAAAAAATAATGGAGGTGGTAACAGGGTTTTCTTGTGCAGCAAATGCTACAGGGAGAGTGCTGCAAGATGCACTCACAAGGGGAACGTAAGGAAGTATCAATCCCATCCAGAAAGAGCTACTGGAGTTAGCTAGCTGAAGCATATCTGTATTTTGATGATGCTGGCATAGCTGAATGCTTTATTTATTTCCATCTTCCTTTGTCTTCCTTCTAAGACTTGGGTCAAAAACGGAATAGGAAATTCCCAGAATTCAATCTAAATGCCATCAAAACAAAACAATACATTTTTGGTCCAGTATATCTAGTATCTAAACAAAGCAAATGAACATAATGTTTATTTTCTCTCTGCAGGAGCAAAACAATGTCACAAAGGAGAACACCCTTGATTTCTGTGGAATCTGTTTACCTTTGACTATTAGTTAGGTGGGATTTAGCCTTCTAAGAACAAAACTACAAGATCAGATATTAGACCTTGCTTAACGTTTAAAATCAGCATTAAAACTCTTTTTACACTGAACCTGGAGCAGGGTCAGCTGAAGAGTAATCTTGGTATTCATCAAAAAAGGGAAAGTATATGAAATCTCACCTACCGGTAGAGAGAAGGAAAAACATCAGCTAGATGTTCTTTGTGGTTCATAATTACATGCTACTCGAACTCCATTCCTATGCAATAAAAAGGCCCCACAACCAGTAACAGCAATTTACCTATGTGAGCTTTTCATAAGAGACTTTTATCAGGACTTCTGAGTAACATGATTCTCTTCTTATAAACAATGCTGACTTTATTTTAGCTAAGAGACTTAAAAGATAAGCAGGTTTCACCACCGCTTGTTTCAAACCATCAGAAACCCCTATTATGTGCTTTCAAGCTCACTTCTTGTTTTGCTGAATTTAGCAAGTGTCACTGCATGATTACAGATCATGTATGAACAAGTAACAGGCCGAGATCCTTTGTACTTGGAAAAGCAGAAACAAGAAAATAAAGTTGACTCCTCCCCAAGCGGAGCACAATCTAAGCCTAAAATGATAGACTGGATAAAAGTGTCAAGATTTCTAGTCCTCACTTAGTCACAATGGCCATTAGTGATAGCTTTAAGAAGAGATTTTCCTAAATAAAAAGAATGGATTTTTTTTCAGAACAAATGCATGTCATTTTAACTTATTTTTAGTCCAACAGGAACTTGCAAAAAATCCCTAGTAATTTAAAACAAGAAATTTGTTCTGAGTCTAAGAAAAATTAGCAGTTTTGCAAGGTTAAACAAATACCTGCTTTTATAAACTGAATAAAATTATAAATTTGGAAAGCCTTACTCAATCAAATTTAAATGCCACAAGATTTGTAGAGACTGGCACAGTTTTCTATAGAACTTGTAGCAGAATTAATTTGTTTGGAATGTAATACGGCCATAGATTGAAAAGAGAATAAGAAAGACAACAATGTATTTCACAATCAGCAAAATCTTTGTAGATGTCAGCACGAGAAAAAATAAAAAGGATGGATAATGATTCATAGAACTGGATCATATTTTTTCACTGGTGAAAATACCTGTAGCTTTTGCTTTACCTTGATATTATATGCAATATCTCACACTGTTTGGATCACAAAACAAGTGATTAAATCAAAGGCCTTTGTTTAACTACCTTCTCCCACTCTCCATGAGAACATGTGCCTAATAAGCATAATATTTGAAATAACAAAAAAGAAGATTTTAGCTACTGATACACTGGACTCAAAATAAGCAGGAATTTATAACGGTCCCACTAAAACCTTGAACCAACAGTGAGTGGGACATGACCCAGCTAACAGCTGAACCAAAACCACAGTAGAATATCCAGGGCCCTATTTCTCTTTCCTATGAAATCATGAACAAAGACTAATGCTGAAGTAAATTGACTAATGAGGAAAGAGAGAGTGAGATTCTGATCCACAGTAACTAAATAGGAGACATTCTGGCAGCAGCTTCCCTTCAAAGGGCTTCAGCTCAACATCTTTCTCCGGTTTCAGCTGAAAAAGCAATTATACACTGAAAGCTATAGAAGAACAGACTTGCTTTTAAGGTATCGGAAATGTTTTGACACGGGTTCTAAACAAAACATGTACAACACATACTAAGGCATGCAAAAAACCTGCTTGGTTTAATGTTTCATTACAAACTGGGAACACAGCCCACATTAACTGAAAGGTTCACATAGCTTTTGTATGAACTTGGGCCAAGATATGTTATGGTTTCACATCAAAACGTGTCAGAAATTTGTGGGTTTTGCATGGTTGCTGTGTGAAATTGGGTGAAACCAATATTTTACTTGGAGTTCTGGGATCCAGCTGAATCCAAACACAGACCAAAATTCAATGAACATAAAGGCAAGGAGATTAAAGTCTTCTATAAAAAATTATAAACCCAACATGTTTTGCACAGCTATGAATGGAACCTCTTTGTCAGATCATCCAACACTGATCAAATGTCAAGGAGAGAGTTCAGAAGTCTTGTGGTCTTTGAAAAAACCTGTATTCATTAAGCTCTGAAAGAGTTCAGTTGAAACTGGTGTAAGTACATCTCGTGGACAACATTACTCAAGCTGCAGTGTTACTTTCACAAACTTTTCTTAAATTGTTTGGAAAAGAATTTTAGCTGAATTATATAACTATATTTTTACATGTAATTGAGAATATTTGTTAATAATAACACTCTCACACAACACATATGTCCCCAAACATGACAAAAGTTTTTAAAGTTAACAAAGTAACTTCTTCTTCTAGGAAGGGCATTATTACAAAGGGAACAGAAATAATAGAATATGATGTAGAGGAAGTGACACACTTGGACTACTTCCTAGAACCCTATGTAGACACTTACACCTCTTAAGGAAAGATAGTAAAATGGCAGTCCAAATGTAATAAATTAAAAAGGGTAGGAGCTTTTCTCTTTTTATTACTTTACCTGCAAAGAAAAGTACTGCAAGATTCAGTCTAGGAAAAATCTGTTTCATGCTGATGAAGTCTTATGTTTCAAATCCTGGTATACTGCAACAAAGTATTCTAAAACCATTCCACAAATACAGGAAGAGGAATACCAGTTTAAAAATGTGACTTATTGATACCAACTGATTGAAAAAATAAAAAACAATTCAAAACAGCAAAACAGCATTAGTACTGAGAGTGCAGAAAAACAACAGCTCTCAAACTGAGTTTACATGTGAAATCTGAATATGTGCTAGAGGATGGTACACAGCTTCTGTGTCAAGGGAATTGTGGTATGAAGAGGACAGAAGTTATATGATTTGGGTTAATTACTAACTTCAGTTTTTACCTCTACAAAGTATCACCTGGATTAAGTGAGGTTAAATTCGGGCTGTTCATCCACCTTAAAACCAAACTCCTAACCCACTTTAAATGTATTTATTGTCTCATGTTCTCCAATACACATTAAGAAGTCAGCTATGGCTTGCTTGCTATTAGTTTTCACACCTGTATTGAAAGGGGTAAGTACTGGATAAAGAGAGAAGCAAATATAGATAAATTAGATGTTTTCAGAGGGACTGGACATGATAAACTGCATCTTAGAATACCGTATCAAACTGCCAATGAAAACTCAAAGCCATAAGTAGTTCTCTCTAAAAAGCCATGGGAAATGTGAAAGGTATTTTTAAAAAATGAGAAAAAGACATTGAATATAAACCAAATGGCTTAAATTCAATCTTCAGAAAAAACACTGGGATAAATTAGACTATTGATAAACTCTAAATACATGAAAGGTAACATTCAGAACAGATCTGTCAATAATACCAACCCAAAATCACACCAGAGTGAACTATATTTCTAAAGCGTATTCTGAAAATCAGAAATCTCTCTAAACTCTGTAGAGTGAGAGATATACTATCTGATATATATTATAGGAAGATTGGTTCACTGTGGAAAAGTTTCCACTGAAAAGTAATTTTGTACTGTATTGTGCAGCTCTTTTTTTACAGTTTTATTTCAAAGTTGTCAGACAAGGAAAACAAGAGAAGCACTCAGATTACTTCTGCTTAGGGAGATGAGAAGCAGGAAATACATTTCCTTATAGAAGCTCAAAGAACTGAACGTTGTAGAAGTTTGTTGAGACAAAAATCAGTTCCCTTCTCTAATGAAGTTCCATAAAATATAAAGGCACAATGATATCTCTGAAGAAGTATAAATTTAGGCTGCCCTTGAACTCCCCCCTCACCAAAGTTCAGCACATTTCAAGCAGAAAGAGCACAAGATCCAGCTGACATTCAGTGATGGTTCAAAGCACTGAAAAGCTTCTACAAATGTCATTTCTACACACAGAACCTAAGGAGGAAAAAGAAATCAGTTTGTTTCTCCCTCTGTCCATTAAAGCACAACATTAACATAAGCACATTGTTTCCTATCCAGTGGATTTCTTCCCTTTGTTTGCTTCTGTAACAGGTTCTAAACATTTTTGTGGTTTTACATCAAGAAACCAAGGGATGTCAGAATTTTCATGCAACAAACCACAAATTCCACAATGCACATTCACACTTGATGTGCCTTGCTCTGACAGCCAGCAAACTAAGAAATGAGGGGAAAAAGTTACACTGTGCTGTTTGATCTTTGCACTCTGCTTATTCTAGTAGAGGACTTTTCAAATCCACACCTGGAGACAGTATTACTACACCACTCTGGTCTAAGTGTAGAAAGAGGAAGAACATCTCTTAGAGGACTAAAACAGAGAAGCATATCTTTATAGTCTTATAATCATGTTATGATGATAAAGCACACCTGAGGTATATAATGCTTTTTTCACACTCAGGCAATCCAAATGTTCTGAGTAAATGCTGCTGAACTGATCTTTATAAACTGAGTTGTGAAACAACTTGTTTCTACTGTGCATTTGCCATGAGTACTTCAGTATCAGGAATTCATTCAATGCATTGCCTGTGCTTTTTAAAACTAAAGCCCAGGCAAATTGCTAAGATCCTTTACTTTTTAGATACTGTATTTAGACAGCAGCAAGGTTTCCACTTCAATTTTTTTTACACAGAAAAATTTAATAATTTTTACACATCATTTTAAGCAAATATCTAAAGTCAGAGGCTGCACCATCTGGAACGCAGGTTGCCTAATTGGTGCTCCCTGTGGCACTCATGAATCAGGTGTTCTGGGATAAGTGTTCACAATTGGATTTTATGTGCATAGCACCTGGGAGGATTATTTGACACTTGCATCATTAAAATTAGTGAAATCTATTGGAATGAAGGAAAGCCTGAAGAATTATAAATGTCTTAATATTACTTAGTTTAATCTTAATGTCCCAAACTCTGTGAAGGAATGATGTCCAAAAGGTTTCTCCTTCTTGCCTTTTCCACACTGAAATCTAATGGTGTCCTTATAAAATTGAAAGGATATGTAGGTAGAATGAAAATATTTTAATATATAATTTTTAATATTCTCACTTAGATCAAGGAAGTTCCCACAATGCTATAACTATAACTAACAGATCTAAACAGACACCTAGACTTATATCTAGGATTTATATAATAGTAATACAGGTAAACCTTAATCTGTGGTCTTGATTATTGGTATTTTTATTTCACTCAAATATTTTAATCCTCATTTTCTAGGGCACTGGAATGAACTTATCCCAAGCAAGCTGGTACCACCTGAAGGAAATGCAGTTCTGTATTTTGAGGAAAATGAACACACCTCCTCCTATATTTCAGTTTTATCTTGGAGAATGCATTAAAAAAAATAAGAAACAAAATTAAAGTGAGCCTTTACAGAGAGTCCAAAAATCAGCCTTGCATAAACTGCTGGTCATTAATCTTCCTTCATATTTGTTTAGAACTCATGTAACACAACATAGTAGTATAATACAGAAGTATAATTTCAGATTTTAGAATCATTTGGAAAATATGGAGGTATGTCCTTACTGGTGTTTTCCAGGTCAGTATTTTAGGAAGAATGCTTAATTCTGGTGAGGTTCTTCAGAAAAAAAAAAAAAAAGTCAACAGAATCCTGCCTTGCTTTTTTTAGCTTACTTGCTTACTGAATTCCTCAGCAGCTGCATTCCTAAATCTTCAGTCCATGCCAAAGGCTGTCACAGGGTCAGGCTTTCAGTATCCAATGCTGCATAGGCATCTGCTAGACCTTGCTGGGGTTTCAGTCCCTCTTACATTCCAGTATATTTAGCTTTCACCACCAATACATGCCTCACTGAGCATTCAGGCTTAAGGCACAACTGGGACTCCGCACATTTTCACACAAGTGTGTGAAAGGAAATGTATCCACACACGGCAGTCCAGCAGGCAGAAAAGCAGATTCCATAATGAGAGTGCAGAAAAAAATCCTGTGGTCCCACATCATGATCTTGTCACAATTTCTTCCAGGAACAGTTAATAATTGCATGGATTCCTTCTGGAGCAGCGGAGAACCATGTACCATACTACCGCCTTTTGAGATGACCAGAGCCCAAATAAGCTCCAGAGACACCTCAGCTGTGTCCTAGCTTTTATGTCTTGAGGATAAAAAAACAAAACCAAACCACACCAAAATCAAACTATCAAAAAACCCTCAGCCAACCAAAAACACCAAAAAAACCACCACACAAACAAAAAACCCTCCAAACCAACATAAACAAACAAACAACGAAAAAAACCACCACCAAACTAAAGCAGGGGGAACAAAACTGCACTGAAGAGAAAAATTAACATTAGTTCAAATGGCCAGGAAACCAAAATCAAGTTTCACTTTCCTATAACTCAGCCTCCCTTGTTACACTCATCTTTTATTACTGCTGTGCTCTCTATCAGTTTCTCTATTACACTCATGATAGTACCTCCCCACCTTTTCTTGCTTTCTTCTGTACCTTCTCTTGTGCACTGATCGTTTCTCCAAAAACATCACAGTTACTTCAAAGTAGTTTCTCCCAGTTCTGCCATCTGGCTAATCTTTTGTCCTCAATCCTCTTAATTTCAGCTCTCCAAATGAGAAGTTATTTTCCTAAATACTCAGCTAGACAGTTCAAGGTGTTTCCAGCATATGATCCACAAACATACTTTGGTCCTGTGCTGCTAGAAGCTGAAAGGCACACAGGATCCATGAGGCAGCCTTTGCTTATGCACACAAGACTGCAGTACTGGCACAGAAAAGCTTCACTATATGAAAATTTAGGATGCCTAAACATATAAAAATACTCCAGCCTACTTAATTTAAGTCTCTGAAAACCATCATATTAATTTATCCTCTCTGTTTACCTTTTTTCTTAGTCATCCAACCCCAAGTCTTCTGAAAATAATTTATGCTTTTGCAATCTCCAAGGAATGGCTACCAAAGTTTTGCCAATGACTGTCTCTCTTTCCTGCAAAGATGCACAAGTACATTAAATAAAAAGAAAAAGGCTTAGAGTAATAATGAATTTTTCATTCGTGGTACTATAATTCTGTCTTATGCATTCCACATATTTAACTACTATTCTCACTCAGTCTCTTTAAGAAAATAGTTTATCTGCTGATTTCTCTACCAAGAATGTTTTACATTTTTGGGTACTGGATTAATAAAATAAATAATCTTATTTACTTCATACTACAGAGATTAGTAGTATTATTAATTGTAAACATTTCTTCCATTTCTTGAATTCACCTACAATGCACAAAATGCACTGGTCCTCTAAGTATTAGACTTTGTAAATCCACATCAACAAAGACAATGCATTTAACAGGTCTTTCTCATGACATCTTTTCCCATTCTTTCCTATGACTTTTTATAAACTTTAAGCATTTTTTTAATTCTTTCTGGAATTCTTCCAAGTATGAAGGTTTAATGACTGTGATTTTGTCTTCTGTCTTTTAAGGAGACTAAGACAAACAGATATGAGAAACTGCAAGGCATATTGATTAAATCAGGTAAATTTAGTCTTCAGACAGAACAGTGCAATTGTTCTCCCTGTGCCCAGCCTATCAGTGCATATCCTTGCACTGATGGCACAGAAACTCAGTTTTTTCAACTCCAGAAAAGAAAATTCCCTACTGTTATACAAGTGGATCAGTATTATTACTATGGGTCCCACAAAACCCAGGAAATATGCTTTGTCTCCAGCATAATATGCATTATTCACATCACCATCTAGTTCAGTATTATTTTGCAAAATAATAGAACACTCTCAGAACCCTTAAGCCCCAAAGATCTACAGATAAGAAGTATCATACTGAGATTATGTTGAAATGCATTTACTGCTCAAAAAACAGTCTCTAAGATGATAAAAATAGGACAGCCATAGCTGTAAGGTCTTACAGTTTCTGCAGTCTTAAAGGGCAATTCACTGCATTTTTCCATCTCCTGCAGTAATTGACGTCACTCAGGCTATGAATCCAGTGCACTGCAAAGAGGTTTGGTAACTGTCTGGGCACATACAAATAAAGCAGGAGAGGAAGGAATATACTTTGACTCACACCTTTGGCTTGGACACCTTTCTCTTGGGAACAGTTATGAAAATGTGACAAGATTTATTAACACAATATTACATTTATACCGTATAATAAATACAAGCATGCAGTATAACAAACTTGAGAATTTTCAGCATTCTGAAACCAGAAGAATGGGAATGTCAGCATACAGGAAACTAAATGAAAAGTGTTCTAAGCTTATTGAGAAAAATATCTAAGTGCCCACACCAACTTTGATATGCTGCAAAAGGACAATGTCATTTATTTATTTATTTATTAAATAGCAAAATTAGCCTTAAGATGGTTTAGCAAGTAAATTTCAAAATGTTTTAAATTTTAAAATTCAAGGAAAGATGAAGTTGGGAAAAAGACACCATGATAAAAAGGTGACTTTAGAAGGTTATGGCTTGCATCATTTGCTTCCTTTATAGTTACTTTCTTTCAAGAGATCTTTTTATAATTAAATTACATCATTACTCTTAGCTTATGTGCTTATGGATTTTTAGAATTTCTTTGTTTCTCCTTTGTGAAGTTTTTCAACACCCAAAGTACTTTTTGTAGGCAAGAGGTCTTGTTCATAAAATCTGACAGGAATATTCATATACTTTTCAAGTAATAAGCTGGTCTTGTGATTTTAGAGAGGTATTTTTTAAAATTTTGGAACCTGTAAATTTCACTTAATAGGGGAAGGTTTAGGGAAATATTTCCATGCAAAAGCTAGAATGCTATGCAGGGGATAGAAATGAGAAGATAACATTAAAATAATAAAATTTTAAACAAAGGGGGAAAAAAAAGGATCATAATCTCCAGCAGATTAAATTTAATAATATAGTAAGGCTGAAAAAAGAGTTTGAGGAACAAGTAGATAGAAGTATCAAAACTAGTTCTATATTCTTCTTCTAACATCTCAGAAAAAAAAAAAAAAAGCCTGCCAAAGTGTCTATAAAGCAAATTGTTATTCGTGGCATAAAGAAAATTCAGGGAAAAGACAAGGTTATTACAAAGAAGACAAGTGAATTCTCTGAGGAAGAAATCATCTACGTCCTAACTTGGGAATCCTATAGAAGAGAGTACACACAGGTGAAGCAAAGGATAGCACCACCAGAGACAGACAGCACTCACCAGGGATCTTTAACTGAACTCAACAATGAAATATCAAAATTATCTATGTACCGTGTGCTTTAAAGGCATATAAATTTATCAATAGAGAAATACAGTCCAGGGAAGAGATGGAGAGGCTGCTTTTGATTAAGCTCATAATTAACCTGAATTTTGGCCAGGTGCAATTCAGTGACCTTCTCACTTTTGTGGAATATCATGAGCAATTTTCTTTGCACTCCTCACACAGCAGAAGCAGCACTTGTCAACTTTCCTTTCCAGCAAGCTCCCCTGGACTGCCACTCTAGTATTCCCCCCGTTTACTCAGCTCTCCACAACTTCTGTCTCTGGAAAAGCAGCATAATGCTGTCACAGCTTCTCACACCTTGTTCCCTGACTTTTAGTTCTCATCACATTGCTTAATTTGAAATCACCAACTCCAGGCATGCATAAAAACCGTACAAGACTCTTCTGCAGCAAACATGAATATTGCAGAAAACTAACCTCATACCCTTTTTATTCCAGTCCTAATAATCTTCCAAAGCTCTGTGTTAAAAGGCATTTTATTATATTAGAATTCCCTTATCTCTGTTTCTCTTTCAGCTGTTCTCTGTATGTACTACATGCCAGCCAACATTTAAATAATTAACTAATGATAAATTACTGTATTTCTTCTTAAATAAGTAGTGGAATGTAGTCCTGCTAAAACTATAGGAACAAGCCACAAATTATGAGCCATTTCACAGTATGGATGGTCATAGCTACCAGAGTATATATTGAAAAATAATATATAGATACATAGTAAAAAATGTAGAGAGCATCAGTGCAAAATTATCCTTAATATCATATATCTGGCTTTAAGCAATACATCCTCAGAAAACTTTTTGGTGCTCAGTAGTCTTCTAAGTGTTGAGCATTTTAAGAATTTATTATTATAAATAATGTAATTCTAATAAGGAATATTTTTCATAAGAAAGAAACAAAACCAATATTTTTGCTTCTTCAGCATTTATAACACACTACTCTCAGTCATCAGAGGAAGGAAAAAACAAATCTTAGCATATAAGTGGCCTTTCAAATAACTATAGCATCTGCATAGTCGGTACTTTGAGATTTGATAGCAAGGAGATACTCAAGGACAGAGTTATTTGTTGTAGGTATAATGGCAATGTTAAGCTCTCCACATAGACCAAAGCATTGTGAAAATGCAGGATTATAAATATGAGAAAAAGAAAACAAACAGGGAAAGGTAAATACAAATTTTACACAGACACACATTATTGGCCTCTTCTGTCCACACTTTACAAATATTGCAGAGGGTTAATGCATTGTCCTTCAGATTCCAGCCTTGGTATTTTTCCAAAGGTCTGACAAACATTATTTTGTTACTTTATAATTTATTTTGTATTTTTTCCTTTCAGTTATTCTCTGCTTATAAGTTTGTCTGGCTGATACACTTGTCCAGCCATGCCCTGATCAGCGCAGTCTGTCCTGCCTCCCATTAACAGTCCAGCTATCCATATGTTCAGTGCAAAAAGGTAAATGGTTTTATTCCAATTTTCACTGTCAGACAACAGTCACAGTCCTTGGGAAGGGCTGCCTTTCAGGCATTAATTTAAATTTTGCTAATATAATATGAAAAACTTTGAGGATTCCCCATTAAAAAGGCAGCATACATATGTAAATCTCTTAATTGCTGCTTTGCTACTACTCCTAACTATACTTTTGCTACTACTGCTACTTTGAATCAGGTATGGATGCTTGAGGAAATGTTAAACTGGAAGAATACTCAATTTCTGCTTGCTGTGAAATTATTCTTTCACTGGGGCGTGTGAAAGGGCCTGTTTCTCACCAGGGTGAGAAAGATATTTCAGTAGTGAGGAAGGACTTAAATATCCATGAAATACATCCACTACATGTGTGTTTATCACCTGTATTTATTTTCAAATCAGCTCTGTATCAGGAAGTAAAATTTAACTAACACTATTCATGATTTTGCACATGTGCTATTCAGTATAAAATGTTGCCTTTGCTGACAGCTGCTTTGCCAACACATAGAGTCCATGTCAGAGTCTGTGAAGAGAAGAAATTATACTTCCTAATTTATTGTCTTTAGTTTGAATGAAAGATCACAAGACAAATTAGATTTTCCAATTTCCTTCAGGGAAAGCAGTGACATTTTCTGTTATCCTTTAAGCACTTAGAGTATATGAAGAACAGAGAAGTCAATAATCAGCAGTAGCTATGCCATCCAATATCTAATTACCAATGCAATATTTAGAAGTACTACACTACCCTCTTCTCTAAATCTTCTGTGTAATGGCAGATTTTATAGGCTATTAAATTTTAGGGGTTTGCCATTAAGAATAAAAGAGTGCTTCCTGAAATTAAATAAAATATTCTGTGTTTTAAAGTAGTCTCTAAAACACAGGTACAGAACACTGAATATTTTTTGGCTGCTAAGAAGAATTGGACGACAGCCTTGGAACCATCCACCCTCATGTTTTCTACAGAATTTTCCAATTCTCTTTAAAACATGGTAGCACAACTCTTCCCAAAATTTCTTAGGCTTTCTCCTCAGAGTGAAATAAAAAAAAAAAAGCAACAACTCAAACCCAAACAACAAACCAACAGAAAATCCAATCAAAACCACTGTTCAGAAATGTTGGAAAGAGGGGCTGTGTAACCTGGCAACAGGTTACACAGCCCAGGACAATTCCTCAAGCAGTAACAGCATAGTACTACACAGGCTCAAGAGTTTCATTCAGCACAGGGAACTCATGTTAATTTTACTCCTCCTTTCCCCCAGTTCAAAATGCCAGGCTAATGGAACTAAACTAGAAAATTCATGAGCAAATCCAGATAAAGATATCAATGGAAGTTTTGTCTCTCTTGACTACTTGAATATTTTACAAATATAAACAAAGCTAAAAAGAAGGAATGGTCACATTTTCCTAATACTCTGAGGGATATGGTTTTTATTGTATGCTAAATATATTTGGTAAATTTCATATAGGTTGGTGTTTTCTGTCTTAGACTTGAGGCATCATTAGCAGTACTAATAATATGGAAAGTGTCTTGAAGAAGGTAAATCGGGATACTTGGAGTTGAAAAGTCTGAGATAGACACATTGGAAATGCTTCAGGATTCTTTCCAAATGTACTGATAAACTAGCAATCTATTAGAATTATCTTGTAATAATCAGTTTTGAAAGCATCAACTTTGGTGAGATTTCTGTATAATTAGAAAGTTTAAGGAAGCTTATGAACTAGGGATATTGTCACTCAGTATTAAACATTTTCCTAAAGTATTTCCCCTGGCTGCCAAGTAACAGTACAGCAACATCTATTATTTACATACATACAGTATCTGAAAAAAATTTAATAAAAGAAAAGTCTTCCTTATTTCTCAGTAGGAAACTGTAAATGTGAAACAATAAGAATCTTTATTTTTCAGCTAGCACCTTGAAATACCTAAAAATGATGATTTATTAATCTTCTGAACAGTATATGGAAAGTAACATTCTGTGTAACAAGTGAAAATGTTTTTCATATTCTAGGGTGTAAATGGAACTGCCTCTGGGCTGGATAAGTTTTGGCATTCATCTCAGAGCTCAGCATAGCAGTCAGGACTCAAGAATCACCTGTCTAATTGGTCAAATGGATATTCTTTCTCCCTCCCGTTATGATGGTGTTTTGTTGGATTTGGTTTTTTTTCTCATCTTGTACACAGTGTCACATTTGTAGTACATTGAAAAATGTTTAAATTGCAAAAAAATTTCTCCTGTGTTTTGACCTCCCAACAATAACCACCAATATTTAAAAATTTGGTTTTAAAAAACCAATTACATGATTGTCACTTGTTTACTTGCTTGTCAAAGATGAATTCTGTCATCTTGTTCTACAGGTCTGTTCTACAGCTATTAGTCTTCACTAGAGCACCTGCCTGACATCTCACCAGAGTTGAAAACAATTGCTCAGAAGAATCCTCTGCATATAGGCTAGATGTTCATAGCTATGACAAAAAATCCAGAGATTCTATCTGCTACCTCTTTTCTTTCTCTTACGACATAGCTCTATAAAGGGGAATGTGTCCAAGAGAAAAGTTAATTAAACATTTCTGTCTCTAAGCAGTTCAAGATCTGAAGAGAATATGAAAATCTTTTTCCAGGAGTTCCTGTGTGGAACCACAGGCAAATATATTCACAAAAAAAGACATGTATATCATCAGGGACTACACATGGTCAAAATAATAATGTGAAGGAGCAATAATTCTTTCTGAGATTGCTTAGTGCCATTTACAGTAATGCTTCATGAGTAGTGTGTTTTAACCCAATCCAGTCTGAGTATTCATTAGGAGATCTATTTATACTGCATATTTTCTTCCATTCCTAATTTGTAATGATCATATTATGAATTCTGGTTAGGTGCCTAACAAAGTGAATTATACAGCTGGCAAAGGGGAAATATTCTGTTTTTACCTCTGTAAAGCACACACCAGAACACAAAAAGAGGAGATTATTTTAGTTGAAGCAATCTGTATGCAGTGCACATCAGCAGCAAGAGCATAGTGCCACAGCCAGTTTGTTGGCCACGGATTGTCAGATTGTATATCCTGTGTCAGGAAAGATATCAAATAAATCCTCATGCTGAATAAAGAAATAGACAATCAGACTCAGAATCCTTGTTTCTAGTGGCTGACTCTTCCACAGAATCCATGTTGAAGTTGCATGTTGAAGCTTTTTGATCTGCCTAAGCTTGTTTGCATCTCTGGATAATTCACACAAGAATGGAAAGCAAAGAGTGTAATTCTTTGACAACTATATTTTGAATCATTTAGCTCATTATCTAAGTCACACTGCAAACTGCTTAACCTGCTTGCACAAAGAGTTATAAACAGAAGCATGAGTAAAGTAAAAGAGCAGCGTTCAACAAACGAACAGAGGATTTGTATTTATATTCTTTATCTCGTATTATTGTAGCTTTGTTATTAGCTACATATTCAAAATTACACTGGGGCTATGGGACTTTTGTAGTTCTGCAGAAGTCATTAATTGAACTACAATAACAATAATACCAATACTACTAATAATAATGTTTTATTGCATTCAATTGGTCTGTCAAATAAAGCCTGTTGTACTCCTGGAATTCTCAGCTTTGCTGGATCTGTTACCAAATTCCACAAAAGCCTGAGTCCAAAGCAAGATCCTGAAAAGGATCTGGATTAGAACACAATCCTTCTAGGCACTAGACAATACATATTCATATTGGATAAGTAGATCTTTTCTGAAAGTACTGGGGGTTCCCCCAAATACACTCCCCTAATACCAAGATAAAGCTTCATCACACTCTTACCCGTCATTTCTTGGGAAAGTAGTGTCCATGCAGAATAGCTGCTTCATGAAAAAATAAAATAAACAAACAATAACAAATTAAAACCACACTAAAATTCTGTTTCCATGCATGTCCATAACTCAGATATAAAAAACACAGATTGTCTTAATCTGAGGTCTGATACTCAGAAAATAAGGTCAAGAGCATAAGTTTCTTCAGCTTCAGTATATCTGAAAGCTACACAGTTTATATTCATTGTGGACATTTAACTGGCACTTTATTGTTGCTGCCAATGCAAATGGCTACAATGTAGACTACAGTTACAGAACCAAATAAATGTATTTATTAACTAAATTTTAAACTTTCCTCATCAGAATCACCTATTACATAATGAAACATCAGATATTCAGGTACCCTGTGGTTACTCTTTAACCTGGATTTTGTCCAGAGAACATTGCAGGCCACAGGAGCACATGACAGGGGACGAAGTGCCTTCCCATTTTGCCTTCTTGATTTACAATTATTTTTCTACTCATATGATCAAAAGGTTTAACTATATAAGATGATATAAATTACATGGAGTCCTTTCCTTACCCTGACAAAACAGCAATGCTTATAGGAGTTCATTATTAATAGTTATTAGCAACAGCAATGGCAATATCCAGTACAGCACAAAGATAGAAAGTGGATGCAAATGAAGGCACCTGCAAACTATGTTTAAAGATTTCAAATTACATTAATAATTTAGAAGCTGAAGTGAGTTGATGGAGCAGATATTAAGAGATTTATGTTGCTTTGTTTTATAAACACCAAAGTCCAGTAATTTTCTGGCAAAAAAACCTATATTGCAGGTTTCTATAACTTCACCTTTACAACTCTCTTCATGTGATATACTTTTTTGAAATCTGGAATTTTTTTCACTGTGATTTTATACTATCCTCAAGTCATTAACATTTCTTTAGTCCTTGAAACAAAAGACAAATTTAAACTTCAAATCCAAAAAGGTATACATTTGAAAAGGAAGACAAGAAAATTCATGAAAAATCATTTGGTTTTTTGCCACTGTATCAATTTTCACTGAATGTTTTCTGATAGAGAGATGATGAGCAGCCCTGTGTGAGGGCCTAGGACAGACAGATAAACAGGCAAAAATCCCTGTCATGAAGAAATGCTTATCTCTGATGACAAAGAGGCATTCATAATGGTAAAAAAAAATCTCTATCTTATTGTAACACATGTATTCATTGCTAAAGTAGCATACTATTGACATAGCCATTTAATTTTTTTTTTATATCTTATTTTCTTGGCTTCATAGGTTTAAATGACCTTCTGTTTAAAGTTACAGAGCTCTGGTAAAAATATTCAAGTTTTAATAAGATTACTTTCATTTTCTCTGAAAAGGGTCTAAAAGTCACCTCCTTAAAGCATCTGAAAATATTTCTAAGTAATTATGTATAGTCTCAACAGTAAAAAAATCTACCTATGAACTTTTGCTCAGCTCAGAAATTAAGATCTATTTCTCAGCAGTCAAGAAGAAGTGAAACTGCAGTTGTTAACCAAGTGATTAAAGTAAGTGTGGGAGGAGGTACTGTAGCAATTCACAATCCACAGTCTCTGGTGGCTCAGAGAATGAATTTGCAATAACAGAAAACATAATTGTATCATCTTAACTGGCACAAAATCAATACTTTCCTCGGTAATCAAACATTCTCCTATGGTGCAGTATTGAAAAGGAGGGTACACTGATGACATTTTTCCCATAGCATTAAAACTTCCTATTTTAAAGTCTGTTAGACAAGTATCAAAACACCTTTTCTCTCTGCGCCACTGGCCCCATATTTGGGGTCCATGAAGAAACTTGTTATGATTGTGATTCTCCAGGATGACTTCTTCCTTGATAAAACCTAAAGCAGCTGCTTTAGCACTTTTACATCAATCTTTCTGTTTTTACAGTGCTATTAATCAGCTTAATTAAGAAGAACTACAGAAATATTACACATTTTTATGTGGTAGTCCTTAACAAGAATACAGCTGTCATTCCTCTGCTTAAATTACTCTCTGATACAGTGCTCAAAATTTACTTCTAAACTAATTCACATTGCCAATTAACAAATATTCATATTTGGCTGATATTGTTTCCTAAAGATCTGATTTTAATTTTTTTTACTTGTCTATTCATGTCATTTTTCAGTTCTCTCAGACTATTCTCACCGGGTCCATCTAGGAAAAACAGGCTTGATAACCTGATGAGCACAGTGCTGATAACAGCAAGATTGTGGGTCTGATCCCCATACGGACCATTCACATAAAAAGTTGGACTTGATGATCCCTGTGGATCCCTTCCAGCTCAACATATTCCATCATTCTGCTCTGTGAGTATAAGGAGGTCCATGGTGCTGTTAAATGTAGAGCAAGAAGTTTTCTCTTTCCATATAATGTTTTAAATATTCTATTCAGATAGCAAGTTTTCTATCTTGTATATTTTTTCTTTGTAAGCAATTTTCACCCATTTAATAGACCTGGTTTTCCATAAGAAGTATACCTATCCATGGCAGTGATATTACCCACTTTAGTATAATGACATGCTATGAAATTAAAAGATGTTGTCACCTGATAAAAGCAAAAAAGTAGCTCTAAGAAAACCTATGTTTCACACTATGAAGGCACAAAGCATCCCCTCTTTCATCAGGGATCAAAAAAATCTGAAAAAAAAAAAAAGAGAGTCTGTTTCAGGAAGGAAATTTAAAAAAAAAAAATTGACAGAGGTATTAAAGGAAGTTTAATGGGGTCCATTTCTCTCCACATAGATATGTTGCCCTGGATATATTAAAGATCTATATATTGCCATTACAAAAAGTGAAGAATCACATCATTACAGGACACTGACTTTCCAGAAATAGATTTTTGAGTAATCCTGGATACAACAGGTAACAGATTTATTTATCAAAGAATTATTATAGAGAACAACACCAGGGTTGACTGGATGAAAAATGCCTATTAAAAGAAGATTTCTAGCCATCAAAAAATCAGGTTTTGGAACACGCTTCCACTTCCATTGAGGAGGGATTTGGTGGTGGGAATGTCTCATTTTAATTGAAAGCTGCTGTGCAGGGGTGCAACTGTGGTCTGAAACCTGTGGTCTCCAGCAGCTCTTGCAGCACTTCTGTGAAGTCAAATATTGAAAATGGATTATTAGAGTTTCCTATTTTTCTCTGAAGCACTCACTGACTCATGAAGCATTTAATAATAGGAAAAAAAAAATATTTTCCTCATTTTGTAGCAGCCTTGTATTTAAAAAAAACTACTTGCAATACCAAATTCAAAACCTTGCAATACCAATTCAGTTTATGCATCATTACCCTTTTCTAATAGTATTCGAACAGGCTGACTTGATGAAACAGAGCTGGTAAGACTGGGCATTTTAACTTTTTTAAGTTGGCTTGTAATCCAAAGGTTTGTAATCAAAACAGTAAAAGGTTAGGCAGTGAATGGTATAAGGAAAATAAGGAAATACGTATTCAAGTGTCCTGGTTTTTAGCTCATAGGCACTAATAGATATTTTGTAACAGTTTTTCTTTCTATAGCAGGGTTTTCATTGTCCTTTTTGTAAAAAAAAAAAAAAAAAAAGGAAGGTCTTTCAGAAATGTAGGTGTAAAGATTATATTTTTATCAGCAAAATTACTCACAGGATGTTTCCCATATATGAAACTATTTAGTTCTCTGTGGAAGGTGTCTAAAGGAAAACAAGCATTATGTTTCCTCCTTCTTTCACTGCTGCTGTGCCTAGGGCATACATAAAAAAACGCTGAAGTAAGAAAATAATACTTTGGTTTACAAATTTACTATGGCTATGACAAAAAAAAGATGTTCCTTATTAATATAAGGTAAAAGAAACCATTGTGATAACTAGGAAGGGTAAGAGTATTTATAATATAAGACATTAGGGAAAAAATTCACATATGAAAAATAATTCAAATAAAACCAGCTAACAATAATTTCTTCCCTTTTATTTCATATATGTACATTCAATGCCGAACAAAACTGTTTTCATTTTTCTTTAGATTTTGACTAAAGAAAGACTGAAGCTACAGTCTTTCTACACTGCAGCTTAAAAGATCAGAGATGATGATAAATCCATTTAACTTGATGATAAATCCATTCAAGTCACAAGTGGTCTTTTTCATCAGACAAAGATAACTTAGTTTCAGAGCCTACAGTATGTCTAGTTTGGAAATAAAATATTTTCATGCACAGAAGGATCATATCTCAAAGCAAATGCAATACTTGGCTATGTTCTATTGATATAAATGCACACATAGATCATATTGTTTTAACCAGGAGTATTTGTTTCAGCTGTGTGGGCATAGAGCAGATATACATGAATTAATAAACATAATATCCTTCAGCTTCCTCTCAAAAATTTCACTCAATCTCTCACCACAGTTGTAAACAGAGCATTTCCAAACCCACTGTCATTTCAGGCAGTTCTCTCTTTGCCATAATACTTATCCCATGTGGATTCAACCCCAGATAACTAAGAAGGGACCATGGTTTTTTAAGAGAAGTAGTGAAAGTCCAATTTCAGAGAAGACTACAGAGCAACTAAACAAAACCAAGTTCTGAATCTAGAGTCCTGAACCAGACTTGAACTATACTTCTCATTAATTTATATAAAACAAAATAGATCAAATATAGATGCTTCACAGTGTTTGGATATGTGCACATTTTTTTCATCAGTCCCAGATAACACTCAAGTCAAAGTACAAAATTTTACTACAGGTTAAGTATATCAAATTAATCAGGCTAACTCATCACTATCCACTTTTCTTCCATTAAATATCCAAAGCCTACCATAATATCAACACCCCACTCAAAAACAAAAACCAAAACAAGATGCAAACAAAAATCACAAAAACACCCAAACAAAACCAAAAAAATCAACAACCCCTCCCAAACAAACAAAGACAGGGTGAATGCTCTTAATCAAGTGGATATATGAAATTTATTGTTCTTCTGGTGTTGACTATTGTATAAAGAAAACTAGAGAACCCAAATACTACTACAGGCTTACACGGGAACATGGTTATACAGACATTTAAAGAATGCCTGCAAATAACAGTTCTTATTAACTTCTGGAGGAGGAACCTTCATTACTAAGATCATAATCTTTTCTATCCTTTGAATTGATGGAGTCATTCTCAATAGTCTTCCATGGGAAAACCATTAAGATATAATCTGCCTTATTAATACCTTCCCTTCAAAATGACATACCATCTACAGAAGTGGAACAAAGTCATAAGCAACCCTAGAAAAATCTGGCAAACTCATTACACCTACTTTGGTATGTGCTTGGACCTGTGTATTCTCAGCCCTCCCATTAACATAGTCTCAGGTCCTTCACTTTGCTCTTTTCCACTGGTGGTGTATCTGTGAGATATGGAGTGAGAAACCCTGAAGCAAAACCAAGAATTATGATCGAGTTAAGGTAGCATCCCTGAATTCTAGGCCATACAGACACTAATGTGTCTTCAGTAAATACAGCATGTCATTGCTTGCAATGAGACCCTGCTGCCATCCCCAGCCCAGAGCCTTCCCTCACTTGACATCAAGTACATTATCAGGAGCATGGTTACCTAACCAGACTGTTCTCAACATAATTACATTGAAAAATATCAGATAGCTGACCATGAAACTATATGTTCCAGAAGAATATTGTTTCGGTAGCCCCACTATAAATTAACAGACTTGCTATTTGTATTACATGGACAAACTCAGAAAATAGAATCCAGTTGAAAAGATGTGTTTTGCTGTATAAGGAATTCACATGAATAACATGTGACTATACCTCCTTTGTTATCACAGAACTGGAGTATGTGCTTAAATACAATGAAATACCAACACTATTAAATGGATTACTGGAAAGAGTTAATTGGAGTGTTGTAATACCACTTCCATAAACACTGATTTATTTTAGGTTTATCAGGAAGCCTATAGTTAATGTGAAGGTAGCTAGTTTAGATGTGCACAGGATGATACATAAGCATATATCTGCAACACTACAGTTATTGAGATTCCATGGAAGTCCATAAAGCCTCTATCAATAATTCTCCATGAAGTAGCATTGAGCAGAAAAGTAAGTGCATTGTTTCCTCCTTTCATTTTTTTTTTAATGTAGCCATGCCATGGAAGAAACTGTAAGACTTCCTGGGCTGAAAAATGCTTCTTTTGTTTCTTGTACATCAAAGAAACTATTTCACAATAGAAATTAGGTTAGCAACTTGGCTTTAAAGGAAATAAAGAAGGAACTTGCCACTCTATTTTTTTTTCCTTTGAAGCATACCTGAAGGTATATACAAAAAAACAAACCACCCTGATAATGGTCTCTTATTTCAAGTCCCTGCTATGAAATATTATTTTATTAACAGTAAAACATGGACGAGGAATAAAATCTTCCAACATAAATTCTTCTCATGCAATCTGTATTTTCTCATTAGTCTGTTTCACACTTGTGGGAAACTTAGAATGACATTTGAAAAAATGCATCCACAGTAGCAAGATCTTTTAGATCGGAATGTAATGCTTCAAACATGTTCTACTTTATATTGCTTTTCATTTTAAGAATTTATGCTGATGATGTGGCTTGCTGGGACTGAATTAGTTTTAAATAGGATACTTGTTTCAGATAAAAATTTTATTCATTATTACATAGCACAAATATAAATAGTGATTGATTTTGTTCTTTAAAAATTCCAGGATGAAATAGTCTTAACTGACTTTAGTGTGTGTTTAGTTAAACAGCCACTCCAGCTACAGTATCATAGTACATATTTTCACGTTCTAGAATTTCTGGTATTCTGTAATTTCCAAGAGTAAAATCACTGGAAAAAATTCCAGATTGAGAAACATGCTGGCAGTGGCATAAAATAAAGTGTGCATTTATCAATTGATCTGCAAATTAACACAAACATCTCATTGTGGCCAGTTACTGCATCCCCTCGCCCCTCTCCAGTTCTCTTCACTTTAAAAGATTTTTAGGGTAAAAGAGCAAAATTAAAAGCCACTGTATGAATGAAGAACTCAGAAAAGTAAAAAGCTGACCCTGGTATGCGAGCTACCAAAATAATTATGATCTGCTTTGACAAACACTTCTTTCTCAGTCTGCTTATTTTTTCTGTCAGAAAAAGTTAAAATAAATGGTTTGTGACATTCCAGCAATACAAATGTTATGAGAAAGCTAAAAAGGGTGATATATTTTAAATCAGTGAAATAAAATATAAGGACATGTTTATACTTCTACTAAATAGACTTTGTTCCTCTCTATTCTTTTTCAGTCACTTATCTAGGATTTGGATTTATTATTCTAAGTTACACAATTCTCTTTTGTTATGCCACTTCTTTTCCTAATTTAAGGATGAGTAGAAAAATTCAAGGGTTCTCTTGAACTCTTATTCTAAGAGAACTGATTTTGGCACCATGGCAAGAATGGTAAGAGTTCCTCCAAAGACAGAAAGACAGCTATGTTTTCCAAGACATGAATCATAGAGAGAATGAACAAAAATTATTTTTGCTTCATGAAGCCAAGTACAGAATCAACAGCTCAAGCCTTAAGTGTCGATAACCTATAAGTATTTAAAGAGCATTCTTTTTTTTAATTTCCCTCTTTTCCCCATAAATCCCTCACTTCCAGAAAGGCAATGAAATATCAGGTACTTGCCTTTAACTGAGAAAACTATGGAAATTACTTTATTCTTATCCGAGCTGCTTCCATTCTGTGACAAGGTTATTGCCAATTTACATTTTGGCCAAACTGTGTAACATTATTCACTCTCAAAAATGTCAATCTGGGAGCCAACCTTACAATTCCCAACAGAAATTCCTTAGATCTGACCTGAAGGCAAGAATCAGGAAGACAAGCTCTCTCTAACCACAATAAAATCTCTTGTTGCACATAATAAGATAGTACCCAATTTTAATACTGATACTCTGAAAATTCTAAGAGCAAAATCCTTTGTAGTACACAGTGTTACTATGGCATCTTCTAGCAGTCTGGGTCTGCTCTAATTGAGGTCAGTAGGGACCTTCTTAAACTGGAGAGGATTATGTCCCAATAGACATATTTGACTCAGTATTGCCTTCAGAAACCCTGGAGTCTGAGAATCAAAAGCTTTGAAGCTGAGCTTTTTTCAGCCTTTTCTGCTTGAAAATCTCCTTTCTTTATAACAGCAGTTATAAAGCACTGGAATTTTTACAGCCCCAAAGCCTGCCTGTGAACTTCAGGGGCTGAGAATCCATGGCCTACCAAACTATTAATAAGTTCAATATAACTAATTCCATTATTTAACTTTTAAAAAGTTAATTGCATGGAAAGAGAGGCATTTGCAAAGCAGATTTCATTGTGTTACATACTGTTATAGAGCAGTATGTGGAAATATTGCTTCTTGTATTTTGCTATTTTGTGACACAGGAATGAAAAGCAGCAGCCAGTGGTTGTGGTTTTAGTAAAAAAACTAAGAGAAAATGTACTGTCTTTGGAGACATTTGCTATAATGATGACTGATGAAATACTGTGCGCTAATGGAAGAAATATAATAACAAATTCGAGACCAAAATGGAAACATTGCAACACTACTTACAGAATTAAATACAGCTGAAAAGGTGTATTGTTCTTCCCTATGAGAAACTGAAATTTTTCAAATACTAAAACAATGCTTTAGAACAGAATATTATACCTAAAAATGTTTCAGATAATAAAATAAAATAGTTAGGAAACAGTCCCATAGTCCCTTACAAAAAGTATTCTTCAACTGTTTTGTTCTCATCGAAGCACTACAAAATAAACTAACTTATGGAATCTCTGCAGCAGAGTTCCTTCATCTGCATTTTGAAGCACGTTAAGATTTCTTGTATTCAATTTGAATATCTGTATGGTTAACAAAAAGGCATTGATACCTAATGACTTAGAATTTTTTTC
Organism: Pseudopodoces humilis; assembly: GCF_049639895.1. Lineage (NCBI taxonomy): Eukaryota > Metazoa > Chordata > Aves > Passeriformes > Paridae > Pseudopodoces > Pseudopodoces humilis. The sequence goes on from NC_142205.1 coordinate 41,516,011, forward strand.
CCGTTTAAGAGCACTGTATTAACAGAAGGCTGATATTGGCTGTAGTCTTTGAAAAAACATTCCAATCAAGACAGAACTAGGAGATCTGCTACCATCTGATGTAAAGCTGAATTCTGTGTTAAGTCTTAAAGAGCTTCTATGACAAAATCCAGTAAACCAGTAAATATGCGAGGATCTGCTAAAAAGACAAAAAAAGAAAAACAACAACAACAACAAAAAAAACCACAAAAAACCCCCAGGCTTCTATGCAATACATTGACATATTACCAATTTACTTCGTTCACCAAATTGATGTGAACAAATTGGTAGAGATAGATAGGCAATAGGTAGAGTTTCCTTCAGGTTTAGAAATTCAGTAAATTCTTCAATATCAGTGCTGAAACAAGGGTACTGAATCCCTCAGAGCAGGGAGCAGGACCAGCAGCCCAGCTTCCCACTGTGCACCTCAGCTGTTTGACAAGAGCTGCCAGTGGAATGAGGAGGACAGCTTTTTTTTTTTTTTTTTTTCCCTTCTAATTCCAGCCTTTCTTCACCTCCTCGCTACAACTGCCAGCAAAAGGTGACAAATTACAGAACTGGATGGCTGGCTTAGCTAGAAGCCATGCTAGACCACCCACAGCCCTGCTTGAGCCAGTCCAGCAGCTGTCCATGTCAGAAGGCTGGATCACACCTAGGGTGAGAAAGGAGCAGGTGCCAGCCAGCAAATCCATGGAAACAATGTAATGTTACTGAGGGACAACTGCGGGAACTACACTTAGTTATACCTAACCACACCTCGGGGAAGAGTAATCAGTGTCCAACTGTTTTATGGATCAGATTTTTGATTTGGTTTTATTGGGACTCCTCCCTCCTTTTACTTTTTTTTTATTCTCACATATGCACTTGGAGACCTGTAGCTATAACAAAATTAACAGACAATCGCAGCCAAGTCCAGAGCTGTCAGTGAAAACACCTTGGAATTTCAAGGTCTTACACGTGTGTATAAGGACTAGATTCCCCTCCCCACATATATACACATATACATATATACACCCCCCGCATACAGACATTTGTCAAACCTTACCAGCATCTCCTGATTGGACAAATCTTCTCTCCACTCTCTGCCTTTAACTAGCATATAAAGTTAAAATCAGAATGTGCTGGAAAATGAGGTAGTGATCAGTCTCCAATAATGTGGCCAACAAGTACAAGCCTTAAATTCAAAACTACTTCGGATTATCATCTAGCAGAACTACATCAAGAGCTCTGAACAGTTTACTTTGGTGAAAATGTTAATAAAAAAACTACCAGCTTTTTATTAAGCCCTTTCAAACACATTAGAGGAAGATCTTAACAGTTTTAATTATGAAGTCCATTTGCACAAACTAAGAGAGAAAATGTTTCCAGATGAGACCCAAAGTGCAGCATCACACTCCAAACCACTGATACTCTGTCCTTTGAGAATGTAGAGTGGAACACATCAGTTTCTTAGGCCAAGACATAAAATTCTACATCTCCTATGCTGCTGGTTTATCACCATATTCACAGTATATGAGGTCCTGAAAAAACAATTTTCAGGATATTTCAGTCTTACTTTGTAGCTAGATACTTTATCTTAAGACTATCAGCTCTTCCAGTTATTGCCAATACATGAACAATCATCTCCAGAAACAACAACTTTCTCCCTGGTGTTTTGGCAAATAAATTTGTTCAGAGTGTACCACATTGGTTGTGCCCATAGACACAAAGGCATTTTCCTAGCAATTCTTATTAGAACTTTGGTTTCAGGCACCAACTCTGTGGTTTTTCCTATACCCAGCTAAAAAACTGGTCAAATCAAAAGCCACACCTAAGAAAAGCCACTGCTACTCACTACAATTTGATTTCAACAAAGGTGTATGTTGTGAGACATATTGATATCCAGAAATTCATACACTTATGAGTATGGATATTTTGGAGAAATAAAAGATTAGCAAAAAAATCTAGAGAAAAAAGCAAAAGTCATATCCCATTAAAAATATAAGTGAAAATTGAAATGAGAATAGTCGACCTCAACAGCTTTCAAACTTCTTATTTCTACACACAGATAAGAGACAATGTTGAGCATCGATGACAAAAGCATCCACACATAACTAAATAATTTATGTACAGAGAATGACACTAATGTGACTTTATATAAAATAAGCAGTTAGACTGCTCCTGAAAAATAAAAGCAAAGCAAACCACCATCACAACTCACTCACTGAAAAACAAACAAAAAACCCCCAGCCAAATCACTCAATAAAACAATTCAAACCAAAACTAATAAAAATCAGTATATCTAGTAATAATGTAGTAAAAATCTTCATTTTGGGGTATGCAATAATTGAATTCTGGGAAAAATGAAGAAAGGAAAAGGCTACTCACATGTAAATAAGGTTGCTATTAACAAGTTAATAATTTTTTACTTGATAAATTTTAGTAAAATTTCTGATAGAAATAGCATAGTTTACATCACTCCCTTTACAGATTCAGAAGTTTTTTCAATTAATGCTGTGTAAATGTTTTCCTACACTGAGTCATCAAAAATTGTTCTCATATGTTGGTATATTCCATAGAGAAAATTAGAATAGATTTAAAATTCTGATCCAATTAAAATAGACAAAGTCTTAAGCATTACTCCAAAGGAAAGTTATCTTCTAAGTGGAAATTCGGAATTAAATCCAGCAAATACTTGAGCAATGAGGTCATTAAACTACTAAAGACAGCTGTTCAAATGCTTTAGGCAAAGTGAAACAGTAACACACTGAAATGATGCGATCCCGAAGTATTTTACTGTGTGTACAACACTACACTTCAAGCTGATTAAAAAAAAAAAAAAGAAAAGAAAATTTAAATACAATATTAAACATACAGTAGCTTCATTGTTACAGGTTGCTACAACACATTCGTGAAGTCTTGAAAAATATTCAAAGTATTATAAACCAATCAAAACCCAAATGCAAACAGCAAAAGAAAAGCAAACCCCTAAACAGCACACAAAGGATGCCTCTCTTAGAAGACTGTTTCAGGTGAACTTTGCAATGACATTAACTCTGCCTTATTGAAGAGAATGCAAACCTGATATTCAAGCTGTTGGAAGATAGTTTCCACCACTAGCAAAACATATTCAAATACAATGAAAAAGGTAATAGAATGTTATTCCCATCAATACACAAGTATTTAACTAAAGTTGTTCTCTAGTTCATGTTGCAATACTACAATTAACTAGACCAGAAAATTAATAAAAGCAGCCCAATTTTCCTGGCCATGTAATAGAATCTCCATTTGTCTTACTATGAAAGACAAGTGACAAGAGCTTGCAATAATGGAGTTAATTTCCTTTAAACATTCTCTTGTTGAATATGATGCAAAATACACATTTATCATCAAAGGCATGGTTTTCTGCACATACTGAGCAGCACAGAAGGGCTCAAGAGAGAAATGCATTCTCTTGTAACAGTGGCATGGGCAAAACCAATTTCTACAGTAAGATTACCAAAAGGATGATGATGTGTCAACTGTTGTCCTTAAACTGTTAAGTTAGATTTCACAATTTTCTACTGTTAAACTCAACAAAAAGTACTGGAATACACTTTATGATGTATCTGATTTTAGAAACTGTGAACATCATTGATTACAACTAAAGTCTGTGAGGTCTGAGATTATACAAAACAAGAAAATAACAATTAATTCCTGCAAATGCATTTGCAAGTACTCAATAAGTCCCTATCAATAAAAGAGAAGTTAAACTAAGTTTGCGGAGTAAGTGTGTATATGAACATCACAGGTTTAGATCATCAGGCTAAGGCACTGTGATTATAAAACAATCCCACTTCATTCATATATAAGTTTCATCTCCATATGAAGCACATGCTTTATAAAAGACAGTTTAGCACTTAATAGATCAGTAATGTTAAGAAATCAAGCATGACCAATAGTACAGGAGTCCTTGTACTGATTGTTCTATCTGAACACGCATATCAAGGCTCAACAGAAATATTTCTTGTTCTAAAAAGCAACTATACACAAGTCATTTTATGCAAGTATACACAAGTCATTTTAGGTCATAATCCACGATTTTGTGCAATCAGTTCCAACTTAATTAATGGGAATACAAAAGAAAGTAGATTAAATGTTTTATCCTCTTGTGAATAACATGCAAGAAAATGCTAATTTTTCAATCTATATTTTCATGAAAACACTAAAGACTGACATGGAATCATGATGCTATTGGGTAAAACCTTGATGTAATGTCACCCTTTTTTTATTCTGCAAGTTTAAAAAATACTCAGAAATACCTAACTACAAAATTTGACATTTTTCTGGCATAAAATAGAAATCAAGGGGTTATTCTATTCTCCCTAAGCAGACAACAACCCATGTATTGATACTATGTAGAAAACATTATAATTTTCTGTTTATGTCAGCTTAGAAAAACACTTAACATGAAAGAAAATACTAACCCCACACTGTGTCACCCTACACACACACCCTTTACTATCCTCAGAGTATTGTAAAAGTAAGGTTACTTTTCCTGGAAGGTCTGGTTAAGATGGCCAGAAAAATGTAAGTTTGCTACTTTATTACCAAAACTATAGTAATTTCTTAACACAAACTCAAAGCCATGACATCTTTCTTAATTCAACAGGTTAAACTTAAACTAAATATAATTCCCTGCTTTTTATTGTACAAAGATTATGCTGGAGTCCCATAAAATCTTTCAAACAAGAAAGGGGGAAAAAAAGGACTACAATTTATTTTAAAAACTTCATAATTTGCAGAATTTACTCAGCAGATTACCTTTAGCAGATTTCTCTCAGCATAAAGAGAAATAGTACTGAAATTATATCAACTTTCACCCTAGTATGAAATACTACAAAATAACCTTGAAAATGACTCATTACTAAAAGGCACAGACAAGTTCCATTAAGTGTTTCAATTTCTGTAGGCTTTAATGTATTTCTCAGCACATTCCAGAATAATGCTGGTCATAACTACTTTTTCAAGTACTGCACTCACAGGATGCTTTGACACTACCCATGGCAACATATGTGACTAAATCCATACAAGAAACACCTGGGCAAAAGTGTTCTGACTTTCATACTCCCCACAACACCAGTACTGTACAACTGTATTCTGTATATCTTGAAATAAAATTATCTCTGAAGCCCCACTGATGTTTTTTACAGTTATCTCCCTTGTCTGCTGAACTATGAAAGGTCACTAAACCACAAAATTAAAGAGGAGAAGTCAAAAGAAGAGTCAGTAGACACAGCCACTGCCTCTAAGGCCTCCTTCTGACCATGCATTACCTCCAGCACTTCTGTTGACTTTTTGCCAGCTTCTCAATAGGTCTACCTGTCAAACAAATGCCTCCTGGAAAAAAGAGGGTGCCAGGCAGTCATTTTTCTTTACAGTTATTACTGTTGAATACATTAGTTTTGATACATAAAAAGCTGTGAGCAGTATTGTTTCTACAACTTGAGAGAATACTATGTTGAGCAAATGTGGGGTTTTTCTAAGAAAGCGAAAACTTCTGAATATGAAGGCTGTTGTAATACCCCTTCAAACCCTACACTGCCTCATCTGACTCCTCCTCTGCAAGTAAATGCAGTTCTACTTCTGCTTACATCTTCCACAGTGACTCTATTTACTGCCTTCATCCACCACATCAGCACAGTATGGCAAGATTTTTAATGAGAATACTTTAAAAACAACAGCAATAAACCCCAAAGAAGAAATAAAGAGTCCCAAAATATCAGCCTAATGGAATTTAGGGGAAGTATCACCACTAGTTTATTGTCTGACAATATTTTTATGCCAACTGAAAAATATATTTTTTTTCACTACAGAGATGGAATGACATTAAACAATCTTGCCAAAGCAAAAAAGATAATCCCACATCATAACATGTAATTAAAACCACACGGTTCCCATAGGAACAGTTCAGGAAAACAAATAACTTGGTGATGGACACAGCAGAAGAGCACGAACAGAACCGGGTAACTCAATGCTCAAGAAATGTTATCTTGGTTGTAAGAGCAAGGTTCCCAGAACTTCTAAATAGGGTGAAGATATTCTAACAGCTTGACTGATAGAAAAAATAACCTATGAGGTTAATATTTTATTTTTTTTCAGAATTGCTTAACAAAATTGATTATATGTGTCATCCACAAATAAAAAATTACAGATGTACTTAGACACATTTCCTAGAGAATTCATTTAACATGTTTGCTTGAGGGTTTTATTTCCCCCCATATATTCTTCTTCTTTCAGGCTGATGTTCCAAAGACATTCATTCAGGAAAATTATTCACACAACAGTGCTCTATATAAGATCTATTCTTCTGTACAGGTGGTATTTGTTCAGCTTATGTCTGATCAACTGGACACACTCTTATGGGCACAAAATACAGCACTTTCAGATACTCAAATACATTCTGAAAGCATCATAATATCCAGTATAGATTCATCTTAAATAAGTATACTTGATATTTGTAGTGTCACAATTTGTTGAAATCACAGGGAAATATTCCAAGTTCATTCTCTCTGAAAATGATTTGGAGGAGGATGACAATTGAGACCACTGAATTGAGAGAGGAGCAATAGGACAATTCCAGGAAAACTTGGCTGCCATCTATATTTAATTTTTAAAATCAAGTCAGTCTCTTAACATCATTAAATTATTCTCTTTAAGATTTCTTTTTAGTTTTAATAAAATAAAATGTGTCAGAAAGTTCAAAGAAAATGGGGATATGTTTTGAATAGCCTATATTATAGTCTATATACTTTATCTATGTATATAAAATACTGGTAATACCTTTACCTTTCAGTAAAGGCTGGAAAATAAAAGTGAGTCTGCAGTTCATAAATTTTAGATTCTTTCCTGATGACATACCTTTGTCTGACAGAAGGGGAGCAGTATCTTTGTGAAATGAGTTATCCACCTACATAATTTTGCTAAGGCCAAACAGTACAGCAAGGCCTTCTCAGGAAATGTGAGCATTAGTACACTTTTCAGACATTCAAGCCCTGCTGGATTTGTGAGCATACCATTATTAGCTGGCTAGAAGCTTATTCAGCTCATCATCTTCCTTCTGCCATGTTTCTCAGATCACTTCTGCTGAGAGGATAGCAAAAGTTGCTTCTGACAACACCAGCCCCTCCAAGCTGAGCTGAGCTGAAGCTGCCAGCTAGAACCAGCATAGATAAACAAGAGCAGGGTCTGAAACTGGCAGTTTGATTTTTAAACACTGCTATCTGCAGCACTTCCGAAAAGCTGAGCAGAAAGACAGAAAGTCTGAAAGAGAAAGACAGAAAGTACAGCTCTCAGAATAAGCTGAGAAGAAAGATGGGACAGGGATAGAAGATTCTACATTAATTTTAATTCTTGTGGATTCAAGCTCTAAAATTAAGAAACTTATAAAAAAAAAGAGGAAGCACCCATGCATCCTACAACAACAACAACAATAATAAATAATCATCATCATCATCATTATCCTGCAATACAGTCCTGACAACTGCCAATGCTGTCTTCAGTTGCCTCTTAGCCTGAAACTGAGTCCAAGTTAATTCTCACCAGCTTAGGATAAACTGACAAAACTGCTCTGAGTTTCTGACAACCTCCAATTTGTTTCAAATAACTTTAAATATTGCTGTAAGGAATTATCTTTCTCTTTCTCAGAACAGACATTAACCATCCAAGAACCATAAATAGCATGTGAGGTGGGAGCCAAAATTACTCAAAAACTGGGCCCGGGGCACCTAAAACGCATAGAAAACACAGAAGTAAATTTGCAGAACTGACTGCACAGCCAAATACCTTGGACTCCTGTTAGCAGAGAATTTCAACATCTGTTTTCATCAAGAGTATTAAACATGTCCCTAAATACTCTGAAAAACCCTAGGCAAGACAACCAACACAGACTAAGGTAAACAGGCTAATTCCACAATGCAAAGTTTAATGCCTCCTTTGTAAGAGCTCCCCAAACAAACAATCAAAAAAACCAAAAGAACAAACAAACAAAAAAAGCTCAAACTATCACAACTTTCAGTCCTTCGTATTCATATTTCAGGCTCAGTATGGTTTAGGGAAAACTGAATTATTTCAACCAGGTGGAACTACTTCCATCCCAGTAAATTTTAATAGAACTAGATTTAGAATTAAAGCAGAATTACAATTTACATCACTACGATATGGATCAGTGTTGCTGTTCTTTCTACCAGTTTATCCCAGTGATGAAGGGTACTTACCCGAAGTGAATTCTCTCCCTTCATGAATCAATGCATGTATTCGAAGCACAAAAAAACTTCTAAGTAACAAGTAAAAAATAAAATACTTGGAGGCAATTGGACAAAATGGACAAAACCATTCATCATTAAAATGCAAATAAAACATCCATTGAAACCAAGATTGAATATAAATAAAGATTTTTCTTTAGTTTTTGTGCATTATCTTCAAGTGTCCACACTCCTACTCTAGGCCCAAATGATCAAAATATTGGGTTTTCGAACATTAAAATGTTGCACATTCAAGAATGTTTATTTATTTTCCATTTTTGTGCTTCTCAAAGCTAATTGTATCTCATTTTACCAATACTGTTAGCAATTAGAAGCTGCTTTTTTTGGTGAATAAGTGTCTTAAAAAAAGATGCCATCCAGCTCTGTACAGAATACTGGCTTCAAAGTGTGAACCCTCTCACCAAGGGGCACTTTGTACCCAGCCTGTCAGAGAGTCCCACAGATTCAATTCAGCCTGCTCCAAATTCAGGTTGCACAAGCTATTCAGGGCCTAATTTAATTTCTTCTTAACTTCTGGTAATCTTCACACAAAACGAACTAAAAGCAGGTCATTTGTTACACCTGTTAAGAGAGAGGCTTGGCCTAATTTCTTTCATATACTATGAAAAAAGAAGTTTTAGAAATGCATTATATAGCCAATATTTTAAGTTATCAGAATAAAGGTACTCTCACTCAAAGAAATAAAACTAGGCATGAAATAAGCATCACTTTCACAAATCCAGCTGAGACATTCATAGTATTAAACTGAGACGTCAAAGACAACTAGATTAAGTATTTATGGATTTCTCTTGTTTTCCTTAAATTTGCCACCAAGGTTTACTTTAGGGTATTCCCATTTAACTAAACTTCATAATAAACTGACTTTATTCATCTATGAGATTTATGCATTTCTTCATGCTGAAATGACCTCATGTCACTATTGTGTATTTAGTGATAAGGTGGTCTCGTTCCAGCAATAAAGCCATGTGGAACACATTACTCAAAGGCCTATTAAGTATAAAACATTCAGCATTTATTTACCACATCGAGGGAACAGAGTCCTTAAAAGGTTATTTAGACTATAGCATGGAGACTAAAATATACTCAGTGTCCCATTGATTTGACAGCCTGCCATAACTGTCTCATATATTCTTAATTAGAACACAATACACACACACATACTGTCTTCGGGGAAAACATTCCCAATTACATAGGGCCACAATAAGAACAGCGCTGCTTTTGACAGCTGGAATGCGCACATTGTCATAATCCTGCTGGATACCTACTGTAAGTGAAAGGTATGCATCTTCCTGAAGCTACAAGAGGTGATGTCAGATTGAATAAAAGTCAGTGTTGTAGGCCATCCACCTGCGTGACACATTGATGACTCCAGCTTTTGCTGAGGGGGAGGAAAATTGCTTGCCGTTTTTCTTTACCAATATAAGTCATACATCTATTCAAATCAGAAACAGCATTTGGGGGAAGAAAATGCTTTTCAAGCCTTCATCTCCATTGCAAATATAACAGCTCCACCTTGAGGCAGGACCCAGTGAATGTTAGTAGAAGGTGCAGTCAAGCTGAAGATGCCTATCGGCATACAGTCAGCCACAACTACCTAAAACATGGATTGACATCTCCCAGTGTCCCTTTCTGCTCATCTTCTTAGCATTCAAGCAGGCACGTGTGCACATGATGCATATGTTTGGACAAATTTACTGAAGAGAAATTAAATATATATCAAATAAGCATCAGTTTGACAGAACAGCTCCCAAGGATGATACAAGTCAAGCATAACAAGGCCTGACAGAAATAGTCCTTAAGGAGCAGAAATTATCCAAGATGCTCTCTGAGTAGTGCAAGCAAACAAATTTCAGACCATTAATATTTTCATTATCGTATTCTTCCTAAATGAGGAGTAAAAAAGATTAATACATTTCAACGTTTCATTTAAATCGCTATTCAAATATTCTGAGAAAACAATTTTAACACACTGCTAAGCATTGCAAGTAAGTTCTCTTCGAGTATTAATGACAGTATTTACAGTTAAACGGGTTATTTTAAAAATATAAGTGCTAAATATCAACTTGCATGTTCTTCAGACTACTTCAGGAGTTTTATTTTTAATTGACAGCGTAACAGTATTTAGAACGTTTCTAATAAATCCAAATTATGTCAGTTAGATTGGCAAGTCCAGACAGACATAAAACCTGTGTCGCATTTAAATGGATGTTGATTAGGCTACTGAGATGGATTGGTTGTGGCATGTATTACATGTTTGCTTGAAGATGATCAGTAAGTGGAAACAGGATTTGCAGCAGGAAATCAGAGTAAGCTATACCTGTAGAACAAAATGATAACAGAATAATGAAAAAAAAATCATCATCAATTAAGTTCACTGCTCTAAAGAGGGTCCACAAGTAACCACCTTGAGAAAAGACTGGAGTTAGCAATTTGTGCTGGTTTTAGCTGGGATAGAGTGGATTTTCCTCACAGTAGCTAGTATGTGGCTGTGTTTTGGATACATACTGAAAACGCTGTGGGCAATACCGAGATGTTCCAGTAATTGCTGAGCAGTGCTTGCACTCAGTCAAAGCCTTTTCTACTACTCACACCACCCCACCAGCAGGGAGGCTGTGGTGCACAAGAGGCTGGCAGGTGACACATTTGGGACAGCTGACCTCAACTGACCAAAGGGATATTTCATATCATCTGGCATCATGGTCAGCATATGAAGCTGAGGAAAGAAGGAACAGGACGACATTTGGAGTGATGGCACCTGTTTTCCCAGGTAATCACCACACATAATGGAGCCTGGAGATGGCTGAATACCTACCTGCTCATGGGAAGTAGGAAACAAATTCCTTGTGCTCTGTGTGTGCACAGCTTTTGCTTTCCCTATTAAACTGTCTTTATTTCAACCCAAGAGTTTTCATACGTTCACCCTTCCAATTCTCTTCCCCTCATGGCAGTGGTAGGGAGAGGGGAGAAGTGGAAGTGGCTGTGGGGTGCTTAGTTGCTGGCCAGGGTTGAAACATAAGATCATCCTGGAAAAACAAAATTAACAGAAAGACAAATTACTGGGGACTGACAGATGCACAACTTTAAAAACATGTTAAGAAAGTTATTTTTCAGGTAAGAAATGGATGAAAAGAGGCTGAAATATTGTCCTATTTAGGTGAATGGGAATTCTTCCGTTAAGAAGACAATCCCATCCTTAGAATATGGGTATGACTCGTTCTCTTTTTTTCTCTCAAGTGTATAGAAACTCATCATGACCTTACCAGCATTGACAAGAGCTCTCTAAAACTAAGTATTGCGAAATAATTTACCTAATTTATTAATTAATTAAATTCATTAACCATTGAAGACAATGAGGAGGTTCATTTAAAAAGCCATTTTTGCTAGTTCCAAGATGATGGGAATGTTAAAGAGACTTTACACTTGTATAAAAGAGGAGATAGTTTCCTAATTTTTTTTTTCTTAAGTGAAGAGTAATATACAAAATACATTTCAAATTTATTAACCATTCTAGCCCAAACTATGACTCTTCACAAAAAAAACAGGGCAAACCTGATACTTTCTTTGCCTAATTGCTTTATTTCTAACTGTATTAAGGGAAACACAATGTTATCTTGATGTGAAAATGCAGCACAAAAATAAGCATTAGTTTCATTTTAAAATTCAGTCAGCATCTATAATTTGCAATGCAATCTCTTTTATGGCTTATTAAAATAAGTGTTATTGAAGCATAATTTTAATTCTATACAGCTGAACAGACTCATATATATTTATGACTGCAACAGATGTTTCTATGGGCTCATTTAGATCACTTCTCCTTGCATTCCCCTCAGCTGATGAGGTGCCCTTCTATGTTACAAGGAATTCCTTTTACATCACAGTGGTACAGCTGGTTAAAAACACCATCTGCACTCATAAATGCCTGGATTGTATTTAGCCACAACACACAGAATTTGAGAATGCCTACTGAAAGCTGGAGATGAAGTTTTACATTATACCGGATGGCATTTGCACACATTCCATTTTGAAGTCCCTAAATACTGTTTATGTTGTCAAAATAAGTCAAAGATTTTACCAGCTTTTGTTCTGTGGTGGCCATTTGGACCAACACAAGATCAAACTGTGATTTAACCTTTTTTTTTTTCCTAGTCAGTGTAGCTTGTTTTTTTAAAGTGTACATCATAAGCAATAGGAAAAACCTTACTTATTTCAAACCCATTCTTTAAAACCATTCTTTTCAAAGCCAGTTACATTGATAAATTCCATTTATAAGAGTCAATAATTCACACATAGTCCATAACATTATTTACTGCCACAGTAGTTTGTGCAGTGAAGCCCAAACACACACACTGGGCTCCCACTGCCTGGTAAACCTCATTCATAGCTTATTTCTAGAAACAGGTTTTAGAAGCTCTGATCTTCACAGGGCTCACTTCAATCCACTGTTAAATGTGCAACTACTTCAGTATAGCCACTTACCCCAGAATAAACTAAAATCTATCTTAACCTGCCTCCTCACCCACAGGACTTACTTCTGTTAACTACTTTAGTTCCTCTAACTAAATCAGAGCAAATGATGCATTTCTGCTCCTTGACTGCATGAGTCCAAGCATTTGTTTTCTCACAGCTTTTTTACCTGAACTCAAACTAACTTACCTTGGAAAAATTATAGCCAGTAAAATTACTTCTGTATCATTTCAATAACAAAAATAAAGTCTTTATAAAAGCAGTTGTACTGAAACACTATAGAAAATTTCAAAGACATTCAGACATAGTTTTAATTTATCTGATATTGATTTGCTATTGAACAGAAGACAGAAGTTCAATCCTTAGCCTGAAAACTTTTTCATTCATATTTTAAGGAAGAAACAACTCACCTATGAAAGCTTTACATATATAATTTTACTCTTCTGCAAAGAGGTTGTTCAACCTCAACCTGTTGCTCTCTAGTGACCTCCAACCAATCTTTTAGATATCAAAAAATCAGCCACAAGAAGAGTAGATAAAGTGAGATGCTGAGAAGTTTGCTGCAGAACACATGGTTTTCTAACAACTTGTAAAGATCACTCATGTCACAAGATATTACCACGTTTTCAAACATTACCATGCTGCTAATCTTTTTGTAAATATTACATCAGTTCTGCAGCTTCTGTATACACAAAAAGCACCAAAGTTTTAACACAAAAATTAAGAAAAATAATTAAATTCACTTTTTCTATTAAAATGTAATACTGAATTTTTCAAAGCTATTTTCTGGACTCCCAGGTCTGTATCTCATAGGTTTAGTTCACCAGAGTGGTTAAAATTCCCAGCAAGTGCCAACCTTTATTTCTATAGACTAAGAAGAATTTTGAAAATACAAGACATGGAAGATTTGATGATTCATCTCAGCAACAATAGTCACTTAGAAGAAAACACATGCCTGGTACTTGCAGCTTCCAGAAGCCCTATTTCACCTATGGGAGAAAATAATATAATTACCACAGAGAAAAGAAACTTTAGGAGGATCTAAGTACCCTCAGTTCTGTTTGTTGCTCTATGTGTGGTTGGGTTAAATTTGGTTTTAACATTTAACTGTACTGAAGCTGCAAATTTCAAGGGTATTGTTGAAGAAAGGTCATTTTCACCCTACTGAAATAAATAAGAGTACAAGTTTGTCAGCTTAAAAGGACAGTGTTTTCCAACCTGCTTCACTATTGAAAGACTTTATAAATCAAAAACATGATATGTAGAACCAGAGTGAATAAATGTGTATCAATAAGGCATTTTCTTTCTATTGTTCAGAAATTATTAGCAGTTCTATTAACATTCTTTTGGTTCACCTTTGTTTAATAGCAGACTTGAATTTGGAAATCTTTATAGGAAGAGAGAAAAATTTATTTTAGTAATTAAATGTTTTAAAATTATTTTAATGAAAGCTTCTCCAGAAGTCTTGCAAAGGTTTATTTGTTATAAACTGCTGCACTTCAGATAACTTAAAAATCAATCCAGAATCTTAGATCTGTGCTTTGGTCACTGCTGTCATTCATTTGAGGTACAGGATTTAGTGTCAAGTCAAGAAGGGAGAAGAAAACAACTATCACACCTGTTTGAAGTTACACACCTCAGTAAAAATGTGTCCCCAGACTGAGAATTACAGTAGTTTTCTTAATTCTAAGAGTCTGATTACTTAAATAAGTACTATTGGTGAATAAGTGTCTGACATGGCTATCAAAACAAAGCAGAGCTAACATTAACATTTACAGTGGTGTCAAGATGTTGAGTCTACCTGTCAGATGTTAGTCTTGGCTAAAATGGATGCCTAAAACAAACCTACCTGTTCTCCAAGCCGTTTTTAGGGAGGCAAAGCAATTTACTCGTGAGCCAAGAACTACCTATCCCACACAATGACACACCCTCCATTTTATTTCAGTAACTGAAAGAAAGCAAACTAAACTCCTGTTATCAAGCAGTTTCACTGTCTGCTTTCAAATATCATTTCCAGCACTAATTCTGCTTTCCAGAAAGCATGTGCTCATAAAGAAAAAAACTATAGATATTAAATAAACACAAGATTTCAGTCAAATCTCTCAGAATGTCATGATTGCCAGTATACAGAATAGTTCCACTAAGAGTATGTATTTAATTCTTAAAGGTGGAACAATTTTGACTCTGTCTTGTCCATCTCTTCATAAATATGCTGACGGATTTATTTGGCTAATTACTTATTTACCACCAGCTTGTTTGTAATGTTATTATTTGGTGACATTGGTATTATTCATAACAGCAACAGAATTGTGAAGAGATATACTTTTCTTTAAGAAATGCTACTTCACATAAAGTGCTAAATTTAGAGATTATGTGAGGAGATTGCTTAGTTCTGAGGTATTTAACAGTTGAAATTCAGGCCACATACAAATGACATGTTCAGGGGCTTGGATGGTCAACTTTATGCACAAGTGAAACCTCTAAAATATATTCTGTTTGTCCCAAAGTTAAGATTTTCTTCCCATTCTGATTATGTGTATGTAATCAGCCAATAAGCTGAGTTATAAACAATGCAACAGACTCTTTCTGGACCTGCCAACAGACTGAATAAAACTGTAAGTCTTATACAGTAAACCTAAAACTTGATTATGACACACTGAAGACTTACGTGCTAGTCACTGAAAATAATTATTATGTCACATTTCATGAGAACTTTCCCATCTATTCTCAAAGTCCATAAAATCTGAACACCTCTTTGCTGGGTGTATTTCTTTTTAAATTCAGGAGTATGCTGCAGCAGAATTAGAATGAGAGATCAGTCTTATTTTCAAACATCTTACTGATTTCACTGAAGTGAAATAAAAACAAACCAAGACATTTAATTTGAAAATTTGTCTCATTTCCTCCAGACTTAAATACAGTGTTAATTAGTTAAATTTCTGAAGGGTTTTGAAATAGCAAAGCAAGATTATAAAAAAAAAGCAGAAAAGTTCTTTTGAAAAGAACCATCATAATATAAAAAGATCGTGGTCTAATATTCTGCACTTAAAAGAGTATTAAAATATTAATATTAAACACACAGCACAAAAGGAAGAATAATTATTTAATAATACTGAATAATATTTTAATATTTATCATGTACCTTGGGTTTTTAGTCAAAGCTTCTGTGAGAGAAAAACAAGCCTGGAAAAGAATGTGTACATCCTTCGTGAATTACTGGAGCCCCAGCAAATTACTGTGGATATCCAGGCAACCATTCACCTGCTGCTATCAAATGAGAAAAGAACAGTTACCTTGGCAACTGCTGTATCTCATATTACACTGTGTTACTTCCAAGACAAAAACGCTGTCTTAGGAGAGAGTTGTGGAGACCATGTGGGTTTTACATTTTCACTGGCAATGTCCTCAGGGACAGCAAAATAGACTTATAAAGCTATCCCAATTCTCAATTAGATAGAAAAGAAATGCATTTTAATTACATGAAATGCAATGGCAAGCAAGTATAGTCCACATCTTAGTTCATATATGGATCATAAAATTTCTAGGAAGGATTTTATTTTGTTTCCCTTTAATTTACAAAGGGAGAAACCATTCAGATTCCTCAGGAGATTCATGTTACAACACACATGTTTTATAGAAAAGAATAGAGGCATGTACTATGTATTTTACAGCTCCCTTAGAATTGCATAGATTCATGTGAAATGCACTACAGGTCACTAACTGTGGCATCTCTTAGTGACTGCAGTACCTGTGCACATCAGATATGAGCTAGAACTGCTGAGATTTTATAAAGATTATAACAAACCATATTTGTTTTATTACTAAATTATGCATGACTTTCTCCGAAGCAGAACAACAGAGTTTATATATAATCTGACATAAAATTAAGAAACCAAGAAGCTCATTTTAAAATGCCTTAAAAAGGTCAGTTATTATGAAAAAAACAATTTAACATTTTTGGTACATGAAGCCTCTGTGCTTCTGTGTATACTACACCTTTCATTACAAGGCTGGCATCCAGAACCTAATTAAAATTTCCATTCAAGACATGGACAGAATTTTTGAACAGCAATTTAAATAACAGTTCCTAAAAATTACTCAGAAAGGTGTCTGCTTCTATTTCCCCACAAACAAATGTACTTAAACACCAACCTTTTTTCAAAATAAAAAGGGGGAAATAATTTTTTTACGGCAATTGCAGGGTATTTAAAGCAAAATTGTTAAGGCAATGAAGACGTGATATATCAAGAATTACACTACAAGATACTAAATCATCCAGTTAAACTCTTGAGTAACCATTCTTCCACTGAATCAGTTATTTGCCATTCATTGATGACATAGAATATAGCTTTTTTACCTGAGCTCTGTCAATATTTTCAACCAAGTCATTATCAGATGAACTTGATTTCAAAAACTCTATTTAAAGTTTGAGGACACACCTTGAGTATGAAAGCCTTTCTGTAATTTTGGCTTAGATCAATTCATTTGTAAGGTTACACAGGTGGTATTCAAGTTCTTTCATCCTAATGTTTTCCTAGTTAATGAGAATCTCATCCTGAAACTATTTAAATTCATCCTAAGGAAGAAAACAAAGCAAAACTCCTCAACAGTACTGCCACCCAGAAATGTGACTGGAGACAGGGGAACATCCCCTGCCTAAGCTGGTGAGACATAAAACAGAATCTAAGATTTTATAACATGTGAACAGAAATTCCTTTCAGCTTCCCTTTACAGTGGTATTTTCTGTCCTACAGTTTTGTGTTTTGCTGTGGTTAGAGAATTTAGTTCTCTTTTGCCGTCCTGTCAATCCTTGCTGTAACCTCGGCATGCTGGCAGCTACTGCAGGAGGCCACACCAACATAAGGTCAAAAGCAACTTTTTGAGAAGTAATTCTTCATATGACAAACTAGGAGGAACAAGGAGGACCTTAGCAGTGCTTGGAACAGAAGAGCTGTACTTGAGTATTAACAAGAAATTAATTTCATACTACTATTACTATTTACTAGAAGCATATTAAAGTTTGTAATACTGCTTTTACTCAAAACTTGGTCTCATCAGTATTTCACAGATTTCTTGTTGTCCAATCCTCCTAATTCCATAAGTGAACTTCTAGTGTGCAGGCAGAACTTCAGAAAAAGGGAACCATCTTCACAGATGATTAAAAATTAGACATGTTAGTAAACATATGTATATTTTATCTTGCTATACTTTTAGATTGAAGAGACCTGTTTATTTCCACACCATTTTTAGATTACTGATCTGACTTGCTTCATAAGGTTTTTCAAGTACACCACTTTTTCTTTATACTACACATATAGATACACATCTTTGAAAGAACAGAGCTACAAAACAAGACACTCATGAACAAAAAAAACACCCAGCTCCCCCCCAAAAACCCAAACAAACAAAAAAACCAAAGCAAAACAAAAAACATGTTAAGTTAAAAGTTTAGATTATTCAAAAGACTGCAGTTGTCCAGCAGTTAGACTGGGATTTCCCAGACAAGACTGAAGAGATAACACAGGCATCATGCCTTTAACAGTAACTTCTCTCCTACAGTGCTTTGAACATCTAATGCATGCACTCCACCTGCGTTAGCGTAATTATGCCTACTTTACATACAGGTTAAGTCCAGCACACAGCAATGAAACACCTGTCTCACCGCTGTTCTGTCACTGGGCTAAGAGTAAAGAGAGCCTGAATACCCTGTATTTCAGTCTGATACTTTACTAATCCAGGCTTCACCTGATTGCAGAGTTATCCAATGCTAGGTTTCACACAGTCATTGATGCCAGAGGATTAAAAATCAAATCTAAAGTCATTCTATACAAATGATACCAAAAAAACTCAATTTTAACCTCATGAGAGTAAGAAAATAGCTGACAACAGGAGCCATCCTGTCTGATATGTCTCAATCTCAGAAATGCATGAAATAATCAGAAATCCACCCTTAAGTCTGCTGCTACATTAATGTAACCAGTGAAGGATACAGATACCTTTGGTAGTGACAAGACCTAAGAAATCCAAGACTGCAGCATTAAAAAGCAATAATTCATGAAATTATTTAATGAAAATTAAAGTGCTAAAAGCTGAAAGAACATGGCTAAGAGTACGTAGAATGATAAGCAGCATTTAAAAAAGAAAATGTAAAGCTTTTGTTACCACAGCATAAAACAAGGGCAGCACAATATTACTTGCTCAATTACATGTTCCCTAATATTTTCAAGAAGTTTTAAAATAATTTTGGCAAACCATGAAACATAAAGCACCTTTATGTTGTAAGCTGTGATCAACTGGCAAATTATAAAATTTTTAATAGTTTGGTTTTGGTTTAAAGAAAAATCTAGTAACCATTAATTTTGGAAAATATTACTTGATTAATTGAAAGTCATTCAACTTTCTCTTACTTATTTCATGCTGCATGTTTCCTACTCATCCATCTTTAGTTTTGCTATTAATCTAATATCAAATTGGTCATTCTAACAATTTTTGTATTTTATAATACTGATAAACCCCATTTCAGAGCTTGCATAACCAAAAGCCTAGGAATAACTTCTGCTGTGGAGTACATTATCATTTCCATATCCTTATCTCTGACTCTCTGAAAGCCACACCAAAATAGCTTAAGTTAAAGGCTTCAGAATATGACTTTTACAATTACAAATAACACCACTTATTACACACAAGTTGTTTATTAAATGCAAAGTGTTACCACATTCAAGTGCTCCTATTTTTCTTTCCATGCCCAACCTCCTAAATTAATCACATTCCTTACAAGTTCCACATAAAATGTATTTGCTATTGGTCACCTCCAGTAAAGAGTCAAAAGTATGCCCTTTCTTTGTGTATTTCCTCTGATAGCTTTTCGTGTGATCTTGAAATAGCACTGACCTATCAACAAAGTGTCTCAGTCTCAGTGGCAGCAGTGCTTCTAATTTGTTAACATAAAAAAAAAACAGCTCTTTGTCCTTATAAAACAAAATCATTGTTTCTGGATAAACCTATTCTTTAGAACAGTTTTGAACTTCAATCAGTTTTACAGCTTTCTCCAATTTCCTTGTGTCTTACAGAGAAAACCACGGGGCCAGTCTCTGACTCACACTTCAATTAAAAATATTCTTAGCTGAAATAAAAGTATACCTCTAAATGCAAAGCAAAGTTAGAAATATTTTTGATTGGATTACACTAAGTTCATTATATTCAAGTCATTTAGAGCTCTACAAAATACCATTTTTCAAATTCCATACTTATCTAATTTATGTCCTGAAGCGATAAGGTAATTGAGGTGCTATTCTTTCAGTATTGTTTGACCTCTTTTCAGTAAAGCCATCATCTTGTTTTCCTTATCAAAAGGAGTATAATAGATTTGCTTTAAAATTGTTCAGTGGTATCACTTGGTATTGAAAAAAAAAAAGTTAAAAAAAAAAATTCAGAACTTCATGAAGTAGACACTGTGCAAGTTAGGTAGAGTTAATCAAAAGGAAACATTTCAAAGAGGCCAATGCAGCTTAAGATCAGATTTTGGAAAGAACTAAAAGTATCTGCTTCCCATTGCTTTATACAGTCAGAGAAGTATCTTCTCTATGGTAGTACTTTTAATATTTGATAAATGAGATTTACAAACACTTTCCATTCAGCTGTCCCACAGGCTCTTCCAAATGTCTGCAGTTCTACACCATATATTCTGCATAACATCATATGACCTCAAGGCGTATCTCTCAGCAAGATCAAAGCGCTTACTCTAACAGTTTTCAAAAACCTGGAGAATATTACTTTAAGAAGAAATCAAGACAGTTATGTCTCTTTTGCTGAGTTAGTTCAAAAAATGACAAATATTTCCTACAAGTATTAATTGGTTTCATCTCTTCCTCAACACTTAAAGTCAGAATTCTTTTTGGTACCCTGCAATCCTTGCTACAGTAGCCAGTTATGACAGCACAAAGGTGTAGCCATTTACTGAACAATACAGGAGTCTATTTGAGCTCCTGTAGTTCTACACTCACATTAATTTTTCTGATAATTACAAGAATAAATCATCAGAAAGCCAATTCCTCTGTCACGAGTCAGCTCCACCCATGATCTTGGACTTTTGGGCTTCCAATTGGAGGGGGAGGGCAGAAGTGAGCAGTGGCATGATTTTGGCAAGACTATTAAATTGGAGTACCATTCCCAAACCACAAAAAGTTAATACTTTACTTTTTAAGAAAGAAAAAGTAAAATATAGAATATGGCAAAATTAAAAGCTGATGTATCATGGAAAAAAAACCAAACAAACAAACCAAAACATTCAACCAGAATTGTCTTTTTCCTTTCAACACCCATCTTGTGCAGTACCAGGGTCATCTGACCAATGTAAGAAACATGAAGCTTGCTTGGTTTCCACTACAGCTCTTGTTTATAGATACAGGATATTTATCAGACAGATGATGATTTTTGCAGGTGCATATTTACACAGGATTTTATCAAAATCTAACCAGATTTCACCCTAAATTGTGCTGGAATAGTCACCTTATGTTCAAAACAAAACCAGCAGCATTGCAATTAACTTGCAGTAATTACTTTTTCCAACACTAAACCTAAAAGCAAGCTGTTCATATCAAATCCACCCGTTATATCCTGGAAAAAATGCTTGAGCTGTTACACCAGATTCTGTGTAATAAAGGTCATTATCACAGTTCTGCATCTCAGATACAGCAATCAGAAGTTGAAAAAATGATGGTGAGCAGTATTAAAATCTGTCATTTAGAGAATAATGTTTCAATATAGATTGCAGATCTTGGATAATGCCTGATAGTTCCAGCAGCTTTCAGAAACTGATTTATAATACCACCACCATTTTCATTGCACAGGAACTGAAAATGAACAGTTTGTCCTGTTCTCCATTTTGGCTCATGGAGGGATTTTTGCTGCTGAGAATGTTGAACCTAAACCATTGTTTTGGTTGATTTAATGCTAGAAAGAGGAGCATCCCTACTAAATTATTCCTCCTTGCCCCATAACTTTCAGCTGTACACTGGAATCCCAACCTATTCCCTCACATCATAATTTGGCTGAAGAAAAATACAACATTAGTTATTTTTTGCATGTTTTTCACAACACATGGGTTTGCAGAACACAGCTGAAACAAGCTGAAACCAAACATGTTGCTTTTCCTCCACTTACTGTCTCCTTAAATGCTTTTATATTGTTTTCAGTTAGGGTCTGATATAGAAAAAACACCAAGATGTTGACAATGTCTGGACAGGGTACACCATTGCATGCCTAGGCAGCTCTTAGAATATTCTATGAGGTATACTGGCTCCAAAGTACCCAGTGTCACCAAATCACATATCCCAAAAAAATCCAAGTACCAATCACCATACTGCTTCTGATTTATTTTTTTTTTTCTGAAGACTTCCACTGCCTCATGTTCTTATATGAGCCCTTTTCACTGCTCATGTTCTTATATGAAAGCCTCAAACATTTTTATTCTTAAGTCTTGGATCTTTTACAGTAAGCTGTATACCCCACATACCACATTAGTTACTCAGCAACACAAAGAGAAGGAGAGAACAGGCATTCTGAAAAGAAACTTGTTGTGACAACTTCTGAAAGTCTTTGAAGCTCAGTAGGCAAACGATTAAAGCCAGCTTTGTTACATATTGCAGGCTGCACAATCCAAGACCATTCAAACCTTTCATATAAACCTGCCAGTCAAGCATACCCACCTCATTCATCACAGTTGTCACCATAGCTCACAGTTTTTTGGGGGATATTCTTCTGCTCCCTTAGCAAAAACACACACAGTAACCTTGGGGCTAGGTTCAAACCACTTTGTCTATCAATCTCCCTTTCCAGTGACTACTTTCATCCTAAATCCATTTTTCATATTACCAGATTAATAGAAGTGAAGACTGTACAAAGCATGCAATTATCACCTCTCCAGAGAAAAGCCAGAGGGGTATCCATGATGTGCAAAGTTGAGGAGCCCAGCTCACATCCATGGATGTTGCACTGGGTGACAAAGCTTCTGTAAACAAAAAAGCAAAACTCTTTCAAAATGGAAGTAATGCTGTTTTCTCAATTTATGTGAAGTTCAGTTTGAAGTTTAGTGAAACTTGAGAACTAAGGGTATCAGCAGTACACACACAAAAAAAAAAAGCAACAGCAAATAAATGAATTCAAGCGCATTTGATTTTAAAGCAGAAAGATTTTCACAAAAATACACAGCTTAGAGAAGCACCTTACTTTAGAACACTGCAAGTCTATTTTTTATATTGATTCTTCTTGGACAGAACTCACAGGGTTGAAAGGCATATTTGCAACCTTTTCTACAATATGGCTCTATTTGCTTAAGTGCCATAATCCATCTGCAGTCTTAGTATTTAACTGTAAGTGGATGGTATTTATTTAGCTAGTACATTTTTTCTGACATTTATATTACCTCAAAGGACAACACTGCCTTTGGAAATTCTATTTCAGATTGAGCTAATTGAACTTTTGAAGGCATGGTAATCATGTCATGAATCAGCAGCACTGGTTATGACTTTGAAGAGGTGACGTATCATAGAAATTGATTTTTTTTTTCAGCCTCAGTAAAAAGGAATCAAGTTACATAAGAAAATAAATTAACTTTAAGTGAACCAGACTGCTAGAAATACAACCTCTAAATGCCCCACTCCTACAATGTATGTACACACATAGACTTTGCAGATGCCTTGTCTTTATGAAAAGAACTAAAGCTATTCTAAATATAGACTTACTGCTTTTACTGAGTATCTCAGGCTAACAGTCAGAGTATCTCAAGAACTAAATATATTACAATGTATGCATTATACACTTACAGTAAATAATTTACTCTGAAGTAATCATTAGACCTGAACATTCTCTGCTGAAAAAAACCTGTGGAATTTAAACCAAATTACTTGTAATTGATGAAGTCTCTTATTTAGAGATCATTAACCTAGATCCAGACCATGCAAAGTAGCAAACAAAAACTAAATTCAGTTTTTTATCTAAAAGCAATTGGTATTCTCAGAGGGGAACCATGAAGATGGAACAATTCTGCTTCTTCTAC
Organism: Pseudopodoces humilis; assembly: GCF_049639895.1. Taxonomy (NCBI): domain Eukaryota; kingdom Metazoa; phylum Chordata; class Aves; order Passeriformes; family Paridae; genus Pseudopodoces; species Pseudopodoces humilis. The sequence continues at coordinate 41,539,831 of NC_142205.1, forward strand.
AGGCAATACTACATCTGTTTTGTAAATAATACAAGGTATGTCCCAACTATCTCTAATAAAACCCACAGTACATAAAGAAAAACAAGTTTTTATTCTATATAACACTATTAATGTGAATTTTCTAAAGAGGTTCACACAGCAAGTTGAAAATAACTAATCTAGAATAACAACTGTCTACTGGATTTTCGTAAGAGATTTTGGCAGGCAGGAAGAGCATTAGTCACAGCAGCAGCCCAAAATGTCTCAACCTTGTGGAGAGGAAACATGGGCAGGGGAAGAGCTTCTGGAAGATGATAAAAAAAAAACCTGAAAGGACACCCGTTATGAATATTGGATTTGTGCATTCAATAAAATATCTGTCTATTCTAAATTGACTTTGTCTTGAAGTATGAGTTGAAGAGGCCTCTTCAGAATTTCCAAATCCCTTCAAACAGTTTTGCTTGCTTTTTTATGCTCCAACAATAATTTGGTTGTTCACAGCATAATGGAACAATTTCAATATAAGAATGGGAAGTGTCTCCAAACAAATTAGCAAAAGCCTCCAGCTCTGTCATCCACATATATGGAAAAAGTAGGGTAAAATCCCTCACACTCTGAAGACAGATGATCTCAGACTACCATACCTTCACAAAATGGAGTTACAATATTGAGATAAAAGGATTCAAGCACATGCTTATGAAGTATCAAAGAAGAGGCTTATTGAATGTAGCCTCTCTCAGTAAACTCTTGATGGACCCTTTTGTGAGGATCTGGAACAGACACAAAACACGTGCCAGGTCATCTAACTGTGATAAAATGGAGGCAAACTTTCTGTAGGTGCCTAGACGCCCAGAAAACTATAACTAAAGGCAAGTTAGGCAGCACCATGTCAGGAAGTAATTCCATTTGGGCACTCCATTCTGTAGCTGAGAACCAAGGGCTTTTGAGGCTCTGGATCTAAGAAAATATGCTATTACGCTGCATACTAACAAAAGATTAAACTTCCCCTGGCATGCAACAATAATACATTAAATCACGTGCTCTAACTTTACTACAAGAAAAGACTGCTTTGAAACTATTTGAGATCAAAATTTGAGAAATAAAGTCTTCTGGGACAAAGTCCTGGTTCCTAACATTTCAGAGAGAACTAGTCAAAGCACAAATAATTATAAATTAAAATTCTCATTTTATGGCTCAGCCAGGTATATGCATCCATCTTTTACATTTCCTAGAAAGGCAAGTATTACTAGAAGTAAATGACACATTTTCATCAAAGATGGACATTCTGTGTAAAACGAATCTGAAACTTATTTTATCAGGAGCAACCTAGAGGAAAATAAACAGAAAATCTGAAATCAATTACTACATAAATGATGAAAATAAACTTTAAAATGTACCACGGTTTGAGAAGACAAATTTACATTATATTTTGTTTTCCAGTACATAAACCAATGCTTAATTATTTCTAATAAGTCACAATTAAATTACAAGTATGACCTTCTCTGAAACAAATTGTTAATTTAAGATGGCTAAAATATGAGAATCAATATGTTTTCACCATGAAGGGTCATCACTCAGCAGCTAACAGATTTCTGGGAAGAAATACTTGCACGTCTAAATACAGGCTATTTCCTAGAATTTCACTGAAGCATAAGCTAAGAAAACAATACTATCAAAGGGTAAGGAATGAACCACACAAAATGAAACAGAGAAATCTACCTCTATGTCAAATAAATAGAGAACATAATTTATACTTAAGTATTTTTTTTTGTTTATTTTGAATGTCAGAGATCTATTCTAACAAAATTGCAGGAAATTTACTTTAATATCATACATAAATGTCCATGTTCATTTACTGGAAACATTAGTGAGAGAACAAAAACCCTAGAACCATTCTCATCATTTTATACCTGAGTCACTCACAGTGAACATGACAGATTTCCACCACAGAAACATAACAGTAAACAATACAATGAGAAATAGACACAAAAAACTCAGATCATGAGTGAATTCTCATAACCAGAAGGTTATTGTCAAATACTTTTTGTGAAGAAGGGTATTAAAAAAGCAGTTGACAAATCCAATTTCAAAACTTTAACTAATATTCCTCCCAAGGCTGTGCAACACTTCACGTGGACAGTTAAAAATCAGTGTCCTGAAACTAGAATGCATATAAAGGAAAAAAAAAAAAATAGAAAAATTAAAATGGGGAACTGGGTCAAGAAGAGGTCTGCACTCTGTGATTTGTGACTAAAGAAATCTTATCTTTAAAATCTTCTTCTAATTTCTTAAGCTTTTCTTGTAGGTAGAAATAAAGTTCTGTGTTCTGCAAAGCATATTTTCTTTCTAATACTTTTGGTTATCCTTGCTTTTATGTTTTAATGGAACTATGAAAAGATAATTAGAGCCTACTGCCTTCTCTGCATAGGCATTACACATTTATTTGAGTTGAAAATTATTTTCTCCTAGCCAAAATCCAAAAAAGTGATTGGATACAAAAGTATAGATAAGCTCCTTATTGGTTCTGTTGCAAATACTATCTCAATTTCTGCTGCTGTTCTCAGAATGGACTGCACCACTCTGAGGGAAATGTTTACTTTAGGAAAAGTAAAATGAAATAAAATCCTCTCTAAGCCTCTAGAGCAAGTAGAGTAAATATTGTTTCCTATTAAATCAAACTTTTGGAAAGTTCTCTTTACAAAAAGAGAAATGAGATCATCTTGTCAACAGCAGAGCCCTTAGCAGAACAAGTTTTCACAGAAAACCAATAAAAGTGAAAAACTGAAGTGCCATCTTTTAAATCAGGTTGCTGTGTGCAATGATTCTGAGATCTTATTTTTAAAAAATCTACAATCAGTACTATTCTAAGTGGACATAAAAAATATGCATACTAATTTTGCACAATACAATCCTCATGAAAAGATCACATATGATGTCCTGCACAGGATGAAGGTGGAAAAGAGCTACTTAATAAGCTCAGAGTATGGAAGAAAAGGTGATATATCCTTGGTTTTCTCCTTAATGGTAGAGAAGGTTTAGCCAGCTTTCTGGAGTAACTTCTGCTGAGCAGCTCAATCCCTTTGTGGGTGGAAAAACCACCATCCCTTTTCCCTTTCATGTTCTAAATAGCCTCCATCTTGAACTCTTGCAAACTGCAAGAGAGAGCGTGCATGGAGAGAATTTAGCCAAACGATTTCTCATCAATTTTCTGTTTAGAGCTAATTATTTGGGTCTAGAACATACATGTTTCCTTATCTTTAAAAATTTGACTTGTTTTACTGAAAAATAAAGAATTTCCAAAATACTTAAGATGTTCATACTCCACCAGTGGAACTCTAGTGGGCTGCCTCTTACTTAGGGGTCTCTTCTAAAACATACCATCATGAAGCCTCTGAAAGAGACCCAAGGGGAGGCCCTGGTGAACAACGATAAGATTATCTGACGGCTGGTATTGGTGTGTAAGAATAGGAGAATGAAACACTTAGGTTGATTTTTCAATATTTTTTGAGGAAAAGGGTCATAAATTGAAGATTTCATTTCAATAGTCTAAATAAAAGAAATTTTAAATATTATTAGATTATTCATATTTTTAAAATACATACATTTATTTTGATGAAATTTTTGATAGGTGTCATCAGAAAAGGTATTGCTTGACTTAAGTAAAAACAAACAAACCAGAATGTGAAATTGATTAACATTTAAGAATGTGGAAGATTCTCTTGTGACATCCTACATTGCATACACCTAAAGTTTGTCTCAAACTCTGCCACTCCATAACTTCCTGGAGTGAGAAATTTCAGAATTTCTACATTCTGCATGAAAAAGCACCTGTTTCATAGTGACTTCCTAGTGGTTTCAGGGACTGCCTCTTAATTCCAGAACTGTGGAATTTTGTAAGTAACATTTCTGCTTGTCATCACATTCCTCCTAGGGCTATTACTTTTACTAATTTTTAATTACAAAAATTAAATTGTAATATAATAATTTATATTATATATAATTCTTATCTATAATATATAATATATTTTAATACAATTAATAATTTTAAATATTACCTTGATCATATATATTTTTAAGCCTTTTCCTACCCAAATGGGGTCACCCTCATATGGGTTAGTATTCCACCTCTCCTGATTATTTCAACATGAAGTAGCTTTATCATACTTCTTTTCTTATCCCCAGCACCTGAAAATGTCATGAATTTCTGAAAAACCATCAGGTTATGTTTTAAGCAATAAAACTGGGGAATTGTTAAACTCCTGCCACTTTAATTATGTTGTGAGCTTTATCGCTCCAGCCATGTTACAAAATCTGCCTGTAAAACAGACATACCATATGAAATTACATTCTGCATGTGCCTAATGAGAAAAGGTGATTCTTTTCCCTCTACACAGAGAAGAAAACATATTTTTTTCTGACAGGTGATCTAGTGAAATATGTTATTAAAGTTCAAGTTTAAAATGTAGTTGCACTTGCTTTTAAAACAAGCGTGACAGTGATATTCACTCAAATCACCAGAGACCACTTCTTCCTTGAAGTAACATACAGAAGTACTTATATCCTTGTTATGCACTCTGGTTCTATATGAATCATGAATGCAACATCTACAAAATTAGGTACAAAATTACTTTAGAGGATTGAGAGAATATAGCAGTTAGATGATAGAAGACAATCTTCTTTACACAGTCTTTAAACAGACTTTTAGATACCACATATGTTCATCTAAAGGAATTCAGACCTTTCCATTCATTCCATACCATAAAAGTAACTATCTCCCCTCAGAAAGGATTTTAGTACAAACTAAATTATCTAAGAACAAGTATTCGAGAAGAGTAGCACTAACAGCCAGTTTATTCAGCATGCAACATATGAATTTACAGCACATTCAGCATAACAATGAAGGACTGATACATTCTCCTAAAAGAATAAAAGTTGCAAAACACACTGTCAAACTTTCACCAAGACCTGCAATTTTTCTTAAGAGTTTGTAAATAAAGCCTAAAGCTGCCAAGTAAGGCTGAAAAGAGGCTGCCAAATCAAAAGGTGGGCTGCAGAAATTCTTTTTAAAGGTCTTGGGTTAAGGCTCAGATGACAGCATAGAATTAAGGTTGAGAAAACAACACACCCTAGATCTGCAGTGTAAGTAGGGCTAAAAGCCTGCCAAAAAAGAAGGCTGGGAAAAGACATTTCCCCCAAAACCTTTATCTGAGAGTCATGGCTGTTGGTCCAAGGTAAAGACTTGTCTGACCATCCAGTTAGGACTGACAGGGAAAGCTGTATGCACAGGGCCAGGGAAAGTATGCACAGGGCCAGGGAAAGTCTGCCAAAGGTGATTGCCAAAAAAACTTCTCCTGAGAGTTCCTTCCTCTAGGCAATGCCTGTTAGTCCCAGGTTAAGGTTCCATTAAGGGGACTGGCTGCAAGACAGGTAAGGCCTAAGATCTACAAGCAACACTTAGGCCACTTTTTCTGTCCAAAATTTTGTTCCTCATTTTCCAATAAGCTGTACAGTCATAGATATTCCTGAAAGAGAATGGTCATACCATCATAAAGTGTTTCTATAACCTATGGCACCAATCTCAATTCTGGCAGAATTCACAAGATTCTTCTGTTGTTTCCTTGACTCTGCAGTACTATCTCAGCTTTGATAAAGGACCCCTCCATGTGAAAATACTGTCCATTCACAGTTACACACCTGAGGGAGGAATAACCTTGGAACCCCCTTGTAATCATGTTGTTCGCAATCCTGCAGACTTTTTTTTATTCCTAGAGATCTTATTTGGCCATGTCCTAAGTGCAGAATGAAAAAGAACCCGCCAGTGAATCTGAATCAGCTGCCAATTATATATATATATATATATATGTGTATATATATATATAAATATCCAAAAGATCCTGATTCTTTTAAAAGATTCTTACAGTTCTATTTTTCTTTCCCTTACATCTCTGTAGACCAGGAATAATTCCCAGAGAATGTGGAATCCAAATCAGGCCAAAAATAAAAGAAGCTACTATTATATTCACATCAAGGCTAAAAGTACAGAGGATAAATGAGATGAGGAAAGCAGTGCTCTGCCAGCTGGAATTTTACCCAACATGCACAGAGGGTAGCAACCTCCTACTTGTTCATTCTTGTACCTTTTACAAGCAATTAGATTTCAAAAAGGAATTGTAATTAGACTTGTAATCAACATAAATTTCCTCTACAGAGATTTTGATGGATCAGAGCAGACCAATGAAGCCAGTAATACCTCTCTTATTTCCTGTAACATCTGGGATGTCAATACATGAAAAAGCCTAGGAAGTTCACATTTCTCATTTTCTAACAGACCTTCTGCTAATTATTAAGAATACTTCTGACTTTTTTAAATGCTTAAGGAAATGCTGCTTCTGGTGGAGCAGAATATTTACTCTACATCTGCACAGATAGGCCTTGAGATTCTGGACTTGTAAGGTAAATTTCTTGAAAAGTATGGCTATCTGATAAGACCAATAGTTCTCCTACACCTGCCTGCCTGAGCACACAGGTGTTTTAGATGTTTATGTAGAATTCTGCAATTTAGGATCCATAGAAAAAACAGATGAGAAATGTTTTGTCCATCAACCCCTCTCCATAAATTACAGTTACATAATAACTATACATATCATTCATGTTTATACTGTCTTAGTTTGAGAGTTTATCAGCCCTTTAAATATTTTTTATGAACAGACATTTCTAGTTTCTCCTGGCAGAAGGCTTCATTTTCATTAAAAGTTTTTCAGCAACTTAGGAAGGATAAAAGAGCCCTGTACGCAGGGTTAATGTCAACCATAAAGGTTCTTTACCAGTGTGCTACTGAAATATTACAGCAAATAATCTTCATGAAAATAATCCTGTTCATGTTGTGATCTATTACATATTGTCCTTTCTTCCATGATAAAAATCATACCAAATGATTAAACTGAATTATGACCCAGAATAAGGTCACATTCTCACAGTAAATAACATGGAAAGGGGGATGTGCAGGAAAAACACAATAAAACTCTCATTAAAAGAACAACACTCACTGATTATATGAAGAAAGTACAAAAGGTATGTTTTTCTAAAAACTGATTATTCAAAGTGAATGACAAATTAGTATAGTTTTAATTCCTCAGCAAAACCAAGCAAACAAATAACCAGTATTCATGACCTTGCTGAACTTTCTTACTAATCAGAACACAATTTTCATTACAATCATGCCTGCTTACATTTCTGTAATTTTTCTTACAAGCCCTTACTCAAAGGAGTTTAATTTCGGTTTTTAGTAAAGAAGGGTCTGATTTTGCATAAAGGGCTTGGATTCAGGTCATTTAAACCATATCTCGATTAAATTTCTTCACTGTAAGAAATATAAGCAGGCAGCATGTCTCATGTGTTTCGAAGTTATCTGCTTTCAAGGTGAGAAATTCATCCATTCATCTTTACAGGAGCATTCCTTTTTACACACATTTCTATTCCCATGATTTTCTCTGCTCAAGTTTGGCAGTTTTCTGCCTTTGAAAAAAAAGCTTTGCTATGGGCTCTGAGCAGTTGTTCTTGTTATAGGAAAGAAGGTTATCTTCACAGAAATAGTGATCCTGCATACCTGGACACTGCACACTGCACTAGAGATGTGGATTGATGGAACAGCCATTCAGCTCTTCATTTCACCAATAAAAGAACTTGAATACATTTACTTTATGGCTGGCAAGGTAACAGGTACTTTGGGACCATCTCAACAAATAATCTGAAGAGCAATGGCAAAACCAATTCGGAGACTAGTCTTGCTATCTTTTCAATTTCCTTCTCCATTTCCCTAGAAAAAGACTCATAATGAGAAAAGCAGTATCTTGAGAAAAGACAGTAGCAGCATAGCAGTGGGACAAGATCAAAAGAAGTGCCAGTGGTAACATCAGTTAAGCATTTGGGGGCTTTATTTTACTTTAAGAGAACATAGTTGCTACTTTCGTGAGAAAAAGTCACATTTGTAGTCTTCAATGCTACAGATTATTTCTGTTCCACAATCCAATGCAAAAATATGTAAGTATTTAAGATTTCTGGTATCTCATGCTAATAGCTAACTGACAGGACACTTTCTTCCATTTCTCTAACAATGAAATTGTAATCTTGGAATTGAGCCACAAGTTGACAAGAAACAGCATGGGGCTGGGGGAAATAGGCACTAAGATGACAGTCAGCTAAGACTATTCTTTCTGGTTCATTTCAGGTATCTTTGAAATGGAAAGAGTGATGCAATACATAACTCAATTATTAAAAAGACCAGAATAAAATAATTATCTGGATCTGAGAACAATTTTATATTACTTGAATTACCTTTTTACAGCTTATTTTTTAACAGCCTTTCTTCTCCACGAGTTAAAATCAACCCTTAAGGCTGCTCAAATGTTTATTATTAATGATGGATCATTAGACATAGCTCTCCAAAGACATAAATTTAGTCCTAAAGAAGTTAAAGAACTTCAAATACTATTTTGCATTGTAACATCGATGTGACAGAGGATTATAGAAAGCATAATCATCTTTTTCCCCATTCATACATTCAATTTGTACCAAAAAAAAAAAAAGAGGCTCTCGATTCCTCAACTTCTACCCCAATTTTTTTTTTACACAAAAATAAAGTAATTTCAAGCACCATATAAGCCTCTCATTCTCATTCTGTAAATTTAGAGGAAAGAACCAAATAAAAACAATTAATCAAAATAATCATTGTGTGATGAACCTCTGACTACATGCTCAAATGGCTTGGTAGCTGAAAACCCCTGTTGTCTTGTAATTTATCAGGCTTTGTCTGTGTTTACAAGCATTTTTTTGGGGTTTTCTTCTGTATTACCTATAGAATTTGTTGCAATTTTGAAATGAACAGGTGAAATTAAAACCCTGCTAAACATGTTAAAGCTAAAATTGGTAAGACACATAAAAAAAAGCAAAGTGGAGCTACAGCTGTGAAAATGTGTTCTTAGGAATATCCCCCACAGGCAGCATTTCAGTGTCTTGTAAGATATATTAGGCACAGGAATAGCACTGCCACCAGCCTGTAACTCCTGTATTCTTGTTATTTCATTTAACTGCACAATAAGCAAACTCCTCTGTCCAAAATGGGATGGGAGAAATCATTCTCAATCAAATATAAAATCAAGATATAAACATTTCTCATTAAGTATTTACAACATATGGTTTATATATTCTATTTTTTATGAAACAGAAATTCTATCTTAAACCAGAAGCATTTTTATTGGTGTAATAAAACTTAGCTCATTAACTCCATGTTAATGAAAGAAGGTTGACTCCAGGAGTCACTTTTTTATCACAGTTAGGTACTACTACACTACACTAGATTAGAAATATTCATGTTTTTGGTTAGGTGCTCTTAAATGCATACAAAAAAACAATTATCAGCTAGACTGTAAAAGAAACACTTAAAGAAAAGTCTGCTTATGTAGAACTGATTTGGTAGCTACAATAGATCTGCTATATTTAAACCTTCTATACCCCACCTTTTTTCAGATTTTATTTAGATTAATTTAACATTTATGGAATGTTTAAATCAAATGGAAAATAAATATAATCACTAAAGACCTTGTGCCAAATAATGTCTCTATTTGAGAGTGCCTCAACATTTAAAAGATCATTCTTTTACCTTCTTTCTCATTTCTGTCCATTGCCAAATCAGTTTTTAAATGTGGTTTCATTAATTCTTTCCTCACACATATAAAAAAATATTAGGTATGGGCCATATATCTTTGTCAGTCAGGGTGTAAAATACATCTGTATTCAACTGTGCGTTCAACAGTTCAACAGAGACATGAGGCCTTAACAATCTGACTAGAGACAGAATATGTCATTCCATTGGAGTTTGGGTCTAGTCATGTCTTGTCAGCCTGTGCCATAAAACCATAAGGAATAGGAAGGAATGTGACATTAAAAACATGATGGTGAAGGTTTTGTACTGTAAAGCAACTCTAATATTAATTTCCTCTGATAAAAACTTACTGAAAGCTGATTAAACTGAGATCCTCACTCAAGTAATTCTACATTTATAGTCAACTGCTTCTTGCTTAAAGAAGTAAAGAAGATTCACGCTTTTAGATAGGCTTATCAGTTGCATAACCAAGAATTTCTTAAAATATCCATTATTTTTACTGCAGTACCAAGTAAAAGATTTTCAGTGGCTCAGAGATATTTCAGAATGACAAGATACTGACAGAAATTTTAGAACTAACTACAAAAAAAAAATAAAAATCAGTATTCACATTCTGTAGTAAAAAAAAGAAAAAATCTATAAAAATGTTTCTGCCTTCCCTTGTGCCTAGGACTTTATACAGCAGAAACAGAAATTAAATGCAAAGACATGGAGAAACTATGAATCTGAGATAAAGGCTACAAGGTGAATAGTACCCACCAGACCTTCAAAATGTTTCCATTTGTGTTTCCAATGTACACCAAGGTTCCTCTGAAATTACTCACTAAGATAATGGCTTAACAAATCTGTCACATTTCATGCACTTGAGAAGTTATTTAGCCTTCAGATTGCTCAGTACATGCCAAGCTTGGTGATTGAGAAGAGCCAGCATGGATTTACTGAGGGTAAATCATTCCTGATCAGCCTGATGTTTTTTTCCCTGTAACAGGCTGCCCAAATAGGCTGTGCAGTTTCCAGCCCTGGAGGTTTTCAGGATCCAGCTGGATCAAGCCCTAAGCAGCCCAAGCTGACCTGAGGACTGCTTTGAGCAGTGTGTTGGACTAGAAACCTCCTGAGATCCCTTCCAAACTGAATTACCCCACAATTCTGTTACATCAATACTCAGTGCATCACTTGCATGCATTTTCTTTACATGTGACAGTATACAAAATGACCTACAGGTGAATATGAATAAATTATCTGTATGAATATAAATCAGGTATCAATACTACAAGGAATAAGAGACACAAAACACAGCTCAGATCATTTCACATTTTTTAGAATCTACCACGAAGAGGAACAAGAGAAACTAGAAAAGCGACTGCCAAAGGGTGAAATTTTTGAACTCCTGCCTTTCCATACCCATTCATTTTTAATGAGTCACTATGAAAAATTAAAAAGGTGCTTAAATTTTATATTCCATATTCTACATTCTACTGTTTAATGAAATGAATTTTTCCTTTTTTAAGTTGGAAAATAAAGGTTGATAGCTACTCTAAAACTTAGTTTTGTCATCTAACAATATACCACTATAACATACTAAATGCCTGACGGGAAGTACAAGATTATCCAACAGACTGAAACAATCACAAGTCAGCTTGGCCCTCCCTCCTGTACTCCTTCCCAACCAAATCATTATCCATACATCACTGAAGGATTCTCCAAGAGATTAGTTAAACTTTTTTCTTAAATAAAGGCTATCGGGGTAGCATGAAGGTCTCATGGGTCTTTTTGCAAAATACCTGACATAGGAGCACAATGTCATACTTCAGAGAGGGAATGTAGGATTAACCACAGGAGTCTTCCTCCAGGAAAAGTCCAAAAACTCAAAGCTGTTTGATGAGAAAATTACTTTTTCTGAAATACCAATATAACCAGCATGTCCCCTAACAGAAACACACAAAAGACTCCTACAGATCTCATCGTCAGCATGACACTTCTGTACCAACTGTTTTAGTTCTCATTTTTTGATAAAATAGCAGTAGCAACCCATAGAGCTTCGGAAAGTTCTGTATTTATATACCATACACACATATACCATTTATTTGAATTATGTTAAAGGGACATATCCCATAACAACCACAAAAAAAAAATCTAGAAATGAACCCAGAAAACAATAAACATAAGACAACTTTGCAAAAAAAAATCATACAATCACCAAAATAATATCATGATCAAGGCAAATATTTCTTGATAATTACAAAAACAGACCCTCAACCAAATTGAGATTTGTCTGCACATTACTAAAATGGACTGTTTGCATTTTAAAGCTCTTACCTTGACAGAATCTCCAGACTCCACATAGAGGTGGATTTCACCTTATAGAAGGTAGATTAAATGATCAATTCTTGTTCTGCTAAATCACACCACTGGGACATAAATATTTACAGAACACTTACCCACTCATGGTTACAAGTCAACCAGGTTCTATACTCACAAAAAAAACCCAAACAAACAAACAAAACAAAACCCCTGAAAAGTGGTTACATTCCATAGAGCTTGACGAGAACTGGCTTTCATGACCCATCATGCCTTTTTAAAATGTAAGCACCTCTTTCACTATTCCATGATGGACCCAAGACATTTTGAGGTTTTCATGCAGCAAACAAAGAGAGAGCAGCCAGACAGAAATGACTCCTTGTCAGTCTATCTACCCATTTCAATCTCACTTACAGTTACCTAGACAGGCTACCTTATTTTGACTTTCAGATACTTCTTACAGGTCATTTATGTGAGAAATTAACCTTGAATAGGTCAACATATGATTCCTGTGTTGGAATAGCATTTCCAGATGAATTTTTATGGCCTGCTCTATTTCCACATAAGTTCTGTGCATTTTCCAGTTGCCAAAAAAAAAATAAAATAAAATAAAATCAAGTCTTCAGCAGTTCAAATAATTTATTATTATCACAAAAAAAAAAAACCACTGTGAAGCACATAAAGGGTAAGCAAAGCTTAAAGAATTAAATAGGTTTATATATAATGAACAAAAATATCTAAGACCCCTGATTTTATTTTCTGCAAGGACTGAGAACACAATGTACTACATTCTCTGGAAACATAAAAGAAAAGGTAAAGGATGGCCAAATGAAAATTATATTTAACTACTGACTTGGAAAACTATTTTACCTTTAATACAAAGCTCTTATGTGATGCTTTGAAAATCACTTATATATTCTTCATGCTGCACCACTGCCTGTGAAGTACAATGCCATACAAATCATAGTTGTAATAGTTTTAGGCTTTGCATATTACTCAACCCTTTTTTTTAATTTTAGAACAAAAGAGTCCAAAAATAAGTACATTTTGAGTCAAAATACTAGTCCATCACATAAAGAAAATAATGTAAAAAATTTCCTTCCAATTAAGTATTTGAGAAAAATATTTAACAACAGTTTAGAGAGCAAAACTCACATGACCTGGACAACCACATGGAATTTGCTCTCTGGTCCGTATGCAAGCTCTGAGCTGGACAGAATGCATATACAGAATATGCAACCATAGTCTCAGTAACTTATATAAGGCATTCCCAGACAGATTTGAGGATTTGCTTTTGTAAGCTTGTGCCAAATTATGGTAATGAATGGTTAAAACATTAAGACTAATCTAAGAATTTGACTGAAATTTTCCCATTTCAGTGGTATTGATTCAGACCATCCAGATTTTGTCTTTCCTCATTGGCACTCTATCATAAACTTGAATAAATTATTGTATGCTCACCATTCTTCACCAGGTACACAAAGGAAACTTCTACCAAGTTGCACAAGTGATAGCTGAATTGCCCCATCCTATTGTCTCTTACACATTAGTCTTCAAAACTTTTTGATAAAATAGTTCTTACACTGCAAATCATACCAAATTATAGCAAAATTATACCAAGTGAGGTAAAATAAAGCTATTGTTGTTGACACTAGCAGAAGTAAAACAGGACATAACACAAAAAGGATGAATCAGTGCGTCAGTCTCAATGAAATCATGGAGTAAAACATGAAACATGTCAATATATCTTTGAAGAAAAAATCTCTACCACAAAATATAATGCAATATAGTAATAAACCATTAGAAAACAGTAATAAAATATTATTGTAGAGTGCAAGTAATAATTTGATAAACAGAAGAAAAACCAATTATTTATGATAAAATACAGTCAAGAATTAAGGTGGGCACACATTCACTGCAATAAAGCAGAAAGGTTCCCAAACCTTATGAAATGTACAGCGCATTACAATTTCAACAAATGTGGAAACAAATGAAATCCTTACGGCCAAGGAAGATTTTGATTCTCCCTCCCTGCAGTAAAAGCTATACATCTGTGGTTTTCCTTTGGAAAACATACTTATCTATTCTTTTATGTAGCTATTTCTCTAAATATATCAGGATAATACATATAAACCTTGAACAGAACATTTTTTTAAAAAATAGTAAGACTATGTGAATACTGACACCCATTTTCTCCTACTAAATAATGGCATGGAAAGAATTCCATATTTAGTGAAGGCAATTAAAAAAAGTAAAAAGAAAATCAAAGCAAGGTTTTATATTTGATGCTGCATCATAATTAAAGTCTGAAATGAAGCAAAACTCATTACCTGAAAACTGGTAGTGGTACTCAGAATGACATCCTAAATTAAGGTAATAAATGCTGCAAAATTTAAATACCATCATTCAATGTGATCTAATTGAGTAATAATTAAGAAAGTTTTAAAAAATAAAAATTTATCACAGAAACCTTAATGGAAACACACATACAATCACTGTATTTCCTCAGCAAACTTGTGGAATTAAAAACAACTGTTTTTCATTCAAACATTTTTATGACTTCTTCTTATACAATATTGCTTAAAAAAAACCCAACAAATCAACAAAAATAGAGGCATCCTTTGTCACTAAATTATTTCTGAGGATATTCAGGAGATGCATCTTGAATAGTTAACAGCACCTCCATGCATGCTACTCATTGTATTACCCCTGCAATATCTTTATTTCATTAAAGCTTGTGTGACTGGAACTGGATGGTTATGTTTTCACTTTATGTCTGGTGGACCTATCAGCTCATTACCATTCACTACTTCCCTTAAATCATTCTTTTAGGTACAAAACCTATCAGACTTACTACTATTCAAAATTATGAGTAATATAAGGCACGGTTTCAGAGATCTTTCAGAGGAGAGAGGAAACTTGCCTTTCATCTGTAATTGTAGCAAGGACTGTGAATATGAACTATGAGACGCTTGAAAGGAACTTTGCTTTACAGATATCAATTCTTACTACTAGTGGCTGCAGTAAACAATAGTTCAGCATTCCAGTGAAGGAGTGGGAGGTTAAAGATGCAAGAGTTTCTTCTCCATAGTAGTCTGGACAACAATAACGTTCACTGTTTATTTCCGTGATTTTCAATCCTTATGTATACAAAATGGAACATCATATTAAGGTAAGGTGAATAGATCACAACACACACCTTAAAAACACATCTCATGTGAAGTCTGCCAATGCTTAAACACCGTAACAAAATAGTAACCCTTAATTGCACAGCTTCAGGAAAATATATTTTCTCTTGACAGATTCATTACTGAACACTAGAAAGATTATATGATGTTCAATCCATTGAAGTATTGAGGCACTTACTTTAACTAGATGTCTAAAGTCTAATTGAAAGTGTTGAGATTCATTTTCATGAATAAACTCATGTTTACTGTACAGAGATTGTGAGTTCTCAAAATAAAACATCGAAATATGCCTAACTGTCTGAAATTGAACTTTGGGACTGCAAACAAGACAGTATGTCTTGTATGCCCAAATGCATTGACCCTTTTCCCATATAATTGGTATTACAGTCTCAAATAATCAGTACAGAATCACAGAGTCACAAAGGTTTATGCTGGAAGACACCTTAATGATCATCTAGTTCCAAACCCCTGCTGTGGGCAGGGATACAACTCGCTAGACCAGATTATTCAGGGCCTTGAACACTTCCAGGGATGGGGCATCCCTAACTTCTCTGGGCAACCTATTACACTATCTTACTACCTTCATGGTAAAAATTTTCTTCCTAACATCTGACTAAACCCTCTCCCTTTCAGTTTAAAACCATTTCCCCCTTGTCCTGTTGCTATCTGCCTGCATACAAAGGACCTCTTCTCTCTCTCTCTCTCTCCTTTTTACAAGGCCCCTCAAAGCACTGCAAGACTGCTGTAAGGTGTCCCCAAAGCTAATTCTTCTTGCAGCTGAACAACCCCAGGTCTCTCACACTGGGAGAGTCTTCAGGGAGAGGTACTCCATACCTCTGGCCATCTCCATGGCCCTCCTCTGGAATCTCTCTAACAAATCCAGGTGCTTGTTGTGCTGAAGACCCCAGACCTGGACACAGTGATGCAGGTGGGGTCTCACATGGGAGATTCATTCAATCTATATAGCCCTGCTATTAAAAGGGCTACAGACACAGGTCACATACAGAAGTCACCATTTTCTGTGGCCTTTGTCAGTGGAGTTAGAGCTCTGAGAGCATAAAAGCTCTCTTAGGAGTGACTGGAGTGGCAGGTAAGGTGAACATGGGAGACATGTCTGTGCACAGACACACTGCAAAGAGCACAACATATTACTAATAATAGACATGAGAGATCTGCCAGAAGACTTACAGTCACATACTTACCAGTTTAAAATGCAAAGGTGATATTTTGCAATGGTTTTACAAACTTGTTCTAAGCTTTGTGCTGACCCTTCATATGATCTTTGCAATTTACAACCATGTCCACTAGAGTTCTCTGACAGGTAAAAAAGATGAATGAGTAAAAAAAATGCATTACAGAGAGGCATCAGGCTAGCACATGCTTGAAAAATCCAGATATAGCTGGGCTGCTGTAACCTCTGCTTTCATTCTTAAGGTAAAATACAAATACATATGTACTGTGTAAACAAGCCTTTATTTTGATCCATATTAACACTGACCAGCTGCAAGGACATCAAGAAAACTTTCTGAGGCTACTGATGTGGCAAAGTCTAATCCCCCCAGAGACTGCCTGAGAAATCAAATATTTATGTTCATAAAACAAGTGAGCATGTGTGAACCCGTTCCTAGCAAACTAGGAATATAACTGCTATGCAACTCTGAACCACTCATACTACAAACCGAATAGTTGCACCATATTTAATTTTCACCCTTAAGACAATATCTAATTATTCCTATGGGTACTTAAAGAAAATTAATATAATTTGGTATATTTATAATGTACTAACGTATTTACTAAGAATAATAGAATGACTAGTGTTTTCTGAATGTTTCTATCACCTGTTTCAGAAGTCAAACAGGCTTCTCTTCAGTGAGATAAAAAAAACAAAACAACAACAAAATCCCCACCACCCTCAAATTTTCAAACCCCCACTGACTTCCACACCAATTCCATAGACCAGTATTGACACACAGACTTAACCAGAGTCACATGCTTAGGCTTGTCTTAGGGCCAACAGAGAATGACATGCCAGTATTCAGGACACTGAAACTCATCCTTTTCAAATGAGGGATAAGAGCTAACCAGTGTTCTTGAGACCCTGTAAATTGTAAACCGTGAAAACAAGGAGATTGATGCATTAGAGGCCTGACACCTGCTGTGCTATAATATGAACTAAAGGGTGAAATTCCTCCCCCGTCAATTCAATCCACATTTTATTTCTCAGCTACACTGCTGAGGCTGTCCTATCAAATACCCTTGAACTGTTCTATTTCCATACAGAATTATTTTACACTTAATATACTTTACTGGATAATAAAGCAGAATTCTGAACTTCCATCAGAAAGAGAAAATCATACACTATAATGATTATCCAGGACTCCCACTGCAGAAGTCCAGCCACTGAATAGAAAACCAGCACTTTCCTACCGTAGCCTTCTGACTTCTCATCATGCCAGTTTATAATAGCAATTGGCAGACAAAGTTTGGGGTTTTTTTCCTGTGCAGATTTGATAATGGAAATTTCATTTGAAGTTTGCACCAGCAGATAAAATGTCAGCAGGTCTGGATTTATGGGAGAAAATACCAACAGCACATCTAGTTCATTTATTGAGGAATTTCGTGCCCACTGCACACACAGAATATTTTCCTAGAGAGTGAAGAATGATGATTAATAAAATACTTATACACTAGTCTATTGGATGATCATTAAAAAGGAGAAAACAGTGGCCTAAGGATAAAAATCTCATTTTCTAGAAAAAAAGACAGGCCTTATGTGGTTCACATGATGAATAAATGCACAATTAGATCAAGAATTATTCATTGGTGTCTCTGTTGTTCTGATCTATGCAACAATCCTAATGATAAAAGATCTTGAGGATATTTTTCACTTGAAGACATAAATAATGAAAATTAATTGCTTACCTCTTAATTGCATGTTTTGCCATAAAAACTTTTTTTCTTCTCAACACACCAGGAGAAGAATGAAAATATACTAATACCCAGACAGGTCAGTACAAAACAACAATTTACCATTGAAATAAAGACGCTTTTCACAACTATCCAAAAATCTCAGAGGCTGGGTTCAACAAAGCAAAGCTAAGCAAAAGGAAAAAAATTCTGCCAGAAAGGAACAAGCATTTCTGCATGAACAGCTGGGTAAGAGGGTTTAAAAGAACAGAGATAATACAGAGATCCTAAATCGTCCCATAATCTCACAAATTCAGAGTAAATTGGGGAGTCTGTGTAATTAAAACAGACGTGACATTTAAGTGATGTGTTAAGCCTCTCCAATTTGCAGGTTGCAGTTAGGATGTTTGAACTCCAAAACTCCAAAAAAATGCAAATGTTCCCTGCAATCACATCCACCAGCAAGTATACTAATCAAAATCAGGAACTGTGGATGATTTTTAGAATAATCAGTATGGTCACATTAGTCTGTGTAAAACATTGCCCAGCATAATAATGAACCATTCCTGTAATATTAAATTTATTGTAAGAAGGAAGATGTAGACACTTGAAGAAATTTAGTAAGGTACAAAACTACATAAGTTAAATCTTTTAGTCTCTTTAATCTTACTTCCCAAGAAATGGGAATATCTCCCACATTTTAGTATAAATTTCCAAGTTTTCCTCCATCAAAGGAGATGTTTTACATTTACTTAGAAGCCAGGCAATCAGAAAATATAGTTTTGAGAGGACCATAGAAACATCTGAGACTCCAGTTGAGACCACCACAGTGGTGTTTATTCATCAGAATAATGCTATCTCCACAAGTCCTGCAGGAGACTTTCTCTTTCCCGTATGGTTCAAACCTAGAAGCTTTGCAGGCAGCTCACTGGACATTTCTTGTTCTTATACCTATATCCTCAGGAAGGCATTTGTTACCCTACATTCTTCAGGTTTGGCTGGGAACTCCTTATGGATCAAAAACCACTGATCCAACTGGCTAGCCTTTCATCCCACTGTTGATCGCTTCCTTACACATTATTCTGTGGAGAAGTGTTGCCAGAATTTAGCTCTAAACCAACAATCCCCCAGCCCTTCCTCCCCAAAGCAGAATGTTATTTACAGGTACTGAGTGCTTTCGTGCTTAGTGGCACAAAATGTGCTGAAGCCTCAGATCTCAACTTGGCTCCCTGTTCTGCCCCAGGTTTCATTTCTCCCTTTCCAATGAAGATTTACACCTTCCAGTTTCAGTTCCCTGCTTTTTTTTCCTGATTTTATTCCTTTTCTTCCAAATGCATTTCCAGATTTGAGATACCCACTGTAACATTTTAAAGCTTCCACCACTATTTCAAACTATTTTTTTATCTTGCCTGAAATCTGAAACACAACTATATTTTGCTAAAGCTCACCCTTAAATCCACAATGCATCACAATCATATCTAGCTTATGTAGGAAAGTACAAAAATACTGCTCATAACTATTTTACAGTAAAGTATAAAGATACTGTTACAGAAAGATTTGTTTCTATATTACAAAACATCTGTAGGCAGAAATAATTCCTAATGAGTGTATAGAAGTAAGCACAGAAAACAACTAAATATAAATAAGTACAAGTCCTCATATTTTTAAGCTATTTTTCCTGCAATTTAAAAACAGTGGATACCATTTGTGGTTTTTTTTTTTCTTTTTCTTTCCTTATTTTTTCCCTTTTAAAGCAGATAAATTGTTTCAGCCCAGCAATAACAAACTAATAATTTCTGAAGACTGTGTGTTGCATTGGCATGAAGCTCTGAGCCAGAGTAAGACAAGATTAGGTAGCTTAAGGTTAGGGAGGGATTTGATGGAATTTGGGCCTCTGGAACACAATCTCTGCAGTCCATCAAGAGAATTTACTGCCATCTTTGAAGATCAGCAGGCTGTAAACTGAAATCTAAGACTAAGTTAATAGGCTAAGTTTCTGGCTGGAGAGCAAACACTCCGCAATGAGGGCAGGAGCTGTCACATAAGAAGTGGATAAACAGCACGAATTCTGAGGAATTGTCACTGGCATAGCTAATCATCACACATCCTATGGCAGCCCCCTGCAATCAGATGCAGAGAATGACCAACCTATTCCTCTTGACTTTCATGCTTCCCAGGGTGTTCTTAGATTCACAGATAAATCACACATCCATGTCAAATTAATGGTGCCAGATCAAGACTTTCCACACAAGATACTCAACCACCAGCAATGATCATTACCTGACACAAAACCAACAGTGAAGAGTTAAAAAAAAATCTCACTGACCAAACAAAAGGTATCCAGTTCTCAGCTTTGACTGTAACACTGGGTGAAGCAGCAAAAGCACGATAACACAACAATTAGCAAAAAAAAATTAGCAAAATTAGCAAAAAAAGTCCAATCATAACCAGAAGTCTGTACAAAAGCCAAAGCCTCAGCTACAGCCAAGGTACACAAATGTCCCAGTTCAGTGTGTGGTTTCAAACAAGGAGTCCAGACACAGCCACCATGAGGGATGAATCCCTATGAAAGGCATTCCTAGGGGAGGTGAGTCTTACTTCTGCAGGTATCTTACAGCTCTGAAAGTTAATTAAATAAAAAATTATCTTCCAATTTTAATAGTATTACCTTTATCACAAAATAGCCTAGTCTTACAAAGAAGTATTAAATTAGTTTATACTCATTGACCACTTGACTTGAAAACACACTTCTACTGCTTTTGGTTATCTCTACTTGGGTGCATAACAAAGCACAGCCTAGCCTAGCACACACCTGCAGAACTAAAACAGACATGTGGAACTTGTGTCAGTGAAAAATCAATTAATGCTACTTAGCAAAAGAGACAATTGAGACAACATGTGCCAGGTATACCCAAAGAAAGAAAATCCAAACTACGGCTCTAAATTCCTGCACGGAATGTCTGCAGTCATCATTAAGTGGCCCCTGTATTTCTGAAGGAGAGAAGATGGAGACCACCACCTGCAAAAGTTCTTGATTTATAATGCACTACTGTTCACAGCTTTATACAAAGGAGATGTTTTCTATTTCAGACAAACATCACTTCCATATCCTCCTTTGGTCTGGAGCATTAGAGTGGTACACTCTTTTTATCAGAGTCTTTTACAAATTGATGCTAGTAACTCTGCCTGTAAACACTGAATTCCAGGAACTTATGACTGGCTATGTACTACCCCTTGCTAACCTGACCTTGAGGCAAATTTTCAAAGTCAAAAAAGGAAGAGAGTAATAACAAAAAAAAGTCATAATTTACATGTATAAACTGCTAGTTTACATTTAGATTTCAAAATGTTGCACTTAGGACTCTCACACAAGAATTCTGTTTAAGAGATATGTTTCTGAAATACAATTAGTGTCTTAAATGCTACCACAAAAATTATTTTTTTTTCCTTTTTAGCTGATAACTGCTTAAGAGTTAAAATAAATATTTCATACTTGTGGGCTGCTCAGCAATGGAAAAATTAGATATGTTTACAGTCATATGAAAATCTTCTTACTTTCCCTGCAGCATCTTTGTGAGATTTCATAAGAGAATCATTTTTTGTATTTAGAGCCTTTAATTTTTGGTAAGAGAAGTCTATTTTTTCTAAAACTTATGAAAGCAGAAGCTTCAGTTCTGAAATGTGTCTGTGCAAGTGGAGAGAAGGGAAGGGAGATAAATTGCAAACTTCTGGTGACTTTCTGTCCTCTGAATTAAGAGAACAGAGTATTACTATACTTATTCTCTTCAAGCAAAGAGCAAAATAAAATGTAAACAAACAAGTGAGAAGGAAAAGGGGCAAACATGCACTTTTGCACAGAAATAGAAGCCTTGATCCTGAAAAGGCAAAGAGTACCCTACCTGCAATTAAAGAAAGATGAGAGGCGGACAGAGTAGAAACAGTGACCAGTCACATTACAGGACACTCACATCAAATTTGTTTTGCTGCAGCTGTGACTCACTGCACTTCTTTAATAACTCCCTACATGCTTAAACCTGAATGACAAAAAGGATTTCAAACAGCAGAGCATAAAAATTCATGCTAATATCTGAGTCTTTTTTTTTTATATCATCTACAGTTTTCTGTAACTATTTCTATTTCTAGATTTCATTTTTACAGTGACTCCACATCTTTTAAGTTTCACACCTCTGAATGTCAAGCCTTCTGCTCCCCAGCTGTGGAAAAGCAGGTCCTTGCTCTGCTGGGCTGTGCTGCCAGGCAGCAGCAAGTTCCTATGAATCAGCTGCCTCCCATCCAAAACTCAACCCAGAGGCCACAGCAATAGGCACATTCAGTGCCCTGCACAGGCACTGCTGAGTGTGTCTGCCCTTCCCTATGCTCTGTAGAATGTGGTCACCACAGCAGAGCTAACAGGGGCAGCAAGGGCCTGTGGAGACACCCAGAAGCTGGAGTTCCAAGCACTCACTGACACCTCTGAAGATGCAAAGTGAGTATTTCAAATTGATTTGACTGGTCCCATAGTTCTTGGGTTATTGAAAAGGAAAATATTAAATCAGTTTATCTCAGAGTTTGAAAGGTTAGGCCCAATAAGTAAAACAGAACACAGACGATGAATAGCAAAGCATACACAAGATATCAGAGATGTTATTTTTTACAATAAATAGGTTTATCAACTTCTTTTATAATAGCCCCTGTCCTAAATCAAATTTAGACAAAGGAATGCAAATCAAAGAATATTCTTAATCAGTGTTTTAACTACAAGACTAATGATTCATTTAAAACAAATGTCTACTCTGATAAAAGAAAATCTCATTATTTTAAGAAGCTGCCTTAGTCTACTTGATTACTCCATCTAATAGGAATATAAATTAAATAACAAAACATAAAACCCATTTATCTTATAACTTTTATATTAAAAATAATCTTGCTGTAAGCTGCTGCTGAGTAAACCAGTAATGAAACAGCTACACAATAGTTCCAGTTAAAAATCAGCAGCAGCTTGGTTTGCAGCACAAAAGATAACAAAAATACAACTACATATCAATAGCATCTTTCAGTAAAATACACAAGTACTAAAATGCTGGACAGGATTACAATGCTGGATTAAAACCTTTCTAGTCATAAGAGACAGGCCAGTAGATTACTTAATGCAGAGACCATGTCATTCTCTCTCTGCACCACATCTAATGAACACCCTATTGCAAGGAGGTGCAGTGCTTTCCCAGGAACAGCAGCTTCTGCACACGTGAATGTGCTCATAGGACGGCTTTTGCCAATGTAGCTATTCTTTCAGAGGGAAGGGAAATTGCATTCTTAATGATGTTACCATTGCAGAAATTTCAGTTCAGCGCAAAGCAGGCTGGGGAGTCAATTGAAGGTCAAGCCAGTTAGAAGTCTAGTTCCTTGAAAGAACAGGGTTCTGAAGTTTAATTCTTTTCAGGGGGAAGTCTGCTGATAGGTCAATAGCTTGAGTTTTATAGCCGACAACATTCATGGAAAAAAAAAATAACTTCCAAGGCCGAAACGGCTATGGAACACTGAACAACAAGATTGGAAAAAAAAGTAGCTCTACAAGTCACAATGTATTTAAGCTCACTATTTACCAACTATTTAAAAAATGCTACTTGCACTGGTAAGTGCAAGCAGGGTAACTGATACTTTACTGATAAGTAAAGCAGGGAAATGTATCTCTCAAAAGCTGCTGAAATACAAAACAAAATTACAATGTTTTAGAAGAGAATATGGAAATCTTAAGATCATATAAAAGTGGCTTGATGGTCTAATAGATCACAAAATGTCTTAAGTTGGAAAGACTTTAAAGACCATCTAACACCAACTCCTTTGCCGTGGGCAGGGACATCTTTCAGTTGCAATTTACCAGTCCAACCATTAACACAGAATTTAAAACTAGGAGAAAGGAAAATAGCAAGTGGAATCTTCATATTTCGGATTCATCCATACAGATTCTTTAACTGCTAAAAAAACTCAGAGCAATTTGGAAGCAAGAATCAATTACAGGGTTATAATTATAATCTCAGTGATCTTCTCCGGAATATGCAAGCCCATGTGGGCACTTTCACATAGCCTCCACAGAAATTCTTCCTTTCCCTACGGAAGGGGAAAGACAGAAATGGAAAATCTTTGAAAGTAGACTGAAAGTATTGAAAGTACTCATTGCATTCACTTGCTCCTCAGTAAGTGATAAGACTTAGAGCACTCTTGCAGATAAAGTTTAAAAATAAAAATTGGGAAGCAGAGTTGGAGTCAGTCCACAGCCAATTTTTACTTTCTCAACTGTCTTCCATATACGAATAAATTAGCAAGTCCTTTCAAAGTACTAATGAAAAAACCCTTGTTTCCCCCACTTTCATAATCACAGGAGATATATTAATAACTTTTCACTCCAACTGAGTAGAGTTCCCCATCTGCAGCTTCACAGTCCTTGATTGAATTCACAAGGTACTATTTGTGTATTCAGATCAGAAATCTGATTGCCATCTGTAGGCACTGATTAGTTAGTGATCAAATAAGGCGCAAAATATATTCAAGTATGTAAATCAACTCTTTGCCCAAATAGCAAAGGCTTGGTTATGCATGACCACCTGAAATGTGTCCTTTATGTTCCACAATTTGCACAGCTTTAGTTTCAGTTTTCCTCATCATCATGTCAGGGAATCAATTGCACTACTATTACAAAGTTAGCACATTGATGTTGGACAAACACTGCATTAGTTTTGTTGGAACCCAAGAATGTCTGTAATTAGCACAATAAGACATTTTATTTGGTTTAGGTTTCTTATAAGTTAGTTTGCATGCAACAGTCTGG
Organism: Pseudopodoces humilis; assembly: GCF_049639895.1. NCBI lineage: Eukaryota > Metazoa > Chordata > Aves > Passeriformes > Paridae > Pseudopodoces > Pseudopodoces humilis. The sequence goes on from NC_142205.1 coordinate 41,564,690, forward strand.
ATAGACACAGGATTGTGTTAAATTACATCCTTTTCACAGAGACAGAAAACTGCAGCAGAGAAACCGGGAAAGAAATGAATACTGAAGTCAACAATATTGCACCAGTTGTAGCCTCTACCTGATTTCTATACCGGATTCTACAAAATCAGGAAAAACTCACTGCTGAAACCACAGAATGGTTTAGTGATATGGGAAAATGTGTTTGTGGGAACTGAGAGAGACTAAGAACAGTCTAAAAGTCTCTTCTCTGCATTATGGCCTTTACATCACCAAGATGTCAACTTTTTTCCAGTTCTTTCTAAAACATCTGACTTAGCCCCATTTTTGAGAGCACAAAATATCCACAAGCATGAGAAGTGACCGTGCATCAACAGAAGTCATGCATGGCAACCTCCTGCCAGGACTTAAGTGCAGTTAGCTCAGAAAGCATTCTAAGTCAAAGCTATGTACATCCTTGACCTTTCCTGCTTCTCCAAACCAAGCTAAATTCATTCTACCAGAAAGTGGATGTTCAAATAAAAACAAAACTTTATGCACAGAAACACAGCATTTGAGCTATTATTTTCTCCCTTCTCCTCCCCTTTGCTGCTAGTGCTAGTGTTGAAAGCCAGAAATTCCTCACTAGGTTAGTTTTAGGAAAACATTGGTTAATCAATTGTTTCTTTTTTTCTTTTTAACTTCCATCTGTTATTTTGAGAAATTCTACACAAATCAATGTAATATTAGATATAATCACAAAGGAAATTACCTGAAGGCAATTCAGAATGTGAAATGTATGTTTATAAAATACACTAATTAAACATTGACAACTAATATTGATTTTTTTGTAAAAAGTGAAAAACAGCAAGGCTGAAAATGGTCTAAGTTCCTTAATGGTGGCACAGTCACAGAGCTCAAGACAATCAATCAATTTCTTATTTTTTTAAAAAGGTACATATAAGTTTGTACAGTTCCCTTCTTTCTAGTCTAACATATCTTTAGCAAAAAAGGAGTTTCAGGCAGACATTATTTATAAGTCCTATTTTTTCTCACTAATAATTTTACTACAGGGAGAAAAAGCAGAATATTACTCTGAATAAATTCTGCCTTTGCTGGTGTACTGGGTCTGGCTGGGATGGAGCTAATCCTGTACAACCCATATCATGGTGTATTTTGGACTTGTTATTAACACATACATGTTCTGACTTTCACAGCATCATGGTTTTCTTTTCACTACTCTGCCCAGCTCAGCAAGAAGGCCAGAGATATGACAAGTTTGGAAAGGGACACAGTTGGGACAGCAGACCCAAACCAACCGAAGGGACCCTTCCTACAATATGCTGTTATGCTCTGCAATAAAAGCTCAGGGAAAGGAGGACAGCTGTTTTGGTTACGGCTTCCATTTTTCCAAGCAACCATTAAGCGTGCTGAGGCCTTGCTTTTCAGGAATTGGATGGATATTGGCCTGCCAACAACAAACAGTGAATATATTCCTGATTTACTGTTCTGCTTGCACAAGCAGCAGCTTTGTTGCTTCATCTCAGCCCAGGGGCTGCCAGCCTCTGCTCCTCTAACTCTCTCCTCGGTCCCAGTGTGGGATGAGTGGCTGAGTGGGTGCTTAGCTGCTGGCTAGTCAACCCATTACACCTGGGCACACTCAAAGACACTGTTCTCACCACTACACTCCCTGTGTTTCTTCTCACATTTGGGAATTCTGAATGAAGACAGATTGTGACATTTCTATTACTTTTAATCTAACATATTCATTGCAGTTTAAAGGGCATGAATGAAGATACAATTTAGAATCTGCAAAAAACAGATAAATATCTCTAAAAACCATGAAACGTTGATAACGCCTACTCTCAGCTACTTAATGGCAACACCGTGAAGTCATTGTGCCCAACAACTGATTAAAATAGCTGATGAAAATTATCTAGTGCAGATAGTATGAATACCTTTGAGGCGTATAGTCCTTTATACAGTATGAAGCTTTTAGAATTTAACTGAATTATTAACAAACTGAGAAAAAATAAATTTAGAGAAGGGAAGAGTTACAAAACTGGGCCTAAGACTGTGAAGCTGTGATCTAAAGCTTCCTACACGTGTTTGATAAATTTTGTAGAAAACACTAAAATAAAAGTAAAATATATATAAACAAATTTTTTACCATCCCTTGTTAAAGCAGGGGTTATCTGTTAGTTACACAGACTCATAATTTGGCACAGAGGAAGCACCCAAGTACAAAACAGGCTCTGAGTTTCCATGCAAAGAAACAAATAAAACAGGAGGGTGAAGTCACTAGAACAACACACACTTCATATATAACAACTCTACAGCTCTCCAAATAGCTCAAATTGAAAAGTTCCCCTTTAATCAAAATTACCTTCTCTTTTTCTGTCAAAACAAAAAGGACAAACAAAATAAAATATCATCTTGGTTACAAGACAAATTGCTCATTACATCAGATAATACAGGGATAACATGTTCACTAACACAGGTTTAATTATTTTGCTAAGGCAAGTTAATGAATTTTTTCCCTTTCCACATTTAGTTTTCCTCATCTTTATTGGATCTCCCATGTACAAATGATGTGGATATGACTCTCATCTCTATCACAAATACCACTACCTTTAATTCTCCTCAGAAAATTATGTAAGCAAATAATTAGGTAAAAAAAACCCATTCTCTGATTTTTACTGGCATAAAATATAAGCAATACAGATTATTTAATCTCTACAGCCTAAAACAAAAATTTAAATAATCCTGTTATTGTCAAAATTACATGGATTATTATTCAGATGAGCATTAAAAAGTATCACATTGAGTTTATATGCAAGAAATTCATTACTTTAAGATAGGAACTGGGTATTTTTTCGTTGAGACTGGGATCTTCACCAAAAGTGACACCAGCACAAAAGCTCTCCTTTCCTTTGAGAAGCAGCAGCAATCAGAAGGAAAAGCTTCAGATGGGCTCAAGCACAGTATCAATTTACATGACAGTTTTCACCATCAGCCTATGTGTATTATGCACCTCTTGGTGAATAAATTCACAGAAAGCGTGATTTTCCTCTGTCCTTGGCAATCTGAAAAGAACAAATAACCCACACATTCAAATTCAAACCCCATATTTAAATACACATAATGGAAAAAGCTTTAAAGATTTCAACAATGTTTTCAAGTGCTTTTAATACCTTTTTACCTAAAAATACCTCCCAAAAAAACCCAACAAACCATTAAAAAATAGAACATCTTGTTTAATGGAAGACACTATCATAAATTTTAGGGCAAAACATAGGAATAAAGTTCAATTGCTCTGTCATACTCTAGCATAAAATGTCAGCTTCAACACAAGGGAAAGTGAACCCACTGAGTTTCTGGTAAAAGCTGAAGAAGTTTGAAGACATTCACTGAGATATACAGCAGACCTCTCTAATACATCCATTGTTGGAAAGTCATTTTCTCTCTCAACTATCTGGAGAGAAGCAGAGCTGTTGCCTCAAACAACAGTGACTGAACATTTTTTCCGTCTAGTGCACTCTGATAAATAAAAGCTACATTCAACTGAGTCAGGAATGAGCTTCCACAATCAGTACCTCAGGTTGCTTTGAAATATCCCCTCAAGGCATACCTGTTGTTGAATAGTATCTATAAGTGAAATTTTCTACCATTTCTGGCAGACTAGAAAACGAGAATCAGAATAATACAGATTGAAAAGTTCTCATGAGATCAAATTTGCCTAGCTGAGGTTCTCTGCTCAAGTTCTGAATATCTTTGAAGGTGGAGATTGTGTAATCACTCTAAATCACTCTCAGATTTAACATCTGACCACCCTCAATGTAAAACAGTTTTTCTACTATTAGACTGGATTTACATCATTGCAACTTCTCTCTGATGCCTCTTGTTCTGTCACTGTGCACTTGGCAGAAGAGTCTATCTTCATTTTCCCTGTAGCTACCCACCAGACAGTTTAGGACAGCAAAGACATCTTTCCTTCTTCATGCTAAATAAACCCAGCCCTCTCAGCCTCTCCTTGTATAAGATCTGTTCCAGCATCCCAGTGGCTTTTCTCTGGACTTACTCCAGTGTATCTATGTATTTCTTGTACTGGGGAGCCCTGAGCTGAACACAGTATTTCAGATACAGTCTCACAAGCACCAAACAGAGGGAAATAATCGCTTCCCTCCACCTGTTTTCTATGCCCTTGCTTTAGTTTAGTATACAGTTGGCCTTCTTTATTGAGAGAATACATCACTTTCACATGTTCAGCTTGCCTTCAGGGACACTGAAATTATTTTCTGCAGTTCCAAGTCTCCAGACTGATTGATTCCTGTAGATAGTAAACTCATCTTCATTGCTTATGTTGTTAAGAGCATCTGGGCTACAGTATCTAATACTTGAGCACTTCGCACTGTCATAACTCTTGACAGCAAACCAGGCGAGCTCTGTTTATTGCTCTACTCTAGCATAGCATGTAAGCACAAAAGGCAAACGAAACTTTTTCATTAGCCAAGAAATAACTTGGATTTTCAACTAAGGCCAAAAGAGTGCTGGCAGAAAGCAAAGTTACTGTGTATCACCTCATAAATCCTGGACTCTGTTCACATTGATATGGAGCTAGGAAAAGGCTGCTATGAGTCATCTCTCAAATGCCATAAGGTTACACCAACCTGAGTGTCCCCACAACATCCATTTACAGCCACAAAATAAGCATTATTGACTTCTGTTTATGAACATACATAAAAGTCATTTACTTCCTCTTCATTGTCCTGGTCCTTTGAGATGTGATGTATAGAAAGTAGTATTTCTTAGTCTTCATTTGGCTCAGAAAAACAATCTCTGTCATGCCATTGGGTGTCTGACCACTAAATTATGTAATTTATCCTGTGGAGGAGGGGATTGGAAGTAGTACTTCATTATGAGCAGACACCAAATCTCAGTCTCATTTTCTTTGCACTTTTCACCTCTATATAAAGATCAATGTTTTTGTAAGCAGAAGTTAGAATGATATACAACATCATACACTGAAAATTTTGCTTTGGGAAAATAAATTTAAGCCGCAAAGCATTTGATATTGTCATTTCCTGTTGTAATTTACCAGGAGCAGAATGATATTACCAGCCCAGTATCAAAATTGAATGCCTAATTCTTTACTCCTTTACAGCCTGTGTTCCTATACATCTATAAACAATGGGAGTAAAATGCTACCGTTTTAGCAAGATATGTTTCCCACTTTTAGCACAGTGAAATCTGCCAAATACCCCAAAGAGATTTTGACAAGATCTTGATCTCTATTCCTTGCAGCCATTACACCTGAAACTGATTTTTACTGCTAAAAAACAAATTTCTGAGACCATAGTTGAGCTTCCATGAAGACTCAGTAAAATAATCCTAAGGCAGCGCTGAGGAATAATTTCAACAATTAAGTATGGACACATCAGATATCAAAAAATAGTGGAATGGTCACACAGTGCTGACTCCTTACTTCTTCTTCTTCTACTAATGCATTTAAAAAGGGGGGAAAAAATTACTCTCTTTCTTGCGATCGTGTATACAAGTGTATGAGTTAATAAAAGTTATGCATTAGCTGTGATATGTCACAGAGTCACAAATAGGACAGCAGAAAACTCCAGCATTGAATACTTTGAAATGTATTAAAGACTGGTAATAAAGGATTTGAGAAGACAAGAGATCCAGAAGAAAATTCAACAGTGGGCACATGCAGAACTACAGAATATCCTGAGTTGGATGGGACCCAAAAGGATCATCAAGTCTGACTCCTGAATCCACTCAGGATAACCTAGAAGTTCAACCTGATATCTAAGAGCAAATTCCTCTTTAACACTGACAGACTTGGGGCCATGATTGCTACCTGGAAGATCTTTTTTTACTGCTTGACTACTCCCTCAGTAAAGAACTTTTTCCTAATAGCCCATCTAAGCTTACCCTTTTACAGCTTCAAGTCATTTCCTCACCTATAGCTTTCATGATCAGACACACTGTTTTATAAATTATGTAACATCTACCTAATGTCAGCTGTTCCTATTTCAATATCTGCTTCAGCTAACAGGGTTCTATGTATTTCAAAGAAGTATAATACTAATAACCTCCATGGTTTTCTTGTTATTTTCATCTTTTGTTAACTTGCTTATCTATTCCAGAACAATGTAAATATATGTTTCTATACCAACAGCAAGAAAAGTGAATGAGGTTATGGCAGTGGTTAAGGCACTCATTACTACGGTGTTGACTTAATAAAAGGAATCCATTTTAATAACTGCAGCACTGTAAAGATAATGTAAAACATCTTTTTTCTTTTGCAGACACTTGAGTACTGCCAGCCTGAGACAGTTGACTCAGAAATGCTATTCACAGACTCATTAGAACAAGACTGAGTGAAACAGGAATACAGACAGGGAAAACAGCAGCATGTGAGATGTAATACCACAGCCTGGGAAGCCAGGAAAGTCTTCAGAGTCCTAACCCACACAGAACTCTGCATCAGCACAGGGTACAGGGAATAGCAACAGCAGAGGTCACAGCTGATAGCTCCTGGGACATGGCATACTAGAAAGCCACAAAGTTAGAGGTATCTCTGAAGTAATCATGCTTACCTGCACAAGGAAGTGAAACTGGAAATAGTACCTTCTGGACATTCTTAGTCTGTACATCTTTGCAGGTGCAGCACTCTCTTTGAAATCCATACCTACTTCACAGGCAGGAAACTGTAGATGAAAATTTTGTGTTGCTGCTCTCAAGGTTTTTCTTCTTGAAATAGATATAATATAGACATAGGATAGACAAGAATAAGTCAATTTTAGTTAAATCTGAAGTTCAGATATGAAGCATGGCACAATAGAAGACACAACAGAAGAAACACTGTCACAAAGCTCACTTGCTGATCACAAGAACTGGATAAAATCAGCTTTTAAAGCATTGAGGGGAGAAAAGCTAACTGCACAGGATCAAAGTAAAATAAAAATCAAAACTTGGGTGTTTAGTATGTTTGGGGGTTTTTTTGTTGCTTTTTCTTTTTTTCTGATTGACCAATCAAAGCTTTCAAATCAGAGACATTTCCAGTATGTAAAAGGAGCCTACAAGAAAGCTAGAGAGGGACTTTTTACATGGATATGTAGGGATAGGACAGGGAAGAATGGTGTTTAAACTGAAAGAGGGTTGGTTTAGGCTAAAAATAAGGCCAGAAGCACTGACTGCCTCAGCTTTCTAGTTAGGCAGCTGTTTTTTCAGGAAAGCTAGCATGTCACAGCACAAGAATAACAAAACCCTTTTGTTGATGTTTTCACAGCAACACACTGTAACATCCTACAGTAAATGGCTACATTCTTACACAGTGCCACAGATTATGATTGGAGAAAAATCAGGGGAAAATAAGATTTAGATACTATGTATAATATAACCAGTCCCTGATATTAAGTTATATTTGAGTGCAATTGATTTCTGCCACAACAGTTGCACAGATATCTATTTCAACAGCACCTCTATCCTACACACAGTATTCTACAACACCAGAATACTATTTTCATCCCTACAGCCTGAGCAGGGCATACATCAGACCAGACAAAGTTTAAAATGGTAATATGGAATAAGATTGAGGTTTAAATTAACCCCTGAAATGGTAAGAGCCTATACATGTCACTGTGGTACAGTTTATTCAATATCTTTTATTGATGCATTCATTTTCTGTCTGACTTCCTGTTCTGTACAAAAAGGTCGCTTGACTCTTGCTGTGAGATACACTTAAAGATAGTTACCAGACAATCAGATCTCAAAATATTTGATCACCTCTATGCCTATTAATTTTCATGAACTTTATTGTGTTCTTATATTGCAGCTACAGATTTTTAAAAAACATGCTCACATTTAGCATATTGCTTGCCTAAGCTGCACTGAGATATTTTTAAGCATTCATTCTTTTTCCCACAGGCTGACAGGGCTTGACAGAGAAAAATATGATGCAACAAAAAGCCATATAGCCTTGTAACTACTTTTACATCAAGTGGTTCTTCTGCTGTTAAAATAGTGGGTAATCAGTAAAGATTGAGTATGACCCTCTCTATCTTGGTAAATGCAACCTGGAAAATATAGGTCTTTACCACCACCACCCAGAATCTCTTGGGGAAAAAAAACCTGTCATCTGTTGAAAGACACTGAATAATACTTAACTAAAATACCTCCTTTTATAAATAACTGTGAAAAAGTATTGTAAAATACTGTTTAAAAACATTTCAATTGCTACATTTCATAAAGGCCTTTTTTATAATTAATATACACTTCAAACTTACTGTACTTCAAGCTTATAACTTTAGACAATTTAGTTATGTATATAAAGTAGGTTTATATTCTACAATAAAAAAAAATCATTTGTTTTTAAGACTGCACTGTATTAATTACATACACGCACATATTTCTTCTATTACTAGATTATCATTATCATCATAATCATCAAGTTCTTTGTAATTAGTTTACATTTTAGATTGGGAATGGACAACCATGGAGCCATTATCTGGCATGGATCAGGCTGAAGGTGGTATGACAACACCTCTACCATGCCCTCTCCTCTGTCTCTGGCTTTCCTGGAGGACCTCTTTCCTTGCTCACAGCAGGAATACACCTGAATGTCTCCACAATACTCCAAAGACTATGCTGTTAACTGGGGCACCTCAGTTTTTCTTGTTCATGAGAATTAGCTGAGAGTTGATGAAATGTTCAAGTCCTTTTGCAGAACCCTACTTTTGATCCTTCTGGTTTATAGTTAATTAATAGTAAACTCCACAGTAAACCATTAGTTGGATTTTGAGTTTAGAAAAGATGCAAGAGGCCTTAGGACTAGAAACTGGTCATAGAGGTTTTCTACAGGCTTTACACAATTAAAGGACAAATTGAAAACAAAACAACAAAGAACAACTCTTTAACACAATGAAATCTGTGCTTTAAATTCCTGACTATTGCTAAGTACCTGCAGTGCAGAAAAGTAAAACAGTTTATGCTATTTTCAAAGGTGGTAACCAGAATTCCATATATGGTTCCTTAATATCTTTTATTCAGGTTAAAACTATTCAGCAAATGAATGTCTTTTGTCCATAACTCATTGACTCACATGCATTAATTGTTTGTCTTCCTGAAATAATAGCAGGTAAAAGTTAAACTTAAGTCTTGAACAAAGACCTCAAAGAGTGAGGTGAAGATAAATCACTGACAAACAGCATTTATACCACTAGTACCAGTGAGACTTCTTTGTTTATTGAAAGACTGTTAGAAAATGTATTAATAGCTTTTAATTTGATAGACTGTACTTGCCCAAAATAAATCTAAGCCATTTCTAGACCATCACAATTCATCAATTTAACTTATTACATGGGAAGAAATTCTTAATTGCCTTCAGACTAATTTATTTTAAATGAAAGCGAAAATAATTCATAAATTAATCATCCTTTTCAATTATTCTTTCCCAAAGCAGTGGGACCGTTTATTTTCAAGATGTTATTTCCTACTCACACATCATAAGACTATTCAGTAAAACTCACTGAGCACCCAATTTAGGGCTGCATTTTGGTTAGTGACACAGCTGCTGCCCTGACATTTTCAGTCTTCAGAGTGGTTGCAAGAATCAAAGGGAAGTAGGAAAGGACTAAGTTGTGAAGTCAAAACTAGAGTCAACTTTGATGACAAATCAGTATTTAAGAGCTAAACTTGTATTCAAGCCAGTTTATTTTCTGTACAATTACTGAACACTACTTCAATAATCTGGAGTTTGATACTTCAATGAACCAAGTGCATTTGTAGGGATATTTCACTTGGCAAACCATGGAGAAAATTATTTAGATTTTTATCATGTTATAACACTCTCTTCCTAGCACCCAGAGGTGGTAACTCAATAACTGCAGGATAAGTCCAAAAAAAAAGCAGTCAGAGGCTAAAATTCACTTGAGAACTTTTCAATAAATTTAAGGAAGGCTAACCAGGCGTGCCAGAGGAGTGTGCAACTTACCAATCACCTATCAAGTTCTCATGGTGAAGCATTTCTTGCAATTCTAGTTAGGCATCTAAACTTTGGAAGAGAACTATGCTTGGATTTATAGCAGACAGAACAGCTGGTCTTTTTCTTCTTTCTTATTTTGATTCACAAGAGGCTGGAAAATAATCATTTTCCAAGATGATTGGAATAAAGGGGTGATCAGAACAACACAGTCTGATGGGATAATCTACTTAACAAGGACAAGACAATGCAAACTTGGCTTTCAAATGAGACGTCACTGTCTCAAGTCTCAACTTTGTGATCCTTAAAATGGTCAACACCTTTATCAAAAAGAAAATCCGAACATCCAAATAAAACAATGAATATCTCCATTTTTGTCTGCATGTCACCTGGTATCTCTTGAGCATGGGATGGCTGCATCAGCTTCTCACCAAGGACATGGGTGGCTGCCAAGTCTGCAGGCAGCCTGGCTGCTGCAGGATATGATTGGGAATCTTGAAGGGGACACATCCCCACTGTGAAGGCAGAAGTCACTTTCTCTCCAATTATATTTGACTCCAACAAGAATGTATTTTTTAATGTTATAAAAAGGTAAAGTCATCCCACACTAGTGGGTTTACTTCCTTTCATGAAACACACTGAAAACAGTGGCCAGGCCAGGCCCACCTGGAAATCTCTGGTCATTTCCCTGGTGGTGCTTTCCAGTACTGCTTCCCCACTCCTGCCCAGCTGGCTACCTGTGCTGCTCCCCATCTGCTGCATGACCCAGAGGATACCTTCGACTCTGAAAAATCACACTCAGCTGAACAGAACAATGATAAATATTAAATTCCCTTTAATAAAGTTCAAACAAAGGAGCAAAATTAACCCAAGTCTATTCAGATTCAAAACAAGGGATCTCTGAGTTCTCCAAAAGTTATAAGACCAATCTTAGGGAAAAGTGTGCTCCCAGTGCTTGCTTCCCTGATAAGCACATTCTCTCTGCTTCATAGGCTGCCTACTGCATGGCAAAGATGAGTTCACAGGGTGCAACTAATGCAGGGTGGTTGCAGGCTCCAAAGAAATATATTCTTTATATAAAAGTCCTGTGGGAATCCAAAATCAGAACTGTTAAAGGCAGCCTGCCCATGTAATTAGCAAGGGCAGACTGTAATATGGCAGGCCTGCTGGGGAAAATGAGTTCCTGAACGCTCTGGAAGCTAGGCTTAGGTAAGCACCCCTTGCCACAGCATTTAGTGTCTGTTTTAATTGCACACATTTCCTTGGCTCCAAATTACAATAAATTGTTAAGGCAAATAACATCTCAGTTATTTAACTGTTAAGGCCAGCTAGCTTTTGCTTTAAATGGATGACATCTCAGGTAATGCATATTCTTTCCAAAACTGGACCACAAAGGTTTGTAATAAAAATCTCCTAAGCACTCATTAGTGCTCATTTCCTTCTGCAGGCTACAAATGTGAAATGCAATTTTGTAGGTCTTTATACTCTCTTTGCATTCATTTTGGCTGGAAATGAATGGTGGTGTCAACTAAAAATATCCTCTCTTCTTAACATTGAAATGAAGTACATTGAGTTAAAAAACATAGTCCAAACATCTGCAGTTCTTCTCAGCTCAAATTATACATTATTTAATTTCACTAAGTTCTCAGTCATTTCAAAATACTTAAGCATGACTAACTTAATGGGAAAAGCTGTTTTGAGCACAAAAAATACTAACCTCATTGTATATTCATGGTCAACCAAAAGATGCAGCACGTCTGATGTTGACCCCAGGTAGACTGCTAGAGGTTTCCACAACTTCTTTTACCACCCCAAAGAGTTAAGTTCAAAAGAAGGATAACCATCTCAGCCACAAAAAAAAAAAAAAAAAAAAAAAAATCTGTCTGTATAGAAACATACATGGTAACCTGTCAATAAGAAGCACTGCTCTACTCAGAGCAACTGGCAACACACCCTGAACAACTAGCAGAGATAATTGCTTCTCTTAGAGAAGCCAGAGCATGTACCAATCTCAGCCACACATCCACATCTGGCCACGAATATTATGTTTACATTCCCCAGAAATGACCACACAAAGACAAAAAAACCCATAGTTTGACACAATGTCTCTCCATCAGTATTAAAACCCAGTGACACGCTGGTAACTCCACACAGACATCTTGGTGGGGCTGACAGGCTCAAAGAATAAAATCCTTTCACAGAGTTTTAGTATGAACATATAAATATATATCCTACATATATCTTTAATTCTTCAGGCAAAATGTTCCCTCAAGAATTACCTCAATTTATTTAAATACTGTTATTTAAAAAAATATTACTGTAATGCTGTTAATTTTAAGTGAAACTTAAATGTAGGTGTTAAATTAGGTATTAAATCTTTTTCATGTAATATTAAATATGTATTGCTTTCCCTGAAATTCTACCTTGTTGTGTGTTCATAGCCTTTGGATGCTGAGCTACCACTGTAGATGCTCTGTATTTGGCTAGCCTGGTAATCAAAACACATCTAAAAAAAACCTATGAGAAAAATGATAACATCCAGGGCTTTTTGTAAAAGCATAACATATTTCCTGTGTCCTTTTGAAAGAATGATATTTCCAGTGATTTCTAGTATGAAGGGCTTCAACTTGAATGAGCTCTCAATATTCCAAGGAAAGGCTGATATACAAGAAAGTTTTGCTTTTTAGAAGGTAAAATGTAACACTTGTCATGATCAGGATTTTCAAAAGAAATTGCCTCTCCTGTTCTCTGTGCTCAGCTACACATGAGAAGCTGTGGGCTGCAGAACAGAGAAAGCTAACCCCATCATTAGGTATATGCCTTATATTACATAGAAAGTTTCTACTTCCTGGGAAAATTAGAAAGCTCAGTATCCTCATGAACCAAAATTAGTCAGACCTTCAGAGCCAATACCTGGCACTACTCTTTTAATACCACAATTAACGTTTGCTAACAGAGAAACGGTGAAGTAAGCTGTCATTATGTTTTAAATCAACCCAAACACAATAAAAAACTGAGTAATTAATGAAACTTTTTTTCTGTGCAACAGTTCCTGACATCATCTATTTTTTCAAAACAATGTAATTTAATCATCTGGGTAACTAAGTGCACTGCCATTTATGGTCTTACACAAGAGGCCAACCGTAGTGGTTTGTAAGAAGAAAACAAGAAGCTTTAATAGGATTTCTCCCTTCCCCCTGGAAAGCTGTAGACAAGTTCAAAGCCTGTAACTAAGACAAATATACAAGGCTCAGTTGTGCCCACCATAACATAAATTTCATATCACTATAGTGACACACTCACACAAAACTCCTCCTGGTTTACACCATCTAAAACTACCACTAGGACAAAAGAATAGTGAAACTAAACTTTTGTTTACAGACATAAAAAAGCATCAGCTCACTTGAAAAGTCAATATTTATTTGAAATTATGTTAAAATAACAATTTAAGTCCAAAATTCACATGAAGTATAAACAACTACAAGCCCAGAATTTTCTTGACTGTTGCTTTACATATGCATAATAAATTATCCTATATCACTCTAACTTCAAAATACGTTCAAATTCCAATTTATAAGATGATTACATTAAGCCAAGTGAAAAGTCAACTTTATGAATCCTGAAGCATTCTTCCTTTCCTGCATAACAATAGCATTTTTACCTTTGTCTCCAAACTTTTATTAGTGCAAGTATATACGACACAGTCCTACTGCACTATTTTCTTTCTAAAAAGAAGAATCGGTTCTTGCAGCTGAACAAGAGGAACTGTCCAAAATTTAACAAAGGCAAATGTGGCGTCCTGCATTTGGGATGGAACTACCCCACATTCCAGGACAGGCTGGGGGTGACCTGCTGGAAAGCAACTCAGCAGAAAGCAACTCAAGGACAATAACCTGTCCATGAACCAGCAGGACCCTTGTGGCCAGAAAGGCTGATGGTGTCCTTGGGTGCATCAAGAAGAGCATTCCAGCAGGATGAGGGAGCTGATCCTGCTCCTCTGCTCAGACCTGGTAAGGCATATCTGGAGTGCTGTGTTCAGTCCTGGGCTCCTCGGGATAAGAGAGACATGGAGCACCTATAGTAGGTCTGGTGGAGGGCTATAAAAATGATGAGGGGTCTGGATCTCCCCTCTTATGAGAAAAGGAAGAGGGAACTGGGCCTGTTCAGGCTTGAGAAGACCCAACTTACAATCATCAATCAGTCTGGGACCTCATCAATCTGTATCTGAAGGCAGGGTGACAGAAGGACAGAGCCAGGCTCTGCTCAGTGGTGCCAAGCAACAGGACAAGATGAAGTGGGCAGAACCTGATGCACAGGAAGTTCCACCTGAACATGAGTAAAAAACTTTACTGTGCAGGTGACTGAGCACTTGTACAGATTGCCTGGAGAGGTCATGGAGTCTCCTTCCATGGAGATATTCAAGTCACCTGGAAACAACCCTCAGTAAACATGGTCTAGGGGACACTGCTTGAGCAATGAGGCTGGACTAGATGACTGCCAGTGGCTGCTTCCAATCCCATCCATTCTGTGATTAAAATACCAGGATAATGACATGGCACCCCTCCACTGGCCATAGATGCAGACTGAAGATGACAACCATGGCAGGTTGTGTGCTTCCTATGACAGCAAAAGAGGTAAACAAGGGCATAGTCCTATACCTCTTTCTCTAAATCTATTTTCCTGCATACTAATCCTCTCATTTTCAACAGGCAGCTGGGTCCTAATGCCCTCATAGTGTGTCACAGCTGTAAGACTTCAGAAAAGCTCATCCTCTTTAGCAGCATGTATGGAAACAGTGGCAACATGGAGGTGCATTTCACACAAGCAGCAACAGGGAAGGCAGGACTTTCACTCCTCTTGCATGAAAGCCTTTTAGACCAAAGTCTAAAGGAACAAAACAACCTCCTAGCAAAACTTTATACAATAAAAAACTCAACCATTGATGTAAAACAGACCCTCTATTTCTGTTAGTCATGGTCATTAGGTTAGTCATGGACACAAACCTCATGCCTGAAGTGCAAACTTGACATTGGTTTTACATTGTTGACCTTCCCACAAAGGGCATTGGAGCTCTATGGATAAAGAGCACTACAGGGACAAAGTATAACTCCAATAGTATTATAATCACAGCTGTAAGTCACAACTGATTCACATCAATGTGACTGTAAAATCCGTTCTTTTAAGTTCCACAGTAAAATAAAAGAGGAACATATTGAATATGAAACAGAAAGAATATAAGATTGGGATGATTCAATAGCATTTTTGAGTTATAATCACCCATGGAGAAAGTCAGCAAGCAGATCCTCCAAAAAGGAGCACAAGAATCTGTGTAGGATAGAAATACCTTGATTCCTAAATGGTGCTTCTTTCTTTAATTTTGTTTCCACTTTCAGGTGAATTTTGAAAGCCCTCCTAATCTCTTGCTGGATTCTTCTAGCAACAAAGTCACTGATAAGGAATTCATGAAGGATATACAGACAAATTAACTGGAGCATTTACAGAAATCTGAAAAACAGACTCTGTAAAACAGCATTACTTCTACATACAAGTCCTTTGTCCACATCCCATGGTCAAACAGTTTGGTGGAAGAAATCAGAACAACTAGAGTGAAAAAATGTTTATCAATACTTGTGCCCATAGGCCAAGCTTCACCAAATATCACCTGAAATTCCTCCTGAAAAGCTGACCACTTAACCCTCTTTCTGTAGATAATTAAATTTTAAAAGGACTGAAAAAAACCCCAAAAAGCCAACAAGAAAATAAGGCTTGAATGACCTGGATATGAGAAATTTTCTCAGCTGAGAATATTAAATGTGAATTTGTAGTAGCAGTGGGACTGGCAGTGAAGGCAGAAAAATCAGAGTATCAGCAAATCAGATTTCTCAGAGAAAAGCCAATTCTCAGATCCTTAAAACTGACAAAACCTTTTATTTCATTCTCACGCAGAACAGGTGCTATTCCTTTCTGCATTTTTGTTTTTTGATTCACTGTTTGATTTTGAATTATTAGCTCCACTGTGAGCCTTTTTCATTCATAATTCATCCCTTACTGACAAGACTGAAGAAAAACCTCTTTAAAGGAGCTAGAGACTTACTGGTGTTTAAGATATTTAGAGATTTATTTATCTGAGATACAGATAAGTCAGGTTTGAGAAGCAGATCCTACAGTTAGCTCATTATTTGGGAAGGAAGATAATTCCACCAGGAGAGATTTCATAGTCAACACAGATGTTTGTCATGATCTACCTAAAACAGCCCCTGGCACAGTTTGGTTATTCCTGCAAACAAACCCGAGTGCTCCCATGTGTAAATTTCTTTGCTTCTCACAAATTTTAAAAAGTCCACCTTGAGGCTCAGAAAAGACAACTTCTGAACATTGGCTACATCAACACCACACATTTACCCTCACAGGAATAGATTTCATCTCAAGATTGCAATTCTCACTTGCTTTGCTTACATTTAATAATAGTTACCAATGCAAACAACACCTCTGCAAGGTCTTAAAATAAGCAAATCCTCAGACATAATTTTTCCCCACAAGCCTTTTTAAGAAAGGGCACTTAGCTCCATCTGCTGGATTTAGACATTTTCTCTCTGAGGCTGAAGACCACACAACAGAAATGGATTTATTTTCCATTTGTTATACATATGTACACCTAAAACAGGAGTCCAAACTGCTGCTAAGGTAATACCTCCCAAAGTGCTATAATGGCATCACTCTTACCTGAAGGTTCATTAATACATCTCATTAATGTCCTTAGGAGCAACAACACCCATCCTTGGCATATCTGTCTCCAATTTAGAAGTAATTTCTTATATTTTTCCCTATTTGCTATGCTAATTATAAACACAGAGGCTAGGGGGCACTGAAGCTAGGCTGTCCAACCAGACTTAATTAACTGTTTCAAACAGCTAAGCAAAAATCACTGGAGGAAAAAAAATAGTCTGACAGGTAAATATTAACATGAATTTTCAATCTGAACCTGTAATACTATAAAAAGCCACCCACTAATAACACTGCTGTGTCATGAGAAATTTTAGAAATAGGTGTTTTGCAGCTGATGGGAAGCAAATTCTCTTAATAAAGGAATATCCTCATTTAAAGAAAACATCTTACAATGACTTTAGAGGTTCCTAAATATATATTCCTCATTGCTTTTTCCCTTAGAATGCATTGTTTCAGCTTATCAAATACTAAATAGATAGAACATGGATAGAGATGTGTAAAATTTCATTAAAAAGTATTTTTTAAAAACATTTACAATTATAAAATTCTAAATTGGAGCTCCTGGGGGGGGGAAAAAAGCATTAAAATATTTTCATCATCTGTCTGTGCTGACTAGTGTAACTAATATATGGCTTACCTGTGTCAATGAACCAATAAGAATTGTATCAATGAAGCCTTTAAAAAAACTCAACCAAAAAGAAAACCCAAAACAACATACCCACCAAACACCTCTATACCCTATTCTTTTATAGGCCTTATTCTGATAATATTTTTACAAGTGTATTGTCTTTTTATTTTAATGAAGCATGGCTAAATTTATTTGAGTAATTCAAAGCAGAGCAGGGACTGCATGCCTGTAGACTGAGCTCTCTGTGTACTTTGGTGGGATTTTGTTCATCTGAGCACAGGCACAAAATGTTTTTATGGCACAGTAGGTAGTTCAGTGGAAAAATAAAACCTTCTGAAACACTTTAGCTGTCAGTTGCCTACCTCTGTTTGTTTGTTACACTTTCTTCCCCCTGAGCCAGTCACCAGAGGAGACACTGACTTTTCTTATAATCTCTCCTCCTGAACAAGATTAATTGAAATATCCATTAAGTACACAGAGGGCAAATCCAGGGGAAACAAACCTTTTCCTCTTCCTATACAATACAGAATTTCTAATGCAAATCAATCCGAGATACATCTATTTTCCCAAAACAGGAGGGGATTTTTTTGCTTATTTGTTTGGGGGTTATTTATTTTAATTTAAATAAAAATGAAAGCTGTGTGGTTTGCAACTTACATTTCAGAAGTCCTTTGCTGCCCTCATGTGTTTCACGGGAAAAGTAACCCTTGAAGTCTACATACAAAACAAAACGGCTTCTCCAATCAACATTACTTCTGTTTGAAAACCACATAGACTGTAGAAATAATAATCGAAAAATACCTGAAAGTTTATTTCCTTGTTCTATTAAAGCTAGGCTGGCTGGTTTAAAATTTAACGACTATATATTAAAAACAAGAAAAAGTATTCAGCTTGAGATAATCATAATCCTGGAACAACAGATTTCAAGGGCAACAGGCCAGTTAAGAGAAATTGATCATGTCAGATGGAAAATCTTAACTTTTTAATGAAAAGTATGTTTTTAAATAAGGTATAATTTCAGCATCTTTCTGTTGCTTACGCTAACTGGCAAAGTAACTTCTTTCCTGTTCCATTAGACTGTACCATAGAGAATAAAACCATGTGACTGTTGCATTAAGGCTTCTGTTCCTCCCACCACCAGTACATCCAAAGCTGTGGTGACCATAGCAAGCTGTCCTTTGTCGCTCCTGCCGGACACTACACCCTGCACTTCTCACGGGGGTCTCAGTGCTCAGTCACAGTCTAATGAAATTTGCCTCAGAATTTGGCTGCTGAGGTTCAAACCATACTTCAAAAGGAGTCACCATTCACTTCTTATGTCATCCTATTCAGTCCCTGTGCTGATCCCAGACCTCAATCTGTCAATACGAGTTTGTAATAAATTGTAATAACATCTCCAACGCCAATCCTGGGCTTACAGTGACAAACTGTATCAGAATAACCAATAAGATCTGCCCTGCTAACAAGCATACACTGGCTATAAGCCATAAATAGCCTTCCCTGTAACAAAACCGGTGGCAGTTCAGCCAATCCCCCAAAAACCATTCCGTGGGAGGAGGGCAAAGGCAAAGCTGGACTGTGACCCCACAGGTTTGTTTCCCACGCACAGCGCTACCAGGTGTGCTACTGGCACCGCAGGACAGGGCACCAGTGCCTTCAAGTTGTGTTAACAAGAGGGTGCAGAGAGAACTGAAACATACAGCAGGTTTAAAACATACAAATATCCTATTTAAAGGCACTGCGTAAAAATGCCTGCTGATGGAAATTAGCTAAGAGGGCTCTGTCACCTCGTAGCGGCCTAACATAGATTTAAACGCTGAACACTGACCTGCTTACTCAAGTATGACCATCATGACCAGTTTCTGAGGACAGACACGGTTTCTCTCCGTGTGTTCTTGCAGCACAATCTCTCTCACTGGTTCGCACGGCCAGCGGGCACCGGCTGTGCAGCCCCGGGTAGCTCTGCTCTCCCCACCCGTGCCTTCCCTCGCTAAAGCCTGTAACCTGCCTTCCTTGCCGCTTCCCTCTCCTACTGGCAGCCCACCTTGCAGGTACCAACTAACTTTCCTCTCGGAGAAGGGCTTGCAGGATTTTGTAACCTGGCAGACACCTGAATTCTCAGCACCCCTTCGCCCCTCCTTTGCAGCCCTGCGGGCCTGCTGCGAGTCTCCCGTTCGGAAAAACACCGCTGGAAACACGGCTTTGCCCAGGCGCCGCCGGGCACTCTCAAACACAGCTCGGACGCGGCGACATGCCCTAGGGAAGGAGCCGCTGCAGCTCTCCCAGCCCCGTGCGGCGCTGAGGGAGCGGCAGGGCCGGGCGGGCGCTCCTTGATGCCCCTCCCGGCCCGGCCCCGCCCGCCGGCCCCGAGGGAAGCGGCAGCGGGCGCAGCCTCGGCCGCGGAGGACTGAAGGCTGAGCCTCTTTACCCGCTCGGAATCCGAGGGGCCTCAGCTCCGCGGCGGGGGCTGCGTGCCCGCCCCGCCATGAGGCGCTGGTCCATGGCGGTGCTGGCGCTGCTGCTGTGCCTGCCGCGGCCCGGCAGTGCGGCCCTCCCGGCGCCCACAGACACCCGGCCGCGGGAGCGGGGCGGCGGCGGCCGGGAGCAAGAAGAAGCGGCGGCTGTGCGGGTAGGTGCCCCGAACCGCGCTTCCCTCGCCATCCGCGCTGCGGGAGAAGGAGGCGGGGGCAGGCGGAGCTCCTCTCCCGCAGCCAGGGGCCAGCCCCGCGGGTCGGCCAGAGCGGCTGCCCAGAGACATTGAGAGGCGGGGAGGCCTCTAGGTTAGCACGCTGTTCTTTCTTCCTAAAGACATGAAGTGATGGGGTTAACTTCTATCTGAAGACGTTTTTGCATATCTCTCAACCACAAGGTTTGTTGTGCTGTCAAAGAAGGACATCGGATGAGTTTCACATAACTTGTTCTCAGCGTGCCTGTTTTGTCTGTTTCGTGTCATTTTTTTGCATTTATATGCTTTTTTGGTATCTGTTGGAGTTGAAATTAGTGTGATGGCTTTCCTGTTACTTCATACTGGATGAATTTGGAGTGAACAGCTCTTTTTATCTAATGTTTACTGTTGCTAACCTTTTCTTTTTCTGCTCCTTTTTCTGCAGGTTTTGTCCCTGCTGCTAACTTAGTAACGCCCACAATTATTATATTTTTTTTTTATTCCTTCAGGAAAGTGCTAAAAGAATTAGATTATTGAATTCATTATCAAAAGATAATATGACTGCTGTCTATGGAATAAATCAGTTTTCTCACCTGTTTCCTGAAGAGTTCAAAGGTACATTTTCTGGTTTCTTCTAATGCCTTTTCTGTTATTTTTTTTATTCTTTCCCAGAACCTCGTGTCTTTCACATTTACAGATTCTTCCCGTGCTGATAGTCAGCTAATTTACAATGGCTGGTACCACACTGTAAGTACGTCCAGAGCATACAACAATCCCCTTCATGTTCTATAGTCTCATAAGGTTGAATTGCCCACAGCCTGAATATGTTTTAGTATTCAGGCAGTTCTGTTTTTTCTTCTTCTCACTGTGCTTTAAAGCTTTCTTCAGTTGCAACAGAAGAGAGGAAGATAAACAAGGTTCTTCCTTTTTGAAAAAGGAAGATACACAGACTTCTCCAGTAAGTTCATATTCCCTACTCCAGCACAAAATTGACTACAGTCCAAATAATGCTTGGAGGTCCATGGCTGCATGACAGCTATGGCTTTCTGGAGCACTATAGCATACTTAATTTTTTTTTCTAGAAAGTTTGTCTGATACCTTCCCTTCTTGCTGTTCATGTCTGTTGTTACATATTCTATTCATCAGAGAATTTAACATCTTGTTTTAATTTTAAATAATTAAACAACATTTTTTAGTGAAAACCCAGCAACTTGAAGATGTTTCAGAATTTTTACTTTATTCTCCTATTATTTGTAGCCACTTGTATATGGCTAAAACAAAGTATTTTTTTATGTAAATAAAATGTTTTGAAAATTTTCAAGTAAAATTTGCTTTATGGAGTATCTATGGTTATTGTTCAACTTCAGAAAATCACATTTTGTACCCACATGCTCTACATAGAGTATTTCTGTTCCTTTTGAAACAGTAGAAAGACTTATATTCATTCTGGAGCGTAATGATTATTTTAAAATACATGAATTTTCTATGGATTTTAAAATGAGATACAATCTCGTGGTTGTAATTGTAGATCAAAGTTACCTCTGAATTCTAGTAAAGTTGTTCATGGGATTTGTTTCATTCATAGACTTATAGAAGTTTGTGTTCTGTGTTTAGCTATTTACTTGAGAAGCATACCTCACAAACTTCCAAGATACAGAAAAGTGCTAAAGGGGAAGGAAAAACCCCTGCCAAAGAAGTTTGACTGGAGGGACAAGAAAGTCATTGCAGAAGTGAGAAATCAGGAAACAGTAAGTCCTGGTGTTTTCCTTTCCTGGTTCTCAGCAGGTAGGCTGTAGAGCACAGGGAAGGTTTTTTAGGGACCAGCTCTGCCTGAAGGCTCCTTGGAGCACTGGCACGAGAGTGGCCAGTTGAACATGCACAAAGTCATGTAGCATTTTATGCAAAGTGGTGTTAGACTTAAAAGAGCGAGATGTAGAAGTTGCGCATTGAGAAACTGTAATATATTTTTTGATCTATTTATCTGAATCTCTAAACATTTTGCACCATGTGTGTTTCGTATTTTTCTGAAGGAACCAAGGTAAGTTCAACTTGACCTTGTCCCACCTGGAGAGGTGTAGGTTCTTTCCTGTTGTTTTTCTCCCGTGACTGAATCCCCTTGGCTGGTCAACACCCACATCTTTACCAGTGAATTCTTCAGGTTCTAGAAATTCTAGGAAAACTTACTAATGTGATTAAAAACTAATTTCACCCTGAGGCCACTTTTTTTTTCATTTTTTTGGAAAATATATATTTCACAGTAAAAAGCATCCTCAGACCTATTGTCAAGAGCAAAAATTCATCAGGAAGGAGTCCTTAAAATAAGACACCTGTAACACATTTCTAGCATTCAGAGAGCAATATAGGGGGAAAAATAGTTCAGCACTTTAAATGGATCATAACATTTCTTCATTATTGCCTTAAAAACAGAGTTCAAGGATGGTGTATTAAATGAAGAAGATTGGAAGACTCTTTTGCCTCTTTTTTCACCTCAGGCTTCAAAAACTGACTTAGCTTTCTCTGCCATTTCCCTTTTCTCTCTATCAGTGTGGAGGCTGCTGGGCTTTCAGCGTTGTAGGTGGCATAGAGTCTGCCTATGCAATTAAAAGAAACATCCTGGAAGAGCTCAGTGTGCAGCAAGTTATTGACTGCTCATACAACAACTACGGCTGCAATGGGGGATCCATCGTTAGCGCTTTGAGCTGGCTGAACCAGGTTTGAAACTCTTTCTGAAACTCCAAAAAGACTCCATCAGCTTCTCTATTAGCATTCTTATTTATTGGAAAAAAGTGATGTGGAAGGTGAAATGTTTTTTTAATCGTGTGTGTGCATCTTTGCATGCACATATGTGTCTGTGTATATATATGTATGCTTATTCATTTAGTTTGGAACCAAGAGTGAATTAGTTCAAGCAGAATTGAAATTTGATTGGAACTCTATGGTCCATAGATGTTCTTGTGAGTAACAAATCAGTCCACTGGGGGCTGAAAATAATGTTCCTGGATTCATTTGCAGGCATACAGTACCAGGGTAGACAGAGTCACCTATGCATGTGGCATTTTGTGGATTTAAAGCACCCACATCCAGGGAAAAAGAAGGATCTTGACATTTTCTTTTTTCAAGTTTCAGTAGTTTCTGTTGCAAGCACTTATGTACAAGTGTGTGTGGAAAACCTCAGAATAAAATGAACTGCATTTACCTTTGTTTCCCTTGCAGCCCAAAACATTGAAAATGCATTCAAAGTTTCTACTTCTAGTTGTTCCTAACACATTTCATTTCATTAAAAATTCAAAATGTGTGTTAATAACTTAGATAAACAGAAGTATTTTAATATCTTTGAAATAAAAAGTACTCTCTCAAATTGCATTACAAAAATATTAAAGAATTCTTTAGTTTTTTGAATTAAAAAAAAAGTAGACAGAATTTAAAAAGTGTAATTCTACCCCTGAAGAGTAATATACCCATGGCTAATAACAGTCTAGATAACTTGTTTAAGTTTGAATATCAAGAACAACAGAGGATACTCACCTTTATTCCTCTGAAGTAAAATTCCCTCTTGCTTGGCAACAGAGGAACCACAAATGAATTAGGCTGAAGATGTCACTGTCATAAACATACTGTACTGCAGAAGAAATTAAAATATAAAAGGCTGATGCATATATTAAGTACTAGCATGAGAATTACATGCTAAAAACAGAATTGGACTTTACTGTATTTTATATAACTTTCTGGGATACTTGTGCTTCTTGAACTGTCCCAAGGAGAGTATAATTTTGTGTGTGGAAGTCATTCAAAGAGAATTACTAGTTCGTCAGTGAACCAAATATCTGTGTCTTGAAATTGACAGGATTGCTTATGAGGATACTTTAAACACAAGATGCCTTTTAAATGTTTCTTATTTAAATATTTCTGATTCCCTTCTTAAGCTCAGTGAACAAGGAAACTAGAGATAGTAAATACTTACTTCACAATGTGACATTCTTACTTCTAATCTTGCCCAGTGCACACTGAATTTTGATTGGGTTATATGGTCATTCCCTGTATATTTTGAGCTGCATAGTAGTAAAGTCAAATGCATTAAATTCTTATTCAATTACCTTCTTACAGACAAAAGTAAAACTCGTGAGAGATTCAGAATACACTTTTAAAGCTCAGACAGGACTGTGCCATTATTTTGAGCGCTCAGATTTTGGAGTTTCAATAACAGGATTTGCTGCATATGACTTCAGGTAGCTATTATTCATTCTTTCCTTTTGCTGTGCTTTTCCTTCTGTGTTCAGCAGTCATGGAGTAAGGTGGAGTGAATAGTGCATTGACCAGGCAAAGGTTGTGAGGCTGATAGCATAGTTCTGTAGCTGTCTGCTGGAGAAGGATTAATGCAGAAAAATCTTTGGGAGTTAAGGGTTGCCACAATGAATCCACTCAACACCGCCATCACTAAGCCTGTTCAAATGAGAAAGCTTGTGTCTTAAACTAGGTCTTCTAAATTGGCTGTAAACTGGAACATAGAGTCAGTTACAGTTTTTAATATATGAACATTACACTGCTTTTGTCAGAAACAGTAAATCCTACCAAAAGTAACTGGAATTTATTGAAAAAATTAGGAAGCATTCAATTACTGCACTGTTCACGCATTACATATCTACCCACATCCTCTCTCCTCCATTACTTTAGAAACAGCGTTGTCAACTGAACTCTAAAAACTTCAGCTTTTTAGGTTTGTCTGTGAAGAAACTTAATTTCTAATTTTTATCAGTACAGCTACTGAATAAAGACAAGTATTATTCTGACTAGGAACTGTGTTACTTCTAAATATAAGTAACTAAAATAAATTGTATCATCGCCAGTCCTTATTTGCCAAATTTAGTTAATGAACATATCATGCAGTGATGAAAATTTCTTGCTCCAGTATATTAGATAAATAAAGCTGTATGAGGGTGCTAATGATAAATGTCTGATAATGGAAATGGCCTGTGTTTTGATATGTTTGAGACACATACTTTAGTGTGTTATTATGTTAAGAGGTACTTCTGTAGGTTTAAAAAACAGTAGGAAGTTCTAATACAGACTAATGGTTTGTTCAAAGCTGGATTTGATTGAGAAGAGTGATGTACAAAAAGTATGTGGAGCTCTCCATTGCCTGCTGGCTTGATCTAGAAACCTGCTGCTTTTTAATAGCATTATGTGTTTGGATCTACACTTGTACCATAGTTTGTGTGTCCTATATTTGTATCACTGTGTTGTATATTAAGTACATAATTATTGATGTGTGTTACGGGATATGTAGAACTTGGAGGACAGAGTTTAATTATTTGATTTTTAAACTGTTCCTAACAAGTAGATTATAATCACTCTAATCACTTCAGTGTGCTAACTTAACTTGGTATTTTTACTTCTTTTGCAGTGGTCAAGAAGAGGAAATGATGAGGATGCTTGTCAGCTGGGGCCCTTTGGCAGTGACAGTTGATGCCGTGAGCTGGCAGGATTATCTTGGTGGAATCATACAATATCACTGCTCCAGTGGAAGAGCAAACCATGCTGTTCTTATCACTGGTTTTGACAGAACAGGTGCGTTTCCACCAGCTGAACTTCAGCACAGTAGGTTTCTTTTACTTGCAACTTGCCTTTTGTGGGACAAGTGATTAAAACCCAGAACTCAGGTTTGGCGTCACATCAGTTCTGGAAGTTCTGAGAAGATCACATCATCTTCACATTAGCCAGAAGAAAAACTCTCTTTTTGTCATTGCTTCTTCACTTCTGTGGGACTTCATCTTTGTGAAGTCAAGATCATGGCTCTGTGTGTCTTTATGCTAGAAGAGCCCAAATCCAGTCTTCCCATACCAGAATATTAGCTCTGTTATCTATGTGAACAACAGTAGGTTTCACTGGCCTGTATTGTCAATCCATCAGAAACTGTGGGTACTGAAATGCTAATTAAACCTGTAGAATGTTAGGAGGCTAAAGGTTCCCAAGTCTCATGTTGTCTCTTGTTCATGAAATGTCTCTTCCAGGTAGCATCCCTTACTGGATTGTACAGAACTCTTGGGGACCGACATGGGGAATAGATGGCTACGTTCGTGTAAAGATAGGCAGCAATGTCTGTGGTAAGTCTGGCAGAAAGTAAGTGGTAAAGGCCATGGGCTGGGATATGTTTCTCAATGGCTATAACAAATTAATATAATGATAATATAATATATATAATAACATTATAAAGATATGAGATCCTCAAAGAGGCAGTGAAATCATTGCTATGCTTTAAAGGAGGTTAAATGAGTCCAGATGGAAAATGAATAAAGTGGTTGCTAGTTCAACTGAGCCATGTCGTTGAATGATTGAAAAGCACCATGTAAAGGTAAATCTGTATAACACAAAACAAATAATCTAAGTATTGTTGTCCCTTACCATGCAGAAGTAATGGCATTGTAAAATACCCAGCCATGTGTGATAGTTCTAGGTGGGTGCCATCACTGTACTCCCTGTAGGCAAAACAGCTGCTTGTCTGATGGGGTGCCATTATCTCTGGGCTCAGTTTAGCAAACAAATACAGAAAGCAAATCTACCTGGGAATTGTGTTCCCTGCTCTTGTGGCTTTTCTTGAAGGACAGAGATAGATCCTTTTAGTGCTAGTTCGACCTCCTGCCCCATTGTTGTTTGCAGTATTTTTTTTCTTTGTGTTTGAGGGATTTCTGTAGAATTAAATACCCAGTTTCTGCTGGATATGGAGGTAAGGCAAGTCAGGCACACATTTATCATCAGATTGCTGAACCAAATTGGTGGCATATTTCCACTAGATAGGAAGTGTTGTGTATCTGTTGTAATTTTGTGTGTTAGAGTAACCCCCTGGGTTTCCCCTCCACGTGTTTCACAGCAGCTCTCAGTCATTGCACGAGATGTTAGATTACCCAAGTTTTCTGCACATTAAGAACAGACAATATTCAGTTTGCCTGCACTTAGTAAAGATCCAAGCAATGTGTCCAGTCATAGGTTTCTCATGTTACTGAATCTTTGTTCTTACTCTTGTTGTTGTATAAACAGTTTGGAAAGAGAAATTTAGAAGTAGTGATAAAGCAAGTCAATTATAGAGATGGCAGGGAGAACAGAAGTGTTATTTTCAAAACCTATTCTTTCAAAAAGCAGGATCTTTCACATTTTCAGTAGTGTATCACACAAGAACAATCCAGCAAAGGACAGTAGTTGCTCATTTTCCCACAGAGATGTTGTCTTCTGATTTAGAGGTGCTCTGAGACCACCAGGAAATAAAATTTTGAACATAAAAGCAGAGGAAGGAGGAGATTAGGTTTCAACTATACACAGTGCCAGGTGAGGAAGAAATAAAAGGGTTACAGATGATTCCCTGGTTTCCTACAGTCATGGCATGGAGGGGAGAGGGCATTACATGAATATGAAGTCTGGGAAGTCTCCAGTATTTATTAAAACCAAATTTTACTTGACAAATTTTTCCTTTCTAGGTATAGCAGATACAGTTTCAGCAGTATTTGTTTGACATTTCTCTGGGCCTCTACAACTGGTCAAAGACCACAAGTATCATGAGGACAGACACTGTATATGAAGATGAAATTCAAAACACCAATTTCAAATATAAGAAATGGCTGTAAGGGCAATTCCTGCAACTCCTGGCTGAAGTTTTTTAAAATGGTTTTATTTGGAATTTGTGTTGAATGCCAAATTTCTCATGGAGCAAGAAGACTCAACTGCAGAGTCCACAAATAGAAGTTACAAAGATGGACTGAAGCCATGTAAGCTTTATCCAGGTATTGAATACTACTCCACAGAAAAATCTTAAAAGGAAAGAAATTATGACAAATTAGAAGAAATTTGGATCAAAAAATCAATAGTATAAGAGTATATTTTAAATTATTTGATTATAAGAATCATGAGTAACAGTTCAGAAAGAATTACAGAATATATCCAATAGAGTGAGTGTTAAATTTTCCTCCTTAATTGAGTTCAGAGGTGGGACTTGCTGGTAATAAAAAGGTGTTCCAGCTTTGCTGAACTGTGAAACTGCAGCTGTGGCCAAATGTTACTATAACTCACACTAAAACATGTAATTCTAAAATGTTCTGAATTTTTCACCTGGAATGCTTTACCTGTATCTTCTAAGAAGGCCTACTATGAAAAGTACTGAACCAATTCTGTAATTTTTGCATTTAATTACTGTACCATGTTTTTAGATTAGTTTTTTATAACCTTTCTATGACCAATGCAATGAGTATTTATAATTGTTTATTGTTAAGTGTTGCTGTTTTAGTCCTTCTAATTGTTAATATTTTAAATTAAAGGAAGATCAAGTATGATGTTTCTTTACTTCAGGTTTTTGCTACTTAATTTATTTGGCTGAAAACTTCAGTTCTAAAAAATGTCAAGTCTTCTGTACTCTGAGTGTTGTGTAGTCTGGCCTTCCCTGAGTGGCTTACAAACCAAACAGCACACTTCCATAACTGGAAAACAAAGTCCCTAGTGGGCATGGATAAGAGTAATTTAGTCATAGCAATATGAAACACAGATGTGCCTCAAGTGTTTTTGAGGTGCTACTGCCAGGAATAAGTACCTCAAGTGCTGTGGTAGAGAACTTATCAGAAATTCCAGCCTACAGTGCTTGTGTCTTTCCAAAGGAAGCACTTAAAAAGACAAAAGTCAATTTAATGAGAAGATGACACTCTTTTATTGATATTCTATAGCCAAAGTTGCCTTTTATTGTATACCAATCTGAATAAAAATCACTTTAAATGCCTGTCATACTCTTGTTTGAACTTTATAGTTTGCTTTGGAAGACTTAACAAAAGATGAGCTTTAATACTGCTTTATTTGAAATGAAAAGTAAGTATATCTGCTATTTTTAACAGTATTTCTACATAAGGGATTTACATTCACATGTAAAGAGAAAGCAACACGATTCTTGATGCATTATAAGTTCAGGATGGTTTGGTTGCTATAGATTCAGGACTTACTTTTTTGAATCTATCTTTTGAAACTTTTAACCCAAAATTCCTTTTGAAATTGCACTAGAGCTCAAAAACAAATAATCTTTTGAAGGTGATGAGACTGATTATATCCTCAACTAGACATAAATTAGTAACAGCCATTAGGCAAACAAGAAAATACAAAAATATGTACAGATAAGTCATGATCATAATAACTGTGTGTAATTTTCTCCCCTTCTCTAGCTGTAGGCTTTAAGAAGCCAACTAAGAGTTAAATTGGTCATGGGTTGAATTGGGGTATCATTTTACTCTTAACATTGACTAACTCAATACAGATTTATTTTTTCTACAAGCAATTAATTTCTTCCACAAGGTAATTGTACTATTCACAAAGCTGACATATATAAATACATATTTACACACCCACACTCCTGGGAATGGCTGGGAGCACCACTCAAGGTGAAAGTCAGGAAGTTCTTTACAGCAACCAGCCTAGAAAGGCAGGCTAGTCAGAGTCATCACTGCTGAAGTAGGAGCTGTCACAGTATTCTGCTGTGTAAAGGAATTTATGAATGCTTGGGTTCATCTTTGGTATCCAGTGTCTTGGCACTAGAAATGTTGAAAGATTGAACAAATCCACAAACACTTTGTACCTGTCACTGAAAAAGACAATTGGAACAATAATTCCATCAGCATAGAAGGCCATAATTCCTAAATCCTCAGTAATCATTCTGTCTTGTGCGAATAATAAGATTCCTTGCAGAAACCCTCCTGCATATTGCAGAGCAAGAATCCTGTCCTAACTTTCTGGGGTACAGCAGATCAGGCTTGATAGGGATCTATAGTAATATCTTTCTTCTGAAAATGCAGAGTCCATAGGGTGTGATTTCTAGTACAATTTGTCTAGGAGCAATAATGTTAATCTGACATTAAGGAAGAGTGGGAGAGCTTTCTAAAAAAGACATGAACATCTCAAATCCTCAACATCAGCCTAAGCATCTGCTTTCTACTCTACCCTCTGTTCATTGGTTGTGATAGTAGTTGCTCACAGCACTACAGGGTGGTTCACAGCTCTTTGAAAACTGACCTCCCAGAAGATCCTCTTTTAAGGAGGTTGTGCAATTAGAGGTCATGCCAGGGAATAAAGAAGCTCAGTTAAAAACACAGTAGCTGGGGCTCACTTCCAGCCTGTGCTTGGGCTAGCTGGCAGACAAACTCAACAATGCAGGGTTAATATTATTGCTATCACTGTAATGCCTGGACCCCTTGACTGAGAATTACAGATGGCACTTTCTGTGAGTGATCAAAAGGAGTTCTTTTTGCCCTAGAAGGCTTGGAATTTATATGTCATTGATAAACAAATGTGCAACAACCAAGGGGAGATGCTAGAGTCCCAGAAGTCAGCATCCCTTTGGCCTCCAGTGAGCCATCTGAAATACGTCTCCCAGCATTAGAGTATTTATGAACTGCATTATAGAAGGTAGCAGGGGAAACACATAATTTCTACCTCACTGTTGAGCGCAAGTAGTGGTAGCCTGATGAGCCTCCAGTGCCAGCCTTGCTGCCAATCATTCTGTGCACCAAACAGACATGGTTATCTAAATGATACAACGGGAGAAAATGGCACATATTCAGTATTTAGATATAACTAACAAGTCACACTTATTAAAGGTCTTTATCTTTAGGGATACAGAACTGTTAGGTCTCCAGCAATGCAGGAGTTAATTCTGCCATTCTTCAGTCAATTAATACAAACTTACTGTTAATTCAGAATGAACACACTAATGATTACACATTACTATGCTCTGTTAATACAGAATTATATATTCACTCATGTATGTCTAGATAGGGAAGGAGGCAGAAACTTTGTGCATATAAAGACATGACATTAGGACTTTTTGGGATAAAATGAATAATAGATACCTGTCCCTTAAATAAGATAGTGCACTTAAAGCAGGTCATAGAAGTGGTAGCTATGTCTATGTCTCTAATGATCACAGAAGCAGCTCTTTATCTTTCCTCTTGGCTGAAGTACAAACAAAAATGTCATTCCTAAAGCATGAACTCCAAAGCTCAGTTCTAAGTGGAACTCAGAACAATTCATTTGCATCTATAAGAGGGAGTGTTACAGTCCGAAATGTCAAACTTACATCTCCACTTAGTCATGAGCACATCAAGATCCATAAGGGAGGTAAGAAGCTGAAAGGGAACCTGGAAACGAGGCTCTTCCCTTGGAAAATGAAAGAAGTGACAGTGAGACCTCTCATAAACTGTATTTTTCAAATATTGCATTTCACCAGTGCTTAGTGACTTAAAGTATACTTTTCCAAAACTGGTACTGAAATATCAGTAGTTATTTTAACAAATGTTTCTGTTGTGTAAGTCTCGATCTGCCGCTTTATTTCTGAACTTAGAGAAGGACTCCAGCTCTTTCTAGGACAGGCAGAACAAGGCATTTACTAGTTACAATCTGAGAAGCAGCATCTGGTCAAGCAAGGACCAGCTACCCAGAGGGGATGTGGAACCTCAGTCCTTGAAGATACTCAGAACTCAGCTGGACATGACGCTGAGGAGCCTGGTCTGACCTTCAAGCTGTATCTTAGTAATCAGGGTTCCTGTGGAGGGCTGAAATAGATTGCTTCCCACAGCCCATTCCAGCCTGAACCTGCTGCTGTTCTCAACCTTCACCTTTCCTCCTGCCCCAAAGACACATCTTACAACATTACCTGTAGAAGTAGATCATCAAGGCCCCCTTCAGTGCTTTGTAGGACAGCCGTCTCTCTCCTGCAAAACAGAGGTGTCCTTAGTTTGTTGCTCATTCTCCTGCAACTTTAATACTATAACAAACATTTATAAATAACATGTATAAAATATACAAAGTGCATATTGACATATAGTAATATAATCTACCTTTACTGAGCAGATGTTCATGGCGTTTTTCATCAAATAATGAAAGTAATACATCTCTCTGCTTTTGAAATTCAGACAATAAGTCATCTTTCTCCTCTGATTCTGCTTTGGCCTTTGGTATTTAAAACAAAGACAAATTTTAGAATTCAACAGGGAAAATTAAGCACTTGTATGATTCATCATGCAACTTTTATTTAAATAAACACTTTGAAATTTGCATCTTAGATGTAAGAACTGTATTTTCAAATACAATATATGAGTCACTGTCCTTTGAAAAGTACAATTACCAAGAATAGGTACAATTAAATAGATTCCAACACAACTCAGATAAATGAATATTTAAACAAACTGGCAATTTATCATATTTTTTTGTCTAGAGGTCTTAAACAATTTAATCGTAATTTTTTTGAAGTCTGATTTATTTGTTTGCGAGGCAAAAAGATTACATTCTTGCTGAACTGTGGGCAAGAAAACTGTAAATAAAAGAGTTTAGATAAGTTAGAAAGTCATAAACAGATCTTCTCAGAAAGTTGATAAATTCTTATTATTTTTTTCATTAAAAATGAAAAAATGTAATATTATTTAAAGCTGCAGGTCTTACAGTAGTCAGGGATTTTCTGGTGCTTATCTGCCAGTGCAATTCTAATGATCACAAAGCAGCAAATTGCCATATACTGTTAAACAGAAATGGGCTGTTAATAGTGATGTTCCATAGCCACAGCTCAGGGGCCCAAACCTCATATTTACTCTAGACTGTAGATGCAAGTACTAACTAAAGCTGAAGTTGTAGTTTCAGTAAAATCAACTTAAGCCCTTCCATTGATACTAATCCATCCTTTTTGCAATCCAAATAACCCATGTATCTCATGCTTCAAATTGTCTTAGATGTCAAATTTTAAAAAAATATTCCTGTTTCCTGAAGGATTTGCAATTTTTTCTGTTTTGTGCAGACAAAGACTGATAAAGATTAAGTGAAGGGAGTGAGAAACTTTGAGTAAGCCCAAACTTAAATTTATGTCAGAATATCCTTTTGCCAGATATCTTTGCTTATAGGTAGTTCAAGAGTACACTATATACCTGTATCAAGGCAAATTCCTCTTCTAGGCCTTTTAAAACATTCTCTTCAAATTGTCCCCAGAAATCAAATTCTTCTGCATCAAGTCCTGGAGTTCTTTCCAGCCATGCCTTTAATAATAGTAATAGTAATAGTAGTAGTAGTAGTAGTAGTAATAATAATAATAATAATAATAATAATAATAATAATAATAACTTCAAACAATAACAATGCAACTGCATTATCCTAGAATTGCAAGTTACATTTCTGGTTTAGTATCCTGTAGAAGTGCTCATTGCTAAATTCAGCATGACCATGTGGATGATTTAGACCTGCATAATGGTGCCATACCAGCCCTCTCAGGTTCCAGATTGCATGGCCAGTGTTGGAACAGAGAAGCTGTCTTGTTCTAAGGATATCTTTAAAAAAAACTACAGAAAAAGAAACCTTATTCCACATATATATAAACAGGATAATAGTAATGATAAATCTCAGAAGGAAGACAGAGCCATCTATTGTTTTTAACTTCTCTAATAGCCATCACTAAAGTGGGACTATTTTTAAAGTTTTCCTCCCAAAAGGGCTTATAGTCATGAGAAACAATGCACATGAGACAGTGCATTTGCGTTCTTAGCTCACACTTCCACAATGCAATTTAGCATTTTCAGACAAAAGGGAGATGCTGTGAAAAATCCCTTGGTTTACCAACAACTAACTCCCTTTCATGCCAAACTTGTCAAGACTCCAAAACACAATTGACAGAGAATTTGCCAACACGCTTGTTTCTCTTAAGGTAGGAGAATTTGCCACTGACACTAATGAAGGACATTCCTGGGAGATGGGGGGAAATGAAGCAAGATCCAAGACAGACACTGTTACCTCCACAAGTTGCAGTAGTGTTGGTTCTTGCTCTGATTGAAGCAGTAGTTCATGATCCTGTCCCTTGAAGTTATCACGGTAATGCCTTCTGTTATAAGGGACTCTCAGACTTTGGGGAACACCAATCTTGTTCTCTAGCAAGCGAAACTGCAGGCTCTGAAAACCTGAGGCTGGGCTTAGGTGGTATCTTTGGGAACAGAAGAAAAGAAGATACAAAAAATGCAGGATGTTATTTTACAATGGTGGATTTCTCTTGTTCTCAAAAAATACCCCATATTTCACATCTGAAGAATATCAAATAGCTATCTGAGGACCTTTTTATATGACTGCATTTCGGAAAAGGAAAAATACCAAGCAATTTTAATGCAACTATATTGTACCTGTAATATAATCTCATTTTCTACTTCTATATTGTTTGTGCATACACAGGTAGTACAAACCTAAGTGTGTGAATTTGTGCTTTAAAACAGCAGCTTTGTGCATTTGATGTACAGGAGGCAATGTTAGTGAACGTAATTTCCTTTCCAAACAGACTAAGCAGCTGCACCCCAAAAAGCTGTTAGAAACATTTTCACAGCAATAACATGCCAATGAATGCATTTTAAATAGTCTTGATAGACAGCATAATTCCTATATATTATTACATATAATAGTCCATATGTGCAATATATATATGTGCAATATTGCATATTGCCTTATTCTCTAGAGTAGAATAATGCTCAGAAAAAATTCCAGTGGGTTTTTTTGAGGGAATCATTAATAGGAATCTTAAGAGTTAATTCATCTGACCATACCGAAAAACTATTACCAATAAAAGTAACCTGAAATCCCGCATTGCTAGATAATTGTAATGCGTTTTGAATTTCGAGTACCAGATCTGACAGAGACACATCACTGATTTAATCTTATGTTTCCTTATCAAATGACAGAAAAGCTGAAGCAAGTATGGATCAAAATGGATGATTAGCCCATGGATTTCCCCTGCTGTAGTGTAATGCCAGATTCAAACAAGTGAGGAAAAATTGTGGTTTCCCACTCTTTTTAATAGGGAACATTAAAAGATAGAAGGGAAAGAGTACCAAAATACAGAGGTGGATGGGATTCTAGATGGCACTGAGGTCACAAAGCAGACAGATATGCACAAGTGACACAAGCAGGAGGAGCAGGGAAGGAAGCCAGTGGATGAAAGTGTAACACATGGTAGTGTGGTGGAAGGACCTAGATGTAGAGAAGGAAGAGAAAGAAATGCCATGTGAGAGGTGGGACAAGCCAAAGGATCCCAGAGAAAGCCTGAGCAGAAGGCAGAAGAGGGACCCACCATCCAGCCCAGCAATACATTGAGCTGCTACTGGACAGCAGAAGTTATTGGGGGAAAAGGGCAAGGGACAGCAATGCTTCCTTCAGCCCCTTAAAGCCTCCAGCACTGCACACCCAAGGCAACACCCTGCAAACCAGGACAGCTGAAATACCCATTTGATAATCTAGAGAGAGTGCATGTCTCTCCCCTAACCACTTCTATGATTTGCCATAGAACAAGGCTTCAATCTGCAGGGCCAGGTTTCAACTAAATTGCTAACAGAACCATGAGCTATTTCTGCTGTTTCAGCTGTTTTAACTTTTGACCCTGAGACCAGTCAGCAGCACCCTACACAAAAGTGTCAACAATTCACTTCTTCACAGAACATGCTGGACTCACAGTCAGGGTCAATTTCATAACTGACCCTTGCACTTTAATGTCATGTTTGCCTCTCCAAGGTGAGCTCTCAGCTTGCTGACAGACACCAGCACACATGCAAAATTCAGTCAGTTCTAAGGATGGAAATTACCAGCTCATGGATTGCTGAGGAGGAAGAGAAAGTCTTTACCTGAAATCAAAGAAGTCCAATGCAGTCATAGTTTCCAAAACTGAGAACTGTTCCACAAGTAATTTCAGAATCAGTGAAATTCTGTTCATTCGAGTAATAACCTTCAGCATGTTCCTCTCATCTCTTACCTGTAGAAAAAGTAAAGATCATAACCAGAATGGTGTTTTCTCTAGATCCTACCTAGTTATTTCATGCCCTTTTACTGTTGTATATCACTTTAGTTCCCAAGTCCTTCCCATGTGAAATCCATAGAGGTAGAATCTCATATGCAATAGAGCACTCTGATTTTAACTTAAAACTGAAACTCTAATTTTCAAAGATAGAAATCTGTTTTTTTCTGACCAATGTTACATTACAGGTAGGTCTATCATACAGGGTTTTTTTCTTTTCTATTTTTTTGACTAAAACAGAAGTCAAAGAAATTAAATTCTACAGCAAAATAATTTATAATTTCCAATAATTACCATATCATTGTAACTTAATATTATATAATATGAAAATTAGATATTTTCCATACTGATTACTTCTACAATCATTTCTATTATTGTGCTATTCTACAAGCCAAAGTTATGGAAATTACTTAAAAGCTGAGAAGGTAAATAATCTAACAGCTACATCAGGAGAGCACATCTAAAACATGTTCATCAGAAATGTGCATTAGCAAGCAGAGAAGAAGAGAAAAGACTACATCTGGTGGGAAATAGAAAATATTAAATGGAGAATAGAAAAGTTCTTTTTTTTTTTGCTAAATTAAACTCTTTGCCTGCAGAGGAGTCTGCTAAAATTCCTTTCAGTCTCAATGGGATTAAACTTCTCTCTAAAATCTGGGCATGCAACCAGGAAATATCAAACTACAAAAAATGGCAGATGATAATAATTTCCCTAATTTCTTGGCTCTGTACTTGACCTTAATATTGACATTTCAAATTCTGATTACAGGTAAGACTTCATTTTTTACCAAAAAAAAATAAAAAAAATAAAAATATTCTTCTTAAGAACTTATTGTGGTCAGTTATAATTTGATAAAATATTAAACTAAAAAGACAATGAAATTAGGAATATAGTGGACAACACAGAACATTTTCACTGGACCTTATGAAAAGAAGGTTTCTTCTGTCAATTTGGTCTAATTTCAAATTTTCTTCATAGACATATGCTAATGATGTACTCAAGGTATTTCTTAAACTGCATGCAGTCAGATTTTAGTATCAATTTAAGAGTTTCCCATTCTTACTTACTGTTATAAGATAACAAATGTGAAGAGTTGCTTATATTTGTAATTTTCAGAAATTCTCACACAGTATTTCACTGCTTTGGATTCTTGCTTCTCTGTTGGATTTACTATTACACAATCACAAAAGTGAGTTCTCACAGCAGAAATTAGATGGAAGAAGATAGTATGTCAACTTCAGAAACTGAACAAAGGCAGAAATTACTTTTCAACATAAAAATACCTGTGAGCCTTCTGCTTTTCAGTTTTGCCTCTGAGCCTGCTTTTTCTGCAGTAGAATATTTCCAGCTTAAGTTTCTGCAGTTACCCAGCACTAGCAGGAGAGTATGAGCACCTTTTGGCCAACGAAATTGGCCTTGGAAGGTGATCTACACAAAAAGCATACTTCAGGAGGAAATAAGATTTGGATGATCAAAAATCTGTACTATCAGGACATAAGAGCCACTCAGCCAAATTTTATTTGGTTTTTGATGCTGTTTCTAAAAAGAGCACATGTTGCTTTAGTAAACCCAAGTATATCAGACTAAGAGGCAGGAAGCAAGACAAAATCAGGGCTGAATTTTCCCAGAATTAGTAGTTGTTCTTAACTTACGTGACCATTTTGAAAGATCACTCGCACAGAGTCCATTTCCCACAAAATCTGCTTAAACCAAAGTTCATATGCTACAAAAAGAAAGAAACTGTTAGCATCAGCTTCAGGGTTACTTTGTTCTTCTTAGCACCAAGAAAGAAAAATTCTTATTTTTGTTTGTTTGTTTGAAATGCATGGCCTACATTGACACTGCCAGTGCACAAGAAGGTGCTGACATGTACACTTATTACCTGTTACAGTATTCTGTCCTTTACCTAAAGTGTGAGGCAAAATAATCTAGAATCAAGAATACTGACAGAGTATTTTAAAATGTGTTTTGCACATCAGATATTTGATCTACAGATTGTTCATTACAAAAAGAGGAAAGAGAAAATCCAGACCTGATACTTCAATAACATATAATTCCACACCTGCTTACACTCTACATGTTTTCTGTCAATAATATAAAATATCATCAGGCCAGAGCCTGAAAAACAGGCAGATATGGACATTGGGGAGTGCCTAACTGGTGAGCTGATTTCTAAAATGATTCTAAATGGTTAAAACTGAAGTTTCAGAGGAGGCACAAGGCAACACACAAAATTTGCCAAAATAACCTGCATAGCAGCCTGTTGCTTGGATGACACCAACATTTTCACCACCTTAATTTCTCTAGGAATAGAACCATCCATATCTTGGTTTACCAGATCCAAAGGTTATACTTATGGTTTCACAAGCATAGTGTTGATTATTGGCTTACAATTTATATATAAATATATGCACATACAAAAACAGATAAAAGACAGAGCTATTGCTATGCTAGTGTCTAAAATGAAAACAAATAGTGTACTGCATGTGTCAGCACCAAATAACTCCCTGTGGCAAAAATGTTGGTCAACCACTGCTGCACTCCTCCACTTACCTTGATGTGTCACAATGAAAAGATGCTCATCGTGGATTTTTTTCCCTTTCTTCTCACTCTCAAGTTCTTGAGCATTCAATATTTTGTTCAGCTTAAAAATAAAGGTAAGAACTCTTCTGTAAAGCTCTCAATTCTACTATAAGTAATGGCAGTCTTACTGTATACAGCTAATTTTTAAGAAGAATATTTTTTTAAAATGCATATACAGACCTCACACTCCAGGTTATATGAGAAGTTTGACTCAGTTGTCTCAGGTATGACTTATACTTTCTAATTAGGAAAAAATCTTGCCTCAAATAGAACATTTACTTACCTCAAGTAATAAAGTTTTGAAAATAAGTTTAAGGGTAGTTTCAATTACATATATGCCTATATATAGTAAAAAAAAAAAATAGAGAAAACAAAATATCCAGCATGTTGTCCAGATTTTAGGAATTATTTCTATTTGTTTTATATTTTACTATCTCTTTATACCATTGTGTCACATGAAAACAGACTTCCTATAGTAAAATTCTGAGTAATCTTCTGAGTAATCAAACAACACCAGCATAAGAGCTCTCATTTGAGGCAGTAATAATAATTTCAGTTCTGAAATGAATAAATTATTTTCCTATTCAAATTTACAATCTAATAATAGCTGTTTTCAAAGAAATCCTTGCAAGATTCCTAACAGTAGATCAACAAATCAGTTCACAAGCATAGAGTAATTCCCCTCACTTTGGTTCATGCTGTCCAAAAAAAACCAACAAACTAATTCTTTTATTACATATGGCATTTTATTTTTACTTATTTCTTAATTACTTCTAGTTTTTTGCAGTTTTTGTTTTTTTTATATGTTCCCCCCAGTCATCATCCTACCCCCTAAATTTCTGAAATATATTTTTCCAGCCAAGTATTCTGGACTTTCAAGGACGTTGTACAGAGCCTTCTGGCATGCAGAAATTGCTGAGTGATTATTATTATCAAATAATTGGCCAAAGAAAGCTTTTTGTGGTGAGTCATTTTACAGTTTAGGCTTACCAACATGGATAATTCCCTACCAACCCCCCTAAAATATCTGTCTTCCTTGCAGTTTGAGAAGCCTTTCCACCCTGAGGTGCCAGGCGAGACGGGCACCTGTGCCTGTATCACCTGTCTTAGTAACTGCCTGACTGCAGGGAGAAGTGTCACTCACAGGTCCTGCCTCAAGCTGTAAGAGCAACCAGGACAGCAAACATGGAATCCTTAAACTTACTTGTAGGTATTCTCCATAGATAAGCCCACCTTTGCTGGCTTTATTTATTCCTTCTTGAGATTTGTCGTCATTGTCATCTTCCAAAGATAGCTTGTTAAAATTAAATCTAAGAAGAAAATAAATATATAAACCATTTAATTAAAGAATTATTAATATACCTGCCTTTTTACTAATAGATGCATCTACAATTCAAACAGTGCTTTATTTTGATAAACAGAACCAGTAAAGCAGGCTTTTGAGAAAAACTGAAATTCCTCTTGTCCCAGTAGCATCTGGTAGCATCACATTTAGTTCATCCAATAACAAGTACTCAGACGAGCCCTTGTATGATCTCTATTTAGCGATAGCTACAGCTGTCTATTTGTTGATAACAAGTAAATCCTCTCTGAGATTTCATATTTTGCACTAACACTTTATCATTTAATTGAATTTATAAAGCAAAACACAGAGAAGAAGGACTCACAGGTAATTCTTCCCCGCAAAGGGGCACTGGCTCATGATTTCCAGATCCAAACTCGCTGAGCTGCACACCGGGGAAAATACCCTGTTAGTGCTCCCAAACCTGCTGCAGCTCCCTTATATGTAGCCTTATCTCACTGCCAAGGCCAGCCCCCAAATTCCCCTCCTTAGCCCTCAGCCCATCCCCACTATTCAATAATTTCAGAAACCATCACAGCACAAAGGTCAGGAAGTTCATGTGTTGTTGGCTCTCCAGGACTGTGTTTTTCTCTGCCAGTTAAAAAATGAACGGATGACATGCTTTTTTTTTTTGTCTTATGGTATGAACTTTTTGTGGTTTTTACTACAAGGTTTCCACCAGTTGTTTCTTTGGATGAAGGTGTAAGGTGTAGTGTATAAGGTGTAAGTCAATGAGAGGTCCATGTGTGATAAAAAGGCAACATTAATAAATGCAGGAATTGTTAAAGTAGGTTTTTAACCTGAAACCTTTTTTATCAGGATACTATTAAGTCTAAAAAATCAGACACATGGAAAGAGAGAAGGGGGGCAGGGGGGAAGTGGAAAAACATGTTTTTATGGCAGACTAAATAGTGCTTATTCAAAGAGATTTCAAGTAATATATATAATTTCAAAAAATGTACACAGATTAAGTAAAGAACTAAAAGCATCATGAACCTCTCATGCTGGTTTTCCGAGTATTTAATTCAGAATAATTTCTTAATTTTATCTCTTTGCACAAAAGTTTCACTCTCATTTATTGACAAATGTTACTCAATTCTATCTGGTCATCAGCTTAACACACAATGAAGTAACATGTAACTAGCATACACTTCTTTTCTGCCTGCCAGCCCCTTCTGAAAAAAAAGTTAATGCTCAGTTTCACTGCAAACAAAACTACAGGACCTTTGTGACCCTGGATCATTTGCTCTCTGCAAGACTTTTTCTGCTTAGTGGTGTCTGTGTGGTGGTTTCAGCTGTTCCAGTCACTTAAGAGTAGTTTGCACATAAAAAAATGCAGATGTAGGATGTGGGTGATAGGATGGATAGCCTGTTCAGCCAGATGTCATTTGTCAGGCTTTACACAAATCACCTTAAAATTCACTTGAGCCACAAGAAATGCAGGACTTCACTGAAGGAAACCACCAAGCAAGGCCAAGGAAGTTCTTCCTTCATGATGTAAAACCTGACTGAAGAAAATAATCCTCTCCTCTCACACACACCTACACATGTGCTCAGCGATGCAGGCAACTAGAGATGAAAGTGAAGACATCTGAAATTAAATGTTGAAAGCCCCTTTTCACATATTTGCACTCAAACAGTTTGATTTACAAATGTGGAAATCTTGCACATCCACAGATCTCAAAAGAAAAGGAAGGTTTATCTTGTCATTCCTGTATATCTTCACCTGAAACATCCAGACTGAGCCTGCATAATGAAATCAAGCTGTTATCTTGTCTCATGACACAAGGAAAGAATGTGAAAGTAGTAAAAATAAGGACAGTTGAAAGATATTGAACGTTTAACCTCACAAAATATGTTAATGTGTGTTTTCTTGTGCAGTTTTATTTTCTTCTGTAGAATACAGAGAACAATAAACTTCCACTGCAATGATCTCCGACTGGCAACCTTTACATTGCCTACCCAGTGGGTAAAGGACTTTGAAGTATCAGAGCCCTTTTACACTGTGTACCTAACAAAACATTAACTCCCTATTTGGGAAGTAATAGTACCATTAATTCACTCAGGGTTAGCAAACTCACTTGAAATCTAGTTGGGAATACTGTCTAAGCAACAACTATACAAACTCCCCTTCTGATTCAGCAACAGACAGGCCTCAGTCAAACAAATAAATCAGCCAGACAAGAGCAATTCAGAAAGTTTTTTCCAGTGTTTTCAGCATTTCAAACTTCTCCTTTAAGGACCTCATAGCTGACTGGTCCCAAAGCTGTAAACTGACCAATTCCTGAAAAACTGGGTAATATTATGCATAATATTTGCATCCATTTAAGATGAATATTTGCATT
This sequence comes from Pseudopodoces humilis, assembly GCF_049639895.1. Classification (NCBI taxonomy): domain Eukaryota; kingdom Metazoa; phylum Chordata; class Aves; order Passeriformes; family Paridae; genus Pseudopodoces; species Pseudopodoces humilis. The sequence continues at coordinate 41,606,773 of NC_142205.1, forward strand.
CATTTAAGAAAATTTAATTTCACACTAGCTGAATTCAGCTCTCTAACCATTGCAACTACAATGGACCTCAAAGCCTCCAAGATCAGTGGAAAAAGATGTCTCAAGGACCTGAAAACCCCTGAAATAAAACAGACCATTCATTCCTCTTACTGGCTGCCTTCATCTGATCTCAGTAAGGCTTCAAAGTGTGTAATGAACTTGGTAGTAAAATAATTTAAGTGCCTTGTATGACCTGATTCTGAAACTGTCTGTTGGCAGTGTAGAAGACAGCACAGCTCACAAGAGCCCTTGGGTTTGGATCAGCTCAGAGCCTTGAACTCTGGCATGGCTGCAGACACCCTTTGACATAAATGTACTTCTGCCATGCTGCTCAAATTTGGGGCTGATTTTTATTTGAGTGTCCTTTATATCCTGACGGAGATTTATAGCCACTTTGTCATCTCTCCCTACTAGCATAATCATAAACAAGTCTTGATGAAAAAAGCTCTCCAATGTGAATGTATCTGAAAGCAAAACATAACCTCAATTTTAAATGATGGTATTGTTTTTTTCTCAAAATGTACCTTCATTTCCCTTTTTCATGTTGAACACTCAGAACCACAAAGATCTAACCACACACATAACTTACTGTTCGTGCTGCAGGTGACTGAGCAAGGCTGTGAAAACCAAGAGTGCCTTTGAGCTTTTATTTAGTTATTTATTTACTTTTAATGCATGAAAGTCAAATAAAAAGCCTACTTTTCATCACAAAGGACCCTAACCTTCAGCAGACAGTGAGAATGTTCTGTTTTGTGACTGGGCTGAATACAAGACAAACAGTTATATACAGCAGGGAAAGAAAATAAAAACAACCAAACCCCACAACTTCCTAGAACTGCTCTTTGTGGCCTTCAAATGAACTATCATGACCTTCATGACCAAGCATGGGAACTGTTAAGCACCCTTCTTAATTCACCCTTGCCCCCTCCCCATTTACTTCCCCTTCCCCAGGTGGATGTAGGGTGGCTGGACTGGCAGCAATGTGGTTACAGAGCAGACAACTTACCTGGCCTGAGAAAAGTGATTCATAAGGGCAAAAAGGGAGCCTCTCTCCAGCCTGGCCAAGGGAGGTTCAATGTAAGGCAGAGGTGGCCTGCAGCATGATTTATGGATACAGCCAGAAACAAGAGTTTGCATGTTCTCACCATGGGGCTCTCTGTCTGAAACATTGTGGTCTGGTGAGGACAGGTAAGTAAGACTGTGTACTGTCATGAATCAAAACAATGTATGAATTGTAAGTGGCCAGTTCACCCAAGCCAGATCTCAAGATTTCCTATATGAAATCACTTATGGAGAGGAAAAAGTACACACACAGGTGGTTGGGACAGTGTCACCCATTTTACTGCTCAAACTGTCATTCTGATTACAAAATCATCACAAATCAATTTGTTTGTCTAGCATTTGCTAACTTGAAGAAAGAGCTCAGAGAACTTCTGACTGCAAACAAATGACGCTTGAAGCTTCCCAGCACTCGTCCAACAATTGCAGACTAGGAGCTACCCAGCACACATGGCTACCTATGTGACAATGCCTGCAGTGAGTCAAAGATCCAAGTAGGTCATGCCATGCTGAAAAGTTTCAAAGAGAAAGTAAAAGATTTCTTGGGAAGAGCTATTAGAACAAAAGAAACAAACATTAAAAAAAAAACAACAAAGCACCATCAGCAGAAAAAAACCCTCCAAAACAAACAAGCAAATAAACCCCAACCAACTTAAAAAGCAAGCTTACAAGCAAGCTTACAGTGCAATCATTTCCCCAGAATATTCATGTAAGTTTCCCATTTTGATAACCCAGGACTTCCTAAGTGTCCTTGCATTTAATGACCTTTTTGTGGATTCTGCAATTCCACAGCCTGAAGCAATGACTTCCATAACTGAAATACATATCATGTGAAGGAGTATTTTTCTGTGCAAGTTTCAATCTGCCTGCCAAATAATCAAGTAATTTTCACTTCTGTTTGGTACTAATTCATGGCTAATGAGAAAGAGGTGCACTATACCTTTGTAGTCCCAGTCACCCTTTTCTGCATTTGTCCAGATTCTGCTGTGACCTTTGTGAGAGGAAGTACTGAAAAGGAAAATATCTTTTCTACCTATAGATGTTGCATTTTTAATCTCATAAAATTATAGTGATGAAATGATTTTGATAACAAACACACAGCTATAATACTGAAATGCAGTACAGCAGCTACTGTTTTAGCTGACAAAGTGCAACTCAGATTGTAGAGGTGAAGTCCCCAGTGTCCTAAGCCAGAACCTCACTGTGCTGGTTATTCTGCCAGCACTGAACAAAAATCACTTCCAGTTTAATAACGTAACAAGAGATAACTGAATAAAGACACATAAAAGGACACTGAAGCGCAGAAGATAAACTTGGAACCAAAATGTGTCCTCTGCTGAAGTGAGTGTTTTGTGATTTTCCAAACTGGACTTGCTATCTAACTTGAAATTAACAGTTGGTTTTAAGAAAACTAAAATTTGGTGACTGCAGGCTAAAATAAACAAGCTTAAAGTTGATGCAATATTAATAATCCAATCAGACATTTGTACCTGGGGGAGGAACAGAGCTCAAGGTCTTGCAAACTACAAACAAAGAGATGAGATAGTGCTGGAAAGATTACTTTTTTTCTTTTTAAATACTACATTTATTCAAATTCTTAAACACAACTGTGTCATCACTTCCCCGCATACTTTTAATTTCCATTTATGTTTCATACATCCCAGCACAACCTTCCCCCCACTGTCTCTCACTTGTGGCTCAGCAGAATGCAGCAGTATTTCTTTCACATGCTGACAATTTTTGACTGATAATTATTCCCCAAGTATGGAGAAAATGTTTTTCACTTTTGTTGCCCAAAAACCTTGCTTTCATCAATGTAAAAGGATCGATGCCAGCCAGAGCTGTAAACTTAGGAGAAACAACATATCTTGAACACATTCCACAGTGTTGTCCCAAGATAAACATATCCTCCATTAATGCCTTGCAGCCACACATTTCAGGGTGCAATTCTTTAGTAAAGGCTGTTTTTCCCCTCCTGAACATGCCAACCCTGGTTACCTGTCAGGTCCAGTGAAGCACAAACCTGGAACCAAAAGCTACTCCCATGCCTCCACGTGGCTCAGTTCGTGCTGCTGTTTACTCCACAGTACAGCTGTCTGGCAAGTGCAAAGGGCTGGTTTAGGACAAACATTGATAAAAATTAGCTCATCTCATCCTATTCAGCATTATCATTAACAGCTGGGGTGATGGAATAGGTTGTGCACTTAAACTGACAAATGAGAGCAGCCTGGAAAGTCTAATAGCATGCCGGCAGGTAGGAGCTAGAATTCAAAATTGCCTTAATGCAAATTAATTAATACTTTAAAATTAATAATGTGTAGCTTCTGTGATGCAAAGAGCAGTAGTTTTGAACTTCAGCTGTGATAACCAAACTTGCAAATAACAAATTCTTTAGAGAAAATCTTACACTGGAATTTTTAAATAGCATCTTTCTACGTGGCACGGAATCCCTCACTTCTATCCAGCATCAGAAAGATTGTATCAGTTGTATTATGTCCTGGGCACCACTCTTCAAAACAGATGAAGACAATATGGAAAGGGTTCAGAAGAGGACAGCAAGAACAATGAATGCTTGATGTAGAAAATATGGCCCCTTAAGAAAGATGGAAAGAATTGACGTGTATAACTAAGAGAAGATTGTGGGTGGAAAAGTGAGAAATACCTTCCTTTCAAAAGGAAGAGCAATAAGCAACTTCCAATACAACACAGGATGGGAAAAGGAGTTTAAATTATGTCAGGATAACACAGACATAAGAAAACAAAAAAAAAAGGAAATTCTAGTAAAAAACAATGATGGGAGCTCATAATTTCTCCAGTCATAGCTGATTCCTCATCAATGTAGAGAGAGACTCAATGAGTCCTCAAATTTTCCTTGATCACATCCTGCTGCAGCCACTTCTGCCCCCCATTGTTGAATCTACTTTCAGTACATGCTCTAACAAAGGAGCAAGACAGATGCTTGCATATACAGTTACCAGTATTCCATGAAATGGCAATGACAATACATTATAACAGTCCAGGTGGTGATCACTTCATTGTTTTCTCCTCTGTTTTGCCTTTTTTGCTAATATTTTTGTATGAATTGAGTAAAAATATTTGTAGTCTGCCATATTAGCAAACACATTACCTCTGTCTTAAAAGTAGATAATATTTGATATGCTTCTATTAAAAGAGAGAGCTAAACAAAACATCAGAAGCATTAATGTCAAGAAAGCACTTATAGAGGGTCATAAAATGTAACAGGCATTGAAAATAAACACTTTTAACACATTCTAAAAAATACAATATTGTCCAATGAAAGCTAAATATACACCAAATACATACTTGTGTATGCATGTATTTTATCTCAGCAACTGATAAGAATTCTCAGAAGACATTTTGCTGCAACTAGGCTATAAAGAATTAACTTTATCAGAAACACGTTATCTATTTGTCTCAGGAAATAGCTATGTAATTACGCTGGCTGCAGCATTATTTTTTAATTTAGCACCATAAGAACTGAACAGCACTTAAGACTGACTTCAAATAATAATTTGAGTGAAAAATTTGCATTATGTGTGAACACAATAAATGGTGACCACCTCTGTCAACAGGTGGTTTTCCTAACCTTTACTGTATTAAGTATTAGATAATGTGTGGTTTAAACAACCAGATAAATATACTCGGAGTGAATGGAAAGAGCAAGCTCCCTGTGACCAGTTTACAACCTGGAACCTGTTTGTCCAAGCCATTTGGGAAGGATCAACAAACATAAGATGGTTGGTCTTTGCCCCTTAGTGTTTGCTTAAAAATTAATATAAAACAACCATAAAAGAAAGAAATTTTTCAAAATCAATTTCTTATGTAAAACACAAGGGGACAACATAAGCCTTGTTCATTTAAAGTATTGCATAAGCATAACAACTCTTTGTAAGGCAGCAACACAATCTAACAAACCAAAAAAATAAGTTGAATCATTTGTGGTATAGAGAGCCAAGTAACTTAGAGTTTGTACTTCTGAATTCTATGTACATGAAAATATATAAAGATTGACATAATTTGTTTTATAAACTCAAGCAGCTTGGGCAAGAGGTGTTGTCTGGGTTCTGTGAATTACAGTGGTTTGCATTAATAGGAGTCAATGGATCTGCAGCGCTCGGAAACTGCTCAGCGGGGCATCACTTGGCCTCGTGTTACAAACAGATCTTAAAAACTGCTCAACACAAGTGCTGTGCAAAGCTTGCCCCAGCAGAGAGTCCCACCAGTGAGGCAACAGTGACAAATCAGGGAATTCCAAAAAGTACAGAATCTTGTCAGCTAGGAATAATTAAATGGAGTTCAGTGCTTTACCTTGTTGCCAGAAAATACACAGCCAGAAAATAGCAACCAACCAGTGAGGCAAGGAGTCAAGCTGATATACCTGGAAACCCAAGAACTCTGTAGGTAACCAACAGGACAATTACTAACAGAGGGAAAGAAACAAAGAGATCAGAAAGAGAATGTGAGGGAGATTTTTTCTTATTTTTTCCTAAAGCATTAATCAAGTACATCCCAGGTTTGAATCTTCTAGTATTTTTATTCACTTTTATTAGTTGTTCAGTTCTTGAAATAAACTTAAAATAAAAAAGCAGCCTCTGTACTTTTCCGTAAGGCCTTGATGGAATGACTGACCCTGCATGTATATTCACCCTTGCCTACAGGGTTAGTTCTTAGGAATAATAGCTCATTTTTGCTGAAATGTCCACAAGAACATGAAATCTGGAGCTTGCTATGAAGACAGCTATTCAAAGTGTGGATGAACAGCATCCTGTTCCTGGGGGGAACCTGGTGAGAGACATTTACTGCCCTCCAGACCAGGAAGGGGCTCCTTGTTTACTTCAAGAGAAGCTATTCAGTTCTGAATAGCACAGTATATTAGCAAAGATAATTGGCCTTTCTAAAACAAAAGGAAAATATATGAAATAAATTTGTAAGGTAATGCAATACACAAGTGCACTTGTATTACTATTAGCATAATAAGTAATGGAAATGTATATATATGTGTACATCTGATCCTGTAATCAAAATTATCTTCTCCTTCAGATTGCAGACTGTGTTAATAAAAGGCAAAACATAGCAACCCTGGCAGGTAAATTGCCCAGTCCCACGTGTCATCGAGAATCACCTCCCATTTAGTGTTCTATAAAAGCCATTACCTAGCAGTGGTCACAGTGGTAAGGCAGCTTGTTATCCATGAAATACCTCACTGAAATTAGCACGGCCTCATGGACCAGCTCAGGAGAGTCATCCAATTGGATGCCAAAGGTACGTGACTAGGCATATTAGAGTACTTTAACAAGAGCTTTTCTATTTGTCATTTGTCCAAAAGTAGCAATAATGTACCTTCTCAAGATAAAACAAAGAAGGGAGAGCTCAAAAAAGCTTCTAGAAAAAAATTGGTATGCTTAAGAAATTTAAAAAGTCTTTAGCTTTTGGTCCTCTGTGTATTTAGAAAAAAGCTAATACAGTTTTTACTAGGCAATTGTTAAATAGCATTTTCTAAAGAAATCTGGAAGTAGGGAAAGGATTCTTTGAGGCATTCAGATAGTAGTGCTAATGAAAGCAGTATTATTAGATAATCCTACATATTAAAAGCAAAACTGTTAATGTTTTTCTTAGGTGAAACATAATTTCTACTTACTACTATTTACTGTACTAGCTATGCACAAGAGCTGCAATACAATTTAGTTTCATGTTTGCTTAGATTCAAAGTTACACGGCTGCTGATTAAGGTAGGTAGTGTTTTATGATGGCACTGGACTTTTATATGGACATTGTCATGCCTAGCACATCACTTATAGGAGAAATAAACACTCACAGCACTATCCTTGGAGAAAACGTTCTGACTTGCCTGTGATCTCTTGTTGGAGTCCACAGGCAGCAGATGCAGACATGTTAGGAATGTACGTCTCCCTCTGCTCTTTTTTTTTCTTTTTCTGCCCACATGCTAGTGAGAGAGAAGCCAACAGCAAAACCAGAAATCTTCTCCATTGCAGCACAATGCACAAAACTACACATGGCTGAACAGACTTGTAGTGGGCTCCAGTAGCCACTAGAACCAGGAGAGAAACTTCTGAACAGTTTTGTAGCAGAAAACTGTCTGATGATAAAATGAGGTCATAGTAAATTACACAACATTGATCAAAGTTCTCACACAGCCCTTAAGAGAACAACATAAATTAAATTCTTTCCCTTCAGAAACATTTTGAAATCCAGAACCATCTGGGATTCCATTATCACAGTCCAGAGACTGTGGACCAAAGAAACACCCCCGAGTACTGATGTGGTCACAATGTGGCTCATGCGGCTCTGGCAGATGACTCTTACATCCCTTTGTTCCTTTGCCCAGCTGTAACAGCCTCGAGTGAGTCAATCATAAAAAGGCTACATTCCCTTCCTACCACACATGCAAACTATTAAACCTAACTTTTGGTTAAAAACAGAAGAAGGGAAGCATTTAATTGCTATTAAACAGCAATACTTATAAATAAGTATTAAGTTTAAGCAATACTTAAATAATACATTTTTAGATATTAATAACTGTCTCACAAACTTTCTTTGATTTACTGTTCTTATGAACTTAATGCCAAAATAAAGGAATGCATAGCAATCCATAAAGGAAGCACTTTGCAAAAAGAGTGATCCAGTTATGACAAGTACAAAAAAGGTCTCATGAAATTTCCCTTATTTGGGTATTTTGGGAGAGAAAATTATGTTTAAATCCATGTCCAAAAGATTATTCAACATTAAGCATAAGGATGTTGCTGCAGTTCCAGGTATTAACTACTTTCATCATTGTTATAGCCCTTAAACTTAGATTTTAAAATTGTTTGGCTTGGTTTATTTTAACATCAGTTTATAGAAAACATGGCACAAATGAAAACAAAACCCATCCCATTTCAAAGTTATGGAATCAGACAAGTATGAATCTATAAAAATGAGTTAAATGATTAGATATTCTTTTTAACCTGCAACCTTCCAAGTCTTATCCTGAAAATTTTAATAGTGAAAGAGTGAAATTCCCTTTCATATTATTCTGTATCATTAATTTTTAACCTTATTTGACAGAGCATGTGGAAGGACCAGTCCTTTATTGGGTTGTTACTGTAAAAACAAGATATTTAATTTTTCATGTAGGCTCACAGCAACCTATGGTTTTAGATCCCTGATGTATGTCAAAATTCAAACTTTCCCCCAGAAGTAGAACTCTTTTAAATTAAAGTGCTTAAACGTTTTTGGGCTTGAAACACTTCAAGACATTGTTTGTACTCAGGGCAGTAAACTATACTGAGCTCATCTCTTAGCACACAACTCTTCCATCCTCAGAAAAAAGTTCATTACTTAAAGATAGAATTTACAATTAAAGGGAAAATTTACATCTGCTTTTGATTATCAGAATTATATGGATTCCTTTTTTAAGTGATGGTTAAATGCTACTTTTTTTTCTTTTAATTTTAACTTTGTTCCATATTCAGGAATACTGGAAAAGATACGATTGTGTTTAATAAAGAAACTGCTGCCAAATTTGGAAGACAGAAGGAAATACCATGAGGAGTTTGCCTCATCCACGTCATTGCATGGTGTGCATAACATTGTCCACACGCAGAGGAAGGCTCGCAGAGCGCTGTGGCTGCTGATAGTCGCAGGCTGCCTTGCCATTGTTATTTGGCAGATCTGCAGCCGCTTCATCTACTACTTCAGCTGGCCAACCACAACTACAGTGGTGGTTCAGTACGTGGAAAACATCAAATTCCCCGCTGTGACTTTCTGCAACTTGAACAGGTAAAAATTAGGTTTGCTGTTTGCTCTTGCATCACAACCATCTTCATCTGAAAGCAGTCAGGTCCCACAGCTTGTTTGGACAAATCACATAAACCAAGGAAAATACGGCTATGGGAGGGGCATGTCTTCCATACCACCGCATGATATTCTTAAATGAAGATGAAAATATGAGAATCAAGAATGGGAGGTTGATTTTATAATCTTCCCCTTCCTTCAGATGACATGATTTTTAAGTTTCACAACCAAAGTTGGAATAGAAAAACTCACCTGGTGTTAGTGTTCTATGTATGGAGTGTTGTTTTTCAGTATAACTAATGGACAGCCATCAGACACATCCAAGTTAAAACTAAAAGACAAGATTAGCAAGTGATTTTAAATATAAATCTCATGCAAAGGTAAAAGTCCTAGGTAAAACAGATACTCTTTTTTCAGAGGCGCTCAGCCTTTACAACTCCAGCTGATGTCTGGGGTTTTTGCAGGAGGAAAGCATTTGGGTTGCTTGTAAATCTTGTATCTAAGCAAGAACTGCACTAGAGATTTCTACATTTGAAGACAGTGGCCAACATTCAGTGCAGCCACCTCAAAAATAATTTAATAAAATTGAGGCCTGATTTTTAGAGCGAATACATAAATTAGGAACAGTTTTAGAAACACAGAAAGTTTATCCACTTTTTTTCCCCTCAAAAAATAGTAAGTTTTCTTATTTTCTACCTTTTCCTGGCAGAATCAGCCAGAAGTCCAAGTCTCAAAGACCTGGAGTCGTTCTGCCTCCCCATGCCACCTTCCCATTACCTGCATAAAGCTTCCCTGCATTATCCCACACAGTGTGCACTGCAGGCAGAAGTCCCTCTGGTTGCAGGGAGCCGGCTGTTATAAACGTGTCTTGCTTCTTATAATGATAGCAGCAGCACACTGTAGGGAGTCAGCTACTGAGCATGGCATTTTTCCATCTAAGTAACAGTTTGGTGCCATATCCATCTGCCAGTCACACTGTGCTTATCCTCCCCTCATGGTTTTATTAACTGGGGTTTCTTCATTAGCAGGACAAAGAGGCACAGCACTCCCTCCGTCTTCATTTCTTGACTCAAATTCAGTTGTGGAGAGCTGATCCTACCAATTTTGCTTAAACTGGGGCATTAAGATCTATTACACAAATATGTTACATAAACACATTTCTAAAAAATGTATTTTAATACTTTTTAATACTTTTAAATACATTTTAAAAATGTCAATTCTAAATAACATGGCATTCTAGTTTCATTTGTGCTTATTCTCTCCTCAAGCTTATAACTCCTATAAAGCCTTACTTTACTTCAGTAAAGAACTTCAATGTTGTAGATAAGGAAAGCACCACCAAAGTCTCATCATGTATTTGAGACTTTTCAAGTGGATTCAAGGAGTAAAAATTACCTTTGATTTAAAACACCATGCCATCAGCTCATGGGAAGATACACTGTCTACAGTGAGGTGTAGTGCCTTAGTAAAGCAATTACATGAGACTGCTGCAGATGTGCTTAGAATTCAATTTTCCAAATTAAGGAAGACAGCTTTTTTTTTGAAAGGGACAGCTCCTCCCAGCTAGTTTCCCACATGTAAACGCAATTGTTCAGCTTGTCATCAGCTCTACAAATTTGGTTGTTGGCTTATGTGAATGGTTCAGCTACTCAAGGGATTTGGTTTTTAATGTTTAATAAACAACCACACACAATAGAAATGTTTCCTATATGACTGACCAGAATAACCATGGGAAGCTGTCTATTTTCTGTTTCCAGATATGGAAGATACATTCCTAGAGATAGAGACCATATTGTTTATTTGTGCTGTAGAGATCAAACTGCAACCCAGAGGGCAAGATTCACTTATAGTTTGTGAGCAGAGAGCAAATTGTGTCACAGTTTTGTCAAGAGCAGCCTTGAGATACGTCCTATAACTACAGAATATCAAGCAATTTTTTCTCCTTCTCACTGACAGGTTTCAAGCTCATGCAGTGAGCAACATGAAAGTAATTTTTTTAATTTGGAACATTGTATCTTCAATTCTCCAAAAATTTGCTGTGGAAGATAAATATTCCCAGGAGTTAAATGATTTCCTTTTTGGGAACCAGAACTTCAGCATCAAAGATTTTACAAGGAAAAATGGGTTTTATCTGAACAGCAGCACATTGCTAGAATGTGATTTTTTTGGAAAGCCATGTTACCCACAGGTAAATATATTTATTTTATTAAAACAGTAGCATGGAGAGGAAGGGGATATATTCCTATTCTCAAGACATTTAGTTTTTGCCAGCTGCTCCTCTATGTTCCTTTAGTCAGACAATAGAGAACAACAGTCCTGCTCTAAATTACCCTGAGGGTCTCAGTTCTCCCGCTGACTACAGAGGCAACCTGCTGGACTCTCTGAGCTGTGAGATGGGATTTCAGTTTAAATTGCTCTCTGCCTAATGCCACTTCTGCACAGACAGCAGCCTTTGAAAGCTGTCATACCTCCAGGATGTATCTAACAGCCCTTTCCAAGAGTGACCTATAATGAAGGACAGATGGATCGAAGTTTTTTGCATGATGTGATTCTGTAGTTTTGCTCTTGAGGTCAAGAATACAGACAGCCAGAGTAACTGGCTATATGCAGAGTCCACAGGAATTTTAAATACTGAAATTAAAGTAGCCCATCTTCCGGAATTTGGGACAACAGCCAAAAAATATGGTGATGACATTTTTATTTCAATTCTTCTATAAAGAAATTCCCTTAATTGAACTTAAACAGAAAATGTGAACGAAGAAGTCAGGTCTATGTCCTTCCAGTTTAATTTAACCTTTAGATATGCTATAGTTTCTAAAATTAGGCATCATTAGAGACTTCTCTTAACTGGAAGACAATAGTGCTAAGAACTAAAACTAAAGCTTAATGAGTTACAGCCATATTAAATTATGAGGTGCTTTTGGGAAAAAATGCAAATATTGTACTTTCATATGTAATATGACATTTAGTTTTGAAAAAGTCTTCACTAAGCAGATAATGGAAAAAAGTTTAAAACTTATTTTTTAATATATTATTTCTAGATAATGTAACAGGTATAGAAATAACACAGAACCTCATTAAGTTATTCTGAGCAACTCATAAGTATTAATAAACAATGTGAATTTTTTCTTTAAATTTCATTTCCTATAGAAAGGGCTGAAATACTTTTGAATATTTCATCAATTACCACTTTTCTGATTGTAATATTGAGCACTTTGGAGGAAAAAATAAAACAAAATAGCCCAACAACCCCAGAAGTCCCTCTCTTGGATTGTAATTAACTAAGTAAACTGCAAGTGTTCTTTCTTTCATTTCACTCTTCCCTATTTTCCTTTATTGAAGGATTTTGAACAGGTTTTCACTGAATATGGAAACTGCTTTACTTTTAATCACAATGATCTTTCAGCAAGAAGAGTGAGTTTGTCTGGAAGAGGCTTACATTTGCTTTTTGATGTCCAGCAGGTACAACTATCCTAAGGATTATAAGCAATGAATCATGTACTAACTTATAAATTAGTAGAGGGTTTTTTTTTGTTTGTTTTGGGATTTTTGTTTGATTGAGTTTACACAGACCTCCAGAATTTCATGCACTAAATTCAAAATCAAGACTATTTCCAAGTGAGATGGTGTTTTAAAGGAAAGACCCAAGTAGAGATTTTAAAAGACAGAATTATTATTGACTCTGTCCCCAGCTAAGGGGAAAAAGGTCGTGAGCAAGCATATATGTGCACTGTTCACCCACAACTGAAACACGTCATCAGAAAAGCAATTTAATTTTCTACAAGCTGTTCATTTTAATAAAAGGCCCAGTAGGGAAGGTCAGCTGGTGCCAGTTTCTAAGTAGCACCAAATTTTAGTTACAGCAGCTGCAGCAGCACAGTGACAGCCAGGACCTTGTCTTTGCACTGTAAATTGTTTCTGACATTAGAATTGCCTTTGACCAACAAAAAGCAGAAAACAGGGAATATCACCTTGCGAGAACAGGGAAGAAAGCTACCAGACTGATAAATAACTTAGAAGTTGGCTTTTGTTCTCTAGGAGTTATGAGTCAGGAGTGAAAGGTCCTGAAGAGATAATGGAAAGTTTGCTGAAATGTGATGGGTAGAAGCAAGTGAAACAAACAAATCTCCAAGTTATGTGCAAATGCTCATCTATGACTTCTTGTATTTAAAATTAGGGGATGCCGAAAAGAATAAAAAGGTTTGAAGTTCATAGCAGCTCGAAGGAAACCCACAGATGTAATGAACAGAGGAAATTCAAGTCAGTTTGTTTCTATACTTTCCTGTAAATTGTCAAAAATGTTACTAAATAGCACAGTACCAAAAGAAATATAGCTAAAGGTTCAGATGATAAGCAAAGCCAATTCTTTTTGTATCAGGACAAATTCACCGACGAACCTACTCTTGGTTACACTGATGCTGGAATAACTTTTGTTATCCATTCACCCCAAGAGCTTCCACGTTTTGATGGTTTAGGTTTACTGACACCAGTGGGGATGCACGCACAGGTCGCAATCCGTCAGCTGAAGGTGAGGTCTTTGCCCATGAACTGGGAGTAGTGTTTTTTACTCTAATTCTCTTCTGAAGCACTGACAATGAATTAGACATTTTGGAATGTAAAATATTTATTATGCCTCAGTGACTGCAAAAAATAACATTTCCTCCAGACACAAATGAAATTACTGTTGTTTGGGGGAGGATATCACTGGTTTTCCTAATTTGTCTCTATCAAAGCCAGCCCTTCTATCCTGTAACTTGACAGCCTCATTGACAGATAATAATAAAAGGACACCACAGAATTTCCCTATCAACACATTCTGCTACCATTAAGGGTGTCTCACATTCCTAGCAGAATCGAAGCAGAGTACCACTTTGCACCAAGCTGTCTGATCAGGCCCTGCTTTTCCTGTGAGAGAAGGGAGATGAATTTTTAATCCCAAGAGCATAAACTGTAATTGCCTCTAATTGAATCACAATGTTACAGCTTATGTCTTCAACAGGCTTCCTGCAGCACTTTAAAATGTGAAAAAGCAATACCTACATTTTAAAAAAGACCCCCAAAAATGATATCTTTTGTTATTATTACCCTACAGTCAATTATCCAAGAATACCCATGGGGAGAGTGCAAGCCTGATATAAAGCTTCAGTACCACAAGATTTATAGTACTAACGGATGTTTGCTGGAATGCAAAGCCCGGTACATACAGGACTGGTGTGGCTGTTTGCCATTCATTCTTCCAGGTATTTCTCAGGAGTATCATCTTACCACACACTGATCATCTTCTTGGAAGACACCACATGTTACTGAATAGCTAAGGAGATAGAGCACATTAACTGAGGGAAATCTCCAGCTGAGATTAATTAAAATTCCGATGAAATAAGCAAGATATTTGGTCAAGCCTAGACCTAGCATCTGGGTCATTGTTCTTAGGATACAGTCCAAAAAATAGAAAGAAACAATTATGCCTCAGGAGTGTGAGACAGATCTGCAGTCTTCAGATTTCCTAAGGAGCTGGGGCTAAATCCATAAGAAGGCTTATATTTTCACACATAATCCAGACAACTTTGCAGGCAGGTGTTCAGCAACCACAGCAGAAGAGCTTGCTTGAAGACAGAATCTGAGGACTCCTACATGAGCCATGGAAAGAGTCTGGCAGCAGCAAAGGCTCTACAAAAGCCAAAAAGCTGTATGGAGACTTCCAACCAGCCTCAAGTGTGGAGCATCATGTGCATTCTGTAATACTCCCCTAAAGTATCCAGGCTTCTTAATCACTCTAAAAGTGTAAAGCAGTAACAGCTCTTTACACTCTCACACCTTTTCAGCTTTAAATGTAACGACAATACTGTCACCTAAAGCAAGAGTTGGAACCCAAATCTCTGCTCTGGCACCTCTTTTTTCACAGATGGTGGGCAAGAAAGCCACTAGATCACAAGCAAAGCCACAAGAAGGCCTGCACTTTCTGACCCATTGTATTTTTCAAATATGCTCAAGCAAGGCAGAATGCTCTTAGTAAAGTAGACCCATTATTGTGTAATCTCTAGCCTGTTTGTTTGAGAACCCCTGGGAAAGGAGGTTGGCAGTCTTCTGCAAACTGTCTTGGAAAAGGGGCTGCCAAGGCAATTAAGGATCTCCCATGCCTGGGGTGACAACTTTATACAACTTAATACAAGGACAGTCAGATAAAGGAGAGCAATGCCTCCTGGCACTGTGTGGTAAACTGCCACACAACATTTCCATGTGAGGAAAAAAAAATTTAAAATGGGGTGAAACTGAGGCCATCTGAAATCTGAAAATGTTTCTCTAGTTCAGCATACTATCTTATTACCTAAGTCTCCAAAAAACTCCTGCATGAAGTTCAGAATTCCTGCAGAAACACATGGGATGTGATCACATATCAAATCTACCTTACTTCAGGTTTTTTTTTTTCATTTCCACTAGGAAAAGCAGAAATTCCTGTCTTTAGCAAGCTAACGCAAAGAGTGAGCCACAAACTTAAAGACAGGTCAGGCTGGTACACATAAGGAAGGTGTTTGCTCCAACAGCAGCCTTCTGGCTCGGTCTGTTGTCTTCACTCTGTATCCCACCTGGTGTTGGCAACTGCACTGTGCCAAACTGAATTGATTTCTCAGTTGTGTAATCATTAACGTGAAGTGGTGAGCAGGCTTTGATGACATTACATTTCAGTTTAGTGCAAATAGAGCTAAGGGTTAGATGGTTAATTGAGGCTCCTAAACATTTTTATTTATTTTTAGGAAATGGAACAGAATGTGACTTGCTGAAATTTTACAAATGTGTTTATCCAGCCGTCTGTAAGTAATAACTTCATATTCATGCTTTCTAAGCAATTCCAAATAGTAGAAAATATCTATCAATTAAACCAAAATAATGAAACTACTCTGACATGGAGTGCATCCAAGTTCATTTAATATTCTGAAAAAAGAGACCAGACAGAGCATGATATATATGTCCATTAAAAAACAGACCACACCAAAAATACTCAAAAATAAGTGTGTGTGTGTGTGTGTGTGTGTGTGTGTGAGTGTATATATACATATGTATATATGTATATATTAAAAAACTAATAGAAGAATTGATTTTAGCAATCAGAAATTGTTTTAAATGGAAGAGCATCCAACTAATCTGTTTTCAATCAATAAGCCTCTGGCTAGCATTTTCACATCTTCATGGTATCCTTCTAGAACCAATGTTGTATTCTTTGTGCAAGAAGAGTGAGCAGTACAGTAATACCAGGTTTGTTAACTGGTAAAAACATAAATCACTGGACTTCAAGGTTTTATCTTTTTAAAGATAAATTTTGAAAGCACTCCAAATGCAATTCTTTTCCAAAAACAAATAATCTGCACACAGTGGGTATGAAATTTGTAAGTCACCATAATGGACTGGAAAATACTTAAAATGGTAATCTGAGAAGTAACCCTTCATGGACTTCAGAAAACTTTCTATTTTAATTGCTTTGGTTTCTATTGTGTAATGCGACTCTCTCTGAGTGATTAGTAGACTCAGAATTTGGTGTGGAGACTGTTTTAATAAGGTGCATGCAACATTCAGGCCGGATCTACTACTGTGAACATTTACTTTTTTTTTTTCCTGTAGCTGTTTTGAAGTGGATTCCACTAAGTTCACACTCCTATATTACCATGATCTTTAAAAGCCTGCCATGAGGGAAGATGTATATTATTTTAATAAATATTCAGTGAATTAATTTCAAAGAAACCACAGAGCAATAAGCAAAAATGACTCCACATTCCTCTGAAGGATAGACAGGATTCAGAGCTAGATCCCAGAAGGTTTGTAGATATGTGGTCCCCAGCATATCATTTAGGGGCTGATTCTCCTTTGATAGTGTAGGAGAGGTAAGACATCTGATAACTCTTATCCAGTATCTGCAGGACCTACTAAGAGCATTATTTTAGGAGCTCTAAAGGCTGCCTCTCCAGAATAAAATTGTAAACCCGAGCATCTCTGGAGAGTATTTTAAATCATCACCTAACGGGTTATCTCCTCTTCTGTGCTTTGCAGAAGTGAGAAGCACACACAAGCAGAGCAAACAGACACAACCTCTGCCACCCCACAAACAGGACAAATAGAGCATCACATGCGGGAGACTACAGTACTCATCTCACAATGATGGCTTATGATTTAGGAAACATTTATGCTTCACAGTTGTTCATCCACATTGTTTTTCTCTAGCTTTCCCAAGCCTCTGTAATTATTATTTTCTGTAATTCTTTCTGTAATTCCTTGTTAGACGAATGGTTCCCCACTTTCATGAGCAGCCACACCTGCACAATGTTATGACTTCTCTTATTTGAAGAGACACAGCTTTCCATAAGCCTTCTTAGCTGTCTTAAGCCCAATTATGAAATGGCAAGCAGGGGTTAAGGTAAAGTGAACTTAGCTTACCAAGATTTTTGTAATTATCAGATGATAACAAACTACTATTGGAATTGCTCTGGAAGCTGTTTCTGTGCACTGAAATGAGCTGGGAAGGCACTAAGGCATGAAGATCAAGGATACACACCTAAGTATTTAATTAGAAAGCTAGCAAATAACATAGCAAGTCTTCTGTTGTCTTTTTGTTTAACTGTGGATGTGAAATAATAAGCACATTAAAGCTCCAATGAAGGCAGAAGGACTTAGAGGTGCTGTATTTCTTTGGAAAAAGTGAGAAAAATATCTCAACCCTTACTTTTGTGCATCAGTTTCCCAAATGACAGTTGCAAATACTTATTTGATCCTTCAAAACTGATAAGTATCCACTTTTCTTGGGATAATTAATACAGACATTTATCAAAGACAGTTAAAAGTAATTTAGTTAAGTTTTTAAACTATGTGCTGTTTTAGAAATATTATATAAATTATTTATTCCAAAATTTCAGATGAGATAGAGATAAAAGGACTATGTACAGCAGGAACACACAATTCTACTTGTCCTGTCCCATGTGAAGAAACAGATTATCCTACCACTGTCACCTATTCAAACCTTGGAGGAGAAAAAACCATAAAATATTTTTCTACTAAACTGAAGAGAAGCCCAGAATACATCAGGTAATCTTGCTTAACACCTTGTCCAAGAAATTCTCAATTCCTTTTAACCATGCTAGCAGAGCATATGATGAAAATATTACCTTAAAAAGATACTTTATGTGTGGTATTATTATCATTGTCTTTGAGATAACATAAACTCAAGGACAAAACTGGTTAAGATTTATACTAATTCATATCTATATTGATGTATGTATGTATGTATTATTCACATAGATACATATATATATATATATATGTATACAATACACTCAGATACACCTAAGACTGGATAACAAAGAATAGATAATGCAATTACAAAGTAATATTCTCAATTACCTTCTCTGTCACTAATCTCTTATAAGAAAGTTTTTTGATCACTGTTTCAATTAGGAATAAAAAAAAGCAAGGTTATCAAATCTATTCACAATAGATTCAGTAGAAAAGATAAATCTTCACAATTCCACAAATTAAGGCAATGAACACAAACAGATGCTATATAAACTTTTTCTCCTATTCCAAAAAGAAGATTTGTAAGTACTGAACACTGGGTTTTATTGTAGCAGCAATGCCACAGATTTAATATTTTCTACTGTTAGTAGAATTCCTTAACATCATTTACATTAAAAAAGTTATTTAGAAGATCTTTGGTACCTCATTAATTCTCATGAGGTAGCAGAAGAGCAAAACAGGATGGTTGTGTGTGATTAAAAGCGTTACAAAGAAAAAGGAGGTAGTTCTCCACCCAACAGAAGATACCTTGTAGCACGAAAACATCTGAGCAGTACTGACTTTATCTTTTATACAGGAAAAGGTGACAGGGCTTACATTATGCATACAGCTGTGTTGCTCAGTATGTTGTACTGTACTGTACTATACTGACCTAACCTGCATACTTTTTTAAATTTAGAGATGCCATGTGTCCTTATGCTTTAATAGATCATACATGCCTTACTGTTATGGTATAACAAACTGATGGCAGACTTCCTCGCAAACACAAGAATTATATATAAAAAAACTGAATTATTTCCAGACTTTTTCTGCTAGAAAGATATGATATAGTTGTCAAAGGAAATTTAATACAGTTTCATACACTGAATTGCCTCTTACTCATAGCCAGAGATATCAGCAGTACAAATGAGTATTAAGGATGGCACTGCGTGAACTCACAGTATATACAACATCAAAGTATGTTTATAAACAACTATAGAAAATTTGGTTCATGAAATATCTATGAGTTGTTTATTATCTCAGTGACTTTGGTTTTATCACTTTTGAAGCCATCAGTCTGCAAATGTTTGCATAACTTTATACATGCACAGGAACTATACAAATCATATAATGGTTGGGTTGGATGGGACCTGTGATGGTCAACTAGTCCAACTCCCCTGCAATGAGCAGGGACATCATCATCATCCACATCAGGTTGCTCAGAGCCCAGTCCAAGCCGACCTTGAATGTTTCCAGGCCTGGGTCATTCGCCACCTCTCAAGGCAACCTGCTCCAGTGTTTCACCACCCTTGCTGTAAAAAATGCCTTATAACTAGCCTGAATCTACCCTCTCTTAGTTTACAACCATTACCTCTTGTTCTTTATCTACAGGCCCTATTAAAAAGTCTGTTCCAAATGAGCATTATGCAAATTAAACCTGTTGTTATATGCAAACTATATTAATCCCTTGAGGACATTTTATCTTTGTTGATTATTTTATTGTCTGTAAACATCATGCGCAACTCAGTAATTATTCAATTAAGCAAGGGAACATACAGGACATTCTCCTGTTACCAGGCCTTAACCAATAGGAATCCTGCCAACACATTAATGAGTACACATTTCAAACTATAAAACATAGAGATGTATTTATTTCTGAAGATGTATGGAGGAGAAAGTTAAATATTTATTGGATAGTTCTGCTAGCAAATCCATTACAAGGGCAGGAGCCTTACTAACAGAATCTAGAATAAGATTATTTTTATACATTGGTGCTACCTGAGTTTTAGAATTAGCACCCAAAGAGATAGAAGGGATGATTTCGTATAGAAAATACTCAATTTTCATTAATATTGTTAATTAATCATTGTCACTGTCAAACAAAAAAACCCGTAGCTGTTAACAATCATAGAATTGTTTGAGTTGGAAGGGACCTTAATGATCATGTGGTTCCAATCCCTATGGGCAGGGGTACCACCCTCTACATCAGATTACTCAAAGCCCCATGCTACCTGGCCTTGCACCTAGGGATGGGGCATCCACAACTTCTCTGGACAATCTGTTCCAGTGCCTTACCATCCTCTCACAGTAAAAAGACTTTTTCCCAGTATCTAATCTGAACCTACCCTGTTTCAGCTGAAAGCCATTTCCCCTTGTCCTATCCCTATATGTCCCTGTAAAAAGTCACTTTCCACGTTTTTGTAGGCCCCCTTTAGGTACTGGAAGGCTGCTATAAATTCTCTCCAGAGGCTTCTCTACTCCAGGCTGAACAGCCACAAGTGTCTCAGCCTGTCCTCATGGGTGAGGTGCTCCAGCCCACTGATCATCTTCATAGTCTCCTCTGGACTCTCTCTACATCCTTTTTATGATGGGAGCCCCAGAGCCGGACAAAACACTCCAGGTGTTCTGTTCTGCCCCTTGAGTTGTTCCACTCTTGTGGGCCTTCCCTCAAACTTATAGTCACTTTTCCTTCTATGCAGTCTGGGCAGACTCTGAGGGCTGCAGATGCACATTACTGGTTTGTGTTGAGCTTCTCCTCAGTGAACACCACAAGTCCCTCCACTTAGGGCTGCTCTCGTTCTAGTCTCTGCTCAACCTGGTTTTGTGCTTGCCCTGACCCAGGTTCAGTACTCAGCACCTGTTTTCGTTGGACTACGTGAGGTTCGCACAGGCTCACCTCTCAAGCCTGTCCAGGTCCCTCTGGATGGCATCCCTTCCCTCCTGCATGCCACTCACACCACACAGCTTGGTGTCATCGACAAACTTGCTGAAGGAGCCCTCAGTGCCGCTGTCCATGCCACTAAACAAGATGTTAAACAGTGCTGGTCAAAATACTCTACTTGGACACTGAGCTACTGACATTATGTGTGCAATCAGTTTTTGTGTCCGTTTTCTTCCAAACACATTATTTTTATATTCAATTTAGGATATAGGCAGAGCCTTTCTATAGACAAGATACCATAAAGAGAAGCTCTTTACTCAATCATCACACAGATCTTGCTCCAACTGAGATTTACCTACTTCCACTTTTGCAGCAGACAAGGTTCTAATTAGGTAAGTGAGGCTACTAGCAGGAGGTAGAATTGAACATCCAAGTTTAGGACAAGCACTGCTCTGCATGAACAGGCCAATTGAAATAAGCACAATTAAATATGCAGTTGCACATCATCAAGAGTGGTAGGCTACACTTTGCTTGACATTTCCACTCAAGTTTCTCTCAGTGACCCTTAAAAAGTATGAGTCTATCCCACAATACAGAAATAGAGCTACTTTTTCAACACAGAATGAAGATCTACTCCTGCTAAACTGCTGTTGTTATTAGGACTTTGGGCCTTGTCCTGCTGTCATGTTATCATTTTGATAATGCTGATTTAATATTTCATTAAAGGACACCATCCTTCTCCCTTAACTCAGACCATGCTGACAGATGTTAGTAAAAATGAACAGCACTCCTGACTGTCTATCAACTCTGTGTATTTGTCATTAGGCAGAACCTTGTGCGTATTGAGATTAAATATCATGATCTGAGCTACAAAATAACACAGCAGCAGAAGGCCTTGACTATCTCTGAGTTGCTTGGTAAGTGAATGCTTAATATTTATTATTGATTAATAATTAATCTAAAAATAGTATTTTTTTAAAAAACACCAGACAACAAAATACCCCCATTTTTTTAATTCTCTCACCTCCTGAATAAAAAACTGTGTGGGCTTCTGAACAAGAAGCCATAATTTTTATACTGTAATAGTAATAATCCATCTGTCTCATTGTCATTTTTGATACTGTCTCCTGTCATTCCATTAAAGAAGCTGAGGTATGGACAGCAGCTGAGAGTAAGAAGAATTAAGTTTGGCACTAGCTTATGGTTCTATCACAGTCTTGGGGATTTGGAGAGGAGAGAGAACATGGGGATGAGAAGCAAGGGAACAGCTAAAAAGGCATAGAAGTAATAAATATTTTAAGCATCTGTTTCACAGTAGGATGTCTCGTGTTGTACTTGCTTCACTTAGAATTTTCAAAAACACATTAGTCTTCTTCGGTAAACCTTCTTAAGAATATTAATTCTGTTTTCTTAAAGTGATGGATTATGCATACTGAATTTATTTAACACTTGAGCCTGGCAGGATTTTGTTTGCTTGCTAGACTAAACCAGATGCTTTGGATGACATATGTTTATTTCCTTCTATTACAGCCGATGTAGGTGGCCAGCTTGGATTGTTTTGTGGTGCCAGTATGATTACAATCATAGAACTGCTAGAGTATATATTTACTAACTTCTGTTGGATGTGCATCTTTCTTCTTTTGAAAGCTCCTGAAATGCCTCAATGGAACAATCCATCCCACAACCAACTAACACATAAGGAAAAAAAGAGAGGAATACAGGAATGTTAGTGGCTTGTAGAAGTCTGGAACTAACTGGTTTTCCAAATTCCCTTTCTTTTTAAGATACAAAGGAGATAGTAATATTTTACATTGCTCCCTTCTTTGCACTCTGTATCCTCCCTTCTTTCCCCTAAAACTATTTAACTGTACTAAGTAACTTTAAACAGTCCATTTCACAAAGTCTCACTTTCCTTCTCATATAAAGGAAAAGTGTAATCTTTAACTTCTATTTTAATAAATAAACTTTTTTTTTAAAATGGCATAGCAAGTGATGCTGACATATGATACAATTTAGCATTCCTGACCCAGTTTTTATCTTCTGTGTTTTGAATGTTGACAAGTAATACACATGCCAAATTATCTCACAGAAATTTCTTGACTACCATAAATATGGAGCATTGCTATTCTTAAAATGCAGGTTCCTTATTAACAACTCTTCTAGTAGGTTATCATTGTAACATATTCCAGTGAAGAATATGGCAGCTTCACCTAGAACAATCAGGAATGTGACTAACAGCAATAAAATTTTCAGTACTATCTCTGTGAAACTCATAAAAAAATCTGATTAGTCTGCCCGCTATAGAAAATCACAAGGCATCCAAGTGGATGGCAAGTGGGCAAACATGGGTCAAGTTCAACATTTAATGTCATGAAAGATGAAAGTAAAGGCTGAAGGCTTCATCTAAGTCTTACTAAATATAAGTCAGTATAAGAATTTTGTGGCTTTGGTGCTGATTCAGGCTTCCTGAACATTTATTTCTTTAAAAGTGTTCAGAAAAGCTTCTGTGATTTCCTGCATCTGTTTGGGCCTAGAGCAGTAATGGTTTAGTCTTACGTTTTTTTAAGACAGCAGTGATTAAATAAAGCAGTAAGTGTATTTACTGAAGAGCCAAGTCCTTAATGCCAGATATAAAGTAATGAAAATGCTACCATTTGGCCATCATTGGCAACGGCTTCCCTTCAACACAAGCCCTAGGATCTGCAATTCAGGAAACACAGGAAATGTTTTTGCTTCCTAGAAAGAGATGCCTTGATTTTTGTCCTCTGACCTTAAGCATAACTCAAAATATTATTTTTCTCAATTCTTTTTCATTGGTCACTACACTTCTGCTGGGTCTTTTCCCCCTCATTATTACCAAGCACAGGCACATTTGGCTCAGCAGTCCTATAAAAAGGTCATTCTAACCCTACTGTCCAAGGCATGTATTAAACACAGAGGAAGAATGGAAACAACAGAGCAAACATACTGCAGTATTTCTCTAAAGACCTCTCCCACCCTCAAAAACTTACTAACTGTGGAATTCTTAAGCCAAAAGAAATTATAGGTTTGGAAGTAGGAACCAGGTATTATCTGACTTCTGGATAAAAAGAAAAGCAGGGTAAAGTTTAAACATAGTAATCTAGCACACCCTGTATTTCAGAGATCAGTGTTTTGTAGCTATCAATCACAACAATTTGTTTTGTTTGCTTCTACTAATAAGGGCTAAATTAGAACTAAGAACATTAGTATTGTAAGGACTAAACAAAACGAAACTGGTATTGTTTCAGTCCAAAGGTTCAAGTGAAATGAAGCACAGAGCATGCTAAAAAATCAGCCAAAAAAAGCAACAGTCCTCAGAAAGAGAAGGTACTGCAACCTTTGCTTTGTTTAATAAGACTAAAATGACTTTTGCTTACTCCACTGACTTTGGACAAGGACAGCTGAATTCATGGCTTGGTTACAGATTCTTTTAACATACGTGGCAGAAGGAGCTCTGAAGAAAGCACAAAGACTTGCTTTGCCCAAGGTCAAGTGACAGATTCAGATTGGTTTTTTCAGCAATGGTTTGTGATAAGATTATATAAAGCAATTGATTCCCCAGCACAGCTAAATTTAGCAAGTGTGCTGTGCAGCAGAGCAGAAGTAAGGGTGCTTTTGTTTTGATGTATGACTACTCTATTATTGCAATAGAATTTTAAAAAGTGTTAAAGAAATGTCTGGGTTTTCTGGATGGGTGACAATGTCTTATCTACAAGGACAGCAGAAGCAAGTATTTTAACAGTTTGAACAGATCACCTTCTAGTTTAGCATTATTTTTCTGCTTATTTATTCAGTTTTCCTTTTCACAAGTGCACATCCATGCTCCAAGTAAACATACTGGCAAGATTTTCCCATAGCAATTGATTCTAAAATGGCAGTCCTAACAATGAAATTAGTTTACATGACTGGGAAAGCCCCCTTGGGCTCCTCCCAAGTCCTCGTTTGATGTGCAAAAAGAGACGCAAAATAAAATTTTGTAAAAAAAAAATTAAAACTATATTTTTAAATGCATTCTGCAGAGGTCATTAAACTTTATTTAATGCTGTAAGAATCTCACACTGTTGCATGTTCTCTGAAGAACAGAGAGAGGCAATTTAGTTACATGAATAACTACCTGTGTTTGGGAGCTCTGGACTTTTTATAGACTATTGTTGCATTCCCTTATAAAATTTTATAAGTATTTTTCATAGAGTATTATTTCATTCCCTTATACACAGTATTTATTTTCAACTCCTGGGCAGCTGTCAGAGTAGTACAAGGAAGACTTAATAAACTACCAGAGAACTTGCCATGAGAGACTGGGGTGGGGGAAGGTTGGAGATAGCTAAAGACACAAATCACACCTTTTGACAAGCTTCTTTAGCTCATTTCCCTTATTCTAACTGTCCCACAAGCCTACTATTGCAATGGACATGGCAGACATATCGAAAGGAGTGCCAGAAAGTAAGGAATTATTCAAGAAGAAATTGCATTTTTTTTTTCCCAAAAAATTCAGGAAACAGGTCTGGCACTTGCTTATCTAGCAAAGCAAAATGTAGAATGTACAGAACGGCCTGTATTTGGATTTGGAGCAGACTTTCATGGAGATGAATTCACTGCAACGTTTCACCAGTAGATGCCCCACTTACCTTAGGCTGCTGTTCACAAGGCTTCTCTTGCACAGTTGATTTCTCAGCACCTATTATAGAATTTCTCAGTGAAACTGAAGTCATATTGTTTCCCTCTGGTTGATGATGTATCAGCTGGGGAAATATTTCAAAGAAGCTGCTTGCAAATCTGCCATTATTTAGATTGAACTAAGAGACATCATCTTTGCAGCACTATGCTTAGATTGATTTCTGAGGAAAACAAGCAAACAAAAGTATACAGCCATCCCCGCTCTGCATCAAAATCAGCTGATCAAAATCAAGATCAAAGCATTTCTTAAGGAGCTTGTACAAGCCAGCTGATCTAATGTTGCTTAAGAAAGTGGTTAAGGTAAAATAATTATCCTCACTAACTCCTTAAACTGAAACTACACGGGGGGGAAAACCAGTATTTCCCTATATAGTCACTCAAGTTTGAAGGTAGCTAGCTGTGCCTACGCCCTAGCCCAAATACAAGTGTTTGCATGGTGTGTGAATCTGGCGCTGAAAAAACTTCAGAAAAGAACTCTTCCTTACCTGAGCTCATGGCAGCATGAAACAGCCAAGTTTCTTACAAATAAACATTGTCTCCTACTTGCTCAGTATTTTGGAAATCCAAACATCATCATGCAATTCTAAAAACTCCCAGACCAACATAAACCATAGTGTTTCACTCACACTGTCTCTTGAAGTATGAAGTGTTTCCAGAACTTCATAATTCTGTACACAGAAGTGAATTTCCCTTATTAGGCTATAAACATAAGTACATCTTGTCATATTAACTGTATCCAGAGTTAAACACATTTTTGTGTTGGCAGTTGGTGTGTTTAATAAACTCAGGATACAGGAAATATCTCCAACTTCATACCATATTAATTACTGAGTGCAACGTTGAAACATGACAGGGTTATAAATGATAAATTCTGTATGGTGAGGATAGTGCTGAGATCTAGGGTTAGCATCACATCTTGTTCATGCTGTTTATGGCCATCCTGCACCATTAACCCTCTTGCACTCTGTCCCTTTATCCACTAGGAGATGCTCACCTCTGCTGACTCCTCACTAAAAGCAGGCACCACAAGAAGGAAAATTTCTTTAGAACACAAAAACTTCCAAATGGCTCTTTCCACTACACACACAATTAATGCTTAAACAGGGAATCCCCACCTGTCTCTTGTCTCAGGACAGAAATGCCCAAGGTGGTGGGGTTTTTGGTTTGATTATTTTTTAGCATCTTCTGGGGTCAGGACTTCCACAGAACTAGGAGAGAGAGGTTCACATACGTAGCTATTCTTTCCCAAGTGAAATACTAAACCACTTCTATCTCCAGAGAAGCATGTCATTTTGCAACAGGAAGCCCGGTTAAGTGCATATCTAGTTTTGCCTTGCTAATTCTTGGGGGTTACTTTCAAAGAAACAACCCTGAGCCTTAGAAATTTTAGTAACACTTCCAGTACACTTCAAGATTCTTAATGGAAAGGATGGTACTCCTCGTTGTAATTGCTAGTAGTTCTGCCTACTTTGTGACACTTTCAAAGCCACTCTAAGTTTAGCCAGACATTTTGAGTTAAAGAGATGAACACCAAATAAACATAGGTTGTGTCCCCCGTGGGTCTCAATCTGAGCGCAGCACTGACTTCCCTATCTACTTCTACCTATTTAGAGATTTGGTAAATAGGTGTGCAAGGCAAGATTAATGATTACACATTTGACCATTCCTGATGTATCCCTCACATATTGTGAATCAGCTGAAGATTAGAAATAGGAACAGTTACAACAAGGAATGCTTTTGTGCATAAGCTGTAAAAAACGTGGGTTTGTCAGGGCTGCACACATACCACAGAACATGCGAAACCAGTTCATTAAAAATGAAAATTTTCTTCTGGTGTTTTTCAACTCAACCCATATGCCTCCCACAACAATGACTCAATTCTTATGCAGTTTCCATAACTGATACTCCCAATAACTTTAGCTAAGAATTTTAATATAACCCTTTTTCCTGGGGTAACCAATAGGTCTTTGTGTACAGTAGCTGCAAAGAAAACATACTTAGAAGGCCTACTGTGAATCCTGGCTAATAGGACTAGCCCAGGAATATTTTCCTGTTGGTCACCTGGCCTGCTACATTTGTAATCCCAAATTACACCTAGATGTTTCTAGCCCCACTGCATAGGACTCATACTACTTTTCATACACTTTGATCTAGAGTTCAGCAGAAATTTTACAGCCTTAAAATGCCAAACAACTTCAGACCATGCCAATGTAAATATACAGCTCACTTACAGATTGTACAGGCTCTAGTCTAGAAGTGCTGCATCACATCTTAATCTCCTGCAGTGTGAATAAATGGAATTTTCTGGGGTTGTTTTAGTCCAAACATCTAAGCAATGTATGAATAAAAATGGCAAGCAATGCCCCACATGAAACAAACCAGGAATAAGAAAAAAAAGTCCTGACTGGAGAAACATCACAAAAGTCTGCTTTAAAACTAATTTTAAGAAGCTGTTCACTCTTTAAACATGGAAGTCAAGCAAACAGTAACAAGAGAAAAAAAATTTTAAAAGGCAATACTGTTACTAAGAGACCTACATAATGCTAAAAAATACTTGAAAGACGTGAAGTCACAGAGTGCTGCAAAGTACCAGGTTTTAGAGAACTCATTTGCCCTGAAGCATAAGTTGCTCCTTGTTCTTTATTTTGCAGTATTCCAGTTCAGACAAGGACTGTGCAGTGTGAAGTACCTCACAAAATGCAGACCCTGTTCCAAACATCCTTCAGCTTTAGAAAACTGACACTAGAAAATACTGCATTATGAGGTTTACATCTATAATTGGAGACAACCTATTTATTCTTTATTGCTGACACATGACTGAATTCTCACTGGATGGCATTGCCAGTTTCTGCAGACTCCATGGGAGGTTTTCAGCATAAGAAGCCAATAAGAAACTTCTGCCAGAAAACTCTGTCTGAAAATCAAGAACATTATTAGCAAATTAGTAACACTATTCAATTGCAAAGATACATCCAAGAGTGAAAACCATGTCTTTGGGGAAGAGGAAGGGGCAGTTTCCAATTGAAGAAGAGAATATTTCTCATGATGGTATAGTTCATATCTCTCAGGAAAATCAGGAAGGTCGAGGATCCAAACAGTTGCTGTGCTAAGGAAAATACTAGACCTTTGCTTTCTTAACCTCGTTGTCTTTCATAATGCCAAACAGGAAATAAGCCTTCTCTAAAGGCATGATCTTCTACTGAGTTTGCACCCAGTATTGGAATACAGCTCTTCAGCTCCATTAATTAACTCTTACATAGAATACTCATCACATTCTCACAGTGTAAAGTCAACAAATATAGTTCTGAATTCAACTGCATCATACTGATATTTTTGCCTTAATAAAGAATATAAACAAGACCACAAACTGATCAGTAATTTACAAGACATCAAGACCAGACCTAGCATGCCCTGTAAGGAGAACATGCAAGACCTGCTTATCAATATGAATGTCATTAACAAACTCTATGCAATAGTGGTTAAAGTTAGCAAAATTCTGGAGGGTTACATCAAGGAGAAAGTTTGACCTCTTTTTTTTTTCCAGTCTCCCTGTCTTGGTTTATAAATACTAAGTTACTCAAAAGCTTTCTATCTTCAAATAATCAGCAGAAAGAGCTTGAGGGTTAATTTTTGAGATTGTTTAGCAATCAGCTGAACAGAATGGCTCTCCTGCTGAGAAAGCTACAAGTGGAATGGATTTCTATCACGTATTCTGAATGCATGCATTTGGTTCTGTATTATTAAGAGTAGATTAATTAAATAAAGCATATACAGGACTTGATAATTAAAATGAATACATAGTTCACATGCATCAATAGATGAGTATTTGCCCCAATGAGGTGAAGGAGAGCAGAACAGAAAACAGATGGCAGGCAGCTCTCAGATCCATAAACCAAAACAATTCTTTTGGCCATGCTTACAGAACCTGTTAGTGCCCAAATTCTGTCCCTCTTTTTCTTGTTAGAAGTGGAAAAGCAGCAACATTGCTTGGTACTGTTGCTGCTTTGGATGCTGACGGAAGATAAAATCATCAGTAAGGACCTGGGCCTCCAGCACCTTGCCCAAGTCCCCTGCATCCACAGAACCACACTGCCTCTGCTACAGGGCAAGGCAGGTGCTTCCCAAATACTGATGCTTGTGCAAGTGTGCAGACAATGAGAGAAGCCCAAATGAGGCCTGGTTCTCAGGAAGCAACAAGTCTCTTTTTTTTCACCCTCCTGCTTATCTGTTTCACCTGACCCTGCAGGAAGGAAAGAAGCATAGTTGAAAAAGTCATGGCAGTGCTTAAAGTTATTGCCTGACTATGTTGTGTGCTGGTGGGTGGGGACTATTCCTTTCATAGCCTAATTTCCCACTCAGAATCCTGTTCCACTGATTACGACTAATTTTTTTTTGCACCAAGCTGTGCACTGATAGAATTCACCCACTTGCATATCAGCCAGAATAAAGCTGCTTTTTGTTTTTCCACAAGCAGGGAGCTTTCCAGCATGTTTTTTGTTTAGGAGCAGGAGATGTTCCAACCTGAGCCAGTGACTGCAGTTAGTAACTCTAATGACCTGTAGATGTTTTCAAGCAGACTGAGCAAGTAACACAGCTCTGATAAATGCAACCCAAAGTTCAAATCTGCATTACTGAGATGAATACAAGGGAAAAGAAATTGTTACAGAAACAGATGAGGGAAAGAAGCAAGGACTCTTCAACATCAGTCCCTCCGGTTGGTCCACAGGCTCACAATTAACCATGGAAGTAGTCTGAAAGTTGCAGAACTGCAGAACAGAAACAGAGGCAGATGCAGGAACTTTTGGCATAGTCCAGGTATTAACAACAGCCTGGAAATAATATATTAGTTTTTCCTGATTTGCAAGTATTTTTAATTCCTGTCTTCAATTCAGAGACACTTTCTCTGACTGACCACTTGTCTCAATATAACTTTTCCAGTGTATTTACCAGAGAGCTGTAGAGCAAATGAACATGAAGGACAGAAAGAGATGTGTAAAATGGACTACTCTGCATCAGGAGTGATACTGCTGGTCAGCAGAAACTCCTAGCAGAAAAATGAGCACTCTACAACAGAAGTCACTCCTGAAGTGCTGACGATCTCTTTCAAACTATTAATTAACAAACAATATTTTTTTTTTGCATCAGTGTTACACTTGCCACGGATCTCCACACTCATGAGGGCAATAAAATCAGTCGCTATGCAATCAGAGATGACACAAAAATCTTTGTATGAAAAACTGTACATGAATGATAAATCTGAATGTCTAAAAAGACCTGTCAATTGTAGTATCTTTGACCTGTAATTCTTAATGGTTAAAACAATCTATCTTTTCAAGTATGACCTACGTTGGAAAAACCTTTAGCTATTTCTAGGATGCTTTCCTTCCAAGAGCCTCCTGTAAATGTATCTACAGGAATGCTGGGTGCTGCTTGGGCAAAGCTGAACTCCTTTTCTTGAACTGAACAGCACTGTTGTCACATGATCCTTACCAAAATGTTACCAAAGATCCATGCCATTGTAACCATGTCTTATGTTAGACATTGAAACATTGTATCTTCATCTAAAATGGTGTCTTATGTTACAGATTTTTACACATGAGTAAAAGTACTGTTAAGACAGAACAACACAAAGTACTTACACATCCATCAGAGACAAAACACCTGATTTCTGTATTCCTGAACTAAAATGTCATGAGCTACATGATATATGGGTTTTTGATTCATCAACAGCACCAATAATAGATGAAACAATCACAAATATTGCACTGACATCTGAAGTCCAAAGCAGAGTTAGCAGTCAAAAAGGAAAAGGCTTTTGATTTTCTTCAGGGTGCTGGGGGCTGTTAAGGGTAAGGTGAAAATTCAGCTTGTAGTAAAAACAAAACCCATGAAACAAAAGGATGGACAGTGTTCCTCAACAGCTATGCAGCATGGTTTGGAAAATAAGGTTCAAGTGAAAACTGAGATGGAGTCTCTCATAGAGATAGAAATGTTATCATTAACCCAGCACTTTTGTCCAGATAGACTCTCCTTTCAGACTTATAAAATGAGCAATGGAAGGAAGCAATTGCTTTAAAAACTAAATATTTAGCTGTATAAACAAAATTGATCTTTCTTTTCTTCCAGTGATGAAAGCAAAAAAGTGACTATTTCCATGGTCTTCCTTTGGAGAATTGAGTACCTCAGGAAAGCAAGTTTTTCCAACAGGTGACTTTAGATTTTGCAGTCTGTACATCACTCATGCTACTCTATGCAAGAGTGTGCAGCACTCAAATGTGTGTTTATGTACATATTTATATATATATATATATATATATATATATACACACACACACACATATATATGTATATGCATGCATCTACAAAGCCGGAAGGGTAGGATAATGTGGGAAAGGCTGCATGAAATGGCATGTATCCTTATTTTGTGGGCAAGTTTCTTACCCTCTAGATCATTACAAAATTGCCCAAAAACACATCTATAATGTGACAGAAAGCAAGGTTTTGATTTCTTGTACTGGTAGTTGAAGCCCTGAATGCTTCACTATGCCCTCTGTGGAAAAAGGATACTTACTCTTCAACCTGCTTATATAGGTTTTTTAAGTTAGGTTGTTTCTGAACACTTTGCATAGGAAAGCTTACATTTATTAAGATGACTTGCACAAAATATCTGAAAATAACATGGCACAAAAGTCTGCCTTTTCTTTCCAGGAACCTTACACACAGTGTTTAGGACTTGCAAGAAATAGATGTGCATTTCTTACACTTAATACACTGCATATTTCAGTGTGATTTGTGAAGGTGGTTTATTTTTCATGCACTTCATTAGAGCACTATGCTCATACTGACATAGGGGCTGAAGGCAGCAATACTGAACTCAGAGTTTTATTTCTCATCTGAAAACTATGGCCATATAGTTTTTGTGGGGGTTTTTTGTTTGTTTTATTTTTAAACAAAGGCTCAAGGATTATTGGCTTAATTTGTTCCCAGTTCAGGATTATGATTAACACCAGCTAGGAACTGTGAACATTTTCAGACTTTTGTTGGAACTCAGCTAAGTTCTGTCATTTTAATCACAAGTCAATTGTTTGAGCACTAGACAGGATAGCACATTTATCAAAGTGCAAAAACCATTTAACGACCCTGAAAACCTGCAATATAAAAAGGCATTCAGGCTTCCTGCCAGAGGTGTCTAGCATATGAACAGATAGATCCTCAGCACACAGAATTGTTGCCCTTGAAAGCATAGTTGTCCTGTGGTGTTGAATCTGTACTAGGTGCATAATCATATCTGGAAAAAAACAGTAACAATGCCAATCTGACTGCTGGATATGGGGAATAGTCTGGAACAAAGCCTTTGTAACAGCCACACATCTTCATCCCAGAACAATAATCACAATACTGTTTTCACATTCCACTGCTGTCATTATCTCCAAAACAGTTATATCGGCAAAAAGACCCGATGATTATGATGAAAGTGAACATTAGCCTTTTCCTGTTAATAACAAAGAATTAATTGGTGGAGACAGCACGTGTTGTTGCAGTTTTTCCAAACTGACACCCAAAGTCAGTCAGACATCTAAATAACAGTTTTAAAAACTCCAGTGCCTTGTATGTGCAGCTATAGATTGGGGAATGTAACCTCTTTTTTGTTTTTTTTTTTACAGTTACATTAGCACAGCTCTCTTTACTGGCTTATAACTTGCTCCCCCCTCCATGGTCAGGTTGGTGCATGAAATGACAAGAGTTTCAGACTCTCCCTCCAGGAAAGAAAGGATCTTGTTATAATAAAAAATAACATCTTGTTAAAATAGAACAGGACTGTAAGTCCAGTGATTTCCTTTACTTGGAGATATAAGCCAACACAGTGACTGGCAGAATTAATTTACAATCATCCAAAAGCTCTCATTTGTACCAGTATGCTGACAGCCTGAAGAACATGAATACTAAATTCTCTTCAAGTTCTTATAGTGCTAGAACCCAGTGACCCAACTTTTTTTTTTTTTTTTCCTCTCCCTCTCTCTTTAAAATTTGATGGCTCTAGAAACGCATGGAATAACCACTTTACAGTTTGTGACAATACAGTAAAGTGTTGAGCTGTTTACATGGCTAATGAAAAACACATTTTAGGACAAAGATGCCTCAGGCCTTGCTCTGGCTCCATGGAGACAGGTGTTACTGGAAAGGCCATCGACACTTCAGGGTGTACATTGTAGTGCACAACTGCCTGCAGCACACTCATTTATTAGCTTTAGATTTTACTAGGTTTGTTCAAAGCTAAGATCCTGAGGCCTCCAGCACCACCCAGGTTTTTTTCATATCAGATGCTAGCACATCCCTTCCTATTTCTTTCTTGTGCATATGATTGTCTTTCTAAAGTGAGCCTGGAACCAATCAGATATGATTTGCACTGCCACCTTAAACACTGGAACCAAGTCATAAAAAAAAAATATCACATAACCTTATTGGTTTTGTCTTTATGTGTCCTTCATGGAGGATGTCCTTCACAGAGAATCACAGTTTGGAAAATAACTCTTAAGACTATCATGTCCAACTGTTAACTTAGCACTGCTGTGTTCACTGCTAAACCACATTCCCAAGTGCTGCATCTATGTGCCTTTTGAACACTTTCAGGGATGATGATGCCACCATGTCCCTGGGCAGGCTGTTCCAGTGCCTGACTACCTTTTCAGTGAAGACATTTTTGTGATAATCCTGTAAGCAGATATCCAAATGAGCATCTCATCCATTGTTTATCATTCTGTTAAAAATCCGACATGAAGTTACGTTCCCAAAGGTTGTTCCTATCAAGGACTGAATCAGCAGTTTGGAAGCCAACTGCAGTGCCCACTTTAAGGCAGCAATAGAGTCACCAAGTCCCCTGCACAGCCAAAGCACAAACACCACCAATAATCAATTCCCCTTGCCTGTCTGATTTCACAGGAATGCATAAGATCCAGGAGACTGCAAACAACTAAGCATTCCATAATTTGAAATTTCATGGCTGATCTCCCCTTTTTCTTTTTGTTTTGGGTTTGGTTTTTGTGATTTTTTCAACAAAAAATACCAGAATAAAATACATCCATTTATAAAGACCTTTGAAACAGACTTTGGTAATTACTCTGCCTCATGTTTCAGCTAGACAGCTTCTATTGAAAAAAAGCAAATCACTACAGTTAAATAAAAGAGGCAATAGAACACACATAAAAGAACTAAATACCTACAGAAGTGTTTAACTGTTAGCTGAGAGTAATATTTAACCAAACTATAAATTTAGTAGTTGAATGTAGCATTTAAGTGAAGACCAGTTTTAATAACAGAAGTGGTTAAATGCCTAAACTGTACTGAGATAAAAAGCTCTTACATGAATACAATATGAGCTATTATTCTATGCTTTAAGAAACTGGTTATGTTACAAAGTAGCTTAATGGCAGCTTTAATATTTTGAAATTATTAAGAAGGTAGAATATAAACCCAGAGCATTATTTAAGTTTTCTGGCACGCCATCTTCCATCAGCTTGAAGTGTGATACAGATCTTCAATTTCTTCAGAACCATTTGCATATGAATTATATCAATACACAAATCAAACCACAGCTATCAAAAATTCCATGTCTTTCAGAGTCACCATAAAGTTTTTGTAAGCTTGAACAACTTGATCAATTCAAATTGCTGTAGTGTACCTATCTGAGAGAGGGCAGCCTCTGATGATGTGTTGGGTTGTGTTGCTGTCCGGCAGAGAGATGACGGGGAATAAAGTATGTGGTTTCCCCTCTTCATTTCCCATTCCTAAAGCTTTGGTTGCTAGCATACATCCTGCTCAAAGTGTACAGCTAATCATTTTTGATTGTTAAATACTGCCCAAGAGTTTCAAATGAAGGTTTTATGCATTTTTTTCACCTCACTACTATTTTTGAAGCATTAACCTCAACATTTTGAACACTAGTTTAATTTGAGAATGTGATCCATTAACCTGAATGTGTGAGGCACTTGGACATTTGCAAACATTGGAACAATGCCTCAACAATTTATTTTAATTTGAACTGCAAATTATTTAATGGAGAAAATACTTGTTTTGTATAAAACAATGAAATAAAGTTATCTACCAAAATGAAGTCACAAGATTTCTAGAAGTCAGTGGAAAAAATAATTTATTGCAATTTCTTTTGCACATTAACATGAAACATTTATACATATATATTCTGTGCTAATAAGATATACTAGATATAGACAATTTTTATACACAAAGTAATTGCACTATTCTATTTTATAATGCAAATATTCAGAAATGATCAGTCAGATAAGAACAGATACTATTCACATAGAAATGCACTATATATTAATGTTATGGAAGGTCCATGCATCTGAAAACTTGTCCACTTTTAGGAACTGTATCAGCTGATGAAACACACTATGTCCCTTTCCAAGATTTACATCCTTTAATTATGTCATGACACCTAGAATATTACCAGGTCCTCTCAAGGAATAAATTAAGATCATTTCTGAAATTAGAGAGACCAAACCAAAAGGCAACCGTATCAACCATGTCCCAGCAGCATGCCTTCCAACTCCAGGGGCTACATCAGATGAAAATCAATGCACTACAAGTGGTCTAAAATTGTCCAGCAATCTATTATTAATATGACAATTTAATTTAGTTTATATAAATCAATGAGAAATACATTGCAAGTGAACAGCATTTCAGTAGAAGTACATTGGCACATGCTTCAAATGGCAGTTATCAGAAAAACAGCTTCCCCCTTCCAATACAGAAGATGTTTACAGGGTCCACAAAGGGAAAATGCAGGATGATATCAAATGAGAAACCTTTTTCTAACCAGGAATTTACAGAGCACCAAGTATTATTCACAAAATGAATGAGAAGCATGGTAATAGTAGAACTAAATCTGACACTACTGATGCAATAATTTTTGTAATGCTGCTTTAGGTATTTTTTTTTTAAATATAGTTCCTTAGGTTCATTGTTCTGCCTATCAACTGAAATACCTATCTTTCCAGAAATGTCATCAATTCACATAACCACAGTACTTCAGAGATGAAGATGAAGATGTGAAGCATCAGATTGAAGTGGTTAGCTGTGGCGTGCATACTACATGGTTTCATTCAATATTATCTGGTGGTAGGAATGGTCACATGACTGACATGCAAAAATGCATATCAAAAAAAGGAAAGCTTGAAATACATGCTCATAGCAGAGATATAACAGTACCAAACAATAAGGACAAAAAATTAGCAAGCAAGCCTGGAAAAAAATGTTAAGTATGACTTCAGAAGTAGGGCAAAAGACAATGGTATTACACATGGCAATGGGAGATATAATGTGAAAGAACATTCATAACATAACCTTACTGCCTGGCACCCTATTTGGAGACAGTATTGCACCCTATTCAGCGTCCTCTTCCTCTTCCCTCAGCTCAGAAAGCATCTTGCTTTGTTTCCTTGAGAGCATGCAAGCAGAATTTGAGAATTAAGGAATTTTCTCTGACAGAATAACATGGTGGGTTAATGCAGTGATAAAATACATTTTACAACTTGCAATCAGTATCAGTAAATAATAAAAATTAAAGAAACCAAAAAGCATAGGTGGTGCATGTATTTCTTTTGAATACATTGTATGTAGGAATGAAACAATTCCTGGTGAATTACCAGCTCTGCCAGAGATATTTCAATTTGTTCCCACCAGTAATGTGGGAACAGGGCAGAACAGAAAGATATTAAAAACTGGAGAGGGAGTACAATTACAGTCATACAGCTGAGGCTCTTAGCAAGATTTATTTTTTACAACAAATCTGTTTCTCAAGAGAGAAACTTCAGCTGAACCTCTGTTAAAATAATGAAGACAGTAATAATTAATCTTATAACATGCAAACAAGCAGATGCAAAATGAATAATTGGTTACAGTTGCTTTGTTCTGTGTGTATTTCTGATGCAGTTCTACTTATTGCTGAACTGGTAGCATGGAAGGGATATCAGAGAAAAAAGGTGAAAGAGCAGCACTCCAAACCAATACTTATTCTTGTAAATTAGGTCTTTCTCAGAAGTAACTGCTGCTCATGGGGACTGGTATTAGAGATGTCAACCCACGAATCAAGACTGAGGCATGCTGAGCTGCTTCAGCCCTATCATTTTCTACTGGTCTAGCAGAGCAAAAGCGTATTTTAAGCCTTGGTTTCACATCTCTTATGACATCTGTAAATATTGTGTCCTTTTTCTTCACCATGTCCTCAAAATATCATGCTGATAGATCTGCAAATGCTGAGCTAATAACTCTCTAATGGATATAATGAAAAGAAAAATACATCACTAATGTGCATCAATTCTAGATTGAAGATATTGGAGGTAGAACACTTCACAGTAAAAGCAAAATTAGCAGAAGTATATTCAGGATGATTTAAAAAATACTTTTGTGCGTACTTCTATATGCCACTTCTTGCAATATTCTTATATTATGGAGTGACCCTTCAGGAAGTTAACCGTATAGTTTCTGAATATATGTTAACATGCCCTTATTTATTGTTACGTACAGTCCCCTGAAATAAATGGCACTGCACACAATAATACATTAGCATTCTGAAAAACTTCTGGAAAGAAAACCAAGACTACATGTGTGCATAAAGCAAAGCGATAACTTTAAAGTGATCAAACATTAAAAAATTGTTATCTAATTTACTGATTAAAACTATTTGGATTAAATAGTTTGGATTAAAACTATTATGCAGAGCCTATAAAGTTACAGAAAAAAACACGAATAGTACCTTCACAGGGGAAACTGTGAACAGTTCAGAAAATGTTAAAAGAATAAAACTTTGTGCATTTTTTGTGTATGGACAGATGAAATTGTGCAGGGAATGAAAAAGAATCAAAAGGATTCTAGAGGAATAGATTCTTTCACTTTTCAAAATCACCTCTGACAAAATTATTATTAGCTCACATCGTCACATCACTGTATTTTTCTATTCTCCTATGCTACCAAACTTAGTACAATTTAGAAGATACCTGTCTCAGGAGAAGTCCTTATGTCTCTTAAGAATTACATCTATATCTGAACTTCAGAATTAACAAAAACTAACAAAATTAGAAAGACTTTTTGATTGTGCTTAAACTGTGAGTCATAAGTGCTCCTGAAAATCAAGCTCACAGTATTTCTGTCAGGTTTATTCCTGCCCCCATGTCTCCCCCTACAAAGCTCAATTACTGCATAATAATATCAGCAAGTGTCTCTCAGGACTGCTGTGAGGATTAACAAAACCAGCTGTTGTACAAGACCTCTGAAAAGCAATTGCAATATTTAAAGTCTTAAACTACCTGAATCTTATATTCATATTAAACATGTGTTAGGCTGAAATTAGGAAAATACCTACCTGACTCAGTACCTCTCTGAAATTTACATTTAAAATTATAATGTGCCTTGCTACAAATGATAGAACATTTATAATGTGAAAAAAAAGTAAAAGGTGTTTAATTAAAATATATTTTAAATAGAACAATAGATTTGAAATAATGGTAGCCATGTGAAATTATAGTTATCTTACTGTAGAATAAGAATAGAAAAGTATTTTCAAAAGTGGCACCCAGAATATAATTGTAAGTAATATATATTAAAATACAGAATTAAAATGCAGAGTTAAAGTGCAGGAGGGTTAATACTGGGAGTTACTATTAAAAAGTCAATATTCATATACTTGGGTACCAATGGTAATAAATCTGGATTGAATCTCCTAAAAAAGCCTAAACAGTTTAACAGTCTAAGTTACAATTTCAGAAGTACATGAGCATTCAGACACATAATTAATTTCCTCTGACCTATAAGAATTATTTCAGCCATGGTAACTGATGACTTTCATAATTTTAGTCAAGTGTGTTTTTAAGATTAAATACATTATCTGAAAACTCATTCTTTTTGTATTACTTCAGGGCAAAATTCAAGCTATGTAAATTACTTTTTCTTTTTTATTCCTGTTGACGATGGAATGTATGCACCTGTTCATCTATGGCAAAGCAGCTGGCATACTGTAACCTCATTGTCTAAGTTTGCAGCACAGTTTGAGTCTAGATCTCATTGGCTTTTACTGAATTTCTGGATAATACATGCCCAGAATTCTGAAACTGAGGCATTAGCTTAAAGGTCCCTCAGTGCTTGAAGAGCTTTACCCTACCTCATTTTGAGAAGAGGGCTTAAGCTGATATGCCATTTACAAAACGTAGTTTTGTGTATTTCCAAAGTGGGACCTCTGCCATGCAACAGTCTGAAAAAGCAGGTGTCATCTGGGGTTAAGAGACCCCCATACTAATCAGGTGTGAACCTGCTTGCAAATAGTTGCTTGACTGTTGCCTAAATATTTGAAGGCACATTTTTTCACTCACTGAAAGAAAGCAAATGGCAAATTTTGAAGTGCTGATAACCAGACATGTCAGCTAAACAGAAACCGACATTATATTGCAAAACCTAGTAGACTGCAGAAATCTGTAAGAGGGAGATATAAATATTTAAACACTTGGCATTCCCTCAAGGACTTTCTGAAATCAGAAGTATTCTTTCAGGAACTGCACAAACTGCAAAGACAAATAATCAAGGATTTTCAAGTACTGTCAAGATAATAAATGTGTTAATGAAAGAGTGTTGCACAAAACTCTTCATTTTTTTCTATGGAACATTTAGTTTTGCAAATGTAAATGAATCTCCGTGGTTTACATTAAATTTTTAATGTTTATGTTTGAAAAAAAACCCAAAATTACACTCTAGTTACTCATACCTCTGTCTCTGTACTCTTTCTGGACAAATACCAAACCTGCATTGGCTCTTTTTTGCCCTTCATAGAA
Source organism: Pseudopodoces humilis (assembly GCF_049639895.1). Classification (NCBI taxonomy): domain Eukaryota; kingdom Metazoa; phylum Chordata; class Aves; order Passeriformes; family Paridae; genus Pseudopodoces; species Pseudopodoces humilis. The sequence goes on from NC_142205.1 coordinate 41,647,138, forward strand.
ACTGGACCTCTGTACTCCAGGTGGAACTGAGGATCTGAATTTTCTGGTGTCATAAGACACCTGAAATTGAAAGAGAAAACATGTAAATGAATGCACTTTGCATGCACTCTACACACTATGTAAAATATTGAACACGTTACAAGTACGTGAGCTAACTATCAAAAGATTCAAATCTATCTCTACACCATTACTATATTTGCATAGCAATAACTGTATAACATAATATAGTCTGCCATACACTTTCATGAGAGCTCACATACTTAAATAATGGTGGAAGGAGGACTGTCACTTTCAAGTCCAAAAAAATTTTTATAGTATGCTGACAAAGTGACTTATTTTAAGATGTCAACACCAATAGAAATAATACATCACTCACCTGTAAGTATATTCGGAGACATTGATCTTTCCCTTTTCTCCAGTAGTTTCTGTTCTGCTTGTTAGATTGACGGTATTTCCAAAGAGACAGTACCGTGGCATCCTTTGACCTATGACACCTGTGACTACCTCACCAGTATGGATGCCTATGGTTATCTTTAGAGAGAAAAAATTAAGTTTGAATATTCAAAATTAATGTAACTAATTAGACGCTTCTGACTAAATACAGGCAATATGCTACTTTTATCTACTACAGTTTATTTCCCCGAAGTGCTACTCCTGCTTCTTCAAAGGCTTGCATTTTATGTGTTTTGTCACTTCTTGGTTTTTTAACTTTAGTATATTGTCATGCCTCTGCCTTCCACATGAACAATCAAACTCTGTAATTTTCCAGCATGCACCCTGCTGTTGTTATGTAACTGTGAAAATAAAAGAAGAGGTGGGTAGAGAGGCATATTCTGCAGGTCTGTTTAATGAGTGCTCAGAAGGTGCAGAAAAGGATGGCACAGGTCAAGAAAAAAGATGTTTCTCTAAGGAAAAATCATGGTATTCTGTATTCAGGTCAAGAGATAGGACAGAGGTTTGGAGAAGCTCATTCCTGTAGCATGTTACAGTTACTGTGAAGCCCCAAATCAAACCTTCTCACTGCTTTGCTCTATGATAAAGTGAAGTACATAGCTCTAAGCTAGGTGACAGAACAGCAACATTCATGTAAATAGAAATATGTACCACACTCGTTAATCGTTTTCCTCTCACAGCCTTATGAGGACAGTCAATGCTGCTTGTCCAGTTGTATATCAGTGCTACAAAATCTCCAGAAAGTCCCACAATGACTAAAATTCCATTAATATACACTGGTGTGAGTAATCATTGCTGTAACTGTCTATGGAACTGTAATTCTCTTTTTAATGCAATAATTTCTCATTCTGATGTGAGGATCTGAGGCATGATCAAAAGTATCAGGGAGCAAATATTACTGTTCTGCTCCTTGAGTAGAAGAAGACTCAACAGATTGTACTTGATGCACAATAGGAATTCATTGATTATATTGAAATGATCAGAAAACAGATATAAATTATGTGGACCTAAATTAGTCCCTTACCTTTTAAAGCAGAGTAAGCATATTAAGGTGTGGGAACTGCACATGTCACAGCTACGTGTGACTTCTCATATTATTTGTATATATATCAGTCTCAAAATTTAACAATAACAAAGCTTGCATGAACTGGGACTAGAGCATTATCTTATTTCAAAACATTATTATCCTCTTAAAGAATGGGTTTTTCATTCAAGCCCACATTTACTAACCTGTACAGGTTCACCATCTACTTGAACTTGGCCTGCTATTTCCATCATATCCAAAGCCAGGTGGCAGATAGATCGTGCATGATGCATGCAAGGCTCTGGTAGACCACTCACTGTCATGTACTTGTCCCCAACTGTTTCCACCTATCAAGACAGATATTCTTCAATTACTTCATTATTATGGCTTTTAGAGTACTAGAATTGATTCTTCCTTCAAGACTGCTTCTCCTTTAAAATAGTTCCCTTTCCCTTTCATTCAAATCACCCTAATTACTGTCATCTCTGCTTGTTATTGAAGAGAATTTACTGTAAACCCGCAATGTAACAACTTCGAATGATACTGTGATTGTGTAAACCTGAGTCTCTCTTCTGGTGTCTTCTGAATGAAATTGAGCTCTGTTTTTGTTCTGACTCACACCCTTGATTCACATAGTACAGGGCATAAAATTCAGTTCTAGCAAAACTTAGGGATGAACTTCACAAACACAGAAGTAAACACATGTGCATATATATGGGATGCATATGTATCTGTCTCTGTACCTTCCTGCTACCAGCCACATTTGCAACTACACCTCACTCCTTATGATAGAATGAAATTCACATTGAGTAACTGAATAATAAATTATCATTTACAACTAGAAGACCCAGGAACAGAAGTGAAAAACTTAAAGCACAAGGTCAGAAGACCAAGCCAGCTGCTAAATGTGGAAGTACATTTATATGTCCACCTAATGGGTCACTGAAGAAATCATAATGAGAATTTAGTATTTTATGTTCCTTCAGACATTTAGAGATAACCAACATACTCTTCTGTAGCTATCTAACATAACACAGTTCAGATGGGAACATAAGTTTTTTTTAAAAAGTCTAAAATCCAAGAAAAGACTGGAAAAGACCGACATCATAGTAAATTATGGAAAAGTAACAGATCAGATACTTTAAAAATCCTCTGCTTACCTTATAAACAAATGGATTCCTTCGTGAATCAGTCAGAATATCAAATCTTGTATAAAGATCATTTAGAAGATTGACAATTTTCATGGCTCCTTCTCCAGAGGCATGTTTACTACAAAAGGCATTGAATCCCACAATGCCACTGAAAAGAATGGTGACATTGTCATAGCGCTTGGCTGGAACAGGGCGTTTGTGTCTCAGCTCATTTGCCACTGATGGCGGCAGAACAGAGTACAGTAACCTACACAGGTAAGGAAGGAAAGGAGAAAGTGAAACAGAGAGAATGAGGAGAAAGGTGTTTACAGCAGCACTCTTCATATTTAACTTCCTACCCACCACAGGGTTTTTAACATACTCCCAGCATCAACAAGCAACAGAAAAGGTGTTTACTGAAGAATAAGTTATTTGGAAAACAGGAACTGATCCACATCAGCCTACCATTTCAAACACATTAAAACATCTAATTCATCAACAAAATGAGACATCTATTACTAATTCTTCTGACATGATTTGTTCATAGTGTCTTGCATCATTTTTACTTCTTTCTGCCACATCCTCAGCTCATATAATAAGGTTTTGCTCACAGAACCAAAAAAACTGCAAAAAAAGAGATCGAACAGTTTTCCACCTCTGATCAATTCATGCATTTCTAAATGCTTCCTCTCTTTTGAGCATGCTGCTTTTAGGGTCTAGAGTGTCTTTTTTAAATTAATAGTCTATATGATATATTAACACTTGTTCATATTATAAATTATGCAAATAAAATTCAATCACACACACAGAAATTCACCCTAGTCTCATGTGTATTCCTTCAACTTTCTAACTGCTATCTTAAGGTCCATTTCCCTCCTGACACAGCTAAGTGGACAAGCTGAAGATCTCTGACTGTCTCACAAATCTTGAAGATCATTTGGTACACAGCCTCTTGCACAAACCCTCATTAGTTGCATTTTTGGCAAGTTCACAACTTGAGTTATAATTAGTGAATACTTTTGGCACATCATACAGTAACTGACACTATCTGTTCCAGCAGCTGCCACGAAGGCTAGAATTCCTGAAGATAAAATGACTTTAAAAAGCAAGCCAACAGGAATGCAGAGAAAAAATACTTCTTAGGCTTTGTTTTCTCTTGTTCTCCTGTCCATCCCTTCCAAGTATTTTTAAAATAATTTCCATTACTCCATTACAGAAAAAAAACATATCTGTCAATAGAGTTAACACAGAGATGTTTTATAAATAAAAATCAAACATGAACTCCATGCTACTTTTCACACAAGCTTTTGCCAGTAATTGTTGAGCTGAAATGCCATAGACCAATGACATTTGAATTTGACTTTATAGTTATCTGTAGAACTGGATTTGGGGCCCAATGCACTCTTACTGTTATGTGTTATTTTTATGTATTAATATCTAGATAAACAGAAATTCATTTCTACAAGTAACTAACTATTAAATCCAATTCATAGCATTAGGCTATTGCAAAATTTCAGCTTTACAGAAACTGTTTCCAAGGTTTGTATGATAATTTTTTCTGTTCTATTATCCTGTGCCAGAAAGACAAAAGTTGGTTTACTGAGCTCTGCCAAATAACACCACTTAGGCATTCATCAAACTCATCTTCGCTACAGTGACTGCATGTAAGTTTCCAAAATTTTAGGTAATTCACAAATAAAAACCAATTGTCAGCTCATTTTTTATAACTTCTCTTGTCAGGGAGAGAGCCATCAAAACATCTATGCATATAATGGCCTAGACTGTGGGTGACATTTGACAAAGTAAAGAAAGAAATACCCTATTAAATGTTCTTTCTTGACTCCAAAATTACCAGTCCTGATTATCTCTGATATTCCTTACAAGATTCTGTTATTCTTTAAAGAAGGCAGCTATAAATAATATATTGCTTTGAGTGTTTCAGCTCAAAATTGGGATTTGGTTCTTACGTGTCTGTCTTTTTCTTTTCATCTTCCAGTGCACGCAGTGTGTGCTGCAGTCTGTCAGTGAGGATTTCAAGCTCCTGGGTCAGTTTATATTCCTCTCGGAACTGCTCTCCCAAAAGAACTAGATCACGGGTAGCATCATGCAATGGAATATCACTCAGATATAAACCTCTTCTGGTTAAATCATCCAAGTTCATCACACTGCAAAGCATTGAAATATACAATAGTATAGGTAAAATTAAACTTACCAAAGGAGCATTTAAAACTCAAATAAACAGCAGAGTCTGCTGAATAACAGCAGAAAGATGAAGCTTCTGAACTTTTGATGAGCTGTACAACATATCCCTTCTACAAAACACCTGATTTGTGATCATTCATTTTAACGCACAGCTCTTGATTTTTTGCCTTTAAATACAGAATTCTCATGAAGAGTTCCATGAACATAACAAATGTACGTACTTCAGCACACCAAGTGAGATTATGTAAACAATCTTTCCATTCAATCCTCCACTCCAGCCACTTCTTTATCACCAATCCATCACATTAAAACTACTGCAGAAATCCATGAATCCACATAGAAAACAAAATTATTGTCACATTTCTTAGCATTCTCTCATTGATAGAAAAAAAAAAAGGATAAAACTTGCAAAAGAAAAAATGGAATATGAGGAATAATCATTTGACACACTGGGCCAGAGCAAGCCAATATTTATATAGAGTGTTTAATAATCAGCCAAGTTCCAATGTTTAAATGCTCCTATCTCTTTTACAATAAACACATCAAAACAAATTAAATCAATATTCAAGCTAATTAGTCTCTGTAGTATTACTCTCACAAGTGTTCTTAAAATTAGTAATTGTAAAACGAAAATGAGTATTATAGCACTCTCAAGGTTTAAAGTACCTTGGTGAACAAAGAAAGAGAATACTGTCTGCTTCAGGCAAGTAGATCATTTGCCCTTTCAGGCGTAAGCAGCTGATTTCTGTGCCAGTCAGTTCATCTTCACACTCCAACTTTTCCACATCCAACAGCCCCTCCTGGTGATGAAAAGCCACAATTTTGTAAGGGCAATGGTGTGTTCTGCACCAGGCCTAGTATGTAAGTGCATTTACTACAAAGGCAGTCAGAATATTTGGAATAGACTTACAGCTTACATTAAACCCTGATTAATCTTGTTTGAACATCATACACTACCTTTATTCTAATACTACAATTTGCTACGTTTAAGACACAAAGCACTGTATCTTTCTTTACATTCATGTTCGTAACTCCTTGTCTTCCACGTGATTTCTGAACAATAGTTCTGACAATAGTATTGCCTGTTCTGTGAAGTTGTATCTGTGCCTGGGACCATCTGTAAGAAATCATCCTGGTTTCTCTCAGGTACAGTTTTAGTTAAATAAACAGGCTCCTTGCCATAGTAGGTGTTACTCTGCACACTGCATCTGTTTGTATCACCCGCCCTCTTTAGAGAACAGGACACAGAGCTTTGTATGAACATATGGGCCCAAGCAAAAACACATTTCATATTTGTCTCTCACATTCTTATGAGTAAAAGTAAATGTAATTACATTTCTACATTTGCTTTGATACAATACCAGAAACTAGACTAGCCCCTTGAAGAGAAAGCATCAGACATGAAGTGCATTTACTTCACCATTCCAATAAAACATTCGACTTAACAGCTATTCACGAATTCATACCTGTGACTCTCTCTTGGCTTAAGACTCAAAAAGGTCTGAGCATACTACAGAGAATTTTCTCTGAAGACTTCTGAGCTTTCTTATCTCTCCAAAGCACACTTCCTTAAAGAAAAGCTGGGAAAATATTCTCTAGTTACCTTAGTCCTCAGTACGAAGACTGTATTGATATGGGAGAGGATCCCATGGAAGCTAATATCAATATGAGGCCGGACCAAAGAGAAAACTGACAACAGACTGCAATTTCCTGGCTGTAGCTAGAATATTAAAAAACAGAAAAAAAGAAAAAAAAATCTGACTGTTATGCTTTATAATAAAAATATACATAGAGAAATTATATTCCATTATATTCCACTTTCTTACATGAAATTACAATTTACATTACAATACTGAATGGAAGAGAATATATGCTTTATGTGTCTCTCCATTGAATCATAAGGTTTTTAAATTATTTTCTTACTACATATGGACATGACCATAAGGAACAAAGCTATTGTAGAATTAGGCTATTTCCAAGTCCTTCTTCTAACAAGAAAAGCACAATTTAGTAAATATTATACACTTAAACTGGAATGCAGTTTAGACAGAGAATTCTCAATCTATTTTATTCATCTTTAAAATTAACCTGTGAAGCATCTATCACTATGAATTTTCTATGGCTATTCATGCATAAGAATCAACTAACCTGTGGAAGGACTCTGTATATAGCATTGCCACATTGTGTGACCACCAGATCTCTGTCAAATATGATGTGGAAAGGAAATGCCTTGCAGAAAGTATAGGGACTGATGCGAGACTCTTGGGTACCATTTTCTTCAAATCTGTCAAGGTCCTCATAGTAGTCCTCTTCTTTAGACTCTTTCTCTTCAATTAAAAATTGAATGTGGTCACACTCCTCATTTCTCTGTTGAATAACCTAGAGAAATGAAGAAAAAATGAAAAACTGAAAACTCTGCTACTCATTAGTAACTGGAATGCTGCTATAGAGACAGGAATGTATTTGGAGGAAAAAGATAAACTCAGGAATTATATTCATATCTTGAAAAATACTGTATTCTAATAAGAATTTCAGATTTCATAGTTTTTGTAATTCCAGGTGAATAATTATGCCTTTGCTTAGCCACAGTTGCTCTCTGTAAGAGCAACATATTGAAAATCAACCAAATACAATTTTTTAAGCCTGAGTGAAATGCAAATCCTGAGATGAGAACTCAAGGTTTAGGTTGTGCTTGCTTTTACTGGTACTTGCCAGAAAACAGGGTGGCCCCTTCCCCTGAAACAAACCTGTGTGTGTGTTGAATCCCACAGAACCCTTGAATCCTTATTTTGATCAAAGCTGTTTGCAAGGTCTATAACACAACAGCAAATAGTGCTGACTATTTAGAGATGACTAAATGGTGCTAAAAGGGTGGGCATGTCACTGACAGCAAGAAGGAAAGTGGATGGAGCAGATGTTAGGATATAAAGTCCTTATACATTCCAGCAGACTGCAAGATCAGAGCCAACAGACAAAACTAAAAGCAATTACCATCTTCTCTGGGCTGTATTCCATATTAAAGGAAACAAGAGCAAAACTAGAATAATCTACTTCAGTGGAGTATCAAAAAGGTGTCCTTAACACAGCTTTACACTCTTCAGTAATTTTACTCAAAGTTAGTAAAATATATTAGATTAATAGGGATTATTTTGTTTCTAGCCACAGTCATTACATGTCCCTGTATGGCAATATAATTGAAGCTAATAACTAGTAGAATAAAATAATTTACCCTGAGAAGCCAAATTCACCTCTTTTCAGATTTAATTAGACTTAATGATTGGAAAAGAACAATTCTATTTACATGGTATTGTTTAGTGGTGATTTTCTGGAACATATTCCACCTGATTCTACTTTCATGTTGAGTCTGATCCTTAAGTCACTGAAGCAAAAAGAAAAGATTTCTTAAAATGTCTAAAGCATCCTGATTTTGCCCTTTACACATAGTCTTAACCACAGAGATTAACAGTTGCAATTTGGAGCAGGTATGCACAAAAACTGCAATTGATCCCTATGATGTTAAGTTTATAAAATATCGGTTCTTCAAAATTGCCAAAAATACAAGTTGAAGGGATGGGGAGTACTCAGACATTAATTTGTTCCTATACAAATGAAAAAGTGTAGAACAAAACCCCAGTATTTTATTGTTAAATGATGTTTAATTTAAAGTGGCACTGTTCTTTGATCTACAAATTGACAACTCATTTGAAGGAGAGGCTTTTCTGGAGGACTGTTCAGAGCAAGAGCCCAATTTAGGTGCTCTATAGCTGTGTGCTGCATTTTTCTTCTCTTTCTATTACTTATATAAGTAACTTAGATAAAGATCAGCCTACTAAATTTACCAGCTAATGTAGGTAACCAAAGTGGCATGTACAAATAAATTCAAATGTTGATGATGATAAAACCTAACTGCCTCAAGTATTGGTAGTCCATATGCCAGTGTGACAAAGAGAAGTGGGAAATTATTACCTAATAGGGGGTAAGCCTCAGAAAAAATAAACATTTGTCATCTGAGGAAAACACAATAAGTGGGTTTGTCGAGTTGAGTGATCCATAATAGATGGACACCTAGTTTTCTGAATTCAGGGTTTAAAGGTTTTCCAGGTCTTCCTTTAAATCATTATCCCTGAAACTGTGAGAGACTGTGTGAGAGACTGTGGTCATATTGAAGATTATCAGAATGCAGTTAAGAGTCTTAGTTCTTACTTTCTATCATTCATGCATACTCCCACAGGTTTTATTTTAATAATACTGTTATTGTGGCCAGAGACAGCAGAGATTACACACAGAAACCTTTTTCAAATTGTGAAGATTTATCTCTAGAACTGATCTATGCTTCCAGATAATTTCCAGTCTTGGATCTTCAAAGTGTTGCTCTTGCCACAAATGGGAAAAAACCCTACATATTTTAGATGAAAACCCTAATTCAGCAAAGCTGATTTTAAAGAAGCTACAAATTCTTAAGGAAATGTTCATATTAACAGCACATCACCTTACAGAGATATTATCTCCTTATAGCCATCTTCCTGCACACTACTATTCTCTTACCAACCTGTAATTACAGACTTTCTTCTGCTACCATGCAGCACCTAACAGGTTCCTTTTAAAAACTTCCCATTTTATTTCATTTATTACAAATGAATGATGCATCAGTAAACAAAACCCAAGTTTAGACTGAAAAAATTACCTATAAAAATAGAACTGCTACATGCTCCAAGATGTCTAGTTTGAAGCAGGACCCTCTACAGATTCTACAAAGTCAGTCCTCACACCTGCTGTGCTATTTTCCTAGCCTTTAGAGATTAGAACTGTGCCAGTAAGAGTGCAAAGCTGCAAATTTCCCAAGCATCTTCAAGTTCACTTGAAACACTATTTCTGACCAGACTCCAGGGCATCTAGGAATGCTTGCTGTATTAGTGCAACATCTTAGTGCAGCAAATGAACACCAGGCCAAACACATGGATGTGTGTCAGACCTACAAGACAGACACAGTGCCAGCTGCACATTCCTGATAAACATGATATGCTGTGGACATGGCTGGTTTATGCAATTTTATTCTGATCATTCATGCACAGACACTTATTAACAGATGCTTTAATCATACTCCTCTCCAGGCTAGGAAATCTACTGATGCATCCCTAATTAACTTCCCAATGGATATGCAATTTCATGATGTCTTTTCTGCTCACACAACTTATGAACTATCTAATCTTCCTATCTCATTACTTCATCCACCTTGTCAGCAAACTTAAAATAAGCACTTTTGACTGTTAACATAAGATGTTAAATTTTGTTCCTTCACCTTTGCACCTATAGATCCAACTTAACATATATTTGTCTGGTATAAGGACCTGCCCTAGATACTCTGCTAAGCTTAAGTAGAATAGAACTTATCTACTGTTTCATTCTGCAAGCAAAGTTTGCAAGCCACACAATTTCAGTATCATTTAAATATTGTTGAAGAAGCCTCTGATAAATGCTTAACAAATCGAAGTTCAGTCACAAAGCAACAAAGCCAGCAATCAAGTCTAATTCTTCCTCCCCCTGCAGTCTTCGCTGCTGAAGTGACATCAGTTCACAACGTCTAAGAGCTCAATCACCATAGTAACTGCAGTTAAAAATGAAGGGAGAAATCATTCTCTTGGTTTCAAAGAGAATATATAACATCTAACTGCTAACCTGCCTGCTCCTTCCAGGAGATATACCTTCAGTTTTTCCTTGCCTAATCAAGTGAAAAGTCACACCAATATTTCAGGGACTGACAATTCAGAGAAAAGTTATTTTAAAATTAGTGTGGTTTAAAATGTATTTGGTGAGCTTCACACAAGCTATTAAATCAAGAAGCATTGCTGTGATACAGAATATATAATGAGCACATGCTATCTGTTAAGCTGTCACTGATGTGTCTACAAGATTCAATTCTGTAGATCTGAGCCTATCCCCAGGACACACTCATAACTCAGCAAGGCAGGATGGAATGTCCTTGAACAGGGATCTTTTTTGATGAGATTGTGAAAATTAATACAAAACAAAGGGGTTTTGCCCTTTAAAGGTCAATACAAGATGAAATTTTTTATCTCTTCTGATCAAAACTGACTGTGCAATGCTACTTAACAAAGTTCACTGTAGCTGTTTCAGAATGATCCCAAGACAAAGGAGTTCACTGTGGAAATGGCACCACTTTCAGTTTACATACCCAAAAATAGAACCATGGGGATATCTTCTCCTGGCAGCTGGTTTCAGTGCAGACTGTCTCACTTCACCAAACCACTGTGCCTGGAGATAGTGAAGTTTACAGCTGCCCCAGTGCCAAAATTAGAAGCTGACCATGCTCCATGACTGACTTATCTTCACACACAGTTAGCATTTTAATGTGTGGACCAGTACTGCTTGTCCTCCATGGCAAGTACCCAAGTAGTTTTTAGATCAGCTCTCCAGCTGGTCACATATTCACTTTGTTTTTTCACACTGCCTTTGATAAGCCTGAAATTACCATCTTGTCAAGGACTTCCCCTGATCTTTTCTCATTTTACATTGTAAAACATCTTCCCTATGTAAAAGATTTTGATAAGTCTGCTCTCCAAACAGATTTTTGGACTTTGCTGGATTATGTACAACATTCTTTGTTGATCCATACCATTAGTAGCCTTGAGGGAATCCCTGTCCTGACTTCACCTTCACAGGTCACCCTCATTTATATACAAACAACCTCTGACAAGTGAAGCAAGAGCAGGCATAGCCGGTGGGCTGCTAACAGAGATCTCATGACGAAGTTTGTCAGCAGCATTGTGATGATTCTCATACTGAGACTGGCAGAACATGAATATTCCTAGTGCATACAGAAAGTCAGCAACAATTTTTGAGACAATACCTGCTGCATAAATTTGCTAGAAATGGATTACCATATCAGAGAAGAATAAATTTGGATTTGAACTAATTAATCAATTAATGCCAACTTGGCCTTTCCTGAACTATTCAGCTGGAATTTTGAAACAAATTGCTTTCCTTTCAGTGCTAACAATATCTAACAGAAACAAAATTACATTTCCTACCCTGTCCCCCCTTTCCTTCTGCACACACATACTCTAGGTGTTAAAAAGAGAATGCACATTTCCTGAAGGACACCATTCTAGAAAAAGGAAGCCCTACTTTATTTCAGAAGAAGATATAAGGTTTTATATCTATATATTTATAGTTATATATTTATATACACAAAATTGTTCTGTGTGAGACTGAAGAAAGGTAATAAATTTAAAACTTTTTTTTTTTCTATTTAGCTATTTCTCCACCCACAGAAAGAATGTGGGACAAAACAAGAACAATATTTTTGTTAACATTAGTTTCCTCTTGTGCTCATTAGCTGGTTTTCTATGCAGGCTGAAGAAGGTGATCCTTCCCCTCTCCTCAGCACTGGAAAGGCCACACAAGGACTGCTGTGTCCAGCTGTGGGCTCCTCAGTACAAGAGAGATACAGAGCTACATGACAGAGTCCACTCCCTCTAGGGAGGGCCGCTAAGATGAACAAGGCACTGAAGCATCTCTCAGAAGAGGAGAGGCTGAGAAAACTGGCACTGTTCAGCCTGGAGAAGAGATGGATCAGCAGGATCTCATCCATGCACACAAATACCTGAAGGGAGGGTGAAGAGAGGATGGAGCCAGACTCTCCAGTGGTGTCCATTGCCAGGACAAGAGGCAATGGGTACGAACTGAAACACAGGAGGTGTTGTCTGAACATCAGGCAACACCTTTTTACTGTGAGAGAGATGGAGCAGTGGCACCTGCTGTCCAAAGAATTTGCAGCATCTCCATCCCTAGAGATAGCTGAAAGATGTCTGAGCATGGCCCAGAACAACTAGGTGGCTGGGCATGAGCAGCTGAGGTTGAACAAAATGACCTCCAGAGTTCCCTTCCAATCTCAGCCATTCTGTAACCCATGAAACAAACTTAACAAACCCATGAAACGACTTAATGAAACAAAATCAGCATTACCAAAAACAGTTAATGTCTGCTACCGCCTTTACAGAGACTTGTAACATATCAGATAAATTCAAACAAAGTTTCATGAAAATACAGACTTAGAAGCATGTATTCTCTCAGGCAGATTTATCTAAGCATTTGTTCAAAACAGATGGAGAAGAAAAGTGGGTAACAAAGTGGGTAACAAAGAATTAAATATCAAATTGCAGATATCAACATTATACCAATATAAAGAGAACTGCAGACCTGAGTCAGTTCTGCGTTGAACTTTTATGTAAATGGTTTGGATAAAGAAATTTGAAAGGACTACCCAGGAATCCCCTTTGGTAAGTCGGAAGACGACTCCCATAATAACACTGGAAACTTTGGGCTAGGCACTGAGGTTTATATCAGATTCAAAAAGCCCCATTCTTCCTTAAGCAAAATTCTAACTGAGGTCCAAATCAAAAATTTTACAATAGAGGCACTGATTGGTCCACAAAAACGAGAAGGAATTAAAAGCAATTCCATTGTTTTTCTATGCTGTGCTGTTTCAAACAATGCATTGCTCACAGACTAAAACACAAAGCATTAATTTACTAAATTATGAGGCAAAGAATGGAGATGAAAGAAGCTGGTCTATTTTTATTCCTAGTCTCAATATTTTGAACAATAAAACCACCTAGCTATTACAATGCCAGACTTTGCTTTAAAACCTTCACTCCATACCACTCATGATTAATATCTGACCTGTGAAGTAATGGAGAAAGACTTTCACTGTCTGTGGATAATCTGCAAATTTCAGCACTCTCACCTTAGAGAATCAATTCTCTGCTTATCTACCGCTGGAGTTTCTGAGTATCTGTGGAGTGCAGCAGTGTGTAATGCCTTAGATATGTCAATATATAGGCTTTATTAATCAGGAGAAACATGAAAAGGTTCACGGTTAAAAGTAAATGACTTTCTAACAGGGAAAAGGTTAAAGCTAGGGTAACAGACAAAAAAAATATACACTTTCTTCAGTTTACAGGTTAATACTATTTTTTAGGCACCTATGTGCTTTTACCTCAGACAGTCTAGAAGAATAGTGTAGAATTAAATTATACTTTGCATTCATTTACATTAGGTTTGATTAATACTATTAAATATCTATTTACTTACACTATAACAGTAGAATTCCCAGAAAAGCCTAAAAAAAGTCAAATTAAAATAAGAAATAAATACATAATAAATATTTAAACCTCTTTAGAACATATGTTATTTGTGAGAAGTTCTAGACGGACATTACTACAATTTTCTCAGCAAAGTAACCTTCAGATTGGGAGCACAGTTTATGAAAAGTTTGTGCTGCTAGCTGCTTTAGACAACCCAGATTTCTCCTCTGCCCCATGGATCACTTTTGCCTCTGTGTGGCTCTCTGAGAGACAGAACACCAAACCATGTAAAGGAACACAAGAAGGGGAAAAAAAAATAAAAAAAAAACCTGTTGTTTTGAATCCAGTTCATTTCCTCAGTATAGTTTATTTTATAACTTGACACCAGCTGGAAGGCACAGCCAAAGAAGCTGCTTTAGGACAAACCTGAGCACTGAGAGAACAGGGACTGCTTAAGCTGCCTGTGCTACCAAAAGAAATGCATGTCAAGCATCAGCTTCAGCACTTTTGCAGCCAACTTTCCAACACGGTCCTTCTTGTCTGTCTCAACACTTCAAATAAACAGGGATCTAAAAAGATGAGTGTTTTGATTCTGTTGTATCCTTCTGTATCTGATTACTAACACCTGCTGCAAAAGTTTGAACTGTAATTTTCTATAAAATAGAATCTAAACAAGGACACAAGTATATCACCACACTATACACAGCTAGACATCTACTATAAACCTGAGCTAGCTTAGAACAGGAAACCTGAAAGGCAAATACTGAGATACAGCAGTACAAATACCTTTGTCATTGGATTGCTTGCAAATCTCTTAGGGATTTTGAGGAAGGTAATGGTTCTGTGATAAAATAATGAAAGGATTTTCTCAGCAAGCATACAATGAAGAATAGTGTAGAGTTGTGCTAGAAATGTACAATGGAAAGGAATATTTAAAAAACCCAAAGAATGATTGGTGCTTAGATTATTTTCTACCCAATGAAAAAATATTTATATCAGTTGCATTATTTCTAATAGAAAAAAGCTTTCATTTTTTGTTTCTCCCTGCACATGTATCTACACCTTGGACCAAACTCTGATTTTCTACTATTACTTATGCAAGGCCTGATCAATTAAATCTTTCTGTTGCTCTGTATGGGCAAAGCAGAAGCCTCTTTCACATTTCACAAGTGACTGAGCAAACATGCTATTGCATAAACTCTGTCAATGAGGAACATTTCTTCACTTCTGGGGCTCTTGGTGCATATCCAGTCACACTTCCATGCAATGACAGCAAGAAACACACAAACATGATTTTTTTCTGGGAAGAACCTGGCATGCTGGCTGGGAGGAAAACACTGCTTGCCACCCAGGCCTCATCAATGCACATTAGCCTCACAATCTGCACACAGACGAAGAATCTAGGACAAAGAGGAAATGTCCGTGTCCTCAGAGAACACAGCAGACAGCAAGAAATATATGCCAAATATAAACTAAAGGGGGGAAAAAAGCACCCCAAATAAGCCAGTATCTAATTTCTTTACATGTCCTCTTTACAATCCTTTTCTGAATAAGGGGATATTGTTCTGGGGTACTGTTCCCAGTTGGGTCAGGCCAATTAGAGCTGGCCTTCTCAGCACATGGCTGATGAGTCCTTCAAGCAGCACAAATGATGATGGCTCTTCCTGAGAGTCAGTACTGATGCCACTCCTTCACAGAAGATAGAAACACTGCAAATTACTGTTTGCCATCACTTCACTTTTGATTTTCTTGGGTTTTTTTTACTATTGACATAAATTTTCCCTGAGTATATCACTTCAGACATTACCTTCATATCTATTTCTGTACCATGGATCTGTTGAGCTACTGTTTTGATGATTCCAATGACAATATCCTGCAGACCTTCTCTTTCTGAATAGTAATGCAGAATGAGTCCCTTCCCCTTCTCCGCGTCAGTGCATCTAAAGGAAGGGGCTCGCATACCCGGGTAAATAGTAGCAAGGTGGTCATGCAAAGCATCCAGGTTCTGAAAGAAGAAATGAAAAAAACTATTATAAGGCATTCACTTACTATTTATGAAGAAAGTAAGTACATACTTTGTCCAGTCTGAACATCCCCTTTCTCCTACTGCTCATACTTCTACACATTTACCTTATTCTCTGTAGAACTGTCATCACAGCAGGCTTATCAGGTAGCCCAAAATGTTCTATATTCTGTGGCAACATTTGAAAAATGAATGGTATAAAAATTAGGACCATTATAAATTACTCCAGATAGTAAGAAGTCATGCTTGATTATGCTGTATTTTGAAACATTCAGATGATTAAAGACTTTCTGTGTGTTTCTCAGTCTGGTACCTCATCCAGTTTCAATCCTTCCAATTCTAGTCTCTATAATCTTCTGTTCAAATATTAATTCAGGAGCCAAATACAAATAAGCATGTCTGAATAAACATAAATATTTCTCCTTATTATCAATGAAAAAGCCTAGTTCTGACACTATAATAATTAAATTTACAGGGCCTGACAAAGTTCAAATTTTAAAGTAAAGATTTAAATGTTTAAAAGACCAAACTCAAATATATCTTTCCTTCGACAATAATTGAAAAACTCAACAGAATAAACAGAAATATCACAGCTGCTGTAATAATGTATCAGAAAAAGCTGTTCAGGAAAGGGAAGAGATCTTTTGGTTTCTTTTTCCTGCTACTGTCCCAGATATCTAATATATTTAAATTTTAGCCAGACAAATTGTGATCTGGAGAGGAAAGCTAAATTATAGACTGATATGCATACTTAATAAGGACATTAAAGAGAACAGTGAGATCAAAATCACACTTAAAACACAACACTAGATTCAACTTTGATTGCGAAGCAATTATCAAGGCTCCAAGTTGCTATTTACTGTACATTTAACATAGAAAGAGAAACCTAGTTTGCAGGATAGAGTTGCAACCCACAATTCTTTATTTATGTTGTATAATTCATAGAACTCTTTACATCTTTAGTCCAGAACATTACTGCATATTTTAAATGTTGATCTCTCACTGCCCTGCAAGTGACTGCTAACACCAGGCTTCAAGTATTGTTTTCTGCCAACAGGAAGTAACAGGAAGTGAAGGGAAAATATTTTCAATGTGCTATCTGGGAAATTCTCCACCTTCCATGAGCATCTGTCGATCATCAAATTTGTGGAAGCATACTGAACTTGATTTCATGTGAGCTATGAAGTGCTTTAACAGCTGCCTCTTCTCCTGGAGACCTCCAGACAAAATGACTCTCAGCAATGAATTCCGTGGGATGCACTTAGCCTGGAATTTCCTCCTTCAGTTTTTTAGCTTGTTTCAAATTCATGTTTTTGTTGCTATATCAACATTCCAAATTAGAACATGAAGAGGCAACAATCTGGGTGTCAATTCATTCCAGCTGTTAGGGGCATTGACAAAACAAACACAATGCTTGAAGGCAAATTCTGTAAGAATTTTACAGGGTTCAAGACAATGAAATTGGAAGAGACTGCTTTTAAAGTGTGGAATGAGAAAAGAGCAAGAGAGATGACTGACTCTGAAAGATTGCCCCTCCATGTCCTTAACTGGATGCAGAACTGCAGTTTCAGTACATATGCCTTAGGAACAGCCAGGATATATTGACCTTTTGGAAAAAAACTCTTAGGGAGATATATGGGAAAAGATGATAATCTTTCAGTTACACAGTCATCAGCTGAAGAATTTCAAACAGGGAATAGCCAATGTCAAGGACGGAATCTTTGTAATATGACTGTCTAAGTATTAACAATTTAAGTCTGGCACAAGTGTGACTAACAAACTGGCAGTAGCCCCATTCTGCAAAGCCACTTTGCCACCCTTCTACTCCTTTACTGCTGACTTTGGCAAAGCAGTGTAACAGGTGAAGTCCATGTGGTATGTCCTTCAGTTTTCACTGTCTCATCTTCCAGAGTGGGGGACTTACAGTTCACTGTATTCAAAACCTTGCTCCAACACATAGTCAACTAGACATGCTTTTCCAGGTCATGGAGCTGAAGTCAATCCTAGATCTAGACATGTCATTGTTACTCCTACTCCTATTTTTTTGCTGTGTTTGACCCATTCTAAATTGATATTGCAGCTTCTGAAAGAACAAATGTCTTTTTTATTATATGTTCACCTGCTGTGAGCCAGAGGTGAGGTCAGGTACAGATTATAATATTGTCCTGGGTTGATTATGATGTTAAATTGTATCCCCATTCATCCACCTAACCCAGACACAGGGTTTGTATTCTTAAAATTCCATCTCAGAGTAAAAGAAGCACCGAGTCTGTTATCAGAGACTGTACTGGCTCCCCCCGCATCGGGAGTTTTGACTACAGCACAGGCAGACAACAAGACACAGATCGCCTTGGCTTTCCAACTAGCCGGAGCAGAGAGGTCTTCCTGTACTGTTTTCTTTCCCTTTTTCTGAAACAAATCGAACCTGCTCTGGACTGGGGACTCGGGGGAGCACCGGGAGCTTGCACCTGTGGACTACCGGGAGCCCAGCCTGGCAGTGGCATTTTCCAGCGCCAGAGGGACTGATAACAGAGCGAACACCCACAGGAAAGAGACCCTCTGAAGTTTGTCATCTCTTCTGAAGGGCGAGAGGTTTTGTAATTTGATATTGTTCATTTTTGTGCTGGGTAGTGCTGTGCCTGTGAAATAAACAGGTTTTTTCCACTTCTCTCAGAGAAATCTCTTCCCGAACCAGTTGGGGGGTGGGAGAAAAGGGCCACGTGGGTTTGCTTCCTGGGGGGAGCCCCACTGGAGGTTTTCTCCCAAATTTGCCCTTAAACCAGGACAATAGGCTAAGGAATTTCCCTGAATTCTTGGCTCCTAGACTGCTCAGATGTATGCCAGAGCTTGTGCTGGGACCAAAGAACCAATTCTAGAGCTATGAGAAACAGTGATGAGCTCCATAGGGAAACAAGGCAATCTCCAAGAAAGAACAAGCACGAAATGGGGCTGATCCTAGTCTGTCTAAAAGTGAGAGTTGTGGTTGGCACCTGAAATACAAAGATATGCTGTTCAGTGCTGTGTGGTACACAGCAGCTGGAACCTTATCTAAAAGATGAGTTAATCCCCTGAATTTTAATGCACTGCAATCATGAAAACCTAAACAGCCATGTAAACAATTCCTTAAATGAGAGAACTAACAACTTTGATTTTCATTCAATAGAAAGCTACTAAACTGAACATAAAAGCACACTTTCAGTTTCTTAGGAGGTACCTCTTTTCACACTGCTTCTCTTTGGCAGTGTCTTTCAACATGATTTGCAAATTTTCCATGCTTGTGTTTTTCACATAAAGTATTAATATTGATTTAGTTACTGTTTTTATTTTTCTCCTTCATGAAGCTTGAAGTACCTGTGTTTCAAGCAAAAATAAATTAAATTTTCTTGAGATGTCAAAGGAAACAGAACATAAATATGAGATTTGTTTTTAGATATTTTAAAACGCTACACCTCTCAATTATTTTGTATATATCCTGGACTCTATACATTTCAAGAAGCACCTTTTAGAACTCTAGTATGTACTTTAAGAATCTGAAAAAAGTATGGGACATTAAACCTAACCTGCACCTATTTTTGTAACGGGTATATAAAGTAGTTTCCTGACCTAAAATGACTGCTGGAAGATGCAAAAGTAATAAATCAGGGGTAATGTTGATTTTTCCATTGTAATAAAAAGCCAGAAAGTACATTTCTGGCACAGCTGCTAATACATTAGTTGTGTTAACATTTAGAGAAGTATACAATAGTCTATGTCATCTGTTAACACTGAAATTCAAACAAAGGATCTTAAAATGCTATCATTAGAAGAATATAAATGTAAGCTGTTTCCACTTTTATAGATGTTTGGTGTGCATAACAAACATACCCAGTCCTTTCACCAGCACATGTGGTAAGGAATAAAAAGAGAAGTGTATCTGTATTTGTGGCTCATACATGAATAACTAAAGTGATGATGCAATGGGCCAACTACACCTTTTTTTCCCTCCCCTATTCTTGCTCAACCTTAGCCACAACTTCAGTACATGAGTTATCTTCGGAAATTACTTTTATCTGAAGGCTTGCTTTGAGAGCAGCCTATGAATGAGGCTATGAAATATAAAGGATGCTCCATCTCACAGACAGACAGTGGTTTACAGATCACTCATGCACATTTTGGAACACATATATACCTTGTCTGCCCAGCAACTACAGTTTGTGGGATTTGTACAAGAAGTCTGGGTTGACTGGATCTAGGATGCTCTAGAATGATGCATGTGTTGGGGTGGTGAGACACACCATTAAATATTCAAGTAATCCGGCAAACTATGATCCTTTTTCCCCTAATGCTGGAGAGATTTTAAGGGTACAGATGACAAGAGGCTACTACATTTTCAGAGAAAATAAATTGTTTTGACAGTCAGCTTTTGGTCAACCTTCAGTTCAATGCTTTTAACCTCATTACAGTACACAGTTCTCTCCAGGAGTCATATAGATCACAAATCCTAAATACAAAATGCTTACTGAAGTGAATAAACTACAGGTGACAGAATAGGGAAGGCCATTTTTCTACACTTAGGAGTAACACTTTAGAGAAGACCCTACATTTCTTCCATGCTATTAAAGAATCATTTTTATTTTGTTTATGTTGCAGTATCATGCTGTTCTGCAGTATCCCACCCTCAGTTCATGGATGAAGGATAACATTTTAAGAGATAATCTGTTATGAGCCCTAGCTCTGTACATAACATACAATTAGAAATACCCAGTATCTATAATTAGTCAGAGATAATAGAAGAAATATCATAAAACCTGAAGATTTCCTGTTACTATAAATAAGGTAAGTCTTTCCACTTAAACACACCACCACCCCACCACACCCCACCCCCCCTTAATTTGCTGCATATGATCCTGTTCCAAATTTCTCTTTGGAATTTCAAATCAAATTTCTGTTGACTAGGCCATAATTCTGTCTGGTATCTGAAACAATTTAGTGCAAAATTCTTACCTGCAAAAACTCTCTGACATTTGAGCCCAAAACACGTAGAATTGTATCATAACCAGATTCTTGACAAAACACAAAAAACATCTTCCCAAACATTTGAAGAATTTCCCCAGCATTTAGATCTAGTTAAAACAGGAAAATACAATTCAGTTAAAACACTGTATTTCATGCACTTGCTTATTTCTTTACTCTTGTATTCATAAACACTACCCAGATGCAGTAGGTCAAGAACAAAGCAAGATTCAGGGTTCATATGGCAAATACTGAGTACCCTATAAATCCTGATAAATATATATACCCTATACTGATAAATACAGGAATTTTATTAGGATTTACCAATCACCATTACTACTTCACCGCATTGTATATTTCACACACATATAGCATTTAGATTTTGATACAGGAAAATGAATCACTTCTTGAAAATAAAGGAACTCGGCTGCTAGTAGTGCTCGCCTCAGCAGAGTTAATTCCAATTTACAATAGCATGAAACCACATCAGCTGCTCCAATTCAACATTACTACAGTCATCAGTCTTATAGATTCTTGGCTAATTACTGATGCAGAACAATTTCATACCGCACTTGGTTCTGCAGAGAAAATAATGCTGATGGGCATAATTCTACCTTTTAAATTCCAGACCAGAGCTGCAATGATTGAAAATGAATGCAACCCAAATCAATGGCTGATATGCAATTAAATGAAATGTGTCCATGCCACAAGCATTTCTGTGACTCAGCACTGTTCTTCAGCACAGATCAAGGATTCATTCATTCATTCACGGCTCTTGCAGAAGTGGTTGAAACTTGGGTGTATTGGAAGGCAGTTTCAGCAGGATGCTGATAGTTTGTGACTGCTTGTTACACTGCCCCTGTTGTGTGGATCAGGTATATATCTCCAGTTTAAGATGGAATACTTTGAAATTAATAAAAATAATTTCAAGCAACAAAAGGAGTAAAATTTTCTTAGAGAAATAAAGGAAATATAATTATTTCCCCTAATATTTAAAAATAATTTATCTGACCAATACTCTGTTTTCACTTCCCCTGTGCTAAACCTTGTTCCCTTTCTGGTACAAAGATTTGGGGGGCAGGAGTGTATTACCTTTCTTGCAATTAATGGGCAAAGAAGATATCTGTATTACTTACTGAGGACCTTGCTTGCAGCTGCAACAAGGTCATAGGTTTTGGAATCATCGTAAATTATTCTGACCAGAAACTGTCCCTCTTCATCCAGCTGCGCCTCCTTCCTAAAAAGAAAAGAGAATAAAATCTTTTCGCTTGAGGGAAAAGCACTATATGGACCAAAGTCTTTTAAATAAAATAAGTTTGTAGAGTTATTTAAGACAGAAAATTAGAAATAATTTGTTCCATATCTCAGTGTAAAATACAAATATTTCAGACCACAAGTGTTCTGGAAATAATAATTAGCTACAAGAAAATAAACATCAATTTTCAGTATAGAGCCTCAAAAAGAAGTTGTTCTACTAATAAAGACACAATTTTCATTTTAAAATAAGAGACTATCCAATAATGCAGCCCATGATGGGCTCTTTAAACACTTTTTAAGCTTTTTCATTCCACCACATTTTAATTTCACTTTATTTACAAAAGGCGTGGGGTGTTTCTAACAACCATTTGCATATACGTCCAAAGAGGAATTTGAAATACAGATGCAGGTACCGAATCAAATATTTTTTTGCAGAATTCTGCACATACCCAGTAGATAGGAAGAAAAAGGATGCTAGGATTTTGCAAGGCCATGTTTTCACATTGCGCATCAATTCTCATGCGTAAAGTGTCACTACTTAGCTAAAGCACAATAAAAATATACATTTCTTCATTAAAGGGAACAACTCTTTACCCCAGGTTTTAGACAAGACTCATATATATGTCCTGTGCATACTTAATACTGCTACTAAGTAAAAAACCAAAACAAAATTACTGCTTTGTTTTTTGGGTCATTTACTATTCTCTACAACTCAAACACCAAGTCAGCAGCTTGTCTAAAAGGCAGCACCAACCTGTAGGCTGTATTTTTTTACTGGGGAAGACAAGTTTATCCTCCAGACTAGGAATGAACTGTCATGCCTTCCAAGCTTTGCATTTGGCGCAAGTGAGTTACTAGGGAGGACCAATAAGTGCTCTCCTCCCTTGTTTTACCCTGTCTGCACAGCACAGGAGCCAGGCCACTGGATCTGCAGGAGTGGCCAAGTCTCAGCTCTTGGGAGGGGGACAGGGAGCACCTCCATGGGCAGGCAGACCCCAGGACACTGAAGAGCCAGCTGCCCATGTGGTTGGTCCTGTTGTGCACAGAGCATGTCAATGAACATGGCCCTGTGTCTGCCCAGTTTCAAGTAAAGCAGTATTCTGTATTTGCTCTTATTTCCCTTGCAAATTTTCCTTCAGCCCATGAGGGGATGTGCACAGGGGCCTGCTGTGTTCTCTGATGAAGTCGTGCCCTGTTTGTTGAAGTCATCATCCGGAAAACAAGCACAGCCTCCTTTCTCAGTATGTTTTTAAAAAAAGGTGTTCACCTCCTGTGGTGTTGCTTGCAATGACTCTCTATAGAGACAGTGTGCTTTGCAGAAATAGTGACGAAAAAGGAGACATTTTTAAGTACTCATGCACTAATTGATGTACTTAGAATATATTTTGGCTCAGCAAAACTAATATGATCATGGCATCATTAGTATATTTGCAGGTGGAGGGTCACAGCTACCTCATTAAAAAGAAATTATACCCTTTCATCTAAATGTATCTCTGTGCTGCAGTTCATTTCAGGAAGTCAAAAGAAAGGCAAAGAGACAGGAAAGCCTTGAAGTGAATTACTGAATCTCATCTTACGTCACACCAAAAAAAAAAAAAAATCAGTACACGATGCTGCTCTTGAGAAAAAAACCTTTAGAATAAAAAAAAACTATAAAAAAGGCAGATTATGAGGTAGGTTTTTAAAAAAAATCTAAGCACGAGGGATGCAAATCATGACACTCATCAACTTGGTAGTAGTATAATTATTTTTCTAATGTACAAATGAAAGAGGACAATGAGTAAACACTTATTTACTAGTACCATGGTAATGAAGAGCTTTTACCAGAGTATGACTGGTAAATTGAGTAAATACAAAGAAACGCTCTGTAGATGTGGCAGAGCCAATATTTCAAACTTCTGAATTTCTCTTGGTCACCAGATGAATTATAAAGACCTACAAAAAATAAAATTCTAAATCTACTATGTAAAATCCTGCATGCCCTTTTACATCAAACACCTACTCTCCATTATCATAACATAATCAACCATAAATTAAAACCACATTCTTTGACTGTAACTCAGGTTTTAATTTCCTGAAGTGGTGTCATTGATTTTAAAAATTAATTAAAACAAAATAATAATGCCTGCAGAACAATTCAAGCATTTACAGATGTAGTGGAATTACCCATCCACAGAAACAGAAACATTTACTGAGGTACTCAAAGGACGGAGGTCGGAGAATTAAGTACACTTGTTGATCTTAAAACTGCTCGATGGCAAATGGTACTGCTGAGAAGGATTGATTCCAAACTCATATGGCATTATTCTATTGACCTAACTGAAATGACTTGTCATTTAACCCTCCAGTTTGTAATCATCAGTCTTTCATTATCAGTTCACTTAATGCATATCTGGAACCCATTAATTTCTTTTTCCTCTTCATTTTCCTTTAATCTTGCTCCTCACATTCTTCCCACTGTCCAAAAATTACACACTGTTTTTTATTTTAAAAATGTATTATTTATTAATAACTGAAGTATTGTAACTGTTACTTGAAGTAAACATTTTTATACTCACTCTAGGAATGACAAACTGAAAGCAAACTAAGCAATTTCCTAAAGGAATATGACAAGGCTACAGGGGACGTGCAACTAAATACCCCTCATAATTCCACATAGAAGAAACATCATTCTCTATCCAAGTACATTAAAAATATTATAATAATCTTAATTTGGCAGGGTCTTAAGAAGGAGGAGAGGTGGAGTTGTTAGTGGGAAATGTCTTTAAACTTTTAAGAGATCAGTCAGGGACAGAAAGGAGGTTCACATTTCCTAAGAAAAGAACTGAAATGAATATGGGAAAAGAAAACCATCTTGATTCTTTGATTCTCATAACATGTAACTACAAGTCAGCTACAATTTGAAGGGATGTTTGCAAAGGGTGAACAAACTTTCCCACATCTCTGATACATGCTGTGCTTTCTTTTAGTCTCTCTGATCTGAGCCAAACCACAAAGGATAATACACACATCTGGAAAAGCAAGGAACATCCTCAGAAATACTGCATACTTGCACAGTCCAGTAGACACAGCTTTTCTGTGTGAGAATATTCCCTATGAAAAACTGACCCAGTTTGATGATGTTGGTATCTCTTTCAAAACTTTTTGCATTTCTTTCCAACTACATTGACGGGAACTTTTCCTGTTTACTTCTCTTTGCCAAGCCATGCTTCTTTTTTTCTTATTTTGTCTTTAGTTTATTTTGTCAAAGTTTTTCTTCAGTATCTGCAATTTCTCTGAACCACCACTTTTTAAAATCACCACTGGTTATTTCAGCCTATTCCAGTTAATTATTTTAACTATTTTTTTTTCTAGTTTACTCAAGATCCTTTGGATCACTCAGCAGCCATCTTCTCTTAGTAGCCTTACTGATGTATTTCCCATTAAAGATACTTTTAAGCTGAGCAAAATTTTCTAGAAAATTTGTCAAAATAAGTATTTACTCCTGCAGGGGATTACAATTCTCAGTTAAAACCATGCAGGCAAAATTTTCTTTGCTTGTTCTAATATGGCAAATACCATGACAGTGGCTAATCTAAGCCTGTGTCAAAAGATAAACTGTTTTTTTAAAATGCATGCTTGAAAATTATTAAATTTCAGAACTTTCTTCTTTCTTTCTTTCTAAGTCAATTCCTTCTCCATACCTCTAAGATCTGTTGTGCTGGAGTTTTCTGTATTATTTTTCTGCTAGATGAATTTCCCTGTCTGCTCCACCACCTGTTGACAGAAGTTGCTCTGCATACAGACAACATGTAGCCAGAGTGATTGTGGTAAAGCTTCTGAAGCCCCTCTGCTTCCCTCAGTAATCTAACAGCAGTGAGAGCTTCAAAAAGTCTTCCTCTCTGAAATACTAGTCTTAAGACTGTATGTGATGGGAAAATGCTGCCGTCAGTTTATCCAAATGGCCACTGCAAAGTGAAAGCAATCCTATTTTTTCAGAGGCACTGGTCCTTCAGCAAGTCTACAAAATAGCAGGGCCTCTAATGAACTTGTCTGCGAGAACATCAGAGCTACCAGCACCAGAGAGGCTGACTGTGACTGACCTCCACCAGCCCAGGAACCAGGGCACTGTCATTCAGGTGAATACCTAAAATTGTTTCCTCAGGGCTGCAGTTTTCCCACCTAATTACCTGACCTTACCTGATTTCTCAAAGCTGCCTGCACTTACACTAGGGAAATGGTTTTATAACAGGGTGATAGGAAGAAATATATGATAGTGTCATGAAAACTATTATAATTAATGCTAAGAGTGAGGCTGCTTTGTCAGCTTTGCAGAGCTCCTGTGGTCAGCTGTTCATCAACCATAATTCCTTATATTTGTATTTTCAGAGAAAATACAAATTGTAATTTGTATTTGAAAATACATTGTAATTTCAGAAAAAACTTATAATCTGTGGCTTTACAAAAAAAATGTGGCATTTTCCTTGAAATGTTTTGCTGCAATCTTAAGTTACAGTTTTTGACCAGATAAAATTAGGGGAGGAAATTAGCATAGTTCTAATGTTTTCTGCAGACTGTGGTGTTTGATCACAAAGACATCAACGGCAATAACATGTTGGTGCCTTTCTTAAGAACTTGACTGGAAATGAGCCAAAAGAAACAACCTCTGGCAAATTCCCAAGCCCTGCTTAATTCTTTAGTGAAGAAGCAGTATCGCAGTAGCAAACTTTTAACTTTTATGTGGCTGTTCTTGCAAAATTACTTTCAAGTCAAATAGAACAGAATTTACAATTAATGTCTCATTTACATTTACAGAGACAAAATAAGTGTGGGTTTTGCTCCCCAGTAAATTTTTGTTCAAAATGTTACAACACCCCAGGATTTTAATGCTCTTGCCCAAACTGACTCTTGTCACACAAGATCTGGAATCTCATGGTTCAAAACTTACATCCTATGACATGCCTGTCCTAACTTCTACAGTCTGTCAGACTCTAGACTAATTTTGAATGATTACACAGTGCTGTTTCAATTGTGGGAAACAAAGATTCCAGCACAGACTTCTCTAAAATGCTTTTGTTTTCCTCCAGAATATTTCTATTATCCAGGTTAATTTGAGTCAGTTTACTTGGGCAAGAGAAGAACTTTAACCATTGCACCATGGAAAGTGACAGCTATACAGAGAATATTTTTCACATAAAGATTTGGCCTTGAAATCAGTGGAAAAATTCCTATTGAATAAATCAAAGCAGGATCAAGTCTTAAAACAGCCTTTCCTCTATCAGTCATGCTAACACCCCCCACACTGCTGTTGATTTAGCAGCACAGAACACCATTACAGGTGATACATCTGTGTACAATGGTCCCTTTGAAAATCTTTCCCATTGCGCAGCTAGTTTAGTATTTGTAAACACACTACTAATCTTCAAAGGTAATGTTAATAATTACCAGAAATGGCTGAAATGCTATGTGTGGACAAGCATTCCAAGAAACATTACTCTTAAAATCAGAACAGATCTTGCACTTCAGGTTTTTAAACCATAGGATGCACATATTTTTATTTCTCATAGAGGTTTAATGTAGAAAGGATTTCTTTCACCATCTGAAGAAATTTTACAAACAACACAGCTGGACAAGATGTCACATCAAGCTGGCCTTATATAACCCATTCTGCACAAGGTGAGTTTTAACGTAGTTTTGCAGTCAGACTGTGGTGTTTAAAGTGAATTAGTGTAAATCATAATCAAGAAGATTGTTGCTGACAAAACGTTTTTATTCCTATGAATATGTACTTGTTATCCTGCATCTATAGCCAGTCAAAAAACTGAAATCTTAAGAAATTCCTACAGAAAAAGAATACTTTCCATTTGCATGCAGCAAATACTGAGAAAAAATATGGTAAAAAACTGCATGGAACAATAACTTTGCATCCTAAAGATGTATAGGCTTCTCTGTGATACAACATTATTACTTAGAAGCTGCTGGTGTCACTTGAAGAGATCATCCAGTGTCCCAAAAGCACAACTGGATCTCTTCCTACCAAAACTCAGTCCAAAGTATGCACACGGGGTGTGTCATCTTGAACACCAAGAACAGCAGCTAGTTCCAAGACCACCTCCAGGACTTCTTCCATGATATGGTTCCACGGTATTGTTTATTTTGGGATTTTTGCCACCATTGTGCTTCAGTATTCTTGGTGTACCAAGGATGGAAAAAGTGCTCATTAAGTTGGAGATCAGTCAAAACAATCTTAATGACAAAATAACTCTACTGCACTTAGAAACACAGCATGGTTCTGATCTTACTGATATGATCAAGTCAAGTTTAATTCCGTTCTAAGAGTAGCACTCTTAAACAGGATTACATGGGTCAAAACTAAAGATGGTATCTGTGAACCCAGAATCATTGTCTTTGCATCTCATTAAAATGGCAAACTCACTGCTCATAGTACTTCATCAACAGCTGTTTTTTTCAAAATGCTTCCCATCTTTTTTTCATGTATTTCACAAAGGCGCTTTACTAAACGTTATTAAAAATATTAAACCACTATTCTGAAAAGGAAAAAAGAAAACAGACTTGTACATGTTTTGGATGGTCCACAGATATTTTAAAATACCCAGCTGGGAAGAACATAAATTATATTAAGTTACAAGATTAAATAAAAATGGGAATATGTCCAGGAAAATGATGTTCTGGGTAAAGTAAATAGGTGTATTTATAGACTTCACAGTTCTGAGTTATTTCCCAGTTTTACAGGCTGGATACAGGAGTGTTTAATGTAGGTTTTCAAAACAAGATAATGCCAGAAGATACAGTTAACAAAAGTACAAGTTCCTTGCTGCTACCACAAATACTAAAAATATTACTAAAAATATAAAGTTGGTATTATTTGGCTTCCTTTTACGTAAGTGGAATAAAAAGAACAGTATTTACAAAATACTCTTTCATGCTTTTCATTAACAAGAGTGAATGATGTGTTTATAACACCTGTTATCCTGGCTTGTCTAAAAGCACTTAATTCTGGGAAAAATGCAAAGTACCTGAGAGATACTGAAGAACACTCACATGAAGTTTCATAACATGCCAGTATTTCCTTTAGCTAGCCCTTTCCCAGAGGAATTAAAGAATTTGGCATTCACTCAGTTTAACTCCTGACCTTCAGGCAAGTCCTTCCGCTCTGAGGAACTGAAAGAGCAGGAAGTATAGTGTCCTGACCCCATGAAGCTTGTAAATATTAACCTCCCCACCCATGAGGAATCATCTATTCAGCACAACTTAAAAAAAAAAAAATACAAAATACTTATTAGAACTTTGGAATAGTATGAAATAAGAACTTAAAAACATAAACAAAAATAAATGTTGCTTTCTGGATAAAAACTCCTTAATGTTAAAAGTGGTATGGATTAAAAAGAAATCATCTATTGTCATTATTTCACCACTAATGGCATTCCAAAGTGTCTTCCTCATATCTACTTGTAGGCAGTCTGTACTTTTTCAAAATTGTTGAACAGAACACTGCCTTCAGCACTGGGTAAACCCACATGGTCCTAAAAGAGGCAGCAAAACCTCTATTTTCTTATTTTTAAACAGCTCACTGCAATTATTTACAATTGAGAAACTGAGAAAAAATTTACACTACAAATTATTTACAATTTATTTTGATCATGGTGCATGATCCAAAATACGAATGGATTCACAATATAAACTCTAATGAAAAATCAATTTTTTTCACCAGTGTTCATTGTAACAAGACACTTAAAATAATTAACACAGTATGTCTGCAACATACTTTTTGAGCATGAAAGAATCAGTAAGATCAAGCAAACTGTAAAGCAAGCATTCTTTACAATAATTAGTTGTGGGCTGGGAAAGGGAAATACTGAGCAAACTCCCAGCAGTTCAACAAAGAAGGAAAGAAGATTCACAGGGGACTGACTGCCACCACTGCATTACACAGGTATGTGTGTCCACGTGGTAAACTCCCTAACTCACCTGTTCCCCACCCAGGCTTCTACAGTTCCTAGGGAAAGAAATACAGAAGAAAGGAACATGAAAGCCAGCATTTTGATGGGGAGAATCCTGAAGGCATTAATAGGATAAAATAAAATTGGAGTCTGAGACAGCAAAACCTACACTTAGAAATTTACAAGGAGGTTGGCACCAAGGTTCTCCTGCAAATCTACCCCTTATCAAGAAATAGCAAAGATAACTGGAAGGCTTTTCACTTGCTTCCACTACAGATGATTGCTAACTGAAGTGCCCCACCTCACATTTTGTACAGATATTTGATTCTTATTTCCTGTTCAGTTTGCATTTTTATTGCCCAGGCCACACGGTGATTGTGTAGACATAATATGCACATACACATAGGCATGCACATCAATATTTATTTGGCTATGTACCTACATACACGAATTGATTTTCTCAAAAAAACTTTACATTCTAAGCTGATGATTTTCCAACTTCTCTCCTACCAGAAGTGATGCTGTTATCACTGCAGACAGATTGTTACAGATTATGGTACTGTTTTACGTGCTTTTTAAACAGCTGCCCTATATACAGAAACTACAATCAGCTGAAAACTTGAAAAACACTTTCCAGAACAATTACAAAGAAATAAAACATTCCTCATAAAGAGCCATAAGCATTATTTTTTAATTTAAAATAAGAAATTTAAATAAGAATTTATTTTTGTAGTTTAGTGAAAGCAGGAAAGATGGACTCAGGTCCACTCAGCAGCATTAGAGCGGCTTGCTCCAAGCAACATTTCCTTATCTGACCCTGAGCCTGTATGATACAACATCCCATGAGCCCAAAGAACCTGTTCCTTTTCCTCCAGGCTTACAGTTCTTTCACTACTGAGGCTAGATCCTACTCCACTTATGCACAACTATTTTGTGTTTTATTTTATCCCATTCCTCGATATATAACCTCAGGCTTGATTTACAGCAGTTTTCAAATCCAACTCTGAAGAGAGAATTATTCCTTTCTTATAAGTCTTCCTGTGGAATTGATCTCCACTATTTCTATGCAGAAGCATTAATTAGCTCTCCAACAATCTCATGAGGCCAATTATACCATTTCCATTAAGAATAGGCAAGAACACCGCAGATCAAAAAGGTTTCATTCATTTAAGGTGCCCAGTGTGTGATGAGTGCTGGTTTTTTAAGATACTAAGCACTTTTTATGCTCAAAACACAACTTTCATGGACTTTACAACCTACCAGCATCAGACCTACAAATTATCTAAATTCTCACAAATCTTAAGAGCCTACTATTGCAACTTGAAACAGTGTTTTACTAGAGCTGTTGTGCATACTTTCCTCAGTTTCTGAAAAGGCAAACTACTCTATTACTATATCTAAACACTGCTAAGCAATAGCAGTAGGCCAAAATTTTGATTCTCACAGGATTTGTCAAAAAATATAAGTTGTGTTTTGATATATTAGTAAAAAGAAAAAAACATCTCTGACAAAGTGACATTCTGAACTCAAGCCAAGCTAGGGCCTTCATTCTGCAGCTAAAAACATTTTTTATTATTTGCTTTGTATGGACAATTTTTGCTATGTGAGAAATTCCCAAGAAACAATGCAATCCAAGTCCATCTCCTGCAAAAAAAACTATAAAATATTTTCTTAAAGGCATTTAATATTTATTTTATATTATTTACTATTTTAGAATGTAACTACAAAAATAATTAATCAGAATAGCACATCCTGCCAACTACCTAAATGCTAGTGAAATCAGTGGAGTACCATTTTTAGGTACATAAATGAATAAAAGCATCTACCTTTCCTGACTTAAGTAGGCAACCTACATTACTATTAATAAACCTAACTGCTAGGAATGCCTTTCAAAATTTACCCAATAATATGTATTCTTAAATCACCTACATTTCACTGCAAAAGCCACACCAAGTCACTACAGTCTGACCTATGCTGACCTTCACCAAAAGGATGTAGAAGTTTCTGTCTGTTTAGTTTAGTTTTCATTTTCAGGCCCTGCAGTTTCTTTCACTTCCCCAAATGGTACAGAGTCTTCTACCACTTCAGCTGAAGCCAATTTGAAACAGAGCACAGCTTTCCACTTTCCTTTTCCACACTGCTCCAGGACAATTTCTTAATCCTCAGTGTTTCACCATTTTAACCATAACAGGAGACTTTAAAAAAGCTTAAAGCTTAAAAGCTTAAAAAGCTTTCAAGAGCCTGGAGGCTTGGTAGGTGATCATCTGTGAAGCTTGGGGAACAAGCTTCCTTCCTTCTAGGACAAGCAATTGACTTTTGCTTTTCCATAGTGTGCACTTCCAGACCACTGGGTCCCTGTAAGGTCTTTGCTGGCCAGAAAGCTCCCCAGAGCTGGAGTTTTGGCATTTCAGAGTGTGGACAGCACATGCCATCCTAATCCCTGTAAAGGGCAGAACAGGGCAAAGGCAGGAAGAGATGCCTTAATTCTACATTAAGCACCGAGTACCAGGGATATAAGGCCATTATTTGATTTATACATCCCCGTGCTAAAGCACAGACAGCAAAGGGGCAAAAAATGCCTATTTTTCTACTGTGCAAGTTTGAACACTTCTCCAGAATCAAATAAAAAGTGTTATCACCTCTAGGTAGTTGCTTTTAGTAAACACTGAGTTTCAACTTCCATTCTAGTTTTTCCACACTACATGTTTTTGTGGGGACTTCAACCATAAAAACAGAAGGAAGACGAAGGCTTAGGCTGACTAGCTGTGCCATTTCATTTCTCAAATCCAGATATTTCATATACCTGTGTGGGGAAAATACTAATTTACTCTATGGACTTGTGATGAAGCATTTTAATACATTTCTTTATTAGATTTTTGAGTTCTTGTTCATTTTCTTGGCAGTGTGTTTGAAAGCGTCATGGTTTGAGGATCTAACCTGGCCTCAATTCGGAGTTAGGAGCCCGTGGGAAAATCCTGTAGTCATTTAATCCAACACAGAGGAATAGTGTTGGGAAACACAAGAAAAAAGACTCTGTACGTATTCCCTGCTGACAGCATTGCTCTAGCTCCCACATATTGACCTGGAGCTGTTTCAAGAAGACATCCCCGTCAATGCTTGTTACACAATTAAATACTTAGAACTGCTGAATGGAGCGATCAGAATTTCACATATATTGGCTGTTCAGCTCAGCTGTGATACCTGTTGCAGAAGAGCTCAGATTTTTTGATAGAGGCCTCTTTTAAAAATGTACTATCACACATCATAAAAATATGCCCACCATAGAAACATACTAGGGAATGCAATTTCTTAAGCCCTGGAATTTTTTATTTATTTTGATAATATGAGTAATCTCTCTGCATGGTTTCGGACAGGTACACGGACAGTAATTCCACATGCACTAATTACAATTGTGTGCACACGCAACCATATCACCCAGCAGTACAAACTTGGCCTTAAACAGACATGAGCACAGAATTGCATGTATGTGGGAATGGCCAGGCCTGACAACTTTCAGTTTATGTTGGCTGCAGAGGACTTGAAGATATCTAATGCCAAAGGAATCTTGAGAACCACCCCTGAGAACCAGCCCTTGCAACTGTGGCTACACAATCAAAACCAGCCCTCTGGACGTACAAGTAAAAAATAAAGGATTCAGAAGAGGTTTTCCCTTAAGTATGGAAGGAACAAATGAAAAGTGTTTTCTCAGCAAAAGTGTGGTTAACAGGTCTACGTTAACTGTTTATTCGTAAGTAACTCTTTGCGGAGCTAGTGAAGCACAGATCAAAGGAGTCTTTCTCCATTGCACTGCAGGTCCTAAGCCTCCCCTCCCAAGGACTGAAATAGTGAATGACAATGAGCAGTGTACGTGCAGCTTACAACTGCCAGCAAGCAAAAGGACTATGGTGAATCGTCTTCACTTTCCACCAAGAAAAATCTGCTACTGCAGAATTCAGCAACTACAGAAGGACTTTTCTCTCCCTCCCTCTTGCTCATCCAGCTTTGCTAAATCCCTCCAATGACTCTAGGGCTTCATCACAAAAACCCTGTTCCTTAGTTCAAATTCTCAATTCTGCAAGTGATAGTCAGAGAAAACCCTAAGGAGAAGCAAATTTTTGAGACTTTGCTATTGAGAAAATGAGTAAAGGCTCCATAAATCAAGATTAACTTTCATTACTTACATGCCAGCTTTCTTAGTCTTATTTTAAATTCAACCTATAAGGGATCCAGAATGCTGGTTCAGAAACAGAAGGCTTTGAATGATGTTGTGTATCACACATTTTAGTTCTACTTCTTTAGGAAAGCCAAGCTCTATATCAAAGTATATATTGTAATTTCTCCATTAATTTAGTACCTTATTATATAAAGTGTAAAAGAAGTCTGTTGTTTAGTTATGCTTTTTTTTAAGTGGATGAAAGTAACATGGAGGCTAACTTTGCCAAGAATTCCACTTTGGGCCATTAAAAAACAGCATCTATCTTCTTCTGATAGATCATGGTTTTACAGTAATGCTGGAAAATGAACAAAATAACAGACTTTGAGACTTCAAATCATCATTCTAACTCAGTTAAACACTAAGTAATGGCACTGAAAACACCACTCTTGTAAGAGCATCAAATTCAACTATTTGTGTACCCAAATTCTTTATGTACTTCACTGAACTTCATTCAACACACCACTTTTGACTGAACAAGCTAGAGAAGAGTTTCCATGTTTCAGACAGAGAATACCCTGCCAATTCAGTATTTAACTTTTTTAAATGCACTTTTTTTGAAGAATGACCAGATTTTATTACTTCAGTTTATTTAGTTCTATGTTTTCTTTTCCCTTCTATCAATATTAAGTACAAATTCACCTGCTGGCATTTGAGAATCACTCAGCAATCATAACCCACCACTCTGCAATGTGGTTATGCTTAATTCACATCTTCTGTGGTGACTTCAGAGAGAACAAAATAGCAGTATGTGATCAGCTCAACATTGAAAAAACCAAAACAAAAAAAGATTACATAAGAAATTTTGTACTGAACTACCCAGAGGCCACTCTACTTAAAAAAAACACTGAAGCTTTATTGCAAATTCAGCCTCACTAGCAGTGCAAAGTTTTTCTTGTTTTTCTTTTTAAACAGCCAAAACTGTTGACTTCAATAATTATTTCTCCTGTCATAAGTGATTCAACTGATTCAACTCAGCATGCCACAACACTGTTCTGTACTTTCCTGCTGTTGTCTAAATGATTAAAAGTTCTAACGAAGAAGTCTTTGCAAGAAGTTTGTATTTGCTTATAAAACATCCAAGCTTTTCCCCAATATCACTTGGCTACCAGTTGACAATGCCATTCCCAAAGTTAGCACCACTATAATGTGTTCCAGCAAGGGTTGGTTTACTGGTTTCTAAACTCCAGGATACACAACTGAGAAATCCTCCTGAATAAATACACCATGGTGACCCATTTCACACAAGGAGCAACTGTTGCAAATACATTGGCTCCTTCTGGGAGATCACATTCCAATCTTCTGCTGGGTGGTGTCATGCCATTTTCCTTCCAGAGAGCCATCTTCTTGTGAGCTAACAGCAGAACCTACCTGCTGGGCTGCTACAAAACATAAACGTTTCTCATTTGAAAAGCAGAAACAGGACGTACCAGCTTCCTGAATTTTCACAGCTGACATTAGAAAAGTATTTTGCAAATTTCTATTAAATTTCTCCAGAATGTTATAGGAGCAATATTCCTCATGGGCTTTAGTTATCTTCAGTAGTCTATTAGGTATTTCCAAAATCTAAAGAGATAGGATGCATCAGGAATTATGGCTGTGTTCTGACAGTCTGCAGCACGGTCTTACACGAGAAGATGAAACTCCGTATCTTCTCTGATGTATTGATCTTAAATACAAATACATATTCAGTGGGTAATCTGGACAAAAAGTGGTCCATGATATTTAGAGGCATCTTGGTAAGAGATGCCATACCAAGAAAGAGAGAACATCATCTTTTATACATTTTTCAATTTTATTTATTTATTTTAATTTTCATTAAAATATGATGCATGTATACTATTTTAATTACTAATCTTAATTTACATATGACATTAAAAAAATCAAAACATAGGAATTCAAAATAGATCACTGTGTTTAGAAATGTTTGGTATGCAAGGAAAATAAATGCCTCACTTATAGCACAAAACTCTGTGGCATACACTAAGGGCTCATCTGGGGTATGCACAGAGCTGTATTTGCAAACAGTAATTTACAGAGTACCTGTCAGGGATCGATAGAACAATAAATGCTTGCTGAACCACAACTGTGGACTCACCTTTGGTGATTTTAAAGACTTGGCTAGACAAAAGTCATAGCTGAGCTCAGATCTACTGCAAGTAACAATCCAGGTTGGAACAGAAACTGGACTAGATGACCTCCAGAGGCCCCTTCCAGAGAACATTTCTATGATTCTCTGATTTCATGGTATTGTGCAAGGTTACCACATTCTTAACAAATGATTTTATGAAAAAAATATGTCATGGTAACAAATATCTCACAATCCAAACTGGTCTTTGACTCCAAAAATTATGTTAAGAAAACAGCAATATATTATAAAATCAACACTGACATACTAAAATTGGCCCAAAATAAATGCAACAGAGGGATACAAAAGGCATCCAGCTTAAAGAAGATCACCTTCTCCAAGTTGGATAATTGACTTCTGCCTTATCAAGAGATCATATTAAACCATTTCTTCAGACCACATGTTGCCTAAAGCCCAATGAAGTAAGCCTACAACTCTGTAAGTTTTTATGTCCTTTTAAAAATTTTTGCTGTAGTTTCACCCAGTGATTCATACTACTATTTTTAAGGTAAACAGAATTTTGTTCACACACTCATTTAAAACTTTTACTGCAATCTCACAACTGATCAAAGGTTTAAAGTGAAGGCACTCAGCTCCTCAGAAAAATGTTATACTGCCAGAAAAGCAAGGGTTGGGCACAAGAAATCAGGTTCAAGAAATTAAGCCAAAACCCACTCTTCTACTTACATTCTTATATATATATATCTATAATAATAAGTGACTTTTTTGATTTCAAGCTGAGGACATTACAAAAACCCGACAGTAATTTTAGACAGCGGTTATTAAATAAACACTGTATCTTAGTTTCTTCAGGGATGCAAAGGGACGCAGCTGTTGCACGGTTCACCTGGTGGCCTGATGCAAGGCCATTACTTCTGCCACATACTCCATATAACCGAGGCAACCGCGGGGATCAATGCCATCCCCGCTGCGGCTCCTGGAGACCGGGAAAGATGGAACGAGACGGCTCTTGGAGGCGTTAAGGGAGGCCGCGAGCGGGACGAGGTGCGGCAGGAGCCTCTGGTCCTGTCACGGCTGGGAGCCGCGTCCTGGGTGCCTGTGCCGGCCCGCAGAGCTGCGGGTACCGCTGCCGGTGCCTTTGTCAGCCCCCGCCGGCCCGCCCGGCACCCGGCCGGCGGCAAACGGGGCGCCGGTACCCGGCCGGCCGCGGCTCCCGGCCCTGCGCGCCCCCGCCGGGCCCCGCCACAGACACACATCCGCACACAGACACGCAGACGGACGCACACGAGCACACGCACAGACACTTACTTGATGTCCTCCCAGACGGCGGGGCCGTAGTTTCGGATGACGAGCAGCTCCAGGGCGTGATTGACGAAGCCGTACTGCGGAGCAGGACGAGGCGGCGGCACGGTCAGGCACCGGGCGGCAAGGGGAGCCCCTTCCCCCGCCCCGCAGCATCCCACTCCACCCTTCCCACCACCCCGGCGGGAAGCGACCCCACCGAAACATCACCCGTCGCCCCCCGAAACAAAGGGCTGGGGCCCGGCTCCCCGCTTCCCAAGTGGATTCAGCCCCTTCCCTCCCACCGCGGGCCCGGGCAGGGCGGGCGGCCCGGCGGAGCTCACCATGGTGCCGGTGCCACCGCCGCCGCCAGCAGAGGATGGGCCTGGCTGCCTCACCACCTCCCCCGGCCGCCACCGCCCCGAGTGGCACCGGCCGGCAGCCAATGGCGAGTGCGACCGCCGCCAGGGCGGCCAATGGCGGGCGCGGCCGCCGCGCTCTCCTCCAATCGGAGGCGGAGGCGGGGCCGCGGGGGCCGAGGGCCGCGCGGGGGCCGCGGGCCGGCGCCGCCCGGGGCTGAGGGGCGGCCGCTGCCCGTGCCCGGAGCGGAGCCGGGATCGAACGGGGGGCTCGGAGTGCTTGGGTGGGTACCTGCGGGGCAAGGTGTACTTGCCCTGGTGTCAGTTCCGCATAATGCTCCAGCTGTTTCTTCTACCAGTGCAACCACTTAGCTTTTAGGAAGAAAAATGTCCCCTAAAAAGGGAAGAATCTGAGCGACAAAGTGGTCGCAGACATTTCTGCTCCCGTGCATTCATTTCTCAAAGGCCAGTGAAGTTGAAAGCATAATAATGAGTGCTTTCAGTAGTGGGGTTTCTTGGTGTGTTCTTGAGTCCTTCTCAGGTGTCAGTGTGAATAAAGACTGCGTTGTGTTATTACCCTACTGAAAATGGATTCTTAGAGGGTTCTCTACGTGAGGTATGACCCTTACAACAGGAGGTTTTGAGCAGAGACAACATGCCAAGGCCAGTTCGGAAATAACACACTTCATCATATGTTATCATATACAAGGAATTAAAAAAGATAATACAGCACCATATAGTTTAAAGCCCTTTATACAATCCAAAGACTTGGCCTCAGTGTATGAAATAAAAATTCTATGGAGACCACTGATTTTTTTTTTCTTAACTTTTTAAAGAAAAATCAAAACATATTTAAAAGATAATTAGTTTATCAAGGAAGATAAGAGGATGAGTACCAGTGGACTATTCATATAATAGCTCTTGGGCAGAAACCTTGCCACGTGAAGCCATAAATACTAGTCAGAACAGATGGATTCTAAATGTAGGTAAAATTCAGATCTTAGTAAAATAGTGAAAAATAAGTTTAACATTTCAACTGTTCACATAGTTCTTGAAAAAAAAATGAAGCATTGATGTTGGAAATTCTATGTAAGTTAGTTTAAAAATGGCATAATACAAAAACTTTTTGAAATTTCAACTACTGCCTGGGGAACTTTTGAGTCTGTGTTAAGAACTTTTAAAAATTCTAGTAAGTGAGAACACAAATGGATAGGCATTAGAAATTTTGCAAAATCATCTCAGTAGACATTCCAGGAACAGCAGAGGCAAACCCTACTTTTAGGTCATGTAGGCATAGTCATCAATTCTACTTCACACAGTCCAAATCTACTGGGAAAACCAATTTTAGGTTTTTTTTAAAGAATGTCCAAGAACAAAAGCTTCAGTATAACCAGGTAAAATCATACAAGTAATATGGTAATTTTGAAGGGAAGAGAGAAAATATTTAGATAAGTTAACCAAACTACTCCAGACTACTGGTTGAATATCTCTGTGTAAAAACCCAAACAAAAATTGAAGAGATGCAAATCTCTAAAAGTCTCATCAATTTCCACGAAACTGGCAACAGAGATAATGTAATAAATCGTACTGTTGGAATCAGACCAAAGGCTGTGCTTTCCTGTAGCTAAAGAGGGGTTGTCACCAATTAACTAAGATTTGACATCAGGTCACTATCTACTTTTTACTTTTTGGTAGGAAGTAAATTTTGGGAGAATGTGAAAATGTATTCTGTCATACAAATGTTGGTTGTAGTTATATCTTTATGTGTCTACTGCTAGTAGTGAAAAGACAACAGCTGGGAATTTTGCCTTCCAGTATGGCTAGTCTTCTCCTTCAGGCACGTATAAAACAATTTTGAGGACACAAATGTCAAGGAATTCCTGGCAGCACATCCCAGGCAGGAAACAAGTTGACTGTATGGAGAATAGGTGTAAAAAAATATTCTCATTCTTCACAGGTTTCAAGAGAATCCACTTGGTATGTGGGGTAAGCCCTTGTGCTCATGAAGTATTAGAGAGATTAGATGAAATTATTTTTTGTTATGGTTTTCAGAAGGTAGATTATCTGGTGATTTTGTATACCTGAGTGACATTTTTTCAAAAGTACTGATCTCGCAAGGGTAAAAATTGCCTTAAATAAATATGAAATTGCCTTTCTTCTGATTTGGTTCAGGCTTGGTAGGTTGCATTTGTAGGCTGTTCCTGTGATTAACCCATAATAATACAAATCAAAGTTCTAGCCAAGGTGAGATATGTAAAGTGTGAAGTGAAAACTGCATGGTCAGAGTAAAAGCAGGCAGTGATTAATTTAGTTTTCTAAAACAGGGGTCTCCTTTTAAAAGTTTGGAAGATGCTGAATTAAAGAATTCAGCCAAGTGATTTGTTGAGAAGAACAAGCCTCCATTCCAGACAGCCGCTCAATCAAGAGAGTCTGGAAGTCTTAGGCAAGATGATTTGCTTTCATCTGAAGGACAGGCTTGAAGTCAGTAAAATAAATGTCAAACTAAGCTGTTAATACTGAGTTGAGTTTCCAAGGCCCAGCCATGTCAGTATCAGGATTGTTAGGCCACATGCATTATGCACATCACACAAACATTTGGACTGTATCTGATGCACTTTCATAAAGCCTGCAGCTTATTCCACTATAGCAAACAATCACATCGCCATCTGGGGACCCTCATGCACTAGGTACGTGTTTTACATGTTTTATTTCAACATGTTTCTTCTTGATTTGAGATGCTGACTTCATCTGGCAATTCTTGGTGAGATTCATGAAAGCGAAAAGTAGCATAGAATCTCTCTATGTTGTGTGAAAGGGCAGTTGCTGAGACATTAACTTCAGGAAAACTGCTAGCTGGCCAAGAATTTCTGCATTCAGCTCAATATGGTTTGTGTTAATGCACAAGCACTATAAAACAAAGGAAGTATTTTAATAAGTTGCATTTTTTACTTTGGACTTTGCTTTTACAGTTAATTTTGTTACTGAAATCCTGAATAAAAAGACTGCCTTATAGGGTACTGCTGGATTCCACTTAACCAGAGTTACTTTACTGACATGGACTGAACTATAGGTATTTTCTAGTTATGGTCTGAGATCTAACATTTAGAACTGCCATAATAATACTGCAGAAACACCCTCTTAAGTTCACTTCAGCAAAATTCATTATTTCTACTATACCACTATAGTAGACAACACTATAGTGTTGTCCTGTACCATTACATTAATTTTTCAGTCCCGGTATTGACAAGCTGTGATGAACAAGCCCTCAATATTTCCATGCTGTTCTGTAATGCAGTAACATGTGTACATTTGAGAAACTGAGAGCTCTATTGCATCCTCCTGTTAGAGGAATGTAATCTTAGCCATGCAGAGCGAGCTAATCATACATACAAATTTTCCCTATCATCTGCAATCAGTGGAAAGAAAGACTCCTGTTCATTTTCACGTGCTTGTAGTCCAAAGCCCCCAGGAATGCCTTTGCCCTTGATACTTCTATGGCAGGTTTTATTTGGGCTGAAAAATCAGAGGAGTGGAAATGTTTCTATGTCTGAATCCACCTCAATTTCACATCCTTGGGATGCTACTGCATGTATTCTCTCAGTTATTTCCCACTACATGCTGCTGCGTGTGCATGATATGCATTTGCCTAATGGCACTAAAATTTGTAATTTTGTACTGCTCAAAAAATGAGGAGCAATTTTAGCACAGGTCTTCAAAGGCCATCTTATAATGAGGCTGCAAAGTAATGTGCTCATTTACATTTATATTAGCAAACCACTGGCTTGACTGCTTTCAGCATCAAAAGTCTGCCAAAGCAGATGAGACACACAACTTTATAAGCTTGTTTACTTCATTTCAGATTATTTCAGTTTATTTCTTTTTATTTATTTCTTTTTCTTATTTCTTTGACTTTCCAGGTTTGTCTTCCACACTAACTGCATATTTAACATTCAGATCCTACTGCTTATGCTCTGCAGAGTATATACCTTTAAACTATTGCATCTGGATGTAGCAAAGGTTCCAGAATCATTTATTATCATCCTTTATTTGTTTCAGTATCAGAGCAATGCTTCATGACCTAAGACAGTGGCTTTTACTCTCCCTTCATGCTCTGCAGAAAAGGACTGCCAGTGAACATATGCAAATGGGATTGGAAAATTTAAAATAAAAACAAAAACAAACAACCTTTTATCTGATTATTTTCTTCCTATGCAGTTGTGAGCAGCCACACAGTAAGAGGTGGTTTTAGAAGTCTCAAAAGACTGTTGTGGCACACACCTTGCAGAATTTAGAGGCAGAAAAGCAAGTCCTAGCTCACATTTCAGAAAGTTAAATTTGGTTTCTGCCAAGCTGACTTATGATAAACTGGTACAAAGCTTTGAAAGCAACTCAGTATCTTGTGTGCACTATGGCAAACAGCCACAAAAGTCATTGCTGTAGCAGGAAGCAAATCTCCCACCATTTTTGCAGAACAATGGGCAGGCATAAAAAAATGTTAGCAGCTGGAGTGGCCTGCTAGGTTGTAGGATGGGTGGGGTTTGAAAAAGGGTTCCCTTGCCAAGATTCAAGAGCAATTCCCTTAATTCTGATGGCCTTTAGTTGGAAATACTGATTTTGCCCCCTGTAGTATTAATTGCAGCTGTTTCTGGAAAGATTGCGAAATAAAATGATGGGAGAAATAAACTGGGTTTGGGGGAGGTCTGAATTCTGCCTTCATAAGTTTTCCCAGGAAGAAGTAGATCTGTCCCAGGGGCTCAATTATCTGTGCGCTTCACTCTTCTTTGCTCTGGTTTTGCACAGTAGTTCAGAGAGAAAGAAAGCATCAGCTCCACACTAATTGTACTTCCTCTGACACCAGCAATGCAAATTTTTTCCAATGTCCCCCTGAAATCTTATCAGGTCATGCCTGAATGAAATAAAATTAATTGAATTCTTTCGGTATAGCTTTCACTTTAGCTATGCCAGTGTCAAGATTTGAAGGACCTACTTTTTATTTCAAGGGCCATTTACACTTCTTTGGCAAAGAAACTGCAGTAATAAAAACATGTTCCATCACATAGTATGTGAATAGGAATCAGCCACACAGAATCTTCATGAACTAATAAATAAAATTTCACACATAACAAAACTGTTTCTGGACATAATACTAAGATATTTTTATATTTATATAAACAGCATTGCATAGTCTCTGAAAATTCCCACAATATCATACACTATACTACAAAAGAGATCAACTTAAAAATGCTATTGTTTTCTTCCAAAATGTCCCAATATTGCATCAGTTAAATTGCCTTCCTTCTGTTTATCTCAAAAATTTGCTTATTAGCTTTCTGATTCCTTTTTTTTAATTTAAGTGAAATGATTAGTTAAAGGGTGAAATTAATACTTTAGATCTAAGTGAAAAGATAAATTAAAATATTTTACCCTTATTAAATATATATTTTTTCAGCAAAATAATTTAAACAGAGGAACAGCTTCAGTGAGACCTAAATTCTTAAATTATGTTTAAAGCTAAATGGACTTACGGGGGTTTTTGTAGAACAGGTCTGAACACAGGTATGTTTTAAAGCACTTTAATGAATCAGTCTTAAATATGTGCCTAAATCCTATTTGCTTCACTGAAACTCAAGCATGTTGCTTTCTGTGTACACCAAAGCACCTTATCAGAATTCTTCCTGGAAGGGTGTTGCCACTAAGGAAGTTATCAAGAACTGCCATGATGAACATCCAATCTAATGATAGATTTATATGGAATTTGGCTTTGAGCATGACCATCATCCATGGATGTCCAGCAACAGTTGTCTTCTAGGGACAAAAGGAAATTCCCTCCTAAATGTACTTCCCATTCAGTAGATCTGAGAAAGAAATCCTTTTTATTTACAAATCCTATTTATTTCCTAACAGGGATGGGTAGATTCATATTGACCTCAGTCATTTCTGGTTTAATAACATAAGCCTACTGAACCTTCAGGAGTCAAACATTCCCCCATTTTTATATCCAGGGGTACCCATATGGGACTGCTAGTAACCTCTGGATATTTCTCCCAATAGAGTAGAATTGTCTGACCAATATAATATTGGAAACATCAGTCTCCAAAATTTGCACAATTCTTGTTTCCTTGAAACACTGCAGTCTAAAGTGTTACAAATACATGTGCTTGTACATATATGTGTGTGTGTGAGAGTATCTGGTGTACACAAGACAGATGTGTTTATTTGTAAGACACAGACTTTCTGGTTCTATTTTTATGCCACTGAACTATTTCTAAGCATCTTGGATGG
This sequence comes from Pseudopodoces humilis, assembly GCF_049639895.1. NCBI lineage: Eukaryota > Metazoa > Chordata > Aves > Passeriformes > Paridae > Pseudopodoces > Pseudopodoces humilis. The sequence continues at coordinate 41,691,490 of NC_142205.1, forward strand.
ATATAGTAACCTCAAGGATTCAATTTTAGTGAGCATTTGTTCAAATGCTCCTTACAGGAAATTTGAATTGAAATACGGCTTTAAAATGCCCTTAATTCTAGTCTCTTCTAAGATCTTTTCTTAAGATTCTGATGGTATGAGTTTCTAACAAAAACTAGTAGGAGAAAATGGTTTATTGAGCTTCAGAATGTATCTGTCAAGATCAGAAAATGAACAAAATAGCACCTTCGTCTAATTTAATTGCTTCCAGTAAATATTAAGAGAGCAAAATCTGATTTAGTGGCATGTGGTTTGAAGAGACTTTTATGGCTTGATATGCCAAACCTCAGGAGCTGAAGAGGTTAGAATAGTAACCAATACCTGATACTACTGAGAGCAGTAGTATGTGTATAAGCTGTGCACTTCTCCAGCCTGCAGTTGGGATCAAACTGTATGGCACAGAGGAATTTCTGAGCAGATGGATCTGCTAATTAGAGAGGAGGAATCATGAACTCAGAACTCTTAACTAACTCTATTCTGTCAGTTCCAAAGCCTTTGGAATTCTCCACTCATATTCCACCAGCCACAGCAGAAAACCTTGCACTGTAGTAGTATTAATCTTTTTAAATGTGTTCATATGTTTAAAAGCATGCCTGTTCACCTGAAAATTCCTCTGGCAACTTTCGAGCGAGCATGTGATGGGCATTTCCATAGAATGTCACACCCACATTGCATCCTCAAATAAGGATCAGAGCTTTAAGCTGGTGTGCTTCAATTTCAGACAGTCTGACTGGAATTTCCTTTCTAAGCAAACATTCCAAAGCATGTTTTATTACACTTCTGGTAAAACATTTCGAATTTAAATGACAACAAAAAGAAAACATTTATTGCTTTAATACATAATAACAAGTGGATATTATTATTTTTAAGTACTTTAAAAACCCTAAGAACTATAATAGTTTGATGATTACAGAGATGTTAGCATGTGATTATACAGTGTTTTAATCTGTATTCATTTTATACATGAAATAAAGTTCATGAAACAGTAAGCAGCAACCCTGCTATGCATGTGTATTAGCTACAATTAGCAGCCTGATCCAGAAAATGCTGAGCACCCTCATACTTTGACCAGTCAGTGTGAGAAGATGGTCAGCAGCCTTCTAGGATGGGGCCCAAATGATGGCACTGGAAGAAGTATGTGATGGCAATGACAATATTTTAATGGACATTTTCTCATGGAATCTCTAAGAAAATACATTTTCATAGTCATTGATAAGCACCAGCTCACAACACTGCATGTGGCTGCATCACTTGCACAGTACACTTCCTGACAAACTGCATATACAATACATCTAGAATTCTCAGTATAGAGAGAACTGTAGCACTTACAAATTACCACAGGGAAAATACAGTTTATAGTAGCATTTCCAACAGTGACGTTGCAACATTACTTTAGCGACTATGTTCCTTATGCAAAAGAAAAATAAAAAGTAGTCAGTGACATACTTCCTGAAATTTTAATACTGGCTTTCAGGTGTTAACAATCTAAAGTGCTTTCATGTTTCATACAGTTTTAAAAATTTTCAATTTATACAAAAAAAAAAAACAAAACAAATATTTATAGATTTATTCTATACATTTGTGAATGTATAATTTAGTCTATTCCTGTTTCCTCACCAAAAAAATTGGCATTGCCATCTCCCAAATCTCTCTTTTGAAACCAAGTCTGTGAGTTTGTTCCTTGAATATAAGCATCCAGAAAATAGCAAATTCCAGGGATATCACTCGGAAAATTTGGTGGAAGCTCCTCTCTTGAGCGCGGTGTGAACACAAAACCTGGGTATTCCTTTAACAACCTAGAACAAAAATTAATCACCTTGATTAAAAATCAATCAGTCACTAGTAAGTGCAGATATTCAATAATTCTTCAGTATGACAGGGAGAATCCAATTCAATTTTTATAGTTATTTACTGGAAATATAAAAAATAATGTTTACTTGGTAACCTTGATAACCTATTAACTTCTGCATCAGTGCAAATAACAGTATAGCCTCTTTTTTTGTCTTGTCAAGGTTTTGTATGTAGGTGCTGTTTTTTGTAAATATTTTCAAAAATTATTTAGTGCTGAAAGATAGCTCAAATCTGCACATCAAATGCACCATAATTAATATTTCAAAGAATGGAATACTGTGAACCTTATTAATTAAACTACTCAGACTCTCCTATCAATTCTAATATTATTTGCTTTTTCACAGGTTGAAACAGAGATTGCTAATCTGTAGGATAAATGTTGATAACTTGTATCAAAGCTTTCAAACAACTGCTGCAATATACAGGAGTTGTGCAAGGTGCCATAACATTATCAATGTGTCTTTAGAATTGGTAAATTAATCAAAATTAAAAAAACACCAAACAAAAAGGAGATTAATACCTCCTTGGCTCAGAAAAAAACCCCAGAAACTCCACAACAACAATAGTTGCCCGTTAATCAAATTGCCTATTTTCTAGGGGTATGATTCAAAATGATTTTCCATATGAGTGGAATGGAAGAACAATCACTCTTGGCCAACACTGCTTATGTTGACATGCGTAAGCACAGGTGATGCTAATGCTCTCTCTGTGTTTTCAGAGTGCATGATCAAAAGGGTTATCTTCTCTGTGCTCTAATACCTGTGCTACTTTTTCTAAATCACCTAGCCAAGATCATCTAAAGCTTGGCACCATCTATGTCACATAACACATGCTGCAGGGGATGTCAGGAAGGATCCTGTGCCAAATTCTCTGTCTGATGTTGGATGCAGAATCTTGCCACAAGGCATTATCAGATACGTGGCAGTGGTACAAGCTGAGTAGGAACAATAGATTACAGTCTAGGCTACGGTGAGGGTAGCAGAGCTCCCTCAAAAGGTTAAAAAAATAATTTATAAATTTGCTTATTTTACTCAGCCAAAAAAACCAAGAGGAAGATAACAGACTATTACTGTAACTACTGCAGGTGGACGTTTTACATACTGCACTGTACCTGTAAGTTGTTGGACTGACATTTATTTTTCTAGGTATACTACAAGATTCAAACTTATTGGCAAGGGTTACATTATTTCCAAAAAGGCAATAACGAGGCATTTTAACCCCAACAACTCCAGCAAAGACGGATCCAGAATGAAGGCCAATACGCATCTTTAAACAAAAGAAAGAAAACAGCATTATTAGGTAAAATAGAATTGGTAAAGTCGATTTTATACATTATTCTTAATTAAAAAAAAAAAAAAGAATGAAAGAAAGAATGAGCTACTAAAATAAACAGAGTTAGCAGTGTCTCCTTAAAATATCTGTACTCTGGTCATAACCGCTCATGGAGAGGGAACTAGCTGAAGTTTATCTTGCACTGCATTTTTAGTGAGTAATTCTACCATGTCAAAATATGACTGTGAACTGCTGTGAACTTGGCTCATACTCAGATTTTTGACTCTCACTTAGCTGATGCTGCTTTCTATGATTCTTTTTGGTGGGTTTTTTTTTTTTGAGCTGTGATCTTTCTCTCATGTGCTTTATAGATGTGTAGAGGTGTTTTCTTCAGAAGAGAATTCTGACTAAATAATGGCATGATGTCAGAAAGCTTGTATGTCTACTCTGCATACTACTCTTTACATATGAAGAGAATATCATACCATTATGAAGAAGTTGCAGTTTCTAACTTTCACGGTAAAAGCAGAAAAACCTGCAACAAAACCAAAATCCACCCACACAGTAAAGATGGCTGAAATATGTTCATCAAAATGTATGTTGGATTCAAAGTATGCCATTTGAGGTCACAGCTTTTTTTCTTGGCAATTGATATGTAAAATGACAGTAGACTGTGTGAGAAATTTATTGCTTTGCACAATAGCCAAGGTTTTCATGAAGCACTTAATTAAAATAGATGCATGCTTTCATTAAAAATATATTGTTTCCTTCTAAGAAGCTTCTGTTAGGTACTTACACAATACAAATTTTTTCTCCTCATTTTAAAATAATCTTAAAAATGTAGTAGTATCATTTGCATGTAAATTATAAACCTGTTATAATATTGCCAGGATGTTTCCAGATTTTTTTAAGTGTAACTTAATTTGATACTGCAAAATACAAAAAGAACAACATTTATTTATAATACAATACTGTATTCTATATGTTCTCTGTGATAAATGTGGAGCACATAATCCTCTTATTAACCATGTTCTTTGTCTTGGAATACAAGTAATTCTTAATCTAAAATTAAAAAAAAAAAAAAAGGCATTAAGCTTTCTGGAGGAACAAATGAACAGATTAATGTTAAAAATTAGCAAAGACATAATGAACTGAGACACCTCTATTAAAAATACCAGGATACCATTACAGGCCTTTTGAATTATGTTGAAGGTCCACATCATTTTTCATGCATACAGGCCTTTCTTTTTCTTTCTCAGTAAGAGATGATCTTATATGAAAATTTCAGTACATGTGTAAGTTCTTGCTGAAAGGAAGCCATAAATATAATTACCACTGAATTTAACAGTTGCTTTGACAGCATTAACACCATTATCTTATGGTGGTTCAGTATCTGACTGTGAAACAAGAACAGCAATGGAATCCTATAAAGATGTGTGGATTACTACAATCAGAACGTCTTTGGGCATTCATATTCATAGCTTCTGCGTCAAAAGACTTGGAAGTCTAATTTGGAAAGAGGATTAGTCATTTCCTTAGAAAAGAGAATATTCCATGTCACTGACAGTTTTATTGCTACTGAGACAAGAACTGCACCATGTCAGATTGCACCTATTGACTTCACTGCATTTCTCTTTTGGATTTATTTTCAGATCTCTATTTCACTTTTACCGCTCCACAAAACTCATCCATAGATCTAAAAAGGTCAGCTTCTCCAGCCACAGTCACTTGTTTCCCCAAATTCTCTACGTTAATGCAATGATGTGAAATTTGCTTGAGAAAAAATCCCAGAAAGCAAATAAACAAACAAGAAATCTCACTTTAACCAAATAAAATACAATAAAATATATGACCTTGATAGGCTCTCCATGGGGAGACACCACCTCATCTGACAGTTCCATCATCTTCAGGGCCATCAGTGCTATTTGAACAGCATGTGTTTCACTTTCTTTGTGTAAGCCTCCAGCAACACAGTAGGCATCTCCAATAGTCTCAACCTAAAACAGGCATATTTGTTCCTTACTCTTAGTTTGATAAATGTAAAAGTGCTGCCTAACTTCAGTAAGAATAGTAGCTACATACAATTCTTGCCCAAGTCTTAGTTTTTCTGCAAAATGTTTTAACTACTGGACAAATCCTGCAGTAAAAGGGAAAATTGCACGACTTTTATTTATTGCTGGGCATAATCCTAAAATACTTTTCATTTTTCATTTACTGTCAGGAACCCCCGGCTACATTAAACACCTGCTTACTCCAGAGTCACAGCACTGTCATTGAAATTAATTTTAAAAATTATCTCCTAAGTTTTGATGGATTTCTTTCTTGGCTGAATGAACAACTGTTTACGTTCATTTTTTTAATTGTTGGTTTTGTGATTTGTTTTGTCTTTCATCTGAAAAAGGTTTGCGGCAAGATAAGTTTTGGACCTCTATTATCTTCTGTCCCACTTAGTCTTAATTTCCTTTCCTGCCCCAGAATCCCATGGAAAAGCAATGAATTGTGTACCTTGTAGACATCTAGCTCTCCACATTGGTAATCGAAGCGAGTATAAAGCTCATTAAGCATGGTGATAACCTGCATAGGTGAGCATTGGGAACAGATGGCTGTGAATCCAACAATGTCAGAAAAAAGCATTGTGACATTATTAAATTTCTTGGCTTGTACAACTTGTCCCTGCCACAGCTGCTGAGCAACCTCTCCAGGAAAAATTGAAAACAGAAGATCTACAGTCTTCTTCTTCTCTTCTTCAAGTGCTTGATGGGCCTGCTCAAGGGTTGCTTTTAGCTTTCCTAACCTCTTCTTCAGTCCATCCTGGGCTCTGGCCTGCTCTCCTATCAGAACAACATCTCTTAGAGCATTGTGAATGGGAATATCGGAGAGGTACAATCCACGTCCTGTAAAATCTTCTAGTCTGTCCACACAGGGAGATCCCAAGAATAGAATGGCACTGGATTCAAAAATATAGATCATTTGGCCTTTAAGATCCATTACCTGAAACAGGTAAAGAAAGAAGAATTCATGCAAAACATGCCTGGTAGTGGTCTAGAAGCAGGAAGTTCTAGAGAAAATACATTTTGCTAAAATGTAAGAAAATCAAGACTGGTCCGTAGTCCTTAATTTTCATTTAGTTGCTTAGAGAAAACATGGTGTGCTGAATCACAGAGCCATCAAGTAAGTCCATTTCTATTCAGTCCTCTGGTACAAGAAGACCCCAGCTTGAGGATAAACACCTAATTATGTCTGAGTATCAGTTTATCTTAGGGAGAAAAGAAAACCAAAAAGAATAATTTTGTGTACCTTCAGCAATTGATAAAATGTGTTACTACAGTGGCCTCTAAATTTCTTCTAATAACTAGTTCATGTACCATTTTCTCCATAAGATAAAGTGAGAAAATTTGCTTCAGTTTTATCATAGGATGTTCAGTACTCACTGCAATTTAAAATTAAAGGCAGAAATGGCAGGAATATCCAATTTTATTAGTCTAAAAAAGAAAAATATTTTATGTGAAGTGTTTTTATGTCCCTTCTGTAGTGGGTTGTATAATGTGAAAGGTGCTACAGAGCTTAGCTTAACACAGCTTTGGAAGACCACTTTTTAAATAAAATTTGTTCCTTACTAATAGGCATTTGCATATGCAAGTACATGCAAAATCAAAGCTGACTCTACTACCCCTCGTAATCATTCTAGTGCAGAAATGGAGCCGAGGCTTTTAATAGTAGCCACATTAGTAACTGGGTAAAACCTTTTTACCGTTCTTCAGTTAAGTTTTTGGAGTGTTGAGTCTGAACTAATTCATCCCGGAGTGCCTCAGGTGTATATAAGCTGGAATTGAGCTGGGACCAGGAATGAATAAAAACAGTCATTGAATACTCAATGTTTTTTATTGTCCCAGGTCATTTGTCACAGACTCAGCTTCTGCAAAGATAGCTGTAACCCCATCAGCTGAAAATAAGTGGAACCTTTGGTGATTGCATCTGATGAAAACATCAGAGTATCAAAGATACCAAAACACCACAAGTTGAACGATCACAGAAAACATCTGTTTATTTTCCCCAAACCTAGAGCTGCTCCCCAAATGACTCAGGGGAACTTTGATAAAGCTTTTCCTGACACTGTCTTTGTGCTGAAGATGCCCTTATTCTCAGCAGCATGTCCTATCACTGGCTTTATCTCAGTATTTCAAATTATTCAAATAAGATCAAATTTGCAGTCAGATTTTTCTTTTGTTAAAGTCCTAAAGCAGAGTTTTGACTGAACAACTGGCTTCCAGAATCTGAATTACATCTGACCACCCTAATTAAATCATTATTATACAGTTATATCAGATGTAGAAAATGCAAAATGCAGCACGTTTTGCGGCTATTTTAACTCCATCTGAAGGAAACAAATTCCTTGTAGAAGTAAGGGTAATAAAAAGTCTCTTACCATGGACGGTTTCATATCAGTATTATCCCATCTTCTAACTCGTACCGTAAACTGCATATTTAGCATTGTCATTATTCCACTGAAAGTACAGCTTACTTTGGGGGTAAGAATTTCAAAATACTCTTCAAAATTTGGCTTAGCTTGAAATTCTCTCCTGGTCAAAAGTCTTCTTATCCCATTTCCAATTTGAAGAACTGACATATCCTTGTCAAACATAAAATGAAATGGGAAAGTCTTACAGAACACAGAGGCAGGAATCACAAGTGAAGACTGTGGCTTACACGGAGATAAGGAAGGTTTTGTACTTTTGACTTGTATAGAATACATCAAATAAGGCTGATTAGCAAACTCAGTGCAGTCATTATGGAAACAAGGAGGCATGAGCATCACTTCCACCTCAGTTTCATACAAAATATGAGCTGCTGCTTTAATGATACCAGGTAGAATAAGACTTGTGATTTTCTTAGGAAAGAAATAATAAACATTTAAGAAGTCCTGATCTTTCTCCAGGCATAATATGGAGGCGTCTTCAAGTCTGTCCTTTTTTCCTGCTTCTTGGCTGTGGCTACTCTGCTTCAGCAGAGTAGTGAAACTATTCAAGAAGTCCTTAAGGGTGCCTCCAATAACCCCTAATATGTGTTCATCCTCTTCATAGCATATTTTGAATAGCTCTTCACCAAGAGATTCCCGTAGAGACTCCACGGGAACACCTGCACAGAACCACATTTTAGTCAGAACTGCACTCATCATCCTGAATCACATGCTAACCTCCTCATTTTTTTCAACCTAGGCCAAAACAAACTATCAATATCCTTCCCTGATGCAGTATTGACACCTGAGGGCACTCTCATTTAGGAGTTTTGGAAACAAGGCCTGGAAATGGGGGGACAATTGGTTTTAGTTTGGAAAGATCTGAGAGTCAGTGTTCTTTGTAGAGATGTAGACAAAATGGATGCAAGATTTGACTCAACCCCCTTACACTGATCCAAGGAGTAAAATAAGAAGTTTAAAAACTAACATAAGAATAAAATAGGATCTGCAGATATAAGTACTATGCGCAATTTAGTACATTAAATGACCCTGGGAATATTCTGGAGCACTGAGGCCAATTGGCACTGAATGGCTCACATCTTTGCTAGTAAATTTGTTTTACCTGGATAGCTGCATGCAAACTGACTGTTGGGAATGTTCCAGTTCCTTAACTGTTACTGGGAATCCTTTGAAAAAGTTTCTCACAGACCAACTGTGTGCCTGGACCAGTTTAACAGTTTAAGTGTACAGAAGACCATATCTCAGTTCTAGGAAATGTAAATTTACTATTACAGATGTAGCCAGAATTACATATTGCAGAATTCTCTTCTGACACACAACAGTCTTCAGAATATGAAGTAACATGCTAGCAACAAGACTAATTTATTGTCTCAATTTTATAACTAATTTATATAAAATATATTATTATATATTTATAGAAAATATATTTATTTATATATATATATATTATTAAGAAAGCTTACATTACCTGCTGCATTAGCATGATCACTGATTATTTTTTCAAAATCTTCTCTATCACCAGTTTTCCTGCAAACACCATAAAAATATAAATAAAGCCCCTAAATTACCAAGATAAAAGTGGTAAAAATAGTAAGTACAAAAATTGTCTTTAAAGTGTACAGACCCCGTTCTGCTGATCAAATATGAAGTTTTTTAATTAATTCAAAAGGGGGTCTTGGTATGATCTTAGATTATCCTGTGCATTTCTGGTAAATTAAAATTTTGGTAGTCTGAGCTCAAATTATGGATTTTGGTCAAATGCTATTGCCTGTCATTGTAACAGTCCTGGCTTTTTGTTTGGTTTGTGTTTTTTTCTTGAAACCAAAGCTACATTTTGTAACATATTGTATAATATAATTGGAATTTATATTCAAGCATTTTCTGTAACTACACTGCATTTAATTCAAAAGAGGTGAGAATGTATTCCTGCTTTGAAAGGAAATACAAATAACTACTATTAACCTCAAAATTACTTATTCATTGGTAGTAATGCAGATATTTGACACAAAACTGCAGCCCTCTGAGTTCTCTGAGGACAATAAACGTCAATGTTTGACTCAAAGTTATGAGAATGACATATAGCTTAGATTAACCTTCACATAAGCAATAAACTCCTGATACATTCCTTCTGAACTTCTTCACTTGGAATATCATAGGTATATTTATATGTAAAAGCGATACAGACATTCAGATTTGCTTTACATTTGCATTATTGCCTCCTTCAGAATATCACAGTAATTTTTCCTTTTCAACTAATACTCCAGGGAAGCAACACATAATTAAAGAATGGGAAAACATTCATAGCAATAAGCCAGTCAGCAATTGCAAAGCACATCTGACCCACTATCTTTGGTTCAGTCAATGTATGTAAAGTGCTTTAAAAATACCAAGTGTAATTTAAAAGATGCACTGCAATTATCTATTCTTATCATAGTGAGCAACAGTGTAGTTTCCATCTCAATTATTTTTCTTAAGAAAGAAGATTTAAACTGATGGGTTTATTTTTTCAGATGCATTCAATAACTGAATCCTCAGTGTACCATGAGATGCTAAGAAATTCTTACTCTGTATAAGACTCAAATGACTAATATTGGATTATTACTAAGAAGTGCTGAAAATTTATCCGAGTTCCTCAGAAACAGAAACCAGAAGCCAAGTGAGCTCAGGAAAACATCCAAGTCAGTATCTGTAGTGTATGAGTATTCACTGTATCAGAAACCAAATTCTTTCGTATAATACTAATTGTATTTAAAATTATTTCCCTGGGATCTTAGAAACACTGGGCTAGATCCGTATACAACCATATCTCTTGTTCCATCTATGCCAAGCCTTGCCTGTCTCCCTGTACAATTTGCCCATTAAGTCAACTTTGTGAGTGAGGTAAATATTTGTGAATATTTTTAAATAAATTAAATCATTACTAGCTTACATTATGTGAAATGTTACACACCAATTTGACAAGATAATTGCATATAAATTCCAGAAGCCTTGATTCCCAGTCACCACCCCATTCCTGTCAGAAAAACATTTTTGCAGTGAAATTAGTTACAAAACCATTACACTTACATACCTGCTTTCTTTTATTCTGTGTTTTGCAAGTGTTCTCTGCAGTGCAAGATTTAGCCTTTCAAACTGGGGAAAAAATAAGTATGTCATATGTATCTATGTCATTGCTGAAAATTTAATCATGAGATAACATTCCTATACACAAAATTACTTTGCCATCCTTGGGACTAACAACATTTTTTCAAGTCAGTATTGTTGTTAGAAACAGCATGTCCCTTCTGTGGTTATGGGGTTTACTTTATGTTCATCTCTTCAGCTCCAGTACCACTGTAATTAAGCCACTCAGTTCATGTACACCAGCAGTTCTGTATTTTAAATACAGTGATGTTCTTTACCTCCAAATTTTCAGATGACACTAAAGACAGTGCTTACGAAATAAGTACAACTAACACAGCCTTCTATTAGTAAAAATCCCACCCTCAAAAAAACCCCACAAAATACCATGAATACAAAAGTATTTTAAAGAAAAAGAATAATTTTTGCAATGTATGCCATGACCCCAAACATCCTCCATATGAAAATGTAGTCACTGTAGACAGCCTTTATAAAAGGATTCTCTAATAAAAGACACTTTGGAGTATAATGAATATTTTCCTTAAAATACTTCAATCCCATGACTCAATATGCCTTCTGCAGTTCCTAATTGGAACAGATGGAACATTTTCCAAATATGCATATTTCAAATTTTTAGGGCCAGTAAAGCTGTCATATGTATATAGTCTCTAATATTCAAAACCCAAACTTCCCACACAGACAGGGTCATAGAATAGTACTATACTGCCAGGACAGAACTCGGCTGTGAGGCTTCCTGTGGCCTGGCTTTTCTTTGGTTCACATTCCCTCAAGAAACTAGCAGCTTTTCCTGCACCTTTTACTTTTTGTATTTCCAGGAGGAAAGTTTGCACAAAGAAAGAAAATATATTCTGGAAATGTTCTCCAAGGAAAAATCGAAAGTGAATTAAGTAAGTAGAAACATATCTATGTATATACCATATACCATGTATATCAACACAACATAAATTACAGCTGTGTAGAAACTGATACAGTAAGTGGAATGCCATCGAATCCATTACTTATAAATGAGCAATGTTCTCCATATTTCTATAAAGGAAGAAGCAAATTAAACAACAACATGCACTACATTGTGTCTCAAATTTAATCAGAAAGTTGTCTGGATGCACTTTGTCCTGGACTTCCATGCATAGTTCGCTGTTTCCAGAAGCTCACCAAACAATAGGGGTCATGATGCAGCCCTGTTTTGGAGCTTCCAGAAGATGATGTTACTCAACAACATTTAAGAAAGATAAATTATCTAAGCAATGAAAAATATGTTTCTAAACAAGCACAGCCCTTTTATGGAAAAATAGGGCTAGGAAGATGCTTAGGGCTTGACCCTAAATCAGCATGAGAACAGACTTGGACAAAGTTCTAATGAATATGACTTGAATAATTTTAGTAGTAACAACAGTAACCTTGAATTTCAGTGGTTCCTAGGGTACATGGTTGGTCCTAAGATCTTCACTTTGCCAAGCTTTGTCCCAGCTGATGAACTAGCCTATCATAATTAAGTAATAGGCAATTGCATACATTTATACCACTCTTTAAAGAGAAAAAAAATACTAGTTATTAAATATCCCAACAAGAGCTATACACTAGAAAAGCAATATAGCGATACTGGCACCCTGGAAAGAGTGCTTTGCCAATTAATTTTTGGGTTACAAGTATTTTCCTTTATAAATTTAGAGATTAGTTTAAAGGTTTAAAGGGATGCATTCCATCTGTATAAATGCAGTAGAGGTAAAAAGGAGTTTTTCAAAACTTAATTATCTGGAGGTTTAGTGCATGAATAATAGATGAAGAGCTGCAAAACCATATCTGCAAACAAATTTAACAAAACTCCAGCACATTAAGTAAGGTACACTGAATGTCCAAGTAATGGGATTGTAATTAAATGAGTGTACAGAATTGTCCATTTGATATTTGTAGTCCCGAAATGTCAGTCAGGTCCTTCAGACTTCCCACTGAATTTGAGACAAGGCCAAGAGTTGGATGTTATGGAGCTGTATTTTTCATGTTCTTTTTACAGAACATGATGGTATTCATCTCCACTCAAGCAAGCCTGCACTAGACCTGTTTTTAGTGAAGTTGAGCAGAGACATAAGAATATCTTTGTGGTAAACATGAACAGTAATAGTTTTAAAAATAGTATGACAGGAGGTTAGTATCACAGCAGATGGAAACATCTATTTTAATTTTTTTGTGATAATGACTAATGCACTTAGCAGTTTGGATTCAGTTAGGTGAACTGATGAGATGACCACATAATTTACATAATTAGGTAACAAGGCAGAATTTCTATTACTATATCTCTATGTTAAAAAATGGTACAAAAATAGATGGATTTAAAATGAACAATTGAAAAGATCAGTGGAAGGTTGCAAATACAAGGCAAAAATAAGGGAAATACAGTGGAAAGGATGATGTGTGCAACACAGATTGTGGCAAAATTACATCCAGAAGGAATGGAAGTGAATTTAATCTACGGAGAACTGCGTAAGAACACAAACTTTTAAGTCAAAGCAACTTTCTAAAGGCTTACATCTAAAGGCAGGCATAGAATACTCTTCTAACATTTATAGTTAACTATTAAAAAGTTTTATTTAGTATCTATTTACCTCAGGAAAGATTAGTTTGCAGATGCTTTCAGTCAGTGTGTGCAAGTACACTCTACTTCTGCTCGTTTTCCGTTGTGGAAGGTTTCCTTGACCATCTTTTTCATGGACTTCTTTGCAGATGGGCAAAGCTGCTCTAGAGCTGTTTTCTGTGCTGTCCTTGTCATGTTCTTCCGTAATGTGACCTTGAGTCAGTAAGGAGAAAGGACATTCTCCTGTGATCTTCAAGTCTTTCAGTTTTGTACAGAACATACTGTACGACGCCTCTCTATTGAGATTAGGAGTACTTAGCTCTGCGTCAGTTCACTTCTGTTTACTAACAAGAGCAGATGTCAAAATAATAAGTTGATAAGGCAACCACTGTGGAAGGTTATTGGTAGCTATAAATCACCACAGGAAAAAATTGTGCCCCTACAAAACAAGAAAGGAAAAAAGAATTACAAACATTTATTTTCTCTTTTAAATTCTCGTGATGGGCCAGTTTTATCTTAAATACATGAAAATAATGTCTTTTTGAGGTCATAGTTCTTGTCCCATTTTAAGCATGTAATATCTACTGACTTCAGTGCTTCAGGTTGCATGCATGGTTAAGTTTTGTATGAGTTGGGACTCAAGTGATTAAGGCACACTGTCTCTTACCCAACACATATTTGGTCACGTTGATAGATGAGGTTTCTGAAGGAGTGGAATTCCAATGAGGATACCTTTTTGATTCTTTGTAAGTAGCTATTAAAAGCTATGTCATATGGCACAATGAAGAGATTAGTTACAAATACTTAAATCTAAACTTACTTGATGTCCAAGATATCTTTCTTGTAATAGGGAAACATATGACTTAAGTTAGTGTGTATACTTCTTAAACAGTAAACCATCCATGACCAAAGGTTAGAGTCTCTTGTAAAAACAACTGACTGGTGAAAACTCTCATCTTGGGAATCTGACCACACAACTGCAGTTGCTTGGAAACACTAAGGGATTTTACACTTTTAAAGGTGGTATTTTCTAAACAACACATTAAAAAAAAGCCTCATTTTAAATTTTTATAATGGTTCCATTTGTTACAGGGCCAAAGCCCAGCTAGAACTTAATCTGATTACTGCCATAAAACACAAAAATGTTTTTACAAATACATCAGCAACAAAAGGAGGGCTAAGCAGAATCCCCATCCTTTACTGGATGCAGGAGGCATAGTGGCAAAGGACGAGGAAAAGGCTGAGGTACTTGGTGCCTTTTTTGCCTCAGTCTTTAATTGTGGGAACAGTTGCCCTCAGGATACCAAGAGCCTGTGCTGGAAGACAGAGACAGAGAGCAGAATGATGCTCCTATAAACCAGGAGATGGTCAGTGACCAGCTACACAACATATACACAGGTCCATGGGGCTAGATGGGATCCACCCAAGGGTATAAAGGGAACTTTAAAGTTCCCTTTAAAAGATATGACCTGACAGCCTGACTTCAGTCAGGCTCAGTCTGCCAGGGAAGGTCCTGGAGTAGATCACCTTGAGTGCCATCACACAACACATGCAGGACAACCAAGGGATCAGGCACAGCCAGCATGGGTTTAGGAAAGGCAGATCATGCCTGAAAAGTCTGGTCTCCTTCTACGACAAGGTGACCTGCTCAGTAGATAAAGGAGAAAGTCTACCCAGACTCAAATAAAGCCTTTGACACCATTTCCCACAACATTCTGGAGAAACTGGCTGCTCATGGCTTTCACAAGCACACCCTTTGCCAAGCAAAGTACTGGCTGGATGACCAAGCCCAGAGAGTATTGGTAAATGGAGTAACATTCAGATGGCAACCAGTCACTACTCACTAGTGGTGTTCCCCAGGGCTCAGTACTGGGGCCAGACCTGGTTAACATCTTTATCAGTGACCTTGACATGGAGATTGAGTGTACCCTCAGTCAGTCTGCAGGCTGTATAAAGCTTGGTGGAAATGCTGATCTGCTGCAGAGGAATCTGGAAAGGATGGATCTAT
This sequence comes from Pseudopodoces humilis, assembly GCF_049639895.1. Taxonomy (NCBI): domain Eukaryota; kingdom Metazoa; phylum Chordata; class Aves; order Passeriformes; family Paridae; genus Pseudopodoces; species Pseudopodoces humilis. Next base: position 41,706,847 of record NC_142205.1, read on the forward strand.
GCACTGAGGCCAATCACATGAGGTTCAACAAGATCAAGTGATTGTTCCTGCCCTTGGATCACAACAGCCCCATGTAGTGCTACAGGCTGAGGGAGAGTGACTGGAAAATTGCCCAGCAGAAAAGGACCAGGTGCTGGAGGTGCTGGTCAACAGCAGCTGAACATAAGCCAGCAGTGCCCAGGTGGCCAAGAAGACCAACAGCATGCTGGCTTGAATCAGCAATGGTGTGGCCAGCAGGACCAGGGCAGTGACTGTCCCTCTGTACTCAGCACTGGTGAGATCACACCTTGAACCCTGCATCCAGTTCTGGGCCATTCAATACAAGAAGGACATTGAGGTGCTAGCGCATGTCCAGAGAAGGACAAGAGAGCTGGGGAAGGGTCTGGGTTACAAGTCTTATGAGGATCAGCTGGGGAAGCTGGGTGTGTTTATCCTGAAGAGAAGGAGGCGCAGCAAAGACCTTAGTGCTTCTAAAAGGAAGCTGTAACAAGGTGAGGATCAGTCTTCTCTCAAGTAAGAAGTGTCAAAATGAGAAGAACCAGCCTTCAGTTTTAACAAGGGAGGTTTAGACTGGATATTAAGAAACATTTCTTCAAAGAAAGGGTGCTCAAAAATCAGAACAGGCTGCCCAGGGAAGAGGTAGAATCATCATCCTTGGAGGCATTTAAAAGATGTGTAGATGTGGCACTTAGGGACACGGTTTAGTGATGATGATTTATTTCAGTTCGTCTGAAAAAGGCTCTTTCTTTCATTTTCTACTGACTGTATCTCACTGAATCAGATTCTCTCATCCCTATATAATACTCTTTAAAAATAATCCTCAAGAGCTTTTGGTGAATCTGGAAGCAGCTAAGTATTACATTTTTCTCTCTGGAGATACAACTACTTCTCTCAAAGGCACTAGGGCTTTAATAAGCCTGTGCACTACACCATTTGTTTCTGCCCCCGAGACACCCTAAGGGCATTTGGGGTCACACAGCAACTGTATCAGGGTTAAAAATAACTAATTCCCTGATACAGGTTATCAGCTGCTGCTTTTGAAACAGCTGGAGTGAATGGCGCGGCAGAGGAGGGCTGCAGACACAGCACAAATAGCACGGATAAAAGGAGAAATAGGCAGGAGCTACTTTGATTGGACCTGCTGCTGAAAAAACATTTGGCAGTAAAGGCACTTTTAAAGTATGCTGTAATACTGATGGTGTCAGGCCAGGCTCTAGGGGACATCTATCAAAATTAACATCTTGTTTTAAGAATCAATAAACACAATGCTAAGAACAAGGGGCTGAAGAATGTTTGTGTAACATTTTATATTTCTGATTTCAGTTTTTACATAGAAACTCATTTGTTTCTGCTGTATGGACATTGGCAATGCTTCATTTTTTACTGCTGAATAACACTGGGTAGCAAAAAAGGCAGTGAAAAAATTAAAAAATTTAAAGCAAGAACCATACTCCAAATACATAAATATACATAATACTTTATAGTGTAAACATTGTTATATACGTGGAGAGATAGATAGATATTTTTTATTCAGAAGCCATTACATTCCCAATATTACTACACTAAGAAAGAAAAGCAGAAAATAACCATATTTTACATAGTTGGACTGATGTGTGTACTGAAGTTAAACACACATATATACTTGCACAATTGCCAAAGCTACAAAAAATTATGCTCTATGGATCTTACATATATGCTTTGCTAAATTTTAGCCTTAAATTTCAAGATAAATTTTAAATTTATAAAGTAACTATTAAAATTTCTTAAGTATATCAGCTCTTTAAAAGGAAAAAAAGCCTCTGAAATAAGTTTCTATAGAAAAATGTAGAATTAAACATTTTAAACATCTCCCAGGGAGTGCAACACTGCAAATGTATATGCTGCTATTTAAACAGACTTAAGAAAAAGTTTCTCAGTGAGGAATGTAGGAGTGAATTAATGGCTAAATTACATAGCAAGAAATATTTACTGCATTTGCACTAACCTAAAAACAAAGGAGGTGAATGCCCTTCATCAATTACCAATGGTTTTGATGAGTTTTCAGTTTCTTTGGTTGTTTGGGCTTTTTTTTGCTGGTTAAATTATTTCTCTGATTTTAGAAAATGAAAGTATTTGGGGTTCACGTCCATGTTAGCATATTGTATTTTAACTAAATCATATTTACTGTGATAGGAAAAATATCCAGGCAGGTAGAATCAGTTCTGTAAAGGAAGTGATGCCACTGTTTTACAACTGAAAGGTCTCCAGAAGCTGCCAAGTGGGAAGAGGTCCCAGAAGATGGCCATGGGACAAGACATTGTCAGGGGAAAAATGGACATTAATGTGAAGATCCCTGAGCTGACAAAGCTGCTGGATGTGTAGATACTGTGTCTGCAGCTACTTTTTGTGATGTCACCCTCTGTGTTGCAGGACACCTACATTCAGCCTCTTCCTGCCCTGATAGGGGCTGGAATCTTTGCCCTTGATCTGAATATGATCTTGGGCTCCTGCCAGCTGCTATGTATGAACATATCATCATTGATTTACAAGAACGTGGATATCTATGATGTTTCTAGCAATAATCCTGTTGTACAAAACCAGTATATCAGATCTTCAAAGTCCAAATAATGAAGACACAGTTCCTAAAGAAGGTTTTCCAAAGAACCATTTTCTAAGCATCCTGAAGTTCTCGTTTTCCCAGAAAAAAACTGTATGGCTCTTTGTTAACAGAAATGCCAGTTCAAAACCATTATCAATTTAAAAGATATAGCAATTTTCAAACAGTGGTCAGTTCGAAACTCTTCCTAATCTCTGCAATGACAAAACACCCAAATCACATCTTTAAATAAACAAAGTAGAAAACCTAATTCCATAACACATCAGAGGATTCAAATACTGAGAAACCTTTCTATGCATGGACTAGGTCTTTTATTAAAACATCAAATTTGCATCTGGTATCCTAAGTGCATCTTGTAGTTAATTTAAATAATGTTCAGAAAAAATGTCTATTGTATTACATGAAAATCTGTCTCACTCATATGGTAATTAGACAGTGGTGTTAAAGGTCTGACAGGAGAAAGACAATGAATCTTCAGTGTAGAGATTACAGAAGTAATTAAGAAGTCTAATGGACTTAAAAAGCTATGAGAAAGATGATGCCACACATCACAGGTTAAGTCAAACATCTGCAGATGTGTTTCAGGAATGAGGAACACCAGCCCTCCCATCGTTCACCATGTCTTTAGACATTTTCTGACCATAACAAACAAACAAAAAAAAAAGAAACATGAAAAAAGTTTCTGGTTTTAATTCCTCTCCAAACATGGTTTGAGAGAGCTCATCCCAAGGGAGCAGCAGTCTAATGTGAATTCTCCATCTCTGCCATATTAATTGATGCCGTAGTTACCTTGGGAAACAAATTGAAAATTAAAATTAAATAATCTGCTGTGAGATCAAACTACAAGCAGCCAATTTACTTAGTGTCTGACTGAATACAACATGGCACTGTGCCACTCAGAATAATGAAGATGACTTTATATAATATAGACATAGCTGCAGAATAACTTAAGAGTGCTTAAAATGCTTTGTACAAACATTTCATTCTAAGTTTACATCTATACTTGTCTCACAGTCAAAATGCATTCCTGTATGTTTATTTTTACTATCTGCTTCTGAATATTTCCTTCATTACATTTCTTGACACTGTCATGCAAAACAGATCAATGAATTGATCATACAGTAAAACCCCTAATATTAACACAGCCATTTATAAGAATTAAGTAATAGCACTTGTCAACAGTAGCTAAAGGTAGTTTATAATCTTAATTTATGGACATGGCACAAAAATTAAAAGCAACATTAAATGCTTTTCTCTTATGACAAGCAGAGTGTTTCACTCACAGTAAGACAGAATATGGTATGATGGTTTGTGATTTTTTTTTTTGAAATCACACATAGCACTTTGTTAGGTGAACTGCTGCATGTTGAACAATAAATAAAAAAAAATGTTTTGCAGCAGTTAAAAGATATCACTGAGTGAATCTAACCTTCTCTAGTAGAAGAGTGATTGCAGTACTTGCAGGAGTGGTGTGGAAGCCTTTGCCTCCACAGAAGCAGCTAACTTCTGCCTTTATGTAAGAAAGGGGTTTGCTATTCCCACTCAGCTCTAATCTCTATTGGGTTCAGCAATCATTGCCCTTTGCCCCTTGCCAATTAGTGCCTCTGAAGAGATTCGGGCAGGAACTGTTCTTTTTATGCACCAGCAAAACACAACCAGCTTCTAGTGAGAGACAGGTTAGGAGCCAGCACCCTCCCTCTATCAGTAGCAGCTCATTTCAGCTGACAAATACAGCTAAAATAACTAAATCTTATAATTTTGTCTTAGTAACATGGAGTACAATATCTGCATATTATTTTTTCTTTACTTTAAGTGCTATGGGTAGCAACAAAATCAAAGCCCTGGTGATTGGTCCAGGATCTTCCTAGGATCTTAAGGAGGTTTCTAAAATACAAAGAGAAAATACCTCAAGTCCACATCAATATATAAGCTTGTATTTTAAGAAGTCAAAGCAAGTATTTATTATTAAATAAAGTCTCATTAAATCCTGTACAAACAAGTTAAACTTTCATTGTTTGCTTCATTGTTAGTTTAAACATGTCCATACACCTTCAAAACATTAATTTGTTTGGATATTGCAAAGCCATAAGAAAATTAGTTGAGGTCTAGAAATCCCTTAATATACGTGACCACTCAATCCTAAATCATTACCACCTTGTGTCGACATGGGCTTTACTTAATTTACAAAGTAGTACTTTTCTTTCCTGAAAGATTCTAGGATTTTTCACAGTACATATTTCTGCTACCTGAGCAAAGGCAATAACTGATGAAAAGGTTGTTATCCTCTCAACAGATCAGGATAAGACATGATATGGAACAGTGGACTTCACAATAATTTACTGATGCCCAAGAAATTACTAGAATCAGCAATCTCAAATTCCACTCCAGCTCCCAAAAGGAATATGCTTTGCCAGGCATTAACTTTTCTGCTTGTTCACCCAAAATTTCCACTCTCTTTCAAGTCAATCCTGGTTATGATCTGTCTTTACCCCAGAGCTGTTTAAGAAGAGTCTTTTACAACTTTTTCTCCAAAGCACTAAAATTGTCATTGTGTGCTGTGCAAGCCCAGTTCCAGTGTTCTCCACCTTCTGTTTAAGGCTATTTCTAATACGAGTAGAGTCAAAATTTTTATGTAAGTCACAGCATACTTTTGAAAATAATGAAATACCACAGCACACCACAGAACTTACTGAATTAATGGAATTACAGTGATTACCAAACAAAACAAAAGACAGTAAAGCAGCTATGGTAAAATAATACAAATCACACCAATCAATCATTGTTTTAACAGTCCAAACATTTTAGTAAATACAAATTCAGTGTCGTAACTCATCCCAGTGACTGTCCTATATGACTATTTTGGGCAAGCTATAAATCTAGACCCTGCTCACAAGAAATCTTTCTCCCACATAATGTGGAAGTTTCTCACCTTTCTACCATTTCTTTTCTGTATAAATTGTTTTAAGAAGCAGAGAAACACAATCAAGTGCTTCCTCTGTGCTCCAAGTTGAATAGACTGTGATTTGCAACATTAGACAGCTATCAAGCCAGGAGATTAAGAAAATAATTACCTTTGTTTTCTGAGAAAAATTATCTTCTTTTCTATCTTGAAAATAAGTCTCACAGAATATATGTCAACTTCAAAACTACTATGTCGTATTTTAAGGTCATGAGAGAGACATTTCTGCTGCTTTATAATATTAGCATTTGTGTAATAACACCAAACACTATATCTTAATATTGAAATCAATGTTCTTGAAGACAGGGCAAAACCCTCATTTTTAAAGTATCACTAAATTTCTTCTACTGGTTTAGTTACTGACTCATTTCCCTGTAATGGTCTGAAGCAAATCCCTGGATCCAAATATACCCCTGGGAGAAGCCCAGACTCCAGATGTGAAAGTTACATTGCAGCCACATCTCTGGTTTCAATTAAAAGCGCAGGGGGAACCTTAATTACTACACCCATATTTTGGCATGTAGCTAAAGGAAGGACCGATTCCCAAATGCTGCTGATAAAATACATATTTGCCATTTTAAGTATCACATTAAGTACTTTCGTAGGGTAAATATTTTCCTATGCTAGGACCAAATAACAGGGAGGCATGCTGAGAAGACAGCGTGGGAAAAATATTCTCTTCCTGTGAGTCAAAACCTGTGTGCAAACACACCCCAGCAAGCCCAGCAGGCAGGCTCACAGCACCTGATCCTCTGCTCTCTCGTCACACGCTCAGGAGGACACGGCAGCCCTCACCCCTGGCCCAGGGCATGGCTGCAGCCCCAGCTGAGCAAGTCCCACAGGAGATACCCCCGAGAGCCACGGCCTCCTTACGCTGCAGGAGCGTTGCAGCTGCACCGCTCGCGGCCGCTTTTACTGAGGCGCAGAGACAGGTACCTCAACAGAAACTATCAACCTGCTACATGTAACCGTGATGCGTTATTCAAGTTTTGGGCTTGCGTTTTGGTTTTGGTTTTTTGAGAGATCCTGGTACTGAGCTGACCTAACTGACGAGACCTTGAGTGATCCAGGTGCCCAGATGAGGAAGCAATTGGAAGAGAGGAACTGCTGCAGTGAGGGCAAGCAATCCAAAGCATCTGGAAATTATTCTCACACTCTAAAGGAATATTTTTAAATATAGCATAATCTGCATTTGTAGTCCCTGAAAGTACAATACTTTCACAAAACTTGTAAGAGAAAAGCTAAGAAAAATAAATTTATGTCTTCTTTTCAAGAATTAAAACTCATCCTGAGGACATGCAGTGGTCACGACAGTCAGCAGGAGTTAAATGTAAAGATCAAAGTGTTGCCCACAGCCAATGGAACTTAATTAGAATCCACAAAAGAAGAAGCATTGATGGTCTAGAACATGAAGTCATTGTTAATTGCTGCGCTTACTGATTCTTTCCAATTACCTACTTGCAGCTCAATCTCTAAAATTTAGCAATACGTAGCACTTCACTTGACCTTTAACTTTGAATGTCTGCAAAATCTGATTTTTATTTATTTCATAGATCAAAAATGTTTTTAAGGAGGAAATAAACTAAAAATAATAGTAATCATTTATTAATAAAAATGAAATCTAGTAATCTTTTATCCCATGCCATTAGTGAAATCTTCAGCTAATATTCATGACTTACCCAGCATTGCTGCATCTCTTTTTTAATAAATGAAACAACAAACTGTTTAACAACTCCAGATTTCTAGAGAATGAACTAACTTCTTATTTGAGCACTATGGTCTGGATTAACTCTGAAGCACCTTTCAGAGATAATAAAAAATTTCCCCTAATTCTTGAAAGACACTTACCTTGCTGAGATTTGCACCTGCACATATTCTTGCTGAAGTTGATGTAACTCTTTATGCAACTGACACTCAGGTTTGCATAAATACTATCTTCCCAAATATACCGCATCATGGTAGAGCAATATAAAACACCGATTGCAGTGTCTAACGACAGTGCATATAGTTAAATATTCCCTTTGTGTTATCAGCTTTAAATTATAATGAACAGCAAGTTTTATAAATAAAAGTACTGAAAGTATTATAAATAAAAGTACTAAAAGTTTCCATGAACTCCACAGATCTTAGAGAAGTGTCTGAAAACTATGTCTGTAAAAGAAAAGTGTTTCATTAGCAGCTTTCAGTTGCAGAGTTTTCTGACTGGGTATTTGCCACCTGTCAGTTCTGTTTACAATGTCTACAAAATCATTTTCATGCTGAAAATCACTGACAACTACCTTTCATATTTATTCATAGCTAAGCACTCATGCCAACTCCTACTGAAGTCAATAGCAGGTTTCTGGATATAGCACGAATAGGATTAAACCTAAAAGGTCTGTCACTGCTGTCACTGAAATACACATTTGCATGTTTTCTTATTTTTGAACCAAAACATGACCTTGGCTTTTTAATGTTGAGTTTTTGCAGCTAAGTGTGCAGATGCAATAATCACAGAGCTGAGGTCATTTGAGATTACAAAAAGGTTAAAAACTATGCATGGGAAGGTAATAACAGGAACTTCTAATTAGCGAAACCAGTTTGTCCTGCAGCACTGAGGTCATGTCCTTGTACTTTTTCTGAAAAAACATATTGATTGAAGATGTGCAATCAACCCAAAGAGATGGCTGAATGGGTGTTCTCATAAACATCATACAAATACTGCTTTAGGTAGGTCCCTGCAAAAAAAAAAGCAGCTCTGAAGAAGCAGAGAAATCAGCTAATTCCCAGTTGTTCTCTTCCATGGTATTTGCAGAGCAGGACCAAGAGGCACCTTCCTTTTTGATTAAATGCCTACAGATGGTTTCTGCTACAAAACATGTTTAAAAATAATTGGAATTGCTGATTTAGCCCATGTGCACTGTAAATTAGCACCTTCCTTTTTTATTTCGCTGATTGGCCTGTCATTTTGCACACAATGGTACAGGCACATATAGTTATTCATAGCCCACCTCTTTCAAAAACTGCTCTTCTAAAAAAGATTTGAGTACACAAAAGCAGTGCATCTTACCTTTGAAAAGATTATCAGCACATCCAGAGAAACTGAATGCTCTAGGAATACATTACAATACCACTTTGAGTATTTTGTTTAGGTGCTTTCTAATACTCTTCTGCAAAATACAGCAGATAGGCATTTAAAGCAGCTAGGTAAATATGTGAATTTATATTGTCTTTAAAAACACAGGCTTCTTTTTTCACTAAAATGATGAAACTAAGTAAAGATGAGAGCTTTTGTGATACTGAGCTTGCACATGTGCTATTAAGAGAAATTAATCATGTTAATTACAACAAATAAGCACTTAATGACTAACATTTGCCAGTTGTTAGTGTATACCACATTTGTAACAAAACTAAAGATTAAATAAATCCAGAAGCAGATTTTGGCTTCCTGTTGAATGTTCAATCTGTGATACGTGTTATTGTCTCCAGTGCAATTGCTGGAGTTACCACAGCTACTGATCTTTCAAATCCTTCCGTTCCATTTATTCAACTCTTCTTTTAAGCATGTGAAAGACATCAAATTACACGGAGTGTTTTTCAGATTACTTTTGCAGAGGAAAAGTCAGCACATGTAAATGAGACCAGCAGGGAGAAGGAATGCAGAATTAACTCAGAGATAACTGCCATGTTCACCACCTATTCTGTAATAACTTCCCCTTGGCCCTGGCGGCAGTTTGAGGTAAGGAGTGAGGGGAAAATGTGGCTCTGTGGAAAAGTAAGCTGAAAATATTTATGGGAGATTCAGCTTTGACAAATCTAAATCATAGCAGCCTATTGAGATGTAGAAATGTGAGCTCCTTTATAAAGAAAGTTCTCAAGTCATTAAAATGTAGCTTCTTGTTTTAATAATAGATGCAGTGAAAATCAGAGGATCATTGAGGTATTGATCATGACACCAAAGAAATTATTTATAATGCTACATTTCCAAACCCTCATTAGTAATAAATTTTTTTTTAAAAAGATACATTCTTATAGCTAAAACATATCAAATAGTAAGAAGCCTTGGTCAGTGCTGCTCCTCCAGTTAGAACAGATACATTCAGAAAGATTTAGTATGATTCAAGCTATGCATTATACAGATTCAAATACATTAGCTGTTGAATTGCAGCCTCTTGTAACAATATCAAAGTTGAATATTCAAACAGAACAAAAATAATATCATCCAACTTTTTGAAACTCTGTTTCAGTTTTGGATATTTTTGTACCAGAGTGCTGGTTACAGACTGGCACAGAAATAGATGCTTAGCTTGCAAATTCCACTGAAATTCACCAATTTCAGAGGAACAGAAATCAAACAGATCAAGAAATACTGAAGAATGGAAACCCAAGAAAAGGTTAACGAAGAACAGTGCAGAAACTTTGATCAGATATATCAATCACCAGCCTGTGATTTGAGCATAAATTCAGGGTTTAATTATTAAGCAAATTAAATTTATTTTAACCGTAATTCTTCTGCTGCTTTTTTTGTGACTTTTTGTACAAGGTCCTCAGGTCTTTCTCTCATTAGGTGAAAACAGATATTGTGCATTGCATGAACCACAGGGTAATCTTCCTGGAGTTATTCTAGGCAGGGTATCTAGAATCACCCATATTTCTTCACTTCACAACCTCTATAAGCGCACTGGCTGCAATGATGTAAACATCACAGTTACTCTTACTGAAGTTTGAAAGATCTGAGCTTGTCTCCATTTCTCAGACTGCAGTTTTTCTATTTTTTTTCTAATTTATTTTGCAGTATGTGCTATTCTTTATTATGTGAAAGATAAAACAAAGGAAGGTACAGACAGAATAAAAGATCAAGGAAGAAAGAACAGAAGAAAGCCTATAGAAGAACATGAGGAACAAATAATCCATAAGAAATAATGAAAACATTGGCAATAGAGCCAAAACTATTTGGAGTGGAATGGGCAGTTCTCTTACTGATAAAGTGCTTTCTCTCTACTACAAATCCACTGAAATTTGGTAGGCTCTTATGCAAATAATTTTTCTGTAATCTGTCAGTATAGCCTATAGAACATGTTGACATGCTAATTCCATGCAATATTTTAGATTTTAGGAGAAAGTTTTTGTTTGTTGTTTCTGTATTTCAACCAATTCTCCTGGTTATACATTACTCTCTGTTGCACAATTAAGGAAGCATACATGTTTATTACCTTGATTTGGCTGGCAAGATTCAATTTCTAGTTTCACTGGTTTGCCACACTAGCATCTATTGGGGGGCTGGGAATGACATGCCATGTTTAATGAGGTTGCCCTATGTTAATAAAGAAATAAAAGCTTCCTCAGCTGCCCATGTTATTTTCCAGTATTTTGTTTTAAATGGCAATGATTTGTAACATAAAGGCTAGATGTGCATTGTTTCCAATTTAAGGTTTCGTTTCATAATTTTACATTTTCTTTTTAACAAAAGATATTTCACTTGTGTTTTATAATATGTCTATAAGGAACCTCTTTTCTCTCTCCATCAGACCTTCTGAAATACCAGTTAGTGCTGCACATGCGTCTGAGATCCCAGAATGGAAGCATCACTTACCTGGATTCCTACAAGGCCCTGCATTCCAGTGAGGCAGCATGGAAGTGCACTGGTGTCAGCAATCGCCAGGAAGCACAAGCAGACCTTCCACTACCACCACAGAAGGTAAGGAACTGTTCAGGCATCCAGTCCTTGGTGTGGCAATTTATGATTCAGTGCTGGGAGGCTTTGGGCTTCAGTCCTCAGGCAAAAAGAGCACAGAACACAGCTGAGCATCTTGGCCTGGAGGAGCTCCTAAACTGGAGCAATAACCAAAGAAAAGTAGCAGAGTCATCTCAGATTTACTTTGTTGAGAATCCAAACTAAATTCAAATGTTATTGATAAACATCTTTGTCTCAACACTTCAGCTACCCAGAGACCTAAAGCTCACCAAGTATAGGAGGCTGTACCGCACCAAAAGTCCTTCAAGAACAATTTCCCACCAAAATGTTAATGAATAGCCAATCTGTATGTGCTGGGTTTTAAGACCGTAAAATGGAAATCCACAACTGAACACCTGTTTTCTTTCATTATATTAAGAAACTATGTTCATTTCAAAAATGGGGCCATATAACAGGATGTCTCCAACTTGCTGTGTTGCATACTAGTGCTGTGAATAATAGCTCCAAGCAGTAAACACAGTTCAGCTGTTTCAGAGGTGAAAGAGAGCAACTGGCCAGTGAACTGTGGCAGAAAACCTAAAAATGAACCAAAATCAAATTCTGGCCATAGCAAGTGCATATGTACTCAGAGGAGTACTTCAAATAGGTTTTGAATGTCATTTGAATATTACCTTGAAGAGATATACTCCTTTGACTGGATAGTTAAAATTATTGCTCACTGGACCCTTGAAAAAAGAAATCATGTAACAAATAATAGGTTCCACCTCTGTACTTGTTTATGTGCACAGAAAGAGGATGCTACATCGCCAGCTCCCCTTTTCCAAGGGATTAAAGGCTGAGAAGCCAAGAGAATAGCTGGGGCAGAGGGAGGGAATGAGATGCATGAGTTCCTGGACAATGTAAACCAGAGACCTAACTTTAAGGATAAAGAAAAGTAGTATCTCTCCTTCACAAGGAACCTCCCGCCAAGATGAAGATAACATTTTTAAGCATTTTGGCATTCTAGAGCATTTTGAAACACCATGAATCTTGCAAAGTGTACTCTCAACAGGTAAAAATAGCACAGGGAGGAAAGAAAGTCTGCTGCACTGTGCATAGTCTTCCTTTATATGGGGTCAGAAATATTTGACATTTCTGCTTACACTTTAGGTGATGTGGAAAATACAGAACATTTATTTTAAATACTTGCACCTGACAAGCTTTAACGAGACACAAGCATTAACTTTATGAGTATCTTGTGGCAATGGAGAAATTAAGTTCTCACAGCATCACAAGTATCTTTGCAGCATATTAATGTTGTAAACCTTTGTTCTGGGTTTTCAACTCTGTTTATAATAGGCATCTAAATCCCATGATGCCCATACTATGTTAAACTGACATTAGGATTGCATTCCTAAGTAAAGCAGCTTCATTGCTGAAAGACAAAGTGCCAAACCTAAGTTTAAAGATCGGGATGCATTTATTAATATTTTACTAGAGATTATGAGTGTTTTCCATTACTGTAGTGTAACAGTTGGGAAAGAAAACACTGAGTATTTGTTATATAAATATGTCTTTTTTGGCGTATTTATTCCAGTATTAAATAGATCAGCCATTTACAACAGTGGCAATAAAATTTCACTATTTTTTTTAACACATAAACCCCATTAGATGATTTTCTGCCACTACCACTCTCTTACTTCAGTTTAATATCTTATTTTTCCATATACCAATTTACTGCTAACAAAATTCTGCCCACAACAGAGGCAGGGATAGATGTTCTGTTTTAGTTTTTGCTAAGGATAAATCATAACCCTGTATCCAATCAATAGTCCTTGCTCTTCACTGCTTCAAAGCCTATTTGAAAAGATACTTTTTCCTTTTAATTCCCTCCATCATTTGAACCCATTTTTGCTTAGAACTGCAAATAATGAATTACTCAGAACTGCAAATAATTTCAAAGAGAAACTCAAAGGAAGATATCATGAAACCACATTTCATATGTTAAGCAACCATTAAAGCCAGATTTTACTGGCATTTCTGAGTGCCAGTCTGTAATCTGCTACAAGAATAGTCAGTGACACGATGCCTGCCCCTATCCCATGCATGGCATAGCTGCACACTTCAAAGTGTGACTAGCCATGCCTCTGCTGGTTCTAAAATTTACTATTGTTATGGTCAACTACATATATATTTTTATATGTTTTATATAACATATAAATTTATGTATTTATATGTTTTCTACATATAGTCAACAATCATGCTGCCTCTCTCACAGATTTGGAGCATGTGACATAAGTGTGAACCTGATCAAAGCTGATACTAATTTTCAGATCAGCAGGAGATTTTCAGTGTCACACTACAAATGTGGTCTCTGCCTTGTGAGCACATCAAAAGGTTTTGCAAACTGCCTAACTTGAGATGAAGACTGGTTTCCTCTGTGTTATTTCATTGCCACCACACAAGCAAATGTTTTTTTCTAAAAAGGGACATATTTCATTACCTTCTAACATTCATGAAGGTCTCACTATTTAGTCAGCAAGATCACAACATGCAAAAATTCTTACAGGACTTTTGTTTACACTTAAATACTGGTATTTAATCATCTGTGAGTTCATCCTTGGGCAAGTTTCTTAGCAGAGAAATGGTGCCACAGATAGAGCAGAATGCAGGGTATCTCTCTCTACTGCTGTTGGTAGAGCCTACTACTTGCTTATTTCAACCCAGAAGGCTGCAATTAAGAGCAGGGCCACACAGAAATATACAGGGAAAGATGATGTCTGACCTGAAGGGCTTGTCCTCTGAACAGCTAAGACAGAAAAATGGGATATGAAAGGTGCATAACAATTTCTCCTTTATAAGTGGGGAAATAAGGCATGGAGATCACAAACGAAAGACTGCAGCTGAGCTAAGAAGTGAATCCAGATGTCTTAGCACAAGCTAAGAGTTTGCACAAATTTGTTGGGCAGTTTAGTAGATCTGAGTGATTTAGAAAAGTCATGTTTGACCTTATAAAAATTGCCAGCCAGATTTTAAAAGCAACAATGGGATGAAAACACTTTACACAGTAGAATTCTGACAGATTTTGCAGATAAGATTCATAAAAGGGTGCAGGTGCTAAATATACAAGCAGAACAAAGAAGGTATCCTCACACCAAATCTTTAAGGCTAACACACGGCAGGTTTAATGTCATTCTGTTATTTCTGAAGGCTTCATAATTCCTTAAAGGAAATTCCTTTCCCCTTGGCTGGTTTATAATATCATGCAACTTATTTGGGAACCCTTAACTGTATCAAAATAAGCATTTAATTCAATCTGTAATGAACTGCAATTATTTCTGTCACGATTTCCTGAAGTTTTTGAGAAAAAATAATCAGTTCCCCATTGACCAAAAGCCAAAGTTACTTGAGCCACAATTTCTTCCCAAAGGGAAATTCTAAAATCCTACCTCTAAATATGTCTTGTGAGTCCTATGGACTAATAGCTCTATTTTCACTAAAATTTCAAAAATTTATCAGTCCACCAAAGATTTTTCTTGTGAAGGCAAATGGTTTTGGACTTGCCAGTGCAAAGAGAGAAGAGACAACTATGAAGACAATTTTGGCAAAAACAACAAAAAAGGAAATTTAAAGTTAGATTGATACATGCTTTCTCCGAAGACATGGAAATTTTTCCATTTTTAGCAGTTCTATTTAAAACAGGAACTGCAAAGAATATTTTAGGCTCCTGGATGCCTGCAGTCAGGGCTAGGGAGATGCACAGCTATTCGTGTAAGCAGATGCCCCTCCCTATATACCTGAGTATATTGTCTTGTGTTTTCAAACCACAGAAATCATTATGAGCAAACAAAAAATCACAATTTTTCCCAAGAACAAGCTAGAAATATTGCTGAGGTGTTCCTCTGCTGTATTCAGGCTTTTACTAACGCTCTTTTGTGTGTGAAGTTTCTGTATTTGCTGAGAAGGGTAATCAGCTTTCCCTGAACAGTTTTTGTCAGTCTGCATCTGTATCAAGTGCCAAGTGAAATGCAAGGTTGAAATGAAATTAAACACGTTTACTTTGGTCAGCATTAGAAAGGCAGTTATCGCTGTGTAACACACTTCTGTCCAATATTCTTATAGAGAAACTTATTTCTCTGCTATTATTTATTAAAAGTGGAGAGTTTAGCAGCAACTACTGTACGTAGCATCACAGAAACCGTAAGTTTTTCTGCACTCTGGAATCAATGACATTCTAGAATTACACCAGCAGGATTCCCACAAAATACATTTTCCCCAAAAGCATGATGTATTTTTGTTCTAAATAACTTAGAACTGGGCTGAGGAACAGAGTCACTTCATAAATGAATGTTTCTTTCAATTTCCATTTGTGGAGGGGAAAATAATCAAGTAATTTTGGCATGTTGACTTCTAACAAGAAATTTAAACTTTATTCACAGGGAGGTAACTGGATGACTTGCATGGGATATTCCCTGCAGCTCGCTAATACAAACAGCTGTCCAAGGGCTAGATTCCACAATGCTTGATAACATCTTTGGAAATGGTTCTAGTCTCCTCCAAGATGATACACACGTCCTGTTTCTAGATTACAACCACACAATTAAAGCTCTCCTCCTGAGCCACTGCATGGCTGACCTATTTTCTACATGGACTTAGCTGAAACGATCAATGGGCATAGCCATGCGTGAAGAGCAAGGCATGGCCAAACCATCCCAAGGGAGGGTTCCAGACAGCTCCATGCCCCACAGCCCCATGCAAGAGTTCAAGTCTCCAGGCATTTCTCTCCTTGCCTTAGGGTGGAGAAAAAGTGGCCTTGTCACTCAAGCAGGGACAGCACAGCATTCTGTTCACAGGCAGATACACATGCACAGGAAGTACAGACAGGGGCTGTCATGAAAGAGATACCCCCACAGAAATAACATGGAAGGGCACAGCTGGGTTATCATTCGGGCTTAGTGTGCTTCCTGTAAGGAATGACCCTCCTGGGGCTGACTTGCACAAGGGGGCTTGTTCAAATGCTCCTGCTAGCAGGGCACCATTCGCTCGGAACAGCTACTTGGAGTGTGAATAGTGAATACGCAAGAAGAAAATCAATTCACAAACTGACTTTAAGTAATACAAACGAACTAATTTAAAGAGTCAGAGCAGTAAAATCAAGAATAATGTGTACCACAATACTGCCAAGTTCAAGTAGCTGGGAGAGTGCTTAAAAAAAAGTAGCAGTGAATGCCCCCCATGGAAGGGGGCATTTGAATCAAATGTCAGTTAAAATACAATTAAATCTCAATTAAATCTGAAAGCACTAATGTTCTTAGCAAGGGCATCTATTCCACTTAACAAAACTATCATATAATAGGAAACATGAATGAAAAACAAATGGAAGTGAATATCATGAAATACTATGATAGGGTGGGATTCTCCTAAAGACTGAAGGCCTGTGGAGGGCCTGAAGCTCACAGAGGTGCTTGGGATCTGAATCAACAAACAGGACTCGGTGAGGCCTCTCTGTGGTGCACTAAGATTAATCCATAGGGATCATACTTGCTCTGGCTTAGGTCATGAAGCAGCAGAACAACTGAGACCAGTGAAATATGCAGTCCTACAAAAAGGGAGTAGATGTCAGCTTGCTCTAGACAACACATCTATAAAAATAAATATCCTGTGTGGTGAGCCACTTCCTACCACTGACCTACAACTGCTATCACCAGAGCAGGACAACCGAAAAAATGGAAGAACAGCCTATCACCAAATGAGCTGCAGTCATTACCTATGGTACAAGTAAAAGGCTTATAAATATTATATATATATTATAAATATTAACGTGTTTTTTTAAATTGTCTCAAAGCATGTGAACCTATATAAAGCATGTAAAACCTTATAAAAAAAATCTGCTGTTTCTAGAAAATTTTGCTGCCTTTATTAGAAAAAATTAATTTATTGTGTACACTATAGCTAGAAGCCCTAGTCAACTTAAGCACATGCTTAAATCCTATTGTAATTTTAAAACTAAATGGATACTAACATTCTGCCCTGAACAGTGTTTCTTTGTTGAACAAAAACCAATGCCTTGAACTGACTTAAAAATATAATATGTTTAATGATAAACTTGAATCTCTACTTGTCATACAACTACTCATGCAAGACACACTGAATATACATCATTCATACAGTCATACAATATACAAACATCATACAGCCATATCTCAAATGGGGAAGACATGCTAGAAGGGATATTCAAAGTAATGTAAAACATGAGATTTGGCCCTAATTTAATTTCAAATGCTAAAAATCTTAATTGCAATGGCAAACATCTACATAAATGCAGTAAATTTTAAAAGACATGTAGACAAAAAAGGTCTTTAAAAAGTAAATAGTACAAAATGTGCAAGGAATCCCAGCAAAGGAACTCTAATGGCAGCTCTCCAATGGCCCAAATTTTATTTGTTAATAAAATGTGCACTCTGAAATGTAATGATTTCTTTAAATCATGTCCTGTAGTTTCCATTAATTTTTTCAAATAAGATTTCTTTTTACCTATACAGAACTTTTCTTAAATGATTAAGCTTTTATAAAGAAAAATTAAAACCGGTTGCTAGTCTACAAAGTAGATACAAAATACAGCCAGTACCTCCTTACACATATTTCCTTGTTGATAATTTAGAAGGTAGCATATGCTTTTTAAAGTATAATACGATTTACAGTATTTTTGTTAACAACTCATTCCAGTTAAAAGGAAAATAGCTGTGTTTGCTACAAACTCTATCTTGGCTTCTTGGATTACTTATTTTGAGTCCTGGTATTTTTTTTAGAATTTTAAACAGATGGCATTCATACTTATAATAGCACTGGTATTTTATAATTTATGGCATGACATAACCAGGTTTTGACTGCTACTGATATTTGGCATATTCGATTTTATTATCAACTCTTACTTATGTTTTGCTTTCACTATGGGATCTGTTTTGAAACAGACTGTCACAGAAGGCTAAGGACAGATTTTTTTTAAAGAAAGCATTAATTCCAATAAGACAAATATACTTAACTTGAATACTTACTTTTAGGGACCCTGACTTCTTATTCTTAGTGTTTTAAATGAGTACTCAGCAAGTGAACCAGTGAAAGAGAGGACAGCGAGACCTCAGTGAGACATTTTATTGATGTCAAAAAGGGTAAAAAAACCACTGTAAAACCAAATTCCTTACCTTCTCCTCCAATGTTTGCCTCATGATCTTGCATTGTCATGACTCATAATAGCTGCAAGTGACATATTTCCACAGAAAAAGGAAGTACAACCAGGAAATCTCAATATCTGCTTTCCTTCTCCTTCCATACATTTCCTGCCTGCTTTGGATCAGCACGATTCCAGCAAATGCTTTTTATTATTATTTATTTTTTTTTTTGTGGGGGTGAGAATGGAAGCACAAAGTTTTTATATCACTGCTACAGTACTCCTCGTGCTTCCTTACAATCGTCTGGTTCATTTAAGGTTCTTGCTACTGGCAAAGCAAAGAGAACAGTCATCAGAACGTATGGCCATATGTAGCACGCCAGAGCAACACAATCCAAGCAAAAAACTTCTCTACAATTCTCTTCCCTACAAAGAGAACATTTGTAACACATTTGCACACATTCTCTGGTTGCCTGAATTGCTTATCTTCTCTGATTAATTATGTAAAATAGTCTTACAGGAATCTCTTCTCAGCACAGGCTGTCACCACCTTTTGTTCCTGATCCTAGAAACGTAGTAGACCCATTCAGATGATTTAAAGTGTATGTTTCCTTATGACTAGTTTTTTGTAGTTTGGAAACAAACCATCTCAATTCTAACGACAAGAAAAGGGAGTGGCTCATTTGGGAGTTTTGTCGTAGGAAAAATTCTAAGATTAGACCACTTTGAAATAAGTAAAACACTTTGTTCTATTCATGCAAATGTAATTAAACTCTTACACTTGTTATGAAAAATTCCTCTGTTACATTTTTTCTGTAGCTCTGTATTCTCAGACTTAATAACGGAAAATCTGAGTGAATAAGAATTTTAGTTTTCCTACTAGTATTCCAAATAGCAAATGTCTGACCATCTCTCTTTAGACCAACCTACAGGCAGCACAGTGTAACCTGCAGTCCAGTGGAAGCAAAAAGCCCAAATACAGCATTACAGACACACTGCATCCTTGCTTATGACTTTTTCCCCTGTTAAATCATCCTTCGAACTTAGAAAGCCATCTTACCACATCCACAGAATAAGTGACCAGCTCTGAAAATACAGCCGTTTCAGAAGCAGCATTAGATCAAGCATGAGACAGGACACAAGATGCATAAAAGATGTATAAAAGCACTCCTTTATATATGAGAGAAAAAGTTTTCAAGTATCTCATGATTATAGATAGAGATGTTTTTATAAAGGGAACACTAAGTGTAGGCTAGTAATGCTCACTGAGCTTTAGTCACAGAAACAAACCCATTCACTCAAAAAAGGGATTATGAGCCTAAAGTCTTGAAAAAATGGAAAGAAGAGGGAGAAAATTGACTGAAAAATTGCTAATCATCATGAATGCAACACAGTTTGGGGGTTCGTTTATTCTTCCTAGGAAAAAGAAATAATTGGAACAGCAGATGCAGAGATGAAGTTATTGTTAGAACATCAAGTATGTGATGAAATATCACGTTTGTGTCTAATTCATGAGGTGGAATGATATAAATTGCTCTGAAAACCGTGTAAAAAACCTTACCTAAGCATAGCGCAGTACCACCAGCCCGAACGGGTTTCATTAGCTTGACGAGCATCGGCAGTTCGCGAATTCTTAGAAAGCCTCACAATGCACAAAGGCCGCCGGAGTACCCCTCGTGGCTGGAGCCTTCGGCGGGCACCCCGAGCGCTTCCAGCCCCGAATCGCCGCCCGTTTCGCTCACGCCCATACAGATCTGCCTCGGGGCACGGCGCACACGGGGCTCGGGGCGCTGAGGGGAGAGGGCTTCCCGCGGCCCCCGCCCGCCCCCGGGGCTCAGCACCGATCACCTCCCGCCGCAGAGAGCCCCGGCCCCGCCCGGGTGCCCCGTCCCAGCGCTGTCCAGGGTCCCCGCCGCCCCTCTCCGCGCCCCGCCCGCCGCCTCCGTCACTCACCATGGCGCGGGGTGCCCGCGGCCGCAGCCCCGCCGAGGGCTCAGGGTAGGGGCTCAGGGCAGGCGCTCGCAGCCGCCGCTCCCCGGCGCCGCCAAGGTGTATTTGGGGAGCGGGCGCGGCGCGGCGGGGCCCGGCGGGGGGGGCCTCCCCGCGGGCCCAATCAGGGCGGCGGCGGGGCGGGGGCGGCGGCCGGGGGCGGTGCGATGGCCCCGCCGGGCCGGGCCGGGCAGAGCCGGGCAGAGCCGTGCCCGTCCCGCCGGCCCTGCGCGGGGATGGCCGGGGCTGCGAGCCCAGCGCGGGTTCCCCGCTCCCCCCCGGGCCAGCAGTGCCCCCTGGGCTCGCGGGCCCCGCGGGTTTGGGGAGTGTCAGGCTGCGCAGTCGGGAGCTTCGGGAGCTGCCGCGCCAGTAGGAACCTGTGTCATGGGGGGGGCACGGCGCTGTGCTTACTGACGTGTTTTCCACACCAGTGTCCTTCCACATAGCCTTCTGCTCGAAAACGTGTGCTGCCATATTTGTTTTATTCGCATTTTCTCTACCACTTACGTTTAAGGCTTATATTTACTTGTTGCTAGTGACATTCCCTGCAATATATAATATGTAGCTTCTTTACTGTAGCCTTGGAGTGCTCCTGTTTAAGCTAATGCCTAAGCAATGAAGGAAGGGAAACGCCTTTCCAGATAAGCACAGAAAAAAAAAGAATCGTTTACACAACATCAGCGTATCAGATGGCCAACTTCAATTTAGAACACAAATTCAAAAAACACTCCTTGCAGGGTTGCCCAGGTCTGAAATCGTGCTCTTAATTCTTGCATGACACCAGAATGATAAGTCAAGAATATTTTAAGTCATTACCAAAGCATTGTCATGGTGTCTTCACTGGATGGAACCAATGGATAGTTTTTGGAAGTCCGGGATGATAAATAATTTTGTCAGATAAATAAATTTGTCAGACAATTAACGGTGACTGAGTTCACAGTAGGAACAGTTGCCTTATAAAGTCACATAGAAGCAAACAGAAAATCTCACCAGGAAAAATAGCTGTTGTAAGCTGAAGGATGAGTTTGGAGGAGCACCATGCCTACACTGCAAGAGAAGAGGGGTATTATTTCTTGTGGCTTACTGACTGCTGTGCCTTAATAAACTTGTGTGGAAGTAAGTGTCAAAATCAACCAAAACAAAAGTAGCACATCTCCAAGTGGTTTTGAACAGATCAACTTTGCACAAAAGAGGGTATCAGACCTAAGATGTGAATGTTTTGTTGCTCCCTGACTGTCAGAACTGAAAGATAGTTTAATAAATATATCTGCTTCACACCATGCTTCCCCGCCTTCCATGTTAAAATAAATCTGTCAGCTAAAAAAGTGATTAATTCCTTCAGCCACTAGATAGTCAACCAAAAATAATCTGCCAAAGCCCAATTTGCTGCCATTTCTGAAGTTATTGACAAGCAATATGAAAATTAATTGACCGATAAATAGCATAGGATATTGTGTACTTCATAAAATTACTGTATTAATAGATAAGCATTGATGCCTTCAAAAGCAAATATTAGTCTCAAGACAAGGTGTGGCCCTGCTAATGTTTGCCTTCATTTGCAAGCTACCGTAACTCTCACTTTTTAGTCTCTCTTTTCTTGCCTCAGGCAACCAGACATTTCTGGGGAAAAAAGGCTTCTGAGCAACTGATATAAGTGAATCCCATTATCAGGTTTCTGTACAAAAAGGAGTAAGAACTTCTGTTGCACAGAGCTTTCCTATTCCAGAATGTGCCATGCAGATTTAGGTATGATGATCACTGCAGTGTAAACCTGCTGTGACCAGGGTGACAAACGAACGCTGGACAAGAACAGCAAATTTGGATATTTGGTGAGGAACTGAATCATCAGCACACAAAGGTCTCCCATGGCTCTTGGAAAGCCACTGTTCATCCCTGTCACAACAATTGTTATGTGTGTACTAGTAACGACTTGCAAACTTGCACCAAATAAAAACCAAGAACATGCTTATGAAAAGGATCTTTGCTGCGAGAATTTTAAAGAATAGCATTTCAAGATATAGTAATTGAACTATTAATACAAGGCAGTATTCATTTTACTTTAGTCATTGAAAAGTTAGTTCTCCAAACAAAATTAGATAAGATAAATTCCTTCCATAAGATCCTACAAATACCAAAAAAGATATCACGTTTTATTTAAGGAACACTTATGTCACACTTAAAAATGGCAAAATTTTCTTAATTTTTTTTCTATAAAATAAAGTTTTGTTTTGTTTTTTTTTTTTCAATAAGATGAGTAAGATGGAAAGATTGTATTATATGTAATGGTGCTAAGATATATGTATAATGAAATATAAGGGCATCATAATTCAGAGCATAATTAACACTCCTAAACTGCCATTTACTGGCATCTGCTGTATTTAATTCAAGTTCTCAAATCAGATGTCTTCAAAGAAGCACCTCTCAAATATATCATCTCCCCCATGGCAACTGAAATTTCTGAAAATACAGAAAGCTGCAGCCCAGAGCTGTGGTGCTGAGCAGCTGATGGCTCAGCCTGGATGGCTTCAGGCACTGGCACTGTGGGGCTGGAGATGCTGGCAGATAACAGGATGGCAGAAGGAACGAGGCTGGAAGTTACCTCTGGATTTGAGCTAATCCAACCCTGCTGCTCACAGCAGGGTCAACTGGAACACATTGTTCAGCATGGTGTCCAGCCAAATTTCTAGTGTCTTCAAGGGTGACGGCTCAACAAAATTTTTAAACATCACATTGCAGTGTTTGACAACCTTCACAGAAAAAAAAAAGAAAAAGAAAAAGAAAAAAAACAGTTATTTTCCTATATTTAAAAGGAATTTCCTGTATTTCAGTTTGTGAAATACACATCCTCCTGTCTTTACACTGGTGCCACTGGGAAGAGTCCAGCTCCCTATTCTTTTCTCTTCCATTGGATGTTTATACATGTGGATAAGATCTCCAGGAGCCTCCTCTTCTTTAGTCTGAACAGTCACAGCTGGCTCCTCCTCTCCTTGTACATCAGATGCTGCTGTCCCTTAACCATTTTAGTAGCCCTTTGCTGCACTTCCTGCAGTAAATCCATGTCTCTCCCTCATACCGGGGAGCCCAGGCTTAGACCTAGAAATTCAGATGTGATTCATCAGTACTGAGTAGAGGGGCAGCATTACCTCCATCCACCTGCTGACTGTGCTCCCCCTAATGCAGGCCATATGTTTATGGCAGCCTAAAATGATCTTATATGCATTTATCATTGGCACTAGAAATAGCACTGCTGCAAACGCGCAGTGCTCCAGGTAGAAGTATGCCTGGCTATAGTGCTCATTTATGTTTTCGTTTGTGAACTCAATCTGGTCAATCAGAGTCCTTGTGGATTCCCTGGCTCAGTTCACCTTTAACTGATGAATTATTGAATCCAGGGGTGATGTGGCTGTGCTGTGCATCTTTTTCAAGGCATGGACAAACTTAATTCTTGCCTTAACTGTAATGTTAAGCTTTGCATGTTTGATCCCTTCCCTTCCCTTCCCTTCCCTTCCCTTCCCTTCCCTTCCCTTCCCTTCCCTTCCCTTCCCTTCCCTTCCCTTCCCTTCCCTTCCCTTCCCTTCCCTTCCCTTCCCTTCCCTTCCCTTCCCTTCCCTTCCCTTCCCTTCCCTTCCCTTCCCTTCCCTTCCCTTCTCCCTTCCCTTCCCTTCCCTTCCCTTCCCTTCCCTTCCCTTCCCTTCCCTTCCCTTCCCTTCCCTTCCCTTCCCTTCCCTTCCCTTCCCTTCCCTTCCCTTCCCTTCCCTTCCCTTCCCTTCCCTTCCCTTCCCTTCCCTTCCCTTCCCTCCCCCTCCCCTCCCCTCCCCTCCCCTCCCTTCCCCTCCCCTCCCCTCCCCTCCCCTCCCCTCCCCTCCCCTCCCCTCCCCTCCCTTGCTCTTACTGTAGCAAGTTGAAAACGCTATGGAAGACATACTACCACTGATGTGTCTAAAGGCATCTTACCAAATTACATCAAATTCAGAAGAGGTTTCAGTCACTTATTCACATCTAACTCAGTATGTCCCTTTCTGGACAATATTAAATCCTCTCACTAAGAAATCACTCTTACTTAAGGCTCATAAATTCCTTCTTCAGGAACGTGTCTCATGCTGTTTGAAAATATATCAAAAGGGTACCAATGTTAGATGTTTTACCTTCAGCCTTTTTCTCTGAAAGACTCCCTTTTCAAATAGTACCTGTCATTTTCTCACTTACTCAGCCATGATCAGTCAGATCTGAGTATTTATCAGGATTAATGTCTATATGTTCAACAAAGAAAGTTTTGCACAGTTTCAAGTCTGCCTTGAAGAAGGTTTTTTCAATGAATTAATAAAAGTACAGGTTCCCTCTTCTTTCACGGACTTCATACACCTGCAAGCAAGCTGTCTTGGAATACAAGCTTTCTGAGGATCAAAAGGATTTTTGTTTCTGTTGGAAGTTTTCCTGGTAAACTGCTGTTTCCTGGAGGGCAGATTAGATTTACTATGTGTGCTCTAACAGTATGTATCTTGTGTACAAAAATACAATTTTGTAAAGTTCACAAGCTAAATTACCATGGAGAGTCACAGGGACGTTACAAAAGTTGTAACAGCAGTGAAAGATGGGATTCTCAGTTTTCATTTTCATTGGAAGAGAGAGGCAGCCAGACTTCCTGTGGAAACATCTTCCAGCTGGATTTGCTTTCTTGCCCAACATTCTTATTTTTAGTTGAAAGATGGGTTTAATGCTTGTTTGTACTGATCAAGTATTAATACCTCTTTTTAGGCAAGGAAGCAGTGATGTTTGGCCAGATGATAAAATTATTTAATTTATGAAGTCAGATTTAGGAAACTTTCAACTTTAAACACAAGTTTCATCTTGGGTAATTGAAAAATCTTTGCATCCTCCTCTAATTTAAATTGTTATGGTATCTTTCCTGTCCTGAGTGAGTTGTTATGAAACCTTTGTCCTGTGCTGTACTAAACATTGGCTATGCTTATGACGTGTGATCCTGAATAACCTTTCAGTTCTCTGCTGCAGGTGCACGGCCCAGCAACAACCTGACTTTGTCATGGGCAAGCTCTGCAAATGGGTTCTTTCCCACTGTGGCTTGATTTCCATTAAAGGAAGCCTAGGCAGGTGGGCTGGCAGCAGGAAAAGCAGCTGCAGAGTGCTTCGAAAGGGAGCATGGAGCTCAGGGAATTAGGAGTGCAGGGAGCAAACATCATAAAGTGCATGTATGCTGCAACACATTTAAGCCTTTTTCATCACATTTTATTTTATTTTATTATTTTCAATCACATTAGCAAATTGA
This sequence comes from Pseudopodoces humilis, assembly GCF_049639895.1. NCBI lineage: Eukaryota > Metazoa > Chordata > Aves > Passeriformes > Paridae > Pseudopodoces > Pseudopodoces humilis. The sequence continues at coordinate 41,732,496 of NC_142205.1, forward strand.
TTCCTGTAGGCATAAGAATTCAAATCTAGCGAAAGTTCGGTATTTCTTCATAAATAAGCTCAGTTTTGGGAAATGTTTGATTTATATACTGTAGTCCACTGCTGAGGACTTTCTTTGCTACCCTTTCTTCACAGTCTCTGAATATGAGCTTAATTCAGCTGTTAAAATTATGTGAGAAGAAAAAAACCTGTGCACAAGTTGGCAGTCACATTTGAGGCACTCAAATTAGATGCTGTTTTAGCAATATTGAAAATAAGATCAAATATAGTTCTTGTTCATAAAAAGTAGTTCTTGTTCAATATTTCATTCTCTGATCTTCTAAATTTGATAAAGTTTCGTAATTATATAATTGTAAAAATTGCTCATTTTCTTCTTGTTAAGAAGGGTCTGTTTACATTGTGTTAAATATGACAGATTCCAGCTATTTTTTACTTACCTGGATGCTATGAGAGAACAAATATATGCTATATTTGCTATATGCTATATGATCCTAGTTCCTATACATATACTCTCAATTTTCTATAGAAATAATTTCTCATGAAAATATTCTTGAACAAGTTCATGAAGTTTCTCATTTAAATACTGTTGTGCAAACATCTGGATCTACCCTTGGTTTTGTGGGGAACTATTATGAGTGAGAGGGAGAGTAGTTAAAGGGACACTGTTCTGGAAATCCTATTGTGTCAAAAGAAAATGTAATACAGTACTGAATTGTCATCACTGGAAAAGAAAGAACATCATTTCCAAATAAAATTAGTTTGTCCTCTGTTTTGCAAATGTTGGTTTGTATAGATAAATATTTCTCTTTTATTCTAAGTACTTACCATGGCAAATGTTTACTGATTTTACTGTAGTTATGGGTTTCTTCTTTTCAGTTTTTATTCCTGGATCATTTTGGTTTGCAATTTCTTTGCATGGTTTGCAATTTCTTCACACGGAGTTAAAATATAATGGGCTACTTAGACAGCAAAGGTATTATCATCATCAGAATCTAGCTCTCAGTAGTTGCTACTGAATTCTGGAAATTTTGAATAGGTTCATCATACTGTTAAGAAGTGATGGAATTGGCTTTCTAATTCATCATAAAAAAGCCTGCAACCCTTCTCCCCCCGCCCTATTAAACTGTGTTGTTTGATATAAGTAAACACAAATAAATACTAAGCTGCAGTGACCTCATTAACCTCAAGTTATCTAGGCAGACAAATCATAACTAGATAATGAAAACCTAGCTCAAAATTCATACGGAGAAGAAAAAGTAATTAATGTTTTTCATGTTGGGATTTTGTTTTGTTTTTTTGGTTTGGTTTGGTTTTTTGTGGGTTTTTGATTGTTTGTTTATTTGTGTTGTTATTATAGGAAAAAACCCAGAAAAATACCAAAGAAGGAACCTCTTTCTTACAGGAGTTACAGGACTACACACATGCAGGCAGTTCTGTTTTCTTCTCTGGGAGCACTCAAACAAATGGAAACTGCACTATCAAGGAGCTTCCTATATTTTTTTTGTTCCTCCTGCCTGTCAGATCTTTCTTTTTTTCCCTTTTTACTTTCCTGCTCTTCATCCCCCCATTCCTTTTTTCCATTTTTTTTGTTTGGTTTTGCTTGTACTTTCCAGCAATAGTGAAGGTTACTGTCAGGTAGCTTTCCCCTTCCTTTATTGCTTCTTAATTTCCTTCTGCCTTCCATGGTAAGGAATAAAAAATTTATTGTGGGGAGACAGAAATGGACTGGCTTACAGAGAACTGACAAAGGAACTGCCCCTCCTGCCTCTCTCCATGACAGAAGTAGAGCACTTCTTATGAAATAACACCAGGAAAGAGGTATTCCAATAATCTTTGTGAAGCCCAGTGCATTGTGGCAGCTGATCACTGATGGTGTAGGAACAACCACATACTAACTAGCTCAAGACTGACTATAGATGAAAGTGTGTTATCACTTGAATTTGACATATTAAGCATATTTAGCATTGTTTTCCTACAAAATAAAATGTTGATTTCTCACTGCCTCCCCCCCCCCCAAAATATAGGTGTCTTTTCCTCATTCTAAAACTTCCTAAAGTAATTTTTTTCCACATCTTGGCATAAACCTTCTATTTTACGTTAAATGTGAACATTTGTCATTATCCCTTCACCTCTCACTAGAATTCATAACAAAGAATTAGTTCCTTGCAGAGCATATTGTCCTATAATGAGCCTGACACTCCTTTTGTTCTGTAGACCTTTCCATGGAATAAGTCTATGAGTAGATTCTTTGTATTAAATCAGTACAAAGTAGCATGCTCTCAGTTTTGAATAACTGAATATGATAATAAGACAACAAAAGAATGAAATCTGAAATTGACTTAATACAATGACTAGAAACAGAATAAGAAAAAGAGAAAAGAAGTCAAGTTCTGAAAAGCCAGCCAAAAAGCTACCTGGCAAGATAAAAAATATATGTAAGAATAAAAAAGTTTGTGAATTTAATAAAAGAGCAGCAGTGATTTTATTCTTTTGCCCCTGAATTTCCAAGCCCATACATATTAGCTGTTCTATGAAAATTTTCACTGCTAGGTTACACCAAGTGCCACTGCTCTTGCTGCAAGACAGGCATTAGTAAATATGTGCCTGCACTGTCTAGGCTTGTTCTGTCCAAACTAATACCCATAAAATCAATGTGGAGAAATTAAAAAGCTTCTAAAGTGGTATTTGATTTTGCTATTCTTATAATAACTAGTTTATGAAAAATGTCTTGAAAGTTAGAGCACTGTGAGTTTTGCACAGCTGGATCATGCATCCTTAAAACTGAAGTCAAAATATCCTTCAGCCAGCAGAGTAAAAGGCATTCTTCCTCAAACAGTAAAGATCATAGGCACCTGTTAGCCTCAGGTTAACATATGGGAGACACATAATTCCACCAGGACTTATTCAATATCACTAGGCTTAACATGATTTTCTTGAGGCAGCTTCTCAGGTGGAAGAATATTAAGAAAGCAGAGTCTAAAGTACATTTTTATAAGTTTGTAATATTTTCAAAATGACATACTTTACACTAGAAATCAAAAACCCACAAAGGACATACATGGTTTTGCAGACACATGCACCAATGCTCACTGACCTCCTACACACCCACGTGCTGCCATTGGCATCACCCATGACATTTCCTCTAACAGAACCACAGCTCCTTTACCATGACTCTGAGTTAAAAGTCAACAAACAAAAAAAAGTTATTTACTTTAAAACCTGTTTTAAAAGTGAAAATGTGGATGATGGAAAAACTCTCTGTTGGGTATTCAGGAAGGGTTTGTTCTGTTTCCAGTTGGTTTAGGTGTCTGGGTACCTAAATAAGGCAGGGAAGCTGGCTCATATTCCCTCTAAGGAAAGAGCGTGCTTCACAGCTATCATGGGCAGCATCACTGTGGACTGTTACTTACAAAGCTATGGATTTTTCAGTTAGAAAGGAACTATATAAATATCACTGTAGCTTAACTACTATCATTTGTAGGTGACAGGTTGAAGATTGTCTCTTTATAAAAGCTTTTCTAACCTCAGAAATGTATTTCATTATGTTTCCTGATTAAGGAAAGCACAAATACACCCCACAAAACAAACTATCAAAAGCCAAGGGAAAAACAACTAAAAAAAAAAAAGAAAAGATAAAGATAGTTTTATGGTCCTGGTCTGTCTGTCCTGGTCTCCTTCAGTTTGATTTTTCAGTCAAAAGACTAAAATAGACCTTGTTAAGAAGCCTTTCCAACATGCATCCAAATATGGAAGAATTTTCAGGACCAGGGTGAAAAGATACAAAAGATTTCTTACCTGCCATTCTTTCTAAAATAATTTGCTCAATTTAGTAAGCTTTAGAATGAAACATAACTTCACAGCTTCTGGAGGTGATGGTACAACTGTTTGAATAGCCACAGCAACATGACCTTGTCAGTGATTTAATTTTTCATTTTTCTGGTTTTAATATGTAATTGAATTGCAAATTGAATTAAGGGATAAATGTTTCATTGTATTGAAATGTAAAAATGCATATGTTTTGAATGCTATTAGTTGAAATAATAATAATTTTTTAAAAATCCAGACTTTCTAAAGGGGATTGTTCTGATTAAAAAAAAATATTTTTTGTTTTGGTATATAGAATGGCCACATCTTATGTTCATGTTTGAAATATTTTGACCTCATTTTGTTGAAAAATAGATTTTTGTGTTGATGGGTTTAGACTATACTGAAATAGCTGAAAACAAAGATGTTCTAAAGTAGTTTGAGAATTTTTATCCACTTCTATTTTCCCAGGTATTCCATACTTTAGCTACACTCTTTGGTTTCATTTTTAAGTTCTTTGTAACTACTCTGTGACTTTTCCTGGTTAACATCAATTGAACTAGGCAGCCTCACAAGCCAGCCTACTTGTGTGTGATGGAAACATGTCTACAATCAGATTATCATGTAAATAGTATATTCCCAATACTTACCTACACTCAGGAAAAAGCCCGACAAAATCTGCTCTTCCTGTTTGTATAGCATACACTTTGCCAAGCTCTTGTTCCTTTACTCACATGTACAGATAGACAATCCAGTTTCTGGACAAGTCCATAATTGATGGATTATTTATAACAGCTTCTAAATGTTCATGAGTAAAATAATTATCTACTTGATGCATTCATGAATGAGCTGAAAATCTGAACATTTACCATAATCATCCTTTTTTTCCTAGCAGCCACAGCTTTAGAATTGCCAAAACTGAGATGTTGCATTTCTTCCTTTCTTTTAATGTTGTCAAAGAGCTGACAATAACAAAAAGATCTCCAGGTTAGACAACTCATATGCATAGGAATTCTACATAGGGGTCGACTTCCCTCCATCTGCTTTAATTCTATTTCAGTTTTATGAATCACCTCAATGCATAAACTGCTGCTGTCCCACAGGTGGTTTTGCCATTTGTGATGCGAAAGAGCCTCTTCTTAATATCAGAAAAACAGGTATTGGTGTCCTGTTGCAGAAATACGTGGGAGACTTCTGAAATAGGTTACTAGAGCAGGCTGTGGTGTGCAATTGGGTACCAGTCTCTCTTTGAGGGTCTGTAAAGTGTTGTAAAGCAACAGCTGAAATGACTCATTGGCTTCAGGAGGAATCTCAAAGCATCCAAATGGACCTTACTGCCCTGGGTCCAAGCATAGCTGACTTATTAATTCTCAGTAATACCAAGGATTACTCCCAGGTATATTCACAAACATGGAGTGTAATGTAGCATTTCAAAAGATTGTTAGGGAAGGAGGTCAATACAAGCCTCTTTTACCAACAGACTACTGCAAAGCTCTTCGTTGAAGCTTCTGTAGGATTAGAAGAGCTAATTGTTATAGTCATCAAATACATTATCTCTTTGTATGCCATACATTAATAGAAGAACTTTGAATTTCAAATACTTATTATATTTAATCAACAATAAATTTATTTTAAAGAGAATGATGAATTTTCTGAAATTATTCAGAATTGCCTGCCTTTTTGCAGGCAATTCATCTTGCAGGCTGAAAGAAAAACAATCAAATCACAAACCGCTGGAAGTTTAGCAATAAGTGTTTATAGGACATGTGTCTGCTGATGTCTGAAATTTAAAACCTTTGTGTCTTACCTATAGAGAATACTAGGTTTTATGGAAATACTGATTACCTAATGCGTGAGTCATAGCTTAGGTTTATGTTAAGTAACAGAAATTTTTAGCCAGTAGAATCTTTATTATCACTGGTATACCAGAACAAAAAAAAAAGGTACAATTGTTAGAGCTTTGGCTGAATTTAAAAGGACACAGATTTACTAGAAGCAGAAAAAGTAAAAAGTAAACAGAACTGACAGAAAATGGGAAGTGTGAAAAGGAGGGAGGAGAAGAAATAATTATGATTATTTTTAGTTCTACTCTTTGATCTCCTCTATTAACTCTGTCAAATATCACCAGCAGAAAAATTATGTATAAAATTTCACAGAAAGAAGAAAGCAAACATAGGTTAAATATAGACACAATGTATAAAGGACATTTATTGTAATTTTTGCTTCCTGCTTTTGTTTAACACATAGACATATTTTGAAATGTTTTTGAGAACTGGCTGCTTAATACAGCTTTATGGTCACTGAACTTCTTACATATTAGAGAAGCCCCATCTCTAACCTCCTGAGGGAATGGTGCATAGGCGACTACTTTTTAAACATGATTAGGGAAATACACTCAATTGTGTCATGAAAGTTTAGGAAATGCAGTTGTGTATTTGGGACAAATCTTGGGTTTTTTTACAATGGATCTCTTGCAGCAGATTGATCATCTAATCGTGACTACCTCATCCCTCATCCCTGCTGTTTCCCTCCTGCCTTCCCTTGCCTTGGACCTCTGAAGGCTGCTACCCACCGGAGGAACATTGTCCTCCTCCAATCCACATCTTCACAGACATCTCTCTTCTCACCTTATCTGGGTGAAAGACTAATGTTCTTCTCCCTTGTTTCCTCTAAAGAAGTAGGATACAACATGACAACAGTATCATGTATTGTAATATCTTGCAGCACATTGTGTCTCAGGTTCCAAGTAAAACAATTTTTCCATATGAATTCTGTTTTCCAAAAGGTGATTCACTGTGGCTTACTCTGATATGCACAGACTCGAAGCAATGTTTACATTTCTTTTATGCATGAGAATAAATATGCACATTGTAATGTGCTTCTTTTCTATGCAAAGGAATATTTCACAGGATTGAATGTAGCTTATTTCATGCAATGGGGTGACAGGCATTGTCTAAAGCAATTTAACTTTCCTGTGTTTAGATGATATCAGAACAATTAATTTATTTATTAGTTCTAAGGAAATATTTTTACTTCTGCAGTCCTTAATGTAGAAAAACCCTTCCTTTTGTCATATGAAGTGGAATTACTTGAAACATATTTGAAGTACATTATACTGATACTGCTCAATATTTTGTTAAATGAGTTGTAACATGAAGTGTTTTAATATTCCTGATGTGATGTGTAGGAGTGGGTATTGAGAGCTATATCACAGGATGAGCCATGTCACAACTAAGTGCTCACCTTGGCTGTTGTTTCATTTCTGCAGCTTTAGGTCCTTACTTAGAATTGCATCCATTTTTATGGCCTCAGCTCAGGTAATGACACTACATACTGAAAGTAATAAAGACTGACCATTCATTTGTGTTGATCTCCCTCAGGCAGCTGTTCTGGGCATTGCAAGCACATGAAATAGAATATATATAACCTATCACTTGTTACTTCCACCTGGCTTTTTGGAAAAAAATAAATTCTGGTACATGAAAAAGGCTGCTGCTTATGGATTAAGCTCATTTCAGTAGCTTAGCACACTCAGCTACCATTATCACTATCAAAAGCAAGAAGTGTAGAAAGTTGAGGTGCAGAACATTCTTCACACTACTGACATGCTGGTTTCGAGGGCAGCCATGACATGCACAGATAAGGCAGATGTAAGGCAACATGTAAATTCCCTATCTACTCTCACTGTTTGATTTCTGCTGGATGCCATTCTTCATTCACTTCAGTAGTGCTACTCCTGGGATTAGATGGATGGTACACAAGAAATATTGTCTCTTACATAATAAATATGTATTAACTCAATAGCTCTTTTTCTTTTTGCTTTTTACCTTAAATATTAAGGAAAAATGTTTACAAATGCTAGAGAAATTAGCTTTGTTACAAAGCAAAATTGAAAATTAATTATTTTGGCTATTTGATATATTCTCTGTATGCAAACTCATGAAAACAAATTTTTGCCATCCAAATTTCATTATATTTTTTTGTTTACTGACTTAAAATATTTAAATGTTTAAAATTTGTTTACCTGTAAAAAAGTTGATGAGTATAGAAAGAAATATTAGTCTCCAATTTCCACAGATTTTATTAGGAGTTGCAGTTAAGGATTTCTGAGATTAACCCTTTTCCCTTCATGTAATCTTAAATCTCTTATTCCCTATCTCAGTGCTGAAACTCTTAAAATCCCCTTTTCCTGCTGTCCACATGTCCACAAATCATGACCTGATATTGAAGGAGTATGCCCATCCTATTGTCTGATGCAAAGCTCTAGATCTCCATATAAAGACTTTTCCATATAAACATCTTTTCATGTAAGCAAAGACTAAGTACTATGTCAAGCCTTGTATTGAAAAAAACAGAAAAATTTGACTTCTTGACCTGTTTAGTAACAGGAGGGGACATCCTGCTTGCACCAAGTATTAATGCAGCTCTATCAGGCACTCTATGACCCTGAGACTGCTGGTTTCAGTTGTATACAAAGCTGCAGTCAGCTGCAGCTTCTTCACTTGCTTGAACAGGCTCAAGGTTGTAACTCCTGCCCTGCTGAAACAGATGTCAGTGAGACCAGGATCAGACCTCCGCATTAGTATAGACTTGGACAACACAGGTGAAAGATGGAGAAAAAGAGACTTAGTTTCCCTTTTTCTGACAGCTCAGTCAAATCTGATTATTTTAATCATTATTTAGCATAATTTCACCAATTTTGAGCTGTTTTGGCATTTGTACAGGTCCCACGTGTGTTTCCAAGACCTATCAATTCTAATTGCCCTTGCATAGGGGATCTGACATAGACTGTTTCCAGCATCAAATCAGGCTTGGCAGCTGGGACATACACTCCAAATTTCTATCTCTTCTGGGGGATAGGGGGAGTTATAAGCCCCCTATTCAGTCCTCTGAGAGATATCCCTGCCCTGCCAACAAGGAAAGCCAAAAACTTCCTTTGCCCAAAATGTCGTCATTGTCAGCCGGCTGTCTCTGTATCTTCCTATATTGCTGTGCTTGCTAAAATAAGTAACAGTAAGTTATGTAAGCTTCCACTTTACTAAAACTATGAAACCTGAAGATTAAGGATTTGTTCATAAGTCTTTAAGATACCTGTCTAGAAGGCAATAAATTTCCTTTTTCTCCCAAAAAGGTTGTTTTGGCTGCCCCAAAATGGCAGATGAACCCAGTGTACAACAAACAGGAGACTCTCAGTCTAAATTGTTGGGTCATGAACTATGCCAGTTGACAGTCTGTGTTATCCTCTGCTTCCTCATTACCCTCGTGTTTCTCTCCCTTTCCCAGGTAGAGGAAATGAATTAGGAGGAGGAGTGAATGCTTTATGTGGGAACATAGTGAAAAATAAGAACAGAGTATCACATAAAAATTCAAAAGAGTAAGTTGCTACCAGTGTTATATTCTCCTCCTCTTTTAAGCATTGCAAAGTATTAACTAGAGAGCATTTACAAAAGGTATTTTTTCTAAGAAAGAAAGAAAAGGACAAAAGATAGGAAACACTGTGTTAGTGTCTATGTCTGTTATGCATTCTGTAAAGCTCAAGAAGGTTGAGTTAAAACGGGGGCTTTTATTTCCTTCCCTCAGAACAATGGAAAAATCTTCTGCCATTCTGGTAAACCTGTATGAGATAAAAGCAAGAAAGAAATAAAAGAATTTCACTTCCTTGAATTTCACTTGGGTCCATCCAGGGACTCTAGTTCTCTAGTTTTTTATTACATAATAGATATATATATATATATATATATATTTTAGTTCACACTTTTTTGTTGTTTGTTTGTGGGGTTTTTTGGTTTTGTTTCATTGCATTTTTGTTTGATTTTTGGGGTTTTTTTCTGTGAATAAACTTCATGCTACAAGTCCAAGTAAAAAGTGGAAGGCAATAGGTCAGATTTCCTTCTATGGTCGAGTGGAATACTGAAAATAGGCTTACTGTTTATCCTTCTTACATCCTCCTGAAACAAATCTTTATTAATTCTGTGTTTGAAATAGAACGCAATGTGTGTCCTCATAATGGGCCATATCCTGCTATCAATATTTTAACAGATCCCCCACGGACTGTAATGTGGAGTCTGCTAAAAAATTGATGGCACCATTATGCTCAACTGCAAGTATATTTATAATTATTTTTCTTTGTATTCATTCAAATTTCTCTCTATGAGAAATTAAAGTGCCCTGGTTAAACTAATTAATTGTGAACACATTGTGCTGTGTTTATTTTGGTAATGTTTGCTTCAGTCTGAAAACCTGTCAGAAATGTTCATGCTTTCCTGCTATGGATTAACACACAAAACTTCAGCAGCTTAGTACAGATTCAAAAGACAAATTACAGCAAAAGTAATTGCCTCTGATTATAGGAAGCAATTGTAAGTAAGTATAATATATGTACAAGTCGAGCCTTGTTGAATAAAGCTGCATAAAAGAGAGGAAGGAGGGCTAGAAACTGCAGAACAGTAAACTTATGACAAAAACTGAAATAGAACAATTAATGAAAAATTCCTCTTTTTGGACTTCTGACTTTCCTCAAGGTTCAGAGAGCTGGGAAATAAAGTACATGAAGTTTCAGCAAATACCATAGAATCTCCACTCAAGAAGTATGCACTTTAGAAAATAATTCTCCATGCCATTTAAAATTTAAACCATTTTATTGCAAAATATATACTGCCATTTATTTAAAGGGGAAGACTTTCCAAAATAAGAGAGAGATTAGAGTAAATTTTGGGGTTGTATTACATTGGATTAAGCCTTTTAGCTGCTGTTTTCCTTTATTAACCACATGAATTTCTTATTTCTGAGTATTTCCCACCACTGAAATATGGAGTTAATGAATTACTAGCTGAATTTGAGCCTGTTCTGTCTTTCTTTATGTTCTTTTTGTTTTTCTTGGTAACTTTTAGAGGTTTTCTTTCCTCCACTTCCTTTAGTGCTTTGCAATTCTTGGAAATCTTTTCATTTACTCATTTCAGAAACCACCTAGAATATAAGTCTTGGTAACTATCAGTGCATAAGATGATCAAAAGCTTTGTAAATATGATATTTAAAATTTTTTTTGCATCATGTGTGCTAGATAAAATTTAGTTTTTAGACTTTCACACTCCATAAATACATATATAAATCTGCTTCCATTTTTTTTTCAAGTGTTCAGAAACAGTATCTCATTAGAGTAGATGCATATATCTATAAATAGGATTTATGCATACATTTTTGACGACCTAATTTTGAATGCCTAGATTTTTATGTGTCTGTCCAAAAGTTGTTTCAGGCCATAACAAAAAGCAGGATAAGCCAACTGAGCAAAATAGAAGAATAGAAAGAACATCACCCTTCTGCAGTCTTTTACACAATATGGGAAGCTTTGGGCTAGGCTCTCTGAAATACTGAGTATCTCTCACACAAACAATAGAGTGGAGCATTCTAGACATCTTGGTTTTAAGCAGAAAATCCCTTCTTTCCACAAAGTTTCTGACAGGAATGGAGGATGGAAGGTTATGAATGATGATTTCTGTAATCAGAATGGCAAACTGCTCCGTAACAGCCCCCTGTCTTTACCGTATTAAAGCTGGGCCTTGATGTACCTTCTTGGTGCAGCAGGAAAACCCATAGAGCATTTCTTTTTATGCTGCAGTGCATTCAAATTATTATTCAGTAAACATTGTTTGAAGGATCTGTCACAGTGACAACATTCAGTTTTGCTATTGTTCCTCCATAGTGTGACAATCTATGTATATATATTGGGCACGTGTTTTGCCATGGTTACTTACTCCCAAAATCAGATTTTACTTTTCTATGGAAACTAGCCTAGTAATTTATGAGAGAACAGGAGGCAAGCAAAACTCTTCTCATCTGTATTTCTCAGCAGTAAATAAAAAAAAAACATACGAGTTTAGGAACTGTTCCTCTTGCTTTTTGCAGTGCTGCAGGACCAGTGTTGTCTAAGTTAGTTGCTACATGAATTCTTTGGTCTTGCAAACCAGGAAAGACACACAGAAGCTTAAAATGTTTTCATATTTATGCATAGTATATAAATATGTGTATATGTGTTTAGGTACAGAAAATTATCTAACCCATTTATGCCAGGTTATAAATGAACTCTGTTTTCAACAAGAGTTGAAATTAAAGGATCCTTTCAAATTAAAGGATCCAATATCCCATAGTAGAGGAAAGCTCTCTCTTTTTACAACTGCACAAATGTCAGTTGCTCAAAATGGGCAGAATGACTAAAGGATAATTCTCTGTTCCCCACCCTGGTGCATGAGAAGTGCTGCAGTGTGGGTGGTGTACTCTTGCCATGTATTTTTGGGCCACCAGTATGAGACATACCACTCAGAAGATTACAAAAATATTTGCATCGATATCTTTTTATGGAGTCTTTATCTTTATATAGGTCTTTCAGTCTGCTGCTTAGTGTAAACCTGCAATATGAGAAAATATCTCGAAAAAGCTAAAAAAAGAAAAAAAACACTACCAAAATTAAATTTACACAACATGAACATGCCCAGTCTGTTTTTTTTATAGTTACTTTCAGCAGACCTGCTTATAAGTCCTATGTGTTGATATGTCTCATTGATAAGAGACAGCAGAGTAACAAAACATACAGGATTTTTCATAAGAGGCTTGAACTTAGCATAATTTCATTTGCACTTACAGCTTAAAGATGAACTTGGTGTTTATGCTGTGACACAATATCAAGTGAATAGATCAAATAAAAAAAAAATTAATTGTAGTTTCAAGGCTGATGCACCAGTATTTGTTATTGTTGAGACACAGATTTTTTTACAGGTGTAAAAAATCTAAGAAAATAAAATTAAATAAAATAATATCAAATTGATTGAGGATGATCTTTAATACTATTTAGGAACATTTAGGAACATTATACATTTCACATAAACTTTTAGATTTGTTATCTTTAGTAAAGGCACTAAGTTTCTGGAATTAAGCTGATCCTACCAGCTACATGATGCTAAACCACGTTTCAGTATCATTTAAATGAACTATAATTATAGTTGCAGTTGAATCCCAACACCTGCCTTAGCTGATTACAGTAAAAAAAATCAACAAATAAGCATAGCTTCAAAGGACTAAAATTAAACCTAACAAATCCCTATGAATACTCCAGCAAAGCTGTGGGAAATTGATTAGAAAATAGCTCAGTGAGATATGTTGTGAGGCAGACAATATAATATTCCTTTTCTATTACATGGTAGAGCAGAGAAGCTTTAAAGCATGAGCTTTAAAATGGCAATTCTGCTGGTGTTGAATTGTCCTTGGCTGGAATAACACCAGGAAAACAGGTTTTGCAGCTCTCCTGGTCCTCCATCCCAAATAAGTACAGGTAGACATATCCTACAGTCTTCTGATGCCATCATGTAGACAGCAGGCAGAGTTAGAAGAGGGCACAAAGAAAGCTTCCAAGTTTCCCATATTTACCACCTCCTGAGATTGATTTTTGTCTGTTTGAAGCAAAATCACATGCTTCTGATGTGGAAAAAGTAAAAAGAATCCTAATAACCATTCTTGTTATTGCTATAAAAGAGTTAACGCTAGTGTTATCTAGCATGCAATGTTAGTTTATTGATAGCAGCACATTTATCTTTTAATGCACTGTGGATTTTAACAGGACAGAACTTTTTTTTTTTAAGAATCTGATGCAGATTCTGCAAATCAATCATGTCTTAAATTGTCAGCTCTTATTCTAAACTTAACATTCAAGCAACACAGCAAAACCACCTTTGTTCTGAACTCAGTGGGATGTGAAATGCCAGCATAGCAGAAAAATACCATTTCTTCATGTAGCAGACCATCAGACCATCAAAGATGTCAGGATTAATATGAAGTGGGCTGTCAGAAGTACTATCTGCACTGAAAAAGCAGATAAACAGATTTCAAAATGGGAGTTAAATGCTTTTCTTTTAAAGTATTAAAGACCAGCTATAAGTTCATTTCTGTGTCAGAAGTAAAAACTACACCATCTGGTAGGACAAGGAAGCTTTTCAGTCTCTAGTCACAGTGAATGCAGCTGGCTCTGCTGAAGATTGCCTATACTGCACATTGCAGTACAATGTAGAATTTCCAGAGTTATGTATAAAAGAACGAACTTGAATACTGGGAGGAATAAAACTACATTAGTTAAGATTCCTGCTTGGATTAATACGTACTGCTTTTCATCATAAGGTTTGTATATTAAAATTCCAATTGGATTATCTTTAATGGGAATGTTGCTATAGGAGCTTCTAGTTTCCAGTCTAGTGCCAGCATGACTCTGTGCTGGGATATCCAGAACCTGGTTTCATTGGCAAAATTAACACAGATCATCATCTTGAGTATGTGCTACTCCAGTTATGATAAAGCCAATTTACCTACACACTATTAATCTGAAGAAGTCTGTTGCTTATCACAAACCCAGACTGAGGATGTTGCAGAGGGATTGCCAAGGTGCCATCTCATGGGAACCATTAGCTTTCCTGCTAACTATTAACTAGTAGAACTTTCCTGCTTGCAAGGAAAAAAAAAAAGTGTGAAAAGCACACTTTTGTGTTTCCAAAGATATTGAAAACCTGGAGTGTAAAGCCACCAGAACATTTGACAGGCTGGAGCACATAACGTGAAAGCTGATAGACCTAAATTTGTTCAGTTTGGAGAAGAGGAGGTTCATGAGGATCTCCCTGGTTTCTTTGTTATTTTATGGAAGACTATACAGGAGATGGAGCCAGAATCTTCACCATGCAGACTGCAAAAAGTGTCAGGATAACAGACACAAACTTCATCAAGGTCATCAAACACAGGATAGCGAAAGGAAAAAAACTCTTAACAGTGAGTGTGGTCAAACATTGCAGCAGTGGTCCAGAGATGCAGCAGGGTGTCCATCTTTGGAGATATTGAAAACTCCAGTGAGGCTTTGGCAATGATCTGACTGAAATTAGCCCTACCATGAGCAAGGGTCTGGACTGGGTAACCACCATGAGCCCATTCCCACTGAAATTATTCTGTCTGTGATTTTTAATGGACTATGGAATTTTACCTGGCCTTGAGACGTACATACTCATATCCATTTATCTAAACTCTTTTACACTCAGAAAGTGATCATATGCACGCTAAACACTGAGACAGTTCCTGGCTCATGCTGTCAACTGAACCATTTGGGGAAAGGGTAGCTGGAGCAGGCCCAAAACACACCAGGGATGTTAGCAATGTTAGTAATGTTTAAAACTATGACAGTTGATCAGCTTTCGGTCAACCCTGTGGTCTGATTTCCCCCTTTAGCTATTACCTTGTGCATAATTATGCTAATGACAGTAAATAATATAGTTTAAGATCAGATGTGATCATCTAGGTGAGTTCATCCCATCTGCATATTTTATATGTAAACCATTTGAACAGCTGTTATAGTGTCTCAATTCCATTAACAGATTTTCTCCTATCAGAATGTAAAGATGAATTAGTAAAGTTCCCCATAAGTATCACTAGCAGCTGAAAATAGCAATGTATGTCGTGAATATTTAGAATTCTTATCTTAAAAAAACTCCCATGTTTTAATACAAATATGTAGTATTTTTGGTTTTCCTGAGGATGACTTGAATTGAAAAAAATACTGTCTAAACAGAAAGTGTGGCAATTAATTTCTTTTGAAATACAAAGGTTTTTGGTACAAAGTATTTATCCACAAACTGGTTTGAAAGCCTTTTTTTTTAAGCTGTCATAGAGCCAAATTCTGCTTTTAGAGTGAAACCTGTGACTACACTGTAGCATGTAGGAAGTAATTGAAAGTTTATAAACTTATAATGTTACAATTTGGTTCAAACTTTTTAGCACTTCTGCCTAGATTTTTTTGACAAATCATTGAATAATCTCAATGCAAAGCTTTATTCTAACTTCTTTTTGATGCGTTTTGTATCAGCAGCTGACTGGTACTCAGCATGTAACACTAATGAGTGGCTGACTTTGCAGTATGATCAGCAACCATTGTTTTTTGAGATAAAAGGCATCTTGAGCTCAGCCTTGCAAAGTGCATAGTATTCTGGCTTCAGTCTTGCCAGCTTGATCAACATATACATGATATTAAACATCTGAGTCACCTCACAAAAATAATGGCATTGCTCTTGCATTCAAAGATAAGCACAAGCAAAATTGTCTGTCTGAGCACAGCACACATTATCCCACAGGACTGGCTTTCTACCTTATGTGCTTATGCATGAGCATCAACTTGTCAGCTACTCTACTAAACCACAGTTTAACTCTTAGCAGAATGGCTGACAGCAGCTTGGGAAATATGAGTTACAGTACGTGTCAAGAATTTGTGTTACTGTTTGCTAAGAAGATGAAAGAAGTCATACCAGCAGTTGATACTGATGTGCAAGCATAACCAATTGTCTGTATTGTAGATTCATACAGCACTGATCAAGTCAGAGGGTGTTTCCTGCAGGTTAACAGATAGCTCATAGTCTATGCCCATTTACAGTTGTAGTGAGAAAGATAAAGGAAGTTTGATAGTGTTGCAGCTACAGTGCTAGAAATACATGCTATCCAGAACAATGCTTGAAAACAGAACTGTGTGGCTGGTTACTCTCTCACAGCCGAACAGTCAAGACTGCTGTTCAGTGAAGATGCAGTCAGATCCTTCTTTCTTGGAATATATATACAAGCCGTGATTTTTGGTGCTTTTACAGAGCTGCAACTTGTTTTTCCTGTTTTGTCCTTTATTCAGGAAATGTATGACTTTGCATCAGACCAAAACAGACTACTTGGGCTAAAGTAACATCATGTCTTTCACTCTGTCATATTACTTGCTGCTCTTATTACAAATTTTAGAAGTGAACCACATCATTACTTTTCATCAGTTTATTTGATAAACCAACCTCAGCTTCTCATACAAAGATGTTGGAAGAACCATGCAAAGCCTGCTCTTTTGTCAGGTGTTTCCAACCAGAAGTGCAAAGTGTTAGAATATTTTACTGGTGTTTTTGAAATCCATGCAGCTGATGAGAAACAGATTATGCGAGTTGCTGCAGCACAGAGTGCTTTTCTGTCCTATCCTGCAAGGGCTGGCTTGATGTCCTACAGTAAGGGTGAGGGTTGCTGTGCACGCTCCTCCTTTAGCACATTGGCCAAGGCAAGCTTCCTGAGGGGGCATTACAAATAAAAGCATGGTGATGAATTAGGATACACACTACAGAAGAGGGTGCTGATTCTAAGTTAGCAAGTCACAGACCTTTCCTGCTGACTCCACCATCCATTAAGAAAATGCTTCATCTCTCTCTCTCATCTGGCATTTCAGAGTACACTGTGGGAAAGACAAATTCCAATTGAAATTCAAGCCAAGTAAAACAGAAGAGAAAAATGTTTGCTGTGAACTTAAAAACTGGGTTAGAAGTTTGTGTAGATGGAAGGGGGTCCAAAGGGTCAAACTTTTTAAATCCTTCATACAGTTTGACAAATAACTAAAAGATAACAATGAACTTAAAACTTCCATTTTTTTTTAAAACTTTTGCAGTTCTGCTACAGCTTAGGATATTTACCACTGTTTAAAATAAGTAACTTGTCCATAATATGATTGGAAAGAAAATAAAACAAAACCCCAACAACCCACTTTAAGTCACTTGGTTAAGAAAACAGTGCACTTACTTATTTCCATGTAATATGCATATATTTTTTGAGTATTTTAATATCCCCAAGGACATTTCTATGCCTATAGCTATGTAAATATCTAATAATATAATATCTAAATAGCTGTATAATAATATATATTAGCTAATAAATATTATAAATATTTAGCTAATAATAGCTAAATAGCTATATAATATCTATTGTATGCTATTGCTGTGTCTGTACTGGATACCAATAACAGAATTTGAGAACAGTTATAGAGCATCACCCAATTCGCTGGAATACACACAATGAGTTGTCTGAGACAAACTACTTAATAAATCTGTAGAAAATTTCCTGGTGATTGATAAAAATTTGCAAGGGAAACACTATAGCACATTTGTGGCAATGAGACATTTGAATGATGTACATTCTGAATATTTTTTCTCAGGATTCGTAGCTTTTATTTACACTGACTAACTGTGCAGCAGGCATCAAAGATAGCAAAATGAAAAAAAAAATATTGGCAGGTCGCCTGGTAATATTGCTAATGGATGACATGCACAAGTATTAAGGAATAGGACTTCTATGATTATTTTAATTTGCCTATATACTAAAATTAAAACAGGAAAATATGGCTGGGCAAGGAATTCTGAATATGCTGGTGTTCATTTAGGGTTGCAAGTTCAAGGGCAGTTCTTGGGTCTTATTTTTAATTTGTCAGGAACTGTTGGACCAAATGATTCTTTAGGTATCTTCCACCCTGGTATTCTGTTCCTATCATATTATTTTCTGTCAGTATATGGCTCATATCAGAATACTCCTGGCCTTGGAATTAGTTGGTCTTTGTTTATACTGACAGCTATGACTGACCTAAAGATCTTCCTCAAATCCATATTCAAATATCATTAATAGAAGAACTCCTCCACAGTGCCCCTGGGAAACCACCTGGTATCAGGTAAACAAGATTCCTATTTGTCAAATTTTTTAAATTTCTGTTAGAGTTTTCTGGAGTGCAGGATGTTTTTATTAACATGAAAGTTCATTCTTGCAGCTCTTCTCTTCCCTGCCTCTTCTCAAAGCTGTTTTTAGGTGGACATAACTCAGAAAGGGAAAGGAGTCACCCTCAGACTGATCACTGAAAGTCTTACCATGAGAGTTTAACCATATCCCAAAGAGGATGAGGGGACTGGAGCACATCTCTTAGGAGGAAAAGCTGAGGGAGCTGGGCCTGTTCAGCCTTCAGAAGAGATGATTGAAGAAGAGGGGATCTTATCAAGGCACACAAATACTAAAATGGCAGGTGTTCAGAGACTGGGGCCAGACGCTTTCCAGGGGTGGCCAGCGACAGGATAAGGGGCAATGAGCACAAACTGAAACACAGAGTTACATCTGAAAATGAGGAAAAAAATCTTTCCTTTGAAGGCGACAGCACTGGAACAGGCTGCCCAGAGAGGCTGTGGAGTCTTCTTTCATGGAGATTCTCAAACACCATGTGGATGCAATCTAGTACAACCTGGTGAACCTGCTGTAGCAGGACAGTTGGATTAGATGGTCTCCAGAGATCTTTTCCAACCCCAACCATTCTGTGATTCAAGGAGAAGGGACAAATGCAAAATAAAGTCTTTGCATGAGGGAGAAATGCAAGAAAACCTTTGTCTAAGCAAAGACAAATTTATGTTTACATAAATTTGCATTCAGTCAGGTACACAAACAATGCAACTTAAAATATCTTAAAATAGTACTAACCAGTTAAAAATAATATTTCTTAATGAAACCCAAAGAACACAGCATTGAAATTGTGCTCAGAAAGACTGCTTTTTTCTGTGCTTTTTTCATTTTTCATCAGGAATATTAAAATACTCCATTTCTTTCCATATTGTTTGACTTGAATTGGAATACTGTATTTCATTTGACTGTCTCCAAGTGTTTAACATTTGTCATTTCAATACTTTCAGGGGTGAGGGAGAGGTCTGCAATGGTGCCACGGGTATTGTGTTATGGAAGAAAATGTTTAATTTATTTCCTCTATAGTGGCATTCCTGGTTGAACTATGCCTTCAACAAAGATGGAGCAGATTACTTCTGCCTGAACATCGGAGTGCACAGGAAAGTCAGCAGAGCTGACTGTGAATCCTGGAAGAAGGAAACACTTTGATTTCAGTACACCTGGGCTGCTCAGGGGGCTGTAGCTGAGTCAGTATTCATTTCACCATCTTTGGTACTGACAAAATGTGTCTATGGCAGCAGTAACTTGGTGCATGTTGACATCACCTGTCAAATTCAGGAAATACCTTGGAGGGAGCACACAGAGCTCTCTGTTGCCATGGATACCTCCACTGCCATCCTCTAAAACCAGTGTCAGTATTTTGGTATTTTGTTCATGTCTGCAGTGGAAAAACCCTGAAAATAATAACAAAAAGTAAAATTCATTTCACATGCTTGTTGTACTCTGGATTATGGGAAATTATGAAACCATAATTTGTCTTAAAAAAGAAAAATCACTGTGCAAGGCACTAAAATGCCAGAGTTGATTTCCACTTTTGTTTAAATTGTACTAATGGTTTATTCAAGATTTGCAGACATTGTTTCTTGATTACAACGGGATATTTCACTTGCAGCTCTTCAAATATGACATGATTAAATATAACAGGAGTAGCATTCAACCCACATACAAATAATCATAATCTGACAAAGTGCTAAGTAAACTTTATTAGTCCTTTTGACAGACCAAGTGAGACTATCCAGAAGCTTTCTTAAGATATTGTGTAGTAGAGCCTATTAAGGAAAGAATTTACTGAAGCTGATATAGCAATATGTAGTCAGAGAGGGATATAGGGCCTTATTGTTGACATAAGATGAGAAAATATAAAAATATGCAACTGATAAAAAAACATGATAGAGGAACTGCCTTTTAGTTTATTTCTGAAGTGTTAGGCTTAAACAGTTCCTAGACACATGGCAGGAAAGCAGCTATGGGAATAAAAAAATTTATTAATTCTACAGAACAGCTGTCATTGTTGGTCTGCATATTATGTAGCTAATTGATTTTTATATTCCAAAACTTGAGGACTATCTAGGAGAGCAAGACTCTATGACCACAACACAGAGACAAGAGCCCTGTGTAACAGTGCTCTGCTTTGCTGGGAGCATTGTGAAGCTGGGACAATCAATCCCTCTCTTTCTGCAACAGTATACTGAAATGTAGTCAATTATTATTACCGGGTTTTATCTTCTTTAAACATTAGAAATAATTTGATAATTTAAATTTTAATAAGATAGAATAAAAAAATCACAATTTTCAAAGAAAAAAACCTCAAAACACATTCTGGGTCTGATCTGCAACCTGCCTCATTAACTGCTTTTTGACCACCCATCTCTTAATTAAAGTATTAACACTCAATTAGATTGGATTCTGTTGAGTGAAATCAAAGTACCAGCCATATAATCAACTTGTTGAGCTATTTAGGGAAATAAAGATATATTATATCATAGGAGAAACTCAAGTATGGTGGTCACACTGGAGGATATCGGATATTTAAATAACTCTTCACAATTTTTATGGGAAATCTCATGGAAGGTTTTCTGAAATTTTCTGATAATTCTTTCTGAAACTTGGATTTTTCTCAAGCCAAGGTCCTACTTCCTAGGGCTACTGTCTCAATAAAAATGCATAAAACTGGATAGTAACCAACTGGGTACTTCCACAAGCCTGCTGGTATTTGAAGTAAGTGAGGGATTACATAAAAAAATACACTAAGAGCAATTAAAAATTTACACCTTCAGACAAGTCCATGTCCTCTGCTGCTTTAACATCTAAGTCTAGCACTAAAACTTGAATTTCCTACCCTACCTATAGTATAGAGCATGTCAGAATAATCAGTTTCAGGAAAAAAAATAAGTTGGCTCATGGAGTCAGGTTTTGCTATGCCCCTGACAGAGTTGTGCAGTGCATATGTCACTGTAAACTTGTGTCAAGAAGGTTCCAAGTGTAGTTTAGGGAATTTAAAATAACTATAGTTGAATCAAAGAGCTTTGATGGCAGCTATAATGACATGTTATTTCAGTGAAAAAATTACTGGTGAGAACTGGGGAAAGGTTTTCACAATAATTAGATGTAATAATAGAAGTAGCTGGCACAGCAACATAGCATTTTTATTTCCCTAGTTATTTTTGCACTTAAGTGCCCTCCAACCCAGCAGATAATGGGCAGATCCAAAAGCAAGCAGCTTGCCTCCTCAAAGGCATGGATATAAATCTGTCTGGTTTATACCTGCAGTTTGTGAGACTGCTTCATTCATGGAGCACTGTTCAAAGCACCGTGCAAGGCAGCAGGTCAAAGACTGTTGAGACTAAATCCAGCCCCCCAGCAAGGGCTGTCAACTCTTTCATGCAAAAATGACATTGACTATTCCTGTGGAAATGAACTGCCTGTGAATGGAGACCAAATATGAGAGACTTACTTTCTGCTTCCAGTTATTGATCAAATATATCTGGAATTTTGAATCCAATCACTATTTTCTACTAATAACATTTCTTACTAAGTTAAAATGTAACATCTTCAGTCTAGAAAAACTGCTATTCAGGGACAGAAAATTCAATTTATGGTATTGGCTGAGCTTCATTCCAAAAACACAAGTCTTGGATAACTTCACCTGATAGCAAAGGTTGCATACCAACATACAAACAATGAGTAAAAAGTAAAAACTCACAGTGAGAAAGGAGGGAGGCATACAGTAATTTGGAATGGCTAAGAACATAAAATATTACCAACCTGGGAATAATTAGGCAGATTTATCCCATAGTACCATTTGTTCCCCTTTGGTTCATACCAAGATATAGGAATTTTATTTACAGAAGTGAGTTTGAGGTTATCTCTACAAAGAAACTTAATGAAATGCATTTGGTAGCTTTGGAAAGATGGGGCTCATCAGTGGCTGTTAGGTACAGGGTGGAAACTGCCTGGAGTTGTTGGGCACTGTCACCATTACAGTGATCTTTTTCCAGAGAATAAGCTGGAAATAGGATAAGGGGAATATAGCTAGTACTGCTTCCACTGCCTGTGCAAACATCCTTATTGAAGCTCATAGCAGAAGGCATATAAAATAACTTTGATGATCAGGCTATATATATTTATCTATGACATTCCTCTGTCAGAGGATCAAATGATTATACTAAGCAAAACTGTGAGCGGTATCTATTTTCACATCTATATTAAGAATATGTAGCAATGCATGCCAGTATTTCTCAGTTTTCATTTATTGTTTTGACATCAGCAAGCAAAAGTGGGTGTCTTACACCACCATATGACAAACAACAGATGATATTGCATGGTCACTGTGGAAACTGCATTTCTGAAAAAGAGGTTCATATCTGTACCTTTTTAATGAAGATAAATCACAGTGTTTTTTTCAGTGTGCCTACTGTAACTTTGGTGCCAGATTGCCAGAGTTACAAGTAAAAAGAGGTGCAAAAAATAGCTGGGATTCTTTTCTTTATTTTTTTTTTTTCTGAAGTCATTAACATCATTCAAAGTTTAAAAACTGTAATATTCTACATGAATAGACTTTCCAGCAAGAAGGTGACAGTTCACTGATCTTGGTAAAAGTACATTAAGGACAACAGAAAGCACTCACTGGTTTTGATGGGAAGTGGTCACCTGATATAGGAAGTAGATTCAAAAATACACATTTTCCTTCATTTGGGATGCACAAGGTATTGATTGAGTGGTGGTGTTCAGAGAAAGTGAAAAAGGCTGACGGTGCAGTTACAGAATATGCTGTTCACCATACAGCAAAGTTCAGCAGCATTGTAATAAAGGCACAACACTGAAGCAGAAAATATTCTCCAGTGAGGAATACAGACTCCACACTAGCCAAGGAAGTGTTAGGAGGCTGCTGTAGATTTAAATAACCCTCTCCTATTTACTTTTCAAATTATTGGAGAGCTGTCAGTTCAGTTGACAGAGGCTGAAGGAAGTCTCCTTAGCTGGTGCCTTTGTGAAGTTCTAAGGGTGGATGTGCATGGCCAGGTTTTCTCGTCAATCAGTTGCTGCCAGCTGTGGTTGCATTGGTATAGAGTGTTTCTGTGGCTGCATGGGACTGGACTTCTTGACACAGAGTTGTGGTAATTCCATGATGCAAGTCCACTTCAAAGAAGTGAAAAGGCAGATATGAACAGTACACTTGGAGGAGGATGTCTGTGCAGCAGTCTGCAATTATATTTCAACAATGTGATGTGACCATCTCCACTGTGGCCAGGTGCTTTGCTTTTCCCTCTTTTGGTGAGTCCTTTTTATCATATTGAGTCAGATAAGGCCAAAGCCCTGTAGTACAGAATCTGCATATATGCTGTTGAATGTGATGCTGAGCTGGTAGAAAGAAGAAAGTGGTTTCAGTAGGATGTGCCTCTTTGGGAGGGCAGTCTCTGAGAAGCAGGATCAATTCTTCAGTGGTGTGGTAATGCATGCCTCTAGCAATCTCAAGTAACAGCTCCTTGCAGTGAGGCAGGGTCACATTTGTGTGCACTGAAGAATTTTTAGAGTCAAAGCATGCAGCTCTGCAATTCACTTTAGAGCTTGTCCACCGCAGGAGGAAAAATATTTATGTACTGAGATTTCTTTTATGTTGCACATGGACTGCTGGGGCTTCTCAAACAAAAAACCTAACACAATGAACAAACAAACAAGGCAAAACAAAACAAGAAAAACAAAACAAAACCAAAACAAACAAACAAAAAAAATCCAAACCAAAACAAGAACAAAAAAACCCAACCAAACAACCAACCAAACAAATAAAAAAAAATAAAAAGTATGAATGATTCTTCATATGTTAAGAACTTAGTACAAATTCTTTGGAATGATTTGGTGGCAGAACTGTTTTCCAGTCTTTCACAGCATAACATTCTTTCTTCAGAAAAGGAATCTCTGTGAAAAGTGGTACCACAATGTTTCAGGCAGGTATTAGCACTATAGAAGTGGGTTGTTGTTTTTTTTTTAATTACTGCACTGAATATCTGGTTTTAAAAAAAATGTTGTTGCAGCAACATGAGCTTTCCTATCAGTAGAGATTTTATGGCAACTGGCTGGTGACCATTAATTTGCCATTTCATTTGGATATGACTTTGCCCTTGTTTGAAAGCAGTTTGTGTCTTAAAATCTGTTTGACAAACCTAATTAACAAACAAAGACCAACAAAGAAACATCACCCTTTTTTCAACTCTCATTAATGGTATGATGAATTAGAAGATATAAAGATATTTAAGCTTTCAATTTGACAAATTATGCACCCACCACTGCATGTTAAATGTTAAGCAGTAGCTCTGAAAATGGCCTTTCATTAAGATTGTGCTTTACTTAGTAAATATTTGATGTGTGCCATCTTAGATGGAGTTGCTCACTGTAAATTTATTTTGCTTCCTATGGGCTAAAAGGCTAAATAGCCTTAACAGTAATTTTAAACGTAGCTCTGCTATCCCAGACTTGCTTAAAACTTATCCTGCTAAAGATGGTAAAGAGCATTCTGGAATGTAGCAGCTAACAAAGACCTGCAGCAAATTCAGGACAGACCAGACATCTTATATTTTTAATGAGTGCCACAGGGCTCATAAGAGTTAGATAATAAAACACAGGGATAGGAGAGTTGCTCTGAAATGGAACTAGAAACGTAAATTCTATTTAAGTCTTTAACTATTATTTTCCAACAACTTGCTCAGTTCCTCTAGCCCAATGCACGTTATTTTTGACATTTGCAGACATAGCCATGCTACAACAGCCCTGATCTATCTCAGCTTTTAGCCATTTCCAGCCACCTCTTGCATGTGTCTTGTAGCACATGATAACCTTTTTTTTCATAACCAAGGGGCTAGACCAGAAAGGGGTTGACCTAGTGTCAGATCATCCTGAATCTGGAGGAGTTCCAATTCAAATTTTCCTCTTTGCATTAGAATACTATTCCCACAAGCTATATCCTCAGTTATTTTGAGACAGATGACTTTTTTCCCCCTGATTGGACTGAGCCACAGTGCAGGAAACTCCATTGGATCAGAGAGTCCCAAGATGAAGACTGTTTAACATTATGCAGTAAATAAATGTAGACTGTTCCAAGTGCAAAGGCCAATAATTTATGCTAAGCTGTATTATATTCACAACTCATGGCCACAGCTACCAGAACTTTATTTCTACTCCTTTTTTTAAATTTTTTTTTTAATTTTTGAGATTTGCAAATCGTGATCTGTTTCAGTACAAAACTATTCTGACATTGCTTGCAGGCTACATCCACTCAGAGCAGAGTAATAGGTAGTTATTTGTTAAACTTTTGAATAAAATAGCGTTTAAGGTGTGGTGTGCACTGGACATATTAATGGTAGGCAAGTTTGATCTCTGGTTTGTATCATTTATAATAGGCTGCTGTATTATGACTGTAGTATAGCTGTGCTTATGCAACTGTGGTTGTGTCCTGTTTAGGCTGTGAACATTCTGCTTTTGCTTGTGGACATATTGATTCACTCTGAGTCATTCCTTCTCCTGTCAGAGTTGCCAACAGGGATAACTGCTCTGAAAACAAACAGAACTGGGTTCAAGGCTGCCACATTTTATTCTGTGGTTTCTGAGGCAGGCAATCAAATATGAGAAGATATATGCCAGCCCTCTCTGATTCTCTTGGGGAAAGTTTGGCCACTTACACCACAAAGGCATTTAGAATGCTTCTGATCCTTGCTAATATGCCAAAGGAGCCCAGAGATGCAACAGGGGCAGGAGGCTGAAACCAGGCTATTGTAAGATACACACTTTCGTGCTCTTAATCTGACCAGTTTATGAGTCTTTAAACCAATTGAGGTGTTTTTTCTTTCCCATCAGAACTCCAATTGAAGGACTGTCCCATTCCTTTGCTACTGAAAATGGTAAGAAACTTTATTCTGATTTCCTGAAATTATGCAGAGCAAGTTTTAGCTTTTTTAATTTTCCTCTCCTGTTAATATAATTCTCATATAACTTCAGTAGTTCTTTTCTTCCCTGGTATTACATAAGACACATCAGGAAGTATGTCTAAAAAGAGCACGCAGTTTTTGTCATGCAAAGTTAAGTAAACCAATTTAATATATGCCTCTCTGGACATTCTAGCCCACCCCATCACTAATTCTAACACCAAGTTTGCATATGTGTTTTAACTAAAACTTCATCAGTCTCAAAAATGTGTTTTAATCTTGGTACATTAGGGAGTTGGTTCCTTGCATATCTCTGCTGTTTCACAAGCTTATTCTCACATCCATCATATGCCAAACTCGTTGATTATGCAGCCATCCACAAACTGTTGTGCTCAGGCTCATATTGAAACTAAGGCACATATGGAACATTAGCTCAAGCTCCAGTATATGCATAATAGCCTTTCATATTCACTGCCAAATATCAGCAGAAATAAAACATCCAGGGTTTTATCATTCATAATAAGCAGAATTTTAGGTTTGCAGAAGTAAATGTTTGTTAGGATTAAAAGCAGCACGCTTGAGACCTATGTTATTGAATATCACTCTGAATCTATTAATTTACCTCAGGCTGCCTGCATGTCAGGTAGTCCTGCCACTTTAAAAAAGTCTTCAGATTTTGTCTCACTCCATGAATCTTTCTATCATTACTTAACATCTTGCTATTCAAATTCAGTTATTAGTTTCACTTAAAAAAATAAAAAAATAAAAATAAAAATAAGAAAAGGAAGTATCAATAATGGAGAATGTCACTGGAAATAGGTTTCAAAAAATCCCATTTTTTTACCAACCTTGGGGGGGAATATATGTTCTAAAATGATCAGCAGCAGCAAACTTTACAGCTGAATTGTGTGTGTGAGTTTTAAAGCTAAAAGGAGGCAAGAAAGTATCTTTTTTATCCTTCCACCAAGTAGAAATAGAACTCTGTTGTACTGGTTAATAAAAAAAGTATGTTCATGACCAGCATGAGAGAACTTGGTTCTTAGAAGATTCTGTCTTCAAGAACTGTTGTTCTGCTTCATGGAAAATTCTTAAAGGGTCTGGGACAGGATAGTTAATACTCATCTTCATATTGAATTAGTCCTTTCAGATTTGCCCCAACACGTTAGACTGTCACCTCATGTGCACAGCACAGCATGTGCACATCTTTATACTAAATTGAATCACTTTAGTTTAGGTTGTAATTCCTTTACAAAAGTAACTGCATCCTACCGCAGCCAAACTTGAGCAGAATATTGGCATTTTATCAAGTTATATATTCAGAATAATGAAATTCAGTGAAAAAATACAAGTTGCTGTCTTTGACAGGATGGATGATATTCAGTCTATGAAAAGTAGAGTTCAATGTGAAAGCCTTGATTCTTGATACTGCAGATAGCTTGGAAATTTCGACAGAGCACTGTGAAAAGCAGCTATGGCTTGGCTCTTTTTTTTAGTCAGTTAACTACATAAATGCCCATGGACTATGTTCCAATATTTGACACATACTTCTGCTACAGATCAGGATAAATGCAGAAATCCAAAGGAAAGCTGTAAAGTACAGGCTGGCAGAGAAAATACATGCTAGAGTAACTGATGAAAAGGCTGAATATTATGTGGCTAAAGCACCAACTTCTCAGTTTCTGTTTCTGCTATCTTATGGTGAGTTGCAAAGTTCTCACTCCAAATGTGAAGTTGAAAGTTCTAGAAAATACTAGTGCTTGATCATCAATACTTGCAATAAATTAATATTCAGGAAGAGAGCAAAAGGTAGAAGTATGTGTTGGGTCGACCCTGGCTGGATGCCATGTACACATGACACGTAAACCAACTCTACCCTCTGCACCTGGGAGAGAAAATAAAACAAAAGGCTCATGAGCTGAGGACAGCCAGAAATCACTCATCAGTTATCATAATGGGCAAAGCAGGTTCGACTTGGGGAAAATAACTGACCTCATTACGAATCAAAATTAGAGCACATAGCAAGAAGGAGAGCAAATCTTAAAACCCCTCACTCCTTCCTCCTGCCCAGTTCTACCTCCTCCCCCAGTAGCTTTCCCAGTAGCTCAGGGAGGCAGGGAATGGGGGTTATGGTCAGTTCATCACATGTTGTTTCTGCAGCTGCTCAAGGAGAGGCATCCTTCCCCTGCTCCAGAGTGGGTCCCTCCCACAGCAGACAGTTCTCCATGAACTGCTCCAGTGTGAAACAATCCTTACAATAGCTGCTATGAATCACTACTGAGGGCGCACTTGTGCATTTGTGTTGATTATGGGCATGGGTAAAAGTGGAAAAAGTAGCATTGCTCATATAACATATAGGACTCATATAGCAGGTATAGCCACACAGATAGCTTGAGTGATAGTAAATTCATTGTGCGTTGCTTATAATTCAATTCAGATTTATTCCTTAGGGAGTACTTTAGTATTCTGGAAAATTATATACTTCATGTGTAAATGGACTGATATCCTTTGTAAAAGATGTCTATTTATAGACAAATGCAGTAAATTTGAGCATTGTACATTGCAACAAAAGAATAAGAAGTGGGTCTATTTCTCGCTTGAATTATATACCACAGAGTATGTATTGACAACATAGCTGCCAGAACATATATATTCTGGCCTCCAAACTTTCCACATAAATGAAGAATGAAGTCAAACATTCAGGGAGAAAAGATGAATAGAGATTTTAGGTAAGCTAGTCCAATATAATATTAATATACATTAATGTATCTAAAACTTCACACATGGTGTATTAATTGAATAGTTACCTACTTAAGCAGTAAGTAGGTAACTAATGCCAACAAGATGGCAAATACAGGGAGCAGATATTTATAAATCACTGGGGAAGCAGGATTTTTTTTTTTTCATTTTCTAAGCAACATTAACCTCTTTTTCTATGTTTCTATGTTATTTCTATAATGTTACATGGCTAGGATTGAAAAATCCTTTTGCCAAATAATTTACATCTTTCAGAAGCAGACAAGCAGAGATGTCAAAAAATATTGTAATACCAGACGTTATCAGAATGTGGTGACTTTAATTGTAGATTGGGCCTTGTGGACCTGTCAAGGCTTGCTGTCTTTTTCATGAGAAAATAAACCCAGTCTCACTTCACCTTGTGCACCATAGGGTATGCATGTGAGCTCTGCATTTGGTGTTTGGTAGAGCACCTGGGTTTACTCATAACTCCTGTGGCATTAACAAAAGAGCAAAGCATCTCTTTACATATGCAGGACCCAAATATATTTTAAAATCTGCCACAGAGTACTTGTTTACAAAGAATATTTGGATGACCTGTAGATCTTGATTTTTTCAAAAGAGTTTTGAAGGGCTGTGAAAAGGAGGGGGCTGACCATGTCTCTATTCTGCTACACTTAGTATTTTTAAAACTTCCTGCCCACTAAATGTCTGAAGCTGGAAAAGGCTGTTATCTTTCCTACCAGTAATCTCTTCCTAAAATTTGTAAACTTATAAATAACATATCTAAAGACAACAGGTTAGTCTTTAGAAAGGAAAGTAGGCTTTAATCTTTGAAGAATCTAGATCATGGACTGAAGAGCTCCTCTGGCACCACAAAGGAAGATCCTCCTCCTTCTGTGGTACGAGATTGTCGGCAGAGGCTCTAATGTTGCCCTTCAAAAGGCAACAACCCCTAGGGGAGAGCTCTGCAGGACCCTCTCCAAGTGAACTGAGCTGTGTTCCCACAGTCCTTGGGATGGGGAGAAGTCTCAGACTCTCCTTCCAGCCAGCAGCAAGTGCTGAATGTGACTGTAAATAAAAGCATCTTTCTGGGATGCCTAATGCCCCTTGTGCTGTACAGAAAACCTTGGGCCTTCATTTAGCTCCATGTTCCAAGGGAGACTGTCCCTAAGAAAGCTGCAAGCTAACACTAAAATAAACAACTGTATTTAAACATTAAGTTGAAATGTTCAACTTTTAAATAGTTACTGAGACTGGTGGAAGTATGTTCTGTGTTTTGTAAGCTGGCTGTCAGTCTGTTTGTAGTTGGATCTTTTGTGTTTGTATGCAATCAGCAAGTACTTGGTGCGATGTTGTTTCCTTCTTGGATGCAAGAGAAGTTTGTCTTTTTTGTAACAAAACGAATAAATGTTTACAGACAAACTTCCACCAGTTAAAATAAACTGCCTTAGTGTTACATCTTTCATTAGATCACTGCAGCTCCTCTGTATACAAGTTCCCAGGCAGATATTTTTAGGAAAATGAAGATCCATTGTAAAAGTAATTCTCTTCAATGTTCTATATTAACATGCAATTAAGAAATAAAAGAAAACTATTATCATGATCATATTGTCCTGTGAGACAAGTATTATTTCACCAATGGAAAAATTGAGTTATTATCCCTGTAAATATATTCTGAAATTATCTCAAAATAACCTAATTGTTAGAGAAGTTGATGACAATCAACTGCCTTCAGAGCAATATGAGCTATTCAGAAAATATTCATTTCCTTTTAAATCCTAAATTGATCTGTCTCATTGTTCAGGCTGTAGTCCAGACCACCCTTAAAAACCCATTAAGTTTCTCTTGATTTTTTTTTGTTGTTGTTGCTACTTGTATTTTGTTGACACAGTGTCAAAAAATCTGCTTCAGAGTTTAATTCCATTATGTCAATATCCCTCTTTCAAATAATCACTGAGTTGACAGACATCAATAATTTAGCAAGTATCTGAGAGGAATATTTAGGAATATGTCAATATCACTCATTGTTCAAAGCCTCTAAAAATCCCTGAGGGCAGGGTAGATCTGATTTGTGTGAAGTCTGAGATGAAGAGAATTATGTCACCTAAGCCAATGATGTTTGTTCCAAGCAAATTATAGAGTCATTGTGTTTCAAACATTCAGCAACAGAATAATTGTGTTTCCATTTGGGCTGTGAAGGCACGATTACTGATGCTTTGCAATAGTTCCAAATCCCATTTCCAGTGATACCTAGACTATTCATATTCTGATTCTTGGAACTGCTCATATTCTGTGCAAGTGCTTTCATAGTTCTATTAGTAGTAACAGAAAATAGATTACCAATAGAGCTTTAATCATTACTATGATATGTCATTTTTCTGTCTAGGTTCCTTAAGCTTATCAGCCTTAGCTGTGAATGAGAAAAACTGTAAAAAATTCATGATACGATCTATTGCATACAATAGTGTGTTCAACAAAATTATGAACCAACAGAAAACAACAATTTCTTCAAGTCATCATGTTCATTAGTCTGAACTTCTACAGTAATGTGAAGACTTGGGAG
Organism: Pseudopodoces humilis; assembly: GCF_049639895.1. Taxonomy (NCBI): domain Eukaryota; kingdom Metazoa; phylum Chordata; class Aves; order Passeriformes; family Paridae; genus Pseudopodoces; species Pseudopodoces humilis. The sequence goes on from NC_142205.1 coordinate 41,764,094, forward strand.
TCAATGCTGGAAATTACATCGAAGGCTGACCTTACAAATATTGTTCAAAGATAGTTCTTCCTCTTTACCACTGCAAGACAATTCCATTTTAGATCATCGGTAGATCCATCTTTGAATAACCTTAGAATCATGCTGATGTTCAAAGCAGATTAAAATAGAATCAAATTTAAATTCACCTAAATATATGTTAACTGAACAAAACATAAACATGCTAACTGATGCCTTAATGCATACATTCAGATCTACTATTCTTTCATAATTCAGAGCATTTTGAAATCCATAAACAGTTATACTTTCTTTATGCTTGTTTTCATGTCCATTATTTGTGCAAAGCAGTATTAGGTCTCAAGGTTAATAGGTACCTGTGACAGACTCGTTGTTTTCCCTGTCACTACCACACACTCAGAGTTTGACCTTTTTTACTGAATGGGGTTTTTTAGGATTCATCAAAAGACAGCTGATGTAATAGTGTGGATGTTAAATGCAAGAAGCAAGCAGGGAGCACAGTGTCTGCGTGAAACTAAGTCACACAGGCTTCTCACTCTGGGCTGGGAAAGCATAAAGAAGAATCTCAACAGTCCTTGGGGAAGGACAACAATCTTTGCAGGTGTTGTTTAAGATCCTTGTTGTTTACTTGTAAGAAACAGTCAAGGGGTGGTATTCCAACTGTCCAATGATGGTGATGTGTTGATTTAATAACCAATGAGAGTTTTACCTCTCGGACCTGTCTATAAAAGAAGATAAAGTATAATAAACTTTGCTCTCTTGGGCAGCACAGCTAAGAGAGTCAGTGTTGTACTTTTAGCCATTCCTAATATAGTGTGATGTAATAGTATGTGGCTTTCCTCCCCACTTTAGTTTGCCTTCTTTTCTTCTTATTTCTCTGCTACAGATATGTATGTTTTATGTGTTCTATGCTCATCTGCAAATAATTTGGTCTTCTAGATTTCTGTTTGGCTTCTTTTCTGTATTATACAAACTGCATTTAATTTTGCTGTTCAATTTATTCTCTCTTGTTCCCTTTTTCTTCCTGCACTTCAGAGGTACTTAGGAATTTGACTCCAACTAGCAAGTTGGAGCTTTGTGCTAGAAAGTCAATTTGTTCAGCTCTGTGTCAGAGGACATGAGAGTGAATGAACCATGAAACATCTTGCTTGGTTTCTTGCTTTAAAGTTTCATCGTATGCAATAGTACAATCAAATAACAAAAAATATTGAAAGTTGTGTTAGATATAGCTTTGAAAAATGCTGAAACCAGATTGCTTTTGAAAAAGTCTTATTAGATTTCAAACTTACCAAGCAACAAAACTTAAGAAGTTTTACAAGCTTTCTTTTAAAAAACCACACTTGAATCTAATCTAGATATTATTGCCTACTCTTGTTGAAAATGCCTGTATTGTCTGAGATTACTTTAATTACTATCTTGTTCATATCAGAGATTCCCAAAGCACAGAAGCAGCACGGCAGCAGTACAGAATGTTTCCATTCGTTTGGCTTTTAGAGGTGCTTCTACAGAAACATTTATTATTTTTAGAAATAAAGTAAACAGAATTAAAAAAAAAAGGCAACAAAACAAAGGAAACAGAATGGAGACACTTGGGTTCTTCAGCCTGCTGACTAGTTGCTGAAGTTTATGCTTAATTGCTTTAAATTGCCTAGGCTATAAAGCATTATTGTTAAATTTCTGTTCTACTGAAACTACTAGCAGAACTTGGTACTGTTCCAATTTAGATCATCAGAAAACTCAGCATAATATCATCAAATTATTTTTCTAACAGTTTTACTTCCATTTAATCAACACATAAGGAAAGCAGGACAGTTTAATAAACATTCAGAACAGCAATGTTATAAAAAAAAATTCAATTTTGTATTAAAGCTCCTGTAATTGAGTTATGTCTGTTTACTAGATTTCTGCCAAAGCCATCAGGCACCACGAGGCTTTGCAGTAACACAAGCATAGCAGTTCCAAGTTGTCAAGGAGTTTGATGCAGTTACTCCATGGGAATTTTATGTAAATGAATTATGTGAAGCAATTTTTGCTATTAAAAAAATCCAAAAACTGCACACAAAACCTTTTTCCTTCACTTGCGGATTCATTATTAAAGCTGGAAAGCAATTCAGGCTCCATTTCTTAGCTATTATGATGCGCATTTAGGACAGGGAGCAGATTTTTTGAGAATACAAAGAGCAGTGAGCAATAAAAACCCATGCTCATATATATAATGCAACTTCCTCTCCTGCATGTGCCTTTAATGAGAATCCTGATACAGTGAGAGATAGGGTAACATTGCTGATAACTTTGTCTTCAAAGCCAGGGTTTTACAGGAGATTGAGATGAAAAACCTACTTTTAGTAGTTAGTAACAGCTTTTCCAAGATGAACATACAGAGTTCTCTCAGTCTTTCTTTGTTCCTTGTGCTCCAGCCCCTGATGGGGCCTTTTTTGTACAGCAAGAGTTCCAAACTCAGTGTGGTATTCTGGGTCTAACAAATAGTGGCTGAGGAGGAACAGTCACCTCACTTGTTCACCTGTCTATGTTCTGCTCAGTAAGTTCAGCTGGCTGTTAGCTTTTGCTGCTGTCAGGGAGCACAGCCTATGTGTTTAGGTTGCTGTCTACCAGAATTTCCAGTTCCTTTTCTGAAAAACTGCTAATCAGATGGGCAGTGCCCAGCCTTTAACAATGCAGAGAGCCAGTTCATGCAAGGCACAGGACTCTGCCTTTGACCTTTTTGCATTCTGTGATCTCTGTGTCTGACCAGTTTTGTAGTCAATCTACGTCCCTCTGAACAGCTGTCCTGTTCTTTAATATATCATTTGCATCATCAGTCTTGTTTCATCCACAGTTTTGGAGAAGCTACAAAGCAGAAGAGTTAACAGGATAGACCCTTGAGGAAATATATTTTAAGATGAATTTCCAGGAAAGACCACTACCCACTGCCCTCATGACCCAGGCAATTTTTCATAAATCTAATCAGGCATTGACCCAGAAAATGAGGTTTCCATCTTGGATATAACAGAAGATTGTGTAAAAATGGCCTTGCTGGAGCCAAGATAGACATCACAGAAAACAGTTTGATCACCCACACATCTAGCCATTTTAATTGGAGAAGGCAAACAGGTCAGTAAAGCATAATTTACTGTTGGTAAACCTATTAATTACTTAGTCACCTGATGAGAAGCTTAATTCTTTGTCTCCTGACCATCCAGATAAACAAAGACCTTGTTGTGTTTTTGGAACTCAGATCCATTGTATACCATCTGAGACAAGTTTGCTGTACCAGTGGACAAAATTCCAATTAGTTATAGCACCTCTAGAGATGAGCAACCAGTTTCAGAGTGTACCCACTCTTACTGTGAGAGAATTTTTTTTCTTATTACTAATTGGCATTCTGCTTACTACAATTTGTGATCATTTTCTTTGTCAATGCAGATTATTATACAATGGTCAATAGCTAGGTAACAAAAAAATGCTGAGCAGGCCTGTGCCCAAAAAATCAAAGCTTTAGAATCTCAGCTCTTGAGTGAAGTGGTCTAATTTTGCTACGTATCTGATCAGAAGTGGTATTTTCACCAGTTCAACTCCACTGGAACAAATTTCCCAGACATACTAATTTTTTTAATGGATATAATTCTTATTGCAGTGCTATTAGACTTTGTCTTTTAGGGTACGGCTTTGCAGTTTGGTAACTACAAAATCAGTCAAACCAAATTTTCTCTCCTATTTACACTTGTATATATTTGAGCCCATTTTCTCTGATTGCAACACAGCCATTAAGACTGCTGGTTAAGCCCTTCGCTCCCCATAGCTTTTATTAAATCAATTGCATTGTTTGATAGGAATTTCTAGACCTCCCACTAGTTAATATTTAATCAAAAAAGTAGAGCCACTACTTAACCATGACAATGCCTACCAAACAATTAACAGGTCATCCTGACACTGCACACCTCCAGGAAAGATAGACTGCTCCAGAAACTGTGTGGAGGCTCTGCTTCTACTCATCTGTTTTACAACAACCAAGTTGAGTATTTTCTCTCACTTCTTCTAATGTCTCTTCAGCACATATAGAAGCCACAATTACTACTACAGTGCGAGAGGTTATTCCTTATTCACCATCCAAATAGAAAATTGCTTCCAGTCTTTTATTTCAGAGTGGGTCTTTTTAGCAACCCATCTCTAAGTTTAATTTCTAACCGACACACCAGACATTAAATAGTAGAAATATTTGCTATTTTCTGTGATATTTGACCATTTATCTGTTGCCTAACCTTAAAATGTTTGCTTTAGTCAAAACTCTTATATACTTAAATCACTGCTGTGCCATACAGCTCTCCCCTCTGGTTTGTGTTTCTAAATTGCCTGTTGCAGAGTCAACAAAGAGTATGCTTTGCTTGGCAGAAGTTTCACATTAAAACTATAGAAACTATGTTAATCTAGTGTGTATTGACATTAGAAGGGCTGAGAAATGAAAAAGATGCATTTTTCCATCCTTTTAATAATTTTAAAATCTGGTTTCTAAAAAGCAATGGACTTAATCTGTTTTTTTACATGAAACATAGTCCCTTCTATTTTGCTGGTAAATGTGTTAAAGATAAGAGGCTCAGTGTTTTCAGATAAAAATTATATAACTCTCATGATCTTTGACACTCATTTCCCACTTCTACTAACTGGAGTGCGGCCAGAATTTAGCTCTCAAGTTTCAATTCCATTTATAAGCAAATAATTCCTCTTCTTTCTCATTTTCTAGCTTTGAGAACAACTGTTATTCCTCTTTAATATTTATCCTAACAGATGCCAGCAGAGTAACCAACTGTGCACCTATACTCGCTGCTTCAGGGCAATAGTAACTAGTGAGTTTATTGTTACTAGTGAGTTTTAGTTTCAGTCATGAAAACTCTGTCTTCATTAATTCTTATTCTATTTTCAGCATACCTCACCCAGTTTGAACCGGGAAAACTAATAACCACACAGTGTGTCTGACAGGGAAATAGTATAATGTGTCTATCACAAGTATAGATGCTATTGAGCTGTGTATTTGCACACTGGTTTTACAGATGAGGGAATTTGATCTGTCCTACATACAGAGAATGACCAGCAATGTCACATACTTCTCTCACTTCTATTTTGGCTGTTTAAGAGCAGGTTAAAACCCAGCTAAATATCAAAGTACTACACCTCTGTTGCCCCACTTGGCTAGCTGAAAGGAGTAGACAGACTGACTCATAGATGACCTGATTTCTTTCTTCTTATTTGGCAGCATGTAGCTTGTGTTAGTTCCACTTCTGATCAGGGCCTATCAGAGAAGAGCAAGTTGGAATGAGATACAGCTTCACCAGCTCCTTTGGTATTTTAGCCCTTCTTCATCCAATACAGTAAAAAAGCTTAGAGTTTACAAACTGTCATCCACAGCAGAAGGATCCCTTCCAACAACCTACTTAGCATTTCTGTGATGAGGCCATGAGAGAGACTGAGCAGCATTGCACAAAATTCTCATGATACTTAGAGGAAAGCTCTCACTGTTGTATCATGCACAAATGATACTATCACTTTGCTGTGCTGGTATTATTTCAGAAACTGAACACAGACTAAAGCAGAGCTGAAAAAAAATAAATAAAAGGAAAAGTACTGCTGGAGCATCAATGGTGTAGAGAATTGTACATTAAAATAATAGCCTACTCAGACAGTATTTCTTTCTAGACCATTTAAGGATCTCTGCTCCAGCACTTTACAATTGTTTCCGCCTGCTCGCACAGCCACAGCTGAAATAATGACATTTCTTTACTCATTCCTGAAGGAAATGATGTCTATATATATAGCATTTAGCTACAGTGACTTGCATGTTTTAACTGTGATTCTGTGCTGATTCTTTTCTCGTTTTATTCCTTTGAAAAAAAACCAAACCAAAAACCAAGAGGGAGGTTATACTTTTAGTCATTCATAGTTAAGCCAATGACAATGTGATGTACACAAGCAGACCTTGCAAGTGCTTTCTCCTTTCCCTGACTCTGTATGATATTTGGGCAGCTCTGCTGTAAGTAATTGCCCTCAAAATACTTCTCAAATTGATGTGACAGACTTCACCTTGGGGTCAGCCATGGCAGTGGCTTGTCACAGGATCCATTTATGTCAAGTGTAGAGCTGGAATGTTCAGAAATGGGATTTCGGCCTGGAACTGTACCCTACATGAGCACACTAAATGTGAGGCTGATGGGGTTATATTAACCTTCCCACCCAAACTACCAAAACAGGGAAGACTACATCTCTGGCTGGAGGTCAGACTACCCTTGGGAGGTGGTAATTTATCACTGTAATAACTGTTACACAAGAACTTAAGTAAAATATTCAGTGGAAAGGATGGGAGAATAAGAAACATGTTGAAGAGAAAATCCATGCTTGGTTTCCCTCCTATGAATAAATAAATTTCCCTATCATAGAGGCATATATCTTGCTAAATTTCATATTTAGTCAGGTAATTACAGTGGTCTACCTGGAAATAATTCACAGCTCTAAATATGCTTGTCTTAATAGCCTCTCTGTGAGAAAAGAAAGTGTTACTATTCCACAATTGCCAGAAAGAACCAGACCATAAAGAAAATATGACTTGCTCAAGATCACACTTGGTGTTTTTTATTCATGGCACTTGAAGACATTGCCTGTGATACAATTCCTTGCTGAGACAAGAAGGCAATGGTAGCAAGATTATTATGTAAAAAAATCTGTTGCTTTAAAATTAAATTTCTGGGGATGTTTTGTTTTGTTTTGTTTTTTGAGGGTATGTTGTTGTTTTTGTTTTTATTTATTTTTTGGGGGGTTTCCTTGTTATTGTTTTGGTTTTGTTGTTTTTTTAAATTTTTTATTTACTTATGTGAGACCTCATGCAGTAGGAAACTTCAAAGACTTGCATTTTCTGGTTGAAAGTATACAACTAGATAACCATTTATTTGTTATAAATAGCTATAAGATATCTGACTATTTCTCTCAAAATTATTGCTGTAAGTCTATTTATATGCTATTTATATTTATACTCCTTTGCAGATGATGGCAAAGGAGAACTTTTTTTTGGTTATCCTAAGGTAACCCAAGATAGATGCAAAGCCCCAAAAAGATTAAAAAAAAAAGCATATTCTACTTGCAGACTGTGTACTAATTTTAAAAATTTAGAAAAGGGGTAATAGAAAGTGTTTTCAGGATTCCTGAATTCCTCTAAATAACAGTGTATATTCACAGACCTTGTCTCCAAATATGGTCTCATGGATTTATTGCTGTGTGATTTATTCCTTTACAACACATCAAAACATTTAAATGTTTCCAGGACATATTGTTGGATATGTATCTCTGAGTATCTGTATTGAAAAGTTGCAGCTGCAAAGATCACTCTGGCCTTTTTCACTGAATTGGAGTAAAAGGAAAAATTAACTATGTTGATTACATGGGATTTATTGAAGTGTCAAAGGGCCACTTCAAATCCTGTGCTCTCCTTTTCATGCATGCTTTAAAATACAGATATATCTCCTTGGTGCTTTTAGAGCTGCAAGATGAAGCTGGCTTATTTCCTTTTTTGTATGACTGGAAAGAGAAATAAATTTTTGCTTATTCTATCAGAAATCCAGAAAAATCTCAGTGTTGTCAAACTCAATGAAAAGTAAGAGCCAATTTCTTGCCTCTGGTAAGAACAAAGAACTTCTGCTTCCAAATACTGACTAATACGGACAACACCAAGCACGTGAGTTAAGTGTCCTGATGGAACTAACCAAAAATTCACTTCCTGCATTTGAGCCTTCATCATTTTGGTTAAAAACCAACACTCCCCACTGAAAGAGTGACTAATGTAAAATGTAGGTGAGAGCTTTCAGCTTTAGAGGGCTAGCATAAAGTGGAATGTAAAAATGTTCTCCGTATTGCTTGTGTTTTCTGACTTCTGTCTCCTTGTCATTTTAGTTCATTGGCTTTCCATGGTTCTCAGAGCATTTTAGCCATATTGGTCTTCCTGACATACAGATGCAAGAAAACATAGCTATACTTTGAATGCATTTTCCTACCTTAGTGGCAAATGGGCTCTGTTGGAAGAAATGTGAGTATTAGTTTACATCAATTAGGCATGATTTTTGAAGCCATGAAATGTAGCGAGCTTTCATTAATTTGAAAGAGCCAGAAGCTGCCAATTACTCATTTCTACAGGACTCCTACTTCAGACAAGATGTGAAGGTTAATCCATTATGAAACTTTTTTCCTCCTTACTTTTCTAAACAGTATCTAAAGTTTGAAATGATCATCAGTAACTCTTCTTTGTGTGGGTAGTAGAGGAGGAGAATTTTTTTATGTCAATATGTACTCCTACATATGGTGCTATTAGGAAGGTTAAATACGTAGTGACTTTCTAGGTACAAGTTTAATTTAAGGGAAAGAGTTTTTCAAAGTCACAAACCAAGAAGTAACTTGTTTCTCACCTTCTCAGAAAAGATCATTTGCTTTCAAAAGAAGCCCATCTTTTAACTGTGTATAAGGCTTTTACATTTGCTGTATTAAGGGAAAAAAATTGCCTCACAATTGCTTTGTTCATCAGTTTGTCTTGAGGGTGCCAGGCGCCATGCAAGAAGTCAAATTTACAATGAGAGCTACTGTTCATTTCCCAACAATCATGGCTGGTCCCACTGTATGTGCTGAATTGCCATAACAATCCAATTACACTCCAATTCTCCTCTTCTGCTGTTTGGTTCCCTTGTGGGACAGTCATCCCAATGAACTGTCTATGTATGAAAAAAAAAAACAACCAACTATCCTTGAAGGAGAAAGCAGCAAGGTTTTTCTTGCTCTTTTCCATGGGCAGCATTCTCTTGGCATGTGTTCAGAAATGACTGTTGCTTGCAGATGATACATGCTTTCATTATGCATTCAGCAAAAATATTACCATCATACGTGTCAAAATCTTGAACACATACAGATGGTCACAGTGATACAAACTAATTGATGATGAAGTTAAAAATAAGTTTTTTGATTTTTCCATTTCTCATTGTCCTTAGCAGAATTCATTTCAAATACATAAAAACTTAATGTTAACCTGGTATTTGCCCATTTTCTGAACACATCACAAAGACCATTAAGTGGATGTTACACTTCAGCATTTAAAAAAAATATATTCCCAAACTTCTACTGGAATTGATGGTGACAGTAAAGTTCTGTTCTGTCCTAAATGTGCCTCATTTATCTCATAAAATAATTATGAATTTTAACAGTATTTGGCTTGAATATAGAGTTTTTTCTGTGTGATTGTTTAGTAGACATTTATAGCTTCACCAACTGCAGTCACTCTCTTGCTCAAACTAGGTACCTGAAATTCTTTCATACTTCAGCTGCAACTTCATGAGCCAAAATATACATACCTTATATCTAGATTCAAACATAAAGTGAGAATGTTTATACAGGTTAGTTTATAAAATTATCCTATTAGTTTAACATTTATGTAAAATTTGCAGTAGGAATTTCAGAGGAATTATTTTTTGCTTTTCCCAAAGCAGGATCCCACTTAGCTTCAATACAAACGTAAATCACAAGTCACACTCTCATTTTGTGGAACTTTCATACAAAAGTGTTAAAAAATGCAGATTATTTGCATTTTCAGTTTCACATGGCAATGCAATCTGTTACCTAATCTCCACATTTGGGAATAAATAGAAGATAAGCAAGCACAAATGAATAGATGGTTTAAAGGGCATTTTGTAGTAGAATAAAATTCTTCTCTATCTCATTACAATTAAATTTCATTGTAAGTTCACGTGTTTAGAACCTTCCTATGGAGAGAGCGTGAGTGAGGCCAGGACACTTTCCATGGTCCTCAGTTCTACAACATGGTTTCACAACCAAGGAAAACTTTCTGCACCAAATGAATGCCTCAGCCCTTTGGACTAAATACCTTTAGTTCTGCTCTTACTGAGATCAAGCACATGTTTGAAACTGTGGTGTGAAACATAAGCAAGCCCTAAGAAGAATAGTAGCCACATCATACGAAACTGATAGTGTTTGAAATGACACAAAACAAATGCATCCATGTTTGCATCATTGGCTGACTGGCTTCATACAAACTAAGTATTCAGGAGGAAGCCATTTGACCTTATTCTTGTTTCTAATGCTAAAAGTAGTTGCATTCCAATCACTAAGAGGAAAACTCTAGTATCACTGGGAATTTGAGTAGACTGATGTTTTGAGAATATTTCCTGTTTCTTTGGATTTAATTTTCACTCAAGCCTGGTTAGTGTGTTCCATGTTGATGTTACTTAATTCTAAATGAGCTGACCATTCTTTGTCCAGCAATGGCTTTTCATTATGAACATCTGACCTGATTAGTTCCAGTGTTACATATTTTTTCATATTTTCTGTGGCCTATATTACTGTATTACTAAGTTACCTACATGAATAATTACCCTGTTTTACTCCCATTATCTTTGTCATGTTTGGGTGGAAAATCTCAAGTAGAGTGGCAGAAGCAGCCTGATCTGCAGAAATTACAGCACAGTACTCAACTATACTAGCAGAATAAAGCATAATAAAGACCAACCTGCCAAAATCTGTAACTCCTATTCTTGCATCTAGGAGGTCTGTTCTGGCTGCTCATTTCAGAAAGACAAACTGCCTTTCCTTTTTTCCTTTGCAGACATGTCTAGCCAGATGGAGACTTACTGTGCCCTTCAGGCTGCTCTCTATTTGTCTCAATGGTTTCTGTTAAGATTGTCTTGTTTTTTAATGAGTTTTAAAAGCTTGACACATTAGAGTTTTTAATTTAATTTTGATTTTTTTTAAAAAAATTACATAAATAAAGTTCATCTGTGGTAGTTGCATGAAAGAAACAACAGATCGAAAGACTAGTTCAAAAATAAATTTTCTTCAAGAAAAACCTTTGATGATTATTCTACATTGAAAAATCAAATTTTGCAGGATACAGGGGAGTCAGTGTTTGCAGCATATCAAGACAATGGAGAATCTGGAAATATTTTTTTCTTTAATAATTAAAGGGAACTAATGCTCACAAAAATGCTTGCAAAATATTCAGGTCAACTTCTTTTGCAAAGATACATAACACGACCTGACAAAAAAGTATGAGCAGGTGGAGACTCAGTCCTGGAGTTTATTGTACAAACACACTCTGTCAGGTGTATTCAGCTGACTTTCAAGCAGTGAGTACAATTATATGTGTTGATGAGGATTTGAACCTAGAAAACCTCATTTAAAAGCACAGATGGCTAGTTGTGGTTGCTGTCTGTATCCAGTGTGCTATCCTGAACCAACTCTTATTGACAAGAGAAGCCTGACGCACCTGAAAGAGTGTTTGCTGTTGCCAGGAGAAGTTTTCCAACTCTCGATAAAATTATGCTTAGATGAAACTTATGATAACATGATGATTTTCATCAGAGCTGACACAGTGATTTATAACCATAGTATCCCCTTGTTTACACAGGAGATGCTTCTTTTAAAAAATACAGCACAAAATGTGCAATTTAATGATGAACTTTTTATTTTCATTCAGTGGGTATTAACATAACTTTTTGTAATAACCAAAGCAGGACAATACAAACTATCTTCTAGAGAAGGAAGAATGACTGTGTTTTTTCCCTCACTGATCCCTCAATTTAACAAATTCCCTTATTTTAACAAGAGAAACTGAGAGTTGCCTCTGGTATAAGATTCTGTCCCAGCTGTGACATGAGGAAAGAGCACTTAAGTGGTAGGATGCTCTATGACCTGTGTGAATATGATGCTATTTTTTTTAAGTTTACCAGGATCTGTGATTTTGAGGAAACATACACTGTGCCTAGAATCACTAGATCAAAGCTTTGTCCCACTCCTTGGAGAACTCAGAAGCAAGACAACAAAGTCTTTTTCCCCTCCCTTTGCTCCTGTTCATGCTCTCTAGAAGAAAGGTGTTGATCCAACTGATCAGTTTGCAAATAAAGAGCTGCACATTACCAAAACCATCAAAGGGGATTTCCAGCACGAATTTGCAATTTCAACAGCTCTTCATTTTGGGAAATGAGTTTTTTGCTGAGCTGAACCAAAGCATATTAAAAATTATAATTTTTTAGTATGTGTTTAAGAGGGTTTATTCCACGGCTTACTGGGAGAATTTTGACAGAAAAGATGTAATTCAGCGACTCCCAGTATGCCTTTTCTCCTCATCAAGGCACAACTATTTTCATAGGATTTTTATCTTCCCAAGGCCTGTGAACTATAAAGATAACAATCTCACTGCAAATTTGAAAGAGCATGAAATGTATACAAAATAGAAGCTCAGAATGAAAAAGACTGCCTGGAATAAACACTTGATAGCATAGTAAAGCAAAATCATTGGAGATTTCTGGAATAATCATCCCCAGTACATTGTCCTACCTTAATACATTGAAATTAATCTATTATTTTAGATTAAAAATATATGCCTGTGTGCCAATGTGAATTGTTTGTGTATGTGAAAGTGTATTTGAACACATAACTTCCCACTTAAAAAAAATACTTAGGGAATTTTACATTGAGCTTGGTTTACAAAGCTGAATTGTACCAGTTTTGCTTTTGATGTAATTTTCAGAAATTAAATTAGAGAGTATTAAACAGAAGGAAGAAAATTTAAAACTTTTGTTATAGAGAAACAATAAAATAAAAAAAAACATTTAAAAGCCAAATCATTTAAACTACATTCACATAACAACCACTATTGACAAATAGAACACACACAAAAGAATAAAAATAGATGTAATCACTGCAAAATAATTTAAATGGAAATATTTACTAAGGGCATTGGAAGGTCAACAGTCAAATTGTGCAATATGAGATTTATATAAGTCTCCTGGTACAAGGACAATTCTTGCTTTAGTAGGCTGTTTGCCTTGATGAATTCCCTATTTAGTGCTATTCTGCTACTATCTCTTAATTTAGTTATCTTAGATTTAAAATCTGATTCCAGCACAAATATACAGAAATAGTATGATTCATAAAACATGGTCTCCCAATTAACGAGGAGAGATGCATTCCTGAGCTAATTCTTCTGGGCAGAAGCAAATTTTTAAAATAAAAATCTATTCATAAATAAAAATAATTAAGAGGCCTGCAAGCATATTTCTGTAATCTCCTCACCACGTATATCCTGATCTGGAAAGCAGATGACTAAGACTGTATGTAAAGTAGAAGATTTAACCTCTTAGCACTTTCAAACCAGCAGTGGGATAAGAGAGAGGTTCTGAAGCAAAAGTTAAATCATGCAAACCAGGATGTTCAAAATTCACAGTCTCTGAAATCTTCCTGCCATGCTGAGGACCAAATTTAGGCAGAAAAAAAAAGCTGCAATACATGGCCGAAAAATGAAATAGGGTCTGATTTACTGGGAACAAGGGGAAAAAGAAAACACCACCAAAAAAAAATAATAATAAAAAAAAATAATAAAACCAAGCAGAAAACCAAACCAAACTCAACCAAAAAAGCCTACTAAACAAAACAAACAACAAAGAAAACAAAATCCAAGACAAAATAACTTAGAAATAAAGGGAATCTATACATGAAGGGAATAAAGACTGCATATAAACCAAAATGGAAACCAGCTGCTAATGCTATATGAAAATGCTACAGGAGACATTTTCAGGGGGAAAAAATAAAGAAGAATGGAAGAAAAACATCAAACATGAAAGAAACTACCACTTGAGATGATGGATCCTCTAGGAATTAAATCAAAATCATTCTAAATTTTAGTAAACCAAGTGCTCCAAAGCATGGCATTTTTGCAGGTGATGTAGAGTGTATTTGAAGACAGTGTATCAGAAGCTCTCATCATATGTACACCTCCTGCCCTAAAAGAATAAAATCAGGGTAGCTAAACTGAATCATAGAGTATTAGTCATAAAATGGCCTAGGTTTGGAATGGACCTTAAAGATCATCTAGGTCAGCCTCCCTGTAGTAGTCAGGAACATGTTCCAGTAGATCAGGTGGAAGAGTCCAGTAGACTCAAAGACTCCTCCAGCCTGGCCTCAGTTGAATGGACAGGGAAGTTCTTAAGAACAAAAAGCCTAACTTCTATAATAAAGCTGAGGTTCTGTCAGCTGAAGGTCTCAGACAAGGCCACAAGTGCTGGCAGGTTAAATGCAAGTGTCTGCCAAACTAGGCATTGAGAAAAAAAAAACAAACTTGCAAAGACATAAAAAGTAATAATAAATTCTTTTTCCAACATATCAGGAACAGAAAGATTTCCAGAGAAGCGTGAGAGCCAGTAGATAAGCAAGGCGTAAAAGCATTTGCCATGTACAAACTTAGGGAAGTTTCCATGCTGAAACTCTTCTTTTTAGAGGAGGTGTTAAAGAATCTGTCACAAACTGAAGTGTTAGTGGAACAGATTATAGAACAAATTGACAGAATACTCAAACCACCAGAACTGGGTGGCACCTGCCCAAGTTCTAATGGAATGCAAATGTGAAATGGCTGAACTATAGAAATTCACAGCCAGACTACATAAATTCTCACTTAAAGCCCCCTAGGTATAAGGTGGCAATGGGAAGGGCAAGAAGACTTTTTAAAAAGAGGTCCAGAGAACAATACAAAAGTACAGGGAAAGATCTAAGTTTTACAACAGTTTCAGCATGATGAGTAATTAACTAGAACAGCACTACCCTGCCTGGAAAAGAGGCAACTGCCATGACACTGTGCAGAAAGTATTGAAAGTATTGCAAGTCAGTCATATTTTTTCGTAATGCTTGAATGAGCAAATATAAAATTAAACTATTTTTTAACATAAAGCTGGGCTTGCTTTTATATTTTTTTTTTGTTTTGGTCCAGATTTGACTTTTGTCCAGTTGGGAAGATTTTTGTTCCCTAATTGGAAAAAGTCTCATGTAAGAACAAAGAAAAAGACTGGGGGCTAGGAGAAAAATGTTTACAGAAAAATATTTAATTCATGTGGTTTAAATAAAGAGATCAGTGAAGGAGGATGTAAGTTTTCAAGTGCCTAAAAAGCTACTACATAGAGCTAAGGGACTGTTCTCCATGTCCTCTAAGGACAAAAAGAAATAGGTTTCTGTCTGAAAATTAATTAATAGCAGGAATACATTTCTAATGGTAGTGAAGCACTAGAAGAGACTCCCTCGAGACTCAGTAGAGACTCTTAGAAGGCTTTCACTGAACTTACAGGAGTATTGGGAGATTATACACCCAATAGGAGCATGGTCAGCATTGCTTATTGAGGGATATTCTAATCTTTCATCTGTTCTGTTGCTATTTTCCTCTCCTCAAAGTAAGGGGAGAAACATTATTTTTCCTTTTACTTTGGCTTCTTCTGACTATTCTTTCATGCATTTATTTAAATTTTTAACCCATCTGCCAACTTTTCATGGTTATCATTGTAACCCATTATTTCCCAGATCTGAAGAAGTACGTGTGAGGTGTGGACATTCTGTAAGATAGCAGCTGTCCATGACTGACAGATGTATAAACCCTGGAAAAAAGGGATCCTCCAAACCTATTCAAATAGTAGGAAAGTATAGTAGGGTAGTCAGATGAATGTTTGGACTGGCTAACTGTTGAATTACTTACACAATGACTTCAACATACTTTGATAATATAGTCCAAGTATTTCCATGCAAAGATCCTCAGCCCAAAGTAAATGCAGTATGTCAATTACATGGCACTAAATCAATTATATTCTATCTGTTTTCTTATCCCAGGACTTCCATTTCTCCATCGGTCCATATCAGGTAGGGACATGTGGTGCTCTAAAGCAATGAGCACATGCTAAATACACCAGTTTTAAAAGGCAGTTAACAACGTAAGAAGAACATTTTGATCAAAGCATTTAAAATTTTGGCCTGAAACTTTTTTTTTTTTTTAATGCCAAAAAATGTTTCTTAATTTAGTCCCTTAAAAGACTTAGATTTGCTCTCCAATATCCTGGATTTGACAGACAGTGGAAGACACCCATAGGATATGTGGGTGCTGGCAGTGAAGCCAGACCAGACACTTCCAATATAGGTGTCTAAATATGGATTAAACTGCCTCTCTTGAGGCACCCAAATTTGAAAATGATTGGCTGCAATCCCCACTGAAGCAGCTCACACCGTTCTCTACATGGACTGTGTGCCAAAGTTCTAGTAGCAATTGTTTTAACTGGAAAGAGTTCAGTGTTCAGTTCCCATTTTTCTGAGAGAAAACTGGCCAGTCCCAATTATGGAAACAAATCTTCAGCATAGAACTTTAAAAAAACACAGAAATTCTCCTGGGGAAGTTACTAGCAGGGCAAAACTCTCTTTTCCAGAAGAGCTGACAGTTGTTTACATTTTAATGTGGAGGAATCCAGCAAGTCTGCAAGTTTATTTTTAGTAGCTGTAAACTGAGTTATTTAACTCCTTTTTTTCTGTGACTGGAGCTGAGACAAAAATGATTAACACAATGGCCAACTGGTGCCTGAGCTTGTGCTAGAGTTCAGATGATGATGAATACTGTGTTAGTAAGAAGGCAGTGGGATTCTTTCACATTATATTTCTTGTGATGCCTCATCTAAATATTTGCAATCTGACAGCCTCTGTGCTTAGAATAGCTCTGGTTGCCACATAAAATGCTGGATTGCTATCTCTGAGCAGGATGAATCTGCTTCCTTCCTTGTGGAGCAAATCTGGCAAAGAATATTTTGTTAGCAGTGTCCTGGCTTCATCACAGGAGCACAAGTCCTGCCAGATCCAGCGATGAAAGCTGTGGCAGCTGCTCTCTCAGGGCTGTGAGTGAGCTAGCAAAAGCCAAAAGTAATCCAAGCTTCCCTGCAATAGGATTATGAGAGACCTCCTCCACTCAGTGTCCCCAGTGGTGCAAATTGTGGCTGGTACTCCCCAGCACAGTCCTAGGAAAAGCACCCCAGGCTGCTCAAGCTGATCCCTGCTCACAGGAAAGCCAGCAGTTCAACACTGCTACTGCTAGTCCTGTGTGCCTGTGAGGGAAAGGACTTTGCTGCATTAAATTAATTCCTTTCTAAGTGTGAAGCTCTCCTGTAAGACAGCAAACTTGCAAAGCTGGTGTAGAACTGGAATTCTGGTGAAAAATCAGAATTGCCTCAACTATAAATCAATCCAGTCACAGGAGCTCAGTTGGGAGATCATGTTTTCTAAAAGAAAAAAGCTGCTTTTTCCTCCAAATCCACCATTAGGGATTTCATCCAGGGAGCAGTCAGAACAGTGAGTGTCAAAATCGTTTCACTAAGGATCCATATTAGGAAAACACATTAATGTAGGCATAAAGGAAGAAACATTGCTAAGTGATGCACATTGAGGAAGATAAACCATCAGGTTTCACTATACCATCATGTGTATATGGTCAAAAAAATAGCTCTAACCAAAAGAAGATGAGAGGCAGTCACATAACTTAAAATGGATGGCTAGTAGCTGCATGGTTTGGCTTCTGTTCTTAACTAAGATGCAGACTTCTGCCCTTTTTTCTGGCACATTATTCAACTTCAGAGTATGTTTCCGCATATACCTCCCAAGTCATGCAATTTAATTAGCTAGCCTCCAAGGGGGCTGGAAAAATATTTATGAAATACTTGCAGATGCTTTTGATCTGGGAGGCACAGCAGAAGGGCAAAGCAGTATTTACATGGGGTTTGACAAGAATTGCAAGCAATCTTTGTGTTTGGTTTTAAAGGGAAAGTTGAATTACATTGCAAAGCATTGAAATATTCTGGCAGAAAGCACAGAAAAATATCTAGCATATTTGGTAAGCAAATCCTTTATTGACACAGGTCTTACAGGTCTTTCATATTTCTCACTGTTATGACCAAATCTATTCAAAATTTGTCAGAAAGAAATGTATCTGAAATCATACTTATGTTTGGATAAAACCTCTAATATGTCACTGGTTCTGTACACATAATTACATACAGGTTCTGCAGGGAATTTTATGTTGCATACCTTACACAGCCTATTAAAGGCAAGGAGGACAATTTGGATAGATCAGTCATTTACTTATCTTGCTAACACAAAGTCTTTATTGGTGAGACCCATATCAATCAAGCAATTCCTGAATTACTGCTCTGTGAGAGAAGTTAATATTAACAGGCTAATGTTATCTGTGTATTTCTTTGTTCTTTTCACATGCATTCTGAATAAAAAAAGAATAGGCAAACTGTTGTTAAGGATCAAATATTAATCCACTGTGTCATGTGAAATTTGGACAAGGAAATATACAGTAATTTCTGAGGTTTTCTTTGTCTCTGAAATTAATAGTGAGAAAGACAGGTGAAGAAACCCAAGTTAAGATTTTTCCTATAAGTTCAGGGTTTTTGTTTTCTCTTAGGAAAAGAAACACCACCAGTTGTTGGAATTGCCAATAGTTATGAACTGAAGAGTTTAACACAGTCTGACAGATACAGGCAACTCCACTCAAAAAACTCTTGTCTTTGCACTGTCATTTTAGTCCTGGAGTCATGTCTGTTGCCCCTTATAAGTGGGTTCCTACAGATCTTCAGTTGGCACTGACCTTCCCACAGCTTAAGGAAGGGAGTTGATGGATAGGTACTCTGAAATTAGAAAAAAAATGTGTTTGTTAATATTAAATTATTTGCCCAAAATAACAGTCAATCCAAGAGGAACCTGATGTTCACATGTTCACACATGTTTAGATCATGCACATCCAAACCCAAACTCTTCCATATAGTCTGAAAGGAGGGAAGACTTGTCTCTGAAGTTTGAAAAGCTCTGGTCTTATTTAGTGAAAAGCCTTCACATTACAAAGTCTCAGTATTGAAATTTTAGACTGAGAAAGGGAAAGGGGTTGTGTTTTTCGGTTGCACAGGACAGAAGTTTTAGCTGGAAGGAAAGGCTGCTATAAGCACCACCAAGTTTAAATTATAGCAAGTGTAAATCTGTACCTGTTTTAATACTTCATCCCCAAACAGAGGAACTTCAAAACAAGTGTGTTGTAGAATGGATTTAATAATCACTTCCAGTCAAAGGATTTTGGACTGCTCCCTGTGAAGAGCAGTTCAAAAGGATTTACTGTGTAATACCCATTTAGACCTATCACAGACCTGACCACACAGGACATCACAGTTGGAAAGAAAGCTTCTTTGTAGCTTTTAGAAAACTTTCTGATTTAAATATTTCCTATTTTTTTACTGAAGATTAACTAAATTCAGTATTCAGGTAAGTGTTTATACATCAAATGCAGATAAATAGTATTCCCAAATGACTGAGGTAACTTTTCTTTAGAAAAGGACAAGAAGGACAGTTTTTTTGTGGGAGCTGTGCATAGTAAAATTACTCCTTTAAATTGACAGGAGTTCTATGGTCTCCCTAACATGCTAATAATGGGTGACAAATAGTAAGAATGAGAAACAAATTACTAGAATATGGAGAAACTTTCTCATTGGACAAGCAATCTTATTATCTCAGAAAATACTGCAAATACACAAGATAAGAGCTGTCAAACTAATTCTAACCTTTTTTATACAAGAGCACCATCCTCTGCATTCGTAACTGTTTAATGTCTAATTATTGTCTTTTATAACTCATGGACTTTTAAGATGAAATCACTTGAGCCACAAAAAGGTACTGAGATTAACCCTCTGCTACTTAGTGCACAGCTTGTTCCTCATTAAAATAGAGTAACAGTCAGAATATGGTAGTTAGAATGTATTTAAGCATACATTCAGTTTGTGGAAGAGGGAAAAGTAAGCAATTGTAGAAAATTTGCTAGGAGATACAATAAATTTGACATTCATCTGTTCCAAAGCCTAAATACCCACAGCAGGGAAGCAATAGTTGAAATGAGTAAGGAGGATTATTATTGCATGTTTTTAACTGGCTGGTTAGAGAAGAGCATAAGAAAAAAATTGAATATGAAAGAGGGCATGATTTAGATGGTAAGCTCACAAGTGGGTCACTCAGCAGACTCAGGTAATGCACTGGGAAAAAAATAGATGGAATCTTAATGTGAAGAGCTGTAAAATGTATAGAAGTGGTTTTCTGCCAGAAAGAATTTTTATTCCTTTTAACCTCTGTTAGCTGGTCTAAAGATTTTACTTCTATCCCTAAATCTTGCCAATTCCTCCCCCTTTACTGCTTCTATATATCAAAGCCACTCCACTCCCACACCAGGTCAGGGAAGGCACTGTGTGCAGCAAGACTTCCACATTGCTGGGCAGTACAGACAACTGCAAAAATCCTACTTAGTCTTGTTTTGTAGTCTTTTTTTTGTTTTGCATGAAGCTACTGATTAAAGACCATAAATGTTGTATTTGTGAAATTAGTATTTCAGCTGTACCTACAGAGATACACAGCTTTTGGCATAGATATTGTTAGTAGAATAAAAGGCAGTAAATGGCTACTCTTATAAGAATTGAAACCAGTGATATTTTTATTAGGCAAGTAATTTTTTATTTTTAAATACAGTAGTTTTTTTCAAGACCCTATAGCAAGTAATGGTATCACATGCCAGCACATATACCAAGCAGTTTCATTTTTGTTTAAGTACATGAACAAGGTTTTTCTGAAAAAGAACAAACACCATTCACTCTTTGCTGTGTCTCTTAGTGACACAGGAAAAGCAAAATTACTTGTTTGCTATTCCAATCCCTCTGCTTCACTAAAAGGGCAGGAGGCTTCTTTCAGACATCAAAATGCAGGTATGGTGTTACCTCTCTGAGGGAAGGTGAACAAACTATCCCAGAATGTCTTACGTGGATATTTTAGAAAGGCAGAGATCACAAGAGAGATGAGAGTGGAAAGCATAATTACTGCACACAAATGCTCCTGCTCTCTTTTGTGTCGTGAGTTGTGCCGTGCCCTTCAGCACATACCATGCACTGCCAGCAGCTGTGTGCAACAATGGGGCCACACATTCTAAGTAAGGTCTTGGTGTTAGGATGGGTATTCATTTCTTCCATTTTTCTGCCCATCATGAACATATACCATCTCTATTCTGATTAACAAGGGGGTTTACACAGCCTTGAGGGAGAGTCATGATATAAGAATAAGCACAGCATTAACTGGTAGCTACAGATAGGGAATGGAGTAGGAGCACTGATTTAGGGGATTATGTGGAGAGTAAATCAAAGCATTATCGAGACCCAGGGGATGAATTAAACCCTGGAATATATACTTTGAAATGTATCTCCAGAAATCTATGTCTCACTGAAATAAAAATAATAAAGAACAGATTCTTTGTACATAGAGCCCAGTTTAACTCCTATCTAGCTCCATATTCTAAAATCCACTCTATCAGGTTTATAAGCATATATATATATATATATATATATATATATATATATATATATATATATATATAGTGTTATATCAAAGATTTGAAGAGGTTAAACTAAAGGCTGGAAATGGAAATTGCCGGAGCATAAATCACTGATGATACTGCTAATCTTTCAAAAGGCTTAGCAGGAAAAAATCTTTCTCTTATGTTCTCTTATATTCCCATACCAATAGAGGCTTTGTCTGAGTACTAGCCCAGAAAACCTTCATAGGCAGAGATTAAATTAATTGTTAATATTGGAAAACTATTTTCCGTCTGCTGAAAGGTTTTAAACCATAGTTCAGTGACTCCATTTCATTACCTATGCCCTGAGGGTTGTCTCCTTTAGTAGGTGGGGAGGTGTCAAAATGAAAAGATCATTGATTAAGTATCAAATGTGTTTGCTCATGACTGTTCCCCCACAAAGAGATGCCCTGAAGCAATATAATGCTTGAGCTTGAAGCACATCAGTTTTACCCTCTGTATCATTAAAGCTAAACAGCCCAGCTGGGTCATCACACTGGGGCAATTTTACTGCCCTCAGTATCAAGGCTACTACCCAGGATCTCTTGGCCATTCTCCATTATCAGAGGAGATATACAAGCCCTTCCATCTGACAACAGATCCTGGACTTCAGCCCCAAAATTGTTAACAAGACATGGCAAACTCTTGTACTGTATAAAAATCTTGGAATCAATGGATAAATTAGGGAACATTGCTTTGAAAATTAAAAATAAATCATGCATCTAGTCACAAATTTCTCCACAGTTTATTGAAAGTAATGACTGGCTACTGAAACACTGGGATAAGGATCAGTGCCTTTCCCAAATTAATTGCCAGCCAATAAGTACCAATACATGAACTGATTGCAGTTAATCATGGTCTGCTGCAACAGAGAGCCAAAAACACTGGCAGCTGTTAAAGACATGGCAACATGGCCATTCCATTTATCTGTCAAAAGATCTCTCTTAATGATTCTCATTTTCTTGAAGTACTTCTGGTATCAACTTTGAATATCTGCTAGAAGTAGAAAATAAACAGATCTGCTCTCTACCAACCCTATTACCTGCATGCAGAAGAATAAATCTGAGATTATTAAGGTTCCTTCTAGTCTTAAAATTGATTTTGCAATAACCTATCTGCGTCTGATCTTAAAATTAAGTCTCTTCTTTCTGCAGACAAGTACTTGTGTATACATGAACAATGGAATAGACGAAGTGGAAATTCTGCCAGGGATGCATGGTAATAGTCTTTTTCTGCATCAATTATCTTTGAATGCATGGAAGCCGCACGATAGCAAGTTTTATTCTGGTCCATGTTCTCAAATTCTCAGACAGCAGGCAAAACTCCAGCTTCTGTTCTTTTTAATGGATGTTTGGGAAACCCAGTAGCACATAAACGTGGGAAGGGTGATGAGGGTGATTCTCTCCTCTTTCCACAGAGCATTAATGGAAGTGTTTCCTAAGAACCCATTACTTCTATCTTGCATGTTAAATACAAATAATAATACAAAAATTGGGCTTTTGTTTCTCAACCCTCATTCCTGAACATAGGAAAATCATAACAATATTTTCTAAAACCAGACTGAAAACCTTTGATAAGAAATTTTCTTAATCCTAAAACAGATGATTGCAGTTATTAGATTGTCACTACCTTCATGAGTTTCCCCAGAGGTGCCAGTCAGTTCAGCATCACTGATTTGAAAGGAAACAGACAGCTGTAAATCATCTGCATTGTTTGCCAGATAATTTTAGAATATAGAAGGAGAGAGGAAAATATTAAAAACAAAACGTTTTCTATTACAAGACATCCTTCCCTATACATACCTTGTATTTCCTATCAACTTCAATGCTTATATCATTCTGAACTGGACATTCTTCACAAAAGGCAGATGTTTAACACTACAAAAAAACAAATCAGGTCCCTGCTGAAGTCCTTCAGGTTTCTAGATAGCTTTACAGCAAAACTTAGTAAGAATAGCAAAAAACTTTGTAGTTTTCAATTTGCTCTTTCAAATTTCCCCTGCTCCATATAATTATGGATCTCCTTGGGGGGTTTTCTTTTGGAAGGGAAAAAGTGCAATGGACAGTTGTTTTCTTTCCCAGGAGCGGTTAGAGCACCACTTCCTTTCCTTGAAGTAGCAGGGCTTCTGATTGACAAAAGCCAAGTTTGAGTCCCCCTTTGAATACACAAACATCATTTTTTAATGGCTCAGAATTGAACTATCAAAGTACCAGGTCTCAGCTAGGGTTTGGCCTTAACGACTCTGCCACTCTCTTTGGCTCATGAGGTCTGGGAGCGTGGGACAAGTTCAAGACCTGGAATTGAACCCCTTCTGGGAAAGTGCATTGTGCTTACTGAGGGAGACTCCTGGGACAAACCACTTTAAATAGCACTTTTTTTCTAAGTGCGATAGTTCATGTGAAAATGCATGCAGCACTAGCTCTTACAAATGTTTCACCTCAGAATGTATTCTGTACAAAGAACAGTCTCAAGCAATTGCTGGATTTGCAGGATGTGGACAGGAAGAATAAGGAGGGAGCAAAAGTTCAGCTGTTCTAATACATAGATATAGAAGCTGGGTTTTCATTGTCTCCCAGTGCTCCCTCTCTCCTTCGGGGCTGCATAGGGGAATGCATGGGAGAAAGCAAGGCTGTAGCTTCCCAGAACACCGCAGCTGAAGCTTGCCAGACACATGGTGACCATCAGAAGGTTGCAGTGATTAGTCTAGCTATATAAATAAACATGGCTGAATTCTGCCCCAGCAAAACATTGTTTGCTCTGCGTGACTCTGCTGCACTGAGCATGCTTAGGTCATGTTGCATGAAAAAGGAAGGGGAAGGGATTGGACTGAAAACTCTCCCATATTGCAAAAGCCAGGAGAGAGAATTTTTGACTGGCTTTTACTTGACTATAGGGGGCAGGAATCACAAAAAAATATGTCTCCCATTGGGTTTTATTGCACTTTTTGTGCTATGCTGGCAATTTATGCAGTATTCACCATGGGCATAAGACAGTAAATTTTTAAGGTCAGTTCTCATGAAGATCTGTTAGAGAGACCTTTCTCCTACCTCACCCAGCAGTGAGTAGTACCACTGTGCCACTGAGGAGGGGAGACACTGAGAACAAATACATTTTTTACCTTTTTTTACCCTCGTTTTGTTTTGTTTTTGCTTGAAATTTGCAAGTGAATCTGGCTCAGCTGAAGTGTATTCAGGGTCATCCTAGCCTCTTTCAGGAGAACTGTTTGTCTCAGGGATAGCATCCATAGGAACAAACAAGCATTTGTATCTCTGTACCAGTACATCTCTTCTTACAGCTTGTAGAACACAGGTGAGAGAAGCAGCCTTGTACTTTGTTGGAAAAGTATTCACTGAGGAGTGGATCCTGAACCCTGACTGATGTGTTCTTTACAGCTCTCTTTTTAATAAAAGGACTGTCCTAATGAAGGTTCTGTTTTGCTCTTGTCAGCGACCATGCTCATAGTCAGTGAACACATTGAGTACTGTTCCAAGGATTACTGAGAAGCTATCCAAGGATCCCCATACAAACTCATTTGTCTGCTGAAAGTAGTAAAGCAATAGTAGCAGCATGGGGCTGAGTTTACTGGTGGGGGGGCAGAGTCATGCTGACACAATTCTGCTAATTTCAGGATGCAAGCCAGTATCTCAGAATGTACTAGAGCACTGAAACCTGCTTTGATTCAGGACAAAGAGATTGCCCAAGCAGAACAGGAGCCAATGCTGTTTCTGGAATCTGTTCTAACGGGCTGGGACCAAGCAGAAATGCCTTTGTCTTGCATCAAATCTTATTACAGAGATGCACTTTCTGTGCTGTACAAATGAACCAGCTTGTTCAGAGCTGAGCCAATGCACTTACAGACATTCCATTATAAAACTAATATTCACCCTACATCACTCTTTCAGACTACCTGAAAGTAGTGTGTATGAGGTCATTATTCTGAAGTACTTTACATCAGCAGACCATAGATTTTCTGATTCTGGAGGATGAAGATTTCAAGCATGTGTCTCCTTTCACTTCACTGTCATGTGAGGTAACCTCATCAAAAGGGAATGTGCAGATAAACTTGTATTCCAACATAGGGAACCATAGCAACAATAGCTACAGTAAGAATAGAAATAATTTACTAGTAAAAGATATAAAATATCAGTATTCTGAGTCTATTGCAAGTTGCTGCATGCCAGGTTTGAGACACTTCCACTGTAGCTTATTGCTTTTTATAGCAAAATGCTGGAAATGTCATCGCCATATTTAAAACCTGCCTCCTGAAAGAAGGGTGCACATATCTGCCTCTCTACAAGCATATTTTAAAAGGTGATTTTATTTTCAATGCAATGAGAAAGACTTCACTGCAAAGACCTGGGTTTATGACTATTAAGGATTTCTCCTTGCTAGGGTTATAACCGTACAGGTCTTCATTACAATAAGTTAGTGTTCAGAAAGATGCTTGTAAAGAATAGGATAAAGCCTAGCAGCAAGTTCTGCTAACCAAGAAAGTGCAGTGTGCTGCTCTTCTGCTTCCTGTGCTCATGGCTCCTATGGCTCATTCAATGAGCTCACATAGAAACTACATTATTTATTGCACTTTCTTTTATATACCTGTTGCAGGGTGACACAAAGTAACAGGATAGTTAGTTTATGTTGTCAGTGGGATTTCCTGTCCTGTGCAGCACGGGCCTCCCCTTCCCTGCCTCCCACACATCCACAAAGGTCACACAATGTGCATCTAATACAATTGCAGAATACTGGCCACGGTTGTGGAAATTGAAGGGTATTGAGGTGATGTTCTGATACTGGAATATCCTGAGACTAGCTCTTTCTAGACTGAGAATCCCATTACTGAGAACAGTTGAAACGTATGCTGTTGTATCTGCTAGCTAATCTCAGTGGTCTTAACATCATTTTGTACAGATGATTCATGTGGCACACAGTTTTAGTTTATCTGTGTTATATTATGTGTAATCCTTGATTAGTGTACATGGGGGCCTATTCCAAACCCAATTCATTGTTAACAGTAATTTCTCTGATAATGTTAAATGTTACTTTCTTTAAAAAATTCCCTTTTTCATCTTGCACTATGGCACATATTGTTTTTGTCATCATGCACACACATTGCTACTATTGTGATCAATAAGTAACAAGTCTGTTTCCTGTCCAATAACTAGCCCTTTCAACTTCCCAGATAAATAAAAACAAAGAGATTTTCAGGCTGCTTCATTCCTGGCACCTTTTTCTTGTATTCTTACAGTAAATGAATGGATTGATAGAGGTTGAAACTCTCATACGAACAACTTGTTTGCCTGCTGCTTTGAACCATACCTTCACAAGAGCCATTATACCTTCAATTTTTCCTACTTCTGTCCTCAAGGCTAACACAATCTTTGGGTTTTTTGACTCCACACCCCTTCCAATTCACAGCAGTCACCAGAAGCTAGTGCTACCTTTACCATAATGATTGCCCCACACTCTAATTTATGATTTCTATGCTTTGAGAGGGTAAGCAGTATCTTGTTCTGTCCAAAAGCAAACATAAATACCTTAGAGCCAACAGTTGCAGGACAGCAGCAAAAGTGATTATGCGTTCAGAAATAAAACTTCTGTGTAAATTACTTATTTGAAGATTTAGAACTGTATAAAATAATGAGCTTAAAATTGCCTAGGGAAGTCTGCCTTATCAAATACTACTTAACAGGGATGCTAATGACTCACTTAACTCTGATGTTCAGCTCCTGAAATAAAGGAAACAGAAAAACGTAAGAAGAAGACTACAGCTGTTAATAAAGTTAGCAACTTCACATATAAAATTTAAATCCCCCTGCACTGCTAAAATACCAGTGAACTGAGGTCCTCAGGCGAGATGTAACGATAAGATTTAACAGACTGGAAGCACACAGAATGTTTTATACAATCCTCAAATTAAAAAAAAAAAAAAAAAAAAAAAAGATTGAAAGATTGATAGGTTTTGAAAAGATACACACTGTTCCTGAAGTCTAAACTTTTTCCAGTAATTACCACTGGGATGACTAATTGCAGTACTCTCTGTGCTACACAATATACATAGCAGACATATACACTGCAGAGTTTTGATTTAGGTGTTCTCCATTTGGTAGAAGGAGTTAAACTATTTTTGGAAAGAGACCTATGTGCCTGAAGGCTGTAGGCTGATGAAAGTCTTCAACTGTGCTTTGTAGAATCAAAACATTTTCTGATGCTCCTGTAAATCAAAGTCAAAGCTTTTGAATTTAATACAATATGCACAATTGCTCAAAGGGCAATTACATTATTATTATTAAAATTGTCATCCTTTAGTTATGCACTGCAAATGGTTTATATGCAAAAGGGCAATCCTAGGTTCTTACAATAGATCTGTAACTTTTAGCAGTGGTTGGACATAGCAAGGCTGTTGAGATTTCTGTTGCTATTTTCATCCTCTTAAACCAACATATTTTTTTCAAGGATATTGATAATTGGAAAAATATTCATAGAAGCCTATTCCATTCTCCTGAATTTATTTTGTGCTTACCTAAAACAGAAGGGAGGCCAATTCAAATCAGTAAGTGAAGGATAAGTATTGTGAGGGAGTAATACCCCTGTTTCCCCAATTCTTTTTATTTCTTCCAAATTCGGCTAGCACCCTTGTGTACTACAGTTTCCTGGACTTCTGCCATATTTTTGTCCCAGAAAACAGATTTACAGCTCTTCAGTTCAAAGTTAGCTGAGCTGACCAGTGCCACACAGCAAAAAGAGCAAGCTTGAAACACCCCCTTCAAATCAGGGCCAGTATAAAATTTAGGTTCCCTGTTAGAGCTTGCATAAGTTATTTGCTTTTGGGTAAGAGGAAGGTGCATTGCATTTTACCCATTCTTAAACACAGCATTTAGCACTTCTTATCTGTGAACTGTTTCACTTCCTGGAGCTTTGCTATGATGAAAGCCACCTGTCTGGACCTGGGTGTACCTCCACACATAACTGCATGTTTTACTTCTGGAGTTTAGAGGCCAAAAGTGCCTGGTAGCCTCACTAGGAATATCCACCAAAATTTCCTGTCAAAAGTTTGACAGTTTTGAGTTGAGATAGCATCTCCAGAATGGTTGGTTAGGGAATATGTCATTAAAAGGAAGAGAATGATATTATTCCCTGTACCCCTGCATCGAATTAAAATACCTGACTGCACTGGGTATATGTGGCAAGGTTTTTAGAAGGGGAGCTTCCTTCTGTGGAAGATCAGGGCCTGCCCTGTGCTGGACTCAGCCACTTTCAGATGGCTCTGCAGCAGGGCCACCACAGGACACAGCAGAGCCCTTCAACCAAACTGGGGGTACTTCTGTAAAAGCATGCTTAAGACCAGAAAATACTGAAGGGGGAGGCACCAGAGGAGGGAATAAGGGAGCAGCAAAAGGAGGAATGAACAAAAATAATGATAAACAACAAAGAGACCACAGTTAGAGGGGAAGGAGGTGCTCCATGGCAGGGCAGACACGCCACCAAAGGGACTGAAGTCTGCTGAGGATCCACTCTGGAGCACAGGAAAAGCATAAAAAGGTAGGAGCTGCAGAAAGAAACAGCCACATCTGTGACCACCTTCCCCCATGCTCCTCACTGCCTCCCTGAAGGGACTGAGCAGAACTGGAGGGGTGACAAGGGGTGAGGAGGGCAGTCTGAAGCTGAGCCTGGCAAAGAGGAAGCATAAGTGTTTTAGATGTTTGTCTTTTGCTTATTTGTTTCCCATTGCTAAAATGATAATTAAACATTAAGTTCTTCTAATCCAGTCCAGTTTTCACAAAGCAGTATTGGTTAGTGAGTTGCCCGTCTTTGTTCTGACCCTTGGGTTTTCTCACCCTGTTCCTTCCCCTCCCATCCTGCTGGGCAGGGAAAGTGAGTAAAGAGCTCAGGTGGGTGCTCAGGTGATAACTGAGCCAACCCACCACTGTCATAGAGACTTTTTGTGACACAGTGACCCTGGATCAGGAGCTGGGTTTCAGACACAGTTTCTTTGTAGTGGAAACTGTGGGAATACATCAAAACTCAGAGAAAAAAGCCAATGGTTTTGAAGTATATAATAGCCTGAAAACTGTAGTTATTTTTTAACTTTTTCCTGGTGGCCCCCAGCATTTTCAAAATTAAAACCACCTTCAGCTAACCAAAAACCAAACCAAAATAAAGCAAAACCTGAATAAATGGTGAGATAGTGATTATAAAAGGGGTAGAATGAGAAAGGAAGGGAAAAGAGCCTGAAATACTATTGTTATTTCTTTGTTTCAACTGCAAATGAGAACAATTTACAATAGTCATCACTTCTTTGGAAAGCAGTTTTTTACTGATGACAGCATATCATGAATAACATGCCAGACTATGAAGATTCACAAGTGACCTTCTCCTGTAAAGGCGATTTATCTTCTTGTATATTTGCAGATGAACCTGCATGTATACCTGAATGTCTTCAGTGGTTTATTGCTCATTTGCTCTAACTAACCTCCAAATACCATTTATGTTTCTCAGTGCTGAGAGTACTATGTAATTTTTTGACAGTGGTTTTTCCTATTAAGTGTTTCACAAAACAGCTCTATTGATAATCATTTAAACTCCACCAGTATAAAATCCTCTCATTTAGTTTCTGTTGATTTCCTAGGAATTATTTTAGTTTTCAATACTCCTTAAAGCTTCCTATTTTTTTCATGAGGGATAAGAAAAGTATGTTGACAATTAGTTTAGGATTCAAGCATATTCTTGAAACAGACACTTACTGAATTCTGACTGTTACAATCCAGACAGGGTACAGAATTGAAGTCACTTTAATGCAGTCTATAAATCATATTGCTTTCACTGTTTTTTTGACATTTTAAACAACAGCTGCAATCACTTGATGAGTGATGGATGAAATGTTCTGCACTTAATCTGGTCCTGTCCTATCACACAGTCTGAAATGGCTTCTAAAGTCTATCACAGAGGCACCAATTCTTGGACAATGACTTTTGCCTCAGGTTCCCCACAGACCTGGATGGTGCCTGCTCTGTAGTAGTGCTCAAGCTGAAGGAGTAAGCTGAAGGATAAGTCTTCTAAGTATGGGGTGACATACCCACCACACCATAATAAAAATATTAATGGAACTCATGCTTCAAAGTTCTCTCACTGCATTTGAAATTCCTGTTTCTGCCCTTACAGAGAAGATGAGGTAAGTCTGAAAGAAAATGGTAATCTCTGGTCTCCCCTTGTTATCTGTATTCTCTTATATTTCAAAGAGTATTTATGTGGTACTAAAAATCTGTGGCCCTCTTTGAAAATGCATAAACCATTCTTAGTGGGTTTGCTGAATGTAACAATGTAAAATACAGATAATTTCCCTTAGCAGAAATATACGATTTCATAACAGACACCCAATTTAGAGAGCTGGATAGGGCTGTCAGTAAAATGTTTCTTTTTTAATATAAATCATTCCCACAGGCATTCATCTCTTCAGAAAACTGTTTGGTCCAAGTGCATATCTTTTCAAGTCATTCTTACTGGGTCACCAGTGAAAGTGGGAATAAACCTATTTCAAATTATGGTGTCGAAGCTCAGCAGCTGTAGTGATATTTGTGAGAAGGCAAGAATTTCAAAACTGGGAGCATGCAGAGTCTGTCTCATGGCTTGGTCACATCCCCGTCTCACAGCACTAAATCCTGACCCTCCATATGCTGCTCCTGGTGTTCACAGACACAATTATTGCATTTTGCAGGGTCACTTTTTTCAGTTCAGTGTCTATAATAACATGACCACTCAGCTGTAAACCAACACAGTGATAACTGGAGATAAATATATTAAGAGAAGATATAAGCATAAAGGGATTTGGTTTGGTTTCAAGAAAGTCAGCTGGTTCATTAAAAAAAAAAAATTCCAAGATTATATTGTAATATTTTTGTGGTTTGGAAGTGCCTGAAGCAGGATTCATAGTGAAGTGGGCAGATAAAATGTTTGAACACCTATGCATACCCTATACATATACTCAATCATTTTTATAGAAATTTCCTGCAGTAGGGGTAAATGCCTGTCTTCAGTGATGATAACTACAGGCAGTTCTGTTGATAGGCTTGGCAAAGATTAAAGAAAACCAACATTTTGTATATCTGAGCTGCTTTATCTCTCTTTTGGTTTGTTTTTTTTTAATGAGAGGGCATTTTACACAGCTATGTCTGACTATGAGAAGAGCAGTAAGAAGGAATATTTTTTCTGCCTCAGACTATGGATAATGATTTATTTTGTGCTTTAAATTATTCACTGTTCATATGCTTATGGAGCACAGTGTGCTTGGACAGCCTGAAAATTTCACAAGAATAATTTTGTTATTAAACATAAATTCTCATCACTTCTTAGTACACATACATTCTTGTAAGTGGCTATTGCACATATCAGATTTGATCCTCTATCAAGTTTTCTTGCAGCTGCCCTATTACGGCAAGCAATCAGCATTATAACTGTAACCAAAAGTTTAGATTTATGGGGTCCTTTAGATAATTCTATCCTTTATTCATAGGAAGCTCATTTTTTTCCCCAGGCACTTTTGTTGCTTTTTCAGTTTCAAAGCAGTTTAGGCAATGTTTACACTGAGTACACTTAGTGTCTCTAAATTGAAAATATTTGGAGGTGTTTGGCTTCTGGCATACCTCTGTGGACTGGTATGTGAGTGACACATTCAAATTATATTTGATATCTGGGTCACACTCTGAAGGATTTGCTGACATTAAGGAAAAGTGCTGTGGTACATTTCCAAAGGTTTTTAGAAACTGTGGTTGATGTAATGTAAATAGTTCTCTGGGCTTTGCCTACTGGTTAGTCAGTGCTGCTAATGTGGAAAATGAATGCTTTTGCTAAACATTAGCAATCAAGACTATGGCACATTCGTGTCTGTGGCTTGGTCCTGAGCATCTCTGCTTCTCTCTCCCACTTTAGTGGGTATCGGGTTGTGCCATTAGAAGAAACCATGCAAAATTGCTCTAATGCTTCAGAAACATTTTGCAGCTCTCAACTTGAGATGTAATCCTTCCCAATAACCCAAAAGAGAAAAGTCTATCAGCTCAGGAGTGGTGCTTCATATGTATAGGTGCTTCTGTGTGTGAGGCTTCAGATTCTGCAAAATACTTGTTAATATACAGAAATTAAAAGTTTTCAGTGCTTTTTAAGTCATACTGATGAGACAATACCCACATTGGGTGAGAGTATTCAAATTCACTATTTGTTTCTACCCCAGTTCTTGGCTCTTTGAATAGTACAGAAGAAAAGACAGCAGATGACTTGTGGAGAAAGTTATATTATGTTATTGGAAGAACAACAAATTCTTTCTACCTCTCCTCAATTTTTCCATCAGCTACTCCTAGAAAACAGCAGCAGTGTTTCTGAGCTTTTGCTTTTTCTTGACTCTGTCATGTTATTTTTGAGATAATTCAGACTGACTCAGTTACCCTGCTGTCAGCCTGAGAAACAGTATTGACTGCACTAAATGTTCTCAGGTGGGTGTAACCGTGGCAGGAGAATTTGGCAGAATGGACATAAAAAGGAACTAGCAAACAGGATAGCATATACATTGGGTAACTAGATAAGGAGAGGTGTGCAAATCCACTCCAGCCCAGTGCTTTTGCCACTAGTTCATTCCCTCCCACTGGAGTTTTAATAATATTTATAGAAAACCAGAGCACACTGGCACCTTGATACAGAGTTGTTCCTTGATACAGACACATTGTTCCTCCCCTACCTGGGATGCTGCAGTATAAGTAACCACTGTCTCCTCAAATCCTAATCATTCTGAACCTGTTATTTGCTGCTATAATAGCAAACACTAGACTGCGTGGATTTGTTCCACTTCTCTCGGAATTTGCATCCACGGAGATACTAATGATAAATGCCAAGCGTTTTTTTTTTTATCAGCTTCTCAGCTTCAAAGAAGTGATGGCACTCAGTTTCCCTCCTTTAGCATTCTTCCTGCTCAATGTGCACTCACTATTGTCATGTCACTGGTCACCACATCCAAATTTCAGTTTATCCCCAGATTCTGGGAGATTTTTAGCATAAACTCTAATCCCTTCCCATGTAAGCTATGCAACAATTCTCAGTGATGCAGGTAAAGAACATGCTATCACTTATATCAAATCATTGATTCCTGGAGAATGAATCAGATCATTTTATAGAACTCAATTATAAATAAAATATTTTTGCTTTTCTACAGCTCCAAGAAACTAAAAACATTGAACATTACCATTAACTTGTAGAAAAAAAACCAAAACCCTAAGAAAACATTCCCTTAATATAAAGACACTTACTTTAAAGTAAAATAAGATAACTCTCTTTAACACAGTAGGATTATAGAAATCTACTTGCAAAAGCCTGCAAAATTATTCTAAATTAAATATATTATTGAACTTGTAGTCTTCATTATTCTTTTGAAGCTATAGTGCCTGCAAGGAAAAGGACCAAATATGAACCCCATGTTTCTGGAAAAAGAAGCTTTAAAATAGCACTTGGCATTTTCCAGTTTATTGCACTGAATGTTAATGCACATTGGGAATACATAAACACAGAGAAAAGATTTAGACTTTCCCTTCCTGTATAACAAACAAAGAAGGATGGAGAGGTGAAAAAACTATTATACTGTTTAAAGCCAGGATCCAATGTGAATACTATTTTAACCTCAGCTAGTTTCTTGCTCATGCTGTCCCTAGGTTCAGCCTCTGAGGAGAGTTTGGGTGAGGCACATTTAGGGCAGCTTTAGTTCAGCTCGTTTGGGCACTGCCATGCATGGCCCTGTGTGCAGACATCACTTGATGCAGATGAGTCCATGGCCCCCAGCCCTGGTGTGTGGTTGCCTGCTGTGGTCGTGCCCTGCAGCGCACTTGTAGCCAGTGCCAATTACTGCCCTCCCGGGGAATGGGCTGGGGACAGCAAAGGCCAGCAATGGCTCCCAGTTGGCACTAAAGTCCAGGCCTCTCTATTTTGGGAAATGAAGAGAATGTGGCTGTGTAGACGTGAGCAGTGTTGTGACACTTGCCCTTGGGGCCAGCACGCAGGCACAGCCTGTTCTGCACTGGCACAGGCATAGCCCACGTAACCCAGTTTTAGCTATGTGAACAAGCCCACGGAGTGTCTGGTGGGCTCTCTTCAAAGCCCACACTTGCTGTGTTCCCTGAATTGGTAGAAGAATTACAGCTGTCGAAATCCAGGTAAATCTGCGCACTGTGGCCCACCCAGTTAATTCCAGCAGAGCCTGCAGCAGTAGAATGAGGAACAATGAACCCGCTGATGAGGCTGCTGGCCATGTTAGGTGCTCTATTCTGAGATGGTTAAAAGGGGTAAGTTGCTAAAACATGCTCTGCCTTTCATCAAACTGGCATCTTCATTTTCTATAGAAAGGAAGTGTGACTGATATACTCTCTGTATTTGACAGTGCTAATCCCCACGTTGACTCTGACAAAACTACCATGGATCATCTTGGTGGCATTTTTCAGTGAAATGCAGAAATTATTTCAAGAAAAAAAAAATTACAGGTGTACACACACCCACCCCACCCCCCCATATGTATATGCATATAAAATATATATAAAGTTATTGATTATTCCTGAGTTCTTTTTGTTTCTGTTCCAAGGTTAGATAATATTCCTCCTTGTTAGTTTTATTATTTTTTTTAAAGAAACATCACCAAAAACATTGTTTGAGTTTACTTGACATTAGTTTCCTTCTCTTTTGGAATTTCTGGAAAAAGATTAGACCAGATTTTTTGACATACTGAAAACCTGTGGTTTTGCCTAATTAAAAAAAAAAATTCCTGTATATATTGGATTGTTTTCATGCCATTCTAGTTAACTTAAACAATTTGAAAAACACTCTGGCAGATGGGATGAAAAGTTGAAATATAAAGGGAAGCCAACACTCATTCAAATTAAAAATATAATCTCTGTTATCCCTCTGGAGGGTTATATGCAGTTCAGACAAGTGAATGAAATTCCTAAGTGAAATATTTGCTCTAAATCTTCTACTTCACAGACAGATCAGCAGAAAAATATCCTTCTATCATGGCTTTAATTATGTATCTGTAATCAAGACATCTCAGGTAATGCAAAGGACTTGGCACAAGTGTTATTATATAGCTCTAAAATTTTTTGTTTTCCATGACAGAACATGAAAATATGTTTATAGAACATCCTGCAGTGCCATCCAAAAAGATCCATCCCTAGAAGGTTAGAATAGCATCAGCCAGGGTTCTGAGCCAACCAGCTCTGCTCAATTGCAAAGAGTGTTAACAGGAGCAAAAAGTCACAGCAATGTGACTGCTGTTTCCCAAGCTGAGCAGTTCAGCATGACACAACCCGACGTGCCTAGGATAAATCTTCAGCCTTGTAAAAAGGCCAGACTTATTCCAGTTTACCTCACCTGAAGATTTGAATCATATTTTATGATTAGGAGATTCCTATTTGTCTGAAATGGAGAATGAAACACAAACACCCAGTGAATTCTCCAGATTCCTGGACTGCAAACCTTGCCAGGTCCATCTTGCTTGGATTCTTAAATGTATTTTCATTAGATTTAGCATTTAGAGACTACATACATTTTTAAATTATTGAATCAGCATGACTTTTTGGTATACAAAAGGCTGAATGTATTAAAAAACATGAGAGAATGAAGACTATCTCTCTATTTATTATTATTCTTCCATATAATATTTTGAAGTGTTTTTTAAAACAAAGAATTTGAAGTCAAGTAATCCAGCAACCAGGATGCTACACTCAAGCAGTGTATAGGATTACATATTAAAATTATTTTTTTTACTGTTTTCCCTGATTTTAAAGTGGCACCTTGCAGCAGTTGGAAAAATGTCCATGGTGTTCAGTTCACTGGGGCAAAACCTAGGAGATAATGAAGAAGCTTTTGAAAACACTTTTGAAGTCTGAGACATGGAACTCAAAGCTTTTCATTGATCTGTATAAACTGAGAACTGCCAATAGTCTTATGACAAATGGAAATGCAAAAATGCCACTGCCAACTAAGCAGCAGGTATATATGTGACAGTAGACTGTGGAATTCCCTAGTCATGGGATTAGATATTACTGTGAGCAGAAAATCAATCTATATGGTTTCAGCAGAAAAAAAAATGGTTTTGAAAAATCCATAACTTGAAGGGAAAAAAGCTTATTATCAAAAAAAATCCATCTGTGATGTCTGGTATGTTTTCCTTATTTCAGCATTAATATATCCCAGAATCAGAAAAATAAGAAATGTCCTCTCTTTCCTTCTCTCTATCACTGCTTTGATTACATCATTTACCCTATGTAATGGCATATGTCACTGAAATGGATCAGAGTCTGTAGTCCATTACTTTCCAGCAATATCCTTTATGTATGCTTGTCAGACTCCTAGTGCTCAGAATTGTCCTCCATACTGCGTAAGGGCCATGAAAAAAACAGACTGCTGTTAGGTATGCTCAAAATAATTTAGTTTTTATTGTGGTTATATCTTCTGCCTCCTATTTTCTATATAAAAGACTCATTATTAATTGGAGTTTGATGATGCAGCTTCTCCTACAAACCTGTTCTTTTCTTTCCACAAGAAAAGGGAATATAGGAATCTATTCCTGAATTTTAGGAATATAATGTGTGATTCAGCCCCATCACCACATATCTTATTCTCATGGTCCTTTCCTCTCTTCCACTGTATCAGTAAAGGAATAAGTTTTTGCTTCTTACTGACCACCTACAGCATTCTGAATTGTAAAAACTTTCTCTGAACACTGCTCTGACAACTGTGAAATTATTATCTATGTAAAACAATGTTATGATAATGTTAAACCCATGTCATACTATACCCCTTCAAGGAATAGGAAAGATTTCTTTAACAGTCCTATCTTTCCCTAACTTGGCTGCAAAATTGATTTCTTGTGTGTGGTAGCAGGGATAGAATTGTAACACTGCCCATGAGGAGCAAATAAAACTAGGACAATTTCACCATATTGTTCAGTCTACTTTAAACTTGAATTTTTAACACAGCCCCAAGTAACTTAACCAAAGGAAACTCACCAACATTGATTCTTGCAGGTGTTTGAGGGGTTTTATTTATATATTGCAAGAGACAAGAAAACATTAATGTTTAAAAAAATCAGCAAGACATAATAGTTCTTCAGGGTTTTAAAACTCTAGGTAAAGTCTCACATATTTTACCTATGATACAAAGTTGTACAGCAAAATTCTATGTCTAAACCAGACTAATTCAACTCTGTAAAATACAATACTCTCAGCAATACAATTTCTTGAATTTGAAATCCATACATATTCCTGGTTTTAATTGCCATTTTAGTTTTTCACTTGAATTCTCTTTTTCTAAGCACTTCAAAAACATATTAAAAAGAGCATTTCTGAAAAGCTAAAGTAAAATAAATAAATTAGTCTAACAGGATATAGCAAGCTATAAACTTCCAAACTCCACATTCAATTTAATTTCCAGTTTATTGAAACAGAAATTAATAATTCTTAAATAAATGTGGGGCTTGTAAATTTCCCCTTGCTTAGATACTTTGAAAGTTCCTTTATGCAGTTTAACTCAGAAAGGCTTTTAAAAATAACTTCATCATTGAAAATAAAAGAGATGGCAAGGATTAGAATTTTTTACCACCTTTTGCCTGTATTTATTTGTCTGTGTGTATAGTACCCTACAGATTATTTCTAGTGCTTTTTATCCCCAGGGAAAGAACTCCAAATTGTTAATTCACACACATTTCTTTTCAAGTTTCGCATACTTTTCTGACACATGATTATTCTGTGATAGAGAAAAATGTAAGTCCCTCATCTATTACTTTTCTATAATTTAAATAATTATCTGAATAAAGCATTCAAATTATGGCTTTCACCTCTCTCAATTCAATCATGCTAATTTAGCTACTGGCAGAGAATTTCAAACAAAATTAGTGTCTCGTTCTGAGACATGATGTTAATAAAAGATATTAATTACTTCTGAGAAGGCATATTTTTTCTCCAGACCATGAATTTGCCAGGAGACAATCTCTACTGTAGTTTTCCCTCTTCTCCCCAGCACAGAATTTCTCTCAGTTATACAAAAAAAGCCAAAACCAGCCAAACAAAAGAACCCTCTTTTTTCCCCTCCTCACTGAAAACCTTCCCATCCATTTCTTCTGTATCCTCACTGTCCACTCTAGCCATCCCTCTTTTTAAGGGATACTCTTACATTGAAAGTTCATCTTTCTAGCTCTGATAATATACATCTCTGGTGTCTTATTAAAGCAAACGCACAATACAGCCGATATTTTATACTACTACCTTTCTATGAGAAAGGAAATCCATTCTTGTTCAGTTCCATATACTATACCCTGGTCATAAAACAGGCAATTTTGACTAAAATTATAACAGAAAAAGTGCATGCAACAAAAATTGATGAAGAAAAGTGCTGAATGCATGTCAAAGGTTTTGCACAGCATAAACTCTTCACCACTTCAGAAGAAAGCCTCTCCAGATATATTTACCTGCTTGTCAGTATGTCTGGGAAACAGAACTATTAAGTCCCTAATCTCCATTTCAGGGATAAAGATCATTCCTCTCTTCTATCCTACCAATTGGAAAAAACCAAAACCTGTAAGCTTTCAATGCATTACCAATGTTCTCCTCTAGAATAATGTTTTCTAATGTAGACAAAAAAAATCTGATTTAGATTGATATTGAAATAATTGGCAGTGGAAGACACAAGGCTAACATTTTTTTTAACCTCTGCATTCAGTGGAACATAGACAATAGACTATTTGACTGCAGATACTGCAGCAATGGAAGAGGATGTATCATGGACTGGTTCTGTCACAATAAACCACAATAATAGAGAAAAGTAATGTACCATTTTAAATAGTTTGGCTAAGAGATTCGAACTAGAAAAAGAAGCAGATACATAGTGTTTTATGATGCTGGAGAAAGTCATTAGAAAATTAAAACAGAACACAGAAGTATCAGATGCTAAAAATGTAAGAATATCTCATTTTCCCTTCACTGTTCCCCAACATTAAAACATGATCTGTGGTCCTCTTTTTTGCTTGGGCACCATTTAATCTCTGCATTTCACTTATTTATACTCCTTCTAAGCAAAATAGGCACTGGGCTATACAGAAACTTCCATTTATGCTGCCTTTATTTGTGTCAGTTTTAACCTTTCTTCACAGTCCATTGCTGTACCTCTGTCCAAAAGCAGCAAAACCTTACATTTTTTCTCCATTAATTTTACCCTTTTGAAAGAGTTTAACGTAATGTACTTAGGTTGAGTATGAATTCAAAGTGCAAGTGCAAGTGATAAATGTGTTAGTATTCCATCAGGTTTGTGCATTAATTCTAGAGATGGACTTCCCCTGGAGTGAGAACCAACTGCCCTCTGGCTGTGCCAGGATACTGCAATTGTTGGTGCACGTGCACATGCAATCCTTGCAATGAAGCTTGGTGCAGGTGCCAGCAGCCTCACTTCTCTGGCCAACCTAGTCCAGTGCCTCACCACCCTCACAGCAAAGAATTTCTTCCTTAAATCTGATCTACACCTACCATCCTTCAGTTTAAACCCATTACTCCCTGGCCTATCATTACATGCCTTGTAACCCTGTAGTTTGTGACTATTACTGAGTTCCTTAAAAACTGATTATTGTATTGACTTTTGCCCTTCAGAACAATCTTCATTTCTCTGTTATACTCAGCTTTCTTCATGGTTTTTTTCCAGACTAGGAACATTAAGTCCTGAAACTAAAGCTGGGCCTTACTGCACTGAATCGTAAAACAAGAGATGAAAAGAATGGGGAAAAGTCATCCTATTGTACTATCCTGACAGCAACACCACAGAAGCAAAAAAAAATGCATGCAGAGTCCTTCTCCAGTTCAAGTGATACTTACTTGCTCTTCATGTTAAGTTAAATTCTCTATGTTAATTGTAATTTTAATTCCTTTTAACGTCCTAAATTCTTGTTAATGAGTCACTTGTCAAAAAGAAAATCTGCCCTGCATGTTTAATCACTACACAGAGATAAAGGCTCATGCATGTGCCCGCATACAAGAAAACAGATTCAGACACTGAGAGGAAGGCAGAAGCAAACTTCACTGTTAACAATTTGGCAGAAAGTTAAAAAGAGATTTTTATTAAAATTAACTCAAATATTTGTTTTAGAGGGAACACAATACAAAGACTAAACTTATACGATGAATGAGAAATAATCTTTAAGTGGCTGAACTTTTACCAGGATTATTTTATTTACAGGGCACCTCAGATGCATGCATAGGAGCACACAACATGGAAAATATGAGAGATAGTAAAAGAAATCAGCCATTAATTAACCCAAGCATCACAAAACTGGGAAATGCACAGAGAAGGAATTCAGCAGCCTTAGGTAACCTCTGGGGAGCCACACCTTACACATACTGGGGAAAACAGTACTTTAAAGTAAGCAATTACTTCCAATGATGAGTGAACTGCGTGTCACTCATGTCAGTGATGAAAATATAAGCCTGCAAAATGAAAACAAGATCTCACAGCCCATAAAATGCAGTGCTCTTTTAAAACAAATCAAAATCTCGCCTTGACAGAATACTAAACAAAAGTAGGAGCTCCAAACTGAAAGTAACAAGTACATTTCAGTATTAAAAGACCTATTTTTAATCTTCTTTCTGATCACATTTTCTAAACACACTAAAAGCTAGTGCAGAGGAATGGAAAAAAATTCCAAATTACAGCAGTGATATAATTAAAAACAACTATGAATTACCCCCAGGAACAGGCTGGGAAAGCTGCTAATTGTATCCTAATTTCTAAGTTGCTAGTGTCTCCAGCAGAACTGAGACCAAAATTTAAAGGTTTACTTAGTCCTTTTAGATCTCTGGGCTTTCAGATTTTTTTTGCCTTGGAAGTCACTCCTTTTATCCATTTGCCAACACATGGTAGTGTGTACTTATTTCTTTTTGTTTTTCACTTCCATTCCTGTGTCTGGAGTCTCTATGTACTGCAAAACTCTCAGAAGTTTTTCATTTTTAATTAATGTTCAGACTATTGTTCTGCTTCCCACAGAATCACCTTTCTATTCTACAGAGCAAATTCCAAATGGTACGCAATATGAGTAACTTTTGGATGTTTTCTTACTGCCAGCACTCTCAGCTTCACCACGGAAGTTAAACAACCAAAATTTCAACCTTTCATCCCAGGTATTTAGAAATATGAAATGTAGGTGCTAAGAACCAAATCAGTAGAACACTCAACCTGACCCCAGTTATAACATGTTAATATGGATTGACATCATTGTTATGTATTTGCTCCATGGATTGTACAGATTTTCTCTATCAGCATAAGTGAGACAGTATATTCACAAGAACTTTTTCTTTTCATATATTCATTTCCATTTCCATTCTCGGTCAGATGAAATGATAGCTCTGAAATCAGCCTGTCACTTATATAATTTGAAAACCTACTTACTATAGAGCTTGAAACCATACTCCTCCTACACATATGCATTCCTAGTCGAATTAACCTTCAAGTCAATGAATATTTAATTTTTACATTATTTTCAGCATCTCATCTCTCCACAGTGTTTACTGGATAACAACATAGCTGATATGGTGCTAAATTCTTTGAGGCACGGGAGATGAAGTAAAAAGGGCTACAGACCAACTAACAGTTCCTGAATACAGAA
The DNA here is from genome assembly GCF_049639895.1 of Pseudopodoces humilis. Classification (NCBI taxonomy): domain Eukaryota; kingdom Metazoa; phylum Chordata; class Aves; order Passeriformes; family Paridae; genus Pseudopodoces; species Pseudopodoces humilis. The sequence goes on from NC_142205.1 coordinate 41,806,027, forward strand.
AGCCCAAGTCCAAAGATAAAAAGACTTTGTCAGGTGTTGAAATGTAGACAGAAAGTAAGGACAGAGAAACTCAGAAAAGACATAAAACATTCTTTCCTACCTTGACAGCAGCCCTAAAAGTGGGCTATTAAGGAAATTAAAGCACTGGAGGCCACTATGATACATTATAAACAGATCAATAGCCCAAAATGCCACATATATTTTTTTGCCAACATTTTCAATAGCTAAACACTGACCTTTATCAAGAGGTACAGAGCTGTGAGAAATAATCTGATTCATTTTGTCTAATGCTATAAACCTAAGAGCAACAAAAACAAAAGTCAAGCCAAGAAATATTAGGTTTTGAATAAGCTCAAGACTTTCTTTAAAAACAGACAAACAAAACAAAGCAAAATCAAACCCAACCCAAATCAAACCAAACAAAAGAAAACAATGAACCTAGAAAAAACATCTGTATTAAAATTCCTGCTCCAGCAATCTCAAAGCATTTTACAGAAATCTATCGGTCAGATAAAAAATTCAGTTGTACAGTGAACCCACTTCCTCACATCCAAGTTCAAATTTTGACAAGAGCATATTCTAGTCCTTAGACTCAGTTCATGTTCTTATGAACTTCTATGAAGTTCAAATTATTTATTTGTGTCAGGCAGAGGAATAGTTTGAGTCTGTGTTTCTTCTCTGCTGACTGCCCTACTCATCACTTGATTACACAGCTTTGGGGCTCTCCCCTCTTCCTCGATGGCCTCCAAATGGAGTTGGTCCCAAAATTTTGAAAAATAAGATTTTTTCCATTATCAAATTAGTATTTTCAAAATGATACACCTGCAGCTCTAAGTTATAGCCTTGAATATCATAAGCAAACTCCTAGATTAAATATAAACTGGTGTTTCCACTAATTTGATGCAAAAATGTTTAAGGGAGAATAAAACCACCAATAACTATAACAGGGAGCAAGAGGATGTTCCTGCATTGCCAGGATTAGTTGTGTCATGTTAATTCCCCTATTGAAAGTATTAATTGTGTTTCTTTAAAAGATTATGAACTGCAGTATGCAAATAAAAAGAACAAAAGGAGTACCTCTGTCTCCATCTGATATCAAGAGTTGACTTCAAAACTCATGAATCCCTAAGAAAAGCAAGTCTTACAAATAACTGGTGTGTTTAAAGAATTTCTAATAGGATTCAGAAAATAGATTTTATTTAGGCATATTCCAGCTAGGGTTTGTGTTTATTTTTGTCTGCTTAGGGAGAAGAGTTATTTATACTTTTCTTTTGAATCTATTATTTATGTATTAGCTCTCTGTGACATGAATACCATCTCAGGGAAGGGATGATCCTGGGTCTAAAGAAGATACGCAAAGCTAAATATCCATGTGTGAAGAAAGCTGATTGTTGGGATTTATAGTCATAGTATCTATCTTTCCTTACTAAAAGTTTTTGGTGAGGCTGTAATTCCATGTTATTGCACAGGATAGCAGGGTAAACCCTTTAAAGTACAAAAATCAACCTAGAGCAACTGTGAAAAATAGCAGCAATTACACCAAAATTGGTGGTTGGATATAGCCAGATTATTCTTCTGTGCCTTCACATGTAACCCAAGACTGAAATTCAGATCAATTATTTCTAGGTTTACAGAAACAAAGCAGAGGGTACGTTTTTTAAAAAAAGACTACAGTTTGCTTTCTGTTGAATTCTTGTATTTCTCTCCAGAGATGTACACTGCCTACCCATGAGGCTATGGTATATGTTGGAGAGGATATTCCCTGGCATTACAGCTTACATAAAAGGAAAATGTTCTTGCCTTCCATTCTCCTTTTAGCTATCCAGGGCAGCCACATTTTGTATGGTATCAAGCAAGAATACTGAAAGCAAGATAAAAGCAATGGCTTCTGACTTTCAAGAGAAAATTATTCCAGTCAGGAAAACCAGCTCCCAGCACCACTCTAAAAGACTGTAGTAAGAAAGTGAGACTCAACATGCTCTTAAGACACAGTATGTTCCTTCCAGTGGGAAAATGAAAAGCTATCATTTTACATTGAATTCCCTAAATAAACTTGCTGATGGTATTTTTTCAGGGTTGATTGTTTTGGTTTTTTGGGGTTTTTTTAAGTGGGATTTCAGTTCTACATGCTAAAGGAGATGGCTGCTGATTAAAGTCGTTTGATAATACACCAGCAGATTGACGGCCTCCTACTGCCTGCTTAAACTGCTCCCTCACTTTCTCAAATGCATGTCTTCATTATTTTGACTTCATCTGTAGCTTTGTGTAATAAAAAACAAAGTCATTTGTCTGGTATGTATTTATATCACTCTGATACCAGTCCTCTGTTTTCATAAATGGATTTTCAGTGTGTCATTTCCATGTATGTTACCCTATTGCACTTTCCCAAGTTACCCCAAAATAATTATGATGACATGCTCATCCTAATATAGAGCTGAAACTGCATTCCTAACGTGGAGTTGCTTTTCAATATATTTTCTGTGGAACAACTTTCTTTGAAAACAGTATTACAGCAAAGTATTTGGCTGGTACTTCATTAATGCTACGTACAATGTCTGTCCACAAGAAGAATTCATGTCAGAATAATTAACAATACATGTCGCGACTCATTAGAATCAGCACATGAAACTATTGCTGTTGGCAACACAAGTGACACACACAAGTTAGCTCGTGGCAAAGACATGTCACTTCTTCTAATCACAGGAGGGAGGGACATGATATCTCTTCTGATCAAAAAGTACTTCCTCCATTTAAATTTAGTACTCATGTTGATTAAATGGTTTTCCATTTTAATCTATTTTAATCAGATAAAAAGACTTTGTACCATGTACATGAGGCAGTACCTATAACTCATGGGAAACTGCTTAACAGAATGCAGAATACAGGAAGAAATTATGCTTGAAAACCAGAAATCTTTGTAATAAACTACATAATGAAATAGTATCATACATTTATCATAAATAATAAAAGCAGCATGAACATGTGATACTGTTTTATTAAATGGTCAGAGTATTACTGAAGGCAGAGAAAAACTACCCCTTTCTTGAGGAGGAAAAGTAAGATAGAAATGAAAAGGTAAATGTAGCTTCCTACAAAAATGTCACAATATTATGTGCTAGAAAGCATGATTATACCTTTTCTAAGTAGATTATGGTTTCTGTACATGCACTGTTCTTTGGATTGTATGAACAATCAGTTCACATCTAACTGGCTATTTAGTCTCACATGCCTGTACTGTTGCAGTAGAGATTTTTGCACACATAGTTCTGTTGCACAAATATTAGCCTGTGTTCCTTGCTGTAAAGGACTGAGGTCATGTCTACAACAGAAAGTTCTTCTGGCAGAACTCTGAGCTGATTACAACTTGTACACATTGCACTGGAAGGAGAGATGCATACTTACTGAACTGCCTTTGCTAGTGCCAAATACCCTCCATTTAAAGGTCCATTTTGGAAAAAACTATGAGGTATGCACACTTTCTATTGACCCTAACCACTCTGTCGAGCCCAGGTCCTCAGGGACATCCTGAAGCATGTTCTGAGATGTCAAAAAGGAGTTCAGGTTCAAATTCTCGTAATTCCATTTTTTTCTAGCTCACTGTGTTTTTCCCATTCTTTAGCATTCACATTTCTGTTGCAGATTTCCGTGATACTTTTTCAGGTTTCTGTTCAGTAGCTCAACTAGAAATAGGGCCCCAGAGGCACAAATTGCACAGCAGAACCTGTTCACCTACAAAACATACAGGCCCTACACTCAAGGTAGCCAGTGAAGCTGTGCTGGACAGAAGGTGGAGTAGCTGATGATGGCAGTGCATGAAAAGGGCAAGATGTCCTAGACATCTGATGCTCAGCATGGCACAAGAGAGAAGCAGGAAGCTAGTGTTAAAGAATGTGCCATGTTATACTGCACTACAAACTTGGGAAAATCACCAGTGATCCCATATTTCATGAAGGTTGAAATGTCCTCTGGCACAGAGACACTGGTGACAGCAGATGGAGGTTGTTCATTTTGCAACCCTCAGCCCAGATGTTGATTCACTTGGGGCAAGAAAGGCCAGGAAGTGTACAGTGAATATAATCCTCCCACAGCACTTCTACGGCTCAATCTGCTCCTGCATAGCACACTATCCTCACAGCCATATGGAGGCACAGCCTCCCTCTTCTTTCATATCCAAACTTTGGCTCTGTCTGTCCAAGACAGTTACCAAAGGCTGAGACTGGGGTGGATAAGCCCAGCATAGGAACAGATTGTCAGTCAGGTATGCCAGGACTGTGGCAACAGGAACAACAGGGAGACCTGAAATAATTTTGGAAGAGGCAAAAAAGTGCATTGCATAACCCAGCCAAGCTCACCACATTGTGCCTCTGAGCACATAGAGACAGAAGAACAGCTATGCTGGCTCAGACAAAAGGTCTAACTAGCCTCATACTTTTCTGACAGTGCTGAGCAACAGATGCTGAGAGAAGAGTAAAAAAGGAGAGCAGGCAAGTGCAGGCACTTCTCCAGCCTCAAGACTTCCTAAGTCAGAGGCTTTCACATTGTATTTCACTGTCTTTCCAGTAATTTGTGCTATTGTTTTTCAAAACCCTGTAAAATTTTAGTATCCACAACAAGCTGTAGTAAGGAGTTGTACATATTTTTGGGAAGTTTCCAAGGAACTAAATAAGGAACACAATGAGCTTGCTTTGAAGAGTTAAATAATTCAATCTGATGTTCTTTGTATTTTATACTGACGGAAACAGCAACAAATTGCTCAGTATTTCTTGTTTTGTGACCATGTGGAACCTCATTTTAGAATCATAGAATCACAGAATTGTTTAGGTTGTAAAAGACCTCTAAGATCATCAAGGCCAAACATTAATCCAGGACCACCATATTCACTTGTCCCAAAGTGCCCAATCCACAGGCCTTTTGAACGCTTCCAGATGATGATTCCACCACTTCCTTGTGCAGTTGTTTCCATAATTGTCTTGGCTTTGGATTTTTCATAACTCTCAAATGCCTGTTATGAACAGAGTGGAGCAGACAGTAAGAGCCTGTAAATATGTATAAATAGGAATGTCATACTCATTAACTTGTTTATGATTTGAAAGGGAAGTTAAATTGTGATAATGTGTGAGCAGCAATACCCTTCAGCACTCATAGACTTGAATATTAACACTTCAGTTTAACACTAATATGTGTGTGAATTGTTTTCCGAGACAGCCTCTATTTTGTCCCACTGTATGTTTCCTTCTAGTTGTCTTATTCATGAAAGGCCTGTTACACACTTCCTAGACCTCCTACAGCTTTCACCATTCCTCTAATACTTACCTTGTACTTTCTGCTTTTTTTACAGCCATGTTGTGCATTAACCCTTTGTCTTTTTTCTTGGACTCAAGCCTCTCAGACCTCATTTCATGCACCCACTTCCTACTAATTAAACTTGAGAATGGAGATGTAAGCTACCCCGCTTTTTCTGATTTTCTAATCAAGGTTCTATTAGTAGGAGACTGACTCTGAAAAAGGCAAATATGCACATTGAATAAAATATCAAGGGAGAAAAAAAACTATCTTGGTGAAAATTTGAAAAGGGTTATATTTACTTTGGGGCTGCTCCACAATTTGAGACATCACAAACATGAAGGCACTCGTGAGAGCCTCTGGAGAGGTGTTTGTGAGAAGAGAAAGAGCTGCCAGAGTGGCACCAAACTACTGAAAGTAGATGAAGATGAGCACTGGCTGCTGACTGTTGATGGCTTGCTCATGACGTGAATGTGGATTCTAGCCATGGATTCTATGCACCAGCCCACATTTCTTTGATTTGAAGTCTCCTGGTTATCTGAAGAGTCCCTTTTCCTCTCCTGAATAAATTCATCATTACTGGGTGCTGCCAGTGTCCTTCTTTTCAGTCTGAAATGGTGTCCTCTCTCACTTTTGCCAGTGGCAATCCAAACAAGGTTGGAACTTTTTTGGTAGCCAGACCAGTTAAGTTCTGGAGAGAAGCACTAAATTATCCTTTGTTTTTCTTCATTTAACATGAAACTGTTGTTGTTTCTTATCCTTGTTGAATGAAGAATTTTGTCATTTGCAGGGGCAGTTTTGCTATGGAGACAGAAAGCTGGTTTAATCAGCAAGAACTTTGACAGAAACTTTACAGTGTAAGCTAAGCTTGAGAAACTCTTATAAAAATTATTGAAAAAAAAATCAAAGTCCAAAAGTAAAAGCAGAAAAAAGAATTGTTTACTGTGCTGCAGATCATGACCGATCCTCTAATGCTGTGCTTTGTATTGGAAAGACATTTTGTGTTATGAAGACATAACACAAAATAATTCAAGTGTTTTATTTTTGAGAAAACTAGAAATAATAGAAAAACAATCACATCACACTGGTTTCCCATGCTTTAAAAACCATGCAGTAAATACTCTAAACAGTTGGGAAATCACCATTTTATTGGTTGATAATTTGCTTTATTTCTTAAAACACTGTTTCATTCTTTTGGATTAGTTGACAGGGCAAACATCCATTAAATATAATTATTACTTGACCCTGATTAATCTGCAAGTATCTTCTCTGTCTCCACCAAGCATGTTAATGTCTACCACAACTTCACTGAAGCAGATGCTAAATTGAGCCTTTTATTATCTCAAAACAGTGTTATTTTCAACTTTCCTTCTATTGCTCCTCCATTCAGTTTTCTAGTATACTCTACCACCATCCTTCCTCTTTGTAAAGCAACTGTCCTCTGCTTGACCTTCTGCTTCTATTTTGCTTCCTGCTTGCTGGTGCAGTGATTCACCCCCCGGTCTAATCTCGGATTTACAACTGTGTTGATAGCCCACAGTCAAGGAGATGAGGCAGTGAAAAGGACTGCCAGGGGAAATTAAATAAACTTGGAATTTATCCATCTTTAAAAAGTGGTGCAAAGTCCCTTAATCTCTATCACCCCAAAGAGTTTTTATGGCAATAGTTCCTCCTTCTATGTGCCCTCCCACCTCTCTTTAAAAAAAAAAGAAAAATAAATACAAGCAAAATAATGAAATCAATAAACTTACCAGGATACCCCCTGACATCAAGCAGAAATGGACACTCCAAGAAGTAAGAGAAACTCATTAAACCCATTAAGGACTTCTGCAGTTAAGAAGTGGTATTACACAGGAGGTGCCCCCACAATGGGTTATTATGAGATACAAAGAAAGGAGAGGGAGATGCATATACATGAGATTTTAAAACAGACCCAAGGCAATTGGCAGACAGGAGAAAAATTATCAAACCTTTCTGTAAATATACTGCGCCTGCTACAGGTATTAGTGCAAATCAGTCATATTTCTTTGAATTTAATGACATATTATTGACAACAACTTAGTCTGAACCCATCTGCCCCTTTTGCTGTAATTGGATGGCTAAGAAAATAAGAGGTTGTTTACTGATAAAATTAAACAAGAGCCATATTTTCTAGAAAAAGTTCTATGGGACAATGCATATTTCATTTCCCTGTGAGCCCTGTGTCCAATCTTTGTTCAGCCAGCAAGTCACATCTCAGTCTCTGCTTCTGCCAGTGCTTGTTGTTGTCATGAGATTTTACCACAGGAAAAAGAAAGGCAAATTAGCATCCTTAGTGAAATTTCTGGTATGCACATATATACAAGCCACTTTTGACAAAATGCTGTACAATCTGTTCTTGGAACATCTCTAGGCTTTGCTATTAAGGCTTTGATTTTAAAAGTACCGGCACGGAATTCTCTTTCCTACCACACACTTATGCTTTATTTTTCCCTTCTTGTAAAGCTGTGGCAAGAAGGTACAGCATCCAACTAAACTTTGTTTTGCTCCTCCTCCCAAAATTTATACTTGAAACTTTATTAAGAAGAGTGACTTACTTGATAAGCTTTCTAATTTTGACTGACTGGGGTGACTTAATGATCCTTGGCACCTGTTTGCGTCTCCTGTTATGCTTCAGTGCACTTCAGTGATACAAGTGCACATTAAAACTCAGTTATTCAGAGTTCCTGTGTCTTCTCTGAACACAAAATACTACCTGTGTTTATGCTCTCCCTCATCCCACAGAGAGATAAAGAGGCTTAATCTTCTCCTGAGCTCTGCATGATCTTCTTTTATCTTCTTAGCTGTGTTCCATATAATGAAAGTGACATCACAGGGTGGCTTTTTGCCTCTTCCCAAATTACTTTCAAATTAATTAATGTCCTAAGTTTAGAATGTTTAGAAGGATTTTAATTTTTTACTTGAAAATTTTGGATTGCATACACACTTTTTTATCTTTTTCTTGGGATGTATATTTTTAGATCAGTGACCTTTTGGATGTATGATTCATACTGATTCAATTTTTTCCAGCTGGTTCATTTTTACTTAAGTTGATACAGATGTTCTGAAACAGACACTTTTGTAATTAAATCAGTCATTACACATCTGTGCTCCCAATTTTTTATTGAAAATAAATCAGTTTCCTTCTCCTCTATTCTCTACTTTTTTTCTCCAAAACGTCCTTAGAAACCTTTCAGGACAAAAACCCAATATAAAAAAACGCCAAGCAGCTCTATACTAATGCCACCTGTCACAGATCAGGGTCCATTCCAAATCAGATAATGCTATTTAATTTATCATGCAACTTTTAAGACTCAAGCACATAGTCTATTTATTAATGCAAATAATTGAGTAGATTTAATATTTTGTGCATACATCGGACCACAATGAGCTCTGCCAAAAATGATTTTGTTTCCTTAGATTGTATTCTAAACACATGGCTCTTAGATACACTCCCAAAAATATTAACAAGCATACCCATCAGTAGCTGAGCATTCAAAAAGTAAATATCATAGCATTTTATTTGTCCATTGAGGTGCAGATCTGAGCTTTCATTAGGTTTCTTTCATATGTAGAGTGTAGGAGCAAAGAGCATTTCCATGCTTTTACTAGTGACCATGTATCCTTTCTGCACTCTTATTTTGTCATGAGAAAAAAGTCTATCTCCAGCCCTCGTCCCCTCCCTGAAATTCTCCTCTTCCCCTCCAAAACCTACGAAGGCATGTAGACTCACAGTTTGTGAATTTGACTCACCCTTAACTTCTGGAGGAGAGATTCCATATTACTTCTGTACTCAGAAAGTCACCTCTTTTACTCTTGTATTTTCTCCATTAAAAGAAGAATCATAAATAGTACCCTGGGGAAAAAAAAAAAAATACTGTAGCAAGGCTCTGAAAATAAGTGCCTTGGGAAAAAAACATGGGGTGTCTCAGCAAAGCAGCTGAGGAAGTTTTTAAACCTTGACCCTCGTTGCCTTCTTAGTGTAATCAGCAAGTAGTAAAATCTGTAAAGGAGATACAAGTGAAATACCAGACAAAAAGGCACAGATAATGTTGATATAAACAGGTCTTGGAAACTGGCACTTAAATGTGCTTTAAACATTTCTGTTTGCAATTCTATTAACAGTATTCTATATACTAGATTATTTTTCTTTTATGATGTTCTCTCAAGTGAGTGCAATGTTCTTAAAGGTTTTGTGTTTCTCATAAAATGTCCATGTCTGACATGATTATATTTGTCTATTACTTATTCTATGTGAATCATAAACCCAACAAGAAGATTAAAGTACAGACACCCATTGCAGTCATGACATAAATTGTGTATCTTTCTGGAGAACAATGGTATTAAAGACTTTTACTGCAAAGAGCTGCAGATGTTGAGCTCATGGGGCTGAGACTAAATATACAAAGAAGTTTAGATAATATTTTCTAGAAAATGCTTTCAAGAATGTCTAAAGAACTGGCTAAATAGATCAAAAAGTAACCAGTAATCTCTGCCCCTTCTTACTTGACTGACTGCTAACAGTGAGCATTCAATATAAATCTTTTGCTAACCATTTACAATCTAATTTTTTCTGAAAAAAAAGCAAACAAACAAATACTTTTAAGTAATGGCCACACGTAGAAAAAAGAGTTCCTTTGCACAAACTTGTCCACAAAAAAAGAACTGCAACTCCAAAAACTTGTCAGGCCACATTGCCCTGTCATCCTTGTTCATGTCAGTGTTCATTTCTTCCACAGATTTTCTGCTTACATTCATGGAATAACCTTCAAAGTGAACAGATAATAGAAATGGCCCTATTTTTTAGCAGAACAAAGGATTTAGTGAAGCAAAAGGAGTCATCTTTTGTCAAAGCAATAATTCTTGCTTCTGTCTTCAACTCTGAGCTTAGACTACTCTGCATCACAAATAGGCTTAATGCAATTAATGCTATCATATTCATGCAAAATCAAAATGGGTAATATAATGCAATAATTAAGCTTAGAAGGGATTCCCAGAACCTATATAGTCCAAACAGCTGCTCAAAAAAAGAGCCAGCATCCAAATTAGGCCAGGTTGATGTTACATCAGATTTAAATAGAAAACAGACCACAATGATGATACTTAAAAGCTATATCAATTACTAAACACTCTTCCAAATACGGTTTAAAACACACAAGAGAGTTTACTTGAATGATTCTAAGTTTTTCAGCTAGCTTTTATCACCTTTGTTAAGATCGATTAACCAGAGTCCCTTCTCACAGAGAAGAGATTATATTTAATATCAGTCCCCAACTGTTAACACTTAAAAAGCCCCTAAGTTTGACTGCTGAATGTGTTCAAGCGGTCTTCAGTATGGACAACAGCAAGCAGCTTAACAAAAGCATTGACTAACTAATACAAGACAAGGCTTAAAAGCCAAGGGCAATGTCTAGGACTCTTAGCACTGAACTTTCAGGCTCCATGTACTTGAAAAATCCTAGAGACTTGCCAGAATTTCAGGAGTAAAATGAAACTAAAATCTGGGAGTAGGATGAATATCAAAACAAATGGAGAACTTTCCTGTGCAAATGCAGCATCATAATAGTAATAGCAGCCTGATTCCAGTTTCAATTGGAACTGTATTTTGTGTATAGCTTATAGGAAAGATGGAACTCTAGAAATTAGGGAATTACAGTAAAACACATCAGATAATAAAGAAGTGGTGATGGCATTAGTATAAATGATCCAGGATGATTGTTGGTGAAACAGATAACATGAAGAACTTTTGAAAACAACATTTTAAAGATGGTAATACAGACACCAGTTTATACTTGCAGTGATAGTCCCAGTTTATATGTATTTTATTAACTAAGATAATTGATGCTTTGTGAATAAGAGAGATTATTCTGATTTCATCAATCAAAATCTTTGCCATGAAAACTTAGCTGGAGACTGAATTCTGCTGTGCCAGATCATTCCCAATTAATTAATCAGTAACCCTACAATTAATGATTCTAATTAACAGACTAGGCCACAAAAGGATTCCTGCCTTATCAGCCATTTATGCAATTGTTTGCTGCACATCGAGGAAAAGGGCTCTGAAGGCTTGCTGCAGGTCCTCAGCACAGATGGAGAGGAGGAGGCGACACAGTTTGAGACTGTGTGCAACACAGCATTTTCCTCCCTGCAGTGCCTCCTAGGTAGAGGGAGAACTCCGGGGAGAACTACAGCACACCAGGTGGGCTTTCCTGAAGCAGCTGGAAGGCAGGAATAGTCTTCCCTAGGTGCTCTCGGGATGGGAAAGCAACGCCTTACTGATTGCTGTTGCTTAATTGCAAATTGATGAAAAGCAGTCTGGGTTACTGGTGTTTTTAAGTGGTAGCATTTACTCTTAGAAGAAGACTTAGGGTAGGATGACAAGCTTCTCCTTCACCTGAAGTTTCAAAGGTTGTTTCACCAGGACGGATGAGACAGCAAAGATGAATCATGTATCTTTAACTCTTTAGTGTTCAGAGTAGACAAAATATTTGCATGTTTACAATGAGCAAAATCAAACAAACAAACAAAAACCCACAAAAAGACAAACCACCAAAAAAAAAAAACCAAAACAAACCCCACAAACTAAAAGTACAAGAGTTTCCAGTGGCTGAAAATAAAATATCAGCATTTGTCCCAAGTGTGGTTTAGTGATTTGCATCTGACCAGGGATCAGAAATGCTCAGTAAGGATCTCACTGCCATTAGAGTTTTGTCTCACTGCATTCCATGTGAGAAGTTTTACATGCTGTAAATCTTGGATTAAAGCAAAATGTGAAAGGACAGATCACAACAGTGTAAGATAAATATGGAATTGTCTGTATCTGGAGCAAGTACAGGAATTTATATCTGGAAAAAAATAATTTCTGTTTTTCATTCTCATATCTGTCTTCTATTTCAATTCTGTTTGTGGTCACATTAAAATAAAAACCCTTTATAGGAAAAAATTCAAAAGTATTCGAAAAAGAAAGGTATTGATTTTTGTGTCCTGAGTTTTCAGTCCTGTTAGGGATCTCTTCCTTCCGTTTGCAACTACTTTGCTAGATAGGTGCTGAAATTCAACTATATATTTTTAACACTGAAAGAGTAAAATTATCTTCCAGAGGTAGCAGAGAATTAATTGAAAATGTGCTTAAATCACAATGTATTTAATAATAATTTTAAGGGCTAAAGTTTCTCTAGTTTTCTGTGGGTAGTCAGCAAGAAGTGTTTCTGTTCTCCTAAACTTCCACAGAAACTTGCTTCCTTCCAAGTGTAAGTGGACTTGGTATATACAGCAAGATCTGAAAGACCAGTGTGGGTTGCAGGCCAAGAGTCACTCCACACACAGATCATTAGCACAAGAATCCACTGAGGGCTATTAAATATAAATAGAAAGCTGTTACTCATAACTCAGAAACCTTCTCAGCAACACACAGCTACAGGGTGAGAAAACTGTCCATGGAAATACCACTATAGGCTTGCCATGTTCTTTTGGTGCTGGCATGGGATGTTGAAGTAAACACACCTTTGATGCAGAACTGGATAATCATAAAATTTTATTACCTCAACTGTAGTAAATGACATGGACAGTGGTGAAAAGCGTTCAACTAGTGAAATACTAAAATTCACAGGAGTACCTGAATCACAGCTTATATCTGTAGCCCCTTATTACCCATGTAAGTCCCCAATAAAGACCGAAATGGAAAACCAAACCAAGATCCAATATTAAGTTTTGCTAGTATAAATAGAATGGAATTAAACAAAACTTTTATTGTTAAAGAGATAGAATAAGTGGTTCCATTTCTCACTGTCTAAATCCAGAAAGACAGTTGTTTTGCCTCTGAGGATGTTTTTAAAGAATGATGTATTCCTTCCTTCCAATCCCTGCGTGTATTTCTAAAGAAGGCCATTCTGCAAAGAAATACAAGTTATGAATATACTGCACAGCAATCTTGTGTGACAGGTGAATAGAAAGTCAATTAAAAATTCACCTTTCAGATCTGAGAAACGTTATTGTGTATGTGTGTGTGTGTGTTTCATTAATGAAAGAGTTGAAAAATGTTGAGGGACTTGATTTTTAAAGCAAAATATAAGTTAAAAACTTGTCATGAATTTGGAAAGGCAGCAGAATCTAATCAAATGTGCCTGATTAATTCTACAAAGGCATGACTTCTTTAATCCCTCTGAAGTTCAGTTCCTGGGAGAGAGGTCAAGTTTAGTAAGAAAAAAAGGAAGGACATTGCTGGTTGAAAGATCTAAAACCCTGCATAGAAGAAGAAGGAAACAGTGGAAACATCTGTCTGTAATGGTAAGCGATCTGTTCTTAGGTTCACATGATCTCAGTAATACACTCTGACATCCTGTGGTGTAGGGGCAGATACCTAAATTTGCCAAAAGGCAGTAAGACTTAGGCAAATTTGGATTTTTTCGGACTTTGCTGACTCATAAAAACAGTTTTATTATTTAATACAGGTAAAGTTCTGGTGCATCAGCTGCACCTTGTCATCATTTCAGTTCAGAACAAAAGGCACTGGAGCAATTATGACTTGCATAAACTTGGTTTCTCTGTGAACCACAGCCAATTACCAGTAATGTGATAGTCAGCAGCGAAAATGTACTTGTCAGAATACTCCTTTAATTACATGTTATTTGAGAAATTGATTAAATAACACCTCCATTCTGTTTTAAGTGCTAACCAGCTCGAAAATTTTTGGTTTTTTTAAAGAAAGGTTTTTCCACATCTCTCAGAAAAATTACTTAGAGGCTTCCTCTAGTAACTGGGATCTCTGCTGTCTGGGGGTAACTTGGGAGACACTCTGTTGTCATGGTTAATGAAGAAAGGAATGTTTGCTTAGAGCCTGGGTATGTTCTTATAGTAATTGTGTAAACCTGAGTGGTCCCTTTCACGTGCAGGACCAAAAATTTTACAATTTAGTTCCTTTCTCAGTCTGATTACCACCTCTAACCTAGAAAAGAATTATACTTTGTTCAAAGACTTCAACCCAGATTCTGACAGTATGTTTACCTAAGCATTTCCTAGAAAATTACATTTAGACTTGACTATCCTCAGCCTAAGAGAGAACTCACATCTGACAAAACCTGCAGCCTTTGAGCTGCATGTATATCCCACCAGTCCTCCTTAATAGGCTGTACATTTTGTCATCATCCCCATGTAACTTTAGAGAGCATGGACGTCACAAGAACCTTTAGCACACCATTAAATCTTTTCTCACTCCATGGAAAGACAGGAGAAAGAATATGGATATCTGAAATTTGGTTTCTAAGTACACATCTCTACTCTTGAAAAATATATTCTACTTTGGCAAATCTTTCTAAGTAAGGGAGAGACGCTAAGTAATAAAGGGTGTAGGAGAAAAATTAAATTAAAAGGGACTTAAATAGAAAATACGGCACACTTGGATGGTTCCCCATGGAACATGTTATGTTTTTTGTCCCCTGTGAAAGGAAAACAAAGTTAATTATAGAACATAGCACTGAGCAAGCAAATAAATCAAGCTTTGCACTGCTGAATTCTCACATCTGCAAATTAACAGCTATGGTCTGTTAGTGTAGACTCTCCTGTTAGAACAAAATTATATCAAATGTAATAGTTGTTTATCTTAGGATAAGAAGATATAATTTAAAAAGAAGTCCATTTCACAAAAATTCATAGCCATGGGACTAAATAACCACCCACAGAAGTGTGTATTAGAATGAGAGCATTAGTTCAATACGTAATACTGCAAAAGCCCACTCACAGTGTCTGTGCAAAACCAGCATATACAGCATGATACAGCAGCAGAGCAGTGCTGCAAGTATCATTTCTATTACAGAGGCTGGTGTATGCATTGTATCCTGTATCTTATATGTGTAATATAATGGGCATTTAGTAACCTACAGACATAGGAATCTTAGAAAAAAAAAAATTATATCTATACATGTGATTATGTATGTGTGTATGAGACAGAGAAACGAAGGCAGAGGGAAAAACATGCAAACAATCTTCCAAAGAGAAACTTCTCCAGGGGATAACACAAAAATTTCCATGAACAGAAGCTATGACAAAAGCCTACAGACCCAATGCACACCCAAGAACCTGTAGCATAGAAATGGTTCAGTCACTTCCACATATGCAAGCCAGGCTGATTGAACATTCACATTGAAAGATTAGTTTCAACAATCACAGAGATCACTAGCTTGTATGGTTCATCCACTGGATCATTGGAAAAATGGGTGTCACACCAAATTTTTTTCTGTTGGCCAGCAGTAAGCATGTTCAGTCAGAAATGAAAAAAAAAAAACAACAAAGAAACATCCAATCTGTGTGGAGAGTGTTTCTGAGGCTAAGTACTGTACTAAACTAAACAGTTTATATTTAAATGCTCATCACAGGATTTTGCTGCAAGTTTCATTTCCCTTGTTTAAAAGGCAGGTACTATTTACTTGCTGCTACTTCACTCCGGGGGTCATAAGAATCACTCATTAATGGCAACACTTCGAAAAAGTGAAATCCTCTCTAATGACACCAGCACTATTATTATGGGGAGAGAACGGCACCACCTGAAAATAAAATCGGGAGCAGCTTTTCTTTCCCCACTTTGAAGATGGGGAACTCACATCGAATTTTAACTTTATTTTGTTGTTTAGCTTTGTTTCTCTCTACTTGGCTATTCTCTCTCCAAAGTAGGGTGGCATTGTAACTTTGAGGGAGGATTCTTATTACATGGCATTGCAGGATTACCCCAGCTTTATTCAAACTAATGCACTTAGCCTCAGTCCAAAAGTAAAAAACACAACCACCCCATTCTCCCACTTGCAATCATACTCAGATGTTTTACTCCATTGATTTAGAGGTTTGAGTACCTTTCTGGATTTTTTTCCTATGTGTTTCATTTGACTGCAACAGAGAGTAGCTTTCTCTAGACAGCCAGCTTCTCATCCAGCAGAGGTCAGCTGTAAATGCATATGCAGTGTTATCAACAGGATTTGTACAAGTCTCTGCAGCCCAGATTCCATCAGTGTTTTTATCCGTATTAGGCAAGATTAAAGCCAGCTAGGATAGCATGCAGAGGAGGTGCTGAATTGTACAAGGGCTCCGTTTGACTCCTTTGTGGAGGCTCACTTAGCACCTCTCTGTGCTCACTTAACAACTTTGCTGTGCTAAATCCAGACCTGGCTAAAGGCATTCATTACACAGCACTAAGGCACAGATAAAATACAGGAGCTCAATACCAGAAAAGTGTTCTCACTGAGACAATGCAGCAGTAAAGAATTAGAAAAACCCTCAGCATTGCTCCTTCACAGATCATTATTGTCCTGCTGCTAATACAAGTAGTGCAGAATTAGGCCACCAGTGAATATCACACTGTGTGAATATCCACTGAATATCCTGAGTACATGGATTAGCACATATGAAAGCCACTGTCTGCTATGGCACTGATTCCAGTTAGCTTAAGCATGTATAATGGACACTGTATTGCTGGGGATTTCCCTTCCCCCCCCTTTTTTTTTCCAATGAGCTGACTGGATTGCATCAAAAAGATGAAAAAAACTAGGACTTTTATAAGGGCATTCTTCCAGCAGCAGGTCACACAAATTAGAACAAGAAGAATTGTTTTCATATATTCCCACTGATTTCCAAGGATCCTTTGTGATTTTAAGGAGAAAATGAGAAACAAAACTAAGAAGATAATCCTAGAGAAAATCCCACTAAATCTATACTAGGTACTCCTGTGCAGTAAGCCATCAGCATCTGTCAGTGTGAACTGTGCTTCTTATTAGCAGTGGATGAGTTGCATGGTGTTTCCCTAGATGATTTTGATATACAGTTGACATATTTTACACAAATTATGAGGTAAATAGCCATGTGTTTGAAAAAAACCTCAATCAAACAGAAGAAAAGAAGGAACAATCATGTCTAAGGAATGCGCTGAACAATCCATTTATCAATTTGTTGTAATGTAAATGGGTCTCTCACATCATTAGGGAAGAGTTTTTATGAAACATTTCAACTTTGAAACACTGCATAAAAAGATCAGCATGTGATCACTCTCTTATCTGCTTTCCATTATTCATCTACACATAAAAAAATGTTTTGATACAAGACAAAATGCAGTCCCCAGCTGTATTTTGTCATGAAATGGCTTTCATAGCTCACAGCTCTATTATCAGGAAAAGATTCTCAGCAGCTGGGTAAATACATTTTGCTTTGTTGATGCTGACTGTTAATTTTGCATCTAAATGTTATAGAACTATAAAGCTGCAGAAAATGCCACTGATGGGAAATGCAGTTGCTGTGCTATGGATAATGCATAGGCAATAGATGAAAAGGATCATGCTGATTCCTCTCATGAAGTATTCCTGTTTTTAACATAGAGTCAGTGACAAAGAAGACAGGCAGGCCCTCAGGTGCCCAGGTAGATTTTGTAGTATAAACATGTGTGCACATATGTATCAGCTGCTTGTGAGGTTGAAAGTAATTTTTAAACTCCTTGATTTAAATACTAAGTATTAACTTCAGGAAAGAGTAGCCTGGAGAACTTGTGGACGGCCCATGCCCAGAAGTGTTCAAGGCTGGGTTGGATGGGGCTTTGAGTTACCTCAGAGTGGAAGACGTCTTTGCCCACAGACAGAGCACTGGAATGAGATGATCTTTCAGGTCCCTTCCAATCCAAACCATTGAATTCTGTGATTCAACATCAGCCACCGTCTCCTTAAAGTTTCAACCACTGGAACTAAGAATTAAATAGGTGATGAAAGTCTGTTGGAGTCTGAGATACAGAGTGTGTGCCCTTGTTTCTAATACTTAGTTCTAGGATCCAAAGAAACATATAACATGAAATTCATGAGCATGTTTTCATGGTGATACCTGAGAACAAATGTTAAAGTTAGATGGAAGAAGTGTAAGTGTGTAGATTAGAAAGTTTATTAAATCACTGGGTGAAAAAGTAGTTTGGAGAGCAAAAGACAAGATGGTGGATTTAGGGTGTTGTCTCTTGTCCCTTCTTCTTTCTTCTTCATGTTCTTCTCCTAGAGGTTTTTCGATAGTAGTAAGTGAGTGGATAAAGAATGCCGCAGTGCAGTACACAGGTGTTGGGTCATTGGGTCAGTAAGAAAAATAATTAGTTGGCATCTGTTAATTGGGTAAATGGACATATAGAAAACCTTGAAAAGGATCTTTGTTAGCCATTTTATCCCTTTCTATCATGGTGCACCTAACTCCTTGTACCTTGTAATGCTGATAAGAATAAACAACCGAGACCGAATAAGAGAAAACTGCCTCCCTCTCGTCAATCTTCAGTTCAAGGGGAAAAATAACCTAACCCAAAAGTCCGTAACGAGACAAAAGTCCATGTTACAAATGATCTTCCAGAATCAGTTTAAAAATAACATTTTCAAGTATTAATCTTTTTCTGCAGTGCTTCAGCACGTTGGGTTTGTACCTAGAAATGTTTGTGTGCACCTCAGACATTTAGAACATATCTGAATGGCATGAGGTATTGGTGGCAAGGGATACCAGCACAATGGCTGAGTTTAGCTCAGGAATGGAAACATCACAGCTAATAGTATGATCCTACAGTCCCTCCCACTTCCCTAAATAGCCTTCGTGGACCTATGTAGCTGAAAATGCAATTTAACACTATGTGTGCACAAAATGTACTTAGAGGAGGCACCATTCCTGAAGACTCTACAGTCAAAAATACTCTGACAAAAGCTCAGTTATCCCTTTTCACCCCTCTGCACTGTCTCCTCACCACGTCCAGCCCAGCTGCTTTCTGCACTAGGACGATGCCTCTTTCTCTCTGACTCCCTCCTGCACTACACAAGAATCCCTCTTGAGAGAGTTTTGACATTCAGACCCTCTCCCACCCTTCACATGTTTCTGGCATGCCCATTAGCTTTTGTTCAGGATTTTCCTGACAAAATAGGCTGAATAGCCCTGGCACAGAGAACCAGTCTTAGGGTAGCTTTAGATAATCCCCTAAACTGGCAAATAATCATTTTGAAAATAAATAGGAAACGGAAAGAAAGATCACACGAAGCCCAGATTTGGGCTGATGACATTTGCTGTTAAACTGAAGCCAAGTCATCTCAGCAGCTGCAAAATCTCAAATCAGTTGCAGGGGCTATAAACTCAGGTCACAAGACAGAAGGAAGGAAATATGGAGAAAAAGAAAAGATGAACTGTTAAGCTTCCTTTGCAAATACAGGGTTTGATTTAATGTTCCAGATTACTAACTTGGATTACTTGTTTCCAAGTGCTGGGATTAATCAATGCTTTCCATTCACAAGTCTGAATAAAATGTTCTTTCCATAGTCCTTGCAGAAATGACATAAGAGTACACAGAAATATTAATAATGAGAAAGTCAATATAATCTTTAACCCACAATAAAAATATCCTAGTGTATCATGGTCTCCATAGGAACTGCACAAAATCTGGAGCTTGTATTTTGCAGGTTTCTCTGGTGTTACCAGTGTAGTGTTCAACCTGCAGCCCAGGCCCTGTGGATGTGTTGGATGGCCTAGATAGCCTAGAAAGAGGAAAAGGGTATGTAAGTGTGCTCCCTTAACACCACTCCCTTTAAAGGAGCAGCTGAGTACAGTGCACCTGAAGCTAAGGAAACCAGGGCTCCAATCTGCGAGATAATAGTGACCTACCCATTTATGAGCTAAAGAAAAAACAGAAAATGCCCAACTAGATGCTATACTTGTTTATATATTTGTCAGACCCAGGTGTGGATCTGATGTCATAGCTTTTTCTGCTATGTTATCTTAGAGTCATACCTTGTGTCCAGTGTAAGCTGAAAAGAAATTGCTCTCCAACAGCACTTTTACTAAAAAAAGAGAACCACAAAGGGCAGCTGTTAGCAAATGCTTAATCATTTTATCAAGCACTGAAGTATCACAGATGTTCTTGAGATTCTTCTGCATCACTGTCTCTAATGGGTACAAGTTATCATGTGATGTCTGAATTTTTTTTACTTGTTAAGGGTATAAAATAGTGCAAAACAGGCATGATGGAAATCCTCCACAGTTAACACCAACACAAAATTTTTGCATGCATTTGTGTTGCTAGCACAGCTTCTGTGTCTTCTCTCTACATATACAAAATGGGAATAATAATTCTGTCTCAGCAGTCTGGCAGGGAAAGCTGATAACTCCCTTCAAGACTACGAAGTGCTTGGTTATGGAAGGTTCTTATAAGTGTACTGATAGACAAATCAGTACATTCAAAAGATATAAAAAGATAGTGTCTTATATGGTCAGTTATAAATCTAAAAAGATTAAGTGATACATTCAGTGTGCTTCCAATGGGCCTTTGTTTTGCTACACTAGAGTTAGGTAATCATTCATCTTTACTTGCTGAAGCTACTTGCACTGTAAAGCTCTATCTTCATTAGGATAATGGTAAAAAAATCAGACCTGGCAGCTTTATTCTCCATTAAATCTTCCTGCCATAGTGCAACTAGAATAGCACCAAAAATTAAAAAGAGACAAGGGAGGAATATAGATGTAAAGAGCAGAAGAAGACATTTTTATTGTCAGTGAGAATTAGCCAGCCAATCTTTCTAACCACAAAGCAATTTAACTTGGCCTTTTACTGTATCCATTTTCTCTGATTAATTTTTATGATGTCAGACTTCTCATCCCTTGGGGTTGGAAGTTTGCTGGACATTATTCAAGGCTTTAACCCAAGGTCCTGTGTCGGGCTCTCTGGTGATCCTTCAGATGCCAGCAGCTTGGAGCCCTGACACTTCTCAAATGCGCAGGTGACAATCTGACAAGTGTGGTTCCTCTCTCTGTGAAATGTGCCATAGCATTAAAGTGAGTTACTACTCAGCACTTAACAGCTGTTGGCTTCTCTTGACAGCATTAGTACAACATTAAACATAGAGATATTTTAAGAGTGAGAGATGTTTTCAAGCAATTGCAGGTCTGTGAGGTTTCTCTCAAAGGTGTTTATTTAACCGGAGCTCACAGCTGCAAGACTTAAAAAGAATGTATCCATATCCAAGCAAGAGCAGTAGCTTGAGTCATTTGCACACAAAATGACTCCACTTGACATGAAAAGGTTTGCCTTTTCTGACTCCCCTTACAGGAAGTCTAATCTGCTGCCACCAACACAAACAAGCTTTTTTTGAAAAGTTCCTTGCCTTGTTACAACGACCAAGCACAACACCAAGACAGATGTCTCATTCCTCTGTTCCAATGTTTTTCCTTAAAAACACAAGTACTATTTACAAAAAAAGACAGCTTAAAAAAAAATAAAGCCTAAAATAACTTTAAAAAGTCAAGGATATTTTTTTTTTCTTTTGGGATATCTACCTCCATCTGCTACTTCCAAGTCTAATGCTCAAGAATAAATTAACCAGTCAAGAACACATGTATTCATAAACTGCCATGAAAGTGATGTAGCTGTGAGTTTATTCATCCTAGTTTCTCCTTTCTTTTGCTCCACCTTTGCAGTCTGTTCTTTCAATATCTATGTTTTTGTATATGTTGATTTTATCAAATTAAACTTTCCTGTTGAATGCTTCAGAACAACAATCTAGTAAATCAGGTTGCATACCTTGTTACCCTGACAGCATCTTCTCTAACTACTTACAAATCAGATCGAGATGTAAAAGTGAGAGGTTGAATTTGATTACAACAGGGATTTCCATCTGATGCTCAAAGTTGATTATATTTCTGGTTTTATTTCATGACAAGCAAAGAAGAACAGTACATTTTGTCAGAACAGGCATAACCCGGCAAAACATGGTACATTGTAATAGACTATTTCATATGAACTGGGAGGAAAATGTGAGAATAATAGTCTTTAATGTTTGTACTTAAGAATGTCTCTGATGGTGACCCCTAGATAGAAGAGCTCTTTTTTGTTTAGAATTGAAGCTAATTGTTACTCTGCTAAACAAATAAGTGTGCAAGGTCCAAGAGGCAGATGCACTTGTCGCTGATGTGTAATTCCCACTGATGTCAAGAACAGGAATAGTCATTTATGAGGCAAGCCCCTGGCGACCAACACAAAAATCACTTTCTACAGAAATGTACACCAACTCATAGATTTTGTCACGGCATTACATTTCCTTTCAAGTGTACTTTTTACTTTGGGAAGGAATAACAAAGCAAGCACAGTAACATTTCTCTACAGTAAGGGGTTTTATATATTTTGACTTGAAGTGACTTATTATATATGATTTTAGAATTTTTAATCTATGTGTCGTGTTCAGAAGGAATCCCACAACCTGTCTTACAAACTCTAGACACATTGATAAAATAAACCACTTATGGGAGTTATTTATATGCATATAAGCTAGCCATCCAAAAATCTCATCATACTTGACTGCTTTCTGAATATTATTCCTGCAGATGGTAATCACACTGCATCATGATGCTTGTTTTTAAAAGTGCTTTTTTTAAGGTTCTGGGCATGGCAGAGACTTACACACATTTGGTCAGCAGAATAAAATGTTACCTCTAAGTTTATTTTATCCAAAGGAATATAACTGCTGAGATTTTTTTAGAACCTTATTCTCAATGCTCCATGTCTGCTCAAGAGAGAAAGAGCAACTTCACCTTCAAACATACATTTCCTTGTACAATTTACATTTGTGATATATTAGTCAGTTAATAATTAAAAAGGAGATGCTAATGCTCATTTTCATACCATAAAACCTGGTTTTTGTCCTCAATAAATCTCCATGTTTGGGGTTTTGGTTTTGGGGTTTTTTTTTGGTTGGTTGGGTCTTTTTTTGTGATTTGTTTGTTTGTAGGTTTTTTTTTTTTTTAAGTCTCTTACACCCAGAGCACTAGAATCATATTTAGGCTTAAGTCCCATGCACCTCACTGGATCTCGATGGGATTTTTGCCTCAGGTAAGACTAGAAGATGCAGACCTGATGTTCATGTGTTTTGACAAAAACATCTTCATACAGTTCGAGTTCTTCAGTGCTGACAGTATTGATATTGCTTTCCCTGCATCCAAGCAACTCAGTACATTGAATATTTAATAATAAAGGTGATATGAGGACCCGTTGTCTGACTCAGGTAAATAACAATAATTTAAACTGAATCTTCCTTCTCTACAATGTATGCAATTCTAAATGAATATAGTGTCTCTCAAAAAAAACCCATAAACATTGTCAGAGACTATGAAAGACTATAAAAGAAACTAGAATAAACTGGACATTTGGAATAAAAGAACAAATTGTTCAATTTTAGAATATTTTGCTGCCACCTTTTGGAATTTAATAAAATGTGCATCTCAGTGGTTTGTAACAGGGATATGTAGTTTAGCCCTCAACAGCAATGACTAACATTATTAACAAAAGAATATATGTATTTCTTCTTTCTTCCTTTTAAAGTTCGTAACAATTATGTCGAGTTTCACCTTCCACCTTCACAAAGAGATGTAATAGCACACATTCAAATTTAAGGCTTTCACATGTGAAGAAAATATAGGAAAACATTTGTGTATCAAACACAATAATATGCCATGATTAATCAGCAGATCAAGCATTATTTGGCATAAATAAATACAGGTAAACAAAGCAAGGAGCTGCTTACAGATGATACCTAAATATCAATTCATCACCATCAAATAACTGTTTAAATCCAAGGTTACTTGTTAGAACTCAGGGCCTCTTTCCCTCTTTCATGTGTGTTATGGCCTTTGCATTACTGTACTGCTTTTAAAATATAACTCTACATAAATAAACAAAAGGAAAACAAGTCCTAAGGCTCTGGGCTCTGTCCTACATATTCTCTCCCTGTTTCTGTCAGAGAGATTTTCTTCTGCACAACTTAGAAAAATGCAATGCATTTTGGGGAAGATTAATATATATAAATACAACACCAGTCTAGAGTACATGTCAGAAGTTCTTTGTTATCACTAAGACAACTAGAGCACTAGTCTTATTTTAGGAAGGCAAGATCAGAAGCATTTAAACTGGAGGAAGAAATGTCTGTACCTGGTCCTGAAGTGTACAGATTTCCTTTGATGCACAAGATTGGTATTCCCAGAGCACCGTGGAATTCAGGTGCCTTCATAGTGGCCCATACTGGGGACAGATGACCTCTAGGACACCAGCTCTGCGGGAACGTGTGCTGCTTGGCAAAGTGTCCGCTCACCGGGAGAAAGGTGCTTGCCAGGTGGATCGCACAACCACTTTTTGGGGAAATAAAAATTGGAATATTAGGAGGTGCAAGCACCAGGTGATTTATTTCTATACCACTATAATTTCTCCATGCCTAAAATCTGATTTAAACTGGTTTTATCACAGATGCTATGATACCTGTATTCCAGAAAGCATTAAAATGAGTGCGTTTCTTACGGAAAGCGCTCACATCCCATGTAGGAAGGTTTTGGACAATTACCTGACCGCAAGGGTGGGGTCGACCAAGGTGTGTCAGCCCTGGTACGAGTGTCATGGATGTAGGGATGTGCTCCTTGTGGGAACAGGGTTATTTGCAGGATAGGAACACCGATAATAAATCCTGGCAGGGCACTGGCACAAATAATAAATCCTGGCGGCGCGGCTTTGGCCCGGCTGAGGAAGTGGCGCTGCGGCGACATGAAGCGATTCCCGACTAACGCAGGCGATCGCCGGCGCGGCCGTTGCCGGGCGACGGGCGGGACCGGGCGCGACTAGGCCCGGCCCGGGGCTCTTTCCCGGGGCTCCTTCCCGGGGCTCTTTCCTGGAGCGCCTTCTCTAGGCTCTCCGCCGGGGATTTTTCCCGAGGCTCTTTGCCAGGGCTTTCGGAGGGCTCGAGACACCTCCGCCATGTCGGGGGGAGGCACCGCCGACTGCGGGCTGCAGGTGAGCGGCGGCGGCGGCCGGGGCAGGGCCAGGGGCACGGGCACGGGCAGGGGCAGGGTACGGCCAACGCTGGGGAACGGGGCCTGCGAGCAGATTTCTGCCTTTGGGAATACGTTAATTCGCTGTTAGAGGCAGCACACCCACAGAAATCCGCGCTGCTTTCGAAATGAAAGCGGGCAAGCAGGCTGCCCTCGGCTGGCCCGTTCCTGACAGCCGGGCTGAAGGAGCAGCCTGGCCACCAGCAGGTGCCTCGGGAGGAGCCCAAGGCCCGTGAGGAACCACTGCTCCTCGTGGTTTGTGGGTCGGGTCTGGAATCTGGAGATACTGGTGCATTTCTCTATGTGTTTACAGTCTATAATTAAGGGCCAGTCAGAATCATGTAAATGTGTTGTGTCCGTGATGTCCTGCAGCAGAGTGTCCAAAATATGTGTTCTTCCATTGGTTTGGACCTGCCACCTGCTTCAGGCTCCTGTCCTGCGGCAGTGAGGAGCTCGTCCGTACTCACCTTCTCTCACAAACCCTCCTCTTGTGCTCTTGCCGATCAAAACATACAAAAGAGAAGTGTCACATGATGATACATCATTAGTGGTTTGTTAAATACATTTCTTATGAAGAATATAAATAAATACATGGAGGTTTGGGGACTTTTTGATGTATATATGTTAGGGGAATGGAGATAGAATGGATGCAGTATGCTTCAGAATAATTGTCAATTAAATGGGCTTACCTCTGTTGCTCAGTTTTACTTACGTATTTGTGGGAGGGGAGAATTACTGCTGAACTTGAACAAGTGAATCCTGCCTTTTTTGTAAAAGTTACTTTTGAAGCCATTTCAGGATGAGCTACAGGAAGCAATTTCTGATTATGCAACAAGAAAGGAAAAAGTTGAATATTCCGACGATTTTGAAAGTGATGAAGATGGCATGTTAAATGGTAAAACAAAATATTTTTCCTTGTTTTCTTCCCTTTCTTAACCCTTTACTAAATCCTAGAGAATCTTTATGTGTCAATACAATTTAGTGTTCCAAGATTTCACATTTTAACAGCTTCTAAATCACAGAGTCTTCCTCTGCCAAGTTAGCAGCAAAATCTGCAATGAAATTAGTGGAGGTGCCTGCTAGACGGCATGCTGTCTGTACTGGTTCCTATCTTTGTGGTGCCCAGTTACCCTCCTTAGCCATCTTGTTTGCTGGATGAGACAGTAGTGCACAGTACTGTAAATGAAAGTAGACATGGGCAGAGAGAAAGGCAATGCTTTTTTTTGTACTGGTTTCCCAGTCTGGACAATCAGTGATAAGGGCTGCAGGACACACTGCAGAGCACACTTGCCTGGCAATGTACATAAGCCAGGAATAGGTTTGATCTGGCTGGGTTTTTTTGGAGCAGGATGCATTAGATTTTTGTTTGGCCAAATTACAAGCATTGGCCAAATGACTTTTCTTCCTGCTGGCATGACACTAAATTTTAAGAAAAATAGTTAAATATGTTAAATATGTTAAATACGATCTTGTATTTTTAAAAGGATCTCCTTTACCTGTTTTTTATTCACATATAAAACATCTGATAACAGTTGGAGGGATTCTTTGATTTCCTTTTGCTGACAAAATTTAGGAAAAGAAGCTCTCCAGCATTAAATGCATTAGTCTACTATTATGACATTCTTTTGTCACCTTCCTCAAGCATTTGAACTCTGAAATTAGGTCAGTTAGCAATAACAGACTAGAGGAAGATAAATATTTTTGTTAAACATGTGAACCTTAGCATTGTAGAAGATCACTCCTTTGAGTATCTTCTAGTGGACTTTAAATGGGGCAGAAGTGAAGAGATGGGAAGGGAGGATGGCTTTTAATACTAAACATGCCTGGCTTTGTGGTTGATGACTTGCTTCTACTTCCTATGGCATTGACACATAGTTTTTTAGAAGGGCTTTAAATTGTCTGGCAGAAAAGAATTAGTGAGTAAATTTTTTTCTTTGGATTGGGTCCATGAAAATAGATGACAGGAAAGGAAGTACAATAAGGCTGTAGTTTGGTGGCTTTGCAGAGATCAGAGGCACATAAAGTGAAATGCTCAGTAAATAAAGTCTGGAGGGTGTTACATGAAAAATAGTGTTAGGTTGTAGAAGATATAGGTTCTGTGGTTTATTTTTCTTCCACTTGTATCAAATGCAAGTTGGTAATGCACTCTTTGCAGATGTTGGGAAAGAAGTTGCTGAAAGTAATTCAGGTTCTGCAAGCACTGAGAGATCTGTTGCTGGGAGTCCTCTCTTGAATGATGATACTTCACAAAACGTGGTAGATTTGGAAAACGAAGCTGCTGATGACTTGAATTTATCCTTTCATGAAAAGAGGCTTCAGCAGATAATGGTTTTAGAAGGTGAAAGCATACAGAATGACAGAAAATATGATGAAGAAGGATGTGTGGAAGATCAAAATGAGGATAATGACAGAAAAAATAATGAAGTACTGCATGATAATAGTGAAAGTAATGACTTGCCTATTAATGAGCTACATAAAAAGAGAAATCAAGAGGAAAACCAACTAAAAGCAAAGCCTCGGATGCACAAAAAAGGAAATGGTTCAGCATCAGGTGAAAAGAAAATATTTTAATGTTGTTGTTGCTTAGCCATGTTACAAGTATTTTAAAGTGTTTTAATTTGGGTTATTTTCTGTGTTAGCAATCGTCTGCTTTGCCTTGGAAAGCCAAAGCTTGTAGAAATATACAACTTCTGTATGCCAGGGGGTAAACTGAACCAGTGTGGGCCAAGAGCAGGAGGTTCTTGTTTGCCTTTTCCTTTCAGAAGATGAAAACCAGCTGTTTAGGTCCCTAAAGTCCAGCTCTCCAGTGCATGTGCATGGAAGGGGTGAGGGGGCTGCCAAGATGCCTCCTGAGTGTGTGCATGGCACAGAAAGCTGTATTCACACAGCATCCACAGTACCCACGTACCCTTTAATGGAAAGGTCACAAAACTCCTTTTCCATGATCAGGTGAAGCTGTAATGTAACAGAACATGAGCTGTACCCAAAACATTTATGAATGGTAGATGTCTCATTATTTCAAAGTTAAAACTTCAGATGATCTTTTACTTTGAAGATACTGACACACTTTGGATGTATAGTCAAACACATAAACCTCCCAAACTTGAATATTTCATTACAGGAATAGCTAATTTATTTTTAATATACAAAGCAGGTTTTGGAATTCTGCTAATTGACTGTATGTGCCAAAAGACTTAATATTTTTTATCTAATCCCTAATATGAGAGGAATTTGTCCTGTTTGATGTTAAGTTTATGACTGTTCATTCATTACCTGTAAGGGAAGATTACAACTTTGCAATTGGTAGAGCATGATTAAAGGTAGCAGCTTCATTTTTCCACATGATGGCACCAAAATGCTAGGTATTTGAATGTGCAGACATCTCTTTCCTGGCTGGTGTGCCTGTGTAGTTTTAGACTGGCAGAAAAGAGGTTGAACTGCTTTTCTTCATGTGAATCAAAGTAGTGCAGTGAGACACTGCAGTATTGGTTAAAATTCAAAGAATTCCATATGCTTGTCACCTTGAATTTACCTTCATCACTGTAAATTTAGGTTAAATTTCTTTGATTGTGGGCATTAATGTTCCTTTCTTCAGGTAATTGGGAGTTAATTTGTCATCCGAAAATTTTATTTTCCTGAAGAATTCTATTGGAAATTTGTGGAAGACTTCTAATTTGGTTTTACTGGAGCATTTTTGACTTGTGTCTGAATTGTTTTACAAATTTAGATTGCTGCATTACTGGCAGTTGAAATATGATTAAAATGTTTTTTAGGTCTTATTAGTAAAGTGTTTCATAAATAAAAATTTCACCACTTAGGCATACATTCAGATTGAGGTGATGTTTTTTTTAAATCCGCACTGCAGAATTTTTAATTATTCACTCGTGTCCCACACCTACACAATGGAAACAGCATTTGCTACCCAGAGTGTTAACTGGCATACTTCATTAGAAGTTTGCTGGATGTCAGAAGAGCTCTTGCTGTGACTGCAGTGACTCTTGGTTTTGGTTTTGCTTTTGGCACCAGAGCCACATAAGTCAGATGGAAAATTTTGCCTTTGTTTTGCTCTCGCATTCTCTAACATTAGTTCAAACTTCAGTTGCTACTCCAGTTTTACATGAAAATAGAGATGAATACTATTCTTATGAGTTCTTAGTTCTTAGAAGGAGGCATACAGAAAATACATTATATTATATGAAATTTAATAACAGCTTTCACAGATGGATGGTTTTTCTAGAAATACATTTTATTCAGAAAAAAACAATACTCAAAAACAATGAAGTTCTTTTTAATGTGTCCTTGCAATCTTTTTTTTTCCTTTAGATCAAGATCAGAAGAAGACTGGCAACACCAGTGAGTTGAAACTGGAGGACAATGGTAGGCAATCCCCTTCTGTTGACAGTTCAGATGGAATGATGAAAATAGCAGAAGGGCAAATAATAACTGATAAAATGCAGGAGGTATCAGTGAATGATCAGTCTGAGCATGGAGAGGCAAAGAACACATCCAAGAGCTCTGTCAAGGTATTGCTCATACACAGTTTACCATTGTTTGTAACAATGTCCTAGAAGAACAGAGGAGGGGAGAGTTTTGTAAAGTTGCTGTTGGTATCTTAAGTGTGTAGAACACTGGAAAGCTGACAATTTATATCTGGTTTCTAGAGCCAAGGCTTTTATAAATTCTGTATAGCTTTATGAAAGATGTAAGGAATACCTTTTCCACAAATTATTTAAGTCAGATAAAGGTATTGAAATGTGTTTTCCAGCCTTAAGAAAGCACCCTTCTCAAAGTGAAAATGTCAAATCTCTGTTGTGAGGATAGCTGAATAGCAATGAGCAGTGTGTTTTGGCAGAGGATGGAATCCATGTGTGACCTGAATAATGGCTAAGATGCAAATCTTAGGATAATGCCTTATCCTAAAAGGAAAATACATAGATACATATAAAATACGTTGATACATATTAAAGCTAAGTATTCAAAATACTTAAAACAGTGTTTATAGAATAAATCGGTTGTGTTCTTTTTACTTTTTATTATTTCTAAACTATTGACTGTATTTTTAAATAATACAAATGAACATTCCTAGCTGCCTTTCCAAAATGATACAGGCATTCTGAAAATTTGGTTGGTTGATTGGTTGGACGATTGGTCGTTTGGTCGATTGGTTGGTTTGGGGGCTTTTGTTCATTTTGTTTTGTTTTTTTCTCTCCTTACTTTCTTACCCTGTACTATACTCTCTCTTTATTAGGGTGTCTTTCTTGCCTGTTTTTATATCATAAGACCATCAAATATCTTGACTTGGAAGGGACTCATATGGGCTGAGTCCAATTCTCACTGTCATTGTTAGCTTGTAAAAACCTGTTTCATCCTGGTCTTTTGCTTAAGAGACTCTATAACTTTACTTTTTCTGTCTATTTCTTAGAAACTAAGTGAAACAAAGGAGAGAGTTCTAGAAAACCCAAAGGCTTCTTTATCTGACAGGTGAGAAAAGAATGCAGAGTATTGTTCTGAGCTATTTAGGATGCCTGTAAGCACCCCGACAGTGCTGCTCCCCTCTCATTTTCTGTCAGCATTGTCTTTGCTGCTGACAATCTCTGACCATCTGTGGAAAACAGTTTAGTGCATGTGGCATGTTGTTATGACCCTTGCTCAGGTTTATGGCAGATCTGACTCCCAAATCTTTTGCCAGTGATGGGTGTGTTACTGGAGTCTTTACAGGCTCTAAGCTGTAAGTGTAAGTAATTTGAACTTAAAAGAGGTAAATTCTTTCTCCTTTTCCTTTTCCCAGTCCCCAGCCAAATGCATATTAAAAAAAACCCAAAACACAGTAACTTTTGGTATGCACTGAAATAAGATCACTACTTTTTATGAGCTACAGTAAATAGAAAGGTCATTAATGTGTTTTTGTCCTGGTATTTTCCTAGGTCTACAACTTTTGCACATTTAAAGAGAAAGGGGAAAACTGTTCCATCAACTTCACCTGTTTCATCTCATTATCTGGGATCATTAAAGGTGTTGGAGGATAAACGCATGCAGATGAAAAGTCCAGAATTCAACAAAGTAGATAATTTAAGGGCAGCTGTTTATCAGGTAGATTTAAAAAATTAACAAACCAACAAACAGAATTGTGCGTGTAAAGGTCCTGATACAGGGGTTAACACCTCATATTTTCTTGAAATCAATATTTTTTACTATTTTCCTTTCACTGGCTTACAGGTATTGTAATCCTTTCATTCTGTTGGTTAGATTTTGTAGCTGTGATTTCAGGATCTTAGATTTTTTTGATCACAATGTTTGTGTGATGACAGCTTAGTTTTCCACAGGGGATGCTATTTAACTAGCACATGGAAGAGCTAAGAGTAATTTTGGTGGCCATTATATTGGTTCTGCTATTTCCTTTATCTTAAGAGGACTTTAAAAATACTTTAATGATTCTTACAGAACTGGTTGGAAAAGAAAAATCTCCTTCTGCTGGAATTAAAGAGAAGTGAAAAGGAGAAAGCTGAAATTCTTAGGAACAATACTGAAAAGGTTTGTTTGCATTATTTTTTTAAAAAGAAGTTTACAAACTATGATTCTTTGAAGTGTGCTTCCCTCCTAAGTGCTTCCCTCTGCTTTTGTAATGTACCTGGTTGTCTCCAAATAGCACAAGGTGATGTGAAACAATAAATAGCATCTCCTGCTTGTTGGGTTTGTGGCAAACTGTGTCTTTCCAATGCTTCCCTACACGTTTACATAAGGTTTGTTAGAATCGTGCTTCCTAGGTTAATTTTCAGGTTAGTTTACAAAGACCTTGGGATACTCAGCTCTTAAAGTGCTAAGTTTTGTTTTGTGCATGAGAACATGAGGCATTCACTCCCTTCCTCGAGAGATGCTTACCTACAGAGGACTCTTACCTTGAATAGTATCATTCTTTGATTCGGCTTTTAAGTATTTTGTATGTTTCACTTCTAAGTACTTAACATGTATTTCTTATTCTTCTACATATACTTGGCAGTAGCTCGTGTCATTCAATTAAATTAAAAATGGGAATAGAAAAAAACCACTATATATGCTTTAAATTTAATTGTAATACTTGTAATGTTATCAGGAAATCAATTTCTGTTTCTTTATTGCTCCATTTAGCCATAAGTTTAAAGCGTACTATTTCATTTAGAATTTTATACTGAAATTGATTTAAATGTAGGCTTTTATTTCCAATCTAGAAAGAAGCACTTAAAAGAGAAGAATCAATTGCATGTTATGAAGCCTGGAAAAAAAAGAAAGAGCAAGAAGCAAAGAAGTTAAGTGAAAAAAAAAAGCTTGCAGAACTTGAGGAAAAGAAACCAGAACAGACTAAGGAAAAAACAGAAGCAGCACAAGCGGTGATGTGAAATATGTACATAAATGTGTATTTGAATGTGGTTCAGGAGATGGTAAAAAATAATTTTGATTAATCCAGAAAGAGATAGAAATGAGCTAGAATCTTAAATCTAGACATGGCTAGGTTTTGAAGGAAGCTTGTATTAGGTTTTGTTCTGTCAGAAATATGTAATGTTTACACTTTACAGACAAACAGACTGCACATATTTGGAGTCTATTAACTGAGTGTAAAATAAATTTATACAAATATATTAGAAATTAACTGTTACCTACTGCAAAAATAAGATTATTTTTAGGTATAGTGATACTTCTGAGCAATTCTACAAGCAAATATTCTAAAATTAGAATGTGTAGAAATTACAAAAAGTAATAATGGAGAATAGATTTATGGAGTATTGACAGAAAGGTGACAGGTAAGATTTCTCATGGATCTGTGGTTGTCTTTAGGCATTCAAAAAATGGCAAGAAAGAAAAGTGGAATATTTAAGAGAGCAAAGCAGGAAGGAAAAACAGTCTGAAAGAATGAGGAAGAAGATAGAAGAGGACCTAGTTGCAGAGAAGAGTAAAGTCAGTGTATCAGCAGTTGAAAAATGGTACTTCTCCACTGTGTTTGTCATATCAGAGCTTCCAAAATCATTGCTTATAAACGTAACAGGTCTTCTGTGAATACTTGATGTGCTTGTAATTGGATGACAATGGAATGCTGGGATCAGACTCTTCATTCCCAATGGAGGCAAAGTCTAACAGTGAAAACAAGCTGTGCAGCTCCCTTCAGTTTATTAATTTAGTTGCTTTCCTCCCCAAGAGGATATTAACTAAACCCAGGCAGAGATACTGCAAATGAGAAAATTCATTGAGTAGTATTGTGTCTTACGTGGTTATTTTCATGCTTCATTACTAAGCCATAGGAAGGAAGGTAAATCTTTTAAGGTTTCATGGAATACAATGTAGGAGTGCAGATGCAGGGAGAAGGAAATGAGATGTATCTGCTGGAGATATTCCATATTATTTTTACAAGCCAAGAGTACTCACAGACAATGCACAACTTATAGTTTCCTATAGAAGTTCAGAATGATTTTTTTTTTTGATACTAAATAAGGGAGAACAAAGTACAGTAAAGGTGATGCCATAATAGATAGAGTAGTAGATTAATTTATGCATTGGTGAGGTATAAAAATGGACATGGAAGATTTTAAATACACATTCTCCATCTTTTAATAAAAGTGTAAAATACGTATTTTGACTCAGTTTTCCTAATTGATCACAGATGCAGCTTTTAGTCTGTACATGATGACCTCTTGCTCCTCCCTCTCACTGTGCAGGAATAAAAAGAAGGAAGAATATATAAAAAAGAAGAAAGTAGAAAAATTCCTAGAGAAAAGAAAGCAAGCAATGCAACAGGCAAAGAAGGAAGAAAAAAGAGAAAAGGCTGTGGAGGAATATGAAAGATGGCTGGTATGTTTGGTTGGGCTTTTTGGGTTTTTTTTTTATTTTGTTAAAACAAAGACGTTTGATGTAGTAATGAGTGTGAGCACTTGAGTATCGTAATACTCGTTGGGTGTTGTGCTGTTATGGGAGAGGCCAGGTGGTGGCAACATTACATTGCTTGTCCCCCAGAATTTGTGAGCAAAACGTTGCTTGAGTATGGTGCACTTGATACCTGGCATGCATGGAAAATGTATTCTCCCTACCTACATGTCATAGAGCTTTCAATTTCCATTAGTCTTAAATTTTTGCCATTCCATATCAGGAGCAACCATCTCTGAAGGGTCAATTAGCCAGAGCACAAAACCTGCAAAGTCAAACAGCATTGCCATCTGCAACAGTCAGTGTGTGTACATTCAAGAAGTGTTGAGAATGGAGACTTGGATACCTCACAACTGATAAAAGCACTTTTAATGAGGTTCACTATGATTTCCATCTGTGAGAAAGGGTGGAAGTCTGATGCTCACAATTATATTTTTCTCACAGCAGTGTCCCAGTTGTAAAGTAGTAAATTAATCCAGTACTGTAGTCCCAACAATAAGGCAGGGTTTTTTTCCTTGCTGCAGAAATACGAACTAGAAGAGAGATCACTAATATTCTTAGCATGTTATTTTCTTAGAGGTATGTGACTTGCCAGTTAAAGAAGAACTTGTTTCAATTCCCGACCCTGTGACAGAGCCTTTCAGTTAGAAAGTGTCTCTTCTATAGTCTCTTCCATGTAATTTCAGGCATGTCTTGTACATGTGATCTCTGTTGCCATTTTTAAGAATGGAATCTTGAAACCCAGCTGGATTAAGGTCCTTACAGGAATTCCTCTTTACTGTCAATAGCTTAATTTTATTTTTTTTTTTTTCAGGACAGAGAGGCAAGTAGGTGAGAAATGAGTCAGGCAGCTGTACAGGTGTGGGACAGATTTAGAGAGGACAATCATCCTTTACTTGGCTAACTCAAAAATACACAGCCTGCATGTTTTCCCTTCTCTCTGTTTCCAAACTTTTTTAGTCTTAGATTTAGATCTTTTAAGATGTTTGATCTGGTCCCCTACTGAAATACCTCTCACTTCTGTAATCACTGATAAGAATTTTAACTAATGCACTACCCTGGCATGCTCTGCTTACCGAGACTATCTTAATCAGCTTAGTTGTACCAAAGCAAGAATGTTACTTTTCATTGTACATTTGACTTCCTTGCTATCCTGGACTCTGTATGAAGGTAAAAAAATACCTCTTTTTTTGGGGGAGTGAAAGATGCTGCCTAGCACAATACTCCCCTCTACAAATTGTGTGTAAATTCCTGAGGTCATCACTTCAGTGGGATTATTAATAAAAATTTTAGTAGTTGGGGGGAATGACCAGATCTCACTGGATACACATGTGCTTACATGAGAAATAAGCAATTGTAGGATGGGATAAGTACTGAAGTGTTTGGCAGAGGTACCTCTACAATGATCCCGTTTTCTGTGTCTGTGTGTAAGTGTTGACTGATGTGTCTCGTGCCCAGTCTTCACATTTTTACTTTCAGAGTTTGTGCTGTCTCTTTGCAACTTACACACCTTTAATTGAGAAAGCATATTGGGAGATAGCTCTGTTATAGTTTTTATATTGTCTCATTTTGTACAGTTACAGAAAAAATACAGACCAGTAGTGAACTGCAGGAGAGAAACACTGTAAAGTTGTCATTTTATTACCTGGGGAGCTCAGATGACACCTGCCTGCAAGAAGATAGGCATCAGATCTGAGGGCAGAATTTGGAAGCCTTTTAAGAGTATTCTTTCAACTAACAGGATTATTTTTTAAGGGAAATAAAATGGGAGTCATATAGTGGGAAGTATTCTAATATGTTTTCATTCAACAGAAATAAATGTGTAAATTCATCCTCAGGTTTCCTGAAACAGGTGTTGATCACAATGCGTGGATAAAACAGACATAAAAATCTCATTGTAGTTCTTCTAAAATAGAAGAAACATTCTGCTCTTATGTTAATGGAAATTCTGTAACTTCTGCTTTTGGAGGTAATTGTGTGAATGTTTGATAGCATAAATGCATAGAGAAGATTACTCTTTAAGCCTGGAAATAAATTCCCTGGAAAAGGCTATTAACACTTGTAAAATAGTGACATGAAAAGGATAATCTTGAGGTGAGATGCTTTAGTATTACCTGGAAATTCAAGCTTCTGATTATTTTGTTTCTTTCCTATCATTTGCTTCTTGCTAGTCACCAAGAACTCTTCAAGCCAATCTAACTTGATAAATGATCATTTTTTACTACTGCATAATACCAGTGTCTGACTCTTGTCATTGACATGCACCTATTCTGAGCAGTGGAATGTGGATAAGAATCACGAAGAAAGTTTATAATGACAAATCAGTTTAGTTTCCATTATTTCTGAGATACTAATCTTGATACCTATTTACTGTGGATAGATGAGTTATGTTGTCCATTTTCTGTGATAAATGTCAGCCTACCATGAGCTTCTGGGAATTAGGGCCGCTCTCAAATAGTTCTCAAAGACCAACATAGTAATGTTGAAAGCCTTAGAAGAAGGCTGACATTTTACCTTGAATTTGAGCATGTGCAATATCTATTTTTGTCATTCTAAAGCTGTTTAAAAACATCAAGAAAGGATGTACTGGATAAGTCCCATGGATTTGTTGCTTTTCTGTGTTAGAAATACCTGAAGTGGGTTACTAATTTCATGTTGTTTAATAAGATATCTCTGAAAATACTTTCTATATTGCAATTTTCATGGTCTGTCATTGCAGTAGGTTAGAAATAAGGCTGCTATTGTTATTTCTCTTAAATGTTGTCAGTCTTCTGTAATATGTAAAATTCAGTTTCTATGTGACAGTCATACTGCTAAAGAATTTGATAAGTGAAAAATGTATTCATTGTACTAGATTATTGAGTAGGAAACTTCCACAGAAATCAAGCTACACAGTTGAGTTGATCTAGTGTAAGACAAGATACAGTTACTGATTTAATCTTTCACTGTTTCTTTTACTCTTCTTCAACTAGTGCAAATAACATCTTGTTTATTATTCTATGGAACATTTATCAGTTATGTCTTGTGAGAATTTGCACTGTAGTTAGGACAAGAACAAACAACTTTGTGTGTGCTGAAGACAGGGAGGAGTCCAGTAGATCTTCACTTCAAATTTAATCTTTTAAAATAAGTTAAATTAACTCAAGACTCTTTCTTTGCCACTGGGATTCATTAATGAAAATTGGATCTTCAAACCCAAACATTCAAAACTGAAGCACAGTTTAAAAATCCAAAGCAACTTTCGTTCCTTTTGTGGGTGGGTGTATGCTTTATTTTTGGTTGTGGTTTTTAATACTTGAGTCTATTGTGCAACATATGTTCAGCAGAGAGTGCTCGATAAATATAAAATATGCACATTTCTTGCAGTCTCTCTGATGCTTGCAATGCTGCTGCAGTAAGTCTTATTTTTAATGAGTATTCACTTGCCTGTCCTGATGGCATATATATATATATCCTTGTACAATATAATTCTATGATTAGAGACACAGGAGCATCTGTCATAAATGTCTTCCTTTAGAGCATATTCTTTCCAAGCTCATCTGTAGTGTTTGACATACCTTGAAATCTTTTTTTGAAAAATATCACTGATAATGCAGACTACTTTTCTCTAAACAGTTCCCTTCAAGAATTTTAGAATATCTTGAATTTGTTCTAAAGACCCAAAGCCACTAGTTGTGTTCATCTGACAAAATCTCTATGGAAGGAAAAAGAAGGCAAAAGTGAAGGATGAAAAGAGTCAGAATGTCACAGTGCTGCAACCCTAGCTTGTCTCAATTTCTCCATGTGATCCAAAAAGATACAGTTTGTACAGAGAGATAGTATTTTTTATTAGACTGTGATGAAATCTGTATTGTTTATTTTAGCAAAGGGCATTCCTTTTCTGTGCAAACCTTGCCTTGCTTTTAATCAGCCTTACTAGTAACGACATGAAATTATTGTGTGCCTGTTTAGCCAGACTGGTGTTCCTGACTTGGATCTTCAGATTTATTTTGACAAAGAGCTGAAGGGCACAGATGAAAATCATAATGATGGGGTTGATATTTCAGTGTGTTGCTTTGCTTTTTACAGTTTTTGGACACATTAGTAGTTTGATTACTATATATAGTAATATATATATATTACTATATATATATATATATATATATATATATATATATATAGTAATAAATATATATAGTATATAGTATATATATGTGTAAAACTTGACTCAGTCTCCCTTTTTTATGGTAATGCTTCCGCACCCATTTTCCAGTCTATTCCCTCAGCCACAATTACCTCACTATTTCCCTGTTCACATATGAACAGGAAAACACTGCCAGCATCTTGGGAATTTGTGGATATACAGTGTCCATCAGAGGAATAGGATCATGGGTTATGTGAGAGTAACAGTAAATTATATGCTGGTCTATAATGTCAACCTTGGTTCCACCAAGAGAAAAACTACTCAGGAAGAAGTGTACACCCGTATGTACCACCAACCTGCAAGTGCGATGACAAGGAAAACTTGCACCCATAGAGAGCTTACCAGTCTACTAAATTGCTAATGCAAATGCACCTTTAGATGCTGCTGCTCTTGAGGGTGAAATGGCAGTCATCTTTGGAAAGAAGAATTTTATGTAAAACAGAACTGATTAGAAATTCAAAAATAATTATAAATTATTGCAATTTAATTTTTGAATGACAGGTCTCTTGCAAATCATTAGTTAATGAGACAAAAAAGTGTTGCAAGTATCTTGCTTATCTCTCATCATCCTAATTGTGCCACTGCTGTTTGAAACAATAGCAAATAGAATTAGAAGCTTGCAGTGCTTATAACATAAGTTAAATAGATCTTTGTTTAAAATTAAATTGTTTAATTACCAGTTTGTTCTAGTACATGGCAAGTGTGATTTAATAAGCACAGAAAGTTACAATGATGCATCAATGTTCCCATTATATGAGAACAATGTATTTTGCATTGTGATTTAGGTGTCCTCTTAAGGACAACAAGTAATTAATATGAGATTAATTACATACAATACCAATTCAGTACCTATCTGTTGGGCTATTTGTTTAGACAGTACATGAACCCAGCCCATCCTTGAGACAGTCACCGTAATTGTAAATGACACCCAGTTTGCAGCCTTTTGTATTGCACTGTGCAATGTCTGTGACTAAGCCTCTAAAAGGGATGTGTCGAGCTCCAAATGGCAAATTTCCATTGCATGTTTTCTTTTCATTTTACACAAGAAAGGCATAGCAATAATTGTAACTTTTCTGTTAGTAGAATTGTTGTTGGGGGGTGAGGCAGGTGGTTCTCGTTTGGGCTTTTATTCACACATCTTTTTATTCTCAGGAAAACAAAATGAGGAGAGAACAACTTGAGAAGAACCGAAAGAAGTTGCAGGCTGTCCATGGGAATGAAATGAGTCCTCCCTGGAGACCACCTGGGAAAGTCACATATTCTAGTAATTACTGAGCAATTTATTGCCTTCCAGAAGAACAGATAGTCTACAAAGTTCTGTCAATAGCCAGTAACTCTTTTGTTATCATCTGATTTTCACTGAATCCATTATAGGTGCTGCATTCTTTCTTTTTAGTTTATTTGATCTCTGCAGTTTAAATAAACCTGTTACTCATTTGCATTGCTTTAGAAAACATAACAATTTTTCTAATTCCGCATTTAAATTAGTTTTGCTAAATTCTGTGCTATGTCATACCATTTTGGTGAAAATTTATGTCCAGAATACATAAATCTGGACTCTGGTATTTTTTTTTCACCCAATAAGTAGCAGAATGTTTTTTTTTTTAAGTTATGAGACCACACTCTTTGAGGAGTTAATTCTTGAAGAAGCTGAAAAGATGCCCATCCAGAGCAGCTTCAGTGGCCCACATAAGAGCACATAAGAGGTAGAGTAAAATTACAGACAGCAGCAGGAGAGATGAGGAACTGCAGCCCCAGCAGAATGAAACATTGCCAATTCAAAACTGGCACACCTGGGTTTTATGAGAAAATACTGAATTTCTTACTGTAGGCCTTCAAATTGGGGTGGTGGTGTGCATCATTGGTGCTCTGGGCTTTTAGTATCTGGAGCCTTGAGTTTGGGTTTAGTCTATTAAGAAACTCCAGCTATAGTATCACAGGAAGATGAAATTTGTAGGAGGCACCAGAGTTTATTGTACAGCAGACCTGGAGAGTCTGGGACAAGGCAGCCTATGAGAAAGGGATCATCTGGATCTTTATTTTTCCAGTGTCCAACTAGAGGAAGCAAGGAAGGTCCCTATGCTGACAGGCTGTACTTGAGGGATGGAAATGAAAAGTGTGGTAGAATTAGTGGCAGAGATCAGAAAGAGTGTGTAAGGTGCCTGTTCCTTAACTGAATGCTGCATCCTTACTGATGTTAAGTCTTTCTGTAACAGGCTAGAAGGTTTTGACAGAAGACAGAAGTGACAAGATGTTGGTGACATCTTTCAGAGGAGTGAGCGTCTTTCAGAGCTCATGAGGAGTAGCTCACAAATTCACAACTTCTCAATTAGAAAATATACTGAAGTCTGTAGACAAGGGAAAAGAGTTGATGTATTTGACTTTTATAATAAAATTTATTAATATTACATTAATTAATTTATGTAATTTACAATTACATTGTAAAAATCTGGACATGTCACAGCATAACACAAATGTTATAGAAGAATTAGAGCTGAAAAATATAAGCATATGTACATTAATGTATAAGAATATACATATTTCTGTATAGATACTATCTATATATTTATTGATGACAGAGGGAAAATATTTTGTATTTAATAAAGTATATTTTAGTACAATAGCCTCAATATTGTCATTGGAGTTTAGGATACAAATCCTTGTGTCGTGGTTTTAAACCAATAACTAAGAAAATTACTTATTTCTTGCTGTGAGATATGGATTAGAACAAGAGCAAAACAGGCATAAAACTTGAAAAAAAAAGAAAAGTTTATTGACAAACTACAATAAGAGCACCAGAATAAACTTCCAGAAAAACCTTTTCATCCCCAGTCTACCCACTATTCCCTTGTTCACATGACAAAAGAGACAAAAACTTTGGAACTTTGATGGTTAAAACAGTCCCAATTCTTGCTACAGTCTTTTCACCAGTCTTCATAGAGAAACAGAAGTTTCTTCCTGTTAATTTATGGAGTTTCTCACAAGAAAAACTATTTTTGTTATAGTTTTCCATTGCTCTAATGTTAGCTGCCCAGAGCTGCTGTTATTAGAGCCCACTCCTCCCATTTTCACATCACTCTCAAGTGTGTATGGGCCATGAGTCTAGGGATGGGATTTTTAAGGGTAAGTTATTCAAAGGCAAAAAGTCTTCTTCATCTGTTTCTGTGAGCTTCACCAGAAAACAGTTTTCTCATTGCCTCTCAAGGCTTCAAATCTTCCAGCACTTCACTGTACCATAATTACTCTACTTTTTTACTCAAAATTTACACTTTGAACACTCTATTCCTCCCTATTTACTGTCATGAATTAAAGGAGTGTTTTCAAGACCTTATTGTCCATTTCCATAGTTTTAACAGAAAGATATTTCAGCTTAATTAAAGCATCTTCTTAATTCTCTACCTTTTCTGAAGCTTCTTTTCTTTCCTGTCACTGGTAGTTTATAAAGTCTCTTTTCATGTTGATCACTCTCTTTTCTCTGTCTGGATAAAAAGATTAATCCGCAAGTCTCATCTGGGAAATGAAAGAGTTAAAATCTTGCCCAGGCTGTTGTAGGTAGTTCTGTGGCCTCGGCCGGTGCAGGAGCTGGAGCCGTCTGCGATGGAAAGTTCCTCATGGCTGCTCTGGAGAGTGTAGGCGCCGCGCCCAGCCCGCTGCAGGTCTAGAGCCTCTCTCTTTCTTCACTCAGCAGTTTCTAGTGGATTTAGTTACAGCAAAAAAAAACCTGCAGCCGAGCCAGAGATCGGCTCGGCCCGGCCCGGCCGGAGCCCGGAGAAAACTTTCCGCAGGGCCCGCATCTCCCGGCCGGGAGACGCTGGGCCCAGCCCAGTCCCCGCCCGGCCGCACGGCCTGGGCAGGGAACGGGAGGCCTGGGGCTCTGCCGCCCTTCCCAGCCAGGAAACAAAGAGAGCCAAGAGAGCTCTAGTTTTACACTTTAAGGTAGGGTTCACAAGTTGATCCCACTTTTCAATGGCCTAAACTGCTGTCAATTCTCAGCAATGACCGATAATTGGTCAGGAGAAAAGACTCCAGGCAGTTCCCAGCAACTTAAACTTTCTTAAAGGTAAAGTAACTCCATGACACCTTGTTTAAAGCTTTAATGTATGGAAATTAACTAGGCAGTGTCTCTAAGAACAGGTTATTCTTTCATCATTGTTAACATGACAAGTAGATGGGATGTTCAGTGGGAACTGTATCCCAGTGAATGTGAGCTTCTACAGCATTCCAGCTGTCTCTTCCAGCCCCCTGATGCTTGCTGACACACCTATGTAAACATTCATTTAAACAATAACCTAGAAGATGATTAGTATGTAGTTTTTTTTTCCAAAGTATTTAGTTTAGGCATGAAGTTGCTCTATTGGTGCACTAAAGGCACAGGCTGATGATAAATAATTTTCTGTTTCAAGTATCCCATTGTGGGTAAGAAAAATTGTATGTTGTTTTCCATTGTATCTTTTTGTTCTTTTATATTCACAAAATACGAGATCATCTTACCTGGTCTGTATGTCATGGACTGCTTTGCTTCACTTGGTTAATTATGTGTTTAACTGAGTTACTTGAAACAAACTAACAGAGAGAGACTTTTCTGAGCTGTGAACACCAATGGCAGTCCTGGCTGCACATCAAAACCTGAACTTGCTCCAGTTCATCTATATCTTTCTTTCACTGGGGAGCCCAAAACTGAACATGATGCTCCAGATACTGTCTCACTTTCAGCTGCAGTGTCACACATGCCAAACAGAGGGGAACAATCCCTTCCATCAACCTGCTGAGCACACTCTTACTAATAGCAGCCCACAATGCCACTGACATTCCCTGCTGTGAGAGCCCATGGCTGGCTTATGCTCTGCTGCTTCTGCTCTGGCATTCCTGGGTACTTTCCTGCAAAGCTGCTTTCTGACCACTGGGCTTAGGCTGTACTGTTGGCATGAGGTAATTTGGCCCCAGATGCAGGACTTTGCCTTTGTTGACCTTAAAGGTTCCCACTACCCCCTTCTCCCACTTCCTGGGAAACACCCTGCTTGGCTCCATGGATTTAGTTGCGTCC
This sequence comes from Pseudopodoces humilis, assembly GCF_049639895.1. Taxonomy (NCBI): domain Eukaryota; kingdom Metazoa; phylum Chordata; class Aves; order Passeriformes; family Paridae; genus Pseudopodoces; species Pseudopodoces humilis. The sequence goes on from NC_142205.1 coordinate 41,849,280, forward strand.
AAGTAACTGAAGTGCTCCCCTGTTCTGTCTTTCTCTTCAGTGCTTCAGTGTCTGAGGCTAGACCTCATTAGTAAAAAAAAAAAAGGCAAAAAAGGACATTAAGCACCTCAGCTTTTCCCATGTCCTGTGTCAGTAAGTCACCTGGCCCCTGAGGAGCAGGATTCCGTTTTCCTTTCTGCCCATGTACTTCCAGAAGCACCTATTGTTACCCTTTGAGTCCTATATGAGCTTGCTGAGCTTTGGCTTTAGTAAACACTTCCATATTTTAGTGAATGTAGGGTAATTTCTCTGCTTGCTCCATGGTGCAAGTACTTTCCACCATCTCTGTGCTTGCCTGCCCTCTGAACTCCAGCAGGAGAGCCTGTTCCTGCATGCTGGCTTCCTGCCCCACTTGCCTGACTACACATGTGTCAGAATGGAGTTTCTTTGTTCTTTGATGGGGATGTCAGTGAAGGTCAACTAGCACTCCCGGCTCCCTTTACTTCCCAGGGTAGCCTCCTGTGAGATCCTGCCAAACAGACCCCTAAATAAGCCATCATCTTCCCTCCTCAAGCCAAGGTTTTGGTTCTATTTCCTTTACTGCTTCTTACATGATTAAAAGTTCCACATTCTCAGACTCAGGGAAGCCAGGAGGCCATCAGCTTTCACAACCCAAGCTAGTTCATCCCTGTAACTGTCCATTAGCTAAGGTCAAGTCCCAAGCACCTCTTAGGGCATCAACACTTCCACTCTCAGATTTCTACTGGCCCATTGGCTTTTAAAGAAAAAATTCCGAGATTTTAGTAACATTTATGAGCTAGATTTTCCCCTAATGGGCAATAAAGTAATTGCAAAATTCTTCCCTGATTATTTCAGCCTGGCACATGGAGAAGTCTGCTCTTACTAGCAAACTGCATTCAGACAGTTGAGCTGTTTTCAACATAACACATCATTTTAGCACCTATACTCAGCGGAAAAGTTCTACTAAAATTCTTTAGTACTGCAAAGTATTTTTTACTACTATTTCATTTATGGATTTTCTTTCTCTGTGATGCTTTTATTTCTGGATAGCTTCAGACTTGGACAACAGAAAGTTTTTTCATATAATTTTTCATTTAAGGAAGCAGCAAGAACTCCCATCATATGCTAATCATTTTTCATTAATAGAAATACAAAATTAATATATATTCATGTTCATCTGCTTATCTGGTCCTTGATGACAGCAAATGGTAGGAGGATGACATCAGTAACTTTCAGCATTTAACTGTTGGGATGCCCAGGTGGAGCATCATATTAACAATACCATGGTTAACTTATTTTTCTTTGCACCTTTTAGCATGCTGTTATGCATTGAACACCCATTCCTATATGCTGATTTCTAACCAAACAATGAAGGAAAAACAATAGGAAAAAAAAATTAGAGAAAGGGAAAATATTTTAGTTGTCCTCTATCTATTTCACTTTCTTGAAGAAGCATCTAGAGAATCATTGCAAATAAATGTGACTTCGGGAAAAAACTTTCTTAGCTACCCTGAATTCCTCTGTGCTTCTTAGCAGTTCTACTACTGAAGTATAATGAGGATATGCAGAGCACTGAGCCTAACTGCTGAACTGTGCTGTTCGGTGAAAAGGGAGCCAGAAAGATTTATGTTGCAAAAGATCAGCAAGCAAAATGAATAGCAGTGAGAAAATAAAAGCAAACGGTACTGTCTTTATTAAATTTATCATTTGTAGGAACATTAGTGGTTACGAACATGATGCTGGATGCTGCGCAAGCAAAATGTAAAGATGACTTGGCACAGAAAGCTCCCCATTCCAGAAGAGATTTAGTCAAAAGCACAAGGAGAATGAGGAAGGCAGCATCACTTGCTGAACAGCAGCTGTAGTACAATTGTATCAACAGCTCCTGGCAGGTTGGTTTCGCAATCCATCAGCTACTGTCCTTGCTTGCGCTCTTGCCTTCAGCAGAAAAGCCAATGTGCTGATTTTCCCCCGACTCTTCTGCTGACTATGTGCTTAAGCATCCTCTCTCTGGCTTCCTTTCTTCCCATGTACCAAATTCCCCATCTTTCCTGCTTAAGAGACCAAATAAGTCTGTCCATTCTTGCTGTCATACAGCACCTCCAAAAGAGATAAATCTGCTCAAAGGATGAATCTGCCATCAGTATTGCTGTACAATTCAAAGAATTATTATGGCATTGAACCCTAACATCAGCTTGAATCGTATTTTCCCTTAAACAGATGGTAGTGCATCGAGCTGTTAAATTTCACTGCAACAAAATTGACATTCTGTTTAGTTTCTATTCCTCATGTGAATCAATAAAATGTAGGAATGCTCCATTGGAGGAATATTCTTTGCAAATGTCTATGCATTTGTAACCTATCCAAAGCAAGGGCTCTTGATAATGACCCCCAGTTTTCAAGGGGTTTGGATCATTAAGTGTCACTAGAAAGAGAGGTTATGTGCAAATAAATCAGGGCAATTACAGGAGGAAATGAACAGGATTAATAGCTGAAGACTCAGCATAACAAGTGCACATTAAATGTTTCACAAAGACTTCCTACTGATTTGCAACTCAAATACCCTTTACACTCATCTCTTTGTGATTCACTTTCACAGTTTCTCACATTGACATTTTTTTTAATAATCCCGTGCACGGTTAGAGCACTCATAAGAGAAAGAGTGGGGAGAGTTTTTTGTCTATATGAAATTCTCGCTCCCAGTCAGAGGTACATGTAGAAGTACAATTATGAAATGGGAATGGATGCAAAATACAAATTGCTTAATAAAATTAGTAAAAAAAAAATAAAAAAAGTACTGCTGCGAGGGAAGGAAGTGAAGTCTGCTAGCCTGCAGTCCAGTCACAGAGCCTCTGTACTGGATGCCACCAGAACTGGTTCCCAGCTGCCATTTTCTGCACATCTTTGCCATCAAGTTTGTGCCAAAAACCCATCAGTTTATGTGGGGCCATGCCACAGGGCTGCAATGACATCCCAAGCTCATCGCCAACAGCAGGTAAAACAGAGTAAGGACAAGACTGGCCAGTGGGATTTTGTGCAGACTTCAGTCTTTCATAAAGGCTTAATGTCCCTGTTCTGACCTGACAATATTTGGGAAAATGCCCTGAACAAGCTTCTGCCCACACTTGCCACAGCAAGATTTACTATGAGCAGGATGTGTTACAGTCATGGCTGGCAAGGCTCTATTTTCATCAGTTTAAATATATAATTCCTTTAAAAAATGGATAAGCTGTTGCCACAATAAAATACTCAGTGGGCAATAAGTGAGTCTTACTCATCTTTAGCAAAATTGGCAGCTAAGAATAAGCACACACATTATTTGTAGCATTTGTATGAGGCCTAGATTGCACTGGAATACAAAGAAGAATATTCAAGAGAAAAAGCAAGGCTTGCTGTTAAATCACCATGAATAAATACTGTGTTTGAGTAAAGTATGCATTAAAGGGTTTTAGGGGAAGAGGCAACAAGCAATAGCCACGAAGCCATAGCCTGAAGTTCCCCTCCACCTAATCACATGAGAACACACCACCTTTTACAGACAGTGATTCATAAGCCAACAAGCACAATCCCTTACCACAGTTGTAGGATGGACATCAGGGTGCCTCCTGTGATCAGCACTTGATCTGCCCCCAGTGCTGCACATGGGCAAAAGTTTTAGCCAAACACATTACCTTTTCACCTTTTTCACAGCCTTTAATTTCCAGGTGAAGCAGGAACTTTTGGCAGTCTGCTTTTGGAGTTGGGGCTGCTGGATGCGCTGCCACAGCTGTGCCACCAGCTGTGTTCCTGCCTGGTCCTGCTGCCTACATCTCCCCACTGCCACTCTCCATAGCCCTTTTGTCTCTCCCATAGTTACATAAGAACACAACACAGACTCACAAGCTGCACACCTGCTGGGGAGCCTTAAAAGCATTCATTACACATTTATAACTGCCCTGCTGCGTCCTCTGGGATGGATGGGGATAGAGCAAACAATATGGCAGCAGGGAGAGGTGGCACATGGCTTTGTGGAGCCTGCTGCTGATCAGCATTGCTTCTGCTCAGTTACTTTTTTTTATGATTCCCATCAGACATGTTCGAGTATTTCTTGTGGCCACTGACCACAACAAACCAGGGTTTTTTGTCTGTCTCCAAACTTTTTGAATGCAATCACAAAAAAAAAAAAAAAAAAGCCCCAACAAACTACATGACATGTTATTTCACTTCTGGTGTGTTCAGGCCTTCAGTCCCTCCTGGGAGCCAAGCCTCTTGTAAATATGATTATGATAAATATTTCAGTTGTATGGCATGCGGTCCATTACACAAAATCTTGCGTGATCAGGGACCAGGGCTGACAGGGCAGATAGGGCCGGCAGCTCTCAGGTGACTGCTCAAACAGGGCTAAGTGCTGCTGCCAGCTGGTGCTCACACAGCGAGGAACAAAGCACTTTGGGCAGCTCGGTAAACCCAAATCCCATATTCAATTATGGATAGAGAACGTCTGTTTTGACTGAAACTCTCAAAATAGCTTAGTTTACTTTTCTAAGTGAGAAAGCTTTGGAAATGTGTTATTTTTGTTGCCTTACAACATGGGATAAATGCTGCTCTCCTGCCTTCACTGCCCTTGGGAAGCTGATTTTCAGCTGAGATTCACTTTGCCAGCTAATGAAGGAGGCTGCATTAAATGGCAGTAGCAGCAACAGGACACAGATGGTGCATTACCATGCCCCTGGAGAGCAGTCAGAAGGGATCCCACTCAACCTCATCTGCCCCCAGCGAGCAGACAATTGCTTTTTGCCCTGAGGGTCTCCTTTTACCAGCATGATTCTGCAGGGACACCCTGCTCACGGATATTCAGCTCTCGTTCTTGACAGGAGTAACACACAGAGAAGTTGGAATGAATGTTTCCTTTACAAAGGAGCTTTGGTATGGGTAGACCAGGGGAACCTAATCTCCTTTGAGCACAAGTGCACACATATATTTGTCACTGAGTTTGTGTAGGGCATCAGAAACTGCTTATTTTTCTTCATTCATGCTTTATATTGATCTGATGAAAAAATAGGTGTTGCTGTAGTCTTACAGCAAATAAACTTGCTGGAAACAGTAGGGAATATAGATCTTTAATTACTGCATTAAAAATATTCTAGATGTGCGTCCAAAACCCTGACTCCTGCACCTAACAGGCTTGTGGTGTAGCATAACTCATCTCTTGTATTAATGTGCCCTGTGTCCTTGCTACACTGCTAGCAAGCACCAAGCTGGTTGAAAACACTTCTCAAAGTGGGAGGGAGGGTCAGCCTGGCCCATGTGTGGTGACTTACAGAGCAGCACTTGGGAGGTCTGGAGCTGCCTTCAGTGTGCTGCTGAGAAGGTCTGGTGAAGCAGCTGGCGCACTGATGCTCAGCATCACCCCGGAGAATCCCTCTGGCCAAGCCCACACGTGCTCTGCCTCTCCCATGGGAGCCTCACGGCCTGGAAACAGCACAGATAGGGGAGATCACCCAGTGTGCTTTGTGGGGTCCTGTGCACTCAGCTGTAGCTGGAGGATTCACATGCGTAAAGGAGGAGCAGGAACTTGGGAAGGAGGGCGTCGCTAGAAAGAAAATTCGAAAGATGGGGAACCTGTGGCAGCTTCCTGACCAATATCCCAGTTGTGGGAACTGAGGAATAATGGGAGCTTTTCAACTGTGTTTGCAGGTGCACTCTAACCCTGAGTTCCGCTCCTCATGCTTGGAGTTTTGTGGTGCAGATCCTGATCACTCCTGGACTTGCCTCTGGGATGTTTTCCTGGTGTGGGAGGCACTGGGAGAGGAGGAAATCTGAATGGACAGCACCCAGGGAAGCGTGGGAAGCACACAGGGAATGAGGAGTGGAGTCTAACAGGAGAGGCTGCTAAGGAGGGGGATAGGCAGCACCAGTGAAAAGAGTGGAGTCACAAAGCAGTCACAAGTCCTTCCTATCCACTACCATCTGTATTCTTTTCCTCTGGACACTTTTGCCAGCATTAGGGCTGCATATTTGGCCATTGTAATTAGCATCAGCCTTGTATTTCTACATAGGTTTCCCTGATGGGAAGTGATTGTTTATATATTATTGCAGAAAGGCAATGAGACTCAGATTCCCTCTGAACAAACCTAATCATTATTATTACTGTTGCTATTATTTGTTATCTATTCAGTGCACTTTCAATGCAATTCCTATATTTCAAAAAAAGGATGCACACAGATGGGAAAAGGACAGACAATCCACGGTAAATACCTGGCAAATGCTTGGAAAGGGATATGGTGCAGTAACTCTTGCAGTAAGCCTTGCCAGAGGGACTATTTGCCATGAAAACACAAAAGTTAAAAACAAATATGTAGCAACAAAGTAAAATTTAATTAAATGAAAATACAGAACAAGTAAGAGAAAAGTTGAATTCTGGCACCTAAACAAAAGCATGAAAACAAATTTGAGATAAAAACATTACTGTAATTAAAAGGTGAAAGAAAAGGGACTAAACACAGCTGAGAAAAGGTTGGTTGGAATTATCCACTCAAGAACAAAAAGTCTTGGGGAAAATTTGGCTTCCCTATGCTTGCTGGAGGAGCTGTAGATAGTGGCTCAGAATGTTTATGTCTGCTGTCCAGAAACTGTATTATTGTAAGATATTTTGCTAATAGTATGACGTTCCAAGATCTGTTTTTGCTAGACATGGTACAGCAACTGTGATGATATCAGGCAGTCATGATTTAATTGTGATGTTTAAATGTTCTCAAAAGAATGGCTCTTCAACTGTGGAACAGCAAACTCAGAACATCTGTGGTGAAATAGTCTTGTAGAAGATGCAGTTCAAACTGCTAAAAGCATGCTTTAAAATTCAAGCTAGTACTTGCATGGTGTACTGTTAAATTACAACATGGCACCCTAGAAACTGGCACTGCCACTTGAAAATAGATTCTCACTCATAGAAGTGTTGTTCAGTAGAAATCTTTAATATCAGGAAGGTTAAAAAATGTTTGCAGTCAGAGGAAGTTATGTTCATCTGTGTAAATTATTTTGTAAAACATGGCCCAAGAGACAGTGTCCTCTTTCAAAGTGATTTTTTTTACTCCAGTGGGTACCTTACAAAACAGGGATATCCTGTTTTGTAACAGGAAATGGGAAGTCTCAAGATCTTCACTGGAGCTGTGCTCTTGACCTCAGCTCTAAAATGGACCTTCATACTTAGGGGTAAGTTCTGGCTGCATCAGTGAAGAGGCCTGAGCAGAACCCTGTGGAAACAAGTATCTCGGCTCTCCTTTTTCCTTCAGCTCTTCAAATCAACTTGGAAACTGCACACTGAATTTAAATGTGCAGTCATGTCAGTCATAATTGTATGGGCATCTTCCAGGGTGTGGCTCCTGCAGGGAAACACATTTTGGTACGGGAGCAAGATTGGAAATTATGCTGTGTAGGCATGGGGATCCAAACTGAGAATCTGCACTTTTTGTGGTGCCCCTCTCATCTTGCCCTATATATTATTGGAGTTATTCAGTGGCAAAAAACTGAGTAGGCTGGTTTTCAGGTGGAAATCACTAAGGCTTAGTGCACCTTAGCACATTCCTTTCTGATGTTAAATGTGTCGATTTAAGTCATGCTTTTCATTTAGAACAGTTCAAATAATTCTTCTGACAGTCTCTGCCAGCATCTTCAGTCAGCTATATTCGTGTTGTTCTTGACTTTGTTATCATCTTCCCTGCCCATCACCCTCCTGCTGAGCACAGTTACAGGCTGGCAAGGTCACTGGTCCTGATGCTTAGCATGAAATAACATGTACCTCTTTGAATATCGCTGCACAACAACTTCTTGGTGCTCGCATTCTCTGTGTTAAAGCAGCAGGGAGCTAAATCAATGCAAATCTCAATTCTCAGTGCAGCACAGGTGGGTACGTGATGTCACCCTCCAAGGGCACTAAGGCATGTTCCTCACACCTTCCTACCTGTTACACTGCTTGTTTGATATTAAAGGCACCAGGAGCCTACAAGTAAAATACTAAAAATATTTTCCATCCAGGTGAACTGGAGGCAATGCCAAGGGATGCCCCATTCCTGGAAATGTTCAAGGTCAGGTTGGATGGGGCCCTGAGCAACCTGATCTAGTGGTTGGCTTCACTGGCAAGGGTGTGGGGGGGTGGAACTAGATGTTCTTCTTTCTTTAAGGTCTCTTCTAATGCAAGCAATTCTGTGGTTCTGTGATTAAAAAAATGCAAAAAGGGTAATTGTGTCCAGTTTTCTGATAGAAAATATATTGCCCAAGTATTTATATACAGTGTAGCCAAATAATTGTATTCCTGGCTCAATTAAATGCTCCAGAACAGGAATTTTGTCCGAACATGTCTCTTCCCCTCAGTTCTCTTTTAGGGAGGCTTAGATGTAACTGACTGACTGTCTGGAAGTTATTTATAAATCAGCAGGTTCATATTTGGGAGTTTGAGAGTAACTTGCCTTCTGTCAGCTGAAGAAGAAAAGTACTTCCTTCGTAGCTCATGCTCTATTTGTTTCTAATCAGTCAAAAAAAGACAAGATTAAAGTCTTGGACTATATTTATTAATTTCATGGAAAGCTGTTGAAACTGCAGTAGTAGAAGTCATAAAGAATGTGAGTGCAGAGAAAGGAGTAAGAATATGAAAAGATGGGGAAGCTCTTTCTACAAGGCAACTTTAAAATTTTTTACCCTAGAAAATAGTATCTATATTATTAGGGTGATTTGAAGAGAAGAATAAATCAGAAACTGAGATGCGGAGGTCTGGCTGCTTAAGTATGTTTTGTTCAAATGCAAATGTACCACAAAGCTGTCTAATTCTGCAGGGTGTTTAAGGCTACCCAGGATCTTTTGACTGATAGGTTACAGTGAGCTTGTGCTTATTGCAAGGAATATTCCCTAATTCCTCTGCCTTGATGTTTCTTACTAGTGAATGTCTGAAGATGTAGAGATTCTTGAATCTCCTTTGAAGTCAGTAAGGATTGGGGGTCTTTAAATGTATCTGCAGATTAGAGCCCATTGTCCTTAGGTTCAGGTCATTTGATATCGCTGGCACGTGCAGGTGTGCACTCAGCATTGCTGATCAGCGCTGCCAAGCAATCCATAGAGCAGGCAGCTTCTCAGAGCCTTCACAGGCTTTTCACATGGCACAGAGTTATGGAGCTATGCGGATATCCAGGCTGCCCTCACTGGTGTTAGTGCTGTGGTTGGGAAGAGCAACAATGGCTCCTGTCCTGGTTTTGGTGCTCCTGTTTCAATTTTTATTCATCTTCACTGTCTCTTTTCCAAATACTTTTTATTGTTAGCTCATATTTCACCTTTTTTTTTTTTTTTTTTTTTTGAGTTATCAGCCACTGAAATTCCCAGAATCTGAATAGTTAATGCTCACATTCATGTTTACCTTGGGCTTCAGAATATTTTTTTTTTAACTAAGCAAGGAAGATTTTAACCACAGTCATTTTTCAATCTATTTGTAGGAAAGTAGAGATATTGTAAGTTATAGCCAATCTGTATCTATAATTCTGGCTTTAGAAAGACTTGAATTTGCACTATCATGTGTTAAGCAGGTCATAAATGTTTCCTGGGAGATGGGAAGATTTAAAACATGTTCCAAGCCAAAGCCTCTTTGTGACAGCCTTTTAGAACACCACAGCTCTGAATTTGGCTGCTGGATGGACTGCAATCATTATTATTTCATCTTTTAGTTATTGACAGACAGAATAAGTGAGTCGTGACATTAAAATCGATGCCTACCAGTTATACGAAGGAAGCCTTTGGGCAGACCTTGTCCTCTGTAAGGTGGAAGCTGCAGCAGAGTCTAATTTTCTCCTGCAGACCTTGCTGGGGCAGCCACAGCTCCTACCTCTCCCCCTCTTCCTTCTCTGTCTGACAAGGAGCTTCATGTGTACCCTGGGCCAGGGGAGTGAGAGGAGAGGGAGGAGGTTGTAGAGGGGCAGGATCTCAAGGGTTTCCCTTTGGCTGTGGTGCTGCTCCTCATCTACTTTTACTGGAGTGACTGGATGCCCTGTGTCAATGGAACCCAGGCCGTGGGGCTGCTCCCCAACACACTGTGAGAGAACACACCTTTCCTTCCTGCGTGGCACACCTGGGTGGAGAGGCAAGGCAAAGGGCTCTACCTCCCTTTTCTCATCCATACAGAAGCACCTCTACCCTTGCAAACAGAACCATTCTAAATTTTCTTTAGTAAAATGATGAAAATTAGATTCTCTTTATATTCTGGGTAATCATGTGATACTTCATGAGCGTTCAAAAATGTAATGTGGCTTATTTTTCTTTCTCATGTCTAGGGGCAGGCACATTATGTACATTGCAATAAAATGATGCCATCCAAAAGCAATCAAATTCTGAGTGTCAGGATAGGTAAAAAATATTCTTATTCACAGTCCTAGGATGATTGCATAAAATGATGTTCAGTACTAGATTAAATATGAAAGAAAATACTAGATCACAAATCCTTTAAATGAGAATTTATTCTTTTCGTGGGGAAAAAAAAGCCCATTATCAGAAAAATAATACAGCCTGATGCAAGTCTGAAAATTACTATGTATTCCTTTACTGTATGTAAAACTAACAGAGGACCAATTTCTAAACCTCTGATGAATGATCCTTTCTGACCTTCTGAAATGTTTCTCTTCTGAATAAACATTAGAAACTGTAGATAATTTATGAGAATTAGGATATATTGCCCAAGGTGCACTCATGAGTGATTAAACAATCTCTGTAAAGTGATTTGCCATGCATCTGACTTGTGTGTGGGAGTAAGTAAATGGCTCGGTGCGCTGATAATGGGACTACATTTTTATTACAGATTCTGTTGAAATTGAAACAGGCTGCATTCAGCCAGATACCAAAGGACTTTAAACAAATTCCAGGCAGAAACCAGGTCTTATCCTATGTGTCCTAACTACTAAGCATCAACATTTTTCTGTTATGCTGCCTAAACTTTCTTTCTGGTTAATGAGTCTTTTGGCTCCTTTGGGTAAATTCTGTACTATAGGCAAGAATCTCCAGAAGGACCTCACAGGTCTAAGTGGAAGAATAAAAAAAAAGGCACACAGTCATCAATATGGGTTACTCTGTTCCAGTCAAGTGCCTCTAGAGAAAAAATAATCTGTGCCTGTGGGATGCTGAGCTCAAAACTGGCAGTTGCAACTGCAGGAGGTGATGCTGAAGCTGCTGGTTCTGTGGAACCATAGGCAGCGACGTGCCCTCGGAACGCTGGGTGGTGGGAGTATGGTGGGAGTAGGCTGAATACTGGCCAGGTTTTCACTATCAGCATCCCATACTTCAGCTGTGTTAACTTACTGTTAAACAAGCAGACACAACCTTCCAGAACTGTTGTTGAACATTAGGATATGCTAGAGTGGTTGCAAAAAATCTCTGTTTCCTATCACCTGTAGATTTCCTTGTATCCAGACGACAATTGGCTCAGCAAGGAGTCTGTATAAAATCCCTGTGTGAGATGTCAGCTTGCCATTGAGTATCATGTGTTGACCTAGGTTTCTAATACAGCTTGCAAACCCCACTGTATTAATTGTGAGCCTGAACATTAGATGTTAGAGTGACTAACTCCTAGGTACCCATGTTCTTTCTGGCTATATTTCTGCATATTGGCAACATTCAGTGGTATATGCACTGTCAGGTTTGTTTTTCCTCAGTCTTGGATCTTGCAGAGAGGTTTCCAGATGCTTATTGGGGTGTTTATTGTGATGGCTGAGTGGTTTTACTGTGTTTTTGGTAAAGGGCTGAAACCCTGACTGTGCACTGAGACTGAACTTTTCTCATCCAGACAAATTCTCTTCTGTACTACCACAGTTGGATGGGAGTTACTAAATTTCTGTGTTCACATAAAACTTAATGCTTCTGGGATCTAGATTGGAATGAGCAGGAGAAGTGGCTTTAAATGTATACTCCTGAGTGTTTTCTGTATCAGTGTGAACAATTAGTTTGTCATATGCCATGTTTGGCATAATTCACAGTCACAAATATAAAAAGATTGAACTATCCATTGATAAAAAATCAAATTCTTTGAAGTTTTTAAATAGAAATCTGGAAAGATAACATTCTCAAGAAATTAGGATTGAAAATATATGCACCATTTAAGCTACTGTCACGTGATTTCTGGCTTAATTGGCTGTAAAACATTCACTGAGTGTTCTACATTCAGCCTTCAGTAACAAAGCAGAACATGCATAATCTATATTATGTATAATACGCAATAAATAGCTCTGTATGTGTGCTCTGTATTCTGCATAATCCATTACATATAACATGTATCATCTATATTAAGACAATCCATTATAACTGCATATCCAGATTATAGATATATGTTCTTTCATTCAATAGAAAACAGTTTTATATACTTAACCAAATCTTCTTTCAGCAGCAGAGCAACACATTCCCTAGGTTTACAGGAGGATATAAAAATATCAGCATATGTAAATCTGTGTATATTTCATATCAGTTCCCAGGAAATGTCTATCCTCATTTATCCAGATATATATCCAGAGATCTTCAGAACATTAGGTACTTAGGCAACAGTCCCATTCTGGTTAGAGCTTTATCTAACGAACTGTAGAATTATGGAATATCCTGAGTCAGAAGGGACCCACAAGAATCATCATGTCCACCTTTTGGCCTTGCACAGAAAAGCCTCAATAATCACACTGTGTGTGCTGACTTTGACCAATGATTGTTGTCTTTCAGATGTTTTTCTGTACCTCCCAGAATAATCTTCTCCATGATTTTTCAAGACACTGAAGTGAGATTGACAGGCCTGCAGTTACCAGGCTCAATTTTCTTGCTCTTCTTGAAAATTGTGACAATGTTTACCAGCTTCCAGTCAACAGGGATTTTTCCAGATTCCCAAAACTGTTCAAAATCATCGAGAGAGGTCTTGCAATAACTCAGGCAGATCTTTAAGTACCCTGGGATGAATCAAATCAGGCCCCATAAACTCACAGAGATCCAGCTGGAGCAGCAAATCCCACAAGTTCAGGGTTGACTGGGCATTTATCATTCTTGCAGTCATGGTCCTGCTGCTTGAGGACCCCCTGGGCCTGTCATCAGTGTTGATGACAGGCAGAGAAAGAATTTAACATCTCTGCTCTGTGTCCCTCTTTCTGAGACGACCATCCTCACCAAGTAAAAGGCCAATATTTTTTCTGGTCTGCCCTTTGCCATTAGTATATTTTAAAAACACTAAGTTAGATATCTGACCTCATAAACTCTTCTTTTTCCTTGCCTTCTTTTTGCTCACCACTTGGCCTGAATTTTCATAATTTAGCCACCTGTGATTTTTAACTCTTAACTCCAGAAACAGTGATTAAAAAGGCTTTGGGAAATATTGTGCTTTTTGACATAAGTAGACATAACCACGTTCTTTCAAGATGGAAACAGGGCTTTCTTATGCCTTGTTACCTAATAGATTATAAACACCTTAATGTAAGGAAAATATTCTCCTTCAGATGGTTCAGTTGGCACTCAACCGTCAATCCAGTTCTTGTTTACACTAATTCTTTATATTTGCCTGACACCTTTGTTTCATTTAAATACAAATCTAGCACCACACTTTCTAAATGCAGAAGGATGATGCAGGGGAGGCATCACTAGCTGTTGGTAAGCATATGTTCTGTAACAAGAATGCAGTTGTGTTATCTGGTTGCTCGGATCTGTTTTGAGGGATAATCCTAAACAAAGGATCTTCCATGGTACATTGAGTCTAAGGACCTGTATTCCACTTGAACTAGTGGCTAGTACCTGATGTGACAGAGAAAGATGAAAGGGGACAGATTATGGCAGCTAAATGAGATGTACCCTCCAAATTATTTGCTTGATTTGTAATAGCAATCAGGTTTATTGCAGCCTGAAGCATGATCTGAAAAAAGATCTAGAGGGATCTTATTAGAGACAAATTTTAGGATTAAATAGAACACAAGCCTACTGTCAGATTTAGCTTTTTCACCTTTTAAAAAAAAGTTAATCAGAACCATTTAGAAAACCACAAATTGCATTTTTGTCACGTGTTCTCTTTTTCTGACACTGTGGAGCTGCGCTGTGTTGCTGTAATATCAACATGTAGCAAGTTGAATCATTGACATTTATTACTGCTGAGTTCTAACATGGTAGAGTGTTTTCATTGCTTGAGAAGTTATTTTGGTGGTATCATCTCACACAGCTGTGTGATCATAGGAGGTATTAAATTAAATAGGATGTATTCCTTAATTTCTCCAGCAGAGCTTTTAAAGCTTTGATGGAGCTGATGACATAATGTTGTCTTTTGATGTCTGGAATAACATTTAAAATTCCAGTTTTGCATTCATTGCTAGAGACATACAGTGACTGTTGCTCCATCAAATGGAGATTCAGTATAACTGTCAGATGTTTGGAACAGTCCAGATTTGTTGTTTGACACTCAGCCACAGTTAGGAAAGTAAGTCAGAGATGATATGCATTTCTGCCTCATTTCTGTATTACACAACACTGAAAACAACTAATGAAAAGGCAAATAGCATAACAAGATCCCTGCATAAGTCTGCAAGTAAGATTGAACTTTGTGTGAAACTATTTTGTTGTTTTTAAGACCAGTTGGTTCAAGCAAGAGGGTAACAAAAAATTTTTTTAGTAAATAATTAAGTGAAGTTGATTCCATCTTGGCAGACTTGGAAAGACTGCAGGGTGTTATGTAATTTGGATTTGGAATTTCAAAAGACTTGCTAAAGAAATAAAGTTGGAAGAGTCAGTGAAAGATGATGTTTGTTATCAGTAAAGTTTGCATATGCATCTGTGATAGAACCTTCTGCTGCAGCATCTTTCCAAGCTAAATTATTACATTTTTCTTCTGCAAACAAAATGTAGGTAAATCAGTTGTTGACAACATTAATAAATATGAATGTGATAAATGCTGTTTCTAGGAAGACAATAGTAAAATCTGTCTAAGAGGATATTTGTGGTCACCCTCATACCTAATACTAACACTTTCTTACCACAGAACTTTATCTGCCTCAGAGAAAGCTGAAATAGATAATTGATTATTTTCTTCAGATCTACTCCTTAATCACACCTTAACTGTTGCAATGCTGAATTCCAAAAGTCTGAGAATCTTTCTGCTGGCTCTCACGAAGGGGGATGGAATGTGAAAAGTTCTGCCCTCAAGGCCAGGACCAACATCCATCAGTCTCACCTGTTGTGTAGGTGAGCTTTGCATAAGCTGGGCTGTGCCTCTGTCCCTCACCTCTCCCTGGAGCCTCTCCCCTCAGCCCCATTCTGGAGGCACCATTCCCTCACACACCAACCTGCCCTGTGACCCTCATCACTTCCAGCGTGGGTCTGTGGTGACGCAGGGTCACTCAGGGCAGAGCTCACTGCAGTGGTGGCCAGCACTGCTCTGGTGGTACTTGCGCTAAGACAGCAAAAAATAACAGCCAAAGAATTACACAGATGTCATTGCAACTTAGAGCCTGAAAAAAATACCAGGATACATTCAAGAAAAGCATTTTGTAGGCACCTGGAAAATGATAAGGAGATGAGTAACAACCAGCATGGATGTACAAGAAACAAGTCATGTCAAACTGATTTAATTTTCTTCTCTGACAGAGTGAATAAGGGAGAAGGAATAGAAGTCAAATTAATTTTATGGATTTTTATGCTCCTTCATTCTTTCTAAGAACTAGGAAAATATGCAATAGGTGGGACTATCAGGAAATGCAGAATTGGTAAGAAAATTCTACTCTAGAATAGAAAATTTGTGCTTTAATATCAAATCAAAAGGCAAAAAAAGTATATCGAACATGATTCAAAGACCTTTCTCAAGTCTAGCACTATTCATTACTTTCATCAGTGATTTCAATGAAGGAATAATGCTTTATCTATGCAGAAGGTATTTATTCAAAAGGCTGTAAGCACATTAGAAGACATGATCAGGTTATCAGACTTGAGGAATTATCTAACAGTTCATTTGAAATTAATGACAACTTTAGAGGGGCAAGACTGCCTGGGGAGCAGAATTGCAGGAAAGGATTTAAGCATTACAGAGGATTGCAAACTAAATATGACTCAATGTGTCATGCTGCTGGAGTGACACACACCAGAGTGGATGCATCATCAAAAACAGAGTCTTGAAATAGGAGTATCCACCCCTTTTTAGCACAGAATCCTGCAGATCAGGAGGGATGTACATCAAATGTCAGGATCCAGAGTGGTGAGGGAACAGTAACGTCAAATTTAATGATGAAGACTGAGGAGATCAAAGTCTTGAGTTACATCAAACAGTGGAATAAACAGAATTAAATTCCCTGACACGTGCTGCAGTTAGGGCAAGTAGTAATGGACTTGAATGATAGCAAGCAGACTTAAGTAAGTCATTAGAAAAAGTAAGAAAAGTACTCAAACACTGACGGTATTGGATGGGCAATGATGAGATTAGGGCACTTCAGTTTGGGAGGTTTGTTTAAAAACAGATTCAAGGAATAGGTACATAGTGTGATTCTTGGGGCTCCCCTGTGCAGGGCCAGGATTTGGGCTTTGACAGTGCTAAAGGGGCCCTTCCAGCTCGGAATATTCCATGATTCTATGACTAATTTTAGGGATGACAATTCTCCTTCTGAGCCAGAAGATAGGTTAACTAATTTTGTGGTGTCCATTTCTGCCATTACAATTTCTGTGAGGCTTTTTCCATGGTAAAATATGTAGAAATGTTATCTAATTATGTGGACAAGTTGTGTGCTAGCTCCACTAATTTGTTCCCTAGGAAAATGGAAAGAAACCTGAAGCAAATTGAAAACAATGGACCAAAATATAGGTAAAATATAGGTAAAAAACTTCTGTACTTTACCAAGTACAGAAAGGGAGTTAGTGCTGAAAAGGGATATATTTGTGACACCTTATTTCTGACAATGCCTGCTTGAAAGCTTAAATTCCAACAGTTATACATGAATCACTTTGAATATTTAAGCAAACTTCTTCTCCTTTCAAAATATGCGCGTATTGTATCAAGATCAAACGCTCTGCTTAAGGTGATTGTGCTGCTCAGTCCTCACTAATACTGAATCTGTATGCTCCACTTTTGTAGAAAAACTGGGTCATTATGAAAAACTGAAGAAATCTCTGTAGGTTTCTAAATACCTTCTCATCCAGAGGCGCCACATTCCTGCATCCTACCCTGTGTCCAATGACTAATGCAGCGAAGTAATAGTTCACTCTTTAAGTAATAAAATTGTTTTTTTTTAAAAAATAGTTGTTCAAAACAGAGGTCTGCTGTTTTGGAGAGAGAGGGTTGGAGATTTGGTGACTTACTAACTAACATTTTCTCTGCAGTTACCATTGTCTGTATCTAATACTAAACCTTTCATTTTAGGGGAACTGAAAAAATTTCTAAGGGGTGCAAGGAAGGCCTGATTCAGGCAGCCCAAAATGGTAGGGAGATTTCTGTTGGGTGAGGAATGGCACTAGTAATGTAATGTCATACATTCAAGTGCTGTAGCATATATTCACTCAATAATCTTGTTGAAGGCTGTTAATAAAGTAATTTGTTCAGTAGAACATTAGGAATATTATCTCTAAATCTGAACTATATCAATATCACAAGATGCTTAAATTGCTCTTTCCCTTAACATAATGGGAGGAATAGAAAGAGACATATTGCTGCTCAGATTTTCTAATTAAATCTTTTGAACGAATATATTTGTTAAGTGTACTAATTTTGTATCTATGAACGCAGACAATTGTTTTATGTGAATTTGCATTAAAAAAACAAACAGTAGCCATAAAGGCCAAGGCAAAGTGCTAAGTAAGGAAACAAAGCAATCATCCTAGCCTGAGATTTGCATATGTGAGTGAATAGAACAAGATTGTGAGGAATGTCTTTTCCAGCAATCTACAGTGTACCTGTTCTCGGGTAGTCTAAGAGTAAGACCAGTTTAAGTGGCATACACAGTGAAGTATGTGAAGCTATTTTAGCTTTATTTTGATTTGTTGACGACTCTCTTTGTATTCTTACTGTGTTTATGTGGGCGCTTAGAGTCAGTGGTCTGTCTGATCCTGCTCTTTGAATGCTGGGTTTTGGCTGCCCAGTGCCATTTGTCATCCTTTGCCATGTATTTGTACTGAATTCCCACTGTAAAAGAACAGAAAGCAAACCTTGATTTTGTCATGAGCAAGTTTAGATAGAAATGAGGCTTCCACAGAGAATGCTGATGAAAATATTTTCAGCAATGTACCAAAATGGTAGATAGAATGGGAAAACTATTCCTGAGGAATTTGCTTTCTTGATGAAATCATCAGCAGTGAGTGATTAGAGAACTCTTATTGCAAAGCCAGCACTGGCTCTTCAGATTCCTTTCCTTTTTAAGACTAGCAAACACCAAATCTTGACCTTTAATGAAGGCCCAATCACTATGGCATAACAATTCTAACTAGAAGTGCAGGTATTGACTAAAGCTGGTCAGATTCCCAGCTGATGTAAGCAAGTGCAACACCATGCTGGACTTCAGCTGAACAGAACAGGTTTAAAACCTGAGTACCTTCCTAGAAAATCCCAATGACAAATCTTAAGCTTTTGCACATATGTAGGTACTTTCAGGATCTACTAGTGGTTGAAACACTTTTAATGGTATCAAAGCTAGAAAATTTGGCCACAGACTGCTTCTAGGAAACCTTATAGGGATACAGAATCAAAATGCACGGGCAGTTGAACTGTTGGCAATGTGACAGGTGAGAAGTTGTTTAAATAACTATCTTCCAGAGCCACTAAGAGTGTGTAAGTAGCTGCTCTGAATTTAAATACCTTCATGGATTGCATTAGAATTGACAGGCTCATTGATTGTGCTTTGAAAATTAACAGAAGAGATTTTTTGCTTGCCAGTAAAGTTGCATGCATAAAAACACCTTGGTCATACTAATGAGTTACCCTACGCCTCCTCTCAGTAGCTCTAATGCTAGTAAAACACATAATCACAAACACTATTGCAGCCTCTGAAGCTTTCAAAGGGGAAAGTTACACAGCATTCACCTGTCCTCTTCTACCAAGTTTAACAAGACCAATAAGAAGTTCCAAAAGCAAAACATTTTTTTCTAGCGGGGTAATGAATATTTCTGGCTGTTTTTTGGGGGTTTATTAACAATGTTTTTCTTAAATGTGCTCTGGGAAATGTCTTAGTGATTATGAAGCAATTGAGTCAGTGTTTTATCATAATCACATTACTTTTCCATGCTTCATTTCTAAGTTCATGTGGGGTAAAGTATTTTACTCAGGGAAGTTTCTTGCTAGTAGAAGTAGTGACTTCTGTGATTGTCATTATTCCTTCTACAGTCAGGATTTATGTTTGAGAAGAGGAACCAGGATCACCTGCTATTAGGTATTGCAGTAATTAATTACTTGAAACTAATATAAACCCTGTCTTTTTAAGAGAGTAACTGGTCAAAACCTGGGATTAATGACTCAAGTAAGTGAACAGTGATTTTCCTCTCTTGAGAGAATGTAATGTTTAATGTTGCAAGTATGGATATAAATAGGTGGAAAAGGTGCATGAATACAACAGTATACAACTATATAGAGTAGTAAAATATATTTCTTAAAATGGATGTAAGATTGATTTAGCTCTTTTGACTATTAGAACACATTTTTATAAAAGAATAGTGACATTAGTGAATTCACATATAATAATTTAATTTTTCTTAAAAAACAGACTGAAGGCTGAGAGATTCAAAATGGCAAATTCTCATGGGTCTTATCCTCCATGAGGTCATGTTATAGAAATACCTCCAGTATCTTTTACATTTCAGTTAATAACTCAAGAACTTTTTCTCCTTGCCCCTTCATTTTGAAGGTAATAATTTGAATTCTGTGTTTTTAACTTGCTGTGGTTCTAAGTCTTAACATTTTGATTTAAATGGAAAATATTCAAACCCCTTATTGCAGATAAATCTGCTCAGAGCTATTGATAATTTAACTGTCAGAGTTGACAGTTAATGAGATTTTTATTAGATGAGCAAGTGTGGGTTGCTGTGTTACTGAGAAAAAGGTTGAGGTTTCAAACAACAGCTACTTGGCTGCCTTTACTCCCACAGATACTGGGCATCTCTCCTGGTATACTGCCAAGGAACAAAGTGGCATAATACAGATTTCAAGGGAAATTTCTATGAAATGGGAACAAGTTTTCACCTGAGTTATTTGTGAAGAGAATTTAGGCTGCATAGGTGCACCAACAGTTCCTTGTTACCAGAAAGCTACTTTTGAAACCCATGAGTTAAGTGTAGCAAATCAAAGTGGGCAAGCAAGGTGGCAGGTGTGAGTGAGGCAAGAGAGCTCTGGGTCTGAAGTCAGAGCAAGTTGCTTTGTGGAACCTGCATGCAGAGAAATGAAGGAGGTGGCAGAGCAGAGAGGGGTTTCTGGCCACCCTGAGGAGAGTGGGGCAGCCTGTGGAAAGCCATTGGTCTGACTGGTCATATCAGAACTCCCAAATCAGGAGAATTCCCATAATGAGAGCAGATTGTTCTGCCCAGGTTTTTGTGGTAAGTGCTTCTGGAGTAATTTGTGTGACAAGAAAAAGTTGGGCTTTATCTGATTTATCCAAAGGCTCTTGCAGGCAAGCTTTTGGCTTGAGGAGCCCTTTACAGCCATGACTTTAAAATGGAGTGAAATTGCTTAATGGACATCTAGTGACTAAGAGCTGTCATGTTTTAACCTCGCCCATGTAATAAATTTGCATGAATTCTACCTGTTCAGCATTCAGGACCAAGTTAATGTGAATACAGGCTTCTAGATATCATGTCCTTAAATGGGGTTAAAGGCAAATAAAAGGAGAGCAGGAGTTATACACAGAGCCTAAGCTATGTTGGCTGAAACTTTATCACAATAATTGTTCATCTGTATAAGCTCATCTTTTCCAGATTGAAGAATCTGACTGTACAGAAAGTATTGTCAAGCGTACTGAGTAAATAAGCTGAAAAAAGAAACACTTTCTCTGATCACTTTCCCTCTCAGTCATCTTGGATTTCATTTGTAACAATAGCAGATAAAGTTCTTACAGTTTTATATCTTACAGTCTTATATAGTGCTTTAAATAATACAAAATCTGCATCAGCTCTATTAACAGCACAGGCTGGGTCAAACATGTTTGGTGCCGTGTTTATAATACTTGAACGGGTATGTATTTATTTCTGTCATCAGGTCAAATGTTTAGCAGTGGTAATATTTCAAAAGCACATAATCTTTACGTAGCTTTTTTATTTTTTGTTCTAATAGGCAAGAGAGCAAAAAACTATTTGTGTGGGAATGACAGAGGATAACAGAGGGTGGTTCTTGATCTTCAGTGAGATGCTTTTAATCTTTCCAAAAAATGTCTTGTATTGAGACTAAAATCAGACACTGTAGCAATGCTGAGGCAGTGTTTTCTGCTCAGTACATGTGCACAGCTGAACTGCTGTGTGCTCTACTTCTGTCTAGATAGACACACACCTTGCACAAAAGCAGGTCTGATGCTGCTGCTGTCAGTACAGGCTTTGTACTTTCAGGCAAAGTCAGTGGCACAATGCTCTCAGGCACAAATTTGTAACCAGTATGACAAGGTCCTTATTGTGAGCTAACCCAGCTGGGGCTGTTTGAGAGTCATTTTGCTAAGTTTTAGTAGCTCCTGTACACCCATGCACATCCTTAGACAAATGTGACCTTCTACTTAGTGCTTACAGCTGTCTCTGATATCTTGTTCTGCCCGAGAGTACTGACAGGCTGTAGATCGTAATGAATTTTACTTTGGAATTTATCAAGGCAACTCAAAGAAATAATCCCAAAAATGTTAAAGTCAAGCAAGGTGAGATCAATCATTGAAGCGATTCTAGAAAGTAAAAATTAAATGCATTGTTTCAGACTCATTGGGGTGCTTACAGATTGTATGCGTTCTGTGGAACAAATGTACTACAAATGAATCTCAAGAAAACATGAAGAGAAAGGTCTTACTACATAGCAAGACACCTACAATCTTAATCATTGCAGCCAAGTGTCAGTCAGAGCCACAGTTTTCACGCTGTTTCCTCTCACATAGGTTTCCATTCTTAAAACAGAAAGGCAACTAACATTTCAGGGCCTTGACAATAAATTGCAGTGAAAAAAAAGCCATATTCTTCCATTCCAGCTGTTTAAAATACAGATGTGGTATGTGATGGCTCATTTGTGCCCATGGATTTGAAAGGGACACAGGAAGAAATCTGAAATAATCCATGGTGCTGTGGATATAAAGTGGTTCCTCCTGCACTCACCAGTGTGGAATTGGTGAGGCTGTTGGCATCCGCAGGGATGGTCACATGTGGAATGGTCAGTGCAAGGCTCTAGTGACAATAGTGAGTGGGGAGATGGGAATGTACCAATGTGTGCATTTATTCCCTGAGCACATAGGCACTCTGCACATCAGTGATCTGTTTTTCACATCTGAAGATATGTTCCTTTGTAACTGAAAAATAAATGTTTTATTCTGCATGATAAGTACTGAAGATATAATCAACTCAGTGCTTAGAGTCAGCCAGACTGCAAACATCTTTAAATGGGATTTAACCGGTGCTGCATATTTACATAAGAAGACATTTTTTTTGTTATACAGATATTCTGATCTCTTCTCTGGCTTGATATTTTATCTAGTGAGAAGAAGTTGTTCCAGCTTGTTACCTCCAGCGGGTTTTTGGTTTTATGAAATACTTCTTATTGTCTGGAAGAGTTTTCCTGCATGTCTCAGCATGGCTTATAAAACCTGGCTCATTCTATTCTTTATTTTTCCAGGAGAAATGCAGCTAAGAAACTTGCAGAGTTTTGGCTGATGAGAAGATATGTAGGTCACTGAAAGTAAGATGAAAATGAAACGGTTCTGATTTTTAAAATTGAACATGAAACTGAAAATTTGCATTCCTCTATAGACACTTCAGAGGTGTCTAAACTTTTACTGAATAGCACTTAATCTATGTTTTTTTCAGAGCAGAGAGACACTCCACCGCTCTCAGCATGTCAGCTAACCTAGTGCTAGGGAACACAGTGTCGTGGGAGAGAGTGGGAGCTTCAGACAAAGCTTATTAGAGAAGCCCTCCCTCTGAGTCACAAAGTGCAGAAAGGACCCCCTTGCTTTCTAAACTCCTCCTCAGAGAGAAGCCTAGGAGGGGCTGGATCCAATCTTATCCTCAGACTGTCAACAGTTCAAGTCTAAAAAATGATAGATTGTGATTGAACCTTTGTACAACTTCAGGATTAATGATGGAAAATCAGACACATTTATATAAAAATGAATGATTTATTATGGTAAATGATTGGACAAAAAGATCTCAGAATTACTTAGTACAGAATCTAGAAGTGCTAGTAAGGTATGACAAAATTGTGCACTTTATCAGAGCAATTATATTAAGGCAATTGTAATAGAGCTAGCAAAAACAATTATTAAAGTGGGGATTGATGTAACTCACCCAGCATCTGGGGCCAGCAAAAGACATCTCTTTTGCTCAGCCTTGAGGAGAATTTTCAAGGAGTGTCTCCACCCAAAGGAGGAATCTTCATACACACTCCAAGAAGGGATATGTTAGAAGAACCTAACCATAAGAAAGTGGACTGGACTTTTATAGTGTAAAGTGACTGCCAGTCATGTCTCCAGGTCAGCTTATCTGCCAAATCTTTGCCTATCAGGATGTTAATTTGAGGTTTATGTATCAGATTGGTTTTAGCATAATTCAACACCACATCCAGCATAACGACCCTGTCAGTCCACCTCTGATAACCCTGTAAATGCAGGGCAGAGCATCCTGCTACACATACCTGACAATAAGAATCCTCTAATAAATTAGGATTATCACTGAAATGTTCCTAAAACTGGCCTTCATCTAAATTTTTACAAGATTAAACAGCTACAGAAGCTATTCATTTGAATACAAGGGCTAGAAGCCTCTAAAAATGTATGAATTATGAATATCAATTGGTTGTTCATGTTTGGAAATCCTACCTGTTTGTAGCACTTTCACGGACATGAGCACAGTACTGTGAAAATCAAAACCTGACTGTCCTTTTTCACGGTTTTTAATTCAATATAAAACCCTAACAATATACACTTATTTTTAATAGCCTGTTCTTTGCCATGCCCTTCCAAGTTAAAGATGAGAGCAGGGTGTGGAATTTCAAATGTCTTCCTGTGCAATGAAATGCTGTGTTCTCTTTCACGTTCTTTGTTGTTACTTGGTCAGTCTGCTCAGAACTATTTTCTGACTAGGCAGTGAATGTTAATTGGCTTTTAATTTGGGGAGCAAAACGCCCAGGAATATCATAACCCCCTATTGTGTACAGTCCTAGAGTTTTGGGAGTAGATCTCCTTGCCTTCTGGCCCTGCCTCAGGAAGTGAAAATCTTTCTGGGCTGTTTCAAGCAAGTGGCTGCAAGGTTTGCTGCTAGCATTTATAATGTGAAACTTAAACCAGCTGTTTTGCATTCATGCTAATATTGCTCCTCCAGTGGATATTCTGCATTTCATATAGTAGTCCATTTTTCTCAACTGTAAGTTTAATTCAGCTCCAGGTTCACCAGATTTCTTTCAAACTGCTCTTACAACTCTTCAAGAGCAAAAAGGAAGTACAAGAACAATGAACAATTGTAAGTACTTATATTACATTAATATCTTCCAAAACCTACTACAGGTGAATTGCACATTCTTTACTTAGAAAATTAACTATTTCTTTATTAAAAGCAGATGATACAACTTATGAATAGGAACCAAAGAAAAAGAAAAATATAGCTGTGGATACCTATGTAGAAGGGAAAATTCAGTAGGGCTGAGAGGGTTGTTTAGATGAAGGCATGCAGCCTATATATCTGACCAAAACTGGGTGTGTGTAGAAGTGCAATTGTTAGTGCAGCAGGTAAGGGCAGAAATGGAAAGACACAGCTCACCTGTCTCAGCTGTGACATGGTAGCACAGACCAAGTGAAGTGGAGAGCAACTTTGAGAGGCTGTTCAAACAAGTGAACAAGTCTTTTTTTGACCCACTAATTCTCCATAGAAGTTCTCAACATACCATCTGAAATGACATTAACAAAAAATGCCATGTGCTAGCCATTAATTCTGAGTGAGTACCCAGTGTTGATCATTGCTGCTAAAAGATGGTGTCTTTTTATCAAGAATAAAGGTCAGTCACTACTGTTAGACCCTAGATATTCTGCTGAAGTGTTTCCTTGCTCTGCTGTGTGCTGCTGCTTCTCTTTATCTTCTCTGGATTGGTTTAAGTAAGCATACTTACATTAATGAGTGGATACTGAAACTTCTGTAGTCTCCCATGAAGAGCTTATGGAGACAGACAACATTTCTCTAGGTATCGTAAAACAAAGATGCTTGTTTCCCTTCCCTTAACAGAAGGAATTTGTTGACTTGAGATTCACTAAAGGATTTTGTTCTTGATCAGCAGAGCTGTAGTGGTATCTTCACTCAATGTTTCATTACATCCACAGACAGCTTCACAATCTGGCAAGTTTTGGACACATTTTATCTTGTTATCACTAGAAAATGTTGGTAAAACTTAGTCTGTGCTTATGTACCACAGTTGTCCTCGTTCAGAAAGGAAAAAATAAATTAAAAATATAAAATAGTTGCAACTACCTAACTGATACTGGAAGTTAGGATGAAGAAGTTCTCTACACTTCACTAAGTGGTTGGCTTATACCAGCACTTGCAGGTATAGAAGGAATCACAATTCCTGCAGTTGTTCTAATTTGTTTACAGATAAATACCACAACTGTTGTCACATGGGAAGACTTGACCTCCATTATTAGAAAAGCTGCTGTTTATTTGCTTTTAGAAAAGACTAGACCCTGAAGGAAATCCTTGTAAAAACTAAGTACTCCTAATTTGTCCTCTCTGATGCCTCAGGCAATCTTTGTCATTGACAGTCAAACCACCTGGATTGCCTGTATAAGCATATAACAAATCAGGGGAAGGAAGGGAAGAAGTAACCCATAAAGCTTTTTTCTCACTCCCTAAGGTCTGCTATGCAGTCCTCCTGACTATGATTAAACCAGTAACCTAGTCTGGCATCTGGTGATAAGAAGAGAGAGTTTTATTTTGTATACTGTAGTAATAATTACAGTTAATATAACTTTCCCTAGGCTCCTCAGCTGATGTCAGTTCTTCCCACACTGCTGCAAGTGACTGGAAGTTGATATATGATCAAGATGACCAAGACAGCTGAAAGGTCATAGCAGCATTGCAAATATACTACTTTTTATGCTGCTGCTGTCAAATGTGGCCAAGCTTAAAGATTCAAGGACGTAATCTGCATTTTTAGTACATGTGCAGTACTTGTTCTAAATGCCCCACCACACATGAATACCATTTTTTCCTCAAAAATTGAGGGGCTCATTTACAGAATTTTTATTTGTTTGGAGTTTTATTTTTCTTATTCTGGAAATATCTATAACATCAAGCTGTATCTTTAAGGAAGAGCTATCTCAAGGCTGTAGTTCATACTGTGCTCAAATGCTTTTCTTTTGTAAGATGATGTCTTATTCCCAGGACACACATCAGCCTCAGCTGCAATGCTGAATTGGTTCTAACTACTGTATCTAAAGACAGGACATCTATTGACTGAATTGAGCCCATTTTCACCATATTAAACTGAATCCTAGCTCTGACTGAGAAATCACTGAACTATGTTGATGACATTCTCAATCTTCTTTACCACCTCATTTCTGCTAGTTCTTTTTCCATCAAATACTCTTCTTCCATTTTTAGTGTTTTAAGACACATGTGATCCTTTTAATAATTACCTTATTTTTAATGTAATATCAGAAGTGTTACAGACACTTGTTTGCAAGGTAGAGTACACTTTTCATTGGTGACATAAACTGCCTTGGGTCCCGGGATCTCAAAATGCTGCAACATTCCAACCCTCAGTATCTTTTCCAGGAGGACTTAAATTTAAAATAACTTTCAAATTATCTTTTTAAAGGAAAAAAGGACTTAAATTTAAAATAACTTTCAAATTATCTTTTTAAAGGAAAAAAAGGCCAGTGGCATCTTTAGTGGTCTTTTACAAAAAAAAACCAAACAAACCCTAACATGCTCTGGATAGTTGGTAAAATTGCTGAAAATTTGAATTAATGGCTAATTTCATTGAAGGTCTCTTGATGGAAACCCATGCAATTCACCCTTAAGATGGATGTCAGGACTTAGGTCTGAAATCTTGGAGAATTAATGAACAGTTTTCAGGAGGATCCAGGAATGAATGGGACTTGCCAGCAGCAACCTTCAGGGAACTAATTTACACCTGATGCTAATCATTCATAGGTGCAGAACAGACTGCAGAACAAGCGGGTGGATAAAAGACAAAATTTATTGATCTGTTTTCCCAGTCTTATTGAAGTGAATTATAAAGTCACCCAGTTATTAATGCCTTTAAATTAACTAGTAGGGAACCTGTTTATAGTTGGACTTTGAGACAGAGGTGAAAGCATTAGAGAGCGGGTCTTTAGCCTTTGAGGAGACACTTGTATTTGGTTGCCTGGATTAATTTACTGATTAATCTCTTGTCCAGCTTCCTGTTTCAATGGTGTCTAGGAAGGCAACTCACAGTTCAGCAACACTGACAAGTGTCAGTGATATAGAGCATTGGACTGCAATGCTATTAATTGTTTAGAGTTGTGTGGAATTAATAAAATAAATATATCCCTATGAAACAAATCTAGTCTTAAATTCTTCAGGAATTGTCAGATGTATGTTATGGGTCCCATAATTCAAGCACAGTTGGGTTTTCAGTTGGAAGAGACTCTTTAGTGTGAAGTGTGAATTGTCCCTTCAGCAAAAGACAAAAAACCTTGAGAGAATGGTTTAAGAAGGCATTAAAATCACGTATGAATTACAATGCCAGCAGACTTCAGAGTTATTTCTGTTCATCAAAGGCAAATTTTTTTAACTGCAGTATAAAGGCAGAGTTCAAGCAATGTATTTCCCTTAAGGGCTGGAGACCTGCAAATTTAAGATAAGGCTTTAATGGTATGTGTATAATGCAAAACAGTTTTAAGGTATGAGTTGCATATCTATAATTTTCAGTCCATGCAAGTGATACAGTTTGAGCAGAGACAAAACATGTATGGACAAGCTAAATCTGCTTTGATCAGTAACTGTTTGACACTGATTGACACTGACCCACAATGTTATGAACTCTCCTGAGCTTATGCTGTCTAATGCATGAATCAAACACGACACCAGAATATTCCCTTTTTCTGCTCCAGTCGCCTTAATGGTGTCTTTTGCGGGCACATTTTGATGAGGTCCCTATAAACTGTTGTAAAGAGTGTGCAGTGGGTGCACTTGCACTCTATTTGTCCTTTCTGTTTCTGCTGCCAGAAATCTGAGAACAAAAGGAAAGCAGATGAGCATGGTACTTAACAAATTGATCTTGTTCAAACCATCACCACTGAGTTATCAAGGTCATCTGTTCCAGTATTGTTGCAAACAAATGACTGAGCAGCACTGTCACTTGGGGCATCAGTGATGCCACCTACAGTGGACCAGCAGTTCTCCAGAAAAATGGCTTATACCATGGGGGGAGAGGAAATAATCATGGCCAAAATGAAAGAAATCAGTATTTATCACCACAGCTTCTCTAAGTGGAGACACTGTCTCTTTATGCAATGGGCACTAATCCCAAGCATGAATTTTTCTGGTGGCTGTGGCATCCAGCAAGGTGAGCTTGAATGGACATGCCATTTAGTGCTGCCTCCCACATGCCCCAAGGGCCAGCTCTGTTTTCCTGCAGGCAGTTCTGGTCTGCTGCCCTTGGCTGGCTGTCCCATACAGAGCTGCAGGGAAGATGCTGCCATGATAGACTGTTCTGGGATGAAGTTTCTTCTCCATTTGGAGCCTGCACATCGATGAGCCTGCTGCTGATGTTTGTTACTGCTTATTGCTGCCCTAATATTTCAGTGGGGTTCTCCTCTTTCGGTGCCACTTGAGCTTCCTTCTGGAGTGGCTTTGTAGCATAGAGATACCCAGCTGGTCCCTCAACTGACCTCTGACAAAACAAGACAAATGCATGAGGAATATAATTAGTTTTCTTCCTGAAAAAGTGAGTCTCAAAGCTGGAATCACCTCTGCAGGCTCACAAGAAAAGGTTGCCTTGTAAGCAGTCTTCCACATTCCCCAGGCACACATTTGCCACCTTGCTTTGCTCACATCCTTCTTTGCCCTCTCAAAAATGTTCTCTGTTTTCAGTAAATATTACTAATGCTGTCTTCCTTCACTTGCCTTCCTTTTTTCTCATGGACTAAAGGTTTTTTTCCTTATGCTTTGCAGTCTCCTCTAAGATCATCCCCTGAGCAGTGCTGTGTACAGATACAGGGGCAATCTCAATATCTGTTTGTCAAGAAAACACTAAATACAAATCTGTTTGTCAAGAAAACACTAAATACAAATCTCTTTTGGCGGTAGCATTATGTGTTGAGAGAGTAAATTTGTGAACCTTATTTTTTCATCATAGACAGTATGTCATTTTTATCTTGCACTCCATTTGCTGCATACTCCACTGCACTGAATTATTCCAAAGCTAATTAGATGTTGGAATTGAAGAGCCTTCATAACTTTTCTGAGAAACTGGTTTAGTGGCTCCCTCCTGTTTCTAGCCAGTAAGACACTGAAGGAAGTGTGGCAAGAAGATGTAGACCTGTGCATTACAGCAGCTTTTACTGAAGGACATAAGATTTTAGATACACTGTAGCATTGTTTTGAGTTTGACTATTTTGTTTTTCTGAGGGAAAGAAAAAAAAATACATTCCTAGAGCATAATTGTGTGTAGAAGTGCTGAGTGCTCTGAGTGCTCTCTCCCATCAGACACTGAGTTCCTGTCAAAGCAGCTTCAAAAATGTTGTGTTTTTAGCCTGTCTGCACTGAACAAATTAGCCCAAAGTGCCTCCCATTTCCTCCATGGTTCTAACCATGGAGGTTAGAACAGACCAAAAAGAGTTTCTAAAGTTGATTTCACTAATTACTGCAATAGGACTCTGGAGCAGATGACAACAAGGTGCTTCCAAGAGAGTTGCTTTTTATTTTGGAAAAAATTTGAGGCAGATAAATTTATCCCAACTTGGAGTGCTTTTTTGATTTGTTTGACTTCAGGCGGATGGTTTATTTACAATGAGCAGTGAAAGATGTTGTGGAACCATGGTATTCAAAAGAATGCCTTTCCTGAGGAGCAGTGCCCTCCTTATTTGTTTTGTAAAAAAATGAAATGTCCTCTTACTTGTGGGAGATCATTGATTTTTCAGAGAGGAAACTCAAAGTGACTGTAGTTCATCTAAGGTCGCTTTGTGAAAAATACTGATAATGACGGAGAAGAAAAATCTTTGAAGAAGGATCTTTGGCTAATGGTTTCACAGTGTGCTTAAATGAAGTCTTGCTTCTGTCTCTGCTGTCATGAGGCTTCCCACCCTCAAGTGTAAGACACAACTATTCTGTATGACAATCACTTAATGGCTACTTAAGCACCTGCTCTGTTCTTTTACTTGTAACCTCCCTGTTATTGAAATAGGCATTGAGAAAGGAGGAGACATGTATGAATAAGTAAATAGCATGCCAAACCAAAGCTTTGTGCACATTTGTTGAGTGTAAATGTAGCTGGGACCATCACAAGTGTCCTGAAAGTACATTATTTACTTACATTTGAATTTGCACTCTGAATTTCTTGCCTCTGAGAATCTGCAGACTGGTTTGACAAGTGTGCAGAGCTGTGAACACAGCTGGTTGAAAGTCCATTTTTCTTGCACTTCTTATTTAAGCAAGGAAATAACATGACATTTTGTTTCGTCCAGCAATGGGAGAATCTCCCCACCTTGAAGGAGATTTGCTAGGCTGTTACTTGCATGAAGTGATTAGATAAACAACTGTATAATCCTGCCTTGATACTGGATTGATTCCAGGTTAAACCCACCCTCTCTTGGGGCAGAACCTACCAGCAAAATTATGGTAGGTAGTGAGCCCCATTTTTCTCTTCATTGAAGTGTGTAGTTACACCCACACATACCCAAGCATGCCCAGAGTGTACAGCAGGAGGATTCAGGGACCAGTTGTTGGCTTGTAGGATATCCTGTTTCTGCAGGATCAAGCAGTATGAAGGCAGGGCAAGAAAATTTAAGGGTGCCCTTTGTGAGTAGCAAGGAGAATAATGTGCTTACTTTAGTGATTTTCTAATTGTTATAAATTTGTATTGTGATATTGGCTTTCGCAGATGAATCTTATATGTTAAATACTTTTTAGCTATGTATGTACTTTTTTCTTGCTAACAAGTCTTAAGCTTAAAAGAATTTCCTAGGTACAAGGCAAGGAAACCCCAGAGGGCAAGGACAGTGGGGCACAAGCTGGTTATCAGGAGAACAATAGAGCACAAACTGTTATCAGCAGAAGATATGAAGCCCAGCTGCCCTCAAAAGGAAGGATGAGAGGCCCAGATGGTTATCAACAGTGACCATCTGCAAAAGAAGGGAAACCAAACTTCAAATAATGCTGACCAGCTAGAATAATGATGACTAGCAAAATAGTGCTGACCAGCAGAAAATAAAAATGTTCTAAATAGGTGGAACCAGGGAGGGGACATGCTAAATACTTCTTGAGAAAGTTTGAATATGCATAAAATCCTCAAAGCAAGAGGGGATAAAAAGAGTGTTCCCGAGATACCAGGGGTGTTCCTGGCAAGCCGCCAGGGCACCCGGTCGTTTTAACCCTTTGCTTTATTTCTTTTGTCTCCTAATTGTCTTTTTGTTTATATTAAATTATTTTTATAATTTATTAATTGAATCTCGTTTTTAAGATAATTTTGCAAAGCTTTTGAGAAATAGTATGAAATTAAATTGTTTTAAAAAACAGACTGTTTTGATCAGAGCATGGAAGCAGAACGATGGCTGGGCATCCAGCATATTACTTGAGAATAAACATATTCATCAGGATGAGATTTTATTAATGTTCAAAGGTACTTGTTATTCAAAAAAAAACCCAAACCAATCCAACCAAAATTTTGTCTTTGTTGAATCAAGGCTGAACTTCATATTGTTCTTGTCTCCCCCCGGAAATGAAAATCTGTGAAATTTCATCAGTTTGCTGAAGAGACTAGAGGTACTCTTTAGAATAGCCTGATACTATTGAGATAATCTTCATTACAATAGCTGATGTGGGAAATCATTGTTCTGAATGTTATGGTCACATCTGTCAATACTTTTGAGACCATTATTGGGTTTCTTCTGTTCAGGAAACTTCAATGATAACTAAGCATAGTGTCTCACCTTCTGCCTCTGACCTCTGTCACACAACAACCAGACTCTGGTGAGAAGGCCCAAGGGAAAGTGATATTGTTTGACTGAATCTTTTGAGCTACTTTCAACCATGAAGTTTGTGCTTGTTTTAAAATGAATAGCTTTTTTTTGTTGCAAACAAATTTTTACTTGCAACTGTTTCCCTGTTTCCTTCAAGTATAAAGAGAGTTGACTCTAGATTTGATCTTCTGAGTAATAGTACTTGAAAAGCTACTGAGGCCTTTATTTTTCCATTTTTTTCCTCTGTGCTTAGAGACCAAAGTAAATTGACATAAATTTCTTTACTGATTTTTTTGTTCAGAGACCATTTACAGCTAAATACTATTCTTTCATTTTTGTACAATTATAGATGTTTTCAAGCACTAGAAGTCTGTGAAAATTTCTTCTTACCCATTATTTTTGCCCAAGACCTTAGCATATATACACACATATATGGTCCAAATTCTGAAGCGCTTCAAACTAAATTGTGCTTTCAGATCATTTTAGTGAAGTGGACATTTTAATAAATACACTTTGACATTGACCTGGCTCTAATTCAGATGCTAACACATTGTTAACATTAACAAGCCATAAGAAAAATGGTCATTTCAGAATATTTATGCATTAATGCCATAAAATATATTAATAAACTTGGAGGCATTTTTATATTCTGTAGAGAAAAAGTCAAGCCTTCACTATGTTCTTTGACCACTGAATTTTAAGTTTTGTATTTAAGAGTAATCAATCTCAGCAATTTATGTTATGGGATTTAGAATGTTTCTATATTTTTCCCCTTTTCAAGAATAGCAACTTTCAATAACTACTGAGACACAGCTTAAGGAGTGAAGGGAATATAGTAATTTCCTTAGATATATCATATAATTTGTTATGCTATTTATTCTTCAGTTTTGCTTTAAATTAGTAAGCAATGTTCTTAATATATGGTATGGGGCATTAAGAAAAATAGATTTATTTCTTCAGTGGGTGGCCCACGCAGAAGAAGCCTGCTCCTTGTACCATATTTTTTTACTTATTTTTAAGGGTCCTATGGGGACAGTTCCTCTTGCATTAGCACCTGACTTACAAATAATCTGGCTGCCCATTTCCACAGGGAGCCAGAGCAGGAGACCATTTCTTTCTCAGCCATGGCAGGGCATGGCTTTCATTAGACTCTGAGAAAATGCATTTTTCAGCAGACTTAGAGTTCACAGTCCTACCTGATAAAACATATCTCTCAAGCCCAGAATTTCTCGATCTTTTAAAATTCAAAGGATGCCTTAGCATTGCTGAAACAATCAACAGTATATCAAACACTGCCACAGCAGCTTCCTTTAGTCAAGTCCTGCAATCTTTGGCTACATTCAGGTGCTTTTCTGGATCACAGAATGTGGCTAAAACCCCCATTTTGAAGCCATCAGGAACACAGAACCTGTTCTTTTTGTCATTGCTTCATACATTACTATAACTCTATTCATATTTTTGGAAAATGCCATTGTTTCTGCACTTCAGGATCCAGCTGTTCCTGGACTCTTTGTTTAGGTCTCTAAATAAGAATTTACTATTAGTATTGCTAAGAGCACTGCAAAAATGGTCTGTTTTGCTCCTTCAGCACCACCGTGAACTTTTAATGTGTACTAATCTATTTGTCTAGACCATGTTGCCTTCAGTGAGGAAAATTAATGGTGAGGTTTTAATTTGGCTGCATTTCCATATTATGAAGTTGAAATGGGAATGAAAGGATATTACAGGAGGCTACAGAATAAAAGCACTGCTGGAAAAAATAGCCCCCATTATAAACACACCAAAGTCTACCTGAATTTGAGCCCTTACTTAGAGCTTCCCTAACGTGAGGATACCCATCTCTGGTTGTCTTGCAACCCTTCTGAAGAACAGAGGACGTACATTAGGGACAGCACTGCCAGTAGATCAAGGGAGGTGATCCCACCCCTTCACTCAGCCCTACAACCATTACCTTAAGACATGCATATAGTAAGGATAAAGCTAGTTATGCTTTGTCTTTTGCATATAAAATAACTCAAGGACAGGTCAAGTAAGGTTTCTATATTATTTCTAATTTCATGGAACAGCTTTTGGCAAGACTCAAAAATAATCACTTTGGATGAGCATATTTTTTGTGGTTAAAACAAGGCAATAAAGTGACTGGGCTAAATGCATGATTTTCTCTCATCAATAAGTAAAATGAAAGTGGAGAGAACATCTGTGGCCACAGAAGAATTCAGATAATAGAAAATTTAACACATTTTACTTTTGAAGACTTGTACTGCACCTAAAGAGATGGATCTTACTCTTCCAGTTGTACTCATTTCACTATGAAAAATATACTGGATATTGCGTTTCTGTAGACAAAATGGTTCTTATTCTGATGAATGTTAGAATAACTTAGCCTCTAAACCAGCTAGATTATGCATCTTGCCACAAAGATTGTATTTGAAAACAGGCAGTAGAAAAGCATCAATTATGAAATATTTCACAACTGCTTCTGGTTTTAACTTTAGATCAAAAAAAAAAGCCTACTTAGCAAAACAAGACATAAGTAGACTCTACTATTAAAATCTAGTTTAGCACAGCTTTGTCATCCCAGCTTTGAAAGGGACATTTTCACGGCAACCTAATTGCTAGAAGGAAAAGGTGAGGGTGTGTGTTTAAGTATATTTTGGTCATCATAAATCATGAGGGGATTTTGAAAATCTACTTTTTATATGAGCATACACTGTTGTGCTTATCCAGTAATAATTTTTGTTATGAATATTCCTATTACTTACTAGCATTTCAAGTTATAGATCTAATAGCAGATTCCAAGCCACCAGATGCAAATGTGAAGTGAAAGCCTGGATTTTATAGCCTTTAACACATACTATGTGGTGTGTTCCTTTATTCTTAGAGTAATGCTGTGATCATTCTGTTGGGAACCTCCACCAAATAATTCTAAAATTTATTTTAGCTGCTTAACTGCTTGTTTAGACCATGTTTGTCCAATTGAAACTGTAGCTACAATGGAGAATTTTTTGTTTCATTTTAAGACAGATTGTTTCACTGTTCCATTCCCTATTACTGATATGCTGAGTGAATGTAAAAAAATATCATAACTTTGTAACAGACTTCACAATGACTGGAAAATTAGTTAAAACCATAAAATTCTATCAATTTAAGTATATGAGTTAAAGTGATGATGAATTATATTAGATGCAGTTAAGTAAGTGGTAAACTGCTGAAGCTAACTTGCTTTATCTTCACACTGCATTAGTAGCATAAAATAACTATAGCCTAAATCTGAAAGAAAATTGTGATCCGCCTAATAATTTAAAAATGCAACATGCTTTTAAAAAAAAATCCCAGTCTGTTTCTCACAGAGAGCTTCTGAATTTTTAACAAAAGAGACAGTCTTTAGGGGAGAGGATATTTGAGTTACGTGTTTCAGGTTTAATTTTGTTACGGAGATAGAGATATTTTTTATGTATGTGTATACTCTGCAAGGATGACGGTGTACAGTGTGCCATCTGCTCATTTCTACTCTTTCCATATTTATCAACCAGACAGTGAAGTTTTTAATTTTCCTCAGTGCTCTAAGTTTCTTACATGTTTAAATTTTTTCCCCTATGACTTAGGAGAAAAACCCCACAGACAGAACCGAGTGGTCAGCAAATCCACATACTCAAGGAAATAAAATAGACAAAGTATAACATTGGTTACTGCTTTTCCACACCTGAAAAAAATCTGTCCAGAAGCAATGGCTGAGGATCCATATACACTTATGTAAACAAAAGAGCTTCTTTGCATTAAGATAAGCCTTGTAAACCTATTTTCTGGAGAGTATTTGTAGCTCTGTTGCATCCTTAACTTCCACAACTCAATACCATTTTGATTCCTTGTTCTTTTTAACTAATTAAGAAATCTTATGAATAGTGTTTGGGGTTTTAAGCATAAAATAAATTTTAAAAACAATACTGTTCTTTAATTCTCCTGCCTTTATTTTTGCTGAATGTCCCAGGGATCTCTGATACAATTTTTTTCTGTGAATCCCTTGAGTGCTCCTGCACAAGCAGCACAAAGCATTTGTCACCAGTTTCATTTTTTTGTCCCAGTTTTACTGTGCTCCTGTGTCAAAACCTAAACCAGTCCCCTAACTGTGTTCAGTCACAGGTTTCTTATGCTGTCTTTATGGTGTTTCCTGGTCAAACTGTACATATGTCTTATTCCAGACATATGGAATAATGCTACTGGACTAACCTGATCCAAAGAAGAAAAGCAGGTTTGGAGATTTTTGGGGGGGTTGGGTTTGGTTGGTGGGGTTTTTTGGGTTTGTTTGTTTGTTTGTTTTTCAGATTTCTGGACTGATTCTTATGTCCTGGGCACCACTGCTCCTGAGGACTTTAGTAATTAAGGATGGGCCATTTCTTCACTTTTCTGTAGTCTATGAAAGGCCTTTGCTTTGGTCTGTGGCCCTTCAGACTGCATGAATACATTAACTTTCGCAGCAGTCAGGTTCTTAGTTCCCATTCAACTTAGTGTGAATCATCTCTGGGGATGAGGTGTTACCTACATTTCAAGTTTGTCCTTCACAAATTCTTTGCCTTGAATCAATTGCTTCTTTTAATAGAAAAATAAAAACCGGTATGATTGAGAAACAAAAAAAAATCACTAAAGAAAAAAATTACCTTGTTTTCTCATTTGCTGTCAGAGATTAAATCCTAGTAACTCTGAGTGATTGTGTGACTAAGGGATTGAGCCAGAAGAGATTCTTCTAGAAATATGAATAGCTGAGGAAGGCAGAGAGTAGCAAGCTGTGAGGGAATAATGTGCTGATAATTTGTATTAGGATTAAATGCGCCTCTAAATCTCACACGCTTATATAAAGCTGTGATTCTTTCAAGGCTTATGTATCATGATTGGCATAAATTATTAATCATCTTTGGAGAGAAAACAAATACCCAGAGGTGACAAAATCAACCTCTTAAAGTACAATAATAAAGGGAATTGCAACACATAAGTTAACAAACAATTAGAGCTAAAGTATTATCAATTTGAATGTTTATGGCTAACAAACCA
This sequence comes from Pseudopodoces humilis, assembly GCF_049639895.1. Classification (NCBI taxonomy): domain Eukaryota; kingdom Metazoa; phylum Chordata; class Aves; order Passeriformes; family Paridae; genus Pseudopodoces; species Pseudopodoces humilis. Next base: position 41,886,632 of record NC_142205.1, read on the forward strand.
CCCTCTCAACTGATGTACTTCTAATTTGCATAATTTTCTTGTGATTTAGTATATGGCATTTGAGATAATTGTACTGTAGGTTGCTAATTAAAAAAACTAGCAATTGGAGACCATGGCATGGGAAGCAACAGTGTCTGAATTAACCACAAAATGCATTGTTAACCAACCTGAGATTATTTTTTTCACTGTTAAAAAGTAATGTCACATCAGAACTAGCAGTTAGTATGCCTCTTTTCACACAGCTGTCTGGGGCTGTGGCAGCACAGCATTCTGACCACAGCTGACTGCAGTGCAGGCAGAAAATACCATAGCTGAAGAAATAATCTATAATGAAGGACTTGTTCCACAAACGAATCATTTTCTCATTAGGGAGCATGACAATCAAGATTTTTACTAGCTTAATCATCCAGGTTCACCAATGACAAATTCTTCCCTGCAATTTCTCATCCTTGAAAGTACTTGGCTTAGTTATTGCTGTAGATCAGTTCTGTAAATTTAAACTCTTCAGCTACAAATGTTCACCTCTGGAGAAAGTCAAAATTAGCTTTGAAAGTACTGGAACATAAACTATGCACTTTCATTTTTCATGAACAGGGCACAATTAAAATTTAATTATTTGTATGTTAGCTGAAAGGAGAAATAAAAAGCTGCTTGGATTTTAATATAAAATGAAAAATAAATTTAGTCAACACTGCAATCTTTATATTGCTATAACTCAGGTTGTTCCCATGATAATACTTGCATATTTTACAAGATTTCCTGTTTCTAGAAGTCACTAGTAAAGATCCAGGGCATACCCTGAACACAGCATGATCTTTCTGGACAGCAAAAGTGTTATATGCCGTGCTGCCAGGAACAAGACTGGGGAAATGAACAATGCTGAATAAAGATACCTGCTCTGGTGTGGGGGATACCTCGCCAGCTCATATCAGCCCCTGCTGGAGCCTAAATACACTACAGAGCTGCTGACCTTTTCTCTTCTTGGTGTACAAGCCTGATGTAGAGATGTCCTTTTGCTTTGCTTTCTCCTATGCACATCTCATTCTTCTCTCCCTAAATACTATGATAATGTACAATTAAATCCATGCCGCAAGATTCAAAATAGTAATGACGCAACACAGTGGCTAAAAATCACTTTAAGACAGACAACTAGCTACCATCACCAAATTGTCCTGAACTGCAGTTTAGATTTAGTCTAAATGTGAGAAAAGATGGATTCTTTAAAGGCTGAGGGGAAGCTACAGCTTTGCTGTTTGTTTCAGTCTGAGTATTACTCTGGAGCAAGTTGGGAAATAGGCTGTGATTGGAGCCACTGATCTTTCATTGATTACTTTATCTAAGTGCATACTGCACAGGGGAAGGCAAGAAGAATAAATTGAATATATTGTTTTTTTACAAAAATTAGGGCTGTATTGGTCTATCCTGGTTGCACACCTCACATGTTGGATGGACCTGCTCCACTCAGTCTGACATCTCTGGTCAGAGGCACCTCAGCAGCAGTGACTTCTTCCCTTTGCTTCTTGAGGAGGGTGTTAGAAAAACAGTTCATAAAGATGAGGGGATTGCTGCTGCTCCAAGGCTGGTATATAGATCATTTAGACTGGAAAAGACCTTTAAAGGCATCAAGTCAAATAATCTGTAATATGTCTGAGGTTAGACCTCTGTGCCATTTCCCATGGACTTGGCATAAGTTTACTCCCTACCAGTGTCACTTTGTACTCTGGCCAAAAAACCCAAGGGGATCCAGGCCAGCAGACACTTTTGTTTCCTCCTCATCTGCTTAGACACCACAGGCTATATCTGATCTACCCATGATAAAAGGGAAACAGAGGCTTGCATACCTCTTGTTCACTGAGCAATTAAGAGCTGAGCAACAAGTTAGCTTCAGACAAATAAAGAAATAATCTTTTGCATGTGTCCAGACTGACTGTCTGGCTGACCAACTGCTGGCAGCATGTTGACAGCCCAGCACACATCAGCCTCGTTTTCTGAGCCATTCTTTTTTGTTAGAAAAAGAAAAGCAGCTTTTGAAGGCTCCTTGTTGGGCTCACATCTGGATTTGGGAACCAGACAAGGAGTCACCTGGGGCTGACATGGCAGTCTCTGTCATGGCCTCACTTAATAAGACAGCTTACATCCCAGACAGCAACATAAAGAAGAAACAGCAGTGTTCCCATGGTGCCATACTTCTGGCCACTCTTGAGGTGTGTGCCCTCAGTGTGACACAGGGTAGGAATAAGTCACAAGCCCTGTGATCCACGCTGGAGCTGAGCACTGTTGGCTCTCCTTACCCAGGCCCATGCCTTCACTGGGAAATGTTCTTGAGGAAAATAAAGCTTGGGACCAAAATAAAGAAGCATGAATGTAGCAATGACTATATGGAGTAATAATGAGTAATTCCATGTTTGTATTCACAGGGATTAATCCACAGCCAGCATTTACAAAAATGTAATTATTTGATGTAAATTGTGACTATTCTAATTAATAATGTTTATATTCTCTCTCCCTAACAACAAGATATGCTATTCGAGTTCCCCTTCTTATCATTATGGTATAGGAGTTTCCTCTTTTAAAGTTAATTTCGTTTTCTACCCCTAGTTTCCATTCATAAGAGAAGTAAAAACCTTCCTGAAACCTGGTAGCTCTGCTGTTCTGGACTAGGGCAGATGGCCAGTTCTGTTTCCTTGCCAGTTAGTGATTTTCTCATGCTGACAGATGTGCGAGACAGCCATAGATCAGATTAATTCTAATTTCTGAAGTGAGCCGACATTTGAATCCAGCTAATTTAAAATGTTCTTTCTGTGTTTGGTCTGCTCAGGCAATTTAACTGCAAATCTTTCTCTCAAGTGCTGTCCTTTCAGCTCGTATGGTTGGGTACACGGAGCCAGAGTTAACCGCTCGCTTATTAGGGCAAACAGATGCAAGCAAATCTGAAGCTCACATGCATGCAACCCCTTGTGTTAATTGCCTCTTCTGCATTACCACAGCTTTGTAGGACACCTCAGCTTGCCCCTTACTTGGGGATGGCTCCTCCTCAGCTGGTCACCAGGAGCCTGAGGGACATCACTTTGGGAAGGGTGGTGGAGGGTATGAGCTTTAGCCATCTCTCAAGGCAGTTCTCTGTTTAATCCTATTATTTTCTTGCTTTCCATGACTCACCAGCCTCACAATGTGATTTGAATCAGCCTAGCATAAATATTTTTTTTAAAACACTCATTTGTCTTTGTTTCCACAGATGTCCTTTCCAAAACTGCTTTCATTTCTCTCAATTCCTGTCTTTGCTATTTTATCATGAATACACTTGCAGGCCACTTTCTAGGATATCCAAAGGTATCTGCATCAGAAAATGTCTCTTTTTCTAAAGAGGCTCTACAAATTTCATTGTAAATAATGAAAGCCCAAGATTGTTTTCAGTGAAAATTTGATTTTTTTTCTTTTAATATTAAACAACTTCGGCCTATAAAAATTGCTTTAATCAAAATCTCAATGTTCCACTGAAAATGTCATGACTTAACATACTTGAAAAGTAAACAAAGGCAGGAAGAGAACGCTTTTTCTTTTGACAACATTGGTTTACTATTTATAGCCTCCTGAAGTTCTTTACACTCTAAATTTACACAATGTGAAATTATTGCCAATTATGCTAATCTTTTCAATCCACATTCTTAATGTTGATAATACTGTAATCTTTCAGGCACTCAACTGTTTTCACATTTTATCTTCCTCCCAGCTTGATAAGCAATGAATCCCTTTCCACACTTTCTTTACTTTTGGTCTTTCCCCTATACAGCATGTGTTCTAAATACACATTTATCCTAGCTCTGCTTCTGCCTAATACATTTCTACTGTAGCCAGCTCTTGTCATCCTTTTGCTTTACTCTCATCTGACTCTCGGAGAAAATGGAAAGTCTTCCCACAGGTTGTCAAAGCAAAACCTGACAACTTTTCCCATTATTCCATATTCTGGTAGAATTCCATATTTCTGGTACTGAAATTAGGTTAGGGGACTACCATTACATAGTACTGGAACAATGAAAAAACAAAATGAAAAACACAGAAAGATAATACCAGTTTTTAATTTAAACAAAAACATTTTAGATGTTTTAGGAAGTTTTGCCACTTGCTTTTGAGAGCTTGGAAAGGTTTCAGAAGGCTTTGTAAAAGAAAAGTTTTCAACTTCCTCAGAAGTTTTCCCTCATCATTGCATGTTCTGCTCAGCCACAGCCCTGGTGCTGCCAGCCTGGCTGTTTGCAGTTACCTCCCCTGATGTTTCTGCCTGTCACAGGCTGTATCCATGTCCTTTACACCTTCTGCAGCTGCAGTCACAGCTCTGAGCAAGGAATTCACCTTTCAGTGGATTCAAAATCTGCCATTTTAATCAGTGCTTCCCAGACGTTGTATGCCTTTAATACAGTTTCATTCATAGCTACTGGTAACTTTGATATATTTTAATCAAATGTTTTTTCCATTGTATTTTGATATTATTATCAGAGACTGAAGAATGCTGTTATCTCTGCTAATAGTGGATTTCTTCAACACCACTTTGGGCAATTTTAGCAGATCCTGGGACAGCATTTTGAAACTGTGGGGTCTCCTATATTAGATTTTAAAAAGTTAAAATTAAATCTTGCCAAAAATTCTAATTAAAAAAAGTGTAAATGAATAAAACTTTGTTTCTAGAAATGCACCATTTAAATGAGTGATTTTCCTCTCAGAAGCATAGAGCCTATTGTTTACTGCTTTGGAGAAATGGCATGTACCATATGTGGCAGGTAATACACAGAAGCATTTACTTTAACAGCAAAATCTCTTTTGAATAAATTGCATACGTTTGTTTTTCTCTTTTGTCAGGACACCCTATTATATTTAGCCTTTGTTGAGCTTTGAAGAGAATGTGTCTAATTTCTGTCTCACAATACTTCCTAGCTCACTATAAATATTGTGTCATTCTTGAGCAGCATTGCGTACTGAATCCTTAATGTCTTACAAGGGAATTGTTTCAGCTCAGCAAATAAATGAAAATCACTTGAGATTCATTCCAAACCTGATCTTTTTTCATCATTTAACTTGCTCAGTGTCTTGATTTTCTCTTTCATATACAGATATTTAATTATTTAATCCATAAAACCTTAAAAAAAAAAAAGGAAGGAAAGCCCCCCTTCACATTGCATCAAACCTTCGTAAATATTGAATAAGTGGATAATAAAGCATGCTAGCCAAGACCATGATCATATGATGTGACAGTACTGTTTAATAAATCCTTTCAAGAAATGTTTGCTTCATTGTCTTTGATTGCTGTCGCTGACTGGTTACTTTCTTACTGTTTCTGAGAACAGAAAGTCCATGGGCAGCCACATTGCCTTCTGTACAATTTGAATTGATTTTTCCTTTTGTGCTGCTGCAGAAGATGGTGACTGTTTTCATTTTCCTACAGAAAAAATTTGCTAAGCATTTTTAACAGAAGGAAAGCATCTCTAATGCACTTCATGTGGTTTTTTTCACTCCATATAGGCAGGACTGCACATATAGGCAGGGAGCCCTCTGTGACTTCCAAGCTAACAGTGTCACGGTCTTTATCACAGGGAACAGATCTTCCAGACACTGGGCAGAGAGTCAGAAATTCAATACCAGCTGTGCCCATAACACCAAGCCAGACCACCCCCATACTGATTAAGGTGTATGTCAGTGTACTTCATTGAGTGCTTAGGAAAGGCAGCTCTCTCCTCCCGCACCGTTGTCTTCTGCCCCCTTCTTCTCAGAATATATGTGGCATTGGAATATTTCAGATCATTTTCCTAGTCTGGTTCACACTGTTAAGAAGGATTGGAGGGCCTGGGGTACAAGCTGTGCTTCAGAGTGCTTTTGAAACTGTTTGGTTGTGCTCTGCTCTTGAATCATGATAAACTGTAAAATGTCAGGTCAGTCCTTAAAGAATTAGTAAATGGGAGAACAAGTGCTATATGGAGGAAGTGACCAAAGCTTCTGATGAAATATGAGGACAGAGATTGCTCATCATCTGTACAGTATATTGTGCTGCTTGTTTGTATGTTTATATATATAAAAAACAACCCAGATTTCTGAGAGTCAGCTTTAGAAAAAATGATGACTGAAGCAGAGAAAGCATTAGCTTTCTCATTAAATGCTAGTTACTGATAATATTTGACTGACCTATATACCTCTTAAACAAGAAAAAGGTATTTCTAGAGTGCCTAGGGAAATTAGCCATGGCTAAATTTTCTTTAGATTTTAGAAATTGTGTTAATCATTTTATGCCTGCAAGTTTCATAATGTGGTTTGAGCTAGGCAGCTGCTGCTTACGCTGCTGGTCTCATGAAATGCAGCAGAGTTGCTGCCTGAATGAGAGCTTCAGGATCCAGCCACAGCATAGCAGAATATTGATGAGCTAGCTAGCATCCTGTTTGGTGCACATGGAAAGGGAATAAACCCCCAAAAATATTTGAAATATTGAAAGAGCTCATGCTGTGGTACAGAGCCCCGCATGGAGGGAGAGGGAACCGTAGTCTGTATGGCCTTCCCACTGCTGCTGCACACCAAACTCCCATGTGCACTCCATAGAGAGACTTCAGAAGGGATGGATGGATGGATGGATGGATGGATGGATGGATGGATGGATGGATGGATGGATGGATGGATGGATGGATGGATGCAGAGCTTCTGTGCTCACCAGAAGCCCTTTTGGCAGCTTCAATCCTGCTCTTTGAGCCCAGCTCTGGCCGGAATTACCTTTTGCTTTCCTTCCCAGAGCACAGACTCAGAGCCAGGCAGGGGAGTGCAGGGCAATGGGGCACAGCTCTGTTTTCCACTGTGGGAAGGAGGGTTAAACCTGCAATATGGCAGGAAGGAATTTTACCGCATCACATCTGAAACCTGAATTTTACCTGTATTGTGAAGAAACCCTGAATCAGTTCTGGCTGCACTCCTGACAGCAGCATTTAGAAATCTTCTCTAACCTACAGTAAGGGGTTCTGTGCATTAATGTCTATACCTCAAGTACTGGAATAGTCATGTTTATGCAGTTCTATAGTCCAAAACATTTTTGAACAACCACCAGTGAATTTGGACAGGCAGCAACTTTAAATATGAGCCTTTTGCCTTGTCACAGAATCACAGAATATTCTGAGATGGAAGAGACCCACAAGGATCATAGATTCCAACTCATGGCCCTTAATAGGACACCCCAAGAGTCACACTCTGTGTCTGAGAGCATTGTCCAAACTCTTCTTGAACTCTGCCAGGACTGGTGCTGTGACCACCTCCCTGGGGAGCCTGTTCCAGTGCCCAGCCACCCTCTGAGTGAAGAACCTTTCCCTGCTATCCAACCTAAATCTCCCCTGACACAGCTTCATGCTGTGGTTAAACATGGTTAGATGCCACCAAGTAGATGGCAGTGCCTTAACTGTGTGAATTTTGTATAGGCCATAAGGGCCTCTTCCATCCTTTTCAAGGGGACTGCTGATCTTCTCTCCTTTCATACAACACTCAAAAAAGGTCATAATTCAGAATGACCAAACATCCATAATTCATAGACACAATAATTCACAGACATCCAAGTGAATAAACCTCGTCCCACTTCAACCACCTACTTCAAACCTGCCACGTGACTCCTTGAGGTCTGAGGATGTGCACACATCCCATGCCTTCACTTCTGCAAACAAAAGTCCTACTGAAAGACACAGGGAAACCTGGATTGTGAAAAATGGCATATAATCTATAGTATGTAGCATCAGTCTGACTGATATGTGCTTACTGTCACTGCTCTTCCTGATCCTGAGGGTGCAGGAGACAAGTTCTGTTTCCAGCTCTCTCTTGATGTCAGCCCAACACCCTTCAAATGCAGCACAAGGATTCACAGCAACACTATTAAACACACAGCAGAGGAAAAATTTGGAAGCAGCAGTATTTCCCTGTTAGATTCTTGTGTCTCAAATAATGAGATGCACGATGCCTGCCTCTTGCTGATAGCTGGGCTACTGCTTGCTTTTATAAGAAATGATTTGCTGATGAAAAGCCAATCAGCAAGATGCTGAATGTATTACTATGTAATTTCGTGTGAAAAGAGATAAAAACAGCCTGTATCCTTGGATAATAACTAAATATTGATTTTCCAGTAGTTGTTTTAGCTTCGCCCAAATCATCATTTAATAATGGAGACAGTTCAGCCTCTGGTTTAAATAGGATTTGCTGAAGTTTAAGTCCCTATTTCTCTTACACTGCAGTTTTAGTAAGCAAATGGTTGGTAGATCTTTTTATCAGTGGGCACTAGGCAAAGGTATTCCAGACTCTCATGGTGAAGCTCATAAGCTTTATTTTTGAGGGAGACAGCAAAAAATAATGACAAGGATTCAAATGCAAAGAAACCCAAGAAACATTAGTCCTTCATACAACATATATTTAAACCTTGAAATCCTTGGCCATGGAGTATTAAGTGCTTATGGAGTGTTAAGTGATTGAATAAGCATAAAAAGCAGGACCTGTTTGCTTGGAGAAGTTGGCATTGAAATATAACAATTTAGTAGCATTCAAGGATTTATTTAATATAGATTATCATTGTGCAGTGTGTGTAGCTCTCCAGAAAACAGGATGTACTGGGAGGAGTTGTCATGATTTGCCTGCTCTGTCACTATTCTCTCTCCATCAATTATTCACAAATTCTGGCCTTCTGGGGTTAGGCAGACCTTTGATTCAATCTTGTCTATTCATTCTGATGCTCTAAAAAATAAACTCCTACTTTCTGTAAGTAATTTTCAGTTTGACCTTCTATATACTAAAGGTACAACCTCTGATATAGGAAAGACAATTGAAGAAAGAGCTTGTCTTGTTACCTTGCTTGTGGCCCAGCTTGTGAAAAAAAATAAGTTACACTGAGTCCACATTCAGAGTTCACATTTCTGAGTCAGCTGTGAGGGAAACCAAATGAATTGGTGTATAGAGAACCAAGAAGAAAATTATAGTGAAGCAGAGAATCTAGGTTCATCTATCTCATATAAATCAATCAATCAAGAAGTAAATTTCATTTTTTTTTAACTCTCTCTGCTGTTTCAAACTGAAATTGCAGATTTTTGTCTACCATGTTTTAAGGAGAGGCAGGATGCATTATTATTTGGCTTCTTATAACATGTGAAAATGCTGCTTTCCACAGCAAGGAAGAAAATTATGAAAGAAAACTAAGTGCTCTTGTTAGCAAATGTTTACTTAAAGTAAAATCCTAAAACGTTCCTTACTAATGAAAACCATCAAGAGCATTTAGCTACATTAAAATGTAAAAATTTTATTGGAAATAGGTATTTCTCATAAGAACAGACAAGAGGGTTTGGTTTTCCATAGCCATTTTATTACCTTGACAATCACCAGCTCAGTTAACTCTCTCATCTGTTGCAGTAGAAGTACCTCAGGGCTGCCAAGACTTGAAGACCACAAAAATTAGTGTCTGCATATATAAGATTCTAAATTATCACGAAAACTCAACAACAATGTTGTGAAATCATAATACGACATGGAAACTAGCCCCCAGGATGATGCTTTTTATTACAGTAACTTTCGTGATGGATACCTTTCCAGCTTGTTCCCAAATCTGTCTGGAAAATGGCTTTAAATGGATGTCCAGCCGATCATGTAACGTCTCACAAAGAGAACCAAAAAAAGTTAACCTTTGGGCATGATGGATGTTTGTGATGATTCTGTGACTAGTCTGAATCAGACAGATGGAGCACTGTCATTCTCATGTGATGTCTCTCTGGAAGATCACAGGGTCACAGAATGGGAAAGGTTGGAAGGGACCACAGTGGGTCATCACCCCCCTGCTCAATTAGGGTCATCCCACAGCATACACCACAGGATTGCATCCAGACAGTTCTTGGCTATCTCCAGTGAGGGAGACTCCACAGCCTCTCTGGGCAACCTGTTCCAGTGCGTGGTCACCTGCACAGTAAAGAAGTTCTTCCTCATGTTCAGGTAGAACTTCCTGTGCATCAGGTTTTGCCCACTGCCTCTTGTCCTACTGATTGGCATCACTGAGCAGAGCCTGACTCCATCCTCCTGGCACCCTCCCTGCAGATACTGACAGACATTGATAAGGTCCCTTCTCAGTCTTCTCTTCTTGACACTGAACTGGCCTAGCTCCCTCAGTCCTTCCTCTCAAGAGAGATGCTCCAATCCCTTCATCATCTTTGTTCCCCTCTAATGGACTCACTCCATGTCTTTATTGTCTCCCTTGAACTGGACATAGCACTCCAGATGTGCCTCACCAGGGCTGAGCAGAGGGGCAGGATCATCTCCCTTTCCCTGCTAGCATTGCTCTTCCTAATGCACCCAGGATACCACTGACCTTCCTGGCCACAAGGACACATTGCTGGTCCCTTGTCCCCAGAGCTGCTTTCCAGCAGGTTGGCCCCCAGCTGTACTGGTGCAGGGGGCTATTCTTGCTCAGGTGCAGGACCTTGCCCAGGTGAAGGACCCTGCATGTGTCCTGGTTGAACTTCAGATTGTTCTATTCCCATCTCTCCACACTGTTGAGGTCCTTCTGAAGGGCTGCACAGCACTCATGGTGGTGATGAAATCCACCAGTTTTGAGTCAAAAGAGATGCCATCCTGGAAGAGATACTTCCCTCTCCTTTTTGGCACATTTAAATGCCAAGTCTTATTTTTATTGGTCTTATTTTTACAGGAATATGTGGTGTAAAACACACTCATTGGGCTAACTGCTGCTCCTCTGCACCATTACAGAACCAGAAAAATTTTGGGAGAATTAAGTGAAAGCACCATATTGCCCAAAATATGTGTGAGCACAAGCATTCACAAATCAACCAAGCTGCAGTTTTACAGAAAATAGTTACAACAAAAGGAAGAATTCAATTCCAGCAAATGTTTTGATCATGTCTGCACACGGAATAATGAAAGAAACCCAAACAATACAGTCTGCTCCTTACTAGGGTCAATGAACACTATTAAATTACAAAGAGAAGAATTCACACCTACAGGTGTTCTTTTCATGCTTTTTTGTTTACTTTTTCATCAGGTAAACTCTTACTGATCTTGTACTGTTGTTGACTCATAGTCTGTATGCTTGTCTGAAAAAATATCTCAATGTCTCTATCCCACTTGAGCCTGCACCTCTTGCAGTTTCCACAGGATCTTATGGCTCTGTAGCTGGCTACTTACTTTCTGCCAGTTCCAATGATAAAGAGCCCCAGGTCATGGAAAACAAGCAGCACTTTATGAACATCTTTGCTGCTGTTCTTTCTTTCACGAAAAAAAAAAAAAAGCAAGATGAAAAAGCTTTACCTAACTTTGACTGTTTTCTCTCTGTTTCTATGGGAACAAGAAAAGATGAAGGAGCAACTGCCAGCCATCAGCTGGACTGCTGAAACTCAAGCCAAGGTAACTGGCTGCTGATGAGGAGCTTCAGGCTTCATTTGGACTGTCCACTGCGTTGCTAAATTTGAAATGGTTTCATCTTGCAGTGGGGAGAAATGGAACTGCAGCAGGTTTAAAACCAGTGAAAATAGTTTTTTCCTGGGATTTCCTTGTGATTTCTAGGATAAACTCAGAATAAAATATTTGTTTTTAATAAAAGAAAGAACACGAAGACTAGGAAACCTTCTTGCTCAGGTGATTAAATGCCCTTGAACATTTTTTCAGTTTTCATATCAATACTTACAAAGTATGAAGATGAATAGATATCACCATTATCATAGATGGTCAACTCACTTAGCTGAGTGAAAAGGGTACCTAACAGATATAGGGTTAAAAGGACTGGAAAAGACTCTTTTTATTACCCATCCCTGACCACAGCTCTAATCCCTGACTCTGTTACTGTTTTACACAGCTGTTCTTTTATAAAATCGAACCTCCTGGCTCTAAGACCTCAGCTTCTTTTTTCTATCTCCATACAGTGTAATAAAATCTCCCATCTTCTTGTTATCCCATTTTCCCATTTCCATTTCAATCTCCTACCCAAGAGCTCCCAACCATCAGTTACTCACCAGCCTTTCTTCCCCTGTGCCCACTGCTGCTGGCAACAGCTGTGACCACAGCCCTGGCTGCTCTGACTTGCACTGTCCCTTTCTCCTGTGTTCTCCCTCCTGCCTCAGGAGGGGTTTCAGATGGAGGACACAAGTTACATTCACCAATAATTCACCCAAACAAAGCTCTGAAGAACTAAAAATAGGGCATATGAAAAAGTTTGTCATAGTGCTAACATAGTGCATTGCTTTTTATTGCCTCTATCTGAAACTGAGCATGTGAAAGGAAGAGTTCTTCAGGCTGGTGCCACAATGGGATATATATGGTCTGAGTATTGCTATGTGCAGTGGAGCTACACTGACCTAATTTATGGGAGCTGAGAATCTGGTCACCAGCTTGCATGCCTACTGTTCTGTTTTTGCTGTGCTTTGGAAAATACAGAATGGAAATGTTTAGCTACATTTTGTGACAGCAAAAAAAAAAGTGTGTAATACACATTTCTGCATGAAAAACACTTTTTCTTCTTTTCTAATGGTTCATTCCATCATTTCCAGATATATTTACCAACATCTGACTTTTTTCTCTCCTTTTTTTAGATATTGTTCCACCCAAATCAAGCATTGCTCAGGGGAAAAAAAAAGAAGAAAAGGGATAGACAAGTCTCAGTGTTAGGCAACTAATAACTTTGTATTACAAACAGCAAATTACTGAGGGTAAAATAAGAAAAAACATCAGGCTTGTATTTAGTTTTTTCCATGAAAAATAATATTTTGGTCTGGTCTAATTTTACAGCATTCAGTAGAGCATGGACTTACAAACCAGTCATGACCTCAAGTGGCATTCTGTTCATCTGAATAAAATAGCTGCCAGCCTACATTAGGATTGAAGTACTCCTGAGTTGCTAGGTGCCACGGTGTTCAGATCCAGCAGGGTCTGCATTAAGTGTTTCCAAGATTATAAACAATGGGAACAAATCTGTGCCTGAACAGCCTACATCTCCCTTTAACCAGTCCTGCAGTCACATTATAAAAATATAATAGGAACACTGCCTAGGACCATACTTTTGAAATTAACTGTTTGAAAAATCAATTAAGCTGTGTGTGTTAATAGAAAATGAAAATCCAATTAGTTGTTTAACTCTAATAGGCAATTCTCCCTGTGTAGATCTTGTCCTTCTCTAAAGCTGAATGCAGAAACTAGGCTGCTTTTTTGTATTCTGGGTTGGCTTTCACCTCTTTCTATCTGAAAAATTCTAGTAAGAAACTGAAATCTGCATCAGGCAAAGTTTCTTAGCAATCTCTGAGAGGATAAGACTCTAAATGTGGTTGTATATGACTTTCAGAAATAAAAAAAACAACTGATAAACTCCAGTTTCAAATGATGAGGTAGGCAGGAAGGAAGGATGAGAGTGGTCTTGGTTACACAATCAAGCCACCAAAATTATTGCTGAATGTTAAAGTCTGACCTCCTGACAGCCAGGAGGGAAGCATCCAGCAGTGATCAGTGAAGTACCCCAGGAAACGGGGCAGACCAAAAAACCTGGCTACATGAGGGGCCTTCCCACCTTTCCAGGAGGGTTATTGTGGTGAGATTCTGAACAGGGGCTATAGACAAATTTGTCTCTAAAACATCTGTGGAGATACAGAAAGCAGCACCCATTTTTTCCGAGTAACACTGGCAAAGGCCACCCTACATTGACATCCTAAGGTGTAGGCTCCAATGCAAGGAAAGAAGCATGGCAAGATCTGCAAAGTACATCCTTTCCATCGGCTTTGCTGGATGTTAGTCTTTGGGAGGCCTGCAGATGGACAGAGCTCTCCAGGGCCTGATTGCTCACACTTGGTGCATCCTCATGGGCGAACCAGGACTTTACCAAGGACAGTGGACTGTCTGCAAGTTTTCCATCCTGACAGTGCTCCAGCCTGTGTCTGAGAGGATGTATGCTTAATTAGGGCTGCCCATTATCCAGCTAAAATGAAGGCCTGCTACCTAGCCACCTTCAGTCAGAGTGGTAGGACAGGTCAAATGAAATTTCAGTCAGCTGTTGCCAAGTCTTCCATGCAGGTTATGTGAGATAAGGGCACATATATCTAAAGGCATGAAATGGTTTATGGGGAGATTTTCAAAGGAATAAAATGGAGTTGGAAGCATAAATTCAAAAGCATCTGTCACTGAAATTTGCTTTTCTCTATCTTTTAGCTCTTTTTGTAACAGAAAGTTCAGCAGTAAGCACATCAGCTGGCAGGAGTTCAGCTATAGACACCAAGAATCACAACAGTACAGAGATTAGAAGTGCACTTCAGTCTGTGCTGGGAAAAACAGTTTACCTCTTTAATCTGTTTTTCATCTCAGGAACTGTGATGCTGGTTAGGTGTAATTTCTGTAGAAAAAAACATTAGTGAAGTTTTTAATCTGAAATCACGAGCACAAAAAGAACAAAAAAAGTCATCAGTATTCTGACCTTCCCCATTTTACCTGCTCTTCTTTGATGAGTCAGAATTTCATTTGTTTCAAACAGGAAGGCTTGCTGTGATAGTGATGTAGTCCTATTTGCACTGTTGTCTCTTTCCCACTGTTTAAATGTCACTTGTTTAGGATTTCTGAAGACATAAGGCTGTAAACAGACCATGAAGGATTGTCACTTGCAGACCCCAAGAGGAAAACTTCTTCTGTAGCAAACTGGGTGGGAAGATAGGCAACCAAATGTGAAAGGGGAGGTATTCAAGGATGCTGTATAGTTCTGCCAGCATCACACACAAAGGCCTGTGTATTTTGTTTACCAGGACCCTACCCTTTCAGCAGCAGAGCCCACACTATGAACATCTGTTTCCAGCAGAAGGGACAAGCAGCTTCTTGTGTAACAGGACAAAATAGGTAAGCAAAATGCCTTTTGGAGACAAAGTTCAGTATTTTTCAGGTCACATCAAGACTGCCTCATCCTGCCATCTTGCCCTGTCAAACACCCATGCAGAACTTTATTAATGCTAAATTAATGGGGTTTGCATAATCATTTGAAGTAGTTTGGGGTTTTACTCAGAAATCAAGGTTTAAGCATTATGCAGCCAAATACTCTAATTTCCTTCACAGCAGTACCAAGCTTTCTATATATATACAATCCCACGAAGAGAGAGAAAAATATTCTGGTATCATTCGTATTATGTCTCAGAGAAGTAGCAAACTGAGCAACAAAAATGATGAATTGGATTTTTTTTTATGGACTGGAACAGCTATATTCTACCATTGGAAAGCCAGAGAAGCTAGAAATTACTGTATTATACATATGCAACAGATGCATATGAGATTATGAAGTGTTCCAGGAGTTTGTCAGGAACAGCTAAATAAAAAAACACACAGTAAGGTTAGAGGAAGTTGCTACTTGCTCTTATAGCCCAAGATAGAAGAAGAAATCAGGAGGGATACTGCACAGTAATTTATCAAGAATAAAACAACACACCATTGGGGTTTCCAGCTAACTTAAGAGTCAGAAAGCCAGCTTCTCCTGAGGTTTAAAATCAGAATTCATAGCACAGGCACCAGTACTAAGAGGGAAAGGATGACAAATGGGATAGATAAATCAGAAAGCATACTTTCAGGGAATATTGCAAGCTTAGGCTTCTGAATAGCAATTATGGAGAGCATGATTTTTCATTTCAATTTATGTCCTGGTAATCAATTATACACTGAGCTGGATATAAACCCTTTTGCTGCCCCATTACAAGAAAACAAGCAAATAAAATAAGGATTCTGAATGCAAGGAGTTATCTTCCTCTCTTTTCTCTACCTTTGATTAGTTATCTGAGATAACCCTGGAATTTAAACTTTGAAGAAAGCAATCTTGCTATTCACAGTGAGACTGACTTTATTATAGATTAATCCTCTCATAATTTTTAGTTCTACTTGCAATCATTCCTCTGGCTTAATATGATTCGTGAGAGGTCTCGACACTGAAAACCATAATGTAACCCTAACACTAAATTTTAAGTTCTCACCTTCAGAAGCAGAAATTAATGTCAACTGTAAGAGGTTTCTTCATTCCTGCACATCATACTGGCCTGAACAAGTTCTGTGTGGCTCTGTGCAAGCATCTACCTCATGCTGTGGTGACAGAGGAGAGGTTTGCTGCTGCACACACCCATCCCACCACAACTGCATCCAGCTCTGTCTTAAAGCATTTATATTTTGCAAAACCACCCATCAGCCAGTGTTCTTGTCAGTACAAGAACATTAACACTTCCTATCTGTAAAATATTTTTCCCCATGGATCTCCTTGCCAGTTCAGCTCTGGTATGAGTAGTACAGCTGATGGAGGCACAGAGAAGAAATGTACCGCTGAAGTGCCAGTCTACCACCACTCACTTCATGTATTAATGTGAAGTGGCCATAAGCTTTTGGTGCCTCAGGCCACACCAGTGCTCGAGAGAGTGGGAGGTATGAGGACAAATTTTAATCAGGGCTAAGGATGAGCTCCCAGAGGGGAGCTGCCACGGCCACCTTGTCACCACTCAGTGCCCTCAGTCTCCCTGTGACTGCGCAGCTTCCACGTGCTCGGTCCAAGGGTGCCTGTGAAACGCTTTCTGTCAGCTCTCTTTGTGAGCTCCTCTGGAAGAGAAGCAGCAGAACTGGAGAGGCAGCAGACATGTGGCACTTGCACAGTTACACTCTAAGGAGTTGTTTACTTTAGAGTGCAATCTGGATGAAGCTCCACCAGATACAACCTGCGTTGTCCTCACAACGGCAGAAACTGAGATTTGAAGCAGTGAAAAACTGAAAAATATTTCCCCAGCTCAGCTCCTGGGAGAAATCCTCAGAATCCACTGGGAAAGGGTGTCTCAGCCTCAGCTCCAGCCCTCAGGCTTCGTTTGGTGAGGAACGGCAGCCATGGTCTGCTGAGATGGGCTTGCCCCAAACCAGAGTGCAATGAGATCAAGGCTAGCTGTTTCACCAGCTTGGTTATTTTAATAAAATTAATAATTTTATCCATTAATTAATAGGCTAATAATGTAATTAATAAATTAATAATTTAATAATTAATAATTATTACATTAATAAATTAGTAAGTCACAGTACTGCCAACAAACTTTAAAATCCACTTGGCTACAAATAACTGATTTTGAAGGATGCTAATAAATAGGAGCATTGTCCTAAATTTCTCTTTTTCTATGCAAACTTGAAAGGATAGTAATAGTTTGATGCAATAAATGTGTAAGCACGGGTTCTGCTGTTGAAGATATCATGTATAGTAGAGTTAGTGGATTATGAGGGTTGTGAAGTGTGCAAATGAAAGTCTGTTTCATATAAACTCCAGTTGTGCAAATTCAGCTGCAGGTCCAAGAGGCAAACTACAGCCTTTTTCTCCTATGCAGATCAGCAAAACCAAAATTATAATTGTGTTTTCAAGCTAAACTGTGCCTCCATCTATCAGATATGTAATTTCACCATCTTTACATTTTAGAGTTTGAAGCTCTCCTCCTTCCACAGTAGCTCAGTGAAGGCTGAGAGGGAAAAGGTTTTAATGCAAGCACCAGCTTTTCATACATCCCATCTGAAATGAGCTTATGAGGACCTTGTATGCATTATTCATCTCATACCCTGGCTGGAATTAATAATACATCCAGTGCTTCTGATACCTTATCAGTACAGAGCTGTTCAGCTGTATTGCATTTAGGTGAAGTAATGTACACATCCAGGTGTACTTGCTTGAGAACATGATGTGAGTCTTACGGCTCAAACAATCACGGGAATTTCTTCTCAGAGTTCCTCAGTTTCCCTGGGCAACACTGTCCCTCGTACATCTGTCTTCATTTGGCCTGGTTTCATTTCTACACGTTTCTCTTGCTGCCCAGACTAAAGGAAGAACGAAAGTCTATAAATCAATGACATCTTCACTAGCCTCGTTCTTGCTCTCTCTTTCTTCCTTTCTTCTTCAAGCAGCAGCTCATCCTGTGACTTTCTTATTTCTCCAGTTTTACCAGCTTCAGAGCTCTTCACTACACTTGTACTAATTTCCTTTTAAAATGACAGCCAATTGAAAATATGAAAATCACTACTGATTGCATAAATAAGCATTTGTACTGCAATACACAGGCCTTTAGCAAAACCAACCTTGCATGGATTTACATACATCTCATAGCTTTTCAGGGCAAAGAACCTGTAATTTGGCACAAAGTAGTTCCCCTATTGTGAAGTGGCATTTATAATGACAGTACTAGGTAAATAACTCAGGCATCCAAAGGCAAAATTCATCCTTTAAGGTCATGATCTGGATTAAAGTAAGAAAATCCTGGAGAGAGTTTATAAACTATGAAGCAAGGAAATGGATTATACTAATCAGTGAATTCAGTGGGATTTTTGTGGTCTGACAGATAAAATGCAGATAGTATTTTCCATTCTGTTATTACTCTTAGTGTTATCTAACTCATTAGTATATTGAGAAGGTACGTATGTCCATTAACATTGTATAGAAGGCAGGGTTATACAGACAGACAACTATTTTCCACACACTTATTTTACAGAACAACTTTTGCACAGCTCTGACATACAATTTATATATAAACAGATATGAATATTAAACCCATTTGCTGTCAGGGCTTAATCCTTTAATTTTAACTGCTCATGGCCTCAAATCTATTTTTTTCTCAGATTAACAATGATGTACTTTCTGTTCAGTCATAGGCAGTAGCTCTGTGTGGAGATCTCAGTGAAGGCTATTTACTCACAGGGCCCAATGAGAGCACTGTCCCCACATACTAAAACCCCATCTTCACTGGATTTCCATAAAAACTGAGCAAGCTCAGTCAGGATTGCTTCTCCACTTGTAGCCCTGGCTGTCCCCCTAACAGGCAAGGTGACTTCAACACTTGTCCAGAAGCAGCACAGCGCTGTGTTCTCCTCTGAGGCAAACACAGGACAGCCTCAGGAAAGTGCATGAGTGCAGCTCTTCTGCCTCCAGGCTTGAGCTGCCTGGTGCCCAGGCAGTGCTGGGAGAGCACAGAGCTGCAGCTGTACCTATGTAATTATGGACCGTTCAGGACTGTGCCGCTGCCCAAGACTGGAGACACATTTCTGCCAGTAAAACTTGCAAGGCATCAAAACATGTTCTTCCATGGAGGCCAAGGGCAAATTGCTGACCAGCCAGGATCCTAGATCACATCTAATGGCATCTGTGTGGTGGATAGGTGTCATTTACATGACCTCAAATAAGAGACCAAAAGCAAGACCCACTCAGAGATCAGCATGGCACAAGTCCCAGCGAGCTCATCCTGCCTGTATTGCAGTATCTTCATACTAGATGCACTCATGCAGAGTGAGGCAGGAGGCCTAACCTAAATTGTCTGTATCTGTTCTGATATCCTTGTCCCTGAACCCGAGTGCCATGCAAAGGTCCTAAATTCCTGCCCACAAAACCACTTATATTCAATATTTCAATTATATATTCAATAATTCAATTTCAATATTCAATGTTTACTTGAACAAAAAGACATACTTTGCTGCCTGAGGAGAGGCTGCAGCGTGCTGGCTCAATCACACTGATGAGAATTGAGGTATGTTAGTTCAAATTCTTGCCCTGAACCAGTGATGACATTTCCTTTCGGATGCCCTGCTGCCTACTAGCAAATTATTCAATGGGTGAATGTTGCTGGTGTTCTTTGGCTTTGTATAAAACTTGTACCTAAGCAACAGGAAAATAATATAATGCCTTAAAAATATAATTAAAGCACTAATAGGTGAATGGGGAGACCTAGATCCTGGTTCCTATTTCAGGCAAAACAGAGGGTCCCCTGCAGATTCTTCAGCCCGATGGTTAAATATTGCTTAGAGGTTCACTTTCCCTTACAGGGAAATGGGGATGAACCCCGAGTTTCCAGATCCTCCTGACAGCTGGGATTTGGGGCAACCCCAAGGTATATGGCTACATCATTGCTTCTGATGATACAATGCTGTGTTTTCCTACAAATATGATGTGTACTAACGTGTGTAGTTGTGCTTGTGCAGGAGCCAAGTCCCAGGAGTGACTAAGCCACGCAAGAGGCACGAGTCAGTGCTGGCTCTTCCACATCCCCTCTTCAAGTGCCAGTGGGAAAATCCACACCTGGCAGTGGGACACTCTGCATGGATTTCCTACCCTAAAGCAGGCACTGACCAAGGCACCACCTCCACCAGGCAGACAGGAAAGCAACGCAATAAATTAGGGCACCAGCTCTGGGTCAGCATGATGGCTGCAGAGAAAGCTCAGGAAGCCATAAAATAAAGATACCATGAAATAAACGGGAAGATTATTTGTAATTAATTCCTTTTATACTGGCTGATGTAAAGCAGACTTAAAATTACAGAGAATTAGTCTGGCAATTGTAGATTTTGCACACACTGTCATGGTTACTTCAAAACTGTCCATATACCACATTCTAACAGGCTTAAAGGAGTTGAAACAGAACTTTAAAATCATTTGTGTTTTAAATAAAGGAGGCTATTTGTAGTAATAATACTTTTGATGAAGGGTTCAGCGTCAAGCCATACATGTGATTGATGTCCATAATAATTGCACATTTCTATAATCCTTCTTCACCCGTAAGAGTTTCAAGCTTACTTTTTGGATATTATTAATTCAGACAAAAATAATTTGTGGGCAATATCATGTCCTGAACATGGTGGAGAATTAATCTATTTTTGTAAAACTGTTTAAGAATGATGGATACTTTTTCCTGCTTGAGTAAACACTAGCTAATTCTCTAGACCTTCCTTTTCTGCTCATGAAAATCCAAGTCCAGATGATTTCATGGATATTTAAAGGATGGTGCCAAATACTGAATACACAAAGATGAATTTCTCCACTTGATAAAGGTCTGATACTACTCAATTGCAAACATTTCAGCACTGGAGTTTTCTTGGGTTTTAATTTGTAAGAGAAAACACAATGAATTTAGGAACAACAAAAAATGGAAAGAAAAAAATGAGGCTGCTGAAATGTAGCCATCAAACTAGACTTCAAGGGAAAGTATCACACTTGTTTTTATTCTAGATAAGCAACAGGGCAGCTTGGAATAAACACAGATTGAAATTTTCTTCATCTCTTTAATGAGTTCAAAGAGGCTGAACAAAGACATAGAAGAGTTGAGCATTGCTGTGTACAACACGGTAAACAGATTAAAATTTTATACCTGAGCAAAAAAAGGAATTTAACTATTAACTACAGCATGCAGAATAACTGATAAGTTATCACATAAACATAGCATACTGTTATCAGGTTACAGTCATTCAGATGTTCTTAATTTTTACAAAGGCTAAAGATGGAAAAAGCTCTGAGACGAGATGAGTATGTGACATAAAACCACAATAAGGAAAAGCACTTTACCATCTAGCAGCCTTTCCAGAGGATCAGAATTATCTGCTGTTTTATTATCCAGGCAGAAGCAGCAACAATTCAAAGCCTGTGGAGTTAATAACACATTAGACATTTAAGCAGGTCCTGAAAATGAAAATATTAGCAGTTTATGAAGTGCTCACAGAAGACCTGAGCCTGCATTCCCTGCCCTCAAATGCCACTTTAAAGCACTGCATTTGTGAGCTGTTCCCAGAGCAGAATGAAAGGCAGAAATCTGCAGGGAATGACTGATCAAGTCACAGGCTCGTGATTTTCTCACCAGCGTAACACCTGCCAGTTCTTAAGGGCTAACTTTTTACCCCATTTGATTGGCCAAAACCCACATTTCATTTTATGTAGAAACTTTCCTCTCATTGAATCCGGTATCTGGGTGGGTTTGGTTTCTATTTTCTCTTCTGTTTTCACCACCTAATCGCTTTCAACTGCTCTGGCTTGAAATAGTCTAGCACAAGTCAAAAAGAAGTAACGTATTTCTCTTCTTAATTCCCTTGTCTTTGCAAAAGATGCCTGTGGGAGAGAAGGGGACTGGAAAGTTTGAGGTTCAACCTCAAAAACTGAGTTTTTGGGGTGATTCCCCCACCAGACAGGCTTATTTCTCCTGGCAGACTTCCACACTCCCTGACCTCCGCATTGAATACAAAAATTACCCTCACTCACCACCAATATTCCTGTGCTATAGATCAGGCATTTGCCTTCCTCCAGAAAAATCAGCAAGCCCAGCCCTTGTCATTTAGACTTGTCAAGAAGATATGGGAGGGATGGAAGAGTGTTTACCCTGTTAGAGACAGCCATAAACAAAGCCTCTCCCTTTTACTTCCTTGCAGTTTTACAGTTACATATTCTTGATGTCAATCAACTCCCCTCAAATCATAGTACCTGCCTTGACTTTCCTGCTACTGTTCCTTCACCATTTATGAATAAAACTATGCATTGAAAATGCATGTACCAAAATGGGCTCATCCCTTTGTCCACAACATATCCATTTCTTCTTTGAAGTCATATATTTTAGACATCGGTAGGTTGTGTGAAGGAGTCCCCAGGGAACTGAATCCTCTTGGCTTCTAGTTTCTTCCTGGCTTTGAAAGCTGCTGATACTTCGGGGTGAATGGAGTCTAGCCGCTGTTCACACTGGAAGGCCGTGAGGAAGGCCGTCCTGTAGTTGTTATTCATCCAGCCGTAGAGAAGGGGGTTAGCAAACGTTGAGCACATGGCAATGACATGGAACACGGTGTAGATCAGTTTGTACTCTTTCAGGTCTAACACCTGACTGTCAATGTCACTGACCAGCTGGAAGGTGTGAAAGGGCAGCCAGCTGACAGCAAACACCACAACCACGCACACCAGCATCTTGGTGGTTTTCCGGCGCCGGTGGTGATAGTGGTCATTCCCCGCCCCAGGGCTAACGTGGTTCTTGAGCTTGGTCCAAATACGGATGTAGGCGTAGGAGATGACTGCCAGAGGCAGCACATACTGGATCAGGAGCATGGAGATGCTGTAGATGGTGCCATAGTTGAGCTGCCCCTCCCCTGGCCACTTCTCAGAGCAGACCACAATCTTGAAGTCAGGAATGATCTCAATCAAGGAGTACTCACGGAAGATGGCCAGAGGACTTGCCAACAGGGCACTGACTGCCCAGGCAACTCCTATAATCAGGAAGCTGATCCGCTTAGAGATTTTGCTTTCCAAGTGGTAGACGATGCAGCGGTGACGATCCAGAGCGATCACAGTCAAAGTGACAGTAGACACGTGGACAGCCAGGGCCTGGGCATAAGGCACCAGGTGGCACAAGACCGGGCCCAGTTTCCATTCACCCAAGAGTGTATAAACCAAAGTGAAGGGCAGGCATAACGTGTTCACCAGCAGGTCAGCCACTGCCAGGTTGGCAATGAAGAAGTTAGTCACTGTGCGCATGCTTTTGAATTTGATGATCACGTGGATCACGAGGGAGTTTCCGATCACTCCCAGCAGGATGATGGAGCAGTAAGCAAAGATGAGAATTATTTGTACTTCAACAAGTGTTGTGCTGTCCTTCAGTTCTGGTTTAGGGTCCAGAGCCAATTCGTTGAGAGGTGTGGTGTATCTTGTCAAGTACAGCTTAGTGAACAGCTCCATTTCATCTGTCTGGTTTTCCTCACCGACTGCTTCCAGGGGCCCCATCCTTGCAGCAGCTTGGTCTGAGCCAGAGCTGCCCCTGAAAACAAAATAGTACAAGAACAAATGGAGAAATTGGTCCACATGGGCTAAGACAAGAAGCAACGAGCTAAAGCTACATCTCATTCCTAACCCACATGCTACATTGCAGAATTAAGAGAAGATGTGTCTTAATATATTTAAATTCTCTTGCCCTTACATTTTTAAGGCTGACTCAGTAATATTATTTAGGCAAGATTCCTGCTGAAAATTGGAGCAGATTTCAAAAGCATTCCAAAGACAAAGTTTGCCTAAGTAAATGCAGAAGGATTAAGATCCTGCTGGGCAGCATATAATTTTTTTACAATCCACTACCTAAAACTAGTGCTTATTTAGCACAAATCTTCCAGTAATATCTATGGGAATTCTACCTGGAACAGCACCATCCAGACTGTTATAGCATAATAATCTTCCAGCTTTTCCTTAATGAAAAATGTTTTCCTTAAATAGTTACTGAATTCTTACAGATTTATGACCTTCCTTAATACCAGTGAACTAATTGCTGGGGCCTTTCTTTAAGAAACTTTGTTTTACAACAGTTTGTACCATGAGGCAAATAAAAAATACCACTGAAATAGAACTTAAATAACATCATTTCCTTGAAATGACTGCATAACTTATTCACGCTGAAATCAACTCAAGAAACAATTGAAACACAGTTATACATGATATTTCCTTTCTGTGTGATGTTTCAGAAAACAGAGCTCCTTGGAGGCTGCCAATCAGGCATTCTTTTCTGACTGCAGTCATAGTGAAGAGCAAATCATTCCCCTGCTGATGTCAGTAGGAATTTCACCACTGGCATTAAAATCACCTTTTTTTCCCCCCTTCCTTACACAGGCTGAGCCAAATTCCGTGCTACCCTAAGACTTTGGTAGGCACAATATATGAATGGTTTACAATCAGTTGCATTGACTTGAACTTCAGTCCAGTGTGAAAAAGTACACATCCTCATGCAAATTGCTCAGAGCATGGGTGGCATGCTACCCAAGAACCAAGAACCTGGGGACTCCTTTCCTTGGCCTGGGAAAATAATAAGAAGTTACCAGTGCCAAGCAAACTTACCAATAAAACACCACTGTTCGCCACCAAGGGGAAAGGCAACCCTGAGTTTCTCACTCTATTTCCCTGTTAATTAGCTTCCTTAAGGAAAGCAAGACTGGAGAAGAAACGTCACTTTCCAGTGTTACACATAGCTTAATCCTTCTCAAATTCAAATCTGCCTAAAGAAGCAGCTATTGATGGGTTTGGATGAACATGGCTTTTAAAAAATTCTTGTTCTTTTTTGATCAGCTCCATTTAATTCCTTCCATCTTCAGTGAATTGTTTCAGAGGACCAGAGGTACATTTTCATCCCTACCTCTGCTCCCAGTAACTATCAGTGAGTGACATCCTTCAGTATGGTTTCCAAACTGAGAAAGGAGCGTTGTCTACAGCAGGAGACTGAACCCTTTTTACTTGCTTCTATCTCACACAACATCCCAAAGAGTTTCTCAGGGTGAGCTATTTTTGCAAAAGAAACAGATCAACTGCATGAACTGAAAGGCATTTTCCCCCCAGCAAAACAGGTCAGAATTATGACATACTGTTTAGTCTACATTTATTCAACAATTAATAGAGTAAGCCTGAGATGTGAAACATCACAAGACACGCAGCTGAGATGTGCCAGCTGCTTATACAAGTGTACACTGTGATTTTAGCAGTATAATCAACTACTAGCCTAAGCAATGGATGTCAGGAAGGGATTCCTTATCAATACACCTTTAGTCCACCAGAATAAAAATACAAGAGATGCACCACAATTTGCACAGTCAAGGCTATGCAGAAGTTGAGAACTCTGATGAGCATTTTCCTTTGACCTATTCCTGCCATACCCAGGAATTATGCTTCCATATATCATTACAGTAGAGAACTGGTGAGGTCCCAGGACTGTCAGATGCTTCAAAATCTCATAATTTTTTTCAGGGCAGGTCATGTCTACACACAGAAGTAGAAAGGCAAGAGGGCTGACAAATAGAAATTCTTTCCCTTCTTTGCCCTAAATCCAGGTAGAAGGATGCTCAGCCAAATAACATAGCTTCTCTTTCTACCCAAAAGTGTTCTCACCCATTTCTCTAGTCCCCGACTTTCTGTTAATTTCTTCTTGCAACGCCTTCTTTTTAGCAAAGCCTTCCCTTGTTCTGACACTTTTATTTTATTTATTACTGCCCTATTCAGGTTGATGAAAGATGTTTTGGTCTTGTCAATAAGACAAAGCTGAGGGAGAAAGAAGGGACAACTACAGTTTAAAACAGAAATGAGCTTGTGTGTCAGCAAGTGATGAAAGAAACTGGACAAGTTTGACATTGTTGGTGGGACAGTTATGTGGGCAAAATAACAGTTGCTTTAAAAAACGGGAATAAAACTGAGGTGACACTCCAGATAGTGTTTGACAGGACCCTTCTGTTCTTTTTGGGGGATAAACTCTCCAGGTGATAGCATTTACTGTCACACCTTGCATACTGCACCACACCGGGGTTCTTCTCCCGTTTCCCGCCCCCCCCCACCCCAGCAGTCAGATCCTCATGGTCAGGCATCAAATTGAGTCTAACTTTCGGCCGAGAAAGGCCCAGAGAGGATTTACATCGGTTCTGAGAGCAAGTAAGCAAAAAGGGAGGAATACGTGATTACATTAGCAAGCAGCATTCTCATCAGGACCGCAGTGCCTGCGCTGGGGAAGGGGCTGGGGTTCCTGGAGGCGAAGCGAGCAGCAAACGCGCCTCTGGGATGCGGCGCAGCTTCCCTCCCGCCCCCGGAGCTGTGCCCGGGGACAGACACCCACCCCGGGGACAGACACCCACCCCGGGGACAGACACCCATCCCGGGGACGGACACCCATCCCAAAGGGGGCTGACACCCACCCCGGGGACAGACACCCATCCCGGGACAAACACCCGTTCCCGGGCGCTGCGGGGATCCTGCCGCCGCCCCGTGCCGGGATCGCCGCTCCGTCTCCCCGTTCTTACCTTCCTCTCGCCGCGGGCAGGCGAGCTCGGCGCGGCGGCTGCTGCCCCGGAGCCGGCGTGCCAGGGCAGGGCAGGGCTGGGGGGAGCGGAGCCCTCGCTCGGCAGCGGGGCGGCTGCCCCGGCTCCCCCGCCGGGCTCGGGTCCCGCCGCTCTACCCTCGCTCGCCCCGTACAAAGTTTGGAGGCGGCGGCCCCCGCACGCCGGGAGGGCTCGGGCGGGGCCGGGAGGGCTCGGGCGGGGCCGGGAGGGCTCGGGCGGGGCGCGGCGCAGGCCCCTCCCGCCGGGCTCCGGGCGCGGGGAAGGCTGCGGGCAGCGCGCTCGGGATGTGCCGGCTGCCCCTCGCTCCTCGCAGAGCTGCCGGCCTCCAGCAGGGGTTTGGGGAAAGAGGGAGTCGCGGCAGACCCGAGCTGGTGTACGCGCCGCACACCCGAGGCTGCTTCCTTAGCTTTCCCGGACCCCGAGGTGCTTTCTGAGGCAGCATAAAGGGGACGCCTTCGCTCCAAACAACTGCTGAAATCCTTGCTTACAAAGCACAGCAGCTTGCACAGATTTTCTGATCCTCAGATGTGGCTGTTGCCGGAGCAGGTGTAAGGATGAATAAAGCATTTACCTATTCTGTCAACAGCGAAATAAAATATTTCATTTTTATTTACAAGACTGGAAAGGTAGAGACAACAGCTGCTGCTTTTATTTGGTTCTATATCAATAACCTTTCAAAACAGCTCTCCTGCCAGCCAACTTGACAGAGGACTAGTGCCAGCCAGCATTGCTGTGCCTCTGGTAGGATCCAGCTTCGTAAAGTCAATCCATTAGTGGGCTCTGCTTAGTATTTTACTGGGAGTCTGAAACCTCTCTCTAGATATAACTTCCGAGTTTCAAGGGACTCTGTCCTCAGTGCATATCTGGGGGACCTGATTTACCAAAATGTGCTTCAGGCTTGGTCGTAATTCCCAAGAGTAGGAACTAGGAGACTTTGCTTTCTCTATGGCTATAGCACTGATATTTAAACAATCCTCTTCCCAAACCTTACAGAAGGTGCTCCCCAGAATAGGAATAGTCCTTTACTTCCTGTCACTTAGGTAAATTTGCATTCATATTTAAGGTGGTTTCAGAGATCAGCAACATTATCTTCCCTTTTCTGTCCTATTTTTCTTCCAAAAGAGACTCAATACAAAAGCACTTCCCTTGTCAAAGGTAATGCTTCTTGGTTTTGTTATAGCTCAATAATATGCCTTTATCTACAGCAGAGAATGTTAAGGGAGCATCAAGGAGTAACTTCAGTGATTTAGAGTTGCTTTTGAAATTCAAAACATATCCTGAGAACGGCCTTGGATCTTTACTAATTCAGGCTATCTCTTCAGGAAAGGCCTTGCTCTTAGTCCTTCAACACTTCTGAGACTGTTAATGGAATGCCCCTAGCTTATTGCCAAATAGATTCCTTTGATGACTAAATAAAGAGCCAGGAGTTTCAATTCTCCTACCCCTGTTTATTCATTTCCCAAGTCAATCCAATTGTAGGATTTATTTTTTGATCTATCAACAGACATAAATGCATGCAGTGAGTTTTCGTAATTACAGCACTTGTATAATACATGGCCTGCAATCCTTTCCTTCCCTTCCCTGACAAGCAGTCAGCAGTGGCCTTCCACCGATCTCAGGGGTGTTGCTGTTTTGCCCTACTCCACATACGCTTTCTGACTTAATATATTTCTGCTACTCCTTATGTCTTGGAAGGTATTGTGAAATGCTACAAATCTCTATAATCTGCCCAGCTCAGGACTCCATAGCTAAGGGAAGGCTGTTTCTTACACTTCCAGATTCCTGGAAGAAGTCAAGAAGGGCAGTTTTCCTGGAGGTTTTTATGCCAGTAAGGGCTGGCTTCCCACGTGAGAAAAAAAGGGTGTTATTCCCTATTACATGGCAATTCTGTGTTCAGGCACAACTGAAGTGTTTAATGGAAATGCATTTCTAATAATAAACAGCATTTCTTATTGCTCATAAAAGAGTGGAATTTGATGGTCCCATAAAGACTGCCTTGAACCACAAGCCATGAAAGCATTAACATTGAGGGCAGAAAGAGTCAAGTAGCAAATGGGCTGTTCAATATGAAGTGAGCTGCTGGGTGATCACCTCCAAAACAACTGTGCATACTTTGGTTTGTGTGCACTCGAATTTCCATCCCAAAAACCATGATAAGCCATGAGTCATTGAATCACGGAACCATAAGTTGGATGGAACTTCCAAAAATCTTCATGTCCAGCCTTATCAAATCAAGTCTAGATGCAGCAGGCTGTGCCAGGCTATGTCTCCTCTCCAGGAGAGTTTTGAGTATATCTGAGTGAGAGATACTGCTCTCACTGGGCAGACTGTCCTGCCAACAACTCCCAAAGTAAGACAGGTTTTTTTTGGTATCAAATCAGACTTTCCCATGTTCCAGCTCTCACTAAATGCATCTTGTCCTAGCCCTATGTTCCTCCTGGTAGCTGTGAACAGTAGTTAGATTTCCATTCAGCCTTGGCTTCTTTGGGGCTGAACAAACTCAGTTCCCTCAACACCACGGTGATTGTTATGTAACTCAGCCTCAACTATTTTGGTGTCCCTTTGTTGCAGTTACTCCAGTCTACCAAAGTCTTTCCAGCACTAGGAGCCCCAAACTGAACCCAGCTGTGACCAGAGATGTGGTCTCACAACTGATAACTAGAGGGGAATAGTCACTTCTCAACCTGTTGGCTACACTCTTGCTATGTCTTGATATAGACTGTAAAGTTAGACTGTGCAAACTGACTTGCATTAAACAAATGAGCCACAGTTTAAATCTCAGCTTCCTATTTAAGGCAAGTCTATAAATGAGCTTTTGCTGTGAATATGTATATGTACTAAGATGAAATTAGATAACATATCTTAACAGCTTGGATGAAACGCCTGTTGGATTTATGTTGTATCTGCTGTAAATCCCACTTAGGGAGGTATGGCAGGGTGTAAGGTATCCAATTCACATGGGTTGCCTCTGGCAGTCTCTGTTCAACTCTCTTTACTGTTAGACAATTGTCTTGTCAAATTCTGTCCAACATGAAGGGGTTTTTGGATTTTTTTCCGATGGAACAATAAACATTTATGCCAGCTCCTCCTAAGTTTGCCAGCTCTCAGGAGAAAAATAAAGGTTTGCATGTGGTGCCCGGACTTGAAGTAGTAATGACTTTTGTTTGAACCACAGAACTAGGAAACAGTTGCCAGACCTTGTCAATTAAATTGTCCAACATCAGATTTGCTGAAATGGCAAGTAAGGCTTGATGAACATCAACAAGAAAAGGCAGCAGCTGTCGCATCTCCTGTCCCCAGACAGAGTTTTTCTTATATTATTTACTGTGAGGGTTGAATTTAAAAGAAACCGCTGCCCCTTGAACACTGACATTTAAAAGCAGTGCTGTGCTGCATGCCACTCAATCAACCCAAACTCTGCCAGTCCTTACTCACACAGATTTTCCTGGAGTGAGTCAGATTTCAGGGATTTAAGTGTTCTACATAGCCTGGAAAAATCCCTTAAAAATAAAATGAGGGGAAAAAGTCCTGAAAAATGACCTTGAGAAAAAAGATCTGTTATGAATCTGTTATGTGGTACCCACACAGAGATCATATGGTGTAAAATTAAATAGGAAAAAGACTTTTCTTACTTAAAAGGTCAGAACAAAAGTGTTTAAATAGCTAAGGAGTGAATTTTCTACTTATATAAATCTGTAAACATTTTGCCATACTTTTATAAACTGATTCAGTCTCACAGGTTCAGTTCTACTTATTTCTCTTTTTCAAATGCAGTAATATAACTGTATGCACAAAAACATATCATCAATCTGCCTTAGGGGTAAATACAAGTCAGCAGGTAATGAGAGGAATTGGTAGCTATGTATAAATACCAGCTTGGAGTTGCTCACAGCAGTACTTCACAGCCAGTGCTGGTTAAACAAACAGTTTGGGCGCCTCTCCTTCAAAAAGGATTGCACCAAAGGCTCGATTCAGCTGGCTGTGTGCTCACAGGCTGTGACTGAGTTCTGCACTGCTTCCACACAAGGCAAGACTGCAGAGCTGAACGCTGCATTTCAAACACAGCCTTCCCAAATCACCAAGTGCATACACTTGTTTCATTCAGACAAAGTCAACACTGTAAGATCGAGTAGTTCATCCAAGGAATGACAGGTTTCAAGTTGCCCATTTAACACCAACACATCTCTATTTGTATTTACATACCTGTGACACAGTCTGTAAGTAAGTAGACACGTTGTTTTTGAGTGTGTTCTTGGTATTTCTTTATATTCTCAGTATGTATTTTGCCATTTTATTCTTTCTCTTTAGTGACATGCTATCATTTCTCTGCAGAGAATATAGAAATTCTCATTTCTTCATAGGGTTCTCTATGCTCTTTTCATTACTAGATCTCTATCAGAAATACTCAACCTTTATTAAGATCTTTTCTCTGTCATTTGAATTCAAAGAGGCTGGCCAAAATTTAATAGGATTTTAAAATACCAGGAATAAATAATTTTTTCTATATTTTTTGTTGCTTGCATTTTAGACATTTTTTCCTTCCTATTTTTTTTCCTTTATACAGTTTCTTTTTAAATACAGAAATTTCTGAAAACTCAAAAATGTAATGTGTAAAATGCCACTTCATTAGTGTATTGAACACTTGGTGTACAACTAGTTGTTGCCATTTCTAAAGAGTTTTTAGATGTTCTCGAGGCAAGCATACTCTGTTTATTTTAGAACACTCATCACAGAGAATAGATTCTCACACACAGCTTGAATATCACACACACTTCAGTCCTCAGTTTCTGGTGGCTGGGAAAGCAATGAATCTCTAGATGCTTTCGAAAAGTGAGTCAACTCTATCTGCTTGTTGTATGCTTGTTTGTATGTAAATTACTTCTAATTGTAGACATCCTCGGCTATTACAAGCAACAATGCCAAACAATGCAACCAATGCCAAACAAAGACCCTTTGCTTCATCTAAAACTTATTTTTGTAACAATTTTAAAAGATTATGTATGTTCTTAAAACTGAATCAGATGCTCTTCAAGATCAGTTTTTGGCTTGTTGATGATATCTGTGCAGTGTTGAATGAGTTTTTTCTGGGACAAACAGGACTAAGTTTGAAAGATGAAAAACTTCCAAATATGTGTTCCCTATAATTCTCCAAGTTACATATCTCAGAATACAGAAACTGGTCACAAAGTTTACACACATTCTTTCCTCCTTGTAGAGAATGCATGGAGCATACAGCTGTCTACACATTACTCAGACATATATTACTCAAAAATAATTAGTCAAAAATATATTTTAGTGAGCTTATTTTTCAAAAATATCCATATGTTTTGGAGGGGATTTTTTGTTACAATATGGTACTCTTTTCATGAAAAAAACTTTTCATGACAAACTCTTTTAATGTTGCCCTTAAGCCCAAGGAAATGGGTCATCTTTTGACCTTGCTCAGCCAGCCTTCATTAAGATGAAGAAGATTGCTGGTATGGTTGTCATCTAGGTTCTGAAGAGATGCTCCAAAGAATCCACGTGGATAGAGTAACCCACCAGAAATGTAATTATTTTGATGAATAATGGAATCCATGAAAGAAGACAGCCCTTTTGATAATTCTGACATAATGCCATGTAAAACTCACCATATTTGTTGTGAGCATAAATAGAAGATGCAATTAAAAACAGTTTCCAGTGATTTCTGAAACCATGTCATCTTACAGAAAGAAATGGTTTTTTTAATTTGCTAAGACACAAGTGAATATCTCTCCCATGTTGCTGAAAGTAAATTAATTCTTACAAGGTTTCTGCACGCTATTTCAGTAAACTTTCCCATATTTACACAGAATTTTCAGGCTGTTTTGAACCCCTCACTGGCTTCATCCAGGGTCATTCTGTACCTCTGTGTGGCATTTTATGCAATAATGTCTTTTGGTAATAATACATGGCATTAAATTAGTGGATTTACTTTGTAAGTATTTCTTGTCCTTAAGAATCTACTTTAATCACTGAAGAAGTGGAAAAAGAGCACTTTCCTTACTTGTTATCACTAACTTTAAATAGTTTCATTTAAATAGTCTCATTTGTGCACTTTGTCACAATTTTGGAAATTCTGAAGGACTAAATTCTAGGCTAAACACAGCAAACCTGTACAGCCCCCTTCTCAAGCTGTAATTGTATGACTCAAACTCTAACACACAGAAAGGCTGAGAAGTTTCAACTGTTTCTCCTTCTTCCTTGCTGATACTTTCCATTACAGGTGTCACACCTACTAGTGTAGTGAAACTTCAGTGCCTCATTTTTGACTGACAACACCGTTTGTGAACAAGTTAAGCTTGCCAGCCTACCTTCATAAGGTTGAAAAGTGCTCTGATCCAAAAAGTCTGCCTCCCACTCGGAACTGAACCGGCAGTTTTCTCCATGAACTCCATTTTCCTTTGTTAATTGCCTGTGATTCCCACCCACATTTTCCAGAAAGTGATGGCATTTGAATTGCTAGGAGTATTTTAGGATGGAGGAGCGGGAATGGGAAGAGGCTTGGGAAAAAAGTGGGTAGGGGTTTGGCATGTTTGTAAGGCAAACCGTCCTGTGATTGCACACAGCCCGGAGACCAGCAGCCAGAGCACCATCTGTGAACACAGCTTATCCTTCCTGCCCGGCTTCGGCACAAAGGAATGTGTCAGCTCCTGCTTTTCCAGAGCAGCTGAAAGCCTCCTTCATGCTCCACTGAAATTTTGCTGTCATTCCCTGAAGATCTATTCCCTTCACACTGCACGTCTGGCTGGCACAGCCTTCCTTCAGCAAGAAGCTCTTTCTGCAGTGCTGTTTTTTGCAGGTTAGAGTGGGGAAGATTCAGCTGCTCTTCAGCATTGCCTCCCTGTCCTGCAAGCTGCAGAATGGTCATCTCAGGGTCCTGGGGAATGGTAAGACACAAAAGATCCCCCAGAAATGCAAAAACATCTCAGGAGGCTGTGTGTGGAGGTGTTTGCACCTGAGATAGTTATCTTACACTTCTTTTAATGTCAAGAGAGACCTACTTAGTCTAACTAGTGGAGTTTAAAACTTTATTATGTTTGGTTGATTAATTGCACCCTAAACACCATCAACTGTTTACAAGATCCTCTTCAACCCTAGTGGAAACCTCAGCTAGTTCTTTGTACGCTGTGGGTACCTAAACTCCAATAAGAGGAATTCCACCTGTTGCTAGTGGTAGCACAAGGATGTGCAAGTATATTTTCTCCCCATCAGTATCTGGATTGAAATCTATTATATGACTAGTTGTTCCCCACATCCTTAGTGAAGTTTAAACACTTCATTAGTGTCCATTGATTTCGGGTACAAAAACTATACAGGGTTGGAGCTTTAATGCAGATTGTATCAAATTTGTCCTTATAGACAGTCTGTGTGACATTCCCTTTCTTGTTCACAAAGACTTGAAGGGGCTTGCCTATATGCAGAAACTATCCAAAATACCTCTCCCAGACAAATTCCACAGAGAGACTCCCTTTTTCCTAAATATCCTTTACGGTGTTATAGGCAAAACCTCCTATATGGCAAGTCCTAGGCTGCCAAAAATAGAAAGAAAAAAACCCCAAAACAACAATTGTTTTCATCTGTAAACCCATTCTGATATCCATAAATTTTTTGTCATATTCGCAATTTTACACATTTTCACAGTGCACTAATTCTTCACCTAACAGGTGAAAATGGTGGCAGGTTTAGATGGATCTGCCATTATGGAAAATTAATACCACAACTTTCAGTCAGTGCATTTCAGTGAAGACCAGAAAAGCAGATTTCTCTACAGATTCTGCAGCAGAGTATTTTTGGGTGACTAGAGACTACCCTGTTCTATGTATCTGCACACAATCTATCTTACCCTGTCTTGTCTATTATATACAAAAAATGTATTTTGTGGCTCTCACCAGCTCACCCTTCCCTGCTATCCTGAAGCTTTCCCTGTGATTCTGGCTGTCCTCCAGCATTGATTCCTGTCTGTCAGAATACAGTACGCTCCCATACATTTCTGTCTTCTTTTATTCCTATAACCTTCCTCCCAGCATGGTCTCACCAACAAACATCTGTACACAGATGTTTTGGCTATTAACCTCTCCTCCTGGGAGTGCTGGATGCGCTCTCTCCTAATAGTGACTTTTGTCCACCACCAAAATAGAAGAAAATGCTGTTAGCATATGTGTGTGAAGAGATCTTCTTTATCAGTGTTATTACTTTTTTCTCTCTACCAAATTTGAGGGCAAAATTTAGTACATTGCTTCTTTATCACCTCATTTCTTCCCTCAGCAAAAATTAATTAACAAGTAGTTTTGTATGATTTTAATGTTACAGCTCTGTTCTTTACAGTTCAAATGTATCTGGCCTACATGGTGGGAAAATAGTGAAAAACATATAAATCAGTATAAATCAGAAGAATTATAATGAAATTTTGTGTAAATTTTGTTAAATTTTTTACCACCTTATGACATTTTAAAGAGCTCATACCTATGAAAAATTGCCTTTTCATAGACAAAAGGCAGAAGCATTGCACAATGTTTTTCTCCATAACATTGTATCTTATGCTGTGCAGGTGAGCATTAACATGATCAGCAATGAACCTGTTCCTTCTAGAAATCCTGAGATTTCTCTAACCTAAAAAAACCCCTTATATATCTCCTATTTACTTACATTGCAGTGAAAACATATTATTTTTGTAAAGACACCTGAGTAACAAATATTTTTTTGCAGAGATACTTTACAATACAAGGCAGCAAATCCATGAGCTTGGAGACAGAAAGGCTTCACCACACTCAAACTTCTATTTAGGCAAAGTAATTCAAGGCTTCAACCCCTTGCTAGAGCAGTGGCTCACAGCACCCACAAGCCAGCACCTCTCACCTTGTTACCAAGAGCAGCAGGCACATGAATCTCCAGTTCCACCTTCATTTGGAGCCGTACTATTTAGTTTGGCTCTTAAAGAAACCTACAATAGTTTTACTACTGTAATATTGTTTTAAAGTACTAGTATTTGCTGGCAAGAAATACTTCTTTTTTGTTTATGCTTCTTCATCAACCTTTACAGTACAAAAGAAACAGAACATTCCTAGTTACAAAATAATATAAATTACACACTCAGTTCTCTTATTTTTTTGGGTAAACTCAGTAGAACAGTGCAGTAATGCTATCACACATTCATAAATGTGATTGCAGAGGTATAGTGGACTATAATATTAAATATATTTTCAAAGTAATTTCCATGTCAAACAAAATCATCCCTTTATAGATATAAATAAAACAATAATCTGTCTTTCCATCAAAGATATCCACTTATACTGAAGAGGGTTCAAATTAGGAAAACTTTAATGTATCAAGAAATTAATAAAAAATTCCAAGCTTAATGAAGGGGAGAAAAAAGTTGTGTACTTAAAAGTCAGGTTTATGTGATTATGCAGAAGTCTTTAGGTTATTACTACTTTTTTAATCCCAGGTGAGTTTAATTCTGCTTGAGTAACAACTTCTGATGTTGTGAATCTGCCAGTCCTACCTTGGTGAGCTATTGATTGATTCCAAATATAATCCATATTTTTTACCCAAATGTTTATACCATATACATGTGTTATAGTTTAGAAATTATTGGGATGGTGGTGGAAAAAAGGCCAATTTAAAATCAGGGCTTGGACTCTTCTACCCACATTTGTTTTAAGGAAAGAGGACTTGCCTTTGGTGTTAAGCAAAACTTCACTGCATGCCCCATAGCTTAGGAAAGGCACTAAGTCTGGGGGAAAAGTGCCAAGATCCAGACTCCCCTTTGTGGCTGACAGCCTACAGCTGCTTTGCCTTCTGCTTTTCTTGAATGGCCTCTTCTTCTGCAGAAAACTAGTCAAAAAGGAACCAATGAAACTACATGTATGAGGACCTGGGACTGCAGAAATAGCTCCAGAGGGAACAGCCCAGAAGCTCTTCAGGAGAAGCCTTTAAGTCTTCTGCTTTTCAGATATTCAGTGTCAGGGGACAGAGTTACTCCAAACTTATCTGCTATTTTGGAGACTCTGGCACTGATCTTGTGGCTGTTGTTGCAAACTGAAGCTTTTTACTAGCTAGGTAACATGGAACCTGTAGCAGACGAGGTTTCCACACTGAGAAGGCTCCTGCAGGCAACGGATTTTGTTTTGGTCTATTCAAAACAGATATTTTTAAATTTATCGCAAATTTTGTTGCATCTCTTCCCTCAGGCAGTTTTGGTCTAACTTTTCCACCCTAGGTAGACATTCAAAAATTCAAGTCAATATAAAAAGAAGCCACCCCTCTCATCTTCTCACTCCTCAGAAAAAGCTTCTGGCAGGCAGAGCTTGGATTAGTGCAGGATTTAATAGCATTTCTGTAAACAAGTGGTGGCTTTCACTGCACTAAGTAAATCCTGTAAAGGGAAATCCTGAAGCTTTCTGAAGTTCTACAAGTTACCTATATATCAAAAATATATTTTGTATGGATTTTCAACAAACCCATGACAAAATGTCTGGCAGAAAGCTACTAAAGAAATGAAGTTTCTGTGGGACTGGTGCTGATATAGTTTGAAATCTGCCTACAGAGTCTCTGCCTCTTTTCAGGATAAAGAGTAAGCAGCAGAGTATCCTAGGGAATTACTTTTATTTAAGATCTTCATCAATGACCTGCAGAAGGAAGGGATGCAGGAATATGTCTCAGTTCACAGATGACACTCAGCTCCTGCAGGGAGTCAGACGACACACTCACACATAGAAATGAGCTCTGGAGAGATGATACACAGCTGAGTGAGTGCAGAAAAAACGTGCCAGATGATCCTGTCTGGATATATATAGTGAGTGCATCTAGGGAGAATAATCTACACCATGCTTACACAGCACTGAATTGAAAGCTGGCAGCTGGAGCTCAGGAAAGAGACCTGAGGGTCTCTGAACTCATCTGCTCAACATGCAACAGCAGCCAAAAAATGCCAACAAAATTTTGGGTGTTCTCAGAAAACATGGTAAGAGCAAACCAGAAGATTTACAATCCCTGTGCATCCACATCTTGAACATTCTGTACAATCCTATTTACATGTTTTAAGAGGGACACAGAGAAATTCAAGATAATGCAGGGAAAAGCAACTAAGATGATTAAAGGGATGGAGCAGCTTCCTTTACGGGGAATCAGAGAATGCTAGAACTTTTAATGATCTTATTCCTCCCCCAAGCTGAGTGGGATATGGTTAAGGTTTATAAAATCATGGAGACAGTATGTAAAGAAAATACAGAGCTGTTGCTTCCCAAGTCATGTCATGTCCCCTGGGCACTCACTGAAACTTTTGGAGAGCAGTTTAAGACCTGCAAAAGAAAGTCCTATTTTGAATACCATGACCTGCTCTCCCTTCTGAAATCTGCTGTCACAGAAGACTGTGGGGGTGCACCATGCCAGAAAGTTAAAAAAGGAGAAAGCAGACAAGTTCGACAGCAGCAGATCCATAAAGGGACACTAAAAGAGGTAGGAACATGCTTGATGGCATCTTTGGTGCAGTGGAGGGTAGTGGAGGAATATGAGGGGGATGGACAGCAGAGAGACAGGATCTTGAGTTGTCTCCAAGCATTTCCTGTTGCCACTGCTGGAGATGAAATGGATTATTAGTTTGACCCAGAAGGCAATTTTCTATGTTGTCATGAAAATAAGACCCTGTGCTCCTTTGCTAGAGCTTAAACCTGTCACTTCAGAGTTATATCCACGCATTTAATTTTGATTGCGTCTCAGTAGGCAGTCAATGGTGCAGAATTTGTCAACTGGAGCAACTGTGTGGTAATTATCAATGGCAGGGATATTTTTTTCTAGTTTTGACCATGGCATTTTTTGCAGTAGAATTAAGGAAAATATGGGGTTTTGCAAAAATGAAAGGAGATGAACAAATGTTCTTGAATAGCTATGGATCTTTTGTATGAATGTGTAGAACTTAAAAAACATGCAAATTCATTTAAATAAAAAATATGTTGATTGAAGGGAGTGAATTAGACAGGCACAAAAAGAATTCTTTTTAATGAACATATTTTTAGGGCTTTGTTCTGCTACAGTCATTAAACCTTCTGGATCAGAGTCCAGTTTGTAGAGCTAAATATTATTCCCAGGTTTTCTGACAGCATTACTGTCGTACTTTTTATGGTGAACAAACAATTTTCCTCAGGAATGTGGAGTTGCTCAAATAAAAGTATTAAGCTGGGCCTAAATAATTAAAGAAAGACCAGAAGTCCTGGAGACTGTACTACCCCTCTGCGAACTCATCCCTTTCGTCAGAGATTCCCTCTCACTTTTAGGTTTCCATAAGTATCAAACACTGCCTTCTCCTCACTCAGCCTCTTCTGCCACACCTTTTTGTCTTTCCCTGTCCACCTTCTTCCAAATACCCCACACAGAGGAGTGTTTCTTCACTTTTACCTATTTCTTGTCATTCCTTCTCCCAGCTCACAGAAAAGGCTGAAAATGCCGAAGAGCTCTCCACACCCCCACACCAGAGGGTGCTTTTGTGTTGGAGAAAATACTGAAAAAATATTTATTTTGTATGTTACTAACTGTCCCAAGGGAGGCTTAAATACTTATATTCATCAGTTATCACAACCACTTGAGGCAATTATCAGTTGCAGTTTTGATACCACTTTACTGTGTCACAATGCCGAGAGAAGACAGACAAATCACATCCCCTGGAAATGTGCTGTATTTGAGAAAAAGGTTGAAACAGGGGAGAGGTCTACTTTTTATTCTCTTTTTTTTTTACCCCTGGAAAGTAGGAGAGCAAATAGCTAATCAGAGGGGGAAAAATCTCAGACTGATTAACTGGCATTTGAACTAATGGATGACAAATCTGAATATAACTTATATTAGATATGTCCCTATATATAACAGCAAGAGTAAAGACCAAAATCAGTTATTTTTTTTTTATTATTACTCCTTTTAAATTTAATCTTCTGTTGCTTGAAGCAACCTTAACTTGGTCTGTTGTAGCCACACACAGGAGGAAAAAACCCCACAAAATTGCTGTAATTAAGGATGGGAATTTGTTTCTCTTTAAATGTACTCAAAAATCCACTGCACATTTCAAACACTGTGAAATTGAGTAGGTGTTTAGAGGGTACATTAGGGTGTGTTAGGTGAAATCTGGGATCAAATGAGCTGGAGATTGGTGAGGAACAATCCCTCAAGGTATGAACTTTTTTGTTTTCTTGTTTGATGGGTTCTTATAATGTGTTGCTGCCATTGTCCCTGGACAATCAAACCATGATGCTGATCATGCCTGATTGATCTCAGCTCCTTGACATTTCCCACTGCTAGCACAGACGGATCACTACCCAGCATATACTAAGGAACCAAAATTTGAAAGCCAGGATTCTGTAAAACCAGGGTAAAGACCTCTCCCCCTCCCACAGCACTCCCTACATCTCACAGTGAGTTCCACTGGAGGAACTGGAGCTGTTCTCTGTGCCTGTTTTCAGTTTCAAGAGGGCCCAACTAAAGGCTGCTGAGATGCACAGACCAACTCCTCCAATCTGTTTGTAGTGTTTTTTCTGCACTGGATGTTCTGGAAATATAACCATAAATCTTCCTCTGTCTCAATTCCAAATAACTCATGGCATTGCCATGAAACATGAAAGAGAATACAGTTAAGCTGGCCAGAGGCAGAATAGCAGCACATCTAGTGCCACAATATTTATCCTTCACATTCTTTTCTTACAAATACCCCTGGGATCAGCACTGACAAATACCCATTTTGGTATCCCCCAGAGGAAATTCTACAACATCTAGTATTTAAATCACCTTTGAAGGCTCACTAACCTTCAGATTCTCAGGTGTGACTGGCAGTATCCATCACACAGGCTGCATCCCTTAAACCATCATTGCAGTGACCTGAGTTAGCTTACTGACATGGATTTGGGAACATCTACCCTTCACACTTTTTCTGAGCTTTCTCCAGCCTTAATATCCACATCAGTATTGACAGAGTGCCTTAGGAAGATGCCAAGGGCATGTGCTTTTACCTCCTTGACAACACTACACGAGGGAGGTTGCTGGCTCTTGGGCTGTACCTACTCATAGATCCAGTAGGTCATACAAGACATCAGTAAGTTTCTTACATCTCTTTGTTCCCTATCTAATCTTCATTCAGTCCAGAGTGGAAATAACAGGTTGAATCCTAAGAAAAAATCAGTGAAACTGTATTATTCTTACAATCAGATGGATTCCCCCTCCTTTTCTCTCTGTGTGAACCCTGAGCCCAAGTTTTCTAAGTCTGTCAATATATATCCATTGTACAGCCAACTTTGTGTTCTTGCCTTTGATTTTTCTCTGCCTTCTCTACTGCAACTGTCTTTTATCATTCTTGCTTTAACTTCAGATGACTGAAGAAATATACAGGCTTTTTCAAACAGCATAGGTTTGGTTTTTTCACATGAGCCATGACATGAAGATGCACCTCTTTTTAGCTGATCTATTTCTCTCATAAGGTAAGATACTCTGTACATCTTGGAAAAAGAAAGAAAAGATACATTTAAAATATCTTGGGTGGATATGGGGATGGGAACAGTTTGGTTATAAAGCCATTAGCCAAGCCAGCTGTGGTTGCTGAGAGTGTTCAGAAGCAAATTCTATAATATAAATTGAACACATCCATGCCCGTGAAATGGTTATGTCTCTTTTTATCCAGTTCTTTTTGCTTTATGCTGAAAAACTTGAAGTATGGGAAGTTGAAATTTATATAGAGGCAGAGGCAGCTTTGTCAATTCTTGTAATGTTATTGCAAGTATCACAACTGTTAATGCTTTCTCTTCAAGTCCCAAATGCTAGCAGCAGGACATTGCAAAGGAATTTTCATTTGAATACATTCTGAGTCCTTCTGATCTCAAGGAAAGGTTTGAAGCTGCTTCAGAAATGTAGCCTAAAGAACAAAATAGTAAGTCAATAAAAAATGCAAGGCTGAAAGTCTTGCGACTTTTAAACAACTGTGATGTTTTTCCAATTGCATAAATTTTGAAGATGGGATTTGCAATACTGTGCATAACAGCCTTAATCCAGTTGGAGAAAATAGACTTGCTTGTTGCACTACTTAGTACACGGGAAAACACTGTCCTGACTAAGAATTACTTTAATCTTTTATGTTCAGGTGCTCTCCTGATTCAAGACCCTTCTATGTTTGCAAGCGGAACAGAATCCAAAGGAAGTTATTTACCTTGCACATATGAGCATGAAATGGCTCCTATTCAATACCCCAGGAAAGCTACCAATCTACTACTGCTACACTCTGCTGCTTCTGGGCAGGAGTTCCCCTGTCCGCACTTTGAGAGGCATTAACCATTCAGCCTGGCTATATCCCAGACTCTTCCTTCAGGATGCCTTTGGCACCAGCTGTGAAAGGAACTGCCATGCAGTACACTGACTGCTCCTCAGGCTATCAGTGGAGGTGAAGCCTAATTTATTCCTGGACACTGAGCACTTGTAAGCCACAGCTTGGAGTTAACACCTTACCCTCTGCTGTACAATTCTCTTGCAAGGTTCATCCTCCCAAGTGTTTCCCTTTGAAGACTGTAGTAACTGTAGTGTGTTTCAGCAGTGCTGATTACTGCTGATAGAGACAGACACTCAGGTAAGCAATGGTAGCAGAGGTTGTCTTCATTTGCAGTGGCAGACCTGCCCCAGACTTGCATCTCATCCCTCCTCAAGAAATTTCTCTGGGCATGGACATTTGAAACAGGCTCAGACTCATGCTCTGCTCAAGCTACCAGCAGTGAAATAAGCCATGCAGGTTAATTCCCAGTGAGCCCATCAAACATATATATAAAAATGGAGACAGAAGCAGTTCACCCAGACTGGGGAACATATCAGAAGTGTTGATTGCACTTCATGGTGTCTGAGAAGAATGGTTCAGATCAAGATCAAAAGTAATCTCAGAAAAATTAAAATAGCTTAGTTGATTTTTGCACAAGAAAGAAAACAAATCAAATAAATAATCACTGTTAAGAGTAACATTGTAATTGCAGCCATACTAATCTATATTGGGTGTAGAGTGCCCCTGGTTTAACTCTTTCAGGCAAACAATTTATTAGGTCTTTCATCACAAAAATACTCTATATACCAGGAAAGACAAGTCAGGAAACAGTGGTGCCCTTTTAAAAACAAGATTATACAAAGATGTGATAAAACCCAAAAAAAGTCAATTAATTTCATGGGAAATCAAGAATGAAATTTGCCTGACAGTAGAATTAATTATAAATAAAGTGAAATGCAAACAACATAAATGAACCCAGATTTCCTACACGTATCACAAAGAGTTTGTTACACACAGAATCACAGGGTGTTTATTCTGTGTGCATTTGGATATGAAAAGTATACTGTAGGTGGAAAATAATAGAACTGTTGCTTGAATAATCATGCTTGAAAACATCTCCTTATTAATCTTTATAAAGGGCTGTGTTTTTTTCAAGTCACCATTCAAGTCCACACTTTTTTTAACATTTTGTAGCTATGAAGCAAATTTTGAAACACTGATATTTCTAATTTACTGAACAGGCACTGAAGTAAAAATCTTGATATTGTAGTAGATTGTGTGGAGAGCATTAAAGAACAGTTTGTTTGGGCCTTATCCTAAAGGAAATTAAAATTCTTGGAGATTCTGCACAATGTTAACCCTTTTATTGCAGCCCTATTAACAGTAGGGACTACAGCTCAATGTGTCACTGATCACTGCTTTCAGAGCACCTCTACATCCCAGTAAGAGATGTTAAACTCCTTTAAGGGGTATAATGCCATGATTTCACAATGCATTTTTATAAATATAGGTCCACCTATATAGGCATCATATGCAGAGAACAAAGAATTTCTAACTGATACAAAAACTCAGATTTCATGAGATCAAATGCTGTAGATAACTCAGTTCATCTGTGTTGTTCTGAAAATGTTTCCAGAGCACAGTTCTTCACCTAGACAGAGCTCAGGCTTCTGTGTTGACCAGTGCAACAAAAAGCCATTCATCCAACTACAGCACCAGAGGTTTGGTTGTTCTGACCCAAAAGAGAAAAGGCACAGCTGTGGGTTTTTTGACTTGAGGGGAATATGTGCCCAGCCTCTGGCACATGGCACTGAGTAGCTGCCTGAGGAGAGCACTGCATTC
Organism: Pseudopodoces humilis; assembly: GCF_049639895.1. Taxonomy (NCBI): domain Eukaryota; kingdom Metazoa; phylum Chordata; class Aves; order Passeriformes; family Paridae; genus Pseudopodoces; species Pseudopodoces humilis. Next base: position 41,930,361 of record NC_142205.1, read on the forward strand.
CCTACATTTTTATCACATTCAGTAGTCCTAACAGTGACCATGGTCAGTTTCTTTTTAAGCAAACTGCACTGAGCCACAGGTCGAAAGGTTTGATTGTCCCTCTTTAAAGAATGAGTGATTTGTGTGTCTTGGGCAGTCTGAAATACAGAAAAAAAACAACTCTCTGTCAGGCACTTGCAGTTACTCTTCATGGCAGAGAATTTGTGTTTAGGGATTCAGATTTATAGGCTTTCCAAAATGTGTGTTGGAGCAGTTTGAAAGGTTATCCTCCCCAGCTGCCCATCCTTTCTCTCTGCAGAGGTTATTCCTCCTGCAGCAGAGACAATCCAATGGCTGGCAGGTTTTGTGCTCTGTTCATGACCTGGGGCATTGATTTCATCTTACATTATTGACTGGCTGGACTGTTGAGCTTAAGCAGCAGAATGCCTTGACTTATCATCCCTGCTGGACATAGTTGCAGCAGTTAAAACTTTTACCAGTTCCCGGCCACAGACAAATCCCACAGGTATTGAAGAGAAAGTCCTAAGTCCTAACCCTAATCCTGGCAGGATGGTGAGGGTTGTTACAATGCAGTTTCCCACACTGTCTCACCCTTTGGAAGGAGTTTGGAGAAAGAGACAAGTGGCTTCCAGTGTCTGTGTCAGGATTGTCAGGTAACCCTGGTAATCAGGAGAGGGCCAGGCACACAAACAAGAAGAGAGAAATTAGCCTGAGAAACTTTCCAGTTGGGAGTTAAGAAAGCCAAAGTGCTGAAGTGGGCCACTTGGGATAATGCCTGGAAGGGATTTGGAAAACTCAGTAATGTGCACTGCAGAGCCTAATCTTTAAACAGTGCAGTGACCTGTAGGAACCACATGGTGCACCCAGAAGAAAATCCCAGGAGGCACCAAGTCAACCAAAAATCAGGAGGAAATTGTGATGACAGACAGTTGATTTCCCAGCATCACCATGGAGCCAAAAAACAGCACAGACTGGAAAACACTGTTTGTGTACTCACTTGAGTGAAGAGGAATGCAGCTTCAGCATCTGTTCCAGTTCTGCAGGGGAAGGGACTGAACAGTTGTGTCCTGTGTGCCGCAGGGACTAGTTCACCTCAGGAGTGTGCTGTTGTGGAAGGTGCAATCCCTTCTCTTTTACCTGAGCAATGTGCAGTCTGAGAACGACTAATCTAAGAGATATTTTGGGTATTTAGTTGTTAAATAAGTCTGGATCTCCTTGGCACACACAGAGTTTTGCAAATGCCAGCTAGAATGAGGTGTGGAGGGGCTGTTAGGGATGTAAATCAGTAGAATTTAAGTGCCTTGGGGGTAAGGAAGCAGTTACTTAGAATTTCTGAAATTTCTAATAGCAATTTAATTTTGAAAGTACACATCTTAATTTGGAAGTAGGATCTAGGCTCCTTGGTGGATTTAGTCTTTTTGATCTGGAGGTATTTAAAAATGTATCAGTGAATCAGTGGGAGTGGGACTTTGATGTCTTATGTGCCAGTTTCCATCTGTAAGCGTCTGAATACTTAAGTCTGAGCCACAGTAAGTTCTTTGAACCATGCTGAAGTGTGAGGTTTTCCCACAGCCAGAAATGACCTTGCTTGAGCAGAGAGATTTTAGCATGGAGCAGAAAAGCAGAGTTTAGTAACATCAAAAAGTCTCTTTGGGTTGGACATTCCAACACAGAAGATACAATTGTAGAAGACACCCAAGAATTGTTAATTATATTCAACCCATTAAGCACAGGCATCATGCAGAGAAAAATAATTTAGGATTGACAGATTTTTGTATTCCCATTCTTATACTTACCCCACATTTAGAGTAACTCCCACTGACTTCTGTGGACATTAATGGAATGGTTGGGCTCAGTGACAGACTTCTCTCTGCCTATGCCAGTCCCCACCTTCTGCTTTCAAAGCTCTCGTGTTGGCTGCTGCTGCTGCTGCTGCTAAAGCAGGGGCCAAAGAGTGGGGCAGCAGCAACTGCACCAGGACTAGCCCTTCCCAGCAGAAATAGGTGTCACTGTTACAGCTTTTCCTTTGGGGATGACAGCAGCAGAAAAATATTCTCCAGTCTCCATCTGGCAGACCAGCCCTACTCCATCCCTTCCCTCCAGCCCAGAGGGTGCAGCAGGTCAAGAAGGATCCAGACGCAGGGAAGCAGCAGGACTCTTGGATCCTGCAGGCCTGGAGGGTGGCTGTCTGAGGTGCTGGGATGGGGATGAGTGGGGAGTGTGGCTTCTGAGTCTAGGCAAGAGTAGACAGGGACCCTGAGAAAAGAGGCATGGTAATACATGGGTGAGGAGGAGAAAAAAAAAGTGACAATGAGGTCTTCCTGCCCTGCCAGGCTTCCACAGCCCCCTGGTACCTTGCTTTCATCCACTCAAAGCTCTTCAAACTTCCCTGAGCCTTGCTTACTGGTCACCCTCTTTCTCCAGGGAGCTGAAATCTCCACCGACTGCTTCCAGTCCCACTCACTCTCCTCTAAGGTCACTAGTGATCTCTTTTCATCTACTCAAACCCATTCCTCCTCTCCCCACCACCTCCGCTTCATCTCCATCAGCAGTCCTCATGTAGAATCTCCCCAGTCCCTCCCATAGAATTGTATTGGCAAAGATGATTATTCCAGTACTTCAGCCTTAAAAAATTTCCCTGTAACCCTTCTTTTTCACTGCGGTCTTACAGAGAGGGCACCCATAATAATGACATCCTGTAAAGTTTTTTATAAGACAAGGATTTTTTCTGTATCCTGCCTTTGTGATAGTCTTCTGTCTAATACAAGGCTTCAAAGTTTAAATGCAATGTTTTACCCTGTGGTCAGCGTGAGCAGAGTAAGCCATACTCTTGTAAAAGTTGGAAGTTCTTTGAAATTATTCATCCTATTTTGATGAAAATTCTGATTAACAAAGGACCCAAGGAAATGTTAAAAATGTATTCAGTTTTTTAATACCTGTCTTGTTCTAGTAAAAGCTAACTTTTCTTTGATTAATTCTATTTTTTTAGGCAGTGGAAGAGGTTTGGTGTGTGTTCAGATGCCATCTGATACCCAAGTCAAGATACAGCATTGCATGTGTAAATGACACTGACATGGAATAAAGAACAAGGGAGTAAGTCAGTGGAAACTGAAATTAATAGAGAGAAGAACAGAAAAAAATATAGAAATACAGCAGAAAATAGAATTTTATTGCTGCTTTCCATTGTAATAGCTTTGCAAGTAATGCATAAATGGATTCATTTATAAATTCTTAAATCCCCTACTAGAGATTAGAAAGAGCAACAATGTAAAATTCATGGTATTTGTGACTGGCCTTTCACAACAGAGAGTAAACAGCCACAACTTCTAATAGAGCTTCTGCTGCTGGTTTGACATCTCCATGAGAGGTTCATTCTAGAGATTCAAACTGCACAATAAATATGTCACAGAAGCTTAAGTATCTCTTAACATAAAGGGATTATTATACATTCTCATCTTACTGGTCTCCCAGCTATTCATATTCAGGCTTTGAAGCCTTTATTTCAGCCCTGCCATTCTCTTTTTACTCTTCTGAAGCTGCACAGAAGTTGCTCAGGAGATCAGCACCAGCATCTCTGTGACTGATATGTAAATCAAAAACAAGTGGGAAAATTGGTACAAGTCTTTAGGGAGACTGAGTGCTTCTTTATGGTACTTGCTTGATGGTCAAATTATTTCTAGTCTTCAAGCTGTTTCTAAGGCCATCAATTAGGAAGGAATGAGTAACTGAGGTTATTAGCACTGGAGTAATTCACACTGCTACTCCAGCTCTCATTTAAACTGGTAGTTACTGAAACTTGTTAGTGGCAAAACAGAGCTCTCCTCTTCTCAGTCCGTTTCTATCGAATTATCAGAGAACACTGCTAGAGTGAGCTTGTCAAAGAGGCGTCTTGTAGAAATTAAAGAGCTTGATGTCTCTAGATGTCAGCTAAATATCCCCTAAATGTATCCTCAGGTGTAATATATACCTATTATGTATAAGCTATACGTCTTATTTATGCTCACCTAAGCATGTTTTCCCAGACGCTGAAATTACTTTACTCTGCTTTGCTAACAAAGTAGCCGTGGCAAAAGTTTTGTTGGGGAAATGAAGTGAAAAATAAAAATCAACAACAATTACACTAATGAACAGTTATATAAAATCCATTCATTAAAAAGCAGGAAATGAAAGGGATTATCACTCTGCAAGAATTTTACACACGGGAAAGGTAATACAGTGGGTAGTGGATATTAGATCATAAACAATGCTCTAGTTCAGAGGGAAATCAAAGAAATAAAATTTTCCTCCTAAAGATGTACCTAAAGCAGAAAAAAATATTGACTTGGGGCTTAATAAATGAGGTTTTACTAGTGCCTTTTCTTCCCTAAAAACTTCCAAAAAAATGAGGGCTGACAGTTTCCCCACCCAGCCATTAATGTAGGAAGATGCCACATGTTCTGTACATATTGCCAGAAGTAGAAGGGAAGGTCTAAGTGGGAGTGCAAGCCAGCACTAAGCAGCAATGAAAATAATAAAATATTTTTATTTGAACCATTTAAATAAATCAAGCTACAGCCCCAGATATATATGTATATAGATAGATATAGATATAGATACATATATACATATATACATATATACATATATATATATAGTTATTTAAATCTCGGAAAATATCTTATTAAAAGAACAAAAAATTTGTACAAAAGGTAAAAATTGAAATTTCCTTGGCTCACAAGTGTCTGATATTTTTTCATTCCAATTTTTTATTTCCTTCTTCAGTAGAAAAAACAAAACCAATGGAAACCTAACCCACAACTGAAAAAAATGAAAAGGTTTTTTGAATCTGCCATGAGTTCAGTGTCTGACTGAAATTAAAAAAAAATATAATTTAAAAATCTTGGTATATTAAGAAGGATTATTTTCAGCCACAGAATCTCTCAGTCACCTCACATTCACCTCAACAGTAGCCATGCACCATGTACATAACTTACTAATCTAATGCAACCACAGAAAAATTGAAAGCAGTTAAATGCATAAAATTGAATATTTATTTGTTTGCCCATATTTTCCTGGTTTTACAATATAGTTTTCCATTACTGGAGGCCAGCCTGACCTTCCTATGGTTGCAGGTTCAGCATTACTTCCATGCTTTCAGCCAGTAATTACATCAAATCCCTATAAGCTTTCAAATCATCATTATTACATTCATTAAAAGCATTTGAAAGCAAAAATATGTCAACAGCACCGTTGTGCTGAGATTACTTTTCTAAACCAGCTTTGAAGTTGGTTCCTGTCTGAAGCCCTGTGTCCAATTAAGTTAGATCATTAAAAAGCAAATTATCTTGACGTTTTACTCTAATAGCCTAACTTTGCTTTGGCCAAACATGAAACACTGAACTTCCAGGGTATGAACTTCCCCCACCAGTGTATGTTTTGGGAACACTGGGCTGAAGAGTGAAAGAAAGGGGAAAGAAACTGTTGAATCAGTACCAGCCTAATAGCCCCTTAGTGAATGAATCAATGCTTTCTTAGATACAAGGAGGGAATTAAAATCTTGCCCTAATCTATATTCTGGCATTTGTAAACCTATGAATTATTCACACCTTAATCTGAGTCTCTTTCATATTCAGACAATAAACTTAACAACTGTGTCTTCAGAATACTCATGCTTTGTGAAACCAATTGTGCAAAACCGTAAGCCGAATAAGAGAACACATTTAGTTAATGCACATGTGATTTTACTAAAATACTAGAGCTATATGCATGCTAACTCCTCATAGCCCAGAAAACATTAATGTTTTGTTTGGACCCACTCCTGTGGGTCTAATCAGAAACAAGACAGAAGAGAGAGTCGAGGGTGATCCAGTAAGAAATTGTGCTTCAAAGAAAGTTTGAAGGAAGGAAGCAACATCTTACCCCAAAAGTAAAACACGAAGATGAGTATTTGTCCCAGTGACATCTCAAGCATGTGAGACTATCAAAAGATGAGTTGCTAGACACTGGCAGGCTGTGGGTGCCCCAGGGGAAAGAGCTGGGTATCTCCTTCCTGCTCATCTTGTACTGGCCACAAGATATTTGACCAGATGGACACCAACCAAAGAAAAGACGTAATCTTGTGTTCTTTTGGGAGACAGACTGCAACTTGCCCTTGCACACCATGCTTGGGTTTTTTTAACTTTACAGTCCATAGATTAGGAAGTATTTTAGAAACCCTGATCATTGGAAGAATAGACATATCAGGAAGGCTGAGAAAACTGGTTTTTAATCAACACTGTTGGCAGTAGAAGGAAAACAGTAAGATTATAGACGAAAGGTTTGTGGTTTGTATTTATACATCTGAGACTCAGAGACAAAGTAGAAGCAGTTATCCATAAATTTATAAGACTTCTCTTTCTAGAGAGGTAGAGCATTCTTTTTTCTATTGAGCTATTTGAGCTAGAGTTTTGAAACATAGTCCATGTGGGTCTTTTTGGGGGGAGACATAAAAAAGTATCCCATTTAGTAGGATCCATATTAATTTTACAAATAATCACTTTCTGAATTAATTTTAACCAATGAAAGGAAGAATATTTCTAGGGTTTTTTGGACAATATACATGTATGAGAAAAGAAGATGTCTAAGAGATCAAAATTTTGCAAAAGCTCTAGTTTCCAAAGCAGCCTGAAAGCTCTAAGCAATATGTTCTTATATATTGTTTTAATATATGAACTTTTTGAACAGATTTTTCAATCCATATACAGTATAACAGAAATAAAGTAGAAATAATAGTATATATTAGGAAACAGCTGGAGGATAATATTTACCTGTTTGTAGACCAGCACAGAAAAGTCTAGTGTACAAGATGAAATGCAAAATGTCAATACTATAAAAATACAGACACATATTTAGTAGAAATGCTGAGCCCCCTCAAATCAAGGATATTATTTGAAATCCTGCTCTTACAATGCATGGGCAAGTAGAGTCAGGAAATCTTCATATGATGTGTTTCCTCAGAGAGTCAGTGAGACTGCACAGTGTTCTTAGACAAGAAGCAACAGGCTCTTTGTTTTCACTGTGCTGCTCTGTGGGAAATGAAAAAGCTATGCTTTGGAAGTATGAAATAAATTGAAGGCCAAAGAATTATATCCCCTTAGCCAAGCTGCCAAAAATATTTATTCCTTGAAAAATCTCAAGAGCATAAAACAATTCTTACTTCATTAATGTTTATACTGGGAACTTTCCATTAGGAAATATATGCCAGGGAATAACCATATCCATCCATCCACTTAGTGGCTGCCTCAGAAGCTGCTACATGTCAATTATTAATCCTCCTGGCGATAGAAAACCATTTTTCTTCTGGAGACCTACTTCTGCATTTATTTTTTTTCTTTTTCCCCTACTATTTAAAATAACATATTTTCCTACATATTTCCTACAAATATTTACTGATATATTTTCTTCTCAGCAATGTGTCCCCTTTTCATGCAGCTTTACCATTTTCTAAAAGAATGATCAGGATGAATAAAACAAACCTTTTTCAACTTATTCAAGTTCTTTTAAGACTCTTATTTCTGTGCCTTTGTTGCAATGATGGCTGTTCCACCAATAGTTGTTCAGACATTTAAACAGCTATGCTGTTTCTATTTTTATTGATGAGGTAGTGATCTTTCTTGTTTCTGGCATAGCAACAGACAGGAATGCAACAAAGCTATTTATAAAATAAAAATCAGAAGTGTCTAATTTAAATTTTAAAAAAAAGACAAAGCAGTGATAGGTGATCATGGTTGCTGGTACTGTTACCTAAAAGCTAATCAAGCAAGTGATGTTTAACATCAAAGGGAAATTAACTTCAGTGAAGGGGGGCTATACATTGATGCTAACCACATTAAGAAATTGTTGATTTTAGCTGGAATTGGGAAAAGTCACTTAGTTGCTTTGTTGCCTCGTGATACTGCTTTTTACAAGATGGTTTCTGCCAGGATTGTCTTCATTACTAAAGCCACTGTCATAGCATGGGAGAGCAGGTACACAGCATCAAAGTAAATCTTTGCAATAAACACAGGTACTAATTAAACCTACTGAGCAGAACTGTCTTGGAGAAAAAGCTAATTTAATTATGCCAATCACGGAATATGACTCATGAGCAACTAACTTTTGTGAACAAATGCAGAAACAGACAAAAGTATGAACTTTAGAAAGTACAGTTACAAAACAATTTGCTTAAATTATTTCAGAGGATATGAGGAAAAAAATCAATAATAAGGTTACAAACCTTCATTTCAGGTGAGCAGATAGCATTATGTGGGCAGCCTGTAAAAAACCTTTGCCTATTCTGTGTATCAGTGCGTGACTCTTGGTGCAATGCCATTATCTACAAGTACTCAGAAAGCCAAGTAAATGAGAATTCTGTCGTGCTGGGCAGTGCAAAGCACCTGCAGCTGGACACAGTCTCTGTCTCAGAGACACCCTGCTCCCAACAGATCCTTCCTAACAACACAAAACTGAGACCTGGGCCTGGGAGTATCCACAAGAGGCTCCTGTTCCCACCCTGCCCCAGCTCGGGAGATCCCGGCTGCATCTGAGTCTCTGTTTTAGGACACAGAGAGGGAAAATCCTTGCTGAATCCTAAACACTCAGAGAAACTAATGAACAGGCAAAGGTGAAAATCTTTATGCTATAGTTAAAAATTCTAAATGTATAACATACATCATTAAAGAAATGTATAAATGGCAGCCTTTTGCTGCTTTCATATTTAAAGGCAATCAGCACATTATATTTAAGTAGACAGAAGAGATATATTTTAAAGACATATTTCTTTCAGTAGTATGTGATATTTATAATTCCATTATAGTGTGCTTTTTCCCTTTCCAGATGCTAGATTTCTGTTGAAGATAGGAAAAATAGGTGTATGTCTTGGCTTATCACAAATCACAATTATTTCAAAGTTATTTGAATGTTAAAAAATTCTTGTGTTTGGGGAAATTATAAATTTGAAGTACCAGAAAATTCCACAAAATAGGACATGGCACGTAACAGTTGTGTTATATTCCCAGTGGTTTGAATCTTCTCACTAAACTTATGCAACTGCAAGTCTTCATTTTTTTCAGGTTCAAAACCCACAGAACCTGTGAATAAAACCCAGGCAAAACCATGAGGCTTCACCTGCATTCATGTCAAAAGCAAAGAAATAAAATGTCAGGGCATGGCAGTTTCAAGGCACAATTACAAATCATCTCCTTTATTATTGATTTCCATTGAAAGATTGGCCAAGAGTTGAGAATCTTTTCAGATACAATCTACATGTTGAGTCTAAAATGAAAATCAAAGCCTTAGAGCTTTTGCCAAGGTTCGGACAGACAGGATGCACATTGCTTTGGTGGCAGCTTGGATCTGACATCTTCCTGAATCAAAGGAACCACTGCTTTCTACCCTGCTCCCACTGCTCTCTCTGGAGGTAGGGAAAGCTCTACATTTCTGCTTTTGCTCTTGCTTTTCTTTTTAATTTTTCATTTCAGTGAGATGGCACAGTAAAACAGGGATCCAAATGCTGATTAAATTTTTTCCCAAATTGTCAAGTTTTGGATCTATCTTTGTCCTTCCAAATCCTCTGATACATCAGCTAAGTGTTTTCTTAAAAGTAAATGCAAACAGAACGTCGTGTTCTGAGTGCTTGTGCTGAAAGCAGCTCACTGCCTCATGTGCGCAGTGCCTGCAGCTCATCATCTCTAATGAGGAAAACCAAGATAACAGTGTTTGTGAACCTGTTCAAATACCCTTATGCTTCTTACGGTTTGTGTGTTTATTAAAAGATCATTCCATTTTATGACTTATAACTTCGAAGCTCCTTTGCAGTTCTTAGTTTGAAAGATTCACCAAGCAGGAAACCTGAGGAAATAACTGGGAAAGTTTTATGCAGCCTGGAGACAGTGGATATGTGTCTGAGAAACTTGCAATTTTTCACAGTGAAAAGCCTTTTTCAATCTATAGTTTTTGAAGAGTCTGTCCTGTCTACCAGGTGGAGAACTGCAGAATGGTGCTTTCATTATATAACACTAAAAATAACATTTTATTCTAAAGTAAATTGATTTTCTCCCTCTCTTTTGCTGTATCTATCTAAAAGTTATTCAGAGAGGTATTTGATAGGTTCCTTTTGATTCTGTATGCCTCACATAACTCATTTTTGACTCTAGCAAGTTTCAGTTCCATTTCTAGAAATTAAATAAGCAGAACACTGTCCTGTCCTACTAGGAGTAGAGTTTTATTTGCCATTGCAAAGTCAAAATAACAAATTTGCAAAATAAAAAACCAGTGTGAAAAGTTTTATGTTGCATAACATGTTTTGTCTCCAGATAGTGAAATTAAGTTGTTTGTAGACAACTTAGGGGGAAGTGGTGTGATGAAGAAAAGCAAGGGCTGTGGACATGAAGTAGAATTTAAATCCCTGATTACCATTAACATCACAGGAGGAATGTTCTCATTGTTCATCCCCAGGTCCACCACTTATGACTTATCATGCAAGATAGGATATAAAATTGTGAAGTGCTAAACTCAAGACAGAATTAGCTGTTTCTTAATATATCTCTTGCTATGTTAGCACTTGGATCCTATATTGTGCTGCAGAATAGATCAAAGTGCTTCAGCATGCAGCAAGTTAAAGCAGGTCAGGAACTGTGGCTGGAGGATACAGACATATCCAAGCTTCTACTTCTGAAAAGTTAAGGTGTGTAGTAAAATCTGACTTAATCACCAATTGAGGAAGATATTTTTAATATTTTTTTTCCTTTGTTTTGTGGATTTTTTAAGTCTATAGAATAAATTTTTATCTTGTGTTTTGAGTCCTGGATAACTGCACATAGTCTATATGATTCCGAACACACATAGTTTAAATTTGCGAACTTTGTCTTCACGTGAGCTAATGTCACTCCAGACAACAGCATTTTTCTCTGCTGTTTTCTATTATTGATGTCTTTCAACCAGCTTAACCTAGCTGTGGATAAATATTAGTTCATGACAGAAGATTAATTATTATCACCCATATGTAGATGCAATAGAAGCATGCAATAACCAGAAGAAAAATATCCTTTCTCTGTGACTCCCACCTGAAATCCTGTTTCTTCTACTGTCAGACACAGTACCCTCTCCTTGATGCTCCTGAACTGCTGCTGCTTCTGAGAGTGAGATATTCCCCCAAATCGTTTCAGTTAGTCATTTCCCGAAAGTAATCACCATGTTGTCAGGAGCTGAAGCAATCTAATTATTTATTGTAATAAATCAACAGTATTGCACTATGTAAGAAAGGCAGGAGAAAGGGCTGGCATTGAATTGCCCCTTCCTGTGGAAGTGAGGTTCCTTTTTCTGTAGCTTGTCTATTGGAGAAGTGGCCAGGAACCTCAGAGCAGAAATAGCTCCCAATCTGCTTCTGCCTTCCAGTAGAAAGACCATTCAGCATGAAATTGTGTCTGTGGATCACATATATATAATTTCATGTTTACCGTTTAATTGAGATCCTGCCCCAAGCTAATGAATGATGCAGCAAGAAGGGACTAATATTTTTTTTTAATCCCCCTTCTATTCTTCTAGAAAGTATGAGGCCAGAAGTGTTCTTGCCCTCATAATGTTTCTTTTAAGTCAACTCTCCTCATGAGTGACAGCTATACAGTCCTGTTTCTACTGCTGTGAATGCACTTTATTTTTTCTGTGGAAAATTCTAGACGTTTACATGAGGAGGTACCTGACCTGACTTTCAATCACCTGCAAGTAACTATTGAACATTAAATCAAGAGGCTGAGACTCCCCCAAAATTCTCAAACCTGGTAAGTTTTAACAGCATTTCTGTTCATCATCGCAGGATGGCCATGCCATCTAAACATAAGCAATGAAAAGCAAAATTCTGTAAGAGTCTTGGGAGCCTTGCTTAGGTGATGTTTTCATGTTATGACTGCATAAAGCAGTGAGAAGAATAAAAGATCAGGAACCATGGCAATACACTTTTACCAGGCTTGTCAAAAGCTCCTTCTCCAAACTTCTTTCCTCTGAAAGCAAACTCCTGGACCACAGTGTTTCTTCCCCTCTCTGCAGCTGCCTTCAGCATGATGTGCCCTCTCACACTGTGGCTTTTCTCAGCCAGTATGATTTCACAGGGGGTCATGGCCCAGAAGCCTTGATGTGCATGTGAATGGTGAGTCACATTTTTACGGCAGCTGGAGATATTTGGGCTCAACCACCACCCCTGGTTTTAACACAAGGGGTGCTTCACAAAATTTCCAGCAGACAAAGTTCTCAGCAGACTGCAACCAGCCAGCACTGAAACCTGGCCATGGCACTGTGGCTGCCCAGTGCTGGCCCCTTGGGATCAGCACTGCAGACCATGCTGAGCAGAGCTGGCCTGCCCCATTCCAGACAGAGTGGAGATTTCTTCTAATAGCAGGTGTTCTTGCCTACTGTGAAAAGACATTACGAGAGAATACCTGAAAAGCTGATTTTCAGTGCAATTCTGTTGTCTTTCAGCAGGATATTTTAGTCTCTCAAAACCTTTCCCCTTAGAGTGAAGAAATTCAAGTACTGTTGTCTGAGGTGAAGGGCACGGGAGAGTGCAGAACCCCAGGACACTCCTGCTCACAGTAGGTACTATTTCCACTTCTGCATCAGGACTAGCAAATTCATCACATGTGAGAGGAAGATGTTCCACTGGTATGAGAAAGAAGGGCAGCACCCCCTTTCTGTCCAACTGTGACTCTCCTCCAGATTTCCCAACAGCAGAGGACAAGACTAGACTGAAGAGCCCTCCAGATCCATCTAGTATAGAGATCAGATTTATTTTCCTTTGGGGGCAGAGACTCAGACTGTGTTTGCAGATAGCCTCCTGTGAATTACACTTTATTAACTCTGTCTTGAAAAGTTTGAATCCCTCTGTAATGATGTCACTGAAAACTGACCTCTCCCATTTCACCCATTTCTCTGACACTCTCATTAAACTGATGCCAAAGCACCAAAGACTAACATGTGATCTTCATGCAACACTGTGGGGAAAGAAGGGCACAGCCTTATTGGACAGGGTGACTACTAGAGAAATTCAGGTAATGAAAGCTATTAAATTAAATGTACCTCTGACATGGAAGGAAAAGATTTAGGAGTGAGGGAAGGTCAGGTAAGGTAAACATTATTAAATATAGTTAAGCAGGAAAATAGAATACTGGTGGCTGTACTTATACTGTTTATTTACTTTACTGACCAAAAACCAAAGGATGCTAACAATGGAAGTAAATATAATAATGACTGTATTGAGAACTGTCTCAGCTTCAAATATAAGGAGGAAAAATTGATAGCAATTTCAAACAGACTTGAGGGAGATCAGCACAACTCCAATGTCTCTTCAAATATGTTACTGATGATGACAACAAGAGAGAAACCTAATTGAGTCCTTTCACAGATCAATGCACTGAGCTGCAGGAATTCATGTTCATGGAGAGCAGTAAGGCTTGTTTCTTATTTACTGGTGTTTATTCTCAGATTTCATAGCAGTATTGCTATATATATATATATTATATATTCCTAAAGCTAACAGAGTAGTTGGGGACTGGTGTCAGTGTGATGGTAATGCCCTGCATTCTGGGGTGAACCCACTGGACCCCTCTGGCTGCTTTCCTAGCTACAATGGCTCCATCAAAAGCATGGCCTGACAGAGATGATGGGGTGGAGGTTATCCCTCAGCTGATCCAGGTGGCTGTGTACAAACTGCCATGGAAAGTGACATCAAAGTCTTGTGAGTTAGCAGGGAGATTGGGATAGCTATTAGCTACTGGTCTTAGAGCTCTCAACCATAAAATTATAGCATCCCAGAGCAAAGTCAGAGAGCTGGAAAAGGTAGCTGGGACTTTACAAGATGCAAAGGCAATCTCACAAAAAGTAATCACCACCCAAGCAGAACACTGCTATAAGCAACAATGCACTGCGGAACAGCTGGTGGTGGGTATTGCTCACAAAAAAAAGGCACGATGGGAACAGTAAGGTTTCAATTTCCCAAGCTTCTGCTCTCACTGTGAAATCTTTGTGGGATCCCAAGGAATGGGATGAAAATATCTGGGTTTAGTCCCTGGACTCAGAGCTAGATGTGACAGGTAGGTAGGGGATAGTAGCAAGCCCCTCATAAAAATGAAGGGGCAGAGTAATCTGCTGGATGAAGGGGTACAGATCTGAAAGAGCTAAGGGGATTTTTAGGTATCTATCAGCAGAAGAGCAGGGAAGCCATTCTGGCACAGATTTTGCAAGCTTGGGATTGTAGCACTGCAACAATCTACTTAGTAATGGGTGAAAAAAAAATATCTATTAAGCCCTATAGCCAGGGATATGCTCAATTACTATATATCAGGGGTCCCAATAGGCAGGATGTGGTGCAGCTATGATATATCAATGGATGTGTTTTAACAGCATGTGCAGATAATTGCTGAATTAGTGCCATCATTCAAAACTCAGCATTGAATAGAAAACGGTATTAGTTTACTGTGGCAGATGGGGATGGCTCATGGGCTAATTACAGTATCTACTCTGGATAGGACAGCAGCAACAAAAAGTATCAAAATGCAGGTTTTGGGAGAGGCCTCTATTTCACTGAAACCTTTGATTACATCTGAAGTCACAAGTGCTGCTGATAGGTGCCCTAGAAAACACAGTGTAATTTCAGAACAAGATGTGACAGTGGTGAATGAAAATAAGCTGGCAAAACCAAAATTACCTCACAGGTGACAAACAAGTGTGGAAGGATCTTATGCAAGATGGTGTCCCACAACCAGAAATAAATGGGATCACAACATCAGAAATGTTTTGTCATTGGCAAAAGCGAGTGCCTCCAAATAAGAAGTTCTTCCCCCTCTATCCCATGTGCTACCCCACAGTGAGGGATTGTCTGGCAAATACCAAGATGGGAGAAATGGCACCAGGAAGAATGTTGTTTGGCAATGGATCAAGAAGTAAACAGAAGCCTCTGACACCTGCAAAAATGCTTTGATTATGTCTAATTATACACTCCTAGACAGGGAAAACCTTTTGAATAAGAAGTAACGATTCTAGATGAGACAGTCTTGTGGGGATCATGGCAGACAACTGAAGAAGTTTTAACGAATCTGTAGGATTTTGGTCCTAGGCATTACAGTGCTTCATTATACTTTATACTCTGATGGACAAATTAAAATCTTGGGCACTTCAAGAAACTGAAAGAATCAGAGGCCAAAATAATGTAACTGTACATCTCCAGCACAATATACAGTGAGGACTGAAATTCTTCCATATGCCACTTCTTCCAAAGTATTAGCCACAGGGAAAAAGGAATTGCTTGCACTGATGGATTTTGTGATAGGACTGAAACTGCTGTGTGCCCTCTGAAGTCCACCTAAATTCCTCCCTTGACTTCACAAGACTCAGGTTTTTATCTCCTATATATGATGAAGTCACAGGATCATATAGCATGGCAGGAATTTTGCCTGCCATGATTTCACCTACAATTCCAGAGATTTCTCCTACTACTACCAAAAAAATTTACTGCCTTCTGACAGTAAAATGGCATGGGGAAGAGTGACAGAGCGCTCAGTATATCCAGGTTGAAAGAATACTAATGGCTCAGAAAAATGAAAGGTCAAAAATCTTTATTCAAATATGAACTGTCATTCCATAAGTTACTTTTGAAATTTTGTATTTGTTTAGCACATGCTTTTTATCTCGTGGCTTTAATAAGCATAATGTTGTATTAGTGTTCCTGCAGTGGCATATGCATGTGTATACAGTTGAAGTAATCTCACCAAATAAATGCTCAAATCATCTTTCCATACAGCTTCATGACTTATTCATGAGTCATGCTGTTTGCAAATGAGACCACAAATAACACATACCAAAGGAACTTTCTTCTGAATCACTACTACTGGTGCCTAATAACTTAGACACAGGGCTGCATATGTCTTACATCATAATTCCTTTTGTACCAAACTGTTTCTAGGTGAGTCAGATAATGAGCAATAGCAAAATACTTGTCCCAAGTTTACATTTTTCTACTGTGTTTACATTGCTTTACATTTTTCCTCCTGGAGATACATTAGCCATGGTTTTGCTCTAAGTTTCTTTCTTCAGAGTCAGACTGTAACTGTGATGTTTTTATGGAAAAGATATTCTTCAAGTTTACATCCTTCTTCCAAATTCCCATCCAAATTATTTACAGAATAAAGTTTAAACATGCTTGGGCTTATATAATGTATAAAACATATCTTTTTTAGATTTCTCTGTCAAATACAGAACCATAAATGTAGTGGAAAGCAATGCTAAAGCTTTGTTGTCAACTGCTTCTGTATAAACCAAGGCATTTCTATTATGGTGACAACTGAGATTTTCTTATAGTAACTTTTTAGAAAGTCATCTTTCTTCAAACATATGCCCATAACTGCAGTCTTTCAGGCAGAGTTAGTGTTTCAACTGCATTAAAAGATAAGCTTCATAAGGAAAGCAAAGAGTAGATAAGGATTATTCTTAAAAATTTCATACACATGCAATGGTAAAACTCCTCCTCTGTATAACTCACTTCTTAGCTTCCAGTTCTAGGTTGCAAATAACAGTGCTGATGTTCCAAACCACCACAGAAGGCAAGAGGAATGCAAATTCTTGTTAATAGATCCCTTGGGGTGGATTAGAGTGAAATGACACTGAATGATCAGTGTTTATAAATACATGTGTGTGTGTCTGTATTTTTATATCTAGATAGATAGATAGATAGATAGATAGACAGACAGATAGATAGATAGATAGATAGATAGATAGATAGATAGATAGATAGATAGATAGATAGATAGATAGAGACTTATTTCAGAGCAATTCTGTTGCAATGGAAAGCAGGTATGCTGCCATTTTGGTTGTTACCTGTAGTAATAAGGCAATATAAAAGCATAAAAATAACACTTAAGAAAATGTATAAGGAACAGAAAGAAAGAGAAAGAAAGGATTAAAGTAGAAAGTTCATGAACCCCTTGAGCTCATTAGACCTGAACACATGGAAGCCATGGAAATTCAGTTGGGCCTCAGCAACATAACAAGAGATAAGCATCAAGTGAGGATTCTTGGCCATTTTGTCACAGAAGCATGAAAGGACATGATTAAGGAAATTTGAGACACTAATTAATACACTTTTTTCAGAGATGGAAGGCCTTCTTTCAGCCCTCACTTTGCTTAAGTTCACCCTAGGACTAGCCATTGTTCCTCCAAGTGCCGAGAGAACATCTTCACCCCTATGCTTTTGGGGCAGTTAGACTAAATGCTCTTCCTGCTATTTTTGTTGTACTTGTTTAATTTGAGCAAATAATTGGTCTTTCATTTAGTCAAAGGCTTAAACGTAACTCTCTAGTCTACAGACTCAACCTTTACCTTGCACATCTTTTTAGAAACCTGACTCGATGCAAATTCAGTCACTAGTAGATAGTTAACCATCTCCAGCAGAAATGATTGTGATTGTCTCCTCTTAGTACAACAGTTCCTGGTGATTGCAGAATTTTGCTCATTTTTAAGAAAACTGCATCCAGCTCCTTATTTTACATAAAACAAAATGAAGCTATAAACCAAGATTTTTCACCTCCGGGGTCCTATAACCACTGAGGCTTAGCAAAAACACAGTACTTGCATGAAGGCCTGGCCTCTGATACCTTTTGTGTGAATCTCAGCGTAGCCTGAGAACATCTGTCTAACCTGACCACTAAATGTGAGATAGATCTAAGCTGCTTGAACTAAGTGACTCAAGTATACAGCTTTGATCTGTCTAGTTTTTAATATTTTTATTTATTTAATATTTTAATATTTAAGCATACATGCAGTAACTGAAGGGAAACTGTTCTTGAAGACAGTTAGTATGGAATGATATCCCCAGCCCTCATCACCCAAGAAATTTCATGATCAAGGGACAAGCTGGAATAAAGGATAATGATTAAAAAGTTGGTTTAAAGTCTATGGGAAAGGAATTTAGTACTTGTGGATAATACAGCAGAAACAGATGTGAACCCTCATAAGAACACAAATTGATTTTTTTACTCTCATTCTTGTTATTAAATGAAAACTAATCTTTTAGACCAAGGCATGGAAAAAACCTCAGTTTGAATTATTTTTGCATAATTGTGTTATTGTTTTTCAACATTCTCCAGCATTTTCAGTGTTTACTTTCTGCTATTCCTGTTTTATTGGCTGTGTGTGTTCTTGTTCCCTCTTTAGTTGAAAGGTCAGTGCAATTTATTATTATGATTATTTATCCTTCCAACAAACTGAATCCACGCCTTATGCAACACCTGCCACTCTAGGCTTATATACTGAGTGAGTTGGGGTACAGACGTCATTCATTTTAAAGTACTATCATGTGATAAAGTCATCCCAGAAAGGAATATTTATTCATGTTTAGCAACAGGAAAGGGAGGAGGCCTTCACAGCATCACATGAATTTACTTAGATTGAAGGAACTCACTTCACCTTTGCCTTTGTGAAATATAATTTCCTCTG
The DNA here is from genome assembly GCF_049639895.1 of Pseudopodoces humilis. Lineage (NCBI taxonomy): Eukaryota > Metazoa > Chordata > Aves > Passeriformes > Paridae > Pseudopodoces > Pseudopodoces humilis. The sequence continues at coordinate 41,948,835 of NC_142205.1, forward strand.
TCAACACTGTGACTGCTTTGGTTCTATAGATCAGCACTGGATAAGCTTTATCTTCCACAGGAGCCTCCAACAGTAACAACTCAGCAGGATGAATCCAATTGAACACAGAAATATAATGCAGTTGTAATAGAACATAAAAAAAAAAAAAAAAGCATCTTGACTGGCATTTCAATATATGCCAAGTAAGAGATTAAATGTACATAAACTGTTTCTTTTGGTAAGGTCTGGGTTTTGTTGTCAGAAAGTGTAACTCAGCAGAGTTGATTGTTACAGTTTATGGGCTGATTTTCTGTGCAAATCCAGATGCATCTTTTAACAGAAATTAAATTAATTCAGCATGACAGAAACAAACGGCAAATGATCGAATTTTTTGGCAATTAACCAATATTCAGAATATAATAGAAAAAATATTCAGAATATAAATATTCAGAATATAGATATTGTAAATGACATTTTAAATTACAGGCTTTTGGCTTTTGATATCATCACATGGCTGTCCTTAGAAATAGCGAGCAGGGAAATGCTGCACAGAGCTGCCCTGGCAACACAGCACATGGCTGATTCCTGTCAGCAGCTGAACACCTTTCAGTGCATAAAGTGGGGCTGCTAGTCAGGGAAATGGAGACTAAACAGGAACATGATTGAAAGAGACACAAAACACAAGATTTTTTTCTCATTCTACTCCTTGTAAATGAGTAATAAAAAATGTATATAGCAAAAATTAGTAACCTAAAGCAGGAAAGTGAGAGAACCTATTTTCTTGCTAAGCCTTTTCTTCCTTGGTAATGCATTTAAATCACAATCCCTGCAACATGACCTTCTGGGGCATCAGTTCAAAATACTCATGGAAGCATTCATTATATTATAGCTGATGGTATAAAACACTTCTGCAAGAAAATACACACATTCCAAATAAAAAAAGCCAGTCCTCTGCAGTGGAGATGCTCATGTCTTCATGGGTTTGCATAAGATCTGTTTTTTTCATTATTATTTTACAAATATCTATGATTTTTGTCAATTTACAACTGGTTCAAATATCAAATAGGAGTTACAGTGGTTCTTAAGGGCATGTCTTTCATACCAGACTGGACAGATGGAACTGCAGTCATTATTTGCAAGATGTATTGTTTTTTTCTATCAATCAGAAACATCTCTTAGGTTCTATTGAATAGAAAATTCTATTAAAATAGATCAGTGAAAATAAGACATTTTAAAAACAATTTACAGTGATGGATGAAAAATAATCAAAATACTGAAATTCATGACAGAAGTTATCCATTGAAGGCTATGCAAGAAAAGTCACACAAATTGGCATCATCCCATTTTTCCTTTTTCTCAGCAATTAAAATACATTCAGTTTAAACTTTTCCTTCTTTCAGAGTGTATGAGGTAAGATGAGGTAAAGATCAGTATCTCAAAACTCTCAATGGTGAAAAAATGTAACTCTGGGATTTGCATCACTGAAGAAGGAATATAGGTGTGACTGCTAATGTTGTATGAAGCTAACCATGACAGTAGGCTCCAGCAACTTACAGGGCAAGAGCAAAGCACCAAACTCTTGCTCTAATGCCAGAGTTTGAGTGCATGGTGACTGGAAGGTGCAAGAATCTTGTTCATGCATTCATAAGTCACTGGTGGTGAGGGGCAGGCTTGGCTCAATACATGGGCTATATTTAAATTCATTGTGATGTACCTGTGCTAGCTTTAGAAGGTAAATGTAATTTTTATTTGAAAGATGCCTCACATAACTTGTAACTTGGCTCTTTCCTGCGTACTAAGTCAAAGAAGATCTTTTTAGAAATGAGAAATACGTAGCAGATGGTGGCTCCAGGAGCAGTTACATTATTATTGAATAATTTTGTTAAGGGTCAGGAACATTAGCCCTTGCAAAAAGCAAGGATCGGTCACATCTAATTCATCACCTCAAAAACAATCAAGGAAATTATGTTAGCAATTAAAAATTAAAGCTGTCTACAGATAAAATTAAAAGGTAAAATTAATGAGTGGGGACTGGGCCCTCAGGTAATTTTTTTCAATATTCTCTCCCTGCAGTAAGTAGGACTTCACTAATGGTCCTCACCCAAGAGTAAAGGCTTTGAAACACACTGTTTTCCAGGTCTATCATGTAGATAAGCTATCATTTGTTTCTGTTACACACCTCTAATTTTAATAAACCCATCTGGGTTGAAAGGCATCACAGCTACTGACAGAGGATAATGCATGTGAATAAGCACACACGTTTACTATCTCTGGCATGGCCATTGATTTGCTAGCTGATCAGGGGCAGAGTAACCTTATCTTCCCCTGTATGGATTTTTTCAGCTGTCTTGTGAATAATAAAATAGCTGGAAACTGCGAATGAAATATTATTCTATGCATTTTATTACCTACAATAGGCAGCAGGTCCGTCAAAAACTACAGGCCATTTAAACACAAGAAGAGTTCTGTTTTGCTGGCTCCTCTGAATGGAGAAGGAATCACAGCAGTAGCTTCATATGGGCTTGGGATGTTCTCCCAAGCCTGCTCCAACAGATGTCCAGAAACACTTCTTCAGCTCCCTTGTGTAGCCCTGGCTTCTGGATGCAGGATATTACATCCTCAGTTGTCTGCCAAGCATGGAGTGTTTCAGAGCTGATTCTTCAGGGGCTTGCAGACCAAAACCATGAACTTTTAGCTCTATCAGCTTTCACAAGGTCGCTGGGTACCAGTTTTGCAGCACAGGCTTTCCCATCATGCACAACAGCATAACTTTCTTTGCAATGAAATTCAGTGAAATATCTGAGTCAGAGTCACCTCAAGCCTCCAGCCAGCATGATTCATTGCAGTGCTTGTGTTTATCTGCTGAAATCCAGGAGTAGTTTAATATTAGGTCCAAATTTCTGTAGCTGCAACCTCACCATCTCTGCCCTCAAGCTGAGTTTTAAGTTTAGTTTACGGATAGCCATTTTAGGGACACATGAGCCAAGCATACTCACAGCTGAAGACCTCCAGGAATCCTGTTCCAGACACCTTCTTTTTACAAACAAAATCAAACAGAGACTGAACAAGGGGCATCTGTAGTATGAGGCACAGGGAACATTGCCAATCTCAGAGGGAGAGGATGTCAGCTGGAGATGTGGATGTGATGAAGGGAGATATGCAAATGCACTCAGAGATTTTAGGTCCATGTGGAAGAGGACTCTCATGGCTACTTTATCTCCAGGGTTGCAGTCTCAGTTGCAGCTGCTTTGGAAAGCATCTCTCCAGCAACCTAATTAGTTTTTCCCTGATGTATGTATGATAAGGGAACAACAGACAATTTTTGCCTTGCTTTTTTTCCAGGGCAGAAAGCTGTGCCTGTTCTGCCCCTTGCTTTTGAAAAAAAAACCAAAACAAAACCAACCTGGGGGATGAGGCTGGTTTAACACCCTGACCTGACAGGGGCAGCTTTCAGACAGCAGTAGGTACCTGGAGCAGCTGTGTTGGACTGATGTGCAGGCAAGGTGCCACAGCTGCAAGTGTACATGGGGGCAGGGAGGAGTGCTCCTGCTTTAACCAAAACTCCTGTTCTCAAGGAATTTCCAATCCTCTGTGAGACTGGACCAGTTACTTCACTGATTTTGCTCAAGAGATTATTAAAACAACCTGTAAGACCAAGCAACAATGCTGGTCTTAATGCTGGCTTTCTGATATTGTGAGAGGAGCCCCTACTGCCTCTTCTCATTCTTGAGGAGGACAAAACATCCTGTCTTGATGCACACTATAAAGCCCAAGTAGCTGAATGATGTGCCAAGTCCTCTTGGATCGCCAAGGCACCCACAGCAGACAATCTCCAGCAGACTGGGGTGCCAGAGTGCTGGGGCACAGGGGTTCAACAGAGCCAGATGGAAAAGGGGCCAGATGCAGTAGCTCTGGATGTAGTTTTAGTTGTAGGAGGTGTATCAAACACAGATATCTGGGAGTGGTGTGTTCCTGAATCTGCTGTGAATAGCTCGTGATTAAACTTTCTCAGCGATCTTACAGCATCATGGATTTTCCTGTAATTTATTCAGAGCCTGTAAAGAACTCAAGGCTTAATCAGAACTGTGTAGTGCCCCTTCTCTCTTGATTGACACTGAAGTCAAAGCAAGAACTCTTCAGTCTCCAGCAAAAATGAGCTTTCATTTTGAGTGAAAAAATAGAAGGAACTCTCATTCTCCTCTCTGAAGTCCATTCCAGGAGTATAGAAGGAGCAATATCTTCTGTTCATGATTTTGTTAGTTCTCTCTTAGGTGTTACCTCACAGGTGGCTGGGGGCAATCAGCAGCACTCAAAATACATGGGAAACAGAGCCTTCTTGCTCTGGATTTCTGGTGTATCTTCCTAGAAACCAGCTTTGCATCCTTCAAAGGTAAAATCCTTTTGTCTTTTGTTTTCCAGTCTTTGTCAGAAAAAAATGGCAGCTAAATAATAAACATGTTCATGTTTTGGAGTTAATGTACAGTGAAATAGCAATCCATATAGTTCCAAAACACTATGTGTAGTATTAAAAAAACCCCATGAATTCTGATAGATTTCAAAATTAACAGAACACTATGAAAATGAGTAGGAAATTCTGAGGAGTTTAGTATCAAAATCTAGTTGATGTCTAGAAACTCTAATTCTTGTAAATATTAAATTAGAAAGATACTTTTTCCACTTCTGTGGGATTTTTCTGATATCAAAGTTAAATGAGTGGCTAAGATGAAGTACCCAGAGATATCTGAGATTCCCTTGAGTGCCTAAGACATCTGCAAGGAGCTGGCAGGTATGACACAGAACATATGGGAGACCTGTGCCCTCCTACAGTGGCAGCTGTACAGCAGGTAGGATACCCTAAGAATTTAAAGTGGCATTCATTGGATGCCTACTTGGGAAGCTATGTCCTTTTCTTTAAATCCTGCATTTTTCCATTAATTCATTTCCCATTAGCTGTGAGTCAGAGGTGTTAGAAGGGAGAATAATTAGCTGAGAGTTATTGTTTGTCCTTCAGAAGTAGGAGATAGCGCAAGCTCAGGTACGTTGTCTGTGGAAGTCTGACAGACACCTAATTTAACTCAGCCTTTCCAAAGTGACACCAAATGTCATCAACAAAGGTGAAATGCTACATGGTTGGGTATGTTAAGTGTGTGAAGTCTTGTTACTTGGGCGTAGTGGGTGGGTATATTGCACAGAGGATGACCGAGGCAAACTACTACAACTTTTTGGGTAGAAGGGGTGAATAGATTCAATTTCTCACTGGACTGAACTGTTTGTGGGCTAGATTTTGCCACCAAGATATTTTGACAAGACTGCTATGTTAGGCTGTAGCAACAGAACTGTTTGTACAGAACTTTAATGATCTTAATGTAAAAGTTATGGAAATGGTTATTTATCCAACTCAAATATAGTTAGGGTAACACACAGTTAATAAAGTGTTTGCAAAATAAACAAAGGCAGAGTGTAGAACAACATGCTTGAGGGGTTGATTCTTTGGTGTTACTTTCCTTGGACTTCTGCTCTTTAGCAGCTATTCATCAGAAAAAAAAAATCCATCTGTTTAATACTTTTTGTTTGTTAGTGTTCCTTTGACTATATCAAATATTATTTTTATGCCTCATTTTTTATGGGGTTTCTTCTGTCCCAGTTGTACAAAATCATAGTAATAGTTTTCAGGAAGGTGTCCAGATATGCAAAATTAATAGCTGCAATTTCCCTTGGTTCAATACCCTTATTATATTTTTCCCATTTAAAAGGAACTTCAATTTGGTAGAACACAACACTAATTTAAAAAATTGTTAATGTTCAAATAGAGGAGAGGGCTCTTCTAACTAATTTAAGCTTGTAATCTATTCATTTCACTGAAATTTTCTAGTCATGATACAAGCACAGTATCATAGAATAGTTTGAATTGGGAGGAACCTTTAAGATCACATAGTTGTGACTTACCACCTCCTGACATGGGTAGGGATGCCACTCACTACCTCAGGGTGCTCAAAGCCCCATCTAACCAGGCCTGGAACACTTCCAGGGATGGAGTATCCACAACTTCTCTGGACAACCTGTTCCTATTCTCAACACTCACAGCAAGGAATTTCTTCCCATTACCTAATCAAAACCTATCCTCTTTCGGTACAAAACCCTATTCCTCCTTGTCCTGTCACTATGTGCCCCTGTAAAACACCCCCCTACAGCTCTCTTACAGGTACCCTTTAGGTTTTGGAAGGCTTCTATAATTTCTCTGTGCTGCCTTCTCCAGTCTGAACAACCCCAGCTTTTTGAGCCTGTCTTCATAGAAGAGATGCTCCAGCTCTCTGACCATCTTCATGGTCCTCCTCTGGACTTGATCAAACAGGTCGAAGTTCTTCTTATGTTGGGGGCTCCAGAGCTGGATGCAGTGTTTCAGGTGGGGTCTTCTGAGAGAAGAGGGGAAGAATCACCTTTCTTGACTGTCTGGTCACACTTCTGATACAGCCCAGGACATGATTGGCTTTCTGGTCTGTGAGAGCCCATTGCCAGGTCATGTCAAGCTTCTTACCCACCAGCATCCCAATTCTTATTCCTCAGGGCTATTTTCACTCTCTGATCAGTTTGGAATTTCCCTGAACCAGGACTTTATACCTGGCCCTGTTGAACTTCACAGGGTTCACATGGGGGCCATGTCTCAAGCCTGTCCAGGTCCCTCTGGGGGGCATGCCTTTCATCCAGCATGTCAGCTGTGCCACACAGCTGGCTGCTGTCAGCAGGCTTGCTGAGGGTGCACTGGATCCCACCGTCCCTGTCACCAACAAGGTGCCCTGAGAAATGCCACTCTTTACTGCTCTCCACTTGGACTTTGAACTGTTGACCACAGCTCTTTGAGTGTGACCATCCAGACAATTCCTTATCCACCAAGGGATAGTTCTATCATCAAATCCATGTGTCTCCTGTTATTTATATAACTATTAGACTGTTGAATAAGATTCTGACCTAGAGGCTGTGAAAGTCAGTAAAGTCTCTCACATTGCTTCAGAAGGCAGTAAAACATTGTGATTTACTTAGCACCTAGCAGGGCTATTTTATGTTACCTGATCCATTGGATATGACAGGATTTTGGCAGTGATGATGTAGGAATGCATCTGTTTTCCTTTTGCTTATGAGCTTACTCAGTCAGGTATCAGAGTTTAAAACTGACCACATAAAATGAGCTTCAGCAACTTTTTTTCAGGGATATAAGGAGACTCCATAATAACCTTAAAGACCACTCGAATTAAGGAGATTTAAAAATAAATTTCTAGGTAGTGTCAGTTTGCTTGTGATAGACCTGCAATAATGAAGTGTAATGACTCTGTAACTCAGAAAAACTTTTTTAGGAGTCTTAACTTCTTCCAGGTTTCTCAATCTTTTTTTCAAACAGTGCTACAAAAATCACCCAAATTCTGAATCTGTAGATTTACTAAGTTTTTAATTTTGAGAACCAGCTTTCTTGCATTGCTCTTCTGAACTGTTTATCAAAATCCAAGCCAGAGCAAACCTTCCACTATAGCCATTTCATTTATTCTTGCAAAGCCATACTCTCCTGCTACAATTTTAAATGAAGCGTGAGGAGTGCTGGGGTTTTCTTGTCACTTTCACTGAAACAGCTGCTACCAGAACAGGTTGTAGCTCTTTGAATCATTTTATCTGCAGCACTGATAGCATTAGCTACAGTCACTCAGGTCACAAGTCAGCACCTTCCGTGATTTCTCTAAAGCCACTAGATGGTAATGATAGTCATGACAAGTGAGTTACCAAAGTCAGCTAGTATCTTCAAAGCCATCTCAATTCTGTCAGAGATGGGGACACTTTTTTAAGCTTCATAAGTCACAATTCAATTTTCCAAGTAGAAAATGCACTAAGTCTTCCATTACTGAGAACAGAACCTGACAGTGTATTCCACAAAACAGCTGAAGACTTCCAGCCTAAGAGATAGAAGAATTAAATTTTAGGGATGTCCAGATCTTATATAAAAGACTCCTGAAATTATAGATAATAAAATTGCTACCAAAGAAAACTTTGAAAATAGCCTCATTTAAAGCATTAACTGCATTCTCCATGACAGTCACATGAAACACAGACTAAGCACAATAAGAAAAATTCATGGCAAAGGTCATGAGTGATATTGGTCTCTCCATAATATAACTCAAACATTTTCAAAATAGTTCCTTCTTTCATGTCATAGATTCTGGCTATGTGTTTAATAGCCATCAATTTTCAATACATTCCATTATTTTACCTTTTTATTTCCCAGGGATCTTAAATATCTATGTTGGTATGGCTCCTCAGAGAACATTTTAAAAAGAAATTGAGTAAAAATGATGCTTAAGAATGCTAAGAATTTGTCTGCTGTCTCTGAAGGCTAACTCCTCTGAGTTCATTGTGCATATTTTCCACAGTGCTCCTCTGGACCCTGACTTTTCATGGAATATCAAGTGGGTTGCCACCTCTTTTATGGGCAGAAATTCAAGCAAGCATACTGGAGAAAATAAAATGGGGGGTTGTGGGTGTTTGAACTAATATCAGCTAACCAGTAATTTGTTTCCATCAGTGTTTTTTTGAAGGGACCTTCAGTGACACCACGGCAAGGCTCAGGTCTCTTTCTACTAAAACATTTACATGTAGCATGGATTATGTTCAGGTAGCTTTTGATTTGTTCAGCTCCAAACATGAGTGGAAAGGGCAGCTTCTCAGGCTCTCTATAAACCAGTTAGGACCTAAACTTTAAAACTTTAAGTTTTTAATATACTTTTTAACTGTTATTTTGTCTCATTGCTATTTGAAGAGGAAGCAATGAATACTATCTTTTAAATAGCTGATGTGCAGTAATGGAGCATATTCCAAAAGTTTCCAGAGTTCATTCACAGCTAATTGCAGAGAAAGCACTAGGAGATGGAAATTCATCCATTAAGATGTGATACTGAGAGAATAAGTTATCATTATAGATTATAATATTAAAATAATATATTGTTATCAAACATCCAAGTTAAATATAACTTCTGCTGAAACTATATCCATTCTAATCACAGCAAAAGAGTAGCTACCTGCAATTTGTCAGAGTGAGACATTTTCACCAGGAAGTGAGTGTAGGAGGTATTTCAGGATGAAGAAACTGCTAAAGTATGCCACTGCTATATTTTGCCATAGGCTATGTCTTACATAAAGGACTGGGAATACCATTTCTGGGTTCAGGTGCATGTTTTCAGCTCTCCATTGACCCAAAGGCCACCATACCTTCCTGCCCTATTTTCAGACTAAAGAAGTCAGATGGGAAGATGACTATAGTGAATGCTGAGAGTTTCCCTGTCATAGAATACTGGAATGGTTTGAGTTGTAAGGGACCTTAAAGATCGCCTAGTTCCAACCCCCCTGCTATGGGCAGGAATACCTTCCATGAGATCAGAAAACCTTCCACGCTGCTCAGAACTCCATCCAGCCTGGCCTTAAACACTCCCAGGGATGGGGCATCCACAACTTCTCTAAGCCACCTGTTCCAGTGTCTCACTACTCTGACAGTAAAGAACTTCTTCCTAATATCTAATTTTGACCTACCTTCTTTCAGTTTAAAGCCATCCCACCTTGTCCTATTCTTACATGCCCTTGTAAAAAGTCCCTTTTCAGCTTTCTTGTAGGGCATCTCCTTCCTTGAACCACTTTATTTAAACACCTTTATCTCAAACAAAAAGATTAAGTAGTAGCTATATGGCTTAAATGCATATGATAATTATTTATTACCAAGCATGGACAAAAGACAGCTGAGATTTCATGAGCTACCATGCTAAGCATGGTATGCTCACCACCTCCAAGAGGACTCCCAGGGGCTTTCTGCTGCTCAGGCAGGTGCCAGTCAGGTGGATGACCAGGTTCCACTTCCTCTGGAATCAAATCCTTGACCTTGCTGAGTTGCCATCTTCTGTTTTGTCTCCTTCAGCATTTCATACCTCTCCTATCTACTGTTTTGTTCACTTGAAATCTTGAGCTACTTGCAATAACCTCCATACCAACCTTACCTCTTTGAAATTTAACCTTCCTTGTGTCTCTGCAAAGAGTTTCACAGCTTTCTGTTGCCTTAAAAACATCCTTAGGTGTCCAAGCCGAGGTTACTCTGCTGGACTCCACTGGGCTATGAGTGATCATTAGGGAGAGTACTGTGAAGGATCTTGCTCAGAGTAGGTTACACCCTATAACACAGATACAATCAGACCTTTAGCTTAATTTTTAGAAGCATCAGAATTTCACCTGTGGAACAGAGAATGGCATCACAAGATCTTTGTTCTCGCTCCTGACAAAGGAACTTTGACAGCAATAATAAGTATTGGTAATGAAAGACAAAACACTTCAACATGTCTGCCTCTGAAAGAATAGAGTATACATTTCTAATCTTGAACAGTGCTACATTATGAGAAATTTTGACTTCAAGTAAATTAATTTTAATTTTATTTTATTTTTAAAAATATCCAAATTCAATCTTAATATCCAATATCTTCACTTCAGGATGCTTTGTTCAGTTGCACATTTAAATAACCTCTGTTTCTTTCATATGTTCTGCTGTAGCCAGTGAAAACTGTTTTCTGAAAAGATTAGAAAACTGTTATTGTAATCTCTATGCCTCAGTGCACAGAACAAAAGAAAGAACATGCAAATTTGGGATGAGGGAAGGACCTAAATGAAATTATGACATAAGTCTCTTCTCTGGTATTTAGCAGTAATGCACTATTCATCAGTTCTCAGGCTAGATCTGTTCCTGCACTTTTAAAATATGGAGTAGTTTACTGAATAGATTATGTATGAAGACATCTGGAAAACTGAGATCTTTCTGATGGTTTAGGAAAAATGCAGCCTCCATCTCCATAGGTTCTTCTCCAGAAAATTTAATCAGAAATACAAGTCACTGCATTTCTTGGAAAAATATGTGGCATGTTTCTATACATCTAAATGCATAGTGAAAGCAGCATGATGGTGATCTAGCAGAAGTTAGGTCTACTGTGCAGGTAGAGCTAATACAAGCAGAAATTCATTTATGTGCAAGATTCTTCTCCCTGATACCTCATAGCCTGTTCCTCTGTGTTCCCATCCCTGCCCACCTACAGCTCTGAACTTGTGAGGGTTATCCAAGCACACAAGGCACTGCAAGATTTATAATTTTTATTACTAACTTTCAATTCTTGTGTTTCTATGCAAGTAAATACTATCTTCATTTTGTGGCAGAATGTGAGAGTGAAATACACTAGGCTGTAGACGGAAGGAATGTGGGCTCTCATCATTCTTGTTAGCCTTTAAAAAATTTAAAATATCAGAAATTTTCTTATGACATAAAGTATGAAAGAGGAACAGCTTATACTGTACAGCACACAATTTAAATATCACTAATGTTCTTCTCTTTCAGTGTTAGGTCATGAAATATATTTCAACATGAATATTTTATTTGCAAATTTTTTGTTGATCTACTTACTGCAAACCATGCAACAAGGACCAAGGCAGGGGGAAAGTTTTTCCTCTTCTCTAAACTGCAGAGAATGTTACTGGTTCTGTAAAAATCTGTTGGAGAGACTGCATTGTTCTGTGCTCCCTAAACTAGATTACTTTTTTCACAAACCCATTCTCAAGGAAATACTCTCTTCCAGTGTTCAATAAAAACATGAAAATATTATTTTCTCCTTTCATTGTGAATTTTTTTATCCTAACCTTCTTCCTGCCCAGAATCCTGCCTACCCTACTCTATCATCCTAAAAACACAACACAATGACACACATATCCCCTCAAAGAAAGATCTGAGGATGAACTTTGTCACATGTATTTGTTAGGAATATAAAAACTCACAGAAAGTTCTCTCTAATTCTGTGTAACAGCAACAAGGCTATTTTCATTAGCCTTATCAAGAATTGGGTTGTCTGTTGTCTTTTCCATAACTAAAAAAGGAAACACTTCCTAAGTGTTTTATCCCAAATGGTGACTTTCAACATCCCAAATAGACAAAGAGATAGCTGAGATAAGAGCAAGTGAAGCCTTGAAAAGAAATGCAGGTAAGTACCCCAGAAGCTCCCTCACATATGTTTGATGATACTTCAGACTTGATAATGTTTCTGTCTCTTGTCAAGTGCTTTGTACTCTAAGGGGAAAAAAATAAGCATTTTACTTAATGGCTGTGATATGATGCTGAGCATCACTGAGCTAAGTAATAGAAGATGCACGAGTTAATAAGGATATGTTATTCTGGTTTTGTACCTTCTGGGGAGATTTCACAATTATTTTCAATAGAGAAGAGGCATGCTCATTCCAGAAACAGCTATATAGTTTCTTTCCATCCAGAAAAAAAGGACAGAACTCTACAGGGAACAACAGAGCCCTCAATTCCTGAAGAGATCACCTGGAGTTTGTATCCAGTGGTGGATCCAAGACTATTGCTGGAAATTAGAAAGTGTCCAGCAGAGTGACCAGAGAGTAGGCCTTGAGGGAGCTGGGTTCTTTTCACTGTGGATGAGATAGTGGAGCAGCATCCCTAGTTGCTTGGGGCACCATTATCAGGAGATTTGATAAAAACTCTCCTGAAAATGGATTCTAACATTAGCACATGCCAGAACAATTGACAGTGCCCATAAGCTGCCATTTGAAAGGAGCAGATTGAATGTTTAGGAGCACCTTCATTGCAGGACCGGAGCAGGTTGCCAATGTGGCTTTAAAAATTTGTCCCTAGAAATTGTCAGACAAGGCTAGGAGAAACCACAACTGACCTTATCTAGACTGGGACTAGTCCTGATTCACACTGGAGGCTGGATTCAATGACTTGATGCCAGAAGTCTCTTCCAACAACATTTCCATGAGAATAAATACATATAAGAAGTGGAATATATGCCTGGTGTGCTCCCAGGTTTTGTAAATATTATTTGGCATAATTCATTACGTCTTTCACAAGCCTTTGTAGAAATTCTGCTTCAGGTACAGGATGGTGTCCACACTGGTCAAGGTGAGGAAGTACACCAAGATCAGAAGACTAGAATATTTTCAGCTTTTTCTCTAGGGATGCTGGTTAAACGACCATTCCATTTAAACAGATATCCATCCCAGATGGTATTATACATTATAACTCAACAGCTTGGCTTTTTAGTGGAGAAAAGAAGGGAGCTTTGAAAGGTTTCTGCTCTGTGAGTGTGAGGAGTGACCTCTAAGGAACAGAGCTCAGTATAACTTGGTCTTTCCCTTTCTGATTGATGGCTTTTTTTACAGTGAGAGAAATCTACAGTCGTTAGCAAGACTGTCATCACTGCTTGCAAAGATCATTGCTCTGTTCGCTGCACTATGCTTTTTTTAATTCACAGAGGTTATTTTCATTATTAAGATGAAATTGGCAACTAATGAGTTATCTGTAACATTACTCTTTCTAAGTGCTAAGAAGTTGTGTTTTAAATCAGGTTCCCTGAGCTGTAAAGTATTTTCTGTCTCACTGAAAGCCCCACTGTCAACACAGTCAAAACCTAAGCAGAAGGAGTCAAAGAACATGATTATGATTTATTTCCAGCATATCAAGGCTTGACACTTACTAAAAAAACTTACTAAAATAAGATGACTGTGGTAAGAACCACCTAACAATAGCACATGATCCATTTACAAGTAGAATCTTAAAAGCAGAGGAAAAAAGGACAAAATTGCAAATGAAAATATTGGACAGATGGATGTATATGGAAATCTCATTTCAGATATTCTTAGTCATAACAAAGCCATGAAATGCAGTGCGTCAGTAGAAAAGGGTTGTCAGAGAAAGTCTCTTTCCATTTGGAGCAGCAAAATTATTTTTGAGGAGAGAAGCAATTTATTCATACCACTAACAGCACTATAAAATAAAATAAGACTCTAAAATATATTTTCATAGTGATGCAGATAATTTCAGAAGTATACCCAAAAAGTAGAACACCATGACAATTTCTGACAAGTGAATTTTCTTCCTCTGCCCAGCTAGTAATGACATCTGTCTTTGTCATCTTCAGTTCACTCTTCCAGCTTGGTCACAGATTAAAAAACATGCTTTCTCACACTTCCTATCCCTAGTGACACACTCTAGCTCCTGACTGATTTTATTGTTGTTTTTGGCACCCATCCACCTTCTTTTATTTAGCAATTATCACTCTATATGTAGCATATCAGAGCTTCTCTTCTTAAAAAGTCCTGGACCACCTCTTCTTTTCAAGCACCTTTGCTACTTTTTTCGACTTTCTGCCTCATTAGTTGTGGTGTTTTCTCTCTCCAGAGCTCGTGACCTTTCCAGCTGCCTTCCCCTCTGCTGAATCTGACCTGGCACATGCTCTGGCACCTCCTACAGCTCCTGGCCAAACTTCACAGCTGATTATCTTCCCCTACCCTTTTTCTGACTCTCAGTGCCTCTGACATCTCAGTTTCTCTGTCCACTCCATTTTGCTCCTTGCTGCTGCTCTTTTAGTGCACATTCTAAATTATTCTTTTCCACCAACCAACAGGATTTTCTGTTACAAGCAGCCACTGGGCTTTATATGTTCTTTTAAACAAAGACTTTTATTAAATTCCTAATTTTTCTCTTTTTTTGGTCATAATTTGGAGTTGTTTTTAATTGGTTAATCTAGATTGGAAAAAACAAGTCACAGTAAAAACAGGGATGTTTTTCATTAAAGACACATTTTGCCTTAGCCACCAATTTTATCTCTTATTATTTACTTTCTGCCTCAGAAAAATGTTCAGCCAGTAGCTTTCATCCCATTGTCATTGTTTGCTCTTTAATATTCTCTGCATCATGAGTGGCATCTCTCAGGTTATTCATTTCTCTAGCTGCATCCTGGCCATAATCAGAAGCTATGTTCTTATCTGAACTTGGTGCAGATAAGGACAGAAAGCCATTCCTCTTCTTTAGAACTCTTTTGTTTTCTGTTCTCCAGGGTATGGATGGGAGCAGCAGCATGCACAGACATCCCCACCCATACAGTGGGAGACTTCTGACAAGGAAATCCTGCTGTAGATGTTATGAGCAGAGTCACATATCCTTCTGCCAACAAGCTGATGATTCTTGGAATGTGCCAGTTGCTGTAAACCAGGTATCTGTCTAGTGTCCCTCAGTAAGTGATATATATGACCATATGGTCCAGCTGGCAGACACCAGGTTGAGCCCTGGGTGCAGGCTAGCTCTGTCTGCAACAACTATATAGAAGGGATGGCAGGTGTGCTGCACCAGGGATACCCTTGATGGCAGTAGCAAAAAGTCATTTCTTGGTCTGCAGCCATATGGACAGTCCTTTGTTAAAACCTTGTTGCTCCAGCTGAAGCACAATGTTAAAGGAGTAGCCTTCTGTTGCTGTGAACCAGGATATAGAAAAAGCTTTATATGGCTTCTTGAAGCCAGGATCAGATTTAAACTGGCCCAGATCCGGGTAAGGATTAAAGTAGTCTCCAGGATGATCCAGGTAATTTAGCACTTGCTCTTCATCCTGCCACTTCCATGGAGAATGGGATAGGGAGAGATTTTTTTTTCCCCCCAGAGACACAAGGTGTTATCTTGCCAGCAACATGGAATTTGCAGCTTCAGTTCAAGGCATGTGGTGCACTTTGTGCCATATCCACTTTTTGTCCCAGTTGGTGTCTTCAGCCACTGATACAAAGCTCTTGCATGGCAGACAGGAGGAGGCTCCCCAGGCTCCCATTGAAATAATAGTTCAATGAAGAGTAATAAAGACAAACATTATTCCATTTTCTTCTTTTTTTTGTGGTTTTTTTTTATGGTTTAGTGGTTTTATGAGCAGTCCTCAAAGATTTGTAATATTTTTTTTCCAGTGTAGGTGGATCTATTTCCACATGGTTTTGAATGTTGCTTTTTAGTCACATGCTGTTCAGCTGTGCATGGAATTTTAGATCTGTGTAAATCCTTCAGATATACCAGAACAGCTTGTTTGTTTAAAGTGAAATCCCTGAGAATGCTGCAAGGTGGAAACCTCTCTGGAATGATGTATTTGTTTGGGATTTCTTGTAGTGCTGGGGAAAACACCCCCATGTCTCGTTAGCAAGCAAAAAATATGGAATGAACACCCTGGGACTTTTACCTTTCAAACCCTAGCATCTCATGGTGATTGTAAAGACACCTTGGACTCCAGATGAGAGGTAGAGTTGAAAAACAAAGGTGAACAGAAGACAGAACTATAAACTCCTTGTCATTCAGTGTCAATTTTGTATTTCTACCAAGCAGATAGTACCCTAGAGAAACACAGGAGATGTTTCCAGCACCTTGCACCTGGGCTGGTTCCAAACTAGCCTTGTTCTTGTGGGCCAGTTTTAGAGCAGATTCAGGTAATGTGACTGGGAAATTGCAGTTGCAGAAGCCAGGAGATGCTGGGCACAGAGACCACATATGCAAAATCTTCATTCATTGGTATTGGGTTCCTTGAAATAAAAAAAGAAGGTGCTGAGATAAAATTTAATGCAGAAGAACCTTTGTTGTGGCCTTTACTGCAGTTGGGATTTAATTTTGTCTGGAATAGTCATCTGTGCATTAGAGGAATAGTACTAAAAAACCTGCACACAGAAAATGAGCTTGCTGTTCGTTGTTAGGATGCAGATATAGACCTTAAAGTACAGAAGAACAAATCCATCTACTACAAAAACACTACCCTGTAGTTGCTCTTCTCCATCAAATTCATCCCTTGTCACGTAACACTCATTTACATGCATACCATGGAAATCCGAAGTGGGTAGTGCTGACTACAAAGGGTTAGAGCAGGCTGGAACAAGGTGAGGGAGGAGCAGTGCAAGGGACATCATACCAGAGATTGCCATGTTGTCTGTCAATAACCAGCTGCACCTTTCTTTTGGTGGGCACCCTGAAGTATCCTGGAACCTCCCTGGCACATATCTCCCAGGTTTCTCATGGTAAGCCTGTGACTGTTTGGTTTTTCCTTCCCAGTGTTTCCAAAGGTGGGAATGCATGTATAGCAAAAAAAAAAAAAATTTTTTTTTAAAATTATATATATACATATATATGTATATGTATATGTATGTGTATGTGTATATGTATATGTATATGTATATGTATATGTATATGTATATGTGTATGTATATGTATGTATATGTATGTATATATATGTATATATATGTATGTGTGTATATATATATAAAAATATATAATTTTTAAAAAATCAGCTTTATAGGACTTTCTCTAAGAATATTACAAATAACTTTATTTTCCCTCACAATTCCTTGACAGACAACCTGATTTTTAGCTCTTCTAATGTCAGAGATTAAAAGTTCCGTAGAGTATGTTTAATCAATATAATATCCTTGAATCTTACTGGTTTTTTCTGAGTGAACATTCATGTGTCTTTCACGTGTTTTTTAGAAGCATTAATTATATTATTTTTCCAAGTAGTCGAAAGTATTGTAGTCTTAAGTATTCGCATTCAAAAGTCACAGAAGTAGAGCAGCTGATCTATAAAGCAATGCCTGCCTTTTTCCCTCTTCGCTCTTGCTCTTTGCTGTTACTGGCATGTTTTCCAAATCAATTTTGCAAAGAAGATAAGACAGGACCTATTAAAAGATAATATTAAATACCCCTCACTTTAGTTATTGTAGTCTTTCAGGGAGGAGAGAAAAGGATAACTAGATTCCCTTGCTTGCAGCCAGACATGTTTTCCTTTTCCTGGGATTTCTGAAGAAGAGACAATAAATTAATTTTGCACCTCTCTCAATAGACCTGAATTTTTACAGTGGCATTGACTGAAAAGAGAGAAAGTGAGAAAATGAATTGTTTTACTCCAGCAGCTGTCTCATTTCTGGGTCTTCTCCTTGAGGAACTTAGTCTCTGTTGGCAGGAGGTTATGAGATCTTAATACTGATACCTTGAAGATAACATGAGCTATAAAAGATAGGTTCAATTAGACAGGATCAAATTATCTAGGATCATATCAATAGATCAACAGATCAATAGGGTAGATTAAATTTTATAAACAAGAAGACATTACATCAGGATTACTGGATTAGGTGGATTAGATAGCTCTGAGACATCTACTTCAGAGTAATTTGAGGGATATTCAACAGTTCTTTAAAAGTTGACAAAAAGATATCCTTCCCTCTGAGTTGAAAAGGTGATTCAACCATGACAAAGAGTAATGAAATTCTGGAATATGCAGGGGGATGTGTTTCCAGTAAGGAGAGGCCGTTAATGAAACTGCAGAAAGCTCCAATGAAACCTCAATGAAAATATGGGTATAAGTAATTTAAAATAATAATTTGGTTTGGAAAAACTACAGAGAAAAATAAGTATGGAGAGGCAGGAAATTCTAGGCCTTGTTTATTAGGAGATAGAATTACCGTTTGGTCACCATAGTAGGGGAAATAAATATAAACCTACAGAAAAAAAAAAAAAATATATATATATATATATATATGACAGCAATACAGACATTTTCTTAGGGAGACACCTGGAACCTAAGATTCTCAATACACTTGATTAAACAAAACAAAATTAAACAAAACAAAAACAAACAAACAAACAAACAAACCCCCCCAAAAAGCCCTAAACCCCAAAAAACGTATTTTTCAATAGTCTAATTGTTTTAGATCACCATATGCTGAAATGTAATGAAAAGTTGATGGAGGAGGGAATCAGGATTTGGCCCAGGTTAAACAGAAGATAATCAACACCATGCATAGTTAGATACATTATCATGATCTAGCATGGGTCACAGATAAGATAGTTTTCTTACATTTTGTCTGAATTTCATAGGTTTATTTGGTGGAAATTTTCATCAGTCACACTCTTAAGCAAAATAATGTCATTTTTTTTTTAATCAATGTACTATATCTGAACTTTTCCTTGCACTTAGTTTCCTTGGTTCAGTGATTTTAATGAATTTTTCTAATGAAGAAAAATTACAGAACAAAGCTGGCAGAAATAAGGTCAATAAAATACATTATACCAGTTGTGAGTGCCTGTATTTTTGTATCACCCTTGTTACGAACAAGGGTTAACACACTTCCTTCCTTCCTTCCTTCCTTCCTTCCTTCCTTCCTTCCTTCCTTCCTTCCTTCCTTCCTTCCTTCCTTCCTTCCTTCCTTCCTTCCTTCCTTCCTGCCTTCCTGCTTTCCTTCCTGCCTTCCTTCCTTACTGGCTTCCTTCCTTCCTTCCTTCCTGGCTTCCTTCCTTCCTTCCTTCCTTCCTTCCTTCCTTCCTTCCTGCCTTCCTGCCTTCCTGCCTTCCTTCCTGCCTTCCTGCCTTCCTTCCTGCCTTCCTTCCTTCCTTCCTTCCTTCCTTCCTTCCTTCCTTCCTTCCTTCCTTCCTTCCTTCCTTCCTTCCTTCCTTCCTTCCTTCCTTCCTTCCTTCCTTCCTTCCTTCCTTCCTTCCTTCCTTCCTTCCTTCTTTCCTTCCTTCCTTCCCAGTGTAAAACTGTGGACCAGCAGAAGAATGTCAGCTGAGGAATAGGAGGCATATGGACCACTGCACAGAAAATTAACCACGAATTTTTAATCCACTCTTAAAACAGAAATCAGAGTGAACTATATGTATACACAGAGCACTGAGAGACCATGCATCCCATATTTAGTCTCTGGGGTGATACTGAAATGGCTGAATTCTCAGCATCTGAATACCAGACCTTAACAAAGCTCTTAAACTTTAATTTTTTTCCTAAAATAATTTAGCCACCTAAATAACAGTTTTCAGTACAGTTAGGCTGTTGTATTGAATCTGGGACATGGTGTACTTCTTTCCTTTATCCTCAGTATTGCTGAGGGTGACAAGGTACAAGGCTCTCACTGAGATCTTTTCCAGTTCCATCAAATGCTGGAAGAAACATTGAAAACTACTGTAGAAATATTTCCCGTTAGTCTGTGTTTGAGGATAAAACTGGGGAAGGACAGACAGGGAAGGATGAAAGACAAAAATAACAATCACAGGGCTGGTGCCTTTGCAAGCTGAATGTGAGGGATGTAAGAAAGGATGCTTGCAACGCCTGTAATCAAACTAAATACAAAATGACAGAGGAAAAGCCATTTGCTATTATACAGATAAAAAGAGTTTCTTCTTCTATTCAGGTGTGTATAATGGCAGTAATAATAATAATAATAATAATAATAATAATAATAATAATAATAATTTGACACACATTATGGCAAGGACAGATTCCATATTGTGTCCTTAATATTTCCACATCATATCTGCTGCAGAAGGAAGAATGTAGAATCCTTATCCTATCATTCCAGAGCCTCCTGACACCAGACAGGAAATCTGCACTTCCCTAATTTCACCCTTACTGGCTGGGGTCCGTTCACCTTGCTCTAAGCACCCCCTTGACAGCCTCTCTGATGGAGAGAGACAGGAGCTGCCCTCCTGGGATCCAGGACCAAGATTCATTTATTGTCTCTTTGGCAGGCCTCGGGTAATCCCAACTCCTCCATGAAACAGCTGGGGTTTTTTTAATTTTAAATATTCAACCCTTTCAGGGACCTAGCCCCACATTTGTAACTTTTGCTTTAAGGGTCTCACAGTTTGCAGAGATTATGATTCTGTTAATCATGGGGATATTTTTCATACTGATGTGGCAGACAAGTGTGTGTTCTTTAAGCCCCAGTCAGGTAAAGTTTTATCTTAGATTTATGAGAACAACACAGAGTAAAGATACATCCTAAATCTAGTCCTCAGCTTTATCTTGGCCCGGCATATGGCAGCATACTTTCAGATTGATTAATCAGAATACCTCAGGCATTTTAACCTGTCTAATACCAAAATCATTAATCTTGTGTCTGTAAGATACTCTGCAGACTTGTTATCACCAGGCACACATTAGCTACATCACTGCCTGAACTTAGTAAGCAACAACAGTGCATGAATTTTGTTTGCAAGATTTTTTCCAGACATATATTCATCTCATCTGATCTATGTTTCTTGCTGAGGTTTCCCAGTGCTATGTATTTCATTGAAAAGAGCTGTAATATATCTACTTTTTCAGTAGGAGAATTCTAAGTATTAATATTAAAATGTTAAATTATGCTAAAGAGTGGGATCAAAGTTGTACTTTGAGAAGCAAAATAAAGTTTTATCTTTCTGTCAAGAAAACACATGTTTCTATAACCTACTTAATTGGAAATAAGTTACTAGAGTCTTAAGTTATGGATTAATCTGCATATACCTTCCCTGTGACAAATTAGTATATGCATAGCTACATATATTTTCACATATCTATACAAAGATGTATACTTGTACCTAATGTATGATATGAATATATGTACAAAAAGATATTTGTGCAGATCTATACATGATATATACAAATACATATCACATATAAAAACATGAGGGTGCAGGTGTGTAAGGGTGGTAGACTGGACACATTATCTAACATTTTAAGCTGAACAGAAGCAACCCTTCTACCTTAAAAATTTCTTAATATTTGCATTCTCTAAGCATTGTATCCATCTGTCAACCAGTCTTCAAACACTTCACTCTCCCACAGAACCCTTGAACATGCTCCAAGGGTGTCAGGTTTGCAGCTGGCATTTGTGTCTCACTGCTGAGCCGTGAAGTGACACAGGGCATCCTGATCACAGAGAGCTGCTCGCTGGAAAGGAGTAACAGCTCACATGAGCACATGTTATTCATACTAAGTCGCTGTTCCCCTCTATTGATTTTTTAGGCTGACTTCTAAGCCACGGAGCTGAAAGAAGTAATTTTGTAACTCTGCCTTAACTAAATTCCAGCCAGATGCAGGATAAAAAAATTCACAAGTTTCTGAGATCAGCTCAATGTGCTAAGCTGTGTCATTTATCTTCCTGCTGGCAGAAAGTCTATTAAGATGCTGATGGGCAGGCCGAGGTCATCAGTGTTATCATCCCTCACACATCAGGTAGAGATGAGGCTGAGTTTAGTTTCCTGTAAAGAGGGTTGGCAGGACACTTGAGTGAATACAACCACCAAGTAAAAGAGTGATGTGGCCTTTACACCTCCCCTGGCCCTAGACATGCTGTAAGTGCACATCTCAAGGCACTTTATAAAATATTGTGCCCCTTTATCATAAATAGCTTATAAACACACTTCTAGGGAATTCCAGTCATCATGAATTCTCTAGAAGTCAATAGGCTCTGTGGTATTCAGCTCATCTGAAAGTCTTCAGTTTTCAGTGGTATGATGTAGGAAGGGAAGGTTGGTAAACAAATATAATTGTGTATGATTGGGCACACAAAACCACATTTACACATTCAAGTATATTCCTTTATATATTCAAATATTCTCAATGCATTTCCTTTAGGACTGTCATTTGTTCTGCAGCCAGCTTGCTAAATTAAACCCAGGTTACAAAGAGAAAGGCAATTATCTCTGTCAAGGGGAATTAAATTTAAAAAGGACTGAATCAGACACTCTTGGATTAATGTGTAAATGCAATAAGTGTTTATAATACTTGCTCAAATAAGGACAAAATAAAAAGAGTAGTGTTGCTGTCCCGTCTTCAAAATATATCTGTAAAAATTGAAAAGTGAAGGTTTTGGGTTGATGTGATCTAAAAGTAGTTTGTATCACAGTTCCCATCCATCTGTTGCCAAACACTTTTGCAATTTAACCATCATATATTGATCCCGATGAAATAGTTACCTGGAAAAAAGGATGTCCTTTCACAAAACTCTGCAATGAACTGATTCAGTGAAATGATTGTATAGTGCTTTGCTGAGATAAATCTTTTAAGCACCAATTCAAGCAACAGTTTTTTTAAAGTGCCAAGTAACCAATTACAATAGTTCCATTTCAAAAATGTCTGTTTTGCTAAATGCAATTTCATGATTAAATTAAAAAATCAGGAGGGAAATCATCATGGTAAATCAACTGTGTATATAAAATGCAGTACATATGTCAATGTATGATTAATTGCATGCCAATATATTATAACAAATGTATGGTTAATTGCATTACTTACTGCAATCCTTACATTCCTACAATAAATCTAAGATTCCAATTATTTTATTATGTAAATCATTTTCAGAAACCCTGACAGAAGAGGCAAATTTTTATTTTTATTATATTGCAATCAACCTAATGATACTTTCTTTAAACATCATTAAGCAATAATTTATGGTACAGTGCAAACTAACCAGATTAATTCTGAGAATATCAAAACCATTTACCCATTTTGAACATAATGCATATTCCTTTGGCCTGAAGGCAGTAAAGTGAATTTCTAGTTGATGTCATAAACATAATTTTTAATCTGATTTTGTTTTTTACCTCCCTATATGTTCCCCATACACCTCCTGTTCAATGCAGAAGGGCAGAATGGTTGGAATTGGAAGGGACCTCCAGAGATCATCTGGTCCCACTTCCCTTTTTCTGTGCCCTTTAAACAGTCACCATACGGTTTTAATCATATCTGTAGCACACTTCTAGCACCTATCAATAATTGAGCTATTTCTTATAAACTATTTAGAGATCAAGTCCTAGTACAAAGTGCAGCCAAAAGTACAGCCTTTTCCTTTCTGAAAACACAGCTCTGAGAACATGTGCCCAGAGGTAGGTACAGAGCAGCTGGGTCTTGGGCTCAAACCAAGGACAGGTGAAAGACCTTTCAAATATCCCAACATGCAGAAACACTCAACATCTGGATCTCAGAAGGATGAGAGCCTGGCAATGGAGCACAATCACTGCATGATCTAACTAGCCTACAGTGCAACATTAATATTTTACTGGGGAATTTAACTGAATATTATGCTTAATTGACTTTATGGAAACACGCTAGAGTGGTGCTTCATGTACATGGTTAAAATAAAGGTACTTCCTAGATTCCTAGATTGGATAGTTTGTGCATCTGAAACATTAGTTTGGCTAAAAATTTGGCTGATTTTTACAGAATGAGCTGTATTATCTCATTTAATTTCATTCTTCATCTCTAAAGAGTCCATCTGTTACACAAGCTAATTTTAAATCTCCTGCACCTGAAAAGGGAGCAAAGATATTTGATTGTGGATGTCTCTGGATTACACATCTCATGCTTTCTGTGTCCCATAGAATCCCCCAGGGACAGTACAATGGAACACTGCTTCCCTAAAGGAAGCTCTGCAGCTGGATATTCATACCTCATTCTGATGGAATAATAGCTCCTATTTGTTCAAAATATAATTTTTTGTTTGTTATATAAACAATTTATTTGTTATTATTATAGAATTGTACTTCAGTGGTTTACTCACCCTTTTAATAAGAAAGTATTTAATTTTTTAGCAAGAAAGGAAGTCTGGCATTTTTTCAAAATTGAGCATACATTGGTTCATGCAACAAAAAAACCACTCCACCGCTCTCAACTTCTATTCCTGTTTAATCATTCTTCCACAGAGAAAATGCTGGAGTAGGATTAACTTCCAATAATTATCAGCCAGTGAGAAAATTCAGACAGGCTGTGCCTCAGAGCATAAACTCTGCATGTAAAATACGTCTAGTGTGAGTATTATTGGGTGAAGTGGTAGAAAAAGCTAAAGGTTGGAACAAACCTAATATATTTCTTTCTATACCAACAAATGTAAAACCCCCTTTTCTTTTAAAAAGATAACTTCTTTTAGCACAGGAACTTTTCAGAAAGAGCTGAAGGATTTGAGACACATGGAATAACTGTGTCACTTTTTTTTCTCCTTTACTGCATGTGAGTGTTGAAGCTGTGATTCTTATATTTAGTTGAGCGAGAGTCTCTCATGTAACACAGTAAGAGAAGAGGCAATTTAAGTGTTGAAAGAAACAGCTGCTATTTTTAATTATGTGGTTTTTTTCTTTTTTTCATGTTTTAAATGACACATCAGTTAAATAATCTGTCCATTGCAGCGACACCAAAGGGATTGTTTTGACTAATGTAGCAATCAGCTGTTAATTCCCTTGCACCTTCGGTTCCTCTTGCTTTAATTTCACTCAACTCTGCTTGGGGGAAGAACTGGCTTCTTAATAAACTAACTATGAATCTTTTCTACATCTACTAAGAAAACACTACTGAAACTGCTCTGCTTTGCACAAAACATTTAAATATTCCCAAAATAAGAATTTATACCCAAGCCTTTGTGGTCAATATGTTAACCATTGGACCAAAGTGTCATTCTGATGCTCTCATGACAAACAAAGATTTACAAACTTAACAGAATTGGCACATCTATGGCAAAAGAAAGTGAAGCCCACCTTTGAACAGCCATAGTTCAATGGTTAGGCACTGACCTGAGAGGCAAGAAACTGCACCTGATCTTCGCTCTAGATGCAGATAGTTCTGGGTCCTGGTAATCAGGCATGTAATTGGCTCAGCACTACAAGCCCATGGCACAAGCTCTCCAAGGTCAAAATTTTAGATGCCACTGATTTAGTGAACAGAGTGTTTATTTTTTTATTGAAAGCCATAGCGTTAGTGCCATCTCTTAGAAATGTATGCCTTTTTGTGTCTTTTTATGCATGATATATTTTTCAATGTATTTACTGTTTAAAACAGAGGACACTTGCCATTGGGTTCCTGGGTCTGTTACTGGTCTGCTTTTTGAGCTTGAGTTAGTACTTCACTTTTTTCAGCCAGCAGAATAGATATGATGCTATTTTTCACATTTGTCCATTTCTGAAAGCTAAGGTACACCTAGATCCTAAAATCTTGTTCATAAATTACAAACCCTTAGGGTTTTCATGAACACTGAAGTTTCTGAAAGATATTTTGAGTAAATGAAGTACAACATCAGCTTCACTAAACACATAATTGCTACCAAAAATCTCCAGAGACCAAATTTTTTTATATCCATTCTCTAATCTGCATGATTTTAATCACAAAAAAAATAGAATAGACCATGCACCATGCCATACAAATTTGTCTTGAACAAAATAGAAGCATATTGCTCTGGGGGAAATGTTAGTTTAAATTGTTTCCATTGTACCCGCTTCCTCAGGTGCCTCCTACATAATCCATCTTGGTATATTTGTAATTAAGTCGAGTTCTTTAACACAGTAGTTTTCTTTCTTCTCTCCTCCTGTCAGTCAAACTATATTAAAAAATATTTTACCCTAAGCCAGATAGCTTGCTGTAAAGTGCTCGCTTTTCTCTTGAAAAATAGACGTGATGTGCAACCCACTGCTTGGTACGCTCTGTCATCAAGTCACCTGCGCTGCATAATCCCCACCCCGCTATGCAAGAAAGGCATTGTGTATTCAGCTGTCTGTCACTTCTTTATGGTCATTAAACCTTTGATGGAGTCAGTGAGCCAAAATAGAATGTGAAAAATAGATGATCCTTTGAAAGCTTTATGAAAGGGTACCAAGACATGCGGTCATTTAAAGAAAACTACACTGTAAGTATGAAAGAAAGAACAAGTATTACAGAAGGGGCACACTGTTTGTGCTTTCCATAGAAATAACAGCCTGCATTTTTGGTTATATGCTAATGAAGATAAGCTGTCTGCAGCTTAATGGCAAATTTCTTGTAAACTTTATGCAAAAAAGTGAACTTGAAACAACTAAACACTGTTATTCTACTAATTAATTTAAACATTATAGTGTAAGACAGACAGCTCTGCCCTTCTTATCAGAAGGAGGAAGAGAGCAAAATTCCATCTTGGCTTTCTTCATTAAATCATGCACATTGTCTGTTGACACTATAGACACCATTGACACGTTGCACTACTGTCTATTGATTACATATACAATTTTATGCATCTATATAATTTCAGCCCTTAGATCTATGTCTACAGTTATTGCATACATTAAAAAATAGAAAAATACAAACCCAATGTCATAACAAAGAATGTCTTTTACTATTTAAGAGGCACAGCGTGACCTTTTCATGAAAGTTGTTATTAATAAGATTGAGAGAATTTTGATTTCCCAGGTGCTAAAGAAAAATCCCCAGAACATGTAATTTCTTAAACATTCCATTAACTTTTGCCTTAATCAAGAAAACAGATCTTGTGTGCTCCTGAATTTGAGTTTCCAGATGCATGTTTTATATGGCTTCAGCCATCTTTCCCTGCTGCCTCGATGACTAGACATTTCTTTCCTTATGGTGAAATCTGAGACCCATGCCTACAGAATTTGTCATAAATGTGGATGGGTTGTGAGGTTGCTAACAAAATCTTGAGACTGGACATAGTGGTACAGCCCAGTGTACTCAGAGGAGACTAATGGTCCAGCTCTGCACCTCCTACATCTTCACAAGCAGACCCAGCAAAACCTTCCCTCCAGCTGATTATCTCACTTGGGTTTTATTTTGGTATCACCCCTCCAGCCAACTCATTAATTGGTGCTTGCTAACTAGAGAGTGAGTCTGCAGAAGGAAGTGGGACACTGAGGCATGCAGCAGCAAGAACTGTAAAAATGCTTGGCAGGGATGTGTCAATCCATGGATTCTTGAAATAAGAAGTGAGCAGGACATATTCTCCTGATAATCACAAAAGGTCAGTATTTTCAGAAGTCGTAACTAAGACACTAGAAAATGGAGACAGTACACTTCAACTATCTGCAATTATCTTTGGGATTCAGAGAAAATGATATAATGAAAAGAGCATCCTTTATCCTTCCTCCATAAAGAGCTAGTTGAAAGGAGATTTCATATTCACGTTTTTGACTTAAATATACTTTTACCATGAAAAAAATTACACATTAATTAGTGTCCACCAAAATACAAATATCACTTATGAGGCAAGTATAATATACTTATTTTAAAGATGACAGCTACTTCCATCTTGATAGTAGAGTTAAGCTGACATGGAGAAACCATGAACATGAGCATGGTCAAACCTAGGAATGGCCTTTGATTATATGTCTTGAAAATCAAAACCAAATTTCTGCAATTTAAAGCAATAAATAGGGATGATTTGAGATTTGCTTCAAAAACACACTTCTGATCTAACCCTAAAGTGCTGGAGGAACTTTGTTTCTCTCCTTTGCATAAGGTGCTCAGTAGTCTTTATCCATAATGATTAAAGGAGGTGTGCACAGCATTAGAGAAGGAAATCAGGAGGATGCATTTATTGCTTGCCCTAGTGGCTACATTCAAGCAAGTAATAAGCAACAAGAGAAAACCAGTTTTGAAGGTGGATGACCGATTCTCTAATACATATTTTCGTGGAGTCACCATCATTACAGCATATGTTTCATTTCCTCATTTTTTGGCATACAGGTTTTATTAAGACATGTGGGATTTTTTCTTCCAAAAAGGTGTGAAGACATGCATGGACAAATTCATAATACAACTGGAGTGTCCTTTCACACCACTATATTATGTTTGTTTGGTCATGCATGTAATGACTTCACTGGAAACTGCATACAATTTGGTGGTTAAACCAAAACATCAAAAGCAGGCAGAAAAGAAGGAAATAAAGGTATTGTGCTAAAAGAGAAAGGCCCCAGTATTATATTTTGGAGATGAGAGGAAGCAGACCGTGTAACATGGGAAAATGAGAATGTGCGGGGTGTGCCTGTTAGGCAATTGCATGCATGACATCTACTCTAGGTACAGCAATCCCTCTTCAAACAAGTATATTCGCTTGCCATTAGAAGTATAAACAAATAGATCTGCTGCCATTAAAAGTATAAAACAGAAATATTTTTTGTTACCTTCTTTTTTCCATTTATCCAAACACAGTGCAGTAGATATCTTGTGGAAACACAGGCAGATAAACTCTTTCTCAAAACCTTCTCTGTTCAGTGGAAATCAGTTAATTTCTTTAATTGAAGGAATAATCCTTGATTTACCTAAAACTGAATGAAATATTCAGCCATTAGGAACAATTCCTCCAGAAATGGCTTTCTTCTCATGGAGAGCTTTTTTTCACTGGGTTTCTCTCACATCAGTCATGGATTGTTGTCCAGCAGAAATCCTACCCTGTGTATACTATGCAGCCAAAATATCTGATCATTTTATCAGTATTATAATTTTTAAGATACGGGAAAAAAAACCCTACAAGTACCTATTTTTGTGCTGCTAACTATATATATGGAGACAGGAATAGGCATTGGAATATGAGGAACACATAGATTTGCTAATCAAAACAAAGGAATGGGTCTCATATTCCCTTCTCTTTGTTATGAGTTTGGTATGAAAGCAAGAACTACACAGTCTGATATGCTGTTTGTGAAAGCCATCACTATTGTACAATTCATAAAAACATAAAAATTGCTTTAGGCTGCCACTAGTTTTAACTCTGCACTTCTACCATCTCTTACAATTAGAGATGGTTACAGACTCACAAATATAGGTCAACTCACTGCCTTGAAGCCAGGATCTACTATCCTTAGGCCATTTGTTGCACATTTGTCTGCTGAGTACTTCTCATGGTGGGGACTCCTTCCCCTTCCCAAGCTACATACTCACAGTGTTTTGCTATCCTTGCTAGCACAAAGTGCTTGCTTAATGTGCAAGCCAAGTCTTCACCATTGCAATTAAAGACCAATGTGCCTTGTCCTACCCTTAGCAGAGACAGGAGTAAAACTTGTTAGTAAACTTGTTACTAACTTGTTAGTAAAACCTAGTTATTTTCTTATTTACTGCAGCCACTCATATACTGAAAGATTGTTTTCACATCCTTTCCTCTCTTTTCCCTTTGATTCAGTGGCTCCTGACAAAAATACACCCTCTAAGACACTGACCCTCATCCCTCAGAGACTTTGCCTCGGCTTTGTACAACTAACTCATGTATTTCTGACATTTGGACATTCAGCAACGAGTACCCATTTTCACTAAAAGCCCAGTGTGTGCTGAATAGAGTAGGATTCTTTCACATGCTCCATAGATTACACACTCAGCTATCCATTACCTTGTGGTGTTTGCCTTGCTCACTGCACTGTGATATTGGTGACCCATAGTTGATGTGAGAGTCAAAGTTTAAGATCTTTTCTCTAGAAAAAAAGCAATTTCATTAAAGCAGTGAAAGAAAGTGCCCTTTCACAGCAAAACTTAAAGTAATGATAAAACTAAAATTACCTCTTCTTAGACCTAAAAATTTGCACATGGAAGTTTGTATGCAAAGCCAGAAGAAACAGAGTAGAAACCCTTGTATGTTTTTATTGACTTATGAATGGGACTGTTTCTGAAAAACACTTGTGCTTGAAGTTTTGCTTTTACAGGGCTAGAATCCATGTTAAGGCAAAAAGCCTTAACATTTGAAAACCCAAATTTCAACACTGAAAATCTTGCCTAGCAAGTACCAACTCACAAACTTTGGCATTTCAAAACTGATCCACAAGGAATGAAGCTGACACGTGAGGAATGTATGAAGGCACAGAGGAAAAGGCAGGGAGTTAGAAATTAATAAATTTCAACTCGAATTAAGTTCTTACTAAAAAGAAACAAAATAAATACACTGAAGGCTCAGAAAAGGATCATGTGCAACTCTTTAGCTCATCTCTCTCTGTCAGCAGTTTTCTCTTTTGGAGAGGTCTGCTCATCCTGCTGCCAGAAGATGCCTTGTAGATACTGCCAAGATGTGCAAATCACATCAAGCCACTTGAGTCAAAGCGTTCTGACAGCCCCACTGCTTCAGCAAGGGAGCTGAGCAGGGCAATGAATGAGGGGCTCTGCTCTCAATTGCAAACACACTTTGCTTACAAGCTATGTGTTGTTTACTGATCTGGGCCCAAATAAATTCCCCATTGTCTCTCTGATGGAAATTTAAAATAGCTTGCAAAATTTTCTGTTGATGTTCACTTTTTTGCCTTTATTACTTTAGTGTAATCCTAGGGTCATCTCAGCAAAAAGTATCTAGGTCTGTTCCTAGAATCTATACCTATTTTTTCGTTCACTTCAGGTACCTCTAGGAATAAAAAGCTAAAAACAGACTTCAAAAAAATTAAATTAGAAACTTAGTAGTAGTTTCTGGAAGAACTTCTGTGGCTGATAGAAAAGATTCTTGAGCAGTCAATTAATTAATCGTATTTCAGAAAGGGATGCTTTTTTTTGATGCTTGCAGAAATGATAAGTAATCCTAGGACTAAAGTCAGAAGATGAAGAGTTGTTTATCTGAGCAGTGACAGCAGCACTGGAAATAAAGTAAATAATTCTAAGACCCCTGACTGCTGTCATAGTGTTCCATAAATATACCATAGCTGTAAAAATACTGAATTTATACTCTGTGAAAATTCCTTATGAATCGTCTCTTCTACTAAAACTTTTGCCCATCATTAGCATCACACTTTCTTGTAGGCCTTACCAAGAGGCATAAAGCCCTCTAATTCAGTTTGAGCATTACCAAAAATTTGGCACACTGAAGTTCAAAAAATGTGTTCAATTGCAACATTTTCAGGGCTGAGCTGTGCAGAGTCTGAGACAGTGAAATCCTTGATAACTTTAGGAAATACAAGAGAATAGAATTTGAATTTCCAGAAGAGATCCAGCTCAGGACAGGCTTCCTGGACTCATTGGGGCAGTCAGGAGCAAGCTGGCAGTCTGCCCTCTATAAACCTTGGCTGCCAGGCATCCATCTGCCTCAACTCTGCTCTGTGCCAGTTCTCTGTGTCTGCTTGTGCCAGTGGGTGGGTGTTGCAAGCTACAGCCCACAGACAGGCCCAGACACCCAAAGGCACATGGCCATGTGTGCAAAAACACGTAGCTTGTGATTAAATCTGTCTGTAGTTAAAATAAAGGCAATGGCCAGACCACCAAGGATAAATGAGTTTCCGTGGGTCTCACGAAATTCAGTGCAACAGGCCTCAGGGTGAAGCTGTAAGGTCACAATTGCTGAGACTTGATGGTAAGAAGAATATAAGTTAGCAGCTTAATGGGTCTGCTTTCTTCCCAGTTACATCAGTAAGTGTCTTGAATGTTCTTTAATTACCAAGGCTTCCTCTCCAGTTAATCACAGAGGGTGCATTTGAAGAACAATTTCAATCTATCACTGCTCAGAAAATTGAGGGCAGATGCTAAAGCTGTAAGGTGTCTTCTTAATCCACTAAAGAAAGAAGAAAAACTCCTAACTTTCTAGACGAGGAAGAAAAATTATTAAATGTCTGTGTTACAAGGTTTTGCATATTATTATGTTGCAGCAGCTCTGGGCATATAAGACCATATTGTGGATAGTATTGTCATTTAAATATACATTTTCTTTCTTGTGTCCATCTGATTCTTCTTCTAGATCCATAATAATAGTAGTGGTAACAATAGTAATAATAATAATAGTAAAAAAAATTCTTACATCATTATTAGAGAGAGGATGAGCAGCCTATCCATGTGGGATCAAGACATGAATAGTGATGGGAGAGCTTATAAAACATTTCCTGGTGTTATTACGCCCACTCAAGCTCCAAGGAAAATTATCTCAAATATTTTATACTGAACACTTATCAGTTGCCTTGAGGACATCGCTGTTTAAATTTTTTAACTGCAAAATTACAAATAATTGGAGATCAAAAGAATTAAATTAGCATGTAAGTTTTGTCTTTCTGATAAAATTAATAATAGCAAAGATAATTGACCTGCTTAAAAGATAATTGCCTCTGAAGAAGAACAGCTAATGCTATATTTATTAAATAGGGAGACTAAGCACACATAAGGATTTGTAGTGTAATAAACCATATGCGAACTTATATTATGAGAAAATCATGTAAACATTTGTAAGATTTCATTTTTAATGTTTTCAGATTTCTGTAATTGAAGAAATTAGAATGCATAGCTTTAGCATATTTTATTGGATCTTTCATATTTGCACAACACTTTTAGTTATTAATAATAATCTTTAATAATTTGCTTTAAAATCTGAGTTGTATCTTTGTCAACAGAGTTCAATTATCTTCCACTTGATCATCTGTTACCTTTCTGAAAGGAAGGAAAACTGGTTCTTTTGAAAAAAAGGAAATTAGTAGATTGGGAAATTCATCCCATAGCCTAAAAACACAGTAATAAAAAAAGAAAAAACAACCTCTAGTATGTACTTTGAAAAGAAAACCTACTCTTCTAATGAAAAGGAAGAAAAAATTAGCAAGTGTCTGTTCCTCCAAAGCTCATTTTCCACCTTGCCAAGCTCGCCATCCCTACTGTAACCCTCTGACCACTCATAGCAGGCAGAGCTGCTAGGGAGAGTGGCAGTGTAAAATGAGGATAAATGGCTGACATGCAGCCATTTGTGCAATATTGGAGAGCGTTTCCTTCCAGCAACCATTTCCAAAGTATAGGGCTGGAAATGGGCAGAAAGCATATGCTTTTGGGAGAAGAGGACTTTTTTAAAGTGCTGCCATGCAGCTAAGGGCAAAGAGAGCACCTGATGTTAGGCCTAACAGGGAGTTAATAGGCCAGCCACCATTTGCTCACAGCATGACAGGACTCTGCCGCTAAACCCACAAATTCTGAGGGCCTAAGATGGAGCTGTGTCTGTGGGGACCTTGGCACCGTGCCTGGCCTGTAAGTACCAGTGAGGGTAAGCTGTGTCTCAGTCCTTAGCTGCAGGTCTCCTCCAGCAACACAATCCTCAAGTGGTCTCTGCCAGCCTTTCTACACAGACAAAGCGACAGACATCCTTCAGGGATGGCCAGAGCTCCTGGCATGCAGCCATTGGGCTGTGCAGGTGTTCAGCTGCACACAGCCAGGGCATCTTCCAGCAGGAAGCACAGGCCCTGTCAGTGGAGCCAAAGTGGCTCCTGAAGGAGAGCTCCATCTGTAGTGAAGTTCATGCACCAGAAGCTGGAGATGCCTAACCTCATGGGTCTGTTTAGAGGTTTTCTAAAATGGATTGTCCAGACGTGGCACACTCTGCAGGTGCAGCCAGCAGGAGGCAATTGCTAAGCACGCTGCTTTTCCTGGTTTCCAAGAGTCACCCTCTCAGTCCAACACAGTGCAGCTCACCAGGAGAGGAAAGGACAAGACCTTACATGCAGTTTCCTGGTGTCTCATTCCAGCCCTTTAACCCTGTGTCCAAATGTCTCCCTGTAAAACTTCACAATATTATACCTTTCTGATCTTGTTCCCATCCAACCTCACACCCCTCATTTGGTGCTGGGCTGCTGGCTGCTACACCTGAGCAACCCCTGGCATGATCCCATCTCCAACATCTCCTCTTACACTTCAATAAAAGCATTTTCACACCTTTCCCCATGCTGCTTCTCACTTCAGGAAGGCCACAGACACAGTTATGCTACTCTTCCCTTTAACTCCCTACTTAAGATTTTTCCGTGTCTAGAAGCTAACAAAGCAATTAGCCACAGTTATGCTACAAGGATGCTGGTGGCTGCCAGGATGACTGAGCTGATTACACTTTTACTTACATAATTTTCCTCTTTCTTCCATCCTCTATTTCCCTCAAGCACATCATGCATTCTCT
Organism: Pseudopodoces humilis; assembly: GCF_049639895.1. Taxonomy (NCBI): domain Eukaryota; kingdom Metazoa; phylum Chordata; class Aves; order Passeriformes; family Paridae; genus Pseudopodoces; species Pseudopodoces humilis. The sequence continues at coordinate 41,983,056 of NC_142205.1, forward strand.
GCTGTTGTAATTTCAAGCATAAGCCAGTTTTTAAACTCCTATTTTCTTTAGGTTTTGTTCTGTTCCTAGCACAGTCAGGCCTCTAGTGGTAGCCCACTCTCCTTTATTACTAAAATACAAATTATTCTATTTGGAGAAAAGTTAAAAACATGCCTAATATTGAAATAATTAATTCCTTCACAGTAGCAATTAAATTAGCAGATCTCCTTCTCCTTTCAGGTTAGTTATACTATTTCTCAGGATAAGAGATGTTAAGATGATTATAAGAGATGTTGCTGAGGTACAAGAGAAGGTAAACTTATCAATATTTAACCCACGCAACAACACTGTGAGGGAGACTTGTCAGAGTACCAAATATTTCTGTGTTATGGGAATTTATGGGAATTTAATTATGTCTTGCCTGCTTCATGGGAACAGTAACCTAGATACAGACCACAACTAATAAACATAACTCAATATCTGGCATGTTCTGAACAACTGTATTTCAGAGGAAATTATTCAAATTCATTTTTATAGATCATAAGCCTGAAACTAATTATGGCCATGAATTTTGGGTCAGCAGAGTTCTCTGAACTGTAACAGCAAAGTCTGAGATAAGGTCTGGGGGTTTTGGCCTTCCAGAAAATAGAATGAAACTTTCCTTTCTTACAATATCAACCCAACCACTGTATGCTTCACCCTATAGTAACATTTTTAATTATAAATGTTATTTTTCCATAAAGTTGGACTAAGTGGAAAAGTGTTCCAGGTTCAAATGAATTGCTAAAGGTTGGGAGCAAATTATAAACAGTTTTGATAGGTAATTTTATTTGTGTACAGGGAAAAGAAGAGATTCAGCCTGATTTAATGAGAACATATTCACTTGATAAAGATTAAATGTGACTGCTTCACACTTTGTTTCCAACCACTCAAGATTTTATGATGAACATTAAACTCCAATTTTCATTTTCATGAGCAAATAAAACTAGTAACTCTAATTTAGAAAGTATACCTTCCTTTTTTTCATCATCTTTGGAAGGAAAATATCTTCAAGCTTGATTGATAAATGAATAATGAATTTATCTCACTGTGACTCAGCAAAGGAAAACACACGATGTGAGAATCTCAAAAGCAGTACTAAATTGTCAAATCAAACATAGCCAAGTGAGCTTCCCACCTACAAATGCTATGGATAAGCACTTGGGTCACATACTTACATTGAGTATTTACAACTTCACAAGTAAAAGAGTTAATAAGCAACCAAGATTTGAAACTGTTATTTTTATCAATCATTTCTTATGCAGAATTACAGCACCACAGGACAAAAGGACTACACTACAGAGACACAGACTCGTGCAGAAAATCTGTGCTGCTTTCCTTAAAGTTTTGATAGTATCACAAAGGAACTTCCCACATATTTCAGTCTGGCATGATCTTGTTTTTATTTCTAAATGCTGGAGGATTTCTGCATACTGCTGTACAAATAAAACCCACTATATTCTTAAATTATAATTATTTTAAAATTTAACAATTCCTGTATGAAATTCCTTAATTCAGCTGAGCTGCACTCAACACTGGGCTTGCAAGGAATCAGAAGAGAAAAAATATTTTTGTTGTCTTCATCTTTGCTGTGTCTCTGACAGTTGCAAAAGTGTCTTTCAGAGCCCATTCATTTCAAGGTGCTTCAGATTTTGTCTGTAACATCTCTGTTTATCCTCAGCAATTACACACTTATCAGCCTGACTAAAAAAAATTGAAAGAAAAACTTTGCTCCACCCTATTAATGAGTTTTCAGCATATCTGATACAAGTTATGCAGTGATAAAATCCATATAATAATGCAATCAATTATTTTGTTTTCTTCCATAAATTATGCATAAAGTTTTATTTCCAAGAGAAAGCGATAGTACTCTAGTCATTGAGACATTAAAACTATTAGGCATTTAGTTGAGAAAATGTATACTTTATTAGGATTACCACTTGAACTTATAAAATACAAGATATTCAAATAATAGGTATCCACTATAATCCACCTGAAGGGTTTTTTTTTGTCTGATCAAGTCCAAAATAATGCTATTATTGACTTTTTATTTCTGGCTTTTATTACTTTTTATATGAAAAGATAGTATTCCCTGTTTAACTTTAGAATGAAACTTTACATAGTCACTTGTTATCTTTCTCCACATTTTTGCTTTTTTTTACATGACAGCTCTTAAGACTGCCAGATTTACACTTGGGAGAGAGTGGTGTGTGAAAGCTGAAACTCCTTAGGGGTATTTACCCCATGCCACCCAGCCTGGAAAGACATGGTGGCTCTGGTTGCAAGTTAGAAAGCTGTGCATGCTAGTGAGACTGAAGGTGTCTCAGTTGTAATGTAGGCTAGAAATCAATTCTTGTGGTGATATCTACTCACAAAATTTCACCCTCTTGTAAAGAATCCTCCGTTTTAGTGTTTTACTACTTTGACACCACATTTTGTAAGTTCTTATGTATCCTCGTCCCAGCATCTTGCCTAAGGAATCTAAAACAAAACATCTGGCAAGAAAAGGAACTGCCCAGAGTCCTTCAATGAGCGCAGAAATATTGTTTATTTTTTACTTCAAAAGGCACTAGATTGCTTTTGCATGCAGCAGAATCTCATTATTTTGTATCTCATTATTAATATATTGGGTAAGCCACATAAAAGCTATGCAAAAGTTAGCTTCTTCCCACATCCAGTAAAACATCTCAAGAGCAGATGCTAAAGGGGTGCTTTAATCATTGCTTTTGCAGAAGGCAAATCACTGGTTTTGCAGAAAGAAAAGTCATGGCTTTCAGTTGTCTGCTAATAATTAAAATTAAAACTGAATTGTCACCATTAATTAAAGCTAAGTCAAATATTCCACTGTATTTCAAGATAACTACACTGTCACATACCTCAGGACTGCACTTTCTCTTCAGAGAAGCAAGAGTTATAATGCTGCCAAATAAATTTCTTCACCTTCCATGAAGAAGTATGTAAATAGTGAAATGGAAAATGTTATATAAAAAGAAATTAACCAGTCAGAAAGATTTTTTTTTTTTTTTAATTCATCAGCATGAAATTATACTAATTCAGAATGTAATCAAGTCTGTGGTATGAGCAGAATTAAGAGTCAATCTCCTTCAAGTTGGATACATTTTGAGTGTTTTCTGCTAAAATAATTCATTCCATTCATAAGGTCCAAGGTCAGCATAAAATAACTTTTCTTAGTAATAACTAAGCAGAAACAAATCATATATTGCAGAAACAATATTTAATCAAAGACATAAACATTTATCCAGATATTTAAGCCAGGTTCTGAAGAACTGCTTTATGTTGGCTTTCATTAATTAATTTAAAATTCAGAGCAACCTTAGCCTAAACTAAAAATGCCAAATTGAAAATTAAACTAACATTAAAGAAAGTAACAGATGGGAAAAGGAGAGGTTTAAACACAAAGCTAAATGCCACTGCTGGAAATCAAACACCACCAGAAAGAACAAAAAGCAATTTATTCAAAGGACTAAGTCCAGCAACTGAATAGCAAGAAATTCATAAATCCTTCAGTACAACATTAGAAATTAAAATACGTGCTTTACTATAATTATTACAAACACCTAGGTTTAGTGCCAGCTATTCTTTTCATGTATAAGGCCATGTCTCTAATCAACACAGAAGCATCCCTGCAGATGTGGTAACCACTCCAAAGGTTTTGTGCACCTCGAAATCTTGCAGAATTTTCACATACTTGAGTTTAGTTGTTAATGAATATTCTGGCTGTTGCTTTTCACCCAACTTCTCTCTGTGGCAGTGCTTTCATCCAGGAGGTTTAGTATCAAATTAAGGTCAAAATTTTAGTCTTACAACAAGCCAAAGACAGAGGTGGGAAGAAGATACCTTATTTAGGTCTTTTTTTTTGTTTGTTTGTTTGTTTGAAGTGAATGGCTGAGCTGTCCTCACTCAGGACTAGAACAGGTCTTCCTGGAGAGAGAAACTCCCTGCTGCACAATGTGCACCATCCCACTTACCCTGGGAGAGGAAACAGGCTTTAGCTCAGTGATCTGTTCCAGTGGTCTCTTGCCTGTCCCAGCAAACAGCAGAAACAAACACCTAGCACAGCTGGTAACTCCAAGCACTTTTCTCTCCTCCAAGGTAGAGCAGACCCTCCTTCACTACAAGAATCAAGTTTAGGAAAGTGTAGAAGCATTAAAGAGGACTCACACAAAAGCCATTAGTCCTGCATCGTTTCTGTGTGCTTTACACTTTTCTGTCCTTATTTTGATATATATGACGCAGACATTTTGACTTATACTAATCAATTATGACATCATAAATTAAAATTAAAAATAAAGTGCAAAGCATGAATTATAATCTTGCCTACAACTGGCAAAATAAGGGAACATAAACTGGAAAAGCTGCCTGGAGGAAATAAAAGGAAAACTGGTGATTCAGAGTGAACCTAATTTATCACAGGCATATGTGCAATATTCTGCAGTTCTAGTATTTAATTAGGACTCCTGTCCTCAGGAAAATAAATTGAAAAATATACTTAAGCCTATCCTTTAGTAGACAGGAAAATAAATGTAAAAATACCTTTAAAGTTTTTAACATTCAACTTTTATGTATAATTTAGTAGGGCAAATAAGGCAATTTACATTGAAATTTTGTTATAGATAATAATTTTTTAAAAAAATAATGATATTAACATTGTCATTAATTAACATTTTCAAATAAATTCATTATGTATATATATTACGTAGATACCACCAGCCAGCTTCCTGTATTATTGGAATTTCTTTGAATATATCAAAATTAAAATATATAACACAACCGGGATGATAAACTTTCAAAGGCTTTCCTTAATCTGGAATATATCAGGAAAAGTACCAGGAGAGTTTCTCATCACCAAAGGTCATTCAATACCTTTTGCTCCAACCAAAGGATGATGAGACCATTCTGAAAAAAAAGAGCTTTTTGAGTTTTTTATTTTGAAGAATTTATTAAAAGTTGTCCTTGTTTAAACCTAGTAGCCTAAACCAAACTAAATACCTTTTCAGCTGTCTTAAAAGTCTCAGGGCCCTCTTCAAAACCTTTTACTGTCTTTCTTTCATCCACTGCATTAGGTTTTATCTCTGTGGGTGAAATCCTGTTCCATACACACACACATCCAAGTGCTCTCTTCAGCATCAAGAATCCTGCTTTAACTCAGGCTGGGTGGTTTAATCCTTTCCACAGAACATTTACTACCAAGGTTTAAATCCTGCTTATGTCCTTCTCTTACACTGCATGTGCTGACCATACTCATGTCTCTCCAGTTTATTACTTCTCTAAAAAAAAGAAATGCTTCTCTCTGAAGAAATGCTAGTCTAATAAAACAATGAATGTCTATTGTAATCACATTTATTGGAACCACCGTTGTTTATATGTTTTCCCCTACTCTTTACAGCTCTTTAGTCCACAAAACCCCTAAGACCCACAGCTCAGACAGGAGTAATTGGTTGTATTCTCATGCTATGAGATAGCCTTGGGTACTGCTGATCCAGTCATCCATCAAAAGTCACAATTCCTGTTGGCATCAGCCACAACTTCTTGACCTTGCACAGTGGATTTACATCAAAGTATCATCTCTAAATTAATGCTTCATACTTTCTATGGCAGAAACCTGCTGAACCTTTTGACATGGAAAAGAGATGCTGGACCTCATTGAAAACAGTCATTGCATTTAGGTACAATGCATCCATACATTCCCACATGTTGCATTCCACAGCCACAGGATCAAATCCAGAGAAGCTACAGTTACCAATGAGTGTCATGGGACACCAACATGACGGGCTCCTGCTTATGAAACCATTTATTCAGCACAGGAACAAACTCAGATCCAGAGACAGAGAGCCCCGAACAGAGGCAGGGTGATGGGTTTTGAGGGACAGAACCAGGATGGAGTTCAAGGTCAGGGACCACTAGGAACACAACAAGGGAGAAACCCCAGGGGCTCAAACCCAATCAGAACCCCTGGGCTGCCATCTCATGAGGGTTTGGGGTGGGGCAACTCTTCCAGGGCTCACAGGGCACATACCCTGAGGCAGAGGTTTTAGAATTCACTCTAGCCAGGCTTTTTTCTCATTTTAGCAATGCTTATCTGAAACTAAATCTTTGCCTCCCTGGGGGGCATCTCACACCCACACTCCAAATAATTGGTACTCCTGTCAGAAGTCGTCATACATCTGTCTGACAGACACATGCTACTTTGTCAATGTACATGAATTTTCCTTGCTACTATGCTCCAGTTTACTCATGTGGTATACAAGATGCATGAACACTGGCTGCTCTCTACTTAACACAACATTAACAAGGCTCTTTCCAGACTTGGATCCAAAAATTGGAGGCTGAGCAGCGATTCCATTGCAACGAACCAACGTCTGTCCTTGGGTCTGCCACCACTGTTCCAGGCACAGCCAGTTGCATGAGGACAGATATGCTCAGCGTCATGTCTTGCCTGATGCCAATACTGGTTCCTGGAGGAAAAGGACCATATCAATTATCTATTTATTTTAGCAGATGGATAGTGTTCTAGTCTAGTATTCTAGTTCTTAGTGTTCAAAGCAATTTTATTTTGCCTGCTTCTCTGTTAACTCAGAAAATGTGTGCTGGTGGGTGGTTTATTCTTGCATGTGACTGAATAATCTAACCCTTCATCTGAAAGAGGTTTTAGGCTGTTAATAGGGAACATATTTTCTATATTATCAGAAATAACACATTTTTTCTCTTTCATACTTAGGCTTCAGATTGAAGTGCATTGTGTTTCTTGATTGCATCTTTTGTATGATGGTCTTTGTGAGACTTCACAGATGAAACCTCTTGCTGTGAGGTGAGTCGCTGTTCAATTACCAAAGAACAGTTGTGCTAAATAATACAAGCATTTCTTGTTGTACAGCTTTTTTTATTCAATAGTTAAAGTCTACATCAAAACATCACAATCCTCTGTGTTAGATTTGTTCTTCTCAAACTCAGCGCACATTAGTAACCCTTTCAATGTAAAATATTTTCCACAGCCACAGACTCCTTGCTCACACTGGCTGAGATTCTGCTTTCTTTCCTTGTGAGAGCACTGGAGGCAGAGTAGCAGCATGCAGTGTGTAGCACCTGCTCAGATTTCTAGAGGACTTTCATTCTTTCAAGAGTGGGCAGGTTTTCTTCTGAGACTACATATATACAATACCCCTTGGGAAGCTGCTGCAGGGACTCCCAGTTTTTCCCTAGGTGGAGTCCTTGCTGTCCACTTTGTTTCATAGTGTGATATCTAAAAGGTATTCATTGCACTGTCCATGACACTGAATGTGAGTCAGTTGAAAACAAATTTTTGTAACAACCAGATTGGAATGTATTCAGCATTTAAAGGAAGGGGAAAAAAAACCCAAGCAATCCAAGCTCATTCCCTTTCATTCCTCCATGCACATCCCCCCCAAAACCAAAACCCCCAAATAACCAAAATGAAAACAATAACAACCAACAAACATGCAAGAAGATGTGGAGGTACATGATCCATCTATGCCAGGGGTGGGTGGCAGGTGAAGATGGTGGGAAAATGAAAAGTGGTAGATGGCTTGGATGAGGGAGTCCATTTTAATCTATTGAATGAAAGTCCTTGCACCTGAGCAAGGTCTGTCCTTGAAAGTATTTGTGTCCAGTAAAATATGAGGAAAATGTATCTGTCTGTGCTATTCCAGTTCCCACACTGACCTTCTAAAATGAGATTTTCAAAATTTCACACTTCTAAAGGAGAATAAGATGCAGCAGCATGAAAAGGCTTTTTCTGTAATAGAGGGAGAAATGTAATGCATAAGAATTTATGAGTTTAAATTGGCAGTTTAAAAGAAAATATAGCACAGATATTTGAATTTCTAGCATAGGGAAGGTTAAAACCCAAAATGCCACCAACTTTTTCTAAAAAATAGTTTTTATTTGCTATTCAGAGTGCCTTTTAGGAATTCTTCAAAGCTGTAAGAGATAAACCGTTATCTCCATTGGCAAGTACCTTGCAAACATATATTCACTACAAACTGTGAAAATAACTGATCCAAGTGACATCTACTTCCCATTTTTGTCAAGTACCCAGACTGGCAATTTTCATAAAGATCAAGGAAGCAGACAATGTTTAAGATCGTTGTTTCAGTGTGTGCACTTATTTTCCTATTTGGTCCCAACAGATTTCCTACAAATCTCAACCTTAAATCATTTCTGTTAATGAACCATTGGGTGAAACTCCCCTACCAATCTTACAGCTATGAAGCAACAAACCCAGTCTGGCACAGTGAATCATAATACTTAGCTTCTGAAGAGATAACTCTAAAAAGAGAGATGTAAAAGTCAGAATCACATTTATAGGCATCTCCCCCTCCAGCTTCTCCAACTGCACCGAGTGTGAAATGATTTAAGGTCAAATCCTCACCAGTGTACGCTCAGTGCAGCATGAAACCACCATCCTTATTATGACAGAACCCATTTACAGTAAAAAAGTGAAAAATTCCAGTAAGCACAGCTTTATCAGAAAAGGAACAACTAATTCCAAAACCTTTCACACCTGAGTGCTGCTACTATAAAGATGGTAACAAAGCCTCAACAGAAGCAATGCCTCCTTGGATCAGTTCATTGTCTCCCTTATCTGTTACTTGGAATATCTTGTTATTTACTGTCAAATATTACCATTTCTTTTCAGCCAACTCAAAATTAACTGAAGAGTAGTTCTTGTAACCAGCAAGTACATTTACAAATGAAAAGTTTAGCAATAAAGCTCTCAAAAATGTGAAAGTCATCATTATTCTGAGGGTTTTCAAAGGAACCACTTCTCCTAACTAATTTTTACTTTACTTTTAATTATAATGGATTCACTGGCTTTTTTTTTTTTTTTTCCTTCTGTGAACTCTTTGCTCTCAATTCTCCTGTGCTTCATGGGATCTGTGTGGATGTGAAGAACATGCACAGCCCCTGGCTGAGTGATTACATGCACTAGCAGTACACATGAAGGAAGCAATGAACTGTGCCCACCAGCTTCCCCAGACTCTGTTGCAGAAATCGTAATACTTTTATGTCAGCAGAAAATGGTGGTTTGGGCAGAATAATAAATTCTTCAGCTTTGTGACTTAGGACTGAAACATGCTTTATGAAGTCCCGGTTTGAGATTTATGCTCTACTTTTTCTCCACTCCAATTTTCTGAAACTTTGGTGTTTGAGAACAAAATTCAGGTCCCCTCCTAATCTGATACTAATTATCCATAATTTGTTGGAATGCTCTAGAAGGATCCTGGGCATTGTTGCACCCCTGTCTATGCCAGGAGCTGAGGAGAGAGGTTCTGGCTCTGACATTTCCTAGCAAAGGATGACAAACATGTACCAGCTCCACCATCAGTTTGAAATGTGCTGGAACATCTTGTCTGTATCCTTCCCCAAGCTGTTGGCTTGCTACCTCACACACATCAACATTAGGATACCCAGCTGCTGTGAGTTTGGCCCCCAAGAGGACTGATACGCACCCCCAAGCTTAGGACCTTCACTTACACTATCCAAGAACCATGCACTGTTTTCAGACCTATGGATTAGCACCTCTGACTTGTACAAAGAAATATAGGAAGGCTGAAGCTCAGATACTGCTAACTCAGGATAGCCAGTGGAGGTACCAGGGTGTTTGAAAGGATCTGCTTCTTCAAATCCTCTCCTGTCTTGCTATGATCTACACCTTATAGTAAGAATGAGCAGCAGTAACATCCTCATTTCAATCGCTGCTCATTCAGGGGAATGGCCTTGCTAACAATTTATATTTGCAACAATATACAAAATAATTGGAAGAAGCAGTGAAATTGAAACAAAAAAAGTGGTGTGATGCTTCCATGATTAAATAATGCCATATCATTTGGAGTTAATCCATTCACCCTAGAACACCTTTTCAAAGCTAATAGAAGAATTTCCATGTCCAGAAGTTTATTTTTCTTTGCATGATCAGTGGATTCAGGTGGTTTTATTTGATAGTTACCTTCATAAGTGAGAATTCAGGGTATTCAAATAAAACATGATATTTTACCTATGGGAAGAATGATCTTACTTTAAAGAATAACCTGAAATGCTTTTCTACGCTTTCATTTTCATGAGGGGGTCAGAGAGTCGGGCTCATTTCAAAAATAATCCTGGACAAAAGAGGGATCTCAGAGGTTTAATTCAGTCTTTTCTTGTTTTCACTGGTAACTAGACCAAGCCCTGTCCTAGCTGAGCCATGGAAGCAGATCCTCCTTACATTCTTGTGCCTTCAACAAAAGCCTTAACACAAGAGATCAGCATCAGAGTATCACAGCAGTGACTTGAGCACAGAGAAATCCTGGATTCAGCTGGAGAGATATATAGACACAAAAGATATAGTATAAATTAGGGACTGTTGTGGAAAGCACCTACAGGGACCTCTCTTTCCGTGAATGCTGATTATGTGGTTACGCAGGGATATTCATTAAATGTTCTAAGGCTATGAAAGGGCCAAAGTTTTTCCTGTTGTTTTCTCTTGCTTTCACATGATTAATTACAGCCTACCTGTTAGAGTGTTGGAGTGGCAGCAGCTCCTGAGGGAAGCCAGCCTTGACTGGTTGAATAAGCACTTTCCCAGACTGTAGCAAAGTGGAAGCAAACTGTCTCTACAGCAAAAGTGTCTTCTGACATCCCAGCCACCTTCAGACTGAAGAATTTTGCCTGCTTCCTCCCCCTGTGAAGTGTCAGGCTGCACCATCAGAAAACATGGGTAGTAATTAGGGCAAAACCTAAGTGGAAATGGTCCTGTGCTGAGTCAATACCACTCCACTCTGAAAGCCTTGTAGCCATTCCTGTACCTCACCTCAAAAGCTTCTCACAAGACTGGCACAAGAGGCTGCCCAGACTCTGATTTCTCCTCATGGGCTCAGCTCCTGGATCTAACATGGGAGAGGAATGCAGCAAGGGCAGTAAAATTACTTATGCTGACCTGGTAGTACTGCTAGTAATACCTGAACATGTGTGTATGGTTTTCAAGAGACAAAAGAAAGAGAGCCTTTGGAGGCCAGAAATACCTCACAGGTACTGCTAATTTCCTTCACAATTACACAGTAATCACAGTACCCTTTTTATTGCTTTGAAGACATTTATCTTAATACTACTAATTCTCACATAATGATATTTTTATTGAAAAAGTGTTTGTCTAAGTAAGAATCAACATCATGTATTAGTAAACACTAAGACTACTCAGCTTTTAATTACAATACTGCATTGATTAAATAAACTCATTGATTTTTTTTTCTCAGTGTTTTTATCTAGGATCTTGGCCCTCATTTTTATATTTTAAACAATTACTAAACCATGTATGTGTATATGTATGTATTTTTACATGTAACAATTAATTGATTAGAATTGCTGCAATTAACAGCCTACAGTGACGGCTCACACAAAAGAAAACATCATATAAACAGTCAAAATAAACATGGTAAACAAAGGACAGATCAACTGCTGACCAAATTAAGGACCTCAGAATGATCAATGCTGACAAACCAGTGACATAAACTACCCCAAATGTGGTCTTGGAAGAAGTCAGACAAGCCAGAGCAAAAGTCAATCCTTTGAAATATTTCATAAGTATCAACACTCCCCTAAGAAAAAGAAACAAACAAGAAGACAGCAACAACTGGCTGAACACTGTGTTTTCTAGAAGCAGCTTAATTATATCAACTTTGGATTAATGTCAGGAATAACAACACTGACAGTATCAATCATTGCTAGAGCTTCTTTTGTGCATTTTACATCAAGAATAAGCTTTCCAACACTAACCTCAGTGAAAGCTTGCTGCTGAAATCCATCTTCCCAGTTAAAAAAATTGTCAGGTGTGAGAAGAGGAAAATAAAATGCTTACAATACTCTCGTGTTTCTCCTGGTGGAGAAACGCATTACAGGCCCCAGTGGCAGGCAATTTCTCCCTGAGGATTTTTACTGGCAGCCAGTGAATTTATTGATTACCACCACATGAAGCTCAGCAAAAGATCTAATAACAGACTACTCAATACATAGCCTGGGGATCTATCTGGATGCTTAAAAATCTGGTACAGGCATTTGGAAAGGATTTTTCAGGGCTCTTGGCTGCTTCTGGTGCCGTGGAACCAAGTTCTGCCATGGTGGTAATGCCTGGCCCTGCCTGCCCTACCTTGACCATATTGCTGCTCTTGCTGCGTCCCTGCAGAGTTCTGCAGGAGATGATTTTAAAACATCTCTTTTAAATGTCAAAGCACTTTCTCCAGCTGAACATTTTACATGGTAATGGGTTATTTTTTGGCCTTGGTTCAAGGCCAGACAGTACATTTTATGCTCAGTGTGGGAAAAGGAGCGAAAACATTTTTCCCTGCCCTTTTTCCATTCTGTTTTGTTCTGTAAGCAGAGCAATTACGGTCATACACCAAAAAAGACTTTCCAGCTGTGGGAAGTCCCACAGGAGAAATTTTGAGGAAAATATTGCCTCTAGAGTATCTGATCTCTGCTTAGTGCACTGTCAATGCAGATAACTGACCCTCCATGAATAGCACTACCACACTGAACTCCAGGTGTGACAGTTGGGAGGATATAACAACATTTGTGACATTTGCATGCCATCAAACACCTGAACCTCAGGAACAAACACCTGTCCCTGTATCTCCAGTGGAAACATGATACCAGGCCTGGTCACTACCCAAGGTATGTCTCAAGAGGGTCTAAACATAAGAGGAAAAAACACATGGTGCTCAAATGGTAAAAATGTCCCAAAGATATTTCCAAGAAATCCATTAAATGCTCAAGATGTGTTAGGCTTCTGAGAGCAGCTAGCCACATCCAGATGTAATAGAACTGTAGCTGCTAGGACTGTCTGATTTACAAAATGATTTCTGGGATTTTCTAGCCTTGGGCTCAATATTGATTCGCTTTCTGTGCCCTGGACAAAGAGCAGTGCTCAGAGCAATGTATGATGCACTTTCCTGAAGACTTCTTATCATGGGACCAGGCCAACTCTTAATTAGGATGTTACCAGTAGGATTTGCCCAAAGCCTCTGTCAAAATACCTCAGCACTGCTCTCAATAATGATTAGAGATATTGAGAGTTTTTTCATTAATATATAGATATATGAACAAATACAGATACATCATCCAAATTTCTGGTGCTTTTATCTTTGTACAGATATAGGATATCACCCTGTGATAGTATTAGATAGGAGTAATTTGATACTCAGCACTCCACCTTAAGCATGCACCCATGTCCCTAATCCATGTGATCAGCCATAGACAGCACTACAAGTCTCAAACCACTCAAAAAATTCTAGCAGCTCCCATCCCTTCCAAAAACACAATTTAGCATAATCATGTCTGCTTCCTCTCCAGCTGTTCAATTCACATGCACTCCTGGACTTCCCTCAAAATCTCCTGATGTGAAGGCTGGATTCAGTCCACAAGCAACAGGACAAGTTACTGACCAAAGTGAAATTTTACTCCAAGTTTTCTATATCCCTTAAGTCCACACTGAAACTCTTTGTCCTCTTATTCAGTAAAGGACAGTACTGGAGGCAGTGGGATATCTCTCCAAGAGGAGAGGAAAGGCAGGGGTGGGCACTGGTGCAACCAGGACTGATGCAATGAAATGCCCTAGCTCCCACCTTTCCTTTCTAGCTCTAGGCACAGCTTCAAAACATTTGAGGCAGCAGGAAAAATTCAGCCTAGCAGTAATTTGCAAGGGAAACACAATTAGTGCATTAAGATTATTTCACCAAAAGATTTCTTTTGCTCCATCGCAATAGTGCCTTCCCTGACTGCTGCTAAAAAGGACTGTAAACTCCACCGGGGACAGGCTGAAAAACACCACTAAGAGTTACTTGCTTTTGGCACAGAAGCTCTGCTGGAGTCCTGTGTCTTTGAGTAAAGTGTGTGCACCGCTACCACATGCTTAACATTTCAGAAAGGCTGTGGAGAAAGAAAAACTGCCACTAGGATGTTTGATATGCAAGCACTTTTCTGCATCCAAGGAATATGGAGGACATTTTTCATTATTTTTTTTTCTTTTTTGTTTATTCCCAAACCAAATTGCAGGATACTTTAAAATCTTTTATTTTGAGCTAGCAATTTTTAGTTTATCTAACTGACATTTAGTGCCTAAGTCCACATCACTTATTAACAGCAAAAAAAGCCTGAGGCAACCCTATAGACTAAGGCATTTAACAAAGAGAATATTACATCAAATCTGTGTTGTCTTGAACAACAATCTTGCACATCAAATCTGTGTTATCTTGAGGTAAGTTTGTTCCTGAGTTCACAGTTACACCACTGGCTTTCTAGAAGCAGTATCAATTTCAAAGAATTAAAATATGACTAGTGGAAAGAAAGTTTCAAACTTTGTATGGGAGTTCTAAATGTTTTAAGGGAATGTTTCAAGAAGCGACTGTGTTCATACAAAGGACATAACTCCACCCTGGTGGCATCCCTCCCAGCTGCAGTGCTGCATCCAGCTCTAAGGGTCTCCAGCACAGGAAGGACAGGGACCTGTCAGAGCAAGTCCACAGGAGGCCACCATGTTGATTAGAGGTATGGAGCACTTCTCCTGCCAGGAAAGGCTGACAGAATTGGGACTGTTCCGCCTGGAAAAGAGGAGGCTTGGGGTGATCTAATTGCAGCCTTCCAGCAGCTGAAGGGAGCCTAGAAGAAAGATTAAGAGAGATTATTTACAAGGGCCTGTAGGGACAGGACAAGGGGGAACGGTTTTAAACTGAAACAGTTTAGATTAGAAATTGGGAAGAAAATCTTTCCTGTGATGGTGGTAAGACATTGGAACAGATTGCCCAGAGAGAGAAGTTGTGGATACCTCATTCCTGGCAGTGTTCAAGGCCAGGTTGCATTGGGCTCTGAGCAACCTGGCCTAGTGAAAGGTGTCATTGCCTACGGCCAGAGGGCTGGAGATAGACAATCTTTGAGGTCTGTTCTGACCCAGACCATTGTATGATTCAATGACAATGGCTTTCTTTGTAGCAAGAACATGATTATTTTTGTGTTGATAATTCTTTTTCACAGAAATGTTGCAAAAATCATGGAAGAAACTGTTTGAAGAAGTTCATTTGCAGACTCTGTCATTATAAATACCATTTCAGCTGTCCTTTATAGGATGCTATATACTAGCATTTCCTGGGACTGACATCTGAACCCGAGTTTTCTTCAGCAGCACTCCAAGTTTTTGACATGGCTTTTTGTGTGATCACTTTATCTTACTTTGAAAGTTAAGATCTATTAAATCAGCTACTCAGACTTATTATAGCTACCTACCACCTCTTCTGACGAGATGCCAAAACAGATGCACTTTAGAGGAGAAAGAAATTCCAGTAGAAAGAGCGTGAAAGCAGAAAACAAGCTGTCCTCAGATACAGCCATCTGTGATAGGCACAAAACCTTAGTATTTAGTATATTTAATACAGTTGTATTTTTAGTTAAAGCATATATTTATATTTATATTTATATTCTTAAACATTAGTAATTTTAAGCCATATCTTTATTTAATCATTATTTAGTATGAGACACAAAACCTTAGTATTTCTGAGCTGCAATGAAAACTATGCCCCTTTGTTACACAATTCCCATTACAAGTAAAGTAAAATGTGAGTTACCATGCAGTCACTTCCTGCAATCCAGTGCCAAATCATCCATCCATCCATCCATCCATCCATCCCTGCAAGAGTGAGTTAGCATTTTCACTGGTCTCCTGTCACAAACCCACTGACAGGAAGGGCTCAGGAAAACTAAATGTCAGGGAGTGATATAACCTGGAGGGCAAAGAACATGAACTCCCTACACAACTGTTTATGACCAGCAGCACTGACTGTGGGAATTCATCCATTCAGAAGAGGGAGAGGAAAAGAGTGAGGAGCAAGTTGGATACAGTGCACATGCTGCTGGGTTAAGAGCACACTCAAACAGTTACCAAGGAACCATAAGAGCACTGTAGATCCATGTTTTAGCTTGGATAATGATTAGTGCTCACACAAGACCTGTTGCTAAGACAAAGAAAATTATTTGCAGTTATGGTTGGCAAACTAAGGGACTTGGGCTTTGCCTGTACCTTGGACTAAGAATCCAAAGCCCTTTGCTTACATACAGAATATCATATCTAAAGGGCTGACGAGACAAAACAAGAATCTTGCAAAAGTTAACTTCTGTGGAATTAAAAAATGCTAGCAATAAAATCCTTTTACCAAAGATGGAGACCACTTTTCAACACGACTGTTGATTAATGACCCATTTCAATCAAATATTTAAGTTATTCTTGTCTAAACTCTATAAAGATAGAAAAAGACTTATTAAAAGAGCTCTCTGTGTTTCTTGGCAACTGATTGTTTGGTTTGCCAGAGTGAAATGCATTTTCTTAGGACCTCTGATGGAGCTTAGCAGGAAGGTAACACAAAAGTAATTTGACTTGGCAGTCTGAACTAAATGGTTGCAGAGTGATGAATGATAGCACTACATTTTCATATTTATATAGTATTTATATTATTTGTATAGTGCCTTTTAAAAATAGTAGCACTTCTAGATTCTGTAACAGCACCAAAAGAACTTACAGTACCCCTGGAAAGGCAACCCTGTGCTGTGCCAAAATGGTCAACAGGGTCTCAGACCTGAAAGGAGCCAGCCTTCCCACAGGTTGCAAGATACTCTTGGCTTTTTAATTAGATGAAAATCTGGGAGACTACAGGAAATAGATGTGTGCTTCCTCTGTATTTCCTCCCTCTAGTTCTTGAATGAATAAATTGCAGACAATCTTCCAAATGCTACAAACATAAGAGTTCACTGCCCTTCCCATGCTAGTGATACAGTAAGTGCATGGTGTAATATGGCAAAGAACACAGCATGGGTCACAGCTATAAACACTGTGTGAGCACAGACACAGCTCCACACAGGGCCACAGCAGCAAATCCTTGAAAATTAATCATTCATTATATACTCCAAATAAGTCATTTCCAGATATCTGAATATAAATATTCGTGGTGTAACAAGGCTTTATGATCTCCCACATTTATCAGGAGCTCATTCCAAGAGCACAGGACTTTGAAAGAAATCAAACCTTTTGTTACAGAGAGTAACTCAGCCTTAGATGGTCCTTAGGTCTCCCCTAACAATGAACCTTAATAAACAGACATTACACATATTAAGCAGATAAACAACAGACAAAAGTGTATGTTACATCAGCCTTTCAGATTTTCTAAGCTATGGCTGAAGATGTTCACCAAATGCAACCTCTGTTGAAGGTTTTGTCTTATCTGACTTTAGGACCTTGCATTTTAGCTCAGCTAAGCAGTTCCAGCAATAAAATGCCAAAACCTACAAGCAACTTCACTGGTCATTGAAATTTGCCTCAGCTGAGGCACTCAAGGGATGAACTGTCTCCTTGGTCACCAGCAAGTCTCTTCCACTTAATAACAACTGAGCTGCCAAAGCTTTTTGCAATCTTAAACCCATCAGCAGGTGTTTCAGAGGACATGCCAGACCAGAAAACCCTCCTCACTTAATTTTACCTGTGTGCACAAAGAAGTGCAGCCCAGAGGAGGGCTGGAGTTGGGCACCTTAGTGTGATGCACAATGCTGCAATTCCTCAGCAGTGCCCTGGCTTGGAACATTGATTTTGGGCTCCTGGGGCAAGCGGGAAGCATAAAAAATTGCATTTGGGGTCAATCCCAGTGTTTCCCTCTTCAATATTTTGATGTATGTTTTCCCCTTCTTAAACACCTTATCTCAGAAGTGCTACCACCACTGATTGGCTTGGCTTTGGCCAGCGGTGGGTCTGTCTTGGAGTTGGCTGCTTCACTGGACATAAGGGTAGCATCTTCCACCTCCTCACAGAAGTCAGCTCTTTAGCCCCCACCAGCAGCCAAAACCTTGTCACAAACACAACACAGATAAAGAAATTTTACATCTGAAACATTTTCACCAAACTTGTAAAAACTAGCCTAACTTGTACACTAATGCTAATTTTCTGTGAACACATTTAAAATTTAAATTTTTGAAGTTTTGGTTTTTTTCCACTATGTCAGAGAGGATGTTGATGCTTTCTCCCCCAGAGAAACCAAAATATTGTTTGTGTATTATTTAAATTAATAACAAATTACATAACTAGTAGAAGTTGTTTTATATTACGGTTTGGTAAGGAAGCAGGAAATTAGTGATACATCAGGGAAAATGCAAATAACAAAATATAATTAGTCATCTTCATTTCTGACCAAAATATTAAATTTTGTATCTATTAAAAATTTTACTAAGTGATAAGAACTAACAAAGACTTTCTAATTGTAACCAAGAGACAGCAATAAAGATGTTTGGCTGTTGCACATTTTATTACAAGTGGTGCATTTTCTGAAGTGCTAAGGAGACTTTGTGGTGGGTCCCAAGTCAGGTCTGAGGAGATGAAGCATCTTTTGAAAACCCAGGATCCATTCTTGAGACACTCTGCTCTCCAATATTAGTCTGACTGATTTGTGCTATGTCATGTCAATGTGTGATCAACTCACAGCAAGGAAACAGAAGCTCTGTCCTAAAAAATAGAAAAAGGGAATATTGTTCAGAACTTTTTTCAGTGAAAATTCACAACACTTTATGACTGACTTGTGTTTATACCCAGTGCCACTCATGGCTTCTCCAAAAATTTGATTTCATCTGAAAGTAAGAAACCACTGCAGAAGTAAACCTTGCTGGCCACTCACAGATAGTTTCAGATATCTCCTGCTACTGATGGTACCGAAGTGCAGCTTGGCTCTGCCTCAGAGCTGATCTCCTGAAGCAGAGGTTTCACACCTCCTGCACACTGTTCGGCACCTCTGCAGACTGCAGCAGCAAAAGATCTTTAGTTTTTCCTTATTCAAAGACTACAGGTCCACTTACCTGCTGAGTCTTTATCAGACCTGGGTGGTACCATTTTACAGACTTTTATGGGTTTTTTGAAACAACATATTGATACATCTTACAAGCTTCATTTTTCTTCCTATACTTCTTCCACAGACTTTTTTTCAAACTGAAGAAATAGAACTGGATGCAAAGGCAACCTGTGTAATTGCAATTACTATTTTTAATTGTGATATGAATAAATATACATGTTCAGTGTTGTCATCAGTATTAAAAACATACATATGAATCTCTATTGGAAAAAAATAAAATATTAATATATTGATGGTGTACTTCAGGGCTAAACATCAAAATGTGTAAAACTAGTTCAGGTATTTAGAAACTGATGCATTGTTTTGTCTTTACATTTCAGAAATATGACTTAAAAACCCAGCCTTAATAAATGCAAAATAATGAGTGGCCCTCCAGGATTTCCTGAAAAGTTCTCATCCAGAATAATCAGATTTAATTTATCTGCTTGAAGAAAGTAAAATTCCCCCATGTGAGCAGAAGTTCAGGAGTGTTTTTAGTCAGTATTACAGAATTTTCAAACAAGCTACCAAGAACAGTTATCCTTACTAAATAACTCTCCAGTTTTTCCATGAACTTGGACCAAAATCCACAGTTAATAGTCACTCTTTCCCCAACCCATAACTCTTGGCAGCAGTACTAAAATATACTAACTTGAGTTAACTCTGATACAGGATTTCAAGAAGAAAGGTTATTTTTTCCCTTACTTTGGCAGGTTATTTTAAGGCGTCAATTCAAATTTTTGGCGCTACATCAAATGTTTCTGCAGAAAAGCTGTTTCTATTCTCCAAAGGACTCTTAAATGTAGAAGTAATATGCTTCATTCTCCACAAATTGTAATTTTTCCATTATCCTATTACTATAATTTTCCACAATGCTCTTGACAGCCTTCTTTGCTCTGTCTCACCAGAAGGAAGGGGTTTATTCATTTGTTTTGTCTTGATAACCTTTTCCTCACAAAGGAGGTGGCAGCCTTTGGTACACACAGCTTGGTTTGCAGCGGAAAAGAGAAAAGCAATAGCCGTGGCTGCACCATGAAACCATACACTGTTTACAGCTCTGCATTTCATGGGAAGAATCAATCTAATAACTGCAGCAATTATAATAATGGCAATGAGGTGTGCAGTGACATTTTACAATGCAAAAAGATTTTCAGGCCAACCTTGATTCCAAGAATCCCTGTGTCACAAAAAATGCCCCTGAATGGTCCCTGTCTGAAATGTCCTGTGAAGATGAATAAGGACCCATTTTTTTTTCACAAAGGCTGCCATCTTACTGCAATAAATCCCTCTGGACAACAAGGTGCTGCTAAATGAAATCACACTTCATAAACTCAGGAAACCGAGAGTATTAAGTAAGGAAGCAATATAAAGCAATTCACTGGGAAAACGCACAATGCAATAAATCTGTTCTCCCAGTTTTAGATGCTTCATTTCTCCTTAGTGTCTTACCCCAAGGTCTGAACTGCAGTGGTACTTCAGGTAATCCCAGTTGGAGCAAGGCACCTGGGGAAAGTGAAGACTTCTGACCTGAGCTACACAGGATTCAGGATGACTCCAGCAATATTTCTTCTGCAGTGCAAGTTATTCTTACTGTGTCAGCTCAGGACATTGGGAAAGCAAAACATTTAGAAATGGGATATCATGTCCAACTTACAATCATAATTGTTTGGGAGTCGAGACAACTGCTGTGCTTTTTCTAGTTAGCCAGGAATGAACCTGCCATTTTGGATTTTAAAACCAATTAATCATGGCTCAAATCAGTTTTGATCAGTAAGCAAATGTTTCATCCTGTTCCTTGCATGACTTTATAGAAAGCAGGAGTCAGATTTTTAAGATTTTTTTTGCTTGGATGTTTGGTTTTGAGAGCTATTGACTTCCAGAAACTGTTTAAGAGCTCAACGTGTGCTGGCAAAGGCGAGCACAGCAAAACTCCCAGGCAGTGGGAACATCTGCCCTGGGGAGATGGCAGCTCTCCCCATGGAACATCATCCTGCCGTTGTTTCCTTCAGCTTTCCAGTGTCTTGAGCTTCAAACTGCTGTCCTAAAAGAGGGGATCCCTCACCAGGAGGCATTGAGACAGATTACAGGAGAGACTGGACTCTCAGCAAGGCAGCTTGAAGGACATTTGCTGAACTTCCTACAATCAGGAGCTCACAGCTAGTCTTGTGCAAGGAGAAGGTTTCAGTGTGTTTTCTTGCCCCTGCACAGGATTCAAAGCAGCTGGTGGGATTAAACACTTACCATTCCTTTCCTGCTGCACCAACAGTTTTTGCCATCTGTATGTTGACAGCCTTAGCTTTATAACATTCAGTGTTATAATTGTCTCTGGGAGCTGAAAGATGACTGAAATGTAAGCTTTTATAAAAAGAGCATTTTACAAATCACTGTGCCATGAAACAGTCATTTAAGCTAACTGGAAAAAAAAAGATACCAGTTCAGAAGTTCAGGTGAACTTGAAAATAAAAAAGATCATATAATTAGGTTGCAAACATCTCATTCTGGTCTGTTGAATCAGTACTCTAGTGGGACAAATGGCTCAAAACTGTGTTAGAAAGCCTCAGAAAAAAAACCCCAAACAAATCCATTCCAGACTCAGTTTATACCCACTCTAAGCCTAACAAGAGCTTTCCCAAACAATTAGTTCAGGTCCTTATTAAGCAGGCAGCTGCCCTGTAGGTCCTGCAACAGTGAAAATTTGTTAGCCCACCTTGAACATCAGGTGCCAGTGGAAACAGCTGCACAGAGAAGCCAACAGCTCCACACAGACTTGCAGGGTGAATGGAAATACTTCATTTCACTTGCATTTGCAGCACAGCACCGCTGAATTTAAGCCACTCCCCAACTCTTAAGGCCTTGAAATAATCACGCAAAATTGTAGGGTAGGTATTAACACTGCTGGGGAAAAGAATGCTGTAATAACCTCCCAACAGGTCCTTCTGTTCTTTTCTTGATCTTCTTCCTGCTTTAAAAAGGCTGATGACAAACAGAGGAGGATACTCTTTTGCCTACTGAGAGATCTTGTGTATTGAAGCTGCAACTCAACCATCTGTGAAGCTTTTCAAAAATCTTCAGCGCTGCAGCAAAATTTAGCGTGGATTAGTTTTCAGCTGGGAAAATAATAGGTAGAAGTTTTGTGCCTTTATTCATGGGGGAACAAATACAGGGATATTTCTACACAAAATGTAGCAATTTCCTTTCTGTGTATAAGTAATTGAGGATAACTTGATGCAGGGGAGGGTGGAAATGATTTTGAAATTCAGCCCTGTACCTGCAACCTAGTATGCTTAAATCTTTTGGCCTCACTTGTATATTCAGCCTTACTCCTTCAACCCAGAAGAGCAGAGAAATTACTACAGTGAGCATTTTTAGCTGAAAATTTATTTCTAGATTTCCGCAAGGTTTGCAGCACCTAAAGTTAGATAGAAACAAAAGCTTGGGGCATAAATCCCATGGCCTGTTACAGTCTGTTCAAATTACTGCAGATCAAAAGATGTAGCCTCTGTGAATTACGCTGGAAATGAGCAAAACCTGTGATTTCCTTGCCCAAAAATTTAAGGTGATGCTTGTAACAGTCTCACAGAGTTTTGGCTCAGGCTAAGCATGCTTAAAACAAAATGATGCACCTAGTGCTCCTACAGCCAAAGCCCAGTAGCCCCCTTACATAGAGCCCTTTTGGGAACTTTGTGATAATCTCAGGAGTGTGCTACTTCTTTTTCCAGAGGAAAAAAGCACTATGCCAGGCCCTCAGCACAAAAAAAAAAAATTAAGTTCCCTGAGGGTCCTACAGGGCAAACTACTCATTATTGCTGTCAGCTGGGGCTTGGGCAGGTCAGGACCTGGGCAGGGATCTGACAGGACTAAGAGTTTACAGCTGAGTGAGGGGGGCAGGCAGGACCCTGCACTGAGCACTGCTAATGTTCCTCGAGGAAAAGAAGCCACTGAGGCACATTTTCTTATTGCATTTGGGGACTTATGATGGATGTGCACTTTTGAAAGCTTTGTCAGGTAAAGGAATGCCATTTTTACATGACTTTTATCTGAGGTACCTTTGACATGCCTTGTAGAATGCTAGTACACTTCAAGCATCCTTGGTTCTTGTGATGACTGGCTTTTACTGGTGCTGTAGGTCCTACTTGTAACTGACTTGTGTCCCAGCAAGTCAGTTCTCAAAGCCATTGCCAGCGAAGAGCATTATAACCAATGCTCTGGTCCATGATGTGGTTGAACTGGGGGTTAAATTCTGGCTGCAGAAATCCTGTTGGAAAAGGTGAAAAAAACAACTTATTTGTAGCTGAATGAGCACAAAGTACTGGTTGTTTACTTGCTATGTAAACTGAGAAATATGAATGCCCAGGCTCTGGTTTTTTCCTTCCATGGTTGTGCTTTTTTAACTGCTTTGCCAAGCTATTATGCTTACACCTGACAGGTTGTACTCTAGTGTGGGAGGGCTAAGTCTGAAATGTCATCCCAGAATATCCCTCTCTGTCAACATCTAGGGTTTTTTCAGCAGGTGCAGAAAAATTCACTGTTGGGAAGGAGGGAAAATGGTCTGCCCTCATTTTTTTTCTAACTGAGGGAAACACTGAGGGAAAAGAAAGTGCCTGTGCAAAGGGTGTGTGGGGGCACAGGGAAAGTAGGGAGTGAAACAATTCATATATTTACATTCTGGGATGAGGAAATGAATGATATTCCCCAACACTCCAGTTGATAGTACCACAGTGGTAGCTGATTAGAAGAGGAAGCATTTATGTTAATGATCTTATTTTGTGATTCAACTTCTTTCAAATTCTACCATCTGTTTTAAAATTCATGTTTCTCTTAGGACGTTAATAAGTACACGTGGTTTAATGCTGCATGCTAGTCACCAGTAGCTTTTGCTGATTTAAATGAAAATCGTATTTTGCCTCAATCTAGTCTGCTAGATCTGGTCCCTGTTTGAATTACAGTTTCTGGAAACTGCTAGAGAAAGATTTATAGCAAGACGTGTTTGCATGTCTCGTCTGCTTTATTTGGAAATGGTCTGTCAAAAATGAGGCTGAACTTTGTAGTGTTTGGAATTGTGTTTTGGGCCAGGGGACTCATTTATGGTAGGCCAGTGTCTGGCTTTCTTCATTAGCTGCTGCATGGCAGTTTTCATGATTAAAAGTGGCATTGTTTGGGCATTCGTTTCAGTTTATAAGTGAAAATTTATCTGGCTATTACTAAACAAAAGTCTTCCAAAATAGGAAGACTTGTGTTTAGTAACAGCCAAATATTTAATTTGTTGGTGGATGTGAAGTTTCTTCTCAAGCAAGGAAGGAGGTCAGTGGTTTTTAATAGTTTTGTGAAACTCTTATCAAAGAGCTGATGGTGAATGCTTTGCATTCAAGTTTCATACAAAAGTTTTAATACCTAAAGACCTTTGATGGCTACGACACAAAACTAGTCTGATGGTGGAAGTTTTTCAGCAACCCTCCCGAGTTTAAGTTTTCATTTAAGACTTTTCTGCAATAAAAGAGCTTGTGTGAATGTGTGTGTCAAGCATTTATTTATACAGTTGTTCAAACTGATGGCCCAGAATAGGCAGGGAATGGGAGCAAATATGGGGTACTCAGCTCAGTCACACAACAGAAACTAGAAACATTTTTTTCTTTTTAACAACCATGTGAATGGCCATCACCTTCCTTTAGAGCCTGCAAATAAGAGCAAAGAATACAGTCAAATGCTGAATTTGGCTGGTTCCTGCAGATCTCTATGACTCACCTCTGCTAAAATTAGCAAATCTTCATTTGTAACTCACTGCTCAGTAAACGTTTAAAAACCCTAGAAGACCAATCAACATCAAGGAAAGGTGGAGAATTTTTTTTTTTCTTGAAAGCAAACTTGAAAATTAATGCCATTTACTGTTGTCTCTGATAATGTCACAAGATGGACTCTGTGTGAGCAACCTGCAGTGTTTTGTACCTCTCTCTGGTGTCACCTCAGACTCACTGCTGCTGGGTGATGTGTGAGAAGACATAAACCCCAAACAGGGATTTTTGTTGCAGGTTTGAATCCCAGTACCTTTGTTCTATAGCAGATGCTGGCCAGCATAAAAATGTAAAAGTTAATATTAACCTTGCCATTTAAACTCTTAGTGACAGACATAATCATCATTAGTTTAACCAAAATAAACAAACTTCAATAAATATATATTTTTAAAGTTAAGTTTCTTTTAGTTGTTTTCATATGAAGCCTTTCTCTCTTTGAAGATGATTGTTAAGAGTTTTACATCTGAAGAAACAGCTGCACCACCCAAAAGAATTATAACAGGTTTTGTACTACAGAAAAATAGACACATCTTCCCAAAACTGTGGATTCTTTTTCCTAAAAGAGTGATCTTTAAGTCAATTTTAGCTCAGTTCAATTCATAGTTGGACATTAATACTAAGAAGCTGAAGAAGATCCCTGGATTTGCATTTTTTATGCCTTTTTTAGTAACAAAAAAATTCATCATGAGTAAGTTCATTTTGAATGTAGTAACAAAACTTAATCAGAAATAACTGTCTTTAATTCTGAATGCTAGAAATCATATACAAGTCTTACATCTTAAAAATACTCATTTGCAAAGGGGATTAGGTGGGATCTTCCAAAGCTCAACCCATTAAATCAGCTTTACTAATGAAGTATGAATACTCATTTGAATTGTGTCAGGCTCACTGTGCACTTAATCCCAAGAGATGCTGAGGGTCCAGGCCCATGTGGACCACCACTGATGTCCTGCTCCAGCATGGCTCCTATTTTCTGAGCCGCCTGCTTTAGCCAGAGCTCTTCTGCCCTCTCTTGTCCTGGCTTTGGTTATATGCAAATATAACCAATGTTTCTTCCAAGCACTCAGTGTTTCTGCCAAGCTGGCCTCCAGCACATTGCAGTTCTTTTGATGTTCATGCTGGAAAAGGATGCTGTAGCCACAGCAGATTTCACAGGGCATCAAGCCTGTGGGGGCACACCTGTACTTAGGTTTCTGCTTTGTGTATTCACTTGGGCCTTACATGTGTGCAACTAATTCTGTGTTTCAGGAGGCATTATATAACATGAAGTGAGATAAAAATTGCAGGAGTTTGTGTCCTGCTGGCAGTCATGGGTGGGGAGGAGAGAACAATCACATGCACAGAAAAATCTGGGATCTCAACACCAGTACTGAGTCATGCAATTTAACTGCAGCAAAAAATTTGTCCACTCGAGGTGTCACCAGCCCCCACCATGTGCTAATATAGAATGTTGGTGAAAATGGTGAGAACTCTGCTTTAGCATGTGTCATAGTCAGGGGTTTGCAAATTATTACTAAAAAATTACACTATGAGGTGAGACTTGAAATGGGAAGCAGAGGAAGGGGACAATATATTAGAGGCACCCAGTGCAAATGGGACAGTGATGGCATGAAATTGCTACTGCTGCCTCTGTGATACTTTCATTCAGTGAACAGGAGACGGAAACAAGCTGTAAACCATATTTCAGGTAACTCCATCCTAGCAGTTTTCCTTTTAGTGATTTTTACCACACTACAGTGCAGCACTGTGCCAATAAATGAGATTGATAGCTGGTCTCCTGGAACCAAGTGCCTCGGCAATTATCCAGGATAGCTCGCCGGTTTTCCTAGGCCTGCCAGAAATAGGCTGTGAGCCACATGTGGCACCTTTGGAGCAGCAGGATACCCTGGAGGCTTCTGACTGTAAAAACATAAGGGTACATCCATCATGGAATGGGGAAACTGAGGAGTTCATGAAGGAAGAAAACAGCTGGAAATTGTTTGCGCTGAGAACAGCTCACCTGATATACCATTACCACCAGTCTCCCCTCGAGATTTTCCTTAAGAAAGTGGGAGCCATTGCTTGAGATGTGATGGACAGCATTGCTGAGAAAGGTCTGGTGGTGGCCAACTGTTCTTTCTTGGGACAGACTGAATGGAGTCATAGGTTTGCTAAGTCAGAAGTAGTGCCCTTGCTGACTGGGGCAGGTTGAGCCTGGGAACTTCCCTCTGATTTGTGTGTTATCTGCTGCTACATTTGACAGATGGCTCTGCTCAGACAGCTTGTAAAGACAAATAGAAACAGTCTTGGAAAGGTGGGAGGAAAACTAAATGGATAAAAAATACCCAGAGAGTCCTGTGTTTGTCAAACCATGCACTTACTGCAATATTACAAACTTCAGAGACACCTCAAATTGCACTAAAAGAGTATACAGCATGCTTGATGAAATTTTATTTCTATTCTGCTTTTTGAGATGCCAGAGTTCCTCTGAGGTATTTACAAGTTTCCTTTGTAACTAGTTCAGTAGGAAAACATTCCTTAATTGATTAGAGAGGGGGAGGGGTTTCTTTAGCACCAGCAGCCAAAACTCAAAGCAAACTCCATGACAAAAAGTTTCAACATATTGATAAAAGCTAGTGGTGTTGGGGTTTGAATCAATTATGTATGTATTAGGAGAAAAAAAATAAATAAAAAAGGATTGCCCTTTCTTTTAGTAAAGGGGGATGGGGGCAAGATTACTGCCTGTGAACTTCAGTGAATAGACAGCTCTGTAAACTGTCTCAGGAAGAGCACAGAGGAGTAAAATGAGCCATAATTAAACCTTGGTTGGAAAATGTGAGAAAGTCCTAACTCAGAAGAGCTAAGCTCTGGGACAAACCCTTGTCAGCAAGACAGAGAGGACTTGGCTCATGGAGGGAACAGAATTGGGTGCTCCATTCCTTTCATTAGCATCCTTAGAGGTTTTGTGGCCTTCCTATAAAGAGGAACCTCTATTGTGGCAGCTCCCTGGTGGTGCTTGTTTGAAAAGAGCAAAGAACTGCTAAATCAAGGCCAAAATATTTCAGCTCTCTCATTTTATCTCCATAGTAAGAGACTGAAAGTTTTTTTGAGATACAAACCAATAATGATCTATACAGTACTTAACTATGTATCTAATAAAAGACACAATTATGTTTGTTAGACTGAGTCTTTTGTTAGCATGTCCCAGATCACTCTGGGGTGCTGATCAGGCATGATATCAGGAGACATAAAAAAGACAGAAGAAAAATAACTTTAACTTGTTTCACTCTAGCTTGTGGCTCTGCTGTTTTTCTGTGTTTAAATCATTAAATATGTCACATTTCTTTTTTCTGGTCATATCAAACAAATATTTCTTGGTATAGCTTGTGAAAAAAGAAACTGTATTTCAGCTGTGCTCTCTAAGTGAAGACCTGTACAATCACTTGCTACAAATTATAGTGTAGTAAATGCAATTAATATTGTGATGTGTCTCAGAAGTGACCTTTCCCAGTCTACAGCACATAGGCTTGCTCTCAGAAATGTACTGCTCTGAAAAGCTAATTTGTGTGTCCATTTTCAAAATGAAAAATATTAGCTGATTTCTCCTCACCCCAAGCTGTCACCAAGCTATAACAAGTTATTACAAAAAATGGTGCAGGTTTTTGAGCCTTCAGGGTTGAGATGTACTGCTTGCTGGCATGCCAGCCTACTGCAGGGACACCCTTGCAGCTCTTCACATTATGTCTTCCACTGGAAAATTCCACACAAACAGCAGCACTACCGTGTTGCCAACTCTGCAACTCCTGGAGCACTTAGTCAGGAATGCAATTTGTACCTTTCCAGATACATTAGGAGGAGTACCCAAATGCAATTTTACATGGTGTCTTGATTTTAACATTGTGAGACTCATTTCCATTCAATTCAGATTAAGGTTAAAGCAAAAAAATATTTTACTTATGGAACTCATACAGTTTACAGAGGTTTCTGAAGATGCAGGACAGAAAGGAAAGGAAACTGCATGTAGTCAAGATGTCACTTGAGACAAACTTTAGAGGTTTCTCTTCCCACAGCCCAGTGAAAAGCAAACTTACTCCACATGTGTTGCCAGGACTCATGTTGTACTGAACATCCTTTGTCCTTGAGAAGCAACCCTGGGAGGTATCTCAAATGGGGGGCAAAGGGGTGCCGGATAATTTCCCCTCCCTGTAATTCATGGCTTGAACTGAAGGATGCAAGGATATCCTTCAATCTCAAACTTTTCACAAACGTTTTATTTCCAAACTGTGTTACCTTCTGGAAATGCTGGATGCTGGTCATGGCCAGCCATTGCCATCTTCCATCTGTATAACCAATGGATTTTATTTAATTTTTCTTCTGTGTTTGGTTTTTGGTCTGTGTGTCCTCATTCAAGTTAGAGGGGACCCCTGGAGATCTGTAGTCCAACTCTTGCTCCAACATGACCAAGTCAAATCAGGTGCTCAGGATCTTGTTCAGGGGAGTTTTGCGTATGTATCTTCAAGGAAAGATTTGACATGCTCCACAGGCATCTTTTTACATCCTTAACTAGCTTCCTGGGAGGGGAGGGGAGGGGAAAGAAAGAGTAGTTGGAATTTCCCTTGCTCCTACCCACAACTATTGCTTCTTTTGTTTTCACTGTGCACCTCTGAGAAGGACCTGCCTGTTTTCCATCCAGCTTTCCCCATCCTAGTGCTGGTGGCAGCCATCCCTCAGGTCCTGCCTCAGGCTGAGCACACCCAGCCCTCTCTCTGGCTCCTTGTGCCACTCAACCATCATGGTAGCTCCCCACTGAGCTCTCTCTCTCCTCTGCATGCACAGACAGCATGCCCAGCTACCCACAGGACAGCTGGTCTCCAGCTTTATGTGGAATCCTTTCCCCCACGCGCTAAATCCATTTGTGCATGACCCACATTTTCCTCAGTCATGCCCTACACTGCTGTGTAGGCAAGATCAGTACCTGCACCTTGCTGAGGATGACACTTGACAGTAGAGAAGTATTTCAGAGTGATACTGGTGTAATTTGGGATGAGTGAAATCCATCTTCTTGTTGGCCTTCTGTGTGTAAATAATATGCATTTGACCTACCATTCTTGTATACTCTGGCTTGATGATGTTCCTTCAGTAGATCAAAAGGCTGTGACTTAATGTCTTTCCTCATGTAGGAAATTTTTGAAAGAAAACATTTGACAAGTTATTGCTGAAGATGCATACTATTTATAGTTTTATTGTTTTACTATTGAGTTCTGAGTGACTACTGACAAAAATAACACTACTTTTACATACTCTCTAATAAGCTTCTCCTAATTTTTTTTTTCATGGGAAGTTTAAAAGAGTTGCTTCTTTCCTTTTTTTTTTTGGGGGGGGGGTGTGCAAAAAAACACCAAAGAGCATATTTCTAACCCAATACCTCTTTAAAAAATATTTTTAAATTTCAACATTAAAATATCTTCTCACTGAAGTCAATGGCAGCAATTTTCTTGCTGAGCTATTTTACATTCCTTTTCCACTAAAGGAAGAACGTTGAATTCATCAGAATTGTGAGTATGTTGCCTGTGGGGAATTAAGTTCAATCCAGTGAAATCTTTCCCTGAGACAGAATAATGTCTTCTCTCCTCTTTTGACCCCATTTTTTCACCTATTTAAATTGCATATATGATCTGAGATTATGCAAGTGTGGTATCAGAGAAACACCTCCACAGTGACAATACTAGACTATATGATGCTTCCACTAGTGAACATGGCTGTCACCACTGGTTCCATCAGACTGGCAGAATCTTTTCCAATTCCCTTAAGTTTGAGGGGAGTGTCTGGAGGTTGAGAAATACTGCAGGATGGTTTTGCCACAGGAAGCAGTCTTGCTCCTCTTTCCTTCTGGCTTGCATCTCATGAGTAAACTCCATGCTGTAGCAGTGGCTGTCTTCTTCCACAACTGGATGGACTTAAGCCTGAGGAGAGCAGCCTGAAGACTGGGGAAAGGAAAAAAGACAGCAGTAGGCTTTGTCCCTCAGAGTACAACAGCTTGGATAAGTCTTTGGTATCCTATTTACAGCAGACAACACATGTAGAAGGGGATGTAAATTATTAAGGGCACAGAGCTACGGCTCACCAAGATGACTTACATTTAAATTTATAATATCTGTGCTAAAACCTATCAATCAAACCCTTTTGGCTTGACACAGGAGATGGTGCTGGTGCTGTAGGGCTCTCCCTTGGGAGTCGCTTCCTGCCCCTGACTAGAATAAGCTGGCACTTTGAGCACAATGGTGTCCTGCCCAGCACCAGGGTGTGCCTCATTTTTCACATCCCAGCCTACTGAAAAATTATAGTTCATCTGTCTGAGCCAATTAAGTCTTATATTTAGAATGGGTTTTTTTTTGTTTTCTTGGTCAGGTGAATCACTTAGCCAAAGAGTTAGAATCAGTACTTTTCACATTAGTCTTGTAAAAGTTCATTTTCTGTGCCTGTGTGTTGAGACCTTGGTTCAAAGCAACAGCAGTGTAATAAGTTGTTCCTGCTGGAGAGAAGCCAGTGGAGTTATTCAAAATGTAGTGAGAACTGACAGAATCTGGCTGCCTTAGTGCCTTGAAAGACAGTCTTCATTTCTTTTAAAACTAGAAGTTAACCAAATCCCTACCTTTTGAGCATTCATTGTGCAGTTGTGAGGTTTTGCATGTTTATTGTCTCTGGGGTTTGCATTAAGACAGGTATTTCCATGGAGCTGCCTTGGAGACATGGCAATGGCAGCATCCCCAGACCCTGCCTGGGAGGGCAGCACCCTTCTCTGTGCCCTGGGTTTCACCTGTGTAAGTCAGGATGCTGCTGGCACCATTCTGTCCCTTGGCTTCCTCCACTAAACTTGTCTTCAACAGAAAAAAAAAAAAAAAATCTTCAAGCCAAGCCTTGCTTCTTTGCCCTTTGGCTGGATATTTCAGAGTATGGAAATATAAGCATACATCTGAGGTTTATTAGGTGTGCACATTTTTCAAAACCAGATGCTATTTTAGACATTTGACATTGAGTTTTGGCTCTGGAGGTGTTCTAATGCATGCAGGCTCTGGTCCATCAGAGATGAACAAAGCCATGGCAGAGTTGAGACTGATTTTGTCATCCTTTAGGGTCAGTGAATGATAGACATTCACATGCTAGGACTGATGAATTAGCTGCCGAACAGAGGTTTTGTCCAGTGAAAATCTGTTCTGAATGTTATCACAGTCAGTGTCTTTGATTATGATAGTATAAGTACTTTGAAATAAAAAAACCAACCAAAACTCATATTCACATGAGAGTCTGTTTCTTGAAAGCCTCTGAAATTCTTCACCTAGTATCAGGTATCGCAAAGCTGGAGATAAAAGTAGCCAACATTAAAAAAAAAATAAAATATATATTTAATTTAATAAAGCTGTATGTTATTTGAATAATCAGAGCTTTCATTGTCTCTCGAATTTAAATTACCATTTGCCTCTCATCATTGGCTGATATGAGTAATGATTGTTACATATTGCTCAGTCTGGTACCTTGCACGTACAAGGATTCATTACAATACCATGTTTCATCTCTCACAAAACTGCTGCTTTTAGTCCTGTCACTGAGCTCAGCTACCTTGAAAGCCTAGCTTGAGCTAGGGACTTTTTTCCCCATGATTTCCATCAGGATTTTTTTGATAGGAATAGCATGGTCATATCAGAAATTCAGTTTAATGGTAACAAGGTTTTGAAAGCTATACTGATTGAAAAAACTAGAAGATGGGCTTTCCCCTGTCAGACTTGTACTCATTTCCTTCCCAGCTGAGGTCTGATGTGCTCTTTCAGCACAAGCCAGCACGTGGTGTGAAACCTCTAGTTCCAAAAAAAATACCCAGTAGAAATTTCTGGAAAATCTAACACAGAAGTCACAAGCAAACCTGTTTTTTTGAGGTTTTGTTCCCATGTTACAGAGTAATTGCTCAAGACTTCAAGATCTGATTCAGATGGGACCTAAGAACTGGCTTTCATGTTTTGATGGGATATGTAAGAAATCTGTCTTTTGCTTTCCAAAATTTTGGTGTGTATCTACTGGAAAAAATAGCTGTAGATCACTCTATCCCCTACTAAACTAGTAAGACCTACTGCTTAGGCAAATACTCATGCTTAGCTTTCATAATCTTTTCTCTAGTCCCTCTAGAACTACCACCCCTTTGACACTTTTCTCCAAATTATATATGAATGTCTTTGTTTTGGATTATTTTTCCTCAGAGATAACATTTTCCTATCTGCACAACAAGGCATCACGTTACTGTCTTTCCTGCAATCTTAAATTTTTCTCATTGAAGACTGGAACATTTCCAGGTTAAGAATACTGGTAGCCCTAATAATGTATTTATTTTCTCATTTAAGTCAAGATTTTATATGTGTGTTACAAAAAAAAAAAAAAAGTACTAAATATTTATTTCTGGTTTGGGCTGGTGCCTGCTTTAAATCTTGCTTGTTTACAACGCTTTTGGTTCTTCACTGCTTAGCAGAACAGTTACAGAGGCTGATCTACCTTCAGGGCTGGCAAGGGCTTTGCAGGCCTTCTGTTATCTCTTTCAGCAGGGGATCTGGAATTATCCCAACTCCTTGACACCCTGTCTTTCCTGCAGTCAGATATTTCAAACCTCTCTTCCCCCTTTCTCTGAACTCCATGGTGCATCAAGGACTGTGCTTAACCAGATCTGTGTAGTCTAATGCCTCTGGGCATCAGGAAGCATCAGGCATGTCCAAGAAGACTGGAAGCTAAAAAGGAAAGAAAATGCAGAGGCAAAAAGAAGCATGTTTTAATGTGTATTGAATTCTCAATTTGTACATTAGAAATAAAATTCAGCTCTGACTAACAGGACATAATGCAGGAACGGATGTGAAATAGAATGGAGATGGAGAGCATTGCTGCTCTTGCCCAGGCTAAGCAAGAGACCTCCACACTGTGGTGGAGACAGCTCAGGCAGGTGTAGCTCTGCAGGATGGAAGTGAGTCTGCAGTGAAGGAAAGGAAATCACCGCTAAGCTTCTGCTCTTTCATAACCAGGAAAGATTTTGCCCTACTGTCCTAGTACTGCATCTGCTTTTGAAAAACTTCAATTGACTACCACTTACAGGCTGATTATACAGGAGCAAAGTTCAGAATATAAAACTAAATGGCCATTTCTTTCTGTTACAGATTCTTTAAAGTTTGACAGTCCTTCATCAAGCTGGTTCTCTGGAGAAGGGATTTCTGTTGTGTTTTAGGGAGAGCAGCTAACCCGAACATTGTGGAAAACTGGGAATGCAGCCTGGGACTGTTAGCAGTTAATTGGATGGTTTTACATGGGCTGTGTCTTTCTGCTTGAAATCTCACTTCAGAAAGCTGCTCTTCACTATGGGGATTTTTACCTAATATACCTCTGCCACCTGGAGACCAGTTTAATGATGAACTTTCATCTACTTCCTCTATAATTTGATTCTAACTTCTTGCAATCCTCCACTTTCAGCATACTTTGGCTGCCTTTCACCTGGGTTTGTTCTATACATTCTTCCATCCACTCCTTGTATCTTCCAAAACTGAAGATACAAGGTAATGAACACTGAAAGTTCATCAGGTGCTTAACCAATTGTATTTGCACACTTAAATAATTCTGCAGACCCTGTATAACCCCAGTACCTGTTTATAACATACATTAATACAAAATATATGCAAAGATCATCTGGGACCATTTTTCCACTTGCCAAAACTAAGAGAAGTGGTGGATGCATTAAACTCTCTATTTGTAAAACCACATCTGTAAGATTACTCACCATGAAAAGAACTAGATTACATCTGATATTTTGCAGAAATTTGTAATGTAAGCTTCCAACAGCACTCTGTTGCAGGCTCTCAAGGATATGAGAAAACATAACAAGCGACAGGCACAACAGAACTGGCAGGAGCCCATGTGCTAGTGATGCCAAATTCATATTCAAAGTGATGTTCTGGTACCTTATCTCAAAAGCACTCTTAAAGATGGACATAGTCTGTTTGAATTAGTCTGGAAACATATGAGAGAATATTTTGATATGAAGCAATGTAACTAAGAGAAGCTGGCACTGATTTAAGTTTAAGAACCAGAATAACTATGCTTGGGGACTGCCATGGTTTGGTTTTCTTTATAAAGAAAGAAACAATGTCAGTTGGCAAGGAAAAACTATCAGATAGTTTTCACTTAAATAAAGTAGTAGACTGAAGCCTATAGTTTAAGAATAATTAAGGATCAAGGTCAGGCTTGATGGGGTGCTGAGCAACCTGATATAATTGAAGATGTTCCTGCTCATTGCAGGGCAGGATGGACTAGATGACCTTTGAAAGGTCCCTTCTGACACAAAGTATTCAATGAATCTAAGACGCAGAAAAATATCTGAGCGGGAAGAAATGCCAAGAAAGGCCCACAAAATTATGAATAGGAATGAGCAGAGGAGAATTTAGAGAAAGTTAATGAGAAATGCAGTTTGAGACTCAGCCTGATGAACTGTCTTGGAAATCAGGCCAAAAAGAGAAAACGTGCAATACAGTGAAAAAGCTGATCATAGTTCAATTTCAGAAGCTGTAATAGATCCAAGTCTTATCTACACTTAGATTGTTTGGGTAGAATATTCTCATTTACAGTGAAACATCTGCTTATCCTAGCATTATGAATCCTAAAAATCCAACAGGTTTTCAAATGTTATAAAATAGTTATCTGTCTAATGCAATTAAAAATGCCTGCTGGTACTCTAGATGTTTATCCCTACTCTTTCCATATTCTCTGCAACTCCCCCCCATGCAACAGTAATTAGACAGCTTTTTTTTTTTTTTTTAAATTAACTGTTAAAACTACAAGAATATGAGTAGACTTTAATTAAAGTGGAATTTTAAAAATGTTTTTCAAAAATCATTCTTAAGGTTTTTAACACCATACTGACATAAAGTTTCCTTGAGTTATGTTGGTTGTCCTCTTCAGGCTGCTAGTTACGTGTATTTTTCCTTGATTAGATGCCTCTCTTATCTCTTCTGACTCCTGTTTGACATAGTACACTGGGATGTGAACACATAAAAAAGGAATATTTTCACTCTGGCTGACAAAAAAAAAATGGTTTTAAATTACTGCTGGTTGGCTTGTAACAATGAAATGATGAGGCTGTTAAAACCTTGTGTGTCTGATTAGGTTGTCCTCTGCACTGAATGCTTTCACTATCCAGAATTGTCTGACATCTACCTATCTCAGTGGGTTCCTGAAAACTTAAGAGAATAGCTTAGAAAAAATGAAATCATGCCTCATATAGGAGAGTAACTTCTTTTCACTACGAAATACTGGTATATCATGCAGTTGAAATGGATTTAACAAGCACAAATTCAGCATGAAATGGAACAACACTGTTTTCTGGCAAAGAATTCTAGGGTAGGACAGCAAAATTCAGCAGACTTTCTACTGCAGCAGGAATCTTCTGCTAGCCTTACACCAGCCCAAAAAGCAGCCAAGCCTGCTTCATTTTATCAGGGTTTGTAATATGGGTGAAGAAAATTGGAAGCTGAGCTTCCCAAAGACTGCAGCATTAACCCACAGCTGTGTACAGAAGCATTTGAGGGTTCACTAAATGCCTGCCCTAACTGGTACAGCATGCACTACACCTCCCTTACCCCCTACCATTAGAAGAGCCTAAATAACAATTGTTCACACAAATGACAATATCTGAGCTCTTAAAGAATTCCTCTTCTGCATTAGGATGAAAATATTTCATGTTCTTAGATTTTTTTAATATACATATTTGTCCAGATGTCTTTCTCAGACAGCCAGATACATTGTCCTGTGAATACCTGTATCCACATTTATCCTGAACTCTCCAGTGAGAGCACCTGGCTTCATTCCTCTCAGAAACCTGAAAAAGTGTTACCACCAGCAGCTCAGCCCCTGGAGTCCTGTAAATTTGAGGCCACATCCCTCCTTCAGGTAAGAGAAATCAAAATCAGGGGAGCAAGCTCTGCTAACACCAAGCTCTCCCCAGGATCAGCTTGTGAACTCTAGCACAGTTCACCAGAGGCAAATAGAGTTGAACTCCATCTGCTCCATGGCTTGCTGGAGCCCCTCTGTAGTGTTACTCACTAGTTAGTTATCTGATATTTAAGTGCCACATGTGGCAGTGAAAAACAAAGCAGGAAAATACAGCTGATAGCTATTACCAGTATGTAGAGCTACTGGTACTAAGAGGTGGCTTGGAGAATTTCTTAAGCTCAAAGACAGAGTGGTTATCAAGAGCTTAGGAAATACCCTCTGAATGCTGGTGAAATCAAGTATTCAGCAGTAAAGTACTGTGCCTGTTTAAAGCTAGGACACCCTGATCCAATTTATGTTGCAAGATTCATTCAATTCCTTGTGGACTTTGACGCCTTTCTGGAAGATGTGCTTTCATCGGCTGTTATTGGGCTTGCTCCCAGGCTGTATGTGAAATGGGATGATGTGTTTGGACTGCTGCACAAACTGGTGATGTGACTTTGCTCTGGCCTTAATCTACTGCTTCCATAGCTTAAATTCTTTACTAGGAGGAATGGAAAATGTAAATATGATTTCATGGTAGCTGAAAACTGTATTTTTTTTAAGGAATAATATGTAGTGAAAGTCTCATGAAAATACATGCCTTAAAGAATGTTCAGGTAGTTTTCCCTCATGAATGTTGCTTTAGATAGCAGAGGTGAGCTTTGGGGTTGCCTTTTTATGTTTTTTGTCTAGTTTAAAGAAAAATAACAAACCCTTTCATCACTGTTCTTATGATCATTGTTTTCACCACCCTAAGACTTTGAAAGCTGCTCACCACCCCTCCTTACAAATCTGGTGCTACAAATCAGCTGTTAACCATTTTCTGTCCTACCTCTACCTCTGGCATAAAAACAGCACATTAAAAACCAAACATTTTGGATTCCATGAACAATATGACCTTCAGTTTTCTTCAAGAAGAGATAACTGGAATTTGACACTTAGACCTTTTTGTATGGTGCTCCAAATCTGCAGTCATCCTGTAGGGATCTTGAGATGGTTTGCTGTTTTTCACTTGCACCAAGCTCTTCTTCACTATTGAAGTTTCTGAAGCATCTCCTCCACAGTCAGTACTTAATTCCTAGATCAATTGTGATAGCTTCCTGCCCTCAGCCCAGATACACTTTTCCAAGAGATGCTTTTCCTCCTTAATTATGCTGAATTATGCTGAAGTTGCCAATGTTAAATTAAGTGCCTACAAACACAGTGATCCTTACATGTAAGAAAAAAAAAAAAAGGTGTGAGTAGGGAAGAGTCAAAGGTGTCTGTCCTTCATGTGTCTGAATCCAACTTCCTACTTGTCTTCCCTAGGAACATGTTGCTGATAATAAATGCTGCTTGTGAAAAGGAAATGGGAAGAACTGTTCTTCCCCTCTCTGTCCTATCTCTAGAGCAGAGACAGAAAGGCCTGGCTGCTGCAGGGACTGCTATTTGCATTAATTTTGTTTTCATAGACTAGTGGATAAATACTTCCCTCTGCAGGAAACTTTAAGCTGGTAGCAGCCACAGCCTCTGGCAGTATAGAAAAAAATGCTTAAAGCCCAAAGTGGGATCTTATGGAAGATACTTGTGTTCTTATAATTCTTGTAATTTTACCCACCTTCAAGCAGTACGCAAGATTTTTTTCCATTCCCATGATCAGCTATTTGCATTCTAGAATTCTAAAAATTTGACCTTGTTTGACAGTGGTTTCATTGTTAAATGTTTCTCCATGGTAGTTGTGCAGCATCTGTATTTTTGGAAAAGGCCCGTCCCATCTGGGTCCCACATGCGTGCTGCTGTTCCTGACAGCAGGTACCATCCTGGTGGCTTGAGCACTGTTTTCAGGGCAGCATGAGCCTGGTTCCTGAGGTTGTTACTAATAGTCTGTGACTAAGCCATTTTACTCTTTCTGTCCCTTAAAGTTTAGCCACAGATAACTTGGAACAATTTCTAGCCATGGGGACTCCTTATAAGTATGGTGAACAAGTGGGTGGTGAAGAAATGAGCTCTCAAGGACTGCTATAAGCCTTCCCCTTTCCTGGCAGTCTGGGGCTTGCCCAGGCTCTAGCTGCAGGAAAGCTGTATTTAAGACTGCTGGATAATTACCTGTTTTCTTTCCTCTGGTTGTCCACTAAGTTGGACACTAAACAGTGTGACAAGATGATAAACTGATCATCCTTTGTGGCAACTGCTGTCAAGAAATTTGCTGGAAGAGAGGACTTAGAACAACTGACTTCCTGGGGATTGCTTTTACCTCAAGAGTATGCATTAACCCAGTATCTTCCAGGTGACTTGCTCTTTAATGTTGTTTCATATTTAATAGAAATTTCCATTAATTTACTAACTGTTGTTCGTCATTATATAGGATGCTACCTTTGGGTGACAAGTAGTTCTTGTTCCCCCATCCCAATTTACTGCTTCTTTCCCATGAAAAAACACAGTAGTAATAACAGAGGGAGGAGGAAAAAACAAAAAAAAAAAAAGGCAAATAGATTAAAATGCTAACTGTAAGAATAAGGACTTCCTTTTCTTATTTACGGCAAATTTTTGATGTAGTGGGTGTAGCTCAGAGTAACAGAACTTTGCTTCACTGAAGTCAGTGACTTCTACTTTCAGAGGGACTTTTAGTTTCTATACCAGTTACAGAACAGGGTCATACACTAATTTACTTTTTACATTATACAAAAGTAATGTTTGGAAAAAAAAAGCAACACTGTGTTCTGTCACAACCTTTTTAGAAGAAATTCATGGTGGTTTATTGTCCAAAAGTTAATAAGCTCCAGTGTGATTTTTGTAAGCATGAAAAATGATTGCAATTTTGCACACTGATAAGAGATTTCTAATAATGTATTCTACACAAACTTCAAAAAGCCTGAATTACAGCAACTGTGTGCTACTGCCATCTCAGCTGCTTATTCCTTACACCACTGTTCTTAGACAAAATCTGCCTGAGGGTTGTATTTGGCTGGCATCAACCTAGTACTCATTACACCCAAATATTTGATAATGGTTTAGTACTGTCATAGATGTTGGGAATATTAAAAATAATTGTCAAAATACACACTCATATTAATAGTGATGGGATTTGCTAGGCTGTAGCAAAACCGTTTGTTGGTTTTTTTGCCTCAGAAATCTTTTTTTGCCTTAAAAATCTGATCAAGAAGGATGTTACACACCTGAAAAATGTAATCCCCTGGCTTTCTACAGTACTGGGCAGTACCTCCTTTAGTTCACTGAGGTACTTTTGTTTGCAGCTCTTCTTCTGGTATTAACTGTAATATTATGCAACCTTTGTGCACCTTGGCCCATAGCACCCATAATTAGCTAACAACACCAATTTTTCCTAGGTTTCTTTGGTTCAGATTTCCATCAGAAATGCAAAAACCCAAATCCTTCACCAAGACACTTGAAAAATAAAATGAAGCCAATTTCAGCAGTAGTAGCAGTCTGCAGACTAGAAATTTCAGGCTGCCAGGAACATACTTTTAAATTACCAACCCTGTGTCTTGCCAGCATTATACTGTATCATATACGAACCCAAACACTGATTTTTGTCTTGGCCTTAGGAACCACTTGGTTTTAACATGATTAAACAAGTTCCCTGTTTCCTTTCCTCATGTGTTTTCTAGGAAATCCTTATCTTTTAACAACTTTCACATGCAATAAAAGCTAATCAACTAACTTGCTTTTTCAGAATTACTTTTCTTTTTTAGACTTCACTCAGCCTTCACTTAATCACCCTTCCTTTTGTTCAGGAAAGCACTGGAGCCTCTGGCCAAAGCTAATTATTGAAGAAAGCAAAGTGAATCTTGCAAAGTAAGTTTGTGAAGGTACAATGTCTAAAATAATTATTTATTTTTCTTTTACACACACCAAATATGAACAGCATAAATTTAATATAAATGCTAATTCATGTACAGAAGTCAAACACATTATTTCAACATTAGAAATTGCAACATGTAAAAGAATTATTATGTAGCTAATATCAAATAAAATGAAACTGCTATAACTGCACCTAAATTAACAGCAAAAAGGACAATTTAATATGGTGATGAAATACACTGAACCAAAATACATAGTGGACCACAACTGTTGATTGTTTTTAAGAAAAATTATTCAACTTGAAATCTATCCATTGCATTGTTTTCTGTCTACATAATACTCCTTTCTGACAAACAATTTCCAGATACAACAGCTTACAAACAATATTTGCATAGGTGAGGCCTTTAGATATTTTAACCACCTGGATCATTCTTTGTCAATGAACTGAAACTGTATAAAATTCCAAAAATCAGAATGGCCTACAGTATTAATTTCAGATTGTTAAAAAGATTAAAAAAAGGTTGTTATCGTTTTGTCATTGAATAAATAAAGCACTTGACTGAGAAATGCCAAATAGTCACAATAAATATAAAGATGGCTCACTCAAAATGAATTACATATATCTGATTTTAAAAATCAAAAACTATTTTCAGTTTAATGCTAAACAATGTTTTTCTAAGAAGAACATGGCCTGATTACAAAGTGAGCAAGCTGCTGTTCCACATGGCTACCACAGGCAAACACAGGTGCTGGTTTCAAGGGAGAGCCTGGATAAAAGTAAGGCCTCTATGAATATGAAAGCACACGTGTCCCAGCAGAGAGGTGCTAACAAGAGGAAATACTACTTAGTGAGCTGTACATAATACTACATGTAATCTGTATCAAGATTTATTTTTTTCTTTGCCTGTTTTTGTCTCCAAGAATTAACTAAGGTATTGAACCTCAGTGTTATGACTACAGCAATGTAGCCTGATGGTGCATTGATGTAAAGTCCTTCAAAATACCAGTTTTCCATTAGTGTACTGTTGTATCAGAAGCAAAGATTTTATTGGACATGTTCTTCCTATAAAATTTTGCATCAAGTTAATGGAAGCAAACTTGAGGATGGTATTTAAGTTCGTATTATGCATGTGTATGTATGAAAAGGCAAGGGTGCCAGAATGGTGTTTATTGTTTTGTTGGTGGGATTTTTTTTTTTACTTTTAAGATTTATGACATACAACAGAAGCTGTAAAAATTCTGTGTGAAAATACAAGAGTAGAAATTGTGGCAAATTGTTTCAACACTAAATATAAATTACTGCTGTATAGACTATTGCAGGTAAGAAAAATCTTTTAAACAAATTGTCTTTTAAAACAAATTTAATCAAACTAACCGAAACAATTTAACATTCAATTTCACTAATCTTTAAATTGAAAAGCTTAATACACACGCTTTGAAGAATTATTCATCAATAAACATGGAATGTGAATTTCCAGTAATTATGTATCAGTGGGGTGGTCTCTTTCCTTTCACAACAAGATCCAAAGCAATAAATTCCAAACTTCTCCACTTCAGGGAAATTCAAACCAGGTAGGGTGTGCAGTTGACTGTAGAAAGAGATGAGGAGGGGGATGAAAGTGATTTTGATTTCAGCAAACATACTGCATTATCCATTTCAATATAGACTTAACTGTTAAGAACTTAAGATAATGCTGTAACAAAAGCATTCACAATCTCGTGCCAATGCTGCATTCTTCCCTGTCTTCTGCAGCACCAACACTAACTTTAATTAAGAAACTGTTCAGTCAACTGCTCAAAGGGTTTTTTCCTAAGAGCCTTACAGTTTTAAGAGGCCCCATTCTTCAGCACTGAACACATTTTCTCATCCTATATATAATCACATACTTTTAACTGAATTTCATAATAACCCTTTGTTTCACTTTCACTGAATGCAAAATATTAATGCAGACAACTCTCAAGTGCATATTAGGTCGATGCTCCAAACTGTATTAGCTACATATACATATCCTAGCAGCAGTCATAGTGCATATTTAACACTTTAGATCACTCTACACTCAACATGAGTCTACAGTCAAGTAAGCAGCAAGTTCTGCTTGATGTACACTGCATAAGCAAAACCCAACTTCTCTGTGATCATCAGTGGAATAGAAAAAACATGTTAATTAGATCCTGTTTTGACTCTACGGAAGGCAGATAAGTTATTTCACAGATAAATATAGGCCAACATTGTTGTATCTGTCTTACTTATTCTTCTCCAATTTTCTTACATAGACCAAGATTTACAAATTTGTATTCCCTGCCCATTAGCAGCAGCCAAAAAATAACTGAATCTTTGGGAAATATTCTGCATGCCTGAAATTAGAAGCTTCTAGCAGTAAAGTTAACACAGAGCATGGATTTAATGCCATTTTCAAACTACCTTGTAAGCTTTCAAAAACCATTCTCACGCCACTCAAAAGAAAAAAAAAAAAAGAGGGAGGCTCAGAAGTGACAGGTATACATACTTAAATTCATTCACAACAGCATATTCAAAGGAAGTCAGAGGAGAAAATAATCTCTTTTACATGAAACTGACTAGCCAAAACAATAGTCAAGTGTCCAGAGTAGTAAGAGCTCCCACTTCTGTACATAAATTGAAACCCAAGGTGGAAAGGCAAGTAATTAAGAAATGACTGAAATATGACTCAAGAGTCATTTTAGGAGTAAAATCCATAACCTTCCTCTGTGCTGCACAACCAACAAGAACATCAGACTGTGTGATCCATCAGCAGGTACAGGGCAGTAGAGGTATGGTCTCCTTTGGAAAAAAGCACAGAAAATCTCTACAAGCCTTCTTAGAGCTGTGTCTGTGAGTAATGTACAACTTCTCTAACAGTGCAGCTAATACAGTCTTTGAGAGGGCAAAAAACCACACTGAACAATCCTGAGAGGCCTACTCACCTTTACTATCCCACCATGCTGCATTCAGGGACAGCAATGTTATATATGCTTGCTCAGGGGCTGTAAGAAAAAACATTATGTGTAACTCATCTGATAAATATTTCAGACTTCTAAATTCATACTTGTTAAAAAACTCCTTATACTACATTCTGAGCCTTTCCAAAGCTCACTAAAAACCCTCAAACCCCAAACTATGAATTATCACTTATCACCTGTATTTGCTAAACAAAGCCAGCAACTTCTGTATTTTTTTCAAACATCTTAGAATTTGTGGCTGTTGATTGCTCCAAGAGCAATATCTTTAATTTTGATAAAGCAAACTGAAAGGCAATGTTTAAGTAAAGATAATTCCTACAACAAAACATGAAATCCATTTCACTTGACCTTTAGGTTTGATGTCCAAAATCTAGAAAAGCAATCTGCAGATACATTTGTTCTGAGACACAGATGCTAAATACAGACTCTTGAACTAGGTTATAAAAGTTTTATATGTGACTTGTAAATGGCTACTGCATGCAGTATTTAAGATATTTAAACAAGTGAATTTATAGTAATAAGATACAATGCATGTTCCAC
Organism: Pseudopodoces humilis; assembly: GCF_049639895.1. Classification (NCBI taxonomy): domain Eukaryota; kingdom Metazoa; phylum Chordata; class Aves; order Passeriformes; family Paridae; genus Pseudopodoces; species Pseudopodoces humilis. The sequence goes on from NC_142205.1 coordinate 42,027,136, forward strand.
CTATTTAAGTACCATTTACTATAAAACTCATGTGGGGAACTGGAAGGAAGATATTATTTATGTGCTATAGTTAGTTAATAAAAGGCTTTTTCTTGAAGATTTATCTTATATTTTTCTTATAAATAGTTTAAAATACTCTCTTCTACCTAGAAAAATAATTTCATAAATTGTGTCTCAGGGAGATATAACATGAAATAGCATGTGTGAAAGTGCAAAGAACACCCTAGAGTGGAATACCCATTTAAAACTTGGCAGATACCTGAAACCGGAAACTTTACTGAAACTTCTCCCATTTTTCCCCATCACCCTTAAGTTAAACTCAGTAGGGAGAGAATTTCCCAGGACTCAGCCTTTGCTATAGAGAGTGTTATCTTAAGGACTAGAAATAGGTTCTGATATGTTCTGGTATTTCCTTAAACCAGTGGAATTCCACCAGCAGCAAGTGAAAACAAACCAAGCAAACAAACAAAAAATAGTTTTCAGAAGAAGGCACTGCTTTTCCAGGCTTCAGATGTTTACTCTTACTAAAGAAAGGGACGTGGGAGTTCTCCAACAATTCAGAGCATATCTATGCAATTCCACATTTTCCTCTGACTGTACTTTGAAGACATGTGGATGAGTCAGTTTGATTCCATAAACTACAAACCTACATTACCAATGCAAAGGATCTCAATGATAACCACACCTCCTATTTCGGGATTGACATTGCACTAGGACTGCTTCTGGACCACAGGTGGAATATCAAGTGTGTACTAATCATACAACTATACAGTCTCTGAACTGGAGGCTCCTCACATTTAGCCAGCCTCCAGAACAGACAAGAGTAGGAAGCCTTGCATGTTTTTCTAACTGGACGCCACATTTAACATCCCAGCACCATTTTGCAACTGACATTAAGGTGTTGTATAACTTCTGACAGAACAGACTTATTTGTGCAGAAATGTGACTCAAATTAATGGTAGAGGTATTAATTCTTCCACAGGACATTCAGGTGCTTCCCTATTCTGCTCCCCATCCCCCAACAACGTTCACCTGAAATTTCAACACGTAGCTCTGCTCCCCTTCTCACAAATGGACACCCATGTGATTTTCACACATACAGCCAAGCCTGAGTGTTTTTCATTCCCTTGATCTGTTGCTGATTTATCTAGTAACGTTAAAATATAGCTTATTAATCTTTCCATGACAGCAGTTTTCTGTTTTCTACAACCATCATTTTCAAAATATTCAGGTGACACCAAGTGGTTAGTTGCTGTATTGCTGTCTGCTCAGGACTGGTGTGTAGCGCTACTATATAGATTTGTGTAAAAACCAAGTATTCTGTAATGTGTGAAAGTAAATACAGAAATAGATATTAAAAAAATAGAAGCCAGAATGCCTTGAGATTATTAATCAAAGCAGCCCTTTCTCATTTACTTACCTAAGAGGAGATATATGCTTTAAAAAAAAAAAAAAAAGAAACAGCAAAACCCAAACTGTACACATCATCAAAAATTAAATGGCCAAAAAATGAGGTTCCTGTAAGAGAAGTCACTTACCAGAAGGAATGAGCCCCTATGCCATCTTTGTATATTCATGTTTATAAGAAGCTGCTTCCAATAAGCACACTCAAGACTTTTCTCAAATCACTGCTAGTTATCAAAATACTCCAAACAGACCAAAACCCCAAACCCCAAAGAGAAATCACAATCTGTACATCCATCAGCAGCATCAGCATCATCCAACATGTCAAACCACACATCACTTCCATAAGAAAGAAGGATTCTGTCACATCTAGAAACTCTCCTTTACTCGCAGGTATTCCTTTCAACACAGAATATACACTAAACTGGAACAGAAACAACTTCTTTACATTAGATAGGGAAAAGATATTGTACTTTTAGACTCCTTAGGGGTATGCATCACAAGAATGCCAACGTCAAAAAAGGGGCTTTCAATCAATATGAAAGATGCGTTATCTTTCAAAAGTCAGCCATGTATGTTTGCTTCAAATCAGGGCTTTCTATGCTCTTTGCAGGCCCAAATCCTCACAAAGCAGGATGCACAGAGGCCATCAAAATTAAAAAAAAAAAGTGTTATTCAAAGATAAAATGACAGCATTACTAGCAATAGGCCATTCGGTAGACAGCTGTCAAAAAAAAAAAAATGGTATTTGAGAATTCTGCTAAATACCATTTCACGTTTTAACTGTGATTGTGTGGCAAAAAGCTTTAGAATACTATTATTTTAAATCCACTTTAAAACCTTTTCCCTATGGCACTTGTAATTATAAATGAGGAGATAAAAATCTCAACACATACTTTCTTCATTTTTTTTTAAATAGTCTGCAGTCAGGATTTGCCCACAGCTGTGAATAATCGCTCTTAATCTAACTTTAATTGTTCCCTTGATTCTTTCCCAGAGAAGTACGAGAGAGAAAATAAGTACCAAAAGAAGCAAACTGGGCAGGTATACATGGTCAAGCACAAAACCTGCAACTGTCTTTATTCTTCTTTTAAGGAGAGCCTCACATTACTATTTTGAGTTTAGTACCCTTTGTATCTTTTGTGTTCAGGATTTACATGGGTTATAAAGGTGTGGCCCTAATTTTCCTAGCAAGAAAAAATGGAAACAGACACTCAACTAGTCAAATGCTGTGCGTACAAAACCAGGCACAGATACTTAGCCATTTATTATTCAAAATCACTTTGGCCATCTGAAAGCATCACCTTCTGGAGGTGGCCCACTAAGGTAAAACAAGCACACCACTGCTGAAGTGGAGACAATGTATAAGGCTTTGTACTTCAGAGGTTCTTTTTCCTCTAAGACCTTCTGGCCACGCCAAATCCAAACCCAAGAAGAAAAAGCATTTTAGACACGCATTGCAAAAAAAAGACATCATAGTCAAGCCTGAAGTAAGTCTGCTATGAACTCATCCAGAGGAAAAAATCTCACCACAGCCTGCCTACATCTCAAGAGACTTGCAGAACAAGCACTAAGAAGCAGTATTAGGAAGAGAAGAATGGCAACACTATTTTAACAGTGTACTGCAATCACTTTTCCAATTCGCCAAAATTAGAACTGAGGGAAAAAACCCAACCAAACAAAAAAAAATCTCAACACCCCACCTCCATAATTTTATAATATAAAAACTTTCCTCTTCTAGTAGTTGCATTCTGATTTTAAAAAATGCAACATACATAAATAAAGATGCTAGAACACAGACTTTCAACTAAATTTTCAGCACCGTAATCATGTCACAGATGACCTTAAACCTAAGTTACTTGTATGTCATCTAATTCTTCCTTATACATCATTCCAGTCTTTATATCACTTCCAGATAAATGTAAGCAAAAACGACCCTCGCATTGGACTGTTTAGATATTTAGTGTCTTCAGTGCTCTCATCTAATGGTCCAGACTCAACTGACACAAGGACCAAATCTTCTGTAGACCTCTTTATACTTTACATAAAATGCACACATGCACCAAGATATGAATACCAAGAAAAATTTAAAAGTAAATTTTCTAGCTTCAGTTCTTCATATATATTCAAAAATGTTTATGCTTACCTAGATGTAAAAGTGTGAACTGTGCTGCCAATTCCTTTGCATCTTCTACCGTTGTACAGAGTTTTTCTGGCATGAAATAAGTCTGGGAATCATCTGCAATACTAGAAATAAGCACCTTGTACACCAAGAGTATTTTCCCATCCTGACTTGTGGTTGAATACAAGCAATATTCTGGTGGTGCCCAGCTATTTTTATGGCAAAAATAATCCAGATGCATTACTGCAGAACTGAAGTGATTCAGCTTTAAAGAATACATGCTAATTGGAGTAAGCTTTATTCCTGGAAAAAGTGGGTATGTACTTCTTTCAACTTCAGGGGGGCCTGGACTGTGCTGACCATTAAGACGAATTGAAAGACTTGCTGGTTTCCCCAAGGATTTTTGACTACCATCTTCTTTGTTAGGAAACCCTAAGAGATTTTCAGAATTGGGACTTATCTGACCATTAAAATGTTGCTTCCAAGAGCTTTCTTTGTTAACAGGCTTTGCCAGTGTTACCTCAATACTGGCTCCATCAATGCACTTTCCGTTCATTACAGACATAGCAGCAACTGCATCTTCACGGTGGAAAAAATGAACAAAAGCATAGTCTCTCAACTTCTTTACACGTTCAACTACTCCTGGTTTGAACTTGTTGAATTCAGCTTTAATTTTGTCCTCTGTAGTAGATATCATTAAATTTCTCACATACAATACTTTAACTCTCTGCATAGTTTCTTCATCAACTACTTTCTCAGGATCTGCCCAGTCCACTTGAATAGTATGACCCCAGGGCTGGAACGTTCCTACAGCAAAGAAGCATTATATAAATAAGAAACATGCAAAGGAAAGCAGAATCATTCTTATCATCTATCTCTAAAAAAAGCAAACATGATGCATACCACAAGAAATGGGTTTTGTTGCCTACATCTACTTAAGTTACTTGAAATTGTTGAAGTAAGTGAGACTCTACAAAAATGACAAGTGTTCTGTTACCTTTGGGGTCATTAAGCACCTTAAGCTGTCAAAAAAAAGACTTTGTGACATGCACATACACACACACAAAAAGGAGACCAAAAGTAATGTATTTAACTAGCTATTAAACACAGCTTCTTCAATAACATTACCACTTTAAAAGCATGGACAATACCTGGAAATAATAATCTAAACGTGCATCTCTAGCACAAGCCTTACCCTATTTTGCAGCAGATGCTAGAACCAAAACTAAAAGAAACTAAACCAAACCTGCTTTGTTACTCATGTCAACCCATCATTTTGCATATCACACAGCTCTATTTTCCATTCAGTGATCTGGATATTTCTCCCAACACTTTGCATATTTGCATATATGCTATATACACATACATATACTTACATACAAATATTTGTATATATACACATATACATACATACATATGTAAAATGTACCAATTATATGTTACATATTACCAGTATTATACTGACATTTATTATTATATATTTGATATTTTGCATTTTGTATATACTTCTGCATATTTATTTTATTTCTTTCAAAATTATTTTCTAGTAAAATATTAAAGACCTACTTTTTGGTATTTTTAAATATGAAACATTCATATATTTCACAGTGATGAAAATAACATCACTCATGACAACCCAGAGAAAATACGTGACACATTCAAGACATTATCCTTTCTAAGCTCACTTTTAAGAGAATTTGAGTGCAGAGCCTCATGCATGTAAAGGAAAAATGAATGTGTGCCCATGCAAATACATATTAGCATAAATAGCTAAATCACATAAAACTGATGTCTATTTTTTAATTGTCAGAACTATTTAAATTATAGCTTCTTAAAATATAAGTTAAAAAAAAAACCACAACAACAATACATAAAAAATAAAATCATCCTTAGCCAAAAAGCCATACCGCACTTTTTTAACTCTCAAAACACCTGAAGAATGGAAAACAGCTCCACCAGCTCATCCTCCCACAGTATGGAAATAGATACTCTGCATAAAAACTCAGTTTAATTACAAACAGTTTTACCTGGGATTAGTCGTCTTCTAGCCATTGCAGCTGCTCTGTGAGATTCATATTCTACAAAGGCAAAGCCACGATTCTTAGTTTTGTCAGTGGCATTTGGATAAACAATGACATCTACCACTCCTTCTGTAACTTTTTTCATTTCATTCAGTATTTCTTCTTTCTTCTTATCTTTAGGAATTGCTCCAATAAACAGTCTGCAGTTGTCCAAGCTTACGCAGACACCAATAAACTTCCCTGGACGAATTTCATAATTATTAAGAATCTTGATGGCCAGCTGGGCTTCCTCTTTAGTGGTGTACATCACGAAAGCATAGCCTCGGTTCTCACCACTGAATTCCATCATCAGTCTGAGCTCATAGATCTTCCCAGCTCTCTCGAAAACAGGAACTAGTTCATCTTCATACATATCACGAGGAATCTTACCCACAAAAACTTCACATCCACGAGGTGGTGGAGGACCTTCCCAACCTTAAAATAAATTGTCCAACAACAATCTTAGTACAAACGCACATTTCCCCCACATCCAGTTCAAATGTGGGAGTTATTTATTTTTGGTCTCAACTGAAAACCAACACATTCTCTTCTATTATGTCTTATTTCTTTTATGTTTAAATAAAAAATAATAAAAAAAAAAAAGCCAGAAATCCAAAGTTTGCATTTCTTTCAATTCCATCTTCTAGGCTTTTTTCCAATGAAATCTGTATGACAACACACTGAACCTGTTTATCAAAAACACTAACAGGTTTACCAAGAGTCTATCTCAATCATTTTATATTCCTTACAATTTTATTTCAGTTATTAATAAAACTGATATACCTAAGAAAGATACCTAGGGAAGAACTTCAGTTTTATTTTCTACTACAATGGTTTACAGTTACAAAATGTTTCTCTACATATCTTGCCCATGCTTTTATAACTTTTGGTAAGGGTCCTCAGTGCAGCACTTTTTTTTCTGCCTTGACATTATTCAGTAAGTCGAAACATTCTGCTTCCACTTTCATTCATCCAATAAAATAGGACTTCCTAAGGAAAGTAGGATACAAAGTCAAACTTTCTGCAACAGCCAAAATGATGGAAGGCTTTTACTCTAAAAACAGACTGCAGTTTTCACAGGCAGTAGTGGATGGCAGGGAAAAAAAAGAAGTAAAAAAAATTCCACAGAACAAGTCAGTCTTTGGTTGACATCTGAAAGCTGCAGCACATCTATGCTTCTCTCCTTAAGCCAAGGACATTGAAACATTCTTTTGTATCTCTGCCATATATACTGAAAGATATGCTCAACAGATAATGTAAAGGTGTATTTATGCATTTAATATTATGGAGTTATGGTTTTCAAATACAGTATTCCATTCTCCCAAAATAATAATTAAAAAAAAATAAGAAGTTTGTTTGGCTTTGTTTCTTTTTTTAAATTAGACAAAAAACTAAAGTAGAAGGTTCAAAGGCAGGCACTCAAATCATAATTAAAAGCTTTTTCTAAAGTTTTTCACAAAGATTTTCTACAGGAGAAAAAGCAAGGAGTACCAAGATGGTAGAAAAAACTAACACAAAACTTAGTAAATACCAGTATGAAATGAAAAAGCATAAGGAGGCAAGGTGAAAAATAATTACTCCTGACAAGTTAAGACATTTTAAAATGCAATTAAGTAATGTATGTTGAAGTTCAGAATAAATTATATTTAAATGATTTTGTAATTAACACTTTTCCTTAATGTAGAGTCAGAGAGCTTGTAATTCACTCGTGAAAAAAATTACCAGAATTGAGAGATTTTTGCCTTCTCACAGAATTATTTTTCATCGATAAAGTACAGAGAGAATTACATGGCACACAGGGAAGCTACCAAGGCATCAGAATTGATATGCATTTGGAGTCACACTGCTAGGACTTACCTAGGAAAAAGCTTGGCTCTGTTCCGCACAGTGTTTCACATTTTTATCATCTTCACCTCTATAAACATCTCTGACCCCTTCAGCTGAGGTCTGACTGGACATGGGAGCTAACACCGCTTGCAGGCTAGTACTGCCATCACTCACATCCCACAAGTCCCTTCCCACATAAAAATAAACCAATTGTACACCATTTAGGAGCTCCAAAGACAAAGACAACTGCACACCTCAGTCAAGAAAAAATTGTGCAGGAGTCACGGAATTACATAACAATCTTCATTTATTAACTAGACAAACTTTTACCATCCTTCTCAGCCCAGTAACTGACTGAACAGCGATTCCCAGTAAGTAAAAGTGATTTACCACACAAAATTTCCGCCTTCTACTTTTAAAGCTGCATACTAACTCAGCAGTACAGCACACTACTGCCAACTGGAATGACCCTCTGACTTCTGACTTACAGAAAACTGGTCTGTGCCACACTTGCCAAAGAGTGACATGTACTTAGGAGAGCAAATGTGGGAAGTTAGTCAACAGCACTCCACAAATAGCTGACCAGAGAGTTCCCTTGACTGGGTACTTGATTCACTGCTGGATGACAGAAAATGGGACACCTATTTTTGCAGCAGTTCAATCAACATTAGTCATAATTCCCCCCATTGTTAGTGCCCATGCCATCTTAAACTTCGATGTAATTCTATTGACTCACATGCCTAGTGACATCATTGGGTCCACTGCTTAGACGGCAGCAGACATAAAACTATTAAATTTCTTTTTTTTTCTAAACACTGTACAGATAGATTTTTCACAAGTGGTATACACTAAACAAGAACGGTACCAGGTAAAAACCTGTAATTTTTTAGGCCAATTTTCAGCCACATCTGCTGAGAACAAAGTCGACAGTAAGACTATCCTTTGAAAGCAACACGAGCTTATAAAAATCACATCTTAAGCAAAATTCATAGTGAAAAACTTCATTTATAAAGATATTGTAATTTCTTACAAGCCATCTCAAAAATTTAAGTCTCACCTAAAGTTTCCAACCTAAAAAAAAAATGTATTTTCAATGTCCTATGAAAATACATGAAGATTTGAAGGAAAGATCTATACCTAATGTCAATGAACAGATTGATGGAAGAGAGACCTTGTCAAATCCATCTAGTTTCAGAATATACTAATAAAACTAGCTTTGCTAAACAAACAGACTTAACGTCTAATGTTCTAATAAAAAGACATTATTATGTAAAAGATGTATAATAATTTAAGAGCAGGCTGAAGTTAGTGATGCCCTGCAGTTCTTTTTCCAGTGCCATTTTCAAAATAGCTTCACAGGGCTTCCTTTTGCTATTTTACATAAGCTTAGTAAAAGTATGGACAAAATTTAAGACAGAAATATTTCCAGAGAAATAATTTTGATGCAGCTCTAACTTAAACTACATATAGCAATGAGTAAATAAAGTTCATGCTTATGAGCAAAACTTATAAAGATCATAATATAAAAAATGGGACCACATGCCACAAGTGAGAATGAACTGAAATGGCAGCACAAAGAATCTTCTTTTTTTCTGCTTGTCTAAGTGCATAATCTGATTCAGAAAGAAGAGTTACTGTATTCCATGTCATACAACCAGGCTTAGTAGTCAAATTCTTGTACACTGCTAATGTCAACAACACTGGAAAAATAATTCAAAATAAAAGAAATATTTTATCATCAATTCTGAAAACAAAATGAGTTAATCTTCACTGGTGCCCTCTCACAGAACCAAAGTTCATTAAAAGAAATGCTTTGGCCAATGCAAGGGGTAAGGAGTAAGAGAAGACACTAAGTAGGTTATGCCTGTATCACCGTTTTTCCCTTCTGCCTTCCTAAATGTTTTGAAGCGTGTTCTCAGTCATATGGAACACACTTGACTTTGTGAGCTCCACATTTGTTCTGCTACCTGACAATTTTAGCTGGTTTTAAAGCTGTGATTTTTTAAGTCCACCAAAAGCAAATGTTCAACACAGCCTAGCTCAAGAGATCTTAAACTGCTATAAACTGTAAAACACATCAGGAACCTCCCCATAAGTGTTGTGTTTCTTACACTGGTTCCTTAAGCTTCTACTAGTGGTCACTGTCAAGATACACATGAGACTACACCAAATTTCAGTCAAGAAATCTCAAAGGAAATGCTTACCTGGAGGAGGACCACCAAATTTTCTTTGCCCATTTTGCTGAACCATGCTGTATCCAGTCTTCTCCATTAGGGCAAGTAAAGCAGCCCCATTTTGAGCACCCCTTTGGATTTTGCCGCATCCATTTGCTGCAGCTTTATTCTCCTCATGCATATCTGCAACAGCTTCAACAGAATACCACAAATATTCCAATTCAGCAAATTCTAAGTTGTTATGTGCATATAGAAGCTACCAAAATACAGAAAAACCACTCAGGCTATACTTGCCTGTTTACCACAACTTTGTTTAGCATGAAGCTTCAATCCTACATCCAACCACTATCACCTATGTACTTGCTATCAGACCATTGTTTTGTAGCTGGGATAATCTGGAACTTTACCCAGCAACTACATAATCTATATTCAAACTCTCCTAAGTGCTATCACAATATAAGTAGCACAACTGTTTTTAAGAATGCTACCCTTCAAGTAGAATGAATTCTTTCATAAATCATGTCATCTCAGTTGTGTAAGGGACCAATAAGCTACTCAAGGTGACAAGTTCCATTTTCTTATTACTACATTTTATAAGAATACTAATTATTTCAAAATTGTATTTTAGTACTAAAATGCTGGAGGAAACACCTGAAGTTCGTGCCGAGTTACTATAAAGAACTCAAAGAATGCACGAACATAAATAATTTAATTAATACCAATATAAAATAAAATTAGGCAGAACTGTCTGGCAAAACTAAGGGTTTGAAATAATCCCACTTCTGGGACCTCTATTTTCATGGCTTTATCCATTTTCACAATTTCAAAAATTAAACCTTATTAATATAATTGCTGCAGCCCTTCTATTTCTCTGGCATGCCAAGATCTCACTCAACAACTTTAGGTTTTTGTCAGCCAGGTGACTAATTACCAATTTTGGCAATTACCAATTTTACTAGTCAACCCACTAAGAAAATCTCAAGTCAGAGGTTTCTTTCACTGCCTCTTTTTCCTTCTCCAATTTATTTACACTTTTCCCAAGATTTTCTGCCCTAAAGTCTGCTTAGGCAAGCAATATTTTTCATCACTTCAATCCTTTGTTCAAAGAACATTTCCAAGTGCTATGCCACTTCTTCTCAAGAAATGCCACCCAAAAAATCATCACCAGAAAAATAAAGGTACCATTGTTTATTCTTCACTGCCCCTTATATTTTCAACTTTGTCTTCAGGCACAAGCTCCAAAAGACAATGTCCTGAGACTTCAGCAGTTTACTTTTTATAAGAAAAACATTTTAAAACAGCTTAAATGTTCACACAGACTATTCCTGACAACCCACTATTATCTGCTGAACAAAACTAAAGTTTTAAAATATTTTATAAACCAAATTTATGGAGTGAAGTTCTTGTTCCCTTACTACATTTATGGATGTTATGCATTTATATTACTATCCAGAGGGGGCTGCAGCTTATTCCTCCTCTCCTGCCCCAGCTTCGTCATTTCAAATGTGTTTTGAATCAATGTAAATACTATTTCTAAGTGCACTTTTTTCACAATAGCCTTCACATGACATTCTGACAGACTCAACAAATCCTTGAATGAGAATAGTGTTAACTGTTCTCAAGAAATTTAAATTGTATCTGCCACATGGCACTAAAAAGCCAAATTTTTAACAAAAATCCAGGCTTCATCAAACGGAGATTCCAGAAAAGCAGCAGGGCAGAGCACAAAAAAAAAAAACAAAAACAAAAAAAAAAACAACCAAAAAAACCCCGACCGAGACGAGTAGAAAGAGCATGGCTCCCACCTGCTAGAAATGGTGCCCCATCTCCTTTCAGCAAGTGAATTACACTTACTGTGTTTCACAGCCTTCGAGCTGCACAGAGATTCCGTAATTAAGAAATCTTTTGGCAGTGGCAGCTTCAGGCCTAATAAGGTATGGAGATGACAACGAAACTGGAGCGAGGGAGAGGCAAAATGATTTCCCCTCTGTCTCGGTGAGTTCCAACACCCGGCCCAGTACATCGTTATCTGTAAGGGCAGCAAGCGGGCACCTGATGGGCACCGCGGGAGCTCGAAGGAGGAGAGAAGGCCCTGAGGAGACACAAGAGGCCCACGCAGGAAGCAGGCCAACCTCGGGCACGCGCCGGTCACAAACGCCACAGACGCTTGGAGGCACGTGGGACAGTAAGGGAAGAGAATCAAGCCAACACCCCCGGGAATCTCCCTGCACTATTCCCGCCGACTCGCACATCTAGGCCCCTTCTCTACACCGCTTCATCCCTCATCGCGCTGCCTCCGCCTTTCCCCACAGCACGGCAAGGACCCGGACCTACCACTGTCCCCAGGTAGACGAGGCCACGACATGACTCCCCGCTGTCCCGTCGGGAGCCGAACGCCACCGAGCGCTGCGCTGCCGCCAGCGCTATCAGTGCCTCATGCGCCCGGCCCCGCGGCCACAGCTTTCCCTCGCTCTCAACCCGCCCGGCCAATCAGAGGGCGCGGAGGGCGGGCACGGACACAATTGACAGGCCTCGCCAGCCAATCGCAGCGGGGTAAACGTGCCCGGCACGCGAGCCCTCTTTAAAGCGGACGACGGTTGGGCGGGGGGGGGAACGTGTCCGGCCCGCTCGCGCCGCAGCCGCCGCTGGAGCCGTTGGGACGGCGCGCGCTGCTCCCGCCCTCAGGAGGGCGCGCGGCGCCGCCGCCTCAGCGCCCCGGCACTCCCTTCCCACTCCAATCCAAACGGGTACCAGCTCCCGAGGTCACCCTTGCTTGCTTTCAGAACCTGGCCGGTATATTTCTTTGTACCCTTAGGCTTTTATCTGATCCGAAATGGCATATTTGCGCCTTGAGGATGTGCTCTGGCATGCACTCGTTCTTTAGGGAGTGTTAAGGCTTGTTCAGGTCCGTGTTGACCATTAACACCAAACTGAAGTACCACTGAATCAGTGAGGTTCGAAAAGACCTCTGAAAAAGTTAAATCCAGCCTATGACCCAACACCATCGTGTCCACTAGACTGTGCCACTAAATGCTGCCTCCTGTCTTACACAGGGATGGTGACTTGATCACTTCCCTGGACAGTCCATTCCAACATTTGATCACCGCCTTCTGTGAAGGAATCCTTCCTGAAGTCCTAAACCTCCCATGGGAGCAGCTCAAGGCTTTGTCCTCTTGTCCTGTCACTGGTTGCCTGGGAGGAGATACGGCTGGTTTCAAACCCTGTTGGTTCAGTTACAATGAACTCTTAGAAATGAACCCCATGAGCTTCACAACTGCAGCCACTTGCCAAGCCAGTTGGGTTGGAGGCCCTGTGCTTCGGGCACTGCTCCTGAACTCCTGACACAGCTCCTTAGGGCTCACGTGGCAAGGCACACATCAAATGTACCAGGGTTAATACAGGGAGTGGGATTAGCTTGCAAATTCTTTAAGTTGTTATAATGTTGTGGCCTGTTTCCCCCATCTAGCAAATTAAAGGCTTACAAACCAATATATGTTCACCAAAACCTTCTCCCCCTCCCTTTTCCTAAGGTTTACATGCTCAACTGCACTTGGCAGAGCTGCACAAAGGCAGAGAATCCCTGAAATTTTACCTTCAGGACATGCAGATTCATCTTTATTATGAATATATTCCAGAGCTTTTAGCAATCTCACTTAGAATCTGTACTGCCACAGAATTGCCACATCGTCATATTTGACATTTGGTCATTTGAGTATGCTTGTTTTTCAAAGAGAATGCATGTTGTGCTTTCATTAATAATGGCATGTTACACTCACCATGTAATTCACCAATGGTATGTCTCCATTTAAAAGTTTTGAATGGCCAGCATACCAAAGGTATTGCCTTCAAGATTAAGTTTCAGCACCTTTTAATTTGGTTTTTGTTTGGTTATTTTCCCCCCCCCCATCTAAATCAGTCACCAAGCCTCTCACAGGAATCAGTTTGGGGTATATTAAGTCAAATAAAGTTTGTAACATTTTGACTGCTGCTGTGTGTCCCTTTTAGCTTAGAGACTGCTCACACCCTGGCCAAAAACTCCATGTGTCTCAGTTGTTATTGGTGGTGGGAAATACTGAAGGAATGCAGGCAACCTCTTTTAGATAGAAAAATAACAAAACCCACCCAAACCCACAATTCCTCAGCATTTTCTTTGTATTTCATGTGACGCCTTACTGGATAGTCTGCCATGTACAGCCGTTTTTGGAGTACAGCAGAAGGTCTCAAGGAAAACAAACAAATTTGCAATCAGGTTTTTCACTTTATGGCAGGAATAAAAGAGAATATAAAAATAACTGAAAAGTATTTAATCTTTATAATCTCTTATTAAACATCAAAGGTGAACATAGGAACTAAAGACCCCTTCCTTTCTGAAAGAAATTAATCATCCTTTTCTTCCTTTGTTCCCATGTGTTAATTGAGGATCAGAGTTCTAAGTTCACCCTTACCCACAGGTGCAAGCTGCTTTTCTTTTACGATCTGACTATTCACTATAATTAGGCTTTACTAAGATCAACAGTTTATAACCTGTATTTTTCTTGGATTTTGCTGTGACTCATAGTCTGAGATTTTAAAATGAAAATAAATTTTAAATAAAACTTCATTATTTTTCCTAATAAGACATAATTTACAGGGAAATGTAATATTTTTTATTAAACCAACTATATCAGGTAACTTCAAGTCTTCAGAAGAGATTTTACACACCTGAAAGTTTTATTCAGTTGGTTATCATGCACTTTTATGAAAGAATGGGAAAAAAGAACCAGGCTCAAAACATATTTTGGTGTTTATCCCAACATTTCTTTTTTTACTGCTCTATTGAATTAGTACCTTAGGACATAAATTTCAAACCTGATAAACAGAAATTTATTTTAGGATTATTTTACAAGAATTACAGCATAATTTACCAAAAAGCATTCGGCACCAATTTTGGTTAGAAAATTACCTTAAATTGCAAATAACATACAGTTTTCCCCAAAGCTTTATACAGTTCCTATTAACACTGAGTTAGTTTCCTCACTAATGTCTAGTTGCAACACTCAAGAATCTGATGGATGAGGAATGAGGGCAGTCTTGCCAAGATTATGACAGAGATTCTTTTGGCTAGATTTGAAAATGTGAAAGAGGTCTTTTTCTTACACATTTTATTTTATAGCACTGTACCAGACAGTGCTTTTCCTTCTAAGTTATTTTAGGTAGCTCTAACACAGAAGCCCTTGATATTTAACTTCTGTTTTATTAGAATGCTAGCAAGTCCCACCATATATATTCCTGGAGTGGGTTATTACTGCAGTTGTAATATACTTTAATAGAAGCATTAGCTTTTTTTCCGTCAGTGTAAATTTTACTATGGCCTGGAGCAGGAAAAGAGGGTAATGTAGTATTTCTCTGCACTCTGACACGTTTGATATGTAGGTAGTAGAAATACCTTAAAAGGAAGCAGACATCCTTTGAAGTTTAGACAAAGGTCTCTGTAGAAAACCTAGACATAACGTGATTGTAAATCTAAATATAGTAAGCTGTCTGGAAAGACTTCATTTCAGTTGATCAGTCCATTTTATTTTGGGTTTATCAAGCACTGCAATGCTTGTTTGCTAGGATCCTCCTAACAAGGCATCCTAGTGCCTAAAAGTCTTTTTGCTTAAAAAGCATGGTTTGTTCTCGTTCAGCTTTCTGCCTTAAAAAGTTAGAATCTTTTTAATTACAAATTTATAAGATCTAATATTGCTAAAATGTGCATTTGGGGGAACAGAATTTTAATTGTACAAAAAACATAATACAGAGTTTCTTTTTTGGTAAACCACTTCAACACACGTGATTTTAACATGCAATGTTAAAAGATATAAAATGAAGATGAAAAAATGGATCCTGGAGCAAGTTCTGTCTTCACTTTGATGAGTACAAATGTCAGCAATTGCACTGATGTAAATTGAATTGAATCAACATTAAGCCAATATTTCTGAGTGTACAGTGATGTAAAGTGTGCATTAATAAAGTGTCAACAAACAAAATCTCTCTTCTTGTTTTTCCCTTCATTACATCCAGAACTATTGCTGTCTGCTCTCTCTAAAAGCCTGGGCCCTTCATGACAAAGCCATGCCTTTTATCACTGAGCAAAATGGCAGTTTTCTGGCAATACAGTTAAGCTTGAGAGGGAAGGAGCAGAAGGGAACTTCTGAAAAAGTAATACCACTACGGGTTGGTGGAAGAAGTGGTGAATGTTAGGAAGGAGAAGTGAGGAAAGGACGGGAAGGAGGAAAAGGCCAAGGGAGACACAGAGAATTCTGTCCTACAGCACTGTGGTCTTTTGATGTTCCACCATCACAGAATGCTTTCCAGTCTGCCTTTTAGGCAGATGTTTCAAAATCATTCTGAAACAGAGATATATCCTCTTCACCTCTGAGGAGAAGGAATTGGAGAGGATTGGCAAGAAAATGGCTACTGCTACAACAAGCTTGAAACCAGGGTTTTCTTCACAGAAAGATGTGAAATACAAAGAACTACAAAGCAGGCTTCCTCCCTCACACCACTGGTGTGTCAGTCCTCACCGAAGAGCTTAGGAAGATCAGACACAGTCCCTGCTCAGTTTTTTATTTCTCTGCAAATATTGCCAAAAAATACTTGAATTTATGATAGTTTCTGTGAAAATCTTAGAGCATATCTCAGCACTGAAACCAAATAGCTGTTGAACTATAAAGTCTTTGGTCATACCAGATCTGAACTAGACATTAAGTGGAAGTTCACTGGGGAGTCTGAAGACTTTTATATCACATTAGCTTATGAATGTTAAATAATTCTGGAAATAAATTACATTAAATGCAACAGTAGACAACAAGATGTCATTAAACTTTTCGTAAATTTAAATATTTAAAATACCTTTTGAGTGATTTGAAAAGTGAAAAGAGTTCAGTCTTTCTTTAGGCTGCTCATACTTGCTCATACTGAGAACCCTAAAAGGCATGGATATATCCAGTTCACATCCTTTTAATTTGCAATCCAGCTGCTGTGAGCTGCTAGCTAGCTCTTAAGTCACGAAACTCTGGACTGCCAATACCAATTCTAGTAGTGCTCTCCTTGGAGACACAATTAAGAAAGCCTGAAGTAATGTTACCTGTAATTTTGGGTGCTTCTTTCATTTATGTATCTACACACATTTTTATATCTTTATCTCTTACGCATTGAATCCCACAACTTCTGTTTGTACAGTATTAAGTACACCTAACAGAATGGTTTTTAAATGCTTTTCTGTATGTAGCTATCGTCTTTCCTTATGAACCCTAGTGACACAACCAAAACTGTGGAGAAAAAGTAAACGGAGAATCACTAACTACATACTATATACTATAGTAATAACTGTACTACAAAATATAGGATCAATGTTATGCAGCTTAACTGTTCCTTCGTGATTTCTGGTTAGATGTTACAGCAGTCAAACAGGAATTCAAAATCAACATTTCTAGACTTCCTGAGCAGTTATATCGACTTAGTAAATATCTGACTTACTCATTCTTTAAATGCGAGTTCCATAGATAACTTCAGAATTTGCTGGAGACTGTGCATGTTCCTGACTGACTCTAAGAGGGCCGCTAGGTGGGAGTATGTTATCTAAAAAAGCTCTTGGTCAGCCACGGCAGTTCTCATTTTGGAGGAGTTCCACTCCTCTTTTCTTGGCAGCCGGGAGATGCTGCAACTCTCTTCACACCACGTTGAGTTGGTGGTGATTGATTTGGGATTTTTCCACTCTAGTCTGGACACCGGCCGCTGGGGAGACGCTGCCTGCCTCGCTGCACCTTTGGCCCAGGAGGATGTGAGCTGGAACAAGCATAGTTAAAGACTTCATAGAATCATAGAGTTGGAAGGGACCCTCAAGGATCATTGATTCCAACTTCTGGTCCTGCACAGAACAGCACTAGAGTCACACCCTGTGCTTGACAGTATTGTCCAAACACTTCTTGAATTCTGCCAGAATTGGTGCTGACTACTTCTCTGGGGAGCCTGTTCCAGCGCCCAACCACCCTCTGGGTGAAGAACCTTTTCCCTAATATCCAGCCTAAACCTGCCCTGACCCAGCTTCATGCCATTCCATCAGGTCCTGACACTGGTCACCACAGAGGAGAGATCAGTGCCCCTCCTTGTCCGCTCACAATGAAGCTGTAGATCACAATGAGATCTCTCCTCAGTCTCTTCTCTAGGCCAAACTAAGTGACCTCAGCCACTCCTCATATGACTTCCCCTCCAGACCCTTCACCATCTTCCTGACCCTTCTTTGGACGCTCTCTAGTAATACTACAAATGCCAGCCTTCAAAAAGTCTATCTCATATCCAGACAAGAACACCAGCTAATTACATAGAAAGCCCCAGGGATACAAGTGAAAATAGACTTAGAGGATCACCTTGCTAACATAAAAGCTAATAATAATTAAAAAAAAAAAAAAAGACCTTGTTAAAATATATTAAAAGCCAAGTATTTGCCAGAGAGAGAACTGGAAGGTGATAAAGAAAAGCTCTTTTGAGGAATTAGGCTATAGGGGAAAAAAAAAAGTTGTAGCAATATTCAACACAAAAGTGATAGAGCAGTTTTCAAAGTAAGCTAGTTCTTTTTTTAAAGGAACAGAGACTCACATTAGTCCTAAACTGAGAATACAATAAAAGGCATTTTTAGCACAGATGAGTAAAGCACATCTTTGTGGAAACAGCAAAAACTCTGATTTTCACATCAGGAATATCTGAGCTGTGAGACTGTAAGTGGAAAAAAAGTAATGCAAATGATTATTCATTGTTCCCTGTAGTACAAGAAGGGGAGGGACAGCTAATGTAAGAAAAACAATTTTTTTAGAAGTGCTTTTTCATATATTATAAGTTATCTTGCCATACAGCCTTTCAAAGGTCAGGCTGATAAACTAAAAATGGAGTAAGATAAGGTCACACAGGGTAAGAGTATTAAACATAATGAAATTAATTCAGGCTCTAAAGCTGAAAGTTTGCAAATTGTAAACTTCAGAGAACATATCAAGAATCCATCTGTACCTGTACCCTGTCCTCAAATGTTCACTGTTGCTCATCGGTGGAAAATGATACTTTGCTAAACTGACTTTCAGATATTGCCAAGGTCATTCCCTATTTCCTCTGATGGTAAAAATTTGGCCCTCATTTATAAGCTCAAGGTGCTTAAAGGTAGTAAAGTTGTTAATAGTATCTGGTTGTCTTACTGCAGCTCTGGATTGAGTGTCCATTTTTCCTAAATAATAATGGGAGTAGCTTTGCTCACAGAAAAAAAAAATCTCAGAAGCCACCTGAAGTGTGCATTGCCTAGACCAACAAAAACGTTGGTAGAAACAATGGTGACAGTGCAAAACCATCTGTAGACAACTGCCTGAAAAGGTTTGAAAAACTACAAAGAAAAAAAAAAAGCTGCAGTTTTTAATGTGTAGGATTATTTGAATCATAATTCTGTGTAAAGTTCATTATTACTGGGGCTTGATTTCTGAACATCATTATTAAATTTTCACAAGATTTTGGAGAAGTCAGGGAATTGGTGGCAATATTCCATATTTAATTTTTCTCTCTATGAAGATGGTAACAAAGCTCCTGTTTGTTTTAGCTGGAAGAAACACAACCCAGTGATGCTGCTGTAACAAATAAGCCTGGAGTACTACATAATTATAGATGTAATGGTATAACTTTTAACTGTGCAGTCTTAATTATGCAGCTTTTTTTTTAAAGGAATTTCTCTTAATATTTTTTTAATTAGGATCAAATGTTTTTTATATAGATAGATACTTTGCTCACACCCCATGTTCCCCTCCTGCTCAGTTATACACTGACACAATTAATGTCACAAATCCACTGTCTTTCCAATAAGAACAGACTGTTGTTGCAAGCACAGATTTGTATTTAATTGCAGCATGTAGTACTGTTAGAGAGCTTTTAATGCAAAGATTCCCCAAAATGAAAAATGCAAACTAGAAAATTACTGAGGGAAAGTAACTTCTATAACTGGTTTGGGTGGATGTTTTCAGCTTGCTAGTAAAAATCTCTTTCCAAGTAATAAAAACCTCATTATAATTTTGAAACACATTTCATGACTATGCATCAGCTCTACTGCCTGTGCAGTTCCCAATGGTTTAACAATATTAGTTACTGGAACTGCTCAAAGACATCAGAAATAGAAACCCTCTGTTCCTTGCTGGAATTTCAGCTCATCAGCCAAGCAGAATTACTGCTTTCTCCAGGCAAGTTTTTGAAAAGACATTATTCCCAGCCTACACCCTGTCTGTCAATACATGATGAAATTGTCATTCTAAAATAGTTACTTGTACAGTGGAGTGGTTCTTTCTTGCAATACAGTGCGACCAAACCTACTTACTGCCAGAAATTTGGAGTAGTAACTAAAAGAATACAAACAACTGTCTTTACCACGCAATCATCTGTGATAAATGGCTGATGTACTGAATGAAGAAATGTTATTTTTACCTATTTGTCAAGGCCATGTCCTAGTTCATTACATATTTGGATTTCCAGAGCAGCTGAGGTTTGTCTACATCCCAAGGCTGATGAAAAGATGAGTAATGGGATGTGGTTACATGACTGTGGATATCACAGGCTACATCTTCATCTATACTTCAGGGTATTGCAACCTTACACGCTTGACAGTCTGAGATGATTTGCAGCCAGCCCTAAGTGAGACCTTCAGGGTCCTCTTCCAAAATTTGAAATACTTTGGAAGGGAGTCCTGAGATACCATCAGAACTGCAACCTGTATAACTCACCATGAATAAAAGGAGGCTTGGGATGGAATTGAAACAGTCTGGAGTGTATCTGCATGATTCAGATCTCTTGCTTCAGGTGAGCAGGTATGACTGCAGTACAGGACAGGGTCACACAATGTTATCTGTTCAGGCTCCAAAAGAGAAAGAGCTGGGATAGATGGTGCTGAACTGAACAGCTGTCACCCCCTAGGGCTAAAGGCACTGCCCCATTTTTCACAGCCATGCTGTTTCTGGTTCTGGAGGTGACCAAGTCATCCTTGGCTCCAGGCTACATACACAATGCATTATCACGTCATTTGGACACTAAATGAAGTGGTTGAAATCAGGTGCCTCCCTTCTCCTGAATATTCACCTGGAGCTACCTACAATCCAGTCTGCAAATATAAATGGCAAAAGTTACTCTGTTTAATATCTAACTCTACTATTTCCAGCAGGAGTGCAGGAAACTTCACATCCACATTCCTTCTTTTGATTAGAACTAATTACTAACTTTTTCCTACTGTGCAGGAGTAACAGTCCCACCGCTCCCTCTATTTATGTTTATGTTTAATGGAAACGTGCAGGTACTTTCTGCAAAACTGCAAAGAACATGGGTGAAAATCTGAGTTAGGTCTCAGCCTGTGCACAAACAGAAGATAAGGTGGCTTGGCAAGTTTAGCAAAGCATAACCTTTCATTTAAATGTATTCTTAATTACATACTCTAGTATGCCTTCTTAGCCTCACAGAACTCTGATTTCACAGGAAGAGAAAATGCCTTCTGGGGAAGGTCCGTGCACTTTATTTGTTGGCCATGTCCAATGCAAAAAACCTACAACCTTATGCAAATATTAACCAAGTCCCAGAGGTAGCCAGAAATCAGAGAGATTATTATTGTCCTGGTTATAGAAATGGGAAAGAGTTAAAAAGAAGACACTGTAGCCAATACTTTGGGAGGTACAGCAGGTTATCTGCTTTAACTAAAAGAAGTTGTTATAATGAAATCAATGCAGTAAAGAAGCAGACCTCTGATCAAACCAAATACTCTCTCCCTTATTTCTACCTGAAAATTTTATGAATGACTTCCAGAAATGTCCCAATCTTAGCAGTTTCTGACTGCATCTACAGATCTGTTTCCCATTCTGAATATCACTGAGGCCAATAGACCATGAGAAGTGACACCTGCCTTTGGAGATCCCAAACAGAGCCTGTTCCAACAGTGGACAGAGAGCCATTTTGCCCTTCTAACTCAAAGTCACAGGTATTGTCTGACTTGATTAAAAAAAACCAAAGAAATCAATCACTGTCCTAAACATGAGACTAAAAATAGAAAAGGTAGCCACCCCATAGCCTTATCCAAAGTCTTGTGAACCCCTGCAGGATGGACTGAGAAGGTCCTAGGTACAGGTCTCCCAAATGCCCAGAAATTATGTAACCATCACATTTTTTTTCTACTCTTTGTGAATTGGCATTGTTGTTTCCATTCAAAGTTCTGCTCACTCAGGAAAGGGCTTTGGGTAACAAATGGGGATGTCTATCTTAAAATTCTGGCCAGGGTTATCAGCTAAACAAGGTTGCAAAATAGGCTTGCATATTTGTACATGGCCATCCATGTTTGCATTATTCCAGCTGCAGCACCTGGCAACTGGCACTCTCTTGGAGGATGCCATGGGTCAAGGCAGGCCGGGGGGTGCTGCTCATTAGAGGTGAAACAGTGGGGTAGTTCAGCTACACACAGTGAACCACCACGTAGTTAGGAAATGGACCCCCACCCAGCTCATTCACTAGGTTAGCTTACAGCCTGTGGCATTGATGGCATACTTCAATTTAAGGGAAGGCAAGTTAATCCTTTTAATCTCTGTGCTAACATGTAACCTCACTGCAAGCCTCCTAAACTCCAGTTGGGCACAGGAAGGCAGACACTGTGCCCTGCATATCCAACTAAGTAGCATCTGAGTCTCCAGGCACACACTTCTGCATTCACTGACTAGTCCTTCATCACACTTAATATGCCTTGCCCTTGCAAGCAAAATAAGCCTGCATTATCTGCCTGTCACATTCTCATTGCTTTGTTCAGACCAAGCACCAAGTTGTAGGTGTTGTGATGTAGTTGTAGGGGACTGTGCAGCTGGTTTTCCCCAGATCACACCATCACGGAGCAGCCAAGGATAGTTTTGTGGTTTACAGATACACAGCAAAGAAGAGGTAACTTCTGAAACAAAGCTACATGGTTAAACAAAGTTCTCTTTCAAACAGGTGAAACATAAAAAAGTACCAAAAGTCTTACAGAAAGTTTTCTACCCTGTGAGACACAGAAACAGTAACTCCAAACCCCCAGTTTTGTCACAGATGGAACTGTGGTAACTGCAATCAATGGAATTCTGACTTAAGCTCCTAAAGGTCTCCCCACTTGTCCCCCTTCTCCCACAGTCTCTGAGAACTCAGGACCATATCCTAAATGCTCTCTTGACTTCAGAACTGAAGCTACATCACAGAACACAACAGAATATTTTTTTTTTTAAGAAATTATGCCAAGAAAAGCCTTTGAATACTTTTAGTGTTCCATTCCTACAGCAGAGGGGATCGTTTATTCTACCAGCACAATGCTCTGAAAGATATTTGTAAGGCTGACAAGAGACTGGAATGCACTACAGCAAAGAGCTTCAAAACTACTAAGCTCTTCTATCTTCACTTCCCATCGGAAAGCTCATTCATGACAGTTAAATGCTCAGATGAATCAAGTACAAATCTATTACAAAGCATAATGAGGAAATGCCCGAGTCACCTGAGAACTTTCATTTCAATGGATAAAGGAGATGCTAACTAATGACTGTCTAACACGGTTCTGTATCATCCAGTGGTGTGTGATGCTTTATTTAATGTGAGAACATGCAACAAATAATACAGCACCATATAATTTCTAGAGATCACAATTCTAATGTCTCTTGTTGCTGCAGTTTGCATTCTAAAACCTGTCTGGACCATGTCAAGTCACACACAAGTTTAATTCCCTCTTCCCTACCCCCTCAGACTTTAACAAGTATTACTATGATTTTGTTTTCATTAAAAGCCTCAACAGTATTTATACATAGCATTCTCCTTCAGCACAGGAGAATGCAGAGTGAAATCAAGCAGCAGATGACTGTTCACTGCAGAATGAGTAATCATTTATGTTCCAAGCTAAAACAAATACAAACAGAAAACCAGAAAGCACACTGTTCTAACATCTTCATTTAGTAACTTACCTTTTTTGTTAATTTCTTTTAAACACGGGTTTTCTAAAAGCATTTTGGACCTTACTCATTTTATTTTTGTTTTCCTTGGAAAGCCCGAAGTGAAACATCTATCCTTTAAAGTTGATGTCCTCACTACTTGCCTTTTCCAGTGGCATGAGGTGATGGTTATACTCCTTCTCCTTCATTACGTATTCTGGTTTAACCACACAGCTTTTCAAAACAGACCCCACTAAAACGAGCTATGCCTCTGGATTTACACTCCCCATCACTTAACAGTTACTGATGAACAATTTCACTTCTAAGCACACACATTTCCCCAACAGCTGAACTGCTCCACAGTTTTCTGTGTTTTTCTTATTATAACTAACTCCTTCATTTCAATGGCATCACAGTTGAGCTCAAGTCTGAAATGCAATGCTCCAGCTAGTGCTTATTTTTACTCAAGTAATTACAGAAAAAAAAGTTGACACTGACATTTACCAAAATATTTCAGAGCACAAATACCACCCGCTAAGCCGAACATGAAAATTCATGCCTGCTAGTCTTGTTTCTCTCCTCAGAGTATGACTGATTTGACTCATGCCTGACTTTAACAAAATTTCCAGATCTTTGCTAGAACTATAGTTGGTAGGAAAAATGCCTGAACATGCAGCTGAATTTCTGCTCCTATGCCCAGATTATCACTTGTCTTTGATGAAAGGATACAGCAAAACATTCTAGACCATTTTGTAAGTTTAAAACTTTATAAGCTGAAGGAAAATTCTCTACTAATACATCTGAAAGCCTGCAAAGAACGGCTTCCATTTCATTCGTAGACACCTTATGAAAATCCCAGTTTAGTCAATCTGGATGCTTTTTGCTCAACAGTGTTAGGCAGTACAGAAGCTCTGGTCCTTTGATACTGAAGCTAGAGAAGGAACATTTCTCTGCCTTCCAAGAGTCCCACGTGTGATTCAGTTGTTGGTCATGACCCCATTGTTTATTGTATATGTGGATTGTAAGAATTACTGGAATTCTTATAAATCCCAATTAAATAAAGGGTAAAAGAAAAGCCCACCTGTAATCAGACACCATGTAACTGCATGTTAATGGCCTGTTCAGAGCCCTACTGGGATATTTTAGAGTAATGCTACAGCATTATACTCAATTTCAAGAGGTCAGTAGACATTTTTAAATGAATAAAATCTATTTATATAATTAGAGTTATGACTACAGCTCATGCCTTATTCACAGCAAGTAAAAAAACCACAGTGGAGTTTATGTAAATATTACTAATGCATACACTATGAAAAAGTAACTCATGTAAATTAAAAAACACCTTAATTTCAAAAGTTTACCAGAAACAGTTACACTGAGCATTGCAATCTTTCAAAGCAGAATAGAAGTTGTTTACAAGGATCCAGCAGTAATTGATATCCAGCTGCTTGGAGCTGTGCTGCCGACTGAACATGTAGTGAAAGCTGGGCTGAAATCCCCTCTAATTTGATGGCAGCAGGAGTCATGCTGCTCTTTCCTATGAGCTGGAATTTCATCCCAGTCTTTACATTCTTTGTCAGTTTTGATGGAGCAGCCAGAAGACGATGATTAGAGAGTAGCCAAGTAGACTCTCAGTTCTAAAAATCCAACCTTCAAGCATCTCTAAGGTCTAGGGAAAGGAGTAGGGGGTTTATAGCACAGTTTAAAGGAGTCCCTCTAAATATGGGCAAGTGGCCATATCAGCAGTAGAGCTGGTGGCAGGACACTGCACAGCATTAACAGAATAAATCTGAGGCTGAGTCCTTGGTGAAGACACCATCATACTGGCCTTTAACTTGAAAGGAAAGCAGGCACAGCATGTGAACAAGTAAGCACATGTATGCACACACAGCTTTCCAGGAGCTGAAAAATATCTCTTCATACATAAAAGACCTTGCTAAGAAGAAAAAATAGCAGAAGTTTTCAGCATTTAAAGAATTGCCTACATAAACTTGATTTCAAATCCAACTTTACACATTTTTGATAAACTGAAAGGCCTCAGCATTTGAAGATAAAACATTTCTAGCACCAGCTACTGGCTTGAAAGTGAATGCTTACAAGAGATGAGTACAGTAAGATGTGTTCTCTTTCACTGAGAAAATGTTTTAAGGCAATATCCAAAGTCACAATATAGCCACCACAGAAACTGCTCCAATGGTCCCTGATACTTTACAACACCTACACAAGTTCCACTGCTGAGGAATGGTAGGAACTAAATTGGTGCCTGCCCTCCTCCTCCCTGCAATGTGCCCTGGAATGCTGGAAATGTCCCACCATCTGTACATCACTAGTTGACATAAAGCAAGCAAATTTCTTCTACAGCTCCTAAATCCCTCTGTAACCATTTATATTAGCCATATTAGCCACTATCACTAGCAAGGAAATAGGTGAGGAATTGCTATCTTTCTTATCACTAACCCAACTAAAAAGTTGTTCAATAAGGTAAAAAAGTGTTTGCACAATTAATACAAAGACAGATTTCTGAACATTTCCCAAAAGGGAAATGACTTTAACTGGTCTGGCCAGATGTGCTCCTGCAGCACCCAGCTCAGGGTTGTTTTTTCTTCTTTGCTCTCAAAAAAGAGTCAATTTACTTGCATTTCCAACAAGGAGTACTTTAGGAATGAAGACAGTAATTTCTGAATATACACTGTATCTATAAACAGAAGAGGTAAGCAGTTTGTTCTCCATTTCTGTCCATTTGTGGAACTCCATCATCCATTTTTATTAATAGTTATGGCACCCAGATATTAACTGAAGAACATGAAGGATGTCAGTAGAATAATTTTTGGCTAAAGACAAGGAGCAGAACTGCATCGCAACCCTACTTTTTCCATGATTTAAAAGTGTGTTAAAATATACCAAGATTTTCAGGAAATCTGTTATTTGGCTTACACAGTAAGCTATGCCTTGTGCACTGTGTTCTAGACAAAGTTGTATTTTAAAATGGTGCACAAAGTTAAGAAACTTTACATGATGCCAGTGAGTAATGTGTGCTTTCATAAATACAGTAGTATACATCCTATATACAGACACTGAATGGAAGCCTCCAGAAAGGCTGTTAGCCAGCCATCCACAGGAAGAATGGAATGAAGATGGTGGGGAGCGTGGTGGAGGGTGCCACACCTAGGCAGACAATTGACGCTAGTCCCACAAGCACCGACGCGAGCACACTCCTCTGGTCCCGAATAATCATCTTCACAGTCTCACAGAACTGGAAAAAAAAAACAAACAAACAAAAACAAAACAAGTGCAAAAGATGAGATTTAAAGAGGAAAGCTTGGCTGGAGAGCTGGCGATGCCACTCTCGGGACAGCTCTCACACGGGCTCGCCGGAGGGAGGGGAAGAGGGAAGAGCTGGGCTGGCACCGCATCACCCCCGGTACTGCCCGTGGCTCCGGCTAGAACCTGTAGCTTCAGAGCATTTTAGAAGCGTTTTAATTGTTCTACTAATTCAGCTTCGCTTTCCTCGCCGCTTGAAGCCAGCCGAGGCCAGGCTCGCCGCCGTCCCGAGCAGCTCCGCGCTGGCGGCACTGCCCGCTGCGGGAAGAGCGGCGGCAGCGGCGGGCGGTACCGGCAGCCCCGCCCGGGGCCCGCGGCGGCCGGCCCAGCTCCGGGGAGCGGGGTCGCCGGGGGAAGGGCGGCGCCGCCGCTGGCCGGGCCGTACCTTGTCGGTCTGGAAGCTGACGGAGGCTCCGTATCGGCAGTAGGTGACGAAGTGCTCGCAGTTGTTCCAGAGCAGGCTGTAGGCCGTGGCGCCCACCAGCTTCTCCGCCCGGCGGGCCGCCTCCTCGCTGCCCAGCACCTGGTCCTCGAAGAGCCGGTCCATGTGGTTGACCAGGATGCTGCCGCCGTAGGCGAAGTCCTCCACCGTGTCCACCCGGACGCTGGCCGTCCTGGCGATGACGCCCAGGATGAGCCGCTTGTTGGTCACCACCTGCTGGATCTGCCGACGGTCGCTGGTGATGGAGGGCAGGATGTCGGGCATCAAGTGGGCGACGCGGTTCTCGCCCAGGTAAATGCCGAAGTGGATGAAGAGGGTGCGGGGCACCTCCAGCAGGTCTCCTCTCTTGAAGCAGCTGGTGTCGTAGTAGCCGGGTGCAGGCGGTGGCGTTTCCCCGCCGGAGCCTGCGGGCAATGACCGGATGTGGACGAGGAGCATCAGCTTCTCCAGCAGCAGCGAGGCCGCCTGTGGCACCGGGTTCTTCATGGTCAGCTGGGGGAAACCCTTGGCGCTTCCGAGCAGCGCTCCTGGCCCCCGGCACCGCTTTTCTAAGCTACCGGCGGGGCGGGGCGGGCACCCGGGCCGGCCCACCGGGTGAGGGGCGTGCGGGGAGCGCCCGCCCCGAGGACCGGCGGGCTTTACTGGGGGGCGCGGCGGGCACCCTCAGCCGGCCCGGCGTCCCTCGGTCCGGCCGCGGCGGCGGCTCGGCCCTCGGGATTGCGCGGTGCCCGCTCCCTGGAGCCACTCGCAGCTCCGCCCCGTCTACCGCCCGTGCTGCCCAGGTAGAAGTGCACGGAGAAGTGCGGGGTAAAGCCCTTCACCGGCCGCGGGGAGAGCAGCGAGGGGATCCCGGGGCCGCTTCGTGCACCTTTCACCGCCGGTGGAACCTGAAGGGCTCCGGGGGCCCAACCCGGCAGTCTCGGGGGACAAGCGGCGACCGGATCGGATCGGGGCGGGCCGGGCTGGCTGCCAAGGGTGCTCGCACGGCGGCGGGACTGGGGAGGGAGCGTCTGTCTTCCCTCAAAGAAAACAGGTCTCCGAGGGAGAGCGGGAAGTCACATTTATAAATTAATTCGTCCCAAAGGTCCGCCAGCTAAGAAAGAGTGGGAAACGGCGGAGCGGCATTCCCGTGCGTTCAGTTTCATGCTAATCCATTATGCAAATGGCTAAATCCTGGCAACGGAGCCCACAAAAGAGCAGCCCTGTCAGGTCAACAATGCCGCCGCGACGGAGGCTCGGAAGTTTCAGTAACCAAGCAGGTTCCCGCCCCCTCGGGGATGGCGGGATGATGGATGGGACAGACATTCATCTTACCTGGAAGATGGCAGGGCGCGGAGAGTGGCAGGGGAGGTGGCCGTGGCTGCAGCCTTTCACCGAGTCCCCGCCGCCGCCACCGCGCCCCAGCCCGCTGCCATGGATCTTTGTTCGTGCCGCAGCCGCTCCGGCCCGGCGCTGGCGCTCCGGCTGCAGGGGGGAGCCTTCCCCTCCGAGAAACACGGAACGGGCAGAGGGAGGGGGAAGGTGGAAGGGATATGCGCCTAAGAATGCTGGAGAAGTTTGGTGGAGCATCTTCCTTTAAACTCGGGCAAACGCTGCAACCCTAGGATGCCAAATACGAAACGGGGAAGCGGGAGGAGTAGCGCTGGTGTGTAACAGCTTGGCAGCTCTCCACAGGCAAACCGCGTTGAAACAGTAGGTTATTTTTCTCTCCTCAGTCACTTTAAACTCTGTGGAACACGAATGAGATCTCTAGACCACCCCAGAGTTGTAGAATCCAATTGGTCACACCAGCAAAAAAAGCGAAAATGTTCGCTATCCCTTTTCTTTCCATTAGCAAACAACTCTGGTATGATTCGGAAGGCAAATGGGATGGAAAGGACACAGCAGGTGAGAGCCTTCTGCCATCACAGATTCTGAACCCAGGTTCAGGATCTTGTAAACATGAAAGCTTATTGATGAACCAAAAGCAAGTTTTTCCACTTCCTCAGTAAAGAAAATATTGCAGGGTAAGGGGTTACCTCACTACTTGTTAACAAAAAACAGTAGCTGGTTCCCTTCTGTTTCCTCCTGCTTGGAGCAGAGAGCAGCTTCCTGGGAAGCAAAGACTATCCTCACCTTGCTTCGTCTGCAAAGAGGCCCCACATAACCTCTTGTTCACTTGCTGTTTACAGGCCAGAGCCCCAGCACTACCAACAGAGTGATCAGGCCTTTGGGATTTTCTCTGGAGTCTTAGCCAAATTTTTTATGCAACAGAGGCTTACCCCTCTCAAGCCCCCTACTTCAAATCACATCACTTACAAAAGAGAAAATACCTTTTAGATGTAGCTTATGATGCTGGTACAGGAACCCTGTGGATTAGCCATCAGCCACACATGATTATATAATTGAGTGTATTTTCAAATCCAGATTTTAAAAAACATATTTGGAAAGTCTGAAGCTTTTTCTCTTCGTAAATAAAAATGGGGGAGAGACAAGGAGGAACTTCTCATTTTTTGCTAATGCATTTTTTTAATGGATGAGGGGAAAAAAAATTAAAACACCTCATCCTCATAAAGGGTCTCACCCATTTGATGATGGTCAAAGCAGCTGGTCCAGAGCTGCAGCCACAGAAGCTTGTCAAAGACTCCACAGAAAGTCCTGGCACAGAAAGGTTCCCATCTCCCTCCTGTGTGGATAAGCACCATTCCTGCCTGCTGCCATCTCAAGATTCCCCCTCTCCCCTTTCCTAAAGCTGTCTAGGGAGTGTCTGAATGGTCTTTGCTGAAAAAGGTGGTAGAGATGCTTCAGTCCTACAGTTCAGGTTTCTCTTCCTTGTCCAAAGGAAGGTAGAGGAATTAAGCTGAACTCCCTGGCAGATACAGACAATTCCTAACAGGATCTTTCACATGGAGGCATCCTTTGTTTGCTTTCTTCATGCCAGTTAGCTTTAATCCCAAAATCAGCAGGGTCCATTTCAAGTAAATCCGGAAAGGAAACCAGGATGAAACTGAAGAGCAATTGTGATGAGGAACCTCGAAGTCTTACTGCATGGGAGGATTTCAAAGTAGTAAGGTGAAAGGTGTGACATTTCCGCATTGTAATTTCTTCATACCTAAGGCACTGAAGAGCTTCCTCCCTCCCCCTCCAACCACTCACTCACTCACTCACTCTCAAGCCCAGAAACCCCAGTGAACAAGCCCAAAAGGCATTACAGAGCAGGCGCGTCTGTGGAATCCACCCAGGTAGCGCTTCGCCACTACCTTGCAACAGTTGTGAGCATTACTGTGTGCAAAGCACTTAATACAACACATCAGAGTAATTTCTGAATGAAACCAAATTCTTGAGAAGCAACCTGCAACCCAACATTTTTCTGCTTTCAAACCCAAGGGGCTGCACTTCTATTACTGTCGAACTTACACAGTACAATGTAAAGTATACTTAACATATATTTTTCATCTGAGAAGGGGGAGAAAGCACGTACTTTAGTGGAAAAAACATCTCTACTGGAGATTGCAAAACTAAAAATATACATTGTGCACCAAACACTGGCACATCCTCTTGGCTGAATTTTGTATAATAGCTTTTGTACTTTTAGTACACAAATTTAAGTAGGAAAATCACTTTGGAATTTGTTTGGACTGTTATGTGTTGTGGAATAATTTAATGATAAACCTCATGCTTTATTTTTGAGAGTTAGGCTGAGATGCAGTAAGAAAGCTGTGAGAGGTAAGAATGCAGCCTTTGTTTAGTAGAGCAGATGAGCTAAAGTACAAAAACTTAAGAGGTGTAAGCCAGTTTCCATTACACTGCAACTCCTGTATTAGAGGGAACCTTATTTTATGCACTAGACATTACTATTTCCATCCTGCTCTCACAGCTAACACAGCAGGGAAAAGGCAGGAAAGGCGGAGAATTGGAAGGGTATGTTCTTGCCTGTATGAGGAACAGACCTGGTTTAACAAGCAGGCAAGATGAATTTTTTAACTGACTGAATTTAAACCAATACTGACTGCATACATGCTCACCTTTGTGTATAATTTATATTTTACCAAACCTCTCTCAATTACTCAAGCTTTACTTTCAGATCATGTGGGACTGCTGAAGCAGAGTTTCCTGAATTCAAAACATGTTAAGGATTCATAAGGTCATTAAGGAGAACGACATCTTTGGATAGGGATTTTTGGAGGGTATACTTTGCAAGAAAAATATCTGAAAAGCAAAGCCATTTGGTTTAAGCTGGTGAAAGAAATAATGGCCAGAAAACATGTTTGTGAAGGATGGTTTCATAGCATCCAAAAGGGCTACTCCAGAGATAAAAAATAATGCTTTTGTATTCCCATATCAAATCAATTTGAACACTGTACTATTCCTTTCAGCAATTACAGCTTCCATTATGAGCTGTAAGTGACCACCTCTCCAACAAACAGTATCATTTACTTTTTTTGTTTTTGTATTTAACAAAGACTAGGGACAGAACAGACAAAATCTGAACAAAGAAGGGAACCAGCAAGACAATGCATGAAATTGCAGGCAAGTGAAACTGCCCCAAACAAAGAACCTCTGAACTAAGTATCACTCTCTTCCAGTAGAAGAAACCACATAAACAACTAAAACAAATTTATATTTTTATAAATGTTCACTTTTATTCAGAGACTTACTGCATACACATTTCCAGAGTGACTTAAGCAGCATATTGAGTGAACTGCAAATATTTACTGTAGCCTTTTTATCCTTGAAGGTTTGCTACTGAGGTCTGTAATTTTTTTTCTTTTTTACTTCCTCTCAACAGGCGCCCAAATTATGAAGGAAGTTTTCTAACAAACAGTGACTGTAAACATAATAAAACCTGCATGCCATTTTCCCTTTCAAGTTATTACCTTGGCCGTTTTTCTGCAATGAAGTAATGACTCGTTTTTTACAACCTGACAGTCATGTTGTACACATGGACAGTACCTATGATTTACTCAGGCAATAAATGTTTAGATGGATAAAGCATTCATTTATGATACCTTCAATCTGAATAAGCAAAAACCACAGAAAATGTGGGAACAATTCATTGCATAGTCCTTACTAGCAAGCAAGTGGCTAGGAAATTAGTAACGGTGATATACAGCACTGGAAATTCAGGAACTAACAGATAGGTTTGGTGACAAAAAACCCACTTATTTCCATAATTTTTTCCTGGTATGAGTAATGCCTCATTTTGTCAGCGCTAAACAATTAATACAATCTCCCCAAAATAAAATAAAAAATATGAATATAAAATGCCTGAATGTGTGGAGTAGTATTTTTATAGCTTCTGCAGAGAAAATACAGTTACCAGAATCTCCACCTTGCTACTGTCCCAGAAGTATGATACAGATTTTTAAGTCTCTTCTTAATGAGATGAAGAAGTTCAGAAGTACCCCAATTTGAACATGCTAATCATATTGTGCAGGAAGGGAGATGGAGAGGTGATAACTGGGAGTCAGAAGAAAGACAGAATACACTGCACTCAACATGGTTTTCCTTCATAGCAGAAGACACCTTCTTGTGGGAAGGGCAATGCAAATGACAACTTAATCCAGGCATGACTCTCCTGCACAAATCAAGGATTTAACAGCCCTGGAACCACCCAGGCCTGCTTCACCCCTGCCAGGATTGCACCACCACAAGAAGGAGTGAGAGGGCAGACTCCCCTTTCCACATCTTCAAATTTATTACCACACTAAGATCTGCAATTTACTACTATTCAGTGCTTTCAACTGAAGGATTAATTAGTAAAAGGTATTGGAAAATGTAGTAACAAAGTCTGTCATTAACCAGACAAAGTGCTGGAAGTTTGGTGGATCACCACCAAAGGTCAGCATTTACGACCAGTCACTGTATAACAGTACCAATTATTACCTTTCTTTATTGCCCAGCAGGGAAAACTGTTCCCCAGTACCAGACAGTGCTGACTTCCCAGCAGTGCAGAGCAGGTTACCCAGCCTCACTCACCGCACAGGACAGACACAGCTGACAGGACAGCAGTCCAGTCGATTTTCAAATAAAGGATGAGAGAAGGAAAACAGAGATGGACCAAACAGGAGGTAATTTCTATCTTGAAACAAAGATTATCTTGTCTCATAATTAAATGTTATGTTGCAATTTGATTAATTCTGTTTTGCAGGTAATAAATTGATTCTTCATCCACTGTATTATCTAGACCGGAAATGTTATCAGACAGAGCTATTAGTCTGGTATTACTCAAAATATTTGCTAATCTGTGCCATATAGCTAAGCCTCTGAGAAGTAACTGTCAACTTTCTACTCTTTAACCTTAAAAGAAACCAAAATCAATTCAAGAAGCCAGTTCTTGTTTATAACATGTTTTTATACCACTTAGTGTTAAAATATTAAACACCTGTTATTCTATCAGTGATTTTAAATCAGGAACATTTTTAATCTGGAAATCCAACAGCATCTGTCCAAGTGCTTTACCCTGTAAGAAAAAGAACCAAACCAACATTTTATTTTGCTAACTAAATATATTATCCTTTTAAAACAAGTTTTTTAAAGATGGTTTCATATGAGTGTTTTTCCTATAATCAGTGTGAGAATTCAGTCTAAGTTGCTTGAATTTTCAAGCATCCAAATCTGAAATGATTGAACAGTTTCTTCCATTTATTTGGTACCTAATGCTAAAATCAATTCATTTGGGGTTCAATTCTATCTATTCATACTTAGCATCACCTTACTTTGTGAGCAGACTTCTTGACTATTCTGAGATTATTTGCACATGAGCATTTCTGAGCCTATGAGCACAGCTGTGTGAGCTGTAGCATTGCTTAGGATCTCATCTTCAGGTTTAGATGTTTTAAATTTTAATACTCAGATTGTACACTTGCAAAAAAAAATTTCATGTATCATCAACACAAAAAAACCCCTCATATCCATCTGGTTTTCATGTTTATATGATTTATCAGTATTTTAACTATAGAAGGCATATGCTAAATGAGGAATTGTCCTACAGTGCATGGTTCCTTGCAACATGCACAAGTATATACTTGGAAACAATCAGAATTGCCTAGTAAATAATTTTTCAGAATGTGACAGCCTTTCTCAGAAACTAGTTTTGCTGGTGCATCAAAAAACTGGTAGTCAAATCAGTTACGCTCTTTATGATGTACTATCTTATTAGTACACATCTTTTTCATCAAGTATTCTAAATCAACTTTCTACTTTACTATACTGTTTTCAAACCTTAGAAAATTAAATAGACAATATCTATAGGAAATTAAAAGGAACTAGATTCAACCCCAAACCTCACAGTTCCAGCCCAAAAGCTGGTTATAAAGAGACCCATAAAAAATTACTTTATTAAAATTATTACTTTGATACATGCCTGTGGGTCACTTCTTAGGGATGCTATACCACCACCACCAAGGGAATTCTTCAGAACAAAATTTAATCCATGGATTCCTGGCAACTCATATCTGTAAAATAAAAACAGCACATCATTTCTCAGGGGATTTTGGAAGAAACGTGTGTAGAGAACACCAAGCAAAAACCGACACGCAAAATTTTCATGCTTATGATCACATCCCACTGCTGAGCCAAGTCTAAAAGGTAACAACAAGATTAGCCCAAGGCTTCACCTGCCTCCTTGTTCCTTCCTCTTACTCCAAATTAACAGCCCTTAATAGTTTTAAAATTGGATCATAAGGTAATCATTCTCCTCTACTCAAAACTCATTCATTTCTATTAAGGTTGTTTCTAGAGTTCTTTCTTTGTATGAGTTCAAGTCCGTATCTGTAAGCCAGAGGTTCAAGATCCAATATGAACTTCAACAACATGATGGCAAAAAGAAAGTATTTTTATTAGCTCCTAGTTCTGATACTGAAAAGTACAATCACTTAATTCCTGGAACTCACTTTTGCTAAAAAATTGGCATTTTGCTAACAAAATCCAATTGCTAATTGGAAAGACTCCCTCTTCACTACTGAGAAACATCTATGAGTCACTACATCAACTCCTAGGACGAACAGATAACTTTATAGCAAATTCAAATCACAGCTTTGCTGGAGCCATGTACTTTGTTCAGATAAAATTTTATTTTAGTGTGACAGACCTATGTTTCTGTTCCATCGGCACTGTAAGCATTTTTCCATCCTTGCTTTTGACTGGTGCAGTCCCAGTTTGGAAACTTCTGTAGCCATCTGGCAAATGGCTCTGTGGTTTCCTATTGTTTCAAATTCCATAAATAGGTTTACAGTATATTTCCATTTGCCTCTCCTTGCAGTTTTTCAGTGTTTTGTCATCTTCCTTCCATTATTGGTTTTCTTTGGTTTTGCTTTTCTCCAGTATTTCTTCATCTAAGTACCTGATAGCTTTGCTTTAATTCCATAGGAAAGGATTTAAATCAGAACATCATCAAGCTATGAGGCATTAACAGAGAAAGATATCCAATTCTCACTGTCTCCAGATGTTTGACTGCTGCAATTTAAATCCTGATTCCTCCAACACTACACTTACTATTCTTTAATCACCTACCTGATTTCATATGTTTGCGACAGATTCTTTGAATCTTTCCCCCTAATACAGGTGGAATTCCTTGCAGTGCTCTTATGCTGCTGATTTTGTCACTTTGAGGTTTTTCTCTTTCAGCTCCTTTTGAGCATTGTGAAAACAGTGGCTGTTGCTGGTGCTCACAGCCCTGTCTGCCCTTTTATCTTGGGCATATGACCCAAACCTCTTGTGGAAGGAGATGATTCTGCTGAGCAGTCTGGTAATCACTTCAGTTCTTGGTTTAGAAAGCAAGTAGTCATGGAGTGTCCATATCTGTCTCCCAGGTAAAAAGTTTTAAGTTCCTTCTACTTTTTCATTACTACTCTCTGCTTTAATATTAGTATTAGTAGTTGTTATTAAGAAAAAAAAAATTGTGTCAGCATTCTGTTGCTCTTTCTCAAAAACTAGTTGAGAGGCAACATTAACACACTTAAAGGCAAATCCACTGGGAAGGCAGGAAAGTAGACCAATCTACCAGTGCTCTATTAGATAACATGAATATGAAGAATAAAGCAATTCTACCGTTAGTTACTTAGCTAATTTACTAAATTTAATACCATAATCAACTATATAGCACAACCAGATGACTCCACAAAATTTTCTAAAAATCTAAATGAAAATTTCCAATCACTATATACCACAAAAGCCAGAGCAAAGCACTACACTATAAATTTTACTCTGAAAAGCTGGCAAAGATTTTCAGGCAGCAAAGAATTTCACAACTGGAGGATGTCTCCTCAAGATCTAGGACTGATGGAATATCGATTCCTAATACTACCTCATCTCTCAAAAGAAGTGTCATGAAAATCAATCAGGAAAAACAAATCAGGAGAGAAACTGAAGAGCATATAAATGCAAAAACAAATAGGTTGAAGAATTTCATTTCACTTTCTGCAGTAATTCTGGCAGAGGAAATATGTAATACAAGCAACAGATCTTAATTTGGAACACTATAACATGGCACATTATTTACTCTGAGAAAATACTTACAGTGGGATAATCTAGCTAAAATGAGGATTACAAAATAATATATGAAGGCCAGCATCTTCATTATTTTAAGGCTTGTCTGAAGCATCTGAGCATCCAAAATATTTCCACACAGAAAATAAACTTGCACAATAAAAGGAAGAAGAACCACTATACCCATTATAATAGTCTTTAGCAGCAACAACACATTGACCAAAATGCTGGCAGGCATTTACTTAGCATAATTAAACAATTAAAGCTTAATTAACTGAGATCTAAAGGGAAAAAATTTTCTAATTGTAGGATTTGATTGAATGTCTTAAGAGCTGCTTTTAAAAAACACAGAAAATAAATAAACCCTTCAAAGAATACTCTATCTGTAACAGAAACCAGTAATACAAGGAATATTCACTGTTCTAGCTGCATTCCTATGCTTATGCACAACAGAATGCCTGCTTAACTATTTCCTTTAACGTGCTGTCCATAATATTCAGAGAAGTCAGGTTTCCCAGAGCATTTCCCATTAAAATGCATAGAAATAATAATGATATAAAATTATTTAATACATTTAAATCAAAGAAAAGACAGGGTTGTTTTCATCACAGGAAAGCAGGAACCAAGTTCATAGGCTTAAAGAATTGTTTGCATATGAGATATTCTGTAGAGAAATACTTATTTTTCCTCTCTAACAAATGTATGTACAAAAAAGCCATTGAGAAGCATCAGCATCCACATTTCTTGTTCTTCAGCTCATGGTGAAAACATTGCACAGGAAGAAATCAAGCTGTCATTTTTTAGTATTTCTGAATATTGAACATATTATATATAAAACATTACATATACCACATTTCAGAAGATGAAAATAGCAAAATCTCAGGATAGTTTTATCATCCTTCTTAAATGACTGACTTAGTACCACTGCACAAAAAGTTCCTTATTCTGTATCTTAAGATACACAGACCTGTTAAGAATGTACTCCAGCACTCTACTGTGGTAAGCAATCACCTTGGGATTAAAAGATCATCTATTGCCATTATTTTACCTGCCAATCTGGAAGTTTATGAGTTTTCGGTGTTCACTACCAAAATAATCCCACCTGTTCTCTGTTTAGTACACCCATTTAATGTCTCAAGTGAAAAAGCATGAAAGGCAACTGGTTAACAGACTCTGTTCTGTAGTGAGGTAGAGCCATGGTTGGTATGTTTATGGTAGCAAAACTAATACATAGCTTTTAACTACTCACCATTTAGAAAAAGGAATCAGACAGTAAGACAGCTCTATTTTATGACAGTTAAAACTAAAAAATAAACAAGTCATTTAAAAAGAAACTACACAATCTGAAGCACATGAGCATAATCCTTATAATCCTAAATATTTCCACAAAAGGTTTTATTCTTTCTCCCTAGTAGCTTTCCAATTCACTCACAGAGCTCCATTATCACATCATTAAAGGAAGCCAAAACCTCAAACAGATAATCTAATTAACCAAATTAATTTGGCTACATCCAGACAGAGCAAATTTCTAGTTTTATTTATTACATAAACAGCATAAAGGAATGGCAATGAATCAATTTCTAGAAGTATCATTAGGAGACATGGCAAAGTTTATTTCTTCCCCTCTCTGCTCAGTTTCTGAGGAAATTCAATTACAATTCTTAGTATCACAATTTATTAGATACATAGATTTGTTAGCACTTACGAAACAGTGGGTGAGATCTGCACTGAGCTGCTTATGAAGACAAAACCAGCACTTACAATTCAAAGATCAGGGGTTAAAATAACTCCAAGCTCTCTCTGAGCTTTGACCTGTACCTTTCTGACTCAAGCTCTTTGAGCAAACAAAAAAACCAGTTAACAGTTTATCCAACTACCTATGGAAATACAGAAAGGATTTTGGCAAAATCTCCTTATGTGCAGCATAACTGACTTTGTATCAAAACAAGTTTTAGAAGACTGGATGGTTTGTGGCAGTATTTAGCTTTTACTTGTTTCCAAAGAGATAAAAAGGTTTAAAATCTGTTGACTGTTTTACTGGACATCCTTAGGAGAGCAAGCTTCATTACCTCATGCTACAACGAGAGAACTGTGTGTTTCATTCCCAGGAAGGGTCATGAGCATCAGCCATACCACAAAAATAAGAATGTTACATATGTTGTCTGCTGGCAGAGGATATTCTTTAGTAGATGAGTATCACATTAAAGTGTGATACTTGTTTAGGATATATTCTCTTTCAGATTTGAAGAAAAATTAGCTATGTTTTTTCTTTAAATTCTGGCTTGGTATATGAGGCACAAAAGTGGGTTAGAGTGGGGTACTAGAAGGAATAGCTTCTCTAAAGTGAGTGAACTTCATAAATATTAAAATCCTTTACAGAAATAGGGACAGTATGAGGCCCATTTCTGATGGATTATCAGGTAAGTTTGGGCTCCAGACTACACTGGCTGTGTGAATGTCTTTCAGGTAGTGTTTTACAGATTTCTAACCCTCAGTTCAGCTCAGAGGCTTGGGAAGCTTCAGTTACTAAAGCTCCTGCAGTTTCCAAATGGTTCAAAACCAGTGGAAAGATACATTTCTCAAAGGACATGGGAAGCTATTTGTAGTCGGTAAAGACATTCTGTACTGGAACAAAACAAAAGAACAGCCCCAACACTACTAAGCTAATTCTGAGAATTTAAATGCCTTCACTAAACGGATTCACGGCCTTTGTCCAGCTTCGAGAGAGGCCCAAGTTCATGTTCTTTCTCAGTGACTATGCTCAAGTTATTTAAAAAGGCAAAGGAAGATATACAAAAAAAAAAAACCCAAATGAAAGACACACAAGTTTGCAATATTTATGTTGCATATTTTAAGATAACTTCTGATACTATCATGTATCTACCAGACAACTGTGGGATGCACAGCAAGCTACTCACCTTGTTACTAGCTCTTCTTCTGGTTTCTCATGCTCTAAAAGGTGTTGAAAGTAATTCTCCAGGGCTTGAGCAGTTAAAGTTTTCTTTAGGTATGGATAGTAGAGGGGATGCCGTGCTATCACACCTGTTAGGCATTGATTGGCATTAGTTCAAATAGGAAGTGTTGAAACCAGTTTGTGTTTATCCTTTCAAAACCAATTTGAGATCCTCCGCTTAACTGAAACTGTACATATGGATCTCCTTTAACGAGCTCCTGAATAAAATATACAACAATATGACAGCTCTCCCTCTGTCAGCAGAGATGTAGGGTGCAGCATGACACCAAAGAACGCTAAGTGATCACTGGATTTTTTCCTGCTGCAAACAGGCCCTGCCACTGAAAGACACCTAAAGAACAACAACATCACAACAAACCACCCACAGGCAATTCTCTTCCCTTAAATGGTTTGCAAGACTTAGATATTTAAGTAATCACAATTAACCACAACAAGGTATGACCAGTGATCAAAGGTTTGGTCCTTGCCCCATCTCTTGCACAGGATTCTGATGTGTGACAAATCACAATTACATTTTTATTGCTGTTTATATGCTTTATAAGCTTCAGCTAATTTTATGCTGAAGCTGAGGTTCCAGAGCAGGATCACGAAAACAGGTCTGTGTCACAGGGATCTTTCTACCTGGACTTCATAGAGGTTAAATTTGTTGTTGTTAGTGTTGTTCCTTAGAAAAGCAGTAGTGTCTTTATATCTGAAGCAGTCTATTATGTATACATAATTCATGACTTGGCAATGCTACATTGCAACAGTGGTCAATCATGGAGAAAGAATAAAAAAGGAAAAAGAAAAGAAAAAAAAAAATCAACATTGCTTCATTCTTCAACCCAAAAAAAAGCAGTTTCACAAACAAGGACAAGGAAAATATATTCCTGAATACAAATGAACAAAATTAATCTGTTTTAGCATGACAGCTAATAGCAAATCAAATCCCAAACGCACCTTTAATTCATACTGAGCTTTGAACACCACACGCTCTCATCTTCCAACAAGTAAGAGAGCCAATTGTTGCATGCAGAAGTAAGGAATAGAAGGAATTATTAAACAATGCAAGAAGCAGCACAATCAATGCAAAGAGACTGCATACTGAAATACACCATTTGCATTAGCAATATAATAAGAACATTCTTGTACATATGAGAAAAACTTTAGTATTTCCTAGCACTGTCAATGTTTTAGCCATAGATGTGTTACAAAATTAATGTATGAAAATATTATATATGATCAGACAACTAAGAAATTGTATTATGTAACATACACACATGAAGGAGTAGCAACTGACATGTAAAAGAAACCTTAAAAAGGCATTACTTAACTTCTGGGAGCTCAACTTTCCAACCCTAAACAAAAACCTTTCTTTTCAGTATGACATGCTATAATTTTTTTCTTAGTACCTCAGATTACAACAGCTGCTCATCAGAAGACTACAGGTATTTCATTAGTAAAGTCCATATTCAATATGTATTGTCTTCTGTTTCAGCACAATTATAAAAAATAAAGGTCAAGATGTTTAAGACTAGCACTTGATATGTAACTCTTATGTGAAAGTGTTACATCACTTCAGAAAGCGAAAGAAAGAAAAATACCTATGTTTGCGGAATTGCCTTTGTCTCCACTTCTAGTGTAGGCAAGATCTTCTAAGCGGTAAGTATGTGGACCACTTGGCAGATCTGTACAAGATAAAAATGAATTCATTTTAATGGTGCTACAAAAGAATCACGTATTTTGAAGGAGTAACTGTCAGTTTAAATGCACGCTTTTTGCATTGTACTCTGAAATTTCCAATCCTTCTCACAGGAACACCTAGAGAATAAGAGGTGAGACTGGGGCCAAAATTAGGAAGTTGACCCCTCCTGTTCCATCTCCCAAATCCCTTTCACTTTTTTACAGCCAAGTGCTGTACCATGCATCACCCTTCAATACGATTTGCATCTTGGCCTTAGCTATGCTGTATCTCTGAAGGAGGCATAGCAGCTGCTTGTCTTTTCTTGCTTGCCGTAACTTTTGAACCCTTAACACACAGATCTCTGCTTCCAGTGCAGGTGGATATACCTGCAGTTGCTACTGTCCTGATAATTCTGTAATGCCTGTTTAGTCTGCTAATGCCAGTAGAAAACCTTTTCAAGACAACACATCTCTCACTTGCATTTGCACTATACTTCTTATGCAGCTGTATAGAAGAAAACTAAGATTTCTTTTCAAGTTACTGTTTTTGTAAATACCTTGGTTTTATATAAGAAACTGTATGCTTTCTCGGAAGCCAGTCTTGATTTTTTAACTTGTCCATGTCTGAGTACTGGATGTTCAAGAAATGTAGACGTTGTTGCACTTCACTGAATGAAGTTCATATGAAGTATTTTTATCTATGTATCAAAACGCAAACCCACTCCTGCCCAAATCCAGAAAGTCAGTACTGTGGGATCCACACAGTATATACCTGAGGTTTGATGGTTAAGCACAGACCTCCTGCAAATGTTGATTACTAAGAGTAGTAGGCTGTCACATCTAGCTCCTGTTCTCTAAAGAGAGAGATGAAGCACCCACTTTGCTACTGAGTTGGAGTTACTCACTGATCACGCCTTAACACTGACATTTGAAGCATGGGCAATATCCGAGCTTTTAGGCAGTGAGAATTGACTAATTTTCAGTCAGTTTTGCTTCCGATCCAACTTTCCTATGGCCATATCATTCTCCTGGCCTCCTTGGCTTTTCAATCTCCCCATCAATAACAGACTGACCTCCACTCCTGACTCACAGTAAATTTCTCATCCCTCACTCCTTCTCTCCTCTGTCCCCTTCCTGGTTTTTTTTCATCCTTCTGGATGGAAGTGAGTTGTCACCCCCTCTCTGCTCCTTGGACACCAGTAGGGGGAATATGCAGAGCAGGGAAGTGACAGCCTTCCTGCTTTGTGGCAGCTTCTGGTGCAGGTGCTGCTGATGGCAGCCAGAAGCAAGCCACAAATGTTCCAAATTTAAACAAACTGAATATACAAGATCATGTAAATCAATTATGCTGGGCTAACTTCATGTTGCAAGGCACAATGCAATCTGAAAATATATCAGTCTGTCCTTTTTGTAATATTATTGCTTATGCTGAGAATACCAAACTATCTTGTTTTTTTTTTTTTTCCTTTTTAAATTTTGTTTTAATTTTAGGGAGTAGGAGACCCAGTATTAAAGATCTTATGCTCCAAATACTGGCCAGGGGCATCACTTAGAGCACAGTGTACCTACTATGCAGGCATAAGTAGATAATGTATTCTGTGAACTGCATCAGGTAATCAGGTAAACCCAGTCCTAGCCTAATCATCCTTACCTTCAACTCCTTCCTGCCCACAGAAAATCACTGACACAGACACGAATCAGGTTGACCTAGGTAAGAGGGAAACTATGTCCAAATCCTACTGGCTGCAGTTTTCACTGATGCTGTCTGTGTGGCCAGTGGCAACTAGACAGATCCCCCAAATCCATCTGGGTATGGGGTGGGAGATGCCTTACTATGACATGACACATAATTTGTACAGTGTATCTGTTTTTGGTTGAAGCAACAAGAGGAGCTCTGCTGGCACATGAGTGGCAATAACAAGAGAACGATAAGAAAGAACTAGGGGCTCACCACAGCAACCTCTTCTACTGGCACACCTGGATCAGAAAATCTCCCCCACAATCTACCCAAACAACAACTTTTCAGCATTGAACTGCTTTAATTAAGACCTAAAGTTTTATAATATATTGGGTCACTGTGAAGGGTGAGGTGTAAGAGTGATTATAGTTTAGTCTGGCACAATGGCTCCTCAGTGGTAGAAAGTCACAGGAACAAGGAATTTGAAGAGGTTAAAGCATACAGTGAAAAAGCGGAATACGGGTTTGTTTTGAGCTTGAAGATCACAATCTTCTCCATGTTCACTTGCAAGCAGGAATGTGCCATGAAATGTAGCAGAAAATATTTAAGGGTATATTT
Organism: Pseudopodoces humilis; assembly: GCF_049639895.1. Lineage (NCBI taxonomy): Eukaryota > Metazoa > Chordata > Aves > Passeriformes > Paridae > Pseudopodoces > Pseudopodoces humilis. The sequence continues at coordinate 42,070,841 of NC_142205.1, forward strand.
ATTTAATTGGAGAATATTATTTTTGATTAAACATCTCCACTGAGAGTGGATCTGAAAGTCCAGCTAAAGCCCATCGCTCATTTTGGACAAGACTACCACACTTCATAGCACTACAAAATCACATTAATTTTCATCATTTCATTCAATATACAATTCAAGACAAAATGTAGTGTTTTTTCAAAGGCTGAAATTTGACAATATCTAAATTGCATAAGCTGTAGAAATCTATTCTCCATCAGACATTTTACACAGTCAGTCTCTGAATCTCCCTTTAAATTAAACCAGTTCAAGTCAGTGTTCTGGTGTTCTCATTTATTATTACCCAAACTGATTTATCTTTCATGATCTGTTTATCAGGAAATTGTTTTCATTTAATAAACATCTTAAATAAATCTACAAAAGAATTCCCTTCAAAGCTAGAAAAAATGGTAAATTCAAATTCCACCCTCCCAGAAGCACATCTAGCAGCATATTTTAAATCCATTTTCACATATTTCTCTTATCTATTCAGCAACGACTAACAGTCCCTCACACTTGAGATAACCATGAAACTAAGAAAAATACTTTCCCCTCTCTTCTAAATGCTGACAGAAAATGCTTCAGCAGAAGCTATTCCTTTTACAGTCTAACCCATTTGTCTTTCTCATCCATGCTGTCCTACACTAAGCCACAGAAGTAGGTATTTAGTCACATGCAGAAAACATTTATATTTACAACCAAGGGCAAAAGTTTAGAGATCATTCTCAGGGGAAATAACCAGAAACGTTCTGCTGTCTCTCAAAAGTGGGGTTTTGCCTGAAAAAAGGCCTGAAGAATTCAGTAGTAAATTAGGCAGTAAGGAGTCCAATAGCTTTTCGCTTCTCCATTATTCAGCACTGTAGTCACCTTGAAAAAAAAAACCCAAACCCAGGATCTTTGCTAACCCTTTCATTAAGCAGAACAATGACTACTACCTATTCCTTAACTTGCCCAGTCTGATGGTGCAAATACCCACTGCCCTCCTGAGAACTCCCAGGGAGCTGAGAGACGCTGGTGTGACATCAGATTTCCAACAGACGTAAGAGCTAAAACCACACTTAAGAGTTTAACTTGTTTCTGCACAACACAAATCATTGTACTGAAGAGACGTTTGAATAGTTGGGGAAAATGAACACATGCATGGTAATCAGGCATCCACTATGAGTGGCTTTCAAATGGCAATAAACAGTCTTGTATGTATTTCAAAATGTCTCTATGTGATACAAGCACTCCCTTACTAACTCATATTAGTTGTTACACTGTTCTATTACTAGTTTTGAGAAACATGACTCACCTTTATCTGGATCCAGAGTAAACCTTAACATGTAAATGCCTTAATAGCATTAATTTTTTAAGTATACACAGAATTTAATACCTGAATTACTCTTTCACTATCAGTATTATTTTCAGAAATTTTTCTAACTCGTAATTTTTAGGTAGAGTCACCTGATTCAGATTTTCAAATACCTAGCCACAGCTTTAAATTAATTCTCTCAGTTCTCTGGTAAGCAGAAATAAGATAATGAAGACTGTCTGGACCAAAAGGGAATTATGGAGCATGCTATACTTTAAGAAATACTGTATATAGTTCAGCCAGTAGAAAAAACAAAACTTTTCAGGTGTCCAGCACTCTCAGTAATTGCTTGTATGAGCAACTCTGATTTAACACTTCCTTGTCATTGCAGACATCCTGACATGCTCCATTCAGCTCACTGGTTGGCCCTTCTCAAGGTTCTCTTCTTTCTCAGAGAATTTGGTTAGACACGTCTAGCAGCAACAGAGGAACTATCATGCTGGATTATTAACACAGTATGATTTCTTTTAAAGTCACCAGTTCCAGGCTGATCCCGTTCTTGTTAATTTTGTGAAGGCTGCCATATAGAACAGGAGTGAATTTTAATTATCTAAGTGCTGTAAGTCCTTAAATCAATCTGTTCGTCTGTCCTTTATCCTGAACACTATTTTGATGTAAGATAAACCCAACTATTCCCAGGATTCCCAGGATCCACAAAATGTAAAATTACAGTATACTTTGAAACCACATTTTCAATTTCAAGCCAGCTTTACATGGTCTTCACTTGTGTTTAAGGCTTAGGGGTTTTTAATAAAAATTTACTGCGATACTTGTTAGAGTCTCAAATACATGTTATACTGCATGACACTAACCACCTTCCAAGAAAACAGCCTGTGTTTTCCAACAGCTATAAAAATGTATCACATAAAGAGGCAAAATGTATTTCACAGTCAAAATTTAACACAATTTACCAGGACAAAGATAGCAAATGATACATTCACAAGTACAAAGATGAATATACCTTTCAACTCACTGCTCGTCTTGGGTAGATCAAATAAATCCACATGATCTGATGTAAAAGTGAGCTCCTCCTCAAATATCTCAACATGCTGCCCATTTAAAAATAGGTTGATCTGTACAAAGAACACAAACAGTCAAATCAGAAATCCATTGCAATGTGAATAAATAAAGCATATTCCTAATTAAGTACTGACCTAGTAGACTTCCAGTAATAGCTTTACAGATAAGGCTCTGCTGCTCCCTTTTAAAAGGTCACAATACAGTAACAATTCACTATAAACCTAAAAGAAATCTTTGTTTAGGGAGAAAAAAGGTATAAAAAATGCCACAGAAATGCTCCATCCAGTTTGGTAGTTTTTAAAGGAAGAAAAATCTCCATCTCACTCAATATACTGCAACACTGAATGGAATTTTGTGTCACAAGTCTGACAGTTGAATCCTAAAACTTGAACATTTCCATCTTTTCCATGATGCAACCCCCTTTTCTTCTTAATGTTGCTGTCTGCATTAAAGACAAACTTCTCTATGCATTCTGTGTTTATCTTCAAATATATTTTCTGAAAGCTGCTAAAAAAAATACATCAATACAGGAATTTTGGACTTGGTTGTTGCTCAGTAGCAACACGTAGAGTAGACTTTAAGTCAGTGACTTTTCAGTCTCCCAGAGCTCTGCCAGCAAGCGGGTGCACAGGGAGCTGGGAGGGAGCATGGCCAGGACAGCTGACCTGAAGTGGCCAGAGGGATATTCCACACCACAGAGCATCATGACCAGTATATAAATGGGGAGAATTGGGAGTTGGCTGGGAGCAGCTGATCACTGCTGGGGGACAGGCTGGGCATTGGTCAGTGGGTGGAGGGACACTCTATGGTGCATCACTTGTCTTTCTTGGGTTTTATTCCCCTCTTACTTTTTTGTCACCTCCCTTTTAGTAATACCAACAACTACTACTTTGTTTCAATTATTAAACTGTTCTTATCTCAACTTGTGTGGTTTATTTTTTTCCCATTTTTCCAACTCTTCTCCTTAATACATTGGGGAGGGAGGAGGTGAGAGAGTGGCTGAGTGGCACTTAGTTGCCACCTGGGAATAAACCCTGACAGGCCTTGTTCACACCCCACATGGGGCTTAATGGGTTGAGATAACAACAGATCTGACTAGAATATGCTAGAAGAAATTTACAAGAATTCATTGTATTAGTTTAATAGCCACTGATCACAATGACTTATTTACTCTCAAAGTTGATGTGTTTGTTCTTCAATTATGTACTGGCCTACTTGCAGTATGTGTTCTCTGCTATGATGTTTATCACCCATGGAAACCCGGCTGAGGTTATCAAGCTGTACTTTGTAACACTGGCTAATGATACGATGTAATTGCTGGTTGTGAAACTATTCTGGTATTTGCACTCAGCATGGCTGTCATCCCTGCACGTGGGAGACATCTATCAGAAACTTGCTAATTATACCTTTTACCTTTTCGCTTTGGAAACTCAGACCATGAAGGGGACACACTTCCTTTCCTCTTCCCCTTATCCTCCAGGCTAATTACAACAGGTCTTGAGGATTTTTAATATCCTGAGATGCTCAAACAAGCATGTTCCTATCATTGTATCTCCACAGAATCAATTAGGTTGGGAAAGACCTCTGAGATCATCAAGTCCAACCTATGATCCAACACCACCATGTCAACTAGACCTAAGTGCCACATCCAGTCTTTCTTTAAACACTTCCAGGTATGGTGACTCCACCTCCTCTCAGGTAGCTGTAGCGCGTGATAAGGTGTCCTCTGAACCTTCTTTCCCCCAGGCTAAACAACCACAGCTCCCTCAGCTGCTCCTCATGAGACCTGTGCTCTGGACCCTTCACTAGCTTTGCCAGCTTCTCTGGACATGCTCCAGCACTTCAAAGTCCCTCTTAAGTTAAGGGGCCCAGAACTGGACCCATGACTTGAGATGTGGCCTCACCAGTGCTGAATACCCTGGGGAAGGGGACATTGACAACTGGATTTGAAAAAGGGGCCTAGGTCCTCAGCCTCTGAAGAAGACTCCTCTTAAATCTGAAGGAAAGGTATCCCTTTAAGGAAAATGCTTTATGTCACCCAGGTAAGAGAACCACAATGCAGGGAGCTATCCAGTTCTTGAAGGAATTAGCCATGCCAGAGATGATTTACTATGACCTGACTAATATGCAGCTACCCACAGATTGAGATGAAGCCCAATTCCTGTGACGCACAGGACAGCAGTTTGTGTGCAGAACATCATCACTGTATCCCAACTGACTGGCAGCAATGATGTGAAGAGACAAAGAGGCACCAGCCATGGATCAAGCAGCTCAACACCTCCAACAATATGGGGAAAAAAAAAAGTCTTGCTCACCAATACATATATGGACCAGTAGCTCAGCTTTTAACAGTAAGCATCCTTTTGATCAAGAGGAAGGATGCAGAAAGTACACACGCAGTAGCCCACTCTTCAGTTTTACCTGTGGGACCACTGACAGGACATGACGAAATGGGATGGAAGTGTGGCATCCATTTCATCTGTACTGGGAGACTCCCAGTATGAAAGATTCAGAAACAATCAGGTTAAACTTCCAGAACCAAACAATATAAACAAACTTAGCTGCAGCAGTTATCAGTGCTCAGTTGTCAGCAAATGCAAAACAACTCTACTCAGCACTCTTTCTGAAGATTGTCCTTAAAGAAAAACTAATAGTGGCTTGCCTTCAGTAGGTTTGCTGCAATTTCTCCCTACATAAAAGTAGTAGTAGTTACCTCCAAAGCACACATGGAAAACAATTACTATTTGAACTCTGAAACTACTGATGATCTATGACAAAATCAGTGCAATTGCGTAAAAGCAGTGGAAACAACAAATACGACATTATATCCAAACTGACACACAGAAAAGTGTTACCAAACACAGAAGAAAAGAACTCACTGTGGCAATGTTAACATAACTCATAATCTGCTTATGGATTTTTTTTTTTAGTTTTAGGTCAAATGCTGACCTAGACTCTTTATAACTGAACTTCTAATTTAGAAAATCAGTTAATTCATACCTTACTCACTCTGTAATCTCTTTCTGGACAATGGTTTTTAAAACATAGCTGAAATTTTGAATCAAGAACTTGAATCACACCACATTTTTACCCTCAGTATTACTGCAGGACAACAATGATAGGACACATTGCATTTTGTTGACAGCACATCAGCGCCCCTATCAGATAACTTACACAGAGCAAGGACTGTGATTTTCTATACTGAAAAGAGTAAATGAGATACTTTCTTTCCTTGTTCAATTTGGTTACTGTTCAATCTCAACAGCACTTTATCAAGTCTGGAACACAGCACTAATTAAGTTAGTTAATACTGAATTTGAACAACATAGTGGTAGGTTAAACTTCCATAAAGATAATAATTTCATAGCAAACTTGGCTGTTATGAAAAAGGCAAAATGTAACTGATGATAAAAGTACTTCAACTTTAGACAACAAGAAAGGGGGGGTTTTTTAAAATGCTTTTCCACTGCGAAGAGTCTGTAATTAACTTAGATTTAATAACTAAATGGTATCTTCTCTGTAAAGTTGTGAAAAATATTCTCCTTTAATGAAGAATACTACTTAAAGAATAGGGCTTGGTTGTGCTAAGCACTGTATAAATGTTAAAGAACGAAAACAAAACAGTCCTTTTCTGATTAAGTTGTTTTGTTTGTTCCCCCTTGCCCACTTTTTCACTTTCTGCCTGTGCTCCCAAGCTTCCCTGAGCCATCCTAAGCAGAAGCCTGTCACAATACCTGCAGCCTAACACAGACCAACATTCCAGCCTTTGGCCACTTTCTTGATGGTAGATGGGTGAGAAGGCTCTTACTGAGTATTAGGATGCCTTGGCATGAGAGGGATGCAACAGTTACATGTTACTTGAAAAATAAGGGCATATATGCAGTTTTCTCTGCAGTTTCCAAAGGATAAATGCAGTATCTAATGGCACTCAGAAAAACAGAGTCAATGCTTATACATCCAAATACTTTATGGTTTCAGCAAAAGCAGTTTCTTCAAGTTTATCTTGAAAACTTCAAACTAGACAGGGGGTATATGCATCACAGAAAAGTAGGCTCTAGATGAACATGCCATCTCTACACTGTAATTTCTCACCCAGTGCTGCCTAGACATCTGAATCGTAAATTCTTGGACTGAAAGGAACTATTGCTATAAACCGAATAGGGCCACAGAGCCACAGGTTCCTCCATGACACCACAATGGTTGCACAGGCTTTTGTAATTTGACAGTTTCTGTAATACAGGCAAGAACAGAAATTACTACTTCTATTTTTATAGACAGGGTATATGGAAGGAGAAAGGCCTACTCTCTATTAAGGTAAAGCCTGTTGAATCTGAGGAAATTCAATGATTTTAGTATTTATTCCCAGTAGTATACACAAAATACATTACTCCCCAAAAACTCAGAAAATGTATCCAAGTTCACAAGATTAATGTTCCATTCTTCAAACACCCAACTGCCTATTCTTTAAAGAGACTCCATTAACATTCAAAAAAAGCCTAACATTTTCTTAAGCACTCTTTGCAAATGCAGTAAAAATAATTCAAACTTATTCCAGGAACCTGAAAAGAGCAGTTTGGTTTTGATGTAAGATATTTCAAAATTAGCAGTAATTAAAAAGGAAGGTTGGCAAGTTCAATTGTTGCAAAACATTCTGTGTGAGTAACACTAGTCTCTCAGGAAATATTTTTTAATCAAAGTCACCAGACTACTTTGCAGTTTTATTACTGAAAGTTACCAAAAAATGCCAGAATCAGCAGGATTTTTCAAATTACTTCCAAGAAACTTCAAGCTGACTTCAAGCAGAAGGTCCTACCTGAACATTGCTTTTGGGATAATAGAAGAAAAATGGCTTCAAAACTGGAGACCTAGGCACACAAAACAACAAGCATAAATACATTTACCTAGATGAAACTGGCAGATCATACACCCTTGGACTATTCATACACCAAACATGTGGGAAATTAAATCCATTCAACCATGACTAGCTATGTTTTTTCAACCAACTTTGGAGAGCCTGAAAAGTGTAAAAATTCCTTAAATTCCATTATTAAGAATATAAGATTTTGTTTAAAAAACTGAAGAAAATTTTACTGAGGGGAGGTAGCCAAAACAGTAAAAATATTTTTCTGACAAAGGACACTGTTTTTTTTGACATCCTGACATTGAAGTCTACTACACTGTCAGTAGCCTCACATTGATACCTAGGCCAGCTACACAAGGCTACTGGAAATACAGCCATAAGCTCTTCTCCTATCTTCATGTGCAGCATTTGCTAAACGACAGGAAGTTTTAGATGAATAAGCATGAAAAGCTGAGGATATAAATCACCATAAGATTTCAGACGTATCTAGAAAAAAAATGAATCAAACCAGGCCTTTTTTTTAAACATACTCAACATTATTATGTTCAGCTCAATCATGAAATGGTTTAATCATAAATTTTTGTGGGATGTTCTTGCATTTGACCTTACATTTCTAGGTGAACTGAGCTCATACAGATGTAAATTCGGTGGGCCCATATTCCAAACTAACAGCTACAAGAGAAAACTGGTCCAGAAATTTCCATGTATTAATGTGGTTGAGCTACCGCCTTGCCATGAAGTCACATTTCAAGTTTTCACTATAGCTCATTAAGATATTGCTATGAGCTGATCAGAAACCTACATAACTCACATTTAATTCAATAAAGAATTTTACTATTTGTATGCAAATTGTATAGCACTCACTATTATCTTGTTATCAGTTATTAAGCACAGAGTGACACAGGAAGGTTTAGTTGCTTCTGTGGTTGCTGCCCCAAGCTGAGAAAGCTTGTTACGGTGACTGGTAGGAACATTATCATCACACATTACAACAAGTTAATGATCAAGAGTTAACTTACACTCTGGGGCGCCCTCCAACAATTCCAGTGAGGCCAGGGGCTGGAAAAAGAAATTGAATTCACAAAAGAATGGTTAAAGCCCTCTTCAAAACATCAGAGCTTGCAGCTTATCATAGCTTGAATTGATCAATTTTTAATAAATGCAGGGAAATCTCTAGAAAATTACATACATTCTTGCAAATTAACAAAACTGAACATTTTATACAAGTTAAAATGCAAAACATGTAACTGAATTTTAACCCAAAAAAATTTAAATGTGCAAAGTGTGCACTAAATCTTTAGAATCTTCTTCCAAATACTCTGTATACAAATGCCAGTGAGGTAATACATTTGACAGAAAAAGAACTTCAGTTTTTTTGTCATCCTTGTTTTATTTACTTTCAAAGAGAGCAGAGAAAGAATTCTGATGGACCATGGTTTCTTTTAATATTTGTTTAATATGATCTTGCTTGTTTAGAGTAACTTTAATTTGAATCACTCTCTCCAGCCTTTAAACTAAATTTGATTTTTTTAAGGTGCTGTGTACTGCAGATCCCATTCTCTCTCTGTGATACAGAGGCAATTCAGGGGCTTAAGGCACCTGCATGAGCCCTGATCTGTGGTAAGTCAGCAATGTATTATCAGGTTGCCAAGCTCTACTGTCATTAAAACCATCTGCTCAGCTCAGTATTTCTGAAAGAAACAGTTCTGCTCTCCTCACACTTAGCACAGCTTCTCACCCTTCTATCTGGCATGGACAGTAGGAATACATGATGTATCAGAGCTCCAAATAGTATTGCAGGGGAAAGAAACAGTAAAACGCGTATATTAAATCAGCCTAGGAATTAATTAACAACAGTGTTAACCAGTCCCTTTTAAAATTAAGTGCTGTGGAAAGCTGCCCACATGGTATATTTGGCCAAATTAATTCTGGCTAAAAAGGGCTTCATGCTTTCTGCAGGTGTGAATTCCCTCAGTTCGTGCTCCAAGCAAATTCAAAGCCTGGTAATTGTGCTGCTGTGATACTAAAGCTAACAGTGATGAGCTCTACTCCACAGCAGGCTGTTCTAGCTTGGATTCAGTGCCTTGTCAATGTGGACACATACCAGTGGCAGCAGGGATTACATATATTCATGCTCATCAGAAGTGACTTTTCCAAAAAAGCCTATGATGTTTTACAGTACACAGGAAAAAACACCTTCAAAAGAAACAGTATCACAAATAACCACCTCCCTACTCACTACATACTGTTAAAAAAACACGTGGTGGTTGATAAAATATGAAAGAATCCCTTAAAAAGTATTACAATTTTAAATAATCCAGTGAGGTTTCAGCCCTCTTCATCTTACCTGTGCACTCATTCAAGCAGATCTGCCACTCAGCAACAAAATCAGCTGCAGTAATTTTATTGAATTATGTGCCTAGTTTGTTTATCTAGATTGCTGGGGAAGGAGGGTGGGTATGGTAAGGTCATGTTGAAAATACAGGTCCATAAAGCTAGTTAATTTATCTGTGGATTGTCATATGGGCCACTTCCTGCTAGGCAGCTAAACTGCTCATTAAGGATGCCAGATTTTGCTCCAACATCAATTTCAGCTTTCTGAAAGCTTTTAAAGAAAGCTCTTCATTCACTTGCTTTCACACAAGGGATCTTGACTTCAACAACAAAACAGTTCTCAATATAGACAAGAAAATAATCCAAGTAAGAGCAAAAATTGTTCACACCTCAAGGCTAAGATAACCTTCTTCTGCTGGTCTTTGAGAAGTTCATGAGCACGAGCTACTGTAACAGCAGATCTGTCTTTGGAGGTATTACAGCCATCCCTGCAACTGCAGAATAGAACTACACCAATAACCCTTTAGCAACACTATTAAGTTCTATGCTATGATTATTGTTTATGTGATTATAAGTTCTAGGCTATGATTATTGTTTATGTGACTATAAATACGATGGAAAAAATTTTAAGTCCAATTTAATTTTTATCTGTATGAAATTCCTAGTCATATCTAGAAAAAACCTTCAAGCAGAGAAGACTAAACAGATCTTAAATTACTGATTGTAAGCCACAACCAGGTTGTTAATTCTGTAAACAGCACAAGAGCACTACACTTCACCTCAACCCAGGGCTCAGATTCCTATTACATTTCTTCAGTAAACCAAAAGAAGGCAATGGAAGGTGCAGTATAATAAGTAATATAAGTAATAAGTAATATAAGTAATAGTGAACTTGTCACTGTGGCCAGACCAACCTTCTGCTAATTAAATTATCATTTCCTTGGATCAACCATTGTCCTAAGAAAACTTCTTTTAAAAGTATTTCCTCATGCTGTATTTTATGCTTACGTTGCATTGCTTGCTTAAATATCTGTACAGATGCTCTCCCTCTTTTCTGGAAAGCTTATCTTATCACAATGACACAAACAATTTGTCATACTTCTAGAGAATTATTAATCAGGCTGCAGTCTCAAATCACTAAGATTCTCAGCTAAATTAAAGCTCTTGATCTACTTTGCCAGAAACTTCACATGACCATTTTTTTGTCATCAGAGCTCCATTCCTTAGCTCCTCAAGGCAGATAAAAGTATTGCCTCATCTGCTACCACTGAACCACTTGAAGTTGCTTCGCTTCAAGCTAATGAACTCCCCACCATGCTCTTCCAGCTTCTGTGCCTCAGAATGGCATAAAAGTGATGCACAGCAAAATGGGGTGATTACCTTTAAATGGGAGACCTTCCTTTCAGTTTATCTATATCCTGTTCATCTGTAGGTACAGTATTTGTATAGTGTCAAACTGAGTATCACGACACTTATTTTGATTCAAGTGTTTGATCCATAAACCTTCCATTTCCTCACAGTGGCTGGGGACCAAGCCTGAGAACTACAAATTCTCCAAGTGGCTGGGCATTTTAAACCAATGACTACTTGGGATTACACCACCGGGATTCCACTGTTTTTATTTAATCCCAAATATGACGTGGTTGGAAAAACTTCAGGCACTAAGAATGGTAAATCCACTCCTTTTTACATGACTCAGCTCTGGTACGGGAACCTTCCTCTGGATTCTGTGTTTAAAGGTGTAAATCTACACTGAATCTATTAAATAAGTAAATTATTAGTTAGAAAGTGCTTTGATTAATCTGCACAATTCTTCATAAAGTCTTGTCCTGTCTTTTCATTTTATGACTCCTTCCTCTAGCCTACTTTAAGTTTTACTCATTTTCAGCCCGAGTATCTTATAAAAAATCCAAACCATCATCCTCTGTGTATACAGGTAATGTAATTAATTATTTGTCGGGTTTTCTTCCTTTGTGTCCATGGTTCTTCCAGCACACCTGCAGACTCTCAAATTTGACCCAGATCTGAAGGATGGAGAGGAATCTCAAGAATACCAAAGCACACTAACACCCCATGACTGGCACTCCTTTGTGAGCAGAGATGTAGGAACAGATATTCATGTAAATAATACAAGGTGGAGCCAAATCAGGATAAACTGCTTGCAACAACAGCTTGACCATTTCTGGTTTCCCATTTATGTTTTATCTCTCCAGCTGTCTCTTGATCTTTTTTATTTTCTCACCCTGTAAGACCCATCTCTGGATGGACTTGCAAATACAAATTCTTCTAAAAATCACATATGATATGCTGGAAAAGACAGCAAGTTTCTGATAAATTTCATGAGCAGAGGTAGCAGGCAAACTAAAGAGTGCTTGGGAAAACCAACACTGCTCTCAGTTGAGGCAATTCAGGGTATGGAGCCACCGAAAACCAGCCCCTGTAAAACATGCAAAAATCAGCCCAAATAAGCACCTATTTCAATATGTAGAACTACTGTGTTTTAATACATTATAATCTATGTCATACATACCACACCCTGTAAAATGCCCCATAGCAGAAAAAACGCCAGCTGGAACTTGCAATCAAGCTATGAGATGCAAATTTCCAGCAAAACAAGTTTCATTCCTTCCAGCCCTCATTATTCCCCACTGGATTTACAGATGGTGGAAAAGATTGATATTTTGCCTCCTTAATATTCCCTCTATCGTATTCCAATCCTACTTGAATGGTCACACCTAACTTTGGATTATTACTACCTATTCTTTAATCTGCTTCTGTCAAAAAAAACCCTTCTGCACAATTTTGTATATTTTTCAACAGAATAAACCATTATGAAATAGACAAAGGACACTAGACTGCATCAAGGATTCTGTAAAATGTTTTGAAGTAAATAAGCATGAAAATGCTCCAGCTACTTGGAATCTAAATCTAGGAAGTTTTAAGCACTTTAATAAAACTTAAGGGATTTTTTTTTTAAGTTTCACAGAATTTCAAGGTACAGTGATGTCTCTTGCTGAACAGCTTTCATCTTTTGACCCTTATATTTCCAGTGATTGAATTAGCTAAGCCAGTAGGTTATTAATGTAATTACTGCATATTCTAAGGAATGATACGTTTTTTATATAAAACCAGACAAAGTACTCCACTTGTCAAGCATTATTTTTTTAAGTGCTCAAACCAGAGAAATCCAAAATCTCAGGTTTTATACTCAGCAGTTCTTACAATATGGTCGAGCACCAGTACGAAATGCATATAACCTTTTTGTACAAGGGTCAATTGTATGTTCTTAATTATTCTATCCATATCCTCTGAAAACAGCAGATAGTTTATCTTCTGCAGTATTATTCTCAAAAAATTAGGGACTGCAGTGAACTGCTACAAAAAGGACATTTCTAAAAGTATCTTCCAACACACTTAGGACATCAGTCAAAATATTTACATATACTCAAGCACTTTAAAATCTCAAGTTGTATTAACCAGCTGTCATCTTAGTGTCAAACTCCGGTCATTTTAATGTGAAATAAGGGTCAGCACATGATTTCAGCTATTAGCAAAACATTTCTCAGCTACTGAACGCCTGTTAAACTATAAATGCCAGATTCCCACAGTAAGGCTCTTCTTGAGCTTCTGCTATACTGCATTTCATTCAGAATGAAGTATCTGAATTGAAAAAGACAACATAAAGACATTAATTCAAAAGAAATTACTTAAATTCTAACCATTTGGCTGACTGGACTGTACATAATGAAGACATTTTCACTGAGTAATACACACCAGGTCTGTGTTTGCTAGCTTTTATGAAGTGAGGGTGAACTTCTATGGACTGAACATTGCGGAACTGCACTGAAGTAGGATACACATATTTAAATACGTATTTAAAAATCTAAGTCTAAGTCTATGTGTACAGGATTCTCCACTGCCAAACATAGGAATCTCACTTTACAGAACAGGAAAACAGCTGTGAAGACCCCACTATTAGAACTGAACAGTACAGACAGATTGAAAGTTACTCTTTTTTTCAGGAGACCAACATGCATTAAGCCAACCAAATTTGCTGCTTGCTGTTAAAAAAATCCTGGCTTTTATCAACTTTCAGACTACTGAGGACTAAACAGAAAGAACAGTTTCATCAATTGAAAGGTTAAGCTCAAGTATTAATTGTAAAAAAATATAAAAAGATGGGATAAGGTGTGTTTGACTTTTTTTTTTTTTTTTAGTATGTATCCCTTTAAATTCATCAGAACAGCATAATCCAAATGAACACTGATTAAGTGTTTGAACTTGTGAACTAAATACCATACTCAACAGAAGTTTACAGTAAATGTCTTCCATTCCAAACAGAAAATAAACAACAAATCGCTCTCCAACATGGCATGTCTATATACAGTAACTTCAAATTCTTCTCTGGGCTTAAGAGTCTCATCTGCAGTTTTAGTAACACTTAAAAACAATTTCTGTGGAAGTACACTGATGTGTCCTCCTAGGCCTTCAACAAAAACAATGGAAACTTAAAAAGCATTAGGAAAAAAAGTCAGGGAATAACTATTTTATAATTGAATATAACTGAATTATAAAAACTAGAAATAGAAAATAATATAATGACTGAAAATCTCTGTCATTCATTGTTGACTATGGAAGCTTCTTAAAAAATGCAACATCTCAAAATTCTCTCTTCTAGGTCTAACTCCTTGCATATACTGCAGAGCACAAACACACACAGGCTTCAGTCTATTTCAACATATAGACAGCATTCCTTCTTTTTATGCAGAGGATGCAATTTCATAAGAAATTGGGAATTTCAAGTTAGCACAATGCCTTTAGATGGTTGTCCTTCTACAGATGTGGAGGGAAAAGGGAAGGAATCAGAACTCTCAAATTGATCAGAACCTATACAATGCTTTCCTCTTATGAGGCCTAAGGTGTGTTATCCTTGACATATACAAATGCCCAAAAATTTTATCATATCCAAAAATCATATGCTGCAAAGTACGTTAGAAGTTATTAAGTACTGACATTAAGACTCTAAACTAGCTAAAAAGTACATCTGATACTGAAGACCTAACATCCAAAGTTTTAAGTCTCTGCAGTGAAGCATTATGAAGATCACTACTCAACAAAATTATTGTGATATGATTTTTAATCACAAGAAGGAAAAGAAGTTGTTTTCATTTTACTGTTGTTCCCTGTGAAATCTGAAAAATTGCAACTGAAAATTCCCTCAAAAACGTTATCAGGCAAACAGGTAAAACATTTTGGGTCAAATGATTTAAATTCAGCCTGAGTGAAAAACACCAAAACTAGGCTTATAGTACTTATTATTACAGAAATTAATACCTATTTTATGTAAAATTTGTAATTTTCATATTATTATATTGCCAAAACATAACTACCAACCAGCTCCAGCTGACAGCTCCACAAGTAGTGACTAGCAGGCTAAAACCACCTGATGGAACACCAGAAGTCACAGTGCTTCTGGATTTCACTACAAAAGACGCAACAGGAGCTTTGTGACTCTCCACTCTTATTCTGAACCATCAAATCTCTTTTCTCAATCTTTCTTCTCCTCTACTCCTTGCTCCTAAATTTTAGCTGGTTTGGTCCCCTTAAATATTGGTGGAGTTGCTCTTCAGCATTTCTTACAGGGAAAGCAGAACCAAGGACCCTTAATTCACATTTTTTTGTGGTTACGCGTTCTTTCACTATCTCAGGAAACCATCTGTAAAGCAGACAGAATACTTTCCAATGCTATTAGGTGTTAGAAAGCTTAGGTGATCATCTTTACACAGCTTGCTAAAGGTTCCTGGATGAAAGGTGCTATATATGAAAATTATTATCTGGACAACTGCCTACACATCACTTAAGAGTAACAAGCACCAAACTGCTAGTGAGGGGAAAGAAGAATACAATTAAAAACAGTACTCCTCAAGCACTAGATACAGTCCAAGCAGAAGAGAAAATATTTCCTTTTTTTTTTTTTTTCCCTTTTTGTCCAGTACAGATCTAAAAGTGTACTTTGTTTTTTAAAGGTCACTCTTAAATGTCCAAAAATAATGGAATGAAGTGTTTCAGTTCAGGTGACATCACTTTGCAAGTCAACAACTTCTCCTTCCTCCCTGGTGTCCATTTTGAAAGATTTGTAATTTGTTCCTGCTTTTTCTCTGCTCTTCATTAAAAGAATATGCAGAACAAGAAAGAAGGGCTATTTGCAATGACTAACAGTCACTATCTCACCTCCTGGAAGTGAACTAATACAGGAGTGTTGGGAGGGGTTTGACCAAGCTGGCCATCTTTGAAACACAGGACTTCATTGTATGAAGGATTTTCATCAGGAAAAGCCACTCATGATTAAAATCTCACTTGGTGTGTATCCCCACAACTGCCACCATTTTGGCAGGACAAAGCCACATGCAGTTACATCACACAGATCCATGTGTGAAGCACAGAACCACATTTGATAGGCATACTCTATCCATGTAAGAGACAGCAGCCACAGCTATTTTTATTCACTGCCCAGTGAGAAAAAGCGGTGCAGCACTGTACAGAATGGGACCTCAGGTGTTCACTGCCCAGAGCACTTACACAGGGCACACAAGGCTCAGGTTCTGGGTTCTCTGCCTATGGATGCTCTGACCCTCCCACGAGGGTGACCACACTGCCAAGGGGGCAAGCTCTGCCTCTCACTGAACCTGTAACACTGGAGAATTGAAGTAATTTGTACAGTGAAATAGAGGGAAGGAAAAAAGCTCAAGGAAGAGGGGGAGGGGAAAGGAACACCAGGTGCTGCTACTAGAGAATTCACTTAGGACAACAACAATCTCAACAGTCTTAGTTCTGGCTTCTGCTCCCAAGATCATTTACCCATCTCTACAAGTCTTGTCTGTGGAGCTGCCCATTTTAAGACAATTAAGCATCAAGAATTCCTTGTTCTGCTTTTCACAGCAAGGTCTGGAATTCTACACTACTGCTAGAAACTAAGCATCATTAAGCTGATGCAGTTATTAGTACATCACTAATTACTGTTTGGCAGTGTTGCAAAATTCTAAATCTCACTGAAGAAAAAAATTAAAAACATTCTTCTTAATCACTGCTTTAACCATATTCCACATCAACAAGTAGCTTTCTAAGCATTTAGATCCCAAATCTGACCCTCCTCTGCTTATATAAAAGTTTATGGGCACAGGTAATACAGGAATTTATCACACAATAGCAACTGAAAGAAGTGACTGTATGAAGCAGTCCCAGTATATCTTCCACAAATGAAAAAAAAAAGAATGACTATGTGGTTGTTCAAGAACTTGGAAACATGTCAGTAAACAGCCCTGATAGCCTCTGACAGTAGTCATTTATGTCACGGAGGCCAAAAACCCTTTTGCAGTCCTGTACCTGGCAAGGAAAAGTGCTATTTATCACCAGATGCCTTGGATGATTCCAGAAATAGCCTCTTTCCCATTGCTGCTCATTACCAGCAGCTCTAAGAATTGAAACAGATTTGGGTTTTTTTGAGAAAAACTTCTACAGGATGTTCTGAAAAGCTTAAACTGTTCATTTAGGAAACAAACCCAGCAACCCAACCATCATCCACACAGACTGCCTAACCTAATTCCACACAGGAACACATTTGCTTCATCACTGAAAGCCCAGATAGCAAGAACTCAAAGTCTGCCAGACACCTCAAAGGCACAAATGTTCACGTTAGAGTAACTCAATTTCAATTCTACATATATTCCACCCAAACCATGTAGAGCAGATTTTTCACTTTTTCATTCTGCAAAGATCAGTGGTAAAAGGAAAAAACTGAACCCTTCATAAAACCAACACTTTCAGACTTCAGAAGTGGCTTATACACACAGAAATTGCTTTATAAAAGAAGCACACATTAAGAATGGAGAGACACTTACAGGTCCATTAGTTTTGGACCATACAAACAAGCAATGATTTTAAAATCCAGCCAGCTTTCTTTAATTCAAAAGGATATTTTCTAGGGCATTTTCTATGCATAAATAAAATAAATAGTAAGAACAGATTTTCACTTTTGTAGTCTGCTATGGGGAAATCCCTATGAAAAAGGAGGATCTACTTCAATTATGATTCCGTAACTAACTACAGAAATGGTAGTTTGATCCAACTGAAAATACTATCCTTCATTCATACGGAAAATGCCAAGTCTTTAGAAGCAACCTACATCTATGGTAAATGCCAACCTACTGATCAGCCTTGAGAATTGCAAAGTTTTTAAATATTATATCAAGAAATATTTCTACATTATCATATCTATATTGTAGGGACAAAAAAAATGACCATGTGCTGATCTTGTCTCTTTAAAAACAACTTTAAAGAAAAAGAACCCCAACCTGCATTAAACTGTTCTCTGCAAATATTGTTCTCTGCAAATACTGTTAAGACCATAACACACAACACAGAATGCAAGAATGTGCACACTTCTACGCACTTTTTAACCAACTGGAAAAAAAAAAATTAGCTCCCTAATTACAAGGCAACACCGAACAATTCCTCCATTAATCAGGATTTTAGATTTGCTATGGAACTTCAGAGTTTCAGGTTAAGCCCATGGAATGTAAGTTTGAAGATCTATATAAATCCTAGATGTAATCTTCATTAAGGTATGCAGAACCCACTGCAAAATATCTAAGCTCTAGTCATCAAATTAGGCTGTCAAAATTTAAATTAATTTAGAATGGATAATAAAAGTGGGATGAGTACTCATGACCTATACACAAAACACATCAATGAGCTTAGAACTCAGTTACAACGGTGACACCTAAGGGACTTGGGACTAGAACAGAATAAAAATTTGCTCAAAATAATCAAATAGTAAGTCCCTCTAGAAAATTTAGAGAAATTTAGCATTTACAAAAAACAATGTGCTTTGTTTTTTGGCAAGCAATAGAAGCACAGATCACTTCACATTACATGACCTTTAAGTAAATACTTCAAAATATACCCTCAAAACTAAGATGGACTTAATTAAATTCCAGTGGTTTGATTTTACCTTACACATCAATTAAAAAATAAATCTTGCAATAGTTGCAATACATCACAAAACCAAATGGTAAGGACAGAATAATTTGAAGTTAGACTTAATACTGCGGGATGACAATTTAAGTTGGGTACTTAATATGCACCGTGAATTAAGATGCAGATTGTCAGCACCATCACTGCAGTATTTTTAAAATTATATCTGAATGCTGTAATTACTTACACAAGCAGCTGTACATTAAACAGTTAAAAGTACAGTAGCATCAATAAAAAACCTTTGTAGTAACACCAGATAATGAAGTCTGAAGAGAACCTTCAAAACTCTCAAACTCTGCATCTCTTCATTAACTGCAGTGTTATAGGTGGACACTGAGGTGTCTTTTTGCCCGTTGAGTAACCCTCAGTGTTTATTGCCAGCAAAGTCTGATAGCTTTACTAAGGTTTACGAACATGGTAAAAAAATAAATCACCGTTGCACATCAGTGCAATCACATGTAGGAAAACAGATGGATGAGGAAAAGGAAAAAAACCAGGAAGAAACAGTAGCAGCAAGGGAAGAATAAAGAATCTAAATGGAATATGAAGGTAAACTTCCAGGACTTTCATTTTATCATTCTGTTAATGTCTGTTGCATTTCTACACCAAGCTTATATACCTTTAAAAATTATTATCTCGCTATCAACAACATAAGGAACCTTAACATGACTAAGTTTTTGGGTGCTAGTCATGCTCAGAGAATAAAATGTAAGTTTAAAAGTCTTAGAAGATGGTATGAATAATTACCCATGCCAGTTCCAGCTGGTGCAATCTCTTTGGAGAAGATTTCTACAGCTTCTCTTTGTTTATGGTGTACAGCAAGCCAAATAACAGCTTCCCGAGGACCCTGCTTCAAAAAGGTTCAAATTAGATTAAATTAGATGTAGAACATCAGTTAAATTTACAAAACTGAAAAATAACTGTAGCTCAGCATTCAAGGTAAATAATTTGGTGACTTTTTATCCACCTTCACTATAATTTGCTGTTAACTTTTCGTTGTTTTTATTTTGGAATACCATGCAATTAACAATTGGGTATTTCAAGTCAGACACCGTGCCTTTTCTCCAGCATTCTCCAAGAATCAAGTACTGTAACTAACAATACCAAATACTTGGCTTCGCTGTCGGTAGAACTGGCAAACCAACTTTTTATTTATTCTATTCTAAGTGCACTGAAAGTACTCTGGGGCCAAGTTAAAGAGCCAGGTTCACTTCTCTTAGCATCAAGAAGGAAGCAGATCTGTACATAGAAAAGAGTTCAAACCTAATCCTTGGGAGATAAATGTGAGAACTGAACTTGTGAAAACCACCACATTTTCAGAGAGAAGAGCAGATGCTCCCTCTAAAGGTAAACAAAATCAGTGCTGTGCTCCCTACTCTAGTCAAAACACCTGTCCTTGCAGATAAGCTCTGTCTCTCACTTCAAATTTCCAAAAAATTCTATTTTCAGCCACTGAAGTATCTACCATTGGAAGCAATACACAAAAAAAATGCAGCCATACAACAAACCAAACAAATGCAGAATTTTAACATTCAGTGTTCTTAAAGCTATCACAAGATTAATTAAATTACTACAAATAATAATCAACCAGAAACATTCTTGCAAAAAAACATATCCATGCATTTACATCTGCTTTCTGTTTCTAAACTGGGCCATATAATCAACATTCCATTTAAAGTCTCATTTTCACCTCTTTGTCTGCAAATGCAAGATACAATGGTCTATAAAAATACACTGAATCCTGTTTTGAGTGGAGAAACCCAGTATTAAAAACTGGGTATAGAGACTGAAGCCATTAATCTTACAGTATCAGAATTAAAAAAAAACAAAACACAGCAAAACAAAGTCTTAAGTGTCTTGGAAATCAATTAACAAAGAGCTAGCAGAAAACCAAGAGAGCACATACGGTTTTTATGTAGCAAACTTTAATGCCTGACATACCATTAATAAATAGCCTTTACATGAAACACATCCTGGATTTCCAAACCACAAACTCATTGATGCTGTGCCACTGTCCTAACTCCTTTCTCCTCAACATAACAGGAGATACTAAAATCAAACAGCACTAGAATTACTCAGTGTTGATTCAGATCCCTTTGTAGCTCCCACTGAGCTGCTGCTGACAAAGCAAGCTACCGGAGTGACAGGCAGCAATCATATCAACTTTCTCAGAGAAGTCTGAGAAAAAGAAGTGCTTGCCACTCTTTCCTGTTTCTCAAGGATATTTTGTGTTGTCAGGAACAGGCAATACTCCACACAGCAGCTCAGACTACAGAATGCAGGCTTACCTAAGGCTGGGAGACAAAGTGATTTCACAGCTGCAAAGGCTAACTAACCAATGCACCAGACTGACAGATGTGCATGGGAATTAGTCCAGCCACATCATATATCGACACTGAGCTCCAAATATTGTTCAACTTACTTGTCTTGGTATTCACTTATGTATTTGCTTCTTTGTTTCACATTTAGGTAGTAGAATTTTCAAAGCAGGAACTATTTTCATTATGTGTTAATATACTGCCTAGCATAGTATGGTTCTGGTTTTGAGCACTGTGATTTGTAACCCCAATAACCAGGTCTAATTTTGCATGGAAAGACATGGTAGGAAATAGTGTTTAAGGGACTATATTATCCCTACCTGAAGCCCCAAAGGATAAATGTTTTCCTATGGAAATGGATTCTATGACTTTGTATTTTAAATGGAAAAGCAACCTCCACTCCCCAACCCTTTTTCTCGAGCTACCACGGCTGCTTTCCAGATGAAAGCTCCCCTGGTTAGTGTCTTCTAAAAGAAGAGGAAGCATGAAGGGGGAAGGCAATAGAGTGATTTCCTGTATTTCAGCCTTAGCTCTCACATCCTGTTTCAAGCATGTATAAGAAGCACATACAATGGTGATAACACTGTTTACTTTTGATGTAAGACCTGGGAACTGAGGCTGGAAATACAGAAAGTACTACAAATATTCTCTTTCGTTTAAAAAAATTTCTTTAATGTACTATAAGCAAGGCAAACTGAATAATCAGGAGGGAGAAACTGCTCTTCTTCAACTCATTACATTCACTTTGTACAATGAGACAGAAAACTTCCTATATAAAAATTACATTAAAGAATATATTACAATGCGTAATGATAAGGAGTTGGCACAAACAGAACACAGACAAGCTGAACATCTGGAACATCTGTTCCTATGTTTCAGAATTTTGATTCTGCACTCTTAGTAAGACGCTTAAAATTGCAGGTTTTATGGTCCTAAAATGAAAAAGACCACATTATAAAGCTCAGTCTTCAGGAAGCAACTCTTGCTGCTTTGCTGAAGGAAATTGAAACTCAAGTAATGAAATGAATAGCTGCAGATATAACTTGACCAATTTCTAAGAACACTAAATTTCACTAGTAAGAAGTTCACTGTCCTTCTCCACATTCTCATTCCCTTTAGATACAAACTGTTGGTTATTAAATGTCAGCACTCGTAAGAACAAACCCAGAGTTGAGTTTTGCCACGTGTACCTTAAGAGTTTTGCAACACAGCCACTGACAAAGAAGAATGAAACACTACTGTTTTGGAACAAACTAAACTGTCTAAATATTTAAACTGTGGCTAAGTGAGGACATGATTTACACTCTTTTTACTTTAAAAAGAACTTTCATTCTCTAGAATAGAAAAACAGACCATTGATATCACAACTGCAGTGGCTATGGCCATCATTCATATCCTTACATATGCAGTCACAGTGCAGAATTACATAGCTGAAGATTATTTCTTAAGTAGTACTCACCAACAATTTTGAAGTTGTGCAGGCAACATTAATGCTGAGATTTCCTGATTGCAACACTTATAATGTGGTCTTTTAGCATTACATCTAATGCAATTTAAGTCAATGCTACAGAAGTTAATGTAATAAGGTATTTCTTTAGGAGAACATCAGAACAGAGTACAACAATATTTCTTTAAGATTTCATATCAGTGCTTCTGGAAGACCCAATACTGCAAAGACCTTGTCAGTGTTGATTCTGTACATTAAGTAGTGACAGTGAGTTCTCTGCAGCATGGAGGGGAAATTCCCAAGATGACAGTGATCTCCTTAAAGTTGTGGAAAAGATAACAATATGAAAAGATTAAAAGAGGTCAGTTAAAGTTTAAGAACTGTAGTAAGAACACTGCATACTTACACCATCTATACTCCTTCTAGCATGAGGTCCATAAGTATCTTCAGACCCTAAAACCTGTATGTTAACTGCACTGTAATCTTCATACCCAAGCTGACTGAAAATAAGACGAGTCCTGCAACAAAGGATTTTTTTTTTTATTAGTAAACTGTCTCAAAATGAAGTAGCCCTGTGTAGTCCACAGAAGTTAACCCTGTCAAGTAGCCGTATAAAAGATTTTATCAGTTGAAATATTGGGACTGGGATTTCTGTTAGGATATGTATTCTGCTTGGTGGAACAAGCAACATTTTTTGCTTTGGTGGAACATTTTGAAGACACTGCTAATGTATCATTGTTGTCATAATAAATATAACCACAGCACCTGAAATAGTGAAGCAATGTACAGGACATAATACAAAATACAATTTTTTAATTGCTGTAAAGAGATGGAAGAGTGTTCAAGCATTACAAATGAGGCCACCCTTATTTTTGATGAAATACAAAAATAAGACAGACAACTTCATTTAAGGTAATGAAATTTGCAAACTGTGTCTGTATTAAATTATTTTAAATTATTTATCTACAAACATTACAATTACGGATACTACAGTTCAAAAAATACTCTGGGCCATTTTTAGCCCTGTTGTGTTAGTAACACAACAGAGAATCCTGAAAATAAAAGGATCCCAGAGACTATTTAAAAAAAGACTTCTTCACATACATATTGCCAAATTGCTTCTGAAATAATGTGCAAGACCAAACATGAAATGGAAAATATACCATTCTATTTTTTTCCTAAAATAATCACCTAGCTTCCATAAATATGGCTTTTTAGAGGTCCTGAGTCTTTGTATTTAACACTTCATGAAGGGTTTTTCTATAATTTGATTTTCTCAATAGCTCTTGGACACAAGCTTTTAGCATTTGCAATTACACAGCCCTTATCAGCCTGCTCTCATCTGCTGTATCTCTTGAGGGAAGTCATACAACTCCTCCTTCATCACAGTGCTGCACACAGGCACGTGAACAATCACCCCAAGTTCATAGTAAACCCTGGATTTCTGGCTTTCCAAGTGTAGTTTCTGCATGGATCTACAACAGGATGGGGAGGTAGCTTTGTATAAAAAATGGCACAAGGAAACAGATCTCTTAACTAGAAAGACTGGAGCTACTGGAGTAAGCACTGAGAGATTCCTGATATGGAATTGTATTTAAGAGGAATCCTTCCTTGCCCAAATATACTGGCATAACAATACAACCGAAAGTTTATCACTCTTTTTTGTGAGAATTGTAACTCTGTTCTAGCAAAAAACCCCACATTCATTGGGTCACATTTAAGATGGTAGTAAAGTAAGCATGTTTTAAACACAAACTCAGTAAACTTTCTACATTTCATATCAGTAAGACTTCCCATAAAAAAAGTTCTGTGAAAGCTGCTGAAAACTAGTTTCATATGGGTTTTTCTCTGGCATCTAATAAAATTTAAATCTCAGTCACAGCTTGTTCCTCACTAACTTGGGTTTCTCTCCAGCAATCTATTTTCAAACATATTTGGCACTTTTCTCACTCTGTCAAATTGAAGTGCAGTTATATACTGAAAACAGGTTTCTTGAAAAGGCTACGTAAGTCTTGAAATGTCATCCCAATAGGAAAACTGTAACTTTCTAGGATTCTTACAAGGTTAGTAATGTTGCCATCTTGTGTCACTATTCTATTTTCATCACCTCTGGAAAGAAAAAAAAGAGAGCCAGAACCCCTTCTGAGACTCAAACACCAACCTTTGCAGAATAGCTTCTGCAGTGCGTTTTGCTTTTTGTACTGCCTTTGGGCCTCCCACTGGACAGACAGCAGTAGCTCTGAAGCCATCAAGATAAGTGGCATTTACCTAATGATAAAGGGATTATGAAGTTAGATGGAATTCAGTACTGACAGGCTACTATAAATGCTCTCTGGCAATCATTATACAAATACACACTTCTTAAACAAAGTAACAGGTTTTTATGTATCAAGTAAGGTTTGCCTTTTCAATTTTTTCATCTCTTTCTTTTCCCCTTGGGGCAGAGAAGATGAGGACAGTGCTACACTTTAGCATTTTCACCAAAATTTAAGATTTTGTAAAACAAAATAAATCTTTCACACCACAAAATGAGGTAATACCTTATAAAATTTTGAAGGAGGCAATCCTTTTGCTCCACAAACTTTCACTGCTCCACCATCAAAACCTATGGTGATTAAAAATCAGTGTTTTAGCTTCTTCAATATAACTTCAAAACCATTCTTTGTGATACACATTAATCAGATGCAGTTAATTAAAAAGCAAATCACTGATAGCTGTATTGCCACAGACAAGAGAACCTTTCAGAAAACAGTCCTTCCTGCCTTAGAAAGAACAGCAGCAAACTGGTGACTGAATTTACGACTTCCATGAGCCTTTTTAAAAGGGCAAATGAAATGTTTATTCATGTACTTGGAAAATACTTAACAAAGAAAGCAGCCTTAGGACATTAGACTCAACAGTTATTTTCCTCTTAATATCCAGTTATTGCACACACACACACAGAGCATACAATTTACTGCAGCTGGCTGGAGGGGACTGTAGTCCATCACTTGGTAAAGAATCAAAAGAAGATGAGAAAACAGTGGGAGCTATTGGCTGAGAGTTTAATAAGCAAAGAGTAACTTAACTTTAGCTTTCTTGTCAATAATAGAAACGCAAAATAAAAGCGCAACAAGCATGTTCAGTATTAGGAATATTAATGCCGAAAGAAAATGGAGAAAATTGCTGTGATGGCATCAGGTTCAAGCTTGAGCTGGAGGTGCTACTCCTGGAAAATCAGCAGTGCAGGATCAGCACCTCATGCCTGAGAGACAGAATTTTAGTGTAGTTCACCTGTGCCTAACCTGTGTTCGCAAATATTTAAGAAGCAGTTCAAAGCATTACACAATTACTCTGAAAAGATCAGATCAGAATATATCTAAAATGTCACTAGTAAAAATTTTACACACCACTCAAATAACATCACTCCTTCTCAAGACTGACTAATGAGGTTAATTTAACTCTCTCAACCCTCCATTCAGGGTGAAGATCTGGCAGAGTCTTATGTTCCAGGTGAAAGCATAATACAAAGAAAAAAAATACCACAAAACCAAATACATAGCATCCATTGACAAAAAGAAAACAAGCACCTCTCTGCTCAAACACTGCAAGTAATCCAGCAGGACAATAAAACTGGCAACATAAACAGCAAAATTAGATAGCTTGCCTTTTTTTACTGGTGTACGTGTCAAGGCACTTCAAACTAAAATATTTAAGCAATCTGCCCATTTTCCATCTGTTATATTTCTAAGAGGACTAACTGAAAGTTCATGTGAAAGTTCATTTTAAGTTCAAACATGTCATATCAGGTCATTTGCAAGCTAAAAGTTCATAGGAAGGTTAGGGTTTCTTTTTTTAAAAAGAAAAAGACTAGGGGCTAAGAGCAGCAAGCTGGCCTTATCAGACTGCCATTTGGTTATGTTGAATGAGCAGAAGATTCACCATACCATGTTATGGTACTTTATTACTCAAGTAAAACATTTTTTATGTTACCACATTTTCAGTTCTATCCCATTAAGTTCTGAATTTGAAATTTTGACTGTTCTAAGCTTTAGAAAGACACTTGGCATTCTGTCACAAGTAAGTTCAATTAGAAGGAAAAAAATATAATCTAATTGCAGTAAAAAGCAAACTTCAGATGATTGTAGGTAATTTTTTTTTCATGCTGTCTTACTCAAATTACAGCACTTTGAATCTGTTAAGCCTGGTTTTTTTTTATTTTCCTTTTGAAGCTAAATCCTGAACATATATTATATCCATCTTTAGTCTACTGGCTGTTAAGTGTTTTGAGGACTGCAAATGGACTTTTTAAAAAAAGATTCTCTGGTGGAAATCCTGCACCTAATCATGCTTCTTCCACTTACTATGATGCACCTAAATGTCTGAGAAAAACACCATTATCAAGTAGTGCTTTGAAAGACACAGCCTTTCATTGCTACCAGTCCTTCAAATGCCCTAAACAAACACATGTACAAAACATTTTTTTGAGAAAATAAATTTAGCTGTAGTTTAAAAACATAATGAAATCATAGTGAAGCTGTCTTGATGTTGTTCACACTGAACACATAGTTTAAGGACTTGAGACGTGCAAGGCATGCATTAAAAAGTAAAGGAAAAGGAATAGTGATCAAAAATACAAATTAGCCAGCCAGCAAAGTAAGTAAGACTATGTTTAACATTTCTAAAGGAATTTCTAGCAGAAGTCCTTGAAAGTATCAGTTTACTACAGCATGACTCTAGGGAACTGATTTAATAAAAATATGCAGAGACTACATGGAAATTAAAGTAACTTCTTTTGTTTGATAACACATTTCATTGACAGAGATATCTTTACATGAAAGAGGACTAACCTGGAACTTCAGTGATGGAAACCTGGGAAAAGTCACATGTAACATCTGGTAAAAGATAGCGCTGAGGATTGCCCAATTCATACACCAACTGTTCAGCTACAGTGCCAAAAGAGATTAGTCCCCCTGTGTCTGGTGGTTTGGAAAGAATAAAGTCTCCTTCAGAGGAACATTCTACAATGGGAAAGCCTATGTTGTGCCTAGAATGTGAAAAACATTAAGAAAAAAACCCTATAAATACAAAGGAAAAGTGAAAAGAAATATTAACAACACAGCAGAATTTTATAATGATGACCAATTAAGAAAAAAACTGTCAAGAGTTATGATTTATCTGGTTGTTTCTACAGAAACATACACTAAAAAAAAAGCCCTGAACAAACTGCTCAATTGAAATAATACGATGTAATCTATTGTCTGGTGAAGAAACAGAAATAACAAGAGATACCACCTGCAAACATGGATGTAGGGAAGGAAGTGGAGAAGGACACTAACAGGAACAGTTCAAGTAAAAAGAAATTAAAGAATTAGAAGACTATGGTTAAAGATGAGTAAAATATGAGTTTAGAGTAAAATAAACAATAGTTAATTCTAGCCCCATTTGGCTATAGCAGCACACACAGCATGACACTGAAGACATCTAAATACATCTTGCACTCTGGATTTGTAAAAAGGCAGTCAAAGCAGGAAGAACAAACTGCTGGGAACCTCCGAGATGAAGGGAAGTAGGAAACAGGAATAATCACACCTACGAAGGATAATTTCACATGTTAATAATAAATTATACACAGGGAAGTCATAATCTGACAACAAAGACATATGAAAGGTAATATCTTCAGCACACAAGAAAGAACTAATAGAAAATTATGAGGCACAGCAAAAAGAAAAGAAGTGAAATTATGGATGTACATAAATTGAAATATTATTCTTCTTCCTCACATTCTTACATGCAAAATATACAAAAAGTGATCAAATAACTCATAATAGGAAGTACATACTGGTCATTACAGTAGGAGGGCAAAATTTTCAGGATTATGTGGACAAGATCCAGATATCTGCTTTTCTAGCTTTCATTTATTTACAGAGAATTTGAGCAAAATTAAGAACTTAAAACTTTTTGGAAGTACCTAAGAATTAAAATAAGAGTGCAAAAGTTCTAAAAAGGCTACCTGGCTCCCCTCCCTCTCACAGGAAGTCTGAAATTTGTACAAGTGTCCCACAGGCATGAAATGAACACAAAAAGAGGAGTTAAGGAGATACAGTCCCTTGCAAAAGCTAAACTGTTTGAAAAAGATCCCAATAATGAAAGGTGGTGAACTTTACCACACTCATTAAAGCCAATGACCTTCAGGTCTTTCATACAAACTTAAAACCAGTCTATCCCTCAATTTAATTATTTTTGGGTGGTAGTGGTAACAATGTGCTGAACATACAACTGAATTGGTTATCAGCAAAGGTTACTATCATGGTTACTATCACTATACAAGCTAAAGTTTGTATAACATAAATCCACAAAGTCTGGAAGAAAGTAAGCAAAAATACCAGTGAACTCTTAGGGGACATTTGTAAAAGTTCATGGGAGTTTGAGCAAATTCCTTATCATCAAGAATATTCAAACATAACTCCATTATTTTAAAAAAGGATTAAGACACAAGATCTGTTACCAGAGATCAGCAACTTTTAACACTTATAGCAGACAAACATGGAAAGTATGGTAACTGATGGACACCTAGAAAAACCCACATCAAATCAGTAAAGATAATACTTCATTTGACTGGTCTCTGAAACTATTTAAACCACTAAGATCTCGGAAACAAAAAAAGCCCACCTTAGTGAATGCAAAGAATTTAACAGAATCAACAATGTTATATACATGCTATTCTAGTTCGGGGGCTGAGGGGAAGAGGAGAGCGAAAAGATGGTAGGAGAAAGTATGCAATATCCAAAATTTTAAAGTGTGACTTAGTAAAAAACAACACCTAAAAACCCCCTCAATTTTTGGTCTTGAACATTAATGTATGATAACAGTCTGACACGTAATTATCCAAATTTCAGATGCAAGGAGACACACAGAGGAAGCACCATGATTTGGCCAGTGTAACAAAGCAGGATCAGTGACAAACAAGGCTAGAATTAAGAAGTTTTTGCCATCTCAGTGCCATGTTTGTGTGCTTGACCCTACCACCTACCTGTCCTGTCTTAAGGCAACAGCAGCAAGTGCCCTGCCAGCAGGCTCAAGGCAGCTTTTCAGATCACATACCCTGAAGAGGTATCACTCCCATGAAGACAGATCACCTTGAGCAGCCCATCTCCTTGCGCTGACAGCCAGTGTCCCTGCTGCAGGCCACTCTGATCTCAGTCATCAGCACATGCAACTCTTAAGAGTACTCCCCAGCCATCTTTGATTTGAAAGAAGTAAACTGTAGACACTCAACTTCCTGCTCTGAACCA
Source organism: Pseudopodoces humilis (assembly GCF_049639895.1). Taxonomy (NCBI): domain Eukaryota; kingdom Metazoa; phylum Chordata; class Aves; order Passeriformes; family Paridae; genus Pseudopodoces; species Pseudopodoces humilis. The sequence continues at coordinate 42,100,500 of NC_142205.1, forward strand.
CTGAGTCTACTAACATTGATTCAAGTTCATTTTGCCCAACTTCCACTCCCAAAACCCCCAAACCATTAAAAAAAAAATCCAAATACAACAGTGAGACAAAGTGAGAAATTTCACCCCTCGATATGGTGAAAATACAGCAAATATTGTTCCCCCTGCAGAGCACACCACCACCCAACCAACTTTTCTGTATGGCCAGTTAGCTGCAGAAGATGTGTGTTCCCCCAGGTTATGCCAGCCCTGAAAGCTTCCCTCATTTTAACAATTCACAACATAGAGATGCAATGATCTGGGTAAGAAGCCCCTAGATTCTACCTGCATTTTAACTGGATGACTGGGAAAATACAAATACTAGTACTAGTACCAGTACTACCTTGTAGCAAAAGGCAGTAACAACCCACACTAATGCACACACACTTAAGACAAAAATATATTTTGTCAATTGCTAGAAGACATTACTTAAAATTAGTTTTCACCTTGGAAATAAACTGGTCTGCCACTCTTATGGTACAGTCAAATGACAGCTACTTAAACCTTGCATAAAAAGCTCTCTAGCAGCAGTAGCTGCCTGGCTCAGGTGTACCACAGGTAGTATAGTCACACCATCACCTTGACCAGTACTTCCACTTTTAAATTAGTGACTCTTCACCTGACTCATTTGTAGGTTTTGCTGAGTGACTACACACCATATGACATCTGCTCAGTGGGGAACAAGCCCACTTTAGGCTGACAAGAACCCATAGCCAAAGTGTACTTTTGTATAGTGTAGCAGGGGAGTAACCACAGACCTATAAAATTTAGCAGCAACCACGGTCACAGCATCCAAAGGTACCTTGGTTAAGCATCCTTCGATAATAAAATAATTGCATCAGTTTAGTGACAAAACCCCTATGCAGGATAAGGCAGTAGCAAGCAATGGAAACAATTCCAAAAGGGAACTAATATAATTAATACTAATTAAATTATATAAATTAATGAAATACAGTACTAGAGATAAATAGCAAGTACTATTTTTTTAAATATTTAAGCAGCTCTTCTAGCACAGGGTCATTATACTCAAGTAATACACATCAGTTTGTGAGGAGAGATGACAATTACCATTCTTTAAAACAGAAGGTCCATTTCAGGTTGCACTTTTGCTACTTAGCAAGAAAATATATTACATTATATATAACTGTGTATATAATACATACATTAATAAACCAGAGCACTGAATGGGACCAAGCTAAGATTACACCTCAGAAAACCTCTCCAACTGAGCCTAGACAAGAATTAACAGTTAAAGCAGTCTTAGTGAAGACTTACAGCACAGGAATAAACAAGTTAGAAAACTGGTTTTGCTACTGAAGCCACCATCTCATCAACCTACTCTTACAGCAATCAAGAATCTAAGCCTCCTGTCAAGTTCTCTACCTGCCAACAACTTACTCTCGGATTAATTTTTTCCATGTAAAATGTTGTTTTTTCTTCAGCTTTGGCTCTCAGAAATGTTACAGTTTATGGGTATGTCACAGGTGATAAATAGAGCTGTCTAAGCAGGGATCTCCTCCCTGTCTACTCTGGGACACTATTCAGAAGCCTCTGAGGAGCCATCAAGATAAACTTCCTTCTTGTTTTGCCATACTTCTTACATTATTTCCATTACAAGAAAAGTAAAATCCATGACCAGTACTTTGGCTCAGGGAGAAAGGCATTACTTGAGACAGAACACGTATTTCTCACCTCAAAAGGAGAAAGTCTCTCTCAAGGACTTCGTTCTAGCCACTACTGCTTGATTAAGATTACTGGCAACAGAAGATGGGACAGTGAGTGTAATACATTTACTCACAGGGCAGTTGCTGCAAGAATGAAAATAAAACCCCACAGCAATGCATGTGACATGGAAGTGAACCAGGATCCAAGTAAGCTGTGGTATGAACTTTTAGCTTTACAGCTAATGCACTTTCCTGGGACGTGACTCCATGAATGTCACACAAGGAAAGCTCTAAGCCAAGCTTCTCAATTCCTTAGACATGTATTTTAACCAGAATGCTATTAAACAAAAAGCAGAAGCTCCTACCACTTCTAGCAGTGTTCTGACAACAGGTTCAAAACTGGTAATATATCAGGCAAGATCAGCACAAACTCAAAGTAAAGGTATAAGCATCTCTTTTTACATGTAGATACCAAAATTTTTCCTAACATGCAATTCTGCCTTAGGCAAGACTTACTGACTGAATCACTTATCCCCTCTGACTAGGGCATTTCAGACTTGTACATCAACTTTTAATGGTCAGACAATTTTCAGGCTAAACAGACCAGCTGCCTGGAATAGCTGGTGCTACAGAGAAAAAAACATTCCACACTGCTGAATGGGACTTGCATGCTGGATTTTGTTCTAGTCCCAAATTAAGAAATCTGGATCCAGCCCTTAAGAGACTACAGCTATTGACTTACCCTTTTGGTCATCCCAGGCCAGAGGATTATGCAGTCTCAACCATTGTACACTCTTGGCTTAGGGCAAAATGTCAGTGTTTATCATCTCCTCAAAATGATTACTCTACTGATCAGCCTTAGTTTATTCTCTCCTGCATTTCAAAACAAAACAAAACAATGTACTAATCACCCACTGGCACTAAGTAATAGCATGAGAGAGCAATGTCTGGGGACAAATGAAATTAGACAAAGAGCTGTGAATTATCAATGTAGTTCTTGTGATACAGTTCACTTTCACACATGACATGAATTCCCCATCGGAAACTGTGCAATAGACATTAAATAGGGTGCAGTGATGTATTATCACTTCTGCTGACCATCTGCTGATGTGTATTACTATCCAAATAACAGAATAGGCATAAGTGCCTTTTTTGGTAACACTACCATAAAATCAGAATTTAAGAATGCACATTACTCTTCTATAGACCATGAACTAATGGTTTCTTGCACTTTCTCTGCTAAACATGAGAGAATCCACACAAGAGAAGAGTCAAGCAGCCACCTTCTCACTGGAAACAGCAAATAAATAGCACCTATCCCCCCTACCCAGCTGCCTGTCTTCATGAAAACTGGACAAAACTTTACAGCTTCAAGATTCCCACCTTTAAGACATTAAGGAGATACACACAGCACAAATCCCAGTGTCTTAGGTCAATACACAGAAAGCAGGTTGAGTTTGGCCTCTAGCAGCTAAAGTAACTTGGAGAGTCACAAGCTGGAACATGCACTTCACTAGTTTTACATTAAAAACTTGCTTTAAGGAGACAACAAAGAAAATTAAAAAATAGCTTAGGTTTTAATAACTAACCATTAAATGGCCACAATATACCCACACAAATATTCCTGAGATTTAAAGCACTCTTTTGCAGTGGACTTGAGTTCTCAGAAGTATCTGCATCAAACGTTTCAAGAAAATTAAAAACAAACAAACCTTCCCCCCACAAAGAAATAAAAACACCAAAACCCCACCAACTAAACTATGCTGGATGAATTAAGTGTATTCAACTGAGTGCCTCAATACTCACTGAGACATGATAGTATATGCCCAGAATGTAAGCTCTAACTTGTCTGGCTTAATTTGATTTATTAAAGTACTCTTGTTTACAGAGTTAATTAATTTTGCTCATGAATAAACAATAGACAGGTAAGATTTATAAACCTGAAATGTAACAAATTCTTTGGGTTTTGTTTACAACTTAGAAAAAATAATACCCATCAGACCTTCTAAGACAGAAGGGCCACGTGGTTTACTGTTCTTGTGGAGAAAAAAAACCCAAAGACAGCCAAAAAAACGACCCTAGTGCAGAGCTAACCAAGCTCACCCTCTGCAATAAGGTGTGAGGAGGAGAGAGGCTGCCCTCCAGTGTTCAGTTACCAGACATCAGTAAGTGCAAGGGATAGGTTTTCTGCACTTGGCTGCACAAATGCAGTCGTGGAGTAGGAAACTCGCATGTGAAAGGCACATTAATGATAAACTCAGATTTGACTTAGCTTCTTCCCCCTCCTATTTACTGATTTAGTTGAGCTGGTTTGGATTTAACATTAGGTACCACAGACACAATGATTTATGATTTATGAATATGTGATCTAAATTATGCACTTATTTTCAGAAGGCTACTAAAATGTAGCTTTCCTAAAAGAGGGAAAAATCATTAATAGACACAGTCAAGTAACTTCTGCAAACACTGTCAGAGTTATGTTGACCTATTTGCAATATAGTAGTGTTAGTGGCTGCATGTTTGGCAAGTTTTGGTCACTACTGAGACTGAGATACTATGTTACACATTATTATAAAAGCATGCACTGAAAAGATATATTCAGAATGTCTAAACAAAACCCCCATGCCACCAAGTTTCTTCAAACTAAGGAGAGAACAGATTACTACTAAACTATTAAATGGAAAACACATTTTTCTGCATCCCAAGACCTTCCATAATATTTGGCCTTGATGCTTTGGGGCCTAAATATAGCAAGCTACTATTTATCAGGAAATCAAAATTCATCCAATTAATCTTCTCCCTGACTTCCTTCTCCCCATATCCTAAATCAATGTGCTGGATCACAATTCCACTTCAGTTAGTGAAGTGGATCTTCACTCTACATCTCAAAACTTAAAATAAAAGCTCACCCATTATTCTAGTTTTGACTGGTTTTAGCAGCTTACCACAGCCTGATATATCACATAATTTTATTTCAAGAACTCCTTCAATTACATGCCTAAGACTCAAAATTTGAAAACAAACTGATTAGTTTTAAGGCACCATGATCACTTCTTTAGCAGATTTAAGCAGAAGGTAAATAAGTAACTTATATTAACACAAATAGTCAGGTATGGTTTCAGGGTATGTACATATATCGATGGGGAAAAGGTAATGGAGCAATATCAGGTGTTAAACTTCTATGTTCTTTAACACAAATTCAATTCATCACCAGTCAGCTGTAAGCCACAAGTCTACTATGATTTTAGACAGAGTTCTGTGATTTTACAGACACAAAACTATTAGGTATGCATATTCATGTACATAAACTCACCTGTAAAATGAACTATTCCCCCTCCAATAGCTTACAACTTAATATATTCAAGATTCCTTTCTTTTTTAAAGCCAGATTGACTCTCCTCACAGAAAAATCTTTAAAAATAAAGGCCTATCAAACATTTTAATAAGAAAATTAGTATTCTATTTTTTCATTTTAATTCTTTTATAGAGCAAAGTCTTCTGGAGTCACAGTTATAGAAGAGTTTAAAAAGTTTCATGATACAGCAAATTAAATTATGGGGAGAGACATCAGAACAGGAATTACAAATTTTATAGTTTATACAAACCAGATAGAGTGACTTGTTACTATAAACTCTCTCCTTTGACTTCTCATAGAATACAACAGTGAAGAATGAGTGCAGTTTGTTCAGTAGCCTTCCATTAGATGAGAAGTGTCTAATCCCGCTTGTTTCAATGCCATACATGCATTCACCTTCAATCAGTGCTCAGGAGCTCAGAAAAGCAGCACACATCTTTTAGGATCACACTCTGAATCAGAAGCAGTCCCCACAAGAAGAAAAATTCCAGGCAGCCCTATGGCTCTTCTGACAGCAGGGCACAGTCCTGCTGGTTCATCCACCTGGACCAAAGTCAGCTTGGGAGTAGGAACATGCTGTATTAAAGCACTTTTCTCTCCTGCACCCCCCTGCTGCTCCTCAGCCCTTTCCTCCACCACATAAAAGAAGAGCTGCCTTTCTCATGATACAGCATAGGACAAGATTCTTCCTTTTCATCCCAAGAAATACAGAAGTAACTGCCACCAGAACTACACAAAAAATGTGTTCCCCAACTACTTTTAAACTGCTCTTAAAAACAGGTTGGTAAAAAGCCAGCTCCCTCAGCAGGCAGAACGACACACCTACATGTAACTAATTCAATAGTTCTGAACACAAGATACACACAACTTTTTGGAAGGACTGACCATCCAACACATTTGTGTTCATCAGGTTATTCAGCAGGACAGAATTATGGCATATATTCATCCCTACCAAAGCAAATTATGTAAATATTTTTGACTGACCAGCAAGCATCTCTGATCTAACTGAAGACTATTTTAATAGCATCCGAACTATCAGTATTGTCTTTTCCAATATAATCATACATGAAAATGAATAATAAATCTTTTCAAGAAGCACAGGATACTGAAGGAAACAGGAAAAGATTAGTTTAAAAGGGGAAAAAAAATATCAAAGGGCTAATTTGTTTTTCAGAATCTATGAAGTTAACAAAACAAAGACCCTGTCTCATGAAAAAGGAAACCTTCAAAACAGAAAACAGAACTGGTGGAAAAGTAATGTTGAGGTGGCAAAATAGCAAGAGACACATTTTGCTTCTACCTTTCTCTTTTTGGGGAGACAGTTTTCACAACACAGATACAAGCAGAAATCCTCATCTTTAGGTCTGCTACAAACATGCATGCTGGTATCAAATTTACCTACCAGTCTGGTACTGTGTGCCAATCAGTGAATATTCCACCTGTACACTGAGCACCACATTCAATGAGATGACCTGCAAGACTGGGAAAATGGCATTAAAGTAACTAAGGATAATGCAAAATCATTTTTCACAAATCCAGTGTTAAAATACAATGGAAATAGAGCTAAATAACAAAACATGCTATTTTCCTCCACAATTATCTAACACAATTATGAATTATACATTAAGCATAACTTGGGATCCTGAAAGATTAATGGAGTGTTTAAAGGACATTAACAAGAAGAATTTTTCTACAGAAAATGAATATCTAGATTATTGTCTCACTCCTAAAACAATGTTTCCTTAGTAATTTCAAAACTTGATCTAAATTCAGTATCTTTGTAGTCTGTGCTGTGTGGAACTAAATAGATAAAGACCATTTTAAAATGAAGAGTGAAAATCTCACCTCCAATGTGAAGGACACGATGTATTATGATTATGTATTACTATTTTCAAATTTTGATTGTGATAGTCCATAAATATTCAACAGAATTATGTGGAAAATTTCACCTCTATCATCTCCAATTCAGTGGAGCCTGAATTAACTTCTCTCCACATTTTTTCTCAAGCAAAGGTTCAAGAAAACTAGAGTGTTCTCAGGCTAAGTAATCACTCTTTTATGAGGACTTCAATTGAGATACATGATGTACAATGTTAAATTAGGTGGCATAATTCTACCCCTTTCTGAATCAGATTCCTAACCTTAGGACTACAACAAGGATTTGTAAATGGGAGCACTGACACTGAGCTTCAACAAAACCATACCAGGATGGTGCCTTCTGACTGAACCTGCTTTTGTGTGTCTTTCAGAGTAATGCCTGCAACCACCCCAACTATCAACAGTGGCAGCCAAACAGAAAAACCTGGCAATCAGTGGCCTCTACTGTAAGATTTAATCTCTTGACACAAAATGAACAGCAAGAGAAAGTCAAGCAGTTAAATAAAATCTTTCAACCCCTTCTTCCTTTTCTTAAGCTGGTTCCAGAATGAAGTTTCTATAATTTCAATTCCATGTGAGAGTAGTAAGTGAGCCTTGAAAAAGAACTCAAAACCTAACAAGAACATATAAATAAATGAATGCAATGATAATAAGAAAAATTAGTACATGCTGAAAAAGTTGGTATCTTGACATTATGATAAGAAATATAGATTTACCCCATTTCTTCTTATATCATTTACCTTCCTGCAGCTAGCAAGTCATAGTCATCCCTATTCCAGCCAAACTAGAAGAAAAACACAAATATTTTAAATACACAGAAGTTTCATACAGTACAAAAACTGCATACAGTATGTTCTTTGCTTTGAATAGTAATGCATTGGATATATTTTAAATCTAAAGAATTGACAGGCACTGTACATGGATTTGAGTTCCTATACAGCAAATTAGCAAAGAAACATCTAACACATTTCAGTTTTCCTCCTACTGATACACCCCAAAAAATTTTAACTGTGAAAGTCATACCTTCCTCAAAAAACCTGTAAGTGCAACATCCCTTTTACTCAAAACCTGCACAACCTACAGGTTTAAAAGTATAGTACCTATTTTGTGTAACCTGGACAAACAAACCACTATGCGCCTTCAACGTTTGAAAATTATCAGTTCCTGGAGTACTACCAGTCACCCTCAAAAATTCTAAGTATGCTTTCTGTTTAACTGGGAATTTTAACTAGAATCTTTTTCCTGAGTTCAACCTGCAAGCAATCCAGTAATTGTTTCTTATTTAGCACTTTGCAGAAATCTTCCTAAAACCTTTCCTAAATGAATTAGTTAAGGTCTCTCTGGAGTAGATAATACACACTGATAGTTGTTATTTTGAGAAAGTAAACAACCAGGAATAAAATAAGAAGTCATAATGGAAATTATAAATGGAAAATTGACTAGGCAGTGTTTGACCTGCATGAAGTAAAAAGAATATGATGTCTTAGAAAGCATGTTTTTAACTAGTCACATACTCTCCTATTTTTTTTAAATATGCACCATAAGAATGCTTCTATATTTCACTATGTGATCCTTCACAAAAATAAAAATTAATGAAAACCTATTAAAAATACTTCAGAAAACGACAATACCATGCTTGTTGGATTTTTTGAATTCCAAGGAATTTCAGAAATGCTGCATTGAAACTTGACTACTTTAAACAAAACTGCTTGCCTACTGAACAACAAAACCCAGTGTTTTAAACCACCTCATATGCTACCTCCCAACCAGAGTCAGCTCTACTATCAGCACCTTGTGGTAAAGAAAAATATACTTGCACATTAAATTTTGAAGAAAGGCAACGGGAAAAAACCCAAAACAAATGGTAAGAGTGAAATACTGGTGAAAGAGGCTAAGACTTCCTAAACTACACTTGTGCTTTCCAGCTTAATGGTATACAAGTTAACAAATATCCCTGCTGCCAGTTTAGGGGAAGTGGAAGCTGACAACATTTCATGCATGTAAGAAAAAAATACAATGTTCATTATTTTTAATTTAGTATCTACATTTTTATAAGGAACAAAAGCTGCCTGACAGTGACTGCTGAATATTCACTCACATATATTCATTATCATTCAGAAATTAACTTGTACTTACAGAATGAATGAGTGGTCCCAATACAATCCCGCTGTCAACACATCTGCCCGTCACAACAATATCAGCTCCAAGGTCTAGAGCTCTGCTTATCGGTCTTGCACTAAAAATGACAAAACACAGTAGTACAGTTCCCTGACACATACAGGTTAAAAATCACTTAAAAATTGCCTAGGAAACCAATAAAATCTACTTCAACAACCAACTTGTGAGGTATGTACATCAAGAGTATTTTAAAGAGCAGTCATGAGGGCACTATCAAATTCAGATACCTAAATAACATAACTGAAACACTTCTCTTAATGTCCATAGAAACTTTACTGAGCAAAGTGCAGAGACTGACACTTCTATCATCAATTACAGATAAGAGTGTTTTTCAGAGATTCATTAACCATTTAACTTGTAGATGAGCATATAAAGATGAACATTCTTCATGGATAAAGCCTGGTGACTTAGTCCTCCAATTTTAAACCTTTCAGGTCAATTACCCAAGTGATTTAAGAACTCACAATATTATCCAAATTCAAGAGCACTGTTCAAGAACAGGATCACCAGGATCAGCAACTGGAAGAGATGCATGTGACCACTGTCTAATTTCTCAGTCCTTCTCCTTTACTAGACCAGATTAACATTCATTCATCTGAAGTGGATGGTGACAATGAAAACATGCCTTCACAAAGAGGTAGCTAGAACTCCTGAATTCAGAGATTTATGGAAATCCTAAGTATAATAAGTATCATAAAGGAGGGAAGCGAGATCTTTCAAAACAGGTGACCATCCTGAAAAACCAGTTTCCAAAATTTCAAGAGTACAAAGCCTGACACTGAGTTCAGCACAACATAACAGAACCTCCTGCGGCACTCAGACTACATCCCAGTACTTGAATTCCTTGCTGGCACTTCTCTAGTGACAACATAGTAAACTACTCCATTCTGCAACAGAATACTCAGCATATGAAAAAGCATTTTTGCAATTGCTGTAATTTAACTAACACTGTTTTGGCTTGAACTAAAACCTGATGATTCACAGATGGTATATTGCTAAGGAGTCATAACTTGCAAGGTTATAACTAAAGCTTATTTACAAGTTACAAACAAATTTTTTTTTCTGGTTGCCTGAATAATTTAAAGGTGAACCTCAAATACTAAGTGGTTCTAACTGCAAAGCAAAACAAATTCCTGTATTCAATGTGTTAAATTTAGTTGTTCATAATAAATACAACTTGCTAAAATAACTCACCCAAGATACACATTCATGCTGTGAATATTCTCTGGAAATTGTTTGCCACTCTCTAAATCGGTGATACCAGCTCCTTTTAATTTCTCTTTCTGTTAGAAAACAAGAAAAACATCCAAGCTATGAATATTTTAAATTTTCTACTGCAAGCTTCTCATTAGTATCAAACAATAAATCCACTTCATAGCAACTCTCAGCCAAGTATAATTATTAACAGTATTAACAATACCAATCAGTGGAATGGCTAAAAGCCTTAGATACACTTTTAACCACAACTTTTCCAGCATGCAGAAAATTAAGTCAGTCTTCAAAGAATGTTCATTTATATATAACCAACAACAACAATCTGGTGTATTTCCTAAGCTTTAAACTGCATTTAATTGCTGTACAAATAAATAAATCAAGCCCTGCAAACAGAAATGTATCTGCCACATCTGCAACAGTGTCATGGCCAGAGAACAAGGCTAATCCTGTAGCTTCATATGGTACTTAGAATAAATTCTGTTTCCAGAAAAGTGGTTGGGGGGAGCGTGTGTTTTTGACCATGAATTAGGCAGTTTGGCAATCCAGTGGATTGAGGGGACTGTGACTGCATAGACACAATGTCCATGTAAACACTAATTTACAAATGGGATCTGTAGTGTGGGAAAAAAACCCAAAACTTCCACTCTGAAGTAATTTGGTATTCTATGTTAATGATTGAAATCCTCCAAACCACAAGTAACGTTTACCATGTTTCATGTATCAACAGTATAAATGTCTGTAGGCCATAAAAGCTGTGTCTTTTTGCTCCTGTAAGTTATGTACTGACAACAGCACAGAAAAACAATGCATTTCAGATCAGACATGTCCATAACAAGCTCAAATTTGTACCAGTAATGAAATTCTGGCCCACAGACAGTAATTTCAGTAGGGCAGAAGTTTCTTAAAAGGAAGTCCAAGCATCACACATAATTTGCAAATAAAGAATCTTACTTGATGATCTTCCACATTCAAGAGCATGCAAGGAGTAACTGATCCTATGCAGATAAATAATTTTCCAAGTTACAGACAGAGATTTAACCACAGTGCAAACCTCTCCTCTCTTAACTACTATTATGTATAAATTCTTTTCCCAGTAGCTTTCAAGGTATGGCCAACTTTTTTTTTTTTTTTTTTTTTCAGATTTCATAGATAAAGTGTAATTCTTTAAGTTAAAAAAAAATCCCATGCATTTAATCTTTCAATTTTTATTTTTTTTTTTTATATTTAAACATCAATCTTCTCACATAACATTACCTTCCTGTTATAAACTAATTACTTCAAACCAGAAAACTAGCTGTCTATAAACAAAATAACATCAGGGAATGCCTGTAAACCACTAAAAAAGCTAGAAGGGATAAACATTTGAATGTGTGGTAGCTACACCATATTCAGAAGAACTAGCATGCGTGATTATCTAGTTTAGACAGAAGCCTGTAATAGCTTCCCCTAAAGAGTGGGCAGACATTACAGAAAATTCACATTTTGCTTTAAAAAGCAAAACAGAAGACCCACAAGCTTATAAAATTCACCGGCACTAGATACCAAAAAACAGATGTGCCAAGAATTGTATTTATGCATTAAGAAGACCTGAAAGATAATGAAGAACAATGCTTCTGATAGAAGAAGACTACTGCATAAAGACACAGAAAATTCTTATGGAACAGTAAATGCCACCTTCATGCTATACAGACTCATGCTACTAGTGCTTAAAGTGAAATACCTCACTCATCAGATCATCTCCAGCAACAACAGCTATTTTCAAATCAACATCTGCTTTCTTTGCCACCTCCTGAAGGGCAGCTGCACAAGCAAGTGGATTAATTCCACCCGCATTACTGATGACACGAACACCTAATAGAAAAAAAAAAGGCAAATAAAGCTCAGTAGCATCAATAATCAATCACCTGTACTTTTCAAAGTCAGCCGAAACCCAAGTAAGGTACCACCTTCACAAGGTAACAGACATTCAATCAAACAAAATATGAAAACCACATTAAAATATAAACCACATTTAACATGTGAACATGTGAAAGGATCAGAATAAACCAGTAGAAAATTGTTTAGAGAAAAATAACTGCTATAGCTACTTCTCATCTCTCCTTTATGAATGGAAGGAGAAAGTGACCAGAAAGACACATGTAATGAGGCAGACAGACAGCATCAAACATCTCTGACAGCAACAGGAGTAGACGCTGTGAAACTTTACTTGTGTAAACAAAAAAAGAATGAGTGCAAAGTCATATTGTAGAACTATGTGGGAATTTTGAAAAACTTAAATTACCTTGAAAATATCTAGATCACATATTTTAAAAAACATCTGTAAAGCAATCTGCCATTCACAAATTAAAGCTACATTAAGATATTCATGGAAATATAGGTATATATTTACAACTAGATCAAATATCTTCAATCAACCCAATTTCACCATCAGACCTGTACCCCACATCAATTACAATGGGATTTTTCCTAGAACGGTTTGGGTTAAAAAGATCTTAGAGATCACCTAGTTCCAAGTCTCCTGCTATGGGCAAGGCTACTCAGGGCTCCATCCATCCTGGCCTTGACCACTTCCAGGGATGAGGCATCCACAACTTCTCTCAACAACCTGTCCAGTGCCTCACCACCCTTACAGTAAAGAATGTTCTCCTAGTCTCCAATCTAAATCTTCCTTCAGCTTATGGCCATTCCCCCTTCTTCTTTCACTACACATCCATGTAAAAAGTCAACCTCTCTTGCAAGCCCCTTTTAGGTACTGGAAGTGCTGTAAGGTCTTCCCAGAGCCTTCTCTTCCTCTGAGTGAACAGCCCCAACTCTCCATAAGCAAGTGTACTGAATTAACATACAAACTCATGCAAGGAGTAGCATACCTTTCCTGTGAATATCTTTTATATAGGGACCCATGGCAGTGGAGACAAAATCCGGAGCGTAACCTAAAACCTGAAATAATTAAGAGCTGTAACCATTTTTTAAAGAATGTCAACCAAATCCACCTCCTCGGTTAATACAGAAAACAGGGAAGAAAAACTACCTCTCAAAACGGTTGAGGAATACGATGGGAAACGACATGAACACTTTCACTAGATGAAACTGTAGAGATGCAAATAAATACATGCGAATAAAAAAGTTTACTTAAGAAACCGTGTCCCCGTAAGCAGGTATGCCTTGAACAGCTTTCGGGCACGATCTGGGCTGAAGGAGAGTTTGGCAGGTCGCGAAGCACCGGAGCGCACCCTCCCCGGCCAAGCCCGACACGCCGGGGCCGGACATCGGCTTTACTTACGGGAGTCCGGGCCTTGGCGGCCGTCAGCAGCGACATGGTGATTTCGGACAGGTAATCGAAGACGAGGAAATCCAGCTTCCCTCCGTACAGCAGCTGCGGCACTGGCGGGGCAGGCAAGAAGGCACCATCAGCACGGGGCACCCGGGGTGCCGGCCCTACCCCCGGTGCCGGCCCGCCCCGCCCCGCCGTGCGGCGGCAGCCCCGGCCCGGCCGCTTGCGCAACGGGGCTGCCTGTGGCGCTGGGGCCGCCGCCCGCCGGGTTCGCCCGGCCCCCGTGCCCGTGCCCCGACCCCCGCCGCCCAGCCGGCTCTCCCCGCCGCCCCCCGGGCAGCCGCTGCCGCCCCACCGCCCACCTGCGGCAGCCGTGTCCCCCCAGAAGCCCGAGGCGCAGCCGATGCGCACCGCGGCGCCCGCCGGGGGCTCGCAGGCCGCGCTGCGCCGGCGGCTCCAGCGGGGAGGGCGGGCGGCGGGCCCCAGGAGCCGCGGCCCCCGGGCAGCCAGCAGCGCGGCGCAGCTCATGGCGGAGCGCGGGCACCGCCTCGGCCGCGGCGGCCAAACACAGGGCTGGGGAGGAGCTGGGGCCTGCGGAGGCGATCGGGAAAAGGGGCGGGAGAAGTTTATAAAGCCGGAGTGCGCGGGGGAGAGCGCCGGGGAGCTGTAGGGCGGTGATGGTCCGTGTGCTCGGACGCGCTGGACACGGCTCGGTGGCAGGCTGCGAGCTGCCGCATCCCCGAGGAGCTGCGGCCTTGGCGGGCGCGGCCGTGTCACCACCGGAGCGAGCGGCGGTGTGTAGGGGCAAAACCTCGGCTGGGGAAACCCCGGCACAAGGCTCGGAATAACTTCAGAAGCGTGTCAGTCCGATTATGGAATCCTCACGAAACCTTGTCCTCCTCTCCTAAGTACAAAACGTGTTTATTAAAAACATTATTATGTTTATTAAAGACTGTGTGTGTGGGAGTGCACGTCTGTGTTCTGAGAGAAAGTATTTCTCAGGTCCCGGACTGAATTTGTCGTCTGTGGACGTGAGGAAGATGTCAGCAAGCCGGGAAATTCCCTCCTATATAAGGAGGAACGATTTCCTAGTCCTGATGTCTGAGCTGGAGGGCTGTCTCCGGACACCTGCACAGAGAGCTAATCGGGTACAGGCACTCCAGAGCCAATCCTCCGTGTCTGACATGAGCCAGGACCCTGCCTGAGCCAGACTCTTACGTTCTACTCTTGACACAACAGCTTGGCCATCCTTAACAAGGACACTGCTATTCCAAGTGGGTTTGGATTACATCTTGTACATGATATCATAATAAAATTAGGATTTGCTTAATAAAATTGGGATCTCTGCAGGAAGGATGAAAAGTAAAACGTTTGGTGTAACACTGACAATGCTAAGTATGTGGTGATGATGAGAGGGGGTTTTATTGTTTTATTGATGTAAAAAGTAGCCATGTTGAAAAAAAGTACTTCTGGAAATTGTTGATAAGGCTTCCAGTTAGACTATGTTCAAATTGTGTTTAGAAATAATGCAGTTGAGAGAAGATAGGAATAGTCAACTCAGAATTTGGTTCTTTATTTAGCGAGGTACAATGTTTTCCTATTGCAGAGAAGGGCTGTAAAGCACCATTTTAAGTTCTAAGTGCCTGAGTGATGAATGATTCCTGTCCTAATCTATTAAACTGACAGAACCAAGGGGTCATAAAGAAAGAAAATTTGGTTCCCTATGCAGATTTTTATTACTACACTATGAAAGTATGTCATTATTATGTTGAAAATTTGTTTTGAGTCCCTATAAACTAGTAAACATCCAAATAATCACAGTAGGGAAGAAAAACCACCAGGTAATGTATGCATAGTTGACTCCAGAGAATTTTGTCCTAAATATATATTTATTGTAGCTCCTTAAAGTCAACTTTGAAACAAGAATCAGAAAGAGTACTGTCTGGTATATGTGGCTATCTGTATAGACATACAGACAGATGCTCTCTATGAATGTATTTTAAAGTGTCTTTCACGTGTGTTTTGATACGGACTACATTACCAGTCAGATGCCAACATATTGCAGCATGGCAGGAAACACGGCTAATCCTCTGCAAGTCATGCAATCCTCTCAAATCCTGGGGTGAAATTCAGGCGTAGCTCGCCTTGGCTGGGACACTGTTACCAGCGTGCCGCAGTCCTCCCTTCTGTGCTTGAACACATCCAAAATAAATGCCAATCACTGACAATTGTTAACCCAGGGACGTAATTAAAACTTTCACTGGATTGGGGCACGTTTTCATGCTGCAAAGCTGAACTGTGCGAGGGAAGAGCTGGCTGCTGAGGCCAAGGGACCCAAAGGCCGGTAGGTGGCTGTATTTCACCGCTGTCCGCACCCTCATCGCCTGCAAAACAATCCCTGGCCCCAAAAACAGCCGCCTGCTCCTACCATTCCTGCATTTCTTTCTCTCCGGATGAACCGGGCATTTTACCTGTATCAAGAGATAAATATTCACATGCACATGTTTACGTTGATGAAGCAGTCTTGGAATCTAGAAGGTGCTTTATTCTTTTAATTTCTCTCAAGTATTTTCATAGCATGGATTTTGACAGCCACTGCTCATGGTTCAGGGGAAGGACTGGCTCTTGCTTTGTCAGAAAGCATTTCAAGGTCCTTATGGAACCTTAAATACAATTTTAGCAAATTTGCATATGGATGTTGATAGCTATGTGAGACAATTAATATCCAACATAATGCTAAGACACACCCATGTGTTGATCTCCCAAAAACACAAGGAAAGGATTTAGGATTGATTCCATTAATTGCAATGGTGCAGTGAAGTGATAAAGGGATCAAAGCCTGTATTCGGTTGGTTCCCACAGCGAATTTGTTTCTTACTCAATTTATACTTGTCCAAAAATAAGACTATTTAATAAGCTTATTGAGATTCCAGCAAAATTATCCACTTTTCTGAGAGCGTAATTTATTCACTACCTCTATCCCCTCCATTTCACAAATTATTTTCTTACAACAGACTGAATTTTCATTTCCATCATCATTCCATCCTGAGCAGTAATGATTAGCTCAGAGCCCATTATTTCATACAGAGTTTAGGATTGTTTTAACGAAAACACAGGCAAATGATACAGTGGTTCTTTTCCAGATAGGCTTGGGAAGCAATGCTCTGCAATGGTCAAGTCTTAATTTTGAGATTTTTTTAAATGATTTAAGAGATTTTAGGAACAGTTTATTGCTCTTTGAGGACATCAGATGGCACTGTGTGGTTGTGAAGCTCAGAAGAAGCTACAATCAGTACCAAACCTGTGTGGAATTCACAGACAGGAGGTGCTAGTAAAGACTTGACTGTATTTGTGACCTGTGTAGGGGATATGGGTCAACAATAAAAGCTGTCACAACTCACTCACGTGATAGGAACCCATTGCTTAATGTAAAATTTTTAAGAATGAGCCAGAGTTGGTGTCATATATTGTGAGAAGAAAGAGGGGGGTATAAAAATCTTCTGGCTTTATTTTTTATGCCAGAGAAAGAAAAAGATTACAGATTAAAAAAAGAAAAAAAAAAAAAAAGACAAAAAAAAAGACTTGTTTTTTTCTGCTCATGGTTTACATGCAGATAAATCTGAGCTTTGCTTTCCTTCGGTGACCCTAAACACTTATATTTTCATTTAATTGGCTAGTACTATTAATATTTCAAACTTAAGCCTGTGATTCTATTCCTTTAAACAGATTCATGCACCAGCATGGAGCACAGATAGTGTCTAAAAGAACTGTGGAATTCATTCTTCTACTTCAATTGTCCTGAATTAATAGCATTCAGGCCTAATCCCGGAAGTCAGGGAGGACAACACAGAGTACAGTTTTCCAAAACAAATACACTTTACATTATATTTCTCGGATTTTTCTGACAGTCAGGCTTCCTCTGATTTCTTAAAAAAGTGCAAGCAAAGTATTTCACACGTCAGGTGTTTATTGAGAAATACATTACATTTTTTGCTGCATTTCCTTTAATGTTATTGTCAGTAAGTTCCTGGCCAAACCAATAATATCAGACTAAATATTCAATTGTTGAAGTAGGCTCTGTTTAGTTTATTGAGGCTCTGTCCTCTCAACTAATTACAAAATACTCAGCAAATATTTGAATTCACTACTTATCTCGTTCCCACAAATTAGTGCATCTCCTTGTTTAACAAATAAGTTCACTGTTCTTGCCCTCAAGGTAAAGTATACACTGCAATCTCTCTTCTGCAGACAGTCTGACAACCTTTTCCAAGCTAATCAACAGTTGAAAATGGTTTCTGTAGATCAGTAAAGGCAGAGAATTTACTGTGTTGCATCAAATACCCTTAAATAAGGCACAAACAACTCAAAGCTCAATAATGATGTTTCACTGCAATATTTTAGTAGATTTTTAGAATTTTGAAGTATAACATCCTATGCTCCAGGACTCAGAAAAACCTCAGCTATGACAAAACTACAAAATCTTCTGAATCATCTTGACTTCATTCCTTTATATCACATTCAGGTTTTTTCAGATATATGTTCACTCTTAATACCTTAAGACTTGAAAGAAGTTTAAATAAAATCTTTAATGCATGAAATTAAGAAGAACTAACTAAACACACACACAATGAGATTTTAAAAAATAAGATAATAGCTCATTCAATCCATGAAATATCTGGCTTATGGATATGAGGTGTCTTGAGAAGTATTATGATGATGAAGTGCCTTGATTTTTGGCAATTTAATTTAATTTAATATTATTTAAATTAATTAATTTTTTTAATTTTAAAAATTATTTTAAATTTAATTTAATATTTACTTAAATTTGTTTGTAGTAATAGTTTACATCAAAATAAGAACTATGTATTAAAGCAATAACCCTTGGTTATTCTTTGCAGAAAACAAAGGGTCTTTTATGTTATTAAAAGTGCTGACATGGAAAGTCACGAATCAATGTAACTTCCATGTTTTGATTTAAGAAAATACATTAGCTTGTAAGTGTTAAAGAATACACTCTAAAAGTATGTATTCACGGTATGGAGGCAGCAAAATATCCCATAATTTCTTGTCAAAATGAAAGGTTCTAGCTGGCATGAAGTACATACATTTCTTACACTCAGTTTTCAAAGAAACCACTATTTCCAGCCAGTATTTCAACTGAAACACAAGTACCTCTACTGGTGTCACAAGTGTATAGAAATTAATGGCTCTCCCTTGCACAGAAACTGATTTTTGTTGACTCATTTAACTTCAGGAATGGTGAGGAGGAAATGTGCTGCACAGAGTAGACTATTCAACTGGGAAAAAAAAAAAGCTGTGATTTACCTTTTGCCCCATTTTTAAAATTGAAAGAGAAAGATGAGTTACAAAACCTTTCTTTTCTTCCGTTTTCACTTTAGTGCACTTGGCTTTCTCGCCCACCATCAGCATAACTTCACTACTGGACAAGCTTTTTAGTTGTCTCTGTTTCTCATGCTAATTATCACTCACTCATTGATTGACCTAGCAAAAGGGATTTTTCCCACTAATCTGTTTAGTAATGCAAGCATGGTGATACATATTGGTGATGGATAGCACAGCAGAGTATGGATTTTTTTTCAGCATTTACCATTTGGTATTTTTCAATATTTATTTTTAAATAGGAAAATTATCTTCTGGAGCATCTAAAAAAATGCAAGTTCATGTCAAGTCCACTGAACACTTTCAATTAAACAGTAATACAAGACCACTGGAAATCTTAAAACACATCACTAAAGCATTTCTAAAATATTGTAGACTGATTTTTCAAGTTAGATTCCTAAGGCAAGTACATATAAGCTTTAAAAACAGATCCTCTTCCATAGCAGCCATAAGGATATTCTGATATTCAGAAACTAATTAACAGACACAAATATATTTCTTCTGCTTTGATTTTCTGAGGAAAAGTTTTCTATGAATGATGGGAACATGTTGGATAGTGTCCCAGTGGCTGACAAAAAATCAATATTGAGTTGAAAAAAGCTCTTTCAAACACATAATGATTTACTTTTACCTTTACTCTTTCCTCAAAAATAAATTGCAGGGAAAGAGTACACTGAGTTTGAGAACTCTTCCTTCCACCTGTGCTACACGAATTGTCCCTCATCTGTTACCAAACCAGCAAATAGACTTACTGGAAAGAAAACACTGGCCAGAAAATCACACAGCTAAATTAAGCTGGACATGTCTGAGGGTACAATTAGGTCTCTAGCACACTTGTTCGGTAATTGGGTCAGCTGTTTTGCAATCAGGACCCACCAAGACAAAGTGATATGTAAGGGAGGAAAAATACCATGTAGTCATTCCACTAAGAATACATACTGCTTTCAACTAAATTAAAAGTAGGGATAGATCTTTCTAAGTACAGAAAGGTGAAATAACATAAGGAAAGAAAACAGAAGCAAATATATGAAATGATTCATGACCATGTAATCAGTAAAGCAAACAAAAATTTCCTGAGGTTTAAATATTTACATCTTCTGCTAAGAAGTACCACAGTTGTAACCACAAATACAGCTAAGCAACACTTATAATTGCAGTGTGCAAATATTTGGTAATCATTGAGGCAATGCTGAAAATTGACTCCTTCATGAATGTAAATATATACAGTGATAATTTTGTGTAACATAAGCATCTGACTGAAAATTCAGGTTTCCTATTCCTAACCCATTTGTAGGGATAATGATTTTTGTTTTTCCCGCCAATGAGACATTTAGCTTGAACATTGAAACTCTATTTATACATTGTTATTATGTTATTATAGTCATTCTCATGCTTTAATTAAAAAGTCTTAGAGCTTCTAACTCAAGATTAACTAGGCTTTTACTGCCAGAATTCACTGTTGTCATCTTCTCTGACTCCTGAAATTCTTGCCCAGGAACACAAGACAATTTTTTTTCATTTTCTGCTACCAAATAGTCTTCTGACAGAGTTTCAAGCCTATATGTACTAGTTCTAGTGGCAAAAGGAAAAGATGTATTCTTTACTCTGACAGAGGATGAGGGATACTTGAATTGTGCTACATGGTTCACTATTGCATCATGAACAGTACGTGCCCATCTGTACTGTGCAGTATACACCTGTGTTAATGCTGGTACTTCGTAAAGTTCATACCAGCAACCTGCTCATGATATCTTGTCACACCTAAGGGACTCCTGCTGGTGCACAGCCTCTGGAATGGTATCTCTAGGACCCTGTAGACCCTTGTGTCATGAACTGCAAAGAAGAAGCAAAGCAAGTTCAGTGTATGAGCAGCAGTGACAAGGAGGGTCAGCGGTAGTTTCCTCAGTCCATGTTAACAGCACCAGTGAAGCAACAGTAAAAAAACCACAACAGCAGATGGACTTCTACCCAGTTCTATTTCCTTTATTTTCACACTTTATGAAACAGAAGTAACTCTGTAAAAAGTGGAACCATGTCCTATTTGTATCAGTAGGGTCAACAAGAGCACATTCTGCACGTGGCTCTTGAAGTTAACTAATACCAGCTTTGGAAAGACAAACCTTTTGCATCAGTCATCCTTTGGAAAAGAGTTTTGGCAGCCTGGCAGCTAACTCACTGCTCCTCAGTACAGTTACTGGAAAGCAGACTCTGCCAGAAGCAATGCTTCAGCCTCACATAAGTGTCCTATCAGTTTTATTTTCGGCATCTTAAGCACTCACATTTCCTTCTGGCAATATGTGGGTGTATCTCTGAATATGACGGGAGTCTTCTGTTTGACCTGATTTGACTAGATAAAAAGAGGATATACAAGTCAGGAGCTCTCCATATTTCAGGGCATAATTATATATAATTTTCTAATAATCAGGTTCCTATAGAATGCTTTTTTCTCATGTTTTAAGTACCTATTAAGCCAAGTTGAAACATCGATCCTGCTGTACAGAGATGAAGTCATTTGCCTGAAATCACAAAGCTGACTTCAGTTAACAAGAGATCTATCTGTGAACCCCATTCTCACCATTCTTCTCATCATTTGGTCAACAGTTGTTGACCAACATTTGGTTCTAACAGAGTGAAAAGCCACCTCATCACACATCGTGCTGTACAGGCACAAAATCAGGCTTTCTCTGCAGACTCCATAGTTCAGAGACCAGGTCTAGGTCATGGGTCGAAAGGTGTTAATGCTGCCAATACAAGATAGCATGCAAAAGGACATACTGCAGTAATTTGTTGGAGCAAAGCCCATAGTGAACACAGGGCTTGTCAGCGCTCTTGTAGCATTATTGAATAAGGCAGATACCAACAACAGTATTTCCCCAGCAAGGAAGCATTGACCAAAGCCATTGGAATTGACTCACTGTGTTGAAGGATAGGGAACATTCGTACTTTCATTGTCTGTGAGAAATACCACAGACTTCTTTTCCAGATATGCCACTGCCCAATGACTTCATACCTTTCTCTGCCTCAGTTTTGTCATCCAAAGAATAGGGAAAATAATGTTGAGTCTCTTTGCAAAACATGTAGAGATCTGTGGTGGGAGAGGCCTACATAATCCCAAAATATCATTTATTGTTAAGACATTGTTAGCTGGTACAGATAATTCAAATTGCTACTGTGGCTCTTCCCTGTACTACTAGAGTGAAACTTCTGCCAGCCCCATTATGAAGCGCTGTGCGAGTTTGATTACGCTTGTGACTAGGTGTAGCATCTCCATGCCTTGTCTCACCTTCCTGCCTCCCCTGAAACCTGCCTGGAGCACAGTTCAAGCGACTAAAGCACAAAGCGGCTTCTG
Organism: Pseudopodoces humilis; assembly: GCF_049639895.1. Taxonomy (NCBI): domain Eukaryota; kingdom Metazoa; phylum Chordata; class Aves; order Passeriformes; family Paridae; genus Pseudopodoces; species Pseudopodoces humilis. Next base: position 42,122,837 of record NC_142205.1, read on the forward strand.
AAAATGGGAGGAGTGTATGTGCAAATTCTGGGAATCCACCTCAAATCCCTACCCCACCTCTTCCCACCACCTCCCAGTGCCCGCCCCCAGCTTCAGCCTGCTGCCTTAAACTGCTGCCACCCCGTGCTAGGTTGAACACTCAGGGCTGCTGCCTGCACAGCTGAGCCGGGCGGTCGGGTGGGACAGACACGATGGGGCTGAGGTTGTGCAGCTGGGCTCCCCTGGGGTCTCTCCTGTCCCTGCTCTTCTCTACCAGCATGGCGGTAAGTGAAGAGACAGAGTTTAGGAAAAGTGTTAGCACAGAAAGGGATGTTGGAGAAATTCCACTAAAAATGGCCCTCTTTCTTCTCTTCAGTATGTTGCTACCAGCGAAAACTGCTGCATACTGGATGACAGATTTGTAAGTACCTGAACAGTTTTCTTTTATCTTAAGAATGCAACTAAAGCTTTCCTATGCTGATTATTAACTGGCATTATCACTTGAACCTCCTCATTGTTTTCGGTACTTAACACATGTGCTTTGCTTAAACGTGTTATTTATTGATAACGGCATATGCTTGGTAAAAGTGTACAGGAGGCTGCACAGTGGATGAAAGCACATATCCAGCAGAGGCTACAATAATGGCATGCACTGTTCTCTTGCCATAGTGTGCATATAGTGTGAAAGTAAAACTGTCTCTGAAAATTGAAATACAGCAGAAAAAGTCTGCTGCAAATGCCTGCCCTTTTTTACCCTTTATCCTTTGTGTCAGCAGTGTCTGAAAATTCCTCTGCCCAAATATTCTGCTCTGCTTTCTTTGCCCCTGGAACATTGCCAACTATTTCTCTTTACTCCCTAGGGTAGTTTCTGCCCAACAACTTGTGGCATTGCAGATTTCCTTAGTAAATACCATCCCTCTGTGGATATTGACCTGTTGGAAATGGAGAGAATTTTGCAGCGGATTTCTAATGCCACAGTAACAGCAGACCATCTGATTGAACACATCCAAGGCCTCTATCCTTCAGACAAGCAGACATTACCAAGTGAGCATATAAAAATAAGTGCACAACTGAAGAATATTATTTATGTGGTTTTCTTTTTTTAATTTGCCTAACTCCAATTATTTTGTACATTTTCTGTTTTATAGATTCAATTGATGATTTCACTCAAAAGTCCAGGAAAATAATTGATGAAATTATCAGATATGAGAACACTATATTATCTCATGAAACTACTATACAGTAGGTATCTCCCACTTCTTTTATTAGTGACAATACAAATTGTTTTCTTTCTGTTCTTTTGTCAAGTGCCAAAAAGCCTCTCTCAGAAAGGTTTTGTTGTGCTCTTGTGGACAGCTCTGCCCACACTGTCATTAGTAGCTACCTAGCAAGACACAGAAGGATCATGAAGATCTGATACTGACTTCTCTGCCCACCTGTATAAACCAATAATTGTGCAAGAAGTGCAAGATAAGAATGTAACGAAGCCTGGCAATATTTTTATTTATGTTTCTTCTGCTGTGCCAGTTATCCCTAAATTCTTTTTCGTAACCTTTGGATGTCATGAGTTTTTGCTGTAAAGTAGAGTATGTGGAATATTTATGCAATTATTCACTCTGGCCAATTTTTCTGCATATATCCATGAAAATTAACTCAGTTACCTAACTCTAAATCATAAGTATCTATAAACTCAGTGATAGTCTTTTATAAGTTCACATTGCAAATAAAATTGCAGATATCATTAACGTTTCTAAATCTTAAGGATATGTTTTTTGACAGATCTCCACTTCTATGATATTATGTCAAAGATTATTTGGATATTCTGACACTTACCGCAATTTATTTAGAGCACTTATGTTTTACAAATACATCCATAATTGAAGAGGAGTTTATAATTTAAGTCAGGAGAGCAAAGTAAAACTTTCCATAAAATTATATTCATACATTAATTACTGATTAGAGTTTTGCTGATTAAGGTCAAGTTTTGCATATGGTTAAGTTTTGCATGAGGTTAAGCATGCACTTTTCTATTTTGCCGGTCCTTAACTCTAAATTCCAGTGCTAACAGAGGCACCCTGTTTTACAGGGGTGCATGTAGCAGCACATTAGATGCATGAGGAAAATAAATGGTCCAGGGAAATAAATGTGGATTACACATTCTCAAATGGCCAATACAATAACCCATTTTTATGTCTCTCTGTCCAGAGAGTTGACAGACATACATATAATGAACGGCAACAGGATCACAGAGCTGACAGAGAAGATTGCCCAGCTTGAGGTACTATGTCAGGAGCCTTGCAAAGACAGGACTGAAATTCAGGAGACAACTGGAAGAGGTGTGCAAAATGCTTCTTGTGTGGTGGAGGGTTAATGAAGCTACAAGTGCTGCCGCTTGGCATCACATCAATGATTTATTTGTAATCTTATGGGTCATAGACTTCTGCAAAGATATATAAAATCGCAAATTATAAGACCAGTCAGTACAAGTTTGATGCTCTGCAGGCAAAGATTCAGGTGGAACATTGTTCTTGCCTGACCTTTTTGGCCAAAGTACGATTATCCCAAAATGTGTGCTAAACATGAGGGACATGACTAGAGTTTCCATGGACCTGGGACAAAGAGAAGATAACTCATTACCACATTTCTACTAAGCCATGTGGGGAAAAAATAAAATTATTCCATTAGGTTGAGAAATGTCTTTCTTTGTTGCTGTAGAAATCAATGCAATGACTATGTTTCACACTGCCTAAACTCTACATGACTTTCACCTTACACAAGTCCTGTGACCCTCAGTAGGATTTTTTATGGCCATGACATTGAAGTATGTGGACTAAATAGCTAACTTGGCAACAATGGTATTCAGATAAATTGCATTTCTTGCACTAATAAAGTTATAATATAAAATAAATGAAAGGATAGAATTGTAGCTAGATTGAAAATTATCTTTGGAATATCTTTACTTCAGATTGTCAAGACATTGCAAACAAAGGTGCAAGGAAAAGTGGTCTGTACTTTATCAAGCCTCAAAGAGCCAAGCAGTCATTCCTAGTCTACTGCGAGATTGACTCATATGGCAATGGCTGGACAGTACTACAAAGGGTATGCCACTTTGTATTATTTCTATAAACAAACTTATTGCATCAGCACTGTTTTTATTTACCTAGATATGATACATATCTTTTTGAATGAGGTTTCTAATTTTGGTTTTGGTGTTCTTTGATTTTTTTTTCCCCCCAGAGACTGGATGGGAGCGAAGACTTCAATAAAAATTGGGTTCAGTACAAGGAAGGATTTGGACATCTGTCTCCAGATGACACCACTGAGTTCTGGCTGGGCAATGAAAAGATGCATTTAATAAGTACACAGTCCACTCTGCCATACACCTTACGAATAGAGCTGGAGGACTGGAGTGGCAAAAAAAGGTATTTGGTTAGGATGCTTCTGAAAATGACAGCTTAAAACCTACTGCTCCCACTGCTGCATCAGTTTGTACTGATAAAAGTTCTCTCCTAAAAAATTATGAACCCTTAGACCAGCTAACCTGTGCATGGAACTGCTTTGGCTCCTGAACTTACAGGTATGACAGTAGTCACTGGTGTGTCTTGTTGCCAGACATATGTTCCTGTCAGAAGGCTATCAGCATGCATTCTTCATGCTATCAGCACTCATTTATTAGGCAGAAGGAATCTGTTTCTTCTCTTCAAGTTTCTTTGTCTTACATATCTTATGGACTGCATTATCATTATAGGCCCCTTCTATTTTGTTCTGTTCTCTTCTATTATTTTATTTTTTATTTCTATCTCTACTATGAACCTGGAAGATTATGTATATATGTGTGTGTGTGTGTGTGTGTGTGTATGTGTGTTGACAGTGTAGATATTTCATACATCACTGAAGACTAGAGGTCAGAAAATATGTCTGATATTGGAGCAAAAAGGTGATAGGATGTGTGTCACTGAACCCACAATCACATAAAAACAATTCCTTTTAAAAGGCTAGGATGCAATCAATGCCTTTTCTGCAGTTTTAACACTGACATATTTTTCATTAGTGCATGTGCTGGGAATGCAGCATGCTCATATTCAGCACTGCCCTCTGTTCACAGCACTGCTGACTACGCTGTATTCAGAGTGGGAAATGAACAAGACAAGTATCGACTGACTTACGCCTACTTCATCGGGGGTGAAGCCGGGGATGCCTTTGATGGATATGATTTTGGAGATGACCCAAGTGATAAATCCTACACCTACCACAATGGCATGCGGTTCAGTACCCACGATAATGACAATGATAACTATGAAGGCAACTGTGCTGAGCAAGATGGATCTGGGTGGTGGATGAATAGATGTCATGCTGGCCACCTTAATGGCAAATACTATATAGGTAAGGTGTCTTCTCAGTGCTTATAGCCCAGGACACCACATTTCAGTGACAAACACATTTCTAGAGTACCCTTTGCCTTCTGGATTTTCCAATCTGGTGTAGCCCTTTCTTTGCAATAGTTGTTAACACCAGTAGTAGTAATTTATGACTGCTCTCCATTCCAAAGTGTGAGAATCAATCCTGAGAGAAACAAAATAGGGTGAGAAAGGCAGTGAACAGGGTCTGTTAGGACACCCAGGGATGCCATGGAGGTGTCAGGACTAGAAAAATGTATGGGCACAGTAACCATTTTAGAAAGCAACCAACTGTTTTGCTTCAACTGTTTTTTCTTAGGTGGTGTGTACACATCAGAAGATGCTGGTCCATCTGGATATGACAATGGCATTATCTGGGCAACCTGGCGTGACCGGTGGTACTCCATGAAGAAATCAGCCATGAAAATCATCCCATTCAACAGACTGTCAGTAGATGGACAGCAGCACAACTTAGGCAATGTCAAACAGGTTCGACCACAGGGGATACTTAAAATAAACACAGAACACTGTAATAATTTCAAACACTGAGCATGGGCAGCTGAAATTAAGTCCATTGCATCTTAGAGAAGTTGGCTTTGTTTACCATTTTGTTACAGAACTATTAGTACTTTAATTTTAGTGCACCTTCTACAATTACTGTTTCTTTCAATGGATAGATAAATGGATAGTCTCATGATCAGGAATAATCCCTTGCCTTTGTGTATTTTAAATGCTACATTTTTAATTCCCAACTAATATAGCTATGTATGAACTATACTATCAACATGTCATCATAGCCTTATGCACTTCTTTCATTGGAAGAACATCAACATACTCTTTTTTTTTTTCCATTTCAGGTTGGAGACGCATAAAGGACAATTTGACAAAGACCAGTCTGAACAGGAAAAGCAAATATTTTCTGTCTTAGACACCGAAGTTAGCAAATATTACACAGTTCAGTTTTGACTATAAAACAACATTGACTGTAAGATACCCAAACCTGTTCCCTGAGAAGTGCTTACCTCTGTAGATGGTTATTTTTTCTGTACACATTCTCAATAAATTTTTGATTATTATAGAAAAAGTCTGAGCTTGTTATCTGTGGTCTAAGCTGGCCAAACAAGACAAAGAAAACTTTTGGCAGTTGGATCAAACCTACTTGATTCAGTCACCCCTGAATTTCACACCAGCAGTTTCTGCTCTTTGTTTAGAGGCATGTGTTCAACCTATTTCTCCATAAATGTGACTAGTATCCCTAAGTTTTCAAGGTTTCTAGTAAAATTGTTTGGTGACATAGATCAAAGTAGATAGCAACTTGGAAGTAGCCTGGTTTACTGATGAAGACTATTTAACTTAGCTTACCACAAAGTAATGAGTACATTTTCAGTTGGGATGTACTAGGTAGTGTCAACGACCAAGAGCAGGTATTTTACTCCAGACCATACCTATTAACAAGTTTCTCAAATTTTACTCAGAATAACTTTCATTTGCTATATGACAAATAGTATTACACTGTATAGCTATTATTCCCACATACACCTCTTTTTTTTTCAAAGTATTTAAAAATTCCTTCAACATAGTGTCATGCAACCAAAAAATGTTAAAATTTGCATCAGAAATTGATTGCATTTTACTTGCATTTTCTTCCTCTGGATCTGATAATAATTTCCCAAGTGATCCACATAAGCAAATCCACAACACAGATCACAACCAGCAAAGAGTGTGCAATGCTGTCTGAATGTACCTCCTCAAAATATGATGAGTGTTTGAGGGATTTGTTAGCAAAACAAATTAGGTTTGTGGAAAAATTCCTCAACAAAAGATACACTCAGAGCTAGAAACTATCACTATCTCAAGCTGATGCGTTAAGAAGTGAAATGGAAGTGTATCCTGGTCTTTATTTTTAGCTACTTAAGAAAGACCAGAAGTTTGCCTGATATCTCTAAATAGCACATTCAAGTGCTTTATTTTAGAGACAGGAGGACACTGCAGTGATAAAAGAGACCTTGCAGTCAGTTCAAGCTGCCTCAACAGTCTTCCAGTTTTGATGCCCAAATGTCTCTGAGGCTGAGCATCTTCCCTGGATCTGAGTCTCCACATCATGATAAACTGCCAACTCCCTCTTCTTGAGTTTTTACTCTTGGGCCAAAATTTAAGAGGAAGACAGGTTTCTCAGGAGAAAAGAAGGCATCATTAGCTAGGGTCAGATGAGGTTAACAACACCTTGAGAGGAGGGATGACACCTCCACATCAATGAACTGGTATATTTGCACAACTCTGTTGTATCCATGCAACCAGCCATGATGCACAGCTCGCTGCCAGCCTTGACACTCAATTCCTTGCCAAGCAAAGCAGTTTTCCTGAACACTTGTGCTGTAAGGCCTCTCCCATGTCTCCATGGAGCTGAAGCAGTATGTGTAGAGGCTGGAGAGAAGGCTGCAAGGGAAAGGTTGGCAAGCCCAGTCTCCTGCTGGTTCTGCAAACAGCTGCTTGAGTAGCATTGGTTGAGTCCCTTCCACTTTCTGTTTTCAATTTATGCCACCTATGACATGACTCTAGATTGATACGATTTATATATTTGCAACATGGATTTTAAAAAATATTCCTTTCACCTCTGTCACTTTGATATCTGTATTTACACACTACTAGGTCAGAATTGTTATTGGCCCTCCTGGTTTAGATTTTTTTTAGATTACATTTGCTATTGCATTGCTCATTACGTTTCTACTTGGTCAGAAGGATCAGAGCCAGTGAATCCAAGAAGCCTGGTCTTTCAATCAAGTCCTATGCCAGAGTGAGTCTGCAGGATCCCAGCCCATAGTTGTGTCCTCTGGGCCCTGAAAGAAATCTGGCAAGACTCATGCCTCTGGAAGCTCCTTCCTATGGTATCCAATCCCTTATCTATCAGAAAGAAGCTAGAAAAGAAGTCCTGTTTCTTCTAGCTCCTAAAAATTGAATACTCTCAGTATTACTTTTTGCAAGCAAGTACATTGCAATTGAACTTACTGTCCCTATTTTGTATACTAAGAGCAGAGTATATGTCTGTTTTCTAAATCATTTATTATCATACATATCTCAGACTGTAGCCTATTGTAAAAGTGACCTGTATTCAGAAAAGTCTGTACCTCTCACTTTCTGAAAGTTTATTAGAGGATTTGGTGGCCTTTCTTTCACATCTTGAGCTTGCAGTGACTCTTCCAAAGACCACTGTAGCACAAAACAGAGGAATCTCACTCCAAAGGCAAAGAAAAAAGAAAGAAAAAAAGTGAACAAGGAAGAGGTAGAGGAAGAAAGAATCAAATAAAGTGGGTGGACTGCAGGACTTCTTGTTTCCTCAGTTCTGGGATATTGCATGGGGAAAATGTGGGACAAAGTGCTGGGATTGACTAGTAATGACTTCAAAATGGTCAAGTAGTTTGAGGACCATATGAAGAGAAAGCGAAGATGAGAGCTGAGTCTGGAGGAGAATGAAGTCTGAGACAAAGCATCGAGAGAAGAGTCGTGGATGAGCAGGTAGGAGGAGCAGAAGGCACCACTTGGAAACTGGCGGTAGGGCGGGACACACGACAGCACTGGACAAACAAGGTGACGCTCACATCTAGGGCAACCAAACCACATCTACATCCCAGACTCCCCGACTGTTACTGTGGTGTTCAGCCAGGAGCAGGGCAGATGAAGTAGTGAACTGTGCTTCTGTCCTTTGATCCTGAATTAAAGTTAAATCCAAAGTTTATCTAGCTCTTGGCCTCCAGCCTTTCGAACAAACACCGACAGAAGTGACTGAATGATTGCAACATGAAAACAGAGGTATAGGCTGAAGGTCAGGCACAGACTCAGCCCCTAACTGTAAAGCCTGAGAAGCTCCTCCTTCACCCCAGCTTCCCCCAGCAGTTCCCTTTACAGCAAGCAGGGAACCTCTCTTAGCTTACCTAATGTTTATGATCAGATATCAAGTTTTTTCCAGTCCCTCTAGCCTTAGTGGCCAAGTTTTACTTGGACCAGAGTTAAGTTTACTGTGTTTGAGTGTCACCAGAGAGCTGTGCCATCCCTCAGGGTCAGAAGAGGTCTGGAACATGCTACTTGCCATGTCCCCTGTTAACCTGGTGACAAGCACCTGGAACAGCACCTAGCAAATTGTCACATCCTCTGTCAGCATGGTTGAAAAGGTAGAAATTACTACTACTATTACTACTATTGATTTTTAAGGCCTATTAAATTACAACTAGAATGTTATTATTGATGATCACAAAATTAAGCATTGACAAACTGGGAAAAGTTAGAACCAAAGTGACATATCACATCTGCATTATGAAGGATGCTTTAGTTGTTGCATAGATTGTAACACAGATAGTTAGCAAGATAGGGTGGGGCACAGTAGTCCCTTACTTACATCTGATACCCTGAAGAGCTAGATGCTATTCCTGCCCTGATCACCTAGTTCCTGTGGGACCAGAGGCAAGACACATGTCTCAGAGCTGGCTGCCAGCTGCTCTCCCTGAGCTGTGGTGCTGGCACAGAGAGACAGCTGCCAGCAACGAGATCTGCACATAGGGTGTGTTCTGAAGACTTCAGACTATCAAAATGGATCCCAAAAATTAATAGCTACTTTTTACTTAACCTTCTCACCTGGTTTCTATAACTGTGAAAAGGGGAAAGTCATGGCCAGGGAATGAATGTAATGTAGTGTAGGAAAATCCTTAAACCTTTAAGCAGTCTTTAAGCAGAGTATCATCCTACACTGAAAGGAGACTACAGCTCTGGGCAGATGCTTGCCTGTGGAGCACCATCCCCATGCTCAGTGTGAGGCAGAAGGAATTCAGTGGGAGAAATATCATATGTGATCCTGTGGTAAAGCACAGTCCATGGCTTTATGTCCAAGGAAAGCCCACAAAGGTTGTACCTGCAATTCTTGTGTTCCTGAGCATGAAAATTACCAGCTTGTGATTTTTCACTAGACTTTTGTGTCTATCAGAGAGTCAAAAATTGAGCTTTTTTGAGTTTGAGTGGGAGATTCTCTGTGGACCTCAGTATATTTTGTTCAACACCAACATGCAGGCAAAGCAATGACTTCCTTTTTCAAATATCAGCTCTTTGTTTATTAAGCTAAATGCCCATCACACTGAGTGTGTGTTTTCCAGCAGGTAAGCACTGCTGGATCCCACTAGTGCTGACATACATCTTTGTTGATTGTCCAGTTACAAGAAACAGTTTTAGACAGAATTTTTTCCTGGAATTCTTGGTGTTGCCTGCATGTTGGCGTTGAACAAACTTATCTGGAGCAAATAACACCAGAAACTTGTGCAAGAGGCCGTAAGTAATCACGAAAGGGGGAGGGGGGAATTCGGTGTGTTTTTTCTGCAAACAGAAGGGAGCATAATGATTAATCTCAGCTTTGCATTCAGGTTTAAATTGCACTAAAAGACTGGCAAAGAGCATCCTTTCAGTCATAGTTCTTGCTCTTCTCCCGAAGATGATACCTGTGAGGATCCTCTGTGTGCTCCTGTGCCTCAGCATAGCCTGGGTATGAATTTGCTTACTTGGTTCTTTTTGTATCTTTCTGTTTTGAATAGTAAGCATTTATTTAATGTTCATTCATGAGATAGATAACTTTTGTCTATCACCAGCTTGCAAAATTCAATGCATACACATAGGCAGCAACTTAGTGTAACCACTTCACTGATAAAATTTCGTCAGTATTTTTGGAGTATCCAGCTCTCCATAGTTTTGCTGAATCTGCCTGGCTTCAGGGGCAGCAAAGCAAATTCATTAACATGAATTCAAACATTCATAGGTGATTCTCTAAGTGTTAAATATAACTGGCTGGATGCTAGTGGCTCCAGCCACTCAGGAATCTTCACGTTTATTGGGATGAACTCTGCTTTCCTTTGGACAGTATTTCAGCAGGGTTTTCTACTTACAAATGGCACACAATACCTTTATTATGAAAGACATATTTATAAACAAGGATTCTTGTAGCAGCAACATCAGCTTAAACTACAGCTAAATAGGAATCAAATTATTGATAAGGACAGAGATAAACATGATTTTCAGCTGTGCTAATATAACCTTTTTTTTTTTCCCATTGAAGACTAAGTCCATAATCTTATGTTATATTCTTAACATTTTTCTTTGTGACTGTTTTTTTTTAAAGAAAATGCCTGTTTTAACAAATGACAGATAGGAAGCAGTTGGGACAAAACAGAAGCAGTCATATTGGAGTCATCAATGCCTAAAGGGCATTTTTGGATATATGTGCTACTTTTAAGAGGCACTTGGGCCACACCAAATCATTAATTAATCAGACTACTGAATTTGAATCTGCTGATTTTAATAAAGACATTCCAGTTCCTCAGAGTGGTTCTGACCCTGGAGGCTAGAATTAGGTTCACTTTCTCAACTTCAGAATTAATCATCAGTCATTATAAGAAGTAGTCATTAATATTTTCAAGCATTAATTATAATGTTTGAAAAGCACAAAAGGTGCACAGAGAATTCCAGTCAGACCTAATTGTATCTTAAGCCCTAAGGCACAGATTTCTTTAATAAAAAAAATAAAATTTAAAAAAAAATAATCTTTTACTAAGTGATAACACTGTAGGAATCCTTGTCATGTTTTATCCAGTAATTAGCTTGTATATATCAATTTTTCTTCTCAGGTTTGAAGAAAATCTCAGCATATTTATTTCTCTACTTTCCATTAGCACAGTGAAACCCATCCATCAACGAAATTGTTTTTTTAATTGTGTTAGTGGCTTTTTTGCTCTTTTTGTCAGGCAGAATTGTGCTAAAAGCTTTTAGTTACCAACTGTGATTAAAATTAGAAACGCTAATGGAAAAACTCATATATCTATAAGCTACTTTTGTGTAGACTGAAGATGGTAAAGTGACAGTAAGAATTTTAGAGTATTTCAGCTAATGGAAATTTTATTTTTAAAGTATTTAATTTTACTTTTCCAGCAGTCTAATTTCAAGTTAATTTTATATTTGCACATAGGATGAAATATTTCTGTGGAATGATATTATCATAATATACCCAGAGCATCACTAACCCTCTACATAAAAGCATTAATTTAAAGAGTTGTAAAGCTTTTTTTCTGACAAAACAAACAAAACCATATCTTGCAAGAAACGTTGGAACAAAATCCTTGCACTGTTGGGTGTGATTCTTACCGGATGGCTGTGATTGCCACCCAGCAGCTGAGTGCTTGAGTACATCAGCATTGTATTTCTGCTCCCTCCACAGCTATTCACTTAACCTCGGTTTTTACTTTTCCCCTTTGTCTTCCTGGCAGGCACAGGATGGAGGGAGTACCTTTGAACAGGTGGGTGCAGGAGTGCGTGGTCCCAGGATCGTGGAGCACAAGTCCCCGTCCAGCTGCCAGTCTGAGAAGAGCTGGCCCTTCTGTGCGGATGACGACTGGGTGAGTGATCAGCACCGGGGTGAGAGTGGGATTCGTCTGTAGGGCACCCATGGGCCTCAGCTGGATCAGCAGCTGGATCACTGCATCAGGTGCCACAGGCCAACGTGAGGTTCAGCTGTAGGTAACGCTTCAGGTCGGGGCAGCCTGCACAGATCTCCTGTAGGAAACAAAGGCAGAAAGGAAAAAATGGAGACAAAAGAAACAGGGAGAAGTTTGCACTGGTGCAGAATGAGAAGAGAAAGCAAGTCTGGAAAAGAAGGATTAAATGAAGGCTAACCCTAGGAAAACATAAGGACTATTTATTTTTGGAATTTTGGTATTGCCACTTTTGGCTTTCATAAAAGAAAGGCACCATAAAGAGTTGTGAGATAAAGAAAAGAAGTAGCTAGAAATCACATACACTCACTAGTTAATTCTTAGGAAGTCAAATTACAAGGTGCTCAGTAGAAGTTTCATAATAATTGACTAGATATCTTTGTATATAAACTATTAATTTCTTTCTTTCTTGCCTCTTGCATCTCAGTCCTTTCCTATGGTACATTTATTTGATGACTTCTTGGCAAATAGCTTAAGTCTGTCAGAACATTAAGGTTTTCTGAGGAAAACTTTACTTAAAAATGCTGACCTCTAACATCCTCCCTAACTGGATGACAGACTTCTTACAGCAGATCTTTAGAAATATATATAGACAAAAAAATCTCACCCATGAGGAACAGAGGAGAGGGGAAACTAAAGGTTTACTTGTTCCTCACCCCACAGTTACAGAAGCTTTCTGAGGATGTGCTTTGTTGATTCCATTATACAAGATGTTTACTCTTGAGGATTTTAGCACAATTATTTCCCTCTTTCAATTCTAGGGTACCAAATGTCCATCAGGATGCAGAATGCAAGGACTAATTGATGAAAAGGATCAGGAGTATAGTCAAAGAATAGACAAAATCAAAAAGCTGCTCTCAGATAATCAAAACAACTATAAGAAGTCCAATCAGATAATTGTGGAAACTGTAAATGCACTAAAACCAAACCTGGACAGTGCTCAGGGTGAGTATCTTGTGCCCAGTTTTATTATCCATTACTGAATTACTACTTTTTTGTTAATAAGCCATATGTCGTGAAAGTATGGGCTGCACTGCATATTATTATCAAGAAACGGAACAATCATAAATAATAGACTCTTAACTAGTTAGCAAAAATTAATTTAATTTTAATCTGCTCAGTACTATGAGAAGTATGTTCTCAACTATGTATTTAATTACCTATTTTAAAATATGATACATATTTAGGAAAGAAAAGCACATGGGCATAGCTGACTGTGAGGCATTTTTGTTTCAGAGCTTGATGAGACTTATGATCGCCTGTCAGGAGAACTCAGACGGAGAATTGTGACATTAAAGCAGAGAGTTGTCACTCAACTGAACAGGATTAAAGCTCTGCAGAGCAGCATCCAGGAACAAGTGGTGGAGATGAAGCGCTTAGAGGTAGGTCTCTGCTATGCACTTCCCATTCTTTCCAAGCCTTAGCTACAAAAAGGGGATCTGTCCTCTATGGTGAGCAGTGCTCCAATGGGGAGGAAACATGGTACAACTCTCACAGGATCTGACTTGCTGGGACAAATCCCTAAATGAGTTGCTTTCTATCCATCCTGGTTTTCTACTTCTGCTCTGTAGGAACCAGCTGAGTTCCGTGAGTTCCTAGTCCCATCTGCTGTTTCTCTCAGGCCACAAGGATGCTCCATCTGCTGATAACTGCTTCTGTATGAGGCATTTCTCCTCCTGTAAGGAGTTGCTGAGTAGTTAGAAAGGGACATGCTCTGTCCATCCCCAGTGCTGCTACTGCTGCCCACAGCTAGGGCTGGCATTAAAACCTGTGTTCTCAGGTTACAACCAGCTCTTCTGATGGTAATGCAGGGAAAAGTCCTGGCACAAAGAGTGGTTTTGCTCAAAGGCTCATTTAGATTCCTAGAACAGAAATCCATAATTTGTATCATTTGAGAAAGCAATGGTAACCTCAAGCTGTCAGACCTCACAGCAGGGCCATGACAGAATCTTCCCCTCTCTTTGGAGGGCCCATTTCTGACCCAATCCCCATGGACCAATTCTGCAGCACCCTTTCCAAAACCAGGAAGACACCTCTAAATCCCAAAAATAAAGGAAGCAGAAATTGGGAACCTTCTACAATGTTCTTTTCCATGGAACTCATGTGTATGATGCCATTGCACACATTGTATTTACAATGGAAATAAACCTATGACAACATCAAAAACAACCTTTGGAAAAGCTCAGCTGTAGGTGGGGGTTATTAGGGCAGCTTTCACCTTTCCCCTGTTCAGTAGAAGATATCCTTGCCTGAGAAAGTCAGGAAAGCTCCCTAACCAAATTGCTTCTCTCTGGTTATGCAGGTGGACATTGATATTAAGATACGAGCTTGCAAAGGAACCTGTGCTAGAAGTTTTGATTACAAGGTGGACAAAGAAAGCTACGACAACATCCAGAAGCAGCTTGCCCAAGCCAACTCCATCAACTTGAACCCAGAGCTTCAAACAATTCCCTTAAGCACACTGAAAATGAGACCACTTAAGGACTCTAGTGTTCCTGATCATTTTAAGCATAAGCCTCTGCCAGAAATGCAAGCTCTGAAAATAATTAATGACATCAAGCAGATGGAAATGGTGTTAGAAAGACCAGAGACAGATGCGAAATCCTCTCGAGGCGACAGCTCATATCACACAGCAGAATCAAGGGCAGATGAGACTTCATACACCAGCAAATTAGCTAATCCTGCTCATGGGAGAGAAACCCTTAGTCTGGGAGACAAAACCTCCAGTGTTCGTAGATGCACCAAAACTACCACCAAAAAAATTGTTGCCGGGCCTGATGGCCCTAGAGAAGAAGTAGTTGAGAAAACAGTTTCTTCTGATGGCTCAGACTGCTCCTATTTACATGGAAATGTTGGAAGGGAAGGGAGCACCTATCATTTTAGTGGTGCAGATGCCTTGCACAAGCTAGAGACTGTATTCCCTGAGTTAGAGTCATTTTTTACCCCTGACTCTCCATCCACTGCTACTAAGCAGGCTAGTAGATCCAGCAGCTTCACAACCAGCAGACACACTACTGGCACAGGCAGTAGCCACACAGGTACAGGAGTATCCAGTCATTCAGGGACTCATGGGGGAAAAGACAAATTTGGAGACTTAGGAGAGGAGGAGGAAGATGACTTTGGAAGACTTCAGCCATCTGGATTCCCATCTGGCAGTGCAAGTCACTCCAAGACCTTAGCAACCAGCTCTTCTAGTTTCAAGAACAAGGGAGGCTCTACTTTTGAAACCAAATCAGTAAAGATCCGTGAAATAAATGAGCGGCTAGGTGGGTTGGAACATGATCAGAGTGCAGAGGATACCCCAGACTTTCAGGCACGCAGCTTCAGACCATCAGGAGGGAAGCGAAGGACACCCAGCACTGGGAAAGGTAGTTATTGAGGTAGTGGAGCTGAACTCCATCCATAACCAAACTGACACGTTGATTTTAGATACTGTAGTACAACAGTATAATGATTAAATGCAAGCACTGTGTCTGTTTGTTACCACCTCAGAAACAAAAGGGAAAATATTTCATTAATACTTGGGTGTTACATAGAAAATTCACGATTTAAGAAATATGTAAAGTTTTCTTTCCTGAATTCTTTTTAATGTTGCCTGTCACTATACCTAGCATAATCCAAGAAATGTCTAAGAATTTTGCTCTGAGCTATTGGTATTTGGATTCCTCTGAACCTTTTATTAAATTTTGCTGATAACTTCTGTCAAACCAGATCAACTTTTTTTTTTAGACTGTGATGATATCCGCCAGAAACACACTTCTGGTGCCAAAAGTGGCATTTTCAAAATCAAGCCAGCGGGATCCAATAAGGTTTTGTCAGTTTATTGCGACCAAGAGACCACTTTGGGAGGATGGCTATTGATCCAACAGAGAATGGATGGATCAGTGAATTTTAACCGGACCTGGCAAGACTACAAGAAAGGTTTCGGCAGTGTGGATGGCAGGGGGCGAGGAGAGTTTTGGCTGGGCAATGAAAACCTACACTTGCTGACACAGAATGATACTCTCCTTCGGGTAGAGTTAGAGGACTGGGATGGAAATGCTGTGTTTGCAGAGTATCTCGTACAGGTAGGGTCTGAAGCTGAAGGGTACACCCTCACCGTGTCTTCCTACGAGGGTACTGCTGGGGATGCCCTGATCACAGGCTGGCTGGAAGAGGGCACCGAGTACACGTCCCATGCCCAGATGAAGTTCAGCACCTTTGACCAGGACCAGGACCACTGGGAGGAGAACTGTGCCGAGATGTATGGGGGGGGATGGTGGTACAACAGCTGCCAGGCTGCCAACCTCAATGGCATTTACTACCTGGGGGGCCATTACGACCCCAGGTACAATGTCCCCTACGAGATCGAAAATGGCGTAGTCTGGCTGCCATTTAAAGCCTCTGACTATTCCCTAAAAACTGTTAGAATGAAAATCAGGCCCATAGAAACCCTGTAGAAAGACAAGCCTTTAATGCATGTTATGAATAC
This sequence comes from Pseudopodoces humilis, assembly GCF_049639895.1. Classification (NCBI taxonomy): domain Eukaryota; kingdom Metazoa; phylum Chordata; class Aves; order Passeriformes; family Paridae; genus Pseudopodoces; species Pseudopodoces humilis. The sequence continues at coordinate 42,139,201 of NC_142205.1, forward strand.
AAGTTGAAAAGATTTTTTATATATGTATGTATGTACGTATGATGTACCTTTACCCACTGAATTTAAAGGCAACTGAGCACATTTGGAAATTAAAAAATAAACAATGATCAATTATCAACAAGACTTTTTTGATCTTATTTTTAAATGACAAGGAAATACTGATTTAAAACACCTTTTATATGAACTTTGTCTATGTCTTTGGCAGCTCACACCTTGACTTTGAGATAAAAATTTTTAATTTTAATTATTTACTTTGTTTTAGGAGTGTTAAAGAAGTAAAGATATTTAGAAGTATGTTCACAAGGAAATGCTGCCTCCACTGACATGGACTGTGAAAGTCTAACCAAGTTCAACATTCACACTCTCATTTCCATTTCAAGGGGGGCACAACAGCAGTGGCAGACAGCTCTCAGACAGAACCAAGGGTGGTGTGGGCTCTCACTTTTGTCACACACCTAACATGGAGTACACAAAGAATGCATGCATTTTAGGACTCACTTTTAAGAATCTCCTAAGCTTTGATTTTATAAATATGGACATAGATCTTCCATCCCACTGATGAATCATAGCTCACCATGCATATTTGTAGCTTCAAAATAAGACAACTCCATGATAACTCATCAAAATGCAACTCCCAAAACAGGCTATTTTCTAGTAACCACTAAAAGGTCACTCTAACCAGAACAAGTAAGTTGAGGAGCCACCCGAATATTTCTCAGCACATGTGCCAAGCAAGAATTCTTCTAAGGGTAATGGGTTTAAATCAGCTTGCTGACAGTGTGTGGTAAGGATCTTCTAGAAAAAAGCTGTCTGCATCGAATATCAGTTATATTGGTCACACAATTACAGAAGACCACATTGTATTTACCTTTATGCCTTATGGCATAAAATTATACAAGTATTTTCACTGTTTAATATTTCTGTGCTTCTAGAAAGAAGCATGAACAAACTTCCTCACCTCTAATCTCACTGATGTGTTGCATACCATTTAACAAGATCATCAAATACTGGAAAGCAGCTCATTTTAGCCTTTTTTTCAGTGCTTCTCAAATACAGCCACTGTGTAACCTTTTCAGAAAGATTGCTGAAGAGCAAAGACATCTTTACACTTAAATGTGAGGAGGTGTCTGTGCTTTTGGAAAAGAGGTTTCCACTTGCACATTATGTTTTTGTTCCTTAGCCTCATTGGAAGCTTGCCTGTGTGGATGCTGAACATTTGTGATCCTTTAGTGAGAAGCTGCCGTTATGTCTCCTTCTTGTCCTCTTGGGCTTCACAGATTAAATAAACACTAAAGTTTTCAGGTGGGATCCATCCACCCCTAGTGATCTTTGCAGAGGAAGGCAGACCCCTTTGAGAGATGTTCATCCTTTCTACGAGGGTGGGAAGTCTTGTCTTTGCTCAAAGGGAGCATAGACTGCTAGGTTTGATGAAATACTCAACTTCCACTACTCTGTGACTGGACACATTGATTACTCTAGTCCCATGATAGGGATTTTGTGAAAAACACATATGTGTGAAAGCAAGTATGGCCCAGAAAAGGTCATATTTTATCCAGAAACAGGATTTGAGCTAAGGGACTAGTGACCTACTCATTTGTTCAATATTCTTTTCACTTTTATTCCATCTCAGCTTGTTACACAAGTAGTTACTTTTATAATATAAAAGAAAACAACTGTCTCTTTTTTAGTGGAATGAGCTTCTTTCTCCCCAGATTATGCATAAATACTTAAGAATAATATGAAGAATACTTTAGTTTTAAGACTTTATTAACTTTTAGAAAACATTTAGAAATAATCCTCTGCCTCTTTAAAAGAGATAAAAATGACCTTTGTAAAAGAGTGAAACAAGTTGGTTTTATTTTATCAATGTTATTCTATAATAGCTAATTCTCTCTTGTGAACAAATGAAAACTGGAAAAAATACACTTGTGAGTTATTTTCATCAGACAGATTTAGATTTACGTTTGACACAGCTTTTCACTTTAGGTCACAATACGGTTGTATGTACAATTTGGTTCTTGTATGTAAAGATAAGACTGAGTACCATGCTAAAAAGATAACCATGTACAAATACTAAAAGGAAATCCCTGATTCTGTACATTTTTATAATGGTTACTGTGGAAAGTATGGCCGGATTTTCATGCTCATCTTCTTCATTGAATACCATGACCCTTTCCAGTTCATCCATACAACACCATCATCTGTCCCATGTTTTGCCATGTCCCAGCTGTAGGTCCCTCCCCAGTAGTATCTGCCATTGGGGTTGGCTGAGTGGCAGCGGTTGTACCACCATCCACCACCATCTTGTTTGGAGCACTGTTTTCTTGGATCTAAAGTTAACCTGATGAAGGGGGAAAAAAAAAAGGTGTTGAGAGTGACATCTGTAACATAGGCTAACATATCAACAGAGTACACATACCGTAATAAATAAATTTAAATAAATGTAAGTCCTCTCTGAACTTTCTATAAAGAATTGACCATCACAAGTGTGTACTACCTGGTGCACTCAGAAAGTAAAGCAGCTAAGAAAAACAAATCAAATTTTAGTTGCACCTCTTTGGGAATATCATTTTAGTTTACTGATTGATAACTATGGTTACTTGCAGTTCATAATGATAATTAAAATATCAATGAAATTTAAAGAGAGAAAGCAATGAGAAATGTATGTCTTCTCCAACATAAACAATTCCTTTATTCATGAATATGTAATCAGGTATTAAGCACAGATTAGAGATACTAAGTGCTCTATTATGTACTTTACAACTGAGCTCCTGTCTTCTGAGTAGGCAGAACATTGCTTTTTAAATGGACATGCTACCTGCCTCTTTCTTCAGGACCTATTATATTTTACTGGAGTGAGTACCAATATTCCTATTTAGTGTCCTCAGCACTGCTGCTGTCAGTCTCTGACCATGAACAGACTGCATCCAGATTTGCTGCTTTTTCTTTGGTAAGTCATTCATGGAATCAGTAAAATTCAGTGTGCTTGCTTCTGACTTGTGGATTGTCACTAACCTAATATATACTTCTTCCTGTCCTTGGCTGTGCCAAGAGAACTGCATAGACATTTAGCTGGTAACTTGACAGGATATAACATATTTTGACATACTACAAATGCTATGAAAACTAATGGCAAATTACAGAACTATTCTATATTCAGCTCTGTTTTTATTTTGAATGGCTAGTGCAAGTACATACCATCCATCATTGTCTCTGTCGTAAGTACTGAAGTACATGCCATTGTGAATTGTCATTGTCCTGTTTTCCCCATGCAATTGGGAAGCTCCATCCATCAGCGCGTTGCCTGCAGTGCCTTTGTAGTTACTAACTGAAAGCTGATACTTGTTTCCTTCATTCTGTATGGTGAAACCTCCATAATGAGCCGATACTTTATCACCATTCCAGTCCTCCATTTCAATTAAAACTTCAGTGGGCCCTATTTTGGTAAGCTGGCTGATCTTGTCATTTCCAAGCCAATATTCACCTGAGAAGCAACAAGTGAGATTTCTGTGAAACAGACTTCACAATATATTTCAAGTATTCACAATATACTTTATTATTTGCCTATAGGTCTGCTGGAGCGCATTAGTTAATTTTGAAAAAATCTAAGAGCCTCAAAAAATAGGAGAAAATGGTTTCAGTAAGAACAGCTCTTTGCATTTTACACTCAGTGTTTTACCTGGTGTATCACAGTAGTTCTTCCCTCCACTCTTTGCAACATTTCCAAATCCTTTTTTATACTGATCCCATACTCTTCCAAAGTTAACACTGCCATCCTGGCGGTTCTGAATCAAAGTCCAGCCTGCACGAGCAAGAATATTTAGATTAAATTACCAGTTTAATGCTCCAAAAAGGAGCATTAAACATTAAGATACAGTCTTTTTAACTTCACTTCAGGACCAGAGGAGCATAGGGCTTCCTTGCAGCAAGTCCTTCACTGCTTTTGAGCTCAGCTTTGCCCCTTTTGGTCTCACTTAAGTAGAACCTTGCTTCATAAGGAAAGGTGGGAAAAGCAGAACTTGAAGGACAGCCCTGGTCTTTTGTCAAGTGCTTTGGAGAAGGGTAAGAAATGAGCCATGTTGTCCTGGTCTGACCACCTATGCACCATCCATGATGGTAACATACATACATAATTTATTTCCAGTTTCACAATAGAAGTATCCTATTCTCCATCAGCAGATGACCTCAAGAAGACTTCCCTGAATGAGTCAATCAGATTTAATTATTAAGTAATTACAAAAGGTATAATTTCATATTTCTTTGTATAAAATAGAAATTACTAATATGATTTATTGGTAGCATTGATAAATTAATATTATAACAACATAGCTATTTCACACTAACCTCCATTATCTGTTTCCATGTCACAGTATACTCTGTACGGTTTGACGAAAGGATCTGGCTGGATGAGGTACATTTCAGATGTCTCGCCTCCCTTTCTGATGATATCCTCACATTCTGCAAGAATAAAACAGAAACTATTACTGAAAGATCTGTGAACTTCAACAGTCTTCTTATCTTTTGGTTTGCTGTTATACAGGGACAGTTTTAAATGTCTGTAGATAGTATTTTACTTTCATCTTGATTTCTGTAATACATCAAGTGAAAGAATCATGGAAGAAAGAATACTGCACTGTGCAGCTTTTCCAAAGAGGAATTTCTGAATCTTCAAACTAAGTGATACAACACTGTATACCTTACAGTGACTTCCTGAACTAGACAAGCTTGTGAAAGAAGCTTTCAAAGAAGCTTCTTCCTTGACTGAAAAAAAAATCAAGAGTACAACTATGATAGTCACATAAGTATCACCTCTACCCTACAAAAACCCTGAAGCATGTATTTCTCTAAAATGCTACCGATCACTTGCAAAGACTTATAGTGGACAGATCTTTGGTCTGACCAGTATAGTAATCCAGAAAAGAATTTTATTTTTTTATCTAGAATCACTTTCCATCTTTCCTAATATCCTAATCAATTGTACAGGCTTCAGATGCATCCATCAGTTTGAACAGTGACATAAATGGGAGAAAAGATGTCATTATAGCTGAATGAGTACCTTTGCCTGAAACCACAGGAATATTGCAGGAAACCGTACATGGGGAACGGCAGTAGTCCACCTGAGTTGCAATGGCATTTTCCAGTTTTTGTATCTTTTTATGTAAAGAATCCACAACTGCACGAAGGACCCTGAGGCTGGATGGGATGTTATTGTCCAGATTATCCTTTATATAATTATAGTGCAATTCTACTTCTGTGTTGTACTGAGAAAGTAAATCATCATTGTCTAGAAAAGCATAGGGATGAAAAACAGTTAGGAAATGATGAAGAGCAATTTGTAAGTACAATTTGAGATGCCACTAGGAAGGAAGGCAGGAAGGGCATTTCTTTTCCTTACTTTTCTACAGTGTGCAAAAACTATGCAGATACTCTCAGGAAAGTGGTACATGTGTACTGTTGTTTCTTTGCTAGCTAATAGATTTACCAGTGGTGCTTTACTCTGCCAAAAAGCAGTAATTCCCTTCTTTCTGGGGAGCTATGGTGTCAATCCAGAGGCTGGTCATAAATGGATCGGATGGACATACGAAAACAGGTAAGGGGAACACAAGAATGATGTATGTTTAGAGACCTCATATGAATCTTGGCTTAATATGAGATCCATTCCTTTGCCTCTCTCAAAGGATGTTTTTTAAGATTTAAGAGGTCACAGTCACAGAACCCTGCTTTGCTAGATATTCCATGGTACTTTTAATTTTTTTAAGAAGTCTCACTAACAAGTAACTGTAGGAATGCCAATAAAATTGCAATACCATTTACACTCATAGTTCATAGAAATAGCATACCTTTTCTTTGTTTTTGCCTCTTTACCAATTTATCTTCTAGAATGGTCACATATTCATAGAAAGTTGAGGAGCTCTCCGAAAGTGTGTTCACTTTAACTTTTAGATCATTAATAACTGCTTTCACATTTCTTTCCTGTTTTAACAGTGTAGTTCGCAGCTCACATCCAGTTGGACACATCACTCCCTTAAAGAAAGGAGGAAAAAGGGCTGTGAATAAAAGCAAACAAGTTCTAGTCCCATCAGTGAACATACCTTTGAACACAGCAAAGAGTTTGTAATGGGAGAACGGGAATTTCAGAATCTAAATAAACTTTAACAAACATCATTTGTTGGCAACTTCCACACTCAAACTTGTGCTCAGTCACTAAGATGCCTCTCAGCATTGTTACAGCTTGTGTTTTCCAGCAGGGATCATGGCAGAGACAGTGTAATAGACTGCTGCAAGGCAGCAAAGGGTGTGCTGGATGTCAGCATGCTGGTATGCTGTCCCATAAGAGCTGCAGCAATGACTGAGGGTAGACTAGACCTACATTTTGAAACTAATTTTAAGAACGACATGGAAGGTTGGGGTTTTTTTTTGGTCCCTAGGGTTCCTTAAGATTGCCTGAAACTGAATCCAGCACTTCTGCAGAGGTTTTTCCTGTCCTTAATAGTTAACTGTGCAAAGCCAGGTGGAAGGCACAGTCTAACCCACAGACACTTCCTTTCCTGGTTTACGGTTCAACTCCCATCTCCCCATCTTTGCTGTAGGCTGACTATGCCACCAATCCCATGGCCTCGTTACCCTTCTGAATGCAGTCCTAGAAAACCCAAGCAAAGTGAGGAAAAGCTGGACTGCTTTAAATGCTTTTTTTTTTTTTTCTTTGGCAAGGAAAACTCTGTGTTGGGTGTACTAGAGGGAAAGGACAGTATGTCACAAGCTGTCTCAACAGCCAGACACCTACCAGCTCCTCCAGCGCGTGCTTGCAGCCTCCAGCATCAGGATAGACGGTCCTTTCCTTCTTGTCCACCGCCTTCCCCCGCTTTGGGGGCCGGGCCCGGTATCCAGCCCCGCTGATGGGAGGTGCCACAGGTGGGAGTGTGGGCACCATTTCACGCCTTTTGTCCACAGGTCGGTGGCCCCGAACGTCCAGCGCAGGGCTGTCATCCTGCATAGCCAAGGGGAGATGAAACTCTCTGAACCTGGAACTGCTATTGCAAAACAGGGTGCACAGGGTGGAGGCATCCATTCAGCACTCTTTAGTATTTTAAACAGCAAGGAAGACCAGGGAATGGAATGAAAAAGCCATAATGGAAATATTATACTGACATTACAAAAAAGTAATTGCTATCCCCTCTCTTGTAGGAATAGTCACTCTTCATAGCTAGATATAGATACACTAAAAAGTCTTGAAAAAACTTAAAAAGTTTTTAAAGAAAACAAAGTAAAACAGTAGTTCAATAGCCAATTTTGACCAAGGAATAAATGTTACATAGTTCAGAGCTGCTAAGCACCATGAAACTTCAAGCAGTAGACTACAAAAAAAAAAGTAATTACACATCCTTGGGGCTAAGAAGCATATTCAGGAGCACTTTTTCAGTGCCCCAGTTTTTTTATTGGGCTCCAGGAATATTTGTCAGGTCTCAGAAAATCAGGCCACAGTCAAATACATCATTAGGTCTCAGGCCACATACAAGCTGTTAACTGGTGAAATTGGGAAAACCATTTAATAACATCTCTCAGATTAGGTTTGTAGAGATCTCTCTGATGCATACATTCCCCAAAACCTGCCAGAAATGGCCAAGTCTAAGAGGCTAAGCAAGGAAAACAGGCCTGGTCCCTAAGCATATTTTCAAACAAAACCATTTGAATTAATAGTTGTTTGAGCTACTGAAACAAAACCTACAGCCATTTCTAATCCCACTCAGATTTAGCTCCAAATAACAAACGTTTGAAAGGATCCAGCATCAGAGGCTTCATGTAGTTTTAAAAATAAACAGCATACAAATCACAGAATTGCTGAAAATGATCTAACACGTTAGTGTTACCAGTAGTCAATATGCAGACACACATGCTTAGATTGTCAGAAAGTCTGACACCAGACCATTTTAATTTTTACAAGGATTTTCAAACTATAAAAAAGTGTACCAAAATTCTAAATTGTTTCAAAAAAAAAATTTTACTTATACAAATATATTAATATATTAATATACTAAATCGTTATTTTATATTTATTCTCATTGCTTTTCCTTCTGTTTAGCAATTGTTACCTCTTAATTTCCAATGTTAAGCTGTATGACCTGGTAGTTTGTTTGGTTTTGGGTTTTTTAATGTCTACTGACTATCCAGAAAAGTTTCTACTATCTTTGAGATAGGATATGATTAATTACACATTTCTACTCCTTTATACCTAATACTAATTGTCTGTAACATCCTATGTCAACATTTCTACATTAGTATCCTTAAATTATTCAGCTAAATAACTAATCTTACCTTCTTCATTCCCTACAGAAAAAGAAATAGGAAGAAAATATCTCCAAACTCAGAAAATAAGCAGAAATATTTTAAATATTTAAATATTTCAAGCAGAAAAAGAACATGCACTGGATTATCTTTTCCCACAACTTCTAATTTAGCTAACTTACATAATCTGAGTAAGGCATGCATGCAATTAAATTAATTATTAATGACTAACTATTAATCAATATCAGTATTACAACCTCTTCGTCATAGTCAAGAGATCCCTGGGACTGAACAGAGGAAACACAGAGCAGAAGCAACAGGAGAAGTTTCATGGTGCTGGCTTGCTTGAGCAGCTCAGTGGTCTTCTCTTTTCATCAGCTCTGACAGGGAGAGGTCTCCTCTGTTCTTTTATATATATGCAGCAGCACTAATTTCCAGCTTCACAGTGATAGGATCAACCCTTCTGAGCAATCAGAGTTTCTCTGTTAATATTCAACTCTTCACTCCGTGCCTGAATACATCAGTTGTTGAGCAATTCCTCTGGACAACTCTTATCTCTGTGTCCCAGAGACCTCTGCTGATGCTGGCATTGAATACATGTTCAGATCCTTAAAAGTACCTCCTGCTCAGATTACACAAGGTTACCATTTTCTCAAAAATCACAAGTGTTTTAAAACAGCTGAAAAGGTGAATAGCCAAAAGGAAAAAAAATAAATCAATTGTTAGGTGTCATGTTGTGATGGCTCCTTTTTATTTTCTCTGCTGAAAATGGGAATGTTTCAGAAATATTGTATTAAATGTGAAGACAACTCACATCATGCAGATTTCTGCATTTTTCTAAATAGTTTGATGGTGCCTAATAGGTATGCAAATCTTTGCACCTTTTAACGTAACAGTGAAAAAAAAGGGTATATTATATTCATTACTTTAATAATTTTGAATAAAATAAATGTTTTGATTTATTAAAGATCAGATGAATACTGTAAGGATAAGCCAATATTATTCCACTAATATAGATTTGGGATATTGTAAATGAACTAAAATAATTCAATATTACATATTAAGTTTCTGGTTTTCTGGTTTAATACCACTTTTTACAATTTAGTACAATTTAATAAAATACAGCATGAAGTTACTTGAAATCATAGTGAAATACTCAACTGAAACATACTTTCTAATGTTTTATAGGAAGTTGCATATCACTGCTCTCATAAAAGCAGTTTTAACATTTCAGTGTATTTATATCCTGTGATTTTCTTGGGCATTATAAATGACCATAATGTACTGAATGAAACTAAATGTGCCAAATGGGAGCCAGCACTTTTTTGAAGTCATTCATATCAATGTCTGAACCCACGAAGGGATGCAAACTGTGGTCTGAGCTCCCATTTCAAAGACAAACTTGATGGAGGGGAGGATTTTATGGGAAGCAAAGCTAAGAACAGCCAAAATTACTAGATTTAGGCCTTTTTCCTGTATTTCTGCTGTTGTCAGAATTCTAGTAAACTATGGAGATCCACAAAATATGAAAACTGTTTAACCTGACTGGCTTAATTATTAAACAGTTTAGCCCCAAATCAGCCATGGCTCAAGGTGCTAAAACTCTACTGAATTGGATCTCCTGCATGAGGACATCACCAACACTACTAAATTTGGAAGAACACAGACCTCTCCTTACAGACATTAAAGAAATCTGTCCAAAGCCAAAACTGACATCATTAACAAGATATTTCCACTTATGGATGCTAGCCAAGATGTTATCATTGATTCTGGGAATATCCTAACTTTTAATACAGTTTTCCCTCCATGTACCTCTGAGGGAAGTTCAGCCACCCTCATCTTACATATGCAAGGGACATAGTCATCTTGAATCTTTGCCCAGGGCTTACGAGTGGCTCGTGGTACAGTGGAACTAAAACTAGGTCTCAGTATTCCTGAACTAGAAACTCAAATTATCCCAGCTCATTTCACACAAATCCTAATTAAATATTAATAATATCAAGTGATATTTGTGCTAAATCTGTTTTGAAACCATCAGCATGTTCTGCAGTAATTTATGGTGTCCCTCAGGCATTAAGCTTTCTTTAACTCCTGATGAAGAGCCCTGGTTGTCTGTGCAGAGCCTGTGGGAGACTGAATGACGAGGGTTGGCGCAGGAGCCACCAAGCCAACTGTAGAGTCCCAGCACGGGATATCCCCAAGCTTATTCTGCCTTCAGATGGGATTTCCCCTTTGAAACTCAGCCTTCAACCTTCCCAGCTCCAGCACTTTTCATTGGCTTCCCCAAGAAAGTGGGTGGCTGTGTCTCCCCGAGGATTCTCCATGAGCAACACGTGTATGTCACACCCCAGCAGGCTGGCGGCCACATGCCAAATGACCGGATGCCTCAGGGCAGGGATCATCCATCTGGTAAGCAAAGGCCTTGTCTGCACTGCAGAAGTTGTGTCTGGAGACTTTTATCAACAAAAATGGTCCAAATTTGGAATGGCATACAAAGGAGCCCATCCTGGCAAACATACGCACATACGGAAAAGCATTTTGGCAGCAGAAGTTAATCTCCATTAGCGTCTTGATTATGAGATGTGATTTTATTCATGCTTGAACCGTTACAGTCAGGTCAAGACTTTATAAGGATTGAATAAAGCCTTATGAAGAACCAACACTATAGCTTAAATTGCTTCTAAAAATGGTATCAAAGAAGCTCTCTCTTCAAAACAGAACAACCTATCTCTCCTCCTTCATACCCCCCTCCTCCAACTCATGTGGCTAATGAGAAGGTGTTCCCAGAGCTAGTGTGGTGGTGATACCACAGCACGCCTGCTAGAAACTGCAGTAATACTCCATGGACCTGTTGGTGTTCCAGGACACCCTTCTGTACAGTATTTTTGTACTAAAAAGGCACTTACTGGCAGAGGCGTATGTGTGTTTTGAGGAACGACTGTTTGCTTGCTGCCCTGGTATTTGTTGTGCTGGCAGTGATGCAACCCTCTTTACACAAACCTCCCATCCCCAGGTGAGTCGAGATCACCAGATCACAGCTCTTCAGAGCTGAATATATCCCCCATTGAGGCCTAGGGTACAGAACCTTCTTGGCTTACATTGAGCTATAGCATTTCAATTTAAAAATAGCTGTTGATTTAGAAATGTCCTTTTAAACCAGTAGTGTTGTAATAGTGTCATCCTATGAAAATTATATTGTAAACTTAAACATTCACCTCTGCTGAGATGAACATACTTTTTTCTTATTTGCTTTTACTGGTAGCAAATATTACTTCAAAGGTTTCTTGTAACTGATAATTAATGCTAACTCCATGTTCTGGGAGCAACATTAATGAGTGGGCTATTCACTTTGGCTTCAATGTAACACTAAAAAGTTCATCCAATTTTCTAGTAATCTTCTATGAAATAGTGCTTATTAAAAAATAGTTAGCTATTTCCACAATTGCAGCTGTAGCTGACATGCAAGAACACACCAAGAAGCCATATGTAACAGGGAAAATTAATGAAGTGCATATTCTTATTTAAAAAGATTGAATTTGTCCTCTAACTGGATTCTGAAATCTCTGAAAATATTAATTTGTCCTCTGAGTTTCCAAAGCATTACAAGGATAATGGGAAACAAGTTCAGATTATAAATTTCTGAGGGGAATGTTTATGTCTAAAAAAAATTTGAAAACTACAGCAACTCCAGGGCCATGTGAATACTATAACAGTAATAACAAGCGCAGAAAAGTTTTCTTGGTAAATATAATTTTTGTTTTGTTTTGCTATGAGAGTGCATATTTCAAATTTGGTTTCCCTTTAAAAGGCAGTGGAAATAAGTCTGATTTCTTTCAACAGAAAATAGGAAGGAAACAACTATAGACTGCCAGAGACTAGCCTTTAAACCATTTCCACATATCAAATGCACCAGTCAACTGAGTGATCAAACAGGCACATGCTGCTCTGCGTGCAACCTTAAAAAAGAAAGATAGACCTGTTTGAAATCCCTAGCCCTCCTCAAATTTCCTTTCAAATGTTGTGTATCTTCTGACCTCATCAGCCCAAGAGGATGTAAGAAACATGCCCCATCTTGACACACTACCCTGTGGAGTTTGCATTCCAGGTTGCACCTTAAGCAAGGACAGACAATGCTTCCCCTCTTTGCGGTGCTGTGCTGATCTTTACAGGAAACTCTGAAATCCAGGGACTGCCAGTGTCACCAGAGGGAATACCAAAATAGGCTGACCTGTTGAACATGGAACCTGGCTGCCTTGGCTTAAAGGTGAGCTGGCAATAGTTCTCCACGGTTTCTGACACAATGTAATTGGCATCTCTTCCCCACCTCTATGTAGAACGGGAGCTGGGGCTCAAAACCACTTCAAGCACGTTTCCATCATTGCATCCTAAATTACTAAATACAAACCAGAAGTGACCCACCAGCTGCAGAAAAGACACTATATTTATGTCAAGCAGCCAAGCTGTGTACCAGAAATAATCCCAGACTAACACTGCCCTGTAGCTAATAAAGACAGCAGGTTTGAACCAGCTGTGTTGCATTGAATTGCTTCTAGCTCAGATCGTTTTGTAAACTGTTCACAGCTCAGGCATGCGGGCAAGCAGAGAGAGTGGCTGGTTTAGTAGTAAAGAAGAGCATCACGATGGAGTGGCTCAAAAGATGAGTTTGCCAAATCCCAGCTACTGCTCAGGAGGACAAGATTTCCCAGAATTAAGAGCAGATGAGTGTATGTGGATAAAGTAGGTGCCTATCTGAAATTGCATTTAGTTATTCTGCTAACGAATTGAAGTGAAATATCAGATGGTACATTTGGAAGAGAATTACAACCTCTGCCCTTTCACAACCAGCACTTTGCCACGAAGTGCAGGGGTTGACAGCTCGTTCGTTCACACGCTTCACTTTCCATCGAAATTAGGTCCTTGGAGCCAAACTCTTCCCAAATGATCAGCTATAATGGCTAACATCCAATATCACCGCGGTTCAAAATTGCGTTGCTTTACCCTCGAGAGCTCACGAGGAAAGCGGTACCTGACACCTGTAGCTGCACGTCCCTAGACAGCTGCCAAGGGCGATGGCTTCAGAACCAAGCCCAGCTCACGCTCAGTCCCTCCGGCTGAGGCGGCGCCGCTCCCGCAGCGGCACAGCGCCCTCTGCCGGCCGCTGCCAGGGACGGCCTGCCCTCAGGGCCGGGACATCCACCCGCAGCGGCGCGGGATGGCTCGGGCTGCAGGGAGCGCAGTGGGGCCATCGGGTCCCACCTGCCGGATCAAGCACGTCTATGCCCGAGCACGCGGCACAGGGTTATGTCCAGAGGGTATCTCCAGTGAGGGAGACTCCGCAACCTCTCTGGGCAGCCTGTGCCGGTGCCGGTGCACGATCATCGGCACAGTAAAGAAGTTCTTCCTCATGTTCAGGTAGAACTTCTGTGCATCAGATTCTGCCCACTGCATCTTGTCCTACCGCTTGGCACCACCGAGCGGAGCCTGACTCTATTCTCTTGGCACCACCCCTTTATATATTTGTACACACTGATGAAGTGACTCGCACCGCCTGCTCCGGCACCTCCAGCGGGGCTCGAACCCGAGGTCCCCCGTACACCGAGTAGAGGCCCGCCCCTCTGTTTTAGCGCCTCTGTCCATTTCCCTCGTGCGTCACTTCTGGTGCGGATCGGGAAGGCGCCGGAAGTGGTTCCATAGTGGCCGCGGCGGGGGGAGTTCGGCGGCGCCATGGCTGAGGTGAGGGACGGGGGAGCGCATCCACTCTGTCACGCCATTGAGGCGCCCCGGGCGGGACCAGGGAGCGGGGCCGGGTCAGTCGGGCCGGGCGGGAGAAGCGCCGCCCCGCACCCGCCACCCTCGCTGTCCCCCGGGTGGGAAGGGCCGCTGTAGGGATGGACCCTGGCGGCCTTTCCGTCTGAGCAGCCCCCGCCCGGTCCGGCCCGGGGACAGCGAGGTGCCCACAGGACGCAGCGGGTGCGGGTCATCGGAGTGTACGTGTCTGGGGCGGGAGTGAGCAGCGGGCAGCAGGTTTACTCCGCCAGACTTGTGCCGAATGCGAAATTGGTGCAGGGGGGGGCATCCGGCTAAGCATCGCTAGCCCGTCAAGAGAGGGGGTTGTCCCTCTCTGCTCTGCTCTGGGGCGGCCTCACCTCGAGTTCTGGGTATTGTTTTGGATGCCACAACATCAGAAAAGGGTATAAAGGATATGGAGGTGAATACTCTAGAGGGAAAACGTTAGGAATGAATGAGGTCACTTGCCATGTTCAGCCTGGAGAAGAGAGTGAAGGGAAACCTCATTTCAGCTTGCAGCTTCCTCGTGAGGGGGAAGCAGAGGAGCAGGCTCTGATCTCTGTAGTGAGCAGTGACAGGATCCGGGAGAATGGCCTGAAGTTGTGTCAGGGGAGGTTTAGATTTAATATTAGAAAAAGGTTCTTCACCCAGAGGGTGGTTGGGTGCTAGAACAGGCTCCCCAGGGAAGTGGTCACAGCACCAAGCCTGACAGAATTCAGTGAACGTTTGGACAGTGCTTTTGGGCACAGGGTGTGACTCTTGAGGTGTCTTGTGCAGGGCCTGGAGTTGGACTTGATGATCCTTGTAAGCCACTTCCAACTCAGCAGGTTCTGTGATTGTGGGGAAGTGATGCTGTGGTGTTTGACCACCGGAGAGCTACTGACTCTGGTAGCCCATAAAGGAAACCTCAGCTTTTTTTTGTGAGGGTTTGGGAGTACAGCTGTGGAGAAGGCCAGTGGTTTTATAGGTTGTAGAATCTTTACTGTGGGGTGAATATCATGCAGCTCTGAAAGCATGTGGGGGTGCCAGGGTTATAGAAGAAAGTGCAACGACTGCTGCCCGATGAACTGTTTTCTTACAGAAAAGCATCTGTCAGAAATTACTGGCAGAAGCTTCTTCCCAGCTGGGGAGAGATGGTGTTACCTACTCCTCCATTTGTGGTGTCAGCAGCTGCTGCTGTTGCATGGTAATTAGCCATGTTAACATGAAGTGGTACTGCACACAGAAATTCGTGATTGCCCATGGTTTTTTTACAGTGGTAGGGAAGGAAAATTTACAGGTTGTTTTTTTTTCCGAATTGAAGTCTTTATTGCTTACACATAAAAACAGAAATGGGAAGGACATGAGATAAAAGCTTTTATACTCATGGATTTGTCATGTAGATACCAGTGCAGAAAGTTTGGTCAAAGTTTTTGGCTTGCTTTTCAAATCCTTGTAAGTTTTCAAAGGATAGTATATAGTTTTGAATAAATGCTGAAGTAAAATAACTAATGTAATAACTAGATTTTTTAGTTTCCAAGAAGATTAGTGTCTTCTGTAAATTGAATGGTTGCATGTCCTATAATAGGACTGAGATTTGAAATTGCTGCTCAGTTCAATTTATGTTTCAGTGTTCAGTTTTTCATTTAAATCTGTTCAAACATACTTAAATGGTCTTGTCTTTATCTTAGGAAGTCCAAAAGCATTCTGTGCACACACTAGTGTTCAGGTCTTTGAAGAGAACCCATGACATGTTTGTAGCTGATAATGCCAAGCCTATCCCATTGGATGAAGAAAGGTAAGTGCTGCTGTGCTGAGTGAAATTTTAAACTCTGTTAAATGATTGCTCCACCCAAGTCAGAAATATAGATTAACTACATTTTAACTGTGTAATTTTGAGGGGAGATAAATGTTAGAGTTGTAATGTATGTTTTATGACATTCTCTCTAGAATATTTCAAAACTTGGTAACAGTTCAAAAACTGGGGTTTAATGCAGATTTTGCTTTACTCTTCTCACAGTCACAAGGTGAAAATGGCAGTCAAGCTGCGCACAGAGTACGGCTCAGTGCTACACATGCCCACTCTCAAAGAGAACCTGAGGGAGAAAGGAGGCCCCAACACTGGGGATCCCTATGGGCACAAACAATATTCTGGAAATCAAGGTTAGTTTGCCCTTAGTGGTACATTTGTTCTTTCTCTTGTAACAGTCTCACTGATGTAAAATCTGCAGAATTCAGTGCAGTGTGAATCCACTGGAGATAAATACAGAAATCAAAAAAAACTTTTTTGATTGGTATTTTTCTTGCTAGAGTCCACACGAGATAAGTGATTCAGAAAAAGGGGAAAGTTTGTTTTAAAGAAGGAATTATTGTGTGCTGTGGGTTTTTATAATGATTAATTGGTGAAAAGAGTAATTTTTAGTAACATTAATGTGTGGTGTACTTAGGTTAGAGTTGAGTATTGTATTTCTTCTCTTTGCAAGTTCATGATCATTAAGAACATGCCCTTTTGTTGACTTTTGTTTGTTTGGGCATTTTTATGTGTTGTTTTTTGTTTGGGGTGGTTTTTTGTTATTTTAGTTTTGTTCATAGTATATTTACAGTTCTTAAGCTGTGAAAATTTTAAACCAGGAAACATTTCAGATCTGTAGAGTTTTTTTCAATATGTTTTGTGATCTATAAAATGTGTATGTATTAGGTAGTTCGCATATTAAAATTTCTCTTCTAAAAATGCTGCTTCGTTTTAGTTGAGGCAGTTGATACTCAGTTGGTACTGAGATTCTGCCTAAGGTGCTTCATTTGGAAGTATTGTGAAAGTGAAACCTGTTGACAGAGAATTAAAATTCTTTTAAGAAGAAAAGAACCTTTTTCAATTCTGACAGCATAGACAACCGACTAGCTTACATTTCAGACACCCATCCTCTTTGTATACTTGAATCCATTTCCATGATATCTGCTTCAAAGGAAGTATGAAAATTTTTCTCTTGAGTCCCCTTGATAACAGGTAGCTTCACCAGTAAAATTAATTATTTTTTATATTTGAGATTACTAAAATTGACATAACCAGAACAAATTAAATTAATGAAAACGAGAAATGTCTGAGTACTTTGGAGGTGGTTACTGGTTTCTTCTGCTCTGTTATGATCTGCTCTCTTTTCGTCTATTTGCTGTTGGAATGCATTGTTTGCAGTGCAGTATAATTATTAACATAGCATTCTCTTGCCCTTTAGGACAAGAAGTTGAGTATATGGTGACTGGTACACACCCATACCCATCTGGGCCTGGTAAGTAAAATTTTGCAAGTGTTTACATGGATTTTTTGGGTTCCTGTATGAACAAGATACCCTTCATCTTAGCAAGAGCAGGCTTCCTCTTGATGTGAATCCATACTTAATCATAGTGGAATGTTGCCTGCTTTTCATCACCAGAGCAGAAAGGTGCAGGTTTCACCACCATGCTCTGGGGAAGAGACTTGAGAGTGTAATAATTTTAGTGTCATTTGCCTGTGCATTTATGTTTCTGTGTTGTCACACTGGCCATTGCTAATTGCCATTGTTACAGACTGATCCTTCTCTGTTCTTGTAAGAGCTTAGTTTCAGCTGTTGATCTTTCATTGTGCTTGAGTTTATTATGAGTATAGTGGAAAATCTGTTGTCTTGATTTATAACTTAACAGATGTGAGTGTTCAGTGAACCTTCAACCATTAAAAAAGCAGGCATAGTTGCTTGTAACTGTAGGGATGAGAATTGCTCACAGTGACTTTCTTAAGTTTAGTGTTCTTTTAACAGAATAATTTATATAAAAATTTCTTTCTTTGCTATTTCTTGTTTTAACCTGAATATTTTGCCCAAATACTGAGTTTGTTGTTAACTGACAGAAATTTGTTTACAGAAAGAAATTAAGTGATGAGTTAAATTAACCAGTCTGCACCAAAGCTATACTTTACAAAGCGTTTTTAATTTTTTTTTTAGACAATATCTGCTTTTCTTGAGGTAAGGTTAAGAATCTGAAGATATAGCCTGACATTCTTACTTCAGTAGGACTAAACCTTTTGTAGTTCTGGCACCACTGCATGATGCCAAACACTGCATAGGGATGGATTATAAATTGTACTAAAGGGCCTAAGTTAGCAAATGTTTCTTCACAAGATTGTGTTTATTTCTGTGATGTTTGGATTTCCAGAGCAGTTGCAGCTGGATATAAAGATGGATGCTGCTCGTAATTAGACTTTTTCTTTGTTTGTTTTAACTGACATACTGTTTTATACTGTAGAATTTTGTACTCACATCTATAATAGATCAAGACGGAAAGGATTTGTGCTAAAATAAAGATTTTAGTAGATTTTAATAGGATGTGACAATGTTATTGAAGGATGAGAGTTAATATTACAGGTGTGTCAGGCCCTTATTTCCAGGTATATGTGTATATATATGTTTGTATACCACACTTTTGAATTCCAGTTTAAAGGAATTGTCTTTGTTTCTGATGTGTTTTATTTTTTTCAAGGTGTGGCTTTGACAGCAGATACTAAGGTCCAGAGGATGCCAAGTGAATCTGCAGCACAGTCCTTAGCTGTAGCACTTCCTGCTTCCCAGTCCAGGTACTGCTGTGTTACCTCATTGACACGGTTATCTATGGGAATTTCAGGGCAAATCACAGAAGCTGGGATAAGAGCTGCTTGGACTAGTTCAGATATTCCTTAAGAAACTGCTTTTAGTGTGGACAGGCATTATTGTTCTGGTTTTTTGTTGTTTTGTTTTTTTTTTCTTGGTTTTGTTTTGGGGTTTTTTTGTTTGGTTTTTTTTTTGGTTGGGTTTTTTTTTTGTATTGTCATGAGAGGCAGTGGATGGAAGCTGGGACAAGGGAGATTTTGTTTAGTTAGAAGAGAAAAATGGCTTTGTGGGTATCTGTACCTTGGGGTGGTCAATCCTTGGACAGGGTGGCAGGAGAGGTTGTGCACTCTCCATCCTGAGAGGTGTAGAACACTCAGCTGGGTGCAGCCTCGTGATGTCTTATCGCTTAGCAGGAGAAAGTCGATCCATGAACCATTTTCACTCATCCTAGGCTGGATGCAAACCGGACAGCTGCTGGTGTGGGTGACATTTACAGACATGCTGGAATATCTGAGCGTTCACAACCTCCTGGGATGTCTGTGGTGAGTCTGTTGCACATCAAACATGAATAGTACATGGTGTTGACCAGATTGCTTCCTGGTCTGTGTGTGTGTTGTGTGGAGATCTCCTGACTGACTAAATTTAATCAGTATTGAGAAGGCAGAATGAGAAAGTTTTAGGCTTTGGGCAGAGAGATAAGCTACAAAGCAGAAGACTAACCCTTCTTTTAACTTACAGGCTATGGTGGAAGCTGGTGGAAACAAAAATTCTGCATTAATGCCAAAGAAGGCTCCAACCATGCCGAAACCTCAGTGGCATCCACCTTGGAAACTATACAGAGTAAGTCAGAAATTACATGACACAAACATGCACATAAAAGTAAACATATTTTATGTAAAATTATAAATCATAATTTTTGTTTTCACTCACAAAAATATAATCAAATATGATTTAAAAGGTGATCAAAAAGTGATCACGACTAAGTTGTATACACACACTCTCTCTTTGAACCTCTTTTTTACTCTTGTAGCTATGTTATGATAAATTTGGTGGAAAGTTTGCTATATAAGTCAGAAATCTGAAGGCTAACCTTTAAAGCAATTTTTTGAAAAACACTTGGGCTCCAAGGAGTATATGGGTTTTCTAAATACAGCATGATTTGAACATGTTTGCTATAAAAATTAAGGTAATTCCATTTGAAAGAAATGGCACTAAAATAAACCTGTGAGATTTATGGTAAACAGATGAAAAACTGAGAAATGCCTCCTTGTTAGGAGCACTTTCTTTTCAGAGAAATGCTGTCAATACAATTGAAGTCACTGGACTAATAAGCATATAAACAGTTTTGGTGAAGGCTTTTTTAATGAAGGTCAAAATCCATGCTCAACAAGGCAAAAGATTGTTCAGACAGCTTGGAAATAGTAGCACAGCTAGAACACCAAATGTGGATTTCATGTATCTGTTGTTTTAGATTTACATTTCAAATGGTTTTCCTGAGCTTGGTTTGAAGTTGTTTGTGAAAGATGTGAACTCAAAATAGGTAAAATGAATTATTTCTTAGATTTTTCCCCGGAAAAGCCCATTTCTATTCTTATATTAGGAAGAAACCTAGACATTTATCTTAAAATCTTGTGTCTGTGGTCTCACGTGATCAGAAAAGGCCACTTTAGCTTTCCAAAATATTTCTGCTTAAGAAGCTTTGTTGTGCTTTAAATCTTTTGAAATGAACTGTATGAGAGTACATGAGACATGACATCTGTGAAACTAGTTACGGGGCGTGATTTTAGCTATCTGACTTTGCTTTCAGCAGCCTGTTGCCCTAAATTCTCCAAAGCGTGTATTGGCTATTTCTTGTGAGATTCGTCTCCATTGTTTTATTACTGGAAAGCGTCCAGCTCTCGTATCCCCTGTTTTGGGGAAGAGAAGGTGATGATGTGCTTTAAGGGGTTATTATATAGAAATGTGATTTAATTGCCAATATTTTTATAATTGTTTTTTGCATAAGCACTATACAGCAGCATAAGGAATCTGTGCTCAAATACAGTCTTTCTCTGCAAAGCTTTGAGTGTTGAGCCACGGTGTTGTTGACTCTCAAAGCATGTGAAAAAGTTGCTTATGGGAACAGGTCTTTACATACTGCAGCTTCCCCAGGTCTGGCGTATGTAAATTTCTAGTTTTCTCTTTGTTTAACAGAAGTAGAAATCAAGCTGTCTTCAGATCTGATTTCACATTTGACTTTTCTTGGTAAATACTAGCAAATTCCAGTGTTGGAGAAGGAAAATTACATCAAAAGGTATTGTATTATTTCTGATGTAGAATTTTTTTTTGTTCTTTCTGAAGGTTATCAGTGGTCACCTGGGGTGGGTGAGATGTATTGCAGTAGAACCAGGAAATCAGTGGTTTGTTACTGGCTCTGCTGACAGAACCATAAAGGTAAGAGATTGGAAGAAAAAACTGACGAAGTTTGCAGGGGGTGGGTTGGTTTTTTTTGTTCCCTTTTTATTTAAAAATATTTCCAGCTCTTAGAAACAATCTCTTGTTTACTGTTTGCGGAGTAATGAACTGCAGAACATTTTTTATTACCT
This sequence comes from Pseudopodoces humilis, assembly GCF_049639895.1. Taxonomy (NCBI): domain Eukaryota; kingdom Metazoa; phylum Chordata; class Aves; order Passeriformes; family Paridae; genus Pseudopodoces; species Pseudopodoces humilis. Next base: position 42,160,448 of record NC_142205.1, read on the forward strand.
TGTCATAACGGATTTGTGGAATAGCACTAGTTCTTTTCTTGTGATTTCATTTATTACATGGTAGTATCTGGAGAGCAAGTTTATGTGACTGTATTTTTAACTTACGTTGCAGCAGGATCAGTTACATCTGGGCTGTTTAACTGTGTAGCTTTTTCCTGTCTACCTTAAAATACCTATTTTGGTGCAGATTTGGGACCTTGCTAGCGGCAAATTGAAATTGTCTTTGACGGGACACATCAGTACTGTACGAGGGGTGATAGTAAGTGCAAGAAGCCCATACCTCTTTTCTTGTGGAGAAGACAAACAAGTGAAATGCTGGGATCTTGAATACAATAAGGTAAGCTGCAGTTTCTTTACTTGAAGGAATTGGTAGTAGCAAATACAGAAATCAAAGCATTTAGAATATTCTTTCAATTATTAGTTTGTGTGGTTTTTATTCATCTAGGTTATCAGACACTACCATGGTCATCTAAGTGCTGTCTATGGCTTAGACTTGCATCCAACAATAGATGTGCTGGTGACATGTAGCAGAGATTCCACAGCACGAGTAAGTATAACACTGTTGTGTTTTAACATCTTCATGTGTGTATTTCAGTATCTTCATTTGTAAAAATGAGCACTTAGTCAAAGTTATCATCAATTTAGATGGAATACAAAGATGATTTGTGTTACCTTTGTCTTATATTGATAAAATTGAAGCCCAAATGCACAAACATGCTATATCACTTCAGGATAATGTTTTATTTCTTAATTTGGTAGGTAGACTACATAGTATATGTAGGATTGCTTAGTATTTAGAAGGTGGTATGAGACTATGGTGACTTAAATTATCCATTTGCCTGGAAGTTCACTGGCAGGTTCCTGTTCCCCTTGAAATTTGCCAGCTGAAGCGGTTGTGTGAAAAATACCACCTAAATACCATTTTATAATCTGTAGGACTATGGCTAGGGAATTATGTAATGAGACAATGCCTAAAACACATTGAATATGTACCTGTTACTGACCTCTGACATATTTGCTGTGAATTCATAGATTTGGGATGTAAGGACAAAAGCCAGTGTGCACACACTGTCTGGACACACAAATGCAGTAGCAACTGTGAAGTGCCAAGCTGCAGAGCCACAAATTATTACAGGTATAGTAGGCATGGTTTCATGAGTAACATGATTGAAAAACCTAATGGTGAATGTGTTTGTTCAGTCATTGTGTGATGTTCATAATGTTATCTTGGTGAATTTGCTAAAATCTCATTTTAGTTTCTGTTGAAAATGGGCCATGCAATGGTTGTTACATATTAGTAACGGTGTATTTAAGGAAATAGGGCTGTGCATTATTTGAATGCTTTTCTGCATTTCCTTTTTTTCTGGTGTTTTCATTTGTGTTATAATACATATTGAGACTTGCATTTTCTGTGATATTTCAGTTTTCCCCATTTCAGTTAAGGAGTGTCCAGTACTGTGGTTAAGTGTTCATCTTCTTTCCCATTATGTCAAAATCCAGCTTTGCAGTGTAACTTCTTAGCTCTTGGATTTAAAACTGAGTAAAAATACTTCTGCAATCCAGCATTTTCGTCATCTGAGGTGGCATTAGCATAATATTTTTGTCTTTTTCACATCATTTTGGCTGCCTTAGCAAAGAAGTGATTATGATAAAATCAAGGCAATGGTTTCTACTGTTTTTTTAAAATTTTCTTCTCATTGTAGGCAGTCATGATACTACCATACGGCTCTGGGACTTGGTGGCAGGAAAAACTCGTGTTACTTTAACAAATCACAAGAAATCTGTAAGAGCAGTAGTGCTACATCCAAGACAGTAAGTTTTCTTTATTCTGTTACACTTTCACAGTTCTTTGAGAATTGAAGAGACCCAGTGTGAATGATGATCTAGAATGGTAGAACAGAATAATGTGAGAAACTAATGCACTTAGGATGATGCAAAAATGTACATATTAATTATCAGATGCATTTTACTGCACTTATTGTCCTTCCCAGTATTGGCATTAGTGTACCTTAGCAATCCTGAGAATGTCTTGTTATCCCACAGAGTTACTTAGATGTATGCTTTTCATTCAGTCCTTAAAACTTGGTGATACAGTGCTCATAAGGCTAACAATAAATATGTAACTGAACAGTTGTGAGCAGGAATTGCAGTAGTTTTGTAACATGCCATTGCACATGTGTGATTAATGCTAAAGGAGACAGTGATTAATAAAATGGCCTTTGTTTTCAATATTCATTGCACAAGACATTTCAATCTAACTGGCCTTAAAAAAAAACTTAGTGTGAGAATTAAAGCTTTGAAGTAGATGTTCTTGGAAGCACTCTGAATTTAGATGCTGTATTTTGATGCACAACAGTTGCCTGTTTGAATCCCCATCAAAACGGTGGAGGAAAGGAATTCACATAGAACTTGATTACTTCTATGCCTTTAATATTTTAAAATTATATTCTGTCATTTCTATCAGAAATTCAGAATCTTGGATATGAATAAACTCTGTTCCAATGTGTGCCTGAAAAATTGAATAGCCTGTTAGCTGTAGAAAAAAAACCCTCTAGTTTTAATTACATTCTTTAAAAAAGTAAGTCAGGTTTCACCTGAATTTTACCTTTTTGAAAATAAACTCGAAATGTTCTTGTCAAATGGTAGCAACTGTCTGCCTATAGTTCAGTATTTCTGTTTTTTTTTAATGTTGTGCTATTTTCTTGTAATGCTCAAATTTTTACTTGTGGTATCTTTTAAATAGACATCAAATTCCCTGGACATTGTGGCAAATGAAAGTATTCCTACAGGCTTTTGTATGTGCTACCCGAATAAACATGTAACTGCTTGCACATCTTAAAATTAAGGAAATTTTTATTTTGGGGTAACTCAGGGGAAGAAGTTATCTTGTTTAGTCAAATCTTTGCAGGGCTTTTTCCTTGCTTATGTAATTTTGGAAGACTAGCCATTAGCCTATGCTTGGGGCCTGTTGCCTTTTTTTTTCCTGTTTACTTTGCTGATGATGCCCTTACACCTGAAAATTTGCCAGAATAACAACTGAAGAGAACTTAACGTGCATTTTAAATATTTGTTTGCATATTAAATCCTGCAGCATACAGGATACTATAAAGTTTAGTTTATGAAGCGGAAATAAAACTGTAGAAATAGGTAATTCATAACTTCATAAAATTCTTTAATTTCATGTGAAGTAAACGTCAGAAAAGCAGTTGCAATATTAAGTAATTTTGGAACTAGCATTTAGCAATAGTTTTAATGAAGGACATTTGCTCTCACTACAGCTATTTTGAGCTTTAATATACTGTGCTTATTTTCTTTCAGTTACACATTTGCATCTGGTTCTCCAGATAATATTAAGCAGTGGAAATTCCCAGATGGAAACTTCATTCAGAACCTCTCCGGTCACAATGCTATTATAAACACACTGGCTGTAAATTCTGATGGTGTTCTGGTCTCAGGAGGTAAAAATGAGAGATACACATTCCTCTCCTCTTCCCCCTGTACATGTGGCTGGAGGTCCTTAGACATAGATGCTCATGGAGCTCTGCTTTATCTGGGCCTGTCAGTCTCCTTCAGCCTGCTCCGTTTCATTTTGTAGTGAGTACGAAGGGCCACTTTCATGTCCTTGGGTGTTTCTGAGTTGCATGCAAATAAAATAAATTTGAAGGACTTCTAATGTTCTGCAAGGAAGAGGTTTCTTCTTAGCAGGCTGCTGCTGCAAGGCTCCAGAGTCCATCCTTTATTATCTGCTGGTCATTAGTGCCTTCTCTAGAGTTAGCTGTATGTTGATGCAGTGAGACTGGATAGAGGATATAGAAGCATCTTGCTAAAGCAAATTGGGAACAAGTCACTTGGTCCCATGTGCCCTTGGTCCTGTAGGATAGCGATGTGGAGTAAGATGGAAATGTGCTAAGAAGGAGCTAGGAAACAGCCAATTGCATTGTCACCTTACTCTGATTGTGTTTCCAATTATGTGTAAAAGGGCCCCTTGATTTTATAATTTGGATAAAGCTGTATTTGACAACAGACTTATCACCAGTAAGGACAAGAACTTCACAAAATACTGAAATGGACTTTTGTGTCATTATTATTATTTGAAGACACTTTCAGAACATCCTTGTAAGACCTTTTTGTGTTAGTAGTAGCTGAGTCTTAAAAAAACACCTTCTCCATAAAAAAACCTATTATCATTTTAATAATATTAGTTGCAACTTTTTAAACGTTAAAATAATTCTCCCCTTTACATCCTCACACTATCTACAGCAGCTTCACAGAAGGCAATGCTGAATTAAAAGAAGTTGATTCTACCTTGGAGTTTTCTACTGTAGAAACACCCTTCTTGAAACATCTGGATTTCTTGTCTAGCTGGCAGCTGTGGAGAAATTTAATTTTTAATAGATCTGTTTTGGCTAGATAATGCTTTTGAAGGGCATTGGGTTTTGTAACTGAAAAATTTTCTTGAAAGTGTCCTTCTGACTAGAGAGTTCAGATTGCTGTGAATGCTCTGTAGCTGTTGCCAGTAGCAGCAATACTGGCGGTTGTTTAAACTGGAATTGGAATAAAATCTCTGCAAACATTAAACCTACTTTGCATTAAGTAAGAGTCCTTAATGTCCTTAATCTTTTTGGGAGGATGATGCCTCTTCATTCAGTGGAGCTAGTGAGCAGGGAGCTTGATATTCAGAATGCCAGTCCTTAGCTGTGCCTCCAAAGCAACTTGTTGCAATTTCCCTGTGATGTAGTGTATCATCTCTCTTGGTTATCTGATGAAAATCTAGATGAGATTTTGAGGAAGGAAAACAGCAGAAAATAGGAAAATTTATAGGTTGCACTGAGCTATTCTACATGAATGTTGTGTGATGTATTCCTGATGCATTTACTAGTTGTTCATGATGCTGCTTTTAGAAAATTAACTGGTCAAAACACTGAGTTTGTTTGTTTGTTTGTTGTAGCTGATAATGGTACTATGCACCTTTGGGACTGGAGAACAGGATACAATTTCCAGAGAGTACATGCAGCTGTACAGCCGGGTTCTTTGGACAGTGAATCAGGAATATTTGCTTGTGTTTTTGACCAGTCAGAAAGCAGATTGCTAACAGCTGAAGCTGATAAAACCATTAAAGTATACAAAGAAGATGATACTGCGGTATGTCAAAGTGTCTTTTTAAAGTATTTTCATAGAATCAAAAAAATTCAGAGAAATACAACACCTGTCAGTAGGGGACATGTTCAGACTTATGTAGTCCATTTTGTTGAAGTTTAAAAGACCTCTGTATTAGCATTAACAGTACAGTAGCTAATTTCTGCATTCCTAATTATTGTTATCTGCTGTAGTACAAATAAGTGTCATGTGTGTGAACTCTTCTGTAAAAGGTCTTTGTGGTGAAGTTTCGAGAAATCTGAATACAATAATGTACATTGGGTTTTGAACCCAATGGGGAACTGTGTGGGGTTGTATTGATAAAAACATGGGAATCAGCAAAATTATTTCACTTTAAAGGTGTATTGTACTTACTTATATGATCTGGATTAGTTATTGGCCTTGACAGTTTTTGGAATTTAGAGTAAAGAGCTTATTTTCAAACTGTTATTCTAAAATCTGAATTAATTCACCAGTGGAGAAGACAACAGATGATTGTATAGTTTATCAGTGTATGTCTTCAATATAAAGAACATAGGAATTTTCATTAAATGTTGGAATTTTGTGCTGAATTAGACCTGGAGTAACTCTTACATATAAAGAATCAGGAATTTTTTTATCCATTTTGAAGATGGGCAAAATACGGTCCATGACACTGATAACCAGTACTGATGTGGATATGTCTGGAAGGCTTGTCACTAGCAACTCCTGTTCATGTGCTTTGATAACCACATATTGTTTTGGAAATGCCACTGACAACCTGATAATTTCCTTGTTGGAAAAAAAAAGAACAGAACAAGTACTGTTATGTACTTCAGACAGTGAGATGATAGAAAATTTAATTTGGGTAAATGAATTACATGAATTTATATGATTAGGTATTAATAATGCTACATATGGAATAGAGTGCACATACTTTTTTTTGTAAGTAGTATTTTAAACTAAACCTTAATTATAGGTGAGTTTCAAGTTTAAAATAATACTTATGAGATTTTTTTTTTTTTCCATTTAGACTGAAGAAACCCATCCTGTCAGCTGGAAACCAGAAATTATCAAGAGAAAGAGATTTTAGTGTGGCAACATAATACTTCTGTACTTTTGTTTTGGCTTTCCTGAGAGCATTCAGTCACATTTTGTTCTGCCTAGAACAGCAGAACAAGAAGTCAGCTAAGTCATTGCTATTTCAACAAGTTTTATAATAAATTTTATTTCTCTTTCCTTTTGTCTTTTTTTGTTGCGATTCCAGCAAACCAGTTGAATCTTAACTTTGTGGAATATGCATGGTTCATGAAAAAGATAGGTGTGCAGGTGGTTATTTTTTTAGACTTACACTCAATAGATTCTTATATTTTGATGAGCTAGGTTGTCTGAAACACCCTTGCTTGACCTCAAAAGTTAATTGCAAATTTATGCATAGAAGTCGTCTCCTGGAAGTTCCTTGGGGCACTTTCAGATTTTAGACCAATATTGTTTATTGTACATAGGCTAAGTATATACTAAATTAGAGTTACGGAATAGTTTAGAAACAAGGAGGACAACACAACAATAAGGTAGTTTGCTTTAGAAACATGGTCACTGAGGATTGCTGGTACTGTGTTATTGGATGAAATGGATCTTCAAAGTGTATCTTTCCCCAAGAAAGCTTTCAAATGGAAGCACTCATCTTCATTTGTGTTGTTTCAGAGTGGGTCTTCTGAGCTAGGACCGCTGTTGAGTCATTTTGTTCGCAGGACCGGTTGACTTTCTTTGTAGATAAACTGTTTGTTCTTTTCAGTTATCTAAAGCATATATGACAGTAGAGTGCAGTGAACTTTTAAAAGTCAGCTCGAGGAAAAGCTCTTAGGTAATTTAAGCCTTATTTTACAGGTTGCTGTCTTCCCGTGATCTTAGGGCAGAATTTAAAATAAACTGTTACTGAAAGATAGTTCGTACTTCTGAAGAGACAAATCTTTCATTGGCTCTACAAATAGTCATGTAACAAGCAGTAAACAGGCAAACCTCCTTGCTACTGCTTACCTGTGAAGTCTGTGCTGCTCTAAAGTAATTTCTCTTCACAGGGAAGTGGAGAAAATCATTGTCATCTGGCCATTCTATTATTGGCAACTTTGCTGGCAGTGTTAATAGCTGCATTGGCAAGTTTTATGCTGGGTATATGCTGAGAACTCATCTGTGGCCTCATTGATACCAAGCATTGATGTCAAGCAATTCATAATAATTTCTATTTTCTTCCAGTTTGACTTCTTTCAAATATAGGATTTATGTTAGAGAAATCAGTTATCTGCGATATAATTTTAACAAAAAGCTAGTAAAACTAAGTGTTGTTTATATTACGACAATTTTTGTCTTCTTTATGATACATAGGAGGTCTTTTATTTATAATCTGAATGTTTGACAATGTCATTTCAAGGGAGTCCATGCTGCATAAATAACTGAATTTTAGTTGACAGCTACTGTTGGAGCAACTTCACAAAATAGGAAGTGGAATATTTGGTATTTACGAGTTAGATTAAGTATCTTTTGAGTGGTAATTTGAATTTTTATGGATCTTGATTACAGTTTCTTCCATGTTAACACTTAAAAATCCAGATTGTGGTTTATGCATGTTGTATACTGCTACTAATGCTTCATTCCAGAAATCAATGAATTATTTGTGTTACACAGAATTTTGTTGCTAACAGTGAAATCCTCTTTAGGAAGCCAGAGAGGAGAGAAACAGCTTACTTGAGATGGAGTTGTTGAGGATTTTTTTTTGTTTGTCTTGGGTTTTCTTCTTTAAAGTGTCTATTTTTTTTGATAGTTTGGAATGAACAAGCATAAGTTACAGCTCTAGCTATGGGCCACAGTTCTAGCATGTCTTTTTTTGTATTGGCACTTTGCCTTAGAAACTGCGTGTATTTTACTCTATCATTTTGAAGAGAGATAAGAAAGTCTCCTTAAGAATTTGTGTTTCTTCTCTGGACTTCTGCAGGAATCTGTTATCTTGGGGCTGTGGTTACCACTTTTTTGTGCCCTCAGTAAAGATTTTGTTTATACATTAAAGGTCATGCACTATTATTTGGGATGTTTCCTTTTTGGCTGTAGGATGGGCAGCCCCAGTTCTAAGTGTGTATTCTTGAACATTTGATTTACTTGTTCATTTCCTTCCCAGCAGTTTTTTCTTCCCCTTGACAGTAATGTGAATATCATCACATGTTCTTCTGGAAGTATTATTTATGGTGCATCAAGATTGTCAGATTTCATCAAAGTACTTCTCTAGTGCCAAGTAAGCCTGGGTAGTCAGTGGTGACATGAGCCTGATCAGGTAGGATACGCAGTGACATTAGATTTGACCATGTCAGTCATAAGGTGAAGCCAGAGAGGAGGATCTGGTCTAATGGATAGATTTTCCATGCTTCTGGAAAGGGTCCCAATGCAATGTCAGTTTAAGTAATCTTGAATGGGAGTCTAATAGCAGAGAATAATTAATGTCCTTAATTTCATAAAATTTGATGTTGTCTTCTGTATAGGATCAAATAATTTCTGCCACAAACCCTGAGATTTGTTTTATACTGTGTATAAAATTGCAGAGAAGTAAGGAAACGGGTTTTGACTGTAACATAAAAAAGTGTGACTGGTAAAAATGATGAATTTTCAGATCACTCTTTGCTTATGCTGAAGCATACAGTGTAAGCTGTGCAGCTACAACACTGTTGTGTTGCTGGCAGTGTGAGAGTTGTGCAGAACAATATGTATTTGGCAACTGAAAGGCTTACAGAAACAAGTCTAATAACAGCTTCTTTATAGTTTTGTTTGATTGGAATTAAAGTGATGTAAGCAACAACAATTTAGTAATCAATAAAACCTTCCATACAATATGAATTCATGTCTTTTTTCCATTATGGTTTTTATAGTGAGAAGAACAAAAAAACAACTGTATTGAAGTGAAAGTAATTTAGTATTGACATGGACTGTTTCCCATAGCACAGTAACAAATAGTTTTGCACATCAGCTGTAATGGGAAGCGAGAAACTATTGATTGCTGTTTTATGGAGAACTTCCTGTCTGCATGAAGGGATTAGCAAAACAGATTCAGAATTGTTTGTGCATTTCCTCTAGTGTGTTTTTATAAAACACAGAAACACCTCTGGAGTTAAGTATGAGTTCTAGGACGAATTCTGCATGAGAGTTTTGTGGGTGGAAGAAAGCTTAAACTAATTTTGCTATGTCTTAATGGCAGCAAATTAAACAGGTATTTCTCTACATGGCATTCAGTTGAAAATTTGGACACAATGAAGTTGATGAGGGTTTTACCACTGAATTTGAAGTGGTGATTCCACTAGGTGGTATGTAATTTTCTTTTTGGTTGGTTGTTTTTTTTTGTGGGGGCGGGAGGAGGGTTGGTGAGTTTTTCCCTCCAATGAATTGGAAAACCTATCAGTCTGGAATGTCATATATATAAATATAAATATCTGCACAGGGTGCGTTTATTTTATTCAAGATGCATCATTCATTTTTAGATGAGGCTTCTAAACTTTTACTAGCACACCTAAGAAAATATTGCATATTTGGAAATTAATTGGTGTCAGCCTGATCAGCTAAAGAAGGGTCAACCTGCACTCTTAATTCATAAAGTGAACACTGGATTAACAAGACTTGAAATTACTGTTCCATAAGCATAATATGGAGTTGATAAATCACTTTGGTCTTTTGAAACTTGACAGACAAGTAACTACAGATTTCACTGGTCATGAAAGAAGAACTTGCACTTTGGGAGATTCCCATCTGAGATTTCATTAATGGTAGCAGCTAAGAATCTGGCTTTTACATCTTGAAGTCTGGTGAATTTTGTTCTGTGCTTACTAGGACAGAAATTGTTTGAAAACTGACAAAAGTAAATTGGACGAAAAATAAATGGCTGTTCCTGTCTGAAGATGACTCAAAAATTTTGAAGCACAGAGGGGAATCGGCATTTCTTGTTTTGATACTGAATAAGGTTCTGTAAGTAAGCTCTGATTGCAGGGCTAGCAGAATGTAACTGCTTCTGTGAACACTTTTTCACATAAATTTTTCCTAGGCTTGCTTATCTTGAAAAATACAGTTAATCAGCAGTCATGCAGTATTGTAATCTCATCTAGGATGCATCAGAAACTTGAAGAACATCAACATAAGTATCCATAAATATTGATGTTGCAAAATTACCTTGAAAGGTTTTCCAACAAAATAACCAAATCTAACCAAGGGAATTGTGTCTTTAATTTGTCTTTAATCTGTCTTGATGTATTCTGTCTACCGATTTCTGTAAAGCACTGCTCAGGTAAAGATGTAAAACTCTGATGGGAACTGTGGAGTATCTAGATAAGGACTTGTTTGGGTTTTTTTTCCAAATGTTCTCTAGAAAATCTTCAAAATATTTTTTCTTCAGGGATTTGCAGGATCATCCCTTAGGTGTTACTGTCTTCCTATTGCTTGTATTGCATCTATGTGGGATAGGCTTTGTAATGTTAAGTAAAGTGCACTTAAGTCAGTAACATAACTTCTTCCAGGTGCATGTTGGCACCAGTGTTTTGTTAACCTTTCTTTAGGACTTTTGTTTGAATATAATGAGTACACAAGCCCTAAACTTGTATCTAAAGTGTGGATTAATTGGAGGCACTCAAGTACAAATTAGACCTCAACAGTAAAATAATTGAATTAAGTGTTTGTCTCCTTGCAAGGAAGGTTGAAAACACTGACAAGAAAACTGTAGTTAAAAATGCTTGGGAAATTTCTACTGTGCTGGTTTTTTTTTTCTTTCTTCAATAAACCTGCACACCTTACCCTTGTGTTTGGGAAGTGCAGGTAATGTGTGAAATGCTCATTTCTGCCAACATGTTTTTGCAACCTTTGCTTTCTTTTTTAGGGAGAGCACGTCTTTGCAAGACATGCCACCTTTACTCTTTCTGCTCCAGTAACAATTCTTGAAATTTTAGATCCTGCAAATGTCTTTTTTTCCCAGCTGATGCATCACTGAGAGAAGGGATAAAGGGTTAAGTCCTTCAGAGCAAGGGAGAGTCAATGCAGCATCAGTATGAATTATGAGTACCAAGGGCTACACATAGAGAAAAATAAGACTTGCCAGAGACCAGATACAAAAATTGTCATTAACTGAAATCTCTCAGGGAGGTGAAAAGGATAGTGAAATAATTAAGACTAAAGGAGACTAGAGCTATGATGTCTAAAAGGAAATATTTGAAAACTTGCTACATTTACCTGGCAGGCTGGAGTAGAGGAGGCATTTCTGGATTAGATGTGTTTAAATGGAAGAACGGAGGAGCAATAGTGTGTTAATGTGGGTGCAGCCAATGGTGAAAATGAAAATGTGGGTACCTTGATGCAAACAAATCTTTTTACAGTAAGCTATAAGTGCATTCCTGAAAAGTGCAGGTGTTGTAAGTATCTGGATGTTCCAGTGCCCTCATGCTCCACATTATCTCAGTATACTACAGAAAATTCAGTGGCAGGTGAAGAATTGTGGACCACTGCAGAATGATAAGTCTGGGGGGATTTGCAGCTGCACTGGGATTTTCACTGAGGAAGTGCTTGCAAGCACAGTTCTAAACAAGGCTTAAAAGTAAAGTGTGAAGAGTGAAGTCAAAGTTTGCATGGTGAATATCTTAAAAAAATAGGCTAATTTTTTTTACAGCTGGTTGAATGTAGGGATTACCTTACAATACTGCGTTTGGTTTTTTTCTGACAGGTAAGTAGTGAGCTGAGGAATGAGAAGTGAGCTTATCGCCACAGAATATCATGCTGACAGGATGCATTGCTGTTGGGAGACTGTTGTGATAAGTAAGAGTGTAGCTTGTGCAATCAGAAAAAAAGCCTTTGTGCTGCATCCAAAAGTGCTTTTTTTTTAAAACTTGGAAAAGACACTAAAATCATAACATGATTTAACTATTTCCAAGTAAATCCCCTTGACAAGCAAACTTCCTGCATTGACAACTTGAGATCTGCTCTCAGTAAAGCAGCAATATAGATTATGAATATAAAAATTCCATACAAAAATTTGAGCATGGCTTCAGCTGCCAGATGAGTCAAATTTCATGTCTTGTAGATACATTAATTCTTTCCTGCTCATTCAATTTCTTTTCTTCCCATGCAACATTTCTTTTTGTTTCTTCTTCCCAAACAAGCATATTTCTTTTAAAGAAAGCTTGGCAATGCAAACCGACCAGAATTTATTAATTCTGTTAATGACTTTGTTCTATTTGGAACTGAAAAACTCAGTTGAAGGAGTTTTGTGTTGCTCTAAATCAAACTTTTTACAGGAAATTCAAAAGTAACTAGCAATCAATCACAGTAGCTAAATGAAAGCATAGATAAAATTGCTTGCTGCTTACTTAAATTAATGTAGTGAAGTGCAGTTTATTTTTCTTGCTGGGCAAACCTGCTTGATTATTTTTGGTTTTGTAATCTTTTTTTTGTTAGATTTTGTTTGTTTTTTAATTTGTAGTTGAGGTTGTAAATGTCCTTTAATTACATAAGAGGAAAGAAAACTGCTCCTAGTGTTTTTGCAGTTTTAGTTGCCATGCAGTTGCCAATTCAATGATGCAGTTTTTCTGGAGTGATTGAAATAGAAAGACTGTGCTTAAAATGGCACAGTGAGTTTCAGAGATTCACATGCTGAAGAGAAGGTCCACACACTTCCTGTAATATAGCTCTGTGGCTGTGCAATTGTAGTTTTGTATTCTCTCACAGGCTTCCATTTCTCAGTTTTTGTTCTTGGGAAATTTTATTGGTGAAAACACTGCTAAGAAATTGGAAGCTATCTCTAGCCTGTATCTCCAGCCTGATCAATTATGATGTGGTAACTCCTTTCTTTTTTCCCTTCCCCCCAAACTTGTCCTGGCCTTCTTCCATCAACAACATCCCTGAGGAGCCTGTGAGATCCTAAGGTATTCTGGAGAGCTTCATGTCCAGGTGCAGCATGCAGTGCTATCGATTGCTCTTTCAAGTCCCTGTGTGGTTCAGCCTTGCTGCATCAAACACTGACAGAACTATGCAGTGGGAGTGTTTTGTGGTGGGAAGTTGGTCTTGGAGACAGAAAATACTGACTGGATATCCAGATATGCAACCTGATGTTGATAGATAATTGTTCTGCTTCCATCCTCCCAGTTCCTCTCACCCTACTTGATTTTTCTTGTGAAATACAGCACACTGTGTATAAGGTGCACCAGTGGTTGTTAACAATGCCCTACACTGATTTTAATAACAAAATTTGGCAACAGTTTTCACATTCTTGACAGAACATAGGCAAGTGGCAATGCCTGAGATTGAACGAGAATCAAAAAGGAAACCTAAACCAAAGTGAGGAAGATGATCAAGTAAATCATATCTGGGTTTTTTCTCTTTTTTTAACGTGTTCAGCTCAGCAGTGTGCCCAGTATCTGTTGCTAAACCTCAGCATTCCACTAAGAAACATTCAGGCCAACCTGGCTGACTGTCCTGGCAAGTGCTTTGTATTGGTGAAGCTGAGCAGGGGATGTTCTGGTGGAGGAATGCCAAAATCTCTGAGAGTGAAAAGCTTTCCGTGTAATGGGAGAAAGTCTAGCTTTTTTCTGTTTCACAATTTCTTAGTTTCTTAAACCCCATAAATAGTTACTGTGAATAGTAAAAAGATCTAGTATTGCAGGTAGTAAAGACCTTTAAATTGTGGTCAAACTCCTAAATTGTCTTAAAATTTTGGACTCAGGAATATTCCAGGACATACAAGTCTCATGACAACATGGCACTTACAGAGAAATAAAAGAAAAAATCACAGACAAAGAGCCATTACCAATAATGGTTACAAGTAAGAAATGGGAGAACTTTCTGCTCTGGAGCATATTGTATCTCCATACATGTCTTTCAAAAAGATGAGCCTACATGTTGATGCTCTGTTCAAAGGGAAGACAGAAGGGATGGTGAGGTATGTTTACAAAATGAATGGCCAGAACATAAATGTCTGTGTGCTGTTCTGTGTGTGCCTTACACCCTGCTTATACTGTAGCAGTTAATTTGAAACACCTCTGGTGATAACTGATACCTGTGTGGAGATCTGTGTTGGATGTGAACAACAAAACTGGTGATTTTCTGCAGGATACACCTCAGTTAACCACTGGGAGCCAGCATGTTTTAAAATAACACAGCTGTTGTCACTCCTACCTCAGGGCAATACTGTGTTTTCACACTCTTTTCCTTGCTTTAAGACATGTCAGTTCTCACTTTTTTAACATGGTGCTTTTCTCTAGTGTAGACAGGACCAAAGTAGTATGTGGTTGATTTTAGAAATGTTCCTGTATAAAGAATACACTTTCCTCATCCTTTTTCCTTTTCTTTCTCCCATGTTTTTGTTTTGTTTTTTTTTAAGGTTTTCCTGTATGTTCTCACATGCAGTTCAAGTAAAGTCCCTTCTCCTTTTCAGCAGAAGGGGAACATAATTTTTATTATGCAAGAAAGAATAAAGGTAAGGTTCCCTGAGAACCTTACCTTGGAAAAAATTTAAATGTCTTAGCCTCACATTTTGATAATAAGTAGTTACAGTCAGCTAAGTCTCTTGCAAAAATGCATTTGATTCTCAGCTTTCTTAATTCATTTTTAGTGCTTTTAGTTGTCCTTAGGCTGCTGTAATTTTCCCCTGTGCTAAGGCTGATTAGGACAGTGGTCATCACAGTGACATGCTGCTTTCTTCCTTCTTGGACACACCCTGTCCTTCATCATTCTCAGCCTGCCCCTTCCAGAATGGAGGGAGGTGGTGGGCAGAGACACAGCCACAACACTGCCCAACCCAGAGCTCTGCCCCTTCTTCTGCCTCTACCAAAAGCCTCTTTGTCCCTTTTGGCTCATGAGCAGAATAAAATAATAATCTGTTGTTTCCCTCCTGAGCACCAGAGACCATCAAAGAAGTGAGTGGATTACAGGGGAAGAAGAAATGGGTTTCTTTTTTTCCCCTTGGTGGCTAGAGGTTAGAAAGGCATCACCTGCTGGAAACACTGGAGTTGTGTTTATAGGGTCATGTTTTCTAAAATTCACTGTGGATTTTGTAGAGACTCTAAAGCTGTTTTGCTGTCAACTTTGTTGTTTCTTCTGTCTGAAAGCATCACAACAATAAAAAGAATGGTTGTGATCTACAGTTTTCCACAACGGCACACTAAGCATGGAGTTGCATTTTTCACATTTTCCTCCAAATAGTTTTGTATTTTTTTCTTTTCTTTTTTTTTTTCCATTTGAAATGGGACTGAGAAGCATCACTGATTCACTCCGTTGGATTTCTAAATTTTGTTTGGCAAGTTGAATGCAGTCTGGAAAACAGAAATTCTACATCTGCTTTGCTCATTGCCTCCCTGCAGTGATCATTGTCCCTAACAAATACACAGCCTGAGCAGTAACTAAGCATAGCACAGAAATGGATCCTGCCCCATGGTGCTATGTTTAATTCCTGTTCAGGGGCTGCATGACTGTCGTTACTTGCAAAGCTTGTTTCTTACAAATCTCTGGGGGTTGCTAGGATGGCTTTGCATCCAAACCATTGGTCTAAATATTAGTATTTGAAGAATTTTTGCTACTAAACCCCAAAATGTTTCCTACAGGGCTCACGGTGGTGCAAGTGTACCAGCCCTGGGAGCCATGTCACAGTTTGGAGGTTTTCTCGCAGATACTAAGGTAGATCCTGCCTGTGCTGCTCCAAACACATCCCACCTCTTGCCACCCTTTCCTAGGAACTAGTAGCAGTGACAGCAGCTTTGGCAGAGCAGTGTCAACTATTTGGAAATGTGCTCAGGTCTTTGGGCTGTTTGCCATCTGATCATCCATCCCCACCAGCACACACTACCAAAACCTGGCCATGCAAACCCCACACAACCATCTACTTTTCACACTGGATGTTAAACTTGGGTAAAATAAAGCATATGCACATTCCTGAGGAAGTAACTTTTGGGAAGCTAAATTTGCAGTTCCTATTTCACATTCTTTTCTCCTTTTAAATCAAGATGTGAATGTTGGGATATGCACTCTGTATATACAGTGATCCTTGCTGTTGCATCCCATAATAGGAGGAGGGATAGGAAGTATTCTTGTATTTGTTCTGCTCTGAAGTCTTCTTTGTCTTGCCAAAATTTCTTCTTTGGCATTTTCTCCGTATCTGGCTCATTGAAGCTATGCATTTGTTTTCCATTAGTTGCCTCAGTTAATATGATGAGTTTCTTTACTATTATTTTTAAATACTGCATTTTAAATGAAAAAACACACTCATTCAATGGTCTGATAAACTGGTGTTATTTGTCATCTTTGCCTCATGTCCTTCTTCTCACTCATTTTCCTTCTTTTCGGTTCATGTCTTTGAGCCAGCTTTGCTCATGCATATATCATTTCATGTGTTTTCATGTGTGTGGTACTGCACACAGAAACCCCCAGTGTGAGCCCAAGTCTGTTGTGAACTCTGCCCAGCTCACCTGTGTGCTGGGATCAGGACACTGGATGTACCAGAGACAAGATGGTGACAAGTGTGGTTAAGAAGCACTAACATTTTTGAAATATCTGTCCTGGCTGATTGATTCACTCACTTTCCATCTATCTACGTTTTCCAAATCTGTTCTGGGCTTTTTCTCCTTTGACTGAAGGAAGTAGAAATGAAAAGTGCACAAGAGAATAAGTATTGAGAAGTAACACTGAAGAAAGATATTTCATGTGCTTTTGTGTCCTATAAATCCACCACAGAAGTAGGGCCATAGGATCAAACCTCCCAAACTTCATACTATAAAGCTTCCTCTATCAAACCCCTAATTTTTTCCTCTTTTCCCTCAGGAAAGATTTAAGCCAACAGATAAGTCTTGAGCCTTGCCTCATAGACCAAAGGTAAATAAATCCACCCAGCATGCACTGGCAGAGAAATTTAAAAGTTACATTGTTCTCATGGCTCCATTTTCTAAAATGTCTTTTCTCTGCCAGCACTTTTGGTTATAAGCCCCCTTCAGCAAATTCTGCAGTCACATTTCTGCCTTGAATCTGTACTAGTCATAGTAGGGCAGGTGATTTCTACCAAACTGAGTGGTTTTGTATTTCAAAGTATAATCAGTTACAATCAGTAGATATTTCTTGGGGTGAGGCAGCCAGAGAGACTATGCTGGGCATGATGGGATGAGGTGTTTCAATTAATTCTGAAATGTTATAACTGCATTAATGTACTGCTTCTTTCTTTCCCACCTCAGAAAGCGATGAACCAAGGGATCAATATTTGTTCTGTCTAAACACCTGTTTAAAATTCCAGTTTGAACCATTTTCTCATTTTTGTGCCTTTGCTTTTTCTTTGTGTTTCTTCAAAGAGGGAAAAAATCCCCAGGCTATGTTAGCCAAAGAGTTTTGTTTCTCTAACAGAGAGGTCAAAAAATGCGAAGTGGCCTCTGAGCTTGGGCATACAAAAGCTCCCTGCATTGAATGTCTCCTTTAGATGTAGGTTTTGAAGAGGGAATTGCACTTCCCAGCACTCTGGTGAGACTTTTTAATACATTAACTGACGGGCAGAGGGAAAGCCAGGCATGAGTTCACAGAAGAGTAATTTAGTAGGAAATCAAAGTTTCCCAAGAGAGAATTTTAACGCTCTTTATCCTCCCCCAGAAGATGCTTACTTGGCCAGTTATCTTCACCTCTTGAGGAGTTTTTTACCAGTGATCAGCAGCAGTTTGATGTCCTTGGATATGCTATGTTGCTGTCCGTGACTTGAGTGCATGGGAGAACTGGCTGCAGTGCCCAGATAATTGCCCCTGCACCTGCCTGGCCTCCATGCCCTGGCCAGAGGCGGCTCCTGGCAGGAGCCTGCCTATGTCCCAGCCTGTTGTGATTCATTGCCCTGTTTATTGCTGCAAATTGAGGCAGTTGAGGTTAACTCATGGAAGTATGAACTGGAGCAGATGAAATGCTGGCCTGCATCTTGTCCTGTGGCTGCAGGGCAGCAACTCATGTGGAGGAGCAGCAGAAAGCTGTGAGAAGCCAGTCAAGCACTGCTGCCAGGATGGCTAGGCATCCTCTCTGAACATATTTTTCTGCCCCAGTTTAATTTCTCTGGTGCTCAGGTCATTGCCCTTTTACTCACTGAGAGGAGTTTTGATGCATTTTCCCATCCTCAACCTTTCCACTTTGCTGTTTATTCCTTGCTTGATGATGAACTGTGTTTGAAATTGGACACAGAGACATGTATGAGTGGAAAACCAAAGGAGAAGTCCCAAACTCTGCGGTTACTATTAATGGCAGGGCTTGCAGCCAGCAAGTTTGCTTGGTTATGCCAAACCCAGATTAGACGCTACAAACCCTGACAATTTGGTATTATTTTCTGAAGAAATTATTCAAAGTCTATTTCCTAGTGGGGAGACAAGACAGCATTTTACATGAAAAGAATAACTTTCTTTAGCTGTTGAGCAAACACAGAGCATCTGCCTAATATAAATAGCCAAGAAAATGTAGGCAGAAAATGTTCATTTTGGAACTTAGTGGATAAAATTTTGTCCCTTTAGAGTAAATGGGAGATTTGCCATTGACTCAGTCAAGCAGGCGTTTCACCCGATACTTTTTACATATGTTTTTATATGTTATGATAATTCGTGAATGAACTAAAATAGTCCTGTAGAGAATATATGAGGGTTGTTATTCTCTGGCTTAGGGGGATCAGTCTTCATTTATATTGGGGTCCTTGGAAAGAAATAGGGATGGGAGAGTCTTTACTATGTTAACAATACATACTTTATCTTGTATCTCTGTTTTGTGTAATCCATCAACAGCAACATTGTACAGAGTTAGCTGAGAAAGGATCACAGATGGGAAGAAAATGTTTGAAACCAGATCTGAAGGAGGCTGAGGTGATGTTGTCTGGGTGGGAGCTGTAATCAGCAGAGAAAGCAGAGTATCTTGCCCTTTGAGGGTGTCTGTCTTAGCTTGTTCCAAGTCTATGATCCAAAGGCCTAGTTGGGCTTCCAACCTCATTCTGGCTGTACTTCTAAGTGCTCAAGAAATCATTAGTAGCTAGGAGAACTTTGGTGGGTTTATTTGTTTGTTATCTGGTATGGGGAGATTCTGAAGATTTCTTGTGGATACAGACCTTGTCCTTTCAGTCAGGCTTCTGCCTCCCAGCATCAGGTTCCTTCAACACGCTCCTTATTAAGATGCATCTTCTACCTGATAAGAAACTGATACCCATGAACATTATGAGCTGGTTTTATCCCCTGTGAATGCATGATGCCTGTGCTCCACAGTCTGCTTTGGCCACCTCTTGCCTTGATTTGAATATGTTAGTTTTGGCCTAGGAAGTTCCAGCAGACCCAGGGAGCTTGTCCTTTCCTGGCTCAGCCACCAGTTAGTGCTGGCACTCGGCCTGGAAGCCTGCTAATGTAAGAGAGAAAAGGGGTAGCTGGAGAGCCATTTTCTGTTCAAGATTTTTGACTTGGAAACTTTAATTCTTGTCCTGGTCAGAACATCTCCAGGGAATGAATAAGTGGTTCGGAATGTAGGGAAGAAGAGAAAGAGGATGAAGTTAATGCCATGATATTTTCTGTTGCAGGTGGTTGGCAGGTAATTGGGGGAATCCTCCGTTATTGTAACTGCATTTGGCTTAAATATGCAGTGAAGTGACCATCTAGAGAAAATAAAACCATAGCTCATATAAAGCCCATGTAAAGCAGAGCACAAGCAGATAGGACGAACAATTGGTAGGATAAAAATGTTGGTGATGCTGTTGACTGCAGAGTAGAGAAGTCCCAAACTTTTACTGACAGATCTGCTTTGCCCAGCTCAGGTGTGAAAGCAGCAGAGCTGTTTGGATGGTGTTGTGTGCAAGTAAATAAGCTTGTCTTCTCAGAGCAACTTGGGTGTCTTCCTGTTGCTGTGGTATGACTAATCCCAGCCACAATAATTTGCTTCCATGTAGTTGAGAGACATCTGTATTTCCAAGTGCATCCTACAGTTATGACTACATGGCGGCTACTGCAATTAAAAAGGCGTGGTTTAAATTAAAAGGTGATTTAAGTTCTCATTGCATCTGTTTAATAGCCTAACAGCGCACAGTTCTGTGTGGTTCGGATTTTTCATTTCCTTGGTAACTACTGAGTCCTGAATTCTAGCTGGTACTTCTGCTATTACCCTGTCCCTTTAACCTAGGTAGTAATGGCATAAAGTTGTTGCAGTAAATAAAAATTTCAGATAAATGATTTAGTGTTCAAGCAAAGAAACCTATGAGAATGTTTCAACTCATTCTGATTTCCTTTAAATATTACCTTGGCCACAAAATACTATTATTTGTCCTTGTAATATGATTTTTTTTCTGGAAAGCTTTAACACAAATTCTCTTGTATCATATTGTCATGTAATAAATTTTTGTGGTTTGGCTGATGTTCTGGTTTAAGTCTGTTCTTAAACAGAAGGAAGAAAGGTAGCCTAAAATAGCAATTAGAAGAGAGATTTGAGGGTTATTAATTATTTTTTGTTTCTGTCACTAGCTTAGGTATCAGCTCAGCATGCCTTGAAGTTGCAGGAAATGTTTTATTGATTTCAGTAGATCTTGATTCAGGTGCATTTAGTCTGACCTTGGACAAGTCAGGTGCCTACTGTGCTTGGGACTGAAAAGTACATATTCTGCTTACCTCTTCAACAGGTCACTATAAAGCTTCATTCATTCTTTCATTCATTCACATCTGTAGAGAGCTTTAGGGCTTGTAAATGAATGCCACTTTCTAAAGTACAAACTATAATTTCAGTGTAGATGAATTCATTTTACCTTCCCGCCAGCTGCCAACAATCTGTTTAGTGCAATGAAATTCTGACAGCCTGTGTCAACAACTGAAAGCAGCTCATTCATGACAGAAAGAAGAAAGAAAAAATGCAGATCCAAACTCTTTCCCTAGCAGAGAATGGCTTTGTGTATGAAAATTAAAAATTTGTCTGTCATTTCAAAAGACCCACTCGTAAAAGAAATGCATGTTAAATTAAAACTGCTGTTATTTTTTCATTCCATCACACTACAGACCCCTCCTGGTTCTTGATGAAGAGTGAGGTGAAATATCGCATGACTGAGCTACAGAGAAAACAGCAAGCTGTTCCAAGTGCATAAGCCAAAATGAGCATTCAGAGAGAGATCACCCTGTCATGAGCTCATGCTGGCAATATGTTTTTTTCTATGGGTGTAAACTGAGATTTGAGCCTGAGAGAGACTCCATATTCAGCCCTGCAGGAGCACTTTTGTGCGTGTTGTTTTCTTTAGAATAAGCAAGGAAGTTGTGAACTGCTCCCAGACCTAGAAAAATACCTACAGCCACAGCGAGTTCAATGGCCTCTTCCCCTTCCCTCCCCACCACGCAGCAATAAACTGAAGCTGGAGTCAGAGAGAAAGCATGCAGATTTTACTGAAGGGACAATGTCATTTTGCCCTGTGTGATTACTTAGGTTTGTGTGGTGGTCTGAGCATTTTGCCTCGTTTGGGAGGTGCTTGGCAGATGAAGGTTTGTGGTGGGCAGAGGCAGGAACATGGTGGTCAGGGCTGGGAAGCTGAAAGGCAGAGTGAGTCCCTACGTGAGACAGGCACCATGTGAGCTCACTATGTGAGCCTGATGTCCCTGCCCCTGTGTGGCAGTGGGGAGCCTGTCTGTATCATCTCAGCAGCAGCTCTTCCCATACAGAGTGGGGGCTCTGATGTAGTTGTGGCATCCCTGAGGGAGGTGTCTTCCTAGACACCAGCCCAGAGACTGGCTGTAGTCCTTCCCTGGTATGTGTGAAAGGAAAATAATGCCCTGGGCAAAAAAGTCAGCAGAGTACCCAGTTTCTCTATTCTCTGAATTTTCAGTCAAGTAAGTACTGTGCTGTAGAGGAACAATGTCATTTGAATTCACTAGTATATTTTACGCCCTTCTCAGTGCTGGTTTGTTTCTGCTAGATGTGAGCAACACTGGGATTTCTGGTATAAACTGCCCCTTCCAGGCAGTTACACTTCCCTCTGCCTAAGGTCTGCTACCAGCAGAGTGTGATCACAATCTGTTTGAGACCTAAACACTTCACAATTCTTTTCAAGAGGATCATATCATTCTTATTGGTAAAGTCTGAAAAGCACAGCATTAACTCTTTTCCTCTTAACCTAAAAAAGGCTAGTAACTCTTGTTAGGAAAAAAAATGTATTTAAAAATAGATGCACTCTTCTAACCCTCAAAGTACTGGCACCGAGTTTTAGAGTATGACTGTGGCTGGTGGCATCATGACACTGGGACAGGCCACCCCAGCTGTGCTGTAGCCAAAACACTTACTCTGATGAACATGTTTAGGAAACCAGTTTCATTTTCCTGATGGCATTTTTCAGCACAGTTCAGAAATGGGATGCATTTTGAGTTATTTTGAAAGAAGTAGCCAGAAACCCTTTGATGCAGGAATTCAGAAACAATGTGGTCAAGTCAGGCATGAACACATGGAAAATGTAATTGAAATAGTAAGCTGGGCCTACAGACAGTTCTTGCCTAAAATTAGCTGTAGGAATTTAGACTTCCTATAATATCTTCTTGTTCCTGTTGTCATATTCTAGTACATGAATGTACATGGGTTTAGAAGTCCTGCATTCCTTTTATAGATGCCTAGCGGTCTTTCTTTTTCCTCTAAATATATTGCAGAAGTTTATCTTATGCCTTACTTAAAGGCTTAAGAAACTTCTCCTTCCTATCTTTTTTGGCTGAGTTCACTCTGAAATACACTGATTTCTGTATTTACCGCAGTATGATACATGGAATCATTGCAACCCATACCTAGGGTTACGTTAAAGGTAACATAGTCAAAGATGCAAATATTCATGAATATTCTAGGAGTGATGAAAAAAACATAAATATATTTTTGTTGACTATTTTGTGGTGGGGTACAATCTGCTGTGGGTAACAGTGTGATGTCCATGTTTGAAGCTTTAAAACCACTGCTGCAATGCTGTGATCTCAAGCATCTCATAGTTGACGTTCCCGCCACCAGAGCAGAAAATACATAACAAATTTGGTAAAAGCCTGTGTTATTTTGTTCTTGAGCACACACACACACACAAAATAAAAAAAAAAAAAAAGGTCAGCAGTGAAATACAACTAGAACAGGCTGGGAAAAGCAAGTGGGGGAAAAGAAGCCCAAAGTCACTGCCTTGGGATGCAGGAACTGCAGGTTGCATTGCTGACACCCTCTGTGACTGTGCACATGGAGTGAGGGCTCCCCACCCCAATGTATTGATTGTGAACAATGTCTTCACATATTGCAAATACTGTTTGCACTAGAAACTGTGATGGTGATATGGTTGGGGCTTTTCCAGCACGTAAGCCCACCTTGGGTCTGTTATTTCAGGCTGGGGCTCCTTAAGGTGGTGCTGTGATACCTCCAGCTGAAGAACAGGTACAGTTTTACCTTAGGGGTCTCCGTCCATTGCAGGATGTAAATGTGCCCTGTCATTGTATCTGTGGAATGGTGATTATAAGCCTTCTCAGCCCCATAAAGATTCTGTAGTGATAAACTCTAGTAAAAAAATGATAACATCTTGGATAATTCAGTGACAACACTGTAAAAGTAGGATTTCCCCCTGCTGACATGCAGAGGCTCAAGGAAGCTGTCAGAACTGCTTTTACATGCAGCTTATATGACCTAAATTAAACCAGGCAATCAACTTCTGTCTCCAGCACTCAGTCTGGCTTACTTTCAATCAAATAGGATTCATTCATTAAGATTTGTACAAATCTGTTTTCACATCTAGTAAAAATGGGTGCCTATCGAGAAGGTGCTAGGTGCTCCACTACCACTGAGCACAATGACATGAGCAGAATCACCCAGCAACAGTTTACTGACAGCTGCCAATACAAACAGACCTGCTACGGGAGGTAACACAAACATCTGCTCCCTTAAGGCTGCTAGGGGGTTTTCACCCCATCCAGCCACACCTCCAGCTGCCACCTCCCCAAAGAAGTACATAGTACTGCATAATACTGTGTGCCCTGAAAATCAGCAGGTCAGTTCACTTATACTGGGACAAGGAAGATTGCTTTGCTCTTGTGTATTCATAGCTTTGTCTAAATAGACTGTTAAAGAAAACATGTGAACTTTTCAAGAGTGTAATTGTGGTAGTGTCAGTTGTAGCACAGCAGCCAAAACTCAGGCATCAAAACTCTTTATGAAATTATCATTTGGAAGAGGAATATGAAGGCTCTAAAACTGCTGGCGAATTCATTGTTTTTAGTGTTTGTGCACCTGAGAGAGAGAAAATAGCCAGGGGCATTAATTCACACGTGGATTATGGTATATTTAATTTTTAAAAGCAAAGCTCTTTTCTGATTTACAGCTATTTAAAATAATTACTTAGCTCAATGCAGCAAGGGAATTGCTGGCAGAGTGGCTTAGCATATTAAGATACAGCTTTATGTGTAGACCCTCCCTCCTCTCAGTGCCACAAGCTTGAATCCTCAGCAGGGACCTCAGCTGATGAAGTGATAGCAGCAGGTTTCCAGTCTCAAGCACACTGTGTGGGCTGCTCTTCTGCAACTGGGGCAGCTGCCCTGGGAAGCTGGATTTTCATAGATGTGAAAGCCAGAAAGGAATAGCCTAATCGTGTAGCCTGACTTCATTTTTTACTCAATAATTCCTGCCTAAAGCCCTGTCATTTGTGGCTGAAATAGAACATGTCTGGTAGCTGTCTAACCTTGATTTAAACACTGAAAGTGACAGAAAATGCATCCTATCCCATGGCATGCCATTGCAATTGTTCTTGCTATTTGCATCTTGTTTGCAGCTTGAACTCTGTTAACAGACTTTTAACTTCCAACTACTGTATTTTGGCTCTCTGGCACCACTAGTGCTGTGAACAGTGCTGGCCAATGTTAACATCAGCTGACTGACGTCACTGAAGGGAAATCTGGTAAGAGCTAATTCAGAGCAATCCTCTACTAGATGACTTCTGTGTCTTCAGATATGGTTGTAATGGTTTTGTTTTGCATGCTCTCAGCCAGTTCTTGATTTTCAAAGCTTCAAAGCTTACAGAGAGATTGGGAAGCATAGTAAATGCTAGGATATCATATCCTGTAAATATGGAATAACTTCTGTAATGCTGCACTCACATCCCTGATTTAAGAGGCTGCATCCAGATGAAGATTATCTGGATTTGGAGCTCCTGCAAATGTGTTTGGTCATTGTATACTTTCAGTATCATTTGAAGTTCAAACACATCAGATAACAGGATTTGGTCCCACTTTGTTTCTCACACCTGTGGTTTGTTTTTTTTTTTCTTTTGCTCTTCTACACACATAAAACTTGACTACTGGATCTGATTGCAGGTTGTGACCTATTATTATTTGAGAAAAGTTGATAATGTAGATAATCTCATAAATTTTATGTGAGAATTCAACATAGTAGTCAAGGGAGGTACTATATCCAAGGAGTATTACATCCAGCCTGGGATATATTTTTTCACGTTTTCTGGAGCTACCCTTCAGGTTTTAGAGAGGCCACTAAGCTCTGGATTCAGCAGTGGCAAGCAGATGGCAAAAGACAGCTTTATGTGGAATGCAACCCATGTAGTGGGAAGCTCTTGTGTGTTTATTCCTGGCCTGTAAGGGTGAACCCTTTGCCATCCTAAAGAGATTGCTTTAAATCTGCATCAGCTTGTTGGAATAACAGACAGCTAAAGAAAGAAGCCTTTCTTTCTGTTTCATGCTAATTACAAATGAGGCAGTGAGCAGCAATCAAATATGGAGTCTTACTTTTGGATAAAATCTCATTGCTATATTAATTAGATCTGTGATCAAGTTTATAAACTAAATATATGTATAGATATAAAATTGGTTAGGATGTCAAAATCTGAATTAACACCTACATAGCAGAATCTAATTTAATTGTGTTATTATTTATTTTAATATTTTATTTGCTATTTCCCATAACCTTTGTTCATAATAAAAGATCCATTATATATATTGTGCATAACAAGAAATGTCTTCATCAGCAGCAGATATTGGGATAAATTTAACATGGGTAGACAGACAATTTTTTCAGGCAAATCTAAGTATATTTGAGCAATCATCTTGACAAGTGATGTGACACTTGGATTTGCAGCTGGGAAGGTGTGTAGAAACAGAATGGGATCGACAGCAAAGAGATTAATGAAGATCCATAAAATGGAAACACAAAATTGGGACAGACGATTAAGTCTGGTTGACAGCATATGAGATAAGTGGACTAGAAATAAAGTTAATGTGAAAATATTGATCTGAGTAATCCTACTTAGATGGTTATATCTGAGTGACAAATTCTGAAGTAATTGCCCACAGAAGGCATCAGCAACATGCTTTACAGGCAGAGTGAAGGCATTGTGGTATGTCTGGAATGAAACTGAAAAACCCAGCTACTACTATCTGTACTACTAACAGTATGAAAGTCTTTCCTGCCTTTGAAGACAGACTCAGGTATATTATTTCCAATCAGATTCTGGCAACTATGTGATTTTTCATTGGAGAAGGAAAACATCTATTATTTCACAGCAAAAGGAGTTTGACAAATTAGCTTGTGATTCAGAGTCAAATGATGGCTACCAGGAAAAAAAAAAAAAAAGTAATACTCTTAATTACATTTCTCTGCATTTATAAGGAGAGAAGTCCCTACATAGCTTTTTATTATAGTAACTGTGACCAGCCTCCATGTGGTCACCAGCAAATCTTTTGTGCAGCTGACACTCCTTCAAGGAGGTGTTGCTGAAATCAATATACGTGTGCCTGGGGAACCATAAATAATGAAACACCTGATGCTCTGCAAAGTTAACACTTTCTCCATATATCACATATTACAGGCTGAATATCCATAGTGACCCCAGCCAGTGACACTGGAGACAAAAATCCTTTCTTAGATGCAGCTGCAATAGTTGAAGATATTAGTGCTTCCCCACGCCTCAATTTTGCCAGAAAGCTGATTTATGTGGGTGTTCTTTAACCCAGCATAGGAAATAAATCACTGAGGTTAATGGAAATCATTGTTTCAGCATTGGTTAAACTAATCTCTGTCCTTAAACTAAACCCACAGAGGATCAGGGAACACCACCTGGTAGGCAGAAATGGAAGCACGGTGCCCATTGGGTGAAAGGCAGTAACAAGCAGCCGAGACCATGCTGTCTTCAAACAGCAGGAAATAACTTCATGGAAAAATTTTCAGGTTTTATTTTATTTGCTTCAGCTCTGTCTGGAGCAGCTCAGCCACGCTCTGCCTTCAGCTGGCTGCTACCGCCCATCTAATGAGTGCTGGAATGGATCCTGCAGTGCTCCCGCCCTGCGTCAGCCCCGAGTCAGGTGGTTTGGCTTAAACTGCTGCTGCTGCTGCTGCTGCTGCTGAAGATGGTTTGGAGTGAGCCAGCGAGCGGCAGAAAAGGAAGTGGTCATACTGCTTTACCACCTCAGCCATGCCTTCAGCATGGGAGGGTCACATTTTCAGCTGCTGCAGCTGTTGCGTGGGCGAGGCAAAGTTTCTAGGTAGAATTAACTCTGTTATTGATAGACCTTCATGGTTGTAACAACACTTACCTCCGTTTCAGCGATCTTTTGCACTCTAGTGTCATAGCCAGCTTTAGTTTGCCATAGTTTAATTCTCCTGGAAGGAAAAAGAATTTCCAATTAATCCAAGGAGAATTAAGCTATAGTGCTTTTGCACATATAAGCTGATTAAATTTGAGCAGCTGATACAGCTATCACCTTCCGGTTTCCTTCCTTGCTCCTTTCCTGGAGGTTGGGTGCCTGCCACAGGACAGCTGAATTTGGCACTTGGAGCTGCTTGGGAGCACCAGAGTTCACTGCCTTGCATAGTGGATTAGATGGATTCTCATGCAGGGTTGCCTGAAGACACAGAGTTCAAAACTTCAGTGGCTTGGAAGTGGATTCCTATGCTGTTCACCTGCCTACAAAGTCAGAGGTGGCCACCTCAAGGAATGGAATGGGAGACCAGCAGGAGAAGTAACTTTCTGCTATCCAACTGAGCAGGCTGGCTCACCAACAGACAATTCCTTCTAAACTGGAATGCTCAGGCACTTTGTGTACTCTAACCAACATCCCTCATCTTCAAATAATATACTTATCCTCCTGTCCACTTTTTACACTGGAAGACTTCGTAAGTCTGAGGAGCTGACAAGTGTCTTCACTATGAGAGCTATGTTGAGGATATAGGAGGTGGCTAGTGCACT
Source organism: Pseudopodoces humilis (assembly GCF_049639895.1). Classification (NCBI taxonomy): domain Eukaryota; kingdom Metazoa; phylum Chordata; class Aves; order Passeriformes; family Paridae; genus Pseudopodoces; species Pseudopodoces humilis. Next base: position 42,188,769 of record NC_142205.1, read on the forward strand.
AAAACTTTGACACCCTGCTTCCCTTGGGATAATGGCATTATGGCAGCTTCCCTTCATGTCTTAGAAATGTCAGTTCTCTTTTTTTGTAGGTCAGCATGTCACTGAGACGATGGGGAACAGCAGGGGCAGCTAAATATAGCCAGGAGGTGGCAAACATCTCAAGATTTAGAAACTTCTGTTTGTGATTTGTGGAAGAAAAGAATGAGGTCATGAACATGGCAAAACAGAGGAAGAGAAAATGTTTAAGAAAGGAGTGGAGGAAAAAATAGACTCAGAGAAGGCAGAAACACAAAGAAGGTAGAAGAACACTTAGAACACTTAAGAGGTAAAGCTCATGCTCATAGTAGGCAAAACATCTATAGTGTCCTGAAGATGTAGTATTTCTGGAAACATGCTGTAGTTGGGCAGTGCTTTCATATCACTTTACTTCATATAAAACTGTTAAAGTGCCCTGGTTTCACAAAAGACATTAAAACTGCCAGAACCACAGATAACTACATCAGTCTTATTTTCCCCTGCTATCTTTATGTAAGCTGTATCTGAACACAGAATTTTGCTCTTTAGGCATTGCCTGACCATGTCAACAGCAGGTTTTGTTTAGGTTTTCAATGAATGTGCCTGATTGAACATGATTCATGTGTTTTCTTAGTGACAGCATGGGCTGCATGGGACATGGCTGTTTTTCCAAACTTGCTGTGATTCAGTGGAATTCAGGCATTTTCATATTGAACATCTGTGACTTGGGGAGGATCCATGTGTTTTCTCAATGAATATGAACGAAGCTGGCAAGGGCCTCTACATTTCCTCCTTGTTCCTATGCTTGCAATTATCACAGTGTATAAATACACAGTGACTTTCTCAGAATGTGCCTAAGAAGATCTGACAAGATCTAGCTTTGCTCTGGCCCGTTTCTCTGTGTAAGGAAGCAAGTCAGACACAGTAGATGTGATCTCGTGTTCCCCCTCCTGTCCATGCAACTACACACATGCAGTAGGACTTCTAAACTTTAGAACTTAGTTCTCCCTCTTAATCCGGATATGTGGTACTGTGTAGGTCTCAAAAATGTTGGGAGGGAAAAAAAAAAAGTCCTCTTCCCCTTCTCCTCACTGTTGAAGTGAGTTTGCTCCCTCCTCAGAGCACTCTGGCAGTGTACTCGGGTAGTTCTTCCATGACTTGGAAAAGAGGCAAATAGTAAAACAGCTGCCCTCTCAAGTGCTCTTTCATAGGAGAGGACTGAGCTATAGTAACTCCTCCTGCTACTAACTGTCTTTGCTTGTCTGATTTTACTTGTCTGTCCTAGGATGAATTTACTTTTATCTGAACAGCTGTTAGATTCTTGCCAGAAAGGTGAAGTTAAGTTTGTAAAGCATCAGTGGGAACAGCAAGAGACTGGTAATCACTGAAGTATTGTACTTGGGTTTCATGGACAGATGGATGGTTGGTACATAGCATTCATATGATGTTCCATATTCTCAGTGTCATTGAAGAAACTTATTCATTCTTAGACCATTCTGAGATAGATATGGGAGTCAGGAATACTGGGAAAGGAAAGAAGTTCTGGTCTTGCTGAAACTGATTGAAGTTTCTACTTAAAGCTTTCTTCTGGTAAATGCTTTCCTGCCATGCTGAATTGCTATTTACTGACCTAGTGCTAGGATAACAAGCAAGCCTTTTAATGGAAAATGAGGACCAGAATATTAAGGCGAGACAAATCCTTGTTGAATTGTGCAAACTCGTTTATCCTCGGACATTTCTGTTCTATTTAAATTCTTCTTCACAAGCCATGCCTCTGCATCTAGAGGCAGCCCGTGCGCTAGTCACACTTAGCCCCATCAGCAGGAAGCCAGCTGATCCCCCGAGTAATCCATTTCAGCGAAGACCTCTCCGAATTCTGGGAGGCACTGGAGCAGCGCCACAGCATCCCGACCAAGCGCGACACGTCCGTGCACGGGGACGCGGCCGCCCCCCCGGGCGCTGGGTGGGCGGGCAGGCGGTGGCCCCCAGGGCTGCGGGGGGGTTGCGGGGCGGGGGCTGCGCGGGGCGGCGGCGGCGGGAGCCGCTCTCCCGCCCCCTCGCACACGCTCGTCCTTCCCATCACCGGCGGCGGCGTTCGGGAGTTGCTCCCGCGGCGGCGAGCCGGAGGCACCTGCGCGGCGGTGGCGAGTAGCAGGGCGCAGGCTGCCCGGGATGCCGGCTTAGCGGCCAAGCATGGCGCGGCGGCTGCGGGCCGGCAGGTGCCGGGGCGGGCAGGGCGGCGCTCCCCCCACGGGACCGGTGCTGGCGCCGCTGCTGCCGCTGTGGCTGTGCGCGGCGGGCGGCGGCGCGGCGCCGGGGTATTACCTCAGCCTGGCAGTGGACGAGGGGCTGCCGGCGGAGACGCTGGTGGGCGACATCTGCGCGGGGCTGCCGGCAGGCGCGGACCCGCTGGGGGGCTTCCTGCTGTCGGAGGGGAGCGGAGAGTCGGCGGTGCTGGCGGATTTCCACGTCCAGCCGGAGACGGGCATCATCCGCACGGCGCGGCGGCTGGACCGGGAGCGGCGGGCGCGCTACAGCTTCGCGGCGGCCACGCTGCGCGGCGAGGTGGTGCAGGTGGAGGTCGCTGTCACCGACGTGAACGACCACCCGCCACGCTTCCCGAAGGACAGTCTGCAGCTCAACGTCTCCGAGCTCAGCCCGCCCGGCACCGCTTTCCGCCTGCCGGCTGCCCGCGACCCCGACGCCGGCCGCTTCGGCACGCAGGGCTACGCGCTGCTGGAGGAGGGCGGCGCGGCGGGGGAGCCGCCGCTCTTCCAGCTGCGTTATGTGCGGCCGGAGCCGCTGGAGCTGGTGCTGCTGCGGCGGCTGGACCGAGAACGGGCGGACCTCCACCGGCTGGTGGTGGAGGCGTGGGACGGCGGCAGCCCGCGGCGACGGGGCCGCCTGCGGGTGTCCGTGCGGGTGCTGGACGAGAACGGCAACGCGCCCGCATTCAGCCGCGGCGAGTACCGGGCGCGGCTGGGGGGGGACGCGGCGCCGGGCACCGCCGTCTGCCGCCTGCGGGCCACCGACCCCGACCTGGGCGCAAACGGCGAGGTACGGTACGCCATCAATCGCCGGCAGAGCGACCCCGACGGCTACTTCGCGGTGGAGGAGCGCAGCGGCGTCCTGCGCCTCCGCCGCCCGCTGGACCGCGAGGCGCGGGCCCTGCACCGCCTGGTCGTGGAGGCGCGGGACGGCGGCTCCCAGCCCGAGGTCTCCAGCGTCCTCGTCTCCGTGGCCGTGCTGGACGTCAACGACAACCGGCCCTCCATCCGTCTGCTCTACCTCACCGAGACCGGCGGTCCGCGGGTCTCCGAAGGGGCACGACCCGGCGACTACGTGGCCCGAGTCTCCGTCTCGGACGCCGACGAGGGCGGCGAAGCGGAGAGCGCGGAGGGCGACGGCGGCATCGCGCTGGCCCTGCTGGGCGGCGACGGCGCCTTCGCGTTGCGGGCGGCCGGGGCCGGCGTCTTCTTCCTCTGCGTGGCGGGGCCGCTGGACCGGGAGAACCGCGACCTGTACGAGCTGCGGCTGGTGGCCACGGACGGCGGCACGCCGCCGCTCTCCGCCGAGGAGCCGCTGCTGCTGCGCGTCGCCGACCTCAACGACGAGACGCGCGCGTTCCCCCAGCCCCACTACCGCGCCGCCGTCTCGGAGGCCGCCTCCCCCGGCACCGCCGTGCTCCGCCTCACCGCCTCCGACGCCGACGAGCCGGGCTCGCCCAACGCGGAGGTGCGGTACGCGCTGGAGGGCGACGCGGCCGCCCTGGCCCTGCTGCGCATCGACGCGCGGAGCGGCGCCGTCAGCACGCGCGCGCGCCTCGGCCGGGGGCGGCAGGCGGCGCTGGGGCTGCGCGTGGTGGCGCGGGGCGGCGGCGTCCCCCCGCGCGCCGCCGCGTGCCGCCTCAGCGTGCGCGTGGAGGACGCCAACGACAACGAGCCGCGCTTCGAGCGCGCCGTGTACCGCGCGCGCCTGCCCGAGCACGCCGCGCGCGGCCGCCGCCTTCTCCAGGTGAGCCCCACACGGCCCGGGCCCACACGGCCCCACGCGGTCCGGTCCCGCACGGTCCGGTCCCGCACGGTCCGGCTTCCGGCGCCGCTGCCCTGGGACGCCGCGGTCCATGGCACCGCCGCCGCGCTCCAGCACTGCAGGGAAGCAGGGAGCGCGGCCGGTGGAGCTCAGATAATAAGCGCAGCCCTGAGGAATGCGTTCCTTGTCCCGTAACACTCGTAGCGCGGGTAATGAGCACCGAAGCTCAGGTCTGCAGAGGGAATCAAGTATCAACTCTGGTTGAACCTCAGAGGGAATTAAACCAACTGTGATACTTCTGAGGACTTGAGATGGTCTTCAGAGAGCCAGTAGCACCCGTCCCCGAGAGCAGCATGACCCAAACTGAACCAGGGAGTAGGGCAGGCGGTGTAACACACAGCAGCTTAAAATTAAAATGTGCTTCAGGATCTATGTGATGGTTCCCGAGCTTTCTGCTAACAATGTGAATCAACTCACCCTGCCTTCGCAGAAACTCATTAGTCCTAATAGAGAAAAATGTTCTGCTTGTCTGTAAAACCCCTTTTATCCTATGCAGGTGAGGTTGAATGGAGGCTTTGGATGGCCAGAAGTTGACAAAGGGCCCTTTTGCTTTTAGCTTGGGAAAGCATTGCAGAATGTATACCCTTAAACTGAACAAACCCGTTTCCATCAGAAGAAAATTCACAGCAGTTGGCCTGAGTTAATGTAGACATGTTTCTGAGTTTGTGCAGAACTTATATGAATCTGGGAAAAAACATTACTTAAAGAGGAGACTAGGGAAAACTGCAATGTGTTTCCTCAGTACATTTGATGAAAAATCAATGTCTTTATCTTCAGGTGGCCTACTAAATTAATTTTTTTCTTTTCAATTCAGGAATCATTGATGGTATTTTGGGTCTGACAGTAGTTGATCAGAACAAAAGACGTTTTCTTCTCTGTATTTTTTTCTCTTTTTTTCTAATTGCACTCTGAGCTCAAAAAGTACACAGTTTGTACAGCCCTTAATACAGTTTAATCTATAAAAGCTTTGGGAAGGTCGAGCTCATGGAGCTTTTCATTTAGTATCCCAAGCCAAAAAGAAAATCCCATCACTGCCCATTCTTTTTCCTTCAACAACATGGGGAAAAAACCTAAACAAAAAACAACCAAACAAAAAACCCACCAGAACCAAACAAAAAACCTGATACTGTGATTTTAGGAGCTGGCCATGTCTCGGGGAGGAGCGAGGAGCGTTGCGGCAGCCCCCGGCCTCTGGCGCGGGCGTCCGTGGTGCTGAAAGGCAGCGGGGCCGGCGCCGTCGGGGAGAGCTGCCGCAGCCTGACACCGCAGCCGGGCTGATGGACAGCGATCGTTTGCCTTTGATTGAAGCGGATAGAAGCCTCCTGAAGGATTCCTGATTGTGGTTCTACTAATTTTTTTCTTTTTTTTCCCTTGTAGGTTTTGATGCATTAACACTGCAGATTTTCAAGGGGCACAGGTGTCATTCACTCTGATGTCATGTATGCAGATATCACTGTCAGTGCACTGAATTTTGAAAGTGCACTGCGAGTTGATCATGCTGCCATAATCCTGTTTAGACAGTAGAAAGAAACAGTCATGTCCTGGTAATAATTGAACCTGGGGTAATAAAGCCAAACATGAATGAGAAGGAGGCATGAGAGGCATGCACAGGAGGAATAGCAGATGAGCATCCTTTGGTCTGCCAGGAAAGGAAGCTGGTTCTACTTGCAGATTAATCCAGGATCATCGTAGTGATGTCCATGTTTCATACTACATTGTGTAGCAGGCTTAAACTTTAAACATGTCCACCTTTTACAATTTGCCTCATATCTTTTCCCCAAGGAAAGGAAATCTGCTCAAAGATTGTGAGCAGGAAGGGCTGTCATGAAGTGGGCAGCTTTGTTTATGTTGCTCTAGGAGTTGCAGTGAGTGATGAGAATGCAGAAAATAGGTTTTGGTTTGGCCAAGCTGTTTTTCAGGGTCTGTGGTACGAGTCTGTCTCCAGGTGGGCTCTTGAACTTCAGTACTAGCATGAAACGGAGGCAACCACAGACTGTTATTGCTGTTCCTGGAGAATAGGAAACAAACCAAAATATTGAAGGAGGCTACTCATGTCACATCTTCCTCTGCTCCACAGCCTGGGAGGTGGTGATAAACATTTGTTTTATATTTGAGTCATAATCATGCTATCTGGCAGTCTTCTAGTCTTTTCCCTCTGGAAGCAGAGGGGCTCTTGCAATAGGGCATTACTGAAGTAGTCATGTGCATCAGTAACCTTTGTTTGGGGACCAGCTGGTGACAAACCATTGCCTCTTACACTGTTTGTCTAGTGCCTTCTACCTTAGTGCTTTGCTGTGCCTCTGCCCAATCACTAAATAACTGGACAGCTTGTTCCCAGATGTTCTTGACTGCATGTTGATAATGGGGGATTTCCTTCCTTTTGGGAAATCTGTAACTCCTACTGTGATCATTCATCATTATCTTCATTTCCCCCCTGCTCTCCACAGATGTAGCCCATAATATGGGCTAGTCTTGTGAAATGGATCAATTTGCCTGTAGGTCTGTATTAATGGTTCCTCCTAGTCTGTACGAATTCACCAATTAGAAGAATTAACCATGTACTTAAAAGACATAGTTTTCAGCCACTTCTGGAAATATGGCTTTGTTCTAGGCATATGTCTGGGCTTTTCCTTGTGGACAAAAGACTCTCCCTTTCCAATGCAGATTGACCAGTTAGGGAGAATCTAAATCCTGAAAGATAAATTATTTTGCATTAGCTAATATAAAAAATAAATGTGGTGATGCAATGATTGCATCCTCAGGGTAGATAATGTAGGTGGACATCAGAAATCTGAGCAGACAAATCCAAGAAAGTGAAATGAAGAAAAGAGAAAATCAGTGGGAAGGTAGGGGGTTATCAGACATTAGAAAGTAGAGCAGAAGTATGCAGTGAAAGTTGTAAGTAGAATTTTGAAGCCATTAACAGCATTTATTTAACTTTGGCTGGTTTTTTGATACTGAACTTCTGGTTTGTTACCAATTGTTATAGGCACAACTCTTTTAAAATTTAAGAATTACTGGTGGCATGCTTAAAAAAAAAAAGGTACAGGGAGGTAAAAGTGAATACAACCAGAGATAAATTGTAGATCAAGGCAATTTGCAGTAACTAAAAGGGAAGCAGTAGAAGCACTCTTGGTCTTGAGACATGGTGATGTCTGCAGACATTTTAGTAATGCATTGATTTTTGCAGATGTATCAACATCTTGGTTTCTTCATATAGAGGTATTGCACGTTAATTTTGAATGGTCACTGGCCTTAAGGATGACATCAGTTATTATGATGATCTTTCAGCATAATATGAATCTAATTTCCTGAAGATCTTCAGCATGGCCTAGAAACTAGGAATAAGATGGAGGAATGAGTGAGAGCTCATTGGGCGGTCTCCTGTCTTTCTTACTATACTTTCTCAAGGACCAATATGATTACAAATGTCCATCAGCTGTTGAGTGATGGTGATCGTGTCCTGTTTCTGCACTCTTTGGTGTGAGCTTGGCAATTTTAGGTAGATTTAGCATCTGATGATGTGTAACTCTTTGATAACTGCACCTCTGTGGCCTAAGGGTAAGTGGTGTGACAAAGTGTCTCTCTTCTGAGCCATTCACTTACCTAATGGATGAATTAAGAAATAAAACTTTATCATAGACCTGCCTTGATAACAGAGGATTAATTCTGATTACAAATTTTATTTTGAAGCTTTTTTTGGTGATTATAATGCTGCTCAATACTCATTGTTAAGGTTCTCTTTAGCACAGTATGTCTCAAAATTATAGCACTGTATTGCCAGACTTGTCAGGATTTACTGTCTTCTAGCCAAAGTTGAGTGTTGAAGGCAATATTCATTCTCTCTCTTTCTGTCTCTAAACAGGCTAAAACTTTATCTGAATTAGGAGAAATCAGCACATCATGTTGGCATCAGTTTGCCTGGTGTTTTTTACCTAGATGGGACGGAAACACCACATTCTGTTTCTTATCCTCCATGGACTCCTGCATAAAAGAGTATTTCCCTTACTGGCTTCTGAAAAGCTTAATGATTTGGCGATGGTGACAGCTCTCAGTTCAGCTCATATCTTGAACTTAATGAAGGTGTTTATTTTGTGTTACACAGCACAGTACAGTCTGTATATGTTTGGGGCTTGTAGGTAAAACTTGCTTCCACTGCCAGAGTGTGCTGTAGCTTGTAGGGTATAAATGAATGATGTAATTGTTATTCTCTTATAGCTTACATGCATTTTTAGGAAAAGTCTAACAAATTATGTACTTGTGATTGCATATTGAAGAGAACATTGTCATGACTTAGTCATGTCAGTAGCTTTTTAGTAAATAGATTTTCTTTTATGGTGTATTAGAAAATTTGTGTTTATTTGCTTTGGAGTCATCTCTGAAAGAGCAGAGGAAGAGGAAAAAAACATATGTTATCTGGCAAATGATAGAGACCCATATGCATTCCAGTATTATGGCAACTTGCACTTTTCTGGTCCATTAAGGAGGTTGTTTCAAATTACTGGGTAGAGCTTCTCTGTTCCTTTTATTTAAAAATTACACTTTCTGATGCTGAGATTGTGGGAGGTTTGTAAATGCAGTGACAGCAAAGAAAGATTTTGTTTTAAGATCTTAAAGCTATTCTAGGTATGCCAGAAATTATGGAATAATAATAATAATAATAACAACAACAACAACAACAACAACAACAACAATAATAATAATAATATTGTAATAATAATAAATCCATTAGATTTTAGAAAATACTATGAAAGGTATAATATATGTAAGAAGGATACATGCAGTTTGAGGATTTTTTAAGTGCTTAGTATATTTGAGAGTTGTTATTTGTACTTTCTTGAAATACACATTTCCAAGTGCTCCTTGCAGAAAGAGAGAGTTCTAAAAAAGACATTATAACATGTATCTTCTCTAATTTTTCTCTGCCTTATGCAAAATTAAAAAGAAAACTAAGAAGACAAAAGGGAATGGAAGATACATCCCTGCTTTGAGGGATGGAGACTTAGTGACTGTAATCTGTCCTTGAGATGCAAAGTGGGTAGCACCAGCATTGGCTGGAGATCACATTTTTCTTCCTTTTTCTTTCCCTGGATGTTGAAACAAGGAGCTAGAAGAGCAGCCCTTTCCCTTATGGTTTTGGTTCTGGATCATTTAATCCACAGTACAATTACTGAAGCAGAAATGAAGCCAGCAAAGAAGGTTCATGTAAATTCTAAAGAATTATGAAATCCCACTCATCCTTGTTAGAGGTAAATCGGAAAGAAGCTAAAGATGTCATGCCATGCATTCCTCTGTTTGCTTTTTGAGCTTTCCAGGTCTTATTTTCACTGCAATATTTTCTATTTAAAGTCAGCTGCAGAAAAGACAGATTTTGTTAATTGATTTGAAATCCTACTGTGTTTTAAAACTGATACAGTTGATAACAGAGAGACCAAACCCCAGACTAAACTACAATAACAACAAAGAAATTTGTCAACTAATCTGTAACTATAACGCAAAACTATTTAGTTGTTCATCCGATTTCTGTTCTTAGATAGAGTCTAAAAGCAGTTAACATGTCATCATTTATCTGTTATATGTGTAATTTTGTAGCAATTATTTCTTTCTGAATTCACAAGAATCCCTTCGCTCTCCAGAAGCTGTTCAGTAGATTCTCAGTATATTATCATAGCTTTGTGGGTATAAAATTGGTTTTTATGGCTATGCACAACTTTTTGTGATTTATTGATATTTATCTTTAGGAAGTGTGGGTGGTCTGGGCTCAAAGATAAATAGATGTTTCTTTGAATCTGTGCAGGAGTAGCAGGTGACCATGCTGAGCTGATTGCAGGAAGGAAGAAAAATTATTTTTAAAAAAAAATCAACCCCCAAAATATATAATTTTAATCATTAGGTAACTTCATATGAATGGGACCTCTCCAGATGCTTTTGCTTAAGAATTCTCTTATGGTGGCCTTTTAGCATTTTAAAAATAGATTCCATGTTCCATGTAATAATTAAAACGTTTGTAAGAATGAGAATGTATTCCTTGATACAGCCCTTTCAGTCTAGCATCTGGTACCAAATAGGTGCTTTGTAGATATAAGAAGCTCTGATCCTGGGAAATGGGAATTGGAAATCTTTCACTTTTGCTTCTCTTAGTTTGTGGTTACTCTTAAATGTGGCAAGTGTTAAATTTTCAGTGTCTAAGACCTGCAGAAAAACAGATCTCCAGAGGTAATTTCCACGCATCTGTGTAATAAATCTGCAGCTGTTTGCTACCTTAATCCATGATTTAGAGAACATATGAAATGCTGAAACATCAAAAACACATTGACAATTGATGTCAGCAAACTGGGTCTGGAAAGAGGGAAGTTTTGAAAGCTTATGTGTGGCTAAGTCCAAAATTTTGTGCATACTTCAGTCTATAGCAGTGATAGGAAAAGAAGCATATGTGATAAAGATATTTTTGTTGGATAAATTAGATGTGTCTCTAACTATGGAAAAGGAGTAATGATATTAAAAAGTTTTAATCACAGACTTTATATTGCAGAGGGCCATGTATTAAAATATTAGCTAATAGACTGTTCAGAGCACCATTGGCAAAGATAGAGTCCTTGAATACCTTTGGCTGCTATGTTTTTAGATTTTTATGCAGCACAAGGTCATTCATAACCACTGACCTTCTGGAGTAATGGTCATGAACAACTTTTTTAGATGGAAGTCATCCCAATTCATAAATGGATGGGTTTTGCTGGTGTTCACTTCTATACAAAGATTTGGCATCAGCAGTTGTCTTACAGTACACCAGAGCAAATTACTAATAAGCTGTAAATGGATGGTCATGGTTGGGTCTGTCCATCTATCAAATATTAATGGCATTTTATCGTCCTTGCAGATTTTCATGAATTGCAGGGTCAGCAGAAGGCTTAGTCTTTCCTGGAAGGCTTTAAAGCATTGGGAAACAGATGAGTTAGGAATCCCTTAAATTCCATCTTCCTATGCAAGCAGATTGAAATGCAGCAGAATGAGCCTTTTTATTTTACTTCATGGCTCAGTTCATTCTTGAAAACAAACTTCTAGTTGCATGCTGAAAAAAACCCAACAATGATTTCCAGAGTCTGCATTTTTCTTATAAAGTGCATGAGTTAGATTTAGAATGTTATGAGCTTCAGAGTTCACGTAGATAGCTTGGAGAAACTTGCTTTGCAGTGTTTTAATGATAAGAATTTGGCTGAGCAATCTGTTCTCCACACTGAGTATCAAACTATTGTGAACACTTCTGTAGTGAGGAGTGGGACTCTCTGTCCCACTGATGGCTCAAATCCTGCTGCAGGTGTGAACAGCATGGAAGCAGAGATGACAGCTAACAAAACCTTTGTGGGAAAAATATCGCACAGCTTATTTGGAACAGGTGTTACATGCAAGAGTCAGTGTATGATTGTATCAGACCAGTATCCCATCTAGCCCCATATCCTTCTTCTCCTAGAAGCTAAAAGCATACACCCTGAATGAGTGTAAGAGCAGGGCAAAAGTGACATTTTCCCTCATGGATACTTGGTGTTTGACCATTTTCAGCTTGAGGACACCCCAGGCAAGGTAGTTTCTGCACATTTGTAACCATGAATGGATTTTTTTTCCTGTGAAAATTACCTAGCCCTCACTTCAGCTTTTCAAGTATCATTGTCCCTAATATGCTGTGGTCATTGGTGTGTCAATCAGCTGCCTATTCCAGGAAAAAGCACCTTTTGCTCTCAGTCTGGAGACAAAGAGAATGGTTGGTCCCAACTCCTTACGATTTCACACATCTGCTGTATCACCTCTCCATTCATTTCCAGTACTCATTCTTGTTAGCAGGGAAAAAAAGGGCATTTGGCTAGCAGATGCTCTTTAACACCAAATGCTGAAATGTACCACTGGTGAAAATACAAGATTAAGCCTTGTTTACAAAGGAAATGTAGCAGAAGAAAGTTCACATTTTATAGAATTGGTAGAAGATAATGCCCTTGCTCTCAGTCTATGAGAAAAATGTAGTAGTAAGGAGGAGTAATGGATTTTTAAAATTATACTCATAAATCACAGTTCTTTCAATCAGTTCTAAGTTCTTGAGACAGCTATATAAGAGGCTGTAGAAAATCATTAATTTCATTGGCACTTAGGTGAAATAATTCTTCTCAGAAAATTGAATTGCAAGGGATTTCTGTCGTGCATGAAGAGCAGTGGTGTATTTAGCATTGCAACAGAAGATGTGTGATACTTCTCACCTCTTGGTAGTGAACTACTCTCATATGTAAACTTGTGTATATAATTTTATATTATATATAAATAAATGTGCATCTCATTAAATAGCTGTATCTTACCTAACATGTACATGACCAAATGTAGTAACTGTAAGCATTTACAGTACCTCCTAGTACTCTGTAATGCAAAAGGGATGTTTGTAAGGACCTGTGTGCTGGCTGGCTGTGCTTGGTTATAAAATCTCAGCTGACTCCTCTGGATAAGTACTTGTTAAGGGTTTTTAGGGTAGAGGCAGGAAATATGTACCAAAGTAGGTGGATTACTGATTAAGCTGTGTTGTGTATTGAGTCAATTCATATTCCTCAGTCAGTCCTAAATGAAATAGGGTAATGAAAGTTTTAACTGGGCTTGCTTTATGTGGGTGAACTTGACAGTACAACTCAAACTTCATTGTAGCATCTGACAGAGAAAGTCAGCAGAACACATTTTAAGGGACAATGCTTATGTTGCAATCCTTTTTTGTGCCTATTTCCTCACTTCCACAGGCTTGGGTTACTCTAGATGGGTCAAATCTATGGACTTTGAAATGCTTTGAAGTGCTTTGTTTAGAAGTGGGTTTTCATTCTATAACTGAAAGTACATTAGAGGCTCAGCTCTAGGTTCTTTCTCTTCCTGCTCTCTGTACTAAATGAAAACATTACATTTATGCCAGACTTTACTAGCTCCATTTCCTGTGGGATATGACTTAAAATAAAAATCAGGATAGTCATGCCTATTTAGTTGTGCTTACAGGCTGCACTGCTTTAAGCATAAACTGTTGCAGTACCAGCATTATTTGCTGTAATAAAAGCAAATGTACTGACTTCCAGCCCTGACAGATGTCTCAATCTCTTGCACCGACCTTGTGTGAAGTGTTTATGTCTCCCCTTCCCCCTCCTTGTCCTCAGCTACTTCCTTCGTGCAGGGAATTAGGTTGTCATGCCTATGTCTGCTCCACTTCCACTGACTTGTGCCTACATCTGGTACTGGGAAAGGGGCAACAGGAAGGGCAGTTTTTAGCTAATGTCTGGTTAAACATATGTGAGACAAACAACTTGTGTATGCTCTTTTTTAACAGTCATAAACAAACACATATGGTTTAATGCAGTGTCCAAGGAACTGGATGTATCTTACCAATCAAAGAAACTGCTGGAGATGACTGCACTCTGCTTCTGGTGCATTACATTCTCTACATGACCTTTTGTTTTCAGTTGCATAAAACCCCAATAAATTAATTTTATTCTACATGTTCAGTTTTTCTTGCTTTGAATTTTGAGCTCATGTCCAGACATACCAGAGCAAGGATTTACCAAAGCCTTTTCTTCCATGTGTCTGTCTCTATTGTGGCATTAATAAATATTAGACCTATCATTTGTATGAATTTGTTTTCTCATAGGCTATTATCAGTCACAGATATATTGATATCTTTATTTGCTTCTTTACACCAGTAAGGTCACATATTAAACACTCTGCATAAATACATGGACACCTAATTCTTTTTACTTGAGGTTATTTCATAAATCATTGGGTAGGCTATTGCATTTTTGTTAATTAGGTAATTTTATGAATATATTTCAGTTTGGTACTTTGATCACAGTGATGTTTAACTGACGTTTCTGTAGGATCAGTGTGCATTTACATGGACATGGACTCAATAAAGCATTGAGTCTGTTACTCTCTACTGAAAAGATTGTCTTAAGATGCTCCCAAATATAGGAGAATAATCTCTTGGAGAGAAGGATTGTCCCTCTGTTAATGCTTAAGCCATACATGGGACCATAAGTGTGTGTAGTATAGGCAGGGGGTTTGGTGTACTACTAGAAAATACATTCATCTCAAGAATGTATCAACTCAAAGTTTAAACTTCAGAATTTGCACTTACATTCAGGGGAAGGGAAGCAGTTACCTTAAAGCACCAACTCAGCACTTGTACAGTACACAAAACTCTCAAAACCTTTTTTGTGTAGTGTGCTGCTGCTGCTGCTGCTCATTAAGACATCCAACACAACCTGATTTACAATATTGTGAGAAATTAAATCATTGAAAGCCCCTTGGATGTTTTGGAGCATGCTGTGCTTACACTTGTAGTTATTCTAGTGAGGCTCAGGGGTAGCTCTTCAGCACAGTAGTACCAAGGATCACGGTGTTTGGATGCCCATCAGGATCTAGTCTCCAGCAAAAATAGGATGGGGCAAAAATTGCTCAAATTGAACATTGCCTATTTATTGGAGCACAAGATTTGGTAATGATGGGTTTTAAAACAGACAAAACCTGGTGTTTCCTGCCTCTGCCTCGTGCTTGTGTAGGTCTGTAATAATACTATACAAAACGTCACTCCAGTTGGTGGCTGGACAGGCATACAGACAGTGGGGAGAACTGGGTGGATCTTTTAAAAAAAACTTTTGTTGTTCAAACATACAGGGAGCTCAAGAACACAAGCCACAGTTAAATCAGCCACAGCTTGTTCTTTGGGGGGATTTTCAGCTTCTCTGCATTTTGGAATTCCCAGCTAATTTAATGTGTGTCTATGGGTTTCTGAGGGGAAGAGAGTGCATAACACTGTTGGAGCAAGGGTATGAAACAAGCTAATACTAAACAAACTAAACGTGACCTGCTTTCCCAGAGCACTGAACTTCTTAATGTAAACAGTTTAAATCAATGTGTGCTTCTGTCACTACTAATAGTAGAATAATTATTTTCCTGAAAAGTTTAATTTGAAAATGAAGTCACAAGTTAGGAAATTCCTATTCCTTTAGTTCTAGATTTGTGTAACTTCTAAAGGATCTAAGAGAGAGCATTTCATTCTGGGTTTCAAAAGAAAGAAGAATGGCAGCCTCCCATGTATTTGGCTCTTGTTTATTTGTTTGCTCCCTTTTGTTACTATAAAAGCAAAATTCCATATCCTGGAATTTGTTTCTTTTCTTTTTTTAGCTGTCTTTGAAGTTGGTGCCTTTAGCAATAATTTTGGCAGGGGTACAGTTTTGTAATGATTTTGCCATGATACCAGGCTGCTTTTGTGTTTTCTTTCCATTGATAAAAAAAAAAAACAAATCCCAAATCTCTTAGGTTCGTAATATTCAATTAAAGAAGTCATGTTTACATTTTTTCAAAACTAATCAATATTTTTGGTTGTTTTTTTTTTAAAAAAAAATTAATATCCACTTGTGTGTATATCTGAGGATGGGGGAAAGACCTGAAAGCTCAAACAGTCTTTTTGAAAGGCTGACTGCTTTTCTTTTCCAGAAATGCTTGTCTGAAGGGAGGACCCTAGCCAATATTTGGGAGTTAGACTAGACCATGAGTTACATTTCCAGAACCCTGTGGTTGTGGGACACAAGTTATTCTTCAGTTTCTGAAACTTTGTTGTTGAAATGCAATGTTCAGAAATCACCAGGAAACACAGATGTTTTCTATGTCTATTACATCTTACTGGAGGCCATTTATAGTGCACTTTGTGAGACTTTGATTTTATGCTATGCCATTATTCTTGCTAATTGCTTCTAATGGATACCATGTTTTAGGCCTATGAGCATGCACTAATCATGATAACTTTTCCTAGAAAGTGTGGATGAAAGTTAGAAACATTGCTAGGGATTTTCAGGTGCAAATCTAAGTACCCACCATCCCCAAAGGCTCCCACTGACTACACCTCCCCTTGCCCACCCCACATTTCTGGGAAACATATCAGAACTGCTGTGCCTTCTGAAACACATGGTCAGGCAGGTGTTTTCATCAAGTCTCTGGCTTTAGCCAGACCACTGGACCTCTCTGCTTCATCATCTTTATTCAGTGTTTTCCAAGTGGACAAGTTATTGCAGAGGAATGTTAGTACTAAATCAGTTTGCATTTATCGTTTTTTTAGACTGGATCACTTTGACTTATAGTCATCTATGTTTGGGTTTTTTTTCTTCTCTTCAGTTTCCAATGAATAAATTCCCAGCTCCCAGCAAAAAATATTAATTTGTTGGTATGTAATTTCATCTTTTGTCATTCTATATTTGTTACTTTAGTATTCTTGTTCTTCTGTATAAAGATCCTCTCGATCTACATTGATAGTGCTTTCTAGTTTAAAGAATTTGTGAATGTTATTGAATTGCTTATGTTCTGTTTTTTTTCTGGTTAATTAATAGATTTAACAAGCTGGTTATCAATACAACCAACATATTCATTAATTCCCTTTTTTGAGACAACTTGTTTTGATTCCTTCTTTACCTGGTTTTCTGCAATATGATTCTTTGACTAAAAGCTGTGCTGTCTGTACTAAGTAGTATGTAAAGAAATGTGATTTCTGTTGGTTGCTTTATTAAGTAGAATAGCTTAATAATTAAGATCAGCTTTCTTCAGTGCCTAGGAAAAAAATCTCATATTGGAAGGATGGTGGAGTACTTGGAAAATGTTGTATCTTCTTTACTGTCTTCATTTTTTGAAAGTTGTTCTAATAGTCTATTTCCAGGCTGATAGGATTATAGTTGCCACATGCAGTTTTTCTCCTTTTCTGTAGTTCCTCCATTTGATATTTTTAAGAAAGATTGTTTTGTTAAGATCTAGAATGGTTATGGCTGCAAGCTTGGAGCTTGATTTGTCAGTTTTATAATAATTGTATGCTGGGTCCTCCCACTTTGACTGCTGTTTGAATTTTACTTGTAAGGACCTGTTGTGTCCTCACTGTAGTTATGCTGGCCACAATCACTGCTGATAGCAGAAGTGGGCTATGTACTCCATCAGTTCTAGTACAATGGCCAGTTTTAACAGCATGCTCTCATTTCATCTTGGTACACACATTTCTCTTTATTTTCTTCTGTCCAGGAATACCTGTATTTTTTTATTGTGATTAACAGTCTTTTATTGTGATTAAAAGTCTTAGACTTTTCTCTCTCATATCCAGCCCTCCATTTTTATTTTGGTCTTTGTTAACTACTTATTTGAGCATTATGTGTTTATCACATAAACTTTGAGATACAGACTAACTGTTGTTCATGCCTCCATTTAATTTAAATTTAAGTGATAATTCCATGGTCTGAAACATTCAAGTCTAATGGCTTTGCTATTTTCATTGGTTTATGAGTCTCTGGGAAGTCAAAGCTTCTTATAAAGAAATTATTCTGGGTGATATTCTTTCTCCAAGAGTATGGTAATTCTCTCTGTATATCTTCAAGTCTAGCCCTGGGACCAAGGAGACCTAGACTAGATACTCAGCTTTATTCCATATGATACTGAGGGAAAGAATCCATCCAACAGCAGAATATCCTCTGAGCATTAGCTCAACACTTTGCAGCTGTTAAAATCTCATCTTCTTGCTCTGAGAACTAACAATCTATGTTTCTCTTGGCTCATAGATTTGCACATGAATTCATTTGGTCTTTTTTTTTTTTAATAACATACAGGTTAAATGGGGTTACTGGTAGAGTTCCTCCTCTGGTGGGACATTTCACTGGCTTTTGTGTTAGGGATTTATTTCATTAGACCATTCATTATTTAAGCCCCTGGAATCTGAGCCTCTGTGAGGTCTCTAAGCACCTTCTGGAGATACCATAAATCTTTCAAGCGACTGTTGGGATTCAGCCCAGGTCTTCTTGGCTTCTGCACTTTCCGGCTTTTCTTCATAACAAAGCTTTTCTGACATTTTGTTCTCATGTGAACTTATATGTCTCCAGCTAAATAGGACCACCTTCTTTCTCCTCTCTGAAAATTACTGAGATTCCCCCTATGTAGGCTTTTCTTCCAAAGCTTTTTAAGCTTATGCTTTATCCACTCAGAGAATTTTTCTTCCTTGGGTGTTCTCTGCTCTGTCCACTTCTTCCTTGTGGACAAGCAGGAGAAAACTCTTAACTGACTTTAATCAAGCTCACTCAGTGAAGCAGTTGTTATTCTTAATGGCCAATCATTCTGTCTGTTTGGAGTGGCATGGTTGGAAATAGTGTGTATGAGAGTTAGTAAATTAAAAAAACCCAATATTTATAAAACAATTTCCAAATGTCAGACAAAGTTCATGATTTGTTTACAGGGAGGATTCCTGGACTGTCACAGTGAGTGTGGATATTCTGATCATGCAGTACTAAAACTGCTTTTCTTGAGTGAAATTGTTAATGAAGCCTTCACAGAGCCTCAAGAAGCAGACAGTCATCTGTCATATTCCTCACCCTGCTTTTAAAAATCCTCTAGTAAATTCAGGACCTCTGAATATTCAGAATATCTGAAATTCCTCTTAGAATGAATATTAATTGAATTAAATAAGATACATCACTATAAGCAAGAGATAGGATCTCTGAAGAATCTTGGAAGAATAAACATCTCAGTTGTATTCCTCTTGAATCTGTGAAGTTTTTAAGCATGAATGTAATTGTGTTTATAATTCAGCCTGTTTCTGTTTCTAACTTTGCTGTTACAGGTATGAAATTGGAGAAAATACGCACAGGTAGTTAAAATCCTGATGGAAGGTAAAAACAGTTTTATGGTAATTAGGAGGCAAACTGACAAGTACAGATATGAGACTGGAACCTTAAGCTGCCATCCATAGTGACCAGGAAAAAAAAGGCATTGTGTCATAATCATGGCAGATAGCACCCTCTAATACCATCCAAATCTAGAATAATTTTTTCTCTTTAGATATCTGAATGCTTTTTACCAAATATACAGTACTAAGACCATTCAATATTCTTGCCACATTCTTTTGTAACAATAAAGTGGTAGTATTAATTCTCATCCTTTAAAATGGAATAAAGATGGGATTCAATATAATATAATATAGAACCATAAGCTGAGTTCTGGTTGTTTGGCCACTCTTATTTAAAATGTGAACTTTGAGAACACTTTTTTTTTGTATATAATTCCTCTAGAATCATTAATCTCACTGGATTAGTTCACATTCTCTTCATATGTACAATCATTGCAGACCTTGGAAACTGTTATGTAGTACACAGATTTAGATACTGGGAACATTGTGTGTATTTGTGATAATTGCAGGGAGATTTTATATCTTCAGAGAGTTACTAAGCTGTAAGTATATTGATCACATCTAGCTGCAGCATCAATGATATGGATGATCTTTATGTGATATATTATTCAAAACCTTGAAATACTAACACTGATTTAGGAGAGCCATCTTTAATTTGTTCTTTCAGTCTGTATTTTTCAGTAATTTATCAATTTTCAGTAACTCCAGTACCATTAGTCAGAAGTTCTATTAGGTGGATTTTTTTGATCATCAATATGGTTTTGACATTTAGACCAGCAGCACAAAATAAGTAGTAGCAGGTTTAGGCTGTTGTTATCGTCTCTGGTTCAAATCCCCAGAGATGTGACTTCTATTGGCTCTTTTATCACACTTATTCAGGTTCAGTGCTTATCCTGCCTTTTCTGAGCTGAAAAATTAACACAGGCTTTCACTTAGAATGAACCTGAAACTTGTTTCACTGCTTTTTTTTCTATTTCCTATTAAATATGATGTTAACAAGGTTCTGCAGGCTGAATGAAACATTGACATCCTTTGGAAATAAAGCACATTTTTTGATCCTTAATGAAAGCAAAGAAGCTAATAAATGTTCTCTTTCTTTTTTTCCCCTGATAGCTCAGTTGTTAATTCACTCAAAAAGGGACTGAGGCAGAAATCAAGCTCCCATTTTCCTTTATCTGAAAAGGGGTGTGTGTAATTCATGTATGTGAAGGCTTTTCTTGTACATTAAAACCAGACACAATTCCATATATGCTTTCACAATCACAGCTGTAGACCTGTGCTTGGAAAATACTTCTAGTCTTGGAGGTGTTCTTAATCATTGTGATATTAATCTGGTGAGATGCTGTAGCATGCCAGGATGTTTCCCAGGAAACTGATTGTAATAAATCCAGGATATGAAATTCATCTTGTGAAAATAAGACCTAAGAGAGGAAAGTTGAAAGAGAAAGAAAAGTCCTGGTCAGTAATGCAAGGTCCTCTCTCATAAAGGAGAGTTTACTGTGAAATTTCAGTTCTCTTTGTGCTCCCACCCTTTCATTGCTTTTGGTTTATTTCTCCCAGAGGCCTCTTTAATACTGAAAGTCTGACGTAATTATCTTGAAGTAATTAGTTCAATGTAAAGTGGAGAACACTGAATATCAGTGATTGACTTGTGAGGGACCTGCAGTGAAGTTGTACAAATGGGTATAAAAATGTGAAAGTCAATCAAGTTCAGGAATGCTTCCGCAGGATCAGCTGCAGGGAAAGGCGATGATTTATTTCCAAGCCTAATGGCTTTGTCCAGGTGTTAACAATCTGAAGGGGGACAATTTGAGCTGTGATCCCTGTAGTGGGATATAACACTTCAGGCAGTTAATTGCCTTATAGATTTAATTTCTGCAGGAGAGGTTTACTCATGCAGTCATTCCCATTCCCTAGAAGTTTCACTTGTGCCCCATTGCCTTCACTTGCCACTTAGCGGACTGTTCTATCACTGACCTGTTTACTATGTGTTAGTCAGTCCCTGGTTAAGTGTTGTGAGCAGGAAAAATGGATTACTGGAAACTTAAACCTGTGTGTTGCAAATAAAACCTCTGTAAGTGTAAACAGGATCCTGAATGTCCACTGATCACAAAGTTTTCCATTTTGGTAGTTGTATATGGGGAAAACTATTAATATCGGGTCTCATAGACTGTGTTTTCCTTTGACAAATACAGCATATTTGTGAAGTCTGCTTAACTAGACTTTATGCTGTCATTCCCTGCAATTAGAAATTGATGGGTTTAAGAAATTAAAGTCCTTAGTCCTTAATAGATGTCTGTGTTATCTTGTTGTCTTTATTAATTTTACTAGTATCTGAAAGGTATTGTTAAGATACTGAGATGTGGTAAGGGCATGCCCAATTAAAATTCCCTGGCTGAAGATCATTAGGACAATGTGTTACAGTTATCCTGCTACCAGACGAAAGCAATCAACTATTCTGCCTCTGACAATCTTTATCATTTGATTGGAAAGACCCTATTACATAAAAATAGCAGGTTGTGGTGAGCCTCCCTAGCAAAAGTTAGGGTTTTTTTTAACATCTTAATGGAGGTAGCACCTATATTGCCTTTTAGAAGTCCAACAGGTACCTAAAAAAGATCTTCAGTGAA
Organism: Pseudopodoces humilis; assembly: GCF_049639895.1. Classification (NCBI taxonomy): domain Eukaryota; kingdom Metazoa; phylum Chordata; class Aves; order Passeriformes; family Paridae; genus Pseudopodoces; species Pseudopodoces humilis. The sequence goes on from NC_142205.1 coordinate 42,210,219, forward strand.
TTTTAGATATCAAAATTTTCCATAGGAATTGTGCAAACAGTAGACTGAATTTTCTTGGTGACGGTGATGTTTGTAATAAGGGGAATGAGAACTAATTAGCTACCTTTCCTTTTCCTAGTCCAGCTCTAAACCATGCTTAGCCTTACATAAAGCTTTTGTCCTCTAAAGCCTCAGGTTACTGAGGCTCTTCTGCAGTTGTGCTTTCAGGTAAGGCCATATTAACAAGCAGCTTGAATGATAGCAGTTAAATCGGAATGGGAGGGAGGGTTCTTTTCTCCCAGTTCTCTGCTTAAACTACAGAACTTAGTCTTGTGTCTTCTGTGTCTTTAATTTTTTTTATCAAGGTGTCTAGTATTTCTACCTTAGACCACGTGGCTAGTTTATTTTTCTTATTTGCTTTGTGACTGAAGCTGTTTCAACTTCTTACATGTGTCCTGTATGGTCTGTCTGGATAGACACTTTCCTCCCAGAATCACTTGTGCAAAAGTACTATGAGTTTGCTGCACTGGGCTTTATCTTGTGAAACTCTTCATGTTGTGAGCTGTAGTATAGCAAACGGAGAGATAACAGACTGTAAAGACTGAATGTGATAGAAAAATGTTTCCAAGTATACAAGGAGACTTTATTTATTACATGGGGCTTCTAATTGCTGGTGTTAAACTTTTGCATTATAATATTCGTTACTGCAGTAGAATATGAAAAATTTTCATAGCATGAACCAGGATGGCGACTTGTTCTGTGTGCTGCTGAAAAACTTGCTCCTATAAAAAAACATGTTTTTAATAATACAGCTGGCTTTTATATTTGTCAGCAATACTTGCATTTCCATGTTTTACCAGTCAGGATCACTTCAGTAACATCAATGTGACAAATGCAGAACGCTTAGTCCTGTCATGATGCATTTTTTTGTGTTTGGCAAGGTTTCTCTTTTTCTAATTAAGTCAACAAATGATGCAGTTTTGATGTTGTCTTTCTGTGTCGTGGTTGCTAAATCTCAAACAGTCCTACCCAAGATAGTGGTCAGTCTGTTTCATTCCTGTGAAGAATTGCTGACATGCATTAGCAAACTTTTCCAGTCTTCAAAGATTATTCTGTTAACTGTCAAGTTTCTCTGTTTCTGCTAGTGTTACTATTTTTTCTATCCAAAAGTAAATTTTTCTCATGTGTTTCTGGTCATGATAAAAAAAAAATATATCTTCCGGTTTATTCCTGTCTTAAGCCCTTGAGCATGTCCAATAGCTAGGACTTTTCTGAGACTTTTAAGTACCTGTAATTATGTGGTCACCTGGCTTGTAAATATAAAGAAGCCAAGCTTTAATTTTATCACAGAGGTTTTGTCTGAGGTTTTCTACATAATAATTTTTTGTATTGTGAGTTTTTTTTCTCTGTGTTTCTGTTATACTGTGAAGAATATCACAACTTTGAACAAACTTTCTGACCCTCTGTAGTCTGTCTTTAGATGAATCTATAGAAGAAAAGCTGTTTGATTTCACTCTCTGAGTCCAGGGATGCTGAAGATAAGAATCAAGGCTTGAATTTTTTGATAGCAGTGTATCAGGATAGCAGGAATTAAAAAACTTTGTGAGATTATTATTTGACAGTAATTGTCAAATTTCCAGGTGTCTTTATTGGAGAAAAATTCCACCCCAGCTGTATAAATAGCTGCAGCTGTATAGATCTTACAGTTTGTCAACAACAGTCCTAAAACAAATTTAAAGCCATACATTTTATACCTTCAGTCTGTGGGCAGTATTTTATTACAGAATGAAATATGCTTTCTTCCGGCGCTGAGCAGCTGTAGTGTGTCCAAGTGCCTTCATCTGAGGAGCTCCAGAACCAACAGGTCAGGTCCTATTGTGAAAAAGAAACCAGCTGCCCACTTCTCTTTGTAGAACAGGATACTGACTCCTCACAGTGAAATTAGGGCTCAAAGGAGAGTGAGAAATTTAACAGCTGCTTTTAATTTCTCTTGAGAAGGCTCACATGCTTCCATGAGACTTGTGTTCATTGTCTCTAGGTAGCAAAAATTCCAACTGCTTGAAAATGCTCTCATTCCTTCCACTTGCCTTGATATTATTCTCTGTGCCAGTGTGATGACTCTTTCCATGTCTGTTTATCCTCAGCTTTGACTGTAGATGAGTAGGTGTGAGTAGATTTGTTCTCACAAGTAGCCTTCTTCTGATGGCTACATAAACACACAAATAAAGGTCCACTGGACAGAACTTGAAATAAACAGTAAAAAGTACTTTTTTCATGCTGGTGCTATATGCATGGCAGATGGAGTTGTATGCATTATCTTCTAGGACAAAAGCAGGGGAGTACAGCTGCTGCTTCTTGGGAGTTGAGAGTTTTTATGGAACAGAGCTCTGGTGCTACCTTCTTATTCAGACCCTTGGATGGGAAGCTTAGCACTATCAGATGATATATGCAAAGAAGTTATTAAAGTCTAAAATTAGACACTCCTATGTGACATTAATGACTGGAAAAGGAACACATGAAGTTAATTTATAAAACTTGTTAGTGTGCTAGGGTTTGTTAGTGTGAGAAAAAAATCCTATTTTTCTTCAGCACATTGAATGATACTATAAAAATACTGTTTTCATAAACCCTCCTTGGGTGATTTTTGTTTAGTAGCTACATAACTGCTTAGCCTGTTGAAATGGCTGTTTTGAAAAGATGTGATGAAGTATTACCTTTATAAGTTTTAAGATCTCCAACTACCTTCATATGGTTTTGAAAGTGAAGGGATTTTTATGTTTGTCAGCAATACATGAACTTAACAGATAGAATTGTATAAATAGTGTTGAAAATGTGAGACTGCTCTTACTCAGTGTTTTGTTAGATCTCCTTCCTGTAATGGATGTCTAAAACATATTTTCTTTCAGCCCCAAATAATAGTAATTATTTTGCTGTAGTTTCCCTCCAGTGATTCTGTTCTCTCCTTCTCCCTCTTTATGTAACCGTGTTACCACCAAGTGGCCGTCCAACTCTCCAGATTTTTCCAGTGCTTCTGAGAGCCTTCATTCTTGCACTGTGGGACCTGACTGAACCACAGCTGAACTTTCTTCCCACTGAACAGCTGCTTCAGTGTTCATTGCCTTGTTGAGAAGGGAAGCTCTGTAATCATCTGGAAAAATTTGATTTTGTTCAAGGACACAACTTTCTCAACTAGTGATGCTTTTAGCCATAGCTCTTGTATGCCTTGTATTTGGCCTACTTTTTAATGGGGAGGTTAGTCAAAGGAGAATGAATTGAGAGAAGATGTGCTGAGTGATTGTGTCTGCTGAGCAACTGCTGTGCTGTCTTTCAGTCTGGTAGGAGCCCTTCCAGGATTTGTGGCTGTGGTGTGTTCAGTTATCTGCACTGTTGCAGTCAAACTTGTGAGGCCTAAAGGTGGAAGAACTTGTGATCCTGGTGATTAAGTCCAGCTGTGGCACGAATTGTCACCACTCCCCTCTTTCTGCCTGCAGCTGTTCTGGCTTTCTGAGTGTTTGGGGAGGATGATAAATTCAGATGAATACCAAAACGGGTAGCCTAATGTTGTGTAGGGAGATTACATTTGATATGAGTGATACTTGAAAGGTGTTAGGGTTTTATTACAACTTTTCTTTTGCACTAGGACAATCTTAGGATTGCTGGGGTTCAATCAGCTGTCCACTATATAGGCTACATCTTGGATAATTGTGAAATCATGCTCTTGTATATCATAGCAGAGAGGGGTGCTGGCAGTACATAAGCCATTATATTTAATTTTTCCCTGGTGATTTTGGGGAGAGGAAGAGCAGGAACATTTGGATTTTCTGAAAAGAGCTCTAAAACTGGCTCGCCACAAGCCCAGTGACCCCTGCTAGGTGTTTATGGCAGTAACATCCTCATCTGGGAGGAATCCCACTTCTTGGCAGTGCCTGAATGGATTTGGAGGCAATTCTTGTAAAGTGTCTTACTTGCTTTCCTGAGGAACTGTGAGTTTACAGACAAATAAGTAAATAGGGGAGTTGAATAAATGGATAGTCAAATATGGTGTGCTTCAAAGGAGATTCTTCTCAAAAGATTTTTAAAAGGGAGCATGATGTAACTGAAAAACAATGGGGAAAAGTTAAATTTGCCTTTCTCTTACCAACCCAGATTCTTAGGAATAGCTTTATAACACGTTACTAATGGATGGTCTTACTTTTATACCTTCTTAGCTGTCATGAATGCAACTGGGTGTCTTGGACTTGTTACTGCTGCTTCAAATGTAACAGAACACATTGTGAAAGAAACTAACTGTACAGATAGTGAGACCTCTGTGCTAAAAGTGGGTTCCTTTGTGTTTGGTGCCGATATACTCCAACAGGAGCTTGTCCTGTCAGAGGAGAGAAGGGGTTTAATTTTGTCAGGGCTGGCTGTTTGGGGTTTTTATGGGAGCCAAATGTATGTTAAGGAAATATGTGAGCATTTCCCACAAAATTAATAAAATCTCATTAGACTTGTTTACATTAAAATGTCCAAATGCAGTTGTTCACATGACATTATCTGGTTGCACACAAAATGACTGCTGTGTGACCTTTCAAATTTGATATAAGTTGTATGTGACTGTGGACAGGTTAACCCAATAGACAAAATAATAATAGTTACTTTACTGAGTGATTAAAGCTCAAAAAAGAGGGAGAGTTGATATGTTTAGCTATAACCCAGCCAAAGAAAATAAGGACCAAGACCTCAACAGTAGCTAAGATTTATGGGATTCTGATGCTAGCTGAAAAAAAGGGCTAATACCAACTTTATACTAACTTAAAATTAATTCAACATTAGTAATTTTGTATCTGTATTGTAACTGTGTTTGTGTTGTTAGGCATGTTAATGTGAGACAGCTGATACACCTTCATACAGAGACTGTCCACATAACAAGCTGCTTTTGCATGCAACAGAGAGGATCTAGTACTATTCATACTTTAAAGTGGTGTAGAAAAATGCTTTTTCACCTCAGAACTTTGTCTTGGCACTAAAGAAGAAGGTTTTTCTGATTTCCACTGAGTCAAAGTTCAAAACTGTAAATCCTTGTTATCTGCAAAGCAGCAGAAACAGCTTACTTTCTTAGCTGTTGTTGGTCACACATGTGAAGAGGAGAAGCTTTTAAAAATTGTCAGTGTGTTAATCAATGGTTAATAGGCTCATGGATGAAGCCAGATGATCTTTCGAGTTAGCATAATTCCTCAAATGCAGAGGAGCTGAATATAAAATAAAACAGACAGACATAGTACATGCATGCTCACCACTGTATTTGTTAACTGTGGTGTTAAAGTCACAAAGGCTGTGACTTTCTACACTTGATCTTTTATGTCATTTGCTGTTGTGTAGTTACTGATTTTTACATTAATGAGTTTGATTTCAAGGTGAGATCTCTCTGACAGACCTGCTTGTATGATAAGCAGGTATTCATTAAAGATTTAATTATTAAGGTATGTTGTAATTTTACTTGCTTGAAGAGAGTTTGTTTTGCTGTATTTTGCAGCAAGAGACATTTCTCACTTCTGTCATGAATTATCCCATTCACTATTGACATACTGTCTTTGCTTTTGATTTCAGTTTTACAGTGGGAGTTTTTATACTTGATGCATGATTAGTATAGCCTGTTTAATTCCTGAACTGAATCTTTTTTCCTTGTGGTATTCAATGTTTCGGCACTGGCAGCCAGAGCTGTGGGCAGGGCTCTTTGTAGTGTTATCATCAATAGGAGCAGTCATGCTGGAAGCATTGGGCTGTCATGAAGCTGCAGTACAAAACACCTGATCAATCATTCAAAGCTTCCTATAATTTATGTTTATCCCTTTATTTGTTTTGTAAAACATTGCCAATATTTATTAGTAATTTATTTTAATTTTCTTTGTGTGTGTTATCTCAATCAGCAAGCATCAAATAAATACATGCCAGCATGGCTTTGCTCATGTTTTATCACTGACATTACTTGCCACAGAGTGATGTTTCTTTCTAAACTAGGTGTAAAATATGCCTTAATAAAGGCACAAAGTCTGCATTTGTTCACCTTTGAATGCCAAGGTGATGACATTGTAAAGCTAATGGTAATTTTTCTGGAATTTCCCAGTCCATGACTAGCATGTTAAAAAATAATGAAATTCTTTGCAAGAGGAAAGATTATTAAAGGAGGGAAAATATGCCATGACACAATTTATTTTGACTTTTGTATTAAATCTATTTTATTAATTTCATAACAAAGAATAAATTGCATAACTTTTTTTTGGTGAAAATTCTTAGTTTAAGAATTTTAAATCAAACACTGAAGATGTATTTCTCTAACTAAAGGAGTCATTTAGACTAGAGGAAAGCTAGAGCAAATAGTTATTTTTCATCAGATTATAGATTAGATGGCAGTACAGTAAGGAGATACTGGCAGAGTAGAAAATAATGCTGAGAAAGATCTTTTTCTGTGTGCTGGCCTGCAAAAAGGGCTTTTCTTTTGTCTGGAACCCACAGGTGGTGACAGTGGGGTCGGTTTCAAAATGTGTTGTGTAGTCATGGTCAGTTAAACCAGTCCCTCAGTATTTCATGCAGTAATAGAGAATACTGTCTGTACTGGGAAATTGATTTTGACATACATTTTGCAAATGCCTTTGCATGCTACTGTGATGGTGTTATTAAAATCCTGAATTCCTTGTACTGTAGAACAGTTGGAATTCACAGCGATGTTGCTGGTTTTTTTTTGATCTCTGTTGTAGAATCTGTAACTTTGTTTTACCAATTTTATTTCTCTAGTATAATTTCTTATTAATTTCATAGTGGAATTTCAGAACTACTTGCTTGCCTTTTCTTAGAATTGGGGAACAAAGCTCCTAGCTGTAACTGCATTTTTCTCCTATCCTGTCTGATAGTTTTACAAAGTAGTTTTTTTCTTCAGATAGTTTCTGCAATATTCTTTCTGTTCTTTAGTTGCTCTCATCCTATCCTTCCTTTATCTTCTTTTAAGTTATGTATTTAAAGATATATTGGCCTGGGGCCATATATTTACAAAATAAATATGAGCTTGGATTTTCTCTTGGTATTTTAAGTTTGCTGTGTGAAGCTGCACATCTTCCTGGAAAAGCTGTGGCAAGCAAGAGCAATGCATAATACTGGTATAAGTATCTTTACATGAAAGGTCATTCTTCTTCCCTTTAGTTGTTTCATTTCTTTACACACCAACAATTTATGGATATTATGGAATTTATCCTTTTATTTGTTTAATTTACTCTATTATTTATAAAGTTATCTTTCTAATGTAATTTGATTATGTTCCTTTTTTTCTTGAATTTTTTTTTTTGCCTGCTGGTGGGATGAGGTGGAGGAACCACAGTGACTTAAGATATCAGAGCCAAAAAATAGATTATCTTGGATATTGATGTTCTTTGCTATGGATGGGTGAATTACTCCAATTTGCTGGAAGTGGGTCTTGAAGGAATCAGAAAAGAGATTTTTGCATTGTGGGTGGTGAAAAGCCAGGTGCTGTAGCCAGTAGGGTGTTATTATTGAGGACAGCTTTAGCACAAAGTACTGTACCGCTTGGTACTCATCACATACCTGCTCCTTTCTCTTAAAGCTGGAGACCTGGATTTCTGTCATCATCTTGTTTTCCTGGAGTTTTGTGCTGAGTTTCCCCTTTGCTCCTTTTCTATTTCTGTAATTCAATTTCACAGCACTGTTTCATAGCACTCAGCCCATGTGTTGATATTGCCATAGCTTGTATTCACTATCATTAAACACACATTAAACATCCAAATCTTAGTTTGTCCTCCAGGCAGCTCCTGGTTTTGAAGCATTCCATAGTTTTTAAAGTTGTGCCTGTAGAAGATGCCTATAGAACTAAGTGGAAATGAAGTAAGTGCTTCTTCACAGAAAAAAAAAAAAAAAGGTGAATAGCCACAGTATTTAATAGAGAGTCAGTTTGCAGTTCCAGCTTTTTCAAATTACAGAAGTAGACCAAATCCTGCAGGAGAGAAGACTGCAGAAAATGAGACCATGGTTGGCATTGGACAAGTGATAGAAGAATTAGAGAGGATGATAGAAAGAGTGTTTAAAGGATTAAATAATGCATAGCTCATGAATTTGTCTCCATTGCCTTCACTGAAATATAAATATATATATATAATCAACTTCCATTCACTGTAATTGTGTGTTCCTAGCACAGCAACATGCAAAGGACATTTCCTTGCCTTAACAGCTTGGATTTTATATAATAAAGTTGGGAAGTAGTGGCAGTGAATGTCTGAAGCATTGCTTTTATTTGCCTGATATTTTCTCCTGATAATGACAGTCTTTTGTGAGTAAAGAATACTACACTACTTATGGACGGTTTTCAGAAACAGAAAAACCATTTTCAATTGCCATTACTGAGAGGAAAATAAATGTAAATCTCACCGTTCCATCTTACAGCCTTTAGAAATTGCCTTTCTAGCAGGCAGAGAATGTATTGTAACTTCAAAGCAAGTTTTGCCCCGTTAAAATAAGGCAAAGTAATTTTTGTTGTTTATTTTTTCTATAAATCTCTTTACCTTGCTTACTTTTACTTGCTTATTTTTGAGCATATTGCACAGCCTAGCAGATAATTTTTATAGTCAAGTAGTTGGCGAGAATCCCCTGCTTTGTAATTCTGTTTAGTTCTGCTGCTGTCAAGAAGCAGTTTCTTTCTTTGATATAAGCTATTTATGAGTGTGTGCTAATGGTAAAGTAGCTCTACCAAGAATTATTTAAGACAGCTCGCTGTTCATGAGCTTTGGCTGCTACTGTTACAGTCACTGTATTTAATTATTTCTAGATGTACTTCCAGTTCATTCTGCGTTTGCTTCAAAACACCCTCATTTTATATCACCCCACCTGTGCTCCCACTGCACACAATGTGCATGACATTACCAGATGTGTGTTCAGACTGAGACACTGGGTTACTGGTGTGGGAGCAGCTCAAATTACAGAGTTGTGAATTGTAGTGGGGCACAGAGCGTGGTGGCTATTGGGAGATCATGTTTCTGTTTCCTGTCCCAAAAAACTGCATCTGCATTTAAAGTACCTGACCATTAAAGTACTCAGGCTTCTTTAATTCTCGAAGTGTGCACATGTAGAACTGGTGGACCTGATGGAGTACACTTAGTTTGTGATAGAGCAGTTGCTTTATTACCAAGCCCCATCACTCTCATTGTAATTAATTATTTCATAAACTTCTGAATTGTATTTTGTAGTATCTTGTAGAAAGAATCGCATTTTAAAATATGATTCCCTTATGTTAATTTCTCTGTGAAGACCGCTATTTTTCACTTCTAGGTTTCTCCTCTCTTTGGAAAGTAGTTCTTTGATAGCAGCACATGTGTATATTCATGATGGTTTGTTTTGACTGTTTTTTTGTCACACTTTGGAACTGACTTTTTTAAAATGTCAAGTTTTAATTTCAACTTTTTAATTTAAGACAGTGGATGTCCTCCAACTGTATGACCCTTTCCCTGCCGTCACTTTTCTACTGGAGTTAATTTGAGCTGCAGGGGTGCTGTACTTGCTTTAGGCCATGAGTTGTTTCATAATTCTGTAATGTCAGTTTTTATTCTTTAGCCTTTCTATGAGTTGATCTACATCCTGTTCCATGCACCATTATTGCATCCTACCTTTCACTTAGTGCACTGAAGGCTTCAAGTACTACAGTAAATGGTGTATTTTCAAATTTGAAACAGCTGCCAATTAAGCAAGTTCTATACTTTGTGGTGAAGTGAATCTGAATGTCAGTTGTTATGAACGTATGCCTGTTGTTGCCAAGTCCAACAGTGATAAAGGTAGACCAACCAATTCCATCCTCCTTCTTGGTGGAGGACTCTGGTGCATTATTCAGGGTCAACTGAGAGTAGCTCAGTTAGTTAGAGCATAGTGCTGATGACACCAAGGTCATGGGTATAATCCCTGTATGGGCCATTCATTTAACAGTTGGACTAGATTCTTTTGGGTTCCTTCCAACTCAGAATATTCTGTGATGGAGGTCAATCCTTTAAGAGATCACTTCATGACTTTTCAACTTTCATGCCTAAGTGCTCATCAGCAGCAATTAATTATTAGTCATTACCTATGTTCCCACAGGCAAAAGGGACCTTACTGCAATCCGTGTGGACAAAAGCATGGATGGATATCAAGCATTAGTACATCGTTATCTGTGGAAAAGGATCTTCACTGGAGCTGCTCCATCATTTCTCTAGGACAACACTGGCTCCTTACTTGTTAAGGAGATGGATTTCTTTAGTCTTTCATACAGTGCTGTATGATGTGACTCTGCAGATATGTTAGCTCAGCTTCCCAACAAGTTGTGACTGATGTCAAGTGTTTCCTGTTTCAGAAATGGAAAAGAGAGACTGGTATTGTTTATCTTGGCCAGAAAATTAGTAAAGGGATACTAAGTAAAGGAATTATGAAATAATTTAATATTTCAGTGTAGATATTAGGACCTTTTCACTCTTTGTATAATAATATAAAATAATCATTAAATTGAAAAGGCATAAATTAAAAAATTATGAGAATGTTCCTCCTGAGAAGATGATTGGTAGCCATGACTTTTCTTGGCAAGGGTTTTACTTTGGGCAAAAGTTGGACATTTATGGGTTTAACACAACTGAAGACAGTTCATTTAGAAGAGTTTAAAAAATAATGAAACCCTGACCTTTGGCTATTAGCCTGTTTAACTATTATACTTATGATGAGCACCTCATGGTAGAGAAGAAGGGAGAGGGGAAGAGAGTAGTATTGTCGACTGTGGGGTTCTTGCCTCTTGCTCTTCAGATCTTCAAACTCTGGCACTGACCATTGTCCAGTAACCAGGGCCTGCACTAAAGGTCCAGTTGCTGTGCTCCAGTCTGGGAGTTCTACATTTTTATAATGTTCCTGCAAAAGCTACAGCTTCACTTGGGAAGGAAGGGGGGAAAAAAATGAGATTGTGGCAAGACATGCTAGGAAACAAGCTCTGATTCTGTGTAGTGGAATGAAACCTCAAAAATAAAATATGCTGGTGTGTTTACAAGCAAAGTGGAAAGAACACACACATTCATTCAGATATCCCCATCTCTGTTCTGTGTTCACTCCAGGGTCCCTTGGGCAGATGAAATACAATAGGTCTGTTGTGAAACTAGTTGGTGTGATTCCCATTTCTGTTGTTTAGCAGGAGCCAAGGTCTCAGCAAGAAACAGTTTAAATAGTTAAATTAAAAGACTGTTGCTATGTCTTTGCTGTACAGCTGCAGATGAGGAGTGCTGCCACTCCCCTGCGGAGGAGGACCAGGGCTAGGGGTGAAATGGCATGGCAGTGGTTGGGAAAAACGAGCCACTTTTTTGATGAAAAGTTCCTTTAAACAAAGGCAGCTGAGAATAACATTGTGGACAGGTACCAATAATGCACATGAAAGGTGGGAGCAATTGGGTACAGAATCTCGTTATTCAGCAGTTTGCTATTGTAATTTGTCTTTTTAGCTTCTCTAGAAGATGGAGAAATATTACACAGCAATGGAAATTAAAGGGCTACAAATTTAGCACATAGATGTGACAAAACCGCAGGGATCCTTCTGGTTTAATCAGGCTATCTGGTCTGTTTATAGTTTAAACCATGGTTCAAATAGTCTCATCCATTTGTTTGAGAAAAAAGTAATGAGGAAATAGGGAATGGGTTGTCTAAAAGCAGCATATGTGATAAAGTGATTTAGTATTAGAGACATACTGTCTGAATATTCAGGGAAGCCTCAGTCCTCCCAAAAATTATGGATGTATAAATTCTGTATGTACCATGTTGGACATAACACTTCTTTTTGGAGTTGCTATGTTTTAAATTTTTGTTTCTGAAGAGCAGATACTGATGAATCCCTCTACTTCCCAGCACCATCTCATTCTTCTGATCACTGAAGCTGAAATTCATTCCAGTTAACTGTTTTGATCACTGAAGGGGCTAAATCCAAAATGTTCAGAATGAGTTCCCAGAACAGAGCATTTCCTTTTCCTAAGAGAAAACAAAATACTTTGGAGAATTCTGGAGCTGAGAAAATGGACCTAGCCATCTGATTTTCATCAGCTCCCTCTTCAAAACAGCTGACTTCTGCTGTGTAAGAAGTATAGGACTTCAGTGTCCTGTTTGGAGGAGAATTCCTTGTCAAATGAAAGGGGTGCTTGTGTCTGTATCACTGGTGTGGCCAATTTATACCATCACCCCTCTCACTTCCTTCCCAGAACTTAATCCATCTGTTATTTTTGCAAATTAAAAATTGCTGCAAGTACACAGTGTGCTTTCCTTAAATGTTACACTATGAAACTTGGTCACTTTCTGTGCTTGTGTATGTGCTTGAACTATTCCCTCATATGATGTTCCTGAAGTTGTTAGGGATGTATTTTGTAAAGGTCTTGGTTTGTCATATACTGTATCATGCTATTTAAATGCTCTGAACTCGCAAACAAAGGATGAATGTGGAAATTGGAGTCTGTAATGCATCTATTATAATGGGGGGGGAGGAGGGGAGGGTGACCACTTGTGCTGCAGGTTCATGACACTTTCTCTTTGGTGTTGTTACTTGGCTCAGGACTTTTCTGGCCTGGAAGCGTTCGTATTTTTGCATTTCTGTGTGGTGCATGCAGCTCAGTGGGACAGTCTGCTCCTAGGCTCCCATCTGATGGAGGTGCATCCCTCACAGTGACAAATACTTGTCACGCAGTGCACAGTCTGGATGTGTATCCTGACTTGTGCACATATAATGTGCTGGTCTTGTTACTACCCATGTAGCTGGGTTTGTGTGTGGAGGCTGTATGAACAGGGACTGATTGTAGACAGAAAGATGCATCTCATGGTTTAATTCAGACATGTAGCTTGGTCTGAAAAGGGCATAAGGTACTTCTGGCCCTGTAATTCTGAATGACACAGATGTTACTACATTCATTTGAAGATCTGTAGCTTGTGAAAGAGTGTACATGCAATTATTTTTATTATTGATGTGTATGACTTAGTTGGCATGATAATGTGTTTCAGGTAAATTTTACTAGCCCTTCATCAAACAGAATTTTTGCTTTATGAGTAAGTGTAATTCTCGTAATACTACTAATCAGGACTTTTAGTTTGGGATCGGGAACTATTTTATGGTATGTTCAGTTTTAAGTATTGAGTGTTTAAAAGCTCTGTTTTGAGTTAAATTTAGAGTGGTGGTGAGTTTGTCATGCTTCTGCATATCATTGTTTAAACATCATGGATCATAGGTGATACCCTTTAAGTCTTTGGGAGTGGCTCTGCTACCTCCACATATTCAAAGCTGGACCATCTGAATCATGTTTGTAAAATATACAGCTATCTTAAATTGAAGGACTTGCTGGTTTAGTTACATTTCTTGTGTACCCAGTAGATTTTGTATTTCAAAGCAAATAAATTATTAAAGGATTTTTTTTTATTAGATATCTCAGATTTTGCTTCATGTCATGCAACTGAGGTTAAGATTTGCATGTTCTGTGACTTTCTAGTTCTTTCTGAGGATTGCTTACTGTCCTCTGCTATCCCCTAAATTCTGTGAGTGTGAGGCTTGTGTAGAGCAAATATAGCTAGAAATATAGACAGGCAGTGTCAGAGAGAAAAATAACATTGGTGTGTATATATGAAAAAAAATGGATTTAGAAGGAAGAAGGGAAATGTCTCAACTTTGTGTCAGGCTTCATTTTTGTATCAATTATTAGGAGATATATATGTTCCCTCACTGATTTTTAATCTACAATGAACAAAATATGAAAATATTTTTCTCAAGTGCTCTGAATACAATATCCAAGCTGTGAGTTTGGCCATGTTTTAAATTTTCCATAAAATTAGAAATGAACTAAGAGAGCCCTCATCTACTTGCTTCCACATATAAATTAAACATGATTTATAAGACTCCAGTTACACAAAATATATGCTCTCCTTAGGAGAGAGTTTATTCTTCTTTTAACACTTAGGAACACAAAATTTTGCAGGCAATAAATGAAAGGAGTGCAGGCCATATTTCTGAGAGCCAAGCTAGAACATGCTATTAATACTGTAGTTTTGGACGTAAACACATTAACAGATATTCAGAAGGAGTCAAGACAAAAGAGGCCAGCTTTCTGAAGAGATTCTGGAAGGCATTTCATATTTGTTAATCTTTGGCAGTCTGCTTAAATGGGCATTCAGACTCAGAGCATTAGACATGCAGTGTCTTTGCCTTCCTTTACTTACGTGCTCTGCAAAGCGTGTCTTGAAGTGATGTTCTTGAACCTCACCACACTGATCAAAATGAAATGGGACAAATGATCATGATATTGATGTTTATCTAACTTATATTAGTACATTTGCTACAGTCATTAAAAGCCTGATTTTTAATGGCTGAAATAGAAATACCTGTTTGTCAAGAGTGTGTGGATGATTAGGTAAATTAAACAAGTTCATTGTCATTTAATTTATTGACTTAATAGCAGTCTGAAAGGTAAATATCTGTAAAAAGAGTATGGGCAGTAGGAAGCATACCACTGTTTGAAGAAATAAAATGAAACAGCTGATGCCATGAGGAATGCAAAAGAATCTGTCTAACTTCAACCTGCTTGCTCTGAGTTTTTGTGGATTTTTTTTAAATGAGGACTCCTTGCTGATTTGTGGAAAGGTGGTGACCAGTCAACTTGCTGCTCTGGCAAATGCCCACATACATTGCATGGAATACCCACAGCTGTAATAAAGATGTGGAGGGGACTGCGCTCTGAGTTGACCCTCTCTGACACCTTCACTGGCCTTGAGCAAAAGTGTGCATTTTCTGAGTTAAACTTCTGCTAGGACTTTCTGGACAAGTAATGATATCTCAAAGATTTCTTCTCCAGTGACAGGGGGCCTCCAGCTGGCCTGCCTTGCTACTCTTTCTCTGGTGCTAAACCACCATATCTACCCAAGGAGTGCAGCAATTTAGAAGTGTATTTGTAAGTGGCAATTTAGCCCACACATAGTCTTTGCTTACTGTAAAAGTGCAATAACAAATCCTTTCAGTCTGACAGCAAAATAAATTTGAGCTTTCAATTTTGGCTGCTCACTGATACTTGCTAGTGTGACTCAGAAATGAACTAGGAAAGAAAATTCAATAAGCTGACTATATATAAATAAAGCTTCTTGGGTTTCATTCTGTTTTCTTTTCTTTAAATGGACTACTGTGTTACTCTTGGTGATCTTGTTCACAATAGAGCTCCATGAATAGTTGTAGCACTCCAGTCAGGACTATTGGTTGGAGCATTGTGGTTTGCAGGCAGGAATTAGCAGCTCATACTGGTTTTGGGGCTTGGAAAATGTTTGCACAAATGTTTGTAAGTGTTCAGATTTAGCCTATCATAAGATCAATACTTAAGAGAGTTTATGCTCTACCTGGACTGAATTTTTCCTGCCACCTTCTTACCATTTGCCTTAGGTCAGCTGCATCAGGAGTTGACTTGGCTGAAATACAATGTTGCACCAATAACAAAGCTTTTATGATGAGCTTTTATTGGATCCTACTCTTGATCTGACTCAAAATCCATTTGTCCAAAACTGTGCCGAAAGGAAGGCAGCTGGGTGCAAGGTTGCTTTTCTACTTAGAGTTCTTCTTTCTCTCCTTTGTAGCATCCTCCTGCAATTTGTCTATCAGATGAATATAATCAAAAGATTTTTTTTTTCATTAGTATTCTGTTTAAAGATCACATACATACTCTGAATTCAGGATACATACTTCCATCATTTAGGCTCAGTTAAATAACATATCCCATTACAGCTTTATAAGTATAGTAATGATATTAATTGATCTAAGCAAAAAATTTGAATTATTCTAACGTTTTTTATTAACACTATAATACATGCTACTAATAAAAGTTACATTATTTATTTGTTTTTCATAGTAAGTTGCCCTAAACAAGATAGCTAGTACCTTCAGTTGGTGCTTTTTAAAACAACTTATTAAATATAATTCTAAAATAATCCTGCCACTAAAAGTTAAAATGTGCCCCAGTGTTAAGATCATTGAAATAACATTTTCAGTACAAATATTTATTTGTGAGATAGATATTCTCTATTAATAAACACATCACTCCTTGCTTTATGAAATTAGCACAGAATAGGGAAAATTTTGTTCTCTGCTATTGCTTGGCAGAGGTATTCAGTCTTGGGGCTCTGTAGCTTACTAATGAATAAAAATGGATTTGTACTTAAATCCTTAACTGTGCATAGCAAGGCTTTAGCGTGTTATAAAATCTAAAATTATATCAGAGTACGTGAGCAGCGTTAACAAATGGATGGAGCTGCTTCCAATGAAAAGTAGGTGAGTTGACTTCAATGATTAAATAAGGCTTTAGTCATGCAAATGTTTTCTGGTTGCTGTTAATTCCTTTTTCTTTCCTCAGAAATACATTCTCTTTTAATTTCTGTTCTTTCAGTTTACATAGATGATTAAATTATTTTCTATTTGATTATATTTACACAATAAGAAGGAAGGCAATGTAGACCAAACAGACTGACAGAGTAGATGGTCCTTTTAGCAGACATTTTAGGTTCTGGAACTTAAGGTTTGTACTCTGAAAAAGACATTTTTTTAACCCCTACTGTATCATATGATAAGTAGGCATTTAGCAGTACAGCTGCTTGCTATGCATTCAGACATTGACAATTGTATTCTCTGGTGGTCCAGATCCTACCAGTGTAGTAAGAGTGATTAAGGTCAGGCATTCCAAGTTGGACCTGCCTCCCACACCTCTGGATCCTGGCTCACCTCAATGGAATTTAGCTGCTTGTGCTGTTTCGCAGGAGGCATGGTAGCAAAACTTAAGGTATGTCAGGAATAGCTGTGTAAAACTGGAGTGAATTCAGGCTCTAGCTAGCATTAGAGCAGGAATTGCAGATTACTATACAGAATGAAATGCCTAGTTCTTCCTAGATCTGGACTTGGCTTGCTGAATAGTGTCTGGTGTTCAGAATTGCAAGTGTGATGCTGTAATGTACTTAGGCTGTTTTCTCCTCCAGTGATTTTAATTTTTCTTGCTTTCTGTAGACTAACTGAAAGCAGTAAATCAAAGATCTGTCAATATTTCTTATTGGCAGGTTTGTTCACAGTCATCAGTTAGATACACAGAAGAGCAGAGAAGGCAAAAACCCAAGATCTCATAATCGTTCATCATGTAAATTGCTTCTTTTCATTTGTTTGTTGTGGGGAAGATAGTGAGTGTTGTAAAAACCAGTGTATTATAAAGATAAAAATCAGTGTGATCTTTTATGAGAGACTCACATGGGATCCATGTGATGGGGCTAATTTTACCTTATTTTAAAACCATGTAGTTCATTGGAATTTCTGTACAACTCATGGGGGTGCACGCCAAAAAAAAAACCCAAACCAAACAGATGTAGTTGTTTGAAAAGGCAAAAACAAAAGCCTTATAATTATAAAATCTAATGTTTAGCTGAGGTCACGTTTCACATGCTGTCCTTGAGCAGAGAGGATGTCTGGCCTCTGTCTCTGCTTGCATTTAGGCTTTTCCCTTTTCATGTGAAAGGCTGTTGAGAATTAATTATTGAATGTTGAATGACTTTTTTCTTATTACCACCTTCATAAAACTGATGGCAATTTCTGGAGTGAATCAAGAATCAGCTGGGGGAATCAGCATCAGTTTCAGTACAGGTTAGCAAGGTTGTGTCTGTGTAGTGCTTATTGTTGGTTGTTCAGCTGTGGTAGTCTCTATCCTATAGGTATTCATTCTGCATTCAAAAAAATGCAGAAAAATTGACATTAGTCAAGTCCATTGACTTGACCATCACAGTGGAGATACTTTGCATCAGAGCAAGGATGAGGACTAAGGATTTTCTTATTCTTTGGGGACTTTTTGAGTATCTGGTACCTGGGGTGGTTGACAAAGTAAGCATCGAAGCCAGTTAAAAGATCAGCTTACATTCCAGTTGTTATTTGGATTTGTGGCTTTCCAGTTGCAGCCCAGTTTGAGATTGAAGGGGCTTTTTCTGCTGTCACTGCACTGTGCTTGTTAAGGACCAGCTATAAAGTCCTCAGGCAAACAGTTCCTGAACGGGAACTGTTGAAGTCAAGGCTTGACATTTGAAGTCAAGGCTCATGCTTTTAGGACTTCAAGTGGATCTGCAGCTTTATTCCCATTTCCATGTGTTAAACCTGCTGCACTAGGGAGATGAGGGTTAATTGTGGGTGCTGAGGCAGATAAATAAAATTCCAAAGTAATGTATTTGTTACACTCTTTAGGCTTGCTGTCAGCATTATTGTCTGCACCGCCTCAGGTAGCTGTGAGTAGAGACCATTGGTTTGTATTCGATATACTATTTCTCACTAACCAGGGTTGTAAGTAAGAGCACTGACTTGAAGACATTTGACGTGTGATTGTGGCAGTTCCCATGCTGATCTATTATACAGATACACCCAACTGACTTGAAAAATGCCTTCTACAAGTAATTTCACTGCCAATATTTCTACAGTCACATTTTGCTGACAGCATGCCACCAACTCAGACTGCTCCTTTCCTTCCCTGTGGTTGTGGACCTGGCATGAAGGTCTGGCAGAGCAGATGCTTCCACAGTAGTTAACTATTCTGGTGGTGCTTGGGTTGCCTACATGAAGAATTAAAACGCTTATCTGGTGAGGATATGCTGTCAGGTATTGCTGTTCCTGTTCCAGGCCTGCTGTCCTTTATTATGTCAAATCTAACAATGCTGGATTTTGTGCTGTTGATGGCTGCATGACAGAAACCTGTCACTGAACTTTTGCTTTTTAGGTCCCTGCTAGTTTCCATTTTTTTTTTTTTTTTAGTTTTCACCATTTTGTCTATTTTTGTCTTGTCTTTTGAGTTCATCTCAATTCAGCTTCAGTTTGATGATGAATATTGTGGAGTATACAGTCACAGAATCGCTAAGGGTAGAAAGGGCCTCCAAAATTATGAAGTTCAACTTTTGATCAAATACTACCATATCAACTAAACAATACCTCTAAGTCCTCCAATCATTTCTCAAACACTTCCAGGAATGGTGACTCCCATTTCTCTAGGCTGCCTGTTTCATTGCTTTACATTGCTTTACCCCTTCAGTGAAGAAATTCTTCCTGATTTCTAACCTGAACCTCTACTGGTGGAGCTTGAGGCTATGTCCTCTTGTTCTGTCACTTCTTACCTGGGAGAAGAGGCCAACCCCCACCTGGATAGAGCCTCCTTTCAGGGAGTTGTAGAGAGTGATAAGGTCACCCCTGAGCCTCCTTTTCTCCAGGCTAAACAGCCCTAGATCCCTCAGTTGCTCCTTGTATAATTTACTCTCCAGACCCTTCACCACCTCTCTTGCCCTTCTCTGGACATGCTCCAGCACTTCAATGTCCTTCCTGTAGTGAGGGCCCAGAACTGGACAGAGGACTCAAGGTGCCAAGGAGGCAGCCTTGGTGAGGACTCAAGGTGGCCTCACCAGTGCCAAGTACAGGGGACAGTCACTGCCCTGGTCCTGCTGGCCATGCTCTTCCTGATGCCAGGATGCCATTGGCTGCTTTGGCCACCTGAGCCACTCCTTTTCCACTGGGCAGCTTTCCAGCCTTTAACTCTGCACAGGGTTGTTGTGACCCAAGTGCAGGACCCACCACTTTCCCTTATTGAGCCTCATACAATTGGCCTTGGCCCATCAGTCCAGCCTGTCTGGATCTTTCCAGGCCTTCCAGCCCTCAATCAGATCCACCTTCCCACCCAACTTGATGTTGTCTGCAAACTGACTAAGGATGCACTCAGTCTGCTTGACCAAATTATTGATAAAGATACGGAAAAGGGATGGCCCCATCCAACTAGTTGCGGCACATTTCTCACCACTCTGTGGGTCTGGCCATCCAGCAGATTTTTAACCCAGTGAAGAGTGCACCTATCCAAGCCATGGGCTGCCAGCTTGTCCAGGAGAATGCTGTGGGAGGCAGTATCAAAGGCTTGAATGAACTTGAGGTAGACACATCCACAGCTTTTTCCCTCATTCACTTGGCGGGTCACCTGCCATAAAAAGAGATCAGGTTAGTCAAGCAGAACCTGTCTTTCCTAAACCTATGCTGGTTGGGCCTGATCCCTTGGTTGCCCTCAGTAGTGTAGTATGCTTTTATTTACCCTATATTTTGATTTTCTTTAAAATTGGCTGCTAGCAATTAACTTACTTTTCATGATATCAGTAGAAGTAAAACAATCAAACAGGCTTTTTTGTGCACAAAATAAATGCATAAAATCTGTCTTATGCTCTGACATTGAGTCCACCAAACAGATTTTAACAGCTATGAAATCTGTATCTTGGTTAGCTGAAATCAAGTGAAGTAAACTTAACAGAATGTGTGGTATGGGAAAAATTCCTATGCTGTGGAGAATTGATATTTCTTAGTCTCATTTAACTGCTATCACAGATGACCGTGGTGATGACTTACTTATTTGGCTGAATGGCCTGGTCTTTCCAGTGGTCAGGTCTACTTTAGTCTGTCTGTCTGAAAGATGTAAATTAATCCTGGTCACTCACATGTGAAATTCAGCATTGCCAATCAGTCATCTTTAAGGCTGCATTCTCTAAATCCTAAAAATTTTTATATAGGCTCTGAATTCTTGATCTGCAAATAATAGGGCTGTCTTTTTTGTTGTGGTTTTGGGCGAACAAGACATTTCCCCCCATTTTTGCATATAACATAATATTTGCTCTGCTTTTCAAAATATGTTTAGTTGTTAGGAAATAATATCTAGGAAGCAAAAGAAAGAAAGCTAAATATAACCAAGGGGACTTTAATTTGTTCCGGATAAAAAGGAGTAGAAATTTTAAAAAAACAAACAAAAAAAAACCCAGGGGGCTTTTTATCTTAAAATGACATTGTGTTTAAAGCAATGTGGAGTTTAGTAGCAGATCTATTTCTCTATAAACTTGTTTACTATTAGTTTATTGGTTACAATATTCAATGACTGTAAAATATGGAGACATATTGCCCACTTCTGTGAGTTGTCATTATTCCACTGAAGTGAATGGAAGCAGATGAAGATCTGCTGAATGTTTGCTTTCTGTAAGCTCTGAAGTCTCTCCTTTCTCAGCACAGTGCTAAAAAATGTTTCTGTTCCCTCTTAAGTGTACTGCCAGCAATTTTTTTTTTCCATTTACATGTGTTACCAGGTTGAAGTGGGTGAGGAAATTAGTGTAATTACCCCTAAAATCACAGATTCTTTGAGATCATCCCCTCTTTTCCATATGCAAATAGAAGAATATTTCTGCACTTCCAGCACTGTTGAATTTTATTTATATTCTTACACCCTTTAGTGTCTACCACTTCGCACCATTTATTATCCTTTTGCACTAGTCTGTCTGAACATCACACAGATGGGTCAGATTTTTTACTTGTTCTGCACAACATTTCTCTAGGTCTTCCTGTTTTCTCCTCCTGAGAGGATATCTGAAGTCAGACCACTTTATTGGAAGTGTCAACAGGACAGAAGAAACTCTTTTTCTCTGACAGATTTTTAGTCTAGACATTGCACAAGCTGACCAAAGGATGTAGGCCACAGGAAGCATGACTGACGGGAGCGATCCAGCCAGGAGCTATCCATACACTGACTCTTGCTGGCGTTAAAAAGTGTTTCTTGGGAAAATTCTTTGTCCTGAAGTTATTCCCAAGTTTACACTTCTTAAGAACTTGAATGTTCAACTTACTGTATTGAAAACATACTTAGTAAAACGAGAAATACCTTACGGGAATAAGCCTTCCTTTTCTTCCTGTTTCTTTTTCTCCAAGATTCCAATCTTGTATTAGGCTTGTCAGAGGTGTTACTTGGTTGTTATTTGGTACTCTCTTGCCTCCCACCCCTTTAAGGCACATAAATCTGTTCAACTCTATCACCTTTGTGATATTGCCAACATACAACACTCTTGATCAGTCCACTGTGAAAATTCCTGCTGCTGCCTTCATTTCCTCCTGTTTTGGCTGCTGTAACTCACAGCTCTTGGGCAATTAACTGCTGCAGTACTCTGTAGGATTGGTACTCACAGTATGCTATCACACCCCAACATGTTTTGGACAGTGACTACTGTGTGTTTTAATTTCTAAGATCTTCAACAACTTGGTCTCTTGTGTCAAAAACCTTGAATTTGTTAGCATGTTTTTCACTGAATTCCTCCTTCTAAATCAACTTGCATTTAAGTTGGTAATCTTAAGGGTCTTTTTTCAGCCTAAATGATTCTATGATCATGGTTAATAGCTTCCCTGACCTCAAGTATAGTGCCATTCAATGTCAGATCTGTCTGCTAGAGGAAATTTTTCATTCACTTTTAATTCCAGATCTTCCCTCTTTGGATCAAAGGTTCCATGGTGAGTGATTATAAAAAGGACTATTAAGTGGATAGAAATTGAATGGATGTGAGGTACTTGAATGGGGAGAAAGATTATATTTTTCTGCAAAAATTGCTACCACTTAGATCTGCTGCCTGAGAGATGATTATAGTAATTGAAGTTGATCACAATTAGACCTTTAAATTTGCATTGCCTTGAACTGAAGTATTTTTATTTAAATGCATTACTCATTATGCCTTTACATGTACTGTTCAAAGTCTGAGGACTGCATAATTTACAACAAAGAAAACAAGTCACTGAACGTAATGAGCTAAACGTCTAACAATACCCTCAAATTTCACCTGTAATTAATCATTCATGCTCAGTTACAGACAAAAATGTTTGCATTTATACGTGTAACTGCATGTAGGCACAGTCAGAACCTTTCAGTACTGTCACTCCTGTTGGATTTCAGGCAAAGAAATAAATTGAAATACTTTTCTTACAAGGGCCAAGTGAATTATTGTTCCATAATGTTAGGGTGGTAGATTACTGAGCACACTAGATGTATGTTATGTTCTTGTTTTTATGACAGAAATAACAAAGTATAGGCTGGAGAAATATGCATGTTGTAGACTTGATTTACATACAGCTGTAAAGCATTTTTAGGATTGAATCTTTGTTTAGCTGTGCATGATTGTGAATTCTGCCTTTAAATTACCCAGAACGAGTGGTTGGACTGAGGTCAGGAGTGGCCACGTGTTGCACACCGTGCTATAGCTGTGGGATGCAAATTGCAAGGGTGTAAAAAAGGTATGAAGGGCTCTGCGAGCACAGGGCTCTTCCTAAAGGAGCTTTTTTCTGTTTTTGCAGAAACTCTGGTATAATGGCCTTTGGTGTTGTGAAAGCCTTCTTATGGGAGGAAAAATATTATGAAGTATGTGGTGCAGTCACAGTGATACTTCTGCAATACAAAAAATCTTGAGTTTCCAATAAGTGGAAAAGTCTGAAAAACAAGCAATAACCAAATCACAAGCAAAAAATAATAATTGAAATAACACACGTATCTTTTGGGTTGTCATTTTAAAATTTTGATTGCTGTAACTTGTCTAGAGTAAGTTTTAACTTTATAATTTAAATTGGCACTTTTTATGTGGTTTCCCTTTCCCCACTTCCATGCTTTTCAGCCTTCCCACAGCATGTTTTGTTCATTTGGTTTTAATTCAGTCTCAGTTAACTATCTTAGTGCCAAAACAGTTCCTGTGTGGGCAAAGAAGGGAGCTTGTGATGCAGGCACCAACTGGTCTTTATGGCCACATTTGTTCTGGCAGGAGCAGCAGCCAAAGGCTATTCTGGGTCCTGAGGCCAAATGACCGGGCACAGTTGTGTCCATGCAACTAAATTAATTTATATCACCTCAAAAGGATGACCTAATCCAAATGTACTTCTAGGAATACTCCCTGTCCTGGTCTGTTTCTTTTGAAACTCTACCTTAAACTGTGCCAGATGGTTTTCTGTGCAAGCAGGCACAAGGGTATACCTCCACCTTTGTCCTGTCTGTGATTGATGGCTGTGGGTCTCATCTTATTCAGCCTGTGTCAGGTGCAGACAGTGACTGGCACAGGTCTTCTCTGTGAGCTCCCACCAATTCTAGCTCTTGGGCTTCGTGATACTAAAGTTTCCAAAGCTCTGTTAAGGTCTTCAGGCATTGTGCTTGTATAGACATGCTGATGGAAAACCCACAGAATTTATAATTTTCAAAGAAAAAGTAGAAAAGGAAACCGATTGTAAAGGAGAAATTCTTCATATATACCCAATAATCATAAATTAGAGAACTGAAAATACTGGCTTTCTTAATGCATACAAATTTTTATAAATTATTTTCTACCAAAATGTTTCTAAATTTAAGTGAAAACTATCACAATGGAATGTGCCAGAGAGGAGCCAAACTCAGCACAAAACACTTGTTATCAAAGATCTTGGGAGCATAAAATTGAAGGAGCAATGTATAAATCTTCTGTGTTTGTCAAATACATTTTAAATCAACCCACCTGTGGGTCAAAAAGCATGAGTACCACCAAGCCCTCTTTCAAGTGAAAACTAAATTAAGATCTGTGGAGTCTTTTATAGAATACATTAGGTAAGGATGTCCTGCAGCACTTTTCTGATCTATATGTGACGTAAGAGATTTCTAATTTTTCACAAGAGCTACCTCCACTGGTAAAAATAAAAAAAGATAAATAGTTTAAGGTGTGGCCTATTGACATGGCTTAATGAATGTGGCTTTTATAGTCATGGGAAAGGAAGAAGATTGATAATTACACTGTCAGTAGCTGAGATATTTTATGAACTGCAGGCAGCCAGCTTTGGTAGCAGAACATGTTTGTATTTATTCTGTGTATACGCATTTGCTTTTACAATACATAACGGGTTCAAAAATCACAGATACTTTTGTTTTAATGAGTAATAGTTTCACCAGCTTAATTTTTATCTCTGTTGTCTCTCTGCAGGTCAAAGCAACAGATGCAGATGCTGACCAGTTTGGAGAAATTGAGTATTCTCTTTATGATGGATTTAATTTTTATGAAAAATCCAAAGCTTTCCAGATTGACCCACGCACTGGTCAGATCTTTGTGTCTCAAGACATTGACAGAGAAGGAGATCCAACCACTTATGATCTCTTAGTAAAAGCTACAGATGGGGTAAGTTTCACCTTTCTACACTGCCAGATTTGTGAATGTATTTGCAAATTTGGATGTCTGGTATACTTTTAAATGAGAATGTAGCGACTATGTAAAAACTGCATGAATTTGAATAATATATTTTATCCTTAAAGAGAGCTGAAAATTATATTCATGAACTGTGAATTTTTACCCAAATTAATAAAATCTGCTGTGAAATACCCAATCACTCCTAAATAAGGTTTGGAAAAATGTTTCTAGGATGTATTAGTCCTTGCTAATTTTCCTCCTGCTATTGGAAACAATGGACTTCAAGTTACTTCTACTCCCTGCTTTCAAGATCACTGCAGCTACAATAAGACAGTACCATGGGCTAGAACTGCATGGCTACTGTGACAGTGTGACAAGGTGACAGTGACTTTCCTGGCTAAATTCCTTGTCCTTTCTAGCTGGCTGATGGCATTGCTGCTGCTGTAGCTGGGTGCAGCCTCCCTTCAGCTGCATGTCTGAGTGTTTTCCCACTTTACAAGATCTGGTGCTTGCAAGTGGGTATTCATGGTACAGCAAGGACAGGGTAGTCGCATGTGCCTGAAATTGTCTGTTGCAGATCCTGGCAAAGAGGGTGAAGAGAGGTTTGCTGTGGTAGGGAACATGTTAAGATGTCTAGGAATGGGCACCTTGCCTACCTGATGCCATGTAACAAAAATTTTGCTAGTAAGCTCCAGAAAAATAATGGAAGAAAATTATTCATTATATTATTTTCATTACAAAATACTCATTTTGTAATTCACATGGTGATTTGCAGTCTGAGGTGGTTTGCATTTGGAGGCCCAGTCTGTACTTGTCCCCTTGTGTGTACTCCCCTTGTGTGGGGGAGTGATGTTTTTCCTTAACACAAACTGCGCGCTTCTTCTTCTCCCTCTCTTGCTCTCAAAGCCAGTCTTAAAGGTGCAGAACTTAATATATAACATAAACCAGACGATTGGGGATACCAGTATCATAAAGTCACCCCAGGACATTCACCTTTTTTGGCTTAATAGTGAATTGTGAAGAAGCTGAAGAAAAGGTTATTATGAAGGTTTTTGGTTGCCTTCAAATGTTGAAATTAACATAAGGACACTTTTGAAACTGTAATTCAGGTCACATTTTGCAGTACAATTTGTCCTGAAAAACATAAAAATTCAGTTTTTTCAGGCTATGCAGTTTTTATTTCTTACTTTGAATTAAACTTGCTTTTAAGATAATGTCCTAAGTGTATGTAATACAACATTTTAAAAATGCAGTTGTGCTGCATATTTTTCATTAAAATGCCTGTAGTTTTTGTTATTGTACACTGAAGAAACTTAGTGAAGTATGATTTCCATACTCATGAGTAGACGGACTTAAATAGCTGCAGTTGATGGTTGTATTAATTATTTCATTTTGAGAATGTGGCTGTTGAGGGTATATCTCTGTTTTGTTGAATTCTGATATTTCTGTAATAGTTAAACAATCTGGTTTTTTGTTTAGCTGTCACAATTCAGTGTTCATTTCTGGGGCTACAGAAATACTCTTTTATTAATATTGCCTTTAGCAGTGTGCTTTTTCTGCCTCATAGATTTTTAAAGAAAAAAATTAAATATATTTGTATGTTTATTTCCATACTCATCTGATTTGAATGTCTAATACCTTGACCTTGCTCATTGCAGGGGGCTTAGACTGGACTACCTTTGCAAGGTCTCTTCCTACTCAAACCACTCTATGATGATAACATAAGGATATAAGAGTGGGTTTTTCCAGGACATTGCCTGTAATGTCTATAGCAGAGGTGGTTCTATCTGACCATTTTGGAATTTCACTTGTATCTGATTTCTGTCTTCAGAATTTTTACTTGAGTACAGACACCCAAACTTTGAAGAGTAAAGCAGTCTGTATTGAAATGTGTAACAACAGAAAATTATGCATTCTCCTATTTGTTTAGTTTTTCCTCTCATTCACGTGTTTTAGAGCTGTAAAAATGTAAAGAACACATACACATATCTGGAATATCAAGATTAGTCATTAATAAAGTGTATGTGAGAACTTGACAATAGCAGCTAAATTCTGAAAAGTTTCTAAGATATTCATGCTGGTACAGAAATTTATTTTGAAAATCCGAAAGAAAATATGTTTGCATGGAAAATGCTAGATGCCTTAATTTAAGTTAAATTACTGCTCTGTTGATAAATCTTACCTCAAGTTAAAGGAAAATAGCCAATGCACTGAAACTATAGGGTGTTTAATTTTTAAATTGCTCTGTCATTTATCTTCATTTAGGGAACTTGTGTTTTCAGAAGTTCAATAATGGGGAAAAAGGTTCAGTTTTTTATTGCCTTGTGTGTGACAGGCAAAGCTTGATCTTTTTACTGGACCTCTGTAGATGTTTTCCCAACTGACACCTAAATACTAAAGCACCTAAATTCAATATCAGCTTTTCAAAAATTTCAGTGCATCTGAACTTGTCTTGACCAACTCTCTACCTTTAAAGCAGAATTGTAGTAGGATAGTTATTTCCTGACATTCTGCTGCTGATTTTGAGGGATTAAAGATGATAAGTATGAGTCTCAGAGGCTGTGATCAGGGGAGAAATGTGAACAGAAAAGAGAGAGGAAGAATGAAGGATCACTTGTGACAAAGGAAGGTAGAGAGATGAAAAGGAAAGAAAATAACACAGTTAATTAGAAATGAGGAGGAAAATAAAGTATTTTCCAGGTGGTGTGCAGTTTATCTTACAGCAAAACTATCAATTTTCCCCACCTGTTTCTGGCTACTCCATTACATGGCTTTAGAGCTTGGCAGTCATGCCTTTCATGCATTGTGTAGAAAATGTGAGGAGTGAACTTAAATTGCACACAAGAGCCCATGGACAGGCAGGTGGAAAACAGCTTCTGTTAAACTGGTTTTAATAAACAACCCGTGAAAGCTTGTGGGAGAATTCTCACTGATTAAGCATAGATGAAAAGAAGTATCCTTGTCTCTTCTGCAGAAAGAAGAAATGGTAGGTCTTCAATTTTTCAGCTGCTTCATCATCACTGCACTACATCAGTACACTATCAGCAGGTGTGTTAGTGACTTTCTTACTGCCTTTCTGCATAGAGAGACACTTTCTCTTACTTTTTGGTAATCCACCCTATCCAATTTTCTTTGTCTTTTACATTGGAGCAATTGAAACCTAGATATAAACACTTGAAATTCACAGGCAAAGCTTCTGAAGAACTTCAGGCTATTGAAATAATTGGAGACATCTCTCCACTTTGACAGTGTTAAACTTCAAGATGTACCTATCCTTTAGGTTTACCAAAAAAAACCCTTTATGTCAGAGATTCTGTATCTAATAGTTCAGTTTGGAACAAAAACTTGACAGCATGGTTCACTGACAAAAACTTTGGAGGCTGTGATGAAAATTTTGATGTTTTAAGCATTTTACAGCACCAAAATGAAGAGATACAGCTGCTCAAAATAGCATAATTTCTACTTAAGACAAAGAGTTTCCCCTGCCAAAGGCAGGGTAATTTTTTTTTTTTTAAGACTTGACAAAGGTCTACTTGATGAGGTCTACTAATAGCTTTAGCTATTCACACAAATTTGATCCTTCTGAAGTAATGAAAACATTAATTGTTATTTTGGCTTGATGGTAGTTTATGTCCCCTTTTTCTTTCACAAGGGACACAACCCTCAGGACTCTGACAGAGAAGTCATTGTAATTGTGACTTTTTGTTTGTGACACCAGAGAGTACAACAGTAGTTAAAAGTACTCAGACATTTGAGATAAGGAATTTTAAAATGAAATGGCTTTCTGCTCCTTGTTAACACGTTTTGACAAATGTAATTTTCTGTCAGCAATAGAATTTATGTGAGTCAGCCTTCATATTTTGGAAGATTTGTTTTGCTTGCTTCCGAGCGGATGAAGTATATCCTCATCATTAGAAATAGGAGTTTTTGTTCCTTTTCAATTGGAATTGCACTTTGGTTCAGTTGTCAGAGCAAGAATTGTGCCATAACCAGTTAATATCATAAGTTGAGTAAATATCATACTTGGCATGTGAAGGGTATACACTGCTTTTTCAGGAAAAGAAGGTTCTGTCTCCATCATGAAATTTGGTCAATCTTCTTAGAGAATAGGTTTCCCTATATACTTAGGGTTAATCAATTTCAAAGGACTTTTCAGTCTTTACATAGCTCTGTAGCACAAATGTAGATTGGCTGAAGAGTGGGGTTTGGGGTTTTTTCAGGTCTGTTTAGCAATGATGAAGCTTGAAAGAAACAGTTTAACACAAGCTCTTGTGAGTTTGGTTTCATGCTGTTCCAACCATCTTTTTTTTAGATGCTTTTTATTCTTGATCTCACTTCTCCCTGGTCCTCTTCCCTTAAAAGTAATTGATTTCTGTTCTAAAGCACCTGAAGGCCGTAGACACACAGAATATCTTCTGACAGTGAGCAGAGCACATTCCCTCCCCTTTCCCTGCATTCCCTTTTAGCTCCTGTGCAGGGATTTCCTTATCATGGAAATCAAGGTACTGGGGAAGGGGGCTTGCCCTGAAGTGGGGGTGTTGACATTGGGCTCACTGCCATCTCCATTTCTCCATATTGGCATGGGGTTTCGTGGCAGTCCCAGTAGGTTGATGACCGTCTTTTAGAGTCCTGGTCCTCAGGCAAGAGTGCTGGCTGCCTGTGCAGCAGCATGAGCTGTGGAAGCATGCCATGTCTTATTTCCCTCAGAAGCATACCAGGAGGATGTGGGATAGATCTCCTTGTTTGTGGGTGAAACAGACATATGATGCACAAGATCATCTTAATTTTCTGCTTATTTGAGCCTTTATAGGAATGTCACTGCACCCAATAGAGGTAACATTACAACACAGTGGAAAAAAACAAAACCAGGACAAAGCAAAAATCGCTATGAAAATGTGTGAGCAATTAATGATAGTATATTTTTTCCCAGAAATTAGTCTGAGACTGTGGATACAGTAAGCAAACCCTCAAAAATAGTTTTGTGTGTGCTTGTTGTATGGCAGGGTAAGTCTAAAGGAGTCATAGTCAGTTTAAATCCTTGGATAATTTAATGAAGGTCAGGTTTAAAAATAATTGATGTGAAAAATTTGATTGCAGAATTATTCAACATAGTTGGTTTTGAGTTGGTTTGGTTTTCTTTGTATCATGGCTACTGTGACTGCAAAATTAAGTTTACACTAGCTCAGCATAGTTTGTCATGCGTATGCATGAACATCTGATCTCTGTCAGCAGTTTCTCTAAGTGACTGCCACAAGCACAGCACGCTCAGTGTGACTTTGAAGAGCTCAGGATTCTTCCTCCATCTGTGTTTTAAAGTAGTGCATAAAGCACGTGCAAACTGTACATGCCTGTGCTGCCTTGTGCCTCTGAACATGCCAGTGCCTCAGAATTGACTTTTATCTCTGCCATAGTGGACCTGTTGTCTTTTAAAAATGCTTGTACTTTCTATGTCTGTAAAATAATCTTGGAAACATGAGCCCCTCCAAACTCATGGAAGGAGTCCTCTGAGAAGTAAATTGCCATTAGTTTCACTGGTGCACTTCAGCACCCACAGAACTGTCATTTTTGCAGATTATCACAGAATTCAGTGCTTTGTCATAGCAAATCAATATTTTTCTGTAGCATAGTCTGATAATCCATCTTCCGGTTGGCTCCTTTCTTCTCCAATTTCACTCCAGAGCAAGGCTAAATGTGGTTCCATGTGGTATTTTAGTGGGCGTTTGTAGGGCATCAGTCAATAAATTGAGGATAGGTCTTGTACACAGCAGCCTGACAGATCAGCTTTTGGCTGTCCTGCACTGCTTTAAGTTTGTATCCCTTTTTAAAAAAGCCTCATTTATTCACCCTTATCATGGTCATGCTTTTACATCTGAAAAACAGATGAGAGAAGTTATTCCTGCTTTAGTGGAGCACTACAGTCACCTGAGGGGCATGTCTTTCTGGGGAAAAAAGCCCCTGGCTTTTATCTGTGAAGGAATAAGTGGGGTATTGGTGATGTCAGCAGAAGCATGTGAGGCTAGACTAGCAAGGTTTTTGCTGAGTGGTGTTCATTAGCATTAACAAAACCGACTTTGAGTTCAGGCCTCACCGTTGTAGAGAAGCTGAATTTCTTTATGTACTCAATCAGCCGTTGGTGTTGTGCTGCGCATGTAGCTTGCCTTATGTGTTGTGTTTTGGGGTACAAGTTGCTTTTAACGGACATTTTCATTGCAGTATTGTTGCAGTATGTTCCATTTCCTAATGATGGACTGAAGCCAGTTGTGTACCATCCTGTTTTAAAAATTGATCTCTTTTTTTGTTGTTTTTTTTTTCTTATTTATCCAACAGGGTGGTCTGAGTGCCCAAGCTTTTGTTCGCATTGAGATAGAAGATATTAATGACAACCAACCCATTTTTGAACAAGACATCTATGTGACAAGTATCAGCAGTCACACACAGCCAGGAACAGAAATCATCAATGTTGTTGCCACAGACAGAGATTCAGGAGTGTTTGGTGTTGTCACATACGAACTGGTCCCAGGAGAATTTTCTTCTTTTTTCACGGTGGATACATCCACAGGTACTGTGTGAGTCTGTGATTCAGAAAGGTGATAATTATTCAAGATTCATATTTTCCTTGACGATGCTTTTTGTATTTGGAGTCATGTCATACAGGTGAAACTTGGATACTAAAGGAAAATAATTCTAGAGGTTGATGGAGGATTTAGATTTAACATGAAACCTTTGTATTCACTGGAATAAGCAGAAGAATGGAAAACATAGTACATACCAGCACAATGAAGGACAAGGAGTATGCCACTCACCCACTATTTTCAGCCCTAAGTCTATTGATCATTGTAAGAAATAATAAAATGTTACTTTTTTACAAAAATATTTGTGTTTCTGAAATTCTTAGGGCTTACTCTTGAAGAGCAATAAAACACCCTTCAAGGTGCTCCTCCTTTCATTTCTTCTCTGTTTCTGTTCTAATCTTTCTCTGTACTGTGCTAGGATAAGTCCTCATTCTGCTCAGTCTTACAAGGCACATTTTGCCTCCCTGTTTGACTCAATGTTTAGCTTTGTGTCTTTTTCTGCCTTTTACTTTCTGATGTGACACTGCATCCTTCTGGAGGGTGGTTCAACGAAGGAGTGATGGTGAGAGCAGAAAACCAATTATGGCAAAACCAAATCTGTGTGAATTTTTTTAAAGACTGGTTGAATCTCACAGATTGAATTACTCTTCCCATTGCTATAGAGCAGCTTCTGTAGTCAGCTTTCTAACCTTAAAATAGTTGTCAGCATCAGCTGAGGAGAACATGAACATTGCATCTACAGCTGGCTATGGTGCTTTTCAGTAAGTGGTTGACAAAACTGAAATTGCCATTTTTCTTGAGGCCCAGCCCTTGCATGTGAATGTATTCTGATCAACAGATGGTTATGGCACACATTTTTTTATATTCTTTAAGATAATTTTAGACTGTGGTACATGTGTGTATATATTAGCTCTTTGGCATACGAAATCTTGCAAGGTTCTATTCTTTTAAAATAGTGTCTGTTTTTACACAGCTCCCAAAACATTCTGATGAACAGAAGAAACTAATCTTCTTAGGAAGTCAGGCTGCTTGTCTTGGCTATTTCAGAATTTATTTAACTGTGGACTTTTAACTACCTGTCAAGTCAGGTTCTCAGGGGCATAACTGATGTCAAAAATACGTAGGTCAGTCAATAATTAGAAAGCTCCATCTCTACAGGCATTTAACTGGTCATTTTAAAACTGTCCCATCAGGCTTGTTGAAGAGAGCCCCTGTGGATCACATTAGCAGCATTGGCTTTGCAGCAACCCTTTGCTGAAAGAAAGCATTTTGAAAGGCTTCTTCCTTGGATTGTGACCTTTTGGCCTCTCTTTCCAGTTTGGCACTTTGTATAGGAAAAATGTCATGCTTAATGATGAAGACTCTCTAAGCTTGTAAGTTACTATTACATCGTGGATCTATCACGGTATTTTATCAAAGGCAGAGCAAATTCAGGGTGAAGTTGCTTGAGGTCATTATTGCTGACATTTCATGATGAGAAAAGCTCTTAGGTCAGGCACTATTCCCAGCATTATAGTGCTTGGAATCTGATTGCACTTAATCAGATCTCCTGGGTAATTCACAAGGTCAGACTGTGTCTAATTTTAACTTATTAATATTAATGCTGTGAGCTTTTTTTTTCTTTATACACTTTTTCCATTTATATTCTTCCACATCTACTGACAATAGTGCTTATGTTCAGTCACCAGTGAGGCAAATTATTTTTACTATTACTATCAGAAACTATTAGAAAAATAAAATTAGAAAAAATAAATATTTTAAACAAAAAAAACCCAAAACATAAAAATTACCAATTTTTCACACAAAATTTTTGTAATCTTTGAGCTCCAAAACCTGTTCAGTATTCAGAGAGAGGTGAAACAAGTGGTTCACTGTTAGGGCACAGAGATTTTGAGCTCTTCCTCCTTACTTCTTGTTATGACACAGACATTTTCCAGTGTTCATTGTGCTAAAGCTGTCTTCATATGCTCTGATATATGGCCTAATTTAGCTGTGCCTCTCTGAAGGTTATGTGAGGGACTTTATCTGGTTAGCTGGGCTGCATTTTGTGTACAGAGGGCAATGGACAAGTATGTGAAGGAGCAGGCATTCTCCAGGAGAAGGATGCTCAAACCAGAAAGCCAAATGAGATGATATTACAGTTTGGTCTCTGTTTTTCTGATCTTATGGATGTGCAGTCTGTTACTGATGTGTTCTACAGTTTTTCCAGTTTACAGTATGGCATATTCTGTTTTGTCTGCTCTTCTCATTATTAGAGGACCTAAACAGAGGGATAGTGATGGTTTGGAGAATTCTCTGGGTTTGCCTGCCTGATAAGTTTTATTTTTTAAAATAATTATTTTTGTCACTGATAGAACATTAACTAATGCAGTAATTTTCTCCTTTCTAATTTTGAATTCCTATGTTCATTATAGCCCTTAATATTTTATGTGGACAGAGATATTTTTAGTATGATGAGATTTAAATAATTAGTGCAGTTTGTCACATTACACTCTGATACGTTAAAATCATATTCAAGATGATGCTGTTATCCATTACATGTAATTTCTCCTTTTCTTTTGACATTTTCTCTTTTTTCTGGCATGAAAAATTTATCTCGCTATAATTTTCTTCAGGGGTGTTTGTTGAGTGCTGCACATAGGATACTCACTAAAAATTGACTTTTGAATTTTTGGGAGAGAAATGGATAAAACAGTAAAATAACAACTGAAACCCAAATTCTTAGCTGCTATGGCTTGCTTCTGGGTCTTGTTTGTTAAAGCTCTTAGTTTTTCTATGAGCTGTGTTCAGAATATTCTACCAGCTGGTTAATTCCTGACTATATAGAGTGTAACAATACTGCTTTTGATACAAAGATATTATGAGATTGAGACACAGCCAGGCTCTCTGAAGGGGCTTCATCTTTTGTTTCAAGCACTGGGACCTGTGGATGTTGTAAATAGATAAATTCAGTGGAAGTGGGAAGGAACATCCTTTCATTGACCAGGTAGACTGATTTTTTTTTTTTTTTTTAATTTGAAACAAGATTTTATTAGTTACATTTGTTTGGTATTTTAGCTTTTAGACACTGCATTTATTGTTTGTGATATGCTCTTGTACTCATAAATAACCTTTATTGTGTTTCCATTTTTGAAAAAGTTGAAGTGTTTTTCATTTGATTGATGATAGACTTTCCCCAAGAAAAACCACTTTAAGAACTGTGTAACTAGAAAAATGTATGGAGAGGAAACTGTAAACCAGCTTCTCTGCTGGTTCATGACTCTTGCTATCATTTGTTTCTAGCATTGGTGTAAACAACATCTTGGCTTCATTATGTTGCCTTTTGTAGATATCTGATCCATGCATGATCTATGAACAGTACTCGTGAATTGATTAGAACAGGGCAAGTTGAATAGCTCTTCTGGCTAAGAAACTGTTTGAGCTATGTTTGTTTATTTTCCCATTGTTACCTAACAAGCTGTCTGAAAGACAGTGTATTTATAGTTATGGCTGAGCTGGTAATTAAAAATGTAATTCACAGGATGCAATCATAAGTGTGGCAGAAAACCTATGCAGTGCTTAACTTCAAGACTTTAGGATTAACAACTGAATTTGTAAACTTCCATTACAATAACAGCATTAATACTTACCTTCACCCAAGGGCATGTAATTAATTTTTCCATTGATCTTAGTGATGCCCTTTTCAAGAGATGGCCAAAAAGATGGTTATCATCATCATAGCTCTGGTTCAGGCAAGTTGTTTCAAACCAACAAATTAATAATAGTCCTTGAAAATTATTATGGACCAGTGTGACTTTATGTGTCAGTCTTCAGGTAAATGGTCTTTTCATAGCCTTAAAACAAATCTCCTAGCTAGTCCATGCGTGCAGAGAAAGCTTCCATGAAGGCTAAGTAAAAGGCAGCAGCCATTGGTTTGTCTTCATGTGAATGCATTTGTTTTTTAAACCTAGCATGAAAATGATGTAGAGAAAGTATCATTCACTTAGTGTATGTTACAGCAGTATAAGCATTTAATTTAGTTTCTTTCAACTCTATTAGATATTTAGGCTCATGTTTCTGCGATTCCTACGTAAATCGGATGCCTAGAACAAAAGCTATGGCCTTCCTTTTTGTGTATTTTTTAGAGAATGTTTCTGTGAACATAGTGGATAGACCTGGGCTGGATGCCAGGTACCCACCAAAGTCACTCTATTACTCCCCTCCTCAGTTGTGCAGGGAAAGAAAATGATGACAAAAGGCTTGTGGGTCAAGAAAAGGGCATTGAGAAATCTCTCAGCAATTACTGTCACAGGCAAAAGAGATTCAATTTGAGGAAGTGACTTTAATTTATTGGCAATCAAATCAGAGGAGGGTAATGAGAAATAAAAACTACATCATAAAAGATATTTCTGCCCCCCCCTCCCCCCCCCTTTCTTGCACTTAACTTCACTCCCAATTTTCACTATCTCCTCTGGCCTGGCAGCACAGGAGGATAGGGAATGGGAACTGTGAAATTCATCACAGGTTGTCTCTGCTGCTCCTTCTTTCTCACATGCTAACTGCTCCAGTATAGGTCATTTCAACAGTATCCAGTCCTTCAGGAACAGAATGATCCAGTGTGGGTTTCCTGCAGGGTCACAACTCCTGCCAGCAAACCTGCACCAGTACGAGCTTCCTATGGGGTCACAGCCTTCTTTGGGCATCCATCTGCTCCAGCGAGGGGTCTTCCATGGGCTGGGGATGGATCTCTGCTCCACTGCAGACCTCCATAGGCTGCAGCATAGGGGACAGCTGCCTCACCATGGTCTGCACCACGGAGCCACTCCTGTAGCCCCCACACAGCCAAACCCTTGCCACATAAATACAGTACACTGAGATATTTGGAGATCGCTCCATTGACTTGAAGATACTTGGACCACCCTTTTGATGTAATACTTTCTGTCATTTATACCAAAAAACACATTTTGAGGAGATCAGACAAGCCTTGTTGCAAAATCTGGTTAGTAGTTGAACACTAAAAAAAAAAAAAGTCAGCACAGGAGTACAGCTCCTGCAAAATGAACATTCTTTTGAGGAAGTTTTGACTTGCTAAAAACCTGCTTACTTTAAGATGAGCTCTGATTTCTTTTTAACAGAAGAACAAAGGACACCATGCAACTAAAATGTCCTATAAAAGATGTAGAGCAGTCAACGAGCTTAATCTGTTGGTGAAGAATAAAAGGATGAATATACCTAAAGATCATGCAAATTTAAGAATATAAGTACCTTAACCAAAACCCAAATTTAATTCCAGCATCTTATCACTTTAACAGTGCCTAGTAATGGATACAAGAAGAGGAGTTGTGGAACTTGTACAGAACAATGCCTCACTGGTGTATGTTTCTTGTGGCAGTGTGTGCTACTTCCATTACTGCACTATGGAACCATATGTAAATGCAATTTAATGGCAAACTAACTTATAATGAACTTTGATTTGGTTCAGAATAGATTCATTCCAGTTAAGGATGATGACAAATTTTGTTCTACTGAAAAAATAGAACTGTTTTTTGACAGGTGCATCTTGGGAAATTTTAATTGCATTAAAACGTTTTGCTTTTTTCTTATTGCAATACAGGTTGAAAAGTAATGTTGAAATGCCAGCATTGCTTTTTGTGGCAGAAAAACCCCCAAAACTTAACTTTACTCAATGTATTGTGAAGTGTTTAATATATAGCAGATTGTACAAGGCATTGAAATAAAATGGGGATGCGCCTTTTCTAAAGAAAACAAGGCCATATTTATGATGATTGATGATGTTTTCGTATAGTATTGTAGGAAAAAATAGTTTATTTTTAAACTACTTTTGGCATTTTCCTACAGCATGTAGTACATTTGCTAAACATATGAAGAGCCTCACATAAATAACATTTAAAATTAGGAGTGTTTTAGTTTGGAACATTTTGAGGCCACTTCTTTTTTTAAACTGCAGTTTCTTCAATTACTGTCTTTCTGATCTGTCATATGATACTGATAGTGTATTTGGAATGCTGCAAATCAGAGGAATATGTCTGAGACATTGGTTTAGCACACTAAGTTTTCACCTTTGAAAAATTTTGAGTTAAATCAAAAAAGAAAAATTTGTGATCTCAGCTATTTGTGGACATTTACCTCCACTGAGATCTCATCTAATGAGACATTTACCATAAAGAATGCAGAAAATAGTATATTGTCCTAGAAGCACACAAAACTTTATGCAGTAAGTGTAAGGGTGCAGATTTGGCCCTGAAAGAAAGTTGTGTAGCAGAACAGCATGAAAAAATATCCATATTGCTAGCTCTTAATGTACCTCTTTTTTCTTTCATGCATAAAATCCAATAAAATCAACCATCTACAAAGAGAAATATTCCTACAAGCTATGTGGCAAAAACTCAGCCATGCAATAGTGGAGTGTACATGAGATTATTGTGTATGAAAGAATGCAAAGTACTACCAAAAATACTCTAGGCCACCCTCTTTTCTCCTAGTTAAGCCAGTGTCAGATCTCAGAAACAGAAGAACCCACCAGAAGAGGCAAAGAGCAAACTTCCATGGCATTGCACAGATGATGTGGGCTGATTTTAAAAAAGCAATGGTAAAAAGCAAAAAGTTATGCCCAAAACTCCCATTTTAGAGGAGGGGAATAATGATATTTATACAGTGAAATTCAGACAACTGTTTTCTTTGCTAGAGACTGTATATGTCTCAGAGCACAGGATTTATTTACTGTACGTTGCATTCTCAGTTAACCTAAAGAAAAGAAGAAAGTGGTAGGTCACACCAAGGGAGCAGACAGCTGTGGTACAATGTTACAATGAATGTAGCAGGGAAGTGTGTGCAGCAGAAAATCAGTTAATTTAAATGAAGGGCAGCATCTGGAATGTTTTGTAATGCTCTTAATATAAGAACAACAAATATATCTTCTTTGGCTTATAGCAGGCTTCATTCTGTATCTGTCCTGATACATCTTTTTGTACAGTGCCTTCAAAGAAATACCATCCCTGGTTACCATGGCAGTCGAGTTTTGTTACCAGGTTGTGCACTGAGCTGTTTTTGGATCTAGAACTTGGCAGCTTGATTGAAAAAGGTCCTTGCCTGAAAAGGTCCTTGATTAAAAAGATGTTTTTGGAAAACTTTGATAAGCTAAGCAAGAAAAGGCAACCTGCTGAGAAGGTGTGGCTGGGCTGGAGCTGTGCAGATTGTGGGGGGAGGTCTCTGCCTTTGTCTTTGAAAACACAGCAATTCACCAGGCTGAAGTCCTGCCTGCTTACTGGTGTAAGCTTTGATTTCTGGATGGACTCATGTTTGTGTGCGAGTGTTCGCTTTGTACACAATCAGACAGCAAACACGCTCTGAGTTACTATTATGTCAGATTAAAGGACATAAACCAGGACAAAAACAAAGGAAATCTTGTAACAGCAAATTATATCTCTTCAGTTATCTGTTTTACTGAAAAAGTAGAATTTTGTTGAGTTTTTTGTTGCTTTGTTGCTTATTTGGTTTTTTTAGGGAATAATTTTTTAAACATGTAATAGTGAAAGCAGAGAAAGCTAGGAGACACCTCATCTTCTAAACTGGCAAACTACAGTCTGTAGGGACATAAAATTTTGCATCCCAAATTGCAAGACTAGACATAGTCTAGACATAAAGAGCACTTGTGTAAGAGAACTGAGCCTAGATGATACAAAACCATTCTCGTCCTATACTCATGCCCTCTTTTGCTCAGCATTAGAGGCTGATGCTCAGGTGGGTATACTGTTTGTGAATAATGGAACCTCTGTAATTAGAAATTCATATTTTGTGTGTTGATGAATACTTCTTAACTCATTGAAACTCTCTGTAACCTATAGTATTTGAAATGTAGTCATGCAGTAGTGTCATGCTTCTGGGGGGAGCTGCACTATTAAAACTGCTTATGTTATTTTATAGATTCAGGTACTGGTTTGTTATATGCAGACTCCCAGCATGGTCAGGTTCTGATGAAGTGCTCTAGGACAGACTTATGTGTGCTAAGCAAATTCTTGTGATTAAACACAGTATGTTTATATAGTATTGGTTGTAGACAAGTCCTTTTATAGCTATTTCTCTTTCTAAGAGGAAAACTATGAATTGAGCAAAAGAATTTGCTACAGAGGGGCCTGTGTTGAAAACATTTTCAGTGCAGAGGTATGAGACCTGTAAAGCAGAAATGTAGCTAGAAGATTGATATGGGTTTTATCAGTTATTTTCTACAAAAATATTCAAACACTGAATATTTTCAAACTGAAGAAGTCCTCTTCTTTGCTGAAATGCAAACCAGCGTTTGTGTCATCAAAAGTAAGCTTTTTAAAGACTTTCATGTGAGCTGAAGCTGTGTGTATTACAGCAGGTAGACTGTAAATGTAATTCCTTATTAATTCCTTATTAATTCCTTTCTTCCCCTGGCAGTTATTAAACCAGCTTTTCAGTGTATTTGGCAGAGTGTTGCTATGGTTACCAGCAAGAATGCTGCTTCACTAAAAAAGGTGCATTTTAAGTCCAGGTAAAATGCTAAAGCTGGAATCTGTATGCA
The DNA here is from genome assembly GCF_049639895.1 of Pseudopodoces humilis. Lineage (NCBI taxonomy): Eukaryota > Metazoa > Chordata > Aves > Passeriformes > Paridae > Pseudopodoces > Pseudopodoces humilis. Next base: position 42,250,335 of record NC_142205.1, read on the forward strand.
ATGCTAAGATGACAGCATAGGCAATGAGTTGGATAAACTTAAATAGACGTGTCAAGCAGAAACACTGTCATTCTTCCTTAAAACAATGCTGATTTTAATGTTATTGTGAAATGCACACTTCCTAACTGCATTCATATTCTGGAGGATCACCCAGCACAGATGTACTCATCTTGAAGTTTTTTCTGATACATAAAGAGCAAAGCTGTGCAGGCACCCCTGCACTGGGAAGTGGCCAAGCTGGGGTGGGTGCTTTGGGCAGATCAGTGGGTCAGTTCTGACCTGCACAGTAAACAGCAGGCCCAGTGGCGAGCTTTGAAGGTGAACTGGGGTGAGGAACCATGTGGACCTTTTGGCCATCTGCTTGTTGTCTGAGCTGTGTCAGGTAATGCCAGCTGGCCCATACTAGGTTGTTTGCTGAAGAACTAATGCCATCATTTAAAGTTTATAAGGGTGGTTGCTTTCAAGGGCTTAGGTAACACCACTGGTAACTGTTGATTGAATTTTATTCCTCTTGCTGTATTCTAAAGTTGCTTTTCTATTTCATGAACAATGATATAATATTAGAAGCTGTTTAAACATACCTAAGCAATCCAGACTTTGTTACTGAAGTTAGTGCATCCTGGTATTTATCTTTGCAGCACTTGACTAGTGGAAAACATTTGGTTTACCTACAAATGGCTATAAATGTAGGGCTGGTTTTTGTTTTGCTAATGGTAGAACCCTGTGCAAAACCAGATTTTCAAAGTGCTCAAATGGAGATGTGTGTAGAAGTCCTATTGGGCTAACCAGTATGATTTTTTTTCCACACAAAAAGTTCTTTTGGTGAGTGAACCTACTTTGGTGCTGTATGCTGTTGTAAGATTAGGACTAAACACAGGATCATTAATATAATAAAACATGTATTTTAAAAGAATCTTTGCATGTGGATTCCTGTCTCCTGCCTTTAACTGTTGAGAAACAGCAGTTAACCCACTTGTGGAATAGGGTGCACCTCCACAAAAATAAGAACAGCAAAATCCCACGAGAAATGTTGCCGTTGCTAGAGGATAGTGGGTGACACAGAGTCCTGTCCTTCATTAGTGCATTTGCACTTCCTGGGTGAATAGGCACAAAGTGAAGAGTGAGACTTCTTGGAAATTCATGCCCTACCATGTACAGTGAGTGAGGAAGTATGAAGCAGATTAAAGAGTTGTCCATTAGGATTTTGCCTACAGTATTAGTTCTCCCCATACATTCAGTCCTCCAAACCATCGTAACGATTTCTGCTAGCCCTTAAGCACAGACTGTTCTGCAGCAAAACATCTGTAATTCCAGCCTGTGCTGACCTGCCTTGGAGCAGAGCTATTCCCAGACTTCAGCCTGCAGTGGCAGTTGCTAACATGCATCCAGCATTGCAAGTTCTGCCTGAAATCTGTATCCAGATCATACCTAGGCAGCAGGCAGTCTGTATGTCATGCTTTTGATTTAAAGGGTTGGGATCTGCAATCAGTTACTCCCATGCAGATCTAGTCAAGAAAATGAGATTGCCAGGGTGTGAATGAGGCTGGATGTTAATGCTTCATCTGGTGTGTAATTATAGGATTGTTCACCTGCGAAGCAGAAATGATTCCAGCTCTCTCTCATGCAGAATAAGGAATTAACCAGAGGTAAAATCTTCAGAGCACTGCAGTGATATAAATACTAATTTGAAAAATGGGAATGAAATGTTTTTAAAGGCAGCAGATAAGACTGTTCATTTATATGGTGAGTCAAGCTGTAAGAAAGGTGGCACTTTCCTTAAAAAGTGGACCCACACTTCTGTATTTGTGGTCCCCTGTTGGGAGCTTTAGTAAAACATTCCTTGCAGAGGAGCTGTTTCATCCTTTTTCATTGTCAGTGTTTATAGAAACTGTTGTGCATAATGGAAGAATATATTCTCTACCACAGCAAACTAATTGTCTTTTAAGTTCTCTCTGAAGCCTAGAATTACAGGCTGCAAATAATTGTGGTAATAACAATAATAAGCCCAAATCTTAATTACAGAATGAGGAAGAAAGGAAAACCATGTTTCATGTTCAGTCTGTTACTTAGAGAGACAGGCCTCTGTTGAGTTTCACACACTGGACCTGTGACTTTGACAGTTCCTGCTCCATGTAATTTCCTTCTGTGTTTCTGCCTTTGCAGTGTAGTACTCGGGTACCTCCTGTGCCCTGCTACAGCAGATGAAATGCATCCAGCCAGCTCTGCTCTGAGATGTGCTAGCAGCTGCTTTTGGCCCAAGTGGTCCTGACTGTCCATTTTAGTCACAGTCTGCTGTTTTACCTAATCATACAGAAAGTGAAATCCCAGATGCTGTTTTCTTCTACAACTTCTTTCCCATCATGTGGTGTGATAATAGAGCCTAATGAGGCTTGTTCACCAACATATGGCAGAGCTATCTCAAATGTCTCTGTAGATTATATATATCCGGATGCAAAGCTAATGACCAGTCCTACAAATGCTGAAATAAACAGAATGTACACAGTTAAAAGTCAAAATGGGTTATTAAATTTCTGCATACTACAGTTTTTGAGGTTGGAGGGAACCATATGGAAAACACATACTTTTTACTTGCATTTTGCTACTGTTCTTATGGTGTCCCTGGTCCTGCAAAAGAGAGCTGAGTTAGTGAAATGGACTTGCCTATACCCCTTTTTCCCTAGGACACAGCAAAAGAATGAAGAAAGAAAACAAATCTTTTATTAATTTTCTTTCTGCTTTCTATAACTGAACTGGCATGGAATGTGCTGCGATGTGTCTAAGTCAGCAGAGAAGAAGCTTTGGTTCTGAAATATTTCTTTTCCATCAAGTCTTCAGAGCTCCTGGAATGGAGCACTGTTTGCTCCACCCTTTGCTAAAGGATGTTCTGAAGTCTTTAGCTACTCCTCTGAGAGTAAGATTTTCAGTTTGATGCTTTTCTGTAGAAGTTTTCCAGTTCTCCACATACCTCTTGAAGTATCTAAATGAGGACATATTTATATCCTTGTCAATAGAAAAATATCCAGTTGGTCAAATTAGTAACATAAGTCCATTTGATTGATTTAAATTAGACAGAAATTATATTAAAAATCCATGTGTATATGTTTATCCTCTGGGGAAAAATAGTTAAACCCCTTTTTCCTTCAAGCTACAATTACTCAGATTACCTTGGGAAATGCCAAAAGTTTGTGTTCTTGAAGGACTACTTTGTTGAGCTGCTTAAGTAATCATAAAACTCAACGATCAGAAGAAAAACAAAAATTAAAAAGCCAAAATAAGGTTGTTTCTTAGAATTGCATCAGTTGTTAGCAAAGCTAAGCTGGATTCAGCTGAGCTAGGTCATCACTGCACCCTGAATCCATCTGTATCAATGCTGAGCTTTTAGTGTGGTTTGTCACACTGGAATAAGTGTCCCTTTTTTGTTAGTGAAAAGCATTTTTCCTTGATCCTGAAGACCCTTTTACTGCATTTTAAGCATATCAAGACATATAGTTTATTATAGTCTTCTGGCAGTATATTTGGAAAGTATACTGCATGCACACACATTTGAATCTTTCTAAGAATTTTATGTATTTTCCATTATTCTGCATTAAATGGATTGTAGAAAATTAAGGTTGTAGCTTCACCCTGAGTTCTGAGAAGATATATTCTCATTGAATCATGCATTGATTCTCCTAAGACACTTTGAGCTATCGCTAGTTTTACCCTGTCTAACCACTAAATATCCAACTTGAATGGCAGACATCATCCCTACTAAACTCTTCTTGACAGCCAGGAAATTATAAAGGTAGCCCAACGTTTAAAGGTTTGGTTTTACTGAACTGCCAGAGGTTCTGTGTCTTAACCAGCTTCTACAAAAAGCTAGGTAATTTCTTAAAAATATCTGTAGGTATGTAAAGGGTTGTCCCTATTAGTTGAATTGAGTTTACTGCAATTTTACTGCTTAGCACACTGTGATTTTAGCATTTAGTGTATATTTAGTTAAACTCACTCATGGTTAAGAAAAATTTTCCTGCATTTGGTCACCTTTCATCTTCATTTTCATGTTGAAAAACTTACTTTGCAAATATATTGTCTTGAGGAATGAACATCCAAAGTGCTTATTTTGGGACAGAACATTGCATTCTTTTCAAAGAATTAGTTAATACAGTTTATATGAAATATAATTGTTAGAAGCTTGAAAATTCAATGGACCTTAGAATTTACTATTAAAGGGTATTTTGACAGAAACTTGTGATCAGATAGCAGGTGATTGTTTCCCAGATATTTTCCACAGAGCCCCCTGCTCCTAAGATTTATATTTTGGGGCTTTGACTCCATTTGTGTGGATGTTTTATTTCAGGAGTTACTTAAGCAGAATGTCTCTGTGGCCTGTTTGAAATAACATTAACTTTACCATTTGCAAAGATAAATTAATTTGTAACAATACTTTTTTTCTACCCCAATGCATTTCTAAGTTGCTATAGACTTAAAGTAGCAGTAAAATTTAGCATCATTAAAGATTTAACTGAATCTGTGTTTCTAAAATCAGAATTATGGACACTGTGTTTTGAAACAGAACTTGCTGTGTTTCAGTGGCTCTGTGAATGGTAAAGATCATAAAGTTTTAAAAACTTGGCTCTCAAAAATTGAATTGAGAATGCTAATTTTTGTCCACATGGTCTGACTTTCTCTTAGAGTAGTGATACATGTTAAAACTAATTTGACAGCCTGCTGAATGTGGTCTTACATCTCTCTTAAGTGCTATTTTATTTCTGTGTACTTTCAGGAATTATTTACCTTACCTCAGCTCTTGGCCGCCTGACACGTTCTGCAGTCCTCCTGACTGTTTCTGCACGGGATGGGGGTGGCCTTCCCTCTGCCAGCAATGCAGCTGTCACAGTAAACATCCTTCAGACTGTTTTGGTTCCTGCCACATTTGAGAGATCTCGGTATAGCTTTTCTGTTCCAGAAGATGCACCTGAAGACAGCGTGGTTGGCACCGTGAAGGCCAGAGAGCCTACAAGTAAGTCACATTCTCGGTCAGAGATTGTTGTATTTTTGTTGTGACCATTAACTGGAAATAGCTGTGGATGATTTTTATTTCCCCCATAAACCTCCATGTTATTCATTCAGTCTGTCAAGCATTAAATAGAATTTACTGTTGGTGTTTACAGCAACTGGTGTAACGGCTGGTTTATAAGGATGCTCTTTAGAACAGTTGGAGATTCATGGTATGCTCCTTGGTGGTCCATAGAGATTGGTAATGGCCTCCATTTTTATCCTGATGGATTTCTGTAATTGTAAATGGGGACATAGGAAGCATGTTGTGAAAGTTCAAGTAAGTGTGACAGTTTGGCTCATGTTAAAGCATTAGCCATGCAAGCCAAATCTCAGAGCAATACTTAAAATAAGAAAGTATTCAGAAGTTTCAGAGGATCTTCAAGAAATGCTCTTGGCCACCCTTCAAAAAACCAAACGACCAAACAAAACCCCGCACTGTCTCAGAAGTCCAGATGAACGTTTGTGGGACCTTTTGAAAATATATTTAATCCAGCTGGTTTTGTTATCATTTGTAAAGGGAAATGGGTTAGCTCCTGACAGTCCTTGGTCATAAAAAGCCCTGTCCTGAGAGCTCTATGTATTTGGCTCCTATGCAGAGCAGCAGGATCCATGAGTCCACATAATAGCCTGATGATGGATCTGTAAATATAAGGTGGTAGATGACAAGATTTCCTACAAACTTGATTAGTCAGGTCCTCCCATTTCCTTCTTTTGGGAAGGACTGTCCTCAGGGTGGAGATAGCACCCATGGGGTGGCCTTGGTAGTAAGCCTGAATCTTGAGACGGTTTGTGCTTTAGGTAGCATCTGATGTATAAATGTTACAACAATGATCACCCATGAACAGTAAATTTATTAAAATACTTTTTTTTTTTTTTCAGGGAACTTCCACCTGTTTCATTCCTTGCTATAGTAAATGCCTGTGTGTAGTGAAATTGCTCCCACAAGACTAATTTATAGGAATGTTTTTTCTGTATTTTAGATCAGGGAAAAACAAGAGGCTATTATGTGATTTTCTCTATAGAGTTTTATAATACCAGTGTGATGAAAATCAAACAGTGCAGAAGTGGACAAACTGTATTTATTCATGTTTTTCTGAAGGGCTCCAGGGATGGGAAGAAGGAAGCATAAAAAGCCTAAGAATGTCAAACATCTGTGTAGCTTACATTTATTCCATTGGATTTAGCAGCATTCATTCCCCCCAGATGTTCTTGCCTATGTTTGTTTCCATATTTTGTTTTATTTTTTTTACATTTTTTGTTGTTTCTATTTCTAGATTCGTTAGAGGTGGTTTCTTATAGAATTTGCTCCGGTGATCCGCATGGAAAATTCTCTATCGACCCCCAGGTTGGCATTATCCGCACCAAGAAACAGCTTGACCACGAGGCTCAGTCTGTTGTGGTGCTCACTGTTCAGTCACAGCTGGGTAATTCCCCTGTCTACAGCAGCACTCAAGTCAACATATCTGTGACAGACATTAATGACAACCCCCCAGTATTTCCTACCAAATCTGATAAAGTAACCATCTCACATACCCAGCCTCCTGGCACTGCTGTCTACATTGCTCACGCAGAAGACAAAGACAGTGGCCTAAACGGGGCAATCAAATACAGTATTGTGAGCAAGCAGTCAGATGCATTTAGCATTGATCCAAGTCTTGGAGTGGTAAACCTTACCAGGACAGTGTTCGCAGAAAAGCAGCGGGAATATACTCTACACATAGCAGCCGAAGACTGTGGAAGTCCTCCTCTGACTTCTTTGCTGGTGTTGACAGTGGTTATTGAAGAGCAGAAGATGGGCCCTACTTTGGTTTTCCAAAGCTTGGTGTATCAAGTAGAAATCAGTGAAGCTACCTCTCCAGGTGCCCAAATCCTTCAGGTTCAAGCCCACTCACTTGATCCACACAGCATTACTTCCAATCTGACGTATTCCTTAGAGCCTAGCACTGATTCTGTTGCATTTGGAATCAGCTCTGATACAGGCTGGGTTTATCTTCGGAAACACTTGAACTATGAATGCGCACAAATGCTGAGTTTTAGAGCCTTGGTCAGCACATCTCAGCATGAAAACCTTAGGCAAAATGCAAGTACATCTATAATAGTAAATGTCCTGGATGAAAATGATCATTCTCCCATGTTTATGCGTGAGAGCTACTTCTTTGAAATTGAGGAAAATCCAATTCCCAGGGGTGTGGTTGGCACCATTACAGCCATTGACAAAGACTCAGGAAGAAATGGACAGCTTTCCTATTTCCTCTTGTCTGATGGAAAATATTTCAAGATTAATTCCAACACAGGTAGCATTTTATGATTTATAATCTGCCTAATACTGCTTTTGGAAAGCAGCCTTCCCTAAGGGTATGGAAGTAAAGTATAAAGCTTTCAGGAACTGCTGTGAATCTTTTTGCTTGATATATAAATATTTTAACTCTAAGCTTCACAATTTGGGGAATGAAATAAACCAAATACATTTCCATGAAAGATGGACTAGCCCCCAGGATTTTATGTTTTTCATGACTTTGTTCATGTCACTTGGTCATAAGTTTTAGTGTTTGGCCAAAAAAAAAAGAAGTTTTAAGTTATAACTTCAGTAGTTCATATGGTAATTTTTTTTGCCTGTGATCAAGTAGAGTTGAAAAGTACAGATCAGCCATAAGTAACTATAAAGGTACTTATGAAATTAGACAAAGTGATTTAAAATACTTGTGAATGTTTCTGTAACTAACATCAAAACTGAGTTTGTGTTGTACATGGCATCACAGAAGTCGAATTGGCTGAGAGAAATTTTTCACAGCATAGGGTGTACTCTGCAGTGAATCCCCAATGCCTCAAGTAATAGGGGTTATGTGTACACCGTATAACACCAGAGACCGGAGCATGGAAAGCCTAAAGGAAAGGAATCCTTCAAGGGACACAGGCACTGTAAATAATCCAGTTTAGCAAAATGATATGTAGGGAGCAAAGATCTGCTGTTTAAAATTCCGATTTCCAGATGTCCAGTCCCCATGTGGAGTGAATAGGCATTCCCAGAATTTCTCTATATGAATCTCAAAATAAAAGCAGGTTCCTTTTGAGTACACTCACGGAAGCTTACAGGCAAACAGAATACTGGAAGTTAACCAAGAAGATATAAAAAAACGCATGTGGTTATCTGTGTGATGAGCTTTGGTCAACCGCAAATCTCTGGTTATATTGGATTTGGCTAAGTAGGGAGAAGATTGGTCAGATTTATTTGCTGGGTTTACCAGAACGTATGGGAGCATATGGGTTTATGATTAATGTACATAATTAATAAATGCCCCTTGTCAGCAGTTAAACCCCAGTGCTCATGTATTATGTGTCCTGAAGTGCGGTGAAGGCCAGATGGATTTCTTTGGAAGGTCAGCACTTTGGTTCACACTGTTTTATACCTTTGCTCTGGGGTGCCCAGTGTTCAGTAAAAGATGTCGTAGGGCTCTAAAGTACATTTGCAAAATTGCTATTGACAGATGTTTCTACAGAACGGGGTTTGAAAAGCTGAGGTTTTCGTGTCAGTGATCAGATGTATCAGAGGGCACGTATCATTATTACACATGAAATCAAATGCATAATTGCACGGGCTAAGATGAGTGCTAGCGTACGCTAAACGCCTAACTCCCTTTCTCCCCCCTTTTCCTTGGCCGTCAGGTGAAATCATAAACTGGGCGGCGCTGGACCGCGAGGAGCGGGCGCACCACGAGCTGCGGGTGCTGGTGACGGACGCGGGCCGGCCCCGGCGCAGCGCCACGGCCGCCGTGCGCATCTCCGTGCGCGACCGCAACGACCACGCGCCGCGCTTCCCGCGGGGGGCGCTGCGCCGCCAGGTGCGCCGGGAACCGCGCGGGCAGCGCCGCCCCGCGGCCGAACCGCCAACTGCGGGGCTTCCCAGAGCCGCCGGCTCTCGGGGACACCGCCGGCGTAGTGCTGTTCGCTTCATTTCCCACCTCCGAGCCGTAGGAAAGATATTCGAGTTAGCGCTCTATGCAGACCGCGGCAGAGGGCTGCTGGAACTCTGTTGTTTAACCGTCTCCAGAAATGCTCATTGCACTTGCCGTAAATACCGCTGAACTGGAGAATGGAGCAGCAGCTAAGCTCTCGTGTTATGGCAAGGGATTTGTTTTAAGATTGGCTTTATCCATGTATAATTGCAAATAATTTATAAACTTTATAAAATTATAGATTTTATCATTTGTAAACTGTTTGGTGACAGGTTTTGGAAGGGCAGCCATCAGGGACGCTTGTTACCACCATCTTTGCAAAAGACTTCGATTCTGGAAACAACGGTGTTGTATTATATTCAGTAGAATCAGGTAAGAATTTAAAGGGTTACTAATACAGAAAGATACATTAAAATAACGAGCATTTTAGAAAGCCATGTATCATACATATTTATTTTGTGTCTGACTGAATAAAGCTGCCTTTGTAAATAGGAATCAGCACCATCTTGTGTCTTATGAAGTGTCTAAGGATATGCAAGCAGCTGCCTTGCCTCCCTTCGCTCTCTGCCCCATCTTTCACGGGGTTTAGTTGCTTCTGTGGCTGGTCAGAGATTGTTCAAACAGCACTCAGAAAAGAGTAGGACCATGACCTTGTACTGTGCAGTTGAATATTTTAGTCAGTTGTTTAATATCTTAAAGGAAAAATGTTCTCCCTTTTCCCATAACCAGTTGAAAATTTTCCTGCTAAAATAACAGTTTGTGACAGTCTGAGACAGGGATCAGAGGGATCAGCAGATAATCTGAGTAAACAATGAGGTTTGTGGGCTTTAGTTCAGGTTCCACCCTTTGCTTAGCACTGTGTTAACCTGACATAGCATGGCTGCTTAAAAACAGTTCTTTAGTTTTTCCCATAATTCCCACATGTGGTAGTTCACTTCTGGGGTAAGCTATAGGATCCAGTTTTGTTTGCAGTGAAATTAATAACAGAGCAGTCCTAAATTAGAGCATGAGTAGGACTGGGGCATTAATACCAGTAGGAGACATAATGTGATGTCTGGTTTTGCTGCATACCACTTGCTACACTTCCATAAAAGTGAGAACTCTATCCGTAACCAGGAGGGAAGACAGGTCTGTTCCTCCTGCTTTCCTTCGGTATTGCTTCAAAACAAGAGCTACCAGGAGCAGAACCACTTCTTTTTTGTTTGGTTTATGTTCTATTCTACCAGTTTAATGTAATCAATACTTTTTAAGGTTGAGATTTATAACCTATAGTAATTTGCAAGTAGAGCTTACTGTTTCATCAGAGCAAGAAAACATTATTCCCTTAATTCGGATATAAATGACTGCTTATATTCCAGAGGGAATTGGATGGTGTCTTAGACTTTGTGACATTGTGAGTAAGAATATTTTGCACAAAAAAGATCCCCCTTGTGAAAAAGGGAATGAGTAGTGTGCAACCCTTTGTTCGAAGAGTGATGGCCAAGCAATACAGGAAGTGTTTTTCAGGGGTCTTGGCCTGTTCATGGCCTGTTCATGTATCTAACTATATCCCCTTCCTTCAAACAGCACATTGGATTTTCTTACTGACTTCACTGTAGAGCCCCAGAAAGGAGAAAGAAAGAGTCCAAATTATAAAAATGACTAGCTACACAAAATATGACTGGTCTTGCAAAAGCTGTCTCTGGAAAGAACAAAAGGATAAAAACAGCAGCAAACACACACCCAGCTTCCCCCCCCTTCCAAATTGAAAAACCACTAAAAAATCCTTCCCAGCCTTGGAACTAGATATTTTCCTGATAAACAAATCCAGAAACAGCTGAGTTTCTCTGATACTAATTTTTGTTGTTGTTAGTTGGCTCACAGCCTTTAACATCTGGTCTTCTGTTTCATGGTGAAGTTTTTGCCTGGTTTATATTTAAAATAGTATTTTCTAGTTCTGGGACATTGTTCAGTACTTAAAGATGAAGAAGAAATATGATCTGATTTACAGCCATATTTGTTAAACTGAGAGACAGCAGGTTAATTGGGGAACTCCATGCAGACCAGTGCTCTATTCTTCAGTCGTGGGACTGCCACAAGATGAAGAGCTGAAAGTGCCAGCTGTTAAGCTTGTAAATGTTGCTGGGTAATTTTTAATATTCTTGAGATGTTAAAGAAATGTCAAGATAGCAGCAGTATATTAAGCTGTGCAGGAATGTTAATGACAAATGACAACAAAATACATGAGCAAAAATCTGTAAAAGAACTATGAGGTTTACATACCAGGCGAATTTTAGGTTACAGGGAAGTGTTTCCTTCAAAATGCCCCTTCCTCTCCCTAGAAAATCAAAGCAAATCATCCTATTATAATGTATGTATATGGAAGTGGGTGGTCACATGACCCTACCTCCACTTCTCTGTTATCAGTAATTCAGAGGGAGGTTAATCCCAGCTGTGTGTAGTGTTTATTCTGTAGTGATGCTGACAGTAGGAAAGTGGTTTGCCTGGTCTTCTTTATGACTATCAATAGGGTGTAGTATAGCATTTATAACAGAAATTAATGTATATTTGTAGGGCATCTGGAACTAGTGCTTTGTGTGTTAAGACTAGCATTGACAGAGGCTTCTGCAGTTACATTTTGAGCAATTATGTAAATGCAACATTAGCCCTTGGCCATGCAAGTGCCAAGAGAAGGCTAGTTACACTGTTAACATCACAAATTGGCAAGTGCTGTCCATGTGTCTATGAAGAAGTCCTTGTTCTCCAGAATGAGCAGCAAGCAGCTTGCAGGGAGCATTCCTAGACCTGCAGAGGGTTACATTTCTGCAGGAGCCCTCATCATGTTCAGGTTCTCCGGGAGCCATGACATTGCCTTCCTCTTTTCTGTTAAGGGAAGCAACTTTTCCATCATCTCAAAGGAAAAGGACATGGTCAGGGCACTAAGTATTTTAACACCTAGGAAAGAAACAGTTGTTCAAGAAATGAGGTAAAAATATAGTGCTGAGGTCACTAATCTCTGAGAAATCTCTAGTGCTATTTTGTGTCTGCTCTCTGGGCCATTTTGCCTAAATGCCAGTTTCTGTAAGGCCCGAATGTTCAGCCAGCCAGAGTTCACAGTAACACATTGCTTGGTGGTTTTTTTTTTGGGTTTTTTTGTTTTGTTTTTTTTTATATCACAGTTTCTGTGATCATCTTTGAGAGCACAGAGCTGAGAGAGTGTCTGAGTTTTGGAGAACCTCATGTAAATGAAAGTCTAGCCAACAGGTGGGACAAGGCAGAGATGAAAAAATTAATTGTAAAAATATATTTATTTATTGCCAGGTTACTTTTGCAAGTTCAAGAGAGACTGAGGCCATTAGGGTCTAGGTATTGAGAGATTCAATTTTTTTCTGTTCCATGCTTCATCTGCTCTTTCCAGTTTCCTTATTTCTTATCCATTTCTCATATACTTTCTTCCTTTTCTCCTCAGACACAAAAGGACACATTTAGGGTGTATATGATATAAGCAGCAGTTGTCTAATTCAGGTGACTTATGGAGATGAGAGCTAAGGAAATGTTTTTTGCAAATGCAGGGAGCATGAGCTTTCAGAACAATGACTGACATGCTGGATAAGTGTTAAACTTTTTTCTCAGTGTAAAAGTTTTTTCTGGCTTTCATTCAAATGGTTATACTTAGAATACATTTTTAAAATAGTTTGATAAAAATACCAGAAAATAGATATGGGGCATTTCAGGTTTAACTGTCCTTATAGTGTGGTACCAGATAAAAAAAAAGAAAATGCAAAGCACTTATAAAATGGAAGTCCCAACGGGTTTTTCTTCTATATAATGTCTCTTTCCAATATTTTTAGGGTTTTTTTTGTTACTTTTATTGCCACCAAAATATGCACAAAACTATTTCGTGCAATATTTGAATTTTAGTGTAAGTGTAGGTTTTAGCAAAATACTGAAAATATATCCATGCAATTCACATTATATGTTCTGTTTCTCATATCTCCTGTGACTTTTGCTTAGCTGGGATTTTCTGTCATGAAACATTATATGGAACAAAACAAAATAGCAGATCTGTGACTGTAGACGTATTGTTGGGATGTACACCAGGAAAGTAAACCAAAAGCTATTTATGAAAACAGTAATATAGCAGCATTAATATTTTGAAACTACCATGGAAAATGCAAAATGCAAGACTGTCTCATTCAATATAATTGTCTCTATATATTGTTTCCTTTTGTTAGCAATTTCCTTGTTAATGTTCCAGACAGCAAGACTCATCCCAGGAGGGACTGATGGAGAATTAGAAAGCTATATTCATGAAAAAAATAGCAGAACAATATTGAAAAAAATCTTATTTGTTGGTTGTGAAAACCCAGTTTTCTAACTAGTTTGCTGAGTGGTTTTTTCCTTCAAATGTTACAGGTGCAAATATTTTACAGATGCAGGTGGTATAATTGGATACAAAAGTGAACTATCTATATGTGCAGTTAACTAATTTGGATGTTCAAATTTGGAGAATGTAAACAACTTCATGCTTACTTAGGTGCTTATGGAAATACAGTTCTTTATGTGTGTTTTCTGTACGGCATCTGCACTGAATTTATTTTTACCACAGTTGCTTACTATAATAGCAGCTGTTACGGTGCATGGCTTTATTTAACCCCCTAGCACACCTTATTAAAAATTCACATAACAGAAATCTGTTTGGATAGTATTCTAAGAGAGAAGTACTTATAACAATTGTGATTTTTCCTGTTTCTGGTGATGAATACAAAGTAATGGATACTTTCCCATTTTACTAAAATTTGAAAGTAATTTGTATTCCATTTCTTAAAAATGGGGGAGCTATGTGTCAGTCTCTTTTCCCAGGGGAGGTTTAAATTGGATATTAGGAAAAATTCCTTTACTTAATAGTTTGTCAAACGTTGGAACAGACTGCCCAGGGAGGTGGTAGAGTCACCTTCCTCAGAGTTATTTAAAAGACACCTAGACATGGTACTTAGGGATATGGTTTAGTGAACTTGGCTGTGTTGAGTTAAAGATCATCTGCTTGATCTTAAGGATATTTTTCAGCTTAAATTATTCTGTGATTCTAAGTCATGAAGAGCTATTTATTCATCTCTGGTAAAAGTATTCTTTGCAACTCTCAAATGGTGTGGCTGCAAGTAATAACTTTTATTAAAAGCCACTTATTAGGGTGCCACCAGTCCTTGATGAAAGATATAATTTCCAACATTCACATGTTGCCCTGCAACAGCTTACTGTAAGATTGCAGCTGTCCCCAGCTGGCTGCTGGCAGAGCACAAGCAGGGCAGGTGGCATCGCTGCAGTCAAGGTGTATCATAGGGGTCAACAGTGCTCTTTGCTGGTCCCATATTCTTCAACTCACAGGAGATACTTGACCCTTCGTGTCAGTTTGGAGACTAACTAATTCTTAATTTACTTAATTCTTTCTCTGGCCCTGTCTGCCAAGGTTAGAAATAGGAAGACCAGTCCTGGGCTATCTGTTGCCCTCCTGATGCACACATCACTGGTGTGAGTAAAGTTGGTATGAAACTGGGCAGTTGCTTTAGTACTCTATGGAGTTTCTCTCCATGTTTTTCTCAATTCACATTAAGTGATTTATAATAACTGTGTACTCAATGAAAGAAGAGGAGGTGAACCAAACAAGCCAGAGAGATCCAAATGAGTGCAGCAGGTTCCTTTCCTTCTGGGTCCTATTCTTTTTCACTGTTCATTTCAGTGTTCAGTACTATGGAGGCAAGCTGTTACTGATTTGCAATAACGCATATCCATTTTTACCCCACAGAAGGGGATATAGGATACTTCCAGATTGATGCTGTCAGTGGAGAGTTAAGAACAACCCAGCCTCTGTCACATGCTGAGAGATCCGACTACAGAATGACAGTCACAGCCAAGGACCAGGGGATGCCTTCGCTTCAAGGACATACTGCTGTTTACATCCAGGTACTTATTTGCACTGTACGATAGATAGATAGATAGATAGATAGATAGATAGATAGATAGATAGATAGATAGATAGATAGATAGAACAATTATGTTAAATGCTTAGTTTATTTCAGGGGAAGAAAAACAATTTTGGAAGAAGGTTTGGAAATAAACTGAAAAAAGGAAGAAGTTAAAAATTGTAAGCACCTTGTCATATGGTAATTTTCCTTAGCTGTTTTTCTGTTGAGACAGGAAATGAGAGGGCAGACTCTTTTTGATTTAAGAATGCTCAACAGCATTCTGAATCATCTTGCAAATAGATGATGCTTGTGCATTAGAATCGTTGGAAATTGGAAATGATTGGAAATCATTGATCATTTGAAACACTGGAAAATAAGATGAAAATATTCAGGTAGGTAGAAAGAAAAATAAATATCAAGTGGGGCTGGAAGTGGAGAAGAAAGTAGACTTTTTTGTTTTCTGCAGTAAGTTTCTCTCTTTTCTGAATTCTGTCTCTATAACCTGGTATAAGGATATCTCATTTCTCTGTGCTGGTTTATACAGGGCTGCTCTTCATGGGAGTGTGAAATGCAGCATGTGATTATTCCATAGCAAGCCACCTGCAGCTCGTGGAGCCACAGTGGGGCTGTTTTGTCCAGGCCACCTGTGCACTCCTCTGTCAGAGGCTGAATGTCATTGAGGCTGCGCTTTTCAACTCACCCTAAAGATGGTTAATTTTGGATAGCTTGTAGTAACATGCTTTGGTCCAGGCAAGGCAAATGCTGTTCCCACAGTTAAAGAGAGTTAAAGGAATCCTCTCCCTGAGCAATGGGTGATGAACTGAACGTAACCCTCATTCCCTGTCTCCCTGCACCCCTGGAGGAGCAGGTAGAGCTGGGAAGGAGGGAGGGGTGGGAGGGAAGGTGTGCTTTTAAGGTCATATTTTACTTCTCATTATCCTGCTCCGATTTTGTTAGCAGTAACTTCAGTTAATATCTCTAATTCTAGTCTGTTCTGGCTGTCGTCGTATTTGCTGAGTGATCTGTCCTTGCCCTTAACTCAGCTCATGAACCTTTATTATGTTTTCTGTCCCCTGTCCAGTGGCAAAGGGGAGTGAGAAAGCAGCTTTGCTGGTACCTGGCATCCAGTCAGGGTCAGTCCACTACACATTGCAATATTCATAATTACAGTGGGAAAACCTTGCAGTTTTACATTAAAATTCAATTTATATTAAATATTCAACTTTATGTTTTGGTTGCAGGTGATCCCACTTCCCAGTGGGAGATCTGGCTTCTCTCAAGACTTCAAGCACTTAGTCATACCTGAAAATTTTAAACCTGCACAAGTGTTGGATTCTCTGAAGGCACCGTTTAACCATCTGGCACTTAACAGGAAACTGCATTTCAGTATTGCTGAAGATGATAATGTTCATTTTGAAATAGACAGCTTGACAGGAGACCTTTATCTTTCTAAGGAGCTTGACTATGAAACAGATTCACACTTTCTTTTGCAAGTTATTATAAAGGATTGTAATAATCCCCCACAAAATAGCACTGTCCTTCTAAGTATTGATGTGGAAGATAAGAATGATCATTCTCCATATTTTCAGGATGACTTTGTGGTGATTGGCATAGAAGAAAATGTACCTCTTGGCACTCTGGTTTACACATTCAATGCAAAGGATGGAGATGGCAGTTTTCTGAACAGCAGAATAGAGTACTCCTTAGAAATTAGTGACATGGGTGAAAATCCATTTCTTATTCACCCTTTGTATGGCACCTTGACCACAGCTTCTCCACTAGACAGGGAGACTACTCATTCTGTGATCTTAACGGTGTTTGCAGAAGACCAGGCAATAAATTTGACTGATCGTCGGCTGGATTCCCTGGCTGTGAAAATTGTTATTTTAGATATCAATGACAACACTCCCAGTTTTATGTCTTCGCCTGTTTCCTATGTCCTGGAGGATGTGGAGGTGGGCTACCTTGTACACCACATAATTGCAAAGGATCCAGATGAGGGAAGAAATGGACAAGTAACATATCACATTCTTTCAGGCAATGAAAACAAAGCATTTGTACTGGATAAAATCACAGGTACTGCAACTTCTCTTCTCTGGGGTTTCTTGTGTTGTGATTTTCACAGTAACATTTGGGAGTGCATACCATGCAATAGTGAAATACCACATTAGTGTGGCACTCTGCCCAGGTGACTTACTGTCCTCAGGGGTGATTGCCTTGGGCAGAGCACTATACAAACAGGGCAGTACAGCACACAGTGGTCAAGCTCTGTGAGACTCAGCTCAAAGATTTTGGCATAACACTGTTACTGTGTTGTGTAGGTGTACTGGGGCATCTTCCAATAGTGCATTAAGGAAGGTGGGAAGAAAATGGGTGCAGTGAAATACTTCATTCTGATTTTGGAATGATGCATACTTAAAGCACGTAAACACGTATGTTATGATATGTACTCATGAGGAAAGGCAAAGTTGAGATCAAGGAGTTTGCATTACACTGTGGGTGGAATGTGTTCAGTGGTGGCTCAAAGTGCTAATGAATTTCATTCTTCAGTCCCCTGAAATTCTCTGGTTTCTAACTATTATACTATGTTCTCACAATGCAAATACCACCTTAATAGTTGTAATATTTTCTGGTTCTTTTTCTGATTTTGAATCCATTACATGATGCAGCTGACACTGATTTATAGAGCTCCTAACTGCATAACTTATGTGCAAAAGAAGACAAACATTTAAGTTAAATAAAGTTAAAAAGTTAAGCCCAAAGTTAAGTAATAAGCAATGTCTGAGCTTCACTTGAATTTTCCATTAATCCAAATTTCTCTGGATGCCAAAGGCAGTATTTCTGGGCTAATTAGCACTGTAGAGGGAATCACAGGTAATGAATGACTGCAAAGTCTGGATACCTTGCAGCAGTGGTGGTAATGCTGCATTGAAGCTGTGAGTGCTGGAACAGCTAGGATCTTAACCTGGAGCAGAATACTTTTTTAAAACCTTTTTTCTTTAAATTAGGACTCTTAACTACAGCCCAGTTTCTAGACCATGAGGTTCAGGAGCGCTACAGTTTGACACTCATAGCTCTTGATGATGGCAGCCCAGCTCTCTCTGCCACACAAGTTCTAACTGTTGTCGTTCTTGATGTGAACGATGGGACCCCAGTATTTCTGAAGCAACTTTATGAGACTGCTGTTCATGAAAACCGAGATCCAGGGGAGTTTGTCATAAGAGTGGAGGCTGTGGACCAAGATGCAGGTAATTTGTGTCCTTTTGATAGTTATTTACTTGTGGACCATAGTACACCAATCCAAGCTTTATGCCTTGTGTGTACAGCTGTTGTGCTTTTCCCAAGGTAAGGTATAATTTTTGAGTTTAAAAATATGAGTTTTGGTTCAGAATCACAACCTTTAATTGGAGCTTGGAGGTATTGTGACTTGCACTCCAGGATAGCTTCAGCTCTGATGAGTATATTAAATTTAAAATGTGTTCTTGAGTGACACAGCATACTATAGGTTTCATGTGAAGAAAGCCAACATATTCTGGTTATAAATCAGGGAAGAATATTCAACTCCAAGTTAATATCTGAACATTTTGTCGCTTTTAATCAGAGCATTTTGGATAGTTTTAAAGCAGATCACTAGTCAAGAGTCCTGGTTTTGTAAGAACCGGCAAATATGCACTCATCTCTTCTGACCAGAGAGGGGCACTGTCATCCAAGATTTTCCAGCTTGTGAAGGCATAGTGGAAGCTGTTCCGGGTTTAAGTAGGCCTTTACCTGCTAAGGAGTTTTAATGCATTGCTTTTCAAAAATACGCAGAATGTATGAATAAGATGTGGGTATGGTTCATCTCCTCAGTGAATCACATGTAAGGACTACATAGAGTCCTTGAGAAATGAGAAAGTCTGCTAAGCAATAAAAAATTCCCTCCAGTTCTTTGATTGCCTGTTCTTTTGAGGTGTCCAAAATGCATAGCATATGATGTTACAGATAGTCCATATGCAGGAGCAGTTATACAAGGTCTGTGTGATAAATAATAAAATCTGGAAAGAGAGTTAAATATTACAATACTGCTGTCTTTGGCCCAAGGGTAGTCTCAACTCTTTGAATGACTTAATTTTAACTGTAGGTTCACTTTTTGTACTTTCTTTAGAACTGTGTAAGACTATGCTATCCTAAAAGCAGATAATGGAATTTGTTAGCAAAATAATCTTCTGTATTCAGTAAGATTTGTAATTTTAATGTAGAGCACATGTTGATTACAAAAAGCTGATGTGAACTCAGTAGAGGTATTATATAGAAAAGACATTTCCCCACAAGTATGTAAAGTATTTAGAAATTAGGAATGGGTAGGTATTCCTGTCTGTTATGATCTCCATAACAGCTGAGCTATACTGCAGTCTGCCTCTGTATCTCACTCTTCCAAGTATTTTCTTTCTTTTGTGTGTCACAAAAAAAGGTGATACTTGAAGAAAGGTTTGGAAGATAAAGGAGACAACTGAGAATTTGCTTGAATTCTTCTCCTTCCTTTTCCATCCCTTACATTTTTTCACATCTTGTGGGAAATACAGCAGAAAGGAAATTTCCAGAGCAGTTAGTGGGAGGGCGTCAGGGTGGCTTGGCAGGGTGGAGAGGGAGGGCATTCCAAGTATACTGGGTGGCACAGTGTGTGCCTGCCTGTGCAGACACTTTGGGCTGGAGCACTGTTGTGGCTGATGGTTCCTTCCTGCTATTATTTTTAAGTACAATTTCCAGTAACCACAGACCTTCTGTTGAGTCTTTTTCTCACATTTGCATGATTTGGCTCCATGGCATTGGTGTGTAATAGTCTTGTTTCAAATTAATATTGAAATGATATTCATAATGTAAGAAAATGTGATTTATATAGGAATCATATAAATATAATGCTACTCACTTTTCTTATGTTTTTGGAACACAATTTTTGAATAAGATGACTCCTGTCAAGGTGTTCTTTTTTTTGCTTTCACATCATGTATTTATTTTTACACTCTTCAAATTGCAGTTCACATCCCAGTAATATTTGCATAGTGTCAGTGGAGCACTTTCTCTCATCACACTTTTTTATTCATTTCATATGTTCCCTGAGTCACCACTGGGAGGAACCAGTCGTTATCAACCTTTTGTTTTATTTTTCCTTTCTACTTTATTCTCTGTGACTGGAAGGGGGTCTTTTTGGGGGGAAATCACAAGTAAAATTTCTGACTTTGGAATGGTTTTCTTTCACATGAATATCCCTGAAACCTTTTGTTCAGCTACCTCCTCCCTGCACATTACGACACCTGCACTTACTACATCTCTATGTTGCTTGACTTTGGGAGCCTTTAGGGAGCCCTCCATGCCCTCACCCCCACCCAGCTGACATCTGACAGCTCAACATCACTAAGGGCAAGTGTAAAATACGTTAACGTTGGAAAATATGCATGTTGGAAAAATAAGCATGGGAAAGCAAAGATTCCAGCAGCCTATTTAAGGTAGGTCAGGGTTTTTTCTTGAGGTAAGTCTTAGCAGAAGAACTGGACCAGCATTTGGTAAGGTCTCTTTTTAAGCTGATGTGCACCTCTGTGGTTCAGTAGGTATGTCTGGAGCCTTAGGAGAAAAATCTTTAAAGGTCAATAGTAACCATTGACTTGGAGTTATGAGACAAGGTTTACTGCCATTCATTAGACATTATTGTAAATTCCTATAAAGATGTGACTTGCATCTGGATTTGGGGCAGGGGGGACATTTTTTGTTTCAGTTTGTAATTTCAGCCCCTAAAACTTGACCAGTGCTACTGAAAAATTAAACAGCAGGTTGGATTGAGTGCAGATGTGTTAGCTGCTGTGCTGTGGTGGGGTGTGTGTGCTGTGCTTCCTCTCTTGGGCAGGCTGTGCAGCTTTTCCCTAATGCTACCTTACACTCCTAGCAGTTGGATATGGGAAAGGAGTCAGTAAATGCTTGGTAAATAAATGTAGTTAAGATGTCACACATCTGTGTTCTTTAAGGGTTAAAACTTTTAACTTCAGCATTGTGAGTAGTCAACTTGGATGGCACCCATGTTTTTTCAGAACTGGTTGTGAATAGTGTCCATTGTGGAACCTGCCAGAGAAGGCACTGGGTTGAAGCAGCTCAACTGCAGGAAGCAAGAAGCTAATAGTATTAGACCTGCAGTTTTGTGTCTCTTTTTTTCCCATCTGTAGCATATTGGTGATAAAGGATAGATAAATGCAGGCAAATTTTAAAATTTAGTTGAATGTTATCTGATATGGGCAGATCAGAGAAATATATATTAGTAACCTAAGACTCTGAAGACATTCACATTGATTATCCTCACTGATGTGATTTTTCTTCCTTCTGTAAAGATGAAAGGATTTCTGTAAGTCATTTTTCCTCCTGCTGTGTATTGTATGAGTATGTCCCTCCCTTGACTTAGTTTAGGTGTGCATGCATTTACAGAAGTAATTCTCTGAATCAGATTTCAGTAGCACTGTCAGCCACTTAATAAAGCTATTCAAATAGCAAGGCAAATAAAGTGTAGTATGTTAAATACTGTAGGCTCTGTTTCTTCTCTCATGTGGGTGTTTCTCCATCAACTCCAATGCATATTGTCTTGTGCTTGACTGCAGCAGATGAGAACAGGCAGGCAGTGTTTGACATTGAATAGGAGTTCTCATATGATGTCATGGAGTTACTTTACCTTTAAGAAAGTTTAAGTTGCTGGGATCTGCCTGGCGTCTTTTCTCCTGACCAATTATCGGTCATTGCTGAGAATTGACAGCAGTTTAGGCCATTGAAAAGTGGGATCAACTTGTGAACCCTACCTTAAAGTGTAAAACCAGAGCTCTCTTGGTTCTCTTTGTTTCCTGGCTGTGAAGGGCGGCAGAGCCCCAGGCTTCCCGCTCCCTGCCCAGGCCATGCGGCCGGGCGGGGACTGGGCTGGGCCCAGCGTCTCCCGGCCGGGGGATGCGGGCCCTGTGGAGGGGGTTTTCTCCGGGCTCTGGCTGGGCCGGGCCGAGCCGATCTCTGGCTCGGCTGCAGGTTTTTTTGCTGTGGCTGGATTCACTGGAGACTGCTGAGTGAAGAAGGAGAGAGGGCTCTGGGCCTGCAGCGGGCTGGGCGCGGCGCCTACACTCTCCAGGGCAGCCATGAGGAACTTTCCATCGCAGACGGCTCCAGCTCCTGCACCGGCCGAGGCCACAGAACTACCTACAACAGCCTGGGCAAGATTTTAACTCTTTCATTTCCCAGATGAGACTTGCGGATTAATCTTTTTATCCAGACAGAGAAAAGAGAGTGATCAACATGAAAAGAGACTTTATAAACTACTAGTGACGGGAAAGAAAAGGTAGAGAATTAAGAAGATGCTTTAATTAAGCTGAAATATCTTTCTGTTAAAACTATGGAAATGGACAATAAGGTCTTGAAAACGCTCCTTTAATTCATGACAGTATATAGGGAGGAATAGAGTGTTCAAAGTGTAAATTTTGAGTAAAAAGTAGAGTAATTATGGCACAGTGAAGTGCTGGAATTTGAAGCCTTGAGAGGCAATGAGAAAACTGTTTTCTAGTGAAGCTCACGGAAACAGATGAAGAAGACTTTTTGCCTTTGAATAACTTATCCTTAAAAATCCCATCCCTAGACTCATGGCCCATACACACTTGGGATGTGAAAATGGGAGGAGTGGGCTCTAATAACAGCAGCTCTGGGCAGCTAACATTAGAGCAATGGAAAACTCTAAGAAAAATAGTTTTTCTTGTGAGAAACTCCATAAATTAACAGGAAGAAACTTCTGTTTCTCTATAAAGACTGGTGAAAAGACTGTAGCAAGAATTGGGACTGTTTTAACCATCAAAGTTCCAAAGGTTTTGTCTCTTTTGTCATGTGAACAAGGGAATAGTGGGTAGTCAGGGGATGAAAAGGTTTTTCTAGAAGTTTATTCTGGTGTTCCTATTGTAGTTTGTCAATAAACTTTCTTTTTTTTTCCCTTTTAAGTTTTATGCCTGTTTTGCTCTTGTTCTAATCCATATCTCACAGCAAGAAATAAGTAATTTTCTTAGTTATTGGTTTAAAACCACGACATATGACTAGAAGTGTCATGTCATTTTCCAGGGGTACCAACTGTCCCTGCCCTACTGAAGGACTAATTCTTGGTGGGAAAAACACAGAATGGTTGAATGGAATGTAGGAAAATTTTCAAAAAAATAAGGGCACAGTAGTCCCTTCGGGTATAACGTAGGATTAAGCTCACTAAAGGTAATAAGTGTGATGGAGATGACATTATACCTTACTTGGGAGAATGTTGAAACTAGAAGAAGTATGAAAGGAATTATCTTACAACCATAATAGGTAAGAATGTTCAACCTCATTTCCTGTTCAGCTAAGATCGGCAACTTTGAAAGAAAGGTTTCTAAAAGCTTGTACAGTTTTAGCCTGTTTCCTAGAGAAAGATGGGAAGGCTAATATTCCTTCACTATATACATTTAGTAGGTCTAATCAGGAACTGTATGGAATTGTCATTCAGAAGAACTTGGAGGGAGAAGAAAGAGACAAATAAATACACCTGACTATGAGGAGAATTGCTGTGTTTTACTAGGACTTCCACTCTGTTTTAAAGGGCTGAATTCCTTGCTTCAGTATGAAATCTTACCAGGAGCTGGTTATGAGAAATTCAAGATGAACTCGGTCAGTGGAGAACTTGTAACGGCTGCATCACTGGACAGGGAAACTCAGGAGGTTTTCAGTATTAAAGGTAGGAGTGTGAAATATCTATGAATGCCTCTAGAGTGGGAAGTGAGAGTGACTGAGGTGTTACTATCAGCATTACTTCTTTCATGCCTTCTGAATTAGATGCAAGTGGGAAGATTTTCCAGTACAGAAGAGCATATGCTTTTTGCATAGCACAAATAACTCTCCTGCTCTGATATTATTAAAGAAATCTATTGTTGCACCCACAACCACTGGATGATATTTACTTTCTTTTTATTGATCTTAGTTTTGGTTCGGGACAGTGGAACCCCGTCGCTGTCAAGCACAGTGACAGTAATCTGCACAGTACTGGATGAAAATGATCACTCTCCCACATTTCTTCTTCCTCCCTCTGAGATCTTTATTCCAGAGAACCAACAGCCTTCTGTTGTTTACATTATCCGGGCCGTAGATATGGATGCTGGCAATAATGGAGCTCTAAGATATAAAATAATTGGTAAGTTACATTTCATCATTTTGTTAGCATAGATCAGGGAATATATAAACAGCAGCATCCAAGTTTTAGACTAGTCTTGACTTTACCAAGCTTCCCTAGCTCCCATCTTGTCTACATGCTTCTTTAATGTGGAAAAGAGAGGAGATCTTTCACCCTTTTGTCAGCACTAATAAGCATCTCCCAGGCAAACTTTCATTCTGCTTTCTAGATTTGAAATAGTGCAGAAGAGAAAAACAAAAGAAATAACCAAATGCTGGAACGAGACATTAATCATGAAGGCATAATTTTGTCCTTTCTGTTATATTTGTAGAAGTCTGTATGTAAATATGCCCATGAAAATATACGCAAGAATTAATTTAAATTTATTTAATGCTATTTATTGAATTTTATTTCATGAGAGCTTCTTTCACCCAGCAATTAGTAATGTCATACTTGGCTTCCATCTTGCCAAACTCTCCCTGTGTCCACTATGCCAATGTAAGCTCCATAGCTGTTCTAGACCTCCTGTAGTATCTTTGGGCACATAAAAGTTTGCTGTGCTTACTTTGGTTTGTGGCTCTTAGCAGTAGTTCAAATGGAGGCAGAGAGCTACTGTGGTATAAACCACCATACTTTTCTTTGAAGAAACAGTTATGAATTCCTTTCTAGGTTTTAATGTTGTGATCTTCTGTGACATTTAATTTAGTTACCTTTGGTCATTCTACATGTTATAAAGTATGTATGCTGTTCACTGTTACTAAAGATGCTGACTTTTCAGTTGACTGCTTTATATTTATTCCCAGTGCCCCCAAATCACGATCTTGCACAACTCTTGAATTCCAAGAGATAGGTTTGTAGAAGAGAATGAGGAGCAAGCAATTACAATTGACAGCAATGCTTTATAGATTTTTGGAATTTGTAACTAAGGTTGGGAAGAGGTCGCTTCATGGAGCAGCATAGATACATGAGCTTTTATAAGGTTGAGCTGGTTTGGGAAAAAAGGATATGCATTTGTCCAAATAGCCAGTCTGTAAATTGATATGACATTCTGCATTTGCTTTCATTGCCACTCACTGATTTCAATGAAATACAGGTTTTAATTTGTATGAGAAACAAAATATATGAAAGGCACGTGAGCACACCAGCTGTATCAGCAATTGGACCTTGTTATTGCATTGAGCATTCACGAGGGGTTCTTTTTTAAAGTAGTTGTTTGTGATAATTTCATTTTTTTTATGCGTTTGAAAGGTGGAAATGTTGGAGAGTACTTCACACTAAATAACACGTCGGGAAAGCTGCTGTTCACTCGTAGCTTAGACAGAGAAGATATCAGCAATTTCACTCTTGTAATTGAGTGCCATGACCTAGGCAGTCCCTCGAGAAGCTCCACTGCACAGCTCTATCTAACAGTATTGGATGAAAATGACCACAGCCCGTTGTTTGCAAAGACCCGCTATCAAATCTCTGTGACAGAAGACCTGGAGGAAGGCTCAGCCATCCTGGACCTCTCTGCTTCTGATGAAGATGCTGGCCTAAATGGTGAAGTTATGTACTCCCTCATTGATGACACCTATGGAGCATTTGCGATTGACAGTGTCACAGGATCCATCGTTACTACAAAGGCACTGGACCGGGAGACCAAGTCCCAGTACACGTTTAGGGCTGTGGCAAGTGACCGTAGCACCCATTTTCCAAGGAGCACCACTGTCAGTGTTGTGGTGCATGTTGATGATGTCAATGACAACGATCCCATTTTTTTGCAGAATCCTGTCAGGGTCTTTGTTCCTGCTGAAACTGCTGTGAATGAGACAGTAGCCACTGTGAGAGCAGAGGATGTGGATCTGGGATCAAATGGAGCTATTGTTTTTAATTTGATGATGGCAGAAACTATGTTTCAGATCGATATGAAGACAGGTGACATCATTCTTCGGGAGCCCTTGGCTACCAAGGACTTCAGTACCCAGCTGCTAGTGACAGCTTCAGATCAAGGCATTGCACCTCGAACAGCTACAGCTGTGGTCATTATCTTTACAGAAGAGCAAGAGGAGGTGATCTCATTCAGCCGCAGCCTGTACGAAGCAAGTGTGCCTGAGAACAGTGCAGCAGGTGGGTGTGAAATCCTTCTTCTTGGAGTCACCAATCTCCCTTCCTTTTGGAATGATGTAATGTATAGGGAAACTTTTATTTTCTGTGCAGTAGCAGGGAAAAGTTAATGTGGATGTAGTCAATACCCGTTTGCCCCTTTCCAGTCCACCAGCATGAGAAAGATGTAATGGAGGAGGCATTATCTAATCATCAGTGGGTACATTCATTTAGCAAAATCACTTTAATGATGGGTGGACAGCATTTACTTGCTGTTTCACTGGGCAGTGCACACCAGCTCAGATGAGCTGGGTGTTGGGAACCAGTTGCAACCTGTCGTTTCTTGTTTTCACAATACCCTTCACAAACTGTAGTAGCTTTCAGAAATACCTTACTGAAGTTTTGGGCTTTGCAGAAGAAGGAGAAAGAGGAGTAGGATGGGATAGAGAAGGTCAGAGGCTATTGGTACATGGTCACTTGGACAGGCTTGTACAGTCTCTCTCTAGGTAGAGACTGCATTATGGAATGCTACCTATAGACAAACCAGCTTCAGTCACAAGATGCTTACAGATTTATTTGGATTCATTCTGGGTATTGATGAGAATTACTGCTCTATTTTTTATCATTCAAAGAACCTTGGTAGTTATTCCTCCAGCCAATTAAATGTGGTGTCTTCTCCTGCATCAGGGATTAGTTTTGTCCTGGTTAGGAATGCCTTTCACATATTTCTGTCCACAATTCTCACTATTTAATTGGCCAGATGCATTTAGAGATCTGACTTGCACTATATTCTCAATTCAAACAGGTTATGAGATTCACCTTGAACCTTGAACAAGTCAAACTTCCCTCAGTAAAACAAAAACAGTGTTCCTTTATATCCTAAGGATTTTGTGAAACTAGGGGATTCATAGATCTTGAGTAACAGCCTGTGTATTGGATTATGAATCAGTAAATAAGAAATGTGTTAGTAATTTTGGAAAATCAATCAATATTCTTGGATGATTGCAAACAGAAGAGAGAATGAAGGGTGAAGATTGCTGTAGCAGTAATTACTGCTGTGGTTATTCAGCCATTCCTTCCTCTGTGCTTGTTTGGGACTACAAGCCAAATTTTCAAATTGTTACATTTAATGAAAGAAAATAAAGATGAGAGATGCATGGCAGTAGATAAACTGCTCTGATCCTAGATTTTTTTTAAGTGTAGATGTGCTCCTGGGTCAGGCTAGAAAAGCCAGCCTGAAATTACAGAAATGCCCCAAGGAACCGCGGTATCAGAATGCGATTGTGTTTTGCCATTCAATCTATAGAAATGTAATTAAGATTCAATTTAAGTTGTTTTGATTAAAGGAAATTTAGCAAAGCTTCAGGGTAAACAGGAGGGTTTGATCACAAAATGTTAGTTTGTGTTTAATAATACTTATATTTGCTAAGAAGATCAAATTCTTTTAAGAGTATAAGAGATTTTACCAAATAGTAATACTGTTTGTCTATGTTTATACTATTTTCCTTTTTTCATAAGCATAAATAAATATCAAATATTTTACATTTCAGTGGGGAAGAAAAGCATGATTGTAATTAATATTCTCATAGAAGTTAGCTTATAGGATAGAAGTGATCCTGGGACCCCTATGAATGTGAATAGTACCAGTGTATTCAGTCCAGGGAAGATTTATGTTACATACTGATTATTTGTAGAACTGGTATTAATAAATGTGGCTTCTCTTCATAGTTTTATTTCTGCCTTAACTGATGGAGGGGAAAAACACTACGTTTATTTTAAAAAGAATAAAAAATGTGAATAATATAAACAACAAAAAAACCAAAGCCAAGAGTCCTTTGTTTTAATTTAGTCTAAACCCATCAAATGGGTAAGTGCCTCAAGAACTGGTCCTTGTGGTCACATTTTTCTTTAAGTGTTTGACCTCCAAGTTTAATAACCTTCAGAAAACCCCATTTTTCTACTTTTTTTGTTTAATATTGAATATTTAATGTCTTTAAATATTATAAACTGTATTACAGCAGGCACATAGAAGCTAATCAATAAATAATCAAGTGATCACTGTGCTCTTCAGAGGGTAAGAAACCTTTATTACTTACCCAACTTTTAGTTGAATGGTTGTTTGCATAACAGTTCCTTGGAGACAGATTCACTGGTAAAACTTCTTGACTCCTCTATTTTCTTTTTTTATTAGATATCAAATATGTAGCCCTTCATTCTTGAAATCACAGAATCACAAAACGGGTGAGGTTGGAAGGGACCAAAAGGGTCACCTGGTCCCACCGCCCTGCTCAAGCAGGGTCATCACAGAGCACATGGCACAGGATTGTGTCCAGATGGTTCTTGAATCATTGTCTCTGTGCTCTGCTTTTCCTTTCATGGCAGTTAAGAGGTCTGAAGAAATAGTGGCAGGGATGAACACAGGTTAGATGGCAGAGGACAGGGAAAAGAGACTGCTACAGTGGGTACTGAAGAAAGAAGAAAATGCTGCCGTGATGCAGAAGCTCAGTGTGGTGCTGGTGTTAGAACATATGTAGAAAAAAACCTCATGTGTATAAAACATGTGTGTCCTAACACAGAATTCAGCAAATGTTTTGGAGCTGATTTGGCCAGGTAGGCAAATGCTGTTCACTGACATGTTTTAGTTTTGAGTCTGCAGGCATAGTGTTGGGATCTACACTGTATAAAACAGTTTGAGATACTTCCATATGCAGTGAGACGGTATGTGATCAAACTGAAAAAAACCCTAGATTTACATATTTTACATCACTCTTCATGCCTTCAATATTTTTAACTAATTCAGAGGTCAATTTCAAGTATTTCAAGCCAATCTGACTGCTTTCTGCTTTGCACCTGATCTCCCTGCTGCCTTGCTCTATCTTCAGTGGTGATCTCAGCCGCAATGTGTTTTGCAGAGACAAAACTCCCTTTCCCTGATTTTTCTTTGTTAAGAGCTACATAATGTGACCTCTGCTTGAGGCCACATGTGAATTACACGATTGAAATGGTGAGTTTTAGCAGATAGACGTTTTCTGTTGCTCTTTATCTGTATAGGGCCCATTTATGTCACAACAGACTACACTTCGGTCATATTTTTTTGACAATGAACTGCAAAAACTCACTGTTTGGAGGAATAGTTTTCTGTGAAAGGTATCAGAACACAAGAGATTTGTTCTCTGCTAAAAAGAATTTGTAAACAATTCTATCTGCATGCAAAATGTGGAGCTTAAAGGATTAGGATATGAGGACTCAGAACAAGAGTTTATTAATCTAACCTCTGAAAAACAAGGATACAAGTAGAAATGCTGCTGCATCCTTTATTTCTGGTAGTTTTTCTTCTTAAACGCCCAGGCAAACAAACAAAAAGATGCAGTGTTAAAAGGTAAATAGGGATATTCTTCAGACCTTGGGTTTTTTTTCTTTCATTAACTTTGCTTTGAGGATGTTGTGAATGATTGTCCTTGCAGCTCTCTGTAGCAAATAGAAGTTGCTTGGCAATGAAAATTCAACCTACAGCCCCTTATTTTAGTTCCTAAAAAGCTGTAGCTCAGCATTCATAGATCTGTCTTTACATACAGGACAGATGAATGTTGATTCCAGAGCTTTTCTAGTACATATCTTACAAGTATTGACAAGTATAGAAAATCACATGTCAAAATTGGAATACTTTTGCTTTTGACTGACAGATTTTGAGAGAAAATAGCAAACCCTTAGTAGAAAAATTCTGGTTTTTAAAAAGTAATATGTAACTGCTAAAATAAAAAAGCATCAGATCATTGCAATAGTAATGTTTCCTCTCATTTTTTTATACTAAAGTCTTTTCCTGTGGCATCCAGGAGACTGAGTATGAGCAGTATGTCCCTTGTGATATAATAAAATAGCTAGTTGCCTCTAGTGCTGTTTGAAAGAGCTCAGGTTGCCTCATTCCATCACAGTTGCATGGAATCAATTACAATTTAATTAAATAATTAAAAAATTTAAAATCAATGGCCATATATGCTAGACAATTTCCTAGGTCACTTGAAAAGAATAATTATTTGGAGGTTTTGATAATGCCTTTTAAACTTGCTATATTTTTGTTAAATGTGATGATTCTGAGCAGGATAATTTATTCAGTTCCATGCTTTCCCTTTTATTTTATTCTAAACAGAATTTTTATTTCATTTCTCCTGCATTCTATATTAAATTATTGGTCTTTTAATGGAATTTGGATTCCATGTGAATTGACACATAGCTCTGCACATAGTTTAATCTTTTCTTTCTCTTTGTCTAAAGGTGGCTAATTAAAATTCTGAAGGATATTTAATTTAAGGTACTGTTCAAAAACTCAAATTGAATCCTGATAAATGGAGAAAAAAATAAACTCTGTTCATTTGTGGGTGACATGATGCACCAAAAACAAAAAAAAAATAGATATGACTTCAGGTAAGAGAGAACTCCAATGAGTCCTGTGAGTTTGCAATTAGGAAAAGTTAAATCTCATCATTTTATTCAGGCAGGTAAAGTTGTTATCAGTGTAATTTACTGAGGAAGGAGGGGTAGACAGATCTTTGTCTATGAATTTGTAATATAGGAAAAATTATGGAGGATTACTCTGTCTACTAAACTAATGGATGAGCACCTAACCTAGTACAAAGTTGTGCATCTGCTGTTAATACCAGTACTATAAAATAAGAACAAAACCTTCTAGGGTGGGCATGATGAAAATGTCTTATTGCTTCCATAGGTACATCACTTCTAACAGTAGAAGTTTATGAACACAAATTTACAGGAGAAGACATAAAATACAGCATCTTCGGTGATCAGGAAATATTCTCCATACATCCTGCTACAGGTACATTTTATAATTTTTTTCAAGTGTCTATGTGTACTTTGGAACATGAACAAGTTCCTACCACAAGAGCAAGGGCTAGATATCTTAGGATTTCTCCCTAGTAATAATTCTGTTACAATGAGCAGGTCATCAGTAAACCCAGGCACTGTCGTAAACTTGAGGTAAAAAGAAATTGAACACCAGTATACCTGTTTAAAACACTCAGTTCTGATTTACTATTGATCACCAGGTGCTGGGACTTGATAAACTACTGCTTTGTGATCCAAGCTGAGATTCCATTTTGTTTCTCATCATACAGTTTCCCAAAACTCAATGAACAAAATCCTTCAAAACACTGCTAATGTAGAAGCATTAGACTCTTGTTGATTAATGCTTCAGGCAAACCTCAACACATTTTAAAGCCAAATCTGTTTAATTTTTTGTGATTGTATTTGTGTTCTGCAGCAGTTTTTACCTGCTCTTCAGTTAGGAATTCCAAGTGCAGGAGAGTGGGGTGTTCCCTGTGTACATTTACATGTTCTTCTCTAGGGCTGGTAAGAGAGCACAGCTACTCTGGCTACCTCTCAGCTGCTAAACATCTGCTATAAGTTTGCCTTTTGAATAGCTGCAGTCTCTCTTCTTGGGATGGTGTATAGACAGTGTAGCACATAGCAGTTTTCCTCAGAAACAGTGTAAATAGTTGGTACCCTTAATAAATAGCTTTATCCCTGAGTTTCTGAAGGCTTTAACCTCTGATTATCCTGATGTCTCAAGGCATCAAATGGCATACCACTGAAATAATTTTTTTTAGATGAGGGGCTCTTGAAGTGCATACTTTTGATTTTCAGGTCCTTCTTAGTTTAATGACATAAAACTAGAGAGATTAGCCCTAAAGAGCATCTTAAACCAGACAGGCTTTTTGCTGAGGAAGTGAATATTCTCCAGTATCGCCTTCAAAAAAAAAAAAAAAGAAAAAAGAAAATTTAAATGGGATTTTCACTTTTTTTATCAAGCTTGGCTGAAAAATGGTTACATGACACTTTGAAGAGTCTCATAAGCATGCTTCACAAACAGGAGTGGAATTTCTATAGCGGTGAATGTGTCACAAGTCTTCTTTTGAGACATTTGATCCATTGTGGTTTCTTCTGTTTCCTTTCCTCTGAAGCCTTTCTTCTGTTTCTTAGAAAGCATTAATTGAAGTTCAACCTTTAAGGACTTCTTAAGAGCAGTGCTTATATTAGCATAATTTTGACACCAGTAATTTTTACCCATTGCTTCTACTGCAGAAGTATTTTGAGCTGTACCAATGCTCTGTCTTTAATAGGGGTTCTGAACAGAAGGTCTGCTCTACTTCCTTTTTCAAGTACTGATGTTAATTAACCACACTTTGGAGAAGACTTTCTACCATTTTAACTTTTTATTATACTGCAGAACTGTAGAAAGTAGAGTAGGTGGTTACTCAAAGACATGAACATGAACATGTCCTCCAATGCAGGAGGGGGATCAATTGTGCCAAAATCTGACAGAAATTTGTACTGTCCTTAAAATCCATCAGGGACAGTGATTCTGCAAACTCTCTCAAAAGTTTGAGAAAGTCTTCACAGTTGAAAAGTTTTTATTTATATTTATCTGAATTTTTCCTGAAATGTTTTAAACTTAATACTTCTTAGTCTAGTAAGAGTAGACATAAGACAAAGCCAACCCCTCTATTATTGACATATTTGAAGACTATTACCCTGTTTTTTCTTAAAGTGCACTTCCTAAGAATGAGCATCTCTGTTTTTTTCACGTGTTCCTCCTGGTGAGGTACACTAGGGTGGTGTACCTTAAACTTAATTATTTGTTTGATGCTACACTAGAGCCTTTCAGTTTGCTCTGTGTCATCTGGAAGTGTATTTCTTCTGTCACTGTCTGTTTTCTTTTCTCTGTAAACAGAATGTGATATTTTTAAGCGTTGTGCTGAAAATAAAGCACCTTTGAAATCTTTATGTTCAAGATGCATGTCTGTAAACATTAGTTAATGTTTGCTTCTCCTAGAAAATAAAAATTAAAAAGCACTAGTTTGGAGAGCCACAGTTGATGCATTCTTATGATAGCCGAAGTTTGTGATAACAAGATTGAATGACGTCACTACTGAAAAGTCCATGCAAAACTGGATTTGAATTCTAATGAAAATTAGATGTAACAGAGAATGAGTATGTTCCTAGAACATTGAAACAATGACTATGGATTTCCAAGGACATTTCCTGTTTGATATGGAGGTGGCCAGGCCAGTTTTTCTTGTCATCTCAATAAGTCTCATTATTTGTTTATTTTTGATAGAATAGCAGCTGAGGGGAGGGGGCTTCCTGCATTAGGAGTGTTTTGCCTGTGTGTCAGTCAGGTACAGAAATTGCTACAGCTGTGGCCGGATGTGGATTTTGATGGGAGGGTGGATGTAGCCACTGTCAGATGAGGGACAAGTGTCTCTTCCAACATGGCTGTCTCACTGTCACGTGCTGAGGAGGAAACATCATGCAGACAATTTGTCTCTATTCCTCTGCTAGTAAATTGGCTTAGTTTTAGGAATTTGCCAGTGTAGTGGTGGCTGGTGAAAGCTTAGCTATCCAAGATTTATTCAGTAACTAGCGTGTTGGGGTGATGGTAGGGAGAAAAAGGACACAACAGCGAGCTTGCTGGAATTCTGTCATGTGTTCAATAGAGATGACCATATGTGTTAGGAATTTCATAACTACATTTGTACATGTTTTTTTCTGAATGAATGTGTCACATCTTGAGATCTTTTTTTTTTTTGTTGTTGTTGTAAAAAAACAGGTACAATCACAGTAAAAGAGCCAAAGTACCTTGATTATGAAGTTAAGCATAAAGTACATCTTACAGCTGTGGCTGAAAATAGCTTCAATACCGTGTACTGTGGAGTGACAGTTTTGATTCAAGATGTGAATGACAATGCACCTAAATTTGAGCAAAGCTATTACAAAGCATCGGTATGGGAAGGCCAGAGTCCTAAAAGAGACATCATACAGGTGAGTGGAAGTATATCTTCCCAAGCACAGTGCTGTAATTAAAAAGAAGTTTGGCTGATCTGTTCATCACTACAATCCTGCTATGTCTGTTCTGGACCACTCTGTCTTGAAAACTGGAAGTGGGGTTCTTGGTGTTGCTACTACTCTGCTTGGATGTCTAAAATATTAAATTATTTTTTTTCTAGACCACATTTCAGATCAGATCATTCATTCAATAACTGTTCACCTGGAATTTAAATTCTCTTTTTGAAATAAATTCTGTTACTATCTTCACACAATTGAAAAATACCATTCAAATTTGTGGTTCTGGTTACAATATAGGCTGGGTCTTGTATTAATGCCTCTACTGAAAGGACTATAGAAATAAAAAGAATACTTTCTACTCATCAGACTAGTAGAGGCAAACCCAATGTTCAGTTTAAAATCTGATGCCTAAAGAGCAGCTTGTCTTAATTTAAATGTGCAAACACTTCTTCCTCTGAATGGAACCATTCTCACAAAATGTTTCCAGCTGGCCATGTTAGAGCAAAAGAAGACATCAGTTGAACTAGAAGAACACATAATTTCCTCAGTACATGTTCTTGCATTGCAAGTCAGGTCACGGTGAGGGTCATGTTAGGTACTAAAGATATTCCCTCTCTAGAGAATAAATAAATGAAAAAGCTACAAATGCCTTTTGGGCAAAGTGATTAGAAACTGATGGACATTGTTTTTAGAGAAACATATGTCCAGGAATGGAGAAAAATCAAAAGGCAGTCAAGCCAGATGTGTAATCAAAATTTTATGACAGAATACATTCTGTTTCCTTTATTCAGTCTGACTGGTTGCCTCTACTATGTTTTGGATCCCAGACTCATTATAATGCTTGTTCAGCAACCAAAAAAAATACAAAGATGACTTTTCAAAGAGTTAGAGGACTCTGAGAAACCTGTTCACTGCTGCTGAATATTCCTTATTCTGTTGGCAAATCTTTACAGATTACCTCTGCCCTTTTTACGTTTTCTGTTTGGTATTTTTAAAAGGTAATTAATGAACTATTCCATGAAACCTCTGAAAGCTTAATAGTTCAATTATTTTATCCTTTATCTGTTTGTATAGCAGCAGTACTATAAAGGTCAGTCCTGTACCACTGAGAAAGCGCATATTTATGTGCTCAACAGGGAGAGCATTCTAATAGAAGAGTAATAGTAAAATGATTACATTCAGCCCTAATGCTTTATGTAGCTGAATTTCAAATTACTCATTCATGTGCAGCCCATTGCAGTTCATGAGCAGATTTTGTGACCTTACATGACACTCAAGCTGGGGACAAAGATGATGAATTATTTAAATATGTGCAGTCGAAAAGAAAGTAATCAGAAATATCTGACTTTGGTATAAAGGTTTTCTTTCTGAAATCACATTCTACTGTTTTTAATTAAGATTCAGGTTTGCTCACAAACAGGTATTTGCAACTGACCTTGACAGTGGGCTGAATGGAGAAACTGAATTCTCAATTTTATCTGGTAATGAAAATGCAACATTTCTAATTGATTCAGCACGAGGAATTCTAGCAACTAATACAGGCCTAGATTATGAAAACACTCCATCTTACAGGTTTGTATGTAAGCTTCTAATAAAAATGTATTATTTTTGTCCAGTCTAACTTGAGAATATTCATGTTACATATTTCATAGTTTCCTGTTGATATCCATTACCCACAGAACCTGGGTGCAAGCCAGACAGCACTGAGAACAGCACTAAAGCTGCCCATTTGTACTTTAGATTCTTGTGTACTTTTCAAATTTAGAGAAAGAAATATAGTCTAGTTAATCAATGGCAACACTTACTGATATAAGTGTGATTATTCACTATAGGAATAATGACAGTTCCTGGTTTTTAGTTTATTAATAATTGTACATCCATTCCCTCTCGGGAAATGTTCTTTATAAAGACACTGTGAAAACACTCAAATCAAATCCAAGAAATAGGGATATGTTCTTATTTTTAATTGGTCAATAGTTCAAAATTTCTACTCAATCATATGATAAAGTCTCTTTTTAAACTGTTTCCATCTATAACCTGTCTTGCACTAAGTATTAATTTTTTCCTGTTTTTCAGAAACTCTGAATAAATACGGTCAAGTGGACATGACAATTTTTCTTTATAGGTCATGCCATAGTTGGAATTAGAAAACAAATAAATAATGCCTTGAGGAGAAAATGTGAATATGCAGATTCATTAATAGACCCATTTTAAGTACTGAAATCTCCACAAAAAGTATTATTTCTGTGTATGTGTCACTAGAAATTATTTTTTTTTTTACATCTGGTTGTGGTATCAGTTAAAATATTTTCAAGTTTTCATGTCCTGTGGGACTTCAAAGTTTTAAACATCCAATGTGAATTCTTATCAATGAGAATAACTTGTAGAAAACCACGTCAAAGAAGATTGACAGAGTGTGTGGGGTTTTTTTTGGTATCAGGCTGATTTGATAATAATGGCACCAAAATACTATTAATGTACGGGACACTTAATTTGGAGGGGTTTTTTCATTTTTTCACTGAATCAAAAGCATCAATTCTGATTTTCAAAAATTTAAATAGCATAATACATTTTATTTTTAACTAGTACACCTGGAATCAGTCCTTCAGATGAAGGATGTTTAATGTTAGTGAAATGTTGAGCATGGGAGCATAATAATTCTCATATCTCTCTTTAACTGGGAGCCTGATTTATTTCAGTATCTATGTTTGAATTCTAGACTTTGAGTTGGACAGTTTGTTCAGGGAATCTGTAGCTTCATTTTCCTTCTCTCTGAGTTCATAATCTGTACATTGTTAGGTGAAAAGTGAATAGCAAAAGCAGCTTTCAAAACTATTTTCCTGTTTGATGTCAAAATGTTACTGTTGGTTTTCTCCAACTTGCAAGGAGTTGTTTATATATCTGAATTGAACATTTTCATCCCCAGAAGTTCTAAGTTCCTTACAACAGGGCTTATAATGAAAGTGTTGACAGAACCTTAATTTTAATGCCTTGGCTAAGATGTTTTTATGAGTGGGTTTTTTTCATGAAACCTTAGAAAGTGATTATTTTTAGTAAAATATTTCCATATGTATACCATACCAATATTCAATGTAGAAAAAATACACTTTCTATATGGAATTATGCATGGTCACTGATTGAATACAAGCGTGCAATTTAAGTTGTCTTCTGTCAGATCAGAAACCACAAGGATACCCAGAGAAGAGCTGGTGTGGTTAAGGAATGGAAATGCTGCAAGCCACAGCTTGTGTTACAGCCTTGGTATTCCATACTGTCAAGTGAACTTTTAGGAAGTAATATCTATTTGACACTTCTTAACTGTTAGTTAGAAGAAAGAGGGAGAAATAAAGTGTTTAGAAGATCTTCAGGGAGGCAAAAAAAAAAAACATGGCGCAACATGAAAACACTTGTTAATGCATAAAACGTTTGAGATGCTCGGTGTTGACTTGTATATCCTTTAGCATAGCTCATTTTTCCCTTTTTTCCTATTTTTCTTTTTTAAGATCACCTGTTGAGTTAGATTTAATTTTGCATTCCCTTCTGGAATCTTCCCTACTGGGAAGTGTTAAAGTCTTCCAAATAATCTCAGTTTATGTTTGCTCTTTATTGTTCAGAAAGTGCTTCCCACAAAGAGTAAACCTTTTATCCATGTTTATCATGTTGCTGCTTACCATTTTCTTTGCTGCATATTTTTTGTGGAAATGAAAAGGTTGTTTACAAAATTTACAACCCATCCTTATGCAGATGTGAAATGGAAGTGTACAGTCAAAACTTTTCTAATCTAACAGCAAGATTCCAATCCCACTAAAATCAGTGGGAACTTTGCAATTATCAAATGGCACATGTATTCAGGGTTTTCACTTTATCACTTGCATTTATAATGTAATAGAAGGGCTACTCTGTGTCTTCAGGCATTCTGCATGAATTATATTTTGGATGTTTTTGCATTTTCCAATTTCCACATCCCTTTTGTCCCTTCATAAATAATGAAGAGAGTCAGGTTCCTGCAAATTATAATTTAGTACTTAGGTTTTAATTCCTGCTCTGAATTACCAATGGGAGAACCATCTCTTATTTGAAAGAGTTGTTTAACCACTTAAATTCAATATGAAATTGGATGAAATGAGTACAGATGAACCCTTCCTTCTCTTTGTGCGATTTTACCATTCTTTTGCCATATAGAATCTCCTGGACATTTTTCCTGCAAAACCAAAAAGTAAAACTGTGCACAGTCAGCCTTACAGAAAGAAAGATGGAATTTAAGGCTTGCAATGAGGAACAGAAATGGCTTATCTTTTTGGTTTTAAAACTTCCCCTGCTTGTAATAGTGTTGGATGATTCAGTGATTTCTGATCAAAAGTGACAATTAGTGCCTCCTTTAATTGTAGGTTGGTTGTACAAGCTGCTGATAAAGGAAACCCCAGACTCTCTGCTACAAGTATTGTGAGGATACAAGTGTTAGATGTTAATGACAACGCTCCAGTTGTCCAACCACTAGGTGAAGTGAAGGTCCCAGAAAGTAAGTGTGAAAGTACAGCTAAGTTTTGTTAAGGCTAGGAATTCTCAGATAATGATTTAGTGCTTTCGGTGATTTGTGTAACCAAACAACTGTAATAAAAATTATAATGGATAGTATTAAAGCTGAAGTATCAAAGCAAATTGTGATCTGCTTTTATTCTCAGAGACATTATTTTTAATCTTTAGACACTGTGTTTAAGAATAGTTTGGAATTAAACCACAGGCAATTCAGGAGGGAAAAAATCTGCAGAAATAAAACTTTAATCTGTTCATTTTCAGTATCATACCCTTCACATGTCTTCAATTTCTGCTCTTCTCCAATAAAAATGTTTGGTGTTAAAACCACCATTTCTAGAAATTAGACATTTTGAGCTTCATTGTGATTCATCATAAGAAATGCTTACTGTAAATTTGAATGAAGTTTTAATCAGACTCTTTAGCTAGATCCAGTTGATGATCATTAAGACCTCCTGATTAAGGTCATCAGGACCTCCTGAGTTCTCATCCTAGCATACATCTTGTATGTTGTGTGACATTAGCTCAATATCTGCACATTGAGTAGTAAGTCTGTAATTTTCAAATACAGGCATTGTACATGTGAATGCATTAAGATACACAGCAGAAAAATTATAAACACCAGTGCTCCTGTTAACAAAAGATATCAAGTTTGTCTTTTCTGATGTTTTAGTCTTTGCTAAATTTACCTGCCACTGGTAATGACAAGTATAGAATTCATAGACAGAGAGCAGCTGTAAACTACTGGTTACTTAATTAGATTTTTGTATTCTGTTTAAAAACCCTTTATTTAGAACATGGCACCATATTTTTGAGGCTTCGTGCCCCAGGCATGCAAATGAGAAATGCTTTAGCTTCTGTTAGTTCCAGGCTTTGTAAAATGATCACTAATAGGTTCAGTTTGAAATCTCTGGTACTGTCAAATTGGCCCATGACAAAAGCTGTCTGTATGCAGTTTCTCAATCTTATAGGATTATACCTTGATTTCTTCATATTTTTGTGCCATGTAGGTCTGTCTGAAGGCCTTGTTTCTCTCTAGTGGCCTTCTCCTTTGGAAAAGTTCCAGAATTGCATTTGCTGGTGCTACACAGATCTGGGTCTTTGCCTTAGTTAAATATTCTTGTGGCATTGTTCAGTAAATACATGTCACCTAAATGCTTGTGGAAAACCATGTAAGTTCCTGTTGCTGGTGAAGAAACTGTTGTGACTACACTGGATCTGGGAAAGTCTAAAGAAAACCCAAATTAAAATTGGGATCCAGCACATGGCTTTGAAGAAATCCACTACTGTTTCCATAGCTTTTCTTGTGATTTTGTGATTCTTGGGATATTGTGATTATTATAAATCACAAAGTTTAAATATATCAAAAGCTGTACAGAAAGATTAAATATATCCAAATCCAGTATTACAAAATAAGCAAAATCTTCAGAAATTGTAACATTATCTTTTAACTCTGACTTATTCTCAAAATTATTGTTTCAGATGCCCTGCCTGGTTTTATAGTGACTCAAGTGTCAGCAAGTGATGCAGACTCCAGGCCAGCACTTCAGTTTGGTTTTATTTATGATACTAGTCCTGAAATGAAATTTTCCATCGATCAGCACACTGGTGTCATTATAGTGGTGGAACCATTAGATTTTGAAGAAACTGCTGTGTATACACTGCATATCATAGTTTCAGATTCTGTGCATCAAACAGAAGCAGAACTCACCATCCTTGTTTTGGATATCAATGATAACCCTCCGGTGTTTACTCAAGATTTTTATCAGGTAGGAACATGGCAAATGGACAATTAGCATGTGGTATCTTTCCATATAGGATGAGAAATAGTAGGAGTGCTTGTTTCTGTTTGTCTTAAAATGCATGTGAACGCTGAGAGAGAAGGTCTCTGCAAACTATTGTGGAGCAGAAAGAGAACAGAGCTCTTCTAGGGACCTCCAGCCCTTTCATAAGAATTCTACTAAAAGGACTGAGGAAACTGTTCAGTTTCAATGTTCATGGTTTGTCTTCAGAAGGCAATTGGTGTGAATGCTAACTGTATTCCATAAACCATGCATTCATCATTAGGAGTTACTGGACACAATCCAATTCAGTTTGGGGAGCAGAGTCCAGTGTTAAGAACTTTTTTCTTCTGAGAGAATGCTAAACAAGTTGGTACCTTTATACTGGTCCTGTTACTATGCATTCATTTCTTCATTTTCAGTTACACAGCTCCTCAGAGGTGTAGCAAATGCCCCTGTGGTAGGTGATGCACATGAAGTTTGCAATGTGTAATGCTGCATTACAACAATGGCACTCACCTAGGGAGTGAAGGATATGAGTTTTGACCTCCCCAGCATCCCCTGAGACTGAGGAGGGTACAGAGCTCATCTTTTGGACTCC
The DNA here is from genome assembly GCF_049639895.1 of Pseudopodoces humilis. NCBI lineage: Eukaryota > Metazoa > Chordata > Aves > Passeriformes > Paridae > Pseudopodoces > Pseudopodoces humilis. Next base: position 42,291,299 of record NC_142205.1, read on the forward strand.
TGGACAAGCATTTAAACTGCTGTACTGTTGTAGAAGTGAAGTTGTCCAACAGTGAAAACAAATCTCTTTTAGTGAATATGGACAGCTGTGGGCCATAGTGAAAAGTGGAGATTAAAGAAAATGGAGCATCTATAAAATAGAATCATTGACTCGTAGAATAGTTTGGGATGCATGGGGTCTACAAACATCATCTAATCCAAGTGCTGACCACTTTAGGGCTGACCAAAAGCTAAAACATGCTGTTAAGGGCATTGGCTAAATGCCTCTTATACATGGGCAGGCCTGGGGCATTGACCACTTCTTGAGAAACCTGTTCCTGTGTTTGACCACCCTCTACATAAATAAATGTTTCTGAATGTCCAGTCTGAGCCTTAATGAAATTGCCACGGGAAAAGTAAGTTGCCAGAGGTTTTGTTTCCTTAGGACTTGGTGTGGGGTTAGGCTTGGGCTAAGGCCCAGAAGAGCCTACAGTGTGAGTGTTTCAGCCTGGGGAAGAGAAGGCTCAGACTTACCAATCTGTGTAAATACTAGCATGGGCAAGTAAAGATGGACAAACCAAAGTCTTCTGTGTGGTGTCCAGTGACAGAACAGGAGGCAGTGGGCGTAAATGAACATACAAGAAATTCCATTCAAACATCAGGAAACGCTTTTTTTTTAAGATTTTCTCCAAACTCTAACAGTGGCTAAGTATTGGCACAGGTTGTCCAGAGAGGTTGGGGAGTCTCTGTCTCTGGAGATATTCAAAACTCAGCAGTATGCAGTTGTGGGCACCCTCTTTTAGGTGGCCCTACTCTGACCAAGGATTGCACCTTGGTGGTGCCCAATAGCCCCAGGCATTCTGCAATCCTGTGAACTGAGCTGTTTGACTTGGTGGTTTTTGTGTGTGGTAGATGTCCTCAGAGCCAAAAATATGAGGCACCGCAGAAGACTTGGATTTACTAATGCTCCACTTTTAAGTCTCAGACAGTTTTAGTAAAGAAATAAGTCTAAACATTTAGCTTAGTAAAGAATTTTCAACCTCTGAGCATGTGCAGGCACAGTAGTTTAGTCACTTATATACCTCCAGGACAAACTGTAGGCACCTGTGGAACTTTTGTGTGCCTGAGTGGACAGAATTTGTGTAAATTTCCAACTTAAAATCATAAATCTACATTCTGGAAAAAGTGCACTATTCATATTAAATGATTTTTAGACCTTCATACGATTCTGAACCTTCATCTGATTTTGGAGAGCAGTTTAGGCAAGTACTTGCAAGTTTTGTAGATTGGAGCAGCCATTACAGGGAACATTATTAATTTGATTCAAAACAGTGTAGGTTTATTTACTTTTTTAATGTAAATAGCCAAGGTTCTCTTCCACAATCCTGATGTTTTGATGTGTTGCTTGGCAAGTAAAATGCACTGCTTCTTTTTGGTTGATGATATATGTAATTCCCTATTCATCATCCTGTATTTTTATCTTTTATTGTTCCTTCAAGTGTTTTCATATTTATGCTCCTCATATATATTTTAATATATGTATGTGGTTATTATAAACATATAATCTCTCTGTTTAAATTATTTAAACTAACACTTCAAGTTATGACAGAAGTAGTTGCTGTATCATACTGTTCATTTGAAATTGGATTTATAAGGTAGAAGGAAACTTTGGTCACAAAAGTGCTGTATCTAGACTTAAAACAATGAAAATGCTTAAAAAGGGAATGGACTTTTTGGCTTCCTAAAAGAAAAAAAAAAAGGAGTATTTTGAGAATAGAAATTCTAGGAATAATTCAGTGGTGATTAAGTGCCCTTGTGTTGGAATTTTCAGGCTGCATATATTGGCTTTTTTAGCATGCAGTCATATACTCCAGACTGAAACTGCAGACTGTGTTCCATGTATGGAAATGAAGGGGCTTTTGAAAGCAAGGGGAAAAGCCTTTAGTTGCAGTCTATAAATGTATTTCTGAAAAACATGATTTGTTTCTTCTCTGAACTTGTTGTCATAATGAACTAGATGGATTTGACTACTGTTTAAAGCTTACTATGAATTTTGGCCATATTGAAGGCATAGCTTTCAATATCTCAACTCTTTCTGATTTTATCCCAGAAGAAACTGGGTAGGTAAAACTTTTTCCAAAGCTGGGAACTGTGTGGGTTGTACTAATAAGATCAAATAAGGCAAATTTTTTAATGTCTAAAATCTTTTATTAAGCTCTATTTTTGCTTTATATGCCAGGTGAATTTGCCAGAGCTCATTTCTATGGATGCCACTGTTCTGACACTCTCTGCCATAGACAGGGATTCTGAACATAATGGAATGATTTCCTACAAAATCCTCTCTTCCTCTGGGGGATTTTCCATTGATCACAAGAATGGTGAGTCTTCATGGTTTATTATTTCAGCTTTTTAAGTATAAATCAAAGTCCTCTTACTTTCTCACCTGTTGCCAGTGATTACTTGAATTCTGGAAATTTGTGGTGGCCAAAGTAGTTTTTTTGCTAAATCTGTCATTATCAGTGGGGAGCTATCACATCAAAGACTGCAGTTCTCAGATTGTCCCCAAACCATGAATATTTTTTCTGGTCTAAATGCAGTGTGTGTATTTCATGCTGCATCGCTGAGAGGAGGTCTTGCCTTCACAGCATTAGCTATGATTTCTTAGAATCATGGAATAGTTTGAAAGTGATTTTTAATGGTAATCTAGTTCAACCCCCCTGCAATGAGCAGAGACATCTTCAAATAGGTCAGGTTGCTTGGTGTCCTGTCCAACCTGGTCTTGAATTTTCTGGGGATGGGGCATCCACCACCTTTCTGGGAAATGTATTCCAGTGTTTCACCACCTTCATCGAAAAAAATTGTTCCTCATATCTGATCTGAATTTATCCTCTTTGATATAATGGTTGACAACCATTACACCTTGTCCTATCATAAAAGGCCTTATTAAAATGTCTGTCCTCATCCTTATAAACCCCCTTTAAGGCCAAAGTAAGGTCTCCCTGGAATCTTCTCTGGGCTGAACTATCTCAGCCCCTTCTCATAGGAGAGGGGCTCCAGTCCTCAGATCATTTTTATGGCTCTCCTGTGGATTCACTCCAACAGGTCCATGTGTTTTCTTGGCTGAGAACTCCAGAGCTGGATGTAGCACTCCAGGTGGGCTCTAACAAGAGCAGAGGGAGTGAATCATGTCCCTCTCCCTGCTGCCCACACTGCTTTTGGTGCAGCCCAGGATACAATTGGTTTTCTGGGCTGTAAGTGCACATTGATGGGTCATGCCCAGTTTTTCATCTACTGATATCCCCAAGTCCTTCTCCATAGGGCTGCTCTCGATCCCTTTCCCCCCTACCCTCTATTGATATCAAAAGTTTCCCTGATTCATGTGCAGAACCTTTCACTCATCTTTACTAAACTTCATGAGGTTCCCATGGACACACTTCTTGAGTTTGTCCAGGTCCACCTGAATGGCATCCCATCCCTCAGGCAGTCAACTGCAGCACTCAGCTTGGTGTCATCTGCAAACTTGCTGGGGGTGGACTCTACCCCACTGTCTATGTCACTGAGGAAGGTATTAAACAGTACTGGCCCCAGTATAGACCCCTGGGGGAAGGCCACTTGTCACTGATATCCTTGCAGATGTTGACCCACTACTCTCCAGATGCAAGAGAGTTATTTTGTTGTGTACAGCCATTACAGCTGGGTTATTTTAAAGTATGACTGTTTAGAATCAGCTTTTGGAGTCACATTTACTTGCCTGTGAAGTGTGGGCTTTTGTTAATTCTGTTTTATTTCAGGTTCGCTGTTTACCACGGAACCAGTTATGCAGCTGAAAAATATTTCCATTATTCATCTCCTGATAGAGGCCACAGATGGTGGCAGTCCCCCTCTGAGTGCAGTTACCTCCGTAGAGGTGCGTGTAGAAGATGTCAATAACTGCGTCCCTCGCTTCACAGAGGTCCTGTACAATCTCAGTGTGAGTGAGGATGCCTCAGCTGGAGAAACTGTCCTCCTGTTTTCAGCCATCGACTGTGATTGGATGCATGAAAACACGCTTGTTGAATACTCTATTATTGGTGGCAATGCTGAGAATTTATTCTCCATAGAAACAAGTGTCATGGGGTCAGAAATATCCTACAAACTTGCCAGCAATCTTGTTTTGAGCAATGCTCTTGACAGGGAAACAGCTGCTTCTCACCAGTTGGTTCTCCTTGCCTCTGATTGTGGAACGCCCTCTTTAAATTCAACTGCTACAGTGCTGATAACTGTGCTGGATGTTAATGATAATCCTCCAGTGTTTAGCAGCCCAGAGTATCATGTTCATGTCAAAGAAAGCATCCCCATAGGCAGTCACATCACTGAAGTTTCAGCAAGAGACTGTGATGCAGGCACTAATGCAGAGATCACTTATGCTATCATCTCTGGAAATGACAGAGGGCATTTTTGCTTGGATGGTAGAACTGGATCTGTACATTTGACGAAAATGCTGGATTATGAAGATACCATGAAATTCACTTTGGTTATCCAAGCCACAGATGGAGGAACTGATGTAAAAAATATGGCTTTTGCTGTTGTTTTTGTTAGTGTCCTAGATGACAATGATTATGCCCCACTTTTTTTGTTTCCCAGTCTGAGCTGCACTGTCACTGAAAATCTGCCTACCTTTTCTTTTGTGTGTGCTGTTTGTGCATTGGATTTTGATAAAGGCTCCTATGGGCACCTTACCTACTCCATTCAGTCTTCATGTTTGGCTCATCGTGGAGCTGCTAGAGACCATGACATGTTCTTCATTGATCCTTTAACAGGAGATATTCATACAAAGCAAATGTTTGACTATGAAAGTCAAAATAGCTACTGTCTCATAATTCAAGCAAAAGACAAAGGTGATTCACTGGCTACTGCTACAGTTCAGGTAGATATTGAGGGGAGGGATGAATTTGACCCAGTGTTTACACAGGAATATTATTTCTTTAATCTCCCTGAGAAGAATGAAGCAGGTCAGTTGATTGGCAGAGTGACAGCATCAGATAGTGATGGTGGAGTAGATGGAGTTGTTCATTATTCCCTTTTAAAACCTTCTCCGTTCTTTTCTGTGAATGAAACCAATGGCAATATTTATTTGACTCAGACTGTTCACAGATGGAAAAATGGCATCCAAAGGAATGATGATACTCTGAAACTGTTGGTAAGAGCTCATAGCCCCAAAATTGTGTCAAGGTTCACAGTATGCACTGTTTTTGTAAATGTTTCCAATTCTCCTGATAGTGATCCCACAGTGTCAGCACACAGCCTGACAGTGAGTGTTTCCATCTCACTGATGGTGTTCCTGCTGCTTGCCATCAGTCTTATCACACTTACTCTGAGACTTAAGCACAAAGATCTGATGAATGCTTGTGTGAAAAAAAACCCAGTATCCTCCTCAGCTGCTGATGTGAATTCAGTAAGAGAAGCTGAGGACTGCCAGAAAATCCAAAGTACTGAGAGCAGTATGCTTCCCATGGGTGCTATAGCAAAATGGCTGAGCTTAGCAGGACTTGGAGAGGGGAAGGATGATGATGTCTTCTGCAGGCATTCAGACTCCAGTGGCCATGGTTCTGCTGAAGGAGAGACTGCAGAGGATGAGGAAATCAAACGGATCTATGAGTATCCTTGTAGAAAAAGCATTGGCTCAGCACTGAGCGAGCACGGCTCGCAGATGCCAGATTCGGGGATCCCAAGAGAGTCTGATCAGTTCTCCTATCAGTCTGGAGAGACAGATGTCACAGCTACCATGCAAAGCATGGAGAATGTGCAGACCATTAAAGGAGAAAGCAGAGAAGAAGCCTGTGACACAGCCTATGCACATAAAATTTTGTCTCAAACACTTAAGAAAATTGGAATAAAAGAAGAAGTCATAATGACAGACCTCACAAGAGACTATGTCCTGATGTCAAATAGGGAAGACTCTGGGGATGATTTGCTTGCAACTGTTGGCACCTCTGATGAGGATCTCAGAGGTGGTTATAACTGGGATTATGTGCTCTGCTGTGAACCCAGATTTCAATCTCTTGCCTCAGTGTTTAATGATATTGCAGAACTGGAAGATGAAAATGTTCACATTCACAGCTTCTCTAAGGAGAGGAAATCTCTTGTTTTCCCTCCTCCCTTGATAACGTCAGTAGCACAGCCTGGCATAAGGACAGTGCCACCAAGAATGCCAAATATAACATCAGAGCAAGCTTTTAATAAATACCCTTACCCTCCTATTATCCATAATCATGAATACCCTCCACCAGCCATGACCCCTAAGTTTTCTCCTACTCTGTCTTTGCTTACCATGCAGACACCTTCTGCTTCTCCAGTAGTGTGTGATGGGAAAATGATAGGAACATGTCTTATTGATCCAAGCTACGAACTTGCAACAGAGGAAGAAATTCAGGTCTAGGTTATTAACTGTCAGTATTTTATGGTAAAAATATGGCTTAAAATGTATTTTGTTACTTTTTAACAGCAAAATATGCCTGTCAGAGCTGTATCACCAGTATTCTGTTTTCATGAGCCTGAAAAGTTAAAATATAAAACAGCTAGAAATTTGGTAACTATACTACTTCTTCTTCCCAAAATACAGTGAGAGCATGAGGCTTCTCTTTCAGCTCACAACTGTAGTTTCCTATGTAAAACACACAGCCAAGTGTCTGATAGACAATTTGACCAGTTTTACAGTATTTCTTATAAAATACAGTAATAACAAATAAATGGAAGTAATTCTTTATTGTGGAAACCAATCATTAGGATACTGGTAGGTTCTGACTGCTTCTGTGGTGGTATTAGCAGAGGGTACTGGGGTGATGTGTAAGTACAGCAGGTTTGGGGGTGGACAAAGGATGAAACAAGGATTCCTACTGAGATCTTTCTTTAGTGTTTACCCAGGTTTCCCACAGCTCAGCCTCTGGGTCCCAACGGTCTGTTTGGCCTGGTGTGGTTTCATCATCTGCAATGGCTCCTTAGTGGGCTTTCTTAGCTATCTTTGTACTGTGGAACCCACTCAGCAGGTTCTGTGCACCTTTTGTTTATCTCCTGATTTAAAGCCAGCAGGTCACAATAATCGAAATAATGGGTCACCTGTGGAAAACAGAATAACCAGTGGTAGGATAAAGACAACCATCTTCTCTATTACTAGATCTCAAGTAGCTATCAGTTGTCTTTTTGTCATATTACAGAGGCTGCCCTGGTGCTTAGGCAGCTGTAGGAACAGACAGCGTTACAGTTCTGAAGGTCATGTATGACTCCACCCCAGTCTTTGGTTCTGTGCTGGACCAAAGATCTCTGCAAGACCAGATAATCTGGCCTTGCTTGTTGTATGTATCATACACATGGCATTTTGTGTACGTATGTATATCCAGACACATACACATGCTGTATATGCTTGTATATTGATCAATAAAATACACAGAAAATACATCTAGAATAACTGGTTTTTTCTTCAATGTATGTTTAAAAGTCTTTTGCATCATATGTATTAAAACTGGGCTATAAGGAGGTGTCTAATTGGTACCTCGGAATCTGCTGCAAGTTGGATGTGTACAGAGGTATACATTGTACAGGTCATAACAGGTGGAGGGAAAGCATGCATTGTGGTTAGGCTGAGTGATTTTGTGGAATAAGTAACACGTGCAGTGGCTGCTTTTTCTCAAGCATGAATGTCAACAGTTGCAGCCTGTGGGCTCATAACCAGTCTTTGAATAAGATCCTGTTTCTGAGGCTGCACTGACACTACATCCATGCTATGCAAGAGTGCTTTTTTTAAACCTAGCATTTGTTCTCTGTACTGCCATGGAGTTGGAAACAAGATGTAGCTTTGTAATTCATTGGGACAGACAAATTTTACTAAGAAAGAAGATGGGATTGTAAGTTTTGTAGTCAGGCAAAAAACTGTGCCAGGGAGAAGAAAGCAAGGAAAAGGAGCCATTCCCAGTTCATATCTGAACACAGAGCTTCAGCTTAAGGACATTATTTCAGAATGAATGTTATTCTCTGCCTATTGACATTATGTTATATACAGCCTGGTTGGCTTTAACTTACATGTCTGAAGTTATAATTTCTAAATACAGTGAAAGGTGTTCTTTGGGTGTTCGTTTCTGTGCAGTTATAGTATCAGAAAGCACACAGAGCTATCTTTTCTGTGAAGTCAACAACTTTGCTAATTTGATTTCAGTTTCAGATGGTCATGGACAAGTGGCAGCTATTGCTCTGGTGATCATTGAGCACATGCTGTCCTTAGAGGAGTCATCTTTGCAACATGGTACCAGTGGAAGAATGAATGTTTTACACAGCAAAACTGTTTCATCCTTCACATTGACAGATATGAAGCAAGTAACAAGGCCTTTGTTTCATGTGTGGAGTCTAGGCTAATGGATGAGTAGTTTTCTCTTTGCTAATATGGCTCTTGCAAATGTTCTAATGCTATTAGCATTAGAAATCATTAGAAAGCATCAGTAATCATATTTAGGACAATATTTGGACGTCATCTTGCTAATGGGTGCCCACCTCCTAGAGTTTTTAAAAAACAAGAAAACAGCTTCTGTTTGTGCATTTTTAGCTCCTTCAAATTCAACTTGTTTTTGATGCCTTTCTAAGAAGATTAGATATGATTTGCATTCTATTTATCAAGCACATGAAATAACCAATGCATACTTTGTGCTCCTATTAAGTGTTACAGCAATCTTTTCCTTGTCTTCTTGGTATTTATTGATTTTTTTTGTCAAACGGGGAACAACACTTTGCTGATATATTGTGTCATATATAGTCAAGCTCAAAAACTTAAGCATTGAAACAAGTGTCTGCAATAAATCACCCAAAGTTCTTTTAACCTGTTTTTTTTCCCCTAAGTAAACAGTAAAACTTCTATAATTTACCATGACTTTAATATTAGCTTGCCTTGAAGAGGCTGTGTTACTTTGGAATTCTGCACACTAGTTTTAGCACTTTGGAGAAGGTACAGAACTTGTTAGTGGAAAATCATATTAAGCTCAAAAAGCATAAGCTATAAAATAAAAGACAGTTGTCTCTTCTGGAATTTTGGCTGCCTGCCCTCTGGATTTGCTTGTTGGCAGCCTTGAAAACACTGGTGTAAATCACTACCAAATGGATATAAAAATTCCATCTACCGGTAGTAATTGTTATATTGATGTTTAAGCAGATTTCTGTGCAAAGGGGAAAAAAATCTTCATATTTTTGGGGAACCTATTATTTACAGATTGTAACATTGTATGCCTGTTTTCTAAAATGATACTAAAAACACTGGTTACCTACGTAAGTCCATATTAAATTTGTATTTTATCTTCAGCTGAATATTATTCCTAAATGATTATTCCAAAAGCAGTTTTAGGTAAAAATAGTTGTGCTATAAGTGAACCCTTGTTGCTAAGTCTATTGCATTGACAATTCCTAGTATTGTTTACATTTGGTAGCCATCCATCCACTGCATGCCACTTGTTTTCTATAACTGACATGTAGCTTCCTGAAAACTTTATTTAACTCTTCTTTTTGGGACATCTATAAACAGCAAACATGATGCCCTGACAAAAAAAGAGTAAATGTTATTAGGACATCAGCTAGCACCAGACTGACAGTTGTGCCCATATGGCTTTATACTTTTCCAGCTCAAAGACCAGTTGACAATCCAGTTGACCACCATAGGCATGTGTGAGGCCATTTGGATTAGACCCCCTCCCAATGGTGATGCCTACATTGCTTCTTGAAAACCAACCCTCTAGGTGTGAAGAACACAGGAACTGAATCCTTACAGGAAGGGAATCGCACTGGTTGGCCCCAAATGGAAGGGGGTGTTCCCTAAAATCCTGTAAAAGCACTAATTGGAATAGGAGGCAGTTGTGACTTTGTAATTGAATATACTGTGGTGGGAGGATTATATTTAGGATTTGGCTTGCTTGGCAAGTGAAATCACTTTGCAGCTTCTTGCTCTTAATATCTGTCACAACAGAACCAATTCACCATGGCAATATGTGGCTTAGTTGCCTGTAGATGGTCTGGTTGCAATAACTAAAGTGTTGCAGAATCAAATTGAGTATAATTTTGGGTGCCTCATAGTTGCCAGTTCTGTTAGCTGTTTGCTAGCATGTATGGAAAGCCTAATGTATATTCAGTCTGTGCATGGATTTGTGTGTTCAGAACTCATTCAGAAATCTGCAGTCTGACATCCTCTTGGTGGCTTTGAAAATTCCTCCATAAATATATACAACATTTAAAAAACACTGGAAAAAATGTAGATGCCTAAGCAAAAGAAAAGGGGCCTTATAGAAGGGAAAAAATAGAAGATCTAAAACTTCCTGGTTAAGGCTTGCACTTTACATTGCTGCTATGGCTATTCCTCATAAAACATCAGATACTTTTCTTCTAAAATGTGTAAAAAGTAATAGAAAAGCACGTGTAAAGAATACTGGGAGGCAGCAGGGTAGGCTAGAATTGCAAAATGATTCTGTTTCTTGACATGTATGAGTTACTTGAGCAATGAAGAAAGTACCAAATCCTTTAGCTGATGATAGTCACAAAAATCACAATTGCTGCCTTGTTACTATATAAATTTTTGACTGACCCTGATAAGTCCTGTACTGGATGAAGCATTAGGAGCCAAACGATATGCTTGAAAATGCAGATATCATAGTAAAGGACTGAAGGAATCTATCGTGGTTTTCAAAATTTCAAATTAAAATCTCATTACAATTAGAAAACTCTGATTTCATGACTATCATGTTTAAAACAAGGTATTTCTGCCCTCAGACCTACACTGAAAACTGTCAGTCACATCTGTGTAATCTTATCCTCTTGAAAATAATCTTATGTTTGATACTTCTTTTGAAAGTTAGTATTTACATAATACTGCCACCTTCCCTAAAACTGCATGTTAATTGCCTATGAAAAGCTCTCAGAAAATTCAGGAAATGGGAGTTAAGCTGTTGATTGTGAGAGCTGCTTGGCTGCCAGTTGCTGTTGTATAGAAGTGACATTTCAGAGTGGCTGGATCTAGATGGTGCCTACTCACTATCAGCCTGGGGGAATACCTGGCTGTTGCCTGTATCCACCTCCACCATTTGGTTGGAAACCTTCAAATGGGAAGCTCTTTTGAGTTTCTAAAATGGTGCTACTGGTGCCATAACCAAAAGAAACGAGCAGCAAGTCCAACTTGTTTGTGTTGACCTCTGAAAGCTCCATCTCAAATGCCGTCTTGCTGGGTGCGAAGTTCTTTCCAGCACCTCCCTTTTAACAAACTATAAGGGTTATTTAATTTCAGAGGTTTTTTTTTAAATACTGGGTTCTGATCCAACATCCCAATACTTCTTCCACTGATTTCAGTGAGATTTGAATAAAAAATGCAGCGGAAAGAAATGGGCAACATATGTGTTGCTAATGCTCCTGCAAGTGTCAGTCACAGTGGAGAGCTGGCTCCCCAGTGTGCAAGGCTGTAAAGCCAGCAGGAGGGGGCATTAAGAGAAGGGAAATCAAGAGCCTAGAACAGAGTAGAACCAGCATGGTACAGGGGTCTGGGATTTGGAGTGGAGGTTCCTCTGTGCTTCCAGGTGATTGATGCAAACCTTGCTTTATATGCTTATTTTGGGAGCAACTTTTAGAGAAGTCTGGGAGGGTCGGTAAGGGAAAGGTCACTTACTGTTTCCTTATTCTTTTATGTGAACTGCAGTTGGCTGCCTGATTTACTACTGCTTTTACTGAACACACAGAATAATTACACCTTCAGACAAGTATTGCTCTACTTGTCTTTTCTACTTGTCTACCTGGGGTCAAGTGCAGGGTAGAATTACACTTCAAAATTATCCTAGTAACTCTTAAGGTAACCAGGAAGGATTTGGGAATTGTTGAGTGGTTGTTGGGGCTTGGGGGTTCATTTGGGTTTTGGGAGATTTTGTGGCATTGGTTTTTCATTGGGTTTTTCTGAGAGATGCATGTGGGTTTTTTTCAGTTTTAGGCTGGAATCCACAGTCATACAGATTTTGAACTTTGAAATCTGTATTCTGTCACGCTAATGCAGCACCATGTGCCATTGGTTGATCACATATTCACTGGGTAGAGATTGGTAAATTTTGGCAGCCTGCTCTTTGGCAATAGAATTGCAGTAAACTGTATTTAATTTTGTCATAAACTTTAGGCTTGATCACTGATATGTTTCAACTACTCACTTTTCCTTTAGATTTTTTCCATATGTAGCTAAAATGTTTCATTGTTCACTATTTCCATCTCTCACATACTTCATTTAACTGAGTTTTAATAGCTGAAAATTGGGCTTTCTGATCCCTAAGCACTTAAGGTGTGGAGCCAAGTTGTGAATATTTCCTGTTAAAAGAATGTGGTGTGTTCTATCATTAGAGTTAGAGATAAATGAGGGTTTAGTAACGCAAGCCTCCTCTTACCAATAGTTTTGGTGTGGGGTTTAAGGAGGTCTTCTGCGATTTACAGAGTTAAGTAGTAAAGTTTCTAGCACAAAGACAAAAAGCAACAAGGAAATTTGATTACTGCAACTAGTGCAAAGATGAAATGATGAAGCAAGGACAACATCTTGATAACCAAATTTTAAAACATGACAGTGAATAAAAGGCCCACCCACTTCACCCACATACTTGAGACCTTGGCTACTTAGGAAGAACTTGTGTTAATCAATACTGCAAGGTTGGGGAGTGCAGGCCTGCCAGTCCTTTGTTACAGTTCTTTTGTTTTGTAACAATGATAATTCTCACATGTATAAACAGAAGTGCCTGATACTGTAACCTATGGCAAAATTAGTGATTCCTTATGGCAATAGTGGGGACTGGAACAACACCATCAAACCCATCACTTACTGAGCTTCTTAGGTTACAAAAAACTTGCCTAAAATAAATAATAAAAATGACAGATTTTGGGGTATTCTTCCTAAGAGAGAAATTAATTATGAATCTGAACAAAATCTTTCAAGTGACTACCGACTGCATTCTTTTGAAATGCATATGTCTTTGTTTACTGGGTGACTCTCCCAAGCAGAGATGTTGTGAGTCTCAGCAATGGAGAGGTGAAGGTTTATGATAGAGGAGAGAAGATGGGATAAGCTGGAGTTGAAAGGAAGAGCGAGGATACATAACAGATCTAGAGTACATCTCTGTTAGTGAGGACTCCCTGTTAAAAAGAACTGAGTACTTAACAGCTCAGCTGTTTGAGAAAATAATGTTGTGCTGCATGCCAGGGACAGAGTTACATGTTAAAGACTTGACACAGAAATAATCTCTGAGGAACAAAAAAAGCTTATTTGTTCATCTGCAGGCTCCTGATGAAAGAAACTATCTGCTGGGGTCTGTCAAAGATAGTGATGAGAAGGTGGGGCTTCGGGACCTTGCAGTCTAGATGACTGTCCTGCTTTCATCCAGGACAAGGTTAACTTTGGCAGTTGCCAGGAGGGGCCACAGCCTATTCTGTACCACCTGATGCCATTGCTGGGGGCAGGGAAAGGGACCTCTCTTCTGGGGAACAGGAGTTCCTTCCATTTGAGGGGAACAATCCATTATTGTCTATCATCAGGTGTTTGTTTTTTTTAATGTGAATAGTTTCTTTTCTTATACCCTCTGTCATTAGTATTGTTACTGTTATTGTTCATTTCCTTGTCTTATTGCTCTTTCCAGTAAATTGTTCTTATCTCAACCTGTGAGCTTTGCCTTTAGTTCCTCCAATTCTTCCCTCCATCCAAACACAGGAGTGAGGATGGAGAGGGAGCAAGCAGCAGTGCGGGAGCACTAAGTTGGAGAACACCAATCCTAAACCATGACAAAGACCTTCAGCAGAGCTCTGCTGGTCAGCCAAGAAGCGGGAAAGAATAGGGGAAGACAGTGTGGAGAAGGTCGGGGAGGACATATATGATTTCTCAAGCCTGGTTGGGTTACATGGAAGAGAAAAATCAGGTGAGGAGATGAGTTACAATTGTAATTATTAAAATTCTAAAAAATGTGCACTGTCCAGGTAGAGTAGATTTTGGTTGGTTACAGAGCCTGTTGTAGGTTGGCTTAGGCACAGGTATACGTGTACACATGGGATTTTCTGTAACTGTACTGCTGGGGTGTTTTCTGTAATAATATATATATGGCAGGTAAACACATACTGCTAATTATATGGAGGTAACACATTCACAAAGTTATTGACAAAAGGTGATCTGTATTAATTTTTATTTTCATAAAAAAATTGCATGCTATTGAAAACTTTACTGGAGAAAACAAGCTTGTATCTGTAACCAAAAGTTATTTTGTGAAAATAAAAAATAAAAAGCTTGTTCCAAAGAAAGGAAGAAATAGGTCTGAAACTAAGCATTACGTCTATATGACATTTTCTACCCAGCAAAGAGAACCTGAATGGTCTGATTTGAATATCTGAAGCTGTACTGCCACATTCTTTGCTCCAGCTAACTGACTCAAAGTTTACTAGCTCAAGTGGAACATCACACTGGCATAGCTACACTACCCAAGAAGGCTTTGATCATATTCCCTACTGTGTCATATAAGCTAAAGTCTAGGATTACTGACTTCAAAGAACAAACTTTCATAAATATAGAGGTGAAGACATTGGGACACAGCAGTCTGAATGCTGGAGAGGTTTAGAATTGTATCAAGCCAAAGATGTGAACATTAGCTGGAACTGTCTGGATAGCAAAGATTATTGAGGGCAAAAAAAACCCCAAGGGGTAGGGACTGTCCAGTAAGAAGTGCTTATGTTTGAAAGGGGGCAAAGTGTAAGGATTGCAAGAAGTCAGTGAATAGACTTAAGAATATAACTGCAAATTTCCAAAGGCTTTTTGCTCATAAAAAGAAAGAAAATAAGTAGGAATCCTGAAAATTGAGGTAGAGGTTAAAAATAATCTCTTCTAGCTGAAGTGAAGGCATTTTTAATCTTGATTTGCAGTAAAGCAACTGATAATGATGATCATGGGATTAATGACAGGACAAAAGTAAGAGTAAGGGCAGGGAAAGAAAAGAGACCATGCCTAAGGTGAAGACAATGTTCACGAACAGAGAACAAATATTACTCCTTGTCCAAAGGCTGAAAGAGAGTATGTGGGTATGGAGTTTGCTTGCCCAACAGCGTGGTGTGGCTTTTAACCAAGGAAAGGATAAAAAAAAGTATGCCACTGGAAGTCATGGTGGAGTCCCCCTGGCAAAAAAAGGGAAAAATAAAAGGATTCACCCAGCCCTCCAACAGTTATCTCCACTGGAATGGAATCAGCTCTGGAGAAAAATCAGGAGACACAGATGCAATAGTATTGTGCATGAATTTCAGGGTAGATCATGTGCCCAAACACTGCAGTCTTTGAGAAGATAGCTCAATGCATAAATTCAATGGAATTCATGTATTTGGGTTTCAGAAAGGCATTTGACACAGAGCCAAGTAAGAGTTAATTCTAGAACTGCAACATGATACATATATTGGAGAGTATATTGGCAGGGAAAAATAGAGTTGGAACGAGGATGTTGGTAGAGACAAATAGATTTTTCTGGACTGCTTAATATTTTCCAATAGAGCCAGTGACAGAAACAAGCCTGATTGAAACAAAGCTTGGTCAGTTTAAAAAAGGGAATTTGAATTAATTTCATATGTGAATTGGCCAAACTTCATCTACCAACTTTTGCATCATGTAATATCTTTTTCTGCTTTAGGTTAAGGAACACCTGATATGATTGCTCATTGTATCTATTTTAATCTCTTTAACCTTTTCTACTGTCACACCATACGTCATTTTCTCTAGTCATTGGGAAATTTTTGTGGCTGTCATCAGAACCTATGTTTTCAACACCTCAAAGTACATTTAATTCAGTTGTTATTCCAGTATTCGTAAATACCAAAAATAATTGCAACTTAACATTTGTAGGCATGAAGTATTTGTGGCCAATTTTGATTTGATTGTATGCAAAGTACCCCAGCTTCTGACTCAGCCATAGTCACCCTGTTACGTGTTCTCTGACCTTTGTGACATCACCATTCCTTCACTTGCTAACAGACTGGACAATGATAATTATCCATAAATAATATTGAAGTTTCTTCATGTTCCTTCAGAAGAGCAAACCAGACAGAAGTATTGAACACTTCTGAATTAACAGTGCTTCACACTGTGAATACTTGAAGAAAGCATTTTCCTTCATTTGTGCGGAGAAAGAAAATACTATCATTTGAAAAGGTTGCGAGTACAAAAGAGAATGTGCATATTGGCATGGGCTTCAGTACTCTTTAGGGTACCATAACTCACAGGGCTCTGTTTAATCCATTAGGCTATCTAAAACTGCCATTTCTTGAAGAGAGTTTGGGACCAATTGAGTTTTTTCAAAATTTGCCCAGGGATCCAAATACTTAAAAATATTTTGTTTGAATTCTCATCAAGGTATTTTGAAATATAATGGAGATGTTCACATTTAACAAATAATGGATGAAAATTCAAAGGCAGGCAGATTTTACTTAAGCTTCCAGTTTCACAAATCTACCTCTTCTTTTTCTGTTTCCTTGCCTCTCTTTCTCTCCATCCCCCCAATATCTCTTCCTGCCAAAAAAATATTTTGGGAATTGAACTCAAACAGGAGAGCTATAGTCAGATTGCTGAAAGCATATTTTGCTATTAAATGTTGCAATACTGAATCATCTCATGCCATTTTAGAGATGTGAAAGTACAGAAGTTACGTGTTTGGGATATATATAAAAATTCTAGCATTTTTGGAATGTGGTCTGAGAAAGTTTCGCACTGTGCATTTGGAAAGATTCAGTATTTTTGAGGGAAGATACTGTGAGTAAGTTATATAGGTCATCTCCAAGAAGCCACACATTTCACACCACAGCATGCTCTGTAGATGCCTGATATTTTACAGCAGCTTATTCATAAAATATTTTAGTAAGTTTTAAAGTTTTATTGTTTCTATTTCTGTCTCTGCCTGTAAAACCAAGCTCCATTAATACTACAATTCCAGCTATAAAGAATTCTGTGAAAGTAAGGGAACTTATAAACATGCATTTAGAAACCTCTAACAAGGATCTTCAGAACTTTTGCCACTTGTTAAAGCAGAATACCTCGTGATCACTGACAGACCGATTTTTTTTTTTTTTTAAACCATAGACAGGTAGGAAGAGCTTCCTGTTTTCTTTAATTAAACTAAAATATTTTGTTTTGCACCTAGGCAGGTCATTAGACTTATCAGTAGTTTTTATTCTGAGCAGGCTAATTCCATGGGTGAGGTTCATAGTTTATTCTGGGGGGAGAGGAGTCAACTTGGGGAAAGCACCACCCTGCTCACAGGACTGGTGTCTGAGTTCTGAGTGCATATGAAACTACCACAGCTGGATCCCAAGTACCTATCTGCTGATACTCTGCAAAACATCATCTGTAGCTCAAAGGCTGAATCAATCACTGGGGTTTATGTATTATAGCCTATAATTATATAATTTTATGTGGAAATCTTGGAGGAAATTTCCCAAATTCAACGTTCAAATTCCTCCTCCCCTGGAGCTTTTCCAACAGGCTTTGTTGTTGTTTTAAATGGAGATTTTTTTTTAACAAAAAAAATATTTAAATGGATTAAATGGTGGTTTAATTAGTTCTTTTTTCCTATGGATGTCCCTCCTGATCAGAGTGCTCAATTCAAATGCAATACAATGTCCTTTCTCAAATGGACTTCAAGCCAGGAGTCTGTTTATCACAGGAGAGAAAAGTCTCAGTGCTTTTCTTCTCTCTAATGCATTTTCCTGTTCTTGGCATCAGCCACAAGGTTTCCCTCTTTTCAGTACCTGCAAGTATAAGACTGTAACTTAGCCATTGGGGAATTTCTTAGCCATTCTGGGAATCCAGTTCTTCCCCAGAGAATCAGTGGGAATTCTCACCCAGGTCAGATCTCTTATATACATGGAAGAGTGCTCACAGAATGAAAAATTACATCATTTTATTCTTCCTTCTGCATTAAATCTAGCACTTTATTACTTTCACAAAACTCACTACTCAGAAACCAAATTTAAGAATCAGAAACAACTTTAATGAATAGGCTGTATTCAGTAGGTGTAGAGGTGTAGAGACCCAGTAAGATGAGAGTCTTTCTGTCAGAGCAGAAATTGCCAGTGGTTGAAAAGTCAATGGAAACATGTGCTTAAATCCTGTGCAGCTTCACATTTAGATCTAGAAGATGTAGGTCAATGTAGCTTGAAGAATTTAAAGAATTCCTGGCTGGCATTCACCAAAGGAAAAACAAATCTTTGACTTCTTTTGTCTCCTCTTTCTTTTATTGTAGACATTCTGAATGCTTTTCTTCCTTTTTTTCATCTTGCGTAGTTCTGTTTTTCTCTGTTGCATTTCCATAAATGTTAAAACAGTTCCTGTTATTTGCACAAGGTATAGGCAAAACAGAATGCAATTCAATACAGTATTTAAGAAATAACTATGACAGTGGCTGCTGAAGAACAAACCTGGTGATCTTCAAGGGGAAAGTTGGAGACTGGACAAACAGATAAAAAAGGAAGTGAACTGAACACTCTCCCAAATTCTGTGGTTGTTAGATGGCTTGGCACAAGTATCAGGTTTCTTTTTTTGGTGAATTCCCTGAACTGCAGCTCAAGAGTTTTAAGCCAGGTCCTGCAATTTCTGTCTTTGGAATGTGCTTTGTTCTCTGGTGGTTCTCTGTTCCTGAGGTGATCCACCCACTGCTAGGATGGACTTTAAAGTTGTAATCCGGTCTTTGTGGGATCAAAGGCAACCCATCAAAATGAAACTCTTGAGGATAAGCTCCTTGTTCTGCATCTTGCTACTTGCAGTCCTGCCCACTTACTGTAAAACCGTTTACCACATGATCAAAGTCTTTCCATGGCAAGTGACAAAAATTAAAAACTCAAGTAGTGGGATCGAGAGCCTATAAAATAAAAGGTAATTTAGGGTTTCTAACAGAAACAACTTTATTATGTTGCCAAAGAATTTTAAAAATTACTCCTTTCTTGGGTCTGACTTGGTTCTTGCTTGCCTGTGCTGAGATGCTTTGGAGTATTACAGTTGGTCCTTCACTGGTTATTAGAGGTTGATTAACCAAACAGTAAAATATCTTTGATGTTTTGGAAAGAACATATACGTTGCTTATCTTGTATTAGATACCTTTCACACTTTAGTCTTGAATGCTGCTAAAATTACTACTGAAAGAATTATGTGTTTTCAAAGAAATAGGAATTGTCATGGATTGTTTCTCTTTGGTTTTATGTAGCAGGTTTTATTCAGTTATGGCTGCAATTTTACAAATGGATTGAAACTTGTAAAGCAGTGAAAACCTAAGATTTTACAGATTTGAAGACATTTTTTTCTTCATATCTAACACTTCCCTCGTCATCCATGATGGTGTTTCCAATATTGAAAATGATTCTACCATCATTTTTCTGCATAATTTTCTATGTGATTTTACTTTGCCAACCTTGTTTGTTCACTTGATTTTCTCAAAGGGCTCAGAACTTGGTGATGTGTGCTTTGATGAAGGACAAAATAGATGAATATATAAAACTGATAAGCTCTTGATGAAAAAAAAAAAAAGTACAAAAGGTGTAATCATATAAATAACTTCTAGAGCTCTGTGTTTCAGTATTGCCTGATGGATAATGGCATTTCCCAGAGATGCATAAATTCAAGGTAAAATTTGTCATGTATCATCCAAATGCTTTAAAGATTTTAAGAATAGGTAAAAAAAACCAACAGTAATTTTCAGATTATTCAGAATGGTGTTATTTTCTTTATTCTTGTATTTAGAAATTCTGTCAAGAGAGAATTTCTCTTGAAGAGTTGTCCAAGGAAATGATTCCCAGAAGAGGAATCTTATTTTAAAGTACTAAAAATTGACATGGAGGAAATTGCTTAATAAGAATTCATTTGAAGATTAATGCCAGAATTGAAACCTTTCTGACACTGTGGGAACCATTTATTCATGTAAACAAAGAGGTGCAGATGAGTGATGTGTAGGGATATCAAGATATTTCAGAAGAACTCTCAGAAAATGTCACTGGATGAAGCTGAGGCTGATTTTTGTTTGTTCCTTTGCTGGTTGTGGTCTTATGTGATTTCTTATATTGTTTCAAGCACAATGAAACTTTTAAAACAATCAAATGTGGCCACCATTAAAAGAAATATTCTCTCCAAAAGCAAAATGGGAGGTTCAAGTAGCCTGGCTTAGTCACTGGATTTTCAAATTTCTAAGCATTTGGCCTTGCCAAGGTTCTTGCCTATCCTGAATTATTTAGTCAGTGGACTCCTTACTGAGGCACAGTAAGGTGCCTCTGGAGATGTGCCCTGAGCAGTCAGCTTTGAACTTTGTTGTCTCCCTAAAGAGTCATGCTCAGAAGATGGCTGTAATCACTGTCTCAGGGAATGCAGCAGGAATCTCCAATTGCCTCTGTTCACCCAAAATTCCTGCTATTCCCTGGCTGCAAAGGAGTAAAAGCATTCATCCAAGAACTAAGAGTTATGAGGTAAGACCTATCTTAAGGAGTTCTAACCACCAACATTTTTATCTCAGGGTCATCCCTGACTGCCCAGGGACCACTGATTTTTCTGAGGGAGGACTGTCCCTTCTCCAAAGCTGAGTCTGTGCAAGGATTTTCTTAAAACAGGCAAGAGTAAGAGGCAGATTATTCCAAACTCAGTAAAGCTCATAGAAAAGATAGTTGGTTCATTGATCCTTCCCTTTTACCTGTGCTACCCTATTCTTGCATTCTGAGCACAAGGCCCTCATACCTAGTGGAGTTCAGAAGAAATTCAAGGGCTGGGTTAGCTCAGATATCCATACCCGTAAAAGAGAACTATTTCTTCTACAGGGTGACTTCAGAGAATGGCAGGCTCTTCAGCAGCACAGAGATCTTTTTGAAATCAGTTCATGTGCTCACTCACCCCTGCAGTATGCCCACCTGTAGACAACATCTTAGCCATGAGTACACAGCACGTTGTTTGTGAAAAACCACAACTTTGCTAAATTAAAGCAAACTACTTTCAAAGCATGCAAGAGCACTAATTTTCATTGATTACTCAGTCATGGCCAAGTTTCAAATTTCATCTGTTTTTAGTGTAGTTCTTCTGGAAAAAATTTTGTTAGAATCACTCTCCCATAACTTAAAAATGGTTGCAGGGATTTTTCTTTGACTGTAAGGGGATAAGAAAACCTCTCTCTTAAGGCATGGAAAACTTAAGCCTGAACAATGAGTGATTCAGAAGACTGTGGTTGTGAGAAAAATGGACTTTTAATTGGATTCATTTTACTTATGTAACCATTTGGCCCCTACTAAGCAGCTATTCTAGCAATAACTTTGCTTATCAATGATACATAGTCTCTTCTGAACCACAGCAACAAAAATGAGCTACATATATATGCCTGTGATTGTATGCAAAGTTTAAAATGTCTCACAAAAATTTGTGGAAGAAAACCCTGCCTGGAGATCTTCATAGAAAGACATTGTTCTGACTCAGGAAATCCTGCAGCCGCAAGAGGCTGGAACTTGGGAACATACTGTGAAAAAACTAGATTTTCTGGGTTAGATGGAGCTTTGATCCAGTTCATTCAGACTTGGGTGAACAAAACAACAGTAGCGTGAAGAGAAGCTTCCTGTGAGAAGATTGAATGTTTACTGCTTTGTCCTAAGTTCCATGGAAAAAAACCCAGGCTTCACCCTCCTGCTGTGGCTGCTGTCATTGCAAATATCCTGAGAGCTTTTAGCACCCCTCTTTGGAGTTAGGCAGACATGCTGAGTCTGTTCTAGGTGAGCTCCTGCACAGCTTGGCTGAAGAAAGGTCTTGTCTTCTTGTGGCTTGGTGAAGATGAGGAGCTGGGAGTTGTTTATTGGGTTTGCAGCTGACTTTGCTTTTAAATGATTCAAGCTGTTAATGCAGCTGGGTCAGCCACAGTGGATGAAGCTAAGCAGAAAGGCTTAACACTGAAGTTCCTGTTAGGGAAATACTGGAGGTGACAGATAGAAGAGGCAAGCGATGCTCTCATTCTGGCTGGTCATGCAATGCTTTCCACTGACATAGTCAAATGGGTTAACCCACAGGTCTCAATAATTAGTTTGTAAGAGTTTGTAAAGAGCTATGTGAGAAGGGGCTGGTTTTTAAATGTGTCAGTCCCCCCCACCATGGGGAACTCGTAATTATTTAGTCAATGTTGACACTGAGACAACTGGAGTTATTACTGTGGGCTTGTCAGCCTGGCTGAACAAAATGTTGGAAAGGCTGAATTGTGACTCAAGAGGGAATTAAGCTGCAATAAAATACCTAATGTCAGTTCACAAAGGTGAGACTTGAGGTAAGGGAAAAGATGATTTACAATATAATTTGGTAGAAAATTTGTGTTCTTGCATATATTGTATAATTTAAAATATAATTTTTGAAGTAAATTCACAACCTCATCAAAACCTGTGCTGAAGTTGTGAATTTACTTGCTAATGATTTCTGTAGTGATAAGAGATGTCTGGTATTTTACTTGTTTTTCCTGGCTGTTTTAGCTTTGACATAAAAGAGTGTAAAATCGCTATGATCTCTAATTAATGAAATTAACAGAAATTAACACAAATCTTGGATCTGTGCAGTTTCTTACCTTTTATCAATGGCCTGAAGAGTAAATTGTAGTTAACAAAGAGATCAGTGAATGAAGAGCACCCAAGGGAACTGTTATTGCAAAAAGGTGTCAACCAGATACTTTTGGTTCTGGTATGGCCCTCTGTCCCGGTGCAATGTTGGCCACATTTCTCACAGTACTCTGAGGAGAGAGCTGGAAGTCGTGGTGGCTGATGGATTAACTCAGGCTGCCTGTTCAATTCTCTAGGTAAATGTGAGCTGAGCCTTCAGCCTTGCATCTATGATCAAGGAGATCTTACGTGGTGTGGGAACTTTCTCATGTTTGTACTTTGCAGAGTGACTGCTGAGCAAGCTCTGTCCTTTTCTAGCACTTGCTATTCAAGAATATGTTGCATATTGGTTGGGTTTAAAGTTGAGGCATGATAACAGCATTGATAAGTGACATTCGTTTTCCTCTGCAGAACTTGTGCTGCTGAGCACCAAATAAATCCAGATCCAGTCAAATGAGAAAGGCCTCTAAAACTGCTGACTGGGGCCTTTACCTTCCAAGTAACTGCTGATTGTAAAACAGTGCAGCTTTAGTGGGAGGCAATAGCACAAGCACTTTTCACAGGGGTGAGGCTGCCTCTACTGGCGTGAGAAGTAGAGCCAAGAGGGCTTTAAGAGGAGTAACTTCCTGTGTGGAATATTTAAAGAAATAAAAGCTCTAGACACAACAGTCTCATGTAGTTAAAATAGACCCAGCTTTAGGAAAACTGTGATTGTGCACACAGGTTTGTAGCACAGTGCCCAAGCAGTGATCATAAGCTCCCTGAGCATTTTGAGCATTGCAGCTTTGCCTATGGAGTCTCCTGATGGACCAGAAAAGTTAGGAGGGAGCATTAATATTCTACAGCAGCAAGTCTCCCAAGGAAGGTGTTTCCAGATTTCAGTAAGCAGGACAAATTGTTATCCCTGGCTGCCTGCGTGGGAAAGGTGCTAAGACAATAAGCTTTTGGGTTTGGTAGATGACCCCTAGAACTGCAGGAAGTGGTGAAGAAGAATTATGTCCTTGTAAAATCATGACCACCACCAAAAATGGATTTAGTTGAAAGCTCAATAAAAGCTTTTTTTTTTTTTATGTCCTCAATAAAGTGGGAGGCAAAACAGTTCAAATTAATGACAAATCAAAACATTTGAACTTCTGAATTGTTTGAAGGTCCAATTATTTTTGGCCAGAAAAATCAGTTGAATCACAAAGAATTTTGATTGATTTAAACAAACATTTTTTAGAGAAAAGCATTTCTTCAAAAAAAGGTCACCCTTCTTTAGTCAACAGAGTACTATAAACAAGCCAAGTAAAATCATTAAAGTGTTACGCAAAACTGCGTAAAGACCCCATCAGAGAATGATATTCCCTTTGGAGTATCTGCTCAGTCTGATCAAAAATGTGAGCAAGAGCTTAGATATGATAATAAACTGAGGAGTTTAAGGCTAAGGGTCCCTCCCTTCCCTGCCCCACAAACATTATTAAGCTAAACAGTTTAATCCAAGTGGTCTAGTGTCCAAGAACTCAGAGCAAATCTACTGATCTGCAAGATTTCTGCATTTTTGTTCTGGTTTTGTTTGTTGCCATGGAGTCTAGTAGAATATTTGGATGTGTGTCCATTGGACAGGATGTTTGTGATTGCAGCACGTGGCTGCTTGCCTTCTCCTTTTGGAGAGGAGGCTGGGCCTGAGCTCCTGCCCTTCAGCTGTCTCTTAACTCTGTATTCTGGTTTAGGGCTTAGGTCCCAGTCTTCCACCATGTTGATCAGTCAAGTCCCAGCTACATTAGAAGGTTGAATTCCGGTTTGTGTCTCACCAGCAGAGCTGCAGCATTGTGGACCAGCATGCCCAACTGCACTGTGTGATTTTTCAGTCACAAGAACCTTTGAGATCAGGTGAGCATAGAGTGATTCCCGTGAGGAAACACAGCAAAACCTCCCTCTGTCCTGCCTTCAGAACTGCCATTCACAAAACTTGTCTCCAAACCTCCTGACAACCACAGTTAAAACAGTATTTTTAAAAGCAACAGATTATTTCACAATAACAATGTCATCTTTGGAAATATGTTTCCTTTTGATTATATATAGAGAGATAAAGAGTGTGGCAGAGTCCCATATTTGACATTTCAAACTGAAGATATTTAGATTAAGGAGGAAGAAGAGGAAAAAGAAGTATTGCATCTCCAGTCTGCTGTTTCTTCAGATATGCCTTCACTTTGAGCACAGAGACATCTCCTAACTGTCACATCAATGTCTGTAAGAATTAGCAAAATTGAACTGTCAGTTATTTAAAAGTGTAGATGCAGCAGCTGGTGAGCTATTTTCTGTCTGGCATTCCTCATGAAGAGAGGTGCCGGAAATTCACTGCCAAAACACTTCAGCTAAGTGATCTCAGATGAAAAAATGACAGCTTCTGCTAATGAACAGTCAATGCTGTGAGCATAAACATTCATCATAGTCCCAGAGTGGAAGAACCGTGGTAGTATCTGGCTTCGCAAAAACTTTTCTTTGCACCCATGTGCATATTTAGCCCAGTCATACTCTACGATGGTTCTGGAGCTGGAGTGTGCACCATGAGAAGAGAGAGCAAAGGGCACCTGCTGCCAAGGACACAGCTCAACTGTCTTGGTGACCTCTTCTCAGATATTCATAGTTTTGCTCCACAGACAGCTGCAGGAAGGCTGTCCGCATCCACAGCTCCTAAGGAAGGCAGTGAAGATCATAGGAACCATGCCACGTTCTGCCCCAGCCATAAGAACAACAGATGTCTGGGAGAAGAGTGCCAGAGCAGTGCTGTCCACTCAGGGCCTGGCATCTGCTGTGACACACGGTAAGCTATGAGGTATTAGGGCAAAATTGCCTTCAAGAACCACTGCACTCCCCTGTTTCCCGTTAACTGCCCTAATCTCTTTTTTTATTCCTTTAAACTTCCAGTTTTCATATGATAAGGACAATGTGTTTCACCATATCATCATGCACTGTGTGGGAAAAGGCCTTCCTTTATCTTCATGGCATTTAAAATGAGTTGTTTCGGGTGATGTATATGTTTGGGAATATTTCTCTGTGACCGCAAATGAATTATTAAGACTGATACAAACATCAACTTGATTTAAAACCTAAAGCATTTGATCAGCAGATTTCCTTAGGATTCCTGATTGGCATGGAGGGAAATATATTCAAAATCAAAAGTCTGGGCCATATTCAAAATTGTAAAATCAATGAAAGACATTTCACTATTTCTTTAAAAGAATAGATGAAACCAATAAAGCTGATCACACATGCCAAGGATATGAACCCTGGCAAATGAAAGAGTTCATGTTGTTGGCCAACAAAATCCCTGCCCCCTCAGAGTGGGGAGACATGAATGAAGTTTCTCTCAGTTTTGGTTTACTGCAAAAACTGAGTTCTCGTTTTAAACAAGTTTTGTCAATCCACTGCTATGGTCCCCTCTCATAGTCCCCCTGCCAGAGGGGAATATAGCTAAACAGAAATAGTTTGCATCTAATTTAGTCAGACATGACTCAGCAACTTGTCTTTTATCATTAAATATAACCCATGCCTAGCCTTTGGGGTTTTATTGTGCTCTTACAATTCTTTCCTTGTCACTTTTCAGGCAGGAGACATGATTTTAGTCAGTGTGTCAAAAAGTGTAGTTTTGGATAGGTAATGTTAGCCTGTTCTGTGCTCAATCCACTGCACATGGAAAAATGTAATAATGTAATGTAAATAATACAAAGACTCCTGAAGGGAACTGCATGTCCGTCCATCCATCCATGCACATCTAATCCCTACAGAAATGTCAGGATCTAACATAGAACTTGTACTGCAGGGTAGGTTTCTTTCTCAATGTGCCTGTATGGAGTCACCAGGATGCATTGTCCTTCCATGTGTCTCACTGTTGTTGCTTTGGTAAAAATAACATATTTTTTGCAGTTTCATAAATGGTGAGGTTTAGCTCATCTTCTCTGTTATAGAAATACGTGGTGTACCAAGTATAGACTGTTTCCTCTATTCTTATCCAGACCAAGGATATTCTTCTGTTTCAGAGATCTCAAACTTTCCTCAAATGTTTGTTTTCTCCATGCAGTTCAGTCCTCTAACTTGAATGTCCCATGTGTGACATCTACAGTCATCCTCTCTGAGGAACAGAGAAAACAACATTTTTTAGAGATGCTTGGCAGAGAGTTCCCTGGTACTTAGCTGCAAACAGAACAGCCTGTGGCAAGTTTTTTTCCCTGCAGCATTTGGGATTCTCAGCAAAATGACAGCCTGTGGATGTAGGCAAAAATCCACATCAAAACAAACACAGAACAGCTCCCTCCAGATGCAGCAATGCACCTGAAAAGTGAGTTTTCTTTGTGGAAACTGGGCTCATACACCTGCCAATCCAGTAGGCACCATAAAATGCAGAGACTGGGAGTTAATAAATAATATTTTAGCATTTGTATAGGTTTTTTCCTCTACTATAAAAATTCTTTATAATCCTTGCTATGTTTCTGGCTTTATTTATTCACTGCCATCTGCTCTTTGTCTCCTTTCACTTTTTCTGGGGCTTGCTTACCATCCCCCTGCTTGTTTATGTTTTGGGGCATCCCCTTCTTGCTGCTTCTGTGCTCTTCCCAGTGGGCTTCTCTCCCCATGCTTTGCTGGGCAAAGGTGGAATTCTTTCCCATGCACTTTTTATATCTGTGAGGGTGTGTTAAGTTTTTAATGTAGACGTTTCTAGCTAATATGGCAGAAGGAGACTGTAGCCAATTTTCTTCACATCAATCACTTGCAAAATTGTGTTTTCAAAACAAATGTTAAACACAAAAAGATTTGTCTGAGCTGTCTGAGGTGATCCATTGTATCTTTTCTGCAGCTATCAATTAATAGCAAGGCAGTTGTTTGCTGTCTCACATCTAAGTTATAAAATTAATTTGCCATATTTACCACAGCTATCCCTACTAATGAAATTTTTGGAAAAGCCACTGGGAGGAAGTAAAATAAGTTCTGAATTTTATTGAAAGCTAATCTAGCTTTTTTGGCAATGAGAACCTTTTATGCTCTAAGTTAAAACAGCATGTATGCAGCCTGTTTCTAATTCACATTGTCTGTGAAATTGAAGCAATGGATTCATCTTGACTTCCATGTTTGTTGTCCCTAGTAAAAAATGCTCTCCATCAATTGCTAATTATTTGCTGAGGTTGTTTACTGCTAAGTTTGTGTATGATTGCAAATTAAACAAGCACTATCTGGCAGGGCCTGTTTTTCTCACTGAAAAAGCACCTCAGATATAATATTTTTCTTGATATGAAAAAAGTGCTGTGTGATATTAAAAGCACTGCTGGGTTACTATCTGCTGTTGGGCAGATAGAACAGGAATAAGCAGAGGGTTTAGTATAAAACCAAGCAATTCTATGCCTAAACTAGTAACCAATCTTCTTCTATGCAAGCAATTGATTATTAATGTAATAAGAGGTAAGAAAATAATGATCTCATATATGATTATATGTACAAATATTCCAGCAGAATTTGATTGGTTAATTATTGCTACATCAAAATTATAGTGGAATGATTCCTAGTTTACAGAAAGAGTTTTTAAAGACAACTGTTATTTTAGGGGTTATATTTCTTGGATACCTATATAAAATAACTTTAGAAAGGATTCATTTTCAGAAGGTTACTTTGTGACACTTTCTGAAGACCTGACATTGTCGGAACCTCTCATGTGAACACCTTGGATGTGATTATTTCTAAAATTTTACCCACTTCAATTCAAAAAATAATGAAAAAAATATTTTGTAAGTCAATAGATTTATCAAAGGGAAAAAGTATTTTGCTCACTATCACTTTTCCTTGCTGAAGGAAGATGCTTTATAAGCACCAAGCCATGAAAATACACAAATACCAGTAGGGTCTCTTCAAGGCTGGATTTTCAGAAGCTTCTGAGTCAGACAGGAGCTGCTCGTGGTAGCACCCTTGCCCACACTTGGTGGGCATTTACTCTGCTGGCCATGGCTATTTCATGTGGCTGGAAACACCTCCTGAAGGGGAACTATAGCTGCTTTACATGGGTTGTTGCTGTGTGCTGTAGGAGAGCTCATTGGCTCTTTTCCTCACCACCAACTGCTACAACCCATCTATCATGGTAATTGATTTCTCTTCTTCAGCTAAAGACCTTCATCTGGTCTCTCCTGTTCAAAGCCTGATCTTACAGGAGACTGGGAAGCCACAGCCTACAGACATCTGTAACAGATAATGCAGTAAAAATGAAGGATGAGGCACTGCCACAGTTGAACACAGCCCTCCACCTGTCACACCATTCTCTCAGATTTCTTTGTATTGACTTTTCACTGCTGCTGCTCTTGGAAGCATGAAGCCTTGCAGAGTTGGAGCCCAGCTGGTACGAGGGCAGCTGTCAAATTGTTCCTGGCTAAGGACACGAGAAGCTGCAGCCTCAAGCTTGAAAATTACGCAGCACCATTGCAATGTCAGTGTTGCGGCTCACCATAAACACTGGATATTCCTATTCCCAGTGGCCCACCAATGGGCTTCAGGATGAGGCAGTCTTCAACTGCATCAGGGGGCATATGGTGCTCAGCCTTCCCTATGCCCTGCAGCTGTGAGCATGTGGAATCACGGCAGGCAGGCGTCCACCGCTGGGCAGATGAAAGCTGTGTAACCTGCAAACAGAATTTGACAAGCTGCTGGGGGAGTAGCAAGTTTTATCTTCCACGTGGCAGCACTCAGTGATAAAATAGCAGTGGGATTTATGTCCCAGGATGTGACTTGTCACTGTCCAAGAAGAAATGCTTCATGGGACAAACAGCAGTATCAACAGAGCACGTGTGTGGGGCTTACATTTCTGCATAACCCAAGAATGCCAGCACGAGGTAACAGCTGACATCTAATCACAACTTCTTTAGGCTTCATAGGTTTATCTTGATCTTATACCCTATGCAATTTAACACTTGGGCCTCCATCTGTAAATTTATCTTTGGTAAGACAATATAACCTAGCCACAGACACTGGAGAATGAGCTGACCCAGCTGAGTTACATGGAAATTGAGATTGCTAAGTAGCTCTGGAGGTCAGGCTTCAAGTTATATATAGTTCTTCAGAATTTTGCAATATCACATTTAGCATGGGTTTGAGGCTTCTTGAACTCTGTTGCTAAGGAAAAAAATGATACATTTTTCACACCATAAGGAGAAGTCATATTTGACAGTGGAGTCAGCTTTGCAGAAGCATGTAGGTGCCTAAAGCTAGTGTTGGGTTCCTTGTGAAAGTAATAAATGGATGGAGCAGTTGTCCTGGATTTCCACTGAGAGCCCTGGCACTGCCAGGTTTTCCCAGGGGCTCCAACAGCAGCAAAGACACATCAACCTGCAGGTGGTTTGCCAGCACTTGGGCACAGTCCAGCACACTAAAACTGATTCACTGGTGAAGGCAAGAGGAAGGCGTTTCAGTTCATCCTAAAGAGGACCTGACCTCCATAAATTTAAAATAGAAATTGCAGTTAGTTCCAGTCATTATCTTATTTCCTAGTGTGGTATGTTGGTGAAAAGATGGACATTGTGCATTACCATGTCAGTAATGGATATGAAATGTAACTTCAGAGAAAGCTCAAGAGGTATTTCTTGTCCTTTTGATGTGTTCGCTCCTAAAAAAATTGATTGTTTACTGCTTTTTACAAAATGTGTCTGTTTGCTATGTTTTTTTCAGACACAGAGCCAAATGTGGTTTAGTTCTTCATCTCCATTCCCCAGCTCTGGGTAAGTCTGTGGTTTTGGGTGAAGAGGAGAAAGGCTCCAGGCAGAGGAATGAGACAAAATGTTCTTGTGGCCATTCATGTGGTTTGTCATCACCTCCAGGGGAGGCAGGCACAGCTCTTGTGAAGGCTCTGACAGGACCGCCACCAGCTGGGATTGCAGAAGATGCACAGAAGGAACAGTGCTGTGATGAAGAACCTGTTTCTCATGTGGAGAGAGCCCATCACAAACTGTAAAGCCAACCCTGCAGTGATGGAAGGCTCTGGAGGGTTCTGAGTGCACATGAGCATCAGGTCACTGGTGCTTTAACGTGACATTTTCTGGAACCACACAGCACAGATGCACAGAGGTACCTGTTTCTATAGGGACAGGTAGGAGAATTGTTTTTGCTTGGAGCAGTGCACAGGCAGTGAAAAGGGCAAGCACTTCCATCATGGGCAGTGGGGACAGCTGCCCCCTGCTCCAGGGATACCTGCCTGCTCTGGGGCACGTGTCTTGCAGCCAAGGGACGCTTTGCCCTCTGGAATATGCGCTCCACACATGATGCTTTTCCTGATGTAGACAGCAAATTATCCACACTTAAGCTCCACAGGGGAACTTTCCCAAGAGGAAGGAACACCAGAGGGAAAAAATGAAAATTATATCCTTCCACTTCCAAAGAAAACAGCTCTCCTCCCAGACCCCTAATTAAAATGCAAAGGTTTAATAGACAAGCCGGCAGAAGGCTTAATCACTGTGACTCAGCTCAGGGAAAGACATCCAGCATTCAGCTGAACAGCAGCAGATTGTTGGCTTACTTTGAGGAGAGACTACCGTTCATCATTCCCTGGAAAGTGCTGGATGCTTTGATTGCAGGGGATGTTAGCAATGGCCTGCCATCTCGCATTTGTAAGGGAGTCAAATACTGGTGAAAGAAAGAGGTGAGGACAGTTAGGAGAGCAAGCCTGGAGTCACGGGCTCACAGAGCTGTGGTGGAGGTGTGGGCTCATGCACCACCCAGATGCTCTTCCCTTTCATACTGCAACATCAACTAAACCCAAAACTTTTCCAGCAGGCACTTCCTGGTCTGATCTTGAGTATCTCCCTCCTCCACAGACAAGTTGGATGACATTTAGGTATGTCATAAAAATCTTTATCTTGGTGCTTAGCCTGAGCCTCCCCAGGTGCAGGTCTGTGCCATTGATCCAGTCCCACATGGGCAGCAAGAGCCTCAATTCTCCTTTCAGTCTTACCCTTCTCCCAGCTGGAACTGTGTCCTCTACTCCCTTTTACTGAGGTCCAGTTTTGTGTCACTCAGCTTAGGCATTATATATTTTCAAGTGAGCTGTATTTTTAAGCTGGGTACCTGATAGCATGCATTATGTTTATGTATTTGTGGTTTTAGAAATATATGTGAACTTAACACAAATATTCATTTGTGGATAAGCTGTATGGTATAATATGACGTTCATGACATGTTATGGAAAAGAAATTAAGATAACAGGATAATTTTTCTTGTGAATTCATATAAAACTCCATAAATGCTTCTGATCAGGAAAAGAAACAAAAAAGAAAACAAAAAACCACACCTTTTCTCAACATTTATTAAGCAAATTAAAAAAAAAATAATAGCTTTTCACTTGGAAGGGAAGAGAGAAGGGAAATATTCTGCAAACAAATGCAATTTGAAATTGGGATCAGAGGCTGAAACCATTTTGCTTTTGTCTCTCAGGTTGACTGGTGAATTGAGGAGATTAATTGCATGGCTTCCACTGTCCCTCAACACAGGAGTTCAGGAATCCTGGTACCCTGGATTTGTGACCACAGGAGCCTGTGAATCATGAAAGAACATTTAAGCACAGGATTCTGACTACAAATAAAAATACGTCTTTGTGGAAGTTTAATGTGAAGATAATTCACAGGCATGTTTATTGGTAGGAAACCATTGCACAAAATGTATGGGCAAGGTAAAACATTGGTTAAAATACCACCCAGGTAAATCAGTTTCCCAGGCAATATATGGAAAGTGCTGCCATTTAAGTGCTCTGAGGCAGCCAGAAAAAATTCTAGATCTGCCTGCCAAATAGCTAGATGTTGCTGATGGAAAAAATTAGCCTCAGTACATTGGCATCTGGAGGCTGTGACTGCCATCCAAAAAGAAAAGGGACTGGTGCTGTGGAATTGGGTAATTGCACTCCAGAAGCCTACCACAAGTCTGTTGTGGCTTTTTCCTTAAAAAAAAGTAATTAAAAAAAATTTAAAAATTTAAAATGTTCTTAATTAAAAATTAAGGGTTTGAAAGTTTAGAAAGATGTTGGGGGAAAATATATAGTTAACTGGATAAAAAGAATCGCAGTTTCTGTGTGTGTCCGAGTACAAAACAGACATATATGTGTTTCTGTGCATGTGCTGGTTTGTGTTTCAGAGTACTTGTTTCTGTGTCAACTCTGTCCATTTCACAAGGAATTACACACTCCATTTACTTGAGATTCCAATGTATATTACTTGGGAAAAGAAAAAAAACCAAAACAATTTCTGAGTAGAGCCTATGTTTTAACAATTGTAATCCTTCCTCTCTTCCCTGCCCACTCCCTGCTATAAATAATTTTATTTTTTGGGGGGGGATGTGGGGGGAGGCTGTCAGTTGCCAGCAATCACCCCCTGTTCTGATTCTGAGGGTGGGAGTGTAGCTGAAGTAACCACAGGGGAGCAGCAAGTAGAGATAAATTACCACTTCTTAATCTGAAAGCATTCTTATTCATAGGAGAATTTTTTAGTTACCTGAATTGTCACAGTTGGCTTTACTGCTGATGTCCCATAGATGACACTGAAATCACTCTGCTTAGATTTCTGGGCACTTTCTCTTGAAGGCTTCAGTTGCAGGTGTTTAGAAGTTCTTCTCTGCAAATGAGCAATGACACATACTTCTCACATTTGAAACTTTGTGGAAAAATCCATTTTCCCATTCAATTAAAAATCACTGTAGTTCTTGTACAAGACTGACTGAAAGATGGTGTGAGTTTAGAACCTCAGGCCTAGAGAGCATCTGGTTCTCAGACAGCAGTATGCTCTGTGCCAAGTTACCTGTTTATAAGAATTCAAGGATTTATCACTAAATAGGAAGCTGCACAACCTGTGGATGTAAGTTTGTAATTCAGACTTTTCTGGATGTCTTATCATCCTACAGTGTTATTTCTGTGTGTGTCTGTGACAGTTAATTAACCTCACTTGCTGTGAACAGAGTGACAAATAGGTAGTGGTTCCCATGCCATGATGGAATACCCACAGAATAGGATAGGTACTGTCTTGTTCTGCCTGTCACAGCCTTTCTATACTACAAGGTAAATGTGAAGAAAAAGGGGAGGAGAAATTAATTAGAGGTGAACCAATTTTGGGGTGAAAATATCTGATGTCAAGAGAGGAGTTCAGAGGTATTTTGTTGGAATATACATGCTTTTTGTTTGGGATGGTAGACATACTTAAGTCAGTGCTAATTTGTAGAAGCAGTTCTTGTATGGATTATTGATGGCAGATAAGAAACAGATTGATGGCAGATTAGTGAATAAATATTTGAATTTTTTTTTAGCCATATTTGAAAGCTATTTTTCTTGAAAATTAAATGAAACAGAAACAGAATGCATCCACTAAGAAAAAGGGCAAGACAAATGTTAGTACAGGAAAAAAACACATTGACTCAAGCACAGCCCTAGGCAGTGAAGCACTTAAGCAGGTACTTAAGGTAGGGCACATATCTATCTGCTTTTCTGAATCATTGCCATGATTACAGGGTGTTTCATTTGCTCTTTGTAGTGTCCTCAGTTCCAGAGATCTTTTTGCTTTCACAAAGAAATCGCTGTCATTAATCATAAGGCATTAACATTCCCACCACTGGGATTATGAATTACATTTCTGTAATAAATGTGAATGCCATTTCCCTCATCTCCTGTTCTTTCAAGAGCCCTAAAAGTTTTATTTCCACTTGCAGACTTGCACTGAGGGCTTTGGCTAGGACTTCGTGCTTCTGGCTCACTTGAGCTAATTTGGCAAGTAATTTTAAAACAACTTCTATTGTACATAGAGCTGCAGGGTTTGAAATATTGCTCAGTCAGCTCTTACTTCGTGAATGGTTTGTTTGATTAGGTGCCCAGGTGAAACACAATCGGGGGACCTGGTGAGCTGTAAGCCTTCCACAGGGAGGAGGAAATGAAGTGGATTTGCTTGCTCCTTGGCAGAGCGTTCCAGCTGCTCGGCTGTTGTGTAAAGGTGTGTCGCCTCCCCCTGCCCACCTCTCAATAGCATTGCTGCTGTATTTTGTGAAAAGTCCTGTTCTGAAAACTCCTATGGGGCGTGTCCTTGGGTGTCCAGTGGGGTGACCATCATACTGGGGTCTTGTCTGTGGGCCTTGACTTGGCTTAAGCTTGACGAGCTGCCAAGGCTTGGGCAGCACCCCGTGTGGGCAGGAGGACCATGCTCAGCCCTTATCAAGGGGTCATCCAGGTCCTGGTGCTCCCAGAAGGGTCAGCTGCCTGCTGAGCACGGGCTGGCAGGATTCATTTTTTGGATTTCAACTTCTAAACTTGATCTGAGCATGATTTTATGGCTCTCAGGACTTTTTGTGGACTTTCACTTCTTAGAGGTTCCTAAACGCTGCTTTGGCCATGGTGAATTTTACAGCACCTATGTGGTGATAAAGCTGATGTGGTCCAAAGGCCCCTGATGTGATCTGGCTGTTCAGGGTCTCAGCTTCTCTCACTGGCCATGGTGGGCCCCTATGAGAGACACAAACCCATAGGCTTCAGGTAGGTTTTGGGATGTGAAAAGTGAGGGTGCAGGCAGTGTCCCCGATTGCTCTGGGGAGCCTGGCTCTCCAGGTCTGCGAGGAGGAGGAGGAACAGGAATCCCCAAACTACTGTCGGAAATCTCAGCAATAAAGAATTTACCTTCAGCAAGGAATTAATAGAAAGTATAAGCGTGAGCTGTGGAGAGGAAGAAAAGTAAAGGAAACCAAAAAACCCCAGAACATTTGTTTCCAGATTCTTCCTGAAGCAAGACCTATTGTATCCCAAGGACAGAACAAGAAAATAGATTGAGTTTATATAAAGCTGCTTGTGGAAACCTCCCTGGTAACAAAATGAGCTAATAAAAACCAAATATCAATGAGAATCCAAATATTCATCTTTAAAATCACTGAGTAGTAAATTACACATCACAGACCTCTTCAGTCTTTTGGCAAATGCTACAGAAATGGAAACTCTTAAACACAAATAAAAAATGTGTTTGTTTAATTCTGCAGTAAGAGCTAGTGTCTGGACAAGCTGCATTTTCTGAATAGGGCTTTTTTTGTCACCTGAGTGGAAGAATGCCTTATTCAACACAACCTGCAAAACATTTAATCAGTCCTGATGGTAAATTTAAAGTGGCAAATTCCTTTCTACCTTGCCTCAAAGTATAGAGCTGGGTGCATTTCCTAAGAGAACTTGAAAGAATTTTTCATATATTCTTTACCATATTCTGCAAACTTAAAATTAATCCAAATGAACTATGTGGCATTGGTGATAACCCTCTGTTGGGGCTTTTATGTGTTCTCAGCCAGGGGTTGGACCATGTCATGGTGTCATGAGAGACTGCTCAGCCATGGAAAGGCCGAGTTCCTGCTGTCATCTCCTAAAGCCTGAGCAGGAGAAAGTGGAGGGTCCTGCTGTCCCAGCAGGAGGAGAGGAAAGCACAAGGCTTTTGGAGAGGACCTCGAGCCCATCTTTTGCCTGTGAGCCAAAGCCATGCCACTTTATGTCTAACCATTCAGGCTTCGCTTTAAAACCTCACTCTGAAGAATGTTGTCCTTTAGAGTAAGGGACATTTCAAAATAGCCGATGCTTAATTTCCCATTTTTTCCTGTATCACAAGGCAGCAGCAAACCCACGAGAATGCAGCTGTTGGAGCAGTTTCTGCTCAGTGTGGGAGGCTGCAGAATCAGGCCCTTAATAAACATTGCTCTTCTTGTGGTATGCCACCTTTATCTCTTGCATGCATGGTACTCCACCTCACAGGTACTCTGGTTTTCTCAGTGCTTCATGTGTTGGTGATGGAAAATCCTCCACTGTCTAAACTAGGCATGCACAAAATACCAGTGCCTTTCTGAGCAGCTACTCTTAAGATATCAGAAGGACCTTTACATAACTCATTATTTTTATTGATTAGGAATAAAGCAGTATGGTGTCTGATATTTTATGAAGTCACAGTCACTCAACATAAGAATTAGCAAAATGGGGTTGCAAAGCCCTCAGAAGCTATTTTAGTTGTTCTTTGCACCAAACTGGTTTAAGGTGACTGGCATAAAAAGTTATATTGATGATTATTTGGCTCTTCCACACTTTCCTCTTTGGTGAGCTGTGGTGAAACCATGTGAAAAGCCCATTTTTGGTAGCATTTAATTGTGGATGTCTGCACAAGACATTTTAAAGCTTCAGTGATAAATTATAAACCCTCTCTTTTAAACATGCCATTACAGTTTCCCATTATGTTATTGCAGTGGACTGAACATAGCAGCAAACCAAATCCTAAATCCATAAAGGCAGTAAATTAAATGTGGCTCCAGTGGTTTTGGAGCTTGACCAACAAGTTATCTTTATTAATGCATTCAGGGAAAAGGTCTTATTTTATTACATTATTTTCTTAATGATAAAGGCAGTAATGGAATCTCAGCAGAACACACCAAAGGAATCTTAGTTTGCTGGCAGTTGGGTCAAATTTTTGTCTGTGTGTGCTTGGTACAGGGCTAAGACTTGGCAGTGTCCAACTCACTGACTTCTGTCTTGAAAAGCACAGTCTTTTGCTGCTTCTCTGTAGTTGCTAGTTGACATTTTCTTGGCTTTAAATGAAATTTTGACACATAAATCCCACATGTCAAATGATATTGTAAAACAAGCATCCAAGTGTCAGCACATAGCCCAATAGTCTAGGGAGTAGAGAATAGAATAAGGAACACCTTTATGCAGTCTTTCATCTGCATCCAGCCATCTGCAAGTAATTTGAAACCAGTTTCGAATGAAGCTAGGTTGTTTGGTCTGTTAAGGCACACAAAGCCAAAGCAGAAGTTTGGAGTCTTCATGGCTTTTATTGACTTGCTAATAAGTAGATAAAGCCTTTATTTTCCAAAGCCATACTTTTCTCAGATAGCCCATTCCAAAGAAAGCCTAATTGAAATTACAGAAGTCTCTTGCAGACTGCCACAAATTCCATTTTTAAATAGCCTGCTGATATTGAAAGACTTCATGATGAGTCTTTCACTTGCAAAGCAGGACTGGTGGGTTACCCACTGATGAACTGTTTTGTTGGACTTGGGGAGACATTAATGGTACCAGGTTCCTACAAAACCACACCAACAAAGGAGTGTGGATTTACATGATGACGGGCTGGCCCCAAGATTCACCACTAAAATACTACAGCAAGCCTCATTTATCTGCCAGCTGCAGTGTGTGCTTTGCCATACATATTTCTTTTCTGTGTAGTACCATTGGGAAAACAGAATTCAGGTAAGCCATGATTTAACAGGGTTTTTTTTCAAGGGCCTTCAGCTGAGGCAAACTGGTATTTAGTAGAAATAAACTGCACATTCAAATGGTATATTGGATATGAAGACAGTTATGAATTTCAGATGACACAAAAAGACCTTGAAAACAATTATTCATGTTCCCAAGGCAAAGTGGGTTTAGCTGGTTTTCAGCATTTCAGCTCTGCCTGGTGTTTCTGCACTTGGAAATGTGTCAGAACTGAATAGCTAGGGTGAGGAGGTAGCTAGGCCCTCCACATGTAGCTTTAAAGTTGTTTGTACTTCAGCAAGTACAACCTGAGATGCCTTCAACTTGTGCTGATTGTTTTCAAGGGGAAAAAAAAATCCACTCAAAGCCTACATAAATGGTGGAGCAAAACAAGATTCTGATTTTGAGAGGCAAGCTCTGATGGTACCAGGCTGGAGTGGAAAGAAACTCTTTTGTGAGCTACTCAAAATACTAAGGCCTGTAGAGATCTCAGTCCTATTTGGTCTGATTTTTGATTGTTTATGGTGCTGTCTTGGAGTCACTTGTGGTTCAGTGTGTGTGTGATCAAGTGGGGAATCAGGTGCTGCAGTCAGAGGCGGTTCCTGGCAGTCCTTGGCTCTGCACTGATGACAGCAGCTGTGCCTCCCTTTGGTTTCCTCCAACCCCCTGGTGACGGTAGCACCAGCACTACCACTGCCTGGGAGCTCTGGGGGAGTGCAGTCCTGGGGTGTCCTACAGCTTGTCAACTCATCCCAGAAACACAGGCAATGGCAATAGGCACCATCCACTCATCACTGCAGCATTTCTGCCTACTCTCAGCACCTCATGCAGGGCCACCAGGTGCTTTGGGGGAAGTGGACACAGCCTCAGTGCATAATGCTCCTTTCACAGTGAAACATGCAGTGTCCCTCCTCAGCACCTGCAAAAGCTGTTGAAGGAAGCTGACAAGCACAGTGGGGCCGGAGGGTTGGAGTGTTGGGTGCATTGACAAAAGCTAGCTCTCTGCCCTCTGTTTCAGAGAATTTCACTTCTCCAGAAATATCTGTACCATGAAACTGCGGCAAATATGTGAGGAACTCCTAAAAAGATCCTCTTCTTCTGATCTCAGGCTCTTTTTCATTGTTTTTTCATCAACATGTTTGCTGCAATGGCAGAGAGAGTCCTTATAGGAGCAGTTAGAGCAAGAAGCGTGCTTTTGGAAGGTGCACACTGGTAAACGTGGGTACACCAAGACAATGTAGAGACATAAATCTCTCTCCCTTATGCCTAGGAACTGTTTGAGACAACAAGCAGGGACTGTTACAATAGTATGTTCCCTGACACTGCTTGATTTACTTCTGGGTGGGAGCCTGGTCTGTTATCCCTGCAGAAATTTGGCCATTGTTGTTGGATGATATTCTAGTCATCGTTTCTTATCAGGTGCCTGGCTTTCTCAGGATCTGTTTTGCTATCTGGTTTGAAAAACTTCAAAAGGTATTTAGCTGACTCAAAATTGATAGTGGCTTTGCTTTCCCCATGCCTTGTACAGCCAATGCCTTGCTTTGTTAACATGTGTTCCAGTACAGTACATGATTTCCCTCTTTATGCAACTGTGCAGCATAGAAATACAATATAACAGACATTCATATGAGACGTTCATCATTCATGAAGAAGTTTTAAATTAGTTACTCTCCTTAGCATCTAATAGCTTAGTACAAAAGAATT
This sequence comes from Pseudopodoces humilis, assembly GCF_049639895.1. Classification (NCBI taxonomy): domain Eukaryota; kingdom Metazoa; phylum Chordata; class Aves; order Passeriformes; family Paridae; genus Pseudopodoces; species Pseudopodoces humilis. The sequence goes on from NC_142205.1 coordinate 42,330,854, forward strand.
GTCCAGAGGTGTGCTCATTTTATAACTTTAAAATCCATGCAGCTCCTGTTAGGGAATATTTTTATTCACACATTTATTTCAAGGTCCTGCAGTGTTCTGCAGTTTTCATGAATTATGAATTTAAGACTCACAACTTTAGCACACTTGAATCTGAGTTCACTGATGGACACTGCTATTACAAAATCATGCAGAAAATTTACAGGACCAAAAATATTATTTGGAACTTGAGACACGTAAAGCTCAACCCATTTCTGAGGATGACATAATATCACCGAAAATGAATGTGATCCATTTTATGTACTGATCCCGTTCAATAGCTAGCAATTTTGAAAGTGTGCTTTCAGAGATAAACTCCACACTTTTCCAGTGAGTGTATATGGATTTATTCCAATACACTCAGTTTCTCCAGTTCACAAGGCTACAGCAGAAACTGGGTTTATTTCATACCTACGGGCAGCCAGCAAAGCATACTGACACACTTAAATAGTTTATTGATCTTGGCCATTAACAATGTCATCACAAATCCAGTGATGCAAATTATATTTTGTGGAGTTTAAAAATTCTATGGTTCTGTGCTTCTTGAGCAATATGCCGAAGAGAAAGGAGAAAGAGCTAGCAGAAAGGTATGTTTCTGCAAGAACTGTAATTGTGTTAGGCCAACACAATCACCGGTTTTATGGAGTTTAACTAGCTTCACTCATTTTGTAATTAAAATTTTCATCAGCACAGCAGACAGAATGTGGCATTTGTGGCCTCCTTAGACTTTGGTTTGTTTTCATTACAATGTTGATGCAGTCCAGAGAAATAAAAAAACAGCACTATCTCAAGGCATAGGCTTATGTAACAAATTTTACATTCTTTGCTTTTTCATACTCAGGGGTCAGCTGTGTAGCCAACATATTGGCAGGATACAGATGATACAGGGTGACGGTTTTACACAAGTTCTTCTTCTTTCATAGTATTGAAATGTGTAGCTAGCAGCCTGGTATGCTTTCAATAAATTATTAATCACCAGAGATTTTTCTTATTCAGAAAAAACTGAGTTGTGCATCACCGCAACGAAGCTTTCTCATGCTGCCATCTTGACAATCACTAAGTTCAAACACATTTTGCTTCTATAGATCTGCACATAAAAAAGAAATCTGGAGAAGCTTCTGTACTTTGGATAAAATTCCTATCTTTTCTTTTTCTTAAATATGTCATTAGCATTGTGTACTGTGTATATATGTACATAATTTACCAGGTGTATGAGCACATCAGCCACATGCAGCATATTAATCTACCTCACCAGCTGGGTTAATCCAGCTCTACAGCATTCAGGACAGTTTCAAAGAGTCAACATTTTAAATAGCTTGTGGTTACAGCAATGTTTCTTCCCCAATTTTTTTCAATCACCACCACATGTGCTTTAAAATGCAGATTAAAATTTAATCCTCAACCAGGGACACATTTGAGGCGCACATGTGGTTCTGCATGCAGGGGGAAATCCAAAATATGAAGTATGCGTTTTTCTTCCAGTCTTATACCCAAACAGGTGAGAGTGTGAGATGGTGTCAGTTACATACCGGGATCTAGAAGGCAAGTTAGGAATACTTGATTTAAAGAGGCTTATCTGGCTCTTTGTGGTGCTTGACTATAGGATTTTTCCTAACTTGCTGCTCTGTGTCTTTCATAACTTTTTTATCCCGTTATGCCTTTGCATGAGAACAAAATACAAAATGTTGGATTTGTGCGTCTTGTGAGGAAATGCTTTCACTGATCTGCCACATCTACATAAAACATATATGCTATTCTCAGGATCCGCCTGAACAATAAAGGAACTTTCTTCAATATCCCCGAAGGCCCTGTGCTGAAAAGATATTTTTACTGTTAGCACCATGACTAAATAAACAAATAAAATATGAAAAGATAATAACTTAATTGAAAACATTTGCATATTAGCATGATTTCTATTAAGTGCACTGATGCTAGTGACAGAGGCTTGGAAACATTTGAAACTTAGTCTTTAATTCAGTCTGCTATCTTTCCTTAAAATTTTCCTTGTTTTCTCATTCCTCTCACATCTAGTTGTTCACCATGGGAATTCTGTTTTATGCAGACAAGGTCCTTATTGTCCATTCTAACGTGGCAAGCCTTCTGTCTGCCTGTTGGAATCTAAAATGGCACCTGAATTTTTTGAGACATATTTTGCTTATAAGGTTCAGAATGTGTTGAGGAATAATGCATAATAATACATCCCTAAAATGTTAGGGCGTTGAGCATGCTTAGACATTGACCAAGTCTTCATAAATATTACTCATGAGACTGTGGTAGGGAGGACCAAAGTTCAGCTGCAAAGTGGGAGAAAAAATGCTTAAGATGCTACAGCAGAATTTGATCCTAATTTCTATCTATATTTAAACCTGTAACTCTGAACATCCACTTTCATCTGCTTCCTAACTTCATCTATAGTTTCCCCTAATCTCCAGACATCCAGGATGTGCTTCTAAGATGACAAATGTGTTTCTTTTGGGTGAGTCTGCACCAGGGGTGTATGAATTTGCTCCCAGGACACCAAAGCTGGAAGACACAGCTGGAAGAGGATTTCAAGATCCACCCCTGTGCACTGGGACAAGGTCAGTTACTCTTCCCTCATTCTTGAGAAAAGCCTGACTTGGTCCTGGCCATAGAGACCCCACATGCAGCTTGCTGTAGTGCTCTAGTATCTGTCCTGTTGGAAGGTCTTCAATCTGAACGTTTTCCTGGCAAACTGAGCTCTTCATACTTTGTCCTATTCCCAGAGGCACAGAGAACAGTGTGTGGTTACTCCATGCTGCATGACAGGACAGTTACTTTCCCCTTTCTTGGTTTTTGTATCTCAAGGGTGCTCTGAGTGACCACGTAGGTCACTTTTCTGAGATCATTCTTGCTGATCTCTCCTTTGCTGTTCCTCGTGTGTGTGTGTGTATGTGTGCATTTGTGTATTTTATCCAGTGACTATTAAATAGAAAATGTGGCCATGTAAAAAGTTTCTTTTGGCACCTGTGGCTGCTCCAAGTTGTGGAGACCTCCATATGAGCCAGGATTCCTCCACAGCTGCCTGGGCCCTTCTGTCCTCTACGGAATGCCTGTGGCAAGAAATCCGCGCGTGAACTGAGCTTGCAGCATCTAATGTGGGGAAAGGGAAAATATGTGACTGTCCTTGGACAGTTACAAAACCAGACACTGAAAGGATGTTTTACAGGGTGATGTACTGGAAAACAAAAATCACAAAAAAAAACCCAACCCCAAAAAACCCCCAAAACCAAACCAAAACCATATTTAATTCTCCTGGCAGTCAATCACCCTTGCAAACATCTATTCCACTCTGCTCAGGGAAGGCCTCAGGCAAGGTCAGCAGTACCTAGAAAGCCAAAACTTATGTGTTTGAGAGTTGATCACACTGCAATTTGCAGCTGTTTTTGTGGAGATGTTTGGCTCTCCAGCAGTGGTGGCGAGATTCCCCTGTGCTCGGTCACAGAGTGTGAGGATGGAGTGTCAGCTCCAGGCCATGCTCCTGGGGCTGTTGCAGCCCCCTGGGCTCCTGCCACTCTTTGGTGAAGAGAAAACCCACTCTTCTGTCCTTTCCTGCATCCCCCGGGGCTGCTACCATGTCCTGTGCTCCAAAAGGAAGGGTGGGCAAGGACCCCTGGCCACCGTGTCCTCTGGGTGCAATAAACTGTGTGTCCAGGAATGCGAGGGAGCAACCAAAAGCAGGAGCAGTGAGAAGGGAGGATGCCAGCAGATGGTGCTCCAGCCCATGCTGCCTCACTCTTCAGCTTGTCAAGGTTATTACTGAAAGCTATCATCTTGTTTGGAGGAGCAGCTTGCTTCCTCTGTCCCCAAATTTGGAGTGTGGAGTTATTTACACCACATGATTTAGAGGATGGAGTCAATTGGTGAGTACAGGATGAATTTTGGATACCAGCTATCAAATGCTGTCAATGGTTAATGACCAGTCTGTAGAATAGAAGCAGACCTATAAGGACTATGATAAATGTGGTGGACAAAACAACAATTTGAAGAAATCACAATGTTCTTGTGGCAATACTGAGGGCAGACAAGAAACAAAATTAATTCTTAAGAAATAAATATACCTTGATTTATTCTTCTAGCTCAAAGGAGGCCTCAGGAAGTTCCGTGTATTTCTTCTTCTGCCCTCAGCTGTAACAGATGATAGAAGCTGAGATCAAAAATATTCCCCACAACAAGGGAGCTGTACAATAATGCAGCATACACTGTAAGTTAACAAAGTCATCTTCCCTTTCTTGATTCATGTCTAACATAGCTTGATGATAGACCTGTGGCAAGAGTGCCATAACTCATTAGGCAAATCCACCTATTTATTGATCCAATGGCCTCCAGTGGCTGTTTTAAACTCAAAGTACTAGATTTTTAGCAGTGTAAGTAAAGGAAACAAAAAGAAACTGCAAGTTGAACTCCATTTCTCATCAAAAAATTGAGAAATAATGGTTTGCTTTTTATTTTAATTGTTTTAAGGTATATCAGTAATTGCCTGCTTGGTTGGGTTTTTTTGAAAAAGCTTTGAAAATCAAAGTCACATCCAGTATGTCTATATAGTGATCCAGTCTAGTCATCAAGTCTTTTCAGCAGGCAAAGGTAACAGATAATGCCCAGAAACAATTTTTGCATATTTCCTTCTGACATAGCTTGAATTTTACACTGCTCTATACCATTTACTTTAACTGGACTGCCTTAATAGTGTTCAATCTGTTCACTTAAAACCAAAGAGAGAAATGAGGGAAAACTGGTTTTACTCAGCCTGTTTCAGTCCTTGGCTTTTGAGATGCAGTGTCAATTCCATGCTTTGCATCCCCTCCGTACCACACACACACAGGGGATTTAAATAAGATTTGCTACTGGTCCCACAGTAGCCCAAAGTGGAAATGGAGCTGCACACCTTATGATGCTCAGTGACCCTGTGCCCCATGTGTAGGGGTTGGAATGGTTCAAGATCTTGGTATTTTTAGAGATCTTAATATTTTTAGAGGTCTGTTTCAGCCTTAACGGGTCTTTGATTCTGTAAGATGCCAGATATCGTTCCCCAGACTACTGTAGGTTCAGAGACAGATTTATACTTGAACCTGAAAAAAGGCTATGTACAGAAATAAGTCCAGAGGCTTTCAGGGATGAAGTGAGTTGGGTTTTGCCTGTGAAATGGGCGGTATGGGTGGTATAGAGACTTTGTGGGTTCCATCTTTCAGCAAGAGAGCATTAGTTTGCCTTCCTCAGCCTTTCACTTTCCCACTGTTAAATCCATCCCCTGCACAGTCAGGGCTCAGACTGAAATGAAAAAGATTCCTGTGTCATGTCTGCCTCTCTCTATCTGTCTATCTCACTGCTCTTGCTTATTTGTAGAGATCAGTGCAGGTGATACTTAGGAATTGCTTACACTCCCTAATCTCTTGAGTGTGTTTTAAGTGGTGCTGCCCTGCTGCTATACCTCTGCAATGCTTACTTTACATTTCCCCCCTAGCCTCTCACACACATCATTTACAAATGCTATTTTGATACATATCAAGTAGACTCATAAGGCAGTCAACGTAGTCTTGTGGGGATATTCCTCTAGGTGGAGGAGCAGTAATTTAGTGTTACACAAAGAAGGCTCAGTATATACAACTTGAACCTGTATGACTTCTGTCAATGACCTTTGATCCTCCACATAGTTATGTGTAAAGTGCAGCTCAGCCAAGGAAGTGACAGGACATCACAGTCCATATGCTCGTGTTTTGGGCTGCATGAAACACCTCATCCTATGGCAAAGATCACAGAATCACAGAATGGTTTGCATTGGAAGAGGCCTTAAAGATTGTCTAGTTCCAACTCCCCTGTCGTGGGCAGGGACACCTTCCACTAGACCATGTTGCTCAAAGCCCTGTCTAACCTGCCCATGAACTGTCCACCCACAACTTCTCAGGAAAACCTGTTCCAATTCCTGACCACCCTCACTGTAAAGAATTTCTGCCTAATGTCTAATCTAAACCCACTCTCTTTCAGTTTAAAGCCATTACCTCTTATAAAAGCAGTGTTGTTTCTGAATAAATGCATCAAAACATTTTATTCTGAAATTACCAAAAGAAAATTATCTGAATGTACATCATTGCCTTCCTCCTATCCTCTCTATTTTGGACAAACAACCCAGGAAACACATGAGATTTGCTATTGGCTCTATCATTTAACAAAATTTTGCTGTAGTCAACCAATTTCTCAGCTAGACACATGCAGTTTTGTGTTCAGTATCAATGTATTTTCTGAAACTGCCCCTGCAGGTTTCATTGTTATTTATTATTTGCATTAGCACTGGTGGGTTTAGGGGTCCTTGTCTGGCTATGTAATAAAAACAGTATTTGTCTCTGAAGACTCATAATTTTCAACATCTCCAAGGGATTTTTATGCATTAAATAATTTGGTTCTGCTGCTCTATTTGAGTTAACTAGTTAGTTCATTATTTGAGCAATGTACATAAAAACTTGGATACTGTAAAAAAGACAGCAGGCGTGACTCCTGATGAACCACCCCATAAAACTGACCAGATTTAGATCTCCTCCTTTTCATTCTATCTCCTGTCTAGAGTAGTCACATGAAAGAACAAATGAATGAGCTATAAGAAATTCACAGCACGCAAGATTACTATAAGTAATAAATCTCCTGCAGTAAAGGAATTTGTATAAAAATAATAAAAGTATCGGATGCTAAGAAGAAGTAAAACCAGCTGTGTAATATAAAAGAAAATCTTTATCCTCATCTCACTGGTGAAAACTAATTCAAACAAAATACATTACACAAATCATACACTTTGAAATTATTTACATAAAAACAGATGGAGAGTGTTCCTACTGCATTAATGAGGTTTTAGCCAAATATGTCTTTCACAGAGTCGCCCTCTTTCTAGAAACAACAGAGTTTATTCTGCTGTCACCAGGGGTGTGAATCCCCAACAATCTCCCTGTCTTCACTGGGGGCCCAGGTACAAGGTGAAGCAGAGCCTGCTTATGTTTCTGGAGCATCTTGTGAGTTCCATAACCTGCAGAAATGTTAAAGTCCACATGTAAGCAGTTTTTGTATGCTCCCCACTTTTTGGGGGCCAGTGCAGCACATGCTGGCAGTTCTCACAGCACACAGAATGGCCCTAAAGGGGATGTGCTCTGCTAAGCACTACCCCACTTTGCTATTAATTAGCCCATTTTATGTGTTTTTCCATTCATTAATTTATTCACCCTCAGTCTGATAAAGTGTCAGCCCAAAGGTTCTTTCCTGGGCAGATAGGTGGGACCACATCCTTCTTCAGTGACATTTTCTGTCCCAGAGCATATCACAGCTTTTTTGGCTGGGCTTTTGCCAGTGGGTATAGGATGTAGCCCTGCTTCCTTCCCTGCCTGCTGATGCTGAACACTCAGCTCTGCTCTGGGGTACACATCCCACGGCAGCTTTAAAGTTCTTCTTCTTCTGCTTATTCTTCTCCTGCTTATTCTTCTTTTTAAAAACTAAAACTTAAATCACTGTGATTTCTACAATGGTTCATGGTGCTTCTCCCACCAAACAGAGCTAATGCCACAGCTCCCATGCTGCTGCTTCAGCTGCCATCAAGGTCTGCTGCATGTTATAAACATATTATTCCTCTTAAAATAACAGCCTTAATTTCTTTCAAAGGATGGAAATATAGGCTGTCTCTTTAAAAATGTATCATGAAAATGAATGTCCATAAAATATGAGTCAAGTTTCCGTATACCTTAATCAAATTCTAGAGGGTCTCTGGGGGACGGCACTTACACTGCAGCTGTGCAATGTGAAGTTTGTTCCAGTACTGATTGAAAATATTTTTGTGCTTCATTCATTTTTGCCAGTGAAAACCCCAAGGCACTTTCTGCAGGCTGGAGGTGTCGTTATTCAGGGTGACAGTGATGGGTCACAGAGATGGTGTGGAGAACTAACTAGCAGATTGGAAACTAGCAGATCCCTGAACCGACTGTCAGTCTTGAAAACTTTGGAATATAATGTGTCTGTCTTTTTCATTCCCTATTTTTATTCCACAGGGGAACAGACAGTACTGGGTTTGCACAAGCTATAAGAGGTTTTCTGTAAAAGCAATAATGTGATGGGGTGTCATAATTTTTAATATGGTTTCTTTTAACGAACAGTAGGATTTCTGGACTTGCTGGGTGTGATTTTTCCCCTTTCTCTAATTGCTTTCCTCAATGGTAACCACTGTCTGCTCTATCAGGTTGGTGTAGGACAGCCAGGGCAGTTCCCCCAGTGTTCCCAGACTGCTTGCTTTATTCCCAGTCTGAACATCTCCACCCAACCTCAAACTTTCCATCAGGACACACAGTGCCTTTGCAGTCTTGTGTCTTCCCTGGGAGCTCATCTCTTTGCTGATCCCCCCAGCAGCATGGGACCCTCCAAGGTTCAGGATAGCCATAACAGGGTCTTTTCAATGTAAGGTTCTTCAGTCTGGAAACTCCAGCTAGCACTGGGTTTTTATTACTGGTTTGAGCAAGGTGTCCTCATTGGATGCACAGTGAGCAGTTGTACGAGCCCTTCAGCTCCAGATAAACCTAATAAGCCTAAAACCAAACCAAATCTCTGCCAAAAGTCCTGCAATCTAAAAGAAGCAAAAGCCATCTCAATCCTTGAACAGCTCTGATCCTGAGGCTCTGAGCTTCGTGCTGTGGTCCCATGCAAGTGGTACCCAGGTAGGTGAGGTGGAGGGAGCTCATGTGTGTTGGGGCTGCTGAGGGCTGCTGCTGCCTGCTCCCAATCGCAGGTGTCAGCTCCAGGCTGACTCCCATGATCACAGTGCAGTGAGCCCACTTGCACACAACATGGCCCTAGTGCCTTCTGGCTGCTCTCAGGTGTGACTAATCTGGCATCCTGAAGCTTTGGCTCCCCAGCCACAGCAATACATCACTCCCAAAATGACACTGATGTTGGCTTTTTGAAGAATGACAGAAGTCAGAGATCTGTCAGTGGAAGGTAGTTCTTCATTTGCAGCATATTTTTCAGTGTTCACTTCAATACAGCTTTAAATGATTCAATCAATTAGGCTTCCTTCCACCATTTCCCTGGGGTGGATATGCCACAGACTAGTAGACCTGACCATTAGAACTTCTTTCCTAATATTCTGCCTAAAATTTCCTCTGTTGTTTTGCTGTCTCAGGAAAACATTTTGGTTGTATGTCACTGTCAAACAGAAGAGGAAGTCAGCATTTTTAACATCCAGAACAGGCATCTCCCAAACACTTTAGCTGATGTTCATTTTGCTGTTAGAAAGATTTGTCAGGCTGCTTCACCATTCATTTCCACACATTACATTATTTTTATGAGATACCAAACTCATCCATTTATTTTAGTGGCAACAACTAAGTTCCATCCATTCTTGAGGACATAAGAAATGATTCAACTCTAGACATCACCTGAGCAAAGACACTTAATGAATGAGGGAAAAACATGGTTAGAATCCCCACATTTATCCTCAGCCTGCCAGATAGCCACAAAATGAGGAATTTTATGAAAAATGAGGTGCACTATGATGTACAATTCTTAATATTAAGTTTCAAGGTTTGTGATGATACCCCTCTTGCTTGGTTAAACTTCCGCTACTTTAAGTCTGACTCAGAAAAATTCCCCCTCCAAGCCTATGTTTGCTTTCTGCCTTCCTTGCTGGAGCATCCCCCCTAGACTTGTGCATTCAGATATGTAAAACTTAGCCTACAATCTCAGTATTAATTGACAAAAACAGCTCATGTCCAGACTGAATACTGACTCAAAAGAAATAGCACAGGAAAATATTGCATGCTTTGTCTACCTTTTTTTTAATAAAGAGCAGCAGTTGTCTATTTAATAGCTCACTTTTATGCTCACTAAGGATAGTGAAACTCAACCTTTCAAAGCATCCTTCAGGTTGAAATGAAGAAGGAAAGGGAAATATTTATCTCTGGTTTTTGCCAGTTCAGAGCCCACTTGAGAGACTTGTCTTGTTTTGAGTTTTTTTGGGGTTTCCAGGTTTTGAGATTTTGTATATCAAGATGACTTTTAATAGACTATGAATCGAATTTACAAAGATGTTGAAAGCATGTGCATTCTTCCCATGAAAGTAATTATATTCAGACATAGAATAAAAATAGCTGTACAGACCTTCACCACCATAAACTATTGAACACTGAACAGAAATCCAATTTTTTTCCAATGTTGAATATTCCAGGTTCCCTTTCACAAGGTACTCTGTGGAGGAACACAAAGAAGAACAGGAGCAAAGGTTCATACCTATGTCTGACATTTGTATTCCTCCTGAAGTTCTCCCTTTGGAGCATTGTGGGCAGCAAGGAATGTTAGGACAGTTTTTAAAAGTCTAAGCTAAGGATGTAAAGGACTGCTGAAATGAGCAGGGAAGGAGCTGGGCTGTTTGCAGGCACTGCTGAAGGGTTTCCCATGGTTTTCCTAGTATGTTGAGTGTTCATCAGTGTTTAAGAGCCCCCAAATGCTTTTTGATTTCCTGAACACATACAGCACAAAGTTTTACACTGATTTACAAATGGCTGTGGAAGCTTCGATGCAAATCTTGCAGTATTCATTCAGAAGCCTGGAGAAGGCTGACCTAGAATAGAGGCTAGACAGAGTTAAGAATAAAGTAGGTATTTATTGAAAGGCCTTAAAGGACACACCTTGGGCAGTACAGGAGCCTGGCTAGGGCTACACCCAAGATGGACCCAAAATGGTCACAAAAATGGACAACTACTCACAAGGTCTCACACTTTTATAAGTTTTGGTCCATCTGCATATTAGGGTTAATTGTTGAATCACTACTTCAGGTTATGAAGTCCCATCCTCCTTGTTTCCTCTCTTCAGTCCACTGTTGTTTATGCTTTAGGGCCTGAAACTTGTAATGATTGTCCTTGGTATCAAGCTAGAAAACGAATTGTTTTGTCTACCTACTCTGTGAAGAGAGCTCACTAACACTTAATATGAAGCTCAAAACTACACACCTAGGGAAAAATATGAAAGCTAAAACTTAAAGCATCAACCCAAGAAAATTTTCAACTTGCTCAGAAAACATCATTAATGCCATTTACTGGTAGGAGTCAAACACGGAGAGGAGATGGACCTTCCCACTTGGCAAAGGCAGATAAACCTGTTCTGGTGCAGAGGGCAGGGCCAGCTGACTTTCCACACCAGCACCCTGGGTGACACAGCTGTTTTCAAAAGAAAAAACGAAGAACAAATATCTGAAATCTGGAGACAATATTTTACTCTCTGTCTTGTTGCAAATTTTACGTTTTGTTTTGTTTTTTGGCATATCACTGTAACTTTCAATGTTAAACGATTTTTTAATTACAGTGATTATTAGGTCCAGGATGTTGGAAGAGAAGTAGAGTTGTTTATTTCTGTGTTAGCAGTGCTGATCTCCCAGGAGCTGTGAGTGGAGTTGGGGCAAGGTTTGTGTATGCTCTCTCACCAAAGTTGTTGGAAAGAGGTGGGACTTAGGGAAGATGGGAGGGTTGGGTCTCCCTCTGCTGTGTGGCTGTGGCTGGAACCCACACCTAAGGTGTGCCATAGCACTCCCTCAGATAACACCAGACATCTGAAATGAGCCATCACTGCTGTGTGTTTGGGCAGGGTGATGGTTGCTCGTAGGCTTCTGATTGCTATTGTGCATGGGAAAAACCCACCAAAAATTGTGGTATGTTTTGCTGTCTGTTTTTTGGTTTGTTGGGGTTTTGGTTTTTTTGCTGTTGGATTTACAATATGTGCCTGCAGACCTAATGGGCTAAGCTGATCTCTCCCAGCAAGGCAGAAATAAATCAAAGGGCATCACTAAGTTCAGTGGAGGTAAGCTTGTGTCAAACCAGTGTAAATATGTGTAAAATCATGTTTCAAGTAGTTTTTTGAACAGGAGAATTGTTTCAAAGGCAACCTGACTTTGTAAATTCTGTGCAGGTAAAACTCTGGGATCAACTTCTCTTTACTTATAACATCATTGCTGGCAATTTTATATGTCTGAGCCACAAAGAATAGAGTCTGGCTTTATATGACATGGCCAAAGTAATAGATATGAAAATAATAGTGGATTATTTTTGATCCCACACAGCAGTAAGCTCATTTAACTGATAAAGATAGTTAACAACTTTTAATCTGAGCATCTGCTGTCAACAGCCCCAGAATTAAAAAAGAAAAAAACAAAAAAAAAAACAACAAAAAAACAGGCTTTGCTGGTAATTCAGTTGGATTTAATTTCACATTGCAGAGTTCCAAGGCCAAAAGGAAGAGGGGAATGGCTGAAGGACTTGGCACTTTTATGTACTTGGAGCAATGTTTGAGGAAAGCAGAGTCAGGGACAGAAACCGGGGACTTGGCTACAGCTGCCTGCTGGAGCTTGCAAAGTGTGTGTGAGCACATCATCTGTGAACTATTAAGCTCTCATTACTTATGCCATCTAATATACTTGATCAGGAATGTACACACTTCAAAATAAATTTGATGGGGTTATGGTACCTTGTATCTGTCTTAAGTCTTCTGTCTCTGCAGAAAGAAATTCCCCACTCCTGAGTCCAGACCTTCCTGGTTGCCCAGAAGTGGTGACAGTGATATTTTGGAGTCACTATCAGCTGCATTCAGAGGGAGATGACAAGCAGTGAACACCTCACATGCAAATCCTTGTGTGTCTCATGAAAGGGTATGTGAAAGTCTTGCACAGACTCAGGCAGACCCTGTGTAGGGTTTTCAAGACCTAAACTCATCTGGCCTACTTGCTTAGAAATTGCCATTGATATTCAGGCATTTATTTATTATTCTGATTGTGTAAAAAATAAAGAAGAAGAAAGAAAAAAATAAGAAAGGATAACAACACAAAAAAAAAAAAGGGAAAAAGGGGATGAAAAAAGAAAGAAGAAAACAAAAAACAACAAAAAGAACCCAAACAAACAAACAAAAAAAAAAAAAGAAATTCAGTGAAGACCTTGTTTCCCAGAGCAGCAAGGTCAGACCCCAATTAGGGTGCCTTGGGGCAGGCCCAAAGGAGGCTGTGCCCTGCCTGGAGGAAGCCAGTAGAGACCTGCACCCCCTGGCCCTAGGGCATCTCGAGTGCTGCCATCCATAACCCTCTCCCAATTAAAACTGACATGGGATTTCTCAGAATTCTATTGGGCTGAAAATATTTTGCTCAGACTAAACATATTAAACCAATTACAGCAAATTAGTCTATGTTCCCTGGTGACTTGAGCCCTGTTAAAAGGCAGCTATGGTAGTTATTAGCACACTGCCTTTAGCTACTGCTTTGTGAATGCCACGTTTCTTGCAAGTAAAATACCTGTTCAGAGGTGGGTCACTCTCTGGCAAACAAGTACTGGTTACTGGATCCCAGGGACACGTGTCACACTCCACCACAGACCAACAAATGTGTCTCCCAGGGCCACAGTGGGCTTTTCTGGAGAAGCACTGTAAGCAGGGCAGCTGATGGCAGTGGGCTTTCCCCCAGGCACCATAAAAACCCGGGTGGCTGGAGGAGGCACCGCTGACAACTCCATTAATACAAGCGGGAATAAGACTTACTGGGCCCTGCCCAAGTGGTTTTCATAAATCAGTGCTCTTCCTCTTGGAGGCTTCCTCCCTGTGGGAGAGGGAGTGGTGAAGGATGGGTCTGGGGTAATGTTTGTCGTGGTTTGCTATTGTCTGTCCTTTGAGGGCTGCAAATGTCTCCTGGGGACTGGAGCTGCACTGCTGAGCACGCGGAAACTTAAAGTTTCCACAGGCTGCATTAGAGGGAAATATTTCTGTAAGGGAAATGTCACGAGTTTAGAGTCTGAAAAGTCATCTGCTTTTCAGGAAGATCATTTCTTGTAAAGCCAGACTCACTGTGGAATGCTGGAAAATGCAGGGCACTTCGGCTGCTGGAGTCACCTTTGTCCTCAGGGAGCCTTTCACCTTGAGCTCCTTGCTCTGTAACAGAGAGGTCAGTTCCAAGCTAGCATTTAAGAGTTTGGGTGAGATGGCAGCAAGTCTCACACCACATACCAAGATTAGTGCTGTGCAATGGGCTGGGTTAAAAATCTTAATTTTTAAGATAACGATACAAGTAATTCTGTTGTTTTCCCTTGTAATTTCAACTAAAGAGATCTTCCTAAAGTGATCATATATAGAGATTTCCTGAAAAGAGACCTACAAAAGTAGGTTGGTGGAACATTTTGTTTCATCTATTAACCCAAAAAAACAAAAGTCATGTGTTTTCACTTACAAATATTTTATTGAAAATGTTTTATGTGAAAATGGTTGGACTCAATTATCTTAAGGGGGCTTTTGCAATCTAAATTATTCTACAATTCTGTGATTTTACAATCAAGCAATTTAGCTGAACTTTTGCCTTCTCATGGCTTTTGAAACCTCAGATGCTTATAATTTTGATTTAAATGTGTATAAATAGAGTTGTTGTCAGTGATAGAAGTGTAGAGCATTCCTGAACCGGGACTGAAAAAATTGAAATATTTCTCCTGAAAAGATGTATAATGTAGTAATTATATATATAGATATAACAAGTAGAAATGGAACTCTGGTCATAGCAAGGGTCTGAAAATCTGGAAAACTCTATTTTGGCTCTCTGTGGGGCTCCTGGGGTAAGCAGGACCAAGAAGGTTTGAGTACCAGCAGCCAGCATTCTGCTTCTTTTTGTGATTAATTAGAAAAATCATCAGCCCTGGCATGGCTCACAGACAGACCTCCAGGCAGAAGAACCTCAAATCTACCTTGAGCTCCATCTTGATCCATCATCCCTTCACCACTACATCCTCTGGTGCTCCCCAGGACCCTCATGAATTCAGGCTTCCTCCTCAAAGTTCCTCTTCCCATTTCTGCCACTGAACCACTGAGGTACAAGATCCATCCCCAGACAGTGCCCTGCAGCATCAAGGAGAGCTGTGTGGGAAATGAGTGGCTCCAGTGCTGTATTTTGGATGATGGCTGTGTGGTCCTGTTTCTAGGCTAGTAGTTAATTTAATTTGTGCTGATGTTTGTCCTCAGAACAGCTCATTTCTCCTCAAAATACGCTCCCTACTCTTTCCAGTCTGAAGGAGGACTGCTTGGATGTCCAGGCTGGGAACATAGGAGCACCATTCAACAGATAACATTGGGCTGATCCCAGATTCCCAAAGGAGAGACATGGTGAAACAGGGTTGAGACAAGGTCAGATTACAGTTTCCCCTGGTGTTTGTATAGAGAACAGATCAGGTTTTTTTCTGTCAGCTAGGATACAGCTATGAGTATAGCACTGGAATAATTCATAAAATGACAGTGTTTTCCAAAGCCTTCACTCAAATTGATTCTTTGGGTTGTTGAGGTTTTTTTCCCCATTTTGTTCCTCACATCATTTTATTTCCTATAAAACAAAGTCATGGTGTGACAGAAGCATAATAAACCTTATCCCTTAAATCCTAAAAATTCAGTGCTATTCCAGCCAATGCAATATGAGCCATAGCATGTGCAAGTGAGATTTCTTTTCATTTCATACATTTCATAGTTTAAGAGGTTTCCTTTGTGAACAGTTTAGGAGCTATAAGTTGGAAGACTGTCTCATAACCAAACTGCAAAATATTTGCTATAAATATACGCATATGCATTTACTTAATATGTCTTCAGCTATATGACGGTGACAGAAGGACAGACATTTCTGATCCTGTGCAAGAAGGGTGACAGACCCAGACACAGTGGGCTGACATACAGCACCATGAATCTGCTGGAGGAGGGCTAAGGAGGGCATCTGGATGCCCTTTCCCCACCCCAGGCAGGGTCACCTATAACTAATATCTTCACGGTTCATCTAGCTTTTCTCTAAATCCCCTGGTGCTGAGGGCTGAAAGAATTTCTTGAGCAATTTATTGCATGACTCACTTCCCCTTCTGGTAAAATGATTTTCTTCAGTCATTGCTGCTGAAGTGACAGCTTGTCGTTTTGTGCCTGATCTGCAATGGACACAGAGGAGAGATTGTTCCATTCATTTTGGCAAGAAGCTTTTACAGGTGGCCATGTCTCTCCTACTCCTCTGCTTGGGATTTCATACGTTTCTGGCCTTGCTGGTCCTGTGGTACAGCTTCCTTTCTATTATCCAGACTGTCTGCAAACATTAATTGAGCCATTAATTGACCCATGGGATTCAGCCCATGCTGGACCAAAGGAAGCAGTGGCATCTAAAATGGTGTTAGTGAACAGTCTGTTCCTGCTCCCATGTGAAGAACAGATGACCCATTCTCAGGACCACAGAATATCCTGAGTTGGAGGCGACCCACAAGAATCATCTAGTCCCATTATACAGGGATCAAACCCACAACCTTGGCCTTATTAACACCATCTGAGCTAATCTCAGTGGCTAGGATGGACCATGGGGTCCTATCATACTAGTTGGAAGTTTTGTTCCTGCCAGGTTTCACATTTCTTCATCGGTATTTAGAGCTGCAGCCCCCACACACTCAAACCAGGAAAGCTGTGCTGTAAAACAAATCCATGCTCGCCAAGGCTAGAACTCTGTCTTTGCTCTAGAAGGGGTGGAGATGCCCAGTGCAGAAGGGTTTTTCTTTGGCATGAATGACAGCATCATCTTCCCTTGGACTGGGCACCCAAACCCTGCCTCTGTCACACCACAAATACTAAAAGAAATCTTCCTGTGCCTTATCGTTCATCTACTACATGGTTGCTCACTTACTCATTTCACAAAAAAAAAAAAAAAAACTTTAGAAGAAGTTTTACTCTTTTTCCCTATTTTGTACATAGTGGACATGGATTTGGTAGTGATAGGTGTACAGTCGGATTTGATGATCTTAAAGATATTTCCTAAATTTTTCTGTGATTCTATGGTTCTGTGCTCCTAGCTTAGATGAATTTTCTGATTGGTAAAATCTTGTGGGAATTGGGCAAGGATCAATGATAAGAGAATGGAACCAAAATTGCCTCTAACCATCTCAGAAAGGTGGTGCTTCCTTAAGGCACTAAGGGACGAAACTGGAAAATATCGTGGAACCACTGGGGGATAGTTTTTCCCTGGAAAAATCCATTTCTCTGGCGGGGGCAGGACAAGAGCGCTGCCAGCTCATTGCTTTGCAGGGCTCACAGCACAGGGAGAGAGAGGTGGTGGAAGGACAGGCTGCACGGAGGGTACATCTCTGTGGTGCTTCCCCAGCTCAGACCTGCTGCCCCAGCCCCAGCTGAAAACCCAGCAGCAGTGGTTTGCTGCAGACAGCTGCCTGCCTGCCAGGGGTGCCGAGGGCATGAGTCACAACTGAAAAGTCAGTGTCCGGAGGGAGGGAAAATGAAAAAAGATTGCAGCTCTTAAATATTTGAGGGTTGAAAAAGCCGCTGCTGACAGATGCTGAAACTCAGTCTTTTAAATACCACGATGATCTTGAATCCCTAAAATTTTAAATTAATTAAAATAAAACTGGATGGAATTAATATAAACAGCCTCAAACCAGGCAAAGGAAAAACAAAACCCCGTGCAAGCTGATCTGATGAAGATTATGGAATGTAAGTGCCATCAATTTTCTGGAATACCGCATTATTTTTTATTCTGATGTTAATAGGAAAATATTTTACAGACTCTCTCAATAGGTTACGTTGGATTTGATTCCAATGTCTCCTTTTGCAATAATGCTAGTGGCAAAAGAAATGCACATCAATGTTGTTTTAGCTGCAGTAGAAATGCCAGGAAACTCAAACCTACACTGTGCACTATCACCTTGTCAGCTGGTAAATTACTAAATCGGAATTTTATGAAATTACTCAATCAATATTTGTGCAGATGGCTTCCAGGAAAAAGCACTTGTATGTCTGTTTAACTCCAGTGTGTAACAGATGGCTAGAGACAAGGCATTTCTTTTCATCCAGACTCACACTGACACTTTAAGATAGCTTAAGTTGCTTATTAGTTCTTGCAAGGCAGCCATTAAATCTTGCTTTATATATTACAGTTAAAATAAAATTCAGTCATATACAAGGCCTTTAAGAAATGTTGCAGCCTATTACTTACAAAGAAATTAAGTGCAAGGTGTTCCTTAAAATATATACTTAGTTTCAGCTTGTAGCATGTAGATGTTAGATGTCAGCTACTTGTCTATACTCTTACTGCTATTCTTTAACCATTCTGGATCAAAGGACTTCAGCTCTTGTTACTAATCACCAGATGTGACATAACCTTCTCTTCTTCTCCTGACTCAAAACACTAGCCAGGCTCTAGGTAGGCTAGTAAGTCTCTCGATGGACCAGAGAAAAGGATGCAACCTCTAATTCTGTAAGATACAACTTTAACACCTGTCTCAGGTCACAGTGAGGGATGCCTCACGGGCTGTCAGAGAGCCTTGTCCCCCCTGGGCTCACCAGCAGCGCTGCAGCCCTGTGTCTGCCCCAGCTGTGATGGTGCAGGAGCAAACCTCACCTGTCTATCTACGGCTCTGCTGCATCCCCAGCTTCAGCATCCTATGCCAAAGCTGTCCAGATTTAAGCCTCTTCTTCTTCATGTGGCAATGCTGAAAAAGTCCAAGACCTTCACAAGCCTCTAAACCCCCTGATTGCCCTGTATGGCTCAGACATGTAGAGTCCCACTGCGCAGACAGAAGTCAGGTGGGAGCGGGGATTCAAAAAGCATGTTCTCTGACACAAACTGTTACCACCAGCCTCAGACTCTGTCACCTCTGATGTGCAGAAATATATGTCTCTATGAGTGTTTCTCTTCCATCCATCCTTTCCAGCCTCCTAGCCATGATTACTTACACAGAAGTTTTAGCTTTTTGAGTGGCAAAACATAATTGCCTGCTGCTTCACACTTTTTTCTGAATCATTGCGACCACAAGGGAAAAACAAGGACAGCACATTTCAGTAAATGTAAATACAATTTCCCAGCATAGCCCCAGGCACTACATATCTGACTTCTGTGACTTTTGGATGAGTCCTTTATCTGAATGCATCTTTTTGGGGCTTTGTACATTAACTGCACATTTCACTGAGTTTTACTGTGTGAGAATAATGTTACCAGATGTATATTCTACTTTCTGATATCATCCTGAAAACAATTATGTAGTGCCTTAAACATTCAATTAGAAGTCTTAGCTTTGTGGAAGTAAGTTTCTTGTCAGAATACACCTATGATACAGTGTGGTACAACTCACCATCCACTGAAGAACTAGTACTGAACCCCTGAACAGCTGGCATTTTTCATTACCATTGCACTTACCACAGCTGAGATGCCAACAAACGATGAAAGACTTGTCTGCAAGATCCATTCTGCCACTCCTGTGTTTTGATTTCCCTGTGAGGGAGAGGTGCACCAAAGTGCTTTTGAAATGGTATAGAAAATTCACAGCAGGGGCAAAGAGCAGTTAGACTGCACATCTCAGAATGGTTTTGTCATCCATATGTGTGAGCTGCAGATCAGCTTTAAGATGCTCAGCCCTTCAGGGAGCTCCAAGACTAGTCTTGCTCTCAGGCCAGGTTCTGTCCACCAGAGATACCTGAGCAAAAATAGAAAAAAAAAAAGAAAACCATTCCAAAGATTTTGTTTCATTTGCTTTGATGAAGGAATTGAGAAAGAGAATCTCTCTTGATCAGCATGTAGTTTCACAAGCATTTCTCATCAGTCACAGGGGAAAATTACAAAAGTGGAATTCCCAAAGATCAATTTTTGTGATATTTCACACCAGGAAAATCCTTTCAGAATCCTCCAATTATTTCAGCATCACCCTGGTATACAAGCTGAATCCCAGTGGAGGCTCATAAAGCCATAATTTCTCCATCAGAATTCATACAGGATACTTAGGGCCCTGAAGAAAGAGGCTGACAACAGATGACAGAAAGGAAGATCCTGAAGTGACACCCACTTCAAAATCTGCTCAGATCTGGGTGTCTCTCTTCTCATTCTTCATTTCCCTTAATTTCCCCTCTCCCCACTGCCTCTCTGGATAAGAACTGCAAGATGTGATGAAGACTGACGTACTAAGGTTTTAGACTGACTACTCTGGGATTTCTACACGGGTGTTTGAAGTTGCCTTACAGAATTTTCTACTCAGATACTTTATCAGTATGTGTAACACTTATCAGCTAAGCTCCCTAAGGGCTAAGCAGCTCTAAGGTTACTTTAGCTATGATGACTTACACATACATTTGCAAGGATGTGTTTTCTTAAAAATTAGCTGATTCTTTCCCTACAAAAACTGCTGCCTCTGTGGAAATGTTATTGCTCTCTGCTGAGCAGAGTTCTCCTCATCTCTCTCTAGCCCAAACAGAAGAAAAGGCTCATGAAGAAAATGAGGCTGGCTTTAGTGGATTTGTTGAAGAGGAACTTTCCATTATAGATACAGCAATAACAACACAATACGTACTGTATGCACATCACCATTTACTTTGGCCTAAGGAAGTTGGGTTATGATTTTTTTTCTCATTTATTTAATTGCAAATTTTTTATAGTCAGTTTATGTCACTAATCTCTCTTCTTTTTAATAACCTGTCTTAGAATAAGTCACTGGACACAAAAAAAGTACCCCAGACATTTAATGTAATGAGCATGATAAGCATGCCTGCAAGCTATACAAATTGGAGGATTTTTTTCAAATATGCACTGAAAAAATAATTTTTTGTCCAGTACCCCTTACACAGGTCCACAAAAATATTTATATATAATCTATATTTTAAAAAACCTTATCTTTCTGCTCCAGGATCTTCTAAAACCAGCTGAAGTGAATACTTCTGGACAGGTGACTTGTCCCAACCAAAGAGTGGCCACATCCCTGGTCCATCATTTAGGGCACAACGGGACTTTGTGGGCCAATCTTCCTGGGCACTAGCCCTGCCGCAGAGGAGCTGCCTGCTACAAAGCTTCCCAGATTTCTTTATCCCATGTACAGCATAATTTACAGCTGGACACTTTTCTATGTCACTTATTTTCCCCCCAAGGCTCTTTTGGCAGCCTATGCAGTGCTTGGCCACCTCAGTGCTCCCCCTGCTTCAGGGCTTGTCCTGTTGAGTGGGAATCCAGTTTCTGGATTTCAGCTGGCTCCGCCAGTGGGATACAGACAGGAAGAAGCTAGCCCTTGTGCTGCCTCCCTGTTGGCAGCCTGCCCTGGCCTAGGGCAGGGAGAAGCTTCTCTAAGACAAGTTTAATGAGTGTTGTAGCTATTTTATGGCCATTCCTTCTTGTCCTTCTCTTTTTTTTTTTTTTAATCAACACTTTGGAAAGACAGCTGTGAGGTTATCATCCCACAGAATATTGTTAAAGTCTACTGTAAGTATTCATTTAGTACTAGAAACCTGAATATTTCATATAACTCCTGCTTTTCATCATATTAGAGCATGTTATGAAATTTGTTTAAAGCACCAATTGTGGACCCCACTTTGCCAGTATAACATGGATGATTGTCTGTCCAAGCAAAGCAGCCCAGTGCATCAGTCTATGGGGAAGACATTTGTGTGGGCACGGTTGCCTACTGGGCTGGAATCTGCATTCAGACATCAGTTTCATCCAAGTTCATGGATTTTTTCAGTCACTCATAAATTTCTGTGGCAGTTCATGCTACCAGAGAAGCATTAAGGGGCCACTCAGAGCCAATGGACAAGAAAAGCAGAAGGATGGAAGTGACCACGTCCAGCTGGTCATGCTCTTTCCCCAGGGCAGTTGGAGGAATAAATGCTGTCTGTCCAATAAATGCAGCACTGGTCCAGGCAGCATGCTCTTATGCTGAGGTGGATGTGGATGCTGTGCCTAGAGCCTGCTGTGCAAGCAGCATGACTAGACCTGGCTTTTTCACCTCTGACAGCAGATTCCCCCACAGGCAAGCTACTTGAATTGTTTCCCAGCTAAAGCATTGCAGTTAAACCACAAATATTCATGTATTTGCACCAACAGGATTGCACCCAGGCATCAGCTCACTGTGCTTGACATGGGGCAGCTGGGGACACTATCACCCTCTGTGTGTTGCAACCCATTATGTCATGGGGACTGCGGTTCTCCGAACCCCACACGCCAGCAAGAAAAAGGGTATGTTTTATTGCCTTGATGAGTAAATGCAGCCCTTTGGGTTCAAAAAATAGCAGGTGGCTCTGCCAAAACAAGACCTTGCATCTTTAGCATCAAGCCCTGTACAGCTGGGATCCCATAAACTTTCCTCTGAGCAAGGATTAATGGTGATTTGTGCCTGCGTGTATACTGTTAATGTGTTTGAGAAGGTTTTACCAAAGCTCAAATAAGTATGTGCCAAAGTACTCACAACAATTCACTGAGGGTGACTTTTTTCAAGTTTAGAATGGGACAAATAAGAAAAACAATGTTTTCTTTAATTCATATGCAGAAAACTCTTAAAGCTAAGAGATGATCAGGTACTTTGAATGTGTGAAAAATGCACATTGATAAATGAAAGACTCATATGGGCATCAGTAAGATATCCACATGCCATGAAACCCCAGCCTAAGTCCCTTTATCTAGGCAAATGCATTTTTCCAAGGCTAAGCAGACAGCAGAATATGCTGCTGCACCACTCTCTGCTAGATGAGCTGTTATTCATCCTGCCAGAAAGGCTGTGCTGTGCACTTCTAAGAAGAGCACACCAAGCACCCACACTGATCTCTCAGCCTATTAAACTCAAAATTACACAGTAAGCGAAGTAAATCACTACATCTTCCCCATCCTTTTTCAGGTAATCTGGGGACAGAGTGCAGAGGCAATGTTCCAGATTACTTTGTGATTGAAAAGTAGTATCATGATGATGAGCTACTGCCTATCAGAGTCCCAGAGCCCTGCTACTGTACCTTGTAAATCAGTTCTCCGAGTAAGCTTGCCTCTTCCTCTTTAAGTATCATGTAGTGCTGCGTGTTGCCTATAGCCTCTTGAACTTTCTGTCCCGCTGGAAATTCCAATGCAACATTTGCTGTTATCTGCAACTGGACTGAGCTTTAGAAATGTTTCCCCACAGAGGGGAAAAATTTAGGAGAAATATGAGTTTAAAAAGTCAAAATAACCTACAACACTACCACAGACTGGTCCACAAAAGCACGTGGCTCTGATAAAACTTTAGGTGTAGCTTTAGATACAGGAATAAACAAAACTTTGTGTGCATGAGACCAGGAGATGTGTCCTTGCACCCCCCTCCAGTCACAGGCATCTCACTTAGTCACAGAGGCCTTTCAGCTTTGGCGCACACACGCACTGTCTTCACTGGATGACCAGGACAACTGGATCCACAGGAACCAGGTGGATTTGACAGCTGACAGCACTTACAGCAAATTCTGGGGCAAGTGCCAAAGGGTGTGATGTCTGAGGTTCATCTGGTATGCTCCTGCATTTTTCTGTTTTTTAGCCACAAAGTGATGATTTTAATATTTGTCTTTATAAAGTGAGTAGGAGTTATATTGGCTATACTGTTACTTGGCAGTCTTAATGGCACTATGCTCATGATTAATAAGGAATAACTATCTTGCAATTCAGCCATAGAATGAAGTGGGACATTTCGGTAGCACTAACCAAAGAAAATGTTGGCAGTGGGTGCTGTCTTTGAGCTATTTTTGCCTAACTTGACTAATGTGAATAGATTTTTTGAATGGTTCAAGGGTATAAATATTCAAAGCTATGGCAATATATTTTATTAAAACCAGCATGTTGCTTGGTAGGGCAGAAGAAACTAATGGCTCAAGGGTCTGGGAAAGGGAGATGGAACCATTTACATCTAAGTCTCTCTTTCACATCCAGCCAAGGTCAGAGTAAACAAGAATTGTATCATTACCAGCTGGTGGCCCACAGAATGAGAAATAAATTGATAGTGTGAGTCCAGTTTCCATGGACAGAGACAAACATCACAAAAGCAGAACCAGAAGTGGAACTAATTGGCATTACTGCTGGCTCTACCTGGGAAGTCAAGGACAGAGCTTTGGGGAAACCTGGCCAGCTTCTCAGCAAGGAGGGTGGTCCCGCCAGAGGGAGGTGTAGCCCATGGGGCAAGGCACGTGCTACACGATAGCGTGGCACTGTACCTTCCTCCTCTGGGGCAGCGTGCCCAGTGTGAACCCCACAAAGATGCTAAACCCAGAGACTTCCTTCCATCAGGGCAAGGAGGGATCCCCTCAGCTCCCTGCCTTCCCTGGGTACCACATGCTCCCAGGAAAATGCTTATGGCCCATGGGTTTCCATTAGCGTTGATATTAATTATAGCCACCACCTTCCTGTAATTATACATCCACTTGAAATAATAAAGTTTTAACTTATAATACGTGAGCTTGGACTGAGGTGGCAGCTAATGTTTATTATTATTTTTATTGTTTGCTTCTTTCAGGTTTTTGGGTGTAATTAATTTATCCAGCCATAATATTTTAAAAACATAATCAAATGTCATTCTAATTTAGAGCCAAAAAATACAGACTCATAATATATGAATGCTTTAAAAATGATGACTCTTTTTTGTTAAATACCACAAAGAGAACGTCAGTTTAGTGTAATTACATTAAAGAGAATTCCCCTGAGAGACAGAGAGAGAGGTGGGTGTTAAAAAAAAAGAGTAAAGACCTGACAAAAATAAAAAGGCAGCATGGATTGGTGGTCACTCGATTAGAGTGGACATGTTACAATCTGCATGTGCATATACAAGCACACACATGCTTGAACATAATCATATGTATAAACCAGCATGCTTTAACACTTAGCTCCAGATTTATACTTTTTTAAATGGTCCTTTCATATGTATTAAGTGAGCATGAAATCCAGAACTACAAAAGGAAGTGTGATGGTTTGTTTTTACTTTTCTCATACAACAGGCCAAATATTGTCTTTCTTGATGTTAATATCTGGAAATTTGTTACACAAGTAAGGTAGGGGGAAAAAATTAATAAATGGGACTCATTAGAGGTATTGCCAGAAAAAACTTACTCGATTTGGCTAGGCCACTGAGTTAATCAACATTTTTTCTTATTGAAAGCAAATGTTCAAGTACAGGGGAGTTGAACTGGCTAGCTAGGGAGTTTCAAAAAGCAGAAAAGGAGTCTGTATAATTCTCCATATAGCAAATATTAAATGAAAGATAGCTCTGTCTGCATATTCAGGGAAAAGTAGAAATAAGAACAAAAGGTGGAATAAAGCTCAGATGTCTGAAGAAGGATGCACTGGCTCTCCTTTTCAGTTTCTGGTTGCTAGGGTGATTGCTGGAGGCCAGCTATGTTGTGAGGATGAAGCTGCTGTGAGACACTTTTCTCTCTCCCCTGTATCTTTGGAGTTACAGAACACTTTCCTCCAAGAGCTGGAGATGTATGCTGAGCATTGGCAGCCACGGCAAATGCTCCAGACAGGAAGGCAAAGAGCTGCCCCACGTGCCTGGCAGCTCAGTGGTGGCCGGCCGAGCCCTCTGTGCCTCCACACCCCATCGCCTGTCCTGCCAAGAGCACCCCTGTCACCTTCCTGGAAGAGGCAGTCAAACCCAGCCATGATGGAGGTTTTGGGAAAAAGGGAAATGCAACCAAAGCAGCAGGGACAATTTTTCCCCATCGGCCTCTCTCATGTACCCCTCTGAGAGCTGATGCCTGGTACAGAGTCCCAGTGGCTCCAGCTCCCTGAAACACTACCTGCAGCATGCTTGCAACTTTATGAGCCTAAATCAGTCCACATGGACCTGGGCTGAGGAAGCAAGCAGTCCTGTGTGGCAGCTGGGTGCAAATGCTGCTGGGAGTCTGTGCTTGGAGAGGGAAAGCCCTCTCCTGGTTTCTGCACCAGAGCCAGAATGAAAGGCCAGTCTGCACTATTTTATCTTTGCACATCAGCATGGGAAAGAACAGCAGCATGCAAGATAAGACAAGCACTTTCACTTCATTTAATTTCCTTCTCTGATATTCAGCAGAGAAATTCTTCATGCCAAGTGACAACTGGCAATGGGTTGAAGCAGATAAAATCACTATGTACAAGCTAAGTTGCACATCTACAAGCAGCCTCATATATGGCAGCTGTGCGAAACTAAATATTTTCCTACCCCTCTGTGCCTACAACCTGCACCTTCAGTCAACTCTGCCACCTTGTATAGACAGAGATTTAGTTTTACATACAGGAGTCTTAAAAATAGCCTTTCACCTCCTGAACCCCTTTCTACAAATGTTCCTCCATTAGCCACAAGCTGCAGCTAATTTTCACACAACATCTGCTGTAATCAAAACCATCTGTGTGGCTATAAGTTAAGGACAGAGAATTTATGGCCCATGTTCTTCTCATCTGACACTGGGAAGCTTTTGTGTGCGTTGTCCATACGTCTGCATTAGCTATCTGTCTTCAGGTCCAGACATCCACACCATTTCTTTTTCAAAACCACTTTTTTTTTTTTTTTTTCAAGTAGGCAAGGAATGGTCATTACCACAATGCTTAGGAAGAAGTGATTCCAAGCTGACTCTAGCAGAGATGTAGCCTACCGTGCACAATTAGTTTTTAGGCACTGAAGAAGCCCGTCATGGTATTTTGATCATCCAGCGTGTTTCATAAAGGTTTCTCAAGCTTGGGCCAGTTTTCTCTTACTTTAGGTAATTAGGAAAGAAAAATAAATGAAAGCAGGGCTCCTCTGGCTGCAGAGGAGTGCTGTGCTCAACATAACCCCCTCAGCTGTACAACACCAGAGGGAGTTGCTAACAGCACTGACAGTTCAGGGAAGTGATTTATGAAGCTTTTCTTCTGTGAAAAGTTGGCATCTAGACAAAGTATACCCCTGCTGCTGCCTGTGTATACCTCTGGCAAATATAAAACCAAAGATTATTCTATAAACAGACCACTATGCCCAGTGACTCCTCTTAAAAAGCATGATTAGAAACCAAAACAACTTGATCCATGTTCATATAATATAAGTATCAAGGATTATGATATAGCAAGAGTAAAGCAGGATGCACATCATACCACCTGGTACCAGAGAAGATAAGTAACCATTTGTTTACTTAGATATAAACCTGAACTTCCCTGCTGAATGTATTGCTGAGCTAGTCCATTCTGTTGTGCTGAACACATTTTTTCCTAAGGCATATCACTAACAAACACTTTCTCTGCTGGCCTGGATGTGGCCACGGAAAATCTCTGCCATCAACTTCTTGGGTCCCATTCTTGCCGCTTTTACAAGAGCAGTGTGCACAAACTTAGCAGCTTAGTATGGTGACAAGCATAAACTCATATATCTCTTACACAGTTTGTAGCGTCCTCATCAACTGCTCATAGGTGCCGTGGGTGAGCAGTGTCATTAGTTAATGGGCATTAGAGGCTACTGGTGCTTCCTCAGACATTGCCCCAAGGAGCAGCCCTTGCCTTCGGGCAGCAGGCCATTCTGCTGTATCAGAGACACTTCAAACAATCAGTTAAGTACTTTTAAGCAATAATTTACTGGGAAACACTAAAGTTTTTAAAACTCTGATCCTATATTTATGTATTTCACAGGAAGGATGCAGTCCAGCCTTGTGGTCAGACATAATGAGATAATGTAGCACTAAGAGGTTCTGCATTGTAAGGAAACCATTTCCCTGCAAGAATAACTGCAGAAGCAGATGAGGAACCATGCCACATACACCACTCAGCTCTTGCAAGGGTACTCATAATTTGGATGAAGAACATCACTTCTAGTTCATTAATCTCTAGTTGTTATTGGATGCTCCAGCTAACAAGGCACTGAACGAAATCAGATGAGAATAAGATGATACCTGATCTGAAGGAATGATAATAACTATTCTTCCAAAAATGTACCAGAAGGCATCTGTAAAAGAGCACCAGATAATGACTTTAAAAAAATAATCTTGAGGATGTGTTAATAATACCAAATCACTTCAACCTTTATAGCAAATGAAGTAACACCACTTTAAAAATACAAAAAGGGGGTTATTTTCTCAGGAGACTTTATTTAGAAGGGCAAAGTAATCTTTTTCCTGCTGCATCACAACATTTGTCACAAAGAGAGGCATGTTTGTCTGGAGAGCTACAGGAAAAGAAAAATGAGGAGTAGATAGGGGCATTTTGGATAATATCCATAGTGGGGTACTGTGGCTTCAGGGTGCTGTTCTGTCAGCTTTGCACCCATCCTGCCTGAGAAGCTCGGCAGAACAGCCTGATTAACACAAGTGTGTTTAATCAAGACTCAAGGGGTCACCTCCCTGGCAGAAGTCTGTGGGGTTTTTATAACCCACCTATGCCATCACATCAGCTAAATAAACTCACTCTGCATTTTCTGGAGTGGTGACAACATTCATTTGATCTGTTTGGCACCACAGATTAAATACAAAGCTGCACACTAAAGGAGAGAACCTTTTTCAATTACATTTTAGGTCAGGTGGAGCAAGACTAAGGGAGAGAGAGAAAGAACAAAGTCAAATAACTAAGGTGTTACATTAGAAAGAAAGGCCTTTTCCTTGGCACAAGGTAATTGGAAGTAGAGCCAGGAAATTATGATTCTAGTACCTACTCTGTCATCCGATTCCCTGTGTGGTCTTGGGCAAGTCCTTTAACCTGCCTGTGTAATTCCTTCAACTTGTAAAATGGGGACAACAAACCACAGAGGAGTTTGACGAGTACTAGCAGATGTTTTCACAGTCCACCGAAAAAACGTGAAAATCCATCGATGTGGTATTGTTAATCCCTAGGAGTATATCTAAATAAAAGGTTTCTGAAATTTACAAATTGCATTTAAGGTGCAAACAACACTCCTCTTATCACAGTGGGTAATTTTGTTTATTTGATCTGAATTATAAAAGAGTTCTTACAAAGATTTCTTGCTCTAAAGCTGGCTGGGAAATAGCTTGTTGCAACCTTTTGTCATCAAAAACGTCTGCTGTTTTAACTGGATCCCTAAGATTTTTTGTATGTTTCTGTTTCTTAACTACTGGAGTATGATATTAAGGATTAAGTTGCTGGAGAAAATATGAGAAAAAGATTTTACATTTTCTCACATTTGTGGACTCAGAATAGAAATCAATCCACCCTTTCAAGGTAGACAAAGCTGGAGGCTGTGTACTGTCTCTGCATTTCATTTTTCTCTAAATTATACCAGCTTCAAAAATAAAAGCCACTTCCCAGAGTCCCCACATACGGAAAATGCAGGAAGGTTGTGCACAGGGACAAACAGAAGACACAAGAAGTTAAAATCAGGAGATAGCAGGACAATGAGATGAGGACCTCCCCAGCTTTGCTACTTGCGTGTTCAATGGCTTCCACTGCAATGAGAGGAACTACAGGGCAGAAGGCTTAAATAGTTTGATAATTTGATGTCTCAAAGTATTTTCCTTTGCTCTTAGCCAGTGTCTTAACATGGGGATGCTTTACAAAGATGTTGACCTTTTGTCAGACTTCACAGAAATCCACAGAAGCTGAGAAAACCTGAAACAGGGTCAGAAATCAAAGCCCTAGACTAGGTGCCGCAAAACAACGTGGGAATCCAACCCCTCATGTCTCTGTTTGAAATTTCTGTCTTATATTTGCTTTAAAATGTCTGCTGTGCTAACTCTAGCTTTGGTACAAATCAGCAGATTTAAGTATTTCTTATTGGCATGAGATACGCTGTGAAGTCCACCTCCAGCAGCTGAGGAAGGGGTTAGGATTTCTTGCAGTCCAGAAGACAGGGAGTCACTGTACAAATTCTGGCTAATGGAGTGGATCCCATTCAAATTTCAAACACTTGCAATTCCCAGGAATAAGTGTTGCTTTAGAGAAGTAGCACAAAATGATTAAATAAAACTGGGACTTCACTTCCATTCTCAAAGAAAGAGCATATTCATTAGGAAGGCCATCTCCTCCTAAGCACTTACACTGGTGTGTTTCCTACAGACAGGCTTCAAATACTATCATATGTTCCTCATTTACATATCATATTAACTAGTGAAGACTACAGAAGTTTAATGTTACTTCCTAACCAGCTCAGGATCTCTGCATCTCATTAGTCACCTCTTCCCTCAGAGGACTTGTGCTGTGCTGCATGGTTGCAGTTAAGAAGTCACCAGATGGTACAAAGTCAGCACTCTGTTTTTATTACACCAGAGCCTTTATTTTATTTTATATTTTATTTTATTTTTTTTTATTTTATTTTATTTTATTTTATTTTATTTTATTTTATTTTACTTTATTTTACTGATTTGTTTTGATTTTTTTTGGTTTTAAGTTTTAGGTTTTTGTTGTTTGTTTTTTTTAAGAAGCAGGTTTTTTAGGAAAAAGAGGAATAAAAGAGCCTCAGCCCAGGAGAGGCATGCATGTGGTGGGAGTGAGTCACTGGTGACACCAGTGAGCGCTGGTGCTGCTTGCTGTCCATGCAGAGGTGGAAAGAGCTCACAGCGAGATGCCCCAAGAGCACAGAACTGTGCATAACCTATGGGCAGGTGTAATTCTGCTGCTTCCCTTGCCAACACTCCCCGAGTTGTACAACCTCACGTACCCAAGAGTCAAAACAACGGCCACGAAATGAATTTCACTGTCATTTATTAAAAGTGGAGCAGCTCAACTGGCCACAGAAACCAGTAATAAACTTCTAAGAAGGAAAAGGTCTTTCAAGGGAGCTTGTTGATTTCTTTTCCTTAGAGGTCTCTGGGGAAGAATTTAATTTCTTTGCCATGTGGAAGAGAGTTATTTAAGCTTTTATGTGGCACAACATTGGCTTCATTTAAACCACTTAGCAGCCCTGTTTAAGGCATCTGTTTGTTTAGCCAGTCCTAATCTTGTGCTCCCAAATCTCCAGAGCTCACATGCTGTTGTGCCAACACACTAAACGGCTTCCCAGCTCCAGAAACTGTGCATTCACAATGCCTGAAGGATGAGTTACTTCTGTAGCTTGCCAAGTAAACTTAATTCAAGATCATTACATTATAGTTGTGGGTTTAGGATATGTGTCAGCAGCTTTTGTTCAGTGCAGTTTAGTTGGCCCATCATTTATGTGATCGATTTTTCAGGAAGTAACTTTGGGAGAGACGAAGCAAATCTCCGTTTTGAGACCATTAAGGTAGGTGACAAGTCCTATTAAAGCTGATGGGTTTCTTTTACACAGGTAAATTTCCAGGATCCTTCAGGATCTTCCTTCTTCACGATGTCACTATGGAGGGGAGTTGTTGACTTCAGCTGGAGATGCACACAACAGAAGGGACAGTGGTGTGGCCAGCTCCATTAGCAAGGAGTGGCACACAGGTGAAGAAGAAAATACCCTGACAAATGTTTTTGGGGAATTTTGCGCAAAATGCCTTAATCAAACTTTAGATCACTGCTATTAACCTCTTGCTTTATCAAGTTTTTAAAAAGAGGTGTTTCTTATAATACATGGATATCAGGGCTTTGGTTGTTTCAGCAATCATCTATTTTCAGCTTTGGGATTTTAAATTAAAACCTTTTGCACTGTAGGCTTTCCACTTAGCAAGTGGATTATTGCCACTTAAAACAATGAGGGGCAAGTATTTCCCTTGTGTTACAGAAGGATTTGAAAAAATACAAATGCCATGGAAATATGCCAACTTTTGTTAACACATTTGTGCATATCAATGGTTTACAGGTGCAGGCACATGAGAGAAGGGCTGGAAAGAAAGTGACAGCATGATTGATTGCATTTTCCTATTCATGATTATCTGTCTATGTGACATACATATAACAGTACATATGGTTAGCACAGACCTCCTGACTCAATGCATTTCACATGTATCCACCTCAAAATCAAAACTATGACTTCTTGCTTTTGTTTATATTGCTGGAGTAATACAGAGGGAAAGGTGACCCAAGGAAAATAAAATTAATAACACCAGAGAATTCCGTTTTCACTCAAAATTAATCAAGAACCAGACAGTTTTCTAAGGCATGGAGAAGACGAGGGAGTTTTGTGGCTACCTGACCCTTTTCCCATGAATGCTGCCGTCTCCATCATCAATCCTTTAACTTCTCTACCTATTTTTGGAAACTTCTCCCACTAAATTTCCTGAAGTTGTTTCAACTGGGATAGAATGAATGAAAACTGAATTAGGTCCAACATTTTGTCTTCTATACTGGCAATTTATTTGGAGAAAGGACTGCTTAAACCTTTTGTCTTGCTCAGAAAGAAGCACATTGACCCTGCTACACAACCTGCCCATGAATAACCACAGTCTTTCAATGCTACTTCCCCCTGCTACTGTCCCCTTCCTTCAGCGTTTTTCTCAGGTTTATATATCTTTTCTTGGGACTCTAGGAGGTATTGAAGTCACTTTGAAAGATGCTCTTTTGATAATATTTCTGCCCCAATGCAAGTAAAAACAACCCCAGACAAAACTGAAAAAAGACAAAACAGAGAAGAAAAGCTGAAAGATTGATCTGGGAATTTTGCCACTTAGTTTTTGGCTTTCCATGTAGAGTTCCTGTAATTTTCTGAAGAGTAACCATAAAAAATCCCTCCTCTTTCAGGGTTTTTGGGTTTCTTGTGGCCTTGTTTTTGTACAGGAGCACTCAAACACATGGATGGCTGTTCCACTATGCATTCTGACTGTTGATACTGTAATTGCATCAGCTCATGGACGTGTCATTTAGACCCTCAGTCTCCCTGTGGATGTCATTCTGACCCTGGGTAATGGCAATCCTGTGATGTTAGATTACACCTGATATCAGAATCTGGTCACTGTATTCAAAATTTACTTATCTTTGTCTCCAGTTTTTCAGTTCATTTATCAGAGAAGAGAGGACAGAAGATACTGTACTCAAAGCCTCTGGGTCAACAAATACCTTTTTTCCCCAAAATTCACACAAAAAAGCACTTTTTAAATCTTTTTATTTTACATTTTATTTAATTTTAATTTAGTTTAAATTAAATTAATTTAGAATTAATGTATTTTTTTTAATTACTTTTGAAAAAAAACCCCTCACAGCCTATCAAGAATTATGTTGGATCCAAAACATAGCTCTTATTTCATATGAAGTACGGAGAATAATAACTATTTTAAGAACAAAAATGATACTTGAACAAAATTCTGTTACACAATACTCCCCTGTTGGGGAAAGAAAATAAGCCATAACCACGGTCGATCCACTTACTTTTTCCATTTCTATTCTCTTTCTGCCTAAGGAACATTGTCAACATTTTGAAGAGAGGACCAAGTGCCAGAGAAAGGAGCAAGAGGAATTTGATGACTATCTTTCCAGCCATTTGTTTTCTTGTCCATTTATTCCCAGTCGTTTGCTTCAGCGCTGCCTGGGAGTGCAGTGCTTGACACCCTGTAAAAATATTACTGTACTTGGTGCATGATACTTGGAGAAATTCCCATTTCCCAGGATGCTCAGAATGATAACGGGGATCTGTCCTACCTCTTCCTCAATATGATCAGACCAGAGCATCACCAAACATATTTTGATGTGGTTTTTAGTTCATAAATTCATTAACTGCAGATGTCTCCCACTTAAATGCACTGGCAACAATTAGCTCTCCTGAACTTTTCCATCTCTTCTTTGAATTTTCTCTGTATTTTTTTGAAATGCCAAATGAAAGCACTTGTTTTTCTTTACAATGCATTTCTGTGCTTGGTGTACTTTATACCAAGATACACAGCTGCAAAGAATCTCCCTCCTCCGTGTGATCTGCAGAAGGTTCACAGACCATTAGATGCTCCTAAAGCTATGTCTACTTCCTTGGTGGGGGCACAGCAGCCTCCCAGCCACATGGCACAGGGGCTTCTCCTCCTGCACCAGCCCAGGCAGCAGCACCAAGCCAGGGCAAGCTCTCTCTCCCTATGGATTTGTGGTGGGAGGATGCACTGTCCTTGTGTGCCAAAAGAGTCCGGGTGTGGGTCTGCCCAGAGATCAGCACTCAGGAATGACTCATTTGTCAGTCACCACTTCATCTGGAAGGAGTCCTACATGCCCTACCTGCCTGCAGGCAGTTCACAAAGAAAGAAGCAAAGGGAAGAAAATTGCTGCATTAAGTCTTCCACTCAGATGTTTTTCCCAGTCCCTTCCTTTGCTTCTTGTTGCTGTAGCCAAAATGTCACTGTCCAAGCTGTGGGTACAGTGCACATGGAAAGAGCAAAACACAACTCTCAGAGAGGGGATGGGTGAACACCCCATGGCCCTGCAGTGCAGACAGGGGCTGCTCCAAGGCCTCTGCCTTTCAAGACAGTCTGACAGGACAAAGGTCCTCATATCCCCCATCAAAACTCATCTTACACTAACCAAGGAAAACACACATAATTAAATTAAGGCACTTTGTTTTCATATCATCAATGTAATTTGTAAAGATACCAGTGTGACAGTTTCTAGGCACAGATACAGCCTTCATATTTTTCCTGGATGCAGCACATTGTTTTCTCAGCCAGAAAGCTGTGCTAAGGAGACTCTTCAGCACAAAGAAATGCTCCAGGCCATCTTCCTTAGTAAGGAGAAGGGGTGTTATCTGCCCTCAAATTGTGTTTCTACCTAATTAAATTCAACAAGAAGCCTTCTTTAACCAAAACCAGTCACATGGAAATATTTGGAGCAGGGAATGATGATATCTGATATGAAAGTTCACACCAGCTGTCATGCCTTTCAAAGATGATAAAACATTCAGACAAGCTATAAGCCGGACTCTTACATTTTGACAATGTATTTCCTGCATCCACCATCTCCAGTTGTGACAGGGGGACATTTTTAGAGTTCACTTTTGGTGTAGACAACATTATGAGTGCAATTACACTCTGATATGAAGTAATGCTTAAGTTGAGGGTAGGAAGTATCTCTGCTGCCAATTGCAATTGTGACCCTCAGAAGGCATTGCAGAGTTTGCTGACAAGAACCTCCATAACTGCATCCTTGGTAGCAGAAGGGGTTCTTCCATTCTCACACTTTTCCCAGCAACACTGAGCACTGTCTTGCTTTGATCCCTGTGCTCCCCCATGCCTTTTTTTCCCTTTACCAGAGAAGATGTGAAATGAAGAACAAAAATCTAGCAATATCAGGTTATCAGCTCAGGAAGTACACCCAGTGTTTCCCTGAGCTTCCTATACTCTGTGGAACATCAGTTGTACCAAGCTCCGTTCAGAGCAGCCAGGTTTGGAGACAAAAATGGTGAAGAGCTAGACAAGGGTGTTCCAGCTTCCCAGTGACCTGGAAGAAGGTGGTTGTTGCTGGCTGACTTGTCAGATTTATACCACAAGGGGACTGCCAAACATATTCTCCAGCTTACACATGGGAAGGCTGCTTTAGACGTGCAAAAACAGCACCTCCGTGGCCAGTGAAGGACCTGCAAAGAAGGAGTGGCACCACACTAAGGCCACCACACCAGAAGGACTTTCTCCTTCAGGACAACCTCATACTGCAGACCAAATTAGCACCAGGAAGATGCCTCTGGAGTCTATCCTTCTCTGGGAGAAGGCAAACCTTCCTCCCAGGAATGTGGGGAGTGAGCTGCCCCCTTGCCTTCAAAAAGAGAAACATCCATTTTTCTGGAAGGCAGATGCTTGAGAATCATATGGTGCCTGCAGGCAACTGTCAGCTGGCATACTGAATCTGAGCCTGGACTAGCAGGAGAAATGGCCCTGGATGAAGTCAAAATTATTGCTGATGTAATTTCTAAATTATTCTCTTTGATATTTAACAAAACTGAACATGTTGTAAGTTAAATTAATATTTGTTCAGGGATTCATAAGATGCAATCATTGTCAATTAGAGATTATAGCAATAACCCACAGAGAGTACAGAACAAATGAGATTGGGCTATAGTTTTTATAGGGGCACACTGCCATGCCCTTGCTCACAATGAAATAGTGACTAACTTTAAAAGTATAATGTTCTTTTATCAGCACAAAGGTTCTTTGGAGTGGGAGTGTTGCAATCAGCCTGGTCTAGATATTTTTTGAATGCAGAATTGTTTCATGTACTTGAGATATTGGCAACTAGGAAATTGTGCATGATTTCTTTTGCTGTGGAGAATGAACCAACCTGGTTGTGATTTGGACTAGTCAGGGTTAATATTATCGATTGCAGTGCCAGATGTCCTATCTATATGACATTAAGAAAAGAAAGGGTGGCGAGGGTTATTTTGAGACAACCAGCTCTCTCATAAAGTTAACTGGATGATCCCAATAAATGTATTTCACTTAATTCACAGCCTCCTACACTCACTCGTCAGAGGATGCTGTGATACCCTTTTGTTGTGGGAGTGCTTTGCACAAAATCTAATCATTTCCGCTGAGTTGAGAAAAGAATAAAAATAATTTGGGTACGCATTTTATGTGTGATGTTCTCTTGATCTTATGGAGTGAGGTAGGCATATTGTTCATGCAACCACAGCCACTAAAATGTCAGATCAGGCTGAAAAATCTACAGGCTAGAAATAGAAGAGAGCACCATCACAGTACTGATCTTTGACTACTTTGTCTTTTTGTAATTGACCCACTGAAAGCCAGTGGGTTACTTCAGGCAAAAAGAACTTCCTAAGAGCAAAGTCCTAGTGATGTCAGATCAAGTTTATATTGAACAAAAAGCAGAGCATTCAACTTTCCTCTCAGAGTTCAACATCACAAGCATGCAATCACCCATCTGTTTCCTGAACTAGCTCTTAGCTAGGAAAACAAGAGCAGTGAAGCGAACTTTATCAAAGACTGCAGGAGGACCATGGG
The DNA here is from genome assembly GCF_049639895.1 of Pseudopodoces humilis. Lineage (NCBI taxonomy): Eukaryota > Metazoa > Chordata > Aves > Passeriformes > Paridae > Pseudopodoces > Pseudopodoces humilis. The sequence continues at coordinate 42,367,421 of NC_142205.1, forward strand.
GCATTATGTACCAAACAGTAAATATTTGTGTCAGTATAACTATATATATTTTGGCTTCCTGGGGCAAAAGAGAGTATTTGACCAAGGTCTTAATGGAAAATAAAATTTCACCTGCAAGCTGGCTTGGTCGTAGGCCAGAGAAGGCTAAGAAACAATGCTAGAGGGTAAAATTTTCAATCCCCTTCTGAAAACAAAGCAACTTCTGGTGCTTCAGATAAGTACACCCACCTACCTAAGTTAGGAGACACCCACCAATTGTAACAGCTGTGACCCTGAGACTCCCTGGGAAAGCATTCTCTCTGCTTCAGCCATGAATCCAGAGATATTAACTTGGGGATAAAGTTCGCGTTTTCCAGGCGGACTGGCTGGACTCTATTCAGCTGACTCAGAAGTGAGGAAAAGGAGATCATATACTTGAACATCTGCTTGAACCTCTGCAGAGCTATTCATGGGCTTTCACTGAAATAGTTTTGGAAAACATAACCACTTTATGGCATCCTGTAAGAAAATAATACAGATGAGACATTTGGTTTGTTATAAAAACAGACTGCGTTGGGAAAAGAAAGGTAGAAAAGCTGTTTATGCCTCTTGTGCTTTACGTATAGGCACACAGGGTGGGACTTTGGCCTGACACTTGTTTTCTCCTCCCTGCATATTCTCTCTAGTGCCTGTCTTGATCCAGGGTCAATGAAGAGTTATTATCCATACAACAGGATTGGAACCTCTTGCATTAAGACCCATATATGACAGCCTTATAAAAATGTCATAGTACATGCTCACCTAATATCTTGATCCTAAAAAGCTCCCATTTGTGGAATTTAAAATTCATTAGGAAATCAATACATCCTCATTTACCCTTAGTTTTAGAGAAAGAGTTGTGTGAGATATTCAGAGTTTTGGGATTTTTTTATTCATTTTATTGGGATCATGATGAAACATACCACTCACAAACCCCATCCATCATATCACCATTCATTTGTTTTTCTCTAACTGGGATTAAAATTTTAATAAGGGATTTATACTCACGTAAAGATAAACTCTTAAACTCTGAATTTGGTTTTTCTCTGGGTTTCCAAGGAACTGAAAACATGTTCCATCTTTTTCTGCTCCTTGCAAATAATTTGATACAGTGTATTTCAGAACATTTCTTTTGTATTTACATTTTGGCATGAGTATATTGTATTGTTACAGTGTTCACAGCCTTACTATTGTCACTGCCAAATTCTTTTGGGAAAAATCAAAGAAAAGCTGAGACAAGGTATATCAAGCCACAGTTGTCTGCCTAATCTTTTATTGCTCCCTTCTTTCTTACTGGTTTCCAGTTGTCAATCTTGTCATTAGTACTTCTAAATAAACTATTTTCTTACTTGTTTAGTAAATATTTATACAATCCAACAAAGCTGTTTGAGGACATGAATCATGCTCTTCTTCATGTCACACAAGTTAAAGCAAGTCCACAAAGCCATGCTGTGGTTGACTAATTTTTGGAAGATTTCCTCTTTATGATGGTATATTCTAAACAGAAAAACAAGGTGACTTTCACTGAGCTTAAGAAACAAAGGACACTCACAATACTTTGGGATTTTAGGGCTTTAATTGTTGAAGCCTCCTGACTCTAGAGATCCTCACGACAAATGAATGCAGTTGCCCTCACACATCTATTTTCTCCAAGTGATTGTACTTATAATTATGTCCATGTGTATTTACATAAAAACAATTATATCAGAGGCATAGAAATTCCTTTTTCACACACCTGTCTCAGCCACAGTCTCGCAGCAGTCTTTCTCTTCTGAGGGCTTTGATGCAGTCAGTAAAGTTTTCAGTGAACAGTTTGTGCCAACCTGACCTAATTCTCAAGCATAAGCCAAAAAAATAGTCATTCATAAACCTTAAAGAGAATCTGCTACGGTTTGGTTTATATTGTTTTTCCATAACATCCAGCACAGCATAGATGGTTTCCTAAGAAACAGTCCATTTCTGTCTGTGCTCCCTATAATGAAAAACCAAAGCCCACTCAAATTTATTTTCAAGATACAAGGTCTGGAACTGTAGAAGAACAGAAAAATCCCTTCAGTCAGCGGTATCTCTTTAGAAATCTAGGGTGAAGACATATGAGATGTGGTGAGTTAGCCAAGGAGCTTGTGGTTGATTTTGCTCCTACCCCCACCTCCCTAACTTTTCTGCACCATGGAAAAAGAGGTTTAGCTCAGATATTTCTCTGTGTTAGGAAGGATTTCTGACTCTGACCCCCCAGAGGCTCACAAAAGGTCCACATGGGGTAATTTTGAGGCAGTGACCGAACGAAGAATTGAAAAGTCTTTGCCATCAGGCAAGCGTTACCATGGATCCACTGTATTTGGATTCCCAAAGAGGCAGGGGGGCAGCATCAGGCATCTCCACTGATGTACAACATCTCCACTGATGGCAGTTCAACAAAGGATGCAAGCTGGCTTCAGGTGTTAAATAAATAAGACTGAACTGGACATGACTCTGAACGTGGGCAAAGCACCCTTTTGAATCAAGGTACTCATGCAGTCTACATTAATGGTCCCCATAGACCTCATTAGGCATTACTTTATTTTTTTAGGTTATTCCAATACTATAGCTTTTTAGTTATTCTCCCCTTGAGACTGGATGACACTCTTTCTTTAGGATGCTTAATCTTTTTTTTCTTCCTTATTTTTCATTCTATTCTCTTATTTAACTACAGATTTAGGTCCAGTTAGATTCAATGAGTGTCTGCTGTTTTTCAAATCTTTGTCTCACATTACTGACCACCATGATTTCTTCTATTCTCTTAGGAGTCATTTCTCCTACACGTGGGGCAGTACTACAGCACTTCTCCACACAGCAAAACACAGTCCATGTTGCTAATGATCCCCAGGATTGATGGAGATTTTGGTATCCCTCATATGGAAAAATGATCCTGGATGGGAGGGCCAGCTTGTGCTGCCTGATGGAGCATCTGATCACAGCCCCTCATGACAGATGATGTGATACCCTCTTCCACAGAGAATCCCAGGAAATTTTAATCTCTCTGATGGTTTACACCACATTTCACCAAAATTTTATGGGCCTAATCTGTCCACAATCAGTAGAGCACTTCAGCACATGCTTAGCCTGAAGCATGTGCTCAGGGCCATTAAAGTTAATGGTGCTTAGGCAGATTTCAAAGTTAAATGTGTGTTAAGGGCCTCTCTGCAGCAATGTCTTTCAATGGTTTGCCCAAAAAGAAACCACATAAAATACAGCTAGGTTGAACTGCATAGTATTTTCACTGCGGCAAATTTGTTTGTCACAAATTGGAGAGTGTAAACCTCTGCACTAAATACTGCTAGAAGAATGATTTGTACACAGCACAGAAAAAATATTGTTGGAATAGAATAGATTAGCATAAACCCTCTGGGGAGACACTGGGCATTCCTTGGGTTTTACAGAGTGCCTGGCATACTAGAGATGCCAGAGTTAACAAGTAGTTATTAATAATAATAAAATACTTCTACTGCGAGAGCAGACACCAGTTCTTAGTATCAACCAAATGACAGATAGACAAATATCAGATAGAAGAAAAATATCTGATAGATAAATATAAAGGAATTCAAATTTACTCTTTGCTAGTTAATAATTTTTTTAAGATGGGACTGGCTCTACTTTGTATATTTTCTTACCCTTTACTCTGTCTCTTTGCAGTTTAAAATGTCTTTTATCATCCCAGAAGAGCTGTCTTCCTCAGTCACATCAACCACCATAAGTACAATAAGTACAAGTCCTATTTTGCCATAGGAATACTGCAAACCAAGCCCAAGTGTCAGCAGAGCACAAGCTATTGACAATTAGTGTCTCTCCAGCTCACATCTGACTATTTTTCACAAAATAATTCCTGCACATTAATTCGCCAAGCTAAGAATGCACCATTATAGTGTTTTGGGGAGGAACTGTGATGTGGAAACAGGCTGGCCTGCCCTGAGATACAAGCACTCCTTTTCTACCCTTTGGTTTTCTGTTGCCAGCTGTTCCCAACACGGCCATCACCCGCACCAGCCTAGCCCTTGGGAAACGCCTGTGTGAGGAAGCAGCATGTGGCCAGGACACCTCGAGCTTGTTCTTCACTTCCTTTCCTACCATCTCGCCTCGGGCAAGTTGTGCCATGGCCTCACACTTCTGGTAAAAACCTTGTAAAAGGATTGAGACTACTGCAAGCCAGAGAAAAAAATCCGGAGTTTAAAAAAAGCCATGTCCCAGCTCCGCAGTCCCAGCAGAGCTCTCTTTGTTCCCTTTCTGATTTTAGCACATCCAAAGCATGTTTTCAAGCTCCTTTTACCACAGCCACAAGAGCTAGAAACTTGTTTCAAAAAAAGAAAAAAGAAAGAAAGAAAAAAACCACCATAAAGCTAGGATTCCAACCTAATCAAAGCACTCTGGGGGCTGGAACAATAAAAATAACACGGCAAGTTTTGAGAGCCGCCAGAGCAGCCAACGTCGCTGCTGTGCCCCCGCCACCTCTAGCTGCCTGAAGAGACGAGTACAGGCACTCAGCCTTCTCAAGAGCCCAGAGACGCTCACACATTTGGAGGAAAACAGGATTATTTTGACAAGAGCTGGCAGGAAGTAAAAGATTCATACATGCGAGGAAGACTGACTTTTCTATTTACAATAAACCAGCCCGGCGGCTCCCAGCCCAGCTCCTAAGGGCTGTCCAGGGCAAAGGTACAAAGAGGTTTTTTGGAAGCCTCAGTGTTCTCCATCTGCCTCCAGGCAACTGTCTTCTATTATCTCAACAGGACCCTCCCAGCTGGCCAGAATGTCCCTGGCCAGAAATCCGGCGCCCAATGACACCTCGGAGACCTGCCAGAAATGGGGCGCACCCACCCACACCTTACCCCCCCACAGGTCCTAGTCCATCACTTTTCCCCTCAAAACAGTGTGGCACTGGCCTGCCCATGTTGCAGGAGGGAGAGATTGAGGGATCACAAGCCCTGCCTCCCCAGCAGGGGTGTGAGCTGTGAGAAAGGGGCAGGGCTCCCTCCAAATGTGGATTTAGCCCATCACACTTTGCCTTCCACCATCCACACTGTCTTTAAAAGCCGTTTCACAAATAAATACATTAGTATGTGGAAAGTTACCCTTAAGAGAGTGTGTAAAGGGTTTTGGCACAGAATAGGTGTGTGATAAAGTACATTCCAAACCACAGCCCTGATTAAGTATTTAAGAACTTCTTCCAGCGGGGAAAAGGCGTGAAGAAAAGAAGTAAGAAACAAAATGAAAAGAACTGAAGCAGTTTGTGAAGACACAGATGAATCATGAAACTCTACACGGAGCTGCCAAAATTTCAAAAACACTTTCAGGTAGGATATATGAAATCAACCAAGTAAGAGGTGCTCAAAATTACAGATGGATGCAGATGTTGGTGGACTCCAGAATTAACTCCATGACTAATAAAACTTTGAACACTCAAGTGTGCTTGACTGTCAACAACAGTTTTATATAGTGTTGCAGTTTGCAGATCACCAGGGATTCAAGTTTCCCAACTGAACACCTTAAGGCTGAGGGCTCAAGGGCTGCAGTCCACTATGCTTTAATGAGATGCAAACTGCAAAAAACATGGAACGTGCCTAGAAATAAATCACATTAGGGGAAGGTCCAGCTGAGCTGCTGAAACCATGATGTGTCACAAATTTAAGAATGAGATCCTTCTATGAATATTTAAGACATTTGAATATGGCATCTGCTGATATGTGCGTTCAGTGCATCATGAGGCATTTCAGCAAGGCACAAACTGGGCACTGGCACCCTACCTCACCCTCCTGTTCTGGAAAACAGAAAGTTTAAACTTCCAGGAAAAGTTCCAGTGGAAAAGTTTAAACTTCCAGGAAAAACAATGGAGTCTCCCTGGATGATGTGCTCAGAGACCTGATCTTGTGCCTCAGCACTTCTGCCCTAATGACATACCCAGTTTCACCTGAGGTATCTTCATTTATTGATCTTCTCTGAAAGGGATTAAATTATTAAAAGACTAACTTACAAAATACCATGTTTTTACCATGTAAAATTCATGCTTAGAGCATCAAAGAAATGGACTAGCATTAATTAAACTAAGCAAAATTACAGCCCAAAAATCAAGGAACATTTCAGAAAAGAATGTGGTGCACTACAGACCCTATCTGTGTTTTTTAGTGGGCACATGCAGAGAGGTTCAGTCCTCATTTACACCAGCTGAGACACTAGTTTTTGTATGTCAGTGACTCTACCAAGGCTGGCTCTATCCTAATGACAAAAAAAAAAATCAAAATTAATGCAGATACAGTGTAGCCTTCTTTAAACAAATCCACCCATGCCTTTGGGAAATGGTGAAGCAGGAATCCCTCTCCCTTTTTGGTCTTAGATTTCAAATTTTTTTCCTTTTCTATCTGAACTTATTAAATCCCTTCATAAATTATAAATTCTTCTGTGGTATATGATATGCTTAAAGCCAAAATAATAAAAGAATGAGAATGTTTTTGCCCAGAGATATTTAAATATTGAATGCAAATTTCCTGATAAAAATCCTGAAGAATCACAACATAGTCTAGTGTACTATAAATTACGCTAAATCATATAAATCAGACTATATCATCCCTGGTGGCTCCTACACAGCCTTTAAATATATTACCCACTCCTCATCAGTCCATTCCACTCAATAACCAGCTCTGTCTTCAGTCCCCAGGCCTGCTTTAATTTGAACGATATATTAGCCTATGCAGTATAAAGGAGAAAGAAACTTCAGGAAGAAGGAAGGCCGGCTTACAAATGAATCTCCCATGGCAGCTCACTCAGACATGTAGGATGGATGGCTATTCTGAGCGGTCTGTGTCCCAGATGCAGCCAGGGCAATAAATCCTTCCCTGGCCAGCAGCTGGGAGCTTGAGCGATCCCTGCCTCCGCCTCCCCAGTTCTCAGCCCCCCTCAACCCTTCCAAACAGACAGGTTTGCGGCCTTTCCAGCTCCATTCAGAGGGCATAACTCATAGTAGATGTGGGAAGAAGAAAACCAGAAGATCAGCCTCCAGGGAGAGTGGTATCCCTTGGTGGGTCTCCTAGCATTGGGTGGCCACAGCCATCCTTGCATGGGAGGTGGCCCTGACTTGATACAGCCAGAGCCTCCATCCACCAGCCTCAGAAATTATGGGATATGAGGAAGATGGACCAGAGCACCATAAGGTGTCATGTGGAGGGTGCAAGAGAGCAACCAAAGGTAGCTGCTCCTCCCTGAGGAGTCCTTAAAGCAGGGAGACCAAACCACCTGGTTCCTAAGCAGGGAACAGGCTGGTGTCCAAGGTGCCTGAGACAGAGGGTCACAAGCTGAAGCGTGATGGTGCTGAGCCAAGGCTTTGCTCAACCTTCCCCCAAGAGCAAACAGCCCTGTGTCTAACATCGTAAAACATCTGGTAAGGCTATCAGGAGGGAGACTGCTGAGGATACAGTTTAACAGAGCTGCTGGGATTTTTTTTTATTGCATTTATTTTCACAAATCATAACAATAAAAAAAGGAAAAGTTGGAGTTCACTCAATTGAGTTAATACTTTCGGAATTTTATTAATCAACATCTCAGCATTCATAAAAAAATGACACCTTTTAAAACCAGTGGAGAGAAACATTTCCAAATACTTCCAATCAAAAGAAATTATTTTAAAACTCACATTACATGTATTTTTAAACCAAACCCTCAGGGAGATGGGTGTGAACTCTGAATTATCCCAATTAAGTGTAGTGCCAGAGATCAAGGCCAAAAATTGCAAAGTCAGCTCTAAGCTTTCCGAGTAGGTTGCTGAGGGTGCTACAGTGTCGGCAAGGCAGCGGAGCTTTTTCATGCCCTGTGCCTGAGTTTGTCCTGAAGCACCCCGAAGAAGAGCTCCAGCACAATAACATGGAGAACAGTGGTCCTGTGCAGAATAAACAGCACAGTCTACCAGATAGTTCTGGTATTGACTAAATAAAATCTGCCTGGTGAGTAGAAATTGGAAGCCTAATTATGTTAATGCCCTTAAAAAGATGTTTACGGACCAAGCAAGTGCATTCCTTTGTCTGGTCACATGGTTAGTGTTCACTTAAGGACAGTAATTTCAGTTCTGAAATTCCGTATTTCGTGCCATGGCAGGGCTGAATACCAGTATTTTCACTGACAGTCCGTGGGTAAATAAGGGGGCAGCACATTAACAGTGCAAGCAGCCCACGATTCCCTGTGGGTCTTCTCCTCCCTAACTCCAAATGCTACATAATAGACCATGTCTTGTGTCCTATTTAACCCAGAGATGAAAAAGGTGGTCTGAAAAATCTTAATCTAGTACACCAAAACTTAATCCCCAAAACCAGGGCCATAAAGGAATTACTTCCAGGATGAACACAAAAGTTGTGAATGAACTGGGAAGACACTAGAGTCTTTACTCTTGCTAGCTGCATTTAAGAAGTTGTTTACCCCCTCCTTTTCTGACACTTAACTTTTCTTTATTTTCAGTCTCTTTTTCCATTGTTATCTGACGGAATTTCTCTTTTCTAAGAAGTTCACTCTCCTCGTGAACATCCCATGCTACTTTCTCCATTTGAACTATCTGCTTGGCACTCCTCTCCCAGCTGAGGGAACCCATGGGAGTTCAACCTCTCCCTCTCTGGTAAGGACCACCATCTCTGCCTTCCCGGCTGTCTGAAGGGCGGTCCAAACAGGAAGTTGATAACAATATAGTGGATGTGAACAAATAGATCTGGTGGATCTGCCCAAGCTGTGAGGGTTCTACCATGCAGTTCAACCAACCAGGTGAAAGAGGAGCTCTGATCTGCTGAGTAGGAAGGAAGCACAGATCTGATCATGATCAAGGGGATTTGAGGTGCACAAGACATAGTTACTCTCACTGGAACATTATCTCTCTAAAGAAACAAAACAGAATGTAGAGCCACATCTTGCAGCAGCCCCCAGCAAGGTTCTATCTACCAGTGATGCTGTTTTCCCCTCCAGAGAATTCACTCAGCATAACCCCAGTCTTATGAGCCACTTCCAGCAGGTCCTACAGAAACCAGATGGCCATTCAGTGCACTGACTCAAATCATCTTGTGAAATCAAATGGAAGAAGAGAGGAGTTGACAGAGGGGAGTGGTTGTCTTTGTCCCCATGAGATACAGACACTTTTCTGCAACTATCAACGAAAGAATAACACTCAGACACTAATAGAGCCATTCATTCAAACACATTCAGATACTATGGAGCACTATTCATGCCACAAAGGCTTATTTAAACAAAAGACAGTGAGGATCCAGGAACCAACAAACGCAGGGTTTGAAAGTTTTCAAGGGTCTAAGCTAAATTAAAAATGATCCATTATGAAGGCTAGCTGCTGTGAAGTTCATAGAAGTTCACTGTGAGCAGAAATGTTCATGTGAGCAAAAGTTACTGCACATACCTGAGCTTTAGTGTCATACAAAAACCAAGCCAAGAGCCACTTAGCCACACAGAGCAAAAGGCAAGGTTTTACCACAAGTCCCCACTCTTTAAAACAAGTTTTACTGCAACAGGTAACACTTGGTGAGGTACTGCTGCAACAGCAGCCAAGTAGCCCATGATCCTTGAAGGACCAGATTTCTGTCAACCATGTTTGAGCTGGTACTCAAACCCAGTTTGCAAAGGCATCTTCCAGTTGGAGTGAGTGTGGACCTCCTCATTCAGCAGCTGGTGCTGTTCAAATAAGTGTCTGGGAGTAAGGAATTCAATAATTCAATAATTGGATCTTAAATTGCATTGACTCATCCCTCAAATAATTCAGCAGACTGCAATATTTACAGTCCATTGTTCTAAGAAAATGATGCAAACTGTATGTCTTTGTCAGATGAATTAGTCACATGATATAATACCCCCTTGCTGCTGTTCACAAATAGAGCTCCTGACCCAGTTACTTTTCCAGTTGTCTAACTACTGCTTCAGTTAGCTCAGGCCTTTGGGAAGCTAGAGGCTTCAGCAAAAATAACTCACCCATTTCAGTCAACTTAGCTCTGCAGTGCCACAATTCTTTTGTTGGTTAGGACACTGTACAAATAAGATGAAGACTGTTACCTTCATTTTATGGGTAGGGCAGCTGAGCCATGGTAAAGGTGGTGTCATATCCAAAAATGAACAGTCATGGAGCCAGAAGCACAATCCTTGTTGAAGATGCTCAGTCCTGTACTGAAATCCACACTTTTTCAGATAAGGCTGGAAGCCTGTCCACTTGAAAAATGTCCATTTATATTCTCAGGTGTCTGAGGTGTTAAGTTGTCAAGCTGGGAATGGAGTACCACAGGAGGACACTTGGGGATCCCAGCATTCTCCAAGACTGAACCTCATAATGCTCTGGCCACACCAGAGAGCCACAGATCCCATTTGAAGACATTCAGGTCAGAAAGGTATGCACAGCCTGAATTCAGAAGGAATTGTGCATGGAGATCCATTTTCTATGGCATAAACTAAGCAGAGAGCTGGCATCTGGATAAAGAGGCCAGATCCATCGTAAGATTTCCTTGGTACATTCAGGTTCTAGACTAGGCTAGTGCCAGGAAGAGTAACATTAACATTAACATTACAAGGAAAACCACAGGAAACAGGGTGTTAGTTGTGAAAGCACAGGTCTCACCAAATGGAGAAAGGAGAGGCAAGGAGGCAGAGAGAAAGCAGAAACAGTGAATGCATAGACTTTGCAGAGGGGCAGAAACAAGGCCAAACCTTTAGAAGTCTAATTTATGTAGATTATTGACAGAATGTAACACAGAAAAATGGAATTTTCCCCTCTCAGGGGAGAAGTCTTTGGGGACATGGTTGTTGCCAAATGTTTTCCCTGTGTTTGATCCAAGGTTTTGGCAGGTTCCAGTGCACAAATGGAGCACAGATTTGTGTTCATGTAGCAAAGGAGAAGACCTCTACTCTACAGGGATTGAAGGTTCAGTGGTTTGATGATTTGAATGAACACATTACATTTTTGATGGGGGAAAGCCTGCAAAGGTTTACATAAACAAAGCTTTGATCAGAGGGAAAATACCAGGGGTAGAGGCACTGCACAAGACTGAAAAGAAACAGAGTGCTGGCCTAAAGCTGAAAATTTTAAAATACCCTATATGTGTAATATAAATATATTCCTAAGAGAAAAATGTACAGAGCAAAAGGGCCAGAGAGGTACCAGGACAAAGACCATCACACTCTAGTTACACCAGCAGAGACAGGTAAAAAAGGACAAGTATACCTCAAAATTACAAAGGAAGAACAGAAATTTATGATTAATCCACTTGACCTAAGAGTCTGAAAATGGATCTGTGCAGACAGGACCATAAAATGCAGGTAGCATCAGAAGGTCTGAGGAAGTTAATCAGAGGACTTTACTGGAGAAGTTCAGCCCTGAGCTGCTAAAACAGTAAATGAAAAACAGAGAAGCCCTTGGACTCTTCCATGAGAGGTATTGGTGAGGTCCTCCCTTATGAATTGAAGTCTCACAGAGTCTAATAAAAGTGTCAGTGTATTTTAAAAGAACAAGGTTTGACTATGGCATTTAAGTGTCAAAGGTTTCATGTCTCCATAGACTGGTTGCTTATAATAGCTGGAAAGGACACTATGTCACCTACTGCTACAGCTGGAAAGGAGCATGACAAACTTGCCCTGGGAATGGTGAAGATTTTGTTGTTATTAAGAGAGAATATTAGCATATCAGCTAAAAAACCTAGAAGAGAGATCAAAGTCAGAAACACAGTCTCTAGAGGAACACTCTAAAATGCAAATGAAAATACCAGAGGTGGGTGATGCTGCAGTGGCCTCTAGTGAATGGAAAAGATGAGTCCTCCTCCTCCAAAGGTTGAAGTACAGGCCAAAGGGAGCAAGAGACACATCTTCATGTTACAAGGAAAATTGTCATTTCCTTCCCAGAAAGGCAGGGAGAGGAGATCAACCAGCCATCCTTAGGATGCTCTCTTGGTACCAACTTTCACAGGGACAGGGGACTTGCCCTGTTTTTATACCTCAAGCCCCAGCCTGGGGAAGTGACCTACTCCAAGCTCTGCCCCTGCAGAGTCCAGCTCCTGGCACAGAGCATGCAGAGGCTCAGTGCCTCCTCATACAGCTCAAAATCCTTCATTCCTGGAGAGAGGATTAGCAGGAGACAACACCACTAAACAAGGGGTTGCTGTACTAAGCACGTCACTCTTCACATAGTGGCACATGACCACAGGCTGCAGCCACCAGTGATCCATAGTTTTAAATAAATTGCAGTGAAGTTAAAGCCCAGACACATGGCTGCAAAGTCCCCTTTATACCAGCATGATGGGCCATTGAGCAAGGCCATCAATGTAATAAAGCACCTATTGACAAAGGTGAGAGAGGTAATCAGATCTATATGTAGTACTCTCAAATTATAACAAAGAGAATATTTGAGTTGTCAGCTGCAGCCATTTTTTTGAAAATAAATGAGAAATCAAGATTGACTATGCCATTAGAAAGTGAGCTCAGGAATTTGCTGGTGCATGAAGAAATATTTAAAGAGAAGCCAATAATAAAACACAATTGGTCATCCTGAAAGCTGCTGCTGTGCACTGGGAATGATGCTGTACATCTGTACAGGAAACCAGAGGTGGTTCTGCACGTCTGTAAAATAACTGTCTCAAGCATCTTATCCAGACCTTAGGCAGGAGGAAGATGAGAAATGTGTCTACAGAGTTGACCAGAAAGGATGACTGCAGTAGCCTGAGCTCCCCACAGCACTAAATGGTTTGCTTCTGCCCAATGTTCATGGGGAAGCCAGGAGTAGGCAGAAAGTAAATTGGATGATCATGGTTACTTTGATTAACAAGCAAATGAGAAGATTTTCATTTCCTTTTTAATCTCAATGCTGCTTACTAAATGCTGTTAGAATAATGAATCTTAGCTGGGTAAGGACAAGGTAGGCAACTGTGCATTTACAAGCCTCTGGCACGACCTCTTTGGACTGACCACTGTGTTACACAACAGTGGGAATTTAAATGTCAGTCACTAAAAGAAATCATCTCTCTCAAACTTCACAGCCTTGTGGGCTTTTTGACCCAACACAGAAATGCCAACTGAATCATAGGAAACTCTTGTTATTGTGCTGTCTGTGCACATGCCTCTGGGGTCTGAGAAAAAATGATGCTCAGAGACACCCCATCAGCTTCTTCATGCAGATATCCCAGCAAATACACAGATTCCTAAACATGAAAGGAACATTGAATATCTCCAGCTATGGCCTGTTTCAGTCAGAGGACATCTCTAGCTGCCTTATGACAACCAATCAGTGGAGCTTATTTTGTTACTTGCTGCTGCAAAAATATTCCCAGCAACTTGTCTTTCTTGACAGGACAGTTGACAATTCTTCTACTGAAATATCAGTTGAAGTTGCAACACAGCTGAGGCTTCCATCATCCAAAGATGTGTCTCTGAATTCACAGTTTCCTACAGACATCTGTAGAGCCAAGAGTCCCCCCTGTCCCTGTAACACAGGAGTGGGATGTATGAGAGTCTCTGTTTCCCACAGATGCCATCACTCTTGCAGCAAACACACACACATGGAAACGAAGCAGCTCCTTCAGTCACAATTATCTGGTTTCCTTTACACAAACAGCAAAGTATGAGACAAACAGAAGTCCTGGAGGGTACTCATTTCACATTGGTTTCACATTGGTGACCTGAAACCATAGATGAGGTTTCTTGGCCAAAATATTAAAAGTGCTTATTTCCTCTTTGCAATTGCTTGGGAACAACTGCACCCGAAGCTGTAGCAGACAGGAGTGCTGTGCTGAGAAAGGGGTCCTGTGTTCCCATCCCTGTGGATTCATGAGTGGGCACAGATGTTAAGCCTTCCCTTTCCCTCCAATCCATATCCCTTATTCCCCTGTCAGCCCCTCCTTGACAAACCAAAAAGATAATTTGCAGAAAGAAAGATATATTTCCCCCTTTGTTTGGATAAAATGGCATATTTCTCTTTTGTCATTTGAAGTACATATTTGTTCCACAGACCCCATGGAGATTCAGAACTAGAAAATACAAACCCATGGTGATGGCTGGTTGTTTGTGCCTTGTGCATGCCTGTCTCTGCCAGGCTGTAGCCTACACTGATGTTTCATTTGCAGGCAATGACAGAGAGACTGCTCCCTGCAAGTGGATAAGAGAAGCTTTATTGCTCTAAGAGGTGCCATTTAAAACAATGTTAAAGACAACTTTTTGGTAGCTACCTCGTGTGTATATAAAAAATACTAAAAAAATAAAATAAATAAATGATTGCTGTCCAACACAAAGTTAGTGGATCTTCAGTTTGCTGGCATTTGCTTTTGGACTGAAGAGGGAAATATCTCTGTAAAGTTTCCATTGATCTATAAAGCAGAAACATCTGCTGAAAGTGGCAGGCCATCTCTGACTGCAGTCAGCAGGAGGCGAGCCTGTGGTTAATAAACTTTCTCCCTCCCTTCCACAGTAGATGTCATTGCAATGAACACGAAGCACAATAAGTAAGTTTACAGGATATGGTCTAACTCAGCCAGAAAATACAAAACACAAACATGGAAAAAAGGCATCACTAGAAGACTCTCAACAGCTTTCAGATTAGTGATGTACTCCTGCCAGTGCAAACGGAGAAACGCTGGACCAGCCGCCTTGAACCAGCCCTGGGACTTGCTTCTATTAAAAATGCCATAAGGACCATTTTAAGGCTTTCCTCTGCAACCCTATATAAAAGTGCTTGCAAGGCTGGGATTTAATAAAATACTGTCCTCTCTGGCAGGACTTTTTGAGAATTTAATTCAATTTGCAGTGTAGTTTAAGACACATACGCACACTGAGAATTTCAATTTCCTCAGTGATACTAATCGGCACGCACTTCCAATGTGGTTAATAGCATCCCACAGGTATAAGAGCAGTGGAAACTTCCCAGCACAGAGATGAGCATAGAATTTACTGCTGGCAACAATATTAAAAAAAAATCAAGCAACATTGGTGCTCTCTTGGCAAAGTTCCCCCAGGCTGTTTCTCACAACGCTGCTGGCTGTTTCCACCCACAGGACACATCGGAGAGCAGCCTACAGCATTTCCTGGACATCTTCCCTGTGATATCAACATCACTTCTCTCCTCATCCATCAGTGACATGGGGCACTGGTGGGTCCTCCACCACTCCCACCACAGTGCCTGCCACAGCTTCCTGCACCCTGCAGTTCTGAACACCTGCTGCTTCACTCCCCCTCCTATAGGAAAACAGAGACAACAGAGAGAAGGACAGTTTTCTGCACCTGATGCAGCCAGCAAGCCCCAGACTGGTTTGTGAAAAAGGCTTTTTTGCTGCACTGGGGGCATGTTCTGGTTTGAGGCTGAGGTGGCTCTCCGTGCTCAGGGAGGGCTCGGTTGGGACAAGCACCCCGAGGCAAGCACCCCAGCGAGGTCCACCCATGGCACAGCCAGCGCCGCTTCCCCCAGCATGTGCCAGGACCCCCTGAGGCTTTGACACCCCCTGAAGCCTCTAGGTCCTTGAGCCTGGGGTAAGTATCCAGCAAAGGACACAGCTACAGACACAGCCAGTGCTTCTGTGAGGCTTGGCAACATTGCCCTTCTCCTGGGGAACCAAAGTTACAGAGAACAGCCTTTTTAATAGCAGGATCAACAAGACTCTTCTTATTATGCCACGCTGGTTACGGCATGTCACTCTGTCATCACCCTATCATTCCTCTGCCGTGCACACCACTTACTGTAACTTTAATGGTGTTACACTTACCAAGGTTATAATTACACATTATAGTGCGGCTTTCCTACACCAGAAAAGGACTAAACGTACGATTACACAGCTCGTAAATAGGAGGATGCCATACTACTGCACAAGCACACATGTCCACATAAAACCTTTAATTACAGTTGCAAAGAGATTATAGAGATTTTACAAATATGTTATTCTGACTGTGGCAATGGTTAGCACCACCTCTTGGAGAGAGCCTCCATCTGCACAGGGCTTCTCCCAGCAGCAGTGCCTCTCTGGGTGGTGCTGAGGGCTATTGTACCTGCAAAGACAGTCATTAACAAGAAAAGCATCATTAAAAAGTATCTTGGTGGGTTTTATTGTTATTTTTCTTGTTTCAATTATTTATAAATCTGAATATCTTTAAATTATTTGAGCATTTAGAAACACCGACTCCTGATAATCAAAGGTGTAGTCAAATGAAAAAGCGTGTGTGCCAGAGTCAGTGACCCCTCAAAAGTTTAGCACTAGAGCTAAAGAGGAAAACATATGGCAAATACAAATGACTAGACAATTATAGATACTAAGATTAACTGCCACTGTGACAAGATGAGAACTAAGGGCTTTCTTCCAAAACCACCCCTCATCTGAGCAATAAATACCCATCAAAGGGGATCAGAGGGAAAAATAATCTCATCTCTAATCCCAAGAGAATTTCTGGGAAAAACCTACTGCTTGTTATTGATGTGAAAAATCATGATGCAATCACACTCTACCAAGAGAATCTCCTAAAAGAAAGAGGCATTTATTCTATTAATTCTTCTCTGCTTATTTAATTCTCAATTTTAATTGTGTAGAATAGGCAAATAGAAATGAATGATAGATGTTTTTTGAAATGTACAAAACCCGAAAAGTACGCACTTCTCTTAATGTATATTTTATGTTACTTACAGCACTTTGCACTCAGAGTTGCTCACTGCAGTGCAGAGTCCTATGATTTATGAGTTTCACAAACGGGAATGAGCCACTTTTTCTTCCCTTCCTTCTTTTTCTTGTGTTAGAATAACAATAACAGACAAACGAAACACACAAAATACGGGAAAAGTATCTCAGTGTCTCTTAGATTTCCTAGCTTTGCCTCTGTTTTCTAGAATCATATTTTTATGTATGTTATTACTTCAGGGGGGAAAGTTTTCTACTTGGCTATAGTAATTTCATCTTCCTCATAGTTTCAGCAACAAAAACATCTCAGTTTGTGGGCTCATAAAGGCAGAATTAACAAGAATATACACATATATACTGAGCCACATAAGTCCTGATCACAGATACAGATAGGAGCACACACAGGCATAGATACAGTCAACTTCTACCTCCCTTATTCATTGCAAAGTCCAACTGGAAGTACTTAACAGAGGGATATGAAGAAAGTGTGCAGGATATGGGTCTGGAACTTGGAGAAAGAAGAAAATTTCTGTTCTGAGGGTCAAATGAGTTTGTGATGTTTTTTGTAAAATAGTAGGAGCTTAAGTCAGCATTTTCAGGATTTATTTTCAATTTTAAGTGTTTTAAAATGAGGCTGAGCCCTGATCTTTTTAAAGGGGCATGATGGTTTTTCAAAACCAGACCCCTTGCTCCAGTCACATGACATGCAGTGCAATGAATATCAGCTCTCATTTTTTAAAATCCCACATTTTGACTATGATGGTGCTTGGCTTTTGGTAACCCAACTGGCTGTGAAGTCTCAGCTGAAAGTGTGCACACTCACCACTTAGCTATCTTCTATTCTTTAGGATAAATCGACAGGAGGAAATGGAAGAAATTTTACAGTAATTTTTTGCAACATGAATTAATTCTTTGCCAGGGAAAACAATGGGAAAACACACATGTGTTTGATGGCCTCATTCCCTGAATAATGAGTTTGTGATGCTTTCTGTATAATAGCGGGAGCTTAAGTCAGCATTTTCAGGATTTATTTTCAATTTTCAGTGATTTAAACTTAGACTGATTTTAAGGTGACCATAGCAATGAAAAATCCTATGAGCCCTCACACTTCTATATTCTGCTACATTAGGACAGATTTCTAGTGAAAGAAGGGCATCTCTGCAATGATACAGGAGAACTTAATTGAACAGAGGCCTTGAGACAACGCTAGTGGTGTCCTCTCCAGCAGGAACGGAGGGAAGTAAGTTGGGTTAGGAAAGCTGAGAAAGTTCCTCCCAGATTTTAGAGATTGGAGCGGAAAAATAATCATGTATAAAGCAGTCTCCTGGGTCTGAAGGCAAAAGAGAAAGAAGAACAAAGTGCCTGAGAGAAGGCACAGGACAGAATTCAGAAATAAGGAGTGGGAAAGAACCAATTAAAAACAAATAATGAGTGACTGGGTCATTTCCACCCCTTGCACTCACGGATGAACATACATGCCAGTAAGGTCTGTAGTAATTTGCAATATTACAGGACACTCTGGGAGTGTTTGTTCCTGGAGGCTAAAACACTGACTGTTCAACACAGTACACTGATGCCATCACTATATCAGGCTAAAGAAAACAACAAAAAAGCACTGGAGGGAAGACTTATCTCACCCCCCAGGACACAGTGGAATAGAGCTCCCTAGGGTGTACAGAGTCACAACGTGCTCAGCCCAGCGCTTCCCAATCAAAAAGCAGGAGCAGACAGCCCAGGCCCTTCAGTGTTACAGGGAAATAGCCAAACCCACTGAACGCCATTCACCAGCGGTTACAAGGGCCTAACAAAAACGGCCCAGTCAGCACATCCTTTGACCTAAATCAACAAAACAAAGTGCCTGGGAGAAGCACTGCCGTATTCACACTGGACAGCATCTTTCCAAGATGAATGCCCAAGTTTTATTCCTCTTTTAGATGCCGCAAATGGTTTTTGGCAGATGCTTCTACACCCAGATGGCGCCAAGTTAACTACTTTTATTATGCCTTTTGGATGGTAATCCTTCCACAGACTTCCTTTTGGCATTGCTACTGCACCCAATATATTCCAAAGGAAATGACAAAGCTTCTGCAGCACCTGGAAAGGGATAGTTGCTTGTACAGACAAAGTCCTGGGTTATTGCCATTGGGAAGAGAAACATGATAAAAGCTGGTCTAGATTTCCAGAGACACTTGGTATTCGGGTCTGAAAGGCAATAAAGCCTGGGCTACATCAAAACTAGCTGAACTACTGAGATAACACACACATTAAGGCAGACTGAGGAAGGGTAAATTGTAAATTAATACAAACTCCTGAATCTATGTCAAAGTGAAATGAAGGCTGGGTTATGAATGGTACCAATATATCCTTGTAATGAACTCCTGGAAAATTAAATCACCTGATATTTGAATATAATTTTTGAATATAATTATTGAATAATTATCAAATATAATTATTGAATATAAATATATTTTTAATATAATATAAGGATATGTTTTCAACTGCATGGAAGCCCTACCTGAAGCACATAATTCTCCCTTCCTGTAACCACTCAGAGCCACCTGCAACATTACGACCTGGTCAGACTGGTGGGGCTGGTATGTACGGCTCCTAGACAGTTGCTGATGATATAAATCAGTCTCTGCAGACTGAGAACTGTCTCATTGCAAAAGAAACATGTGAAAAATGTAGAAAAAAAGCTCTTCCAGAGAGTTAATTCAACTTTTGACTGACCACAAACCACTTGTACCCCTGATAAATAAGAAAGACTTGGATCATGCGCCAGTGACTTGTCAAGCCCTACTTAGGGCTTAACTAGATACAATCGGCAGACATAACACAGCACTGTGCCTGGCACAGTCTTGCCCATTGGCGCTACCCTGGCCAGATACCTTGCAAATGTGACAGATGTATGAATATTGCAAATCATTGAGGAAATTAAAGCTTTATGAGAGAAGTCTGCAATCCTTAAAACCAGTGTCTGATTCATACTTATAACACATCTGATTGGTTAATACCAAAAATGTAGAACTGCAATGTAAGATTATGGGAAAAGTGACTGCCTTAAGTGCATTAGAATCATACCCTTATGCCAGAAAGAAGCAACATTTCAGAGCCAACATGGTTATCCCAGCAAAAATATCCCCGTGGTACTTCATTACTGAGAATTCTGAGTAAGCCAGTATGTCCATTTAGTGGTGTGCCACAGGCAGAAGACATCCTGCTCTTTCTAGCTATGCCTGTGTGTAGTTGTGAAACACAAAGACTACTGCAGTCTCCCACTGAAGGCTGAGATACCTGCCTTGATCCTCTGAGTTGGGCACATTCCTCACAAATGACCTCCTGACCCCTTTCCCACGGGGACTCTGCTGGGTTAGGGCAGTAGTTCTGGAGCATGACTGGAGAAACACAATTACTTCCCATTTATTTGTGATTCTCTTGGCTAGGTTACTATCCTTTAACAAAGTGACTTCTAAACTGGAATGCCTTTACTCAAATGTTTTAAGCTTTAAGCCTTCCAGCAATGCATTGTATATCTCTATCTGACTTTTTTTCTCTTTCTTCACTCTCCTGGAATCCTTGTTTTCAGCAACCACATCCCTGGTTTTTGATTCCTGGAAAAAATTCTCCTTTCTCATGGTGTCTTGCTCAATCATTGAAGCTGGCATGCCAAAAGCTTCCCACCAAGATCTTGTTGGCTTTTTTGGCATCCCACTTCTCCACATCTGTTATTTTATATAGCTATCCATAATATTATAATTATTGTGCCAGTAGCTTGTCCTTTTCACATGCAGACCATATCTTTCACAGATTTCTCCCCAAATGGGTGCCTTCTCTGCTACATTAGCTACTCCAGTCCCCAAAAATCCAGCTGTCTGAAAACTCAATGTTTTTCTGAAAACATAAACCACCGAGGCCCAAAATATTTGACAGCCTTATACATCATAAAATTAATGACCAGAAAACAATGCAATCATAACTTGTTGAAGGCCAACGAAAGTGACACAAGAAACTTTCCCCCATGTGTTGCAGCTTAAGTAGCATCCAGAAACTTGTTAATGACTGATGCCCACAAAAACAAAAATTAATGCTGTTTTTCAAGGAATTATCATCATTACTTTTTATTTATATTAAAGTGAGCTTCTGTTTGTACACCTTCAAGTGGTACTGCATGCCATTCCCTTACAGGTCAGAAGAAGAACAAAATTACCTCTGTGTCTCAGATGATATGCCATTCTTTGCCCACATTCTAAAAAGTTGCCTTGAAATGTTGATAAAAACTACAAGACAGGGATAAAAGAAGAGGCATCCCCGAACAGAGGAACATCACCAAGGAGCCATAGCCATTTTTTATCATGTTCAGCAACATAAAATATCTAAGTCTATAGAAAGCAATTGGATATGATCATAATATGTGTTCTTATTCAATGTAAGATAAAAACTAACATTTATTGTCTACTTAACATTCACACTCATTCTGCTAAAATTTTCCCCACAGTCTCATTTCACCTGTGCAATTTGCTGGGCCCTGGCTACTGCCTACTGGACATTGCTCATCCCTGCACAGCATTTCTGGGGAGAGGGGAAGGAAAACAGATGATCAGGCACCACAACTTCTCAAGCCACAGCTGAAACAGAGGAACAACCCAAGCCAGTGGGTTTTAAACCACCATAACTGCACCACTTTTCCTCTTATCCTACCCTTTCTATAATGGTTTTCTACACTATCTCCTATATTATATCACACTGTGTGCTGTCCCACTTGAAAAATTAACTCGTGGGTCTACAACGGTATGGGTTGTTTATTGGGTGGGCACCTTCGCCAGCCAAGGCCAAACCACTACAGCCTGTCAACAGTGACAGGTCTTTGATTTGTGAGACCTCACAGAAAAAGTATTTTACTCCCCCCCAATGTCAATGTTAAAAGCAAAATCAGGTATATTTTCTAGCCAAATCTTACAATCAAAAAACCCACCACACCAAAAACCTCAAAGCAAGCAGTTAATGAACCTTAATGATTGAATTATCATTAAAAAGTCACAACCACAAAGAAAAAGTTCACCAAATATTTGAGAAAATCAGCACAGAGACTGCTCCCAGTCTTTGTCAGAAACTGTTCAACACTAGAACAGGTCAAAGTTCTGAAAAGCAAATGTGTTTGTCTCCAGACATGTGCTCTCAACTATGCCTAAAGAGTGCAGTGTTACACCTGGGCTTTTTTTGGAAAACAGGAAACAGGTGTTTTCTTACTTCTTACTTTCTCTTGAAAGAAGGAAGAAAATTCTTGTCACAGGGTGCAGTTGAGCACAGGAACACAGAAAGGGACTGCAGCATCCCTGGTCCCAGAGAGATGTACAGCTTCACCAAACTATGCCTTGGAGCACATAATCTAATTTCAAAGTCAGATCTGCTTTCAGCATGGGGTCGGACCAGATGATCTCCAAGCATCCTTTGCAATCTATAATTTGATGATTCTAATCAATAAATAACAACAAAAAAAAATTCTGACAGTGATATTTTTGATATGTTCTTGTCATAGCTGATCTAAAGTATTCAATGTGAAAAATATATTGTGTCATGCAAATTCCTCCTCAAGCACTGTGCTGCTCATGTTTTTTTACAGCACACTTTAAAATAAGACACAATCGTGTGCATTTGCTTTGGTTGATTCTTTAAAAAGACACCTGTGTGAAAGAAGAATCTTGCACTAAGAGGCTTAGGGCTAGCACATCTGCAGGGAAGTCATGAGCTGCTGTGACAAGCATCTTACATCTTTCCTGCCTCTCCCTGTATGGTCTCTGGTCCTCATGGCACACATCCTGCAGTGTCCAATGACTTCCACTTATCTGCAGTATTTGTAGAAGTTTCTGGGTTTTGTGGCCAGCCATTATTTTTGTAGCAACCTTGCAGCAATTGCTAGTAACCACAGCATTACCTTTCCAAGCTGTCATGCAAGCTGTGTGCTCAAAAACACTATCCATTTCAATAGGAAAGAATGCCCAAGGACACAGATGTTGAGCAAGTATTCAACTGCTTAGCTTTCTACCAAAAAACCAAGGTTTTTTGCTTAACTGCCAAAAGCAGAACAACAAAGCTGTTTGCCAGATCCTGCTCACTGTCCATGCAAGTCCCTTCTCATCCATCAGAGACTGTTCAGTTCCAGACGGGAGAGGGCAGAAGAAACTGGCCCTTCCCTTCAACTTTATTTCCCACTGCAGGTATGTACATGTGTCCCACCCCTGAGCATGTCAGGCCACTGACATAATAATTCCTTTGAAATGCCAGTGCTCAAAACCAGTGGAGTCTCCAGTTACCCTTTCACTACTGCAGTGAAAGCCAGCTTTCCAAGGGCTGCAAGGGAAAGAGGAGTGTTTCCAAGGGCAAGAACAGCAGTCATGTTCCTGGCTGGTTGCTGTCCTTGAAAAAAACCTGTCTTGCATGTGTGAGCAGCTGGGGCAGGGCATGGTCTTCCTCCAGGGACATCCTCTCTTTGCATTGTTTTCCTTTTTTAAGAGTACAAGTGTTGGGCAGCTGCCTGCAACTGTTTCACTGTAGGACGAAATGAAATATAGTGTTCTTAATAAAAGAAAAAAGTAACTCACAATAGGAAGATTTAGTTAGGTTTCTGAAAAAGGAAGAGCAAAGAAGCAGTTCTCTCCACATGTCTAAGGCATTTGAGAGTGAATATTTGACTCATGTAGCTGCAAGGAGTTTGGCAACATATGCCAGATTTCCAGTGGGACAGGCAGAAAGGCCAATGAGAAGGGATGCTGACAGGCTAGGAATGGAGTAGCAGTGTGGTATTTTAACAAAGATGAAACATCTGAGAGCAGCTTTGTTAATGCAGTTGAGTTTCTCAGGCCACATAGCTGAACTGTCAGTGGGTTTGGCTGTGTCACCTCAGTATAAGCAAAGCTTGATGAAATGTGAGTAATTTCTAAAAGAAAGCATTTCTGTGGGTTTGATTCTCTGTTTTGTGGTCATTGCCTTGGAAGGAACATTAGTAATTTTGGGCTTTTGCACTTGTATTTAAAAAAAAACAAAAAGATGTGAGATAGAGTTTTAGCAATGGTTAAAAGTTTTCTGAGGGCCTGCAGCCAGAGCCTTGCTGGACCCACAGGGTCACCTGGACTGCTGGCAGCCAGCAAGCTTAGGGGCAAGGGGACTGCCTGCCCTGGGGCTTGGCACTGGCTGCACTCCCCTTCCACCTCCTCCGTGCTGGGAGCTGAGCCGAGGACGAGGCGAGTACAGCCTCTCTCACTGCCGTGTCTGACGGAGCCTGGGAGGGCGAGCGCACTGCCCTGCCCCACATCCAGCACAGGCTGTCTCCCTCCCATGCTAACCTGAGGACCAGGAACTGGCAGAATGAGCAGAAGACAGTGGAAATCAGCCAGTGCACAGCAGTGACCTGAGTGTTCAGGGTTTAATCGACATCCAGAGTCACTTGAAGGAAGACATCTACTTCCATCTGGCTTCCATGTCTCTTCATTGTCCCCTTAGAGCTGCTCCATAGACTGGTCCCCTACAACCCATTTCTTCCAGAACAGTTAAACACTGTGCAGAACGGTAAGACTCAGGATTCCTCAGCCCAAATTAAAACATCCCCTTGCCTCATAGATGCATCTGCTGTTAAGGACACTTTCCCCTCTGACCATTCAGGAGCACTCTGGCATTCACAGTCCCAACCCCAGAGACTTTAAATGCTGGGACCAAAGCCCCATCACAGAGGATGGGTCTCATGACTCAGCAGGTGCCCTGCCTGACTCCCTACACATCCCACATTCACACAGACAAGATTTCCTTAGCAGCTCAATCCCAGGTTTCCCAAGGCAGGGCTTCAGACCTCAGGTTCCTTTAAGTAATTTTATCATGGTGCAGCAGCAGAGTAACAGCTGAAGCTTGTGCCTTGGAGAAGGGGCCCTGAACAAAGGAAACACTGGGCTTTTATTCCCTGGGGTCTTCCACCTGAATCCTCAGCTCCTGCTGTGTCTCTGAGTGTCTGGTCACCTGGCTGGGCCAAAGGTCCTCATGCCCTTTGATGGGCAAAGGGGCAGCACCAGGTCACAGCCTCTTGCCTTGAGCTGTCCTCACTCAGGGCTCAATCACAGCTGCACCCTGAGCTACCTGCACTACATGGATTCCTCAACAACTGCCTTAGGGTTAAGAACCTGGCAACTCCTACCTCTGGCCAAACCTGGCAGGAACTCACCTTTGAGCTCACAGAAGTCTGTCAAATCCAAGGCATTTCAAAAACCCTTTCCATAATGCAAGTAACTTGCATTATGAATGCTGTGTAGATGTTTCCAACAAAATTTTGAAAAATTTTGAAAATTGAAAAACTTGATGAAAAATTTCCAAGGAAATCTAAGAGTTGACTGTGCAGCTGTGAGTAGAGAAAAAAAAATATACAATGGTCTTTACTTGGGTTGTAATTGTAGCTCAGTTAGTTATCATCTCTAAAAAAACTTTTCCTTTATTAAAATTCTTGAACAATAAAAGGTTGCCTCTATCTCCCCTGCAAATGCAGTGTAAGCTTTGTAGCTAACTAGGAAAGAGATCTGTAACATGTATTATGGCATTTGATACATTCCAAAAATAATTTTCCAATAGCATTGAAACAGAGTAAGTGCAGTGCATACAAACAAACAGAAAGTGCTTTGGGGCTTGATCTTTAAGGGTTTACCTCCCAGTTCTTCCTGAAAAAGTAGTGTTTCTGGCTCTGGTGCTCCTGCAACAGATGTGCAAAAAATTCATATATTTAGCTTTTTAGCGGCCCCAAAGCATGGTTTTGATTCCCACATAAGCTGTGGCTTGCTGATTTCTTGGGATTACAAAGCTTGTGGGGCTACATTTTTCTGCCAGGTTAATGGCTTACTGCAGAAATGTTTTAAAGGGCATGATGGCTACACACACTTAGGCTTATCTCAAGATAAGACAACACCTTTCCACAAGCAGGGGAGGAACAACAGCTTCTGTCCTGTGCACCCTGCATGTCCAGAGCATGGTAGGTCTGCCAAGTGAGAGATGCCTGAAACACCTATGGAGTGCAACACCTTAAAGTAAAAACTGCACTTCACCCATAACTCACGTGAAGATGTTGGCACTGTTGATAGCTCTTTTTGTGTACTGTTGCATCAAACTTGGCTGTCAACAGTGGATGCTGTAGGCAAAGCCAGCTCTGTGCTAATGGAGGAACAATGACACTCTCTGTCCAGAGCCAGAGAAAGGGCCAGCCCAGACTGAAGATCTCAGTCCAAGAATCAAGTATCCCTATATGCTAAAAGAGAGAATTCCATCTGGCCATGCTGATTGTTTACATGTTTCATCCATAGGGCTTAGGAAGCTGTCCCAACCAAGCATCTTCACTCAGAGCAGCAACAGAGGGAGCATGGCTGTCACAAGTCATCCACAATTATTCACACTTTCTTTCTATCCTTAAGATGGAAAGAGACCAAGGAAATCAGTGAAATGCATTAATAGGTCTATTTCTGTTACTTTTCTCCACTTAGATACCAGTTACTTTTACACTTTGCATCTCTCTCTCACTTACTGGCTTGCACATACTTTGATAGCAAGCCACAGAAACCACTGCTGCAAGTACTTCACCAGTACTGGGGAAACTCTCAGGGGAGAGGAGAAGAAATAAGTACAAAATTGTTACTCTTTTTGCTCTCTGCGTTTATTTATTTTGGACCCATTGGGCTAGACCGCAACTAAAACTTTATGAACCTAATAAAATTCCCAACATTCTCAGACATGGGTCGTGATGTTTATATATTAGGCAGAATACAAAGGTGTATTTATGAGGAGATTGGAAGTACTTAAAGATGCTTGAGCTCAGGCAAAGCATAAAACACACTTAGAAATGTTTTCAAATTTAACACAGGTAAAATCAAGCTAACCAGATGACACATCAAAACCAGAAGTGTTTCAGAAATGCTTTGCTCCTCATCACAGAGCCATCCCACATAGTAAACAGTGGTGGAGTACAGAACAAATTCATTATTTTTCAATAGATATTATTTGCGTTGTTTTGCTACGTCTAAAATACAGATCTCTTATTATGGTAGTGGTAGTAACTATAAACAGTAATAAATAGGAGAAGATTGCAAGAGTAAACTTATCTTTTCCTTTCTGTCTTCATAAAACACACACTATTCAATAAGCAAGATGTACTGTTTGACTCAAGTCGAAGGATAATGCGTCTTGGCAATAGATTAGGCTTTCCATCTCTGTAAATAAGAAAAAGCTAGAGGGAATATATGCTGGGATTTATTTCTGCCAGGAGCAAATAAACAGTTCTGTCAATATACATATAATCCCACCTCCCTGCTTCCCCCATCTCTGTCTTGTCTTTGTCCATCTCCATTCCACCTCATTAAAAAAAAAACCAAAAAAAACCCACCCAAAAACCTACAGACAAACAAAAAAACCACCACAAACAACAACAAAGCCACTTATGTACTCATTTTCCTCCTGTCACGCATGGTTGTTTTACTGATTTCAGCATTAACTTTTTTTGATACTTCCTGTCACTGGAAGACCTCTCACTCTCTCTCCCCACAAGAACAACATACGTTTTCAATTTAGGTTATGTTCCCAGCAGATGCTGGAGGACATGAAGGTCTTGCTTTCTCTTTCATTAAAAACGCACTTGTAATACATTTTATTGTCTTGGATGGAAAATGGCATGTATTGCAATATTCAGGAATCAGTCAATACGATTTCATAATCTCTATCTTAAAAAAAATATAATGAGTTAACAAGAAAGAATAAAAACCAAGGTCCATGTTGCATCTCCTTGAAGAGCATTTGTAAACATCCTCCAAAGGGTGCTATGGAAGGAAAGGTTTAGAATCTCAGAAGACCTCCCCAGCTCTAATATCCACACTCATCCCAAAAATCACTTCTTGTTTTCAGGAAATTTTATATGAAAATTCCAAGTGCACACCAGTGCCTTTGCTTCTCCACGTGAGCCTCCCAGCTATGCCACGTGCGTACAGCTTCATCTGAATTTAGGCATGTTAACACAAACCCTCCTGTTCCCAAGGCATGACACCAACAGCTCATGTTGAGCCTGAGGCACGGCTTAAAGTGTCATGTCAGGATATACTATCCTTGACTGCTTGCTGCTGACCTGGCCAGAGCCACATCACACATCATCCTTGCAGCAGGAGGACTGGTTTAGAATGGATCACAGAACCAAAAACCTCAGTACTTTGAACTTGCCTCAGAAAGATGGACCAGAACAAGTAAGCTCCTGCTTCATTAACTGTCACCCAAGAGCAAGGCTTGAAAGGAAAGGAATAAGGCAGGCTGCACTGGAAAATAACAGGCAATGAAATCTAATCAGAAACTCAATACACAAGAAAATGGTATGTTAGAGTCCCCAGAGATTTTTTTCAAAAACCTTTAAGCTTATGACACTGGGAATTTGCTGCTCATAGTCACTAGGATGTTCACAGTGTCATAGAACCACCTGATTTCACAAATACCTCCTGCTAAACACATATACTTGTGTATGTATATACATCTTTGTGTGTATACTTTACATGCACTCATATTTATTTATTCCATCTTTTGTGTCGAAACTAGGAACAAAATGAGGTTATACCCTACAGCAAAACATACACAAACATAATGTGGAATCACCAGAGCTGCCAAAAAATCCCTGCTGTAGAGAGAAGATTAAGTCTTACAAAATGGACAGCAAACCACAAGTTTCATACAGAATGCTTGTTTCCAATATACTTAGATTTTATCATTCCATTGTTTCTTCCTGTATTATGGAAGCAAGTGTTTTTTTGCTAGAGCAAAAAAGATATGTCAGAGCCAGAAGCAACTGTCCATCTAAACCTGCATTTGTGACAACAAGTGATACAGATATCATACAATACATTGATATCTCAGCATCTATTCCCAACCACATAAATCCAGACTGTGACTGTGTCTCAGGTTTCCTCATTTTCCATAAATTTGTCTATCTTCTCTTCAGCTGATATGCAGGGCTTTTTATTGCTGACTTTGGAAATTGCTCCATAATTTAAAAACTCTTTGTGTAACAGAAATCCAGCTTGGGTTATAGCTGAGATTGGTGGTTTCCACTTGGTATATTTGGTTTCCTGATTGCACACACTAACATTCCATTTGTACCTTTCTGTAAGCACTTGCAGAAGGCACCTACTGCTTGAGGTGGCTGCTGGCACCCTGGGACCAACAAGGAGAGATAGGAAGCAATTTTGCACAGCGTTTACCTTCTCCTGGCCGTAGCTGCTGGATCTGGCTGGTGGTCACACCGTGGATCAGTTCAGTGTGGATCCTTCCTTCCTGGCTGCTCCTGGCTCCCAGCAAGCTGCAGCAGGGCTCAGCAGCATCCTGCTCATGCCTGAATCACTCCCCAGTGATCTTCCTCCCTCCACATGGATTTACTTGTGATCCAGGACCTTTCCAAGTAAAGGAAACCCAACAGGGGTCACACTGGACTCTGGTCAGTCAGTGAAATGGTCTCATTTTGACTTGGCACTTGCCACCTTGGCCGTGGGGGGGCTGCTTGCCCAGCATCTGTGCCCCATGGGGGACATTGTGGCCCTGCTCCACCTGCCAGAGGGGATGATGCAATGCCTAGATGACCACAACCAAAAGGCTATTCCAGTTATTTTCAATCTCAGCAAGAAGCAGACATTTTCTCAAATCCCAGGGAAGTCCTGGTGCTCAGCTAGTGATACCATAAGCTCCTGAGCCATGCATTTGCAGGAGCCCTGAGGAGCACAGTGGGATGGCAAGGAAAGCAGCTGAGAGACTCTGGAGTGCACCAGCGAGTGGGAACAGTCGTGTCTGGGTAGCAACCATGATGAGAAGCAACCACGGCTGCAGGGATGGCCAACCCTGCTTCCCCATGCTTGGGAAGGAACCTCCAGGAGGGCAGTCCACCACAGGGATGGGGAAGGAGAAAGGCAAAAGGTTATCCTGAGGATACGGAGGCTCCTTGCAGGCAGAAAATCTGAGCATATAAACATCCCACGCTTCCCAGCATGGCTTTCAATTAAAATAAACTCATTCTGTAACACTGCCAGAGAATGGCTCACTAAGAAATTTATAGTCTGAAGTATAAAGGAACTCAATCACTATTACTCTGTGAACATTTATTAAGAATATAAAAATGAAATTAAAATTGCTAGATTAGGGAGATTTGATTCCCTTTGTGAACACAAACTTTTATTTTCAGGACAAGCTTGCTTTGCTTCCAAGAAGTCTGATGAATTCATAGATGGGAACTCACTAAAATCATCCACCATGGTATTATATAGCACTCATTTTGCTTGCTGTTAAGTGATATTTTGTAGTTCCTCTGTTACCTCAAGAGACTGAGTTGATTGGCCTGGATTAAGCCAAAAAACCAAAAATAGAAAACCACAAAATAATGTAACATATATCCAAAATCATAAATCTGCAATCAGCAAAGAAGAGAACCTCTGTTAACATCTTCCTCACGTAAAACAAGTATTTTTTGAGGCATGCAAATAAAGAGAGTTAATGAGACCAATTTTAAAAAGTAGCTTTTGCAAGCCCAAGAGTTTTGGATTACTTAGTATGCAGATTGCTGAAGCATGGGCTGCTCTCAGGAATCCCTTAACTTTTTGATGGCTCAATGCTGCACATTTACATCCCTGTGAGTTGTGTTGGTCCTGCCTGGAAGAGCCAGCCTTCCCAAGGAACTACTTACATGTTTTCCATGAGCTGGTCCATACAGCTTTTTAACGGATTTGCACTGCACTTATAACTGGATCAATAACTTAAATTGGCACACCAATATCAAAATCCCCACGTGCTTTCTTTCTCCTGAGAAATTCAACTGCTCAATAAAAATTGAACAGGAAAACAACTTTATCATGTGCATTATTTTATTTAAAAAAAACCCCAAACCATCAATGTTTGGTCTTGATTTAGGTTGTTTCTTAATACTACCACAAGATGTTAGCACCTTGACATTTTGTTATTATTATTATTGCTGTTGTCATTTCTAAGCTGATGCATTTTCCACCTTATTCTAGGCATGTCCTGTGGTCTTTCCCTAGGGTACAAAACTTCACCTCCTTCCTGGTCTTCTAGGAATTATCAATGAACATAGAGTAACTATGAAAAAATTAACCTGTAGATCAATCTCTTCTCACAAGTACATGACCAAGTCAACTGGTAAACTCAGTAATATGTGCATGGTTTTGAAGAGATAAATATGTTTCTCTGTATCACATACATTTGAAAAATATCCAGCATATCTGAAAAAGGTTACTTTCTAGATGCTTCCATAAGTACTCAAATTTTACCTTTAGATCCCAGTTTTTCAGTTTGCTGCAACACATACTTTCACCCTGTGAGTTACACAGCATCTGACACCACCACAGTCTTGGCAGAAAAGTCCTTGTTGATACTTCTATCACTGTAAAATCCACTCATGCTGAGTGAATTAATTACTTACTAAGCTGATAGTTTTTAAGACAGTGCAAGATAAAACCAACCAAAAAGAAAGCCAAAAATAAAATTCCAAATAGAACCACAGTGTCTGTTGAAATGTTAAAATAAGAATGGGATAATGTTTGCAGTGTTCAACGTTGGTCTTTGGATGAGTTTTTAGTATCACATTTCAAAACACATTGCTCATACAGCTTTCTTGCAATGCTTTTCAACATGCATATCAGCCAGTCCCAATAGTCTAAAACCTCTCTGGCCAACTCTGGAAACTATTTAGTACCTGAATCTCATTTATTTCTACATAAACATCTCAGTTCCATAATCATAACTGGGACAACTGTACTCTACCTCTCAGGATTTATTGAATAAATATCACATTATATTCCTTAAGTCCTTTAAATACCACTCTCTGGGCAAGAGGAGAGGCCGAAGATATCCTAAGCAGACCAAAGTGAAATAAAAAAATGAAGTGATATCAGCAGTGACAAGATGAGCTTTGCTTTGGCCCCTGGAGATGAATAGAGAGATTAGGTAGGTAGGTAGATCGATAGATAGATAGACAGACAGACAGACAGACAGCATGTAAACACACTACTAAAAGCCTCAAATTAAAATCCATAATTTGCCAACTCCAGATAACAACATTTCAGTAGGCATAGTGGAATTCAAAACTATTCTTAATTCATGGCATTGTATTTTTCTTCTATTGTCACTTATATAAAATTATTTCTGTTTTTCACTAGAACAGATAAATAGCAAAATCCAGAAATTCATACCACAAGTTACATTTATGGAAATTCTGCCTAATTTTTGAAGAAACAACTTTGTGCCATGTCATTGGTTCAAGACAGATGGCCTCATAAACCTCTCAGCAATTTATAAAACCCAGGGTTATATTTTACAGGCTCCAGGACCTGCATTTCACAGAGATGACTGAGTGCTGCAGCAGAGAACCAGAAGCCATTTCTGCCTAATGGTGGCATGTGAGCTGAATGAGCCCATCACCTGCACACAGTGCAGGGTGAGACCAAAACTGGGACTGACCAAGAGCAGATGTCCCCACCAATGTGCTGTGCCATGCTGCACTGCCACAGGGAAACTGCAGATCCATGAATCCCTAGATTTCTTAAATTAGTTTTTGGCCATATGCTCACTCCCAAGACTGAGTAGTGACACCGAAACAAAAGCCCATGGAAGCAGCATTCTGTGCAGCAGAGCCTGAATTGATACATCCTGCCCTTTCTGGCTCCACAAATATTCATAGGCAGACCTTCTCTGTTATTAGTATACATGATAAGAACATCAGGATTCACATGACAAATTCTCATTTACTGGCATTTTACAAGAGACACCTGCTTACTTAAGTCAATATATCTGCAGTTGAAATACTCCCATTTATCCTACCTATCCCTACTCCTACCTTCTCCCGTGATACAAATCTTATTAATTACTGGAAAACCACTGAAACAGTATGGATTGCAGATACTAAGGGATGCCCTGTCCCAGGTCCACTTTGTGCTAGCTCAGGGATGCTGCCAATGCTGGGCACAGCTGACAAACAAGACCACACACCTGCCTTGTCTTCTCTACCCTGATGGTGCTTCTTGCTGGACTCAGGTTCTGAGAAG
This sequence comes from Pseudopodoces humilis, assembly GCF_049639895.1. Taxonomy (NCBI): domain Eukaryota; kingdom Metazoa; phylum Chordata; class Aves; order Passeriformes; family Paridae; genus Pseudopodoces; species Pseudopodoces humilis. The sequence continues at coordinate 42,400,164 of NC_142205.1, forward strand.
GAAGAATCCATCATACTCCAAAGCAGAGTGGAAGGAAGAAGTCCAGGAGGAAATATTTCCACACAAGAAGCCTGCAGAAAGAGTGTGGCAGGGAAGTAAAACCAGGAAATTAGGCGCAGAAATTGCTGTTCAAAACAGGATATTATGGTTTCTCCCAAAACACTGCTGAAGAAACCCAGAATTAAAATGATCCATGCTGTTTAATTTTAGCCCTTATAAGTACATCTTCCAGGGACATATGGGCCCTGAATGTCATTACCACATAGTACATTTTTCTGTGTCTCAACACACAGGGTGGATGGCACTACCTAATAAGCAATGACAGCAAAATATCTTGACCTCCACTGTCTACGGCATTGCCGGCCTTCTGCATGTGAGCAAGGAGAAGCAAAGAGTGGTCTGAGTAGGTTGTCAGAGCTCTCCAGGGATCTGGACCTGTTAATTGCCAGTGACCTCCCCAGGCATTTGCTGGCAGCAGAGACATTGTGAACTCAGAAATCACACTGTTTTGCAGACCCTTAAGGCAGCTGTGGGTGTCTCTCACAGCCTTGGCTCAACATGCTGTACTTCAGCTTGCTTTCACCCAGGTCTCTCTTTCACCTCCTTGGCTAGGGCCCCTCAGGCCTCCCCAAGCCAGCAGTGCTGGGTGTAGATCGAAGAGTCCTGAGGAACATCAGCATGGCTCCCAACCCAACCTAAAGTGGAGACCCAACCCACCCTACCCATATCTCCTCCCTGCCCAGCCTACCCTTCCCTGAGTCCTCCCTGCCACTTCTGACCTCACCCACCTTCTGTTTAGTCTTTGTTCTCCTGGGTCACCTCCTTTCCCCAGAGTCTCCAGTTCCCTCGCTTACAGGTGGTGGGTGGATATCTGTATGTTGCCATGCCTGAAGACTTCTTGAAGAACAGAGAAAGGAGAAGAAACACCAGGACACACATTTCCATTGAAGCCAAGAGCATATGAACTATGCAGAGAGCATGTTTAACTGTTACTTTGGTGACCATAGGGTTATAAATACCAAGTTTTGCTCTTCCAACTGGTCTCCATGTACTTTTTTGTTATTAATCTGGAATATGCTCTCATGCTGATGGCCACATAAGAGAAGGCAAACAACTAGACAACTGGATGGAGATTTGGTGTGGCATCCCAGGGATGCTTCAGAGCGCTTTGGGAGTTCAGAGTTGTGAATGCCATAAATGCTATCACAAGTGGTTCACTGACACACATTCCAAGTGGTCAATTGGTCAACAATTTCCCCACAGTGATTTGTGACTCGTTTCGCAGCCATAGCCATAGTAGGCAGAAGAGTACTTTTGGAAGGCTGTACCAGCCTTAGTAGGAGTGACATTTCTTGGATGAAATTTTCAGGTCCCTAGCTTTGAGAAGGTACAAGTATTCTTCACCCTTTTTTGCCCGTGATTTTCCTTATTGCCTGTTTCTTTGTACACTGGAGACTGTCTGATGCACACACTTCCATCTGCTGATTTTTAAGCACTTGTGGTTTTGAGATATCTTTCTTCTGTTTTGGTCAGTAGACACTTTACTTGAAAACCCTATCTGGCTGCTAACATAGCTTGAAAAGGAAATTGAGTATCTGTAGCATGGAAGGTTTTGGGTTACTTTTCCCTCAGTGATTATCAGGTCATTTCACATTTGTTCATGGTACCATTAAAATGCTTATAAATGCCCCTCCTCATCCCTGAATTGCTCTGCCTTGCCCAGTTTTAACTCATCATGGCTTTTAACTCTCTTTTTTTCCTGCTAGCAGTAACTTAGATTATGTTCTTGTGTAGCTGCCACCTCTGTTTTCCATTTCCAGAGTTCATTTGTTAACCTCAGTTTTTTTGAGTAGTCCCTTGTGAAGTCACATTGGTTTTTTACTTGTTCTCTGCATACCTTTTTTCAGAGGAATTTTAATATGTTGCTTTCTAAATTCAGATTTCTTAATACAATTCTCCAGCTTGTTTGCACATCCTTGGATCTGAGGTACTTCTCATCATATCCAGGCCACTAAGACCCTGATCTAACTAGGCAGTTAAGCATGCACTTAATTTAAAGAACGTGCATAATCCAATCCCTGTTCAACACATATACCAATGTCTGTTCCAATGGGACAAAAGCACATGCTGAAAGTTTCTGTAAATTTGTAAAACTTCTGTTCTTGAAATCTAAGCCTTCAGTACTACTACACCACCTGGTTCCCAAACATTTTTTCTCAACTAAAGAAAAGGAGATTTGCAATACTCTGTTATTTTTACCTCTTCATTTTCATAGGACTTGTCACCTTCTGAGCTTTGGGTCACTGCAGCCTTTAGACAACAGCAACAGCATGTTTTACCATACTGGGATGACAAGTCATCGTGCTCTTGAAAAGCAAGACATCACTTATTCAGACTAAGCAAAATGAAGCAGAATTTTTAGACCTCCAATTTCTGACCTGTAGAATTTACATTTGTGGAAGAATCTGAAGAAATCAGCTGTGAAGGCTCAAGTTTACACATCTTCCTCCAGGGCTCAGGCTAAGAGGCTGCACAAAGCCCACATGCTCTCAGGCCAGGCTTCAGCTCAGCTCTGTTCAGGTGACTTCTTTCCTTCTTGCAGAAAGTGACACCTTCCATACATACAGAAGTGTATTTCCATGAGATAAAGGCAAGGGGAAAGGCTTCCCACTGCCACCTCCCCAGAGTAATATGTATGTTTCTTGCCACTAACCCTCCTGGAAGAGCAAAGTTATGATTCAGTAGTATAGTACTGTCCTGGTGATTTTTTTATTTGTTTTCACCCCAAACTTCTAAAAATATTCATTTTTGCTCTAATAACCAAATGCAAATTGAAAAGAAATGGAAAGCAAGTGACATGACTGAGCAGAAAATATTATTTTTACCAGTCAGCTTTGCATTTTAAATTAGAGATAATGTAAAGATAATGCTTAAAAGTTTGCACCTTGAGACAATCAAGTAACATTCTTGTTACAGTCAACCAGTTGCAGTAGTTACAGCTTCACTCATTGTCTCCTAAGGAAAAAGTTGTTTTGCATCCTGGCTAAACAGTTGACTTGGGGTAGATCATGATTTCCAAGCAAAAGGCAGAACAGAGCACAGACCTGTTTGATTCATGGCCTGGTGTCCTGCCACTGGCTTACACAACATTTCAGTTTAAATTATTTTGAGTCTTTCTCTCTCTCTCTCTCTCTCTCACTCACTCTCTCTCTCTCTCTATTTATTTATTTATTTTAGGTTTTCCTCGTGTTTCAGTATTATCTGTTAAAAATGCTGTGCAGCTTGATACTATCACCAACACCCCAAGAGCACTTTAGCACTTTAGCACTTACTCCCTTTCAAGCAAAAAAGGGATTTTTCTTGGTGTTAATGGAAGTGCAGTCAAGGGCTGTGTGGGACCCCTCTGAGAGGAGAAGAACATACTGTGCACTTAGTTTAAATCAGGTTTGGAGATTTTTTTAATACAAAAATAAAAGTCTTTATTAACATAGCAAATTATTCAGAAGAATCTGCATACTACAAAGCAGGGTAATGTCCCTCAGATGGTACAATTACCCAGACAACTGAAAAAGCTTCCAATTATACAAATAAGACACAGCACTGCAAAGCTGATAGCAATGTGGAAAGTTACAGAAAGGTATTCAGCAAATTCTTCTTGAGAATAAAGGGCGAGCGTGTTGCAATCAGCAGCCAAACTTGGATAACATGATATTTAACGTATTAAAGATGTTTAACATTTCTTCATAACAAGATAGAGGAGTCATAAATCACAAAGTACTGATTCCTTTGGGTATCATAATTCTACCAGTTTGAAGACGAAGACTATATCAAGTTTCCTCCTCATTACGATCTCCATGTAGTAACCCTGAGGTTGGAGAGAGAGGTGAGAGTTTGTGGAAATATGCCTTCAGTGAGAGGCCAACACGCTTTGGATTGCTTGAATTTCTTAGGGGAAGAGTGTGCTGCCTGAATAACTGCAAGCATTTTGTCTCATAGGGATGAAATAACACAAAAATTGGTATTATATTAAGTAATCTGAATATTATTTTGTAACCAAAACTGACCTTTAAGTTTATCCACTTTCCCTACCAAATGCTTTCTTCCAAAAACTAATTACTGAGTCATTCTTTTCCTGTCGTATAAGTACCGTTTCTTTCCATCTTCAGGGGTTTTTGTGTTTGCACGAACTATTCCTGTTTCTCCATGCTAAGACAATTTAGCTACTAAAAAACCCCAAACAAACACAGAAGGGATACTTCAAAGTAGCCAGACATCATGCATCAGAGGAGAATTAGAGAATTCTAAAAACTGTCTCGGCATTTATTTGCAATCACTCACCTGATAATTTCAAAGTACTTTTCAGCCACTAAAGCTTTACAACATCCCACAAAGTTGGTGGTTTTAACCTTCTTTCACAGACAGTAAAAATGAAATTACTTAGCCCCCTATGCTGTAGGTCATATGGACAGTAAGAGAGAGATGCTATTAATAAGGTGACAAAGCTACAATGTTCCAGCCCTTATCTCCTCCCAGAATGAGCAGTCAGTACCGTGGCTGTCTGAGGGGAATGGGGAAATCACTGGAACTTCTTGAAAATTTTTACACAAGGCAGTCTTCCCTAAAAACTGGAGAGCCAAAGGTGAATTTTGGAACACATTGTAGATCTTTCTACATTGAAATAAAACCAGTCAGGTGCTTAGATGGTGCTCTAAAAAATAGAGGGGAACACATGAAAGAAGATGCTGTTTCTTGGCATCTGCCTCTCCCAGGAGCTGTGGGGGTACAAAAAGCCCACGTGTGCAGCAGGATCAACAGGAGCACCAGGACAGCGGGCGGGAAGGAAGGCTGCACTACATGAAGGCACATGAGCAAGCTTTTGTGGGCTGCTGCACCTGGGGTGCACAGCCTGCAGCGCTGTTTGCTGGGCGAGGCTGCCACCAGCGCCAGGCAGGGCAGCTCAGGGTGGGAACACGGCCGTACCTGTGCTGCACATGGAGCCGCTCCATCCATCTGGTCCAGCGCCACACGGGAGGGCTCCTGAAAATACCACTCATAGACTGGACCTGAGGGCATGGCATGAAGCTGTGCCAGGGGAGATTGGGTATTAGGAAAAGGTTTCACAGCCACAGGGTGTTTGGGCACTGGAACAGGCTCCACAAGGGAGTGGTCACAGCTCCAAGCCTGACAGAGTTCACCAAGTGTTTGGACAACACTTTCAGGCACATGGTGTGTCTCTTGGGGATGGTTCTGTGCAGGGCCAGGAGCTGGACTGGAGGATCCTTATGGGTCCCTTCCAGATCAGGGATTTCTATGATTCTGTGACTGCTTCTGAAGTTTCAGCCCTATGTGGAGAAGCCTCTCCAAGCAGATTGCATCCAGCACTTGGGACGTATGGAGCTGAGATCATTACAATGCTGTGACGACCACAGCAAACGTTGAAAAGAGTCCAGGCCATTATTGCATAAGACTTGAGCACTTTCCTGGCAGTGACTGCAAAGAAAATTAAAATGCTGAAACTGAATTTATCCTCAGTTTCAACATCATCTCACAGAAAGAGTCAAACAGCAATGGAATTTCAAGGGGGAAAAGCTCCTATAAAACTAATGGCTTTTCACTCTCCCTCTGTCAGCAGATTATTAATTCCTGGTGCTGGAGGTGCATCTGAGTGACTTAGAATGTAGTTCTGGAAGTCACAAAGAAGCAAGAGAGGTTCTGACCAAGACTTAATCATTCTATTCTCAGCTCTTGCTCTGTCCAAAGCTCTGCTGAATGGAAGCCAGCAAGATTTTTCCTTGAAAAAGGCAGAGGAAAATGTCAAGATAATCTTGGTTTGTAACTTGGGATCTCACATTTAGAAGAGACTAAAGTAAAACAGATTAAAAGTAGTATTATTTTTTCTCAAACTCAGATGCCTGATGTTCAGCAGCTAAATCTGCTAATTTAAAAAAAAAATGTATGTCTACTCCCAAAGCCAGTATAAACTGGCTGATTGGGCTCTCTGAAACATATGCCACCTAAGCTGACACATTAATCTGGAATTATAAGTTAATTAGAGTGACCCATGTTCAAAAACTTTCTCTAAGTGGTTCCCCAGCCCAACACTAACTTGTCGTAGTCACTGCAAGGTAGGTCTCAAAAATCTCTAAAAACCTCCTGTGCTAGAGTGAGAATAGAGACATGATAATATTAAATGCTTTATCATCATTCCAATTAACTTCAAAAAGTGTTAACTAAACAATATAAATCCAGCATGTATGCATATAGATAAGACTATCGTATTTTTTAATGTTGAAATATTTTTACCAGTGTTTATTAATCCACCCTCCAGACATCTAGAAATTTTAATTTTTAAAAAATCAGGTTTTTAAGGAAACAATAGAACGACCAAAACTTTTTTGCCAATCAAAACATCCCCAAATACAGATTTCACTTTCTCCAGAATTTCATAGAATTTTTTAAAAGTCCTTGTTATTCTTTTTCCCAAAATGGAAATTTTGGCCTAAACAGTGCTGCCATCAGAGATAGAAAGTCCTGTTCTCAATGTAGCTATTCAACAGTGTTTATATGCGTTAAGCATTATCTTTCTGCATTGCCCTTCATACAATCCATACTTTTAACTTCTGCAGAAGAAAAGCACGTGTCCTCCAGAACAGAACAAATTCCCTGATCCACCTCTAGCTGCTGGAGCAACTCCAGACAACCTCACTTGAAACTCAGTTGACATGCTGTGAGAAACAATGGCTGGGGATCACCTAATTAAAGACTGTTTAATAATTTCAAACCTTCTTTCAGCAGGCAACAACACCGCCCAGCTACCACCACCACTTCAGCCTGCGCTTTAGCATGCTGTGACTTCTGGTGACAGTCATCAATGGCACAATTAGACAGGAACACTTCCCAGATGCTACAGGAGGAACACTGTGCCTCCTCCAGCTCAACCCTTGCCCTTTCAGGCGGTGGCTCTGTGGCCTCTTCTTTGAACCATTCCCTACCACTTGAGAATCTGCCTACAAATCCCATCTCCCTCAGGTTCTTTCAGACTCCTGCATAGCTCAGTGGCACTGAAGCCCTGCTATATTGAATCTCTACGCTTCACTTCCGTTGCAGAGAAATTACCTTGTAAAAGAGAAATATCATCTAACCTGGTACAATTCACCTTTGAACAACTCCTATTGCTTTTAATGTTTACATTATCCACTTGCCTTTGTTCTCTATTGTTTCAAATCTCTACACACAATTGAGCTGACACAAATGAGCAGCCCAGGTTATTTTTCCCTTTTCTTAACAGAAGGTGCTACAGGCATTATCCCTCAGCCAAAAAGTGCTGGAGTTCACAAGTCATGAAAAATCCTTTTTACCAGACTCGCAATTTCCTCTGCCATATCTCAGACTATTATGAAATGGACATTATCCAGCTACTCTTCAATCACAGACACACTTATTTGCACTTCCTCAGTTACTCCTGACTACTTTTGTTCCCATAGTCTGACTTACAAAATGTAGTCTCATTATCAAACAAAAGCAAAGTATTCTTTAGTTTGAGATAATACTTGGAGTAGCTTTAAATCTTCATCCCCTCCTTATTTGACTGTGGAGGAGACATTTTTGGACCCTGCTTCTAATCAGGTGAAATATACTAAGTTTGAAAACAGTCTTGTCTCTTGTCCTCAACAATAGGTTCAGATAAGCCATTGATGGCTCTGAGTTACATGACAGAAAGGTCCCAATACTTAGAAATAATCAAATTTGAAAGTTCTTTTCCTTGGAATTGCACTGGCTAATATGCCAGTTATCATCTACAAAACCCACTTGATCCAAAAGAGAGAAGAAAACCATTTCAATACAAATTTCAGATTTCAACATATTTGTCATTTTGAGTATCTATGTTAGCAAACACTGCCCAGAAACTGCTTCAATGACTACCTTACCTTATGTGCCACACATCCCAGAAGAGATCCATCCAAGTAGAACAGCCCCATCTGGATCTGACGTGCCTGGGCCAAACCCTTAGTTTCTGCAGAGCACTCGGTCATCTTCCAGCTCACCCAGAACACACCCTACACTTCTTGCCCAACCATCGTCCTGCAGACAAAACTAGTGCTCACAGCAAATATAGAAAAAGTACAGGGACTTTGTATTCATTAAATCCCCAAAAGCCCTCTTCCAAGTCCTCTGGCTTCAATCTGTACAGAAGATCTTCCTTTTTTTGTCTCAAGCTCCCTCCATCTTCACCATGCCAAAACCCCAGATCAAGCCTCATTTAAGCTATATACAAGGAGCAATTTCAATCCACTTAATATGTGTAATCAAATTGCTCCCTGCTCAATATATTGCAGAGTTTGGGAATGTTTATGAAGCTGCCACAAAACTTTCAGTGCACTGTACAGCTCTGCTTTGAACTGCCAAAGAAACTGGTGGTTCTTGCCATAAGATCGAAGTCCAGTGTGTCAGAGAGCTCACATTGTTTTGTCTAATTTGAAACAATTTCCATGTGCTTTTTCAGAACTGGTGAGTAACCACTGAGCAAATTCATGCTTCCATGTTAGTACTGAAACAGATTTTCACAATGGGTTTGGCCTTCTAAGAACCTTCCAACTGACAATGGCATCTCCTCTCATAATATCCACATTAAAGAACAGCTGAAATGCAGAATGCTTTTTTCCCCTCACATCACACTTCCAAGAGAACCTTTACTTTTAGCTCCTATAGAGATTTTATGAAAGACTGAGGGAGCAAGACATCCCAATACAAACTCTGTAACATATTGATCAAAGTGCTGTATTTTTAGCCAGCGTCCATAATGTTTTATACTTCAATTAAAATGCATGCTTGTGGACCATATTCCCATGAGAGATGCCTCACCTGACAGTGGCATGGTGGTGTTCCCAGACGCTACATGCTGAAGTAGAGCTGGCAGCGCATCTTTGCTTAGGGATGCCCTGGTACAAGCCATGCAGGAATGCTCCTGGGCTTCTGAGGGCTTTAAGGCAGGCATATGAGAAATGCTCTCTGGGGCCAAAGCAGTCATCCGTCCAGTCCTGCAATCTATCTGTGACAATGGCTATACCATAAGTAAGTGTGTACAGATACAAATGCAGTAATATATCTGGCAGAGCTTACTCAAGTCCTGTTGTTGTAATCATGTAAACAGAACACCCATTTTGGATTGGTAATGTACACATTTATATTGTGTTCTGTACAATCCTAATGACTAAACAAAATAAACTCTGTCAGTTTAATCCCTTAAGCCATCCTCAAAGAGTCTTTCTAGTTACAAACAATGAGCAGGCAGCACCTCTTCATGAGGAAAAAAGGAGACAAACATTAAATGAACACCCAAACTCCACAGGTTAAATCGGCTTATTAAAATGTATTCATTCTGGCTAGTGTTTTTCATTGAACAGAGCCAGTAAATGGCTCTAAGTGGGCATGGAGGGAGTCTCCCATGTTGTTAGTCATCTTCAAAAGAGTGGAAAACCCACTAGAATGAACTGGATGGAAAGGAAGAGGGAGGTCCTTACACACCCTTGAAAATCCCCTGGGGCTGCACAGCGCTGCTGTAACCAGCCTGAAGTCTCTCAGAGGAAGGATGCCCTGAAGACTTCTCCTCCTGTGATGTACCCCATCTTCCCTCACCAACAACTCTCTTGGGGTGCAGGCAGGACCACAGTACAGGCAGAGGTACAGCTCCTGCTCTGTACTGGTAATTTCCAGATAAAACAACCAGTTTCCTTAGAGGTAGGTGTTTGGCTGAAAATTAAATCCTTTTTCAAAAAGCAGGGATAGTGAGGAATACTTGACCAGACCTTCTTCCAATTTCCTGGAAGAAAAGACTCTGCTGGCCTGTGGCCTCTCTCCTCTTGCCCCTGAACTCACACATACTGTCAGTAACCTGTGACTTGGAGGGTGTTGCCTTTCACACTGCTTTCTAGCTTTGGTCCTGTCAGCAGAGAGGGCAAGAGAGATGGAATGGGATAGAGCACTCAAGGAAGGCAGAATCCTTAGAAAAAACCAATAATATACTCAGACAGACAAGTTAGAAGTGAAATACTATAAAATTATATTGTCAGATGTTCTCAGAAATGGCCTGCAGTGGAGAACTGGCCAGTCACACACAGTCCTGGCTCTCCCCAGTCCCAGCTGTTAAACTGTTATGAAGTTAAAGTTGAATGAAATACTTTCCTAACTTCACTTTTCCATGGATGTAATAACTATCCATACCACAAGGGTGTTTCACAACTGCAGAACAGGAAAAGGAGAGATACACGAGACACTTCGTATTAAAAAGTGATCCATGCTATGAAAAACAAATGAGAATTCTGGATCTAACCTAACTGTGAAGCAATTTCAAGTGATAATAAGACACCAACGATAAATTTGTTAAATCTGGAGTACATGTGGAACTCATCTGAAGCATACAGCTGAAAAAGAAACACACTAATTTTAAAAGGGCTGCAAGAGGACATTCTGTCCATAACAACAAGCTGAGGACAATCTAGCCTGCAATTATACCTTTGTAGATATAAATTTGGTAAATGTTTTCATGTATGTTAATATTTATTGTTTACATAATAGTTCATTAAGACAGCATTCTCCTCCCTGGTTTAGAGACATCAAAAGTCACAAGGCACAGTACAGCAAGAGGTTAACCACTAATTCACGGTATATTAGTCTTTTAGCTCAGAAGAAAACAAAATCAACATTTGGTTTCAAAACCATCACAATTATTTTGAATTTCTCATGGATTTCTAATCTCTCAGCATGTTCACAAAATAGTTAGAGGCAATCATTACTACAGCCATGTTGTCAGTATATCTATAGCAGGACCAAAGAGGTTTATCTTTTGAAATATTTTCCAGCATGATATTTCTGTGATTTCATCCCACGAAATGTGTGCTGCCTTTTTTTGAATCAAGGTCCAATGTGCCCAGACTGTCCCTCCTACATTGTTTAATCTCTTCTTGAAAGACCTAAGTGACAGCAATTTGGCTACTTCCCAACAAAGTTTTTCCAAAATCTAAGCCTTCTGGATATGTCTATAGAGCATCTCTGTTTTCCATCTACTACGTTGTTTGTATTTGTTATTTCTTTGTAGTTCTTAGCAATTCTCATTACTGATATTTATGGACAACGTTTTGTAATAACCTATCCCATTCCCATACGCTGATTTCTGTTTAGTCACTGAAAATGGAACTAAAGTCTCTAAGCTGGATTTCTTTTTTTTTGTTTCCTGTGCTAGGAGCTTACAAGTCAGGTGTAGAGATACTGAGCACTGAAGTACTGATGGATCTGGGTGTAAATACCCTTAGCCAAAGAGGTTCATCTACATATAAGTCTGTTTCAGAAGAGAATGCAGCTTGAATTGAAAATAAGAATAATTCTGTGATAAGCCATGCTCAGAGAAGCTTTCAGTGGCTAAAATAGTACATCAGTTTGCAGTTCAGTTTTAGAGAAAGAAAACTAGATGCAACCTCCTCACCATCAACAAGGTAATTTAATGTTGGGCTGCTTGCTGCCATTCATTTTTCTAACAGGTTTTGATCTTACATAACTAGGGAAGATTTGACCACTTGGCAGAGACTTCATTTCCACTGTACATAAGAATCTTGAAACAGGTGAATATTGTCATATAACATTGATAATGATCAAAGTCAAAGCATTTTCTAGTCCTTATTTTTTTTTGCTCCACATCCAAACCATCACTCCTTTTGTTCCATAGCCTAATAGTGGAATCAAAAACAGTTAAGGTGTACTTTAATGTCAAACACTGGTAATCTATCAGTAAGGGGGGAGGGACAGACATTTATCAAGCAGACAGTGACTTCAAAGTACTGTGACAATTAAAAGGGAGCATTCTAAATTTTCAAGGACTTTTTGGATTACTCCATGGAGAAATCAGGACATAGGATACATGCGTTACACGGTAACCTTTCACAACACAACAGCCTAAAGGCAATGAGAAGATTTTCATACTGCTGAGGGTAAGTGGTCTGTGAATACTAGAGTAAAATACTCAGTGTTAGGAAAATTGCCTCAGTCTTTGCCCTCTGCATGATTCATATTCTTTCAAGTTAACACTGAAAACAAAACATATGAAAATGCAAGTATGAAGAGTGACTAGCTGTAAACACAGAACTGTCTGGTCAAAAACAGATGTAATTTTTACTCCCTTCATTTACTTTTTACTTACTCCATTTACTTTACACATTACTCCTGCATGCAATGTTACCACTGAGAATTAGATCCCCATCACACTTCTGGATAGGTTTCCAGGCTAAATTCAGTTTATTGAATATTCAAATGAATATGCAATGAACATGGGACCCACCCTAAAACTGTCTCAAAAAACTATCTTTTAATCTTCACAGAATCACAGAATCAACTAGGCTGGAAAACATCTTTGAGATTATCAAGTCCAACCTATGACTTAACACCACCTTGTCTTAATTATTTAACTATCAGAACATAAAATTTAACCAGAAGAAATATTTATATTGATTTCACAAACTACAAGGCTTTTTTTTTTTAACACCTAACATCTTTGAAGATTTCCTATGCCTGTAGCACAACCATGTATGCAAAAATTTCCCAATCAAGAGATATTTGCTAGGCACAGATACTGTAATTACCTGGTTGCACATTTATAAAGAACATCATACAAGATAAGCGCTATGTTGCTTCAACACCCTAAGAAAGTCACTCTGTTTTGGAAACACTACCACTTTCTTCCAAAAAAATAATAGTCCAAACCAAATTATAGCTCCAGTCTGGAACTGATAAAGTTCCAGAGCAAGCTGGTTTGTATTGATGAGAAAAGGCCAAGGAAAGGTAAACAATAAGTCTGGCCCTCTCTACACCAAGTCTCTTTTATACTAGTTTGACATTGTAAAAAAAGCCTTTTCTAATGTGCAATTAGTGTTTTCAACCATACAAAGACTTTTACCTTGCCAAAAGGTAAAGGTCAAAGGACAAAGAAGGCCTGGTAAATGAAAACAAGGCCAGTGTTGGTATATGAAGTATTAGTTATTGTATTTTATAACATATAAATATAATATATTTATAATTTTGTATATTGAATAGCTATTAGTATTATTGGAATATGAAGCATTAGTGTTTCCTCCCTTCTCACTCAATGGGATTAGTTTACAATACTGTGTATTTTCACAACAAGAAGCCCACATACACCCTTGTCATTTCAGAACTGTTTACATTTCTATTACTATGTCATATACAGGGATAAGACTCAACATGCCACATGCAAGCACCATGCAAACACCAACTTCTCATCTTCAGTTACTGCAAGAGTGTGTTACAAAACAGCCCTAGGCTTGGTATTACCCCTGAATCTCTGTTATCCTACTTTAGAACAGCAATCCTGGTCTTGAGTGTCATCACTCTAAAACACATCACTGCATAAAGTCCCTGCAGCTACCAAAGACCCTACCTACACCGTGTGAAGATGCTCAGTTTTGTTTATATTTCACAAGCATTTTCTTAGTCTTCCCCGGTCTGAAAGACTTGTAAACTCCTTATGGAAGTTTACCTGGGGCTTTACTTACAGGGTTGCTTACAGTGCTGCCTTCTGCTACACAGGCACAGCGAGGTGGACAGGCTTTGCACATGTCTAGTAAGTCAACGTTACGATGGGAAAAATTCACCCAATGCCAACTGCTCCAGCATAACCACATAACACTTCATTTGTGTGCTGAAAACTCAACAGGGATTTAAATGAATTAGATCCTTGTGCACAAGAGAAAGTTAACCCTTCCTGAATAAACCTTTCTTATTAGTGTATCAGAATTCAAAAGAATATGTTACTTAAAAAATAGTTTAATTTGGATGCAAATTAAATGACTGACATACCATGTCTTCAAATATTCCTGTTTCATAATTGTTTTTTCTTTTTTGTTGTTGTTTTATGACTGCTATGTTCCACCAGGGTCATCTTTTTTCTATGTGCAACAAAACAAAAGTTCCCTTCTAAGAGCAGATGAAATAAATCAGAACACTCAAAGTCAAGGCTCTCTCTCTGGTTTGACTTAAAACAGAAAAAAACACATTACAAAGTACAACAAAATTTGCCAAGTCTCTTTAGTGACCCAGAAACTGATTATGATGTACTGAATTTTGCAAGTCACTGAATCTTCCCACATATACAACACCAACACAAAATGCTGGGACTCTGTCACCAGCAGGATTTTCTGTTCAAAATTAGACAGATGCAGTAGCATAGTGACTCTCAAGGAAATCCCTTGGGATTAACCCCTCCCACCAGTTAACCTTGGTGGTTTATCTGAATGAAACCAACAGGCATAGAAGTCTCTGAAGATATCAGCAGATGGACCTTCAGTGGAATGTTTCTCTCAGCTGTGCTGCAGAGTCATCCATGGTAACCTCTGGCCCTCAAAAAGCCTCAGCTGAGACTGGAGGGCTAAAGTCAAATCTCCATCCCAGTGGCTGTGCCTGCCTCCCCTTACCTGTACACTCCTGTCAGTGTGTGAAAATAACTGCAGTGTTCCCAGCTCCCTCAGGGAGCGGTGCAGTACAAGGGCAAAACTTCGCATTCAGACGGATCGTTCCTTTTTTCATTAGCACAAGGTCCTGACCCAAAGCTATCTCAAGCTGGCTGTCGTCTGTCTGTTTGCTCCCTTGGGCTTCTGACCAGCCCAGGTTGCTGTGTGGTATACAGCTGGGCACAGTTATTTTCACACACAAATACAATGACAAGAGGTCACCGTAGCTGTGCCTATCAAAGCCAAGGGGTCCTGAATGTAAGAAGTGGCTGAATCAGTGTGCAGAAGGACAAGGCTGGCAAATTAAATTATATGTGCTAAACAAAAATCTGTCTTTGTTTCCCAAGCTGTTCTTGCTTTCTTACTCAAGTGTTTTGTGTTTCCCTCATCAGTAAGCACCACCACTTGGGAATGGCTGTGTCCTTGGGTGGACACATGATTCATGGTGTTGTTGCTGCAACTTCTGTGTGTCTTCTTGGAAAATTTCTGTATTAATGATACTTTTATTCTTTAAAAAAAATACTTTTAAGTCAAACCAGGTTTACAAATATCTCACCAAGTCAAGTGAAGTGCAAGTGGGTAAAAGGTAGTTTTATTTTCTTGCCACAAATTTTCTGATCACACCTATTTTTATGTTACCAAGGGAAACCTCTATGATTTACTAACTACAAGCCCTTTAACAAACACGAATTCAAACAAGCACTTGTAGAGAACAAAAACAAATGCTTCATTCTGAAAGGTATGTTTTCCTTTTAAACACTTCTTCCGTTAAAATAGAAACATAAATTCAACTGATTTTCACTTTTTTTTTTTTTAAACAAAAACTTACTTCCCCCACCTTCCATCCCAGATGGCTAGATGTTGACTCAGTGCAAAGAACTTGGGAGACTAAGCAAACATGAACGAAGTTTGGCAATCCATTATAACTTGGCTAATGCTCCTCTGTCACCAATAATCAAGGCTCTGCTAACACTTTCATTTCTTTCTTTTTTTTGCTGAGTACACTGCACTCTGCTCAGCTGAATCACCAGCATTTCTTTTCTGTCAAGAGGGCCCTTTCTTTTAAAGCTTCTTAAGGGAAAATATATTTCTTTCTTCAATGAAGCCCTTGAAGTGGTTTGCCTCTTGCAGGTGAATTAGCAGAAATGTTGGTTTGCAGAGTAGTTTCAGGCACAGATTTCTCTCTGCTCCCCCGCTTTTCCAATGCAGCAGTGTGCAGGGGAACAGTGCCCAGCTGCAGAACTTACCCCTGTATTGTCTGCCCTGCCCCAGCACTGTTTGATAGAAAATGGAAATATGAGGCTTGATTTAAAGGAAGTCCTTTACAAAGTTCCTCAGCCCTATTAGAAAACCTCCAAACAAAACAATCCCACTGCTTCGGACTTCTTTATTAACTTCTTCATGGGGGCCTGAAACACCAGTTTTAAAGGCATATTAGGCCCCAGTGCTAGCCTGTGGGCACAGGTTCTCCAAACACAGGTTTTCCTAGTGGAAGTCTGGATGCAGTGAACCAACAGCTCAGCCATGGGTACACAAGTCTGTGTGGATCCCAATCCCTGTGGAGAAAATAAAACTGCACCTCGGCTTGTTGGTACAGGTGTCTCCAAAGAGGCTTTGGCATGGTCACAGGCTCTGCTCTTGCCCTGTTCCCATGAAGGAAGGAGCAGGGGCTGTATCAAAGAACACCAGCACCTGTGTCGGCAAAGGAGCCTGAGGGGGCCCTGGCCTGGCACACAAATCACAAGCAGTGCAGGAGGGATTTGTGTCCTGCTTCTGCCAAGCAATGCATCTCTCCTGGCCAGTCCCCAAAGTGTGTCACAGCTGTGCATCTCTGAGTGAGGTGAACCACATGCTGGGATGAGGTAAGGAAAGCTTGACAAGTTTGCATTTCCCTGAGGAGAATCACTGCTGCAGGCAGGGGCACCTCTGGACTGGACAAAACAACAAATGGGGATCTCCAACTTCTCTCAGCTGTGGTCTCTTGGATGAAGCAAAGGAGGATCAAAAAAATAAACTCATTTTACGCAGTCTCTGTGGGAATACAAACATTTAAAATTTTGTAATCTGAAGTTTAATATAGAAACAAGAGTAACATATTGAAAAGATCCTAAGGCAGTAATACTTAATTTAAAAGAACAGTGACTTAGGTACCATGAAAATTACTCTTGCCAATGCCCTCAGACCTGGGGCTGTAAATCACTTTGGTGCTCTCAAAGATTGGGAATTTCAGCATTTAAAAGTGATGTCTAAAGCCTTCTTCCAGACAGCAAGCTTTAAAACCATCATATTTGCAAAGGGTTTGAAATCTCATTCCTGCCCCCGTTGCGGGAAAGACACCACCCCCACTACCCCACCCCAATGCCATAAGCTTAAGGTAGAAACTTCTTTAAAGCACAATCACTTAACCAAAGCCTTTTCCCATGCCTTTCCTCACTGCTACCAAGAGAAGGCACAGCCCTGTAGGGGACCCTCTGCAACAGGAGGTTGTTCTGAGCAGGGAGGGAGTGGAGACCATGGGATGGGTGGTCACCCCCTGGAGAGCAGTGCCACTGGCAGGCACATGGCAAGCAGAAGGCTGGGGACCATGCTCTATGGGACTGTCAGCAGGACAGGATATCCACTGTGGCCCCACATGCCGCAACATGCTCTTACCTGCTGGGATGAACGTGGAACCAGCAATCTCATTTCCCACCATGAATTAACAGAGAAAAGACATACCTGCCGAAGCAAGGCTAGCATGCCTGCCCCACTTCTAAGCTGCAGAGAAGAGGGAACCCATCTATCGATGTCAGGAGCATCCTAAAGCACTTGCAGAGCCAAACAGTCAGTGAGCCAGAAGACGTGGAGGGAGCCAGCAGAGCTGGCAACATTCAAATCACCAAATCCCTTAAGCACGTGTTTAAGAGCTTTACTAAACCTGGACCACAGGCTGTCTTCACAAATGGCCCTCACAGATCCTGGGATACCTGCTAGTACTCCATGAAGGGACAAAGAAGTTGCTCACAGCCCTGCAAAATCATACCATGGCAAGCAAAAAGAGCATGGGGATGTGGGGAGAGTCTGCAGCCCTCTGTAGCAAAGACAATCTGCATCCAGAGGGATGCTCCTTGGACCAGTTCACTTCTCTGGGCAGTCACATTGAGTTATATATAACATCTTTCCTCCCTTTTTTCTTTTGCCATGTTTTTTTTCTCTAATGTTGTTTATTTCAAGTCCTCATCTCCAGCGGAAAAGTCTTATCCTACATATGTTCTGCAGATTATTGGACCCACCTTCCCCTCCAAGTGTTTCGACAACAATCACTTGTTTTCTGCGCAGCGAGAGGGATTACGGCCCTGTGGCATCTTTCTG
This sequence comes from Pseudopodoces humilis, assembly GCF_049639895.1. NCBI lineage: Eukaryota > Metazoa > Chordata > Aves > Passeriformes > Paridae > Pseudopodoces > Pseudopodoces humilis. The sequence continues at coordinate 42,418,028 of NC_142205.1, forward strand.
CATTCTTTAAAGTCTTCTCTCCTCTCTGGGGAAGAATCTGTTTCTGATGTTAATGTGCTGCTATGTGTTTTTAAAGTGTTCTGATCCTGCCTGCTGTCACCACAACATGGTGATAAATTAAGAGTTTAATTTCGGTTTAATTTGCACATGCAGATTAAGAAACACAGGGGACAGGGCATGGAAGGACAAGAACAACTCTAGTATCTCTGCCTCACTCATGTGCTTTTCTGGTGACTGTAAACTGCTTTATCCTAGTGTTGATGAAGAAAAAGTAAGATACTTGAAGGTTTAATAGATTCAATATTATTTTTACTCAGTTATTATGGAAGGTGAGAATTTAAGAAAAACTCCTTGGCAACATAGTTAACACAAATCCTTCTCACTTGCCTAAAGTTTCTCTTTCTCTTTCTTTCTTAGTACTGCAATAAGGCAGTAACATGCTCTAACATGCTGAAGTATGCCCTTAACCCCTTAACTGAGCTGAAGAGATTCAGATAAACAATTATTACAGCACAGGAATTACTCATTCCAGTGATATGGATGGAAACAGAGATGCTGGCTCTCCAGTGAGGGCAGAAAACCTTCAAAGACACCCAGAAGGAGACAGTCTCATCCCTTCTGAAGGCATGATGGTGTTCAGCTTGACCAGCCATGGTGGAGCAGTTCAGGATGCAGGATATCCAGCCAGGTCACACTCACCCTTGCCATATGGACTGCTGGCCTCACCAACCCGTGCAAAAGCACTGAGTCACTGTGGAGACTCCGCACCTCACAGGCATCCCATTTCTCTGACCCTTAGAGGAAAGAGACAAGGTCAGAAAATGTTACAAAGAAAAAGGTTGGAGCAGAGACCACTCAGATCTTGGCAAGACTGTTTAAATTGATTGAAGTGATAAAAACCAAATGCCCACATTTTGAATGTAACATATAGAAATTGTGCTAGGCACCAGGAACTTTTCAAAGAGTGCTAATTTATAGATGCTTTTCTAAGGAGGACAAGTGAGTATATTACTTTTCCTTTAATGTGCAGCTGCAACAGCAAACCACACACACTGTAGATTTTATAACCTTGCAAATTTTCCCTAAGTCTTGGGAGATATTGGTGGTAAGTATAAAGGTATTTTGTTTCAACCTAAGAAGAGAAAGAGAACTGAAAACAAAAGAATTTGTTTTCAGAGTACAGTTAACAGCTAAACTGAAGAGATATCAACTCTGACCCCTACAGAGCAGACAGTGATGCCAGGGAGACTGGTTTGTACTTCTTACTTTCAATTCAACTAAAGAAATTGGGGGTTATTTTTATTCCTCTTGATGTTAATGATAAAAATGGACATCCTAAGCATGCAGGAACAAAATGGCAACCTAAAGGAAATGCTGTATGAATCAGTAACCCAATTGGCTGTGTGCAGAAGAGTTGGAGCTATGGGAAGAGAGACCCTGGGAGCATTGCCCTGGATGAGGTACATGCATGAAGAGGAATCAGCTTCCAGCTCTGCAACACATTTCCCCACTTTCACATTCCCATTTCTAAAATAGACAGCTATAAAACCAGTTCATTAGGGTGTGTAACAGGCTCAGATACTGAAGAAAGGAGGAATATGTAAGAGCTGAGACTGAAAGCCTCATCCTCTTTTAGCATAACCATCCAAAGCACAGACCAGACATTTTATTATATGCCAGCTCTTAAAGCCTTGATTGTTGCTTTTATCTCATAGGAGAGGGAAACAATGATTTTCACAGCATCATGTCAGACTAACTCAGTAATGGGGTACCATCCTACATTGAGTTCACCCTTCCATTTCAAAAATTTTAGGGGAAAGCTTTTGATCCAAGTCAAAAAGAAGAGAGCTTTGACTTCAGGTTTGCCTGACAGTCTATGCTGAAGGGGTAGAAGTAACTTTCTCTATGACTAAAACATTTTCTGGGGACATAAAATGAAGATCTTCTGTCCAAATTCTAACCACAGTCCAAATTTGTAAATAAAGCATTTCAGTCATGCCTTAATACGAGGAGGGTAGGCTGTACAGAAAGGTTATTTGCCTGCAACAGACCCAAAATGGAACTGGAGAAGTCTCTCTCCCCATTCTATGGACTTTTGTCCTTGCTTGTAGATCTATGGGAAAAATTCACTGTCAAACCCTCAGAGATGCCCACAATGCTTCACATATTCCAAAATCACTGGGACAGCTCACATAATAAAAAATTTGCTGGAAAGGCACCAAGGCATATTAAGTACAGAGAGGCAGCCTTAACTCTCACTTTCCACAATTTCATGAGCCTGAGTCACAACTGCAGTGTTTTTTTGAACTATATATGGACTTAACTTATGGCATTTCTTCACCCATCCAACACCTTTTTGTTTACTCCCATATGTTACCACATATTATCTCATTAGTTAGGTTATTTTAGCTGCACACAGCATGCAGGTGATCTTCCAGTTTGCTACCTAGTCATAAAACTGTGTATCCATTTGTTGTCATTGAGGTTTTCCAAAATATGCACTAATTCTACCATCTCAAGATATATTACACCAGCTGAAGAGTACATTATTAAGCATTTCAATACTGTAATAAAAATGAAAATGTACGAGCAGAAAAATCACAGATTTTTTTTTTTTTTGTACTCCATTCTCATTATTCTAATTTTCATTTGCTTATGATTCTATATATATCCTGATTAACAAATGCCACATGAGAGACTTAAAACTAAATGGTCTGGAAATGGGAATAGAAGTTAAGTAAGTTCATAATGGCACCCAGAGATCAGCCAAAATAACTGTTTTTAAACTGTTCTTCACCAAGCTATTAAAGTACAAGGCTAGCTCCACTCACCAGCACAAAAGCAATGATATCATCAGCTTGCTAAGCTACCTTCCATTTTAAGACCACCATCAGTCAAACAGAAGACTCGGCCTCTTGCATTCATTCCATAAATAGTTATTAGCCACAGCACCGAGCAGAGTGAGGAAAGAATGTTAATGTCCAGGAATGAGTTTGTGATGCACAGAAGGAGCAGCAACAGAAACTAAACCTGCTTTGTCCTTAAACTGAGACATCATCCTCTGGCTCACAGAGAAAACCCAACTGACTCTCTCTCTTTCCATCTTGCCTTACTGGTCTGAGGCCAAGACTCTCAGGTGACTTGGACATAAAAATTCAGCTTACTAAATTTACATAGTCATTTACTAAATTCATGGAGAAACTGTCTATCCCTTAAACCATTCAAAAATTTTATATTTTGGAGTCAACACTGCTCACAATTCATGGTGGCTTCCTGAATGATGTATTTCCTCCTTCTGAAACTAATTGCTGCTGTAGAACATATGAAATAGGTTTCCTAACCTACAGCATTAATGTTATATTCAAAAAAGACTAGTTGATGAAGTGCCATTGGGTGAGATGGCAAGTAATGAATTATCTCAATTATTTCAGAGAGAACAAGAATTTCTGTGTGTCTCTGCGGAATTTTCAATCACAATTAATTATTTAATTAAACAGGTGAAATAATAGGTAAAAGTAAACCTCATCAGTTCTACCACATCATAGGCTATACAAAAAAATTACATTTTGCCACAGATCTGTGAAAAGTGACAGTGAGACTAAGTTGTAATGACTGAACATACCAAATACCAAAGTAAAAATAAAAATAAGAAGCAAGTAGTTTGCAGTTTTAGAGTTGAGGGTGTGGGGATTTTCAAAATAATCTGCAAAGATAAGTCAAATGGTACTGGTCTTTAAAAAACCCTGTGTATCCAATCTGGAAAATCAGCAGCAGATAGGACAGAATCTTCAAGATCTTCAAGCTCACATCAGTCGACTTGGAGAGCTTATTTCAGCTCTAATGAACCTTTCTGAGTACGTACTATGCATGTATCAGCAAAATCATCCACAGCTCTACACAACACTCCCACTTCCAGACAAGGAAATAAAAAGGACATCCAGCAGGACTTATCTTCTCCTTTAACCAGCCATACATACCTTACAGTTAGCATGTCTATGGTTCACTGAGGGGAAAAAGTAACAAAACACAACAAACATCATTCTCCTCCTAAAAGAGTGCTGCTCCAGCGGCACTACGATCTCCAGGCTCCAGTAAGTCCACTGCCAGAAGCAGATCAAAATATCATTCCTGTCACCGAGGCAGTTTTGCGAAACCATGCATGCCAAAGCCTGAGAAATATTGTGGAAAAGTCAAAATGCATGTTTTCTGAGGAAGAGTTACTGGCACACAGTGTATTAACACATAGCAGTAACACAGAAGCCTGTGCATGCCCCCCTTATATGGAAACAAAACCAGTACAGATGTTTGCTATCAGTGCAAACCTGCACCCTTTCATGTCACATCATCTTCAGACATGTACAGAAAGTTCAACAACTATCCTTGAGTGAGGGAAAACATACGGCTCACATGTATCCCTTAAATCAATGAAAAACAGCACTCTGCAGGGGTTAATGCACTAAGGACTCAGCTGAATCAAAATCTGTATTTGACTTTCCTACAGAGATTATGAGATCTTGACTACCCAATTCCTCCCTATTTTCTCAAAACAGAGGCTATGCATGCCAGCTAATACATAGAAATGTTTAAAGAGCTTAGTGTTCCAGCTACTCGTGTAGAAAGAAAATCTTAAATATTATTAATCCCATAACTCTAACCACACAAATACATTAACACTGACTTTCATTAACACAGCATGGAATTATATTCAGTGTGAGGGTGTCATAGTCTCACAAGAACCCTAAACTACTGTAACCTGTAAGTCAAAAGAGAAGAATGTGTTGGTGATGCCTTCTAAATGATAAATCTTCAATACTTCTTACTGGGAATATTTGGCATCACTTTCCAGTTGTTTCAGAGTGCTACATTTCTCAAAATGAAACCTAGACATACAAGTCTGGTTAGAGGAAAGCTGTTGGTGTAAATTGTATTGTCTGTCAGAGAATTATCTACTGCATCTTGCAAGTTACAAATTATGTATTTAACTCTCTACTAATTATTCGATGAATAAGCAAAAACTAAGATACTGCACAGTATTTTAGTGTGAGCTGCCACATTAATTATGATTGGTCTCCTTCACAGGCACAAACAATGCAAATCTGAATGTTTCTTCAAGATAAGATCAGCTGAAGAAGTAATTCCTATAGGAAAAAAGTGGATAATGATCTCATTCATCTGCTTCTGGAACTCCCAGCCACATTCTACTTTGCATAGCATGAGAAAATACATCTGAAAAAGGTTGCTGCAATATAAGAAATGAATGCTGGGAGTCTTGAAATTATTTAAAAGTGAAATGAAAATGTAGATATCAATTCCTCAAACCAAACGCTTCTGCTTAGGGCTGGTCAAAATCCCACTAAAATTAATATGAATTTAGTAATTTGCTTTAATATCTGTCTTTCATAACTATTGCTCATGTAATATGAGCAAAACCACATTTTGAATTCTGTGGGATATACCCCACTTCTCTTACCAGTTTCAGGAAAGGATAAAAGATATTACATGATGAATATGATGCACTTAGCTGTGATTTTATTGTCCTCCCATTTCTGCTGCCCTGTGGAACATGCAGAGAAGCTGGCTCCTGTGATGGGGAAAACAATCCAAAATGAGTAGGGGCTAGAAGGTAAAAAACTATTATTAAATGCAGTGTATATTCATAGGGCTATGGTTTCTACCTAGTCACTTGAAAATTCTGGTTCAGCAGACACCCTGTCATCAGTCTGCTTTTTCAGCAGTCCAAATAGAGGACATCCCCACTGATGTCACTGAGTATATGTCATATAATTGTTCTGGGACAGCATACTCTGTAGATTCAATACATGACTCTGTATGTGCTACTGGGTTATTAACAAAAAAGACATTAGTCACTGTGATAGAAAACAGCACTATTCTCACTCTCTGAAGTGAGACATCAAATAGACCCATTGCTAATTAGGATGATGACAGCTAGAAATTAAATTTTAAAGACTCTGTTTATTCCTCACTTCTAAAAATTATTCCTCACTGTCCTATCCTATTCCTTCTCACAAATCTGGTAGTAAAACTTTAGGCAGCTCTTCTGTGACTCTGCTGAACAGTTTCTTGTTAACAGACACATAATAATGACAAATGAGAGAGAAGAAAGTAGTTATTAAGCTATTAGAAGCCAAATTAATCCAGTTTGAATACATCCAGCATTTATCTAGCTTTAACTTGCTTTTCTAAGCCAGGAATAGAAAACGATACAGAGCAGAAAATGCAAATCGTCAATGATGTAACAGTGACCTGTGTGATACCTTGGAAGGGCTTAAGCATACATTCAGATTTTCTTAAGAAAAAACCCCATTGTCCTATCCTGACATATGAGTTCCTGCTTACTTTCTTCACAGCTTTCCAGTACACATGAACCCTCTCTGTTATGTAGCACTGCGTAGGCACTCATGTCTCTGTCTGAAGGGATGCAGCAATATCCACCTGCACGTGCCTGTGCAGCCAGCAGGAGGATGGGACTGAATACTAAGTTCTATTTTCTCAACTTGTAAGAAATACTCAGCTGCACTACCACTGAATTCTCCCTGGTGTTTGTCAAGGGGAAAATATAAAAAAGGCAAAAGGCAAGCATGCTGTGCTTCCAGAGTGATTTGCCATAGGAACTTGACCAGCTCTTGTGCAATGGCACCTAGCAGTGGATTAAATTACTTCTTTTACTGATTTCTTTTTGGCTTGCCAAGAGAGGGATGAATATGAGGAACCTGACACACACGTGCCTGGAAGGAGCAGACACAGAGACCGAGCAGGATGGAAGAGCTTGCTGGAAGATCTGCAAATCCAAAAAGAAAAGATGTGAGCAAAGCTGCCCCCAAAACCAGATGGTACCAAGAAACAGCGAGGGAATCCAGAGAAGCAGCTGAGGTGAGCATCCTTCCAGAGATAACCCTTTGTTTATCTCATTGAGTAGATTATTGAGCTGACAGGTGGCAAGTATTATTTTTTAAAAAAACAATATTTATTGGGGGAAATATGGAATTTATTTTTTTTTTTGCTGTTTTCTAAAGTTTGAGGTTTGTGTGTTTGTCGAGTCATGCTTTGAAATGGTCTTTTATCAAAAGTAGTTATAGTTGGGGGTTTTTAGACAAAATATTTTGATAATCTGCTTTGAATATGTTCCAATCACTGTTTCAAAACAAATTACTGCTGACATTTTCAGGAGGTGAAGTGTTGGAAAAGCCCAGCTTTTCCCATAAGTCTTGTTTTGCTCTGGAAGAAACTTATGCTGGAATGAAAATATATTTCTCATCAAACTTCAAAAAGCTCATCTGGTAATTTGGGGAGTTGACTATCATTGGAGACAGTGACTCATTCATTAAAAAATACCTACTCAACAGAAGGAGTATCTATCCCACAGGGAAAAATGCTGCATGAGTGTCAGAGGTAATTTGCAGTAGTGACTTTCTTACCTTGGTTAAATGTTCATAGGAGGAAGTCTGAGCAGAAGAGTGACCTCTTCATTCTTTTTACCAAAGACAGCACCTGTTTAGAAATAATTGACTTGCTGGCATTTGTAATGTATCTTTTTCTGAGGATAGGTATCTTATCTGCAGTTTTCTCATGTTGAAATTGACCTTTTCAACCTGCCTACATTTTGCAACTTGGTTTTACTTTCTTTCTGTGACTGCAAAAAAGGAGTTACAATGTAGTTGAAACTATAATTTCATTGGGGTTGTTTTATAAGTCAATGTTGAATTAACTGCAGGCTGACAAAAAAGACATAACAGAAGAAAAATAATTTCTGCCTTCAGCTAACTTAATATATAATTACAACAGTATAGTGAGAAAGAAACATTACAGTGTTCAAATAGTCAAAACAACTATGCACAAATTTTTGCATGAAGACACCAAAACCCTCCACAGGTAATCTTGGACTCAAGCTACAAGTACTGGGCTAATAAGTGAAAATATCCTCCAGCAGGACATTAATAACAAGGTACATTCAGTTTTAAAAGACCCAAAAGAAGAAAAATATGAGAAAACTCTTAATGTTTCTCATAGCAATGAAACCGCTTCCACTTAAATGGAAAAATGAAAACTTAAAAAACAAATGGAGCGTAACTTTGATTAAGGATTTGTTTTTCAAAGGCATTCATCTGTTATATGACTGGTAGGCCTCAGTCCCTGTAGTGCAGTATGTTCAGATTCAAGGGAATACATGATGTTTTGATTGGAAAATGGGCATAAGGAGACTCTTTCAAACAATAACCAAAATAAAGACATTGAGAAGAGGAATTTGGTTGTGGCTTCAGAGGCAGCAAAGACAGTCTAGAAGCTCACTAACCAAGCCAGGGCTGCTACTCTTCTCCCCACCAAATTTTCCTGCTGCTGCCCCAGCCTCAGCCTTGCCCAGTGCCAGGCTTCCCCTCTGCTCCTTCCCTCCACTGCCCGTTCCTTCCACTGCCATTATTCACCAGAAGGCAAAAACCAAAACAAGAGTTCTAATTTTATTTTTTTTTTTAACTTGCCTACATTCACTGCACGTGTGCCAGTGCACAGTTACATAGATAACTGTGCATAGCAGCCAGGCTCTTCTTTGACAGTACGCTGGATGCTTCCAGCAGGGATCAGTGGAGCTTGTACCAAATTTTTTCATAAGGAATAACCTATGGAGAGTCACAAACCTCATATCCTCCTCTTGCCTACCATGTTATTTACCTAGAAGACTGATCCTATGAGACTTTTGGCTTATTCCCTGGTTGCCCACACAGCCAGGTAAGGACTTCAAGACACAGTGGGAGTTCAGTCACTTAACTTTAGGCCAGAGAAGCTTCTCTGAAACAGAGACCATCCTTCATTCCATGGAGAATTTCAAGATGCAGAAAGTTAATTACAGACATGCTAAGAATGAGCAGTGGCGGCACCAGTCAAGCCCTGAGCTGCACTCAGGATTTATATACAGGTCCTGCACTCAATTAATGTTTTACCATGCAGAAGTTTGCTCAAGTGAAGAAAGAGACTGAGTAATACAATGCTACTACGCACTGCAGCACTTTATTGGTTTTTTTCATACTGAACTAAAGACCTCATTAGTTATGTTAATTTAGAACTAATAGCTTAATTTATGTTAATTTAGAACTAATATTTGTCGTAACGGCTGTTTCTTTCCTGAATGTTTTACATAAAATTCACAAGTTTGATACTGCAGCATGCCAAAAAAAGTGAGAAATACTTTTCCCGCTCTTGAGAAATCTTTCTCTAATTAGGTTGGCCATTTTTCTGCCTAGATGCTGAAGTGGAAAGATTTTTCTTGGTTAGAATAAAAGATACCAGTAGCACCCAGTCTAAAAGTGCTTATTATCACATCCATTCTAATCACTGATAAGATAAGTGGACACTAAACAATATAAAAATGTGCCCATTGATTTAAATAATCAAGAGGCTGGTGAAGGGGAAACTACCAAAACAGTTATATATTTTAATTACATTAGCAATAACATAATATAAAGCTCAAAGCCAAGGCCTCTCTTCTCCTCATTTTGCTTTGTGTGGTATTTACACCACTAAGACAATAACCATCAAACCCTGCTTCCATTCCTGCTTGTTCTTTTAAAGATTTATCAAGGATTTTCTGCTTCTAAGAAAATGCTGCCTGTGGCAGCCCTTTCACCCAAGCCTTCACAGCTCCCTGCATTCAGAGGGGGCAATTCAATGATGAAAAATACATAGCACATGCCTAGCCCAAAGCTTCTGTGCAACCTCAGGTTCTAATCACAGTAGTCCATTCTAATAACACATTTGTCCAAAGATTTCCAGGAAAGTGCTGGTGTTATTACAGGAAGAGGACACATTGCTGTAGATCACGCAACACTTGACAAATAACATAAACTGCACATACATACCCCCACTAGCCCCTCCCTGCATATCAGTGTGAAAAGTCTAGAGGGGATGAAGTGCCTCAGGTGCAGAAAGAGCCTGGCTGAGACAAGAAGAGAGTCCACATGCTAGCTGCCATTTGATTGCTCAATGTCCCAAGCCTCTTTTCTAAAATTCCACTGGATGGTGTTACCCAAGGAAATCTAGTGTGAAAGCAGCAGGCATGGCTCCCACACCTGATACAAATTTACAGCTGAATAGGTAAAAGGACCCAGCAAAATAAATTTTTTTAAAAAAAAAATTAAAAATAAATTAAGAAATTATTTTTTTTAAAAAAATTACACCTGCAAACTTTTAAAAAGAGAGTTAAAAGCTCTTTGGGAAAGGGAAAGGAGGCACAAACACCCACCATGATGACTGTGGTCAGGAAAAAGAAAGAAGACATAGAGGGGCCTTTGTGTTCTGTCCAGGTGTCCTAACAAAGAGCTGGCTTAACCCAAAGTGCAGAAGCCATTCTTCATGTGTGGACTGCAATCCAGAATTGTCTCCCCACGTGTACCCATGTTTTCCCAGCTGAATGCCCTAGACACTCAGTACCAAGTCACACACACTTGCAACCCCATCCACTTGCAATGGGATTTATTTCATGTGACATGACACAGCTTCAGGAGGAGCTGCAAGTCACACTCCCCACGCTGTGCCCCAACACAGCCCATCCCCTGTGGCTACAGCTCAGTTCAGTTTTGAGACACACTGGTTTCCTTTCTGAAAGCAAAATGCTCCTGTGAACGCACAGTACGATGGGCGTGCTTAAAAGCACCTCCTAGACTGAGGGTCCTGGAGAAAAACAGCATGTCTGGATATCATATGGGACAAGGCATGAGAGAAGCTGAACTGTTCCCTCAGCAGTGCATGGCAGAAGAGCTTCATGGCCTGAGCTGTAGTCCAGCTCCAAGAGCCATGGAGGTGCAGAAGCCTGAACATCTTGATCTTGAGTCCCCAGCTCTGGCCTCAAGCACTGACATTAGGTTCTGGACCTTTAAAAGCAGTGTTTTGGAACATAAATATATAGATAGGGTTTTTTAAATCAAGATATATATTTTTCTTAGAATGGTTACTTTGTTCTTTTATTATCTGTACATGAACTATGCAGGGCATTTGTTTAGGATCTGTAAAAATCTGTTTCCCATAAGCAGCTTGGCATTCTGTCTTTATTAACTACAACATTCATTGAGAATGAAAACATTGTGCTATCAAACTTTGAGAAAAAACATTGTACTATCAAAAAGAATCATTATTACTTTAACTTTATCACACTGGGTGATTACAACTGAGATAATTAGAGGCTAATTTGAGAGGAACTGAAGGGGAAGTGAAAGCAGAGCTAGAAGCTAATCAGAATGTGCCTGTATTTAAATCAGGAGAGCACAGAGTTTGATTCCTAGCAGATTTTTGCAACTCAAACACAGGCATAAGAAGGAAAAACAATGTAGAAAAATAAGGGGGAGAGAGGAGTGTTGAACATAGCTTGGAAAAAAGCATGTTTGACCTGCTGGGCAGGGGAGACCTGTCTGCAAGCCTGAGCCTCCTGCCTCAAGTGTACTGCCCTCTCCCTCCAAAAAACCTGGTGTGAGCTCTGCTCCAGGATAAGCAGTGCCTGAGCAACTCCACACAGAGTGTGCTAGAGCAGTTTTTGCCCTGCCCTTGGCTGTGAGGATGAGCTGGAGTGAAGCAATAGGGTGGGAAAATCATAAACTTGACAGTGGGAAAGTTTTTTTTTAAAAATAATAAATTATTTATTTTTTAAAAAACATTTACAATAGAAGAAGAAGAAAAAGAAGAAAAAAGAAAAATACAGCTCTGACCTTGATATTAGGGGAAGATGGCACTCCAGGGCACAGATGAGGTCATCCATCCAATGGCTGTTGGAGGGCAGGCTAGATAGCCAAGCTCTCTCCAGAGGACATCACAGGAGGGAGTGGGAGAAACCCTTTTCCAAGCTCCCTCACCAAGTATGTGCAGAGAGCATTCTGCCTTGTGTAGATTCTGAAGCAAACCCTCACCACCACCTCTCGAGGGAGAAATGAGGAGACATCAGCCCATGCCATACGCATCAAGCTGTGCTGTTTCCAGCATCCTTGGCAGCTCAAGCACCTCCTCTTAGCTCTGTACTAAGGCACACAGGTGTGTCTCTTGGCATAACCCAGCACAAATATCCAGCTATGGCATCTCCTGTGCCACCACTAATCATTGTCTGCCCCATCATGAGATACAGTAGGGACTAACCCCTGGAACTCTTGCTTGGTGTTGGACAGACCCCTTAGAAACTCTTATTGCTGACCTTTGCAGAGGAGTCCCTCTGCTCCTGCAGGGACTTTCTGAACCTGTGGAGGAGAGGAGGGCTCTGCAGGCACAGACAGCACAGCAGAAAGCACCACAAGTTGAGCTGGGTTTCACAGGGATGCAGGACCATTTTTTTTCTGCCTCACTGTGTATTAGGAAATGTTAGTATTAGTAGTATATTTTTTTTCCACCACAGTAATATATTATATTAGTAGTATATTTTTTTTCCACCACAGCCCTCTCAGAAAATCTTCTTAATGGATTGTTTGCTTTGCCAGAATACCATAAAACAGGTCACTGTGTGAAATAAGCCATCACTAATAAAAACAGTCTTATGAGAGGATAATGGAAATTTATGGTACAGCTTTGGCTTGTATGGCAGTGCAGCTAAGAGAAGAATTAAAATGGAAAAACCAGTGCTTGGTACTCCTGACAAGTGATTAAGGCACTTCTTGACTCCTGTTTGCTTCCTGAGGTAGTATTTCAAAAGGGGTTGAATCTGTAGGAGCACTGGTGCCTCAGTTATGGGAGGGTGAACCTTGCCTGCTGTCCATCGTGCCAGACTCCACCCTAGGAACAGCACTCCCATTTTGTATTGGTATCTTGTATACCATCAGGTATTCTCCCAATTAACAAGCAAAGTTAATTGAAAGACAGAACATCCTTGTTTCCATTGCAAGGAGATTCAGAAATAGACTTGAACAGGGAAGGAATCAGGGACTCATAGATCCAAGCCCCAGCAGTCTCTTTTCTCCAGGAAAAAAAGCCTTCCCATGCATACCTGCTGGGACAGACCTGTGACAAGGGATTTTGCCAACTGCTTGACAATGCCTAAAAGACAAAAAGAGCGAGGGCATGAACTGACACACAAGTACTAGGCACACTAATGTCTGGCAACTACCCCATCTCCATTTTCCTGCTTCCTGTTAAATAGGCCCTTTAGGGAAGTTTATTGCTGATCTATGCTAGAAAATTACTCATATAATTGAAACATCAGTGTAATATTGTTTCCCCAGTATAACTTATTCTTTGGGAATTTCTGGATGCAATTATCTCTTGTGACTAATAAAAACAATGGCTTAATCACAAATATATGGTTAGAAATGTCATTTTATGATTAAACATAAAATGCCTCTTGTCTCAGCATTTCCCATCAAATGGACTGTCCTTCCTGGGAGCATCCAAAGGAATGTGAGGAGCAGAAATGGGGTAGGAGCTAATTATCCTTTCCTCTGGAATTTTGCTCAATAAGCATTTCAGTTCTGACCTTCAGGACAGTCCTCAGATGCTTCTAATAGTTTCAAAATCATCTGAAATGCAAGGCACCTTCAAACACACCAGAAATTCAGGACATGAGCCTCCACCTGATGCAAGTCTACTGGCACCTCTGTCCCACTGCCATCCCCATCCCCTTTCCACATGAGCAGGAGCTGGGCTACAGCATGACCAAGAGAGATGCTTGGCATTTGTCCTCTGTTTTCCAGTGGGGAATGGCAGTTCACAGAAAAACTACTCTGGAAAGGTTTGATTTGGCCTTTTCCATTTTACAATTTTTTGATGAAACCCACTTGATTTTATGTATCTTTATGTACATATACCAAAGATTCTACATACACAGAAATGTAAAGGTAATGAGGAAGAGGAAGTGAATACTGAGTTTTGAACACCTATAGAATCCCCAAACTGCTTATTTTTAAACCCTTGTATTATACTGAAATTAATCAAATTGCATTATAGTCCCACTAGCTGAGAAATAAGAGTTACTGGCAAAACATGATCAGGCTCAATACTTTTCAAACCTCTGCACAAGTTCACCAAGAAACAATCATAAGGTACTAAGAATTTATTTTCCAGCTGATGTTAAACAATTAGCACTCAAACAACAATTAACACTCACCCACTGAGTGGCCAAAAAATTGAAAGATCTGGTACTCAGCTGTCAGTACATCAGGGTCCTGAGCTGATAAAGTGAAGAAAACCTGCTGTCCCCGTCTACATGAAAGAGGATTCAATACAAATAACATAACATTGTCCACATTCAATGAAATGGAAGAGAATTCCCACATTACATCATCAAATTTAGAGAGTTTAAATATAATTCACTAATATTAAGATAATAAAAAATAATTTTAAAAAACCTAGACCTTTGAATAAAAAGAGCTGTTTTGAATCCCCTGTGAGATCACCAGAGTCTACACATCAGAAGTGATGTTCTTTCCTAGCAACAAGCCAAGGCAGAACTGGACTACATGGGAACCACCAGAAAACTTAGATCCCAGTTATCATGTCCACTCAAAAATGGCTCCTGTACTTGCAAGAGGGCAAAGTTGTCTCCTAGCTCTGAACATTACAAATATAGAGGAAACCCAGATATACCCTGAAATTTTGCAGCAGATGCTTTCCTTTAAAGTACCATGCAGCATATTCACTTTGGGTTTTGAATTATTTACTACCAATACAGTTTAATTGTACTAAAGCTGAAATCAACATACTACAAGTATTGAAGCAATTTTGGTCTTTTGTTGGTTTTCAGACATCACTGTAAGCACTGGCACCAGCTTCAGTATAAGCAGAATGCACATTTCTATATGTGCTCTAAATTAAATATGTATGAAAGCCTGAGAACCACAATGACAATTACTGCACCTTGGAACGAGACTTGGAATATTTTGTCTGGCAGAGCTCAAAAGACTTTTCAGCTGGGAGCAGCTGTAGCTTGGTTAGCGCAAGAATGGATTGATTGCAATTCATAACTTGGAATATGGATTAATGCAATATTCATGGAAAACTGCATATACAGAGCTCCATGTGGCCAGTGAAGATCTGAAAGTATTTTGCTTCAGGGAAAAATCATGTCACCAGAATGCATTTGCCTTTACTGTGTCCAAGTTAGGAAGGAAGGTTCCTTGCTTAACTGGTATGCAGATTGTAGAGCCTAAAACTCCCTTCACCCCTACCCAAGGAGGCTGGAAGAGACCTCTGTTCCTAAAGCAGGAGGCTGGGGTTTGACTGCCTCCTTATTTGTACCCTGCAGATCACAAGATGCATTAGCTCTGTCTAGAACATCCTAACAAATCCTCTAAGATAACTCTCAAGATCAGACTCTCAATATAGACAATAATCAGGACCTACTCACAATCCAGGTGGACTCTTTGCAGTAAAAAGGCCACCACAGACCAAACACACCTGTCTGCTTTGTACAGTATGAATTAAAAATTTGGCTACTGAATAAGACACCAGGCAAGCTCAGACTCAGGCATATAAGATGAATGCCAAGAGAACAGGCAGGCTGCAACACTCACAATTTTCTATCAAAGACTGAAGAGAGCATTACAACCTCCCTTATGCTGAGTACCAGGGGAAAGCCAGCCAAACTCCACAATTATTTGTTTGGCAGCTTCTTTCTTGTTCTGGTGCTACTGAAGATCAGAAAGTCAAGACTGAAGAGTGTATCTGGCAGATCTCAGCTGGGGAGTCAAAACAGGGGAACAAAAAAAATGTGATGTCAAATTGCTCTCCTAGCTGCTAGTCCCCATTCTTCACATGGCTTTGTTTCAAAGCACTTCAGGAAAATATTTTTTAAAAAGCAAGAACTGTCCTAGATCACAGAGTGGTTGCTATTGGAAGAGACCTCTGGAGTCACCTTGTCCAACCCCACTCCTCAAATAAGGCCACCTAGAGCTGGTTGCCCATGGCCACATCCAGTATATTTTGAATATACCTCCAAGGATGGAGACTTCACAGCCCATTTGGGCAAACTCTGCCAGTGCTTATTCGTTCTCACAATAGAAGAGCTTATTTTTATGTTTACACAGCACCTCCAGTGTTTCAGTTTGTGACCATTACCTCTGGTCCTGTCACTGGGCACCACTGGAAAAAGCCTGTCTCTTTGTTCTACGGACTTTCCCTTCAAGTACTGATGAGGTCCTCTCCAAAACTTCTCCAGGCTGAACAGCGGAACCAGCTCTTTAAGCCCTTTCTTGCAGGAGGAGCGTTCCAGTCCTTTCATCATCTTCATGATCCTTTTCTGGACTCTCTTTAGTGTGTCCATGACTTTTTTGTACCAGGGAGCCCAGAGCTGGACGCAGCACTCAGGGTGAGGCCTAAGCAGTGTTGAGTAGAGGAGAAGGATCACCCCCTTGAGCTGATGACAATCCCTCTCCTAATGCAGCCCAGGGTACATTTTGTTGTCCTTGCCACAAGCACACACTGACAACTCCCCAGGTCTTTCTCTGCCGAGCTGCTTTCTACCTGGGTGGCCCTCAATACATACCAGTTCCCAGGGGGTTTCCTCCCCAGGTACAGGTATTTGCACTTCCCCTGGTTGAACTCTGAGAGGTTCCTGGATAACAGATTCTGTGCAAAGATGCTGCTTTTGGAAGGAGTATCCCTCACTTACTTTGTGGATTTGGGTCACTGATTGGCTTCATGCACAGAAATTGTTCTTCTGCCAACAGACTGAAATACTGCGGCTGCACTAACACATGAGGCATGAATTTTACATTTGAAGTAAATAATATTCTCCTGAAAAGGAATATACCTCTGCAGGATGACCTTGCAAAAAAGTCAGAGTGGAATTCCTTAAACTTGAATTGAGCCAGGATACTGAAGCATGATGCAGGTTATGCCCCTCACCCTGTCAAGATCTCAATGAGAAATATCTTTGGGAGATAAGGACTGAGCAGCACCTGTAGCTCACTCCATGTTTGCACAAACCAGGAACCTCAGCCCTTCCAAGAGACATTGACCTGCAAAGTACTGTGATAAGAGGAAAGGCAGGGAGACATCTAATGCACTTTCCAGGCATGTATTTGTGGGGAGATAGTTAAGAAAACTGCAGCTTATTTGAAAATGTGGCCTAGTTCCCACATACTCATTTCTGTGAGAAGCATTGTGCTAAACATATTTTCTAAGAGTTATTATAGACATTGTACTTCCTAGTGAGCAATCCCTTCTAAAGACTTCCCTTTGCACTACTGAGACTTGGGTTTTTTCCTTCGACTGGTTTCACAGGATGCAAGGTGCACTTTTACATCTTTCCCTGGTGTAATTTATCCCTTCCTACTTTTCTGACTTTTCTGTACTATCTGATGAAGCGGTAGCACACTGGGAGCACCCACTGGTTCAGCAGGGGCTGTGATCTAACTTAGACATTTCTGGCAAAACCACAGTGTAGCTCAGGGAAACAGGGGTGTGCTTAAAGCAGCTTGTGCAACTTGCTAGAAATCACACTAGCTATTACAAGGAGGAAGGTGCAATTACTGCATGCTGTTATCTGACTTATGAGAATTTGGAGGAGCATTGCCCATAGTGAAACAAAATCAGTGAAAAAATCCCCCAGTTTGTGCCTTCAGAGGGCCAGCAATCCAATTCTAGGTGTTCAGTGCTCGAGGCTGATGCTTTCTTGGAAGTTCTTTTCCAGAGTCTAAAAATGGTTTGGGGGAAAAATAAATCTCAAATTCCAGGACTCCTGTTTCATGTCAGTGTTTACAAGCTGTACATTTGCAGCCTTCTCAGAACAGGAAAAAACCTTCAGCCTTTCACATGATGCTCCTGAAAACACACTTCTTGACTATTTGTTTTTCAGCAATATCCCTGGCTCGTAGGGGCTGTGCAACATCACTTTATTTGTGCTCTTCAAGTTGATTGTTTTCCCTGCCACATGGCCTCTAACACATACTGCAGTGATCTAGGATCTGGCAGATTGGATTTGGGGAGGCAAAATGATCAGACTTGCTGCTAAATTGTGTTTCAGTTTGTGTGCCTTTTCATTCAATGCATGGCAGGGTTTCAAAGCATTTTTAAAAACTAGAGTCTCTCCAGAATCCATGGATTAGCAAAATGTTGTGTCTTATCTTTTCAGAACAAGTCTACAATTACAAGCACTGCCTCATGTGATTATATTTCACAAATAAATAATAAATCTTTCTAGAAGGCAAAGTCAAAACTTTCCTCCACACCACCAATTTTTAAACAATACATTAGAGACCGCATGTTGTCCTCTTTCAGTGATTTTCCCTGTACTCAGGTAATTCTTCCTCATGGAGTTCTTGTGGTCTTCTGCATACCACACCTGATGAATTCCCTTTCCTAACCTCTTGAGAGCTCTTTGGGTGGGTCAGGGCCATGTGGGGTTGTGACAGAAGACCCAGAGATGGCAGAAAAAGAGCCAGAGGCTGATGGGAGCTACAGAGTGAGCATCCATCTGATCTCCACCTGCAGCTAAGAAACAAGAGAGACCTTCCTTCATGGGAAATTTAACATCTATTTCATTATCAAAGGCACATGAAGAGCCTGCCTCTGTTGTACTTACATCTGCTTCAGAAAGCAAAAGGTCACTGCAAACGTCGGTATCTCCCTCGCATAAGACACAGATCGATACAGCCTGAAGCACACACACACACACACACACACACACACACACACACATACTCTCTCTCTCCCTCTTTCTCTACCACCCAGAAATTCAGCCAAATGAAAAGCAAAGCCTTCCCTCCAGGAAAACCAAACAAAAGCCATGTGTCTTGAACCCTCTTTATGTCCAGACAGGCATAGGGAGTTTGCCAGAGCAAACAAGTTCCAGAGTCAAAGGATTTCCGCTGAGAGCTCTCTGCAACCAGTCCTCCTCAGACCGGCCCCGCACTTTCCAGCCAGATCTTGCTGCTCAAACTGCTGCAAAGAGGCCTCCCATTACAATGACACATTTGACAGCTTTGCCAAGAGCATTTGGGGAGGTGCCAAAGAAAGAAGCAATGCGCTTTCCTGAAAAAAGCAGACACTCTGGGGAGGAATACTTGAAATACTCCTTCTAGTAAACCTGAATGGTTGAGCACCCACACAGAGGAGCACTTGGGCTGCTATCCCAAGGGAGAGCAGAGAACAGGCTCCACCAGGTTTCTCCCTCTCCAGAAGTTGCCCTGCCCCATTCTCAGTGGCATTCAAAGCATCTGCATTGAAGAGTGGCCATCCCTTTCTATGCTTGGGCTCACTTTGAAGACATCCTTGGCTGCTGAATTTCCATCCGATACCCTGTGTTTGCCTTTGCCCCAGTCAGCTGTGCTTTAGAGCCCTGCTGCTCAACTCTGGGCTTTCAGTAGGGCTCCTCATTACCTAAATGCAAGTCCTAAGCATGGTTCCAGCTGCTCCTCTGGGGAGAAGTCCCACAACTACCAAGATCACAGTCCACATGAAAAATCATAGTGACAAAAAAAGGAGATGTTCTTGAGAGGGCACACCGAATTTGAGCAGCATCATCAGGGAGATTTACACTGTGTTGAATGACACAAAGATAGCTATTTGACTCCAAAGCAAATATCACCCTGAATCACCAACCTTGAGTGAGGGGACAAAGATTCAAAATAATTACACTTTTATGTCTCTGGACAGTGACAGAAGCCATAGCCTTGTTCAGGTTTTCCTGCTGTAGGGAAAACCCTGAGGAGGAGAGAAGGCCACTGCAAGCACTAAAGTACTTCTTCCCACTGCCCACATTGACAGGATGCTTCCCAGAAGCAGAGCTTTAAGCGACTTAGGGAGCAAAGTAGATGCGCACATGCGTACGGGTGTGTGGAAGGAGTGTGAGAAATGTGCGCATCGTAAGGTCGTAAGGTCTCCACTATATTTATCTGAGGCATCATTCAACTTTTAAACTTGTATCTTGCAGAAAGGTTTTAATAGCATGACATAATCTAAGTCATGTACAAACTCTGTTTTTAAGACATTTGACTTCTGTCTGGTTTACACAACTCCCTCTGATTTTACACAAAGGCAAACATAATGAAAGGCTCTTCTGCCATTGCTTTTATGTGCCATATCCTTTCTTTCTGTTTCTTCTTTAAATCACGTCAGGTTTTTTATTTAATGCAGGATTGCGCATCCAGTGCCTTGCAGATGGAATGCATAATTGAACATTATACTCCACTCTTGAGAGACACACCATAAAATTAATATTTGAACCATATTCTCGCCGATCCAAGGCAGAGAGCAAAATAACACAAAGAAAATATTCTAAAGAAATTTGTGGCCTATCTGCAGAATACTTTCCAGACATTAGCATAGTAAGAGAAATACTTAACATTAATAAAAGGTGAGGTTTCATTCACAGGCACCATTATACTGTGCTGGTTTGCTTTGGGTAATTTTGCACTTAAGAAGTTGGAGTGGGTTGATGAGGAGAAAACTAGGAGAGAGAAAAGATTTCAAGCAATGGTCCCTGTCTCCTCTCTCACCTCCCAGCTAGGCAGTGGGGAAACACAGAGCAAGAGATTGTTAGAGATGAAACCACATTGCAAATGGAATCACAGTGGGGTCAGTGTTTCACAGCATGGATGCCCTGGCTTCATGAAAGGCATTTGAAATGCTTAGGACAAAAGATTATGGGTAATGTTTGATGCAGTACTACTGTAAAGACAAGGGAAAACAAAATGAAAAGGAAAAAAAAAATTTGTAAACTATTCAAGAGAGAAACAAGGCCAGAGGAAGCAGAAAGGGGATGGCCATTTCTAATCAACTACTTCTGTCATTACCACAGCCATGAAACTAAGATATGAATTTGGAGTAAAAAATGCCTCATATGGGGGTGTTTTGCCCTGGGATACTGGTGTGAACAAAGAGATGTCAAGTCATTAAAATCTGTGCCGATGCCAGACAGTCTCAGATTTCAGAGTTAGGATCCAGAGTTTCCAATTATGTTCAAAATTGTTTCTAGACATAGGAAAAAAGAGTTTTAATTTTATCGCAGGAGCACTGATGCCTGACCTTGATACCCACTGGCATCCAAATCCACCTGAGTTCTGTATAAGCTGTGGTTTTGTGCATTTTTCATTCTGTTTTTCATTCTTACCCAATGGCAAGGTTTTCCTTAGTTAAGATGTTGAATTCTGATGATGGTGGCGGCAGAAACACACTTTTAAAAAGCATGCAGTATGCAAATAGCATTGTTTTGCAGTTGTAAACACAGCTTAAAATTATGGCTGAAATGGAAATTTGCTTTTTTAACTGGGCTGACATCTCTGCATTGCACAAATGGACAAGGAACAAAGAGAAAATGCATTATTTCATCCTCAGAAATACCTAAGGTGCATAACCATGACCTGCAATCACCAGAGTAATTAACGCTAGAAAAGTTTGAGGCAACAGGTACACCTACAGTACCACATCTGCAGCTCAGATGTTTATTTGTCACAACTTGACATTAAAAGACCTTCTAATTGGCAAGGATTTATTCCCTCTGATCTCAGGAAGTTTATAATTGTGAGGGCCATAGACACAACATGAATAAAATCTAAGTCTTCCACCCCTCCTAATGGGTTACAGAGAGCAGGGTGGCAGTGAATAAAAACAGGTGAACTCCCCTCTCTGGTCTGCAGGGAACCCCCCTCAATGCCCAGAGTAGGCACAAAACCTAATTTTTACATATAGCCTTGGTTAATTCTCTAATTTTTTGATTCCCTCCAGTGACCAGCAGTCAAGTGTTCCTGGTTCCTTCTCTCCACACCCCAGTGGTGCTGCTGCTGCTGGGCTGCTGGGCCTGGGCTCCAGCCAGCAGGACTGGGCTTCAGCAGCTGAGGGCACAGGTGTCCCAGGAGCGTGTCACTGGGTCACACCACACACACGTGCAGCCCCTGAGCACGCACACGGTGCTGGCCACACACAGAGCTGTGATGGGGATGGTGCAGCAGCACCAGGGTGTCACCACCAGCCCCGCATTCCCCTCGCTTGTCCCGGCTCGGCCACCACTGCTCAGGGAGGAAGTACCGTCTGTGTTGTGATGCCAGGGATGTTCTGTTAAGAAGTATTTCCAGAAAGCTGAACATTTGAGAAGGCACTTAAAAAGCCCAGACCTCTTTGTTCAAACTCTGATTGAAGACAGACCCATAAGTTCTCTATATTATTTATTAGTTATTGTCTTATTTAATCCCCTTTGGAAAGGCAACAATAGAGGAGTTACAGTTCTCCACTTTTTTTCCTAAGCTAGTGATGTTATTCCTTAACTTAGAAGCTGAAAGCAAACCATACCATTCACACTTAACTACCAGCACAAAAAGGTTACTGTTATCCACCTCATCTGCCCCGTTCCTGACTCGCTACAAGTCACCATTAGTGATGCTCTTGTCCCCAGCACATCTCTGGGGAACACAGCTCTTGGCCCAACCAGCTGAGCTCAGTGGATGCATCCCTGCCCTCATGCAGGAGTGCATCTTTCCTGATCACTCTTGAAGAATACAAGTGTTTGGGAGCTGGGAAAAAGTCCCTGGTAGACTGCAAGGATCTCACCTAACGTGCACACCATACTAGTTTCAAATTCTCACCTCCAGGCCAGCCAACAAAGGAAAACCAGGAGCAGAAAGGGGCACTTGCAAAAGGGGATGAGAAGATGGTTGCCAACCTAAGAGTGATCCATGTATGATTGAGGAGCACCAACATACCAAACAACTTCAGGAAGGCTGAAGGAGCAGACTTCTGTTTTCCATATCAGGTTTCTTAGTGAAAACAAACACACCAAAAAACCCACAATACCCCTACTCACTCCTCCTAGGTAAAACCCTATTAAACTAGTAGGAAGATCAACAGGCTTCACTCTCCTTTCCACACTGAAGTAAACTGCCCTCAGACACAAGGTTATTTTAGGTACCGCTGCTGAGGTTTTTGCTTTGAAGAGACATTTGTTTTCAGGGAAGACATACGTAAGAGTCAGACTGCACCCTGAAATCTGATTTTACTCTTTTAATGGTGGGGTTGGGCATCTGGAGTGTATATGAGCAACAGCTAGCCTCCAGTTCAGCTTGTAAAAACTTTTTGTGGGGGTTAGTGACTCTCCCAGTATTTTTCATGTTAGAATAAATTGACTTAAGTGTGCATGAAAGGTAGAAATATATATGACTGAAATTAAAAGTTGGGCTAAAAATAGCACTACAATTGCATTGTCCATAGTGAGGGAAAGGAAACCTGGGGGGGAAAAATAAATATATTTAACAGCTGTCTCAACATAATGTCAGATTTATTCAAGATTTCTAAAATGGTCTTTGACAAGCCTTGACTCATTGGGTAGGACTGGAAAGGGTATTGAGGGTGAACTATTTCTTATGATTTATAAGAGACCACTGTGACTAGTTTGAAAAACCTGCTTAGGAGTGCAGTAAATTAAAACAGAAACCTACATAAGACATGTACCTTACAGACAAAAGGCTTAAAGCATGGTCTGAATCACTAGAATGGGGCTTGCAAAGGGAAATCAGTTTCAAGAATTTCTGCTAGCCAAAGATGTATTCTCCAGTATTTAGAAGAATCTTCTATAAGCACACTTTGGAAACTAAAACTTAAACTCATGCAGCTATATCATGCTTCCAAAGGCATGGCACTTAGTCTCTGTATCAAAAATTACAGAAATTATCAGTGGTTCACAGCTCACACTGGATCATGTACTACTCTCATGTACCAAAAAGCTTGCATGGTGCATACAGCACCCTCTACACAACTGCAATTAAGAAAAACATTCGATTTTGCACGTGCAGAAGAGAGGAAAATGAAACCATGTGCATTTGATCAAAGACGGGCATGTTGGCCTTCCCCTTAGCTCTGAGAGATAATTGCACAAATTTTCACATAAAATTTGAACATTATTTAATTCATCAACAGAGCCTTTCCCAGGCTGTACCACAAAGCAAATACTCCATGCATCTTCACAGGAAGTGAAAACCCCACAGCTAGAGGTGCTCTGCATAAGAAGTGTATTAGTTTCACAGATTGAAGAGAAGTCAGATTGTGATCTTCCTTAAAACACTGGTTTTCCCTCTCCCTTCAGGCAGATACATTCCCTTACAGAGTCCAAGAAATTACTGAGTGAAGGTTCACTCTCTCACAGCTTTCTCCAAGCCCCATGAGTAAATCAATACAGGCAGCTCCTTTGGCTTCTACCAAAATGTCTGCAGAGGTACGGGATCTACACCAAATAGTTTTGGAAAGGCATAATACCTTTTCTGTGAAGCTCTAGCACCAGTTTGGATGTCCAGCACAACTGGACACACAGAAGGGCCACTTCTCCTTGTCATGAGACACAGAATTTGGGACTAGATCTAAAATCCTTTATTTTAGGTCCCCCAGAGCACGGTAGAGTAATAGCCAGTGATATCCTGCTAGAGAACAGATTGGGGGAAATGGCATTTTATGGATATGCTTTGCTTGCCATTACCATTACCTCTTTGTGATGCCAGCTGGTGATTTGTGGAACACCCACCTCAAATGACATATAGGAACTCAGGAGCCAAACTCTCCCATGACAGTTACCTCCCAGACTATATGATGACCCTGTAGCCTTTGTGTCACTATGCAAATTTAAGAGATCAAAATCAAACCTCCCAGACACTTCCACACAGCATTGTAATGCCACTTTTCAGTGATGGGGATTTATTAGTTGTTGTTTGCAGAGGAATGACCAGGAATAGAGCAACTGATATTCTTAATGAAGGCTTGAGAGCTCTTCTTTGTATAAAAGAGTAGTTAATACACTCTGCATATAACAGCCAAGAAGGCTAAGGCAAAGGGCTGGAGAAAAAAGGGAAATAACCTCAAAAGAAAAAGAAGAAATTAATAAGCAAGAGAGGGACTTGAGACTTCCAGTGTCTTCATCATCTCCTGTTATGCAGAGATGTTTCAGCCACTTCTTGTCTGATGTGACTATTGCTATTGGAATAAAATATTTTCTTGAGTACATCCACTCCCATTTGCCTTGCACAACAACAGTCAGAAAGATTTCTGTATTAAACCTTGGCGTAAAAGGTCCCTGTCCAGTAGGGACTTCTCCCTTGTTCCACAGAAACTATCCAAGATACCACTTCCAAACTTGAGAGGGTATGATTGCCTGTAGCAACTTCTCCCCTTCTTTTGTGTCAGTTAAAATAAAGCAGGCTGATTTTGAATTCCCATCCACATCCATATAAACCTAGCTTCAAGTCAGCACAGCTCCACCAGAGACAAACTGCTGGAAGAATGTAAAGTGCATTTTATCTGCTAGACTACCTACATGTTGAGCTGAAACAATGGGTCAATTATCCCAGCACTGTGTTCCTCCTGGGCTGAAAGAGGATGGTAAGTTGAGATCTCATCAATCACTCCTGCTCCTATTGCTCCTGCAGAGAGAGCTGTTATGACAACAGGAGGCTGAAACTCAGGTTTATTGTAACCGAACAGATGGATTCCAAAAGTCTGGGACATTCTTGCAATGGAAAAGCTGATGAATTACAGAAGAAAAAACATATGTCGCTTATTTAATCTTCTGATTTTCTTTGATTCATTGCTAGGACAAGCAAACAAATATTTAAAGATAAAAAAAAGGAAAGCAATCAAAAGAGCAAACAGTAATGTCATTATTGTTTCTATATTTCATACAGTAGTGATGTCTTCTATGCCAGCACACCACCTGCCCCTTCACCTTCCTACCTCGAATCCCTAGATGTAACCCTGATTTCTGAAAGAGGTGGGGCTCACATGGTGCTAGAGAAAGTGTCTCCAGTTCCTCTCCCTGTTCTTTTTTTCCCTACTGGCCAATAGCTTAACATTTGACAGAAGGGTAGCAGCCAAGAGACTACATTTCTGTATGAAGATTGCCAGCTAAGCAGGGGACAGAAACCAAAGCAGTGTTCCCACAGTCTAGGGAGAGACGAGAGATGGTGTGCAATCCACAGTTTGGGATTACAGCAGCAGATGTGGGACACTTGGTAGGAAAGCAGGTTACACTGCTCAGGAGCAGACCTCTGTACATGATTGCAATAAAAATCTCCCTCTCCCCTCTGGCAAAATAGAAGAGAAACACTTCTGAAGATGCATTGTCATGGGAGAATGCATGCCTTGTGGCTGTGTGAAATGGCAAGAAGACAGTCTTTCCTCTGCGTGTGCGTGTGTGTGTGTGTGTGCGTGTGTGTGTGTGTGTGCGTGTGTGTGTGTGCGTGCTTGCACATGCCTGCACACACAGCCAGAATACACACTCACCCACAGAACCCAGACATGTGTGAAAGCACACAGAATGCAGTACACACAATGTTCACTCACAGGGGAACAGTTAAACACAGCAATCATTGCAAGTATATCCATGCATATGCGCACAGACAAAACCTGGGATTTCCAGCAAAGCTTGAGCAATTCAGTGTAATAAAAAAGGGCTCCTTGCAGCAAAGCACTTAACGAATGGCAGATTGTATCCAAAGGGTGCCATTACCCAAGGGAGCTGGGGGATTTGGCTGGAGCACACAGTATAAACAAACGACCTGAAGATTTGTTGGGGTAAGGACTGCATTCGGCACAGTCAGAAGGCTTCATCTCCTCTGAAGCCCTATATATTTCATCCCCAAAGCAGATGAAGCTTCAATATTTTTCCATACTTTAAAAGTAAAATTTTTGTGAGAGGAATCTAATTTCTGAAAAGTATTGTACTCTCCCAGTATTTTCACAGCCATGTTCTGCTCTCAGGCCCATTAGCAAAAAAATGAACACCTTTCATTTTAATGTAATTTCATTATTCATTATCTTCTTACATACCAATCAGGAAAAATTGAAAAAACCTAGCAAGAGACAACAATAATTTTCTGTTTTAAATGGCCAGTAGAGACAAATAATGGCTCTGACATTGGCTACCTTCTAGAAATCACCTTTTCACTTTCCCCTATAACCCATAATTTGAAGGATTTGCAACTCCTCTTTGTCTTGAATAAAATATTTTATTTACACCATGTTTTCTATTCTGAGAACTTAGAATTTCTCCTGGACTACAGCTCACACATCACTTGTCTCAGACTGATGGAACATATATTTCTGATTACAGTCTGGCAAAATAAATCATAGAAAACTGGAATTCCAAGGAAAAGAACATTTCATGTTTCGTCATGTTGTTATTATGAGAAAGGCAGGCTTTTAGCTTGATTGTTTTATTTTTACCAAGGGATGCCTAGTGCTATGTTTTATGTGCTCTCAGAATATGAGCCCATGTACTCATGATGTTCCAAAACCTCAAAACCCACAGTCAATTATAGTGCTCCAGAATGGTGACTCTAGATTCCTTACCACCAGGTTCTCCAGCAGAGGTACTGCTGGCTCCATCTGTCCCACACAGCCATACTCCTTGTGGCTTTCAAAATGCACTGACTCTAGGAATGCTTGAGGTTGGAAGAGACCTCTGGAAGTCACCTGGTCCAACCCCACTGATTAAAGAGGGACAAAGTCAGTTGCCCAGGACTATGTCCGGTCAGGATATTAATATCTCTGAAGATAGAGACTCCACAACACCTCTGAGCAATCTGTCAGTGCTTGACTACCCCTACACTGAAAAAATTCTATATTTTGTTTAGACAGCACCTCCTGTGTTTCAGCTTGTGTCCATTGCTTCCAGTTCTGTCACTGAGCATCACTGGAAAGAGCCTGACTCCATCCTCTTTTGACCCTCCCTTCATGTGTTTATAAATGTTGCTGAGATTCTCCCAGACCTTCTCTTCTCCAGGCTGAACAGTCACAGTTCTCCCAGCCCTTCCTCATAGGAGGCCTCTGATCCTTTTATCATCTTTGTGGTGCCCTCAGGGGGACTCTCTCAGGTAAATTCACATCTTGCTTTCATTGGGAAGCCCAAAACTGGACACAGCACTTCAGGCCTCACTGCTACTGAGTAGAGGGGCGGGATCACCTCCCTCCACCTGCTGGCCACCTCTTCCTAACAGCCCAGGGTAATTGTTAGCCTTTCTTGCCACAACAGTGTACTGCTGGATCACAGCAGTCAGCTTGGTGTTTGCCAGGACCCCCAGGTCCCAAGGCACCTTCCAGGTGATCAATCCCCATTATGCACTGGTGCCCTGGGTTGTTTGTGCTTCAGGTGCAGGACTTTGCATTTTGCTTTCATGAACCTCATGTGATTGTTATGGCCCATTTCTTCAGCTTATCAAGGTCTCTTTGAATGACAGCACAATCATCTGGTCTCTCACTCCTGAGTTTTGTGCCACCTGAGATGATGATACATTCTATTTCAGACTTGATGAGGGTGCACTGTGTATCAGTGACCAGGTCATTAATGAAGAGGTTAAACAGAACTGGCCCCAGAGAAGACCTGGATGAGGAAGGCATTGAGAGCCTCAGGTATTTCTGTGTCCTTTGTCACCAAATCCTCTGTCCCATTCAGAAGCAGAGACATATTTTATCTTGTCTCCCATTTACTGCCTATGTAGCTGTAATAGCCCTTCCTTTCATGTCCTATGTCAGATTCCAAGTATACTTGGAGTATACTCCAAATACGTTTTGGATTTCGTACCCTCATCCCTGCATGCTTGGACATCATCTTTGTGCCTCCTGAGTTACCTGTCCCTGCTTTTACCTCATGCATGCTGCCCATTGTTCTTGAATTTAGTTAAAAGCAACTTGTTCTTCAGTGCAGGTCTCTTAGCAGGAAACCAGGCTGCCTTTGCTTGGTTTTCCTCCTCAGGATGATGGATTGCTCTTGAACTTGGAGAAAGTGATCCTGGGGAAAAAACTACCAGATCTCCCGGACACTTCATCTTTCTGGGTTTATATCCCATGGGATTCTTCCAAACAAGACCCTGAACAGGCCCAAGTTTTCTGTCCTGAAGTCCAGGGCTATGGTCCTGTTTTTTGCCTTGCTTCTTCATCTCAGGATCCACCATCTCATAGTCAAGACAGCCAAAGCTGCCCCTGGTCTGTGCCTCCCAGCCGGTTCCACAGAGCGTTTCCCCTCACCACCCACTCCATCAGGATATTACCGTGAATGAGCTCCAGAAGCCTCCTGTGTTTCTTGTGTGCTCAGCTGTATTGTTGCTTCCGCAGATGTTGGGGCATCTGAAGCCTGCCATGAGAACTAGGGCCTGGAGAATTCTTCCAGCTGTCTGAAAGCCTCACCTCCTCCTTCCTGATCAGGGGGTTGCAGTTAAAAATTTTATTTGCTTCACACTAGCCTGTGGCTTGTAACATTTCTGGAAGCATTTCTGTGCAATGGTTTTTCAGTGAAATATGACCAAAATAAAACCTGAGTTAGGAAGAAGCTCCTCACGTCAAGCCCATCCTCTTTTTTCCAGCCATTTCATCTGTAGGCTAAAGGGCACACAATAATTATGACTACATTTGAGCTGAAATCATATATAGTAAGTCACAATTTGGGATATCCAGACTTATACCTTCAAAAGCACAGCTTGATTTATGGATGCATGGCTGGAAGATATTTTGTGCTTAAGCTCCCAGCCATTGCATAAATACTGCAGTGCATAAGTTCCCCTCCTCCAAAGGAATATGTTTGCAAATACTGAACAGCATCCCCCATAATGAACTGCCAATTTAGAGAAGGGAATAGCTTTTAAAAAACAGTCCTGATTTGGTAGCCACAGATGGGGATAAAGCTGTACTTGTTAATGCCGTCACAGTAAGTCAGGCCCTTTTTTGATTTATGCAAATCTAACCCAAAAAGTAACACATAGCTGTGCATTTCTATCACCTCCAATTTCAGCATGAACAAAAGAGTAAAGGAACTGATGAGCGTCAAGGAAGTAACTGGTGTATTGCCTCTTCTCACCACATGCAAAACCAACAGCATGATATTACCAGTAAGTGACCCAAGTTCAAATATGCATTATGCTGTAAATGTTCCTGAAATAGTTCCAAAAAATAGAGCCAAAGTAGCCAGAATTTGTCCCCTCTTTATGAAATTAAAAATAAAAAAATATATCTAAGCACATTTAAAAATCATGTATATTTACTATAATGTATTTCAAAATATTTAACTGCAAGGAGCAAGATGCCAACCTCCCTCATAAGCAGAAGACATCTTGTCCTATAAGGTCACAACTGAGGGGTTTCACTTTATCTATGAACATTCGTATAGCCAAACCTTAGCCTTGCTTAGACTGGTGGCAGGGCTGAGCATCCCTGTGGGCTGGGCTAAATAATGAGGTAATTTTCAGAGCTCAGTGCTGGGGCCTTGGAGTACTAGTGGATTGACTCTAAAAACGTCAAAACCCCCTTTTTCTAGAAAGTAAAACTTACACAGATAGTTGCAACAATTTGTTTGAAATCTCACTGAATTAAGCAAAGCTAAAAATATAAGTATTTTTTTTTCCTGTACCTCTTTCATAGAGCCACTCTTCTCCTTTCCCAGAACAAGGCAAAGTAAAGAGGGAGTGTATAGTGTATACACACACTTCTGTAAAGCAGAGAAAAGTAGCTGGGAACTGACACTGCTAAATAATTCATCTGCTTAATATACGAGGCAGATCTGAAGAGAAACCTCAAGAAATTGCTCAATAGTTATTATTCTCTACAAGCAAATAGCCAAAGGAAAATCTGCTTGAGCATAAGGTAAATATTCACAGACATATTGCAGATACAGGTAATAACACTAATAGGTCTTCTACAACTGTAAATAGGTGAGAGATGCCAGATGCTTCTCTCTCTTCTTCACAAAGTCAAGAAACAAAAACCATCCAAAATTCAGACATACCCCAAAAACAACAGCAGGAGTTTCAAATATGTGGCTAGCCCCTATGGCTACAGCACAGCTGTGCATTGCATAGCTTTAGAGAATCAAAGCTGTTACCTGCACACATTCTAAATGCACAGCCAGCATTAATGACACAGGCTATCTAGGAAAGATTAAGGATTAGTTATCATTTCAACCCAATGAAAGAAGATCTATATTTCTCTTTTAGACACATAATTCACAGGAGAATCGTGCTTGCCAACACTCTGAAAAAATAATCTTTCAGAATTCTTGCAAACCCACTGTGTTATGATTTCATCTCATGAAATACAACACCTTTACATTAAACCTCATAAAACTAAATCCTGCTGGATCTCTTCCAGGCTTGGAGAATAAACAGCTATATCAGTGATGCCTAGAACAGTAAAATCTGGCCCACTATCATATGGCATGTTCCCATTTACAGAGGGGAACAGGTCCGCAAACAGCTAATTCACTTTACTATTACAAAATCCTCACATATAATGAATTTCTCACATAATTGTTATAAGAAAAACTTCAAGAAGAAGAAGAAGAAAAAAAATGCTTTCAAAGCTATAATACATATTTATTTATACTAGGTTTTGGGGGGAGGGGTTGTTAACCTGATCCTTCCCTTCCCCTTAATGAAATGCGTTGCAGAGCTGCTCTGGTTTTCAGTGAGCAGGAGCAGGTTTAGCTGTCTGGGACTCTGGTAGATAACAAAGGGGGGAGATTTGTTGTCAAAAGAGTTCAAAAGCACAGAAGAATATATTGAATGAGTTTACTCTGTAAAGATGATTATTCTCCCTTTGCTGTCAGAACTGCTACTCAAAATCCTTTCAACCCTGCTGGTGTGGCCAGAGCACGAGTAAGAAATATATCCAAATAGCCAGTACAATTATACCAGACAACATAGATCTAATGCTCAAGCCCTCCTCAGAATCTCAGGGCAAGTGTCTTCCAAAGAGATGGAGACTGGTGTATGGCCAAAGAACAAAAGCAATTTTCTATGTGATTTAGAATCTTCTCCATTTCCCACGTAGAACTGTGCTTCATTCCCCTGGTCCAGGCAGAGGTTTGCACATCTTCATGTGGAAACTGAAGTTACAGACACATATATGCAGATGTCATACATTCCTTCCATCTTGCCTCTCATTTGTCTGTCTAATTACACCTCAGGCGAACCACAGCCAGGTCCACAGTGCAAGAGCAGGAGCCAAGGAGCACATGAACTGATAGCACCCCTTACCAGGGCCTGAAATCCCCTAAGGTTCCCATTCTCATTTTTTTCCATTCTGACCACAGCATTCTGGATTTTAGTAACCACAACTGGAGGATGATACTTCTACAGTAAAAGGGAGAGGTTAACAGTGCTGTAACATGCCCATGTCCAGTGACACTAGGCAGGGGGAAAAAACCCAAAACATGTGGTCAGGCAGGAACCAGTGGGGAAGGGACAATTGCAAATTGTTAGGAGATTTTTTTTTTTTGAAGTGGCAGAAGAGAAACATCCCTGTTGAGATGCTTGATTAAATGACACAACAGTAGGACAAGGTCACTGACCCCATCACCAGAAATAATGAGGAGGGGATGTGTGTGTGTGTGGATTGTGCCTCCAAGCTCCCTGTCAAGCAGAGGACTATGTAGGACACCTTCAGTAGCTGGACATCACACTCCCAGTCTTTCCCTGGGGTGAGGAAGGATTCCTAGGATGCCCTAGGAAAGCTCTCCACGGATTCATGGTTCCCTCGACCAGCAAGTGATTTCTGTCAGAAAACTGCTGTACACATAGGGTGTCAGAATTACAAACATTGAGGGTGGGAGGAGAGAATGGCAGCTCTTTGCCTGCTTGGCCATGTAAGAAGCTCTAATTTTGAACTGGCTAATGACCCCAGCCCACAATTAGGAGCTCTTAATGAGGGGTGCACCCAGGCAGACTGTGCAACACAGTGCCAGGTAAAGTCACAGTGTTCACAGGGGCAAATCGTTGTGAGGGAAAGAGAAGCAAAAAAGAATAAAACACAGGTGATAGCACACCAGGGTAAAGGGAATTGGTATTGCCATTCTTAAGGGTTTACTCTGATATTCCAAGCATCATTTTCAACGTAACTTCACCATTTTCAACCAAACCAAGTGAAGACAATGCAACATGGTTTCAGCTTTCTTCATCTTTTCCGGCGTGAACTCTTTCAACTCCCAAATGTGTAACTCTATACACTAAGTAGCAAAGCATACATGTCTGTAAACCATGGTAACTTTTATTTTTAATGTTTATAAAACTACTCAAAACAATATGATTTCACAAATTATTCACAGATACAAATATTAATTCTAAAATGACCCTGACACACTTTCTGCTATAACTTTGCTTACAGGATCTAAACAAACCTTGTTTGCTGTGAAATTTTCTAGGGAAAAAAATACTGCACAAGTAAACCAGACAAATACATTCTCACTTTTTTTTTCCAAAAACAAAGTTTTCCCTGCACAAAGTAAGTCAACACAACTACATGTCAATTGGGAACATTTGGGATGCAAGACACTCACTTCCCTCAGAACTAGCAGTTCCAATCTGAACAGAAGACCAAGCAACAACAAACTATTTGGGTAGAAGGCGGTTAAGATGGATTACTCCCACAGTCAGCAGACAGCTGGGAAGACTGAAAACATAGAAAATGACAGAAGCAAATTAATAATTCAAAGTATGAAAATCCACCAAAATAATAAATAAATGGGCTAGAGAGTTCTAAAACTTACTTCAGCTTATATGACAAGTATGCATTTGCATGTACTGAGAAAGGAAAACTATGTGTGGAGAAGAACACAATTATAATGTATTTCAAATAGGAGTTCCTTTACAATATTCTTCAGCTTTACTTTTCTGCACCAAGTTCAGGAAGGTAAAACGGTACAATTCTAGCTTGAAAGCAGAATAATAGAGGAAAGAAGAAATTTGAGATGTTGAACAAAAGTTTTAATATATTCTTTCAATACAGGTTGAATGAAAGTTGCTCGCTTTTTCTCAATTTTTTCTGAACTTATGAAAACTACAAATGCAGTACCAATACATCATAAGCCATGTTATCCAGACTGCTTCTGGGTTAGCTACTTCAAACTTCCGGAATTTTTTATTATTATTTGGAAATACCAACTCTAGAGTCTGCAAATATATTTAAATTACTGATAATGTGCCTACTAGTTTGATTATGTGAATCACTGCGTAATTTAACTCCAATGTAATACAGAGGCTTGCTGATTAGAACAATCTGACATCACTGTTTTATTGCTTTATTTTAAATAGCATACCTTTGGGGGACAGGTTCTCTTGATTTTGCTTTTTAAAAGTATTTATTACAAATTATTATTATTTTAAAATAATTTCCCTTGACAAATAACAGATGTCAAACCTTGAGGCCATTACACTAGCTATCTACAGCGAATCTGACCATTTCCCTGCGAGAAGCAATCAGTTCTAGAAGTTAGTTTCTATCCCTGCCTCACTCACACACGCATTTACAGCTGTTTTCTCTGCTAAGCACTGCAGATGCAGAGCAGTCAGTGGCTACTTCTTCCTATACATCTGCAGATTTACATGACCCCCAGCACACAGATCCACACCAAAGCTCACCAATGTCCACAGCTTCAGCCACTCATCAGGGGTGGTACTAATGGCAACTTTGGACACAGATGGCCAAAACATGCCAAAGTCCTAACAGGGAGTAAAATTTGGAGCTAGACCCCTCATGACAGTAACAACAGCAAAGCTCACACGGTGGCTTATGATGGCAGTAGTTCTGTCATCGAGCCCAGATGGAGGCAGCAATTCTCCTTTCTCCCCACCCAAAGCACCCCTGCCCCACACAGAACCCAGGCATTTTGGGATAAACACCCTGTCCTTTTGTATGGCTCACACCGTGGGGCCCTGCTCAAGGTGCTAGCTACTACCAGGCTGCAAATAGCAGCTAGGGGGAAAGAAAGGAAAGATTTATTACATTACAGCTTTTTAAACAAAATACACTAGGAAAACCAGGTAACATGCAATTATAGTCCTCCAGGGCATGGTTCTGCTACCTTTGCTATCCAGCACTTAGATTCGATAGATAGTAAAGGGAATGGTAATTACGAACAGAAATTCTGCATGAGCAAAAGTGCTCACTACGACAAAAACTGTAGCCAGATATAGATACATGTCTGATAAATTTGAAGGATCATAACTTACTGAAGTACTAGCATACAAATAAATCTGGATTTATAGATATATGTGTGTGTGTGTGTGCATAATAAAACATCTAAGCACCTATATCTACTGCTTCATATATATAGAAAGTACAAGGCAACATTAAAAAGCAGAGGTTTGGAGTAACATTTAATAATGTTCTTACAGAAAATGTTCCAAACTGGGGGAAAAAAAAAAAATCTGAAATTTTGAAGATACTAAATGCAAGGAAGCTCTTGAGGGAATGACCACTAAAACCAAAATAGTAATAAAAGTGAAAACCTAGAAAACTCTGTGTCATTTGGTTTAATTTCCATTAGAAAGTAATCAGCCTCAGTTTGATCTTTCCCTTCCGTGATATCAAACCCTGACTAAACATGGCCCGGAGTTTCAGTCCCTAAACAGAATTCCTAGAGAAGAATGGCAGCGAGCAGAAACACAGAGCATCGTGTTTCCATGGGGAAGATCGATCCCCCCGTGTCACTGGGCAGAGGAAAACACGACATGGTGTGCACAAGCGCCACCAAGAGGTTCTTCTGCCGTCGCCCAAGGAAGATTTTTCCCCCTGTGCCGCTCAGGCACATCCTCAACACCTTTCGAGCATGCTCCCTGCTGCATTTTCTGTGAGCATTCCAAACGGAAAGCAAAGAAAAGGATAACTTATTTCTTAAGGGTTCCTTCCAGAGAAGAAGGGGGGCGGGGGAAGAGGGGAAGATATATTTACACCACGTACAGTTTTTTGACAATGGAAATTTTAAATGTTGTGGCAACAGAAAAAATAAGATTGCTGCCCAGTCTGGATCTGGAAAATGTTAAATTCCACCTTATCAGCCACCGAAACAGCATCAGGAGGGATCTGTGGCTGAACTGACTCACATCAAAACCTATGCAATCCTATTTTTTTCCTGTCAAATTCAACTGTGAGATTCAAATAGTAATAATACTTCTGTAGTGTGATGCTGGAGACCATTTTTAAAGGTAAGCAGAATTTTTTTCAGATGTTTTCATCGTGGTGAGAAAACCAGTTTTGTCCTTATCACTGCCCTTTTATGAGCTGAAGAGAATGAGCTAAAAAGCCACAGGTTTTTAATTCCTCTACAATGTTAAGGGCAAGCCCTCAAGCCCCAGGGTTTTGCTTAGAAAGCCCCTGAGGTCAGCATTCCCCTAATCTGCTTGGCCTGGCAACTCTCACCAGTCAGTGGGGCTGGACTCATTTCAGTGGTGAAAGCGTCACCCAGACATTTGGGGAAGTTGGGTGCTTTGTGCCATGGCAAATCATTGCTCTCAAAGTGGCAAATCATCCATCCTAGTCTCACCATCTCCCCACAAAGGAAAACTAATTTGTGGGCTTCCCAGGTGCTGAAAGCTCAACATTTTCTCCAGGAAGGGGAGTGAGGTTGAGATACAACCTTGAATTAAACCTCCCAGGTGAGGGTGCAGGCATCCCAGAGAGATCTCAGGTGTGTCAGACTGCAAGTCTGACTAAACCCAGGACTTGAAGCATTAATTTGGACTAAATGGTCTCTAGAGGTTCCCTCCAGTCACTGTTATCCCATGATTCTGCAGCCCAAAAGGACCATGACACCTTCAGGTCGGTGGCAAAGAAATGTGAGGCCCTGACTGGAGGAGCCATCAGTGGTGGCAGCTTTTTGCCTCAAAGCTCATCACATCACCAAAGCACCTCCTAGGGCTGGGGGAAGAGAGAAGCAAAGAGGCTCCCTCCCACATACAGTACATGGCCAGGGAAGGGACCAAGTGATCTCAAAGCAGAAGACATGGAAAAGTATGACACAGATTAACAAATTCACACTCTTTATTGCTGCCTGTGTTAAAGCAAGTGCCTTGCCTATTCTTTAGCACAGAGGCAAGGCAACACATTTTTGCTTTTCCACACCTCTGCTGTCAGGATTGGCCAGAAAAATGTACAGAAGTTCATGGTTCTTATCAAGACTTGAAAACAAGGGGAAGCAGCACCACGGTTTTAACTTAGAGGGCACAGAACAGACACACTCCTTAGAACACAATGCAACACTGAACTCCGTGCAAGTTCCAAGGACTCCTGTCGTTTTCCCCACAGTTCATTCATTTTCACCACCATCCATCAGGTAACTGAGGGTTGGGGGGAACTGGAGCTGAGGTGTTTCCAGGCAGCTCATTCTCCCACCTAACTCCCAAGATTTAAGGTGATATAAGCACCTGAGGATTAAAGGCATTTTAACAGCTTATACAGATTTAAACATCTAAAGTGGCTTAAACGCCTATGTTACTTTCAAGGCTTTAAAGTGGCTTAACTATCCATGGCACTTGATGAATTTACGGATGCTCAAAAGCCTACACTGCCTTTAAAACAATCAAGCAAACTTTAATACAGTTTTTTTAAAAGGAGGTATACCTTATAACATCATTATATTTTAGGAGGGCTGTCCTGCTTGGCTCCTGCCAGGTAGTACCAGGTCACCCAAGCCTCCAACCCGATGGCTTTCGTGGGAGGTGGATGCCAGCGCCTTACCTGGCGGCAGCGGGCCCCACACCTACCGGAGAGCCGGGGCTGAACGTCCCCGCTCCCGAGTTCCGCTCCCAATTAAGCGAGAGACAGGGGATGTTTATTGGCCGGAGCTGCCCCCGGGGACTCTCTCAGGCACATCCCACGCCCCGAGAGCCGGCGGGCAGCGCCGGGCTGTGCTGGAGCAGGGGGCGAGCATCATATGCACCCCGGGAAGGCGGCTGGGCTCACGGTGAACGGGCCCTGCTGCCCTGCAGCGACGGCGAGCAGCATTCGGGTCCTCAGGCCGTGCCCGAGCTGGCAGCGAGGAGGGCTGAAGACAGCCTCGCCCTCTGGCGCTTTTCACCTGCGAGGACACCAGAGACTGCTCGGGTCTGCAGGCTGGTTTTGTTTACGTGATCTCGGGTCATTTTAAACTTAGAGTAAATGAGTTCACCGGGGGTCATTAAAAATGGAAATAATAAGGTCTCAATAAAACCTTGTTTCACATCAAGGCGTAATCCAGGAAAACGTGTGGTTTTTCTGCTTATTTCCTGTGAGCTGGAAACAAACAAGCAAACAAGTCTGGTGAAAAGAATGAGCAGGTTTCTGTCGGAAGTGTCTCATCCTCCACCACAGAGAATGGTTATTATCTCTAGTCTAAACAGTCTGCTCACATCTGGGTCTTTGCTTCCACATAGCCTTGCTGGCTGCATCGGTGGAAAGTGGTGTACGGGGAATTTATGGAGCAGGCAAGTTTTCTTCCAATCGTGCTGAAATCCACCTGAGGGTATATCAATGACTCCAAAAAATTAGAAGCAGTGAAAAAAAGACAGAGAAAAACAAACTACAAACTTGTCCATTTTACAAAGACCTAGTGAATAGCCTGGCCATTCAGGGTAAGAACAAACCTGTTGGTAGATTTCCTTCCACCAAACAGGAATTTGGGAACGGAGACTTGTAGAACCAGCACTGGTTCTACTGGAAGGGACATTCCTGGCAAATGACAAGGGCTACAGCCTCTGGCACTTGGCAAAATAGGCTTAAAATGGGCACCATAAGCCATCAGTGGGGCTCAGTCCTATGGAACTGAGGCCAGCAGCTTATATGTGCTCTGTTTAAAGGCAATTATTAATGGCAAGAATAAGTGGTGCTGTAAGAAATAAACTACTTTTATGTCTTACCACAAGTGATACTAGACACTACTAGAGTTAGGATGTTTATTTTCCAGGTATCAAACCACTTCAGGAGACATGCTGGCCTACAGAGAGATTACATTCATAAACTTGGTCCAGTGGAAGGGATCTTGGAATCTCCTCTGGAAGAGCTGGCACTGGCTTCACCATGTGACAGCAGCCTGCCTGAGGCAGCCCTGCAGCCATTCCAGCATGGCAGACCTGTGCCATGCAATGCTGCAGGTCCCATCTCTTTCCTATGCCATAAGCAATGAGTCACATATCTGGGAAAGCCCAGTAGGGAAACTGGATGTGCAGGGATCCTGCAATTTACAGAAGTCATCATGGCTGAGGCCAGCTTCCCATAAAACATCTCCATAAGGAGAAATATTCAGTAGCTGATTAATGAATGTGGTTTACCACAAAATGATACTACACAGGCCTACTCTTTTCAATAATAACCCCATAAATAATATTACTAAAAATCCAAAAATTATCCAAAGCACACTGAAGTTGAGTTGTGATCCCAGCGCCTTGCCTGTTGTCTTCCCTTTGGTGTTAAATCAACACAAACACAATTCTTCAAGGGAGTTTCTAGGTGAAGACAGGAGTGAAGGGATGTGCCTATGCTGCACGGAGCCAGGCCCGTGCTTTTAGCCTCAGAAAAACGTGCTAGTATTTCGAAAGCACTTGGATTCTTCCACTCGGGGAAATCCCCCACTGGCAGTCGGGGTCCATCCAGGGGCTGCAGAGCCCGGGTCTGCTGCAGACCCCGCTCCTGGCAGGGGAGGGCCAGGGGCAGGAGGGGCTGGGGGGCAGCAGGAGGGCCCGGCCTGACAGCAGTCCCCAGGGCAGGGCAGGGCCGGACTGGGGCGGGCAGTGCCGGCAGCTCCCAGGTACTGCCTGCCGCTCCAGCCCCGGGCCGAGCCCTGCCAGCATCGCAGGGAGGGGCCGGAGGTGCCAAACATCCCCCGAGGGATGAGGGAGCCGCCAGCCTCGCCCCTTGCCTGGGGACCGACCCTGCCACATCTCCCGTCCGCTGGCAGCGAAAACTCCAGAGGTGGGCAGGGGGTGCCGGGGGGAGCGGGGCGGCTCCGCAGCAGCTGTGCCTGAGGCAAAGCTCACCTCCAACTCCCCACGGGCCCTGCCCGGCACAAGAGCTCCTCGGGGTTCTTTGTTCGCCGGGATCCTTCCCTCCGTCTCCGTGCTCGCACGGTAATGTTCCTTGCAAGGATTTCCTGCCAAAAGACAATCCCCCTGAGCAAAAGCAGACCGAGAAAGTAGTGACCAATCCTTTCTGGATGGCTGTCACCAGGCTCCTCCCAGCCCCCGCTCCCCCTGCTATTTGCATACAAAAAAATCCAGAAAACTCCCGTTTGCCCCAGCATCTCGCTCAGACTCTCAGTCCCCGCCTGGCAGCAGGAGCCCGGGCTGGGGGACGCTGCCCGCGGCTGAGGTAGCATCGCGCCGCCCGCCCCGTCACCCCGGCCCCCCGAGCCTTTCGCCAGCCCCCCCTCCACCTCCTCCGCGCCCCAAAATGCAGCGCCGCCTCTACGCCCTGCTCCTGCTGGCGTCCCAGTGCATGGGCTCGGCCGCCGGGCTCTTCCCCTTCGGGGAGCCCGACTTCTCTTACAAGCGTTCCAACTGCAAGCCCATCCCCGCACCGATGCTGCTGTGCCGGGGCATCGAGTACCAGAGCATGCGGCTGCCCAACCTGCTGGGGCATGAGACGGTGCAGGAGGTGATGGAGCAGGCGACCACCTGGATCCCGCTGGTGCAGAAGCAGTGCCACCCCGACACCAGGAAGTTCCTCTGCTCCCTCTTTGCCCCGGTCTGCATCGACGACCTGGACGAGATCATCCAGCCCTGCCACTCGCTCTGCGAGGAGGTGAAGGAGAGCTGCGCCCCGGTGATGTCCGCTTTCGGCTTCCCCTGGCCCGACATGCTGGACTGCAGCCGCTTCCCCAAGGACAACGACCTCTGCATCCCGCTGGCCAGCAGCGATCACATCCTCCCCGTCACCAGGGAAGGTAAGAGGGAGCGGCCGGGTCGCCCCCGGACAGGCAGCATCTGCCCCCGAAGAGGCGCCCCGACAGCGGGGTCCCTCCGCGGCTTTCCACGGGGGATGGAAGGCGTCAGCCTTGAGTTACAGCTCGCCCCGCTGCTCCGGGACGGGGAGACCGGGGAGGTGGCCGCAGACCGGGCTCAGGGAGGCTTTTTCAAGGGGGCCGGGGAAACCGCAGTCGGGGAGCTGTCACCGGCCTGCGCCCATCTCCATCCTCAAAGAAAAGGTCTGGGACTCGGCACTGAAACCGCGCGGCATCCAGAGGGTGGATCGCCTTGTACAAGAGTCGTCGCTGTAGCGCGGAGCTGGGGGGCTCCGTGTTGTATTTCGACCTCCCTCCCCAGTCCCCTTTTACTTTTTTACCCGTTAAAACAAAAACTTTTGGTTGAGGCGTGAGAAGCCCACCGTGACCCCTGTAGCGGGTCTGCAGCAGGATAAGGCGCCACAAAGTGCCCGGGCAGCTCCGCGGCTGGGGGGAGAAGGAGCAGGCTCCGGGGTGAGGGGATGGAAGCTGGCGTTTCCCAAAGGGTTCCCAACGCCACCTGCTGTTCCTTTCTCCCCGGGTCTGACGGGGACTGTTGCTTGCATTTCCAGCACCCAAGGTCTGTGATGCCTGCAAAAACAAAAATGAAGATGATAATGACATCGTGGAAAACCTCTGCAAAAACGACTTTGGTAAGTGGAAGCAGAGCTCCTCTGGCTTGAAACTTGAGAGCAGAGGATCAGGTACAGCTCCCAGTGGAGTCAGTGAGAGATGTGCCTGAATAAAGGCAGGGCTTTGACCGTTGGGTCATGAAACACAAAATTCCACCTTGGAGTAAAAAGTAGCCCTTTTTATCATTCTTTTCTGTTTACTGTTTTGAAGTAGTGCTCTTTTATGTGGATGTTGCTGGCGAGCCCAGTAGAAAGTAAAATGAAGAGGAAAAAAAAAAAGAGAATCTTTCATGCAGACTATTGCCTGGGGAGAAGTAGAGCAAAGCTTCATTTAGATGTTTGAGACAGAGCTGCATGACCAATCTCAGTGTATCATAAGAAAGACTCTCTCTGCAGATTAAGAATGAAGCTCTATATATCATTTGACAGAGAAGGTAATGCACAGACAATTGGGGATATAAACTTAATGGGAAGATCTGGGGTTAGAGGAGGACAAGAAAGCCCCTTCAACACAGACAACTGAAGGACACATTATCCACACATTAGCATTTCAAGAGCAAAAGGGAATAAGGAGGGGAATCCTTTTACAATAGGTCAGTGTTTAATACCTGGAAACAGATTTGTAGTGTAAGTATCTACAACAATTCAAAAGTCTTTCTTTAAAAAAAGAAAACAAAAACCCACCCAAAACCTGAAACCATGATTGTGGGACATAATTGCTAAAAAAATCAATACTTTTGGCCTGGCAAATTGCACTCAGATAAATCCTCCTAAAGCTAAACATGCCCCACAGCTTCTCAGAGGGCTCTGTATCCCCTTCCTAGTTATTTTACCAAATCGAATGCAGCTGTTGGACCAATTTGCCCTCCATGGGATCTATTCTTTCAAAAAAACAATGCATGTGAAATATCATTTCCTTACAGGTTTGCCTAAAATCCTCTCCAGCCTAATAAATTAAGTGTAGAAGTTTTGAGCTGCAGGAGAGATCAGGTTTCAGATTAGGTCTAGATACTTGCCTCTCCACCTCCCCTTCAAACGCTACTTTCAGGAAGGCTGTCCTCTCCCAGCAGAAAAAAAATGGTGCTCTGCTTAGTGTAGCAAACGTGCCCTCTCTCTGTTGCAAACAGGAGAAAAGCTGGAAAAAATATTAATTTAGAAAGGAAGGGAAAAGAGGGGGAGGGGAGAGAGGAGAAAAGCAGTCCAAAAACCCTCAACCCTAAGGTTGATTCAAACTGAAATGACTTGCATGCCCTTTGTGGCTTTAGAAATGGAGCCACCTGCTGCCTCTTCTGTCAGCCCTGACAGTTTAATTAGCAATAGAGCACCTCCCTCCCCAGGTCCTCTTTATGTGCACTAATGGGAAAAAAACCTCTCAATCTCTCTCCCTCTCCCCACTTCCCCCTCCCCTCGCTCTATTAGCCTTGAAGATAAAAGTGAAGGAGATTGCCTACATCAATGGGGATACCAAGATCACCCCCGAAACAAAGAGCAAAACCATCTACAAGCTGAATGGGCTGACAGAAAGAGATCTGAGGAAGATAGTGCTCTGGCTCAAAGGTGGCCTCCAGTGTACCTGCGATGAGATGAACGACATCAACGTCCCCTACTTGGTGATGGGGCAGAAGCAAGCTGGGGAACTCGTGATCACCTCGCTGAAGCGGTGGCAGAAAGGGCAGCGGGCTTTCAAGCGGTTCTCCCGCAGCATCCGCAAACTGCAGTGTTAGTGGCTTCATCCCTGGCTGTCCTCCGGCAGCCACCCCTGTCCCAAGCTCTCTGGGCCTCCCGCACCTTCCTGCTTTGGCCCCTGTGAGCCTCGAGATGCCGTGGGCACAAGACACAGCGACCGCTCTCCAGGAGGGGAAGAACCCCTCCGTTTTTGTACATAGGTTAAAATGTAATAAAAAAAAAATAATAATGACTATTTTTGGGAAGTATTAAAGTATCTCGCTTAAAGCTTGGGGGTTTTTTATGGTTGCAAACGTGACTTTGGTCTGAGGTCTCTCCCTCTTCGTTTCGGTAATGCTGGTTCATTTATGTTGCCGCTTCTCTGTATGCGTGCATGTTTGTTGTGCCACAGCAGGAGACGCAGAGAAAGCCAAGCATGGCCTGTCACCACGGGCACAGCGCTTCCGCTGAGGTGACACGGCTTCCCGTCTGTATTAACACTATAAAGGTCACATTATGACTCTTGCATGTGATACATAGGCACCAGTAAGAGTATATTAACCATTCTCACATTTTATTTTCCACAAGTCTGAGCCCTTCTCTCTCAGAAAAGAAAAAAAAAAAAAAAAAAAAAAAAAGAACAAGTTTTGGAGCCAGTTGATCTGAATGCAACTTTTTTCTAATTATTTTGCAAATTAAACCATCTGTAGCCTAACTGTAATATACCTAGTGGTTAATCTGAAAGAGTTGTAAAATATTGCTTTAATTAACCTTGTAAATACTCCAGATAAATGTTATATTCTTGTATATAAACTTTACATCATAGTTTACTCATTGTCTCTGTCTGTATTCATTTTAATCCATTTTGGGAGAGCTGGGAGAAAGATGTCCAACTGGACATCTTTGTCATGGCAAAGCGGAAATTGTCATACCACCCTGAGTGGCCGGTAGAGAAGCACAAAGAAGCCTCTAGTGCTGCAATCAGAAAATCTGTAGTGGACCTCATTTCCCTGAAGATGAGCCCACAAGACACAGGACTGAGGTTCAGTCAGCTCATTTTAATGTGTGTCTTTTGAGCTCTTGGAGATGAGGCTTCTTTTCTGAGGCTCCTTTGTTTGACTGCCTGCATTTTCTCATCTTCTCAGAGGACTCTCCTGACATGGAATTGCAATGAGACCACTGTCTTAAAAATTAAATCCATCTTTCCATTTCTTGGAAAAGACATATTAAGGAGAAAAATGTCATTTGCAACTTGCAGTTCAGAATAATGGTAGAGCAAAGCATTTTTTTATATGTATGTACACTCACTATTCTTACTGAGAAAGAAAATAAAACCTACCTAATAGTGTAACTAAATGAATGTTTTTCAGGAGTTTTCTTATAAATGTTTTCTGATTAAGCATATTACCTGAATTTTATTGTACTTACCCTGAAAAATAGTCTTGCATCCTGGTGCTGTTACACATAGAGAATTCTTCTTAGCTTCACTGACAGGATGAGCAGTCCCATATTCCCAAGAACAACATTTTATGTTGACAGAATACAAATCAAACACTACTCTACTTTTCTGTTAAGTAAAAAAAAAACAGGTTATTTTCATAAATTTAGTGTTATTTTTCATCATCAGGATCAAAAGATGGAAAGTAAAGACCCAACATGTACATTTTTTTAGAAAAATGAATTATTTGCCCTCTCCCACAGTCTTAATGCATTAACTACACCTGGTAGGATGCTGACCATGCAAGAAAAGATAAATCCTCACAAACGTCCTCAAAAGTACAAGAATTTAAAACAATTTTTTAAAAGGGAAAAAAGTAACCAATCACCAAACAAAATCCCCATTTCAAACTGGCTCTTAATTATTTTGTGAAATGGTATCCATTTTTAAAGGCCAATACCTTGCTGAAAAGTCATAAAAACCTTTCTTCTGAATGAACCTGGCTTACCAGGAAAGAGATTTGACTCTTTTTGTGTTCTGGTGTAATTATTTTAACACTAGCACTCTGTCCATCATCCTACAGAGCCATTTGCATTCAGGTGTTTTATCATTCTACCCTTTCT
Source organism: Pseudopodoces humilis (assembly GCF_049639895.1). Taxonomy (NCBI): domain Eukaryota; kingdom Metazoa; phylum Chordata; class Aves; order Passeriformes; family Paridae; genus Pseudopodoces; species Pseudopodoces humilis. Next base: position 42,463,010 of record NC_142205.1, read on the forward strand.
GCTCAGCATATGATGTAATGCCAGTACCTGAACAGCCCTGGGTTTAGAGGAGGTGTCTGAAGATGAACCTGCAGGAAACAGGCATATGTGCCCCGTGGGGGAAAGCACTTTGAAGAGGCAGTTGTTGCAATGCAGCAGTCACTGGGGACTGAAAATGAACAGCCAGGACTGTTGCACACAGCCTGCCTTAAAGATACTAAGTTGTCCTACAGCAGTCATAAAATTATCTTTAATTGGGCTGTCCTAGAAGGCAGCAGTACTGATGCTGATGAGGACAGACAGGTCACACACAGTTACTCACTCTGGGGTCATATTAAAGCCAAGACCAGATAACAGATATTTGCCAAATTACTTAGATGTATGAAGACGTATCACCTATGGTCAACAGTGCCCTGTCTTAAAGCAAAACCCCACACCACATTCCCCTTCCTCCATCACAACATAAACAGTTACACCAGCAAAATCCTGTTTATATTGGGACAAATTCAGGAGAAGAACCAATTAAACTGGCAAACAATCAATTTTGCTGATAAAATCGATGTCCTGGATTAAGAGCACCCTGCCATACAGATGCTGTACCAATAAAGCCTTCTGCATGTGGCCCCTGGCTGAATCACTGGGACCATCCACTCTTGAGGTGAATTGACAGGGTAGGATTACCTTTCAGACAAACAGGATTTAGGCAAATGTGAAGTCATGGGATTCACCCTTTCCCAAATTTCCATTACCTTGTTCTAACAGCATTGTATTTAAGGATGGGTCGTATCTACCTCACCAAGAGGTGTCAATGTTTGTTGTACTGTTTCTAGTGGTGTAAAAGCCAGACATTGCAAACTATTCAACTGAAAATTAGGATTTTAAAGTCACAGCCTGAGGAAACTTCACCTCTCAGACACTGGCAAAGAAGTAAACACATGCATTTTTACTCTTACTTGCTCAAAAATAACTGAAAAACTTTGACTGTGCCAGGAAAATAGTGAGCCAAACATATAATAAAAATTATCAGAGCCTGTTACTTCTCATAATTGTGTTGCATATACTTCAGAGTAACTTTATTGGTTCACTCCTAACAAAGATTTTTTTGCAATTGATGAAAAAAGGCAACCCACTGCTGCATTTTTTCAGACACTTTTTGTCTTTTTCTAAATAAAACAACGTTTTTATGCAGCCAATTATGTAGCTTCCATTGTATTTGCTTTCATAAAAACTATAAAAGCAGCTGACTACAATGGATTAGTTTAAGAACAATAATAATGATACTTGACATTTATACAGAAGTTTCCATTTAGTTTCTCAGACTGCCTTCACAAAAATAGGCATTTATATCCTTCTTTTGCAGATCAGGAAAACGAGGCACAGTGAAGTGAAATAACTCATTCAAAACCACCCAGTAAGTCTTTTACAGTCAAGAAAAACAGAGTATTTATTTTTCTCCAAGTTTTATGCTCTAATCACTAGCCCACAGCAATCAGAATGACGTATAATCAAGGCAGCACTTAGATTATAATTTGAAAGCATAATATCAACCAAGGCTCCCTCCAACTTCTTCCCCTCAAGTGTGTAAAAAAAAAAGTCTGCCCAAATTCGAATTTAAAACCCATCAGCAATATTCCTCACAGACCTTTCCTTTCTTTCTTATTGGTAGTTCTCTTTATTCTTTAACTATTTCTTAATCCTGTTTTCTCCCTCACTTCTCATTCACTTCAGACACCCATAAAGAAGCCACCCAACCCCTCTCTCACCGCTCTCATACAGACACTTTTGCCCTCAGAATGGTTTATTAAAGAACTCATGCAGTATAACCAGACACAAGCCACAAAAATCCCAGTGACTGGCTCAAGACTTAAAAAGACCCATGTGGAAAATCCAGCAAGAGACATGTAAATTTAATTAATTATTTTCTCTGAGGACAGGAGGGCAGTTAGATGCCACAAGGAACATCACAGACACATGCTGGTTGGCTCTGGCCACTATATCTATTCTACAGGACGAGAATATAAAGATATTTAAGGAATATGTGAGCAAGAATGAAGAATAAACAGGTAGGACACACCTCTCCTTGCTGACCAGGTCTGCTGCATATCTCCTTGTTGTTATAACCCTTTGTTCTCCAGTCTTGGACCATGAAGCACCTCTCTCAACCATCTTTCAGATGTCTCACTACCTTTCTTCAGCCTTCAAGGGTATCAACCAGGACCAGAGCCACCAAGACCAAGGAAAGGACCACCGCTTTATCCCCTAGGTGTCCATGGGACATGAACAACCCCCCTGCAGCCAGCAGAGCAGCTCAGCTTTGGCTGCTTTGGCAGCCCACTGCCATCCTCACCAAACCTACCAGCTCTGGCAGCCTTTGTGATGTGGCCACAGTTGGTAGTGCCAGAGGAAGGGCAGTGGATTGATTGCTACCAGAGCAGTAGGCAGCCTCCCTTAGGCTGGACAGCCAGGCTTTTGTTACTGGAGACAGAAGTTCCTATTTCTAGGCTTCAGAGACCTGCCTATATGATTTATCTAGAAGTTGTTTCTTATCAGCAGATGTAGTTTTAGTACAGCCTGACTGTCTGGTGAAACAACCACAGGAATGGATCTTGTTTGCCTCTACAAAGAGGAGAGTGCAAGATATTCACATCACAGGAATCCAAGACCCCAGGCTCTCTTACAAACATAAATTAGCCCACACTATATCCCTTTGGGGTGAGTTTAATAGAGTAACATTTTCCAAATGCATCAACTGCTTTCAGGGTGAGCCATGGGCTCCTAAATCACCTAGATGCCTTGGAAAATATTAGCCGCTATCCCCCACTGGAGTTCAAGCCAGTTGGCCAGGGTCAGCCAGCAAGCCTGTCACCCAGCCAGGAGGAACACCTCAGCAATCAGCCAGCCACCCCATTGCTCTCACAACTGATCAAAATAACCAACCAACACAGAAGGCTGCACTGTGGAGCAGCTGATGGAGCAAACTTCAAAACCAATCCCCACACAGACAGAGCAGCTGTCCAGCCAGAAGGACCAGCACAAGTTAGAGGTATGCTCAGTGTCTTACAGGACAGACACAAGAAACATATACCTTCTAAGACTCACAATAAGGCAATGCTGTTAATGCAGCTCTCTCAAAACCCAGATGCTGCAGATCATCCTTTTGGAGTCATTTTCAGACCACAAAAGTGATGCTAGAATTGTGGAGAATTTTCTGTTTGGACACAGCAGATTGCCTTTAGAGGCAGAGCCAAAACTAGCAGGAACTGGCAGATTTAGGACTGATCTAGGAAAGTAGCAGAAATGCTAATTTAAGAATACTTTCAACTTTCCAGATCTTTGTTTTCAGAGCTTAATCCTGACAGTCTTCATCAGACATGAAACTTTCCATATGGAGCCACTATGGAAAGACAATTAAAGAGTTTTCCAGTGATACCTGTTTTTATCAGGCAAGAGATAACTAATCCTTCCCTGGCAATTTCCCTGCATTGTTAGTTAAATTCAAATCCCTAACATTGTCTAATTGCCTTTTTTGTTATGTGAATCTCCAGCCATGCACCATAGGGAGCCCTGGCGGGTTACACATTGAGACAGGTGCTTTAGTGGCTGCAGGGCTCACATCATTAGGCACACGCAGAGCTATTAATCATTTCAGTTTACTCTGAGCACAAACTTGAATTAAGTCAGGCCACTTTCCTAAGCAAAACAATAGCTTAATTGTAACAGGTAAGGCAAAAGCGTTTTGAGAGGTAGAATTTCAGGAACTAGGGCAACTCCCCCTGCCAAAAAAAAAGAATCAAGAGAGACAAGAAAATACACTGTAATTTAAGAATAAGGAGCTTTAATCACTTGTTTTCAACAAGGGAAGAAAAATAATCTATTTGCCTCACACAGCCTTTTACTTTCAGATGCTGAATTCCTTGATATGGGAAAAGTTGTCTCATTTACATTCTGTGATCTGTAGCACTGCAATCATCCCAGTGATATGAATGGCGGGTTGTTTGGAATTTTTTTCACACAATCGGGAGTTTTAAATAGAGATGGATTTTCAAAAGCATCTACTGAAGCACAAGTTCAAAGATTTCAAAAGAAAGTATTCTTAGGTTTTGATTTTTAAAGTAACTTACACAACAGAAGGAGGAAAAAAATAACTGTTGGAAACAATGTAAGAAGGCATTTAAAGTCCTCTTAGATGCCTGCAGATGCTTATCTGTTTCTTGAGGTACCCACATATATTTAAATATCTGGCTGCAAGGCATCCTTAGAGAGTTTAATGTACCTGGCACCCAGGGATTTTGGAAATAGGACCAAGACTGTTGAAAATATTAGCAAGTAGTGGTATTATAATCTATCCCACACATGTGATACGATAAATTTGTCTTTACTCTTTCGTTTCAAAGTTTGACTAGAATATGATACTTACGCGAAGAGCTGAAATAAGACATCTTTGCTTCCCCACAGAAACAGACTTTGTAAATTCATAAGGTTCCTCTGGAATTCTAAAGCTAGCTCTGCCTTCACAAGAAAACACTGCATGGAAATTAGTCCCTCAATTCAGAACTAAGCTTTAGAAACCTCGCTAGAAAGATTAGCATCCTTCTCAACTTTGTACTGCTGCATTAAGTAGATGAACAAGAAAAGATTTGTATTAAATACTTCTGTCTACAACACAACACAGCTGGAAACTAAACTAACTGTTAAGACTTGACTTGCAGCTGCTCCAACTCACTGGTACATAGCAAGGAGTGGTATAAAAGTCAGAAGTATAGTCAGAGTACACAGAATATTTTGAGTTGGAAGGGACCCATAAGGATCATCAAGTCTGACTCTTAAGTGAATGGCTCATATAAGAATGAGACCAGTGAACCTGGCATTATTAGCACCATGCTCTAACCAGCTGAGCTGAACTCAAAATGGATGAAAGAGAAGCATTTACTCACATGTGAAAGTCAAAAGGATCACCAGAGACATCTAGAACATGGATTACAATATCTATGCTGGTAACATGCCACAACATTAGTGTGAAGTTCACCCAGCAGTAACTACACTTTTTGTTTGCATATTGTATCCAAATGTGAGCTGCCCCACAGAACAACCATTTTCTGCACCCCACTGCCCACTGCTGTGTGCTCCCATCATCTTCTTGGATCACACAAGGCAGACAGTGTGTGGGCTCAGCTCTTTTACCCAGCCCCAAAGGAGCCCTGAATGAAAACAGCTAGATACCACAGTGGCTTGTGAGGAGTTTGGCAGCTGAGCATGGGACTTACCATGGCTGCACCATCTCTGTGTCTGCATGGGGACCAAGTGCAGGGAGGCCACATAGAGTGCACCTCAAATACATGCCCTCAGCCCAGATATTTGCAAAGAAACTAGTATATTACAGCAGGCTCAGTCTTGATTTGCTGCTGTGGCTTGCCCAGCACCAAGGTAAGTTGGTGAGGGGAGCTGAAGCGTTTGCAGTATCAACTTCATCTTGGTATAGCCTGTCTCTGGAGCACATTTAAGTGTCCTGCTCTTCATGACAAGGAGCCAGGGCTGGGGTGCTGTTCCAGCCCTTGAGCTCACACAAGCCAGGTGAGCAGCAGGCAGGAGATGCGAGACCATCTGCAGGGCAGGGCTCAGCACACCTGAGTCTTGGACAGGAAAAATACAGCTTTTCAGTCTTATGGGAGTCTTGATAAGGTTGAGCACCTTGAGGCCCAGGTTTGCAGCATTTGCCAGCTGAACTCTCCTCCTGCTTGTCTGTCTCTCACACTCATTCTATCTTTGATCCTCTCAAGGAGAAAAAGAATGTAGAAGAACTTGTGGAAAACTTTACACACAGCAGTACTCCAAAAAGAGATAAGAAAGAGGTGCTGGTGAATACTGTAATGGCACAATCTACTTCAGTGGGAGTTTCTCGTCTGGCTGATGCATTTCATTTCTGACACGCTATTGAAAGGATAGTGCAGAGACAGAGGTTAAAAAAAAAAGGGGGGGCAAAATTTGCCAGGGAACTTGGTACCAACATATATTCTAGGTGGACTTAATGAAGTGTAAAATGATGGCCTAGAGCTGGTCCTAGGGAAATAAGCAGTAAAATTCCATATACATTAATAGAAACAAAGGTTCCTGCGTTAACTATTTTGAAGAGCCTGACTGTTCAATGGCAAGAGAATACATTTTCCAATTTTCATGCTATGTACAAGTCAAGGACACCAAGTATTTGGAAGAGCCACTCCTGCTCAAACTCCAAGTAGAAGAGAAACGTTGTGAGTAGATTTAATGGAGCCCTCCTGAAGCCACTGCTATAATATAGCTGATAGCTACAATGCAGTGGCTCACTAAGTCCAAATAAAACATGTATTTATATACAAATGCAATAGCAAAAGCTATTGGGAAGAAAAAACAACCCTGATTGTCATTGTGTGGGCATATAAAGAGGTGGAGAAGTAACTGTGGTCAGGATAAAGTCATTCTCATAGTATAGTGTCAGGCAACTGGCTAAGTGCAAAGCTGCCCAAAGTTCAGTGAAGTCAGCCCAGTGACATGTGGAGCAGATGCTGAAAGCCTGACAGCTGGAAATGTTGGAAGCACTTGTCATCAAAAGGTGGCAGGAAGCTTATGTCAGCTGGAAAAGAGCCTGGATGCTTGTTGCTAGGGCAGCAGAGAGGGTTTTGACAGATAAAAGTGTTGGTGAGCAACAACTAGAGATAAGAGCGCAGATCCCTGGGAAGGCGGAGGAGGGCTGGTTCTTCACGTTTATCTTTAGTGATAGGGATACAAAAGGTCACTGCAAACCCCCAATTTGGGGCAAGGCCTTGCATGGTCCTCAAGCCATCTGCCACTAGCTTAACCCTAGAAAGGAATTGTTAGTGTGGCATTTCATTCTCAGTGTTATGGTGTAAGTGCTACAGCTAGCAGGGAGGCTGCAGATGGGGAAGAAAGCAAGGGGTGTGGGGAAGAAAATATTCGTCTTTGAGAAGAGTTAAATTTGTTAGACTTGACCTTGAGAACCTGAATGAGAACAGTTATGTCCATACCTTGGCAAAGTGCCTTCTTTTTGTATTTTACGTTCCTCTAGACACATTTGGAGTAAAGCAACGAAGACATAGCAGACCTGTCCTCAAGTAAATCTCATTTGGTCCTGCAAGAAACAGAGGTGGAAAAAGACCCAAAAGTTCTTTATTGGGGTAGCTAAACTGTAAGTGTGTTAAAGAACAGGAAGAAAACCCAAGGTCTATGAAAAAATGCACAGTCTTCAGAGAGACTGAAAATTAAAACCTTGTTAGTTGCTAGTTGCAGATCAGATCCAGTAAAAAAATCTAGAAAACAACAAAAAATAGAAATCCTTTTGCAAGTTTTTTTAAACAAGTTTCCCCAAATGTACAATATTGCTCAGAGATTTTCCAGAGCAAAAAGCATTATAAAAGTTACAGTATTGATAGCAATTTCAGATAAATGGAACACCCAAGGTCTTTGTCAATTTTCACACTATGAAAAGTTTCATTAATCAGGTACAGCTGGCTGAACATTTTTTTCATTATATGGTTTATTGGTTTGGATGACTCAAATAAACTGGGGAAATTCTAGTGCTGTTTCCCTTTCATTTCCAAGGTTGGCAGTGGACATTTCTGAAACTATATATTTCAGTTTTGGTAACAGATTTGCACAGTAGCTGTTATGAGCTATACTCACTCATTCACTCTCAAAGAGCTAAGTGAGACAAGATGGCAAACACTTGTCCAGGCCATGGGAGACCCAGGCTCAAATCTGTCCTCTCTGCCCCTCTATGTTCCATGGCTCAGTGCACATTGAGACCTTAACCTCTAACCAGAGAATTTGGTAACCACACAACTCGAATGGGGAGTATGCTCCAAATTATATAAAATTATAGAATAAATTGGAAAGAGAAAGAATAAGCCTATGGCCTGATGACTGTGTTACTCACTGTGCACAGCAGTGAGAGAACATGAAGTAGAAGGGTCAGAGCCCTTCCCTGATCCTTCGTCTCTCTCTTGCCTCTGTGCAATGGTCCCACATCAGACTCACAAACAGGGAAGATTCAGCGCAAGAAACCCAACACACAAATTCTGATTTACTTGCTTGATCCACTTAGATTATTTTTTTTAAATCTAGGCATCCTAGGAAAGAAACAAAGCCCCACTGCAGAATACTTTATTTCCAGCTTTAAGACTTTCATCCAAGTGTTAGGCAAACATTTTAGTAAAAAGTTTTAAACAGTTTGAAGTCTTGAATTTAAGTTGTTAACATCCCAGGTAAATTGCCCTACTCACGCGATCAGCAGATAAAATGGGAGAGTTAGGACTACTTGCCTCTCATGTTTATGATCCAATCCTTTCCTTTTATTAAATGTACATGAAAACCAAATGAAACAGTTTTCCAGGTGTTAAAAAATGTTTCTATAACCTCAAATCAATCCTTGTGCTGTGCTAACAATTCTAAAGAAATTAAGTTTCCATTCAGTCCATAACATTTTCTTTGCAGCTCAGCTGCCAAAATACTTTAAACCCAGCAACTATTTGCACAGGCCTATAAATTAGGTTTACTAAAGGAAACAATTAGCTAGCCTGTAGCTTACAGGAATTTCAATTGGTACTGCTACAGTGCATTGTTTAAGTAATTAGAAAATTATTTCAACTATTGTAAGTATTTGCAACACAAATCTGGTGCACATAGATGCCGTCCTGTTAATAATGGAAGCTACAAAAAGCTTGAAAAGCTAGTCTGCAGAGGAGGTCACATGCTTAATAATAGTCTAACCAGTATACACTTCTCACTGATACTGCATAGGAATATTAAAATAAAATAGGAGCATACAGGGAAATGTGCTCCTGTGCTGCTAATTTTGTGAGAAATCTAAAGATATAGATTTCACTTACTCCATTCAAGTTTAAACAGATAAGGATCTGGATAAAGTCATGAACATATTAATTATTGAAGTTATGGTGTACCACTGAACAAGAGGTCTGTATGAAATACTTAGCAGAGTTATCAGATATAACAATAGCAAGATATCATGAAACCAAAATTAGTTTCCAAATGAATGTCTATTTCCATGTGGAAATAGCTTCAATCATAAATGAGATGCTTTATTCACAATTTAATAATACTCTCTATTATCTCGAAATTCAATTAATCTGCTAAAAGACAGTAACACTTCCAATAACGATTAGCAGCCTTAAGGAATTCTGCACCTCTGATTTAGCTATTAAGCTCTAGAGATGGGCCAGCAGCCAGATGTTTATAAACCCTTTTCAGGTTACAATTTAGTTACGGTTACAGGGTTAGACAATGTACTCTCATTTAACCCTCCAACTGACTAGCTTAACCATTATCTGTCACTACACTGGGCATATGCACCCTGCTGGCTGCCACTGTCCAATGCCAAGTCATCTATTTCCCCACTACTGCTCGGCTGAGGCTGCTCCATTCATCCCCTAGACAGCCTCCTTTCAGGGCAGCATTACAGGCTCAACAGACCTCTTTGTTGGAGTTCTATTTACGCCACCATTTTTTGTTACTCGGATTGTGAAAGGAAACAACGGGAGATGGAGAGGAGACAGACTGCTAACACAGTGGACCAGAAGTCATCAACCTCAGCTCTTTGAAGTGATATGCACAGTAAATACGGAAACTATACCAATACGTGAAATAACCTGGTGGTCTAAGTGCAGTTCCCAACAGACATGCTGATCTATATCTACAAGAAGTCAGCATCATAATCAGCAATAACTGGCAACCTTCCCCACTACTTATAAAGAACTGCAGTGTAATTATTCACCCAGCTCCTATTGATTATAATGGGATTTGGCTGGATAAATCCCCATGTAACTCTTTGAAAATTTGGGAGCTCTCGGGCAGTTGCTGCTCTGAGGTGTAAAACCTTATATACACATTCAGATGGAATGCGCTCCCTTCTGAACACAGCTAAAATGCTGCCCTATGAGCCCTTGACTTGCTTACTGCTGTCTGCAAGCTGTTGTGAGACAGAAATGCACCTCCCTGCAGCAAGGCACATAATGACCGTGTGCCTCCGGTGCAAAGGAGTGCTGCAGCACATGCCAAACTTTGAAGATGTGTTTAATTCTGTTTGACTTCCACACGACTAAAGCATGCACATGACTGCTTCGTGGCATGGATTTCAGCATGTGACGCAGGATGGAAGGCATACAGCAGTGCTCCAGAGGCCTCACAGCAGCTGCAGTTGTCAGGTTGTATTTGGGGAAGCTGCTTTGCACACACACCAGGCTGCTCAGCAGCTGCCTCCCCAGTGCGCCATGGGTTGGCTGCTCCATGCCTGCACCACAAAGGCTTTTGCAGCCACATTGCTTCACTCTGTTGACTTCAGCAGGAGCAACGCTGCATTTCAGCAAGTGATAGCAGCACCAGGGGTTTATATACTGAGGTGACAGACACAGTATGTTGAACCACCAGCTGAGCAGACATAAAGGCCTTAGAGAACTAGCCGTGCCTTTCAGGCAGAGCTGCACCAGGTATCAGCCCCATTAAGGGTACATGTGTATCACTCATTTCTTTGCCAAACTCTGGCTGAAATACACCTGTTATCCTCCAGCTCTGTTATCTTCATTATTTAGTCCAGCACCTTATCATCCAGCTTCAGCTTCTTCCCTCCTGCTCCTTCCTGAGCTTCCCTGAATGGCAGCTCTGTGCCTCTTCAGTTACCAGATTTTAAGTTTGCAAGGCTATGGCATCATGGTCCCAGTGGCCATGCTGTCCATTGGCCCTTCCAGCACTCTCCATTACCATCTGCCAATTCAGTGGTGCCTTAGACAAAATAAACACCACCAGAGGAAAAGTTAATGTTACTTCTCTGTGACCACCACCTCCTATTTCTGCAGTGGGAGAGATGCCAAATAGTGGTGGTGTGGAACATAAGTCTGCATGTGCTGCATTTACCATGGTCCACAACCAGTCTTTCAGAACATTTTAGGGGTGCACAGATTCAGGGTTCTGGGATGACAAATATCTCACCTGCTTTCATTTTAAAAAATGCACATTTTTGGATTTCCTTTTTCAAACAACAACAACAAAAATGAAACAGAGAAGCCTAGTATCTAAAAAATTAAAAATTACTAAGAGAAAACATGTTGTTATTACAGAAAATTTTCTCTTCCTAAACCAGTCACATCACTGGGGAAACAAGGGGATTGGTTCTTGAATTTTCATTATTTGAAGTAAAGAGGCTTGCTTCACTAAATTTTGCAGGTATGAGGAGAAAACACATTTTAATGTCCTGCTTTTTGGCAGATTAATTTACTATTTATTGTCTGGTGTGTTTTGCTGCTTTTTAAGAACACCTTCACAAGCTAAAAGTGTTCTTCTTTTATCTGACAATATCCAGAAACTGGACATAAAATAGACAATGTACAGAGCAGTGTGTTTGTCTGCATGTTTCAGTGCATAGAAATTTGCACTTTTAATTTTAACCAGTGCAAATGACAACTAAAAGCAATAGCCTTTCAGCTTTTGCAAAAAGAGGTCCCATTTTTGCATTTTATAAGGTAGTAAGAAAAACAAAATTTTATTGCCTGTAGAGGGAAAAAAATTTCAGTAATTTGAGCTTATAGTGAAACCAGCTGATCTCCATCTTGCCTTATCTGTATTGCTTTTTTCTTTGACCATAAATGTATCCCGTGAATATTTTTGTTATTTTATTTTTTTGGTAAATTGTATGCATCATGAGATAAAAAAATAAACTTATTACTATTATTTTCCTAATAAGTTTTCTTTTCTGGTACAGTATTGTTTTGTAGTAATCACACTGAGAATTTGACAAAGTTATTTGACAGACCCGGCCTAGAGCTTCAGCAACTCCGACATTGCCACAAAAGTTCCAAGAATTAAAAACAATCCATTATTTTTCACTTCCTAGGAGCCCCAGAATCCAGCCTAGTCAGTCAGAAAAAGTTGTTGTCTTGTTAGGCTAAAGCAAGCCTTTGAAGCATATCAGGTTTATGAAAAGAGATAAATCCAGAATAGCATTCTTCAGAGAAAAGCTCAAAGAATAAAATTTAAAGTGTTTGTTGTGTTCTGTTGATTGGTGTGTTAAAGATTACAACTTACAGGGCTGCCTGGTCATCAAGAGATTGGGATGGAAAAACAGAGCCCCTGATGTTAATTGCACACAATTTAAATTTGGCTTAGGCTATCTTACACAGCTCCTTGCTTTTGATTAGATTTCTACCAAGTGCTCAGACTCTCTTGTTTGGTAGGTGCTACAAGGTACAGCGTGCACAGACTGAGCTTGGGTGCTGCTGGTTTATGTAGAAACATTCCTCTATTACCCAGTCCCATTTTGGCTGCCTACTCCTCTTTCTTAAAACACTATAGAAAGAAAGGGAAAATGTGTGTGCAGGCTGTGTGCATATGCAGGTGCATGGCTAAGAGGTGGTGCTGACTGTGTGATGAGAAGCCACGTGTTCAGCCCTAGTGTCCCACAGGCTGGGAGGGAGCACGGGTCCTGGGGGAGGTCAGATGCACCCCAGGCGTCTGCAAGAAGAGGCAGAGACAAGCCTGCACCTCTAAACAAAAACCCAGTGCTCCTGCTCCTAAAGGGGTGCTCCTGCTCTCAGCCCACGGGCTCAGCATCACCCATCCTTCCTAGCCAGCCCAACAGGACTGGCCACTCTCCTACCAGCTCACTCCTGGGGACCGTCAGGCCCTCCCTTTGCCTCTATGAACTTTTCCTTTGCTCTTGGAGAATGGACCCTTCAAGAGACTTTCAACTATTTCCTGACCTAATACAGCTTTCACAGAACTTTACAGCAGCTGGCAAGGGTGATATGGCAGCTCTCTGTGTTCTGTGCATAATAACTCTATTAATCACTATCATTCTTCACCACAACTGTAGTAGTATCAAAAAGCCCAGGCACAATTTTTGGGTAACGTTCATTCACACCTCATTAGCGAGTACTTTTTACTCAGCCACCAGAAGAGAGGCTCTGACTGCACAAAGGGTATCTTAGTCTTTATCCGAGTCTGCTGCTGACAGACACTGTTTACAGGAGAGTTTAGCATTTACAGCAAATCCGTTTTTTCCAGGTCAGTTTGGCACTACTGAGTGGACACTGGTGAGGGCAAGTCATGCACATGGCCATACATTCACTGATCATCCATTGCATGCTGATGTAACAGATCCCTGCTGCATCCAGGATCCATTATTTTCTTGGAGAACAAATAAAATATTCACTGTCACATCTAAATTCTGTCACAAATAGGCTGATACATGAAGAAAAGATATCATTATCAAAATGTGTAGGGTTAAAAAGAAACAACAACAAAACAACAAACTACATAAACAACAAAAAAAGTCAGCATTTTCTATAACTTCCTCATTTCAATAAGCTGGAAAGGAGCATACAATACCATTAAACACTAGCAAATGATCTGTCTTTGAAATACAACTAATTTTATTAAGACCCAGTTAACTGGGTTAAGCTAACTCTCAGCTAGTCCCTAGCTTGCTAGAGTCAAATTTTGGTGTGCAATGCTCAGTAAAGTGGGATCTAAACTATCCCAAGCAATTTCCAGTTTTATTGCACAGTGACAATAGACATCAGATTTAATTAGCAAGACATGAATGCGTTTTCAGAATTTGTAAGTCTTTTATCACTTGCTAGCTGGTAAACAAATAAATTATGCAGTGTGAATTGAAACAAGTCTCTACTTGGAGCTATATAATGTAATTGTTGTAATTTAATTCAGCTCTAATGAGATTAGAGTTTGCGGATGTGTAATCCAGTATTTTTGTAAAGATACATTACCATACATTTGAACTCCAAAAGCAAGTCTGTTTTATCATATTTGCTGACTTGTCAACACCTTTTCTTGACTCTGCAGAAGTTTAGTGAATGTTTTCTTTACCCTTGTTCCCTCAATTTGACCCTCATGACCTTCAAAAGACATGAGATCAGGAGCTTCTTACCTTACACTTTTTCTGACAGAAACAGCAAAAAGAGGTGAGAAAGCAGAATGGCAGTGGGACACCTGGATGGCTTTGAAGTTCCTGCTAGGAGAAGCTATATCTTCTGATACTTAAATCCTTCTAAGAGTGTACATCTCTCCCCAAGTGAATGGTGACTCAGATTCCCTTCTTCTCCCTTAGATGAGTAGAACATGCCCTGCAGTTCTTTAAGGCAGATGGTAAAACTGTAGCATATCCCTCAGTACTCAGGAGCAAAACTCAAGGGCACATCACCCAGAGGACTAAGGTATATATGGCAAAAAACAGCTAAAAGGGGCACACTTCAATTCTTATTAACCATGACAGCCACCACCACATATGGACATTGCAACTGAAAAAACAAAAACAAAACAAAAAATACCCCAACAATAAATATTTGTAAAAATAAGAAAAAAATTTCCCCTTCAGTTTAATAATTTCTAGGGAAAATTTAAAGACATTTACAGAATTGGAAGTTTTGGGAGGAAAAAGTAGAACCAAAGGCCATCTTTGATAATGACCTTCTCTAACTCAGTTTGGAAGCAGAAGTACTGTCTTTAGACTTCATTGATTCTCAAAGTCCACTTTTCAGCCTCTTTCTGTGTGAGCTATACCACAGAATTTATAGTATACCAGTACAGTTGCTGGATTAAAGCATCTGAAAGACCAGACCCAAACATTTTTGATTAAGCCTAGAAGACACTTCATTTAAACCCCTGCTTGCTAATTTTGTTGCAGTGATCTTGCCCCCATGTATTGAAGTAACAGAATTTGCTGCCACAGGAGGCCTGGAGAGGCAGTGAAATACACATCCATGAAGATTTTAATAATTCAGCTGGACTCAGCCCTGAGCAACCTGATGTCCTTACTCTGTTTTGTGCTAGTCCAGACAACTGCTAAGGTCCCTTTTGGTGGAAGTCATGCTATAACTGTAGGTCTCTAGAATATCCCATTATCCCAGTTGGTCAGTCATTCTGAAGGAATTGCATGACCACTATTCCCAACAAGTTCCTAAGCCCTTCCCATGCAAGAGGGGCAGAGGGAACTTAGCAAAATATCCAGTAACTCATGGTACAAAGAGGGTGGTGAGGGTGAAGGGAAGAAAACCCCCATCAGGCTGCAGTTCAATGTGAAGCTGTAGTATTTGTTTTGAGTGCATTTCAGGAAAGTGCTTTATTATCAGCAGAGGAACAATGGAAGTAAGTTAACAAATATTGCTTGCAAATATTTTGATAATCAAATTGTATCTTTATTTATGGCAATACCAGAAACATTTAACATTTTGTTCACAGAAGTATATTTAATAAGGAATTTTCTTTTCTTGAAAAATTGTACTGGAATTTCTATCATGTCTGTTTAATCAGTTCCTCAGAAAAACAAAATAAGGAGTGGCTTTACAGTGCTCATTATGGAGACTGCTGCTGTAGTACAATGTTTTCCTTAAAATGCAATAAATGTAATGCTTCCTGTCCTTGTAAGTGTAACATCAAGAAATGAGCCACATGCTTAAAACCCATATCCAGATTTCTGCAGAGTCAAAAGTTTCAATTGGATGCAAACTTTGGCTAACATGAGATGGTAACTAATAGCAACAAAGAATGGTTTCTGGCTTCTGCCTGGTTGCTCGCTCAAATCTGGATCCCAACTAGATTAACACTGCCTGTGCCTGCACAAAGAAGCTGCTGCCCATCGGCCACCATGACACAAGGTCTGGATCTGCAGCTCAGTCCAAGGCAGGCATCACATGGAATGTTGCAGCTCCCTTCCAGGAATGGAGACAGTGCATGTCAGTCTCTTCAGCTTGATTTCAAGTTGCAGTTGAGGTGCAGTCGATGCACACACAGATCTGTAAGCAAGGAGGTGCTGCTGACTCCTGAAATGTAGGCCCAGAAGGCACCGAGTCAGAGGGAAATTAACATCCAGATTAATTTAAGTCAAGCTCAGATGAAGAACAAGATTCTTAACTACAAGAACATGAGACTCTGATCTAACACAGAAGCTTACTTAGATATGAAGTGAGCCTGATTTATAGCTCTAAGACAATCCCCTCTTTCCTTAGGGGCTCAAGGAAACTTTTATTAGCTCTAGAAGGGAGAGAAATATCCCTTACACTTCTCACTTTATATAGAAGGAAGCAGAAACAGGCCTTTAAGACCTCTTCTGAGTTTCCATTTGCTTTGGGTATTGCAGCCTTGGCTGTTGCCCAGATTATGCTTGTTCAGTAGAAACAAAGCCACTGTTGGTCCTACAATGTGAATGGCTTGTCAGAAAGAGCTGATTTGGAGCTGTCTTGCTTAAGATAACATCCTTCTCAGTTTACGGGTGGGAGTCAGGACACAATCCTCAGGGGTTTCATCTAGCCAGACAACCAAGCCTCTGTGGAAAGCAGCAAGCCATGGCTTTCAGTCAGGTGGAGAACAGCTTTTATATAGGAAGAAAAACATAAAATATGTTTTATTTTCTGTGTATGTGCATTGATGCTGTTGTCAGCCTTTAGAAGGTTCAAATTTTTAAAGAAAATACTCAGAGCTTTCAAACTGTCTAATATTGGACTGCATAGGAGAAAAAAGTCACTATCCTTTTCCAGATGAAGTATTGCTACAGAGGGTTTACTGAATGAATTGAAGACTCCTATTCATTAAGTTACTCAGGCACATGCCTAATTAGAGAGAAAGCTTGGTTTGTGGTTAAGGTGCTGAAACTGGGGCTCAGGGTGCTTTGTCTCACTTCCTTCCCTCTACCACAGCTTGGCTTATCTGCAAACCTGAGAAAACTAGAGTAATATGTTTTCCACACCTGACTTCCCTATTCAATAGTTTGGTTGTTTGTTTTTTTTTTAAAAAAAAAGGTAAGGCATCTCAAAAAGGACTAGTCCTTAGAAAGCAATTTATGAGTTTTAAGGCAATGTTAAATAAATAATGGGGATTACACAGCTGATGGACACAGGCAGAATTGTATGAGCTCAAGTAACTTCTTTGTTTTTCCATTTTCATTAGCTGCTAAGTGTCCTAAGTCATCTCTAGATTGAAATCCAGTTTTTGCTAACTGATCTTCCTAAACTGTGATATCAGTAACTTACATGATCAGTATTTTATCTCTTGACAATTGCCCCTCAGATTCTGAAGCATCATACCCCATGATGTGACAAGTCTGCAAAACTCTAAAGCATGAAACCTTGATCCAATTTGCAGAAACCATTTCAGTATAAGATCTAGAACTATCCTGATCTATGACAGTCTAACTATTAGGGGATTTCCACTGTGACATAAAATTTTAATGCAGAGATTGTGAAACAGGCTGGTTTGTACAGACTTAGGAAAAGTGAGGAAGTGTTTGTCACAGCATCATATACACAGGTCAAATAAAGTCACATATGGTGCAGCTCATTCAGGGTTTTAGCCTCATGTCACTAACTCTCCCCACCTTAACAAACACAAGCTCCTAACCCTGAGTGCACACAATTCCTGAGAGCTCATAGTATAATCATATACAATACTACTTTATCATTATGCTCCCATTAATTCTCTCCTGGACCAGTCTGCTGTATGATTTAATCATTCTATGTTCACGTTAGCATCTCAGCTTTTTAAGATGATTTTTTCTATGAATGTTTGCCTTACTGATTTTAACAGACATTTAGAATAGAGAGCACAACACTGAAGTGGCTAAGGTCACTCATATCATCCATGTACGTTTTCCATTGAAAAGATTTTGCACAAAGCTGGTATTGAACCAGAGTTAGAACACTTGAATTCAAAGTGCACACATTGGAAAGGTTCCTGTCTGCCTGGGAAAGCCTGGGGGAGTTCTAAAAAGCATGCACTCAGTGTTGCCTTGGCATTATCCTCCTCAGTTGTATTTAAAGTTAAGTATGTGTACTACAGAGAATCAACCACTGTCAAAAAAACTGCCTATACCCTACAATTCCTACAGCTCTATCACTTGTGTAACTCAGTCTTCAGCAAATGAAGTTTCATTCCCAGCCATTACTTTACAGGAGCCAGTCACACCAACAAGGTGACATGAGCAATACAGGAAAAAATATATTTTTAAATATGTTTAATCTAATTTAGGGAGGGTCCCAAATGACTATAACCATACAATGCTTTAATAAGATTTTGAGATGGCTTTTGTATTGCATTTAAAAATAAACAAAAAATCTGAACCAGAAACATGTTGGGGCCTCAATTTCCAGTGCATAGCTGCATGATAGCATCAAAGGCTCCTTCTCCAGTAAAAGAGAACTGAAGCAGAGCCTCTTTCTGTAAAAATAGCATCACCAGAAACTGAAGTTCACTTTGCACTGAGTTTTCTCACTTCTGCTTTATGGCCTATTTAGCTGGGAGAGTAATGTCTTCTCACATCTACCATCTATCAGTGTATGAAGTTACCTTATGATAATGAACACTGGTCACCATCTCGGCCAGTGGAGGGTTTATTGCATTTATTCCATGTTAGATAATTTAAGAGTCACCAAAAAAACTTCCAAGTTTGTGTTTTAAGTAATGACTGCCCTAATATTTCATATCCAGATACTTCTGTATAATTTTCTAACACACTCATTGCATGAGCTTACTTTCTTTAAAACCATGCCATAAAGTAATGCTAAAGTTAAAAATTTCTACCCATGAAGTAACTGCCAAAATCTGATCCCTATATTTCAAAGACTAGCAAATAGGACAAACAGTAAGAAACAAAGTTGGATGATTAATGAGAGAAATGAAAAATAACTAGCATACATTTTTGTATCAGATAAGAAGCCTTCTCATTCAGAAGCAGAAAATGCAATGATGGTCATATTTAGGATTTAAACAGCTTGGTTAATGCATACAGGAAATTGTACATTTGAGATGAAAACAAAGAGAAAAAAAAAAAACATCTAGTGCTCCCCTAAGTACAGGCAGGTCTAGACTTCTGCATTGCTGTTCTTGCAGGTGGAAATTATTATTCTTGCATTCATGTGCATATAGTTTTAGTCTGATTTGGTGAGAAACATTGAAATAAGTCAAAATTTGAAAAACAACCACATACTCATTAAAAACATCCCTCTGCTTCTGCTTGCTTGCAGATTGTTTTTTACTTACCACCCAGCCTTTGCCTGCTTGGTTTATGCCTGTATGGTTCACTTACAGGTTACACAGCAGTGTTTAATACTGTAAGAGAAGACACCAAACACTTTCCTCTGCCCATAACAACGTTTGCATCCTTAGGAGCAAAAACAGAAGGCAAATCAGATGAAGAGGTAGAACACGCTATTTTTACTGGGAGGGGTAAACCTAGGGCTCCTTTTATCTGATCAAAAGCTGCTTTCTTTTCCATTTTCTGTTCCAAGATCCCAAATGAAGCAAGTAGCCAGCCCTCTATTGCATATCATGGCTTGGTAGACAGCATCAGCTGGCAAAACTTTCTGTCTGTGTCTGAGATTATGGTGGGTCTTTGCACATACACACATCCCTACTCTGGATAGTCACGCTATTTGCAGATATAGTAAGAGCCCAGAGAGAATTGCACACTCCTTTGTTTCTATTTAATAGAAAAATAAAGCAAAGGATTGCAATGATTGACTCCCACCCTTCCCTTCAAAGTGCTTTGCAAACATGTGAAAAAAGAAAAGCTTGGTTTCTTTTTGAAAGAAAAAGGAAATGAAGGTCAAAGGGAGCATAAAATCAGCCCTAAGTGGAAAGGGCATTCATTAGCTTACTCAAAAAGAACCAAAAATAAAAAGCAGCAACTACTTACTAGATGCAAGAGAAACAGCAACAGCCTGTACCTTCCAAAAGAGCCTTATCCAGGCTTATCGAGAATGTAAAACGTCTCCTGAAAAAAAAGGCATGCTGGGGAAGGCTCCTATTTCAAAGAGGCCAGAGCAAAAAAAAGTTGCAGCAAAGCAACCAAGGTTCAGCTGTAGATAATTTTGGGCAAGTGGGAAGAGATTGCCCTTCACCAGATGGCCACATATAAAGTAGTAGTACAAAGGAAGGGGGTAGGAAAAAAAAAAATAAAAATTGGAATTGGATTTTATTTTTATTTTTTTTTCTATTAAGTCTTGGTCTAAAATAAAATGTAGGCCATTCTGATACCTGTGTTTTTTCCTCCAGGTGGTAACTGACAATTTGGGGTTAACCTCCACATGAAAAGGAAGAAAATCAGAGAAAATTATTGTTTCCCAGCTACTTCTGAGGATTTTGTTATTTCATATTTTGAAAAACAAACATGTGTATTTTAGCCTGTGTTCTGCTAATTCACCTTGTAAAAACCTGATTTCCAGTGGGTTTGCATATGTGTTCAAATAACACTCACTTCTCCATTTTACTCTCAAGTTTTGCACTTAATGAGGTGCAGGCAACTGCTTGCAACTGTATTATGTACTCTGGGATGTGGGGTGGCAACAAAGAATATTAGAGGATTACCATCCTTGAAAAAACACTCTATCCTGTCCTAGCCTAGCCTATCAATTTTTCTCAACATAAAGGCAGAAATCTAATATAGTAAATGGAGAAGGAAGGAAAAAGCTTATTAGTATTCTGACTTGGTATTTTCCCAAAGGAAATTCTGACTATCAGGTCACTCTACTGATTCTTATAATGCAATTTGCTTGCCATTGGAAGCTGTCCATTGGTGAAAATTAAATAAATATGATATATAGGAACAAAGTTGTTCTCTACTGGCATAATAACTAATTTTAAACATCTCAGATAGAAAGGTAGATCAAACACAGAAGCCTTGCGTCTGGTACCATAGGTGGCTGCCCGTTTTACTGATTATATAACTTGTATCATGTGGCAGTCACGGAATAAGAACTTACTTGGGAATATAGTTGAAAAATGAAACAGCATAGTCATGACAGCATTGATTTCTCTACCTGAGTAATGAGGCAAATCTAGAAAAAATAAGGTTGGTTGATTTACTTAAAATAGACATTCCTGCCAATTTTCAATGTGCTGTCAAATATACTCATATTAACTAAACCTTAAAAACCCCAAACAGCCTGATTTATTCTTTCTTCAATGTATATGTTTTTGGGTATTTGAATCTATCGACATCAAAAACTAGATTTTTGGGAGCCAGTTAGCTTGTCTTAACAAGTTATGGTAAGGGCAATCTCTTACAATAAATCTAATTATTACACAGTTACTTTTTTTATATATACAGTTTTTACCTTATGCTATAAGATGGAAAGGATAGTGGGATAATGCTCTTATGTTGAATTTCCTGGTGATAGTCATTCTTACTTCCTCAGAGTGGGGGAGAGCATTGTGAGGGAAGGAGAGGATGGATGTTTTTCAGTTGGTGCTTGTAGGACCTATTTAATCTGCATAATTAGAAAATGGGAAAGTTGTCTATGACGCTGATGCTGACTTCACTTCTAGGTCTTTTAGAGCTCGTTTAAAGTATGGTAATGAGAAAAACATTTTACCTTTGGGCAGCAATCTAATTTGTCAGGAAATTCCTCTTTCTATGATGAGTGGATGAGGAAAATTTGGAATAATATGATCCAGATGTTAAAGCTCCTATTTAGCAGCAATGCAGATGTATTACTTTATGGTATTGTCCAGATGGTGACCTTCCAGTATTAATAATAAATCAATACTGGGGTTTACATCTATATGACTTGATTCCTATCTTTGTTCTCATTTACATGACAAAATACTCATGCATTTCATGTAGAGGCTAATAATATTAAAATTAACAATTTGGAAGACATAAAAATCAAAAAAGAAAATTGAAGCAATTACTGTAATATATATTATATATATATATATATAATATATATATATATATATATGAAAGTAATATATATCAATTGATCTGATAACTGCCATCACCCAAGAGAAGGTTGTTGCTACCATTTTTTAATTAATTAGCATTTAATTGTCCAGCTAAGATGATAACAAAATTCCATTACAATTTTGTATTAGAAAGTAGCCAATTTTCTGAATATGTGTAGTCAAGCAGTTTTGGCTTTACCACTTAAATTCAAACTTAACTTTACTGGAAAACAAAAACAAGCAACCCACAGTTCACAAGCACAGCAGAGAGGGCTCGTGTTGGACAGCAGCCAGGCAGGCAACAGGAAACCTTTGGTAGCCTCTGGTGAAGGCTGGGAAACCTCAGGATCTGCAGTCAGGGATGAGTAGAGGCCACTCACCTGTGGCATGTCAGAAGGGCATGGAAGGAGCTCTGTCACTTTTATGGTCACAGGCAGCAGACTGAGCCCTCCTACAGTCAGGGCTGCAGGGTGGAGAAAGGCCTAACACTGATGTGATCTAGTGATGCTGTGTTGTTATCTCCTACAGGTGTTTCTATCTCTTAATTTATTTAAACCTGAATTGTAAAATACCAATTTGTTCAAGGGTTCCATGCTATCTGGGGCTTGGGGAAATTATTTTTAAGGGTTCCCCTTTTTTTCTTAGGGAAGAAGAGAGTCCTCCTACAGCTGAAATCTGTGGCAAAACTGTTTCAAGTTTCTGAAGTAATGTGTAGCACACATTCCTTCAGAATTCTACTATTTGGATTAAGGCAAGAGATTCATCTTCCACAGAAATATCCTTTTACTCTAGGTGAATTGTACTTTTTGTTTGCTTTTAAAGAATCCCCCCGCACCAAATGAAACATAAATTTTAAATCTGTCTCCACTCAGTTTTGGGGGATTTTATTTTTAGCAACATTTCTGTAAGGACCCAGGAGTTAACTCTACAAACACATACTAAAGTCAGTCTTGCTTTATCCTGGCCATCATCAGGTTTCCACAATCCCAAATCCATGGTTTATTAATGTGACTACAGAGAAAACTGACATTACAGGGCTTTTAACTCTTCAGTGGGTATCAAATATGAGCTGATTGGAAAAGGACATATATGTGCTTATTGGAAAAGAAATAGAATATTTCATCACTGTGGGCAGCTCAAGCTAATATATGTATTGATTTTGATGAAATCTCATTTAGGAAAAGCATTTAAAACTTCAAGACATGGCACTTTGTGCTGAAGAAAGAGGTTTTAGGAAAAGCCTACATGAGTGTGGTTATGTACCCCAGCACCCCCCAGAGCAGTGTAGCCAAAAGTGTCTATCTGAAAGTTCCTAAAAGCAGCTCTAAGGATTAAAGGGCAAATTGCCTCCACTGATTCCAGAAAACTTGCTCCCAAAGCTTTAACCTTGTGGTCACCATACCTAATTTGAGTTCTAAAACAAACTTTAATGTTTCTTCCAGTAAAAATAAATCTACCAATAGACAATTTAGATTCTAAGCATATGATATGAGGGGGGGTCTGATGAGTTGTATCTCGTTATTATAACCAAAAATTGGATTTACTGATTATTTACAGGGTGCAAGTCAGACTAACATTCTAGAGTCAAAGGCACTCCTGGGTCAGATATTGTACAAGTAACATTTTATGGCTAATTTTTAGAGTTTGACAGTGTGTTAATCAAACCTGAGCACACACAATGGAAATGTGGGATGTCATTACTTTGAAATGACTGTCTCAATTTTGCCAACAGTCCCACTGCTGCTTATGTGTGTTGTTTCTCTTTATTTCACCATCAACCTTTGCTGGTGAGAAACCCTGTCCATGTGAGGAATGCTCACAGTTATTACTATTACATCACTTTCAGGGCAAACTCTCTTGGGAAGAACATCACAGGATGTCCCATTTTTGTTGTTTTTTAGATTTTTGGGGCTTTTTTTAGATAAATTTCATAGATGGTATAGTGACTTGGCTATATCTAACTTACCTCAGTTATTTTCTACCTCTTCTAGTCCTCCTTTGTTTCCCTCCTTCACAATTCCAAACTTCACAATTCCAAATGTAAGCTTTAATTATGTTAGCAATCTGTTCACAATTACCATTTTTTGTGAAGACTGAAGCAAAACAAACTGGGTTTGATGTGGTCTCATTCCTGTACTTTCTCCTGTATCATACATTTTTATTCACCTTTAAGTAAGAGCAAAATACAGAAGTGTAAAACTTGTTGAATTTATATAAATACTTCAGTGGAAGCTACACATGTATCATTCTGTGCCACTCCACAAAATACTCAAGGTCTTGAGCAGTCTTTTTTTTTTCTATTTCTATGTTAGTGTACAAATTGCTCTTCACAATCCATAAATGCAATTGGGATTGAGGGTTAATGTTTATTGTGTTTGGATTTAATTAATTCTTTAGGTAAGTAACTTCAGGTAAAATTGGGATTGGCAATAGTTATGATTTTCTATTTGATAGATTTTGCTTTGTATGCAGAGAAATTGCTCTAGGCTGCTGTCCTCACCAGCCACTTCTGCATATGAAACCCCATTTGCATTGTGGAGATGTAGGTCCTCCTGCTTCTTGAGGGTTTTTTTATTGCATAGCTGACCTGAAGTTTGATTTTAAATCTATTTACAACTTGTGTTTGTGGTGTGAAGAGAGCAGGGGAAAACCCTTCAACTTTGTACAGCCGCTGTGTTCAATTATATAATCCCCTAACTTCTGAGTTAGTCCTCAGTCCTCCATTTATGCACCCAAAGGTGATGAGACATCAAAAGGCTTGACATAATGGATAAAAACAAATAAGTACATTCATATCAAAAGTACACTGGGATTCTTTCTGATGATCATGATTTCCTACTCTACCACATTTAAATGTTGCTTGCCAATCTTCTCTATTTTTGACTACTGCCAAAGATTTTTACTCCAGTGAGCTACTGCTTCCTTCAAACTGTGGGCTAATTTTCATTTTGTTTTGCAGCAGCAAGCACCCTAACACATTAAGTATGAATATGCTTGACAGCCAGCAATGCTGAGAGTAGGTTATGAACTACTTTTAGAGCCACAGCTACTCGCTGCAGGTAGGTCAAGCTGACACATATTCTTTTAGAAAGAGACTTTATTTAGTTTTACTATACAGAACAATTTGATTCATTTCACTGTTTTGCAGAAGCAACAAAATCAGCCAAATCTTAATAAGGTGTAACATGCCAGTCAAAGAAATGTTACGTTTCTGTAGGTGAAAGAGTCCACTGAATATAAATTCCTCAGAGCAAAATCTTTGCTAAAATGCAGCAAGTGGTATCTAATCCCCTACTCCCAAACATCACAGCCCAATAGAGTCTGCAAAAATGTTAATGTCCCATGTTAACTCTCTGAGACTGTATTATGTGTAACAGGTCTTGGGAGACTGAAACCTGGCTACAAAATATCATGAAACTGGAGCTTCTCAACATTAAAAAGGACTTGTCATTTCAGCTGCTACAGGACACAAAGTAAAAGCCTTTAAATAAGAACTGACAAATTTTGTACCTGTGTCTTAAAAATACACTGGTGGGGGAATTTAGCTAAAGAAAACACTTCAAGAGAATAAAACTGAACAGTACTGATAACACAAGATTGCTAAGTTTCTGCCAAGAATTTTCCATCAGAGCTATGTACTTGTAAATTACAACCGCACAATGTATGGGCAATAGTTCTGAGACTTAAAGGAACAGATGATTGAAGGAACAAGGGCTGCAATATCTGCAACCCCTTCAAGAAGTGTTGGACTTACATCAGATGTATTATGAGGTTGATCTACTTGAGGAATCCCTGGAATTTCTGGTCAGACAGCAGCTCAAGCTGGGTCCAGCACAGTAGCTCTGAGTGGGATGCAGAAATTCTGGACAAACATAAAGAAAATTCTACCCAGGTAAAATTTCTAGGTGCATTAAGAACTTCTGGTGTTTGGTGAAGAATAGACTGACATGAGTAATCTTTCATGGTCTTATGACAGAAAAGTCTGATGACTCTGTGGATTTTGCCATGACACTACTTTTTTATGTACTGTACTATGAGAGTGATGGGAAGAGACTGGGGAATTTTGTCCTGCCTACATGGCTTCCACCCCCAATACCACTGGCAAGGACCGGAATTGAGCTCTTGAGTCACTTTTGCCCCTGGGTTCATGAGAATAAGGTCTACTGGATACTCCTGCAGTAAACTAACTTCTCTTTTCCTTGAGAAGAGCTGTTCTTTTGCCACATACAAATGATTGAACTCCCTCATCAATCTTGTGATTAGGAGAGCACTCAGTAGCCACTGACATGCACTAGGCCTTTGGGGATTTGGGGCTTCCAACAGGCAGATCTCTATGTGCAAGAAATGACACAATTTTCCTGACGGCCATAGGAAGGCAAGTTTCTTCCTTCCCCAAAGTCTGTGAAAGACTCTTCTTGTCCTTTCCTTTTTATAGCTCCTATCTGCCCCTTTCAAATAAGGGAATTATGCTGACATAATCACCTTACGTCCAGTTACTTAACATCAAGCAGATGGTTGTTAAAATTCTTGCATCAGCAATAAGATTTTAATTATTCTTTGGTAACTGTGAATCCTGGCACTAGTAAACCTAGACAACTGTAGCCATTTTCATGCTATCCTTATCTCTGATGGCAGCTGAAATGTGTTTATGCATCCTTGACACTAAGCAAATATTTGGCTTCTTTATTTCCTGTAAATTTGATCTTGACAGTTTTACAACATCAGTGGCATACCAACAAGGAATTTGTCCAATGACATCTGTGCAGTCTGTGTCAAGAAAATCCTCATGGATATAAAAAAAGAAGGGATCATTGAAAATACCTAACAGCTGTCCTGTAATCATGGACGTCCTTTCCATGTAATTATGAAACCGTTGTTTTCTCCTCTTTTATGTTGTATTAAAAAATAATGATGACAATAAATACCAAGAAAAAGAAGGAACCAAAACCACATTCAGAAATAACATTGTGCAGAGGTAAAAATAGGAACACAAACTGTTTTTCAGTTCTGTAACACTAGCTGAGGCCATGCAGATTTCTGGCTGACAAACTGATGCAAGAGTGACTATAATCCTATGGGTCAAGGTTAAAATCCACCATGCAGGTATTTGGTGTGCAGCCTTTGTGGGTGTGCCTGGCAGGACATTAGACCAGGCATGCTGACCCAGGTCTGCTAATTCAGGCTCCACTCCTGTGTATTGCAGAGGATTTCCTCCAGCTGTGCCTGGGGCAGTTTGCCAGGTAGTTTTAAGGCAGATATGGAACCCTTCTCAACCAATGTCCTGTACCCTAGAGCCTGACAGAAGAGCCAGTGACCCAGGGATACCAAACAACTCCACACCTGGCATTTCAGAAAATCAAAATGAAAAGTATTGAATATGTGCTGGAACAATGTTACTAATCACCCACTTCTGCACGTCATAAAAGTATCCTGGCTCCCTGTGAGCTGGAAAATACAAATATCAGTCTGGATGTTCAGAACTTTGGATTCAGCTTTACAGTAACTCCAAATAGTCCAAATATATTAAGTGATTTGAAACTGCTTGGTTATAAAACCAGGCAGTGTCCACACTCAGTTTTTAAAATTATCTGCTGATGCTTTGGCCAGGTTTGCAGATGTAAGCGCTGCGTTTTTTTGCATTTGAAAGATGCTTTAACAATACACCTGATAGTGGGTTTCATGAATCCTTCATCCACAGCCAGTGCATTGTTGAAAAGAACCAAACTTGCCCAGACTGCCCTGAGAAAGCTGATTTGAAGGGGTTGTTAAGCAACCCAAACCCTCTGTGTAACGAGTGTGCTTTTCATCTGGGTTTTGTAAACCAGAGCCTGATTGCTTACTAATTCTTGTTTTGATCTGCAGCAGAGGGATGAGATGGCCACATTAAATGAATGGAAAACCTGTTATTATTAAGGAAAAATTATATTTAGGGAAGATGATAGTTCTGTTTGCCTTTACCTTATCTAAGACCCTGAGCAAGCTAGGAAAAGTACATATATATTTTGCTTCTTGATCTCAAGACATCCAGAATTAATTTTTATAATGAGAGGAACATTATAAATCACAATTTTAGAAAGACCATACAGTGCATTTTGTTCTTTAACAAATTTTTTTAAAAAAATTATGTAATGCACTTCCAGAACAAGCTATCTTTTCCCTTTTAGTAGTTAAGAAACAAGATTTTTCCTTTAGCAAGTAAAAAAATACTTTAAGATCTGCTGCTGTATCTGTAGAAAACTGCTTGAGTTTTGCAAGCAAGGTTTGGCTTATTTTCTTGGAGCCTATTTTAACCGTAGGATATTTAATTTTAACCTTACCTCTAAAAAAAAAATAAAAAAGAAGAAAAAAAAAAAGAAGAAAGAAAGAAAGTAAATTAAGGGCATTAAGAAAGTAAATTATAAGCACTAAAAAAAAAATGTTATTTCAAAAATTTAACCCAATACTGTATCTTTTATTCTGACTAAGAAAAATACAAGATTTTATACAATACATACAATAAATAAAAGATTTACCTATTGTTGCAGATATTCTCTCCAGTTTCCTTATGAACAGATTGCATGGGAACACCCAAATATTTTATGACAACTTCTGGACTGTCTCTGCTATCTGGTGGTTTGGCAGTCAATTGTTACAGGCATCCTTCAAGGCATTACTTACTCACTGGTTCTAGAATAGGGTGCAGATTATTGGCGAGAATTCAAAGTGTTGGACATTTACCTCTCTACAATAATATGCATATTCTGTACTTAATTTTACAAGACTAGAAAAAGTAGCAATGGGTGGAATTGTGGTATGCTAGAAACACTTTTGCCTCTTTTTGCAGTACAGTGAGGCTATGCAGCTTGCTATGAAAACATATTATATTTTCTCAAAGTAAGAATTAAAATAAATTGATGGTTTTAATGGGAAGTTCATGCTAGAAAAAAAAATAGATTTCCTAGAATGAAAAAATACATAGCAGAAGTAGCTTCTGAATTCAGATTAAACATGATCAGTATTTTAAGAATCTCTACATTGCTATTAGAAATCAAAGATACACTACACTATAATATAATATAATATAATACAAATTATTATGCTAATATATATATAATATATATAAGAATAAAGCAGATATTGTACGAAGCCATCTATAGGTGAAAATAAGGTCTAGATGCTAAAAATGGGAAATGATGTGCTTAAGAAAAAAGCAAAGTAAATGAAAGAAAGAGCAAATCTTGAATAAATAGAAAGAAGGTGGCTTTTTTAGCTTAGATAAAGTAACAAAGTTAATAATCCGTACTATGTGTTATGCCTGCATTAATAAATGCAAAAATGCATATAAATAAACTGTTAATTTTCAATGTGCTGTCAAAGTTGCCTGCTTGTGGGTGTACACCTGTGGAAGCAGGTATATCCTCAGCTCTCTCAATGACTAGCAAAAAACAGGGATAGCTTGCTCTCACTGACACTTTGGCTGTGCAGAGGAGTGGCTAAAAGGAGTAACACAACAAGTAACCAGCAGTGAGAGGAAACTTCCAATGCAATCAACTCAGTTACAGTGAGGTGTTTGAACAGGGTTTTTGTACCACATTAGATGCCCAAGATCAAAACAGTAATAAAACCACTAATTTGGACATGGTCTCATCACAGGTACAGCCAAATGTTGTAGGTGATTCCATTTGAAAGTTTTTAAGACCTACTTACTACATACTTCAGTATGTGCCTGGAAATGGCTGTGCCTAAGTCCTGAACTGATCCAGAAGTTCATGGTCCTTCTGGCCTACCAGAATCAAGCTATTAGAGTTCACCCAAAATTTTACGTGGCTGCAAGGAGAATATCACAAAGACATCCCTTTCTTTTTACATCAGCTCTGAAGGATGAATCTGGCGACAGTCTTCCATTTGTTCAATTTTTCCACCAATTAGGACCCTTGTCCCAGTAACCTTCTCAGGAAAACACAACCCCACCTCACAGCAA
Source organism: Pseudopodoces humilis (assembly GCF_049639895.1). Taxonomy (NCBI): domain Eukaryota; kingdom Metazoa; phylum Chordata; class Aves; order Passeriformes; family Paridae; genus Pseudopodoces; species Pseudopodoces humilis. The sequence goes on from NC_142205.1 coordinate 42,492,681, forward strand.
ACACAATATCCTATGTGGGATGTTCTCCACCCACTCTGGTTTTGTGGACTACATTTACAGAGAGAGTAAAAGGTAGGAAATGTTCTTTTCATGACTATGTTAAGGTTGCTAAACAAGGGGATGAACATAGTGTTGGATTCAAGGACAATATATTTGTGTTTCCCACACTGTAGCTGAGAGCAGCTTAAACTCCGCTTGTGCTAGTCAGAAGGGTATTTGAACCCTACTCTGGAGCATCTATTGCCACATACAGTACAACAAAATTAGACATAAATCATCCTCCATAGATGTCTTTCATAAAGGAAATTATAGAACCTAAAAGCTACAACAGACAGAAATGCAGTGAGAAAGCATATTTCTACATTAAGACTTGAAGACATGATTTTCAGGAGATCTGGGAATTAAACTTTCTGTAACAATGAAATACAGAGAATCAGTCCTTAGATCCATTGACTAGGAGCGCTAGGACAAAATTCTTTGCTGCAGAAACTGACTTTTATAGCATTTGATAAGAAGTAGTTTATACAAAGAATGCAGAAAAACCCTTGGCTAGGCAGGTTCTGTCCTGAAACCTTTGCAAAGATGAGGACATATAAACTACATAGCTGTGTATCTATTCGACTTTTCATCATTAAATATTTAAATGACACAGCTTTTGCTGGTATTGCTGATTAACATGTGCAGATAACTATTGCTGTTTAAACTCAGAAGGCAGCTCAGCACCACAAATCCACTCTCTCTCTCCCCTCAGTGAAACCAGGGAGAAAATCTGAAGGGTAAAAGTGAGAAAACTTGGGAGTTCACATTAAGGCAGTTCAACAGGTAAAGTAAAAACTGTGCTCACAAGCAAACCAGAAGGAATTAATTTGCATCAACAGGAAAATGTTTAGCCTTTGCCATGAAAGCAGAACTCCATGACACAGAACTTTTACCTGGGAAGGCAAATATGTTAACTCCAAACATCCTCTCTTTCTTTCACACAACTTTTAGTGCTGATTATGTTGTCATGGGCCATGACATTATGTGTAGGACACCCTTTCGGTCAGCTGGGATCAGCTGTCCTAGATGTGTCCCCTCCCAAATTATGATACAACCCTTGCCTGCTCACAGGCAGGATGGCATGAGAAATGGAAAATGCTTGTGCTTTTGGAAACCTTGATGCTGTGCAAGCACAGTTGAGCAATAACTAAAGAGCCCCTGTGTTATGGACACTCTTTTGGCCACAAATACAAACCACAGCACCACAGAAGGAGCTCTGAACAAAATTGACTGTATTCCAGCCCAAACCTGTACAACTATTCAGAACAATGGCTACAAAAAGTAATTATCTCATAGCAACTGTTACAATTTGCAATAGCCCAGCTCTCTGTACGTGAGATGAAAATAAGTAATGAGACAACCAGGCAACTGAAACAAATCCAGACTAGATTCACTACATTTTTGTTCCTTAATTTCCCTGTCTATGATCTTAGAGCAATTTTCAAATTAAACCAAAAGATCTGCTGCTGGTCCTCTTCGAGAGGCCACTCCAGGTAAGTCTTTGTGTTCATGATCTTCCGCAGCTTGCAGAATCTCTTGGGAATCGCTTTGCTCTGGATGGGCTCCAGGAGGACAAGAATCGCCGCGTCGTTGTTCTCATCAAAGAGGCGGAAATGCGAGAAGTCCAGCTCGTATTTGCACCACTCGCTCTGCACAAAGTGCTCGGACAGCACAAAGAGCGTTTTGTGGCTCTTCTCAATGGAGTCGATGATGTTGTCCACAATCCACTTCCCAGGCACAAAGTCCCGCTTGTGCAGGCAGAGCCGGAAGGGAGGGCAGGCCTGCTCCAGCTCCTGCACCATGGTGTTCTCCACCCAGTCGGAGTCGTTCTCGCTGTAGGAGACAAAAGCGTCGTAGCAGACGTCCTTTGGCGGGGCGCGCTTGGGCTTCCGCTTGGCTTGCAGCCACGCCCACGTCATCCGCAGGTACCAGACCACGTGGTACTTGTAGCCGACGGCCACCAGCAGCAGGATCACCAGGAACACCAGCACGCAGATCAACGACACCACCAGGGACCTGTGGCACTCCATCAGGGACAGGTGCAGAGCGCCAACCTGCGCCCCTCTCACCGCCAGCGGAGAGTCACACACGTACTTGTCCGGCCACCCCACCAGCACCTGGCCTATCCCGGCTTCGTGCTGGACAAAGGAGAGGAACTCACAGGAGCAGATGAAGTTGTTGTCACTGGCATCCAGCAGCTCCATTCTCCTGAACGACTCAAACTCCTCCTTGGAGAAACTGTTCAGCTTGTTTCTTCTGACGGACAAGGCCACTAAATTTGGAATGGGTGCAGCACCCGGCAGGGCCTTCAGCTGGTTTCTTGTGAGGTACAGCTCTTTCAGAAGTGGGAGCTGCAGTCCAAACTCCTTCAGGTTGTTTCCACTAACATCCAAAACTTCCAGCGTTTCAGGAATGCAGCTTGTTACTTTAGGAATTTGAGTGCTGGACAGATTTAAATATTTCAGGTTTTCTGGCCATTTACACGCATCTGGAATCTCACCAAAATTATTTTGGCTAATGTCTAAAACAATTAGGTTTCCTAGATGAGACAAACTTTTACTTGTGATTTCTAAGTCACTCAGTGAATTCTGACTTAAATTTAGAGTTTGTAGGGATGGCCAACCACCCTGACAGGCTGAATGTTCTAAACTCTGGTCTCCAAGCAAATTTGCACTAAGGTCAAGATATTCTAATGACAGAAGCTGTTGGGAAATTCTGCATGGTACCAAAAAAACCTTGGTTTCCCAAACTGTGATTCTTGTAAAAAGAGATAGTAGACCTTCCACTGGCTGAAGATCTGTAAACAAGTAAAATTCTTCTATAGATAATTTCTCTATTGTGATAACTTTAAGTGTCTGTGATTGCTTTACTTGAATTTGCATTTTCCATTGTCCGGTTCCCAAGAGTCTACTGTCTACCAGCTCCAGCTCTGCTAATTTTGGCATGTCTTCTAAAATGCTGGCAATCTCAGGCACGGTAGCATCTGTTAGTAAGATCTGTCTAAAAGAAAGCTTCTTTACAAAAGATGAAGACATGACTCTCAGTGCTTGCATTTCTGCAGTGATACCAAATGCTATTCTTCTCACTTCCAGCCAAGTGACAGAGTGCAGAAGGTCCCTAACAATTTCTGAGAACACAGTAATATTTCTTATGCCTATGATCATGTGATTTATCTCCTTAATTGATTTCAAACTTCCCTCCTCGTACTGACTGAGATTGCTGCCATCAATCCACAACCTGTGCAGAAACTCAATGCCCTCAAAGTTCCCTTGCCTTATCACGGAGAGCTGCGGGCTGCCCAGGTGGAGAGAACTCAGGTTCCTCAGGCTAGAAAAGGGGGAGCTCTGTCCCAGGTCTCTGTAGGAATTGCCTTGAAGGTAGAGGTGCTGGAGTGAAAAAAGGTGCCCAAACCACATAGGGGACAAGTGAGCCAAGCTGTTATTTGATAAGTCCAAGAGCTCCAGTTTTGCCAGGGACTGGAAGGAGTCCTCATCTATGGAGCTGATTTCGTTGGACTGCAGCAGCAGGGCTCTCAGGTTCACAGCCTGCTGCAGGTCCTGGGATTGGATGCGCTTTATCCTGTTGTGGGCCAGGTTTAACACTGTGATTTTGGCCGTGAGCCCAGGGGGAATGAAGGCCAAGCCCATGGAGGAGCAGTTGCAAAGCTGACTGGCACCGCATGAAGGACAAGCCTGCTTCAGTGCTTGCTGTTCGGAGAGGTTTGCAGCTAAGACCATGTAGATGGCCAACGCTTGCCAGGTGGGCGTAGTCATTATATTGCCTAAAATATGAAACATGAAATATGAAAGTCAGAGCAAATATAAGATGCATATCTTGTTTTGAAGAAGGTACATTTTGAATAAATCTAAAATATTATTTTTACTGTTCTGTCTTGTTGAAGGCACTGTTAAAATATTTTGTTTTAACACAGTTCAGAGTTGAAACAGATTAGTTATTACTCTGATTCTCCTGTTTAGTAAGTAGCCTTCATACTTCAATCTCGCCTCAGGTCTCCTTCTTCTGAATCTGAATATTATTTTGCATATTCATTTTTTACCACAGGGAGTCTCCTCTAAGTGTTTCAAGTCCTGGTTACATCAAGAAGGGTCAGCACCTCACACTAAATAGTAACATTCAAGTGTAATACTTACTTCAAGCATATGTCTAATCTCTATTCTGAAAATAGGGCAAAAATGAATGCATTTGTTTCAGTCCGTTCTTCTTTTTATCTGCCTTTCCTACTCCGACTGTAAATGTCCTGTGAACAGGGTTAAAAGCTTCCTGCAATATCCAGCTTGTCTTTACTTTCAGTAGTATATCTTCAGTTCCTCTGTCCTTCTGAGGAGCTGGAAGAACAATTTTTGAAGCCTAAGAGAGGTCTTTTCCCTTTAAAACCTTTACTGTATATTGAAATATAACCTTTCTTGACAAGGATCAAAGAGCTTTTTTAAAATGTAGTTTTCCCCAACGTGCCACAAAACCCAAGTACCTCAGTAGGTATCTTGCTGAGGGTGGAAAGAGTGAACAATGCCCAAAGGGGTCAATCAATGAGTTCACAAAATCATTGTGGGCTCTCTATCAGGTAAATCAGGTTAGACTGGCTCCTTGAGAACTGCTTTCTCCCTCAGTCATCCCCCTGAGACTCTGTGCAGAAGACCTACTCTACTCTGAATCCATATTCTGATTTGTTTTACAATAGTTGACCCAGGTATACAAGTTGATACAGAAAAATCCCACATTTCCAGTTGCATTATTTTTAGTCATAACTGCTTAAGATTATCCAAAAGGGGCAGAATTGACTGAGATGGTTTGGGCATATGGGGAGGGAAGAAAAAATTATGGATAATTTTTTCAGTCATTCCATCTCTTCCCACCTGCAGGACTAGAAACATTTTGATCCCTTGTGTAACCTTCCTTTTATCTCTGTTTGTCTCTGATGTAGACCATGGATCTTGAAGGATAAGGTTCTCTTCCCTGTCTGTAGATACCCACAGCTGAACTGGTCATCCACCATGTCCTCCAAAGCCAATGGAGAGAAAGAACATCTTTTAGGAGCAATTAATATTGTGTGTATTGGATGCTCAGTGTAAGATGTGATGATTCCAAGAGAAATGATCCTATTGCCTTAAAATGGAGTATCACAGTTCAGATACTCAGATATTTGTCCACATGAATCCCAAACAAAAAATTGTTGTCTGTAGTTTGACTCATCTGCTGTCCAGATAAGGCTCTTTTGCAGGGCTTTTTAGTATCCCAAGAATAACTGGATAATGCAGTGCTGTAGGCTAAAGGAGTAAATCTAGGAGTAGTGTTGCTAGTTTCACTAGCAACAGATTTAGGTGGTATTTTTAAATTTGTCATCAAAATACTTACTTTTAGAAGATGAAACAAACAGGCAACCTGATCAATCAAAAGCTGTCTATAGGCAGGTTATTCATAGGTGGAAAATTGGCAGCACACAAGGGAACTGGGCAGGTGTTGCACAGGAAATTCCTAATGGTTCTCCACCTCACCAACCTGAAACCATTCAGGGACTGCAGGACTGAACTGCATTTGGTGATTCAGAATGCTTACTTTCCAGGTTTTTTGTTCATCTGTAATCTGAACACTCAGAGGAATCCCATTTCCACCCTCACTCACTTTCAGCCATTCTCTTCCCCTTCCAGTTCCTGTCTAATGATCCTGCCTGAGACCCTTACAAGGTCATTTCAGGCCTCTCCACACCCACTCTGAAATATTGCCCCAGTCCATGATATCTTTGTCTTATCAAGAAATCTCTTCTCCCTGTTGTACTGGGGACTAAAAAGACACAGTAAGAAAATTAAACTGAAATGCAACTAAAAATACATACATTTGCACAGATGCCCTTATACCATAAGGTGCTGTGATGAACCAGATATGCAAACTATTTCTGAGTTGTGGAAAAAGGGTCCAAGACATCAGGCACGTTCAAGATTATTTTCCCTGGCCCACATGAGTAGAAGTATTTGAGGAAACATGCACGTATTATCAAACAAAACCATGACTGACAACAGAATGAGGTTCTATAAATGCTCACAAATGGGGAAGGTTAATGTAAGGGCTAAAATAAAGCATTCCAGTAGTGTGCAAATTGATTCTAGCTTGGGGAGCACCAACCCAAATATGGGCTGGTAAATCTGAGCAGTGCTGTGGAGCCTGCAGAGGGAGAACCACCGTTTGGTGAAAAGGTCAAACCACAAGCAGACTGGGGAAAGCTGCTGCTCTGCACCCGGCAGTGTGTGGGCTGCCCATGTCCTAGTTCTCACCTCCAGCACTGCTCTAACAGCATGTATGCACAGCCACACATCCACATGGCCATGCCTCTGCTTGTTTCTGACACAGAGGATGTGCAGCAGGTCAGAGTTAGGTGAGGACGCAGCTGATGTCCCAAGGCCATTGTTCAGTGAGCTCTTTCCTGGTCAAATTCCTGAAACCAAGGCACCCCACCTTCACTCCCAGCCTTCCCATGGCAGTCGCCATCAACACCCAGGTGAGATGACATTCAAATAGGATAAAGTACATGCAAGGCACCCTCCCACGAGGAGACTGAGCAGAAATGGCACAGTCTTTGTCTCTTTTTCATTTGCGGTTTTCCTCTCTCCCATTTCTCAGAGGACATTGGTCCCATCAGCATATCACAGCTCTCCAGGAGAACTTTCCTTTGCTGCTTGCCTGTCATGCATCCCTGCCAGATGCCTGTGATTGCACCTTCCTGCTCTACCTCTGCTGGCAGCCAGAAATCCCTCCCCACCCCACACTCCTGCTCAGCAGCCTTGAGCACCCCAAATCCCCCATGCAGAGGAGGACTGATGGCAAAGATTAGGTTGCCTCTTCTCAGGGCCCCCTATTTGCTTCTTGCTCTGGCATTGCAGCTCCACTGCCTTTTCCTGCATCTCCAACATTCACCTACCTGAAAACTCACGTCTGCGCCGAAAAGATTCCCAGAGATGCCACCTGCAGCTTCAGTGCTTGCATGCCAGTTAGCCTATGCTGTGTTTCGTCTCTCTCTTGCTGATCATTCTTTGCCCAGCTTCCTCTCACGCTGCTGTTTTGTTTCCTCTTAGCCTCTCAACCTTGACAATATAAGTAGGGGAATTCCCACCTGGGTGATCTGATTGGCATAAGAACAGTAATGCTATCAGTAATTTTAAATGTGCCAACACACAAAAGTCTGGGTCTAGGGTAAGAATGTACTGTGTGAAAACTAAGGCTTCTCCTTCATCTCTCTGTGACCCTCTCTTGACTGGCAAAATTTATTTCTTCTCTTACCTCTAGGCACACATTTCTCCTAATTTGTTTTATCAGCGCTCAGTTTTTGTTCTCGGATGATTCACTCCGCACCTACCTGGAGTTCAGCCTTGATTAAACCATGAGCTATATTTATCCAAGAGAGTTAATAGAAAAACTGCTTTGTAGCAGACTTTGGACTAGCCCTGGAGCTAACATTGTTATAAGAAAACAGAACTGAAAGTGGTGTTTGCAGGCTGCACCTACAGAAATTATCTCATGTAGACACATGTAAACACACACATACACAGGAGTGTGAATAGATACATATTTACAAAAGTCCATATACACACACACATATATATATATATATATGTATATATGTACAAGAAGATGAAGATGTATAAATATAGCAACAGACAAGGTATAGAAATTTTGCTATTTTCAAATAGCCCATCTGCCAAGGTTTTAGTATTTCACTATAAAATAATTTCATGGTTAAAACTTAATCAAGACCTACTCTTCTGTACTTAAACTCCAGCAAAACAAGCAAAGGGGAACATGAAAATGTTGAGTTAGAGAAAACACACAACTTAATCCCCTCAGAGACAATTTCATGTTCCCATAAGAACCTCTAAAACCCAAGAAATCCAAGCACTCAGCATGGGACTAACTACCTTAATATAAACATCTACCTGCTTGTTTAGACTCCCTTTGCAATCAGTGAAGAGCAATATGTAATTCTGGGAGATACCTCACACTGAAGCAGAGAGATGAACTGCCTCTTATCCCTGTGATTTCCTTCACTGACTACAAAGGAAGATAAGTAGAGCTGTAAGAGGTGCATGGCCCAGTGATTACATAAATATGCTCTGCAAAGTAGAAGAACAAAACCAAGAACTGAGCCAGTCTACAACACCATCTAGTCCATGCATTAGAAACACAGTCTCACACCCAAAAATAGAAGGCTTCACCTATTTCTGTGGGTGGGTAGAAAGGAAATGGTGGAGATCATGAAGACACAAACAAGCATTCCCAGGAAGAAATGGACACAGGGAAATACTGATTGAAGCCCATGGCTTTTAATTTTATTTGCAAATTACAACGGCATTGTTAGAAACTAGTTGGGATAATAGTAACAAGAGTAAAAAGTACAGAAATACCTCACCCTCAGTAAAATGTATTTAAAGTCCAACACGGTTTCCAAATATCATAGTTATTGGCAGGGGCTTTTAAAGACCAGAGTATCAAAACACTGGAAAGCCTAAAACGGGTCTTTTCCAGTTGGTAAAATCGCAATTATCCCTATACACAACAAAGCTAGTTGCAGTTACAAAGAAAAATAAGAAAGAAAATATTCCAGGCAGCAAGAAACAGTGTAATACGGCCTTTTGTGGAAATATGTAGAAATGGGGGCTGTTGACTTCTATGACTTCAAGGCTCCTTTCAGGTTTTCCCAAAAGATCTGCTGCTGCTCTTCCCCAGCAGGCCACTCCAGGTAAGTCTTTGTGTTCATGATCTTCCGCAGCTTGCAGAATCTCTTGGGAATCGCTTTGCTCTGGATGGGCTCCAGGAGGACAAGAATCGCCGCGTCGTTGTTCTCATCAAAGAGGCGGAAATGCGAGAAGTCCAGCTCGTATTTGCACCACTCGCTCTGCACAAAGTGCTCGGACAGCACAAAGAGCGTTTTGTGGCTCTTCTCAATGGAGTCGATGATGTTGTCCACAATCCACTTCCCAGGCACAAAGTCCCGCTTGTGCAGGCAGAGCCGGAAGGGAGGGCAGGCCTGCTCCAGCTCCCGCACCATGGTGTTCTCCACCCAGTCGGAGTCGTTCTCGCTGTAGGAGACAAAAGCGTCGTAGCAGACGTCCTTTGGCGGGGCGCGCTTGGGCTTCCGCTTGGCTTGCAGCCACGCCCACGTCATCCGCAGGTACCAGACCACGTGGTACTTGTAGCCGACGGCCACCAGCAGCAGGATCACCAGGAACACCAGCACGCAGATCAACGACACCACCAGGGACCTGTGGCACTCCATCAGGGACAGGTGCAGAGCGCCAACCTGCGCCCCTCTCACCGCCAGCGGAGAGTCACACACGTACTTGTCCGGCCACCCCACCAGCACCTGGCCTATCCCGGCTTCGTGCTGGACAAAGGAGAGGAACTCACAGGAGCAGATGAAGTTGTTGTCACTGGCATCCAGCAGCTCCATTCTCCTGAACGACTCAAACTCCTCCTTGGAGAAACTGTTCAGCTTGTTTCTTCTGACGGACAAGGCCACTAAATTTGGAATGGGTGCAGCACCCGGCAGGGCCTTCAGCTGGTTTCTTGTGAGGTACAGCTCTTTCAGAAGTGGGAGCTGCAGTCCAAACTCCTTCAGGTTGTTTCCACTAACATCCAAAACTTCCAGCGTTTCAGGAATGCAGCTTGTTACTTTAGGAATTTGAGTGCTGGACAGATTTAAATATTTCAGGTTTTCTGGCCATTTACACGCATCTGGAATCTCACCAAAATTATTTTGGCTAATATCAAGATTATTCAAATTGGGTAGACGAGATGTATACTTTGCAGTCTCTTCCAGAGATTTTAGAGAGTTCTGACTTAGATTTAAAGTTTGCAATGAAGGCCAGGAACCTCTACAGATTGTCTCATTTAAACGCTTATTTACAAGCAAATTATCATGAAAGTCCAGATACAGAAGTGATGAAAAATGTCTTGCAAGTTTGCATGGCACCATGAAGACATTAGAGCTTGCAATAGTGAGTCTTTTTAGATTGTTTATTTGTGACTCCATGCCTTCCAGGTCAAAAAACAAATGAAAATTCTGAATCATTATCTTTATTATTGTTACTGTTTCAACAAAATTTTCCCCACTCTTTGCAATTTCGTCAGTGTTCCATATTCCTTTCCCCTCAAGCACACAATTGATTGCCTCTAACTGTCTTAAAGAGGTGATTTCCTTCAGTAACACTATTGCTTGGCTAATCGTTTGATCTGTGAAGAAAGCTTCCTTAACCGTAAGTTTTTGTAACCTAAAAGGATATGTAGAATTCTGCACCAAGCTTTTTTTTTCAACTGGTAATTTGATTTCTGTCACTTCCAGCCAAGTGACAGAGTGCAGAAGGTCCCTAACAATTTCTGAGTATATATTACTATCTTTTAGGTTTATGATCATGTGATTTATCTCCTTAATTGATTTCAAACTTCCCTCCTCGTACTGACTGAGATTGCTGCCATCAATCCACAACCTGTGCAGAAACTCAATGCCCTCAAAGTTCCCTTGCCTTATCACGGAGAGCTGCGGGCTGCCCAGGTGGAGAGAACTCAGGTTCCTCAGGCTAGAAAAGGGGGAGCTCTGTCCCAGGTCTCTGTAGGAATTGCCTTGAAGGTAGAGGTGCTGGAGTGAAAAAAGGTGCCCAAACCACATAGGGGACAAGTGAGCCAAGCTGTTATTTGATAAGTCCAAGAGCTCCAGTTTTGCCAGGGACTGGAAGGAGTCCTCATCTATGGAGCTGATTTCGTTGGACTGCAGCAGCAGGGCTCTCAGGTTCACAGCCTGCTGCAGGTCCTGGGATTGGATGCGCTTTATCCTGTTGTGGGCCAGGTTTAACACTGTGATTTTGGCCGTGAGCCCAGGGGGAATGAAGGCCAAGCTCATGGAGGAGCAGTGGCAAAGCTGACTGGCACCGCATGAAGGACAAGCCTGCTTCAGTGCTTGCTGTTCGGAGAGGTTTGCAGCTAAGACCATGTAGATGGCCAACGCTTGCCAGGTGTGCATAGTTCTTGATTTGTGTTTTGCTTGGAAGGACATTTTGCTGTAGGAAACGAAGAACAGAAGGTAGGGTTGAATATTAATTTTGAACAGCAGCTGAAAACTCTTGAAATCCTGCACCATGTTACTCGTAATCTAGGATTACTTTTTTTAAAAATGTTATTCTGTGATGTCAGTCTTCCTCTCCTACATGAGCTTCTCAACCCTGTAACCACGGTGTGTTGCTCATCCCTGGAGTACAGCCATATCACTTGTCAAGAGCCACCATGGACCATTCTTAGTGTCCTGGTTTTTTATATGCACATTGGCTATGGCTCTCACCTCTTTCATCTCTTACATTATGTCTCCTCTCAGCAGAAAAGCTACAGCTGGATGTTTCAGCCCCAAGTAGTGGAAGATAGTTAGACCATCAATGATCTGGATGAGGGGATTGAGTGCACATCCAGTTTGCAGACAACACCAAGCTGTGTGGGAATGTTGATCTGCTGAAGGGTAAGGAGGCTCTACAGAGGGATCTGTATTGGATGGATCCATGGCCTGAGGCCAATTGTATAAGACTCAACAAAATGAAGCACCATGTGCTGCACTTGGGTCACAACAACCTCGCCCAGCACCAAATGCTGGGGTCAGAGTGGCTGGAAAGCTGTCCAGCAGAAAAGGATCTGGAGGCACTGGTCAACAGCAGCTGAACACGAGACAGCTGTGCCTAGGTGGCAAAGAAGGCAAATGGCATCCTGGCCTATATCAGCAACAGTGAGAGCAACAGGAGCAGGGCAGTGATTGTCCCCATGTACCTGGCACTGCTGAAGTCACACCTCAAATTCTATGTTCAGTTTTGGGCCTCTCACTTTGAGAAGGACATTCATTGAGGTGTTGGAGTATGTGCAGAGCAGGGCAACAGAGCTGGGGAAGGGTTTATAATGAAAGTCTTAGGAGAACCAGCTGAGGGAGCTATAGTTGTTTAGCCTAGAGGAAAAAGAGGCTCAGAGGGGGACTTTATCACTCTTTACAACTCCCTGAAATGAGGCTGCAGTCAGGTGGGGGTCAGTCTCTTCTCCCAGGTAAGAAGTCATAGGAAAAGAGGAAATGGCTTCAAGTTGCACCAAGGAAGTTTAGATTGGATATTAGGGAAAAAAAAAAAATCACAGAAAGAGCAGTCAAGCACTGGCTAGACAGGCCAAGGAAGTGGTGGAGTCACCATCCCTGGAGGTATTTAAAAGACATGCAGACATGGTGCTTAGGGACATAGTTTAGTGGCAGGCTTGGCAGTATTTGGCTAATGGTTTGACTCAATGGTCTTAAACCAAAGTGATTCTGTAATTCTATGATTACAAACACTCACAGCCTTTGCAGTGTCAGCTGGCCCATTCTGTATGGCTACATGGTGGCAGGCAGAAGCCCAAACAGAGCCTGTTCCCCGCTCTCAGCCCTTCCAGTGGGCTGAGGTTTCCAACGTCACAAACTTTCCTAGAAGAGATCTGGGGGTCCCCTGCATGGAGTCTCACCAGCCTCAGTGCTTCTAAAAGCGGATCTCCTGCCACACCCTTTTGCACACTGTGTAAGCAATTCACGTGCTTTACTGGAAAGGCAGAACAAGCTGATATGCAATGAAGTCTATCAGACTTTTCTGTAAAACAACACCAGTAATCAACGGGAATTGGATGTTACCGCCACCATATAAACAGTGGATGTAATTAGAATAATATTGACTTTAATGTAAAGAAGGGCTGTGTTTCCTGGCACAGGTGCCAAAGAACACTTCAAGTTTGAACCATAAACAATTCCAGATGAACAGTACCCGTAAACCCTGAATAAGCAGAGGTTAAGTACTTACTTACCTTGTGTACACACAATGCTGTGTTTCAGTCTCTTCGTGTGCTGGTCATGGCATCTGAATAGTCACCTCATACCTGCAAGCACAACAAAAGCTGGAAATTTTTGGCAGGTCTGATGAGGTGAGAGTCCCAAAGTAAGAAAATATTTCAGCCTGAAAATATTGTTCTCTTCAAACAAAACTTCATGTTCCAAGTTTCCCAGTGTCCTTTAACTATGCAGCCAGTGAATCATACCAGTTTGCATCTTTTCTCCCTAGTGGTGGCTCCCCTGAGGAAACCATGGCTTCTGAAGAGTCCAGGATCGTCCAGTATTGTATGGGTCACCCTTCAAAATCACATTTCAACCAATTCTAACGTTGCTGCTGACTGGGGACACAAAAATGAGAACAGGTTGTGGTTGAACTCTTCTTTGAGAGATAAAATTTAGTGTCAGTCCCTTCTTTTAGTCAGTCAACTCTCATTGTGGAAAGGCTGATGCAACCATTTTGCGCAAGACATTCTTTCATAATCACTTCCTCCACTATTAAGTGCAGAAATAGTTCCCAGGCAGAACTGCATTTACCTCCCTGTATTCCTACTTTTATACTTTTTGTCTGGTAGGCACTAGGGGTTGTTCACTCTGCTGAGAAACAGAACATCTCAGCACAATCAAATTATGTAAGTTCTGTAAAGTATTGTCAATATATAGAGTGATATATATATTAACTGTTGGAGTCAAATTGTTTAGTCAAGGAGAGTACTATAGAAACACTCAGCATCCTTTAGTCTCCTAGCACACTACAGTCATATGTTGTCAACAGAAAACGAATAAGAATGGGAATTATATTCTGTCTGAAGCACAAGACACAGCCTGAAGCAAAGTATCTCTCTGTAAACATCAAAGGCAATTTTGAGAAAGGAGGTTTGATGGTATTCATTTTAACCTGACTGAAGTAATACACGGTTGGTCAAATAGCCAAGTATGCTGCCTGCATAAAGGGACTACCAGCTCTGAAAGGGAAGCCCATGAAATTCAAACACTAACATTCCTACTGCAGTTACCTTTTTTTTTTTCTGTGTTCAGAAATTGTCACATTTTACCGCCATCTTGCACAAAGAAGTACCTGCCTGAAAGCAGACAGACAGACTGATTCCTGCCACATGTCAGAGGGCCCACACAGCATCTGTGTGATCAAGGGTGGCAAAGTCCACAGAGAGCCCAAACACACCTCATAGCAACCTTCAGTCCCACTGCACTGACATTAGCATTGCACATTAGGTTGAGAGAAAAAGAAATTGAAAGACTGAGATACCCCTGTATTTTCTGTCTACTACAGAGGATAGTTGATAAACATAACATTGTAAAATAGAAAATATAATATAATATAATTAATAGAATATAATTAATATATTAGATTTTAAAAATATATAATAAAAACATAGCAGCTGTGGGGCAGAGCGGAGAAGGGAAATAGTCTTTTAGTGAAAGGATGTCGTCAGCTTCCCCAAAGCTACCTCTTCCCTCTAGCACCTCTCAGCTGAAATGGTTCTTGCTCTTCAATAGGGAAGAATTCAGTTTTCAAAATATTAACTCTGGGTTCAATGAGACTTGCTACTGTATATTTTTGTCTTCAAAATTGTACCTCCCTGATACAATAAAAAAATTTAGTTAATTTGGGAAGAGTTTTGGGGAACAAGACCACGTGCATAATTCAGTGTGAAATGGGCACACCCTTCTGTCTGTTACAGCTTCATCACCATGCATTTGTGGAGAATTGAGGTAGGTACCAGCTGGTTTTTTCAGAAGAAATCACTATCTTCTAACATCCAGACTCAGCCAGCTCTCATCATGGATGGATCTACACTGGGCCAAGTTTCTGGTTTCTCTCAGGAAGAGAGGACTGGTGTGACCATGCCACAGTTCACAAACTAAGCAGTCCATTTCAGCAAGCTGCTTAAAATGCCTAGAAATGGGCGTGGTTGTCAGGGTTTATCACATTATTCAGATTCAGGAAGGTTTGAGGATGTAAAAATGCTCTCCACAAGCTGTTCCACACACAAAGTACCAGTCACCTGTCTCCCAGAGCATTAGCTTTCAAACTGAGCTTCAGCATGGCTCAAAACAATTTTTGAAATCAAAGATTCTGAAGTAGGAGAAAGCTGCTCTCTTTTTAGATGAGAATATTCTTCAACTGCATTTTCTCCAGAGTAACCGCATGTTTAGCCTTGAACAAAGATGCTTTCTTGACCTTGTAGGTGCTTTCTTTCCTCTTCCAAGTTTAAGCCATGATTAACCTTCACCTTTTATGCTGTTTAAAACAAGTCACATGCCTTCACCTACATTACACTTTCCTAAGAGAAGCAAATGCATCTGCAACAAGCCTGTGCTTTTGTAACTGCAGATGTTCCAAGCAAGACACCACACAGGCCTTTACCAGCGGGTGGCTGGGGATAAGATAGAGATGTGGTCATTATTTGTGAAGCTGTCTTGCTTTAAATGTTCCCATTTATCCAACAGCAGCACAAGCAGTACCCAAACTGGGTGTGATGCACTCTTTAAGCACTTCCCGTTCCCAGTCTCTCACGGAAGACTCCTGCAGCCCATCCCCCCTTCCTCTCTTTCCTTCTGTATGTCAGTGTCCACTCTGAGAGCTGCTTGTTGCTTTTCTGCTGAGAAAGGACAAGTGAGCAGTTCAGAAGGGACCCAACCCCAGCAACACCCTGCCCAGATCCCTGCCTCAAAGAAAAAGCAGAAGCAATAGAAAAGGGAGGGAGGCATGAACCCATTGACCAGCCTGTGACACAAGCAGAAAGCACACTTTCCAAATCATTGTAAACAGCACAAAACTACTTCCTCATACTTACCACTGGAAACCAGGGTGTGCCAGCATGTTAGCTTGGCCACAGCAGTAGCAGGCAGGCTGAACCCAGGATACTCTTACCCTAAGTGCCCCCAGAAGAGGATGGCAAGGAAAAGCCAAAAGTCAAATCTGTCCTTGCAGTCTTTGGAGCAGGAGGTATAATACTCATGTAATTGAAAACAGAGTGGCTTGGCATCCATTCATGGTCCTGGGAACAGATTCTTTGCATGCATTCCTGGTGCCTGTGCTTTAATCTGTCTTGCAGTGCTTCAGGTATTCATCTTCAAGCTACAACAAAAAGGTACACGATAACAAAAAAGTAAACCATTTTAACTTTGTTGTGTTCCATATCAAGCCTACCCTGCCAGCTGCTCAATCCCTTAGAACTTCAGACTGAAAGTTTAAATGCAAAGGTTACCCATTACCTTTGTTTTCTTTCTGGGCAATCCTCACCCTGCAGTTGTGGCAGAGCATAATGATATATAAGTGGTTAGTCATTCAGCAGCCAGCCTACAGCACTGCCTCTGCCAAGGAAGCAGAGTCGTGGATTTATTTTTGTCATATCCTTTCCGAAAGCATTCAGTGAGAAAACACAACACTGATTTGCTACCTTAACTGAGGAGTATCTTGCAGGGAAGTTTGCAGGCTAAGACATCAAAGCTTATCTTAATGATATGGAAAGTTTAATTTTTCTAGAATAATTTTAACAGCATGACTCAACAAGAGAAAATATGTAATTTCTGCCAAAGTATTTTTGATGAGTTCTTGACTTCCAAGGAAACTGCACCAACAGGAAACAGCCTACATGGACAACACAGCTCCTTTCTTACTTGTTCCTTTAGGTACAGTGAAAAATCTTTTTTCTGACAGGAATACTAGGATACACAGCAAATACATATTTTCCAGCAATACACAGTAAAAAAGGCACATTTTGATACCCTATTCTGACGATGACCGTGCTAAGCACACAAAATCCTGTTATCACCATACAGCACCATACAAATTTATTACTCCAAGATGAGAACTCTGAGGCAGCTCACATGGAACAGGTCCCCCCAGACATTGCTGCTTGTTCCCCCAGCCTGCATGGGGCTGGACACCAGTCAAGTGCGCTGATGAGTAGCTCAGCCACACACAAATGCTGGACATACAGGGGGGACAATGGGACCCATGTCTGGCATGAGGCTTCCTGGCATGCTGCAGAGAGAAAGGCAAAATATAAAGTTGATACCAGCAACTGATGATCTCCCTTGATGCACATGTGGGAGAGGTTTGTCTGGAAGTATATCTGGTTGAGTACAACTTCCTTGAGCACCTCCCAGAGCTTCCTGAATCCCTGTGAAAGGGGGATCTTCAGCTCCCAGAGAAGATGTGGGGATGGGAACCATACATGGAGAGAGGTGTCCAAAACCCAAGCTGCTCAGAGCAGCCCTGACCTCAGCTTTTCTGACAGACCAGCTTGGCTACACCAGCCCTTTTACATGCCATATTCACAACCCTGGACCTCCACAGATGTGCCAGAGGGAGAGCCTACTCAGGTTGCAGGACTCAGAAACCTGAAACATACACATGGTATTGGACCTCAGAGTTCAGTACTTGGGCAGATAGGCTCCCAGCTCACTGCCCCGGGGATACATCCCCTAAAAACTGACATAATCTGGAAATCATATTTTCTTTTAGAATATTTTCTACAATTTTCAAAATGTTAACTGGTTCAGCATTATCAAAGTACAAAGCTGGTCCTTAAGTTTTTTTAGAGATCTTCAGGAAATACTTCTGTGTAGCTTTCCCAAGTACCACTCACGGAGTATTTTGAAGGACTTTTTTCTTTGCTCCATATCTATCTCACTCTTGTTTTTCTCAGTTTGCTTTGCTGTATCCCAGACTATATGACAGAGATAATTTCTTACAGGCTGCCCAGAATGGTATTTGGACATCTAAGCCACATTTCCAGTTTTTAAAAAAAGACATGCCATTCCTGTTTCCAAACAAGGATTTTGTAGGTTTTTGGACAGAGCCACAAACACCTATGGCTATAGGTTCCCAGCACAGGCTGCACTACCAGGGAGGCAGGCTCAGGAAGAAAGAGGAATGGGACCTCTTATGCTCACTGTTTGGACAGCTTCTGCTTCATTTCATCTCACCAGGAGAGAAAATACCCTGTCACAGCCCACCGGGTGCAAGTCATCACTGGCAGGCTGTTGTGAGGAAGTCAGGGTTTAACATCCTGGCACTGGAATTTCCCATAAGGAGGAAAAACGCTTCGCTCAGCTCCAAGTAAAAGGTCCTTCAAGAGAGGCTGAGCAAAGGGACATGCATGTTGCTGCATTCCAGAGTGGGAAGGTCCAGCAAACCTTGTCTTGCCTCATTCAAAGGAATGCATGGACATTTTTTGTACTTATGCATATCTAGTGCTAATAGGCTGAAAAAAGTGTTTTATTTTTCCTGTTTTGTTTTGAGTTTTTGTTTCTTGGAGGTTTTTTAATGGAAGGGAAACATTCCTGGGACTAGGACCAAGTCATTGCAGACCCAGCTAGAGTTTGTTTCCTGTATGGAGGTAGAAAGCACTTTGCTGGGATGAAGAGATACATATTTAACTGCTTGTTATACAATAGAAAAAAAATTGTGTTTAACAGTTGGGCAAGAATCTGAGCAGGATATGATCATTATCAAGTACCATAAAAAAACCAAGATTTTTGTATTTGTTCCAAAACAGAGAATGTCAGGATGTATTTTTTACAGGTAGTTCAGGCTTTGCATTCAGCTGCTGACTCCCTCTGTATCTGATACCATAAAATATTTCAGACATGACAGTGGATTTCAGGAAGAGAAAACTAGTCAATTCCAAATCTATTTTTCTCAGCTATTCAAGACCTCAGAAGTTCTGTCTTGAGCATAGGTGCTTTTCTGTTTTATAGCCTATCAAAAGTCCACATTTTTTAAAAATACTGAAGTATCTAAGGTACTGTTTCCTAGAGTTTCTTCACTCACTGGAAAAATAACATGTTTTGTGAATCTCTTGCAGGGATTGTTTCTATTGTCCTCTTTTGCAACTGTATAATTTTTTAAACAAACTTTTTAGAAGCTTGACTTCATCCGAGCCATAAACATGCATGAAAACATAATTTTTTCTGAAAATTAGAAGCCTGATCATAAAAAGATGTCAGTAAGTATTTTAAAAGTGTGTGTGGTTTCTGATAGAGCCACCAAACCATCTTCAAATAATAGGTTATTTCCAGTGTTGGACCATTCTCTGACTTTCTGAATTTGAATATGATTGTAGACACACAGCCCAAGATGATTTTCAAGCACACACTCAGCTATTTCAATCATTCCTTCTAAATTATCCTCAGATTGCATTTCTTGGTCTTCTGTAAGTTTTCTTGACTGTAACAGTACCAGTTTAGTAATGACAGATTCAGAAAAGACCATGTCACTTGTGCCTGCACTGCCAGATGCCTTTCTGTCTTTATCACAGGATCTACAGAAAGAAACACACCAAACCAGATAATCAACCTCAAAACTAAGGCATTTTCTACAGCTGTGAAATACCTGTATTTACAAACTTTGAGCTGAATGCCTCTCTAGCATCCCAAGTTACATGGATGTGCCAGGAAGAGCATGGGAGTGCCATGCAATGCAAGAGAGGGTTGTAGCAATGCCAAAAAAAGACTCATGTACATCTCAGTAAGTACAGAAAGTATGGTAACTCATGCTTTCAATTAACTTGCTCTGCATTTCACAGCTTTTGGACTGAAGAGTTGTCAAAGGAAGAGGAATCAAAGAAAATATAGGTAAAAAGCCAGCAAACAACATCCAAACTCCATCTCCGTAGCTGAAACTACATAGCTCCATAGCCAGATCTCCGTTGGTCTGAAGTAAAGGATCAGAGTAAGCTGGCTGAGAGATAGCCATACCATAATAGAATTTATCTACCTTACATCTGCTCTACCAGGGGAAAGACCATCAAATTAGATGCAGTATCCTACCTTGTATCAATCTGGTGATACTCCTTCAACACTTAACTCACCATGAAGTTTCCACCTGTGGGCAGAAGATCTTTGTTTCTTTGGGTCTTACTATATAGTATCTACCCAGCAGACTGGCCGCCTGGTTTGTTTACAGCTTATAATTTACACATACATTTACAGCATAAATATTCTTTTCTATTTATAGAAATTATGTTATATTTACACTTCTTTCATGTGCTATTTTTATGACATAATTTAAAATTAATTTCCTGAATGTTCCATGATTAATAGTGTCAAGAAATTTCTCTAAAATCTGTTCTTTAGAGTACTTTATTTCTCTGGGATTCATTCCTTGAACTCTTTGTTCCCAGTTCACATCTGGGACCGAAAGGCCAGGCAGAACATACTGAGATGTGCAACCCTCTGTTGAGAGGCATCTTTCTTTGTAATCTCTCTGGTATTTCCATGTTTGCCTGTGACAGTGTCCTCTCTGATATTTGCAAGATCTTCCAGCTGAACAGAATTTTTCAAGAGTCACTAACAAAAATGCAATGAGTAATGGGAGAAGGGATGGATAAAGTAAAGGTTGGCCAGATTATTCTCCCCTACTGTTCAGTGGTCTAAACTTTTCTGTAAAATAAGTATTTCTCACACTTCTTGTGATGAAGCACAGCCTGTGAATGAGTTTGGCTTGTTCCCTGTTTCTGCAGGTGGAGAAATCCTGCCTCCAGGCTGGGCAGCCCTTTCCTTTTCAGGGGGAACTCAGCAAGGAGCTGGCAAGCTGGTTTGCTGGACAAGAAATCCATGAGCTCATAACTTCTCACTGTGTAACAGGACAACATTGATACCAGTAACTCAGTCAGGGTGAGTCAGGTCTGCAACTGGATTAAGGGAGAAGGGAACGTTTCCATCAGTTTTGGCTCCTTATGTCGAAACAGCTTGCCATCTGTGAAGGAACTGCTTTGTGCTCCCCTCTGCTTTTTACTCCTTGCAGGAAGGCCCCAAATAAATTCCCCATCCCCCAGGAATGCCACCAGTCATAAAATAATCCCTCTCCAATTGCTCTCCCTAACTCTGGCACAATGACGACTGCACACTCTGCCAGAGTTAACAAGCAGACACATTAATCCCTCCTCTTGCTAGAGAGTCATTCCAGACCTGCCTCAGCTTTCTGTCAGTCGCTGTGCATGGAGGCAGGTTTTTTTCCAGAATGATTTTTTTCCAGGATGACAAGCATATTTGCCAGAGAATGCCAAGTGTGCACCTAATCTGAAATGACTGAAGCCTTTGGAGGCATGGGACCAGCTGTGCCGTGAGGCTGCCTCTTTCATTTGCAATTTTTCATTTGTGTGGTTTACTTTGGCTGCTCGTCTTTGGTAAACATTGTACAACACTGAAACCAGGTAATGCCCAAAATAAAGAAACGGATGATGATTAATAGATTAATTTTGCTTTGTCTTTCCAAGGATCTGCCTTACTCAGATCAGGTTCTTACCATCCAAAGAGGAGTAAAACCTCCCTGGTAACCTATCAGGCGTGAAGGACACCTCTAGCAGGGAAGGAAGGGATAGGGAAGCTGCTGGTCTCATGCAACCATGCTAGGACCGGCTCACCAGGCCTTTGGAAATCACAGGCAGAACAAGAGCCTCACCCAGCTGCCCTGGAGGCATGGAGAAGTGGCAAGCCCATGGTGCCTCAAAGCTGGTTTGTCCTAAAAAGCTTCTCACACCAGAGTTCAGCCACGGGTTTTCCTTCCTCTCCAACCTTTGCTTTTCCCTGTGACTTCTGGTGTGCAAGAAAACAACTTTGTAGATAAAGCCACACCTTTAGCAGTGCAGGTACTCTGCAATTAGATGAACTCCTAACACATTTTAGAGGGAAAATCAGATAGTGAACTTACTGAGGCACTGCAGGGCCACCTGTCGAGGAGCTGGGCTTGTTTGTTCTCTCTTCCAGGGTGGAAAGTCAGAAGGGCAACAAGATCCTCTAATTCCCAGTCCCCACCAGTGGAGAAGCAGCTGAGAGATGGGTCCCTACAATTGCATACATACAATCTACCCTATACATTTGCAGGCAGCAGGAGAGGACTGCTCCTGCACACAGAGGACTGGCTTTGCCTGGCTCTGGGAGGGTGTAACCCTCTGTTCAAGAGTCCTGTGGCAGGAGGAAATCACTGAGATAAGCTGCCACCACTGCTCCTTTTCCTGCAATAAGCAGGACAATAAGGACACTCAGGGAAGACTTTTGCTCCAGTTTCATAGCAGAGAGAGGGAATTTTTTTTTATGGACTCCCTAAACCTCTGTAAATGCTGCTACAACTGAGATACAGAACAAAAGGAGTGCTTCTCCTGGACAAGCTTTCTGAAGGAGGCAGGTGATTAGGAACTGGATTTAGCCTTGCAGAAAATGTGGGCAAAGAAGACACGAGTGAGTGCCTAACCACAGGATACTGTCAAGAGATGGATGATATTGTCAGAGTACCAGCTGTGCTGAGACATCCTGAGCACACTCAGAAGCAGACACAGAAATCCAACAGGAATTATGGTAATCGAACTCCAGGGTCTCCAGATATCAATGTTGGTTGAATATGGCACGTCCAAGAATCAAAAGCTAAACACTGATGTGTCTAAAGAGGCAGCAGGATCCCAAATTTTGCTCAAGTCTCTCTCTTGCTTGTCACTGTGGTAGGACTGATTTCTAATTCTTAAAACTCTGCACAAATGTCACTAACTGTGACTTGCTGATATATCTACTGTAACCTACACCTACCTACCAGAAGAGAGCTGACATTCTTTCCTTCTCTCTTTGTTTCAGGAGATACATTAAAGTCTAATGGCTAAGATGAAATTCAAGGAAAAAAAATCCCTGCTACAGACTTTTTGCATAATTTTCTGAGGTGACCTTGACATTCAGTTTCATACACAGAAGCTTCAACTCCAGGCTGTTTTGATGGGGAATGCAGGGAAGGGGTACCATTACCAGATCCAGAGATTTCTCAAGTGTGCTTATATTTCCATCTCCACTGCCAAAAATATTCTTTTTAATCAAGCTAAGTAAAAGGTTAGACTTTTTAAGAACAACGATTCATGTAACACACAAACCAGGGAAACAAAAGAGAAGCCCATGTCCTGGGAAGGCAAGTTTCAGTGCGGTAAAAGGGGCGAAAGAGTCCCAGCACACACAGCAGCACTCCCCAGCCTCTCCCCTGGCAGAGTTTGGCTCTCAGAGCAGAACAGCAAGGCACCAGAGAGAGACAGACTGTAAACCAGCATGCAGTGTTTGCAGAAAGCAGAAGCAGCTGTTGTGCAGACAAACTAATCAAAGTCAGCATCTTGCACAAGGGCAAGCATTAGCTCAACTGTAACTCCACAGTGTGGACTCTGAAAGGTTTATTCCAGCCTGTGACAAATGGTATCCTCTGCCATCAGAAAAAATTGTACAGCTGAGGCTTTTTTTTGGAGTTTGCAGCAGCTGGCACACAACATTTCCACCTGCTGCTAGGCAGTGCTGCAGTTCCCGTGGGTTCAGTCATCTTAGACATCATATATACAACCCGTCTGAGAGACTGTGCTGCAGTGCAGAGCCTGCTTGTGCACATCTGTGTTGGGCATGCTATAGTCTGTCTTCTCCCTGTATTCTTCTAAGAGCTAATACAGATACATATGAGTAAGCAGACTGATAAACAGCAGTAGATGCTGACAGACACTTAAGAAGACCTGGGAGGCTCCAGAGGCTTCCTACTCCTTCCTCTCAGGAAATGCTTCCTAACCAGGCTCTCTCTCAGATCCCAGACTTGCAGACTTCTCTTAATACCTGAAGCATGTTTGAGACAACACTGGGTCCACAGTAGTAGTAATAAAAATAATAATAAAAAAAACCCAACCAGAGCAGTCATTAGGCATTATTCACTGCAGGAGTACAAGGGGGAATTTGAAATTGGCAAGTCAGTCCCATTGCTGTAAGGATATATTTGGTCTATCATCTATTAGAACACATGGCTGTGTATGCCTGGCAACAGCTTTAAAGTTGCTATTTTGATCTTTGCTAAGATAAAACTGTAATATTTTGTAGGCATTTGAGAACATGAGTTACTGGACTAGTTAAAAACCACTTGACCACTTGGAATTGATGCCATCTGTTTCCTATTTTTATTCATAGAAATCAGTACTCAGTTTTTTGAGGGCTTCTCTAACAAATTCTCTGTATGAAATATGAATGATGCTCTTGCCAAGACAGCTAAACTTCTGCTTGACAGGTTCTCTGATGGGGCTGTTCAACTAACATAGGACTACTCAGACAAGAGGAAGCAAGGAGAAGGACAAAACAAAGGCCATGTCCTTTTACTCACCCATCAAATTAGCTCTTCAGAAAGAATAATATTGTCCTGGTTAAATTTTCCTATTACAGGAAATGACACATGAGGTTCTTGCAGCCAAAATCAAACCTGCAACTTACTGAGCATCAGTCACATCTGCCATTCTGGAAGATGCACCCAGGCTTACATTTTACTAAGGAAACTAATAAAAAAGAGTAAACAAATATTTCACTTAAGAATTGTGAAGCATTTGTATAAGCCATTATTTGGTCCTCAACTAATTGCAATTTATCAGTACTTAAACAGAACTGTTATTAAAAACCTTTCAAGTAAATAGAAATGTTACTTTCTTAAAACAAGTCCTAACAAACCCTCCACCAAACAGTGACTATGCAGGTCATCCATAAAAGGCACAAAGATACCTCTCCTTAATGCTATTGTGAATTAAGGGCAATCTCAAGTTGCACATTACTGTGAGGTATCAAACTGGGTCATGAAATTCACCTGCTACAAAAGAAACTCAATGTTGCCTGTGAACTTCACTCAGAAGGCAGAAGTACTTACAGACAAGAAAAGTTTGTGTCACTGTGAGCTAAGCAGGCTGTCCACCCCCAGGGATTTCCATCAGGTCTTTGTGTCCCAAGTTTCTGCTTGCCATCAGGAGCATCCCACCTTGCCAGCCACAGATGGCTCAGGCCAGGCCATGCCGAGCTGTGATGCTCCAGACTGCAATCAAAAGCAAAAGCAAACCCTGCAAGCTGAGACAGGGAGATCAGCTGCACTTGCTGTGAGGTGTGAGTGGTGAAAGTGATAGCAAAGTGTCAGGAGAAAATGGCTCAGCCACATCTGTGCTCACCAGAGGGCCCATGTGGGAAAATTAGACAGCTGAGCTTTGATTAAGCAAATGACATCTATGGTCTGATTTCTAGCAACCCTGGAAAGTGCAGTGCATTACAGGGACATACAGATGGGAAAAACTGAAATCTGGTATGCATTTGGCAAATGCCCAAACTGTACACCGTGCTAACAGGGAGAGCCTGAAATAAAGTACAGTGAATGCCCCATGTCCTTAGCCAACAGGCGGGACTGGAAGGTGCCTAATTGAAGCTAATAACCAAAGGAAGAAGACAATCTGGGATTAAGCAGAGGCTTTTACCAACAGTGGTAATCTCCTCTTGTTAACAGCTGCTTGCTTGTCCGCAGAGGGACTGATTGACTTGCAGGCAGCTCTGGAAAGAGCTGATCAGTATGAAACTCCCACTGAGCTCCAGAAGCCATTCACACCACAGACTGTGGGTTACGTGGCTGAGAAGTGTGGTGGAAATCGAGGAGGAGCAAGTGCTTCCCACTATGGTTTGGAAACAGGGCAGCAATGAGGTAATTTTCCATTCCCTCACAAGTGTCATGTGCCCTGTCCAGGACGTGCACGTGCCATCGTGAGATGAGGTGGGGGCAGAATGAGCCAGCCTGCCTGCAAGCAGCTGGAGGAACACTGCTGGCATGCTGCCTTTCTCATGTGAATGCAGCTGATAAGAGAGGAAACAGCTCCACTGTCTCACAGGTCTAAGGAGAGTGGCGGGAATGGTACAGCATTTCCTGACATTTCTGCAAACTTCCCTTATCATCTTCAACATCTGGTTTGCACTGTTCAGCATCTCCTACACCACACTGCACATCACCTTTCATCTAACAAGGCTGTGTTCAGTGAATGAAGTGAAACATTTTTCACACTAAATCAGAACCAGATATGGTAGCAGGTTCTTGTAAGGCATTGATGGACAAGTGCACTGCTGCAGCACCCCAGCACTGCATGAAAATGTTATTTACGATTTTGAAATAGCCCTACACTATTATTGATTATTATTTCTAATACTGAAATAGCACCTGCTGACACCCAGCCCAGGGAAGGCAGCTCACCTTCTACGTTGCTGTCTCTGAGAGCTGGAGCAGGGTCCAAGCATAGGCTCCCTGCACATCTGTGCTAACAAAGACGTGTGAAAGCATTAGCTTTCCTTCACAAATTGTACATCCAGTCAAAATTAAAACTAAATGGCTCCTAGCAAATGGAGCATTTTTCCAGAGTGGCTGGAGAAGAGGTCTGTCAAATACAGCCTGTCAGCCCATGGGTTCAGCAGTCATAGCCCAGAACATGGCAGGCACAGTCATGGGTATGATCTGTTGCCTTCTCAAAATCCCTGCAGAAGAGCTGAGTTTACTGAAGAGGATGGGGCCTTTTTGGTCACTCATGAGGGTAACATTGTACTTCCAAGAGATGCATACACT
Organism: Pseudopodoces humilis; assembly: GCF_049639895.1. Taxonomy (NCBI): domain Eukaryota; kingdom Metazoa; phylum Chordata; class Aves; order Passeriformes; family Paridae; genus Pseudopodoces; species Pseudopodoces humilis. Next base: position 42,518,981 of record NC_142205.1, read on the forward strand.
TGTGCTCAGTTTCAAGCCAAGCCTGGCTGCTGGCAATTTAGCTGACAGCTAAAATAGTGACTAAATAACCAGTTCATGTTAGATGAGAAGCTAGTCCACAAAAGCCAGAGAAGTTCATCTGGCACTAGTTTGTACACTGGGCAGGTCCTGCATCACAAGCCAGCATGGTCTCTGCATGTGCAGGCTGCTGGCAGCCTCCAAGCAATAAAATCTGCAGAGAGGTGCAGGGGGCCATATGGAATCACCCAGACCTCCATTGCCTCTAAACTAGACTGCTAAAACCCCAAACCCTAGCCCAGGAGTAACTCCCACATACAACCAGGAGAAAAATCCTTCAGAGCGATCCCAGGGGTAAAGTTGTTTGAGGGACTGTGCTGCTGCTGTTGCTGAAGAACTCAGTAGGAAAGGAAATACAGCAGAGCAGAAAAAGTGAGCTGCACAGTGTGTGGCCCACATTTACAAAAGAGGTGCTTTTGTCAAGCTGGCACAGACAAGACAGATTTTGCAGGGAAATCCACATTGAAGATGGAAGAGGGAACAGCAAGATTCAGCTCGCAGCAGGCCAGGAGTGCCTACATCCACACATCAGTAGTGAGCTGCAGAGGTGGGTGCAAGCCCCCAGGACCTCAGATACAATACCACCTTATAGAGCTGGAATGACAAATCCTCTCCCCTGCTCTGTTCTGTCATTTGCTCAAAAGAGCAGAGCAGAGCTCACCCACTGTCTTCCACTCCTCCGCATCCCTCAGCTTGCAGAGACAGGAATCGTCACTGGGACTTGCCCAGCAAAGCCTCTTCCAGTGCAGGATGGGGCAACTGCTCCAAGCAACACCAGGGACCTCCTTCTCCCGCTGGGACACCAACCTCTGTCAGAAAGGCAGGGTGAGTTGCCATAGGAACAGGGTAGGGCCACGGCAGCACGGTAGTCCTGGGGAGACAGTGAGCCTTTGCTCCACCCAGAGTACTGCAGACCTGATAAGCCCTGCCCTGAGCCTTTTTCTCCATAGAAGTGGTCAGAGAGACTGAACAACAGGACAGGGCAATCAAAGGCAGAAGTAAAACGTGCCCATGGTGACAGGGAAGTGCCACTGTGCACTTCTTCCTGTAATTGCTGAAAGCACAGCAAGTATGTGAAAAGGGCAAAAGCAGAGGGAGGTGACTCAGTGACTAAGAAAAATAAACAATTGTGTTTCACAAGGATGAAAGTGAAGAAAACAAATGCCATAAAGGAAAAACCAACCTATCAGCCAGGAGCTCACCTGGTAGGACGGCTCTGCAGGGACCTGTGGTGCTGTGAAAGCCACGACTTCCCAGGAGTCACCAAGGCTTCTCCAGAGGCGGAAAGAAGTTGGGTGGTGGAGCTGCAGGCACTGTCAGCCCTAGTGTAAGTGGTGGAAACCTCCCCTGCTTCCTCCCCTTCCGCTCTCTTCAGAAGATTAAGTTAACAGCTCTCCAATGAACTCATCTGCCCCCCGGCAATCAGATCTCTCACCTGCCCTCTGAGCTTTTCAGGCTCATTCTGCCAGCGTTGCTGCTTGCTAGTCCTGGCTTCTTCGAGCTGCTGGAGCAGTAGTGCTGCACACCCAGATCCACCTGCAACAGCTGCAGGCCACATCTGCCAGTTGCCACCGTGCTTGTGACAAATTCAGATGAGCAAGTAATGATGGTGCTCCTCATTTGGGCCCGACTCAGGGACAGCAGTGTCCCCACAGCTCTGAACCCTGCAGGCGGTACTTGCGGCTTGGCCTAGCCCACCTGTTGCTCCCATGGAGTTCAAACCAGGCTCCCAGGCTGGACCTGTGGCAGCCAGACTGCTGGGCTCTCCAAATCCCACCCTGCAAGTTCAACACTGTACCAGCCCCACCTACCACCAAGAGGGTCCCAGCAGGGCACTGCCCCTCTCTCCTACAGGGAAGCTGCGTTGGATGTTCCCTTTCCCACAGCTCTGCAGCATAATGCTGTGAGGGGCTTGCTGCAGCCCAACAAGGCTAGGGCAGGCAAATGCTCTACCACAGATTCTGGCTTTGTCCAAGTGCTGTCTCTCAGTACCAACCTTCAGGAAATGTGCCAGGAATATTCTCTGGCTCCATAATGGAAATACTGGCCCAAGCAGGAAGGCTTGGCCAATATACCCTGTGAAAATCAAGGACAGTGGTAAGTGGTATCTCCCCAATTCACAATCCACATGTAATCCACAAACCTGCCGGGAGCAGAAAGCAGGGGTGGCGGTCACTTCTTCCCAGTTCTCTCCTTGGGAAAACAGTCAATGCCTGGACACTGTGAAGTGCTCACATGGTGACAGAAGTCAATACTGAATGCCTGGAATTGCACCCATGAGGGTTTTTTCCCCCACTTCATCATCAGCCATTCTAGAGAACTGTGCAAGCTACTGCTCTTTTATACTGGTATTTTTGGTCTTCCCTTTCCAATTTGAAGCATTTCTTTGGTTAACCAAGAAGAACTTTTGCTGAAGTCTCTTAAAACAGTACCAGTTCCAGAGAGATCAATGAAGCTCTGAATGCTGCTACAGACACAAGGTGAGAAGTTAGAAATTACTTTGCTCATGACAATGGGATGTCTTTAGAGCAGCCCCTCCAGTTCACTCCAGCAGAATTATAATCACTTTAGTACAAAGCAATTATTTATTCCATCTTTCCCTTTACTGTAGGAGGAAAGATTTTTAACTGATCCCAAACCCAAATCCCACTTGCTTCAAGGGGATTGCTAATTAAGCTACAGCTGTCTCCTGATGGCAGCAATTATTTCTAGTAACCTTAACAAGCTTGTTACATTCCTTAGTTATTGTTATGAAAAGTTACACGAAAAATTTTTCCTAATACTACAGCTCCTGAGGGAATAACTTCTTGATCTGTTCTGGTTCAGTTAAAGGGAATGATTGTTTCCTTTCTTAGCAATATTTCTCAAGCTCTTTGTGGCTTATTCCCCTTGTCTTTTGTTGGCACTTTGAACAAGTCTGACTGAATTTTTCACACAGGTCTTCTTTTCCAAACATTTCTATCTGGTTTTGCTCTCCCTGAATTCTCCAGTGCCTCTGCTAGGTTTATTGCATACTTTTTCCTCTCTCTTCCAGTGATTGACACCGTTTAGAACATATACTTTACTTACAACATGGACTTGGAGCCTATCAGAGCTCCATGGGATTTTGAGGTTGTTGTTACATTTTGTTGCAGATATAAGAAATCCATGTTCTTACACTGGAACTTGAGGAAAGCCCTCCCTTCACTGCACAGAAAATAAGGATCTCCTTGAAACATTGACTGGAATTAACAGAGTAAAGTAAGAAAACTAAGCACAGCTTTCCATATCCTGTCCTGCGCCTTTTTATCCAAACTCCATGCATGCTATACAACAAGCAATATTATCCAGGGAATAAAGAACTTCATTCAATTTCAAACCAAAGGATCACTTTTTTTTAAAGTCTGTATTTATTGTGTTTATACTCCCACTCTATTCCTCCTGAAGTCTCCTACCATAGGCAAGAGGTGCACAGAAAGCACATCAGTGGTTATGACTACTTCTCATGGCTTAGTACCATTTTCAGGAGCATCAAAGTTCATAGGAACATGTGAACTTTCCTTCAAAATCACGTGCAATTACGATTAAATTCAAGTCAAACAGATTCCTGCCCAGCACAACACATCATGGAAAGCAGCCGTAGACTCCAGGTGCTAATTCCTGATCAAGCAATTAAAACAACACAGTTCAGAGAAGCATTCAGTGATGATCCCATTTTTCTGACATTGAAACCAAGGGAAGGCTTTGGAGCACTTTCTGAGCAATTAGAGCAGGTAAATGTAGCAGCTTTTGAGTTTCCCAATCAGTCCCTGGCCACCTTCTGAGCTAACCCAAACACATATGTGAAAGCACAGCTGGCAGGGGAACTTTCAGCAAAGCTTGTTTTGCAGGAACTGCTGATTTGCTGAAACAAATCTTTTGCACTGTTTCTGCTAAAATATTTCAAGCCATGGAATGGTATTTCTGGATGAAACCAGTAAGATAAGGGAGCAGGTCTGATAGCTCAGCAATGTGGTGAGACTAGCAGGGCCAGAATTTAGGTCTGAGAGCTCAGATTACTGATCATGCAGTCTTATGAACTATCTTGCAGTGTCTCTTCTCCTCTGCCTTTGAATAAAAACAAATAAAAAGTGCCTTGATTTCTTATTGTCAAACAGCTCTTGACTTCTAGTCACTCTGTGAACAAAGGGTAAGAGGAAATTAAGTAGCAAAAAGTAAGAAACTTGCTGAAGCTCACAGAATCCTCAAAATAGTGTCTGGACCTGGATGGTCTCCAGTCTGACCTCCCATGAGGAGAAGGTCTGCCACCTCCACTACAGCAGATCACGTGTGGCTTCATTCAGCCACGCCACGAACATGAAGCAGAGATCTGTTCACCTGCTGAGGTACCTGTTCTCCTGCAGCATCACCCTCCAAGGGATGACGTTTTTCTTCACGTTCAGCTTCCCACGTGGCAATCCATGACCACTGCCACTTGCCCTAATGCCTGTGGCCACCGCAACACAGAATTTGGTTCTGCCATCTCTATGGCTGTTCTTTAAGCAGTTGTACAAGACTGCTACTGGAACCGCTTTCACTTTCTATTCAGGCCTAACAAGTGCCCTTGTGCCAAGGATATCTCTGACCTAAGGGATGCCTCCCCCTCCTTTTGATGTCCAGACATGCTCTGCCATGCAGAAGAAAAAGTTCTACAGGAAGGGTAAGAGGAGACATCTTGCATGATGGACTGAGTCCTGAAATGGGTGGCAGCACTTCCTCAGCTACCTTTCCCACTACAGAGTTTTAGTCTCCTAACATGAACCAGCACAATATCATTCTGTTTTGGAGAGTGGTGTGAACTCTGCTCCCAAAATAACATTTCTTTCAGTTCAAGCTTTGGCATTTTAAACAAGTGCAGTTAAATGCACTGAAAATGCTACTGCAACACAAAGGCTAAAAATAAAAACACAAAATGCCAGGAGTCACTCACAAGAAAAGCTCCTGGAAGAAATGCCCACTCACCCACACTGCACGAGCGTAACATCGTTCAAGTGACAGCTTGCATTTTGAAGTCAGATAAACAAGCCACAATTCAGCCTTTTTCCTACTGCCAGAAGTCTGCAAACTCACGAACAATTATATCAGCACTAGAAGTGGCACCATTTGGAACTCTCTGATCTGCATCAACAGGTAGGTCCCCAGTTACTATTTGGTACAGATGCAATTACTTATGGATGTAAGTTTGCACCTACAATTGCTAAACCACTCGTAGTTTATATCACAGAATGTAAACTTCAGAAGAAACATGCGCAGACCATGGATGCTCTTAAGAACTAATACTGTCCTTAATCATGATAAAAAATTTTAATTTTAAATTTATAGCCTTCACCTGACAATAGCATCATGAATATGCTGTGCTTTTTAAAATGCACTGAATGCTCAGACTTCAGTAAAAAAAATTTATTTTCAATATAAAAGTGCCAAAATATTCACCAACATTGTAATCTATTCAGCAACCAGCTTACTCTAGTAATCAAAATTGCAAGCATCTTTATTCACATTTTTAAATCAAATTCCTTTCACACGTTTCCACAATAACCCGAGTCCCTCGAAAGTGGGAAATTTGCATTTCGATTGGCTGCTGTAGTCCATATGTCCAAGTTCATGTAGGCACGGAAAGGGTTAAACCTCGGATAATATTCCTGCTTACACATAACTGCCTGGTTCTCCACATGGGTTGAATGCTGAGTCGTGGCACTGACGGGGCAGCAGCTTTCATAAACATCACTTTGAGGTGCCCAGATGGAACCAAAAAGTCCAGACATTGGAGACAAGCTTCGGGTGCTTGAGAGGTAGGGCTGCAGAGCAAGATAAAACCAGCATGGGAAACTGCAACACGGACCATTTGCCACGGGAAATCTGGAAATGCTAAGTGCTAAATGGGAGGGAGGGAGCAGCATCTATGCAGAGACTTAAGAAATCCACAAGTAGAAAATTACACAGGAGTTTACAAAGAAATATGGCTGTCAAAAATATTACAGCAGCATTAATTTGTGTGGGTGCGGGTGAAAGAAGGCCCTTCACTGAATGAAGCCCTCCCTGCACAGCACAGATATTACTCTAACAACAATATACTACTCAGTTCTGGTCAGACTTGAGGAAAATAGAGGAGAAATGGAAGACACACAAAGATCACCATGCATACTTTGAGAGTTAAAATTAAAAGAGAAGGATGCCTAGAAATGACAAGAAAAGGGCTGAACTATGCGTCAGTCCAGAAAGACTGTGCATGCTGGGAGCAGAAAGGGATATTCAGTGTGAAAAATGAGACTATAATTGGGAGCTAGGGAATTTAGCTAGAAAATTTTGAAAGCTTATAAAGAACCTCCTGGAGGGCAAGATGTGTTAGTCTGCAAGGAAATCTCCCAGCGAAGGTCATGGAAGTCTTGGGACTTTTAAAACTGAATGAAACATTGAAATGTATTGTGGAGAAAAGCTCGTCAGGGAAATGAACTGAATTATCTAATGCATTTTCCAATCTCTACCTTCTGTGTTTCCTGGCATTCCTGAATAAAATATGAAATAAAGCCATGTTTATTTTAGGAAAAAGTCTTCTACCAGTTTTGCCACTTTTTAACACAGAAGAATTTTCATTTTAACAGTTGAAAATATTTCTCACTTTATTTGGTTAGTTTTATTCAAAATAAACCTACAGTAAATGAAAAAAAAAAATCAAAATTCTAAAATAGAGGATTTTGAAATATGAGCAGAAAGAAGATGGTTACAATTAAAGACCACCTTGAACTGAAGTTACTACACTGCACTATGGGATGACATAAACATGGCTAGTCTGGAATATAACAGGTCAAAGTTTGGATTCTGAAATCTGCACAAATCCAGCTTAAATCACTTGGATTTCCTACCAAAAAAAAAATCCCTGTCAAAGTCACTGAGAGCAGCTGCCCATTCAGTTCTTCAATTTTCAAATTTCTCTGGGTTTTCCTGTCAGCACTTTTTGTGTTTAGCCCTCAACTGCACACATTGATTTTGATAGAAAAGAGACTCAGTAGACTACATAACCCCAAACATTTTTCCATATGTTAGCTGATTTTAGTCAATTTTCAGGCAAAAGGATCATCTTAAAATTTTGCAGACAAGGTTGATAACATCCTTGAAAAACAGCTGGGAAAAACCTGGGCTACCAAGGCCAGCATTGAACACATACATCACACTGCTTAGAAGATTCATGTAAGCAACACATAGAGAAAAGACAGGAATACATTAGGAAGGTTTTGAGAGCATGCAAAGGCAGTGCCTCACAGTGACAATACTCACTGTGGAGTTGACATAGCTGGCAGGCTCCCAGGCAGGTGGCATGTTGGGAGGAGCATTCCAGGTGGAGGGACAGTTCTGGTCAATGAAGGCTGTATTCTGCACTGCTGCAGTACCTGGGAAGCCACTGGGGTAGTTCATGTTTTCTGCAATTTATAAAATCAGGAAGACAAACTAAGGCTTTTACAACATAAAACACTACTAACGTTTCTGTGGAGGAACACAATCTTCTTGAGAGTGAGCCCAGCTGGGACTGACCTAATCCTTCAGTGACTTCATGCAGCGTCAGGGTAGCACAGCAGTGAAGCATATCAATTTCTGTCAACAGGACTACCACTCTCTGTTAGGGACCCACTAACAAATTGTTACCAGGAGGACAGGATAAAGACTTGGCAATCCCTCTACTGAAGAACAGAGTCTTTATTAGACAGAGCATGCACGGCAGAACCTCCCCAGGCCTCACCGCCAACATGTCTCAGCTCTAAGCACCCAAGGGATCAGTGCACTGCCTGGGATACTGCAGTCTGACTTTTCATTATTACTTAGGTAGGTAATGCTAAAGAATTCTAGATTGCTGCCAGTGTGCTTCCCAAGCCAAGAAACTCTAGCCTGGAAATGTAATTGGTCACAAGAGACCTTGTATTTCACACACTGGAAGGCAGAAGCCTGCCAGAGGGGAAACAAGGAAGACTGTGCAAAAAGATATGTGTAATACTGTAGGCACAAGCATTTCTCTCTATTCCCTCTGAGAGTCCTGCATACTGCCCTTTCAGGCTTAATAAGTCTATACAAAGGCCAATCTTCTCATCCACCACATGCAGCCATTGTTTATTACAACAGAGCACTCAGCTGGAAAACGTGAAGTCCACTTAAGCAGTGAACACCCGTGTGTGTACAGACCAGCTCAGCCTTTTGTTCTATAAAAGGTGAGGAAAATAACCATGCTCTGTTCTAATTAATAAGCTTTATTTCATCTTACCTTCTGGGAAAGCACCATATTCATTCATCTCTAGTGGACAATACATGTTGGAAAACTGGCTGTCACAAGCTGCATTCCAGTCAATGAAGCTGTCTCAAGAAAAACAAGAGTCTGAAACAACTTGCAGAACTTCTGAAAATTATTTAGAAATACTTATTTAATGTAGAGCTATTGCATGCAAAATGCCTGTGACTGATCATGAGGCTTTTCACACTCCACTTGTCAATTTTGCCGGTATCTACTCTGTACCACTACATAACTGCAACAATCTCTCTCACAGAGCTCTTTTTCCTCTGGGAAAATGAACTTGTAATGATGCTACCAGAATCCTGCAATGCCTAACTGGGTTCAACTTTCTTCCCTGCAAAAAGAAAATAACTGTACTTCTTCCCCACAATCATGGATAATTGATGTAGTAGCATCAATTGAGTAGCAGATGAAGTAGCATAATACATGAAGTATTGAAGTAGCAGAAGAAGGCATAATACATTTAATTGCTTGAGCATAGCAATTAAAATGGAGATTTCTGTTTTCCCTACCAAATGTGCTAAAGTTCTGTTAAACAGTGAATTTTCTAAGCTACACATAGATTTCTAGGGGTTATATTTCTCAAATTGAAATAATTTCGGAATTCCAAGAAGATTTTTTCAAAAGTATTTCCTGAAGACACATAGTAAAACAGGCCCTACTATACAGCAAGTTTGAAGTAGCCCAGCTTTGGATCAATCTGCACAAGGTAGACATATAAAAGGATTTCATGTGAAGCTGCCTTACTTCAATTTTACTATTCAGCTAAGCAACTATCTTGTCACTATTAAATATCAATAAATAATTGTATGGATGTGTGTGTATTTTTGCATATGAAATCCAAATCGAGATAGGTGTATGAAAGCAATCACAGAATGGGTAAGGCTGGAAGGGACCAGAGTGGTCCAGTCTCCTCAAGCAGGGCCATCCCAGAGCACCTGGCACAGGATTGTGTCCAGAGGGCTCTTGAATATCTCCAGTGAAGGAGACCCCACAACCTCTCTGGGCCATCCATTCCCATGCATTTTGCATGGTCACCTGCACAGTAAAGAAGTTCCTCCTCATGTTCAGGTAGAACTTCCTGTACATCAGGTTCTGCCCACTGCCTCCTGTCCTACTGCTTGGCATCACTGAGCAGAGCCTGACTCCATCCTCCTGGCACCCTCCCTGCAGATACTGACAGACATTGACATGGTCCCCTCTCAGTCTTTCTTTCTCAAGTCTGAGCAGACCCAGCTCCCTCAACCTTTCCTTGTAAGGGAGATGCTACAGACCCTTAAACAACTTTGTAGCTCTTTGCTGGACGTGCTCCATGAGCTCTCTATCTCTGTTGCACTGACTGTAGAGTCTAGAACTGGACACAGCACACCAGATGTGCCTCACCAGGGCTGAGCAGAGGGGCAGGATCATCTCCCTTTCCCTGCTGGCATTGCTCTTCCTAATGCATCCCAGGATACCACTGACCTTCCTAGCCACAAGGACACTGCTGGCTCAGAGACAGCTTGCTGTGCACCAGGACCCCCAGGTCCTTCTCCCATCATTTTGGATGACAGGATACAACCTGAAGAACTGGCCATATTTCACTGCTATGTGATGGCAGAGTATTTCTACTCAGTAGTTTGCGGCACATCTTTCATTACTGAAATTTGCTGTGTGAGCAGTGTAAAATAGAAGAACTAACCGAGTTCATTACTAAGGGAAGATCAACCCAGATATACACAGAGCCTGAAACATACCAACTTGTATCTCTAAACCACCTTTATACTGGAATATTTGTCTTTATAATAATGTCTGTTCCTGCCAATTAACACAAGTACACACTGCATAATACACCATGTGGCGTACACAAGCTATGCATTTAGCAAGAGGGCAACTGGTTTCAGAGCCAGGCCCTCTGCCTGCAAAAGAAGTAAAAGGAATTAATAACTTTCCAAAAAGTATTTCATTAAACTTGAAAAAAGTTCTAGAATATCTATACATTAGCAGTGAATTTGTCTTAGTAAAATTAAACAGGAATGTACTCATGGAAGAGCATTAACAACTAAAGATTGAAGTGGCAGATTTTTATTTTAATTATCATCTGTCTTTACAAATATCATGAGTGAAGTACAGTCCTCTGCATTACAGAAGCCTGAACAAAGCATTAACTGTACTTTTTACACAAAACATAACTTGCCTGTTGTGGACAGAGGGGGTTTCTTGGATCATACATGGTATATTATTCTCAAGGTTGTAGTTCAAGCTGTTTGTCACACAGACCGGCTGGGCAGGCCACAAGTCTCCTGTTGGGTAAAGACCTAAAAAAGGAAAGGGGCATGAAATGCAGAGTAACAGGAAGGAGACTGCAGATTCGGTCACACTGACACTTTATTCTCAGATCCCCAATAAGGACTGTCTGCTAGAGCAAAAAATCCAGAGTTACTAAGCAATTTTTTTTGTGATGAAGACCCATCTTTAAACACATCTCAAAATTTCTGGTTTTTAAAAAAGATACATATAAGACTTGAACTGATAAACTGGAATTCAATTAAACAGGGCAAGAAGTTCCAGCTGAGGGTCTTTAAGTGTTCAGCTGCCAGTGCCAAGGTGGCATCCTTCCACAAAGCAGGGCAGACAGCAGGGATGCAATCCCCACTGGCCTCCTTGTCCCCATCCCTCAGTCAGTAACCACCTCTGAAGTTCAACTACATAAACCCAGCAAGAACAGGGTCAGGTTTCTAACACACTGGAGCCATTCCTGACAAGATAATTAGTGAACTCATTAAATTCTGAATTTACTCTCTATGGCAGATATTCATTGTGCTGCCCTTCATGGACTGAGTGTCCTGACTGTCCACAGATGCTTGGTTCCTATCAACTCTATGAGAACGGGCAGCTGGAGAAAAGAAAAAAATCCAAATTCCAAACTAGCAATTTCCAAGAGATAAGGGTTGCAAAGTTGGCTCTATTTCATTATTTCACATAATACATACTAATATTGCTGGAAGAATGATTAACCATGGAAGAAGGTTAATCACCATTTGTATCCTATCAGACACAGGTTAAACCTACAGCAGAAAGGCAGAGAGTGCTGCTGCCCAAAGAATCATGTGTCCTGACCAGCTTTTAAACTCCACCTCACAGTGTAGCATGATGCCTTTATGAATCCCACTCAAAAAGCTAGTATTATTTCCCTCTGAGATGGAAACTATGAAAATTCAACAATTTTAACAGCGCTACACAACCTCACTCATTATTACTTTCAAAGAGAGCAAGTCCCAACTGTGGAAATTTAGAGACAAAAACGGTCATGTTTGATTTCATGCCAAGCTTCACTTTAACACAGCAAGCAGTGCTCTTGATCTCCCAGCTGCATTGCTTCTGGACATTAATCTGTGCAAAGCAAGAAGATGAAAAAAGAAAGAATACCTAGAACATGAGTTGAAAGCTAAATGCTACCTTTACACAAGAGAAGATGCAGCAAAAATCATAAAGGTAATAAGCAAAAACTGTCAAGGTTTTTGCTTATATTTTGCTTGTAATATAGATAAACTTATATTTTGCTTAAATTTGCTAACTTTGTGCCTTTTTTCGAAGGAAATCAAGTTCTAGTAACGATGTGTCTATCAAGTTGGTGCATGGTCATTAGCAACATCACTAAAACTGCTTGACAAAATGCAAAAGAAACAGCTTCAGCTGTTAATACTGACCTTTATTTTTGTCAGGATCTGCAGCTATGTCAGTGAAATTGGGACATAAGGTTTCAGGATATTGGGGGATGCTGTTCATGTCTCTGCTGAATGAAAAGAAAATTTAATTTCTTAAATCTCATAATCCAAACCATTTCAAAGGAAATATACAGAGATGTAAAAAATATTCTAACAACCATCATGATTCTATTGCTTTCCCACTGTCCTGATTTTTCCTATTTCTGAATTACTACTGTGCAATTTTTTAAAGTTTTTTTCCCAATTAGAAGCCAGCTATTTACCACACATGCAAAATAAATAAAATTAATACACCTTAATTATCCTATTTTTATCACTGAAGTATCAACCTATTGCAAATTAATTCAACTGCTCTTCTCTAAAACTGAAAAACAAGCTATAGTTCATGAAGATCAGTAAGGACCTCTTATAATGTTTAAAAAACTTTCAGGTTGTTTACTTTTATGTTACTTTTATGTCCATGAAGACACATAGACACACATGAGCATGAATTTGATATTCATCAAAACCCGTCAAAAAAACTAGTAAAAATGAATAAAACGAAACATTTTCAAGCACCAGAATCCTAAAGAAAAAGGACTGGATTCTTTCTCCTAGTGAAAACAGAGAGTGGTGAATGAGAAGTGAAATAAGGATTCATAGTAATAAAAATTGTAGATGCTATCTCTACTACAGTAAAGAGGGAGAAAAGAATATGGGGGAGGGAGGAATCAATTTTCATGCTGTGTACCCTAGGAGAACATTATTCCCATTAAAAGAATAACATCAACTTGAAAGTCTTATTCTCACCTTTTAAAAAAAACCCGAAACATTACTACTGTAATACAACTAAACAGTAATGTAAATGTAGTAAGTTGCTAGGATCTGGAAGAAGTGAAAGGGGAAAACCAATTTCCATTTTTTTCCATTTGGAAGCTTTTATTGTACTTATGCAGCATAATCTATTTTGCTTATATCTTTTCAAGTGCTGAAGAAGATTCTTATTCCAACTAGTAAGTACAATCAGATGATCATAAAAAGTTACAAGATAACAGGTAGGTATTATTTATCAAACTGAGACAAGACTTCAAGTTGATGCTGTTTCTTTAATGCCTTACAGGTGTAGATTCAATTTTTTTACCTGGTATTGCAGATGTTATGAGACAGATTTAGAGTGATAGGAGTTTCAGATGGAAAATCATTTTGTGAAATATTCTCTCCTAAAGAAAAGAATGACTGTGAAAATCAAAGATCCTTAAAAAAAGAAGTACGCACAGAATATACATACACACAAATAGAATCAGCAATGGTATTAATCAAGTTTTCTCTCACACTGGATTATCACTAGTCCATAGTCTTAACATGTATTTTATGATTTAGAAGTGATTACCACAGTCTTAACAGAGAGGTTCCTTGTTACTATCGAATTAAGTCTGAATTTAGAATTACTTCTTTTCTTTTTTTTTTAAGAGGCATTATAATTTGAACAAACAGGAAAGTCATATAAACACACTATTTGTTATCTATTAGACCACAGATTCAGAGAGATCAGACACTAGCATTTAGTAATGTAAAGCTTTATACATACACAAATACACATTAAAGTTTCTGCATATTTTTAAATAATTCAAGCCATCTTTTTGCAGGTATCCAAAGTTGAGTTTGCTGGTGTCACTTCAGCACTTTAAAATTTTCTTCTAGTGCCACATCTCTCCAGATAATTATGGTAGTGAGTTTCAAGTACTTTAGCGATATTCAGGTACTCAAGAACTGCAGTAATGAACCACAGCTAACATTTCTCACACTAGTCAAGTGGCTCAGGTGTTCCGGCTACCTATGCCTCAAATACACCCATGCAAACCCAGCATCCTCAGATCTTCTACTGTTTTCACATATTCTTCACTGGTGCAATGTTTAAAAAAAAACAAACAACGTGATGAAACGAATTTGAAGGCAAAAATTGCTTTGGCTAGTGACTCTCAGTTCTCCCATCCTTCCATGACAACTAACTCTGCATATTGCTCATTGAGGAGCCTCACAGTCATCTTCATCTCCACGAAATGTGTGGTACTTCTTGTCAAGTACCAAGTTCTTTACATCTCTCCTTGTGTGTCTAAGAGGTGCTCTACAAAAGACAAGTTATGTGCCCCATGCCATGGCAGGTCTTTCCATTCAGCAGGGAGGCTGAAACTCTGCCCACTACTGTGAGGAGGTGCTGTTTGCAAAACTTACTGGATGGAAGAAAATGCCTGGTAGTAATCATTGGCTTTTTATCTCCATCTGAACTGCTGGTACTGCTCCAGCTACCCCAGCTCCCACGACTTGCACGAACACTTCCTGACGAACTTCCACAATCTGAGCTTGAATCAGAACAAAACTTCTCCAAACACTTCTTTTTGGACCGCTGATAAAAGTTTTCTAGAGAAGTTGGGTAAAATAAAAAAAAAAAAAAACCAACACAACATTTAAGAAAGTTTTGTCAGGGAAAAGTAATCTGAATCATGAATTTACATGAATTCTCTGAATTTACTGAAATGAGAAAGAATTTACTGATAGCTTCAGTAACTAAACCAGCCTCTAACACACAGAGCTTCTGACCTACATGACATCCCAGTAAAATTAATGCAAGTGAGGATACAGTGCTGCTATAGGTAATAGGCTGAAAGAGGATGTGCATACTGTCCTTTGAAATATACACTTAATACTTCAAGCATGAAACATATCCTGGCTGTAGAAACATGCATACTAAGAGCAATGACAAAATGTTGCAAGTGATGAATTCATGAATGTTAGATTCTCTTTTCTTAGTATCTCATCAGAGATGCAAAGGACAATCATATAGAGATTGGTATCTTTCTTCAGATCTCCTCTTTCCTGAAGTCAGGGAAAACAAATGATTAAAATCCTGATGGAAAAGACAGAAAGTAGGTACACAAGTTAGTGGTGTTTTTTAAAAGTGATACAGTTGCTTCAGTTAATAGTGGCTTTCTTTTCAACACAGAAGCAGACTATCAGTGTGTCTTTCCTTCAACCAAGAACTGATGGATCATTGCTTCAGACTGATTCATTTTCTGGTTTGCACCGCCAACCAATCCCATGAAGAAGCATGCAGAGCCCTTCAGAAGTGAGCAGCTATTATTTCAGGCACTGCATCATACCAGTCCTGTCATCTGCACATCAGAGTTCAAAATGGAAAAAAGCACAGGTCTCTCAAGCAAGGAATGCTCTACTGCCACAAAATCCACATTGTGTTTCTTTTCCCATTTTAAGACAGTTAAGATAGCATACCTGTTTCTCCCTGTATGGACAAGCTCCCAGCTTTCTGGTCTGCTTTACAATTTTCCCCATTACTCTGAGGACACCAAGCTCTTATTCCAATATTCGCTCTCAGATCCGGCCTTTCAAATTCACTGCACATATGCTTCAACTCACTCTGCTCAGGAACCCTAATAGAACCACACCCAAAAATACATGTTTGCATTTTACATTTCATCTGCATTTTTCCTTTTCAGGCATTAAACACTTTGACTCACACAGCTATCAAGGCAAAGTAGAGGAAGCAGTAAGTTTGGGGAATCTTATTCCCCAACTTTACAGAAATTTAAAAAACCTTTCCCAAAATGCAATATCCTACCACACAGACTACTACTTGTCACGGGGAGAGGCAAAATGAGATGTGCATATTTAAATCCATTCTCTAATGCACTTGGCTGAAGAAAATCAGATGTTGCAGTGATAAGCACAGTCTAGCAGTGTACAAAGATCAAGATACAAAGAAAAATGTGCCCTGTGTTCATTTCACTGGCATAATTATAACTAGAGTAAAATCACAATTTGAAGCAATCTTAAATTTTTGCTAGTACAAGTGAAATGAAACGTCTGTATCCAATGTCATAATCAGAGAGTATTAAGGAAA
This sequence comes from Pseudopodoces humilis, assembly GCF_049639895.1. Taxonomy (NCBI): domain Eukaryota; kingdom Metazoa; phylum Chordata; class Aves; order Passeriformes; family Paridae; genus Pseudopodoces; species Pseudopodoces humilis. The sequence continues at coordinate 42,534,936 of NC_142205.1, forward strand.
AATTATTAAAAGTCAGCTGTCAAATTTCTGCAGAAATGGAACAGTTCCATTTTAACTCAGAAAGTAGCAACTGCTGAATTGGTCCAAGGAACAAATACTGAACTTCAGTATTTCACTGCTTGTTTTTTACCCTTCCTACCAATAAAGGTGTGCATCCAGCAAAGATTTACACATGTACTTCACACAAAATGAATAGAAATTTGTGCACAATGAGTTATAACAGCCCTTTCAGATTTACAGTCTCCTTTTAAAGTCCACTGACCTCAGTAGAAGCACTCGCAATAAAAATTAAGTCTGTGAAGGCTTTGTAGGATTGTGACCTTAATTCAAAGGGCTGGGGGAAGGGAAGAATTAGGATTTTTTTCCTCAGATGTATTTCTATTCTAGAAGCAGTTTGTAACCAGTATTTTTTAACAATCCAAACAACTTAAATTTAAAATATATGAAAAAAAATATATATATTTAGAAGTAATTTACAACTGACTTTAAAATGCATTAAAACAATTCTCGGGGCGGGGGGGGAAAGTGTTCACTCAATATTCTTTAGAATCTAGTGCTGCTCCAGTTTTTTTAATCATTACAGCAAAAATTCAAACCTCTGTCTCATTTCTACACATTTCTCTTCCAAAACTAGTAGAGGACAACATTCCCCCAGTTACTCAATATAGCAGATGACTCTCCTTGTCCTGAAGGTGGAATCATTTCAACAATTTTATTTTCCTTTTTTCGCTGAAGAGAATACACGATTGCAACTTCTCCAGACAGTACACAAGGGGAAGGAAGCTAACCATCTGAACTTCAGAGACAGCACATTCCTGACTCTACCAGAGAGCTACCACTGCTATGCAGAATGGGCTGCATTTGTACACATGCAGATTTACAAACTGAATATTTTTAAATTCTTTGTTTTGCTGGTGATACTTAGTACTGAACATTCCTAAAAATAAATTCACAAGCCAGGATTAAAGTGTGTTTGTTTAAATAGATAAAGCAATCCTGCCTAATGTACTATGCAAAACCTGCAGAAACATTACAGCAACTCTGGGTTTTTTCATGATTTAGTGAGGCAATACATACCTTGTAGATATATTTACATTCTTCTTCTTATTTTTCCTAGATGTTCTATTTCTATTCCAATTCATATTTGGTACATTTACCTCCTTTTTCTCCTGAGGTTTCTTCTTCCTATATGAATCTTCTTGCTAAAGGCAAAAATACAAGCTGAGATAATACATACGTTATAAAATGAACTTAACTTAGTCAATGAACTCCATTGGATTTTCCTAGCTAAATTTCTCTGGACAAAATGACCCAATCCAAATACATAGTTACTTCATGATTTAGTGGCTTTCCATAGCACATCCTCTTTCCAGCACCATCAATTCAACCAGCCTTTCCAAGACAGCAAGAGACAATGAGAGAGAAATTTTTTAATTCCCAAACTTAGCATTTTCCCTTTCACAGCATCTAGCTCTGACTTTCAGGGAAATAAAAAAATGGGGGGGAGACAAAAAGTAAAGCAGTCAATAAAATTCCCAATGTGCTAAAAACAAAAAACATCTGCCAGATTTATGATCAGCTGGTGTGCAAGTTCAGCAGCAATAAATCCTCCCTTTCCTCAGCAGCTGGGGGAGGTGGGGGAAGGCATTCATTTGAATTACAGCTGAGGAAATTATGGAGTAAGTTACCAACAAATTCTAGTCATTTCAAAAAATGCAAGAAACAAACTGAGCACCATTAGCCACACATGGAAAGTTTATAACAACAGTTCCCAAAGCAAGATTAGACTGTGTCTTTTCTGATATATTCACCAAGAAATGTAAGCAATCCTTCCTTACACTGTTTTGCCATGGGATTTCTATCCAGTAGACAGAATACAAACATAACCCAAATTCTTAGGTTTACTAATTGCCTGATGGAGTTCTTTTAGTGTTGCTGCCTGCAACAAAGGTACAGTCCGATGTGTTTATCATATGCAGAAACCAGGGGTGAAGAATGATCCTTCTCAGCAACTTAAAGATCTGCTAAAGAGCTTCTCCCTGCTGCACTCTCAATTTCAAGGTTCTCATGCAAAGCCCCAGGTTTGGAGATCAGGCCTGCAAATGAAGGCCTGATAAGCCTACCTCCCCTCCAGAGAATGTTCCCACATCTTTATGCTTCTGCCTGCTCTGACAGTAACAATCTCTGGCTGTGATATGGCTGTCTTGATTTTTATCCACTGTTCACCATTCCATAAAGCAGCACTAATACATCAGTAGAACTTCCTCATTCATCTGATTTACGGTATTTCAGACCTGTGACTCTACATAATAGTCCCTACATATACATACATACATACCTGTATGTGTATATATATGTACATAAAGTATAAAAAGATAATTTTAATTTTGAAAAGAAGAAAGATTACAATACCAACCTCAGAAGAAGTAATCTCCTCTTTTGCACAGCATGGAGTCTCTTCCTTAGGTCCCTTATTTATCTTTTTCTCTGTGGAAGGCTTTAGGTTGATCTGCTTTTTTAAAGTCTCACAATTTTCTGTTTCATTCCTGAGAGGCACTTGCTGGCTGTTCCCTACAATTAAACAGTGACAACAGTTTGCATGGGAAGAGAAGGGGATCCCAATCATAACCACATACCTTCCTTTAAAAACAGCCTTGTGTTGCTTTCTAAAACACTACAAGACTAACATTTAGGCTGATAATACTGAAAATTTCAGAATCAAAAGCTAATGCTGTGTAAAAATTCTTACAGCAGTTGCAAAAAGTAGCTTTGTGTTGGTTCATGGTCACGAGCACACCACTCCTAGTACATGCACAGATTACCCAAATCTTGCTCATCTCATCTGAATTTGAGCTACTTGGGGCTCAAATGCCATGGGTCTGTAAGGTAGAGTCTGAAGCTAGAGAACACTGGGCTAAAAAACAAAGAGAAAAAGACCCTGCAAGCTGGATGGGGAGAAAGGACAGCCTTTACTTGGTGCTTGACACCTCTGAAGTGTCCTCTGCATTCACTATGAAGACAAAGGGAAGCCATCCTTTCTTTAGCACGGGTTCCACACTAAAAGTTTTTACTTGAGAGGCTTGTGAGGAAGAAGAATTATTTTGATCTAAGAGTCTGAAAGACAAAAGCTTCAAGAGGAGGCCAGCCTCAACAACTAGCTCAGTTGCTCAGATGAGTCACATTCCTCTGCCTGGGCCAGGACAGAATTAACTTCTGTTAATTAGGTTCCAGGTATCTCAGAGATCTACACTATATCCACAGTGATCTGCTACAGAAGCTCTCAGCTGCTCTGCGTGAGAAATGTCATCACTTACTGAACTGAACTGGCCTTCTCAATGGGGAAAGGCACACCCAAACATTTTAGTTTCCTACCAACCAACTACAACATCCCAGCTCTGAGTCAGACACTGTCCCCTCTCTGGAGCAGGCAGCCATGAGGACTGCAAAAGGAGCACATGAAAATGAAACACCAGGCAAGGGAGACAGACATAGCTCTAAATAACACTGTGTTGCTCTCCAGCATGGGAGTACCAGAGGTCCTAAAACTCCCTGTTTGCACAAAACCAGGTCTGTAACTATAATCAAAATGCAAACAGTGCAACATGGTACTTTTCATGCTTATCATATCCTACTAAACATCTTTGAATACAGAAATACTCACATGCCTGATAGTGCAGAAAACCACAACTACTAAGAGACAACAAGGGAGATTACATTTAGTGCTTTACTACCAAATACACTGAATGATCTAATTCAAACCAAACAATAAGCAACAGTGCATTTTAGGAGCATATGAAGAATCTCAAAATATCTTGTAAGACTGAGTGAAACTATCTTGCCTTCACCTGATATTGCACACTTGTACCTGCTATAGCTCACAGATAGCAACACAAGAAGCAACAAGACTGTGGTAACAACTACACGCAGGGCCTGAAATCCCTCTCTGATGGCTCGCTCCCTAAATAAACTGCCACAGCTATAGCAAATGCCAGTTTTCACAATTCAATTTGCCAAGTGCCTCAGTATAGCCAAGCTTCCAGAGGATACATTCTCCTATCCTGCTTTTGATTTCTCACAGGTGTTCTTCTCCTGTTCTTAAAATTTTGAATTGTGAAGCTAAGAGGTAAGACTTCCCAGGCAGCTTAGCCCCTCTATTTCAAAAAAAGGAAAACAAGATAAAAAAATATAGCTATGCAATTACTAAGGAAAACACTGATTTGCAGATTCCTAGAAAATAAAAATTCACATCCTGATGTCAGGTTTTTGTTATTTTGGGTGGTTTTATCACAGGAGTTCTATATAACTGCTTCTGAATGTGCCTGCTTATTGATTCAAGCACCATATTTCCAGTGGACCTGAAAACAGCAAACTGGGATCCTTCTGAATATCTGACAAGGGCAATTTATGTCTTCTAAACAGATCTATGACATCAATTATTTTAACAGCTAAAATGCTACAGCAACAAGCTTGAAATCTGTAAACCAAGCAAATTTATGATTTATGAAACAACTTTAAATGTAAGCTGCTTCCTTTGGAATGTAAACATACAAATCACAGTGAACACATAAGAAACACCGCATTCACTTGTCCCACACAAAAAGACAAAACCTTGATCACAGTGAACTCATCAGAAGATTTCACTTAGTAAATTAGACTGATAGAATTTGAGAAAAAAATTACCACTAATTTTCCTAGAAATTTCTTGCAGTTCCGGCTGTTGTTGAGGTGAATTTCTGGACAAGTGACTTTCAGGTAGCTTCTTGGACATCTTCACAGAACAGAAGTCCTGTTCTTTGAGCTCAGCTAGATTTTCTGAAGTTTTAAGGTTAGTTTCCTTAGGAAACATACATGTTTGAAGATCTTCCTTCAGATCACACTCTGAAGAAGTATTTTTAATGAGAACTGTATTTTTCAGTGTACTTTCTTCTTTACCCAGAAAGTCTTCTGGAAGAGTTAAATTCTTGTTAACATTTATGCCATTTGCATATTTCAGAGTTACCCAGTTCTCACTGACAACATCAGTGCAAACGTCCTCTTTTGGTGCTGAGATTTGGTTCTCTGCAATCTGATTCTGCTTCTCATCAGCAGCTGCAATGGCACTGCCAGCTGCTGTGTTTGGCTTCTGCTTACTGTAATAAACTGAACACTTGTGTTTCTTCTGAGAGTGGCTGTAGGTTGCAGGACTTCTCTTGGCCGCACTCTGACTTCGGCTGGAAGAAGTGCCTACAGACAGGAAGCCCTTCCCTTTACCTTTATCTGAGGAACTATAGGAATCCATAAATGTCTTGCAGCTTCCCCTGAAGAAAAAACAAAATCATAATTTGGGATTTGTTCTTCTTCACAAAGCCATCATGAATTGTTTTATGAGATACTGTTGTAAGAAAGAAAGGGGGGCATATTCGCAAGCCATGAAATTGCTTTAGGTCTTCAATTTACCATACCGGCTAAGCACATTCTGATTTCAGTGAGAATGCAGCAAGACTAAGTATTTGCTCAGACTTTCAACACACTTCCATGCTTCAGTGAGAAAGCACCTAACTGACCACTCAAGAGGGTCAGATTGAGAACCACCAGTGTATTTTCCGTTCTTTCCATGGCTACCACATGTGGTATACCCTTTACCTTCATCATGCAATTTTTTACCTTATGTATTACTGGCAATATTCAAGATTAATAAACCCCCGAGTTCCTCCATTCCTCCTAGGTTGAGGTGGAAGTTCTCTAAAAGAGGCTGCTTGGAACACTGTCTCCTTTAAACCAGCCCACAGTAATATCAGAATACAGACAGAAAGCACCACTCCATAATAAACAGGGTAGAAAAGAAGAAAAAAAAATATTTTTACTTGTAGGAATCAGAGCTGATTACGTCAACAGAGCTGCTGTTCTGCTGTGGCACTGAAGCACTAGGATTGGGCCTCTGTCTTGATTTCATGAACTCTGCTAGAATATACTGGGCTTGCTGGAAGGCTATCAGAATCACTCCAAGCAGGGACAAACTGCCAAAGAAAACAACAGATACTGGTTTCTACAACTTCCAAGAATATTCAGTGAAAGAGGTAAAAAGCTTCTAACAAGATACACTTCTCAAATATTTTGTTCGTAAATTCTAAGTAAAGAAACAGACAAGAAACTCAAAATACAGCTTTTAAAATTATAGTTGTAATAGTATTTTCTTTTCCTGTTTTTCTTTATAGCCCTTACTAGTTCTTAGCTCTATAAAACAATACAGTCATGAACTTTACAAAGAAAAGAAACAGAACAAAGAAAAAGTTCATTTTAACAGAGATAATCCTTGATTTGAAGATAATTTAGAAGTAACTTTGCTGTAGTGAGTCTTACATCATATCATAATATAATACCTATCAGCCTGCTGTTCATTTATGATAGTCATTGTCTTTATTTTGGTATTTATTAAATACTGTCTCTTTTCCTAGAGAAAATGCTGGCATACAATGAGCTACAAATGCCATCACACTTCTGAACTAAAAATGTAGATGCAAAATATCCTCTCTCTCCATGGTGTATTAATTGCATCAAACATATATGGATCAAAACAAAAATCTTTCTAATTCATCAAACCACCTTCTCAATCACACAGTGTAAATTTTGTTAGCAGGAAAACGGAATGAAAAATTCCTGGTTTTTCAGAACCCTGTAGTCTTCTTCTGTTGCATCTAGAACCAGGCAAAGTGGCCACTGCTGTTGCTTCACTTGTGCCCTGTTTCCAGCACCCAAACCATGGAAGCAGCAGCACAGTGTGCATGGGGATGGATCTCAGTTAGGGATGCATCAGCATGTGTGCATTGTCACCACAACATTCACATGCACTGCATCTTGCAGGAATTCCAGGGTGCTGTGAGGAAAGCCCTACCTTACGAAGAGGACAGTGAGCCTCCAGAAAGACTCTTCCCAGCTGGGTCCTGGCACCACATCTGCACACAGAGGCAACAGATGGTGAGGGAGAGTCACATTGAGTGTGAAGTGGAACTCCAAATCAGCAGCAGTCACTAGTGTGAGCTCACGAATTACCCATGAAGATGTAAAGTCAGGGGTGAATCTGTCAGGAAAAACAGAGGTGGTGTTACTTTTTCATTGTTGGGCTGAATTTTATTTTCTGAAGTCACACTGATACCAAAAAATATGAAAAGAATGACAACAATAGTAATAGGTATGAAAACTAATTTAATAACATTTACCAATATTTTAATTTATTCTTAAAATTACTAAAATATCGCCTCATTATTAATATGAATTATTGATTTAGTCATCTAATAATAAATTTATTTAGTTAGTTGAGTTACATGAAATAATATGATGTTAAAATATTTTTTCAAGCACAGTTAAAGAGTCCGCTATCTGCTTAAACTGTGCAGGTGGCATTAGGTCATCTTAAATTGGCAAAATGTGTGGGTTTATTGTTACTCTTCACAATACTCTTATTACTCACAACACTCTGTGACATGTTTTCCTTTTATTAAGGAAATGCACATCATCAATTCAGGTTAAGTAACAAAAGCACAGCTGTCTAGCATACAGCCAGCATGATTTCAGAAGGGGCTAGGTACTAGGATACAAAAAGGTACTGGAAAGATGCAGAAAGCAGAAGAAACACCAGATTTTTCTTCTTCCACTTCCCTGACCCATCTCATTATTCTACTTGATTGCTAGAAGGTATAACTTGCCTTTCCAATCAGTAGAGGTGAAATTTGTTGTATGGGAAATCACAGTTACTTGAATACAGTAACATTTACTTTACTTTTGTTTACATCACAATATCTTTCACTCAAGGATAGTTTTAGACTATGTGCAATGTTGGGAAAACATGACTCGATTGTTGTCAGGCTACTTGGAACAAGCTTAGAGAATAACAAGCAAATAAATTGTGCCAACTCTTTTGTTTTAATTTATTACTTCATAATGCACTGATAAAAGCACGTCATGCTGCTTTTTAAAAATAATGGGTCATATTAAGAACCAGTATTGTATTATCCATTTGTTAGTATTATCCTGAGGGAAATGCTTACTAAATTTCTATTCAAAATTTTGTGTGTGGTATGCTATTGGAGTGCCTGTTTCTGAAATTAATTATTTCGAATTTCCACTTCAGTTATTTTGTCAACAAATTTGTTAGTGCTTACACAATGCTGATTTCTCGTGATGAGTTCTGAGCCAGGAAAAATTCTTGACAGTCTAACACTTCAAATCCATATCCTTGGCAACTGTAACCATTGATTTTCATTGATGAAATTGTTATAGGAAGAGGCCCAATATTCTCTACTTTGAAGTTCTTCGTAATGGATAGAATTTGTTTGCTGTCTTTCCGTTCTTAAAGGGAAAAAAGAGAACAATTATTTTACAATGTATAAAATGATTTCTTATATTCATAAATAAATTTATATTTTTACTTTCAATTGAATAAAAAAAAAAAAAAAGTAAGTGACCAAGATTTAATACAGACTGCCATGCAGTAGTGTATTTCTAAAACTTTTAATTATTTCCAGAGTTTTGACAAAACAGAATCTACACTTCTCATGGCCAAGCTCTTCAGCTTTTACCATTCTGTTTATGTAACATTAATGTTGTGTATCATTACCAGTGCAGAACAAAGCAGCCAGTTGCACAACCAGAGACCTGTGTCTCCTTACTCACGTCGTCTGCAGTCCATTAGTGTAGCTTCTGGCACCTTAAATCGAAGGGATCCTCCGGCACCAGGCAGTCTTCCCCCTACTTTAAGCAATTCCTTGGCTCCAAAGCCTTCTACATTGACCACATCCAGAACAGTTAAGTTGTTTCTGCCATAAAATAAAAATCAAGCAATCAGCCACTAAAGCACAAATTAAGTTTAAAAATCATGGTTTTGCTCTCTAGGTGCCAAACCAAGACAAAAACGTTTCAGGAACAGAATCAGTGGCCAAACCTGGACAGGTTTCCCCTAAACAGAGACAGGATTGCTCCAGGACCAGACAGTAGTGAATTTCACACAGTGAAGGAGGCAAGTCTAGCGACCAGTGCCACCAGATAACAACTGCACCACTCAGTTGCTTCTAGAAGCAGCCTAGAATGGCTGCTTCTTCAATGAACTCCCTTTTCCTACAAAGGTAACCAATGTTTGGCTGCCTAAAAGACTCACTGGATGGATCCATAACTCCTATCATTATGAAGTCAGACTGAAAACAGCAAAGCCATGCAATGTGTTTCTCTCTTAAAATTGCCTCAGTATAGCCACATGCATTTTATAACCCTCTGACCACATATCAAGAAAATTAATGACTGAGAAATAAGGCTCAAACATTCTTTATTAAACCAGACGTATTATGACTTCCAAATTTTGACCGTTTGTCTATGTGCCAGGACTTTGCAAATTCATTTTTACATTGAGTTGCTTGATTCTCACTTACAGCTAGAACTTGGCTTACCTGATTAAAATAAGGGAAGCTACTCTTTTGTAGTCAAGAGGTGTAAAAATTACACCAACTTTCCTGGTTTCCAGTGGCTGTAAACTTAACCAAAGCATCTCAGAACTGCATTTCTTGCTGATGAGGTCCTCTTGATGTGCATTCTGTTGAACAAAAAATGCACATCTTACTCACAGAAAACATGTGTGTTTAAAGATGTCAGTCAAGAAAGAACTGTACCACTACTTAGCACCATGTAGAATATTTTTGGCAAGAAACATTTCTGCAGAAACTGCTAACTAACTTGTTATACCATAGTCTTTCCTTTTGACAACATAAAACATCAGATAAAATTGTTTATTTGAACAAAAGTTCATATTACTGCACTTATTATGAGGAATGTATTACTTCATTATTCAAAACAGCTTTTATTTGCTCAGATGGAAATGAAATTATATAGCATCTTTCATATTCAAGGAATCCTGAAACACTTCAGAAGACAAAAACTGACAGTGTACTGATTGCACAGGGAAATGTGGCAACCATTATAGCCTCAGAGTATGACTTACAACTTGATTGAAGTGAGAAAGCGACTGCTGGCAAATATGCTGATCATTTGAGCCACTGGAAAGAAGCCAAAGAGAATTCTCTACTACATTAATTGAAAACCACAACTACCAGAAGTTCACTTAGTCTGGAAATAATGTAATTTTTTTTTTTAATACTGTTGTTTATTCTTTCTGCCTCTGAAAAATGAAAATAGTCCTGTAACTTGCTCTTCCAGAAGTGGGGGTCCCCTCTTAGAAAGGGGTGATCAGACACCTACAGCAGTCAAAAAACCCAAAAACATTCCAAAATGGGCTCTCACTTGGTTGTTTCTCAGTTTATGGGTGTTGTACAACAGCTTTTCTGATCTTTTTCAGTTCAAATTTTTTTTATTCTTAGTCTATTTTATGAAAAATAACACACAAAAACTATCAGAACCTGCATTTAATCGTCAACATTTATTAAAAGCAAGCCATGTATGGCATTTGCTAATTTCCCCATGTCACTCCCTACAAAGATGAGCCAAACAATTCACTGCACATAAACTGATTAGGGAAATGATGACCAAGCAGAAATTGAAATAGTAACATCTATTGATTTGGTTAACGAGGCAAGATCCATCTCATTTGGATGAAAATCTAGCTAACCATGCATACTTCCCATAGCTCTTCAAATCTAATGAAAAACATGTACTGCACATACTGAAGTGAAGATCTACAGCTATTTCTCCATTTGGCCAAGAGTATGGTGTGTGGGATTATGGAAGCTCACTCCCAGCCCTGTGCTAACCTTCCCTTTTCCAAAGTATGCCTACAGGCTAGGATTTATGAACTGCTGTCTCCTCTCTTTTACAATAACTCTTACAACTGTTGCCAGAAAGGAAAGGTCAGCTTTGATTAGCATAGCAAACAATCTTTTCTTTTTACAAGATACAAATATTTCATTAAGATCTTAAAGTATATGTGCAGAAACATATATCTACACAGGACATTAAAGATGAAGATGCAGCATGCCACAACAGCAAAAAAAAATACATTCATTCTGGGCTCTTGCACAAACCAGAAGTCTTAAGAAGAAATTCTCCAGGTATTCTGGATAGTACCCTGGTCACCAGAATATGCCAGCTTCTCTGATACAGCACTTCCTCTGTTATCCAGGACACAACATCTCAGGCCTTAAGCACAGCTCAGCACTGGTGTGCCACAGTCAAGAGTTACCACATTCACGCAAAAATTAGGCAGTGGGAACCAGAGAGCACCATGGCAATCCGAATCCAGAAGTTGCAATGGCATGAAGCTGAGATGCAGAAATCCCGGCTCCTCCTCCCTTGAACTACCCAACACTACTTCCCTCTACTGAGAAGATAACCAGCCAGCTCCTGACCCTCCATGGTCAGCCTGGAGCCAAGGGTGAAGCCCCAAAAACATACCCACACACCTGCAGGCATGCATGCACTTTCTCCCTACAGCTGTATTCAAAACTGACTCCAATTCTGAAAATAATTAACTGCAAAGATACAAACCTGATGAAGAATCAAGAAAACACTATGAAACTGCTTTAAATTGCGTTTGGGAAGAACCCAGAAGTAGCACAGCTAGAAAACTCTTTCTCTAGTGTGTCAGATCACGTCTACCAAAATTAGCCATCTTACCCCATGAGAACATTCATCCATTAGCCTGAATTCGGTGGTGGTGAAATTAATAGCTTGCACATTTATGCCGAACCTAAATAAACCAAAACAAAAAGTTAAGCACTTGAAACCCAACCTGTCAGAACTGCATTGACTTAGTTTTACATGCTGGCACCTGTTCTTAAATAAAGGACTACTTTTACAATTGCATTTTGGCAATGTGAAATATGGTGGAAATGTGGGTCTGCATTTCAACAGAATACACTGCAAATCAGTTTTATGTGGATTCCATGCATTTGTAAAACAGACAAATGGCTGGGCATTTTAGGCTGGTCTGTGTAGACTATTGTAAAAGATCACAATCAAGAAATAGGATTTCTAAGCCACACAAACACAGATTCCCTGAAGCTCTTTTTGCTCACATAACTGCTAGGAAATAATCACTATTAAATCTCATATAATTTATTCAAATATCCTTCTTTCTGCTCATGATTTATTTGGGAAAAGTTCCTATTTTCCATCACAAAATTTGCAAATCAAATTCACTTAAAGCAATTGATTTTTTTTTGCACAAATGCAAATTATATGCGTTTGACATTAGGTATTAAAAAGCGACATCAGAAAACCAATATGTAAAATGTAGATTATAGAGGACTAATGGACCTTCAGCCACTGAACTGAAAACTCACTTGTCACAACTGTCAATGACATTAGCTTAAAATGAAGTTAATGGATGTGATTTCTGGTGAATTTACAAGATCTGCAGAAATTAAAGTGTGCAAATACAGAGAAAATGTAATTGCAAACCACTAGAAAGAGTCTATGTGGAAATCATTTAGTATGCAAACAGATGAAGTTACCAGCATGCATATATATACAGAGACATATATATGCACAGGCATATACCTATGTAAAGAAATGAGGTTAAGGAAGCAATTACACAGGGACTGGGACCCCAAATAAGCAAGTTACACCTAACCACAGGAGTAATCCCACTGTCTCTAACCACACAGTCCTACCAACTACAGTTTTTCAAACGTAAGTGTGACAGGGCTTATTCTGGTGAACTTCAGCTCAATCACCAGGTCCCTCTGTTGTTCAAATACCTCTTCTCTAGATTTCTCATTATATTATCTCAATTCTAAAACAGAAAGTCTAAAACAATGCAGAAACATTTATTTAGCTGACTCTAAACATTTATGTTCAATGTCCAGAGGCTCCCTCTGGACCTGCATTTTTCTTCCTGGTTCCTGTTTCCTCTTCAACCTGGGTAATTACCTAAGAAAAGGCTAAGAACCATTCCAGGTGGGAATGGTTCAGATACTTTCTTTTCTTGTCTACAGACTCTACAGATACCAACTAGCACTGTGAGGAGATGTACAACCCCAACTCTAAGTTGTTCACCTCAACTGAGCAGCCTGCACTAAGAGCCTAGAAGATGACAAACTATAATTTATATCTGGAAGACACAAACCAGCTTAAAACATGTTCAATTTGTGTTTTATCAATGATGAGGTACATTACAAAGGCATGCACCATACAGGGAGCTGCCCCAAACATGGCTGTATCTTCCAAAATGGGTCAGAACATAATCCCCAAGTTACAGTTTGAAAAACTAAATAAAACCCAGTAAGTAACAATCATAAAGCATAGCAAATAAGACCTTTTAAAAGGGAAAACAGTATCCTGAGATAGTTATTACCATTTGTTCAGCAGACTCAGTGAAGCTTGGGGATCAGGGTAGTAAGAAAGAGGCAGAAGCTGCAACGTAACTGGGAAGGATGAAGGGTTTCTTAGTACGAAATAGTTTACCTAAATAGTTTGGAGGGGAAAAGAAAGAGTTAAAAACTACATATTTGAGAACTGGTTGGTAAAATAATTCAGCACTGGCAACACAATCTGCATTTTCAAGGGACTTCAATCTGGCTGCTGTCTCAATGCAGGATAATCATAATTGTACGTGACTGCGTGTAACAGCAGGACATGTCACCACAATGTCATAATTTGTAAAATCAGCTAAGAGTGCATTTTGAACCACATGTATGAAAATACAGACTGCCCCCACTCCCCAAACAACCCTTTCATTTGGGTTTTGATTTATGTAGGAGGATGTGAACAAAGCTCTCGCACAGAAGAAAGTGAAGTTAGTGAGGTGCCACCCCTTCTTAGAGAAGTCTGAATGCAAGCAGGTTATAAAAATTTTTGAAATGACTAACAATTAAATTGGACAAATGGAATATTAAGGTAATTCACAATATGTGCATATGAAAACTATTTCCACATGACTGGTTCTGGCCTAGGCTTGGTTAGTAGAGACCTAAATCTGACAAACAAGGAAGAAGTTACTGTCAGTGTGGCTGGAAGATACATTGCTCTGCAAGTGTTGTTTCTATCATAAACGTTTTACACACTTGTTACACAAGGCAGTGGCATGAGGAAGGTCATCCTGTGCAGCCCTACGTGCATCACTAATGACAACACCCCCTACCCCTAGTCCCGTGTTCAATTATTTTACCACAAGCATGTAACTTATACAATGAACACAAGGAAAGTTTTAACAACTACAAAAAATGGTTGGTTAAAATCTACACTGCTTTACTCCTCTCCTTGTACTAAAGTATTACAACTAGGAAGCTAGAAAAGTTATCAACTAGCCAAAGGGATACAAATTTAGTGTCTTAACTGAGACCAAAACACCAGTTCATAAGCAGTATGAAAATGCTAAGCAGCACCAAATACTAACCACAGACTTTGATACTTAAACAAGTTAAACATACATAAACTCAGAAAAAAGGGTAGTAACAACCATCCTCACCATACTACTTTTAACAGCCGTGGCATTAAAGTTGAGTGTAAGGCTGGGCTCTGCAGTCAATCGTGGCAAGTAAAAGGCAAAGGATTCCTCTTCAGAGTTCTTCTGCTGAGTAAAGCGAGATGATCCTAAAATACTTTTCCTGCTTTATTGACAAAAGCAGAAAATTTAGTTAGGTTTTTTTTTTCTTTCAAACAAAGAACAACAACAACAAGATGATTTGCCAGGACCTACAATTCCATCAACTTATCTTTCCTTGAAAATGGTCTCTACAAAATAGTCCATAAAGCTGTAGCCTAATAGCAGAGAGTCAGCATAACTTGTGAATGTGTGTAGGCCAGGGACTAAAAACCTTGAAAGCCATTCAAAGACCCTGAGAAGACTGCTACACGACCTGTTGATGAAGGATTCAGGCAACTCCATAAATGAGCTAGTAAAACATACTTGGACTGCTTTCATGCCAGGTAGCCCCAGTGAGATAACTACAGTCAGAATATTATTTACATTCTATGCTGTAAAGCTTTCTCGTGGCTGGCAGTGCCTTGAAATGAAAGCTGAGGGTGTCTGGGGTGCTCTGAAACTCCATGTACCTCAAGAGAACTAAAGTGCAGAAAATGGTCCAAGATATTTTTTTCTAATTAAGAATACTTCAGAACAGAAATAGTCTTTCTTACAACACTGTACTGGCTTGAACTAAGAACCTCAAGAGATTCTGTACAGACCTGCATGCTTCCCCACGTCTGATTTTTTGCCATCTTTCATAAAGGTCACTTGCAAGCTCAGAATCCACATCCCAGGCAGAACGGTCCAGAGAGAGACTCTTCTGCCAAAGCAGATTTGCTAAAAGGATAATAGATTTTTCATATTTTACATAGATAATATTTGCTCCTTCCATCAATCTACTTCTGAACATGAGTAATCAGTATCTGCAAATTGTCCAGACCCCAAATAAAAAAGTCCACCCACTTTTCCCCTTCAAAGTGAGAATATGCAAAAGTGTATATATATATTACATATATCTATATATTATATATATCTTATATCTATTTTATATCTATATTACTTTCCGTATCAGATTTGCTTAAAGAAATACATCTGCAAAACCAAAGTAACTGTATATGCAAACAAGAGAATGGGTATTGCACAGGCTGTGTATGCCCTAGTAAGCTGTTTTTACTGCTGTTATTTCTAATAGATGCCATTGAAGAGTAACCATGTAGTCTACACAGTACTTTCCACTGATGGCAGTAAAGCATCAAGATAATATACTACATAGTGGTACAAAAATGCATGGCACAGCAGGGAACAGAACAATTCCCACAGTTTGGCAAAAACAGTCTTAATTTTAGCTGCTTTTCTAGATGCTGGTAATTTTCTCAAATTCTTCTTACAGTGAATTGCAAGGCTTTACATCAGTCTAAAGATGAGTGCAATTTAGCAAGTTACACTCATATTGGTTCAAGTATTTTCACACAGCAGAAAGTAGTTAGAAAAGGAAACTTCTTTAGAAAGGAAACAAAAATTACTTAATTTGAAAATGTATGTACTTTATTTTACATAATCCTTAATGTTTAAAGTAATGAATAGAGATTGGTGATTATTGGAATACTCCAACTACAATTTCTTTACGTCAGTATTTTCAGGATCATGCATTACACACTTCTGCATAAGAAATACTAGTATCCTAAAGCAGAAGGCAGAATACCTGTAAGTACAGATCTCATTGTGTGTATTATTAGAATGAAAATAAAGTAAGCAACAATTATTTGGTAGTATCAGCCATATTCCTTCACTGAGATTTAAAAAAAAAACAACAATAAAAAATAGCAAACATTTCCTTCTAGGATACATAACCTTAGCATGCAAGTGTCTCAGTAATTGTTCAAGTCACATGTTTCTATATGTCACCTCAATTCTCCTTTTTATATCTGACTGACTACCACTGCCTTCCTCATATCCTCACACAAAAATACATTTTATGAAACATCGTCTTGAAAACATTTCCAGGAGAGCACTCAAACATTTAAAGCCTATGATACCAGCTGCCTTCTGAAACTCCTTACTGCACAGAGAATAAAAAAAAACTATTCTGAATCAGCTTTTAATAGGTTCAATATTCTTTAAGCAGTATCATCCATGTGATACCTAGCTCACTGTATTTTGGTAAATGCCAGCCAGGTACTTAAAACAGCTACCAGTGTCACAGTATGTGGAGATAGATTCCTCAGTTCCAGAAAAAATGAGACCCCTTCTTTCTGTTTCATACGATACAGTTTTAAGGATGCTGTTCTATAAGCCTGATAAACCATCTTTTGCTGAAATCTATAGAATGATTGCTGTGGGAAAGAGGTAAAGAGAAGGCCTTCAAATTTAACTCTGGACACAGGCAGATATTGGTCAACATTTTCTTTTTGTTTTTCATCAAAGAATTCCCAGGATCTGGGCCCAGGTTGTGCACATTTTCTAGTAACTTTGAGTTAGTGGACAGTTTTACCATTCTACCTCAATATCTCTCAAGGAACTGTGTATGGAAAAAGAAAAGGGCAATACATCACCAATAAGAACTTACAGGAGAGTCTTTAATATTAAAATTAAAAAAACATGTTTCAAGACAGAACAATAGCTTAGCATGTGCTATGGAATTAGATGTCTGAAATATTGCACTGTGTACTCAGCCATTTATTCACCCCCAGAAAAGTGGATGTTTTTAAAAAAACATAAAACTAAGTATTTGCATGAACAATCTCAATATTCTTATTACAAGTCCTGCTATATAAAATGAATTTTCTACAATAAAACTACTGTCAGAAGCCAAAAAAAGCTGTACATGAGCCTACCTGCATCAGACTTTCCCAAGTAGCACTGGATATCACAGTGGGCAATTGCTTCAAAATTAAGGTCTCCTAGCTGGAAAAATAAAATAAAAATATGACAAAACGAGAGAACAAATTTCAGTTTCCCAGTGCATAATTTCAGAGTCAAATAAGAGAATTAAAGCCTTGAATTAAGAGAATTAAGTTCCAAGAGAACTATAATTACATTGCTGTTCAACTCTGGGGACTTAAGCTACACAATGGTTTAACAGAGTGGTTGGGTACTGAGCTTTTCTTTCAGGACTAAGAGCAGATTTCTGGCCTAATAATAATTCAACACACACAATTGAACACAATACCTTGGACACAGTCGAATATATCTGCAGAGGTATTTCAAACATCACTCCCACATTTGTGGACAAACAAATACTAGAGAGCACATTCGTTACAGTGTCTTTCACACTGAGCTTCAAAGAAAATACATTCCAGCAGCCTGGAGGTAGCGTCAGAGGTTCAGCGAAGTTCAGGATCTGAAAAGAATCAAATGACAGCTGAATTAAAATTGGTACAGCACTTTCTGATGCAGGTGGTACCTTGAAAAATGCAAACTTTCTCATCCTTTGTGTTTTTGCTGTTACTACAACATGGTCATTTGTGCTCATACCTAATCCATACAGTGCACTTATGAAAATCTCAATATCAAAACATAAAAAGAGCCATTTAGATGCCTACATCATGTGCTCATTCATAAACCAGACTTGCCTGATTTGAACCAAGGAGTTGTGCCAATAAATTACTGGCTTTAAAGCTCATCTATGTACTAAAGGCTTCCACTATGAAGAAATGCTGAATCCTAGAGAGCACAAACACACACATTCAACAATTCTGAGAACAGAGCAATGGTCTGTAATTTGATGCATCTTTAGCTGCAACTCAAATGAAAGAGCAGCTGTCAATGAAACAACACAAAAGTAAGCTGGAGAGTGAATAATGCCTCTTGAGACATTAACCTAATAGTTACAAATGTACTAAAACTTTCTTTTTAGAAAGTTTTTTCTAAAGTTGTTTTCTAAAACAACTGATTCCAGCCAGCTCTAAGAACACAGAGTTCTTCAAAGAACCTATTTTGTATGTCAAAGGTCCAAATCTTCAAATCAAAGACAAAAAATTGTATGAAGAAGAAATAAAGCTTACCTTTACTATGTTCTTTGTTTCTCTGGCTACGAAGACCTCATTCAATTCAATGCTGAAGTAAAAATTATTTGTAAACCATATGGACCAATACCCTGAAGTATTATGATGTGGTTCTATATGAAACAGTGCTGCAGAAGGATCTACATCAAAATACCTATAAGTAAATACAGAAAAAATGCATATATACCTTCTATTGTCCTTGAGTACACAAGAGATGATACCATAGCATTCTTGTATGATGAGGGCCTTCAAAGGTCTCCCAGAGAAAAAACCAAATTATTTATTTGGGAATAATTACATATGAGATTAAAAATTCATAAGAACCATGTAAAAGAGACAGGGAAAGTATCTACCCTCATGTTATGCTATAGCATAACATATGCTCTGTGATACAGCAGGCTGGATGAAACTGGCAAAAGATGACTGAAGCAAGAAAAGACTTCACATTTTTTCTAAGCCTATCCACCTTTGGCGTTGCATTAACAAAGGTGCTGGAGATTTTATCATAGACTGAGCAACATTTATACAATATGAGCTGCTATCTTTTTACTGGCTCCTAAAATTCCTCTTGGGATAAAATACAGAATTATTACTTTAAATGTGACAGGTCTGTTTTGGCAAATGGCACCAAAACAGTAGGAAGAAGCCTCTTCACTGACCTTGGAATCACAAAGTGACAAAGGAAGTTAACTTCATCTCTTAGAAGTAAGGTACAGTATTTTCATTACAGTATCAGTGAATGTTAACAAACAAAACTCCACTGTCAACCTACCCTTCCATCACAGGACAGAAAAGACAGGCTTTGAGTGTTGTAGTGCCTTTCAAAAGATTGTTCTTGTTGTTGTCAGAATAAAGACTTTCACTGTCACGGGATGCAGCTAGAAAAGAGTAAACACGTGGAATACATCAGCCAGAAGCATATCCAAAATTATTTTCATCTAAAGATTTGCAAGAACACGAAAAAGGGGAACCTTTCCTGGTGCAATCCTCACACAGGTGCGTAAAGCATCTAATTGAATCCTAAGATTCAATCTTTTCAGAGGTTTCAAACCTTGCCTTACAAAGTATTCATTAATGCTGAACACCTTAAAAAAATACACACACAATAAAGGCTGTGAAGAGCAGCCTGACCAATTTTAACCATGTGTTATTGGCACAGCATTCTTACTAATCAGAGCATGCTGCCTCCTTTTAACAAATGAAAAACTGCTCTGAAAAAGAGAATCACTTAACGTAATAGTCCCTTCTTTCTTTTTACTCATCCATATTTTCTCTAGGAAAAAAATGTCTTAATATCACTGTGAAAACAGCCTGTTTCATTAATGTTTAAAGCCTGTACAGTGCAGTCTAGTGGTCAGAATAGGAAACAGGCTGGAGTCAGGAACGCTTAAATGCCACTCTCTGCTGTTCCACAAACATGTCTGGTTTCAGGCAAACCTCCTCACTGGTCTGCCAAGGAATGTCATAGAAAATGACCACCCAAGCACAATAGCCTTTTAGAAAACATATTTGAAACAGAAAAAAAACCCATAAACTATAAAAGGATGTTGAAAAAGCATATTCAATAATTATGCTTTTTGTAAAATCAGCTAACGTTTTAGCAACTGTTTTTTTCCCCTTTTTCAAGCATGTATAGCTTAGAGGCTTCACCAGCATAAGAGGAACCACATACACACAAAAAGGATGGAAACTATTAGCAAAAAGAATTCATCCTCTTTCTCAATAAAGTCTAGACAAGCTGATTTTGAGATCTTTCAGGGTCTCTGCTGAAAAAAATACCCTTTTTTCAGCAATCAAATCCTATTTAATCATATCTCTAAATATGTGTAACCCGTACCTTTACAAGAAATAGAAGCAACTTTTGTGAAGTTAGTAGATGATGAGGATAACAATACTGGCTCAAACTCCACAGCTGATGTGTCCTTTTGTGACAACTGCCGTATTTCCTGCATGAAGACAAGACAAATGATCTTTACAGCAGTACTACCATTATTAGTGTTGCAGCTCCTGTATTAGTCTATCTTCTTGTCAAATTTGCATGTCACCATCTGCCACTTTCTCATATCTTCTAAATCAACACATGAATTTTTATTCAAGTTTGCAGTATTTACATCTTAAAAAAAAAAATCCATCACTGAACTACAACATGTCATCTCAAGGATCTATTAGACATTTGGGCACACTTTAAAAACTTATAAGTGTGACATTTGCCACCAGCAAAATCAATCTGCCATTAGAGAAAGATAATTCTCTAATCAAATTCACCACCCTAAATTATGATTTCCTGAAGCCCACAATTACCTGTATATGCACAAGGCTGCTTCCAGAATGCATGATATACATATCTACTGATGAAGGACCTGTCCAAAAGAATAAACACCAAGGTAAATTTACCAAGGACAGAAACACTTGTTTTGTCCTCATAGGAGAAGCAATCCCCATTTAAATTTTAAAATCTTTGTGTGACAGATACCCTTGTAAACAGGAGGAACTATTCACATCTTGAGCTGGCAAACATTTGAGAGAGGAGTAAAAATCCACTCAACAAGAGTTTTAGCCACAAACAAAAAGGCAAGCTTTAAGAGGGAACCTTCATAATCCCCTAAATCATAGACCACACACAACTCCTCCTCCTAGTGGCAGGGAGACAGGAGTTAACAGCTGAAGGGAAGAAAAACAGCTGACTATGAAGTAACTTTCTAAGGGCCAGTCTATCAATAGCAGGAGAGAGAGTCCAGTTAAAACTGTTCTGTATCACACACAGCTGAACCAGATCCTGTCTCACCTGCTTTAAAATGCAAGCATTCCCAGGAAATAATATGAAGTCAGATTCAGCACTTAGGGCTGAATCAGTTATGGTCTTGTCACCTGGCAGGTAGCAAACCATTGCCTCAATCAGCAGGAGACAGGGGAATCACAGCTTTCACCTGCTGGTAAGGTGGTACAGCTATGTTGGGGAGCCACCCTTGGTCACTGGCAAAGCTATGTGCTCACCCACAGGGCAGTAGGAAGATGTAGAGGATCAAAATAAACAGGACAGAGTAAGAATTGACCACCATACTACAGTCCTTCCATGAGGAAGATAACTTGAGTTTTTGCCCTTGCTTATGCTTGTATTAAATTAATGTATGCAGGCTGACATGAAAGGACATTCTCCCACCTGACCAGCCACGATTTCTAATAATGTGTGTGCTTTGCTCACTCCCAAAAGTGTTCAAGGTGTTGATTATGAGCTCCATATACCCCACAGCTGATTAAAGCAGACTTCTCCTCCAGCTGGTTAGTTCCCCTGTGCAGACCCTGCCTGTCCCACTCCAGGTGCTAACTTCCCACCAGCAGCTAATCCAAAAGGCTTATAGGACCAACCTCTAGCACAGACAGGATTTACAACTGCACTATAATTAACAGAAAACAGTCCTAGAAGATACTCTAGTACTTCAACCATCGAAAGTGTTAACAGCAAGCACCCTTGACAGAACAGATGGGAACAATTTTCTACCAGCCTCAGAATAAATGTACATCCACAATTCAACATAACAAAGCCCTGGCATCTCACTGGCAGGGAAACTAGGTTTACAGTGGGTATTTCAGTTTCAGCTCTGAAATACCAAATCACAGAACAGGCACAAGGGAAACAGCACATATTGTAGATATTGTTTTGTGTATATTGTACCTATTGTTTTGTGACTAAATTCTGAAATTAATTTCTCGAAAGACAAAACTGTCATGTTCCTTTTCCACAAGTATGTTAAGAAATATTATTTTAATCTGGATTCTTAAGCACTTTCTTCTCCAATCAGAAAGGAAAACTGGCAGAAATGTCTAAAAAAAGCTGTTCTAAGAGACTGCAAGGCTCTATAAATAACTTAAAATCCCCTGGATTTAGAGGATTTGCAGCATAAAGAAACTGCAAGGAGTTGGTTGTTTTGCCTGTGGAATTCTAGCTTACAAGAACAAATAATGTGCACATCTGTATTATCTCATTACCCTACTTTCCATAATGGCCACTATCCCCAGTACTGTATAAACCACTCTGCCTTCACAATCCCATTACGGTCAATTTAATTAATGGGAAACCAGAAATGCAGTTGTAGAATTCAAAGGACCATGTCATCTTTCCATACTGTTCAAGCAGATGCGTAAGCATGGGGAACTAAAGAATGAAAGAGATCTAGTTTACGACTTCACAATTGTTACCTTTATGAAGAAAACTGCTTATGGTAACTCTGCCCAACACAAATTCTCTGCAAGCTGTGTTTAACTGAACTTACTTGGTTTCCCTTACTTGTGAAACTTCAAGCTGTCGCTGAATTTGATTCAATTTAGGATGCCAAATTACATATTATGTATTATACACGTATAAAAAGTTTAATTACATTTAACAGGTAGATTTAGGACTTACCTGAGGTCTTTGTTCTTTCCATTGCTACATAAACTATAAAAAGATTCTCCAGTAAGTATTGTCTGTGTTCCACAAAATCTTGCTGGCCATTTTCCACTCTTACAGTTAAGCTCATTTCTAGCAGCATTGGGTCATCGGACATAAAACAGCAACTCTGGAGCAAGACAAAGGGATAATGGTGTGTGTGTGATGGGGGACAGAACAGAAGAAATTCATTACACTAAGGAACTTTGAGAAATTAATCAAAGGTATTATCTAAGAGACAAGGTTTCCAGCACCAAAGTGCTGGCAAAACAGAAGTAATTAGGACCTTAGCTAAAATCTCAGCAGAAACCAAACACAGTGCAGGTACAGAAAGCACAGCAAAAACAAAGACAAAAACAATTAAAAAAGACACTGAACCTTGAGAGAATGCAAATTTATATACTGTCTTAGTCAGTCTCACCTCAGGGACTGTAAAACAGTTTCCTTTGTTAAATCCTCTGCCTTCAATAAAATGTGCCATAAACAGACTGATGCATGTGTCTTAATGGTAGGAAGACAGTTCATGTTCACTGATCTGTTTATAGTTAATTTTTCCAAATCCTGTGTTTTTGTCTCCATTTCTCACTGAAGTAATTTTAAAAAAACAAACATACATGTACAATTCTTAATAGAAAACACTGTTGTCTGGCTAGAATACTTCAGAAAAATACAAATAGGATCTTATTTCTATCTGTTAAGTAATGGCTCCTGTTAACACAGCTAAGTCATAGCAACTACAAAGACACAGACACCGTTTCACAAAAAAAATTAAAGCCAACAAAGCAAAACAGAACTAGACAATCAACAGCAAATAACATAAATTAGTTCTGCATCAAACCACAAAAGTCACTAAATTCAGGCTCCAATGCCCTATCAGGGGGACTAATCTGCCCCGGATGGAGGATGAGAAAACTGTCACATAAAGTGCTCTCTGAAGTGCAGCAGAACACTTCCAGCTAATCTCAAGTCACACAAGCAAGTACAGCAGGAGTGGGGAAGAGCCTGAGGATGGGATGCCAGCTCACATAGCATCAGAGACGCTCAGCACTTGAAATGGCTGCCAGGAGCAGGAGAGGAGGCTGCCATGGAGCCTGGAGCACAGGCACGGTGTGCCCTTGGGAAGCTCAGGCGAAAGGGCAGACAGCCGCACTCCACGCAGCCACCAATGTTCACCTCAAGCACCTCAACACACTGCAAGAACCAACTGGGGAAGCGAAGCAGCACAGGAATGCTGCTGTGTGCAACATGTATTCCATACAGGAATCCAGCTATGGAGCCCGGCCCTCATCACTCCTGGGGAAAGAGGTGCCGTCAGCCACAGCGCCGTCTCAGTCTGACACAGCGCTACGCCCACGGAGTGACCACAGAGCAACACCCACCCCCCGTGTAAGGACACTGGAGAACAAATGGCAAGAGGACTCGGATGGCACCACTCAGGACAAGAAGATAACCTACAGTCCTGAAGGCTCAGTGCTTTCAGAGGAGCATTTCTGCCAAGACACTTGCCCCACCCCAGCTCTGCCCAGCACCATGGCTGCCCTCACACTCCCCTCAGAAACAGCCCAAGCAGCCCAGGCTTCAGCCTGTCAGCTCACTGATCACTTCTCACTGCGAACCAGACACTCCTGAGAAGTTTCTGGAGGAAAGATATTACAGAAATCTATCATTCTTGTGCCCCATGTCAGTAGTGCAATACCTACACATCAGAATGCGTAGCCTGAGGGACTGGTTTTGGTTTGATTTCTTGGGAGGTTTATGGGGTGCTGGGTATCTTTTTTCACCTCCTTCTCTCCTGAAGATTTTAGTGTGATATGGTACAGTTTTATAAAAGCACAATTCCCCATTAAACTGACACACTTGAAACCACATTTTTTCCTGAAACTTCTAGAGCTGTGGAAAGTGTCCCTCTAAGCTTGGTTTAAAATAAGAAGAGTTACATAGGTATTAAATGATAATAAGCATACCTTAACTAGCTGATATGTGTCATTAGGTAAACTGCATTCAAGGTGAACCCGTAAGAGACTGGCATTCATTGTTTCTGTCTGTAAGAAAGAAAAGTGAAGAAAACATTAAACACATTGCTTTAAATGTTATATAAATCCAATTCACACGCCATGATTTATAAAGATAATCTGCTTCTTCATATACATAATACAGCAATGTAAGGAAATTTTAATTCATACAATTACTCCAGTAATCAATCTCCAAATCTCAGGACTCCATCAGTATCTACCTACTTAACAAACTATTATTACACATGATTATTAAATATTTATACAGCATCAGCATGAGAACTCTAACAAATTATACCAAAAAACTGTATTTAACAGGGCCTTTGTGTGCAGTATAAAAGCTTATTTCCTTGTTTTCTGTGTATTTTCTTTGCTGATTGGATACTGAAATACAGTATCTAGGCCAAGAACATAATGCTTCTTGGACATGGTCTGATACGTAGGCTTCATGCCAAAATGGACAGACAGAAAATACTTGTTTTGCCTTTTTATCGACTAGAATGGGAAAAGAAAAGAAAAGATGACATTGACTGTGCCAGCTTGTAAAGCACTCATAAATCTAATGGGGAAACAGCACTGACAAAGCCAAGTACAGTTCATTAAAGCTATCTGGAAATCTGCACTGCCAAATTACTGGCACAAACTGCACAGCCAGGATATCTCAGTTCTGAATTAAATAAAAAAAAAAAATTAAAAACAAAAACCAGCCAGAATCAGAATGGCAGACCTGTCACTCTGCCAGTGCCTTTCTTACAGCCAAATTTCATGCTAATTTTAAGACTGATGTGGAACCCCTGCCCTCCATTTCGCTTGTGATACTGAAGTATCTGAGTAGGGAATCTGCAGGTTCAGGTTTTTGAAGGTGTTGATGAGACTTTGAACAATTGCAATAATTCAATGCTGAAAAGCAAAACTGAAGAAACTTTGGATGGTATCTAGCTATTTCATACCTTTTTAGGACAAGAAAAAGGGGACAGGCAGGGGCATGTGATTAGAGAAATTTAGCACATGTGTGGCATTTCATGGGGTCCAGTTTTATAAAAGCACTGCCAAAAGGAAGACAATACTTGCATTCCCAGTTCAGCTGGATTTCATACCAAAATGACAGAGGCTTCACGCAAGAGGGCGATGTAAGCCCTGCAAAGGTGGTTAGTGGCAACCCAAACACTGTCCCCAACACAGCTTTCTGGGGGACTCAAACCCCTGCAAAGTACTTCCTTTTTTTACAGATGTTTTTGTCTGTATCAAATTGTGAGAGCAAAAAAGAACACCACATGACTGCTAGTGGAGTTTTAACAAGGCAGTAAGATTACAACTTTTGAGGTAATTTTCTGATCAGATAGAACTTGCTGCTTAGGCTTCCCTTCTCAGCACTTCTTGAAGAACAGTACTGCTTTCATGGTCCTAAATAAGGATTTGTTAGCCCTTATCTAATACCACTGTCATTTAAAGTAATTAAAATTTAAGACCCTACATCCCTATTAAAAGAAATCCGCTACATGATATTTTTCCAGCCTTTGTTTTTCTTGACCTGGCATAGATCTAACACGGGAACTACTGTCATGTTAAAATTGAAGCTTCTAATGTACAGAAGGGGGAAAAAAAAATGCTAGTGGGGTGTATTTGGTGTTGATCTGTTTTCTAGGGGAAATTTTTATTTCTTTGTGAAGCTATCTTCAGAACAGGAAACGGGTTTGCATTTCTCTAAGACAGACAATAATGCATAACTGTCATGCCCAGTATCTTACAGTGCCAGCAGGATGGCTCTGAGTTAACCGTAAAGACAAGATAATGCATCTGTGAAGGAAACAATGTCAGAAGCAGAGTTTCCAATCAGACAAATCCAGGACCATCTCCCAGCAGTGCAAGCACTCTGTTTATACTGTAAATATCACTGCTAATGAATCAGAGCAGAGGGCTGAGTTATGCAGCCAATGTTTGAACCAGAGGCAAATTAAAAAGGAGAGGCACAGCAGGGAAATCTCAGAAAGAGCTCTGCAAAGCATTGCCACTTAATTACCTGGTGCCTCTATTTTGTATTAGGTACTCAGGCATACATACTTGAATGTACACATGCACTCAGCAGTCACAAATCCTCTTTGAACTGAACAAAGACAACTGATAGAAGCCACACAAATTCTTGACAGCTTCGGTAAGTTCTCAAGTTTAAATTTTAAAGAAATAAGAGGCCTCTTCCAATAAAACCATAAAATCCTGAACCATCCACTCCTGGTAAAGGGCTCACTGGAGACAGCAGAGTAGGCAATTATTTAGAAAACAATTCATCCATCAATGAGATCTCAATCATACATGGCTCTCTAAAAGATTTTTGGATATATTCTTGCATCATTACCAGGACTTTAGAGCTCAAATCAGTTCCTGGAGTTTGGCTACAGTATCATCGAAAAAGAACAAGACTGAACAAGCCTCCTCTTCTTTCTGTAGGCTGATCCCTCAAAGCTCCTGTCCTGGACAGACCCTGGCCCTAAAGTGGTACTTCCACACTGAGTGCTGTTAATAAGCTGCCCCTGTAATAACGATTCAGCAGTCTCATCAGGTTCTTTTTAGGCAGTTATCAGGATAGCACACCAAGAAAGCTCTACTGTCTTCTTTCCTTCTCCACACTCAAGCACCACACTTGGGCACATTTCCTTCTCTGATCCTCTGCCCACCAGTGCAAAACATAGCTTCAGGAATGTTACATTCCTGCCAGTACTTGCAGTATTTCCCAAGCTATCAGTTCACAGACTTTGAACTCCTCTGGGAAGTCAGCAAAGCAGTATCTGTGTCTCCTACGATAAGACCCTCCACCCTGCATGCCACTCCTCCACTGACATTTCCACCATCCTGAACACAGAGAGGCAGTGATGTAGCTGCCCAAATACTAAACAATGCCAAAAACCAGGCAACTATAGTGAAGACTACACCCAGAAGCTGGGTAAACAAAGATGACCTATATGGGCTCCACCATCTGTTACGGCTTAGTGGTAACTAGCCACAGATGAGTGGCCATGTGGACGTACTACGAATTCACAGTGTGCAACACAGCTCTTCTTTCCTCCCAGTGAGCAAGCCACGAGCCCAGAAATCCTGGGATCCAGGACCACAGGCAGAGAGAGCACACCAATCCCAACCCTTCAAAAGCTGAAATGTTGAAAAGAGTAACAGAAAGATGGAGACATTTAACAGTAAGAAAGGCAGGTTTGCCTTATTCTTTTCTTATTAAGCACAGAAGTTTCTGCTTAAAAACATGCGGGAATGAAGGAGAAAAAAGAAAGGCTTTTGTGCTTTGCTCATTATAAGATAAAAACAACACACGAAATCCACGGGAGTTAATTTTCCACAAAAAATTCAAACACAAACCTGTTGCATATTGCATTTCCAGGGGAAACACTACAGTAAACTTCCATCTATAATCCCCAGGTAAATGTTTTATTTCCAACACAAATAGCCTACAGTGGCACAATTTTACCCAAACCCCTATTTACATTTCTAGCCAAATAAATGTTTGCAAACTGAAGAAGTTACAAAAAGGGGTCGTCAGTTTGGTGAAGAAATGGACAGCTCTTTACATTAGATACTACAGAGCATGGAGTCTTCAGCTTGGCAAAGTGGAAGTTGAAAGTTCTGATGCCACCTACAAATGCTTCTGAGTATAAGCATCAGAAGCAGGAAGAGTTACATAAATTAAATCTCAATATATAAAATGGCCACAAAGCAATTTAAATTGGAAGTCAGGTGTAGGTTTCCAACCATCAAAGTAGTAAGAGTAAGTATTTGGGGTAACAAGGCCTCCAGCAATTCTGGTAAGTCACTTTACTGGCACATGATGGGGTTAAACGATGACAAAGCTCTTTTGGCCTTGTCGACCAAGGATGTCAGTATTACTGAACAATTTAAACACAACCACCTTTAAAACAGAAGGCAAAAAATAGACACACAGCATGTAGCTCTCTGTCTGAGGTTTCCAAGCAGTATCAGTGGACTTCACAGGGAAGGACACCTTCTGTGTTTCAAACTAAAAGCTGTCGCCCAAGGTTAGAACTCAATCATCCCAAGGTGAAAATGGATGCACAAATGAGGCTCATGCTATCCTGACTTTATCCTGGTATTTTATGTCAGTTAAAAATAAACAGGGGAAAATAAATGTGCACAGCTAAGTGAGTATGACTGGTTTGTTTTAAATGCTTTTTCACTACAAGACTCCATTCTATGTGTAATAGCTATGTATCCTTCAGTTTGCCCTTGTGTAGTCACTCGCTTTAACCTCATCAACGTCCCTTCCTTTTACATCTTCAACAGAATTCAACAGAATTCAACATCTTCAGAGCTTAAAACAGAAACTGGACAACACAGAATGATACAATTTTTTTAATGAGATCTGAATTAGAACATAAGGAAGATGAATTGAAGAAGGCACTTCTGGAGAGGACAGCTAGCTGCAGAGAAACATCCTTCTGAGAGGAACCCAAACTCAAACCGTAAACTCCTCTCCAGTATTTAGATCTTGTCTATCACCTTCAACAGCTGAGGAGCCCATCCCACTGCTGAAGCATTTCTGCTCAAATTGATAGCATGCAATGAAGAGTGTTTCCTCAATTACAGCACAGCACAGAAAAAATTACACCCAGAGCTTGGAGAATTGAGTCAACACCCTCTCCCACCTCATGTCCTACAAGATTAGTGCCAGGTGGTACCATGCTGCCCTGCTAACATGACCTCAAACGTGTACTCCACACAAATAAAGCTTACGATAATGTCTGTCACTCTACAGTGAGGAAAACGTCAAATGTTCCCCAAAACTTCTCCACTCAAGAATTCAGACTGAACTGCAAAAAAGCATGTCTGCAATTTTCAGATACTACCCGACAACAACCCATTGAGCTAGATGGGAAGATGCAGACATAAACAGCATCAAAAATACCCTTGTCAGTTCTACCTCTAGCACCCCAAATTACAAAACCTGAAGATTTTTGCTTCCTTTCCAAGAGTCTGTCTTTGTATGTCCACAAGTAAGCTCAACCGTTTGACTACAGGGAAGAGACTGGTATGGAGGAAAAGAAAGGGAGAGAAGGAAATTGTGCATTAACATTGGATAGAGGTAAGATTAACCTAACATACAGCACACTGAAAAATACAATCTATGGTGGTATTTTTCTCAGGTAGAATAGAAGGCATCACAAAGGCAATTAATGCAGCTTACATTTAGATAAAGTATTAAATTCTGTTACATGCTAAGGTATTACATTTTTAGAAAAACAATGTCTGTGCATAATACGACAGGAAATCTGAAAGATCAATCTTTCAAATTAGTTATTCACTTGAGAGGTTCCGTATGGACTGGAAGACTATGAAAATATCCGCAACTGCAAACAAATGACAGCAATCATTAAACTTCTTTCAACTCAAATATTTACTCCTCATAAATTCAACTTGCTGTGTTCTCCAGAGCTCCTTGTGAAGATCAGGTAAGCAAAGTTGGTATATTCAGCACTGACAGGGGCAGGAGGGGATGCTGCAGCCTGACTCCCAGCTCCCAATCTCATCCATGCAGCAAGCCATGCTTTTTAACTGTGGCTAATTGTTGGTGCAGCCCTGCTGTAAACTCACATGGGGAGTTGGCCCCAAGTAAAAAACAGAACAAACCAATACAGCTTCCTGCCCTTCTCAATTTTATGGTATAAAGCTTATTTTTTTGTTTAAGGCAGACCAATTCTCAAGTTCAGCCAGAGCACAGCCACCTGACAAATGGTTTTGCCAGCAAAATTTAGAGGGCACCCCGCCACAGGGGCACAAGGAAGAACAAGTGTGAATAGTTTAAATGCCAAAGACTGTCTCACAAAAGCAGCTGATCACAGTATAACCCTGTATTTTGCAATCTCTCTCCTGCAGTAACTGGTACTTGGAGTTTTTGCTAATGTTTCTTGCATCCCAAAAACCTGAGGTCAAAAGCCTGTTGTGGTTAAACAGACCTAGGTTTCTCCCCCTGAAATGTATACTGTACCAGTGTGTGTGATGCCTGGATGCTCTGAATGTGTGGAAGCAGTAAGTAGGCATTTGCTAGCTGCACTTTAGGTTCTTCTGGAGAAGACATCGGAGTTCCTGTTCCAAAAACCTGGTATTAAAAAAAAGGTCATTACACCAACATCTAGAATTTCAGTTATAACAGCAACTTCCAAAACTATATTGCTAATAACAACAAGCTTCTCAAAAAACAAATCCGTTTTTCACGCTAAATTCTTTTAAAAGACAATAAACATAAAGTTCCAATGTAGAAAGTTATCATAGACATAAATGGCACTCAAGAATCATCACTCTTTCAGGCACTATTACAAAAACAAAGCACTCACCAGCAGAGCATCAGGTAACCCCAAAAACCAAGTATCTACATTCTCCTATGATTCTCCAGGCAATTACAATGCACGTATCACCATTTGGAAGCATGGTAATTTCTGAGAAACTTTTGTTACTAGTCCCACTGAATACTGAATTCAATGGCTCTGCCTTAAAAATTGAGTAAAATATTTTCTCATTATTTTGGTTTTCAGAACACTAAGATTTGCAATTTTGATGGCTCTACCATATTCATATTTTGCTCCACCAAGATTAGTTTATGACAATGAGATCCACAATAAGTGGGGGCTTTGGAGCCAGGAGGGATCAAGGAGACAAGGGATAATTAGAGGCTAATTAAAATTTCTTTGGACTTTTCACTTGTATGCAAAGATTTATTGTTTTTAATAGGAAAAATCCACATCTTTTTAATTAAGAGGATAACAAAATGCATTCTATGTTCCTGAACATCTCTGACTACATATAGAAAATACCAGAACAAAGGGAATATATACATATTTTATTTTTTTTATGCAGGTATTTTATAAAGTACATTTTAATACAATGGTACCTGATCTCCATTTGGGTGATTCTTCTGTACATACTCTTACATAAATACATTAGAAACATCAGATGTTTCAAGGCTTTGGGGTTCTCAAAAGGACTGTAACTGTGCATAAAACACTCAAGTCATGCCTCCTTTTGAAACTCTTAAACCTAATGCGAGCTGAAAACATGGACAGCTACTTCCTCTGTCTCAGGTGGCTGGTGAAAATGTCCATGTAAACCTCTCTGCTACTGATTTTTGCATCAGTCCAACAGGAAACAAACCAATTTTGAGGTGGCACTGACAACTGCTTCCCTGAAACCTCCTGATAAAAGGCTGAGCTGACTGGGCAATAAATGAACAGCACAGAGAGGGGTGAAATGTCAAAAAGAAATGGTCAATCATTCTACAATGCACTTTTTCCTCATTCTTGATGAAATGTTCCTGCCAAATGTGGCATTAGCTCTGATAAATACTAGATAAATGCAACATTTGTATTAAAATCCTTTGTATTTCAACTGAACTTACCTAATCTTTTATTAAAGAAGCTTTGTTTTCCAGCACAATATCAAAGTATAGGAATGAAACAGTTTGATGATTGAATAAAGCCATCACTTTTTAAATCACTAAGTTCAGAGTAAAGAAATTTCTTCATCAAAATAACAACCAAGAATTTGGCTTATTATTATAGTGTCCCTTATAAAAATTTTTCAAAGCTAAAGATCTGCCCGAATTCACCAGTTAGTCAGAAAACAGACAGGTTTAAGGCAGAACCATTACTTCAACTTTTATGTTTTAAGGGCCTAAACCTCTCACCCTGTGTCCCTCTCATTACCCAATATGTTTACATAAAATCCTGAAGAGTAGCTGAAAACCACCTGAAATATTTCCTAGTGGGTTTCCCCCAACAAATGCATTTCAGCACAGTGCAGTCGAAATTACACTAATATATAAAACTAATTAGACCATGATCTTTTAACTACACACATACAAATACACTTGGTTTTACTACCACAACTAGCCCCACTAACAGCACTAATTTTAACCTCATACAGGCATGTGATCATGACACTAGCACTACCTAGTAAAAGGGATGAACCGTTAATATTACCCCACCTGATCTGTATCAGGAATTCAAATATTATTGATTATTGATACCCTAAAATTATGAAAATCAATTTTTAAAACACAAGTAAGTCCAAAACCCAAGCTAAAAATAGGAGTAATGCCTTGATATGAAAAATAAGAGCAGTTACCTGATACGAAAGTACTCCATGAGATGAGGTATTTATAAATAATGAGCTTTCAATACTGCCTTCTTCTGTGGGCAGGAAGAGTACTCTGAATGACATCTTTCCCATCGCTGGAATCACCTGCAGAGACCACAAAGAAGCTTGCTTGCTTTGTGCCAGCGATCACACACTCACCACTCCGTCACAGGGCCCAGACGACACTTCCACAGGTACATCCCTGCCTGTAAATCCCACTATGCAGAACCTCAGCACTCAGAAGTTTCATCTGTGCACAGCTCTCAACTCTTACTACAAAGAGCTGAGATCACACAGCACCTTGCCAAGTTATGGCTGGAGTTTCTCAGCTAGCATGGGGCCTCACCACTCAAGGCTTCTTTTTGCCCAAGATCTTAACCACACAGCACCGACAGGCTGCGAGTGCACAGAAACACTTCCCCGCACAGAGAGAGACAGCTCTTGCAAAGGGAATCAGTGGCCCTGTGATACACAGGCCAGCCAGTCAAAGCTGAACTTGGGCAGCGCTCTCAGTAACTAAATAGTCTGGCTGGAGGAACAATGACATTTATGTCTGCACAGTAATAGCCATTCAGCTATAGTAAAAGCAAAAATAAGACGGAAACATAATAAAACCCCTTTGCGCATCAGCGGAGGATAAAAAACGGGCTTCATCCAACTGAGATCACTGCAATTTATTCTTAACACCCATTATATTGCTGTACATAGTTAAAAAAAATCAGAGTTAAAATAATGGTCTTAGATCATAAAAGGCAATTATGCCCATAATTGCAATACAAAATACATAAAATATTTCACAGCAGGTTTTCCTGACGAATATGCAAGACCATTCAAAAGACTGAAAATTCATAGCTGTAGAACACCCACATGCCTGTGGATTACTGCATAACACTGTTTAAAGCAGAATGAGATTTAAACAGCCTCTCTAACACTGAAAAATTCTTCTCTTCCTCTGTTACTGTCAAACACATTTCCTACTGTAGGTTTTGGATGGCTTCTCCCAAACAAGTCTAAGTAGAAGTGAACAAAAAAAAACACTAGCAAAACAGAAAAAGAGTTGGAGGTCCTACAAAAAAGCAATAAAACACAGAATGAAGAGCTTATGCCAAAGGAAGCACGAAGGCTTGGCTCTGGGCCATTACATAGTTTCCAAAAGTACATCAACACTCACCCGGCTATGAGCAGGAGACACATGAAACTGTCTAGTAGCTGTAAACACTGAATTGACTACAACATCTCTATCTCTACTAGGGTTGTAGGCATGCAGCATTTTAGCTCTGGGTAACCCCAGCAACCTAAAGCAGGGAGAAAAAAAAAAGAGAAATCATTATTCACTTTATAAGCACAGGCAACACAGGAAAGAAGCAACACAAATCACCCTAAAACATGGTGATCGACAATTACCTAGTTGTAATTAATCTGTGGAAACACACCAAATAAATTTTGCATTTAGTGTACAAAGGCAAATATGTAACACTGTGATGTGAGGTACACTTAGCCAAAACCCATTGGAGTAACTAGAAGTAAAAGAAAAAAATGACTCTTACAAAGCACAAAGTTTTGGATAAAAAGACTTATATAACTGAAGTCTTGTTTTGTCAGCTAAAGCAACAATTGTCTCAAGGCTTTTGCTTAAGCTACTACATCCTAAATCCCAACATCTTAGACATTCCTCCAGTGCATCCTCTGAAATACTCCTTTAACTCACAAGGAGACTGTGTTTCTTTTTGGTTATTGATAGATTGAAGGCTAATTATCACTTAAGAACAATTTTTTAAGTTTCCTTAAAATTGAACAAAGAAAAATCTAATTTATTCTACCAGTATGTTTTGCTTGGGACTCTCTGGATTTTGTTATCAGAATTTCAAGGAAACAGCAAGCTCTTCCTCCACTAGAAAGGTAAGCTTTCAAATAATGAACAACCACCATGAAACAATTATTTGACATCCATGCAGAATCACCTGAAATGTACACCCAGAAAGCGTTATATTCCCTATTAGCTTTTCCTCCTTCTCAGAACTACTCTGATTTTAACCTACAAAACATTGCAAGGCAAGAAATGCACTTCCAGCTCTGTGGCAATTACTACTTCTCTGTTTTTCAGATGACGGCATGATCCCAGCTAATGTTTTTCACCCAAATGGAGCCCAGTATAGCTGTTCCTCCACACTTCATTATTAACCAAAATAAAAATAACACAAGATACTCACTGCATTCCAAAATGCAGAACTGATGGGTGAAAATGTAAGGCCTTCCCATTTGGAGGCATCTTTGCTGAGAAGCTGAAAAGAAGGGAAAAGAAGCCACAATTAATATTTAGTGGGCACAATGCTACAATCTGCAGGGAAGGAAGATACATTACAGGCTGTTAACTCCTTCTATTCTGAACCTCCCTTCCTTGCACAGGTCTCCACAGTCATGCTGGCACGTCTGTTTATGGGGCTGTGCAGTGGAGTAGAGAGATGGGGCTGTGCAGTGGAGTAGAGAGGGAAAACAACTGGGAAGAGTCCTGAGGAATGAAAACTACATCAGCATGCAGCAGATCCTCAGGCTCACCAATTAGGTATCTATGCAAGCACTGGTACGAGCACACACAGATGCAGAGGTAGAGGAGTAAACAGCAGCTTGGGCAAAAGCAGAGATCAAAAGAAGTGCTTGTATAGCTGTGGCTTTAATGCAACAGCCAGCTCATTTCTTCTGCGCAGAAGAGAGTAAGAAATACTCTGAAGCACATACATCACCATCTTTCCTTTGCCCTACAAAAAGTAACAATAAAGTTCCTATCAGTTCTAGCACATTTTTAGATTATTTCAACATGACTCAATACCCTGTAACATAAAATTACATTACATCTTCACCATTTTCTCAATTAAGACTTGTCCTCCACAAGTCTCAAAAACCACAGTGGTAAAAGAAAAGCCCAGCATTTGTTTATTTTATTTGCATACCCAGTGCTACTCTGTTAAAAGCTTCCCCAGAAGCAGTCTGCACGTTGAGTAGCCAGAACCTACCAAGAGTAGAAAGTTTAATCTTTACTGGATAATGCTAATAAGCATCCTAGCAAGGATGAGTCCTAGAAGGGAGGGAAGGACTGTGGTCTCATTAGTTATCTGGCTGCTTTGCATAATTTGTGGTAGTAAGTCAATTGGTTCCCAATTTTAAAATGTAGCTTTGTGACATTATACCTTTAACAGCTCTTAGTGTGTACATAATCCTGCTGTTGTATTCCAAAGCAACAGACATCATAATTTATTACCAGTCAGGAAAAATAATGCTTATTATCATGAAAACCAACAACTCTTACGAAAACATAGAATCACAGAAGGGAGAGAGAACTCTCTCACTATCATAGCAGGTGGAATGCAATATATCCACGTAGCATTCCTGAGGAGCTGCTAGTGACAGTCTCCTTCCAACCACCTTGTCTCTGCAGCAGCCAGCTCTTGCTCCATTCCTAGAAACATTGCACCTTCATTGCAACAAGCACCTTCTTCCCCTTCCAAAAATCAGCCTCAGGTACATACCCTGAAGTTAAGTCTGAGTACTTCTGTAATCACATACAAATTGAGATTACTACTACAGTAAAAGCCACAGATATTTGAGAAAGACATGTCTCTTAAAGGATCTCAGATCCTTTTATTGTATGCATACACATAAACAGCAGAACAAAAGTTAAGCCACTGGTTAATGCACTACAATATGACCATGAATCTCACCACTGCTTAAGTTTCTAGCATCTTACAGGTACTGCTGAATTACCTTTTCTCACCAGAAAAATTTTTGCTGACAACAGCAAGAAGTTGAGTGCCGCTCTCAGCCAGTTCATGTAATTGGAAGTAGCTCTCCAAGACTTACCCTCAGTCTGAGGAATTCTATCAGTATCAGCTCTTTTCCTCTCAATTCTCACTCTTTCCAACAGGTACCAAATGCACCAGCTGGGTGCAAATCCAGCAGTGGATGTAGGAGACTGCATTTCATTTGTTCTAGGTGAATATAGCCTTCCTGTAGCACTGGTTCTTAAAAATGTATTGCTGTTCAACCAACCCTCTACTAGTCAAAAAATGGGAAAAGCCCTATGAGAGTAGCAGCAGGAGGATCCCAGGGGTGCCATTTATTCCTTCTGGAGAAGGCAGCCTGGATCTTGCATGGCTGGAGCCAAGACTCAGTTAATGACCTGTGCAGGCTCCAAGCTGGCTCCTGAGCATGGAGACAACTTTGGAGCATCCCTGCTTGACCAGGAATGGTCTGTGATTACAAGACATCCAGCTTCTGCTTTGCACCCCACAAAAGCTGCCAAATCACTTCAGGCTCCAGCCTGGCCCCAAAAGGAGAACAGCCACATTCCTGTGGCATCTTGCCCATCACCCAGCCCACTGTCCAGCTCCGGGGCGTCTGCACCGCTTATCAGTGGCGCCGAAGCAGTGCCAAAACATAACCTGAGAGCTGACTCTTCAACAACAGAACTGGTGGAAAGAGACCTTTGGGTTGGTTTTCTTCCCCCAAGGGAAAAGATGACAGGTTGGAATAAAGGGAACGGGCAGGAGAACATTCTGCTCTTGACACTCAAACAACTAGGATGCACTTTGAAGTGCATTGCTGTACAGAGAAAGAGACAGGCCCATCTACATTAGAAGTGTACTTCTCCAGTTACTGTCTCTAAATGGCTGGCAAGAACACTTCCTTCAAGTAGGAAGCTGGCAGAACACCATTCTGCATCCCTGCGCTCCAAACACAATTCAGATCTCTGTGAGGAATCTGACACTGAAATAAACACCACAGCAATTTACTGAGACATTTAAAATTTGAAGTCACTTTTAACAAAAAAAACTATTTTTTTTTCTCTGAAAACATCATCTCACCAGTAGATTCACCTCAAATTATGCCAAAATTGCTCTTTTAGCTACAGATGACGTGTCCAAAAAATGTACACGGATCCTTTCATGAGAATGTCATAGGCTTGGAAAGTCAGAAATATATGCCTAAGAATGGAAGCCTTGAAACAACAAATATGGAGAAACAGGCCTCTTCACAACGGAAGCCTGGTTTCCAGCTAATCTTCCATTGCTTTTAAAATATTTAAACATCCCATTAAGCATGCCACCTAACACAGCTGGAACCCATGCTCCATGGAATCTCTTTTTTTTGACAGACCAGTTGAACATCTTCTGAGTGGCAGATTTTGATAGAGTAGTTCAATTCTAACATTTCAGAGGACACTTTTAAGCACAAGTGAACTGGAGAAGAAATAGAAGAGGGGAAGGAAATTCTTGGCAATTTCTTTGAACACTCAGTATGCATCAAAAACCTAGTTTAAATGGTGCTGTTATCACTTCCCAGCCCAACAATTCCATGCCCTTCCTCCTCTCTGTCCACACAATACATTTAAAACCCTGACACCCTGCATCATCCATTTCCAGGAAAAAACAGTAAGAAAAATGGAAACACTGAGCAGGTTGGGGAGGACACCACATGGTCACCCAGAGCACCAGGAAGATTTGGGGACAGGTTCTGGCAGGCAAGGTGAGGGTGAGCCCATGAAAATCTCAGCTCATCACCCTCTTGCAGAAAACACCCAGTAGAGAGACAGACAAATCCCAAATGTGCACACAACCATCAGGAATGCCTACTGGGGAGAAAGGTGGATGCGGAGTGGAAAAAGCAGGCTGGAGGGGAGGTGGGGTAAGGAAGAGGAGTGACACCAAGGGAGAAGAGCAGGATGGAGGAAGGCAAGCACCACTGTGCAAGCAGAGGAACACGTAACTCCAGGGCAGCGTTTTTAGGGGATTTTGTTGTTCTTTTTTAAAAGGCGCATGAGCTGTAAAATGTTAAGCTACCATATTCCATCCACTAAGAAGCCCCAGGGGTGCTTGAACATGGAGAAGTTCCATCCTTTCACAATGTTTCCCGCTTCAGGAAAGAACGTTTTGGTGTCCTGTTGATGTGGGACTAACGAAAGGATATGCTAATACAGGGATGCTGAGAGCACTGTTAAATATAGCACTGAAATTGTTTTGCCCTTGCTTCTTTCAGTTCTGTTAGTCTGTGATGTATGAAGTAAACATAGGTAAACAACCAGGTCAGCATTCACAGTCCCAAACCCTAATATTTTTATGTGATGCATATTACAAACATTTGTTTGAAATACGCAAAAGCCTTATGCTTCCCCCCAAAGTCCAACAGAAACAGATCTTTTTAAACAGGACATTTATTCCTACTTCACTGGTCAAAATCACAAAATAAATATTTTCTCCTAAAAACCCGAACAAAAAAGCATTCAGAATAAATTGCTGGAGAATGCATTGGGGTTTTTTGTTGGTTTTGTGCTTTTTTTTTTTTTTTTAAATTAAATTTTACAACTGAGTTAATTCATCAGATTATACACAAAAAAACCACTCCATCTGCAGAATAAACTGCATTTGACCAGAAGTGAAGGACATTTCCTGGAAGGAAGCTTATCTCAATGTTACTTTTTCTTCTATTAGCTCCTTTAAGTCTTCCTTGTATCTTTAGTTTCTCACTTGAATTGATTACTTCATACTATCTTAGCATGCATGTTATCTGATGATTCAGATAGCAACATCTGTAGTTGAAAATAATCACAAATGCTACTTGGTTCCCTTTCTTCTTCCTTCCTTTTTGTACGCTTTGTTCACAGCATATGCTGAAAAAAGCAAGTCAGGGAAAGGCATTTTATTGTTGGGTCTTTTGCTTTATGGCTGCAGGGAACAGCTTGGAAGCAGCAGGCAAAAAGGACTGGATTCTTGAACATACAAGAGGTCTTTTTTGAGTGTAGCTGTTTAGGCAGTCCTGTTTTATTTCTCAGGATACTGATAAAAGTAAAATTCTACTTACGTTGAGCACTTTGGAACTTTGCAGCACCAGTGCAGTGATGTTAATGAACCCACAAGATGAGGTTTTGAGATATGGAAGTGTGTATGTATTGTACAGGAAAGCACATTCTTTATGCAAATTTAAATAGAGAAAAGGAAATAAAACCCCTCATTTACTGACTAATTTTAGATTCATTCCTCTAGACTACACCTGATAAAGAAAACACAGAATGAAGCACATAGGGAAACAACCAAATCCACCCCCCCACCCCCCAGATCTTTTTAATCGTTCTGATTGCAACTGATGAAAAGAAATTATTTTGACAAATGAAAGCAGGTAATTAAGAGGTAACAGACATAGAAAAAGCGGCTGAATCGAAGTCTTACATAGAGCTAATACAAAGCCTTGGTTTGTCACATCCCTCTCTTAACTTCCCCTTTACCAAAGGCAGTAAATGCAGAAACCAGTATTAGGATCATTAAATTGCAGCTCCTGAAAGAGACACAGTGCCTCTGATGGTGATCATGAAGGTGTCAGGAAATACAAAATTAAAACGTGAGTTTACTATCAAGGCAACCCTGCCAAAACCAGAAACAGTTCTAATTTTTCTTTTTTTTTTTTTTTTGGGGGGGGGGGGTGGTAACCTTTACCTCCTTCCTAGAGACAGAAAGAGTCTGCAGAAACCAGGAAATTGTCCAGCTTGCAATACCCCTGGCACTGTTCATGGGCAAGCTGTACATGGTGTATCCCTGTGGAGCTTTGGCACCTGCAGAAGAGCAGTCACACTCACCACCTCAGCTCCAGAGACTTACAGGACTTCTCCTGAAGCCCTGTACCAACCTGCAGCAACACATGAACCATTCCAAATTTCTGGATTTTTTTTTTTTTTTTAACTTTTTGAAGAAAAAGAATGATCAACACATAAAAGGACACAAATGAGAATTTTGAACACTGGAAACCTAGAAGTCCCACATTCTCCCTTATTTTTAGCACCGCATTTTTTAGGGAAGAGAGGGAGGACTGACTCACTGCTTCTGAATGCTTGGGATTTGTAACCCATCATTAGGAATTCACTTACATGCTTTACCAGAGAGCTGTGCTGCTCCTGGAAGAAATTATTTTTTTTTTTACTGTGAGGGTAATGAGGCACTGCAACATGTTGTCCAGGGGAAATTGTGGGTGCTCCATCCCTGGAAGCGTTCACAGCCAGAATGTACAGGGGCTCTGAGCAATCCTGTCTAGTGGAAGCATCCCTGCCATGGCAGGGGTATTTGAACTAGACTGAGGTCCCTTTTGATGCACTCTGTAATTCTGTAAGAAGGATGGTTGCCTTTATTTCCTCTGAAGCACACTACGTGCATCAAGGACAGAATCCCAAACTGCGGAGAGCAGGAAGGGCCAAAACAGTGTTACCTATCAACTTACATGTGCATGCATACCTGCTATTTCACATGTTTGGGCTACAGGAAAATAAGCAAGGGCTGCTAAACCAGAAGAAACCAGTGAAATGGATGAGGCAAGCTCTCTAAAAACAAGCCCCATCATTTATGGCATAAAAGAGGAAAGCAGGTCTACCAACCTTTTCTTTCTTTTTTATTTCTTAAACTACTGAGGCTGGAAAAGGATTACATAGCTAAGACCTACACACAAAAGTCTCGATGTGCTGATAACTTATTTACAAAGGCAGTGAAATAAAATGGTAGGTAAGCCTAGCCTGTGTAAAACAAACTATTCTGACACTTCCACTTGGTCCCTCACGCATTGCTCCTCTCCAGCAACCTCCTCTGCTCCATACTCTAGCCCTGGCGTTTCCACAGGCACAGGTGGCCTTCCTGGGCAACCTTCTCTCCTCTCACTGCCTGTGGTCGTGCCCTTCCCTACCCAGTTCTGCAATAGCATTTACAAACACCATTTGCACAGCATTTACCTAAGCCAGCAGCACTTCAGTTTTGTTCATTACAAAAAAACAACAAAATTGCAATGATCAAACTTAAGAGTATCTTACCCTATGGGCCTTAAAGCCACTTTTCTCAGTGGGGCTTAAATGGAAGGACACAAATTTTAAAAACCGGCTTTTCTCTCTACCCTCACAACCAAATCCAAAGAAGTTAAATGCACACCACAATAAAAATGAGATCGAGATTTGTAAAGAAATCTAAGGGAGTGATGATCAGTAGGGAGACGAAGTGCTATACTCAACATCTTGGCAAAAATAAAAGGCTTTCTTCCCCAGCTGCAGCTGTGGTTTGCATTTTAGTAGCAGGAACAGCACAATGAAGCATGTTTGAGAGCAAAGTGGAATTACTCCCTCACATAAATCAGTCCCCAACTTCTGAAATAACTGAAATCTGTAGTAAATTAAGACATTAATCCACAATGACTTGAATTAAATTAAAATTATTTTCTGAAATCTCTTCTTTGAGATCCTTTACTCACCTGAAGTTCAAGCAACAACAGCACTCTCTAGAGATGTTCCAGGGGTGCCAGGTATATTGTATGCATCTTGGACAGACTAAGTAACTAAGTTACTTGTTTTGGATGACTGTACAGGGCCCACTAGTCCAAAATGTACATCAAACACATTTTCCTCTGAAGTACCTCTGCTGCTGCCAGCAAATCCCAAATATCCTGCCAGGCAGAACATTTACCTTCATTTTACTTTTGGCTTCATGTAATTCAACAACTGCCTTTACATTCTGCAATACTTCATAAGGTAAACTCTGATAACTCCTCTCAAATAAAACCTTTAGCTTGCCTTTCTCTTTTTTAAGCTTCCTTACAATTTATCTTTTTAAAAAAAATCAGCAATCTTCCATTAAAACTAAAAATGCAGAAACAATACAATTTGCTCTTAAGTTCTTACCAAGACAAATTTAAAAGAGCCACTTGCTTGATACAGACACACAACTTTGGCGTCATCAGACACCTTGGTATTCTTGAAGTTTTGTCTTTACCAGGTCCTGGACTTGTGGGGTTTTAAGAAAATGCTGCATTTCATGTCTCTTTGAAGACTGCTTCTAGCCCAGGAGTTTCCAAAATAAAACAAAAAAATCACAAAGGCAGCTCATGCTATTTTTTTCCTTTTTAAACCTCAAAACTTTTTAGCCAAATTCACTTGTTTTTGCTTAATTTGCTTACCCTCAAGTTTCCAAACCCTCAAAAAACCCCCGAAGAACATTTAAACTGCCTACATAACACAGGTTTGTTCTTCACAAACTGCCACTAAGATCACAAATAATTGCTGAGATGTTAATTTTTTCCTATCTCACTCGATTAACCAGAATGAAAAAAAGCAGTCAAACCTGAAGCACCCTGGCCTATTTAATACATGTACAGAAATGGCTGCTTTCAGAAGAATGCTGCTCAACTCTCCCTCTCCCAACTCTAAACCCCTACAAGAGAAGCTATGAGTCTCCACACCTCTGAAAGATTGGGTCCTCCAGCCACACTCCTGCCCAGCATCTCTTAACTGAAAATAAAATATTTTCAAGTGAGATGTGCTGCTCACAGCCTTTTCAGAAACTTTGAAAACGTGAACCCTAAAGAAAGGGTACACAGAGAAGTACCTAGAGAAAAGGCTTCCACAGTGTCACCATACTGCCTTCTCTGGCTAAAAACAAAGCACTAATGCAAGCCTTGAGCTGAAATACCATGAAATTTAAATTACTGTTCCCTACACACAGTTTTCATAGCCTTTTATTGAAAGCAGTCAAAATTCACAGCACAGCCCCATGAAAGAGACTGGATAAAAGAACCTTTAAAAAGTCAGAAGATAGGTCACAAATCCACCTGCCTTTTACCTAAGAAGAGCACAATTATTTTTACTTACTAGGTAGCAAAACCTTCATTGCTGTCCTTGCAATGGCAAAATGACAGCAGAAAATTTAGGTGGGAAGGGCAGTTTTTAAGCACAGTCCTGTACTAACATAATCACAAACCGAACAAAACAAGAGGTGGGTATTTCAGAAGAAGCAATTCTATCACACCTGCCTCAACCAAATTAATTCCCACAAAAGTAACAATGAACGTATCTGCTTTTCCTGCAGCGTGTCTACAGAACAATTACCAGTAAAGAAAGAAGAGATCCAAGTGACCTCACCAAGACCTCACCTTTTTACACACACCAACTGCAATTCTGGTTTTCACAGTAAAAATAAAAATTCATTTCATCAAGCACACCCAGGTTTACTCAAAAACTCTCCCCAAGCTGAAGAGCAAAGGGCCAACTTCTGTCAAGTAAGTAGCAACCCTTCCCTCGTCAAGTGTTTCACTTTCACATGCCAGGGAAACTAGTCTTCCTCCAGCTCTGAGAATCTGGCTTCTGCCTTGAGAAAAGCAGGACACATAGACAGGAAGCACTGTGGGACTGCAAAGCTCACAGCAATAGGAAGTTACATTCTTGTCAAATTTCATTGCACCCAAGCATTTCCTTTTTCTACATCAGGCACAGCCAAAAATTTCTATCTTGACAGAAACCATTTTAAGTAACAGGAGTCCAGCAAAATGCATGAAAGAGCTCTGTGGTCACTGATAAGCTTGACCTGCTTAATTATTAAGAGTGATAATCTTCCTACAGTAATTAAGAGTGATCATCTTCCTATGGGAGCTGCCTTTTGCTGTTTCTACATTAATCCAAGCCTTTTAGTTTCTTTTTATAATGAAAGAGTATAGGCCTGTAGGACAGCATGTATTTGCCTGCTGGAGCTCAGCAGCCCATAGGAAACCTTACACTGAACCCATTAAGTGCCAAAAATCCCAGTATCCTTCCCTGTGCCTTGCCCCTCCCTGGGAAAAAACAAACAAACAAACAAACAAACAAAAAAACCCAACAACAGACAAACAAAAAAAGAAAAAAAACCCAAAAAAACCAAAAAAACCCCAACACGCTAACTAAAAAGGAAGCCAAGCAAATACAAGAAAAGTCAGACCTAGGATTTTAAAAGTAGTGACT
This sequence comes from Pseudopodoces humilis, assembly GCF_049639895.1. NCBI lineage: Eukaryota > Metazoa > Chordata > Aves > Passeriformes > Paridae > Pseudopodoces > Pseudopodoces humilis. The sequence goes on from NC_142205.1 coordinate 42,579,694, forward strand.
TCTGCTTTTAATTTATTCCCCTTGATCTAGGTAGTGCTTCCCTGAAAAGAAGTTATGGAAAAGTCACTAAGATCACCTCTTAAAGCTAAAGAAAATACCCAATAGCAAAAAACATCAATCTGGACTTCGCTTTTCCTCTTTTGTGAATTTCAGGCCAAATTTTTAAAAGCAAAGTATAACCTTTGAGCGCCAGCCTTTAAGAATAGTATTCGCTCACCCATGAGCATTCAACACCATGCCTTGTTCAAGCCAGTGTCAAGACAGACAACCAAAATTAGCTCAGTGCCAAAAACTGTGCAAGTTACCTCCACAGTACTTTAAGAGGTAGCCTCAAATGCTACAATACAAAAAAAAGCTAAACATTCTGATATACAGTTTCACTGCATTGGCAGTAATTTATTTTACAAACTGATAAGATGCTGGGGAAGTCCCTCAAAAACTTGAAACTATGCACCACTTGCAAAATCTTTTTACCAAGCATTTGCTTGAGTAATAGACCAAGACCAACTTTCTGAGGGCTGTTTCAGTTTCATAAGGACAAAAGTTATTGCCACTATTGATTGTCAAATTTATTAACAACTTAATTATCTCCTCTAGCAGATGAAACTTCATACAAGACTTTCTGAAGTCTTCAATGCTTCAAATTTGTTACCACAAACTTAAACTACATAAGTTTTCTAAAAAGATACCTAGTTTTTCATGTGATTGAAAAGCATTTTCACAAGCTGTACTACATGAATGTGAAAATATGATGCAAATAAAAATATAAGGAGAAGAAGCAAGGCTACAATTTTTTTAAAGGTACAGTAAGTGTGGTGCTGCAGGGGGAAGCTGTGGTCACACAGTCATCCTATGCACAGCAGGGAAACTGAGCTGCTCCCCCACGCCCCAGGGGCCACTACCAACCTTCAGGAGGAAATGTTAAAGTCACTAGCCCAAATACCAACACTGAAAAGGTACCTTCAACCCCAAACCACCACCACTATCTCACAGGGGCATCAATCTCTTGTTCTTGTTTTCCATCCCTCCCAGCTGGGAGGTATTACAACCTCTTTAGGCCTCCTCCAAATGTTTCAGCATCATTAGACAAAGCTTTCTGTTCTAGTGCACTAATTCATTGAATCTATGGCATATGCGATGTGTGTTTTTTTCTTTAGACAGGACACAAAATATAGAACCTTATGAAGAACCTCTTAAAAATAGCAATAAAAAAAAAAAACGAAGACTATTTTTAATGTTCATTGGCATTTTATTACCTGACAGCACTGTGCATTTTCATTATCATCTCTGCTCTTCAATAGCACAGTCATATAAACCTACTCTCAAATGAAGAGCTCTTGTCTTCTAGCTTCCCATACAAAACTGGTTATACTTCAAAGTACATCCCCTCCTGCAGTCAGAAAAAGAAAGGGGAATCCTCCACAGCCAAATCAGTCAGATCATTTCCACTTTTTCACCTAAAGCCAGTGAACCCCCATGGTGACACCACCGCAGACAGCCTGCAAAATTTCCCTGCCCGCCCCTTTTGAAAAGCGCAGCTTGCTGAGCTCTCCTGTCTTCTGTCACTCATCACTCTGGGTTGGGGTGTGCAAAATGGAAAGGCAGTTCCATGACTTAGTGACTATTAATAAAAACAAGCATGCTCACGGTGTGTTTGTGACCTACTCCTAAGTACCACTGTGTATTTATAGTTCACTAGATTACGTTGTTAGAGGAAACACGCAGATATGAAAAAATTTATACCAGAAAATTCAAATTGGCAAAAAAATGACGACAAAAAAAAATTGGCATTACCAGGATTAGCAGTTGCAACACTTATCACAGAAACCACCAGGTCCTTACAAAACATCTGGGATCTGTTGAAGCCAATGCACAGCATATGCTCTCAGCCAATTTCTTCTGATGTACAAAATGCTGCAGCGTCCTGCTATTATACGAAACAGAACCATATGAAACACACCCTGTTTCACAGGTTTATTAACAAAATGTCTACCACCAAAGAAACCTCAGGTATGTTATGGCTCTGAATTCCAGCAAGAGGCACCTAAAGTCCACAGGTTAACATTTGCTTCCTTCAGCAGGATAGCTGTGAGGAAAGGAAAAGGAGGAAAATTAGCCAAAAAAAACCAGCAGGAAGTCAGCTTTTGATTATTTTATATCCGCTAAAAAAACTATTTGCAATTAAATACAATGTCAAAACTCCACCTCCCCTAGATTCTTGCATTTCCTCCTTTATTTAAAAGCTAGGAAGCTAATCAGAGTTCACCAACTGGAAATGTTCACCTGTGAAAACCAAAGGCAAAGCATCACTAATGCTATTTTTAGTTTCTTGACAAGCCTCTAACCAGACATCTGCTTCCACTGCAATGAAGGATGCACTTTGCTTCTGCATGCCCCACATAGGGATTCTCAAGCTGCCCATGAGAAGAAAAGCTCCTCCAGAAATGGTTAAGAACCCTCTGCAGCCCAAAGGTGTATTTATCTGGTCTTGGCCATACATCTCTGGATACTTCTCGCTCTTCAAGATAAGCAAATAAATATCATGGTCCCACATGGGAACCCACAGAAAGGTCCCACTGAAGCCAGACGGGCTTCTCATAGGCAGAGGGGCAGCTGAGGTGGAATGAGGAGTAGGACTGACACACAACACTTTGCCCCTTCTTATGGGAGCATTTGGATACGTGGATGGATTTGCATCTGAACCAAGAGCAAGACAAAGCTTGGCAAAGTGCATCCAGCCTCTGAAGAGGCTCCTTCTGTCACTCCATGGCAATAATTTACACCAGAAAAGGAGCAACGTGGCTTTGTAAGGCAGATCTTCGATGACGACAAAATGGAAGATGTGGCTTTTGGCAGGAATATGGCAAAAACACAGAGGAAATAAAGAAACTCAAGGTGCTGCCCAAATGACGGCCAGAAGTAGGTAACACGGATTTGCAGTTACCACAAAGTCACATTTTCAACACCTGATCTTACCCTTCCACAACTTGAAAGCTGTCAGTGGATAAAGGAAAAATAAAGATGATCTGCGTGCTCAAACCTAGTGTCATTGTCCCCAATCCAGAACACGCACCCAGAACGACTTAACCTCCAAGTCAGGCAGCATGGGAAAGTCACAGATGACATGGGACAACCTGTAGTTTTCCAAGTCCCAAACAAGCTTCCTCAGCTTGGGAACAAAGGCAAAGGTTCTCATCTTAAAATCTGGAAGCATACACTCTATACAGCTGGGCACTGCCCTGCCCTCCCTGCACAGCAAACGTTTCAGTAATTGTTTCAGGAACAACAAAACACAGCCCATCGCTTCAACGACCAGAAAGCATGAATAATTGTTTTTATTTACAAGGCGAGAAAAAAAATCCAAGCAAGACTGAAAGCATGGGGACCAGGGCAGGGGTGTGTGTTTGTTTTAAAGCCACTACCCGCATCTGCGGGATCAGCCACATTATCCCAGCAACACTGAGAATGCTCACAAAGGCCAGAAATGTCCCCTTTTCAAAAGGGCAGTTTAAACACTGCAGAAACTGGGTCAGCGACAGGCCACAGAAATACCTAAGCAGGCAGCAGGCACCTCGTGAGCTGCAGGCAGCAGGCTTGCAGCAAAGGCCTCGAATAAAAAACAGAACACACCAAGACAGAAATCAGACAATAGCTATTGAAGAAAGGCAGTTAATAGTAACAAAGCACGTAAAGCACGGGTCAAGGAGTCGGTCAAGTACAGGCCCTTCAGCTCTCTACCCTTCTTCAGTTGCCAGGAATCAAGATTTAGACACAAACCAGAGATGTACATGGCCCACAGCACCAGCAGGCAGGCATAGAAACTGAGCAGGCATGTTAAATCCAACACGCAGCAAGGAACTGCAAAATCCATTCCACAGTGTTACAGGGCTGCACACTTGCTGAGGGCAGCACAGTGCTTCTTGTTCTTCCAGTTTCATTAAAAAACAAAACCAACAAAAAACCAGGAATTACACTATTTTTGCTCATATATGGTGTGTGCATTTACCAGCGCTGTGTTCAGGTCTTTACTGCTGTACATTTACTGACGTGCAGACACCTTAACTTTAAAATGCTAACCCACAACTGCAATCAATAGGACAATGTAATTCAGCACAAAATATAGGCAAAATGTTTTATGTAGGCAAAATCTAAGAGGTGACCTACAATGTCACTAGCGAGGTCTGACTTGCTGACTGCGTAATAGCTGACACCAAATGAGTGTGCAGCAGGACTGCTGCACACATCTGCCAGCCACAGTCAAGAGACTTGATTCTGTTTTGCACGGACCTTTAAAATCATTTGACATGAACAGAGGTGGTGGTTACCCAAGGTGCAAGCAGTTATGAATCACTCACTCCCTCCTTACTCTCATTGCACTTCCCTTTTGTTATTGTGTATCTTTCCCTTCATTGTTAAGATGGAAATCTGCTGTTGTCCCGTATCAGTTCTGCCAATCACTTGAAATGAGCAAGCTCTCATTTGTTCCCTACCTACCAGTAACTTTGTTCACTTCGTGTTTTTATCAGGGCACAGCTTTTTGCCTTTCTTTGTTCTGTTCACAATCTTTAGCGTTTTTTCACTTGTTACCATACTTTGCCCCTGCCTTTGCCTTTTCGGCAATTACACCCTGTCCTTCCCCTGCTGCCAAATTCTAGCCCAGACATGTTCAGCATCACATCCAAGCAGTTCCCAGAGCCATGTGCAACTTGCTGGCTGCCCAGCCCCTCTCCCCACAGCCAGGCAACCGTGCATGGATGGTGGCATGCTGTTTCAGCTGAGTTTTGCCCTACCCAACACACTGCTCTGAGCTTTGTAAGAGGCATCAGTCTAAAGAGGAGAGCCCTGTGCACCAAAGAAGATATGATCTGTAAGCAGCCCTCCCAGAGAAAGGCCTGGAGTTGCAGAGTGCCTTTTGTTCCTACAGCAGAAAGTCCAGTGGGACCCAAGGTGCAGCCACAGCCTCTGCCCCCAAAGAACACAAACTGATGAGCACAGAGGGGATGAAAAGGGGAACAAACTATACTCAGTGCAACCTCACAGTGCAGTTTGCTGTGAGACAAACGCTGACAGGCACCTAGCCAGACAGTGGGAACTCAATGAGGGGAAACTAAACCACCCCTCTCCTCCTGCCACATCCCACCGCAAAACCCCACTGCCCCCTCCACCCAGAGATTTAATATCAAGACACCGGTGTGATCGTCACACTAGGCAGCGCTCATGTACAGTGACAGCATCACTACTCCAAAATGCTCAGTGTTTGTGGCTACTGCATGGTGCAGGAGCTGGCCTGCTATGGCATTGTATCAGCCAGGATCTGGTGCTTGATGCCCAGACTGCACCAAAACCATGAGTGTCCATCTCTGTGCATGATGACAGCCACTTGTCAGTAACTTTGGTAGAGTTCCAAGGTAAAAAGACAAACCTTTTATATTTTAATTTTGAATCCTTCTAATAATCCTTGCTAGACTGTCCCTATGTTTCAAGTAGACAGCAAACAACTTTACACAGTAATTTCTGCATTATCTACTGCAAAGGCAACCAAATCTTTCAGGACACCTAGTACCTACAACTATGACATTTCATGCAATGTACCTCTTCATACTCTAAGCAGTAGTCAAGTCCTTACTTTAAACTTTAAAATTACAGTTTTTATTTTCTACCAAATGCAACATTTTATTAATGAATCACTGTGATATATCCTCCAAGAAAATTAAGCAACCGTATTGTCAGATAATTCAGTAGAATTCACCTAGTTTAGCTTTTTATCATACAACTCTCTCAGGATTTAGCTGTGTTGTGCAATGACAGCAGCTAACATTAAAGCGTAAATGAAGATGATGGGTTTTAAAGGAGGGAAATGTCCCCATGGACCACACCTGTTTATAAAACAGGCAGCCTGGAACAGAGGAGTAATTGACAGCTCTTATATATTCCCACCCAGAAAAGCCTTGAGAACACGGTGCACTTTGGCACGCTGACACAGGCAGCGAGGAAGTCCGAGAGCCTAAAAAATCCGGTGCACGTGCGATTTCAATTGCTTGTGTAAACTGCACCTCTCGTCCAAGTGCGCTACAGCCATGGAGTTAAAAGGCAGCACAACATGCAGGAACCTCAAGACCTTGGAAGCCATTCAAAGGATCCTCCTCACAAATAATAAAAAAAACAAGCATGCATCTGTTTTTTCTCTCTCCGGTGCTAAACACATCATACTGAGACTGCTGGCTCAGAGTCAAAGAAGGCTCCAAAGTCCCACTTTGTTCCAAGTGTATTCCCAACACACTGCTCCAACAAATGCCAAGAGATGCCATTAAAGTGCATACACATTTATGAGCACAATTTTGGTCTTACACGTGGTTGCTGAACCTGTTTCTGTCCTCACTGATAAGAAACAAATACCTGCAGCTGAAGGACTGCAAGGAGCTGCCTCGTCACCAACCCCACATGCTGCCCACAGAGGAACTCTTTGAAAACGTTCACCAGAAAAAGAATACCAGCAGGAAGCAGGATGATCTTTTCTTTTTAATTTTGATAATAACCAGAAATCACAGAAATAATTGAAGCAGCTTCACAAGAAAGGCCAGACCTCAGTGCACCAACAAGCTTTAAAAAGTGTTAAGTATTAACATTTGGATTCACTGCTTGACAGCCACTATCAGTTCTGAAAGAAGTGTGCAGGAGTCAACAGCAGCACTTGAAGTGACTCAACACCAGTCCCTAGAGCTCCTAGAAATCTGAGTCTCTTATCACAATTCCCTTCTGGGACCCGCAAAAGCTTTTCAATCAAGCCCTCCATTAATTCAGGTGGGGAAACAGGCTGTAAGAACATCGCAGAACTCAGGGGTCCCAGAGTACAACAAAGAACAGTAAAAAAAGAGAGATTAATAACTTTCTATTAGATCAGATATAAGCATTCACATGATTAAAAATAGCTGGGAAATTCTCCTCAGGAGATAAATGTAAATGTGCTACCAACAAGGCAGATAGTCATCATTTATCTCTATCTACTTTGTAAAGCTGAGACTGCCTATTTAATTCAAAGTTAGCTTTTTGTTTTGAGAGGTGCATATGTCTGTAACAAAAGAATTATGCTTCAAAGAAAATAAACAGGATCCAGAGAGAAACACTAAAATAATGAATAGCAATTAAAAAAAAACCTGGAAAGCAATATATAATGACTTTTATATGCAAAGGAGTTAGCAAAAATCTATGCCAGAACAATTTGGGCTTAAGGTCGCTGTTTTTTCATACACACACATACACACACACACACACACACACACTTATGTACATAGATATAGATACATTTAAAATCCAGCCTTTTGGAAGTCTTCCCAAGCATTTTGATATGTGTCAAATTATCATGCTATTGATATACAAGTGTCTCCAAAAGCCAGATCAGTTTCAAATTTTAGTACTGCAAAGGAAGCGAGTTCTTTCATAATGCAAGTGCAGCTATGTTACTGCTTTTCTGTTACTATCACATTGGCAAAAAAGCAGTTTTAGGCTTAATAAATATTGAGGTTTTTTCTACATTTCTCATATTTTTTTACAGAACATGCTGTTGCAAACAAATATTTTAAACAGAACTTTTTCTTTCTCATAAAATATAACTCATATATATATGACCATGAACCAGTCAACACAGCTCATGCTTTCAATAGCACTGAACAGGATACACCATCTTAACTTTCCCTTTTTTATTTCCAAGTCTTTACAGCTTCTTCATGTGTCTTCACAAAGTTTTAAAGCTGAAGTTGGCTTTTATCAAGCAGTAACTAAAAGCATTATTTTGCACTCCAAATTTCTTGATTTTGCCATCTGCAGAGTTCTGGTATGCAGGTGGGTCAGATGGTAAACAACCAGCTAGAGCTCTGCAACAGCATCTTGAAGCACACATGGGAAGATGAAAACTTAAGTCACAGTAAGAACAGAGACCTAGTTCTCACCTTCCTCTCAGAAAATATTTTTTTTCTTTTTTCTTTTCCTCATAATTCTGAGCAAAAAAAGCTTCTTCACTGTCTGTGAGAAATTCCCATGTTTGTATAAAGTCCAGTTGTTCTACAGAAAGTAAGGTCTGTTTTGTACACACACACAAAATATCCCGAGTTATCCTTGTCTAATTATATTTCCATTACTATTTATAAAAGTTACTAAGACAAACAAACACACACACGCGCACAAAAACCTGAAAAAATAATCTTCAGCTTCATTTGTACACCACTTTGAGGCCAGGAGGTGGAGAAGAAGATAAGGTGACAACACCACCAGCTTTGCTCTCTATCTTCCTTATCTCAGCTGGCAGCCTGGACATAACATAGAACCGTGGACCTCTGAGACAACAAGCAGACACCTGAATTATTCATACTGATCACATGTTTCTCTCAGGTGATTAGCTTGTTTGATAAAAGCAAACCCTTCTACAAATACAAAGCAAATATTTGCGGTGAGTACTCAGAACTCTGCAAAAGAGTTAATACACACTGTTGCCACATGCTAGAATAATATTTTATATATACTGCTCCCCTCCCTGAAGTGGACAGGGCCCTTCTGTCCTGATGAAGAAGGGAGTTGGTCATTTTGCAATAACCACCAAAAAGAAAAAGTATCTTCCCAAAGCAGATACTGAAGAAAGTGGATAAAGAATGATGTCTAAGACAATCTAAGATGTTTTTTAAAATTTATTATTTATAACCAGTACTAAACTACAAGCAGTGTTGATGTTGTTTTCCTGTTCATCTTTTCACTTACGTTATTATGACAAACACCAAAACTACTGAAAAGGCTCCTTCACCTACTTGCCCACAAGTCATGCAGTCAGAGCCACTGCCAGGGCATGAGCAGAGCTTTCCTAGAGCATGTTTCCTCATCAAATGAAAATATGTGAGTCATTAGAAGTTAGGTTTATGTCACCTTTGAGTATCTACGAAGATGTGAGCTAGGTAATAGCAGTACCTATAGCTCTTTATTACACTGCATTAGATAGATTTCAGGATACTTTATGCTCTGCTTATAATAATCAAACCAGAGTTGTGGGGTTGATCATTCAGAAGCAGACTCTACACAAATTCCTACAAGTGAGCAAACTGTTGTTTAAGCTTTCTTCTATTTTGTCACAATTTGCCAATCTGCAACAGTAGAAAAACTGCAAAGCTGAATTCTTACAGGGTGTCAATTTTTCAGACTGCTGACACTCGTCTACAATTTCAGATGTCTGTTGTTTAACTGTAAAATGGTAACATTACTGCAAATTGAGTCCTTTTATGGGCAACTAAGAAACAGCTATTATGGAGGTGAAAATAATTTATTAATAATAAATGCACAGACCAAAGGCTAAATGCTTTGTGTCCCACTGCCCACAAATCAGAGATTAGCCGGAGATTAACAGACATCTGAAATCCATTACTAGTGTATTAAAATGTAAAAGCATAAGAAGAAAGTTCCTATTCTGAACTACTTATATTACAGAAGCAGCAGGTGCAGGCTAGGGGGACACAAAGTTTACAAATGAACATGGACAAACATGCCATAGCAGATGTTTACTTTTGTTTTTCTTTGGTTTTTTTCCCCCCTCTTCTCTAAACACACAAAATGTGTCCCAACATCCCCTTTTTCAAAACAAGTCAGGTTAAGTTTAACAAGAAAAATGCCCTGTTCCCAAGCAGGCTTGCACAGCCCTCGCAGCATGCGACTGGCCCGGCATTAAAAGCTGACCTTCCCCATGTGTTTGCTGAACGCAAACACCAACAGGCTGTGCCACAAGATCTGCCTCCGCAGCCAGTACTGAACCAAACACAATGGGAAATAAGACACCATATGTCCTTGTCCCACCTGTTCAGACCAGGCTTGTCCTGACTCGAAAGGCCATGCATTCTGGGTGGGTTCTGTCCCAAAGCACAGGACAGGCTATGAGGAGTTTACCAAGTGCCAAAGAAAAAATCCTGCACAACAAATAATGCACACATGTGTGCACCAGCTTGCAACTGTCTACACAATGCTGCCACTGAGTGATTCGCCATGCCATCCACCCAAAACCCATGAGCTGTCCCCCAGGCTAGCTATCATCGCAGTGCAAATGCTTTACCCCACTCCCACCCCACAGCCACGGCCCCAAAGGCGTTACTCCTAACACACAAAACCCCATCCTGCAGGTGATACAGGGCACCCATCCCACACAACAGGCTGTAGACATTGAGGGAGAACTTCCGTGCACATTTTCAGCTGATTCTGCCAGAGAGCAACAGGGAAACCAAACCAACAATGACCACAAGTAAATGTTATCCTGGCAATAAAACAAGTTCTTCTAATCCAGAGAATTTGTAGGGCTGCACAAGGCAGGGGACAGCACCAGGCAACAGAGTGAAAGACATCCTCATCCTCTGGCAGTAGAGAAACTACAATCATTTCAGGCATGGCCCAGACAGAAGCTTAAAAAAAAATAGTAGAGATGCCATAAGACAGTAAGCAAGATATCTGCAGAAGATATCGAGAACAGAAAGTGAAGAAATTAACAGAGGAAGACAAAGAAAGAACTACATAGGGCACCAAAATGTAAAGCATAGTTTACTTGTCCTTTTAAAACAGGTCATTACATGTGAGAAAGTTTCCTCCAGTAGCACATAACCACAAACACAGTTTCTCCATATACACTAATCCCTGTGCAAACAATGACCTCACAGCCCCAGCCTGCTATTCTTACCAGTACAGAAACTGCTGTTTCCATAGAAGCCTGTGTGGCTTTTCAAGGCACCGTGAGCCATATGAATGCAGAAGTGCCAATTTGCAACTACCATACCAAGATTGCCTTCATTTCTCAAAGCTGAGTTGTCAGCCACAGATGAGAAAGTGCATTCTAGGCAGCATGCGAGCTGACACAGTTCAAAGAGTCTCTGGTTCAACCATGAACATCCTCCAGCCCAAGAGGGCGCACACAAGTGAGAAAAATATACACATTCCAGCAGAGCTCGTTCAGTGCAAAAAGACAAGATTTTCATGATGAGTGGGACTGCAACAGCAAGTCTAAGAGTAATTAAATATGGCCACACATCACCTTTGAAGTATTTCCATCATGGTCAAGTAGGACATACACTGAGGACAGAAGTTTGACAGCTCTTTGCAAACAAGTGCAAGACTGTCATTTGCCATTATGTCATGATCACAGGGTCACCTCTCAGTTTGCTGTACACAGGCCTGGGCAACTTCTCTCATTTATGAAATGTCTAAAAACAATTTAGAAATAAAGAAACAAATAACAGCTGAAACATTTGTTAGCACACAGCACTGCCATACAATGTCCCGGGGAAAAAAACAAAGCATTTTTACTCCCTCTACCATCAAGCAAGCAATGTAATTTTGTAAAAGGACCAGTATTTTGGAAGAAGCAATGCACACAGAGGAAGAGCTGTCCCTAACAGCATCTAATACAAAGTTCAGCGAGGCAAAGTTCATCAGTGAATCAACTGCCACATAAAACAGAGATAAACAATTAAAGCGGCAGGAGTTCAGCCTGCCACCCTAGTTGTGCCTGGCAAAAGCATAAGGAAGGAGAGGAAGAGTAAAACTGATTATTTTGGAAGGAACTATCTGTTTCTTCATCTACAAGAGAACTTCCAATTTTATTGACCTCTTGCAATTCTTTTCAGTAAACTGCTTTTAGTCCAGTTTCACAATATCCTGTGCTCCCTACAGTGCTTCCTTAGGGATTTTCACCCATGTGTTACAGGTGGGTGTGTCCATCTCAATTCTCCTCCTTTACTTCTAAGGATTATGTTAAGTAAATTTAATTTCTTTAGGCATCCAGTAAAATTTAAAATTAGTAGTCCCTTGGTGATCTAGATACAGTGGAAGTGGGGCACAACAGCCACGACTTATCAACTAAAAACAAGTTAGCCAATACTGAAGAAGGTTTTAGTGCTAACCACTAAAAACATGCGCATATTGCAAAAATTGCTATCTTATACAAGCATAGTAATGGACTAAAGGGACTAAAAGTCCTTACAGTAAGGGACTAAAACGTTTTTTCCCAAGAAAGTCAGCTTTTTCTTTTCTATCATGTACATGGATTTTTGATTCTTTTGTAAAACAAAAATTTTTAAAAAACACTAAAACTTAATAAAAGTAGCTTTCACTATTACAAGACCAAGCATATTCTAGGATTACTTTTGGGGTAAGTTTAGTAACAATTTAAATGATCAGTGGTACTCTATACAAGCTTAGATTGAAAATAATAAGATAGCTCCTTTCAGATAGTTTAAGCACTCACTGACACTCTCAGAACTACTTTTCAGCTTTTCATTTTGAAACGTTTTCTCAATGGATACTCACTTTGATTTTAATAGAAGACATTTTAAAAATAAATGCAACAAACTTATTTTTTTTTTAATATTCAGACATTTCTGCTGGCACAAAATCAGTTTTTATTCATTTCAGTAAAAAAAAAAAAAAAGCAGAAGGAAAAAGAAAATCTGGTTGATCCTAACCTATTTTTCAATCTTTCTTTTCCTGCCTTAGCTACCACCCAAGCAAGCTATCTGGTGCGCAGGCACACCACTAGTCCCATGCCACTACTTTCCAATTGGACTGTCAAGAATTATGGCACTAAGACCGAAGGCTTTTTGGAAGGATGAGTCAACTCTAAAGTGTCTTAATACTCCATCTACAGCGCCAGCCCTCATTTGTGCCTCTTGACTGGAGACAAAGTCATGGCCAGGGAGAAACTGCAATGTACAGCCTCGCAATGAGGAGCAGGCTCATTCTTCATTCTCCCACTGCCACTCTGGATTCTTCCTGAAGCCAATGTTGTAACTACAGCTCTTAAGTATTCCCTAAACCCTCCAGCAATTCTGCAGTCTGTGCGCCTCAGCTGCTTTGCTCTCTTCTCAGGCAGCTAGTAAGCTACTCCCTTGCTGCCTCTACCTTCAATTCCTCCTCCACATCTGGAGCAATATTTCACAGACACAGCAAAAACAATAGGATTAGGAGTAATTCCACCAAGCAATCAGGAGAGGTCAAAGTGCTGGGCATCAGCTGTCACTCCCATGCTGCACTGACACCCTAGCAGGAACCCACAGGGAGACGATACCATCTACTGCCCCAAGAGCTCCAGTCCACAGGGTCAAACGCTCTCCAGCGATCAAAGGTTCAGCAGAAATGCCTGACTGAGCCAACTGCATCGCACTCAGAATTTTCCTAGCCGTTGATACCTATCTACTCAAAGCAAAATATGCCTCACCATAGGAAAAGGCTGGAAAATTCCTGGCTAATTTCATTCCATCCTTCTAGTATTTTATGTATTTCCTTTCTCATAGGCAATCACTGTGTATCTCATATTAAGAATATATGTTTCACATCTTGAGTACAGCAGTTTATTCTGGTGCAAATGTTCCTTAAAGTGCCAGCTGCAAAACTGCGTCCTCAAAGGCCTCTCTGCAGAAGCCCTCAAAACCTAAGTACTATTAATGTCATACAAGTGAAATTCCTTTTTTTTTTTTTTTTTGTAGCCCAATGACTACTTCCTTGAAGTAGAAAGCTAATAATTTTGATAGCATGATTTGTGCACATCACCTGACAGTACTGTCTCTATTTGTGCCAGACTTCTGCATTTCACAGAACCACAGAAGATGCTGAGTTGGAAGGAACCCACAAGGATCATCAAGTCCAACTCCTGCCCCTGCACAGAACCATCCCCAAGAGTCACACCATGTGCCTGACAGCATTGTCCAAATGCTTCTTGAGCTCTGCCAGGCCTGGAGCTGTGACCACTTCCCTGCGGAGCCTGTTCCAGTGCCCAACAAGAAAAGGTGAAAAACAATTTTTCTAATATCCAACCTAAACCTCCCAACACAACTTCAGGCCATTCCCCTGGGTGCTGACTCATTATGCTGCTTCAGCAAGCACCTAAACTTTAAAAATCTACTACTGCCAGTTGTGGCAACCAAAGGATTCACCAGGATGAAGGGGCAAAAGTACAAAAAAAAAAAAAACCTCCAAACACAACAACAAAACCTTTTATTGTTAACACCTGTCATGGACTGTAATGAAAGGCGTCTTTTCACTCCTAACTTCCAAATGTAAGGAAAAGTTTTTAAGGAAACTGGAAGCTTTTTAATAGGCTAGTCCAAATACACATGACTTTAATTCTCTCAAAGTCTGTGGCCTGAAGCAGTATTCGAGTGTCTACTGTGCTGTATTTCTTATTTTCTGAGCCAGAGAGACACAAAACAGCACAAAGCAACCAAGCAATCAGAATAGCAGGAATCATAGGGTAGAAATCAAGGGGATGATAATGATCTCCACACTCGGGGCAGCTGCAAACCCATGGACCTACAAATCAACCATTTCTCATTCACCTCTGAAACAGCTCATCGCAAAAATTGCTATTTTGACAATTTTGTCTTTTACCTCCATGCAAATTTCTCTATTTGTTAAAGCTAACCCTAAGGCAGAAACTGTAAGACCACATCCAGCTCCCTTGTGCACTTGCCACAAGAACAGCAAACCAAGAAGACCACCCCAAAAGTAAGATCTTATGATGCACATGCACAGGAAGTCTGTTAGAAAACTGTTAATACTTTACTGCTTTTGTTGTGTTTGGTTTTTTCAAAGTAGGTTATCAAGCTCCCAGGGAACCCACTAACCTAGAATTAAAAACGGAATAAAACAATGTTTTGGAAAGAGACTTTCTCCATTATGCCCCAAGATGACGAACCCTCTCTACTTCCCTCATCTCTGGGGAAATTTCTGATTTCTCTATTCCTTTAACTTCTGCTAATACCCCTACATTAAGGTGCTTTGCTTCTAGGGGCTTCACATCCAATTACAGTAGCTTCAACTGATTTCCCCAGGGCATGCAGTCAGATAATGAGATGAAGGTGCTGCAAGCTTCAGGTTTTGCTGCTACAGGAAAAGGAAATCCCCATGATTTCACCATATAGTAATGTAAGCCAAGGGAATGAAAATTAATCTGGAAATAAACTAATAAATTCTAGTGTTTCCAATGTACCTTTGCTGGCTCTTCCTCATGAAATCTACACTATAACATTCCTTCAATATATAGAGCACACACAGGTCTATGTATGTGTTTACATACAGCAGCAAACCAAAACAGTCTAGAAGATGCACACAAGCCAGAATTGGTTTAGGCAAGTTTCCTGAAGCATTTCAGTATAACAATAGAAGGATGTTTCCACCATGCATGTGAAACCTCTACAAACTTTACTCCCAAAAAGCAAGTTCATTTCTGAAAATGAATAATTACTAGAAAAAATTTTAAGCACCTGAATGACCTAAAAAAAACTCCAGTCAAATCACTTTTTCCTCTCTGAGTCTCAAGAACTAATTATTTTCAATAATATTTTTAATATTGCCATAGTAGCCACCTCCAGAGAAAAATAGGCAAGTAGAGATTTTTTTTTCACCTAAATTATATCTCTCTGCCTACTAAGGAAACAATCAGAAACAATCTTAAAGAACAGCGTAAGAGACTACTTCCTTCTGACTACCTCTCAATAAAGAAAGCATGCAGGCAATAAAGTTACACAGTAAAGATTCTGCATCCAAAATATAATAGCTCCCAGATGAAAAAATCAGAACCTTTTTTTTTTGTGCAGGGAAATACAGCTTTCAGTAGTTTACACTTCTTTTCACAAGAGGAGGCAGAAAAAAAATCCCCTCTGCAGGTAGGAATTGGGGCACTTAGGCAAGCACAAGTAATCAGCACCAGCTGTCAGCAGCCGCAGTAATTCTCACATCCTGTTTCCAAACCATCTTTGTAATTCCCACAGAGATGAGGCACAGGAGCCTCAATGTGATGCTGGGTTCAGATGAGAAGGCTCCCAATGGGACAGAAGGGGAAAAGCCATGTGAAGAAGCCTTGCAGGCAGGACTGACCCATCATAACCATCCCATTCCCACCCCCCAGGCTTACTCCTTCTGCCAGCTCCCAGCAAGGTTTGTGTTTTATCAGATCTATTTGCTCTCAAACCTTAGCTAAAGGCAAAGACTGGAGATAGATGAGAAAAGCATTTGTGGCTAACTGCAGCCATCAGAAAACAGTGCTGTTACACATGTTTATTTTAAGTCTTGTGATCTTTCTGGCTGGCATGGCACTGAAAGCCGTGACTACGTTAACACATACCAAAGGAAGGAAGTGTTTCCCTGGTAGATGTCCAAGCATTTTAACCTGGACACTCAGAGGAAACAAAATGTGTATTTAAAAAATAATCTGTAATGCTATTTACCCAACTTTTCAAAATACAGAAGGTCTGATATTAACAGAAACAGCAGAGTTGTGGCTACAATTACAAAATATACAACAAAACATTTTTTTTGTGTGTGTGAAAGCAATGAGAAGCAAATCCATCTTAGAGACAGGATTAAGAGAGATGCAAGAAGGTATTTTGTGCTTGCATACACTGAGCACACATTTTTTGATTTTGCTAATAAATCAATATTAACATTAAGTTGAGAAAATTGTAAGCCACAAGTAAGAAAAAACAATTTAACATGCAGGAGAAAACAGTAATTTTTTAGCAGTTTGCCCAATTACGCTTTGGTGTTTCCTAAAGCAAAAACCAAAATGAACTTGAGTCCATTTCAAGGACCTCTTGCTTCCATTTGAGGTTAGCTTACCTTTGCTCTTGCGGATGCTCTTCCACATCCTCCTCCGAATCAGCCTGACAAACAGAGAAAATACCATGTAAGAATCTCAGGACTGGACATATGTATCACTTTCAAGTCAATCACAGATGGATTATCAGGTGACTTGTTTGCAAAACAAATTCAGAAATCTAAAATTCCTACAACTCCTTTATGAGTCAGGTAAGGTGGTTGATGGATATCCCATTTGAGGTTTCGGCTCATCTAGCAAAAGATAAATGGTGACTTAACTTGGCTACTCTGCTGCTCCTTCCCAAATGCTGACTGAACAGACTCATTTTCCATTTATGCAAATGCATCTATACAAAATCCACTCACAAACAGAATTTCTACCCAAAGCAATCAATTGCCCTCCAACTAGAGGAAGACTATTTCCTCCACTTTCAAATTTTCTGCCCCACCAGTAAATTTCAATAGCTAGTATCTGAAGAAATAGGATGCAGAATGCCTTGAAATGCAGATCACCTGTCAATCTCAAAAGCAAAGGCAAAGTATCACGTTCCAATTGGCATGGTGAGGTCCCAAACCCAGATCCTACCATTGATGAGCAGCACACACAGAAAGCAGAGAGAGAAGCTCTGAACACATCATCTTAGCTCAGCTGCTGCACTCAGGTAATTTTCAAGACATGCAGCTGCACTGTGTCAGCTTGCAGTTCACCACAAACCACTTTGACCTGTCTACAGAAATGAACTCAACTGTTGGTTCAATGAGCTCCCTGCAGGAAATCCATTTAAAACAAGGAGGTAGCAACTCTGAACTGGTCCAGATCTCCAGGAAAGCTTTAGGTATAACTAAAAATGAAGTGTGTTACAGCCACTCAACCCCTGCTGATGAAACCAGGGACAACTTTAGGGAGATTAACATTTTTCAGGAGGAGGTCACAGTCATCCTGCCAGGAACAGCTGGTGAGTTTTCCCAGCTTCTCCTTCTGCAGGTGATGGTTCTACAAGACACGAACTACAGACCTTAGCAATGAAAAGGTAAGGGGGAAAAATCTTTTTAAATTAAAAGACTGTACTTTCCACCACCCCTCCTACATGTTTCCCACGTAAGCATACCAAAGAACAGGCCCCAAGCCACCAGCTTTGACTTACATACTGGAAAAAAAAAACACCTGTAAACACTAAACATTTTTCTAGTGGCTTCAGATGCTTACACAGATCAGGCAGCCCTACCTGCCTACTGAATGGGACAGGCAGCAGGATTTCTGAAGACCTGAGCTTCACGATGTTAGGAAAAATGGCAACCACTATGGCAGCAAATATGACTAAAGTTAACATTAATACTAATAATTAACATTATCGTGTCTAAAATAATGACCTTATGGCTAATATTAATACAGATCTTGCCAAAAGCTACCAGATGGATCTGAACTTCTGTCTTTTGTCACAAGCAGCTCCTACAAGGGAAGCAGCACAGCCTCCACCATAACATAACCAAATCTGGAACAAGACTGACAGGGAAGTATAAGTTAATTTGAGGACTTGACAATCTTTCTGTATGCCTGCCCAGAGGCTGGAGACACCATGTAATTGTCCAGGATCTGCAGTACACCACAAAGCTCTTCAGCACAGATCTACCTAGAGGTCCCAGCACCCAGCCTCCATGAAGACCCAGTCATGTCCTCTAGAGACCTTGCTAAGTCTTGCTGTTAGACCCCAACAGGACGGCATGATACAAATCCATCATGTTTTCCAGCTTCTCCAAGCTGTTTTTTTACTTCTAGGACCTCAGTATGATACCAAGCAGAACCAGAGGACTCTTTATGCATCTTCTCCAGAAACAGCTCCTCTGCCACAGCCAGACAGCATGCTATCCTCATTTTAAATGGCTTAGTTCCTCCTTTAAATGGCTTAGCATCTGCCAGGCATCAGAACCCTGGGTCTGTGTCATTACACTGTGCTCACCCTTAACACTAGCCACCTTACTATTTCTCCTCTTCACTTTTCACCAAGCCGTAATGAAGCAAACTTCCCAATCTACAGTGCAGCCACGGCACATCTCAATTATGCAAGGAAAAACAAAAATTTAAAAATCACTCTCACACACAGACCTCCCTGTCCAGCTTTCTCCTATCTTCACTCCTCTGTGTGCTCCAGGCTACATGTGCATGCAGATTTACACTGAGGATTTACCAAAAAAAAAAAAAAAAAAAAAAAAAGAAATAAAGGAAAAAGAAAGAGCTAGCATTCTCAAACTACAGGACTACAGTGGGAAGGAACACCTCCTGAAAGTTAAAATGCAATTCCCAGCAGTCTACCTATGAAAAGAAAAAAAATCCCCTTCCTCCAAACATTATCCTGAAAATGGGGCAGGTGCTTATCTTGTGTTGGAAAGCCCTTGAAAGCGCCCCTCTTGTGTCACACAAGTCTCAAGAGCCTGAGCTGACAGCTACTGCATAATCTGCATGGCCAACCAGCCCCAAGTCCTATCAGCACCATCCAGAAGCTCAGCTGGGAGTCTGGAGAAGCCTTTTAACAGCCCAAAGAGGAACACAATTCCCAGCCCAAGTCTGTCTCAAATTGTGTGTCTTCAGACAAACCCTGCTTTGAAGTAGGTGACTCTGTACATTTAATTTGGGCACAGCTGATGGGATCGTTAATGACACACTGCAGTGCCGCGTATCTCTGATGAATATATGTAAGATCAAGGTCTTCATCGGCTTTCGAAACCAGTAGAACAATTAACCTTATTAGCCCCTGAGCTGCACTGAAGAACAGAAACTGAAGACAAGCTGCTACTACTTGGGAGAAGGAAAAAAAATAAAATATTTCAGACCCGAGCAGAGCCTTGTAAGTGAAAACTAAGGCAGCAGCTCTGTATTTGTCCAGTGCCTATAATAACCATGATACAGTAAATACTGTGGTATCTTTCTGTAAAATTCAAGCACCTGAAACACTGTCACAGTAAAGTGAAACAAGTTACTGTAACCTCTTTAACATCTGCAAGCAACTTGAAACATTCACTAGCTGCTCCTCTAAAGAAACATCTGGCTCATCTCCTACATGTGAGACACAGGAACAGCAGAAAACCCATCACATCAGTCATACACTGCACTGACATAAAAATAAAGTTTGGTTTACACTGATTTTGATGACTTACTGTCATTTTCAGTTGTGATAACAAGAACTACAAGTTAACCTTCATTATGTCATTTCAAGGTAGTTCCTCCCTCCAAACTGAAGGGGCAGAAGGGAAAGTGCTCTGCAGGTACCCAACCCACCTGCCTGTGCCTTCAGATGCTCCCAGTAACTACCTACATGGTTTCTGACTGACAGAAACAGGCAACTATGACCCTCTGACACCTCTTTTAAGCAGTGTAGGCCATGAACAACAATTGTCATTTGTGTTTCTTTCATACACTTGTGCAAACAGCTGGCCTGATACCCTTACTGTGCTTTTCCTTGTACTCTTTCCTTTTCAGCAAAAATAAAACATAACTAACTGCCTTTCAGATTTGCACTGAAGTGCTACAACCTGGCTGTCAATATTTGGAGCTTTTTCAGCCTTCAGTGGTGAATGGCTTGGGTGTCAAGTCTTACATAAAGGAGCTTTTCTCCCAAGCATTTTATTTAAGTAAGTATTAACAAGTTGCAAACAAACACACAAAACCACAAAATTATAAGGGGTCTATAAAAACCACAACTGCTCTAATCAAGTCTCTCACATTCAAGATTTTCCACATCAAAATCCCACTGGTTTTCAAAGAAAAATCCAGCTGCCAAAATGCCAGGGACATTTGGTATAAAAGGGAGGTTAAGGGCAAGGTGAGCAAGGTCAGTGGGTGCTCCGTGGTTACCCCACACTTCACACCACCTTCACCAAGAAAGAAGAAACGGCCACAAGGGAATACAGCCACCACATCCGACTGGGAAGACCAGCTGGTCTCAGAGCTAAAAAGGGAATCCAGGAAGAAACACTGAAATGCTGGAGGAAGCAGCAGACCAGTGGAAGCCAGTCAGCTGGCGAGATACAGCCAGCTCCCCCTCATCCCCGGCGCAGGAGCCCACGCACACCCTCACCAACTGCAGCGCTCCGGGCACCCCTCGGGATCGGCTGCGGAGCGAGAGCAGTAGGTGAGCCATCCCCAAACAGCTCTGCAGCTTCAGAGGAAGCCAGAATCCAAAGCCCACAAGTGCTATAGGGGAGGGGAAAAAAGGAAAAGCACAAATATGTGTAAGAGGGAAGCTGGGAGGGGGCACACGAGAAGCACAAACAATGAAAGGGAAGCAAGAGGAAACAGAAGGTAGAACAACCAAGCGGGGTGGAGGCGCGGGGGCCCTGGGCGGCTGCGCTCCAGCATGCAAATTCATGCAGTTCACGTAGACAAAGCGATGCTGTGAAAGGCCCAGAAAGCAACTACAAATATTAAAACGCTTTGTTTCCCCTCCCTCGCCCCTTAAAGCGATGTCTTTATTCGCTACATGCTCCTGGAACAAAAGCATGTGCAGGCAGCTGGATGGCTGAATGGGTTACCAATCCACCCAACTTTCATCCTCAAATTCTGCAGGCAGCAAGGAATGCTCAAAACTGCTCTGTCACAGGCAGGCAGTTGATGATGCATGAAAAATAAGATAATAGTGTAAAGCCATGACAGAAAGAGAAAAACATCCATCAGACAGCATTGGTAACCCGCCAGAAACAGGCTAAAGGGCTGGCAGACAGGGCAACCTAATCCATTTTCCTGCTGAGAGCAGTGGGAAGGAGGTGCTTTGGCAGAGGACTGTGCACAATTCCTTCCCTGGATTTTTCACTTCTGCAGGTGAAATCCTCACTGGTGCCACACTCCCTCCAAAAAGAAGCAGGAAAAACAAAATCAAGGGGCCAGAACAATCCTATTCCCAAAGTCTTCATCAAGACCCATCTCCGAACACTGGAATGAAGCAACTCTTGGATATTCCCTACCAAACAACATTTATTATCCACTCAAAAGCAAGGAAGTTCTTCCTGTTACACCATCACATCACACTGCTGGGATACATGAACACTGGGCAACAACCCTCATCAAGGGTTTAACCAAGAAAGTCTATTCTTGCAAGAACAAGAGCATGGAAAACATCCTTGTAGCAGCAGTAGGTCAGACCATTTTTTTTAAGTGAAAAGTGATCAACAAGCAATAAATCTCTTTCAAGTTTAAGCATCTCTCTACCAAAGGGCAGTTAGAAATTAACACATGTAGCAACTTTCTAGATCTCAGGAACTGATGCTGGTGTCTCCACTGGTGCCCCTCACCAACCCAGCAGTCACCCAGGAGTGCAACATGCTGACATGCCTTCAGGACCTCACAAACACAGCAGAGGATCGCGGCTGGATGGGCAACCCTCAACTCTTTGGGCATCCAGGAAAGAGCCATGACCAGCCACCAGAGACCAGTGCCACCACTCCATAAAAGAGGTTTGAAAGGGTCCCTCACCATATCCGCAGGGATTTAGGGAAGCCGCTTTGCCTCCTCACCACAACAAATGGAAAAGGTGGTTTCAAATGTGGCCACAGGGCCCAAGCCCAACAGGAGCTGGGTAAAGCCCAAGCTTACACGGAAACGAAAGAGCAAATGTCGGGCCTGTAACTAACTTTTGGTCTTAAAACCCATTTGAGGAACCCAGGTCCTTTTGTTCAGCTTGAGTAGTCACTGATGCATCAGATACTGCTGCAGTCCTCAAGCTCAGAAGGGAAAACCATGCAAACCAATCAATGAACCAGTAGTACCCAAGAGACCAGCTCACCTGACTTTTAACCTCTAAAATCAGCAAGCCTATTGCGATTTACTTCTCACTCTGTCACAGCTGAAGCCAGAAGACTTCTTTCTTTCCTGCATAACTAACATAGCCTCTAAGGAATTGATGGAGGAACAGCAGGCTCAGCTTCATCTTCACTGCTGCAAGAACTGCGCAAGAACATGCGCTCAACTATGCCAAATTCATGGGTCATTCATGCCTGGTTTTTCTTTAGCCAAGCTAAAGCTTATTTTTATGAGGATGCTCAAGAACAAAGTGTTTTCCAAGAGGATCTAATCTCCTCAGGAAGTAAACATCACGTCATCATCACTCAATTGCAGCTTCGCTATGAGAAGCAACTATAAACAACTACATTACACAGTTCTACATCTAATGCATCTTAATATCTTCAATGTAAAGAACGCAGACGTGAAAGGCTGATCTCCTCAAGCATCTCTGCACAGTGACCCTACACCTTTCCTTAGCTACTACCACATCTGCAACAGGCAAAATCTCAATGTACAATACAACAAATGTATCTTACAAAATTATCTGGACATACAATAGATAATACTTTCGTTACACCACAGTACAAAATGCTGGGTCCTGGTAAGCAGCATCAATTGTTAGCTAGCTAAGAAACAGCACTTCTGCTGGTTTTCCTTACATTAATGGGTGTCAATGGCCGAGCACTAAACAGAGAATGATATATGGGCTTAAGACAAATAAATTACCTGCTTTTGCCCCTCGTATAAGATGATCTCCCTAAGGACTGCTTCTTCCCGTTTATGAGCCTGGTGCCTTGAAGTCTAGAAGGCCGAGCTCAACATATGGCAGAGTCCGTCAGTGCGAGTTAAATGATTGCCTCAAATGCCATAAACTCCAGACCCTGCTTCCAGCGCCCCTCCTCACTCACCAGCCCCGCCGGGCAGTGGACCATATTGGTTTCTCTCACCAACACAGAATTTATCAAACCTTGTTACTGCCTAATAAAAGCTGCTAAACAAGACAAAAATAAAAAAATAAAAAAAAATTGCGCTAGAACAAGAGGAACGGCACCATAAATGATGTGTCATTTGAGGGGGGGGAAAATGGCTTCACCTGAGTAGGCCTTAGATATAAATATATGCATATTCACGACAGGCACACGTCTAATGCGTTCCGACCACAAATGCACCGGTTAAAAAAAAAAAAAAAAAAAAAAAAAGGGCGGGGGGGTGTGTGGGAGGAAAACCCCAAACAGAAAATAAATGAAGCCGAACAACCACGCCGCTGGCGCAGGCTGGGGGGCCGCGGGGACGGGGCTGCACCGTGACAGCAGCGGGCGAGGCCGCCCCCGCCCCGCGCCCGCCGCCCGGGCCCCAGCGCACCCGCACAGCCCCGCAGCGCCCCCCGACCCCTCCGCCGCCCCCACCCCCCGCGCCCCCTCACCTGAGCGGGTAGCAGCAGCTCCCCCTCCTCGGCTTGCCACAGCTCCACCACGCCGGGGATGGGCTCGATGGCTGCGGGGGCAGAGAGAGAGAAAGCGCGGATGGGCAGGGGGCTCCCCGCGCAGGGGCGGGCCGGCACAGACGCGTGGCCCGGCGGGCACCGCGGGGCCGGGAGGAAGGGAACTGGAGTGGGGGGAAGAGGGGAGCCGCGTCCCGGCTCCCTTTGTGTCCCCGGGCTGCCACCGCGGCAGCCGCCCGAGGGACGGCGGCGGGGGCGGCGGCTCCGCTCTCAAGCCCGGAGCGGGCAGCGCCGGCACCCCCGCCCCGCCTCGCCCCGCCGGTGCCCTCACCTTGTCCCTGCGCCTCCCCGGGGCGAAAGCAGGGCAGGAGGACGTGGAAGACGCCGAGCAGGAGGTTCATGGCCGCGGCCGCGCGGCAGTAGCCGCCGTGCTGCGGGAAGCGCAGCCCCGCCATGCCGAGCCGCGCCGCGCCGAGCTGCGGCTGAGGCGGGGCGGGCGGGGGGGGGGGCGGCCCCGCGGCCACCGGGCCCCGCCCCCACCCGCAGCGCGGCTGCGCCAGCCCCGCCCCGCCCCGCTGTGCCCGCCCCAGCCGCGCACATGGCCCCGCTGTGCCCGCCCGAGCCCGGCACGGTGCTCCCCAACGCGGGAGGGAGGCGCGGCGGGAGCGGGGGAATAGGCGAGTCGGTGTTGTTAGCTCGGCTGTGCGGCCGGACCGCGGTCTGCCCGCCCTTACGCCCGTGTGGGATGTCACCGCGCCGGGCCCGGGGCTCCCCGGTGATTTTTAGAAACAAAACGTGAAGAGTGCGAAGGGAAGAAATCGGGCTGCCGCGTGAAGGGGGAGGGGAGAGCGCAGCGAGGAAGGCGGGGAGTGTCGTAGGGGGGGAGACAATCAAAGTCCCAGCGATCTGGTGGTCCTACTGCAGATCACACAGAATCGTTACACAGAGAAGGGATCTCTGGACACCGTCGAGATCCGACCCCCTGCCAAGGCAGGGTCATCTGGAGCAGGTGACACAGGCACTCCTCCAGATGGGTTTTGAAGGTCTCTAGAGAGGGGTGACTCCCCGATCTCCCTCTTCCAGTACCACCAGTCTGGTTAATTTGCCTCAGTATTCCTTGACTGCTTGGCAGCGTTGTATGTTGAGGGTCGCTGCTGCTGTTCAGGTGCGTTTCAGTCTTAAGCAACTCTTCAGGTGCCCGTTGGATCTGTCAGGGAATTACA
The DNA here is from genome assembly GCF_049639895.1 of Pseudopodoces humilis. Classification (NCBI taxonomy): domain Eukaryota; kingdom Metazoa; phylum Chordata; class Aves; order Passeriformes; family Paridae; genus Pseudopodoces; species Pseudopodoces humilis. The sequence goes on from NC_142205.1 coordinate 42,604,736, forward strand.
TGGCGTTTGTAAAACAGAAGTGCAGAACAGAGCCCAGAGATAGCTGTGAGGGTCGCACGGTTTTAACATGTATCTCACATACCCTTCTAATTGCATTTTAAAGTGCTTTTTTAAAAGTCCCTTCTGCTTATGAAAAAAAAAAAAGTAGCAAGCGCCCCCTCAAATGCTTAAATTACAGGAAAAAACAGTTTTTAAACCAGTTCTGCAAACCTCGAGGAGAAAAATAAAGCGAATACTCTGCTAACAAGGTTTGCACAGCCCCCAAATTGCATCTGGTTCTCCCCTTACCAATCACACATAGTAACTCACATAAACACTGGCAGCATGGGACTTGGTCAGCAAAGGCTCATAAATAAAGCCAAAGAAACAACAAAAACCATTTTTAGCCCTGAATCGAGACAACACATGAGGACATTTGGGACCTTGTTCCCCAGCGGCAGTGGGTCACCTACACAATGCCCTTTCTGCTCAGCACTTGGAAAAGCTTTTCCCATCCGGAGGCCATTCAGGTTTGACTGGAGGTGCAGGTGGGTCTCTACAAAATAGGTGCTAACTTCCTTCCTAAAGGAGAAGATTTTGGCATTCAGTGTTGCACAACCGCTAAAGTAATGCAATGCAGCCTTGTCTCCTGTCGGCATCCTCCTCTTTCTGTCTTCTCTCTTTTTCCTGCTCCTTAATGGTTAGACGGGTCTTGTTTTCCATGCTGTCTGTGTCGTTAATCTCATTGCCTGGGTTTTCCCACACATGGGCAGAGGAACACTGTGGCACCTCTCCACCTGTGCCCCAGAGAACCCCAGGGCTTGCAGAGAAACACAGCCTTTCAAAATAGGAATGGTTGGATGTTTCTCTGTCGACAAACAAGTGTCTACGCTTGGACAGACACTTGAATACGTGCTTTAGAGAAAAGAGAGTTACAGTGGCGAAAACTTTACATGACAACCCCACCCAGGAGCTGCATGGCACCATGCATGTGCATTCAGTAGGGAATAGTTCCCATTACTTCTGCAACTGGTTCCAGTTGGAGTACCAGTTAGAGCTGTAGACTAATAGTTCTCATTTACTAGCTTTTTCTTGATGGGTTTTTAAGACATCATGCCAGCATGAGCTGATGATTTTTTGCCTGTCTTAAAGTCAACTCAATTTTCAGTGCTTGCAGGAAGGGGGCTGGACATAGGTAGGGGTTTAGAGGGAAACTCCTAGACAGTCTTGGTTTAGCTAAGCAGGTTTAAAAATGTCAGGTGAGAGAGCTGGCCTGAGCTGCAGTCCAGGCTGGGACCAGACTCACCCTGGAAATGCTTGCCCTTTCCTCTGTGTAAAGCAACATTCGCAGTTTTGGAAAGGGCTGGGGAGCAGGGGAAGTGAGGCTTTCTACAGTCGTGGTAGAGCCACTTCTACCAAACAGCACAGCTGAACACTTTGCTTTCTGGAGGCTTTTTCAAATGCAATGGGCAAGACTGGGAGGAAAGCAGGGCCATGATACAGATGTTACGATCGCACGGGGAGATACATGCTGTGTGACAGACATCAGACAGGAGCAGGCAGCCTAATTATATTGCTGCTCTTGTGCCTCTGTGCATCCCTTTACCAGCAAAATATGCCTGGGACTGTTCCTCACGTGTGAGATGAGATGAGATGAGATGAGATGAGATGAGATGAGATGAGATGAGATGAGATGAGATGTAACTGATGCCATGTACATGGAGATGCTCCTCAGGCAGCCCTGGAATGTCACCAACCACTGAGAGCACAGGACAGGACAGGGCAGGGCAGGGCAGGGCAGGGCAGGGCAGGGCAGGGCAGGGTGGGTGGGCAGAGCAGGAGGGAAGCAGAGGGGGAAGCTTTTCCTCCCAGGTAAGGCTCCAAGTAACTTCAGTAACCATGAGAAAGGATATTTGGGCTCCTCTAGGCTGAAACACCTGCATCTCTTGGCCTCGGGTGCTCAGTGGGATACTCGAGAGCCCCGTGTCTCAGAGTACTCACTACCCATTCTTCTCTACAGAATATTCCAGCATGGCGGGTGCCAGTCCCAACCTGGCGGGGGCTGCGGTGCTCCTCCTCATCCACAGCGCTGCCTGCAGTGAGCGGGCATGTGACACGCAACCCTGCTCCCTAGGCAGCTTGGACATCCCTGACACCCCATCCCTCGCCCTCTGCTTGTGTGCACATCGGCACCGCCACCAGCAGCTTTCCAACTGCATCCGACCTACATTTAACACCTTCTTGCTGTCACAGCTCCATTTTATTTAGAGCAGTCTCGCTCCTCTAGTCTGACTGCAGACCCATCGGTGAGAAGGAGCTCGGAGTGAAAGGGGAAACAAAGGCTGCCGGCAAGTCCCCGCCGGCTCTCTTTGATGGGCTATCATGGTACTTTTCTGTTCCTCAGAAACTACTGACTAATCGGGAGCGAATGGATTCAGCCCACTCACCGGACAAAGCAAACAATTGCTAAAATATTTGGATGAGGAACTTGTTGGGACGATGCACTGGGAGGGCATGGTCCAGCTTGTGAACCTGGTGTGGTGGTGCAGCACCCGCTGCTATCTGCAAATGTGACAGTGCTCTTCAAAGCTCACAGACCTATTGATGATGCTGTTTTCCAGCTAGAGAAAAATTTTTTGGAGGCTGTAGACACATTTAGTATTCATGCAAAGCAAATCCCTGCACTGTCATACTTTAAAATCTTTGACTTGTTTTTTCAGGAGTAGGATATGCTGCTGAAATATTTATTTTTACTGTTTGCCTTGTCCTTGAACTACAAGGAAAAGGAGCTGGGTTTTACCTACAGCAGTCTGGAAATACTGCTGTAAACTTCTGCAAATCATAAAGCACACAGAAATTAATCCAGCCCTAAATGTCATTACAAATCCCTATTACTTGCAGCATGGGAATAGCTACTTGCCTTTCCAAAAAAAGAGATGTGACTTTACAGAAACACTAAGCAAAATTAATTTCTGGGGGAACTGAGCCCAGTGGAAGTCTTTATAGGATGAAATCATATCATTTGCAGCCATGTATTGCGCCATAAGCTGTCGATGCTTAACATAAATTGAGCATATTTAGGTATTTCCATTAGGTGCAGTTTGAGAGACAGTATGCACTGAAGGTGACATTTTTCTTTTAAAAGCCCCAGGAAAGTGGTCGGCTCACTCTGGAGTGTTACCTTCACCTTGCCATCCCCTGCGAGGAAATCGGCAGTGATAAGCCCCACTGGAATGAGCTGACAAAAGCCCATCCTGGGGTCTGTGTCAGGCTCCAGGAGCTCAGGGCCTCTCCTCACCCTCCCCGGTGGCCTCCCTCCGTTGCCAAGTTCCTCTTTATCAGCCCCACGGCTGTACATCCCCACACCCGCTCCTCACGCCCGGGGCCAGCCCTATCAGCAAGTGCAGCACGGGGCAGCCCCCTCTGATAAGGCTACAAATCCCAAAGAGAGATTGAGAGGTGATAACGCCTTGCCTCGGGCCATCTCCTCGCCCAGCTAAGCTCATTCCTCCCCAGAGGGGCTGCCTTTCCCCAAACACCCAGACAGTTCACCGAGGGCTCAGTCCCACTCGGGGAAGGCCAGGTCCTCCAAACGCGAGCCGTAGGACCATGTGCTCACGGGTGAATGCACAAGGCGGGGAAGAGCCCTGGCGAGAGGGGACCTGGCAGGGTACAGCCATAAATGTCCACTCGGTTGCCCGCGTGACAGCTGAAGATAAGCAGCCCTCCCTTTTCTCCCTGGCATTCGCCCCGCTGCCCTGCTCAGCCAGCCAGCGCTCTGGGAGCAGGCACTCTCCCTCCTCTCAGTGTTTGTGTAACTCCCAGCAGAGCGGGGCTACGAGCTCCGCCGGGGCCCCTCTGCATCATTAGAATAATAAAACAGCACGGGAACGGGAGTTTCTCTCGTCCTTCTGGTGACAATTACTGCCATGCTCTCCACCGCTGCTCGCTCCCCCATTCCTAGCAAAGATTTTTAGCGAAGATGGTGAGTGCAGCCCGAGCTGAGCTGAGCCGAGCCTAATTCTTCTAAAGACTAATTCAGCCTGAAGAGTGTCTGGGACAAAGCTTGCCCTGACAGCGTAATTAAAGAAGTACAAATTGTTTCTAAAACCACACGCTGGCAGAATTTTTACAATTAATGACCAGTTGTCACTGCTGGGGCTTGTCAGGGAGGAATCGCTCTCGTCTTACGCGCCCGATCTGGGTCAGCAGCCCATCCATCGCCTCTTTGAGGACTGGAAAGCGAACAGGCAGCGGCACTGCCCCAATAAGCTGTTAATGACACCGCACTCATTACCGCGGATAACAAACATCTTGTTTCTAAGCAGAATTTTTGCCAGCTCGCTTTGACTTTCTAGGCTGTGATTAAACACACACAGAAAAATAGGGTGCTTACCTGGCCTACTTTTTTTCATTTTCCCTCTTCTCATGCATTTTTGATTGAAAAAATCTGCATGGTAAAACAAGCATCTATACTATCAGACAGAAGACTTGATGAACAAAGGACAATATTAAGTGATTTTAATGGTGCAACTTCTGAAACATTGACAAGAAAAGTAGTATGGCTAAATGATCTATTAATAAAAAGCTGCTTGCTCTGGAATCTCAAGTATATATATATATATATATATATATCCCAAACTCTTCTGTGTAATGAAGAAGAAAGGATAGTAAATATTTTTATTTTAAAAAGGAATGTTACCATTGTGATATCAATCAAATGCTAGGTAATTAAAAAAATATGCTGACGTGCTCTGTCCTTTCCTTGCCCTGCTCTGCCTACATTTTTTAGCACATACACTGCATCCACTTGAAAGCGTGGTGGATCCTTGCACACAGCAGGATTTTGCAGTCTCCTGCGGGACCCACCATGTTACAATAGCGTTCAAAGCTTTATAAGCTTCATTTAGTTTCAGCAAGCCTGTTGGAGCATTGTCTGTGCTTAAAGAGGCATTTAAAACTAAAGCGAAGCTTTGAAAGCTTCAGAGACAATGACGCTGGACTCCCTAAACCCATGAGTTCACTGCACGGTTTGAAGTGATGGCATCATGTAGAAAACATGACACGCTGCTCTGAGAGCCTGGCAGTACCTAGGCACAAAAGAGGAGGGGGAGCAGAAAATCAGGGGTGCACATTGAGTTTCTACCACTGAAGGTCACTCCTGGACCAAAGGGAAGAAAAGCATTCTATATTTTTTTTCTGCCTTTGAGATTTGTACCTATGCATATTTATTCTCTTGCTCTGGAATGATTTCTAAGCCATTGCTATGTGTGCTTCTAAGCTGTTATGAATAAAAGAAAACAACAGCCAGAGCCCACACAATAAAAACAAGGGAGGATGCAGCAGCCATGCTTCCACGAGATGTTCAGCTTTTGGTCTAAGCGGTTTGCACACCCCTGGACTGTGCAAAAGGCAGCATTTAATGCAGAACTACACTACCTACAGGTTAAAGGAAAGAGCAGTAAAACAGGCATCAGTAAAACTCTGGTTTCCCAAACAGGCACTCATTTTTCAGTGTACAGCCCTGCTTGTCACCATTTATAGGCAAGGGCATGCAATTTGTATTACCACAGCATTGGTAACATCTCAAGGTGAGAGGAAAAGCTCCTCTTGAATCCCAAAAATAAGCATCCACCCTACCCATGCCTCCTCACTCAGTTGGTGAAGGTTACAGGTATTCTTGGGCTGCAGTGGCATAAATTCCCCATACCTGCCTTGTCAGGCTTCCCTGCCAAACCCCCCAGTGCTCTTGATCACCAGGGAAAATGACGAAGACAGGGAGACACACACAAAGATTGCAATGATCCATGTAAAAACAGCACCTTGTGGATCGAGTCAGGTACAGGATGCCCGTAAGTAGATTGAAAGGATAGTCTGAAGCAAACAGGTGTAATAAATACCAGCTTTGTAAAAAAGCCATGGTGCCTGAGCAGGTTTAGAAATAAAACAGTAAAGTAGGATTTCACAGCATGTCAGATGCTGTTCAGTTAATAGCTGAGCACACCTCAGCAGCATGCAGAGAGCCATGTTGTGTCTTGCAGGCTGCATTTCATTCCTAAGACCACAGTATTTCATTGGGGCACAGCTGCAGGCAAAGCTCGATGGGCTGGAAAAGGACATGGCATGAGCCACGGCAGAGTCACCACGTGCTTAATTTTCAATTTCAATAGCTGTAGAAGGTTTTAATGGGGGTAAAATGTAGTCTTATTTAACCTCAGTCCTCAGTGCAGTGGAGCCATTTTTCACTGCAATTGAAAATAATGAACATAAACTAGTTGGAGGCAAATAATGGGCATGAGAGATTTGAGCTCAAAGGCTTGAACCCTGGACAAAGTGCAAAGCAACCAGAATCAGTTTAGTACCACAGTATGTCAGAAAAAAAGCATAGCTGTTAAGAATGCAGCCCTTCCACATGTGTGCAGAGACTCTTGAGAGAGGAAGATGCACTGATGAATGACATTGAAAAAACATAGCACAAAAGTAAAACATGTTTCAAAATACACCCAAATTGGAAACAGTACTGTTAGAAGCTTATGAAAACACAGTAAAGTATTGCTGTAGCTCTTTTTTTAAGGCCTGAAGTGTTACTACAACAAAAATAAACATGCTGATGAAATACAAAAGAACAGCAATGCCAAACTCCTGGAGAAGTGAATGGCAAATTTGCCAGAGCTGTGCTTCCAGAACTGGCTGTACAGCCCAGGATCCAATGTTAATGGGTCACAGATGTTCTCCCTTTACAAAAAGAAGTTGAATGTGTTTATTTCTTTCATGGTACCGGCCAGAGGGCAGTTAGGGGAGCAATTGGAAACCTGTGAGCTGCAGTTACTTGATTGAATAATCTGTTTGAAAAAAAGATGTTGCTGTGCAAAATTATCCTCCCCCCTCCACCACCTCCCTGCCGGTTTTGACAGCACGTAAGAGTTTCACTTCCATCCAAAACTGAGAGGGAAATTTAGGTAACCCAGAACAACATAATGTGCACAGTCTGTGAAGTACCAGGGATTTTTCATGCCACAGACCTAAGGACACCGCGTTTTTTTACACACCCAAAGAATCCAGGGTTGCTGCCCAGCTCAGTGCCAGGGCTCATGATGCACACACAGGTCAAGCTCTCCAAATGGAGCCGGGTTTCCTGCCTGCTGTGTGAGACTTGTCATGAGGAGGGATCACCTCTGGGCATGGCCTGACTTCTCGGTTCACCTATGTGCAGAAAACTTGTGTAGCTGCAGCCACCACTTTCTCACCAAGTGCCTTCCCCCAGCACCTAGCCCTTTCCTGCTTTAGGGAAAAGCCACAGTATAACAAAGGAGAAAACAAATCTCTCCCTGAGGACAAGGGGTGCTATTACAAAGCCTTTCTGACCACCCCAAAGCATTGGTGTTTAACAGCATCCATGTCAGAGCTTCGTGTCAGGTTTTAATGTGGGATGAGGAGAATTACTGCCTTGCACCCAGGCTGCATGGGCAGCAGTGGCGTGGGTGACAGGGTACTTAGAGCAGTACAATTCAAACGACATGAAGAGAAGAAAACTGATGGTTCCCATACTCAACCCACAGCACGAACAGTCCTTTGTGGATACCTACCCCACAGAACAGCAGAATCCTAGGCAGGAGCTGAGTATCTCATGGCATTTCTGCTATACAGAGTACTGAAGTCCTCTCCAGGGATCATCACCACCGAAGTCAAACATCACATGTAAATGTGGGATGCTTCTTCAGGGCTGGCAGGCATGGGTGCCCAGTTACAGACAAGTTTTTCTCCAAGGCACAAAACATACATGAATGTCCACCTTGCTGACCTGGAACTGAGTGGTACCCACAGACAGCTCAGCCACGGGTGGGGAGGCAATGCCTTGGCCTGGGATGGGAGCCACATGACTCCCCTCTCCTGAAATGGTCTGGTTGCTGAAGGAGTCTCTGCAGAAGCCCTTGTCTTATGGAAGACTCCGGAACATCTTAGGGAGAAGGGAGGCCCAGGCAGTCCTGGGAAGAGCTGAAAGAGGAATTTTTTTCTCTTATTCCTATAGTCAGGAATCAGCCTAGATATTTACAACTTTCTAATCCACTTTCAAATGCTGCCTAGAAAAGTGCTGGAGAAAAATCAGGTGATCTGGACATTTTGAAGTCTTATTTTATTTTCCAGAGAGCAATTTTGGGCTTGTTCACTTCTTTTCACAGAACATCTGCAATTCCCTGCAACTATAATTTCTATCACTGTCTTTCAAAAATGACACTTGTACAGCCTTCTTCCAAATAATTGCAGGAACTTTCTGTTCATTAGGGGAGCATATTTTCAGTGCACAGGTCTTCACCTCACAGCACCTCTGCCCTTTCCCCTGGGATGTGCAAGCATTCAGCTGCTGTACTGACATCCCAAGGGCTGTGGTCTGGCCCTTTGCTCACCAGCTATTCTCAGTGGCATGGCACTCACAGCTGGACAGGAAGCAGTACAGCTCCAGCAGAGTTTGGATGAGAAGGCGTGCACATTGTCAGCCACAGGAGCTGGATGCCTCATTTTCTGCCTGCTGTGCCAAAAAAGTACTCTGCCAGGTGCCTGAAGGGCCTGCAGGGTTGCTTTTCCAAACCTATGGTATATTCTGAGTGGCATTCAAATGAAATGCAACTACAGTGCTCCTCTACAGGCCTTGATAAAACATCAGACCTCTGAAAACAACATATCTGCCCTAGGAAATACATTTTCGCTATTGTAATGAATTACATTTTTATGTCCAAAATCCATTTAGTTTCCAGCAAGAAATCAGAAGATGGCTAACATGAAATATTTCCTTAGATTCTGCCATAACAGCTATCTGATGTCTGGATAAATGCACAAGAATACAGACTTTCTTTAGGACACTGAAGACTGCCCTACAAAGAGGTTACCAATAATAATTTGTGTTGCTATGTAAAACTGTTAGCCTTTTAGCATTCAGAACTCCAGCTTTGCTCTCAGCTCTCTGAAGCACTATTCCTTATGCTGCTGACTGCACACTTGCACTTACATGTTTTCTTATTTTTTGGCTCAGTGGAGCAAGCAGTCAGCTTTCCCCTCGTTCCTGAGGGATATCAGGTTACAACGAATGTTGTTCTGCTATTATATACTTACCCAGTGGCATATTAAAAATGCATATTTTCCATTTGATTTTTCTCCTTGCCAGAATCAGGTTTAAGGCCACTTTTCTTAAAGGTACCTTTAACAAGCTACTAGCTTATTCCCAGATGTAAAAAGACAGGCAACAATACATGCCCTGTTTAACCCCAGCTGGGGATATAGTCCCTGCACCAGTTCATTTAAACTAAGGAAATTTACAGTGCATCCCTGCAGCTAAACTGCTTTTGAGCGTATTAACTTTTGGAGAAGTAGGAGAAAGATGTACGTGTGGAGGCTGCCTGGTGATGGGCCAGCCTCCTGCGGCTGTGCGCGCTCCTGCCCTGCCAACACACGGCACATGCTCCCACTGCAGGTCCCAGAGGGTCTCAAGTCCCTGCTGGTGGGAGTCCCCTCTACCCTGCCCCTGGGCCACGTGGGAGCCAGCTGGCAAGTGAGAGGCCATGGATGAGCACTGCTGCTGAAGCTCTGGGGCACCTTGAGGGCTCTGTCACTTGCAGGCTTGTTCCGACTTTGAGACCTATTCAGTCATTAAAATTGAGCAGCAAATTCAAAATAAATACAGCAAGAAATACAGTGTAGGCTTGTTAGACCTGCGTGCTGGAGCCTGTGGGACAGGGAATTTCTTCACCCACCACTAATATTGCTTGGTTTAGTAGTTTAATCTAAGATCCAGAAGAATAAAACCAGGAGAGAATCCCAGGGGATGGTTTGACTCCCCACAGGCATTATCCAGCATTGCTTCAGCAGCCTGCACCACCACACAGAGCCCCATATCGGACTCGAGGAGAAGCCCAAACACCACAGTGCCAACATCTGCCCACGTTTTTCCTTCAGATGTTTCCTGCTATGGAAGAAGGGTTCATCAACCTGACGTTCCCAGGTCGAGGTACTGAAAGCAAACACATGGGGTAACCCCAGTACCTCGTTCTCAGTCTCCAAGCTCTTAATGTCCAGAAGAACATGTGTGCACTCATCAGTATGATAAAAAATCCCAAAACCTTACCAACTGACTTTTTTCCCTGATTCACAATTAGGTTGAAGACTTTGAATAAATAAGTAGAACTGATGCTAAGAATATTGTTTTACAGATATTCTAGAAACTGGTAGCATAAGAATCTCAAGAGGCAATTTAATCACTATCATGATTCCCTGAAACACCAAAAGGAGGGATGCAACTGTTTTTCGTACAGCAAAAAAAAAGGGTGAAAGGTTCAGCCTGAAAATAGGTTTGTGGTCTAGTAATTGCCATGTATAAAGAGCATGAACTAGGGGCTTACACAGACAGAGAGGGACAGTAAATCACACAGATGTAAAAGCATGTTACCACTCAAGCTAGAAATACTCCTTAAAGGAATTACATTGTCTGTTGGCGTATTTTATTTGCTCTTAATTGAGCATATCAAGAAACAGATCACTACTCAATGTAGACTTCTGATTTGGTGCCTCACTGCTTGGACTTGTCTGTGGCCATACAATTATGGATGATCAAAATCAATTAATTGCATTCACTAAGTAATCACCTTAGCAACAGGAAAAAAAAACCCAACAAAACACCAAAAAGAAAGTCACAGGAGAAAATGTTTTGAAGTTATTTATATATTTATTTTCTAATATGACATACAGTACCAAGGAGGACAGGTTGATATTTCTAAAAGGTCATTTTTTTTGTGCAAGTAACCAGAAAAACATGAAGTAAAAAGCCAGAATCTTATATTCACCACAATTCATAGTCCTAAGAATCAGAGGTTAGACTATGTCCATACAAACTTCTAACTCCATCCACAAAAGAACTCATCTAGGTTTTATGCCAACTCATCAGTCTTCAGCTGGAGAGCTAGGCTATCTTCCTTAGCATTATCCAAATCTAAGCATCCAATTCTAGCCATTTGGGAAAAATTCAAAAGATTTTCTTTATTATATCTAGCATGACAAGTACGTGAAAACAGAGGATGCTTGATGCAACTTTCTCAAGGAAAATAATGCTAACTCACCTCTAAGTCTCCTGGGAAACACTCCCATTCCAATCAAGAAATCATGGGGAAAAGCGTAATGGATTAAACTTGAAATCTGGTTTATTTCAATTTCTGCTTTAAATAGTTGAAGGTTATGCATCCATCTTTCAAAAATATTAAATGTGGATGAGATTTGGTGATGGGCCAGTCTCCAAGCAGATTCCCCAAACTGGAAAAGGACATGAGACTACTGTCAGCTCCAAAAACAGTTATTCTGTTATTCCAGCGTTGAAGAAGGAAATTGCAGGGGTGAAACCTTGAGCACACTTGGTGGAGGTGAATGGAGATAAGAATCCCGATTCCCTAGAGGCAAACAGGGTTCAAGCAAAAAGGGAATTTTACTGAGCAGTGGATGCCTATAAAGGAAATTATTTTCCCCCTTTTCATCGACAGAAAGACTGTTCCAGTGACAGTTACCATGGAAACCAATTTTGAGAATAACAAGAAAGCATTTATGGTACAGAGCTTATTTTAAAGGATGGTGAACCATCAGCAGCCCATTCCCTTAACTGGACTGATAACCTGACCAGATGACCCACAGAACTAAAACAGCACATTTTAAAGTGGCATGGAATGGCAGTGCTAAATGGAACAGGCACAGCTTCCTGTTGCTGTGCTTTTATGACCTTCAAAGCTATGGATATGGGGCTCAAAAGCTTCTCCCAGGACACAGCTTTAGCCAAGCTGACTGGCACCCCATCTCTCAGTATGCAAAAGCCAGAGACAGGTGAGCACCTCTGCTCAAGTTACTTCATTCAGGCTGTCATTTTCTTGTGTGTTATCCAGTTCTACTAGGAAGGAGGTGGTTTTTTTCCCCCAGCAGACTGAAAACTCAGGTGTCAAATGCAAAGGCAAATGGGATTGGCACAATCTAGGAAGGCAGCACTTTACAGCCACAGATTTTGCTTATTCCTGTGGCTGCCACACAGACCAGGCAAACTGAGAAACGCCTGCTACCCAGGGTAGTGGAGGGAGGAGGGACCCCTAGGGTCTGTCTCAACATCATGTTAAAATGTTACCTTCAGAGTAGAAGTCATAAGGCTTTTTTCTTCCACTCTTCAGTCTTTGGTCTGCTTTGCATTTACTTTTTATTTTACTTTTATTGCTTCTCCTTGCGCTATGAAGGCTGGCCATAGACTTGAAAAGAGAAATAAATGAACGTGAGCTCTAAAATAAAGGGAATAAGGTTCTACTGGCACTGCCACAAATATTTTTCATGCAAGGCTATCAAGAGCTTTCCAGCTTCCCAGATAGGACGCTGTTCTCTGCACACAAGCAGCCAAGGAGCAGTATCTCTGCTCACAGCCACCCGCAGCACTGGAGAATCACCTCGCTGCCCCAACTCCCAGGCCAGCCTGTAACGCTCAAGCCCAAGATAAGATGACACCTGTCAGGTGGAGAAAAGAGGCAAACCCCAGGCTTGATGAGAAAATACATTCACTATTCACATCTAGATGCCTTTTGAAGCACTCAGAAATCGAGCAAGCTGTAAGGACTTTATTGCAGAAATGTTTCTTTTTCAAGAAGACAAACTTCTGAGCAGAATTATTCTCCACTGGCTTCTTGTCAAAATATCTGTAATTTTGGTAAAAGGTGTCCCACTATTGCTGCTGTTGTTTGTACAAGTGGTGACAGAACTGTGCAATGGTGTATCAAACTGAAGCCTCTGAAATACGTTACCTTGAAAAAAATTACATGATAAAACAGCTTAACATCAAAGAGTTTCTTTCAGTAACTGCATAGTACACCTGCAAGCCTGGTCCTCTGAATCTTTTTTATTTAATTGTAAATCATTGCTTACACTATTGCATACTAGTTTATGATGCAAACCTATATTAGAATATGAGTACTCACCACTCACTTGCCAAGATAAGGATTTGTTAGGGTAAATCTGTCAAAAATAAAGCTGTCTAGAAGAGCAGAGAGGGGAGCTGCTGTCAAAGGTGGATCTAAGCATAGATCTTACTTGTGCTTTTTAAGCAGTGAACCCTCCTCCCTCCCACCATAATTCAGGATGGAGATATAGTAGGCAAAAACGGTAACAGTAAAAAGCAAAAAAAAACTTTGCAAAACCTCTTTGCTATTGTTTTTCTATCTGCTCCCTATCCAAAGCTGAATGATGCAGCTGGTGAGTTGGTACAGGAAATCAAGTCAGGAATCAATGCTTTTCATTTATGGTTTTCTGATTTCAAGTTGGTTCAAATCAGAGGTCTGACAATGCCCACTCTGCTGGCTCAAGACTGACAAGGCAAAAGTCTAACAAGAACCAAGAAAGTTGACATTAAATACCCTTTTTTCATTTCCACATGTTCCTATCCAGTTATCAGCCAAATCTGCATATCAGTAAAGACTATTTAACAGAAAATTCTCTCAGTTCTCTAACTAGCCTAAGCATTAAAGAAAAAATAAGAATGAAAACACACAACCCCAAAATGCAGGTTTTAGATCATGCCTACTTGAAAGAGTGAGGACATATTTCCTACCCAGACATTCTCCTAGGTTTGTACAATCTTCTAATGATTTAAACAGTTTATGACAAGGAAAAGGCTCCTAGACTTTTTTTTTTTGTTGAATAAAAATACAGCCTCAACAATGTGATATCCAATTTTGAACATAATATTTTAAACTGAAGTTTTGATTGTGCATCCATTTTCATTTTTTACCACCTCCAATCTAAGGTCATTTCTATAAACTGCTTAACATGAAAGTACCAGAAAAAGTTGATGGATTACAAAGATGGATTTGAAGCTGCTTTGTTCAATGTTTTGTTTGAAAAAAAATTACTCATTCACTGAACCTCTGGATGGTAGTTACACCAAAAATGGAACATACTGTCCAGGCTTCCTGCCTTTCACCAGATAATACAGAGACTGGTGTTCTGGAGCACTTGGTATAAATTTCTTCAGTATTATTTTTTACATATCCTTTTCAGACAGGTACAGCATCAATGGCCACAAGAATAACAAATAGTTCTGCTGCAGAGCCTTGATCTTTTAATCACTGATCTCAGGAGGTGACTCTTTAAAACATAGGGAAGAGCATATTGACTAGAATACATTTCAGGAGGAGAAAAAAGCCCACAGAAGAATACAGTTTATTATGATGATTAATTGATGTCCATGCAAAAAAATTAATCAAAGCATTTCTGCCACTGGGAGTATGTCTTTCACCAAGTACAGTGTAACGAGGAAAAAAAAATCTGATTCAATAGATAATTAATTTTTCTGAGAAACTGAAAACAAATTATGAAAATTTGACTTTTATCTTCCTTGAAAAATCCTCAAGAATGTTAGGATCAGCCAGAGGCATTATTTTGCATGGCTAGTAATGATAATGCAAGAATGCATGTGATTGACTTTTTTAACTCTCATTTTTTTCTTAGCAGGAAGGGAAAGAAAAGTGAATGATCATTTTTCCCACTGTAGACTGCAATGAGAGAAAAATGAGAAAAAAAAAAATATTTTGCATCTCAACATAAAAATCCCATCTCCAGAATGCCAGTGAGGTGCAGCCTGAAGGAAGGTGGTATGATCAAAGGTGTCAAGGGAAAGAGGGAGATCCCTGTAAGACATGGTTTCAGTACACAGATGATAACTCAGGCTCTTTTCAATTCAAACACAACTTCTTCCACTACTAGCTTTCTCTAGAAGTCATAATTTTAAACAGCTTTTCCTTTTGAGCTTCAGCAGCAGCACAGCTGAAGTTCATCATCTCACCTGAAACAAGGTGCCCCTTGGACAGGCTACAGGATTTACTTTAGCACTGGGTTGCCAGATCAGTAAGGTTTTTTTGAAACAAAAAGATGGAGTGTATTTTAAAATTAAGTTTTTCATATGGAAAGGCTCATAGTTTCTCAGAATAACTTGGGTTTTCATCAAATACTAGAAACAGAAAATTGCCCAGCAGGTTTTGCTTAAAAACTGTTCTTTATAAATACCTCAGCAGGACCTTTTTTTTTCTAAGGAAAATTTTTCTAACTAGGTTAAGTACAACCACCACTTATCATAAAAACTGTTCATTCATTTGTGAGGCATTATAAAAGAGTCTGAAGTGACGCTGAGAATTTCAGTGGTACTTGTGGTGGTGTTCACAGGTATTTTTGCTCCCTGGTCTTCTTGACATGCAACCTTTTGTGCATAGAGTTTAAAGAGACAAGTCTAACACAAAGAGAGATGCTTCCCTTCCCATATGCCTGTGCACTGGAAGGTGTGTGTGCTGACAGCAGTGTCAGCAGGAGGAGGAGTAAGACAGACAACCATCTGCACAGACTGCAGTGCTTTGCTTGTTCAGCCTACGTGGTTGCTACAAGCAGATCTAAAAGGGAAATTACAGTGGAGGGGTGGAAAATGCAAATGGGACAAGGAGAAAAAGAAGCTGAAGAGAAAGGCTATCCTTGTTGTGAATGCAGACTCCTTATGCACAAGAACATTTATACAGGACCTGTGTAATAGTTTACTGCTGCCATCATGGAAGAACCCAGTCACGTGTGTGACACCGAGGATTAGTCGAGGACTTTGCTTGTTGAAGTCACCTGTTCCTTCCCACTGAAAGGATGCACACACCATTCCATCTCAGCCCCAGCAATGCTGCCAGACCCTCACGTAATATTCCATCACCATCTTTGACATCTTTCCTTCCTCCTCCCACCCTCAACATGCTCTACCCCTTCTCAGGTCCCAAAAGTGGTAGGTGGGAAAGGGAAAGTCTGTATTTATCAGGCAGGCAGCCAAACAGAACAGATAAATTGTGAGCGTGTACCAGGGCCCCTCAGAGTAAACTTAGCTGAAATCACTGGGTAATTTAAGAACAGTGGGAGGGAAAATAAGATAAATGACAGAAAAATGTGATCATATAAACCTCACCTCTAAAAGAAACAAAGTGAAGATAAGCACCATCCAGATCACCTGACTGGTGGAAATACGCCTGGATGACAGAAGGACTCTCTAAGGAGCTCTTGCATTGAAGTTCTTAGTCACCATCACAAACTGTGTTTCTTTGCCCCTCATTCTCCCAAGAAGTTTCAGTTCCACCTCTGTCACATGATAACAGCATCACTTTGCCATCTGCATCAGAGCCTGGATTTTCCCTTCTAAAACACCCCCTAACAGCAATGACATTTTATATGATGCATTAATGAAAGGCTTAGCACCTGACTTGTGTCAAAGCCTAAACCTTTGTGATTGTTAACATTTAACACTCTGCAAGTACCAAAAAGGGAGTCCTACAGTTGATGCTTGGTGTTGTACAGAGCATGTGGATAGCAAGTTAAAAGAAAAGGAAGAATGGGATGTTTCAGGGCAGATATAATTAGCAATGTTCTTTCAATAAGTAACATTTCCTACTAGACCAGGTAGACATAAATATTTTTTCCTGCATCTATAATGCTTCACAGTGGTCAATCATCATCAATCAACATCAGTCCCAAAGAGCAGGTCTATCCAACACCTCAGCCTAGTACTGTAAAGATAAACTCCTTGAGATTTTGAAAAGCTGGACCTGGTACTGTTCCTGGTACTGTTCAGAGCTACAGACTCTGCTAAAAACACCTTTGATTTTCACCCATTGCACTAGTAACTGTTTTTTGTAGTAAGGGCTTGACCTCCTGACTTAGGTGTAACAGTTGAAAACATTTACCTTATGTGGGCAAAAAACCCTATAGGGCACAAGAAAGAAAGAAAGAGAAAAGAGGAAGACATATACATAAAATAGCTGTGACATAACCACAAGAATAACAGTAGAAGTAAGCACTCAAAAGTCCATTGTTTTCTTGTTAGATTCTTTAGACATATTTCAGATTGTATCTGGAGAAAATACAAATTGGGACAAAAAACCAGTTTGAGTATTTTCAATTTTGCTATAGGCCAACAGCAAAAAAATTCTCAGAAAAATATTAACTGTTACTGACTTTTAACTCAGCAGAAGACAAAAGTCCCAGCTTCTCCTAAAAACTGAAGTGAACACACATCTCAAACCACACAATCCTACATGGTTTCATATTGTGGGATTTAGCAGTCCGCTGCATATCTTTTTAAGAAGAAAAGCTTCCAACAGTGAGCAGATGCAGCAGGCTCAAAGTATTTTGGAATATACAAGATACACAAATTGTCTCTTTTTCTCTCAGAAAGGATCTGGTTTTGGTTTTACTCGTGAAATTCACCTGTGCTAAAAACCCAGAATCACAAAAAGGTAGCACAAAATAAATCTATTCTACTAGAGGAGTAAGAATGAGTTTCTGGTAACACATCACCTCTTCCGCTCCTCTCTGGCTGAGAAATTTCTGTTCTGACTGTTCTAAAATTGTGTCCCTACAGAAGCAGAGATATTCTCCCTCCAAATTAGGTTTGCTAACCATCACCAGGAGACAGAACAGAAAATAAAGTACATTGGTATGTCTATGTCTGTTCTGTACCAGTAAAACAAACCCAAACCAGAAAATTACATTGCTAGAAATTCCCTACAACTGAACTACCTCAGTTTTGTGTCCGAAGCATAATGGCCATGTTTGACATTTTTAAAGCCAGCTCATTCTGGCTGACTGTATTATCTCTGGGAAAATTGACCTCAAGTACAGTTAAGTGGTATTTATTATATTTAAAGGTTTTATTACAGTCCACAAAGCTTCTACCCTACAGACAGGAAGCCACAATATTGCAGCTAAAGTTACATAGCTGGTCATCTTTGTTTCCCTCTTGAATTTGGAAAGTCACCAAAGCAGTGAAGTCAGTAAGAAACCCACATCCCCAAAGGCACCAGAGGAAGTCTTGGTGCATGAGCTGCTAAGGACCATAAATTACCCAAGGCTACTTGACAAGTAGGTCAGCCACATCAAAGTGATTCTAACAGGCAAAAATCACTTGTTAGTTAATGTGGTCAATGCTCCTTCATACAAACAATCCTGTTGAGTAGTCATTGTCACCTCTACCGTATAGCAGTTACGGGCTCTTGAACACAGATGTGCCAAGGAGCTTCTCGCACCTGTTAAGTGGTACAGAACAGTCACAGAAGAATCCAAACGTTTAGCAAAACCAAAAAAAAAAGACTCGCTTGAGAGATATCTCCTACAAAGAATTAAAAAGCTTGTCTCTGCTGTTCCACAGCACAAAATCCAAGAGCAATCCAACCATCCAAGCTAAGGTGCATCAGTAGTTTGGTTTGGCAGCAGCAGGAAGCTTTGCTGCACAGCACTCCCTTCCTGGGGCAAAAGGCAGGCCTGGTAAGGAACACTCCAACGCTGAACTCAGCTCAGTGCCACCTACTTCCCTTACGCCTTTACCAGTCAGCAGCTGTACTCAGTGTTCAATATTGGACATATTAGGAATAAAGTCCTTCCAAACATATAAAAGGAAACATCTCCATCGCAATTTTAAGCGTAATGACATTTTCCTGTGTGCCAGGCATCCCATATATTTTCCTTAGGCAATGGATAGCTTGCTACTCTATGAGAGGAAAATCTTCCACCCGCTATCTTCCCAGGAACTCTGCTGTCTTCGCAGACATGAGATGACAATAGCCAGGGGCATATCTGAAATCCTTGGATTTTAACATGTGCTGAACTGCTAGGAAACTTTTTAATTGGAAAGGTCACAGGAGACAGATTTCTGGGCACATCTCCAGCTAAATGCCACCTTTTCAGCAATGCTCTCTCATCAGATGTTACATGAATGGCAGACACACTTTTCAGTGTCTTGCAGCAGGCTCACCTGCCTCCTAAAGGTAAAGCTTAAATCCTCCAGAGCCGTAGAGCAGAAATGCCATCTTGCAATCCACAGCTGTGGAAGGTGAACATAAATCTCCAATGTCCATTTCTCTTGCTGTAGCCATACACTGATCAGAACTAGAAATCAGAAGCTGATACAAAGTGAGATGCTTCAGAAATTTCACCAAACACAAAATGAGGCGCTCATAATCCGTTAATATTTTGGCTGGCTGCACTTTTAACCTGAAATTGAAAAATATGCATAAACCCAAAAATGCTGGTTTTAACAGTAAATTGAATTCACTCTCTTATCCCAGATAAACATCCTAAATCTTGGTGAACAGTGGTGTGAAGGGATGGGTGCTCTTTCATCCTTCTTCTATGCAGATAGACTCTCGACCAGATCAACTTTCTCAGTGTCAAATCCAATATATTTTCTGGAACAGATTCAGCTCTGTTGAACTAGTATTTTCCAACAACAAATATAATTTTTTCACTAAGCTTACAAGCAGTTCTAGCAACACAATAAAAAATTACCTGAAACCAGACCTTAGCCTTTCTACTCACCTCCTTACTGTCACACCGTCTTCTATTAATGGATTATGCCTCTTTTCTATTTCATTGGTGAGATGAGATAAAAATTCATCCTACTCCACACTGTTGCCTGTTATTCCCACTCAACATGTTTATACATAAATCCCTGGAGCTTCTAGATCTTAGTACTTACTACTCCCAGTTAAGCAAAGGAAGAGTTAAATCCAGTCTCAAGATTCTGTAATAATTATTCCCTATAAACTCCGTCCATTTTGTCTCAGAGAAGAAACCAAGACATTTCCTATCTACAGAGTACAAGAAAAAAACCTGCAACATATATTTTTAGTATTTTATTAACCTTAACAAATACAGCAAATTAAAGGGTGGTCACCTGTTTGGAGAAGAGTAACATTTTAATGGCAGCTATGAATATTTAACAAACTATGTACAACTGTGTCAGCCATCAACAACACTAGTCAATGTAATCCAAATCTTCTGGGATTCCAAAACCTTTATCTATTCTGCTCTCTTCAAATCCAAATTTACGCTTGGCCCAGGACTTTATTGAAAAGATGTTATCTGTAAACAGAAGGAAAAACATCCATTTTGACTATTTTGTGAGGAAAGCATGAATTATAGTCTTGGCTACAACAAAAACCTTCCCTTTGCAACATCTCTTGTGTGCATGAAAAAGGTACATAGTGGGGAACATCATTACTAAGTAGATTTAGAAAAGAAAACACAAGGCTTTTGTTAATAACATCCAAAAAAGAGGAAATAATTTACTTAGCACTGAATAAAAATATGTTATCTTTATCTTGCTCCTCTTTTGCAAGGAGACTGAAAGCTACAATTACAGTGTTAGCCTGCTATAGTGATGAGGTAAGTGTGAATATGCATAGTAAGTATTTTATAGGTCCTTCTTCAACTAGACACCTACTATTTGACTGTCTACAGCTATAAAAACTGGATTTAAATTAACTGTAAGGTCCTTTCTAGTCCTGAGTGTTTGTTCAGACACTGTGTTTTTTGAGTTTTTAAAAAAGACATTCAAGAAGCTTTATTTTAGCCAACACTTCTCTTTTAGCATCACATTACTTTTACATATACACTTTGTTCAACTTAACATAATTTTTCACTGCAGCATTTACTGAAACTCATTACATCATTTTTAACACCCATAAATTGCAGTATTCCTTAAGAGAGGAAGTGTTCCTTGTCTCTGCACAGCTTAGAGATATTTTTCTTTTCTTTAACCATCACACATTTCGTTTTAAAACTGTCTCTTCAAAAGAAAAATATGCTGCAGCATATAACCAAATTGTCTCATTAAATAGCAAAGTACTTTCTACAGGCTGAGACACAGTTCCTTTACTTCACTCAAGGCCTTGAGAACAGCCTGTCATCAACAGCAGAAAGCCCCGACAACTCCCAGAAGTTGCTTTTTAAATACATAATTTTATTTCCCAATATGCAGTAAACAACCCAGATATAAACTAATAGTCCAAAGACTAAGACAATGATATCCTACTGCACTTGGCATAACCAATGATAGCAAGCAGTCCATCAGTAGAAGATCTCTTCCAGACAAAAAATTATAAACAATATTCTAAATAATTAAAAAAAAAACATAAGGACACATAAATTGTTTGCTTTGAAAAATGGGAATGAATACAGAAAAGCTAAGCAACAACAGAAAATTGAGTTAAACTTCCATATGAATATCATCGTAGTAACATTACTTAAAACTATGCATCATTTTACTGTACCATTTTACTATTATCATTTTACCACAAAACATTCTAGTCTTTAGAAAGAAATGAACATTCAGAATAGAATTAAACTCTCTGAATACCTGGGCATCACCATTTCCAGTCTCTATTGCTTTCCTGATCTTAAGAGATTTTGACTCATCCAAGGAAACAAGTTGCAAGATTTAACACAGTGTACAAGACAGCAACAGAAGGACAAATCTGTTATGGCATATGAAGTGCATTCAGTAACTAAATTGAGAAGATGTATTCTTTTTGTTGAATCATAGTAGTTTTAAAAGTAAAATAAATTTCTCTATGTTTTTATAAATGAGAACTATCCTATGTCAAGTCCTAATCAAATTTAAAGTTCTTAGCACTGAGTAGATCTTTTACTGAAACTGCTCTAGTGTGAAGCTGTGTCACTGCAATACACACCAGTCCATCTGTTGGCTGCCTCCTTGGCCACTTGGTTTGTTTGGCCTGAAACAGAAAAAAACACCAACAACAATAAAAGCATACATCACAGTAAAATCATCACATAGTTTCAAGGCACAGAGACTTTATTTTTATTGATGTCATTTTTACAAGAACCAGTCAACGTAAGGAAGGTATTCTACTGCTTCCAAATACTTGTTTTATACTTTTAAGGTTCCAGCAAGCACAAAGCTAGGTTAAAGAAAAAGAGGAGCAAAGAGCATAAAAGATACCATATATATAACTGTAATTTTTGAAGTGTATTTTAAAATAAAATAACCACAGTTTGGCTTGCCTAGGGGCTTAATTGTTTTCACCAAGATTGGAACTAGATACATGGCCTGAAGATACCAGAGGCAACAGAAATGGAAAATATTTCATAATCCTCTCTATACATAAGTAAACCATCACGTGGGTATCCATGACTCTATATAGATAAGGAAAACAACAAGGCAGCAGTCTATCACATCAATCCAAAAGTTTATTATATAGCTCTGGAATGTCTCCCAGGCTTTGAGAACCTCCTCAATGAAATTAGGACAAAATAATGTTTTCGGCAATAAAACTTGACTTATGTCCCTTAACGCCATTCCAGAACTGAACACATAACAGTAAATTACCATTACTACAAACAGGTTTTGTATAGTTTCCACGAGACAATACAATCAAGGAGAATTCCTCTTAGATCACCTTGCTCCCACATTAAAGTAAGAATGGAATAGAATCAAGCAGATCAGGTTGTAACGTGGGAATTTATCAGAATCATTCTGGTTCTCACGCCTACACGTAACTTACTTATTCCCAGTCAGTCTTGTTAGCACTTGCATGATAATACTCATTTGAATGGTCAGCATGAAACTTGCCTCCAGGGTACTGAAATGTGAATACATGATCAGGTATCCATTGCTACCCATATTACAGTTTAAGTAAAATTAAATTATGCTGAAAAATCATCTGCTAGCACACAGGAAGGGAAGTACTCATTATTCCAACCTTAATACTCCTGTAACTGATACAAAAAACATTTACATTGGAGTAATATCAAAACCAATATAGTTTCTAAAACTGGCTTACAATTACAAAGGTTGAGCATAGCATGAAGAAAAGCAAAAAAGATGAGCAAAAAACTGAGTGGGAGAGAAAATGGCATTTTTGCTTGCTTGCAAGTATCAGAAATTCAAGTTGTTTCTAGCCTGAGAGAGGTATCTCTTATTTCCTTTGCTGAGTGCTTGCTGCCATCCCCACTTGTTCAGTTCCACAACTGACAGCACTGACAACATACTTGCAGCTAATGGCATTTGGAACAGTACCTAACCTAACCATACTTAAAGCAAGTCTACAGAGTAAGAGCTTCCACTCATCAAGGCTTTAAATGTGTGACCTACAATACTTCCCTCACATTTTTCTAAAATTGTACCGTAAAACTTGACAGCTCTATTTGACTCCAAGTAATGAAGTTTGAAATGAAGTAGGGGAAAGTGGGATGGCATTAAACTCCACAGATCCAGAGCTGTGAGGTGAAGTCATCCTGGTGGTGGGTGAGCCAGCCTATTCCACAGCACCTGTGAGGTCTCAGCAGAAAGCTCAGCTTTGCTGGAAGCAGCTGACCTGCTCAACAGTGGCAGCATAGTGCACTGACATCCTGCAAACACTGCTCGTGTGTGTCAAAATATACACGTGTTCATGTGTTCTGAAAATGTGACTTCACACCTCTGTCAAAGAAATGGCTGAGGTGATGACAGACATAGGCTGGACAACAAGTCAGAATGGCAGTCACTGCCTATAACCGAGCTGTGGCTAGAAATGAAAACATGGTAGTGAGAGCAGGAAGACAGACAGACAGACATACTCCCCAGTGTCTCATGGCTACAGGTGAACATTTAGCTATCTGAAGATTTAAGTCCCTTGGGATCAGTCTTAAGTCTTGCCTATGACTCCACTGCATGACCTTGTGTTTCTCTGCTGCAGCCAATGCCACGCCTCTAAGAGGAATGAGACAGGCTTTGATAGTTATGGACTTGCATCTCCTGAAGACACCATCAGCATCATTCCAGAGACTTCCATCACAAGAACTGACAGAAATTAAGAAAGCTGCACCTCCACTGCTTTCTGGAACTCTTTTATAGTTGCTTCTTGGGACTTTCATTGGTTGCATCATCTGTATATATACATGCACAGAGGATAAGGGAAAGCAGGAGTAGTAAAGCAGAAACCCTCCCAGACACACCTACTTTATGTATGGGTGTAACTAACTCAAAGTCATGCTACTTCTTACTGCCTGTTCTCTAGCTCCAAGGGATCACACAGCCAGGTTGGTTTTCAGACTGCACTGAAAAAGAAAGCTCAAGATCTAAAGACAGCAAGAACATGGGAACTCAGAAATATACACACCAAACCAGAATCAGGACACAAACTGTGTGAAGCTGTGAAAAGGAGAAACTCAAACACGGCACTAAGGGCAATTGGAAAATTGGCAAAACCATCACAACCATGAAGTCCCAAACTTGTCTGGAGTTCTTGTGATGCTCCTGCTCACCACAGCTGCTCGAAGTGAACTTGATTTTTGGCAGCTACTAAATAGTGCTCCAACACTGAATCTGCACAAGACAATAAAAGGCCAAATATGCAGTAGAGGTAATAGAGGAGACAACATTTTCAAGATGTTCTCATTATCATTAGGCTCTAGTTACAGTCTGTATCTATACATCTACATATAGGCTGACAATATATGTAATTGCTTTCTGGAAGCTGCAAAACAATCCATTTGTTCTGGACATTACATATTTATTTCACCTATTTGTGTGACAATGCATCAATAGACTTTCCCACTCCCATGTCTGCAGGATACAAGTAATTTATTTGGCTGAGGCACATACCCGTATCCTCTGCTGACTAATTTCAGGCACATTTGGCATTTTCTAAGAAAGAAAATGGAAGCTTGCATTTTGTCTCCAAAGCTGAACAAAAGCAACCACTGTGTGTACAGCAATGCACGGCCCAGGAGCAGCAAGATTTGAAGTGCTGGTCTATTACATCAGCAAGACACAGCTGGAAATATGCCCAAAACAGTGAAAGGCTACAAGACAGAGAGTTATTCTGATCAGTCCTCATGAAAGCTTTTTTTTTCCCCCTCAACCCCAAGGATCTCTGGAGAACTGCAGAGAACTCAAAAAGTCCGGATTCTGGGAGCTGAACTGTTATCCTAAGTATCTGTGATTGTCCTTATCAGAGGGACAACCCTCTCTAACCCCACAGAGGAAAGCAAAGGTATAGAAAGGAAGGTCCAGATGTGGTAAAGGTCTAAAAAGAAAATGAAGGTGGGTTGGAAACAGGCTTTTCAATGCAGGTAAGGCATTAACCTGCAATCAGTGCAGTTACCAGTGACCTGCAGATATTTTGGAGCAGGCCAGGAGACAGAGGTGACAAAAGGGCATGTGGACAGCTGTCAGAGGTGCACTAAGAAGCTTCTAAAGCAAATGGACAGCACCTAGTCAGGAGTCAAGGCCAGCAGCACAGGACATCAGCACAGCAGTGTTTCTAACAAATCTCAAAAGGCATTATACATTGACTCAAATCATTGTAAGGCCACAATGTTTCTGATCTGATTCAGGAAGCCCCAATATTCATCCTCAGCATACTGCAGAACTACAGCCTCCTCTTTCCTTCTGCCCCCGGATTCTCTCACTTCTTTCACTGGAAGTGGGAGATGGTTGGAATTAAAGAGTCCCATTTGCATACCAAAATTGAATGTCCAAAAGCTGTAGAAGTTTCAAATACTTCCACAGGGCAAAAAACAGTTGTGATAGCAACAACCACCACCATCTCCTCACAAACACTTTCCAAATGTA
Source organism: Pseudopodoces humilis (assembly GCF_049639895.1). Lineage (NCBI taxonomy): Eukaryota > Metazoa > Chordata > Aves > Passeriformes > Paridae > Pseudopodoces > Pseudopodoces humilis. The sequence goes on from NC_142205.1 coordinate 42,630,147, forward strand.
CTTTAGGTTCTTCCTAAATACCTTTTTAAGTCTCATACATATCATTAAGGGAACACTAAGAATACAGTCATGGAACAGTACTCAAATTCAGACTGTAAAAGCAACATATTATAGTTCCAGTAGCTAGTAAAAGAAACAAAATAACAACAAACCAATTGCTAGAACCAGCTCACAACCACATGAGCTGGTAGAAATGGATAAAGAGCTGTAACTTTTTTTGATCTCCTAGATTCTACTCTGCCATTTTCTGGATAACTTTAAGGACTTCCAAGAACCTCTACTTCCCTAGAATAACAAAAGTTAATTGTATTTATAAAGCTTACACACTCTGGTGCCAGTTTTGACCTACCACAACTAATGCCATAAGAAAATCGTGTGGACATCCTCACTTAAAAGGCACATGACTGCAGAGGGAATTAGCACCTTACCAAGGAGAGAGTCACCCACCAGTCTGTAGGGTGTTAGCAGATACATGCAAAATACAACTGCAGTCTTCAGCATGTGGGTGAGGGAGTAATTTTACAGCATGGATTGCAACTCCTCTGCATAAAATGCAGGGAACAGCTGCAACTGCTCTCAGGGACCTGGGAGGATTATTAGCCCAAAGAGTCCCAATCTCTCTCATGAAATTGGTCAGGGTAAATTAAGTGCATTAAGTGGATTTGAATTCCTGTAATACATATGCATTCACTTAGACTGAATTCAAAGATGAAAAATGGCAACTACCCCAGGAACTGTACATGCACTTGAACCTCCCATGACTCTTATCCACTGCCTTCTGCAGAGAGTTATCCCTTTTCCTGCACGTAGCTTGCCCTTACCTTCCAGAACCATTACCTTGCCATCATCACAGTGACAGATTTGTTTTCCTACTTCTCCTGGGGCAGCATCACTATAATATCCTGTGATGTAGTTTCCAAAATTTTTCCCCAGTAGTGGAAAAATTTAATGCAAATAAAGATCCCATCTTCAAAGGCCACAGTAGAAGGTGAGCATAGAAATTATATACCTGTCATCCACAGAAAGCAGAAAAGGTTATTTATTGCCTAATAATTTCTACCCACATGTCCATTCACAAACTGACACCACAGACTCTGATCAAGAGCCTGTGGCTTACCATTGGAGACTATTTATGGCAATGATGTGACAAAGCAGCTTCTTAAGGTCCATATTTGAGTATCCTTGAGAGGAAGTAATCCCCAATGCTGTCAACAGGCTGAATGTGGCAAGAAGAGCTTTACAAGAACGTTTTGTAATCCTGTATTAGGCAGATACCTCCACACTTTTGGAAATCTTTATCCTCCCCCATGCTTCCCAAAGAGGCTTTTCCTCTTATAAACAGAATAAAGAGCTGCCATGTAGAAAAGTGATAGCACATCAGAATTCTGTCAACTCCTCTGAATTCAAAATAACACATCACTCTTCCCCCATACTCCAGTATCCCACATAACACTTCTCATATTAATCAATAGGTCACAATGCTTCGGAATTCATGACTAAATTCAAGTCAATATGTAAATATGATTTCTCATTTAAATGGCATCATAAATTCAACACAACTTTTTATACTAACTTATACTTACTTATACTAACTTATAGTCTGAATAAAGTTTCAGCACTTCAAGAAAAAACCCTGATAATTATGAATGCTACCTATTGATCTACAAGTATTTTGAAAAGCATAGAACACAAAATACGCTATTTGTGATAGAAAAATACTCAAGAATACTGATATATGAATTAGATGAGTATTCTGCTGCAATACCTGTGTATATATGCTTGAAAATGAACATGAGCAAATAGACAGCACAGTACCAGTCTTGTACACCTGGTGAGATGTGGCAGTGCACACTAAAGCTACTAAGAAGCTGATCCACATTACTGAGAATATGCTTTTAAAGGGTCTGTGATCTCTGTCAGTGTGTCTGAAAAAAGTGTCAAGACTCATCTGCAAAAAAATTCCCTCTGTCCCATATGTTCACACTGTCAAATTTTATCTGTAAATACATAGGGTCTCCTTGAAAAATGCCCAATAGAATTTGTCAGAATTGCTACCAAAAAATTCCTCTTTGCAAGACATGCTCCTGCATTTAAGTTTACTATATTCATGTACCTACAGAAAAAGACCATTTACATTTCAAGTGTTGTACCTGAAAACCTATGCTGAAATCTTAGTTGCATAACTAAAATAGATCCATTTTCATCCAAAGAACAGAGGGAAGAAAAGATCTTGAAAAAAAGAAACAAGCACACCAACTTGATTCAGGGCTTCCTGACAGCACTCTTGTTTTTCTTGCACTGGACAACTCCTCCTTCCCCACTTCATTCACTAATAAACTCCACAACTTCAGCACAGCTAAAGGAACTTACACACTTGTGAATTGCTGAACTGTACTTTGCAAGGAGGCCCATCCCAGGGCATCATGGTTTTTGGTCAGATGTGGATTGCAATCTGCTGTCACTTCACGTGTCGCAGATGTTGCACAGAAGAGTCTGGAAAGCCTCACAAGAGGTTTTCTGGTCTCTAACCACAACTCAAAGCATGTTCAACTTTACCTATGCCATTTCGGAGGTATTTGTTGCCTGTTTTTAAGGTTTCCTATCTTCTGGCCCTACAATTTAAGGCTATTACTTTTGGCCATCTCCTCCACGAGCCTGAGTAACAGGCTATTCCTTATTTTTTTCTTGAGGAGATACAGATGTGCAAAACCCACCAGGAACCATCTTTTGAGCCCTATTTTTATAAACTGTTTTTGTTTCTTAGAATGTGATTGTTCAATGTCCTTTTGCTGTACTCTGATCACTTAGTTACATGAATATACAAATGCTCTGAAATAAATTAGGTATATCCAGGTAGGTTATCCAACACTGACACTGAGTTACAGCTGAAGCCATGCCAAAGCCTTTAGTGACACACTTTCTGCCTTGAGCAGGAAGATTATTTCATACATCTCATTGTGGGTTATACTACCACCCTTGTATCTTAGAAAGGGGGTTTATTGTCTTGGCACAACAAAAATTCTTACATTCAACTTGTAAACTACTGTAACTCTGACATCTTTTTTCAAATCCCGCCCCCTTAACCAACTGCCTCAGATCCCTTGTGTAGCACAATATCCTTGACTACAGGTAACACACACTTGCCACTACTGAATGCTAGCCAGTGTTTATTAGACTATCTTTGCAATGTCATGATTGTTTTGAAATCCTACTTTGTCCGTGCAGTCTCTCCTAATGTCATCATCTGCAAATATAACGAAAGAACATCTTCTATTGTATTATCCAGCTCATTAATATAAACACCAAGCAGATGCACATAGATGACACACCGTATTACAGAGCTTCATCAATTCCACCTCCCTTTCTGATACTGAATTGCTCACAAATTGTAAAGTAGTTTGAGATTCACACTACTGCTGTTTCATCAGCATCGTATTTCCCTACTTTCCTTTAATGGTATCACACGAAATTGAGTCAAAACACCAAAACCAAACTTCACCCAGTCTATAAAGATCTCTTGCAGTGGCAGAGAGAAAACCTCTGTATTGTTCTAGATATTTCCAAATTGGTTTTCTGTTCTGAATTTTTTTCTGATATTCTGCCCTTTCCAGTAAAACTAGCTCATATGATGCTAAAGTGAGAAGGGAAGAAAAACCATTGGAAATACTGTCAAATGTGCCAAAGTTAGTCTTGCACTTATATAACCTGCCCTGCCAAAACTTCAGGGAAATAACACAGAACAAGCTATCTATATTAGGAATATGCAGTCATAATCCAGATAAACCCATAATGAAAACATAACATACCATCCCATAAAATATGGAAGGTACCTTAACATAAAAGATAAGCAATACATTTCTTTAAGCAAGGCCAGGGAAGACCTCAATTTGAAAGTCCTGCATGTCAGCACTGAAGACAATGAATGAAAATCCAGAATGCCTTTCTTGACCAATTTTGCATGTGAAAGTCATGAAAAGATATAGACTCACACATTCCTTCAAATATCACCCTAACTTTATCAAAATGGTCTGACTGGGTGCTACCATACCCAACTAACCTATCAGGTCTAACACTGGAAGTCAGAAGCAAAATATTTACTCCACAAAAGCCTTTTTGTTTCATATATAAATGGATCTATAGATTAGTTCCATTTGATGCTTTCATCAGAGCTTTAAAACATGGTCAAATGGATTGCTACCAATTCACTCCTAAATCAAAGAGTGTCATAAATGTAGTCATAAGTAGCCATTTTCCACATTATAAATTTTATCAAGTGTCTACCATTCCTAAGCAGCTCAACAGCTTTTACCATAAAGATTTACTGTCTCAGACAATAAAGCTATTCCTACCCACTTCACCGATGAGTCTCTCACTTTACGTATTTTTTTCTGTCATTCCAATATAAAGAAAAAGAACAAAAACTTATCTTGTGAGTGTTCTCACTTGACTTCAAGAAAAAGTAACCTGTCAGAGTGGCAAATTCATTTAAGCAGGGTGCTTGTTATATATATTATCTAAAGATATGGTCCTCCAACTGCCTCCTTCCTGAGTGTCCAAGAAAAGCCACACCGACAAAACATAGCTTTTTGCTTAACTAGCTAAAATGAAGCTTCATTTTAAAGCAAGTTGGCTTAAATTGACACTCCTTAAGAACAGTCTGGCTAGAATGTATTTGAGGTACAAAAGCACAAGCATGCATGAGTCTAAATATTTAGCACAATTTTTCATTGCAGAGTAACCTCTTATCTGAAGACCAAACAGGGAGACAGAGAAATTCTCTGAAATGCAGAGAATATGGGCCTTTCACTGAAAGCCAATGACCCTTCTGGACTTAAACTTTCAGGCTTCAGCCAAAAGACCCACATTGCACTTTAAGCTTTGTGCCTTAGGTGTGTATGCACAGACACTTCTTAGGCTGCCCAGTTTGTCCTGGTGGCCCTTCATTCATTTTTCTTCAAGGCTGTTATATTTTCCTTTCCTTCCAAGTGCCAAAAGCTGCTTACCTATTTATGTAATCCTATTGCTCTCTCATTATTTTTTTTTCAAATCCATTTTCTAACAGTTCAGTTCATTGCAGAGTTCATGAAAATGCCCATATGAAAACTTGTCACCTATTCCTAGTTGGTCAGAAGATCCCTGGTTGCTCTTCAGGGACACTACCACATAACAGATAATTCTGTGAGGTACATGACAAATGATCACATGTATGAAGTCCTGTGAAGAAGGCAACGAAAGACTACATCAGATTTTCTGGATGGAAAGAGATTTCAAAGACCTCAGGAGAGTCTATTACAAGACATGGGCACCTACATCAGCTCCTAACTTGAGCTCACAGCTTGCTTTTATCACTGGTGAACTTCAGTACTGGAACAAAGAGCCAAGGTGAGAACTCTTTAACTTGCTTTTGTCAGGGAAGGTTGTTAAATCACAGCTTCTGGTAATCAGAGCAAGATTCTGCTTAGCAATTGTTTCCTTTGTCAAAGGATCAGCCTTTTCAATAACTGAAATGCAAACAAGCCTCCTTTGATTTTCAATTAAAAAAAAAATAAATAGAAGGGCTGAAGATAAGAGCAGATACTCTGCTTAAACTGGCAATTCCATCCAGTTTCCTAGGATTACCAAAGGAGCTTGGATCAGTAATCCAAGTACACATTTGTAACTCCATTCATTAAGTACCCCTTTCCTTTTCTCAACTTTACTTAAGAGCTAAAATTTTACCATTACTGTAGGAAACTGTGTTTATAAATGCTTATATACAAGTACATTTATTACTCCTCATTCTTCCTAGAAACTAAGTTACTTTCAGTTTTCTTAAGTTTGATTATCTTTTAATGTAGTTTTTGAACAGGTAATTTAATTTGTCAACCTTCCAAATGAATGACAAGCCATTCCAAGAACAGTATAGGGAGCAGGGGAAACAAAACAAAATTCTTAGTTTGATGCAGTTAGTTGAGAACCAGTAAACGCATCCTTTCATTACTGGTGCACATCTATATGTATTCTGGTACTGCATGATGAAGGAGGAAAAAAGGCATGGGTGTGTGAGCTGTGTAGTTTTGTTTTGATTAGAAGCAGATAGCCTGCAAATTAATACATGACCATCCATGTCATATCCTCATCCTCTGGAGATGAATATATTAAATATACAATACTCTGTACGATGAGACTAATTTAAAAAAGGAGTTCTTGCTTTTAAAACTATTATTTTTCTATGTACTTTTAAGCAAGTGTTTGATTTGCTCCAAAGAAAGCTTAGTTTAACCCACTAAGACTAACATGAGTGTGAGTGAAGACACAAGTCAAACATCAGCAGGATGACTGATTTCGAACTGCAGACCTTTGCTAATGGCATTGCTGCGTAAACCGTAAAAAGCACAGCTAGTCTCTCAAATGCCAGATGCATATTTCATGGTCAGTAGCTGGAAAACATCCTCCTAATTGCAAACTGAACATGCTGCATCTAAAGATGATTAAAAATACATTTTCTCTATAAGCTTCATCTGTACACTATTGATCTTGGTGGCACCTAGACCAAGCTTAAAATTATTTGTAGAGTTCCACTTTTCCAAGTAGAAACATATAATTTTAAAAAATAGATACTTAATAGTTCATTAGCTGATATTGCTGACAAGACTTTTTAGTTTAAACCATCTTTCTGATACGATTTCTGAACAACAATCCATCTTTAAACAACAATCCATTAAACTCTTGTAAATTATTGGCATTCTGATGCATTTTGAGTAAAACTGATGCAACTCATTTTAAAGTCTCTCCATCAGCTAGGATAGTCCAATCTTCATTTCATTTTTTCACTACTGTTTCTCTTCTTGAAACAGGAACAATTCCCAGCATTAAGAAAGACTCCCCCAAATAATCTAACACTTGGTACTAAAGTTTTTGTAACATGAAGTACATTTGCATATGTAACATATTTTCAAATTGATTTCAACATAAGAGAATAGCTGGGTGTATCAACAAAAAAACCACCCCAAAAAACCAACCCCCAAATTATGTGCTCCAAAAAATCCAGTAGCTAAATCAACATTAGCTTTTCAGCATTCACCTTTCAGATATTAAGATGAATGAAAAAACTGAACAATACAGAAGTATTTTCTCATGTCTCTATACCCTGACAATTCCTCATAACAATTTGTCAAGCTGAAATTTTCATTGTTTAGAAATATGAGAATAAGAAATTTTTTAAGGACCGAAAAGGAAAAAGAAGTTTTCAAGTACAAATTACATGTAACATGATGTTTTTATGGTATTCAGTAAAGTCTGGATGTTTTACCAAAATTTATTTTCACACAATCATATAAGTTAGTTTTAGAAAATCTAACCCTGAACTGGACTGGCAGTGATGCCTCTGAGATCACACATTCAGAGAGTTAAAAAAATAACTATGTGGATATTTGTAGTTTGAAATCCCGTCCATTTGAACCACTTGCCTTTCTTGTTACAGGATAGAAACAGAGAGAGCTAAAGTAAAAAGGCTGACACCAAAATTGCTACATGTGTTGCATCTGGTAGCTTGCTAATTTTTGAGAAAACAGTTTGCCTAGACATGTTTAGGTCACTGGCTTAAATGTAAAAGCCTAAGACATAATAGTTATCAATAACCAGACATTCTGAAAACTTGCTAAATAAAAAAGGAATGCTGACAGGCAAGATCCCAGGCTCCATAAATATTAGCAATCATACCACACAGAAGTCACTGCAGTCAGTATGTAACTATTTATGAGAGCTCCCCTATCCAAAGGCATACAGTAACAAAGCATAGCTATTGTGAACAAAAAAAGCAAAGGCCCAACAATGTTTTAATAAAGCATAAACCAACATTCCTCTTATTGCAGTGAAAGAACAAGAAGTTTGAAATTCTATAAATGTTTATTTTACAGTAAGCACTGAAAGTGTTTAGCTGTTTCCAATTACAAGCTGACCAGCAATTCAGAATAAAGTCCCTACCGTTTATACATTTATGCTGCCAGGCAAACTTTACTAGAAAATTAATTATGAGAAAAATTTTATTGGCTCCCTAACACCTCTCTCTTGTGGGCAGAAAGAATTAAACATATGTAGCAGGTTAATCTTGATATAAGGTGGAGCTTTTTTCTGTTGACCTTATGAAAATCTACATAAATTACAAATTATTGTAAGCTTGCATTCTCCATGTCTTTGTTATCTACCATAACCTTTAGAGCATCTAGCAACAGCAAGTCTCCAACTCTGTATACATGCAAGTTATGTCACATAAGAGACAAATCTCTTGACGATGGCTGCTCTCCCATACATATTCCAGCCCACATAGACACACCTCAAAGGTGAGAAACAATGATCCTGTCCTGCACCATCTGAAGCAGGATCATAAATTTAACAGAAAAGTATAAAATCCCACTGTTTGTTTGGATTTTTTTACTTCAAATGAATCTGATCAGTTTTTGCTGCCTTTGAGAATTAATTTATTAATCAATCCTATCTCACAGAATGTGTCAAACAACATTACCAAGTGGCAAAGACAAGCTTCTGAACTGCAGAGGTCATTAGAAAAAAATCCACATATTTTGCTGTTCTAGATATATTTTTACAATACCATTCCTGTAGAATGGAATTATCTGGATATATCCAGAAGATCAGACTACTACGTAGCTTCCTCTAGTGGTCAGTCCCTAAAGCTTGTTGCTTCTGCTATTTACTATAGTTACTTGTTACACACAAATTCTGTGTTCAAACACTAAATTTGAGAAGGCATTAAAATTTATACTGCAATGTATTTCTAACACAAAATCCAAGGAAAGTAAGCCAAAACACAGAGCAAAACATTTGTTAGTGACACTAGAAGGACAAACAGTGAACTCAGCAAAACCCAGAGTTACTAGTTTTACCATTTGCCCCCTTGTGAATATGCATTATAATATATTTAGTTACATGGTCAAGCTTGACTTTCCCACCATGAGATTCAGGAAGCAAAGACAGATGTTCAGTTTTTAGCTGAGTCTTCAGATATTTGCTATGAATCATTCAAACTTTTGTTTTGACCCTGAAAATGATATATGCGTGTGTGCGCACGTGCACATTTTAATGAGGCTTGCTGCTGTGCAATTGGTTTGCTTCTGCAAAACTCCGCTGAGGGAGAGGGCAACTAAAAAAGACACAGCAAAGTGTTCACATTTAAAGGCCACTGAAAACAGACAATAATTTGATACAGCCCTAAAATACCACAAGAAGAATCAAGGCAGGCCTCTGTGATACGGGATGAGAAATTAACAGGATGAAATTTTATGCTGAGCATCAGGAAGATTTCCTTACAAGCTGAAGTCATTAAGGATGAAGAGGGAAAACCCAAAGGTAGAAAGTGACAACTGCCCGTTACAAGCTATATTTTACTGAGAAATTCATCTGTTAAAAAGAATCCAATTACACAACATAACAGCCATCTCTGACTCTAAAATAAGGTAGTCAGAAATCTGCTCAGGTGATTTAACTGAAAATAATTCCAAGGTTATGTTATCTAAATTGTACATAAGTAGAAAATCATATCCCCTATGTGCAGTTTGAAAACCTGTGAATGCATAACTTTTATTATAAGGTTTTTTTCTGTGAAACAGCAGCAGTAACTTATATGTCTAGCTAAATGCATTCCATTGCCTGAGATTCTTTATTGCCTTCTTACTTTTGCCTTTGCACTTTTCTGCACTCTGGAGCCAAAAGAAATGCCCCTCAGCCTTTTTTTTTTTCCCCCATTCCAATCTCTTCCATAAAGCCCATCAACTTCCATTCAGTTTTGACAAGGATATTAATTCCCCAAAACTGACATCACCCTTTATTCACATACATTGCCAGCAACAATGCCAGTGCAGCAATGCCTGACGAAACATATAATGAAACAAAAACTTTTAAAATTGAGTTCAAGGATTAATTAATTTTGAAACATTACTGCATATTCCACTGGGAAGCCTACAGGTAGCTCAACAGTGCTAACCTCACAAGTCCCTTAAATGCTCCATCACATGGAGCGTCCACACATTTGGACAAAAAAAACCCAAACCCATAACATACAGACAAAAGACAAGGGCATGACTGAAGCAACTAAGTATTACATTTCCTTCCCTTTCTCTCTTTCTTTCCAGGATACTAGTCTCCATGTTGCCAGCTCATGCAGCTTGCCCTAGCACTGCAGCTGTGATTTGCTCCCTCGTGCCATGTTTAGGAAAGTGTTCACCATGACTGTTTCAAGAGAGGCTCTCAAACCATTCTGTGCAATGCTGACTGTAAGGGAACCTCAGCAGTTAAAATACCTGACACTACACATCCCTCTGCTGTTGATATCTGCCTAACCTCATTCATTTTTACAGCTGGAATCAGCTGGAATGTGTCTTCTCCTCAGGAGAGCAGGCAGCGAGGGATTTACAGCACAGTAACTAACCTCAGGTTTCAAGTTTGCTTATTCCCTGGCATACCATTACATCCTTGGGGAAAGATAACACAGCTGACAAAAAATGTCACAGCCTCTCAAAGTAAATAATATCTGTCCAAATTTGGTGAGTGCTGCCAACTCTGTTTATGTTCCTGGCTTTCTCTCAGAACAGCTCTAAAGCTGTGGATTTTGTTAGTAAAATAAGGAAGGAGAAAGATTTAGCCACATCTCTTTTCAGAAGAAGTTCTGTGCCTGTTTCTCGTCACTCTGTAACAGCATTTTGGCATTACAGCAACCTGAATATGCAGTGGTGCTTGGGTAGCAATGTAAGAACCTAATAAATAAAACATTAAAGCTGCAGTAGAGAAAATTCAATAAAATTTCATGCATGCTTTTCATTTTTCATGCTAAGGATCAGAATATTAAGTGCATTTCACTGCCAAATTCTGTATTAGTCACTCATCATTCCTTGTATTCCATTAGAGTTTAGAAACTCCAACCAAAACCCAGCATGACAGTACCCAGTCAAGAGTGTGATAGGTGTGATAACCTACTTTCATGTAAGTGACAATTAAGCGTCTGTAATGAAATGTTTATGTTTTAAATGGGCAAGATGAAGGAAGTAGAAAGATACCCATCTTAACAGCATGGAACTGAAGGTAAACAGGAGCCAGAGACGACTCTTCCTACACACATTCTAGGGCACAGCACAAGTTATAGAATTAATATGGTTCTGGAAAGGATGATCCTGATGTTAATTCTGAAGCATCAGAGTATTTTAATTATAGGATTGCTTCTTAACTGCTCAGGTGGTGGCAGAGTAAATATCAATAAACCTTCTCATATATAATAGAGCAGAACATGCAAAGAAATGGTCAGTGTACCTGTTTGTATTGTTCAGCTCTAAAAAGGAAAGCAGCTATTCTCTGACTACCCTCTGAATACCAGATTTTAAGCTAAAGAAGTGCACACCTTTTCAGGCAAAAGATCACTTTAAACAATACACAACTTACGCATCTCTTCAACCACATCTGGATCACATTCCCTGTATTTGTCTATTTCTGTCTTTAGCTGCTCTTTCTTCTGCCGAAGGGCAGCAAGTTCCTTCAGCAGAGCTGCACGTTCCGCCTAAGGATTCAAAGGATGTTGGGAGATACAAAAAAACCCCAAACATTAAAAATAGTAATTATCACACAAAGATTTTTAAAAAATAAAAACATTTAAGTTAAAAAAGTAGCGAAAGCAGCTGCTTTCACTACTACTTTCTGTTTATGAACCACTTAAGCATTTCATTTTATTCTCAGTGACACTAAATGATACTGAATACCAACTGTAAGGAAAAAAAATTAAGGCCAAAATGGATCAACAAAAGAACAATTTTCTACAACCTTTGAACCATAGTTTAACAAACTCCAAAGAGATCTCTTAATTATTGGGCTTAAAGGTTAAGCAGTATTTAGGAGTGCTAGTCTTGTAATTAAAGAAGGCATTACAGAAAAACTACCATCCACCCTTCCAACGAATTGAGATGCTGTGTATGAACACCCTCTGAATTTGTCTTCTTTCTTTTTCCACACCATTTAAGAGCAATGGTCTCAAAAATAAATTCAGATATTTATTATATGGTAGTCTTTGCTGGAATTGTACATAATATTGACCTCAAAGATGCTATTGATCAATAAGAATTTGCAGACACTGATTTGACATGAGCTCAGCTCATGTGCCAGCTCAGCACGTACTTCTAATTCAGTCTGCAGTTACAGACAAACACGGGAACTGGCTGATACTCAAGTAACTCAAGCTAGGGTAGCCTAGAAGAGCCAGACTGCATGAGTTTGTAAGCCACCAAGATTTTACCAATGGCAATCTGTGTGGTAACCCAGCAGTCTGAGGTGTTTGTGGATTTTGGGGTTTTGTTTAAGGTTGTTGGGTGTTTTGCCTCTCCGAACTTCTATATTCCTAGTGCTTTTGCCAACAGTTTGGATTGGGCATGTTCTGAAAATGCAGAATGGAAATCAAGTTTCCAGATGCTGAGGTATGGAGGTGAGATGCTTGGAGAGCTACACTGCAATCTGGACTTCTTAGGACTTTTTTCTGATGTATAATCAGGAACCAAAATACTGGAAATATCAGCCAGAACAGGATTTCCAGACCAATAGCTTTCTGTAGGGCAGGCCACATGCTGGAGAAGCCCAAGGTTGAAACAGTTTGTTTGGAAACACAATCAGCACAACTACGTGAGAAACCTGCCTGTGATTCCTGATGACAGTTCATTGCAAATGAATGATTTTAAGATCATTCTATTAAAGATTAAGATACTGCCAAAGCGCAGGTTTTAATTGAATTTGTGGAACTACAACTGTAACAGAGTTTGATGGTAAGGTTCACTCTCTTCTTTACTAGATAAATGAAACATACATAGGGAAAACTTAGTGTTTCAACAAAACAGTTTGGATTCAAAGATTTGGCACTTTCCTTCAAAATTCACTTCTTCCTGAAAGCTTCTGGCTGTCCCTGTTTAATTGGAGGTTTAAGTCACTTTAGACTGAGCATCTCAATGCAAGTCAGCAACTTAGAATACCATATTAAGTGTTTCTAACTAGTATGTTGGTTATGCCAAACATGAAGACTAGATATTTTTTTGCAGTGTTAACAGCTTCAGCATGCGAGAAGCACCGAGCTTACATGGCTGCTCAGGACAGTAATTTAGTAATCTACATTACAAATAACCAAACAACATCTAAGTGTAGTTACCAGATTTGGCAGTTCAGCAACAATTAGCAACTTTGGCACACACCTCTGGGTAGTTCAAGTTTTAAGATATTTTTAAATCTGAAAATGCCTGAAATACTACATTAGTATTTACAAGAAGTACATACTTGTAGCAATATTTCCTTGTAGGATTACGTCCCCCCCAAAGCAACTTACAGTATCTTCACGTCCAATTTTTGATTTCTCAATGCTTTTTTGTAAAGCCTCTTTTTTCTGACTGCTTTCAGCAAACTGATAAAGAAAACAAAGAACAAAATTATACTTTTTCGGTAACATTAAAAATAGCTATAAAATGTGCATATATAATAATGTATTTAAATTAAAAAGTGGAACTACCTTTTAAAATACATGTATTTTTTTTAAAAAAATAAATTTTTAAAATACAGGCATAACTTATGTAATAAAGACAAAATAAATACAAAAGTGTACAAATATAAATCTGAGGCACTGAATCATAAAAAAGAATTACAGGAAGCAAATTTAATTCTAAGAAACTTTCATTCCTGTGGCACATAATATTGTTATAGATATGTTCAGCCTGGGACTAAAATCCTATTTCATACCATAATCTGGCATCTCTCTGCAAAGGACCCTGTAACATGGAGGCTTTGGATTTGATGACTTCCTTTGGTCCTTTTCCAGCTGTCCCTATTCAATGGCAGCAGCGACAAAAGCTCTGGCAGGTCCACCTGCTCAGCTGTGGATACCGGTGTTCCCGAAGTCTGGTACGCCACTGGCATGGCCCCAATCCCTTTTACATGCTGATGAACAGAAGTCTCTTTTCAAAGGCATGTAAAGCTGTGGCCCCCTTTCATTGCGTGCCCCTTGCACTGCTAGACCTCACAGATAACCCTGCCTTCAGGCCTGAGGCAGAGGAATCTCACAGGGCTGGTGTGAATAATCCTTCCATTTTTCTGTTACATCAGGAGAAATAACTTGCCAAGAGAGACCTCTCTCCATTAACCTGCCACCCATCTTGAACCAGGCCTTTCCAGTTCAGCTGGCAGTTTTCCAGAGATACTTTGGAAACTCTTAAGCTGAGTAGGAGTATGACTCAAACCTCAGGGACACCATACTCAGCATCAGAGAAAGCACCTTAAAATATTAAATCAGATGAATGAGAATGAAAAAAAAAACTAATAAAATACAGTTTGAAAACCAGTTACTGCATTGAAACAAACACAAAAGGGAAAAAAAATAAAAGAAACAATAACATGCCTTTTAAGTACCCTTTGTTTTAAACAAAGGGTACTTAATACATTTAAAACATTTTAGTTTTAAAATGTTCTGAGCACCAATCAGTATATTGCACTAACTGTGAAAATAACAGCTGTCAGAGCTCAGGTTTTACTCTGCCCTACCCCAAAATCCCCCACATGAATCCTCCACTTCTACATTCCCTTTTCCACTGAGGATCCCACTGAGTGCAAAAGCATTCTCAGATATTTCTTGAAACCCTCAGCCTTGATAATTTAACCATATGGTTTGTATCGTGCAGCTGATATAAATGCCTTCACACAACACAAACTGAACTCCTTTGGAGCTATAATCACTTCTCAATTTCAATCTAACATTTAGTCGATATTTTCAGAATATTAAATGTAAATGTATGATAAATATCAGGCAGAGTTTACTGCCCAGTCTTGAAGATCAGTCATAACACTATAAAGAAACTCCATACTGCTAGTCCATAAAGATTAGGACACATCCCAGCTGCAGCTCACTGGGTTTAGTAGTTCCCTTCACAGATCAATTTTTAAAAATAATTACTTTGTGTTCATGCGTGTGTGAGCATGCATACAGACAAGAAAGTCCTTTCTAAAAGAATGTTTTGGTTTTCTTCAATTTATATAGGAATTACACCAACGGCAAGATATAATTAGAGGAAAAATATGTCCATCTGTTTACTTGCTACTCTCAGTGCGAGTAACCACAGAGGCACTGTAGGTTTCACTAGGTGGCTTAAAGTACACCAACATCTTCATTTTAGTGGATAGTAAAAGAATACTCTTTCCAGGCTTTCCACAAAACTCTTAAAAGAGTAAGTGTGTTAGTCCCCACATGATGTCATACTAAACAGAGGTATACAGTTCAGAAGAGGGTAAGTACTTAGGTGCAGTTCGCAGTTCATGAAATCCAAGGAAGACAAACCCCAGAGCACATCATTTGGCATCTCTGAACACAGGATTTTTCTGGAATAAAATCCACAGCGGAGGTAGAGAAGCCCAGGAGCTTACGCTGCAAGTACAAAGAAGCCAATGTTCTCTGCAAGAGAGGTCATAAAGGTGTAACTTTCTCAGGTTTTTTTCATACTCATTATGTTTTTAAGGAAAGCTTCTGCTTTCTCTAAAACAGCTGTACAGAAGGAGCTGTCAAGGTAGTGTAAATCATAAAAGCTGGTTTCCATCTTGGAAGTACCCAAGAAGGCCTCTTATAATTTTCTTGATCCTCTATATTCCACAACATTTAATAACGCAAGAGACACTAATGACAAACTGTGGGACATAAAGGAATTTCTTAGATTCTGTCCCACACAACATGCAAGGTTGCCATGCCATGAGGTTAGAAGATCTTCCTTTGTCTAAAAGCAAAGATGATTTTTACATAATCTTATTTAAGATATTGTTTTCTTACAGATTTTAATTGCTTGGGTATTTTTTGATTTTTAAATTATTCTTTAATTATTATTTCATGTAACAGAAAAAATTACGAAATAAAATGACACCTCAGCTCTTCATGTATTATTTCAAAGTCATGGTGGTTATCCTCTATGACAACAAAAAAAAGATGAGGATAAGGAAAGGAATAGCAGGAGGCAAGATACTGAAAAACCAGTAACAAAAAACTAACAGAGGACAAGGATTCAAAGGGTAAGGAACAGATGGCCAGGGTTTGTATAAAGAATCTATGACTATGGGAGAAGCAGAAAGGCTTGGACAGAGAGGTGGGAACACAGCTGAAAATAACTATAATGAAAGAAGGAAAGGCAGTCAACAAGGATAAAGAAGTCGGAGGAAGATGGGTACACATAATACAATATTTAATTGAAAGGTAAGTGCAAATGGCAAATAACAGGTTATAGAGCATTAAAAGAAAAAAACCAAAATTTGCAAACATTGTGTAGGCATGATAGCACAGGACCACATCTGGACAAGTACAGTGATTTACTTTCCCACTCACCAGCTGTAGAAAAGCCTGATTGCAAAGAAGCACAGTAGCAGATGGAGTATTTCAATCCCTCGAACAGCCTTGGGGACATTTTTCAGGGGGACTGGCAAACAATTTCTCAAGGAACATTAACCACTCTCAGAGAAATCGGACTCCTGGCAACAGCAGAGAGACTAGTCCAGAGATAAAGATACTGTGTCCCCTCTATGTTTCTTGAGAGAGATGTCTGGGCTGACACAGGAACAACCTTCTTGTGAAGGTGTAACAGACCAGGTGTGGAGAAGTACAGAGATTCTGCACCACTACAAAGTTTTGTGTCTCTAATCTGACTGCTCTGAATCAGCACATGATTAAGCAAGATGCAAGAAAGCAGTAAAAACATCATCTAGAGGAAAGAAGGAGAGGAGACTAAATAATTCAAAATTAAGAAGTTAAAAATGTTCTCCACAAGAGCATTTTCATGTTTTCAAAACACAGTGGGAGCCTGCAAGAAGTCAGTTTAATGAAGAAAGTAACTAGCATGTATAAAACAGGAGAGCTGGTGGACAATTTCTTTAGTTTTACAGACCAGTGTGATAAATGGCCACTAGTTTTAGACATTAATTCAATCTGAAGTCCCCTAAAGGGATGATTTTTCCTACTCTGCAAAGGCGTCACAATGTTTAGCTATAGATGTGTGCAGCAGTTTGGGTGTTCAAAGTGCTATGTGCCGATGATAACCAACAGTTCCATCATGGAACCTGGGGTCTGGTTTGTATCAAAGAACACAGATTAAACCTACACACATAATTTATAATCTAGCACAAATGCATTAATACCAGGGCTCCACTTCAGCAAGCCACTATTGTACATAGTGTACATAGAGGAATGTTTAACCCCCAGTGAACAACAGCAGCAGGTTTCAGTTCCACTCCTTCTCAAAACCTGCTTGATAGACTTTTATTCTAGAATAAAAAACTACTTTTGTTTTTGTTGGTCTTATGCCATCTGATTACTTGTTTTTAACCACTCTAACCACCAGTATCCCACCAAACATGTAGCTTGCCTCAGCAGCATATTAAAATATCTACAAACCTAGTATAAGCCATGCAAACCCAGCCCCTGAGTATGTTCACTGGGCAAGAATCAAACCAAGGTCTCACATGCTAACCACCAAGAGTGCTCACAGCTGTTAGCCCACTATCATTATGGTCTGAAAGAGAAACATCATCCGTTCGGTTTTCTTTCAGCCAAACAACCAAAAATGGTATTAAAAACTACTGCTCTTGTGAACGCCACTCACTGTGGCACTACAGAAGAATTAAAGACACATTTTTAAATTATTTCTAACTTGCCAAGTTATTTGCTTTGGGTTTGAAGCTCACTGTGCCTTGTTTCAGGCTGAAGGCAAGGCTAGTTTGCTTTCGGCTTAAACAAAAGCAGTTCAAGAGGTTTAGCGTAACGTTAAGCAGGAGATAGGTGTATTTCTTTTCTATGTGAAAACTAACTCACTACTGAAAAACTTAAGTGGAATTGACAGAAGGCATGGAGAGAAAGTACTTCAAAGCATTCCTCTAGATTTTAAAGAAAGATACAAAACATTGAAGCTAAAAACAGACTAATAATATATAGAGAGGAAAAATGGAAAGATCAACAGCCAAAGAACAATCTGAAAATGTTGAAGACAGACCTTTGTGTTAAAAGAAAGGCACAGGACATTACTAAAAGAAATCACTTAACAATTACTGTTGACTAAAACTTACAGGAAGAAAAATCCCAAAGGGCAGCACACTGAAGTGCAGAATTGCTTTCTAAAGTGCTACACTAAGCAAACATACAGCTACTCCTTTTACATACACAGTCACAAATCCATGCTTCCAAGGGTTTCCAAATACACACAAGCAAACTTTGCAGCCAGCTAATTATGGTCACAGCAGTGTGAAGAGCCCTCCTGTGACCTGCAGTACTGTGGCTTCTGCTCTGATCTCAAGATGTCACATATCACCCATGAAATGCCATTTCTCCATATAACGCACCCAGTGAACTGAACTACAGTAGGAGAAGCCAGCAGGTCTGCTGGGATGGATTCATCAGTCAGGGATGTCTGCAGAAACAGCAAACATGCACTCGCTACATAAATACAATTAAGATCTACTTTTTTAATCTTTTAACATTTGTGAAAGGAAGAGAAAGCAGCATGCAAGGTCCTAGCCTGAGTCACTCTGAGTCATTTCAGCAGTATGAAGTAGGGATTTGTATTTGGTGGGACTCAGAAGGAGCAACTAGGAGACTACAATAGTTCAGAAAATACAGGTAAGAAACAAGAGTAGAGATCAAAGCAAGACAGAGTAAGAATTTTTAACTTATAAACTGAAGACTGTAGAAAGAGAGAATGGAAGAGTTAGGGCCCACCGTATTTCTGCATTCATAAGAACTCTTTTTTTTTACATACTGCAGTATAGGTATCTTGGAAAAATGTTCAGTTCAAGAACTCTCTTCTCTCTATGCACGATATAAACTTTACCACAAAAAGATTTTTAATGCAATCTTTGAAAGAGTCAGTTCAAAAACCTGGGAGAGGATAGGGAATAAGCTTGATTTTCTGGAGGAAAAGGATTACAGAATTGGTCAGGTTGGAAGGGACCACACTGGATCACCTGGTCCAACCTCCCTGCTCAAGCAGGGTTGTCCTAGAGCACATTGCACAGCATTGTGTCCCAATGTTCTTGAATATCTCTGGTGGAGGAGACTCCACAACCCCTCTGGACAACCTGTGCTGGTGCTTGGTCCCCTGTACAGTGACCTTCTTCCTCATTTCAGGTAGAACTTCCTGTGCATCACTTTCTGCCCACCGCCTATTGTCCTGTTGCTTTGTACCACCAAAAAGAGCCCTGATCCATCCTCTTGACAGCCACCCTTCAGATATTTATACACATTAAGGAGGTCCCCTCTCAGTCACCTCTTCTTGAGGCTGAACAAGCCTGGCTCCCACAGCCTTTCCTCATAAGAGAGATTTTCCAGACCCTTGACCAACTTAGTAGCTCTTCACTGGACCCCTCCAGGAGCTCCATGTCTCTCATGACCTGTGGAACCCAAAACTTCAAATATGGCCTCACCAGGACTGAGTAGAGGAGCAGGACCACTGCTCTTTCTAATGCACCCCCAGGACACCACTGGCCTTCTTGGCCACCAGAGCACACTGCTGGCTCAGGGACAGCTTGTTGTCCACCAAGTTCTCTGGGTCCTTCTCTGCTGAGTTGCTTTTCAGCAGGATGGCCCCTAGCCTGTGCTGGTGCATGGTGTTTTTCCTCCCTGAGGGCAGGACCCTGCATTTGTCCTTGCTGAATTTCAGAAGGTGACCAGATGTGATTTTAGATGGGACTTGGCCTTTCATGTCTCATTTCTACTTCTCCTGACCACCTCCCAATATTCACTCCAAGTGTCCTGGCCTTGCTTCTGTCTCCTGGGAACTTTTTGCTTTTACTTGAGTAATGACAGCAGTTCTTTATTCATCTATGGCAGTTCCTTGTGCCTTCAGCCCAACTTCTTTCTCATTGGAATGCATCATTCTTAACCCTGAAAGAAGTGAGCCTTGATCATCAACCAACTCTCCTCGACCCCTCTTCCCTGCAAAGCCTGCTTTCCCATGAATTCTCGTAGGCTTCTTCCAAGAATATCCCTAAAGAGGATAAATTTAGCTCACCTAAAGTCCATGGTCATCGTCTTGCTTGCTGTCCTGCTACCTCTTCATCCAACACTAAACACCAACACAATCTTGCAGTCACTACAGCCAAGGCTGCCCCCAACCTTCACATCCCCAACTAGACTTCCTTGTTGGTTAGTATGAGGTCAATCAGCACACCATTCCTTGTGGGAACCTCTATGACCTGTAGCAGGAAGTTATTGTCAATGTTTTCCAGGAACCTCCTGGTTTGCTTGCATATTGCTGTACAGTTTCTCCAGCACATGTTAGGATACTTAAAAAATCCCCCACAAGAACCAAGGCCTGTGACTTTGAGACTTTTTTCTAGTTGCCTGGGAAGGCCTCATCCCCCCCTCCTCCTCTTGATCAGGCAGCCTGTAGCACATACCCACAACAGTGTCACTCTATTTTGCCCTTTCATCCTGACCCATAAGCTCTTGACTCCCTCATCATGCTCATCAAGACAGAGCTGGACACATTCCCTTCCCCCCTGAACACATTATATTTGCTATTTAGAATTAAAGGATGGCACGCTGATTATTTTAAGCAAATAACACTTGCCCCAAAATGTCATATTACTAATCCTGCCAATGTGCAAGTTCTGTCTTTTTAAAAAGGTACCAAAGAGATAACAAGTGTGAATTTTTTAGTTTAGCACTGTAATATGTCAGTGATTAAAAAAAAGTATCAGTCACTCATGCTAAGGAAGTGAAGGTTTTTTTCAGGGGACTAAATTGAAAAAAATATGACTTTCCATACAACAGTTTGACAAAGCACTACAAAGACTCTCAAAAACTAGTAATTCTTAAGTTAGATCTCTGCACTCATAAGCTGTATTTCCATGTTTTGCTAGAGTATCCATGTGGGAAATACTGATTTACTTGCCCCTCCCAAAAACACAATTCATTTTGCATTTCAAGATTAAATTTAGGTCAATAATCCTGATTTACTTAACATGCTAACAGATGAGAGCAAGATGTAATATCATACAGTAAATTAGGCATGGCTCTGTTCTCAAGCCACGTTGAATATGAGAGGAGTCCTTTGTTTTTTTTGGCAAATTAAATAAAATGTGGGGTATTCAGAAGAAACAAATGAGAAATCCCCCCTCCACAGGAACTCTCACCCATCCACGTACAAACCTGATGCTGTTACCTGCAATTATTTAAAAAATATTACTATACAGCAAACCCCTTTACATTAAAAGTATTTCAATTCAATTATTTTCCATCTTTTTAGATTTGCCAGAATAGTTAAGTTAATTTAGAGAAAATGTCTTGCCAAGAGCTTTTGTTTTTGATTCACTCATTTGCAACACCATTTGATAAGTAGTGGTTATGCAACAAAAAATAACTGCTCGAGGCCAAGCTCCTTCAAACACAAAAGGTGAAAGAAACAGTTGTGCAGGCTCAATGAAAGAACTAAATTTCTGTGGCTGCTTTCAGAGCTGACGTAATTGGCACGACCTGAGGGACAGATGGCTGTCTACTCAAATACAAATATCAAGTATGCCCCAATCAACCTAAGAAAACCCCCAAACCAACAAAAAACCAGCTGAAACACCTCATTCAACACTGTTTCACAAATGCAAGCAATCTAATAAGGAAAGCTGAAAGAACTTCAAAAGACATTCACATGACTGACAGAACTACAGAAAATTTTCATACCTGGACATGAAGGATATGCTTGCTACTGCGTATTAGGGTATTTAATAAACCTACAAAGTCCAAGGTGATAGTTAACAGGTCTGTTCAAGGCAGGAAGAACACAGAAAGGTATTTTCCCTTGGAAAGAAAGGGAGAGAATGAAGAGAAGCTTTAATTTTTCCCTAAAGGGTTTTTAAAGATTGCTATCCTAAGCAGCTGGACCATACACTGACAATGCCTTCAGGGACTAAGTAGAGACAGGCACAAGTTAAAACACAATATTCATCCAACATTCCCCAAGCTCATGTTCTGTTTAAAGACCTTAAAAACCAAATAAAACTTTATTGCATAGACTTTCAAAAATGCCCATATTCTACACTGAGATGTTATCAGGAAAATAAAAAATCCTTAGCAAAATACATCTTTCAAACCTCAGAGTTTTGACAGCAGTTTTACATACTCCCTCTTTATGCCAATTTTGTCATTTTTAAGTAATGCTTAGACAGATCAAGTTATCTCCAATTCCTCATACAAAGAAGAGTCTTTCATGGAACTACCATGTGTTCAAAAATAATGAGCTGTTTGGCTGTGACAAAAAAGACCTTTTCCTCTAAGGCCTCCCTGCATCAAAATAACTTAACATTTTGGTTTTATACTCTGGGTTTTTTTGGTTTTTTTTCTAGTTTTGTTTTTGTTTTGTTTTGTTTTAAATTTTATTCCTTTCAGAAGAGGAAAATTCTGTGAAGTGAGACTTCTATAATTGCTTGCTAGTAGTTCATATCTGCATGCATACTAATTTTCTAAAATGAAATATGCTATATTAACTGAATTACAATATTTTAAGGTGAAAGTCGAAGTTCAAATTAAATAGGACTACAACTCACTGTCTCCATCAAATCCAGTTTTGAAAGTAGAACTGGCTGCCTATCACTAGGCTGGAAGCTCCTGGCCTTACAGTACAGGCCAACTTCCAGACAGCACAGAACATTTAAACCGCTAAAGTTTCTTGGGATGCTGGTTTTCTGCTGATCTGCTGAACTGTCATTCCCACCTGCCATGTGACCATGGGGCACAGGGAGATGTGCAGGGATCTGTCTCTGCAAGACCTGATTGAGCTTCTACAGTGAGAGCTCTGTTTCTACTTCCAGTTTCTTTTCATTTCAGATTAACAATTTCACTGCAATGCCAGAAATGGAGCCAGCAGCCAGAATGCAAACCTCTTCAAAAAGGTAAACTGTGTGATAATATTACCTAAAAACTTCAGTGTCACAGACAACCCTGTTTGAAAAACCTAGTGATTTTCTTGCATTACATCAGAATGAATATCAATATATTCTTTTTAGTATAGCAGGAATCTTCCTTCAAGTCTACATTAAAATCTTTAGAGTTATTACAGAGACATTTTGTAAAAAAATTGCTCTTAAATCATGCAAATTTTACCTTATGCTCATCAAGAAGGAATTAAAGAAAAACCTACACTTCACAGTTGCCATCTAGGCAGTTACAAGTTAACAGCAAGTAAAAGAAAAAGCATGAAATTCAACTAATGAACACCAAATTATGAAGCTGCTTAAATCCAACAGAAGCCTCTAGAGCACTGTATTTTTAGAAATCTGCCATGACAGCAGTAACTAAGCATACTCTCCAGGGCTTTGTAGCATGCCATAAAACATAATTCCAGAAGGCTCTAGTAAGTTGCAGCATTAGAAGAGTCTTCTCTGATGGACATTTTAGGACTTGGTAAATGCAGAATCATTTTAAGATATCACCATTTTTCAAGTGCAAGATGCAGAGATAACAAAAATTGTGGACTATTCTAAAAGAAAATTTTTAGTATTTTCCAGGAGACTAACAGAGGGAATAAGCCTTACAAGGTCAACAAACAAACAGGGATAGGTATAATCAACACATCCACAATGTTTAAATTATGAAAATTCTCAGCTTCTTGCCCTTACTGCTACAGCTCCCCCTGGATGGTTTGAAGTGGATTAGTCATACCATACCAGCTCTGCAGTAGGCCATTTCTTTGAGTCTAGTCCCTCAGTTCAAATAAAATGTACAGGTCAGTGAAAGCCAGAAGGCTGAAGAAAGGAGGGGTCACTAATTGTCTCTGTTGGGAGAGTAATTACTACAGAAGAGAAAAAAAAAGTGAGCCAGCAGGGAGTGGAATCACCCAGCTCACTGGGGCTATAGACTATCAAAATGGTCAGGGCAACCCAAGGAAGAATAACTAAGTGGAAACCTAAATGACATGTCCTCTAATAAGAGGGGAAAAAAGAAGGCCCAGCATGCTTATGGGAAGACTGCTCTAACAGCTTAGTCAACACACTGGGATCCTGCCTACGTATTACAGAATAATTAAATGGTAAGGGTTGGAAGGGATCTTAATGACCATCCAGTACCAACTCCCCCTGCCATGGGCAGGGACACATCCCACTAGACCACATTGCTCAAGGCCTTATAATGGGCATCAAGACCTCTTTAGCAATCAGAATTTTATTTTTCCTTGAAATGAACAATTTATTACATTTTCTGCAACCCAATAAAATTAACTGCAAGCGTACTGAATTAATGAATGAGAAAAATGTCAAATTAAGTAATTCCTAACACAAGTCACTCACATTAGCTGCAAACATTCTGACATACTTCTCTGGTTTAGAGGCCAACTGTTTAACCATGCTATCTACTCCCTAAAATTAATAAAATATACATGAAAAAGATGGTGCCAAGCTTTCTAAATGCATTATAGCAAAGCTTAAGATCATGATAAACCTTAAGACATTTTATGCCTGCAAGTCCTTTCTACTTGATAAATAGACAAAGAATTTTTAAAAACACACTAAATACTCAATACAGCTTTTTCAATGGATCATCATGTGAAAATATTACACCCCAAAAATAAACTGTTCTATCAAAAGCATTAAGCCATGGATTCCAAAGGTGTTGAACATGTACCTCTAGGAATAGCTCATCATTACTGAGAGGCAAAAAAACCCAAAACAGTGACACCCTGCATTCAGAACCATCAGAGGCTGAAAACTGCAACAGAGATCTGATGTGTGTGAAGAGCTCTGCTAAGAGCTGATGCTGTACCATCTGCTGAGAACATTTCTACAAAGCAATGCCAAAAGCTTACTCCACAGAACTAGGGCCCACAGGCTCTCCCTGCTGAGGCAAAGCTCCATCCGGGGCACAAAACTTGTCCAGCTCCAAGCACCGTCAGTTCTGCTGCCCCTCAATGCACATCTGTCATCTCCAGGGATTTGTACCTCAGTTCAGGATTGGTTACTTTCAGCTAACCACTGCTGAGCACTTGCACTTAACTGCAGTTCATAGTCAACCTCCGAAGGGTGTGGAAATACCCCAACAATTGAGTGAGTCAATGGATGAAGGAGGAGGCTGCTCACACTGGAAGAATGGGGACAGCAGTAGTTTCCCAAACTTCATTCAGCGATCTCAAACAGCTTAATTGAGCAATTTTCCAGTCACAGTATTTAAGGAGGCAAAATATATCTGAAAGGATAGAAATAAGCCAAGCTGCATCTTGAAAGAACTTGCTGACGGTTAAAACTCAAAGGTTTTTTTTGTGTGCATTCTAAACAAAGAAAGTTCTCTTCTTTTACTTATGTTGTCAAATATCTTCAGAAGGACTCAAGCCAGATTACTCACAATATGGATATTTTTTCCATTCAATTTTTCCATTTCCATTTTCAAACCCTAACATTCCTAACATAAGCATTTCCTAATACAGCATTCCCTTCATTGCTTTTTTACAAAAAATAAATTCTTCCACTTTTCATATTTCAGTGCTCATTAGTACAAACAATTCAATACATATGAAGTCACTTGATTTCAACAAGTTTATTCCTGGTCTAGGGCGGCTGTTGGGGTTTTTCTCTTTATTTTTTATTTTAACTAGCTAGCAAATGTGAGCCAGGATGCACCCAGTCCAAATTCTCCCATTGGTTCAATATACAAGTCATAGGAAGTGAAAATCCCTCATTTTATCAACCCTGGGGCAGGGATTTAAGAAATGAAACATCAACTATCTTTTCTATCTTAACTAACACTGGCCCAATGCAATCCTTAGTGGGAGAAAAAAATTGCCAGAAACTCTAAAGTCTCATGAGTATGTTGAAGCAAGCACAGGGAACAGCACAAAATGTCCATTCGTATCCTGCCCTAAAGAGATTCTGTTAAATCTTCATTGCAGTGCAAGGTGACACCATTTTGCTCTCAGTTGGAACAGCAGCTTTAGTAGTTTTGGCTGTTAAACTTTCCCTTGCAAAAGCCTCAGGACACAAAAGATTAACCCACAAGAATGGAGCACCATGACAAATGAGAGAAATAACACAGTGAAATGAACTGTTTTAAACTGAACAGTGAAATGAACACCACCACACTGAGGAAAGGAAACTAATTGATTGTTTTCCCAAGCCACTGGACTATAGTGCTCATAGTACTGTCATTAGTTACACTAACAACCACTACATCCTTGAAGTGCTTAGTATTTCAGGACCCTCTCAGCATAGACACAAGAGTTTTGCCCAAGACACAGACGAAAAAATGAAAGAAAATCTAAGCTGAATCTGTTTATAGTAAGGCTGTATCAGAAAGATTTCTCTTTTCCTCACTCACAAATGTTATGCCAACAATAAACATCTTGTTTTGTCAAACTATAATTGAGCATAGGTAATTCCAGGCTTCTGAATCCACCAGCCAGAAAAATTATTGATAAAGAAGATCATCACATCATTTCACCTTTTCTTAGGGAAGGAAGACAATCCCCTCAGTAAAGCTTCTAAAGTTCCCTTGACAGATGAGGTTGCATTAAAGATTTCTCCATTTATAAACATTGATAAAACATTATTTCTCAGTCCACACCCTTGCTCTTGTTTCACCATCTCATACCTGTACACAATCTAACCAAATGCAACTTCCACATGCAAACAAACCAAATGTGTATATAAACCCATCTCACCAAAATGCAGCTTCCAACATATTTCACTTTTTTGGTGGTCCTCTTCACAGATGTGCAAGTATAACCAAGAGGTGAAGAATAAGCACCTGACAGAAGGCATAAACCTTTAGGTGCAAACACACAGGTGCCACTGCAAAACAAATCAATACAAAACCCAAAGGGACTTACTTAGCAACTCTCCGTCTGTGAGTTTGGAGGAAATAGTTCCAGCATATGCTACACAAAGTAAAGACATTTGCTATCCTTGCTTTTCAGAAAAACAGGAAGAGGCCCAAGCAGTAACTTGGGGTTAGAGGGCATCACCGAGATCCTAATTAGATCAGCACAGGGTCTGCCATATTATATAAGTCAGAGATTAGTGCCCCTCTCCAAACATCTGCCTCCACAAAAGCAAGCCAAAAGATGGGGTCAGGCAGGGAAGCTGTCAAAGGAAACTTTAGCATTGATTTTAATTGTGATATCTCTGCACATTGATGATACAATAAATCCTTCCTAGAAAAAGTCTACAGTATATAGAACCCCGAGGAAGTGCAGCTTTTAACATCCAGACAAAACTGCCTTGATCTTCATTATGAATACCAAGTCAGACTTCTTTGCTTCTGGATCTCCAGGATGGGGTATGGCTTAATAATCACTAAAAATTCTGAAACAAAAAATTGCTTCAAGAACAGCTCCTAAAACAGCCTCCCACAATCACAAGCTCTGTAAAATGCAGAATGCTATGAGCAACCTGGTGTAACATTCTGAAGTACCAACGTATGCAGGCAAAAAGGCTCTGTAGCAGGCCCAACTCATCAAACTTAAGCCTCAGTGCTGTGCATTTATAGGTGAATTTGCATCATGAAGAAGCCTGTTCTGTTCCTCCACATTATTTTCAAATGACAGTTCAGCATTTGAGATTTTTCCTTTCGCTTGACTATTTAGCCATGCCCTCAGGAAACAAAGGTAATGCCTCCTGGTAAAAAGCCTTAATTTGCAGCATGAACTGAACTGCCAGATTTTTAAACATGCTTTAAGTAAGGCAGCCTGATTCTGGCTTTTAACTGATGAACAAAGAGACCGACTCATGTAGTTAACAATCAATCTGGACAAGACACAGAGAGAAAACACATCTCTCAGCATGTCACAAGCTCTAGATGGGAATGATCAAAGACAAGCAACATGCAACAGAAGTGGTACAATAGCTGACTCTTTTCCTCTGCTTTGTATGTTCTGACAAGGTGTTTTGTGATAGTCAGTGACTAGATTTAGAAGCCCTTAAGAAAATCTGTATGTGTGCACATCAAGAAGAGTATAAACACCAAATGAGCTAATTTGAACTCACAGACAGAACCTGTTATCATCTTGTAAAGATGTTCAGAGAGCTTTCCATTGAAAATGCCACCTTTCCACTGCGCCAACTGAGAATTTATTTTCAGATACTGAAAATGCTTTTCCCTGAAATACTGAAACATTTCCAGTCTCATCAAAAAAGCAAGGTAATAAAGAGAAGTAGTTTTTAAAGACTCACAGCATCATCTAAAGAGAGCTCTCTGCCCATATGTCAGGGGCAGGGCTTGGCTTTCAAATAAGGTTCTGGTAATAAAACTATTTCTGGAACAGTTTTATATTGCAGAATTGCTCATATCAGAATATTTCTACATAGAAATAACATCACAAATCAATAACAAAATGTCCATTACACTTTCACAATAATAGATGTGTTTGTGTAAGTAAAAGTACATTTAAAGCCGTTCAGCATATTTTTGTAGGCAATTCCTGGATACTCATCATGGAGCACATTAGGCAAATTCTGCAAGACATTCCAAGGAAGGATATTCATCAGGGCATGCCAGAGACCTGCTTGACTAATTATGTTCAAAATTCATGATGGGACTAGGCCCAAGGGTAAGGACAGCAAATACCAATGCCTTCTTTCAG
Organism: Pseudopodoces humilis; assembly: GCF_049639895.1. Classification (NCBI taxonomy): domain Eukaryota; kingdom Metazoa; phylum Chordata; class Aves; order Passeriformes; family Paridae; genus Pseudopodoces; species Pseudopodoces humilis. The sequence continues at coordinate 42,658,730 of NC_142205.1, forward strand.
CTACTTGGCTATAATAGGGAGCATGAGCAACAACGAAGAGGATCCAAGAGCAAATCGTTCGCATTCGATGAAACAGGGGCACCAGAGAGTTTGGTGAACAAAGCGGAAGTTTTGGAACATATTTAATTCAGTTTCTCAGTTTTTATTTATGTACTGGTGGAGTAAGTAGCCTTGTCTAAAACTTGTGTGAATGTACTAATAAGTTGAGTAATTTTACTAGGAAGTTCAGTTCCAAGTCTGTGCAGAGTTAAACTAACCTGTTTCAGACAAATGAAACTCCACCGGAGTAAGAGCCAGTGCATTGTTACTACTAGTCTATAAAAATTAATTTAAGTCCAGTTATGCCAGGTTAAGTCCATGCTTGAAAACAGTACAACTATAGTCAGCTAAATCAAACTCCTTTTTCAATTCAAGATGGGAAAAAAAAGCATTTTTCTTTTAATTATTTTGATGTAACTGTATAAAGAAATAGCTGAAGCTGACAACACTGTACATAAGACAGTAATGCCTGAGATTAATTTAGAGCTATGCCTAAAGAAAATAATGGCTGTAAAATGTTCAGATGCTACCACTAAATCTGCATTAATTCAAATGATTCTTTGATGAAAGACCATAATGCTGAATAATCATGGGAGGAGTTGGCAGTGCTGTGGTACAATCACACCGCATGGTCTCATAAAGCTCATTTGTTCATCTTGTTATTATGTACTCCTATTGCAAATAAACTGATGAATAGATGCTTTCCCACTCCCACCAGAAACAGAAATAAAGACAGTTCCCAAAAAGTAGGAAAGAACCAGATCAACAGAACAGCAATGTTGCAACAAAAGATGCCCTGCTCTTCTGAAGAAAAGCCTCTCCTACCCCTGTCCTCTGCCCTGGTGAGGCCTCCTCAGGAGTGCTCTGCCCTTTTGTGGGCTCCCCATTCAAGAAACACAAGCAACTACTGGAAAGAGTCCAGGAGAGGGCTATGGAGAGGAGGAGGGGACTGGAGTAGCTCTCTAATGAGGAAAGGCTCAGGGAGCTGGACCAGTGCAGCCTGAAGAAGAGATGACTTCACAGAAGAGAGGGGACCTCATCAGTATAAATACCTCAAGGGCAGGTGTCCAGAGGATGGACCCAGACTCCTTACAGTGAGGCCCAGCAAAAAGACAAGGGACAACTGGCACAAAGTTCTATATAAATAAGAGAAAAACTCCTTTGAGGGTGACAGAGCACTGGAACAGGGAGGTCATCGACCCTCCTCCTCTGGAGATACTCCAGATCCACCTGGCTGTGATCATACGCAACCTGCTCCAGGTGAACCTGTTTTAGCAGGGAATTGGACTAGATCTCCAGAGGTCCCTTCCAACCCCAACCATTCCTTGATTCTGCAATTCATGACCAATTTGCTCTTTTCTCCTGCTAAAAGTGCAGTAAGGGACTACAGAAGTACTCACAAATTAAGCCACCAGTGAAAACTGAAATTGATGAAAACACAATGGCCTAAGTAGAAACCATTCCCTTGTTTACTCAGTTATGCATTTTGGCTGTCATCACTTTTAGGTTATTACCACATGATGGTCTACACTATATAAAAGACACAAAAACATGCTACTTTTGAGTCCTTAAATGATGATTTGCATCATGACAAACATGCTTTCATCAGCAAGTAGCCAAAAAGTTTCCTCAAGCTCCAACAAGAACCTCCAAAGTTTTCCTGATGTAACAGCAAGATAATGACAATGCCTTACCATGAATGACAGAGAATTCCTATAGTACAATCTATGTGTGTGGACATATTTGTACACATGAGAGATATAAACAAGAACGACAAGGGGGTATATAAGAAAAAGCAAACCCATTTAGATAAACAATTAATAATTGTTAAATTATTAATAAACAAATAAACAGTATTTTTCATACAACAGATTACCTGAGACTCTAACTCCTCCAATTTACGCTTCCTGGCATGAAGAGCTTTACTTGGAAAAGCCCAGAAATAATTGGAAGTTCCAATTCTATCAGTGTCCACCATGCCATCATCAACAAGGCTTTGCAGAATCTCTTTCACTGACATTGAGGCTAATAAAAGCAAAAATGTAAAATCAGAACCGCACAGCAGCTGGACTATGGAGAATTTTGAATACCACAAGCCACCAACAACAATCATCTGTGTTTTCCTCCAGTGTCAGCTAGATGGAAGATTTCACAAGGACAACATGCCCAAAGCTTTACTTGAAGGGTTGAATCTCTCTGAAACCAGCAATTTGCTCCTAAACACTGCTATTCTGCACATCTGCTACCAGATGTTTGCAAAACACTGCTCATGAGTATTGCACAAAATACATGTATGTTACACTACAATACCATAACACACCCATGGGAGGTACCTGAGAAGTTGTCTTGTGATCTTAATTCTAACTTGGATTAAGTTTCTTGATTGGGAGTGTAATTACATTTCATTTTGTAATGCTTAACAAAGTATTTCATTGCAGCAGAGGCACTAAAGCCATCTGCCTACAGACTCAGGAAGGACAGATTCTGATTTTGATTATATTCACTTCCAATACAAAACATCATTTACACTCACAAGCATCAACATTTCTGAATACAACTGAACCACTCAAACCTGTGGTATAATTCACCATTTTAAAAAAATGCTCCCTGTTCAACAAAGTTAAGTAGTTATGTTATCCTCAGGTGTTGCAGATATAAAAACTTTTGAGCTCAGTTATGGGTTTTGGTACCTGATGTTCAATTTCAAGCCTACAGGGGGTCCCCTATCTTTTGGAAGCTATAGGCTGGATGCCAGGATGGGAGCAGGTTAGTAATTTTTTTCTTTTCAGAGTAACTGGGACTTGGGTTGTGTGGCTAAACGCCTTCATATGCAGAGACAGGATGAATTTGGACTACTGAAAGGTGTTAAAGGTTTTAGAAACTCCAAACTCCAATCTACTGCAAATTACAACTAAACATATGCATTGACAAACCAATCAAGATAGCACCACACCTCTTCAGAAGCCCAGAACGCCTGTTAGCCGCTGACACAACTGAAAATCTCTGCTTTGTGATACTCACATCTACAGTTCTCTAGCAAATTAATTTCTTTAGTTCATTTACTCTTGCAGTGCCACCAAGACATGCTAGAGAAGGACAGTGGTAACTACATAAACATTATGCTTTGCCTCCCTTTTGTCAATGAACATAGAATGGAAGCAACATACAAAACAATCCAAGAGCATAGATAAATCTTCTAAACCAATGGATCTCATCAGGAAGGCATCAGAAAGACAAACCCCTTCCATTTATAACTGTCCAGCCATTTTTAGAGGGGAAAAGCTCAAGAACACACTGCCCGTGTATATCTGGACTAGCATTTTAAACATTTGTGATATTACAGGCAGCTTTTTAATACCTGAGTGCAAACAACGATTTCATACACTGAAAGTCACTGCAAGTCAGGCAGCTCAGAGCCTAAGCAAGCCCCCATCCCATGTCACTTTTAGCACCTGAGCCCTGCCACTGACCAGTCTCCTGTTCTAGCTATATTTTCTGTTATTAAAATCACAAACCTAAGATTGTAGCCAGGAATATTTACACTGTTGACCTGTCCCAGAAATGATTACTTGCTCAAGAGAAATAACTTTATAAACACTTACTAATCCCTTTTTCTTTTGGAGCAATCTTCTCTAGGTCCTTCAACTGGAAGACGTCTTTCTGGGCAAAACATGAAACATGAAAACTTCAGTTCCAAATGACAGCATCATCTAAGCCTGAATGCCCTTTACACTAAATCAGTGCCAACAAAAGCAAATAGGAAATACATTCTATGTTTTGGTTTTGCTAGAGAAATAGCCTGCATATCCCTCAAGAGAACTGGACCATTCTGATTATAAAATAATAAGAAAAACACTATTATTGTAGCAAGCCCTGCTCTTTCCTTTGGTGATCTGAAGTCATCATATTTCATCTCAAGTTAGACTATAAACCCCTTAAAGACCAGGTTAGACTGTCAGCACAGATGCACCATATTGCTCAAGTACTCAAGTGGCACAGTATTTTTTCTAAAAGGTAAAACATGGTGTATTACATGTGCCACCAATAGAACTGTAGCTCAGCTTTTGGACCTCCAGGTTTCTCTTCTCCAGGGACCCTTTCCAACTCTGCTCTCATATTTTCTGAAGCTCAGATTTCTTCCTCCTCCTATAAAATACAGTGAGATACTTCCTAATTTCCTGCTGTCCCCTCTGACGGTAACAGACTCAAAATGAGAATATGTGCGTGGGTAGCACATGAAGAAGTGCACCACCTGTGCATCATCACTCCCTGGCTCCACCTGGGGATAAGCCACCTGATCAGAAGTTAAATGAATTAAGTTTTTCCCCTGTAGTTTACACCCTGATGTCACAGGGCATCAGTGAAATGCATGCCATATAGAGTTCAGCTACATCTCCACTCATGCTCCTTTTAGGACCTGTTTTCCCACCAATGTAAATGCAGGACAATTACAAGTTACTTACTGTTTCAAAAAATATCTCCATCATGCGGGCCCTCTTCTCTTCAAAACTCAGACCCTTTTTCTTGGACTAGAACATGGAAAAAAAGAAAAAAGCAAAGACATTCAGCTATCTGAATAATTAGCATCTGCTCAGAATTCAAATCTATTTACCTGTAAGTTAATAAAAAATAACTTTAAAATACCTTACCACTAAGCTCAGACTCTAAGATAAACTCCATCTTTGCAAATAATCTCCACACTATGCTCCTCTATTAAATGGAGGGACCTACCTGTAAGCTTGGAGCCAGCCATTCATATAACCCAACCCCCACTCCAGCCTCAATGCTCCTTGACACATACCAATGCCAAAATATGCATTTATACCAAACTCACACAAATATTTAATAACACTTAAAAAGATAAGGAGTACCTTCTGTATGGCTTTGTTTGTTTTTTTTTTTTTTTAAGAATTGCTTTCTGTGCTGTGATATACAGACAGTAGTGTGAGTTGTAGGGCATTCATGTTTTTTTAAGGCAATAAAGATCATTTTGAGGTATGTCTTTCTTCAAAGGTCCTAACCAACTTTGTAATTTCAAGGTCACATTTTAAAAACTGTGCTGCTTTTATTTCTTTTCTCTCTGGTTGTGTGACCAAGCATTAAATAACATAGGTTGAACTACAAGCAAAAGGCAGAAATGGCTATTCACAAACAGCTACCAACAATACAAAACTGAGAAACAGTCTCCTCTGGTCACTTTCAGAGACGCAATTTTGATATGCTTCTTATAAAATTAGGATATAAAATATTTCATGGTGGAGTTTTATTAATAGCATTTAGCATAATCCTCAACAACCCAAAAGCAGCAGCCACAATGTGAATCTGAAGTGCCCTTGCCCCACTCCCTGATTCACACACTGTGTGTATCTACAAAAAAGAGAAAGAGGGATAGAAAGGGACAAATAGAATGCTGGCAAAAAAAGGTAGCGTAAAAAAAAAACAAAACAAAAAAACCCCTATATTGTTGCCCATAAGTAAGTGGAAATGGGTAGTCTAATAACAAGATGGTTGAGAAAGACATGGTTATGTTTCCACATTTCCAACCAAAAGGAGTCAACAACATTTTTACTTTTTAATAGCTGCTTCCTTCTTAAAAAACAACATGATCAGGCAGCACACAACACTTAAAACATACACCAGGAGCAAAATGGCCGGACTGATTTAATTTTAAAAAACAAATGTAAAAGCTAGCTTATACAGCCGCAGTAATACAGAGACAGGAACAGAAGCAATTCAACATTATATTTACTGAAGAGCACCATTCCTATTCCTTTAGGTCCCCTCTCTCCTCTTTTAGCCAGGGATATCCTAGGTCAGCACGGCTATCTCCTGCGAGGTCAGTACATGGCAGGACTAGAATCTGGAGCTGCTATGAACACTCAAGTAGGAGCATGAACAGAAAGCAGACGGATTTAGCTTTCACCTCCTGCCTTCTCCAAGAGCCCCGACACCGACAGCAGCAGCAGGAACAAAACGCGTAGGCGCACGAGGTGGAATGGAAGTCTATCTGGAAGCATGTGCTTGTAGCTACGCCCCTCGGGCGCCAGATTTCACACCGTCACTCCAGCAGAGCCAAACAACGGAGCCAAGAGCGCTCTCGATGAAGGTTATTGACTTTCACGTTAACTTCTCCCTCCTACCTTACTGGCAGGCGTTCCCCACACAAATATTAACCACACCATGAGCATCCATTTCGCTGCCGCTACCGCAGGCAGACAGAAGAAAGAGGCGGTGAGGGCACACCTGTCCGCTCCCACCTCCGCCCAGCCTGGCACGCCGAGCCCCCCGTGTCTCGGGGGCAAGCAGCGGGCACCGTGCGCACCTCGACCCACAGTCACGGGGCTAAGGCTACTCCTCCAGGTGCCGGCTCATTTACATCGCTCTTCAACAACCCAAAGGCACAGCCCAAGCCGTGCTGACGCTGCACTCCCAGAATCGGCACCGTGGGGCCTCCCCGGAGCGGGAGCCCCGCTCCCCTCAGAGCCACCGGGGCGGAGGGACAGCGAGGCGCGAGTGGCCGCCACCCGCCATCACTGCGGTCGCGGCTCCCCCTGCAGCCCCGCAGCCTTTGCGGGCGCCCGGGAAGGAAAGCGGGAGGAGGCGGAAAGCGGACGGCCCGCTTACCATGTCGCGGGCGGGCGGCACGGTTTGATTCCGGCGCCGCCGGGCGGGAAGAGGCCGGCGGGAAGGAGACCGCGTGCGCAGCGCCGCCTGCCGCCCGCCCCGCGGCCCTCACGGCCCTCACCGCCCCCCGCGCCCCGCCCTCACCACCCGGCACTCACGGCCCGGCCCCCGGCTCTCCGCGCCCGCCCTGGCCCGACACGGGCCTCACCGCCCTCACGGCCCGGCCCTCACGGCACCGGCGGGAGTCGGGCGACTCCCAGTTTTCGGCCGCCGCGAACGTGCGCGTGGTTTCTGCTTGTTTTTTTTTTTTTTTATTTGTTCGTTAGTTTTGGTTAGGGTTTTTTCGTTGTTGGGTTTTTGTGAGTTTTTTACCAGCCGGGTGGTGCCGTAGAATAAAACTGAGGGCACAAAAAGCGCACGTTAAGCGTGGTCTAACACGACGAGCATTGTACGTCTGGCCTGTCAAAGGAGCCCCGGGACGTGGAAAAATAAAGTCCTCGCTGCCCGTGGAAGGGAAGGGCTTAGTCACATCTGGTGTTACTTGAAACTGTTGTATATTGTGATGACTGTTCTAGCAACTTTAATTACTGACAGCTTGTTTTAATTATTATTTGTATTGTATATCACTTTCCTGCAGCTGCAGCAAGTTCTGGAAAATTGCTTTGCAACAGCACTGGCATCATATCTGCCATACTAAATCAAGAGTTTAAATTCAAGCAAAAGAAAACGTGCAAGCTGAGATGTTCAGGCCCTTTGCAGAGCCCACTGGAGCCCATGCCCATGAGGTTTTCCTCTCTCAAGGTTTTGGAGGGCACAGCCTCCTTTTATCCTCAACTTCCAGCCTCGTGTTGCCTCTTCCTTTCCCCACTGGCTGAGGTTGTAACTTTTCTCTAAAAAATCCTTTTTCTGTTTCTTTGTTTCTGCTGCATCTCTTCTGTATTTTTCTTTTTATTCTTGGATTTCTCAGCTTCTTTTGGACTGAATTCTTTTGGGATCTTTCTTCGTGGGGAACCTTGCTTATCTCAGTTCTTATGATTTGAAGAAAACTCCCCAGCTCGTTAGAATCTTGTTTCTCGTGTTTATTAAAAGGTCATCACAAAACTTAACAGGTCTCTCCAGGCTGGCTACAAAAGGTTAGTCTTTGCCATCTGGTACATTTCTTTCTTCTGATGGTGCAAACAAGGCCTTGTGGCACACTTCGTGTCTGTGCACAAAATGGCCCCGAAATACGCAATTCTTTTATCTTTATACTTATTTTTACCCAATTAACAGTAGACACATATATTATTTTTCTTAATGACTCAATGACCCATCACCTCTGTGATGCACTGCGGCATTTTCTATCTAATCACTTACTATTACTCAAAAACTTTTAGGAGAAGAACATGAAGAAGAAAGAAGAAGGGACAAGGGACAACACCTTAAATTTTCTATCTTGTCTCCTGTTTTCTAAACTAACTTTTTCACGCAGTGATTTAAAAAAACTTTTTGATCTACACACTTACACTTTTAGCTTTTTTCATCTAACTTCAACATTTGTTTTCATATATCACCATGAAAACATGCTCATGCATTTCATATTATATGAAATTCAGTGTTTTTCTAGATCTTATAACTAAGTATCAGAAACAAGGGCACACACTCTGTATTCCAGACTCTAACAGAGGTAATAGGAAGATACAGCCTCCCCAGACTGCCTACCGCATATTCCCCTCCTGAACATACTGTTTTACCCCAAGGTTCAGAAGTTCTGCTCTGTAATAGGAGGTTTCCTAACACCGGGAGGTGTTTTGAAAGCACCAGCGTTTTGCAGCACCCAAACAAAATTTATTAGTTGAAAGACCATGGGGTGAAAGAGGTCCCAAACAAAAGGGTAACACATGGTGTATCTCATGCTTTGTCATTTGAGGGGTGGTTTTCCATTACTGCAGGATGTGTAATGAATGACTTCTAAAATACATAACAGCCCAGCATTTTTAATGGGCTTCAGAATGTCTAAACATGGTATTTCACAGAACTGCTAGTCTTATGCTACGATTCTAAAAACAAGACAATGGATGGAAATACAGTGGGAGATTCATAACGGTCTTTCTGTTAGAATACTGTTCTCATTTTCTTGTGATTTTCTTAATTTTTAATAATTTGGGTTACATTTTCTATTCTAGGAGTCTGACTGAGATTTTTAAGTACTGGTCAAAATAGTTTTCCACTGTTCCTGAGTTAGAGAAAATACAGTGCTTTGTCAGTGTAATTATGCTTGGATGAGATGAAATTTACGCTCTCCTTAATTTTGCTCTTACAATTGACTGTAACTGAATTACAATCAGAAATTCTGTTTTGAAAGGACAACAAAGTGACAATGGCAGAAAGCTTAGCCAGTAGAGAATGAAAATTGTCCTAGTTTAATTTTGTTCCTTTCATACATATCTGCCATAGCACAGTCTTAATTACATGAGCTATTTTTTCAGATGGGAAGGGTCCAAGTCAAATATGTCAGGAAAATTAATCCACAAACACCAGAGATTTATGACCAAAAAGGAGACAGAGGAGTCCTTCAGCTTTATTCAAATAAAGGGAGAGGCCATGGTGCATTTCCCCTGGGGTTCTCTCAGATTTTTAGGGGATGCAGCCTCCTTTTTATCCTGATTTCCTGTCCACATTTCCCTCTCTCTTTCCCCATTGGCTAAGGTACTTGAAAGGTATAGACTTCCTGAAATGCCTAATACCTAAGACCCCTTCTAATGTATAACCACCCCCCCCCCATTTTTCTTTTTCTTTGTGTCTCTGTTCTTTTTCTCTAAATCTAGAGATTTAGCAGAGTCTTGAGTTACTAACAGTCTGTGTCAATTAGTGGAATTCCTATGGAATTTATGGTTTCCCCCACTGCTTCTTTCACCTCACCTTATCTGGCCTCATTACCATCAGACCCACAGTTTGTTTGTAAAGATACTTCCTTCCCATTCCTTTCAAATAGCAGATCAGTTTATTTCTAGAAGAGTAAGAGCAAGCCCTTTGGGTGCTGTGGCTGCCTCCCACAGCACCTGTATGACTGACAGCAGTAGAGCTTAAGCATGGAGGGCATGGAGATGCTCACCTATGGGAGGTGATACCAACTTCTCTGGGATCCAAGAGTGTGCCATGGGCTGTGGCCACACATCAGGAAGCAATATGATCCATGAGTATCCCATACAGGCCAGTCTCAGCAGCATCTGCTGCCTCATGTCATCCTTGAAGGAGCTTTTGGATTGTAAGCAGATGTTCTCCCTACAAACATTTAACCCTTGAGTGAAAAACCCTTGGTGATAAATGCTAGCTGGCTCCCCCCCAAAAGTTAGCTGCTAGCTGCTTCCACAGCTTTTCTAGGGAGAGCAAAGTGAGCATTATGGTTATCTTTGAGGTGAGTACCTTAAACACTAGGATTTTGGTCACGAGGCATTTCTCTGAAGGAACAAGGAATTCATATCCCTAGCTCAGAGCAAATCTGAGGGCAGCAGCCTTCAACTGCATGTAGCAATGAACAGCAAGTGCTGGGTATCTCCTCCACCAGCACAGCTGGGGCCTGCCTAGGGAAAACATCTGTCCACAGAAATGACATTGAGTGTTCCACTCCACTGAGATAGTTCAGTCTGGTCCAAATTAGGGAGCATTCACATGAACTGTCAGCAAAACTGTGGGGATAGTTAACTGCAGAGCAACACAGCTGGATGTGAGGGAGAATGTCAGCCTAAGGAACCAGGAAACATTTTTTAACATGCAATGGCATGTTAAGGGGTGCCACTCTAAAGAGAGAGAGCCTGGCTCTCTCCACTTTGGGTGGCTGCCCAAAGTACCTGCTCCTTTGGCCCTATTCTCCCTGACATCGTTTCTCATTGGTGGGACTGGGTTATCTGGTCCTATTTACAGAGCTCCTTAAAGATTCTGCTTCCTCATTTAGGTATTTAAATAAGTACCACAAATGGAAGTCAGCATTTACTGCAGATTTTTTTCTGGTAAACAACTGTGTTCCCCAGTATTAGTGTTTGGCCTGTCTGATTTTGCTCAGTGGTGAAGAGCCTCTGCTCTAGTAATCCAGGGGACAGAAAACATTTCTAGCCTATCAATAAGATTGGGAATGTAACAAGTGTCACCTACTAAGCCAAGTGATTCAAGGATATCCTGTGCTATTGCTTCTGTTCTTCATGATCTTTCTTTCCGTAGGAAAGAACAAGTGCTCTGCAACTCTGAATGTCAAAACAACACTGACCGGCTTCAAGATGTGACGTTCTTTTAGCTGGCAGACAAATAAAGCCTTTTGTAAATATCTGAACTTCAGGGCAGATAGACAAGTATGTTCAGCACCAAGAGGGTATTTGCTGAACTTGTATTCATCTGTAGATTGACAGAAAACCAAAACTGATCCATTATGTTGTACTGAGTTGGTCTGTAGGAGAAAAATGAGGCCTCAAAACATGGCTTCTGACACTCCCTATGACTTGCAAGATAGAATAAAGCACATTCCCCTAGAGGGTTTGGGGGGAAAGATCCACAAAAAAAGGACACCTGCTCAGTATTTCAGCTGTCTCATTTCTGACTGTCCTGCCACTGAGCAAACACTCATCACTGGGGGTTTCACTGACCCTGCTGGTCCCCTCCACTGAGGCTGCATCCAAGGCAAATGATGCATCTGAAGAGTCTGTCTTTCTTAGTGAGGAAGTTCCCAGTCACACTGAGTTCTCAAATGATTCAGATTTGCAGAGTTGACCAGTGACCAAGAAGACATAGGTACTATGTGAAATTGAAGTTAATACAAGCTGGAAATTTGTTCGTACAGGAAGAGTCAGACTGATCTCCTAAGGCAAATTCTCTGTTCTCCACAGTAATTTAATTTAGTTTTCTGCAACAGACCCTTGAAAGATTATAGCACACCTCAACTAAAAGGTACTGTGTACTTCTGTGATACAAGCAGAAAAGCTTACAGTTCTTAATCTTACTGCCATCAATGAAAATCTTAATTTTGATTCCTGGACTGAAGAAGGAGGAGAGGAACAAGGAAGCTCCAACTCTGCACCTTCTTCCCAAGAACAACTCAAGTCCCTCTTCCCTCTGTGTCTACATAAAAGTTTAACACCCATTAAAATATCACAGTTTCCTTGGCTTGTGACCTGTGGTGTCAGGGAAAAAATTGGAAAAAATTACCTGTCTTCCTGCATTATGGGGTTACTTTTAGGGACAGTGAGTATGAGACATATGAAAAATAAATCCTCAACCATGAAAATAACAGAGGAAACAAGCTTTATTTTTATTATTTGAAATTTTTGTGCGTGGTAAAGGTACACATTTGACTCTGGTTTTCCTACATTTTCAAGACAGAGTAAATTTTTTTTTGTCAGCTAAAGCATTATGAATACCATGGCACACAGGAAGCTAAAACTACCGCACACACGCACGCACACACACACACACACGCGCACACACACACACACACAAACACTTTGATGTGCATCTTTCATCCTTGACCTTAAGGAGAAAAAATCTGTATTTAGCCTCACAGGGATTTAAAAAAAAAAACAAAACAACAAAAGCATCATCATTGACAACAAAAAAACAAGTGAGAATAATATTTCATTATGAGTGCTGAGAGAGTGCAAGGCTTACACTTACACAAAACATGTATTGACTTACGAAGATGGAATGTACAAAAACTTCTAAAAAAACATGAGAAAAAGAACTGGAAACACTCTAGAACTGGAAAGCTGCAGCATATCAACTGGTAGAGATTTCTATCGGGGCTGCTGCTATACACAACACAGGAACATGTCATAAAGCCAAAGGAAAAGTGACAGGGTTAAGGCTGTGTTGCTCACAAACATCAACTGAAGTGCTGTACATTCGTCAGAAATAAAACCACCTTCCTAATGAAGGTTAGGAACCTTCTCACTCCATAGCACAAATACCTTTTGTACACTTTCCACAAACAGGTCAAATAATCACTGCTCACAGTTCTTGAAGAAAAGTTTGACTTTACATCATGATTTCACAACAAGCTGTCTCCCACAACTGAAAGTCATTTCTTTATAACAAACACAACATATTGGGCACTTATAGTTCTCATTATGGCAACACTAGATCCTTATTATAAAAAATATTAACATAAAATTAGAAGCCCTCTAGCTTTTACAGAACAGATGAGCATTTACTAGTAAATAACACTCCATCTTCATGAGGCAAATGCTTGCCTAAACCATTTTCCTTTTATTTTTCAATTCATTGTTGCTGGTTTAGCCTATGTAAAACTCTCCTGTTGTTTATATTGGATTTATCTGAACAGATCTTTTTTTCCTATTCACAAAAAAATGAAAATACAGTTGGCTAGTTTGTCCTAAAATGCTCCATATGACACAAGATCTAATAACCTTTTGAGATTACTTTTGAGTTGAAGATTAGTTAAATGAAGCACATACTTTCACCATTCATGCTGTGCTGCTAGTCAATTAGCATTCCAGGGAAGTCAAGGGGACATTTGGTTATACCTGAAATCTGGCAGCAGCATGCTTATAAAGCCTTTAATAAATGCTAACAACTCAGCAAATCATGTAGTGCAATTCTGACCTTCCCTTAATTGGATGAGAAAAAAAGTCTGCCAGCTTTTAAATGCAGAATTTCTGCTTTGGTTGCTCTTTGTAAGGTTTATAAGCCAAGCATTTTAGCGAAGTTGGCTTCTGAAGCACACCGTAAAAGCACTCTGTTTCTCAGTTTCCCAGTGCCAGGCAGATAAGGTCAGACCTTGGAAGGGAATGCCCTATGCCACTAAACTTGAAATTGAAGTTGACAGCATTTGCTATCAGAAGTAACTTCAAATAAGTGAAATTCTTTAGGTGCTGCTCTGCTGATAATGTCTGAAAATCCAAAAGAGTACTCAATTTTAAGAAAAAGTCCACAAAGCCCCTAATAGCTTTGAGCTGGGTTGTGAGGGGGGTTATGTGCAGAATTCACTATTTCATCAGGATGCACTGGGTTCACAAGGATTATCTAAAATCCTGGTAAACAGTGCTGGACCAAAGGGCTGAAAAGCTTCTGAAGGAAAGTGTACACATGAAATAGCACAGTCTTAAGTATCTTTTTTGATATATGGGTTGGGATCTGATTTTCATGCTTCTCAAAGTTCCTGACAACAGAGGATTTGGCAAAGTTTTCTGAGGGGTAAATGTGCAAGCTTAGTAAAATTGTGTTCTAAAAATCCATATCAGGAATTAAATATGATTAACTGATAGCCACAGCACATTTTTTTTTAAAAAATTATCTCTATCTGTGCAACCCCTTCTCTTTATTATTAAATACAGTTCAAATGCCTTTTCTTCACTGATGTGCCATTTAAGGGTCTTCCAGTGTCAGAAAATATTATAAGGACACTTAGAATGAAATTTGATCTACAGCTTTGTTAAATTTTGATAGGACAGTTTATTTGTAATGACTGAGATACCATCTTCAGAATTTTAGGACAAACTCAGTTCAAGCAGAGGGCAGTTTGTTCTCTTAGTAATAACAAACTTGAGTTTTAATATTCATAAATGTTACCACCAGTTTCTTAGCTTCATTATACAGTCCTTAAGCTTCATGCACGAAATATTTATTCCAACGAAATAAGGAAACTTATATTTGCACGAGAAATTGTAAATTGGTTCTATGTGCAAAAAATAAAGGAAAGAAGAGGAAATATCTTTAGGAAACAGTAATTAAAAACCAGACAAACCCCTCATTTAAGAACCTTGGGGTCTGCACTTTTACAAGTCAAATGCAGCTTTACAAAAAAAACCATTAGTCTTCCTCAAATTCATGGAAACAACCACCTTAACATTTTAGAAATAAGACAAATACTTATAACAATAAATTTTATCAAAGATTTCTTTCCATTTTGCAAACATGCTTAAAATACTCCCTTGTTCCTCACCCAACGCCCTTTTGTTTCAAGGCCCTAAAAATGAGAAAAGAAAGACAGCACTTCCCAGGCTATTGTAGGCATTGGCAGCAAGCTCACAGCTCCTCAAACAACACTTAAAAGGGAGCACCACTCCATCTATATCAGGCTACAGTAGCAATTCAACCTTTGACCACTGGATATAGAAATAAGAATAAAGCCAATGCTACTTTAGAAAGGACAAGTTCATACTTAAAAAACCCCCAATAAACCAAACATTAAAAACAGAACCATGCCTGTAAGTATTTCCAGTTAAATTAATACTTCAACAAAGAACACAGTAGAGAGATCTGGCAGAGGAAGAAAGGTAATTTTTCGGACTACTGCCATTGTCAAATATCATACATACGTTCCAGTTTGCTGAAATAACCCACATTTACTTTTTTATTATTTTTATGTCAATCAGTCATACATACATACATACACACATACAAACAAATTGGAACAAATCTCACAGTCCTTGTTTTGTCCTCTAACAAAATTCCCTTTGATGAAGGACTTCAGGAATTGGTTCAAATTCATTTTTATTTGTAACATATTTTTTCTCACATAAAAACAAATAGCTTTGGTAACCCTTGGCTTTCCTATACAACCTCTGTTTACCACAGTTCCTTTGGTTGTATAATGTAGGTCCTCCACAGGGGTACTTCTCTGGCTTTCTGTCCTGTGTGAAGCTGCATTTTTTTTTATAGGTTAATACAATGAGTTGCCGTAAGGAAACATGGCAATGAACACGTACGAAAGAGTGGCACACATGAGGTTAATTGACTTGACATTGTAATAACCCTGATCCTAATGAACTAGTTTGGTGTCAAAAGGTCTGTGGTTATACAGAAATTCCGCTCCCACTGATGTATCGCTACGATTAAGTTTTTCCAGTGCTCTAGAAATGTCAGGTCTCTGCAAAGTCCTTCCTGCACATTGAGCAAAAGGAAGAGTGGAAAACGGCCGCACAAAACAATCCTTCATTAACTCCACATGAGTAGGGAATTTGCATTGATTCTCATAGTGCTAAACACTGAGCTGTGTTAGGTCTGACGGTTAGAGCTAGACGGATTTTGTGAGACTTAACCTTATACTAAAAGGACCTACTTGTTATACACAGTAAGACTGAAGAATGTTAAAAGTGTAATACCTACCATGATAATGAGATCTAGAAGATTCCCAGGATCACCTCCAGGTTAAATAACGTGTAAGAATGATACTTCTTTAAATTTGGAAGCTCTGAGCAGGAGCTATCCTTCGCAGTCATCAAAAAGCTTTGGGGACTTTTCCCAAACTTTTCTCATTTTTACCTTATTAATTAATTCCAGTTTCATAGGTTGCAGTTTGTGTTTAATTTCACATTGTCTTTATGAATTCAGTTACAGAGGGTTTTTTTATTAACACTTACAGCAAAAAGTTCAGTGAGAAACATAAGAGGTGCAAGTCCTATGTAAACAAGGTAAGTTTGGAAATTATCACACGAAGTCCATGAGAGACCCCTTTGTTACTAAAAACGAACACAAAGTAGGAGATATCCTGCACTGGATCTCTAGGACGAGTCTCTTCTTAAGGGTGGGTGATTATCCAGCTCCAGAGCTCATTGCTACTGTAAGTATCGGTAGACTTTGAAGCAGTGATTTCCAGAGTCTGCGACTACAACGTGGCCATCTGAAGTAAGAGCCAGACCTTGGGGACCATAAAGTGGGTCAGCAGAGGTGTTAATGTAGGATAAAAATGATCCGCTTCCATCAAAAACCTTTGAGGGTGAGAAAGCACAGAATAAATGTTATGAATAAAAAAGGAAAGTGTTTCTCATTTCTGAAATAGCTGACATACACTAGAATAAACAAGGGCAAAATCTGATCTGCTATCTCATAATATCCAAGTTTATATATACAAATGTATGTTCCTATTAAAAAGAAATAATTATAGCTGCCAGGATCTTTGGCAAGAATTAACACACAATGAAATAATAATAATAATAATAATAATAATAATAATAACAATAATAATAATAATAATAGCAGCAATAATCTTGGCTGTTCCTTGTTCTAAAATAGTCAACTACAATAAATCAAACTTAATTGGGAACTCAACCAACACCTTGTTTTCCTAACAAATATTACTGTTGTGCCTAGCCTGATTCTTAGGTTCCCACACAGAGAAAACCAGGAATTTGTTTACCCTGTTGTTTCCTGAGAACAACTCATAAGCTCCCTCAGTTTTATATTCAGTGGAAATAATACATACACTTATTTATTAGGTATTCTTTGGCAAACAAGACCTTATGATTAGCACTTAAAAAGAGTGCAACTCTCATAACTTTAAAGCAGAATTATTTCTCAACATTTAAAAAGGATAAAAATCTGCTGCATTCACCTCAGGTCATTTGCTTTTTCATATTTCCCACTATGTCTCTTATCTTCTGTTATGGTGATTATAAATGACTATCATCTCAGCAATGCTGATGAGTCTCATAAGTCATCAAGTAACTTTTGGGGAACTACTTGGCAGCAAAATCCTTGGTCACAGTGGCCATCAGAGCTGCCAGCAGCTCTGTAAAGCTGACTATCTGACACCACCTGGTCTGAAAGTTGACAATGAGGCATATAAGGGATGGTGTGAGAAGCCATATCACTTCTAATGGTGATGGTGTTTCTTGGGCAGTCTGAAGGCCAGAGTTACCAACCTATTAGATTTTTTAAGCAAGCACCTTTGAAATACAGAAATTTCTACCTGTATTCGACTGTTTCCCCAATCTGCTACGATAATATTTCCATTAGAATCTACTGCTACTCCAGTTGGTGCATTAAATTGCCCATTTCCTTCTCCATTTGATCCAAACTTCAGCATGAATTCTCCCTCCTGGTTAAATACCTGTATGGGTTAAAACAGCAACCTAAATATGGCATGGTATCAAATATTAGTAATCTAGTACTACCAGTTCACCTGCTAATTAAAGGGGGAATTGAAGAGTTCCCAGGAACACACAGCCCCAAGACACACACACCCACACCCCTACACCATGGGAGAAAAGGTCCCCATCTTTCCCTTCACTCCATTACACCATACAGTGTTTCCCTTCTCACTTAATATCTGATTCATCTCAGACATGGAGGCAAAGGACCCCAGAGCCCTTCTGCAGCTTGTGCATCTTGAACTGAAAAGAGCTGAATGCAGATACAGCACTGGGTTATTTGTTTCTGTGGAACTAAAACACAATGGAGCAGATGCTCTCTTCTCTGCTTCCATAATCTAACACACATAGCAAATCATGGCATGCTGCTCTCTGTAGACAGTTCAGCAACTGAATTCTCTGTGATGATAACAGGTTTAGACAGCAGAAAGATGGAGCTGATCAATGACTATTCTGTCAGTGACCTGGATGCACCAATGTGACCAAATTAGATACAAAATGTGTCATTTTTTACCACAGCCACCTCTAAAATATTTTGGTCCATCTTGCACCCAGGCCCAGCTACAGCACAAGGTCCAACAGTGTTCTTAGAGACTGACTGTGGCTTGCACAAGAAAATACAAAGACCTGACAAGTGCCAAGTGCACACAGAAGTGCTGATAAGGTGGAGGATGTCAGGAAATTATTGTGTTCTCAAACACCCACAGTGAACTGAGGAAAAACATTTGGGCGAGGAAATTAATGAAGTACCAAGTTAATGCCTCAGATGATTAAAGAAAATAATTTTTAAAAAAAGCCAACTAATAAAAAAAACAGACAAAGATATATTGTTCTCTCCCTGTGCTGAAGTGACCAAATGAGAGAGAAGCATACGTTGTCCAGGATTTTCCATAAAAGATGCTTGAGGGAAGGAACATCCTTGAAGGTTAGTGGCAGTGGGAGAAAAATGTTGCTGAGTGAGCTTGTTTAATTCAAGACACTGGTGGCAGGAAGCAGCTTTGGGACTCATAAGAGTGAAATTAATTTATTTAGTTATTTATAAACTAATTTATTATTTAAAAGAAGATGTACTCTCTGCTTGCTCTCAGATTATAAACTCTCCAGAGTGTCAACAGTTAGATGTACCAATTTAGAGAACACTACAGAAGTAAGAATCTTTTCCGGTTAGTACTAAATTGTAACAAGTAACATTTGTATCCCATTGAGTCACACCAGAGACAGATGGGACACTCTGTTCTCATTAGAAATGTAGTAATTATAAATCCTCCAGGATGCCACACTTCTTACATTTCTTCACTTGCTTTTTTTTTCATTTCAGTTTGCCCCTTGCTGTCAAGCTGCTCCAGGCATTCCTGTTACCAGACAAACCTTGCTTGTGGAGAGGTACTTTATGGAGTCATAGGCCTCCTGCTGCTTTAGGGCTCCTGCAGCAGTCTTGGTTTCTGTGCTGTAATCCAAGCCACCAGCTGCTATTTCCTCACAAATTCCAAAAGGATAGGCAAGCAAGGTTGCTATTCCAAACCTAGGTGATTCAGCACTGCTTAGGACACAAAGGTGTCTATGTTCAGGCAGCAACTTCCTACTTCAAGTGAATATATAAAACTTAATTTTTCAGTCAAAAACAGTGAATAACTAGACTGAATGTCCATCTTTGTGTTCAATCAAAATAGGCATTAGATGAAAAGCCAGGGTTTTTATTTTGTTGGGGTGTGGGACTGACACATATGTCCTGAGGATCCCGGTAGAACAGCATCCTGCCTCTGTGCTCCTGCTGCTGCCTCCTGCAGAGGGAGGGAACAAGAGCACGTGGCTCAGCAAGTGTACGAAAGGGAATGCCTGAGAACAAACACACACAGGTGAGGCATTTCTGAAGTGGCCTGTATTGCCTTCACAGACATTTGCCAACACATCTCAGCATGTCCCCTTGGTTTGTATCGGGACAAACAAATAAACTTCCTATCATGCCATGACTTTAACAGGGTGTGAGTCAGGACTTCCCATGGGTGTAAGGACTAGCGGCCAGTTCTGCCCAGTGCAGGAAGCACTGAATGAAAACCAATAGTTACATGGGTTTTAAGAGAATCAAGTTGTAAAATGGATCCAGTAATCTTAAAGCTTATAGGTATGGAATGTAAATGTATCTTTACTTTGTTTTCATTTTACAACTAGGAATGTGGAAAGCATTTACTGGGAAATTCAAGAGCCAGACTTTTAAAACTTTGTTTTGAAAGAAGACAGAACACAGGGTCAATAACAGGTTTGGCAGATGGCTACTAAAAATAAGTAAAGTTGAAATTATTTATTTCAGGTACAACTTATGTTTAAGCAATTGAGTTAGAGAACATTATAGTGACACTATAGACCATGCCTTCACTAAGCAATGCACTGCATGCAAAGTTCTCTGAAAGTCCTTATAGCAGAACTCATACATATGGAGTGTTATCTCTTTGGTTTTAACAACATGCTATTTTCCCCAAGAAAGTATCATAATAAAATTTAAATGGCAACTTCCCAAGTTGCCATTAATTGACAGTACCTTGACAGAATGGTTATGAAAATCTGTAATGATAATTTCATTGTTGCTGTTTACAGCTGCAAAATGAGGACCTGCAATGCAGAAAAAAGAAGAAAAAAATAGTAATACCATTAAAATAAAAAGTATGGTTAAATTAAAAAAAAAATAAAAATATTAGCTTGCCAGCATATTATGTTTGGCTTCTGAGCAATAGTAGTCCAAGTGGGAATACCAATTCAAGTTAAGAGTAATTTTACTTCATGGATTTTTTTTAAAAAAGCTCAGCATGCTTTTTGTAAACAAAAATAATTTCTTTTTCAACCAGTTGTCAGCTATTGTTACCAATAAGCATTGTTGATTTCTCCTTCTCTTATACATACGACTATGCAGAGATTTATGGGCTTATTAACAAGACAAAACATGTAGTGCTTAAGCATAAAGTTGTGCATACACTGAAAATTGTTATAAAAAATGTCCCTGTAAATTCTTAATTGAAATATTTTATGCTCTGTGTGCTCACATCTTACAAGCATTTGAGCTAACAAGTTTTCAGATAAGTACAAAAGTTACTTAGAAGACCACTGTTAGGGAAGAAAGGGCATTTTTTGCTTTACATTGTGCATTGAAATACGTGTGCAAATTTGAGTAAAAAACAAATGTTAGCTTGAAAACACGCAAGTACCCAAATTAAAACACTTGGTGATAATTTGAGTTATTAAACAGAACAGAACTCAGTTTCAGTTTTCACAGTATATCAGGGTAAACTATAAAAAAGTGGATAATTTTAAAATGAAAACATTCAAGTATTGACAATTTACCTGTTTTCTGTAGCCTATCAGCAAGAGAGGTGATATATTTCTCAAATGCTGTTAGGAAGTATTTGCCTACTTATTTTCAGGAGATGTTTTTGCAAATTTTCAAATGAAAAGAAGTTGAGATACCCAGAAAATTTAGCTGTGTTAGAGCCCAAGCTCTCATAAATTATATATATTATGCCATAAGACATTGCAAGAGATCTCAGGATAGAAACACATTGATGCTATTCCTCTCTTTCACTGTGAACCAGTCAAAGCATCACACCATTGAAACTACATACTGAAAATGGCCGAACACCTGCAAAATGACCTGCATACCTAATTTGGCATCTTAGTTTCAAATTTTGAAAGAACAGCTATTCATTTAAAATATATTAGAGCAGCTGTTCTGTTTTTTAAACTTAACTGCACGCTCTGCTTGAAAGACGGCATGTGCAAGCAGTCAGTTGAGTATAAATGGCAATTTCCCCAAACTTACACTGGCTGTTCCATAACCCTGCCTTCCTGATCTCAATCTTAATGCTACCCCATTACACTCATTTTCTAAGAGATACCACTTAGGGCAGTGGGTTTTGTGTATCTGATGAGTGGAAACACAAAGCACAGCAGCAGAGTTGATTGTGGTGTGCAGCTTAGTGTGGCAATTACAAAGCACTTACAAAACGCCTGTTAAGATCATTCTTTCTTGGGTCACTGATCTGAAATGCTTCCAGGCATGGGGAGGTGGATGAAACAATCTGGTTACAGTTACATTTGCAGAACAGATGTTGCAGTCTGCCCGACCAATCAAGCAAATAGGAGCTGTATGTCTAGCAGAACCTCTCCCCCGGAAGGATAAAGGAGTAGGATACAGCATCTGCAACATGCTCAAACATCATGCAAATGTGAGCAGAAGAGGCAAGAAGAGGGGATTTACATATTACCATCAAGTGTACCTGCAAACTGCTTGTCACCATTTCCTCGGCTTCCGAACCTGGTGACTATTTTCCCATTTGGCTGGAAGATGAAGACACAGCATGCTTTATTGTCCACTACAATGATGTGTCCATTACGATCCACCGAAACACCTTTAGGGCCCATGAGCTTTCCAGACCCAATTTTGGCCTAAAAGGGAAAACACAAAACAGAAAAATACGTTGGCATGATAGAAATTAGTTAGTACAGTTCAAAGATTGTATTACGGGCATAAAGTAGAATGGAGAGGCATTTTTTTCATCAGAAGTTGGAAGTGATAGTTTTTAATCAGCTCTTACCATGTACTTCATAATTTTTTCTTCAGCTGAAAATAAAGTCTACTTTCTGTATGTTTTTTCTAGACTGAAAAACTGCCACCTCAGCAACTGAGTCCAAATATACAGCTCAGAAGAAATACAGTCATCAGATTTGTAAGACTTGATAAACCTGTCAGAAATGTCTGTGTATCCAACAATAGGGTACCAGCAGGACAGGGAGACAAGCAGAAAGGACTTCTGTCTCCTATTGCATGCTGCTCCTGAGTCCAACAACCACCTTGATGGACAGGAGACATCTTTATCACCACCTGTATCGAAGAAGGCAGAATTCTTGGAGCATCAGGGCTGGGTGGGATGTAGGCTGTGATGTCTTTTGTTACCTTTCCTGGGTTAGTAAGACATTAGCACCTTCTTGAGTGCCCTCAGAATGAATTTGAGCAGAGCTGAAACTCAGACTAACAGATTCCACACGAGATTGCTTCACTTGCTGCTTAGACACATGAAGTGTCAACTGAAAACTGCAAAGGGGAGAGGATCATGTTGCCAAACAGCAAATGAAGCAATCTTTGAAACACTAAACAAATCAAAGCTTGTTCCTGTCTTAGGTAAATAAAATTATTTCCATCATTTTAAATAGGCCTTGTGACTACCAAAACCATCTGCCGGCATAATCAGCAACAGGAGGGGAATGGTATACGGTATTCACCGGAAAAATGTTCCGTGGAGAGAAGATGGATCTCACAGCAGTAAATTATTTGGAAAGGCTAGATAGTTGTCAAATCAAAAAATGTCAGAAGTATGCTTTAGTAGGTTTAAAAAGAAGGGGTTCTAAAAGGAGGATCTAAGCAACAGAGCAAGCAGAAATTGAGACCAAGCCTTCAAAGAATCCATGAGTTACCTGGGCATAGACCCAGGAAGACTCTAGGATCACCTCACAATCTATTGCACATTTTCCACCATTCAGCTCTTTTTTAGACTGAGATTCTAGAAACTGTTTTAATCTATATAAAATCAGTTGAGTTTTGACTTTCCAGTTAAAATAGGTTGTAAATACTCAATTGTTTACAGTGGAATGGAGCAACTTGCATCCTGCTTTTAGCCATTTTTAAAAAATTGATGGACAGATTTGAAAACACTTATTCAGGCTGGTTTCAAAAGTCTGTGCTGGACAGATAATCCACCAAAGAGGCTGTGTTGAAATTATGGATTGCAGAACTTTCAGATCCTGTAGTAATTTGTGAGAGACACATCCTACAAACTGAGGTTCATATCTTGGTGAAGAACACACTTTTCTGTTTGCATTGGAGTTCAAATGAATATATATACAATATATATGAATAATATATATATGAATATATATACAATATGTACACTAAGATATTAATCTTATTTATGAAACAAGGCTATCTTTCACCTCACTGCCTTTGAAGAGTGAGACAGATCACCCCCTAGAGCAAGCAACACTGAGAATCATAGAATCCTTTTGGCTGAAAAAGACCTCTAGGACTGAGTCCAAGCATTAGCCTAACACTGTCGTGTTTACCATTAAACCATGTTACCAACTGCCACATCCACTCCTGACTTCTCTGCACCTCTCCCCTCCCTCCTGCAACTGGTGAGTAGCAGTGAGACAGATTACAAGGCATTAAGAAAACCGATCGCCCAACTCATTTTTCTCATGTCCTTGATGTTTTCAAAGCAAACAGAAGTAGTTCTCCTACCCTTAGTAAGTCCCATGATCCGATTTCATAGTACATTCTCCTAGGCAGGTAAAAAATAGGAATGATCCTAAAATAAAGCCACCTGGGTTCACTGAGGATGGCTGCTACTAAGCCACTACACAACTTTTTTCAGTCTCCAGTAAAGAAAATTCCAAGGAGTAAATCTTGAGGCTTCAAGACTATGCTTAGCCAACATGCAATGATCTTGTGTCACTTTTATGTTCATGTACATAAACTGTTATAAATTGCAAAATATTTAGGCAAAATCTACCTAACTGAATCACGCTAAAATATCCCCAGGAAAAAAACTATTAAAAATTATTTTATGTTCACCAGGGGAAAGAAATCAGCAGACCTACGAAATGTATTCAGTTTGCATAACAACAAAGCAGCAAAACCATAAATCAAATGCAAATCTGTAGATGTATTTCCTTTGGGGTGACTAAATCATATTCCCCTCTCCTTTGGCATGTCCACGTGGTTGTCTGCCTGAGAACTGCACCACCTCTTTACCATCTTTCCAGGATTCCTATGGAAAATGACTCAGACTCATGAGTACAGTGTCTTCCTGCCCATATAAACACATATGGAAAAATATAACAAATAAATCACATACTACATTAATGGGCACTCAGTGCTGAGAAGGGTAATAAAAATAACTATTCTTGGACCAGGTTTAAAATATAATTTGCAAGCAGCAATAAAGTATGCCCAGCTAGAGTTTTTGCAATGCTTTTGCAAAAAATCTGTTCCCAGTTAAGATCAAAATATGCTGATGACACATTACTGGATCTGGCCGAACATATTCTTTGTATATTTTTATTTCAGAAAGTTGCTTAGAATTATAGGTTTGATTATTTAGAACAGAACATTATGAAACCCAGTCACTCCTGTTAAGTGTATGAATGGAAGTATTTTCAGGCCTTTTTTTCCATTAGAAATGAATACAGTATAATGAAACATGTGAACCCTTAATACAAATAATGTGTTTAATTGAATTCAGTCAGGGACATTATGTCCCTTATTTTATAGGCTCTTAGGAATTTAGACTGGTTTTCAAACGTGTTTATAAAGTCACCCTACCAGGTTGGAAAATATTCTACTGTGGGATATTCCTAAAAGTTTAAGAAAAAAAAAAGAGCTAGCCTACATAAAAATTTATGAAGACTTTTCCACTGTACAAGTGTTAGGGCTAAGTTAAACTTTACCAATCTTGTTGCTGTCCGAAAGGCTCAAGATTATCAGGGATTAGTTACAAACTTTCAACAAGCCATTTTTTCCTGTTTGAGAACTTCTCTAATAAGGAGATACAGCTTTGTCACAGATTGCAATATCACTCAATAAGTGGATTTATCACTCATGTGACTGTTAAAATTCAACTGTGACCATTTAACCACACTACCTATTCTCGTCAGAACATACAACCAGCTTCAGACAGCTCTTTCCTTAATTCTCCTAGTGAGACAAGGAAGAAGTCTGACATATAAAATGTTTCCTTTAATCTTTTCCCATTTATCTAAACTTGATCTTGCCTTGCAGAGCCCTGTTTTGTTGATAACAAGCTTGTCATCTTATATACAGCTCTTCAAGACTAGAAAGAAAGCAATTCTCTTCTTGGAGGAACAGGAATAATTTTCTTGGCTCTGTTGTCCAGTTCTTTCACTAGGTTTGAACACCACAGTGGTGAGGAGCTGGTACAGCTGCTTCACCCTGCCCTCTTTCCTAAGCCTAATGTTGTATCTGCTGCAACTGTTTTCTTAGCAATTTCAGAGCACTTGACAGAGGAAGTCAGCACTGTTATCTGCCTTTTACAGATGAAGAAAATAAAGCACTTGGAAGTGAAATGGAAGATCACTAGTCACACAGTGGCATAGTCAGGAACAGAAGCCTCAGATCCTAAGACCCAATCTGAGTCTTTACCATTTCCAGGATAATACAGCCTTTCATGTGAAGAAGCTCGTGTTTTGGTGCAACCTTAGATTAGAGTTTGTCCGCCTCCGCATTTATGTAAGTTCTACAGCCTTGAGAAAACAGAGCTCTTTCTTTGTTGCTGCCAGAACTGATGAAGGTGACACTTTTCTGCCTGGCAGTGGAGGTTGCCAAGGGGAGTCAGTCCAGTGATGTAATCAGGGAGATGCCTGGGCCTCGCTCCAGGGAAATCTGCCTTATGGCTCACATGATTATTAAAATTCCACTAAGCGAGAGTGTAAGTAAATACAGAAGGAGGGGGACAGCATCAAAAATAGTTAGCTTAACCTCAAAACAGCCCCCTGATATTGCTGAGTTAACAACTAGCAGGCCACCTGCATCAGCGGTCTTACACAATGACTTGCAGGCACAGTCCTTTGAAGGCAAATGCCATTATCCCTTTCTCTCTCTCTGTTATTTTAGGAAATGCTGCCCAATTTAATCTGACAAGGCCCCTGTAAGAATTACCACTGCCAACACGCAAGAAATTACAAGGCTTTGCCCAGATTCCCATCGGCTAGATCTGTTACCTATGTTCTGTGCTTCCAATATATTTTATTTAACCCCATCATAGAATAACATCCTGAGCTGGAAGGGACCCACAAGGATTATCAAGTCCAACTCCTGGTCCCACACCATCATGCATTGACTGTCCCCCATATCACAGCCTCACCCTTGGTGGACATGACCTCTCAACACTGTGTGTATCCCCTCCCCAGTTCCCCCAGGCCCTGTGCTCATCCCACCTGCATCCTTCCTCTCCAGCACAGCTCTCCAGCTACCCTGTGCAGTACAGGATCCCCTGAACCAGTGCTGTGCCAATACAGGACCCCCTACTCCCATGACAGCTCCTCAGTGTGTCCCAGTGCCCATCCATGTCTCCATCCCAGTGTTCCCCACTGCCTCACTCCTGCTCTCCCTATGCAGATGCTCTGCTACCTGCCCTCTACCCTGCACTTATATGCTTATGCTTACCCTCTGGATAAAAAAAATACTTCTACAAACATTTATTTTTCCTCTCATAAATATGGCTTATTGCATTCAATCTAAAAATAATATCTTATACCATTGATGTTTCATCTCCCATTTCATCAGTCTAGTTACAAGAACTATGAAGTCTAATGCATTAATTTGTATTAACCACACAAACACTGCCTCCATCCCCTTTGCATTTTTTTGCAATCCAACAAAAACATTGACTGAAAACAAATCTAGGCTTCACATCAGAGGAACTACATTAATAATTAATTATTTCCAGTATCTGTCTCCCTGCTGGTAGCACATAAGGTCCTGGCTTCTCCAGAGCTTTTTCCTCCAGAGCTCACACCATCCAAAATGCTGGATTTATAGCATATCTTAAGAAGGCAGGAAAACAAGCCCTCCATGCTCTGTGTCCAGATCAAGCCAGTTCACATTGAAGATGTTAATAATTATTTAAAATACACTTAGGATACTCAGAATATTTGGATTCTTAACAAAATTACATATTTCTTTGGGTTTGTTTTGGTGTTTTCATTTCATTTAAGGACTTCAGCCAAAACTAAGGTTTTCCTGTGTAGCTGTATGCTTTCAAAATTACTTGACAAATAAAATCACATTCTCTCTGCAAATGCAAATAATTTGTATTTTTTTAAGACTTGCATTACATTTTACTATTGCTTTATTTTAGCTTGAAGTCTATACCTGATCTGGATACTTTTAAAAGCATACACACCTGTTTCTCAGATGGAGGTCACCGAGGACTACGCAAGCACAACTGCTTATTTGCATCTGTCACTTTGCAAAGACTATTCAGAGGAAGGCCATTTCTTGCTGCACATACAAGCAGCTCAGAACCTGAGCTTTTTGTTCATTAGGCTGACAGAAAATTATAGCCAAACAGGCCATATCTGTGCAATGCAGCACTCCAGAATTAAGTAACTATGGTAGAAATTTCCCTGCATGTCCATTATCCCAGTGACCGGTGAGTACTGCTAATCTCTGCCAGAGGTGGCTCTCTCTAGTGTGCATCACCAGACTTGGCATCATGCATTCAGAGAACAGCACCAAATGGAGGAAACCTTTAATTCTCCCTGGAACTTCACCTGAACCCAAGCAAAATAAATACTGCAGGTTGGAAATCATCAATGTAGTGTAGTAGCTGCTGTCTTATTTTACTCCCATTAAAGGGATCAGAGTTGTTATGAAAATATGAGGCATGCTTTCCTTAGAATTTCTGATTTCTGAAACCTACAATATCATTACTGTCTTTCAATTTTTTAAGAGCACAACACACCACCTAGAACACTCCTGTCTATGCTGTAGCACTGAAACAACACCCTGGTTTACCTTTCATTGCTTTATTACTAACAGGATCATACATAAATTATACAATTTATTTGCTGAGAAGTATGAACTAAAAGGGGAAGTCATCATCATCATTCTTCTTCTCCTCTATACGTCACTGAAGAGCTTCATGTACTCCTTGTAAGATTTTGTGTTTTTCTGTGTGCATACATATATCTGCACACACCCTTCAGTACAATCAGAGTAATAATGATGTGAAGGTTGTTGAGCTAGTCCAGCTAGCCTTGCTGGCACTTGCTATCCTCACTATAAGTTACAGAAAGGCATTTAAGCACCCAGTACGGAACATGTTGTCTCTGCTTGGTGTAACATTAGCATTACTGCTGGGATCTCCTCCTATTAATTATACCATGTGGCTGGGTCAGGGGTTTCCACGTCACAACAGTGGAATTTAGACTAAGCTACAGCCAAACTATGTAGTTTCTTGAAAAACAATGTCAATTTGCATTCCTTTGTAAGACAGAGAAACCTCAGGAGAGTTCATATGGTAAGTCATACCTTAAATTTTCCATCTGATGAGAATATGCTAACCCATTTGTTATCATAGTCTGCAATAATGATGTCAC
Source organism: Pseudopodoces humilis (assembly GCF_049639895.1). Lineage (NCBI taxonomy): Eukaryota > Metazoa > Chordata > Aves > Passeriformes > Paridae > Pseudopodoces > Pseudopodoces humilis. The sequence goes on from NC_142205.1 coordinate 42,687,412, forward strand.
CACTGGGATGCACAGCCACTCCTGTTGGCCGCTGCAGCTGGCCAGGAGACCTTCCTCGTATGCCAAAACGGCTTTTGAACTGACCGTCATTGGAAAATATCTGTAATAGAAAACAGGAATTTTAAAATTATGTCCACATATGACCATCACCTATTTCTTGGAGCATAGATTTTAGCAAGACACTAATGAACTAATGAGCACTATAGTCAGGAAGAGAGCTGGGAATGTGAACCACTTTTACGCAGTCCATATTTGAAAGTGATATATCTAATTTAAGAAGACCCCAATTAAAAAAACCCCATAAAATTCTTATTGTGTTGTTTCTTAAGTGATCTTAAAGTACTTCACAAACATTAATGAATTAGCTTCACTAAATCTCTCTCAGCGGGGAGGGAATGGTATTGTTCCCTTACTAGAAATGAGGAAACTGAGGCACTGACTCAGCCACAGTCAAACACTAAGTCTGTAGAAAATATAGGAATATGTCCACTGATTGTGTCCTCAAGCCAGGTAACTAGACACTGAAGCTCCTCTGAAGAGGCTGCAAATTACGAAGCATGAGGGTGCTGATGAATATTTGACTCTTTCTCTTTTGAAAAGGCCTGGAAATGAGTTCTCATGGCATGCGGCTTGCTGGTTCTCAAGAAAAAAATACAAAAACAAGCCACACGCTGCTGCCGTCTTCATTGCTACCACATGGGCAGCCTGGAGAGTGATGAAAAATTGTTAATGGTAAAAAGGATACATGGAAAGCAAAAGAAAAAATGCAGCTTGATTTTCACACAGGTTACAGAAGCCAAGAAATTATGGGTGTCAGGGTGCTACCACAGAAAAGATTTGATTATAATATCAGAAAGAGAAGCCAGTTAAATAGAGTAAAGGCCACTTGAAAATGACATCTATATGCTTATTTTTCTATTTGTACTTCCTGAAAAATTATATTTGTGGCACCTTGCTCTACATTTACATTAAACATGAGAGTGATAAAATTTACCATTTAAAATTATATTTACAAAAAGGCATTTTTCCAGATTGTTGCACAACTTATTTTTTCATCCATTGCCAAACATCAGAAAGAATGGAAGTAAATTCTGATTATATACTAGATACAGTATAGATCTGAAAAAAAGATAGTTGCAGGTCAAGAAGATGGAAAGTTAATGGATCATAACTTGAGCTTCCCTTGTATATTCTATGTCTGCCTGAATTGTACAAAATGTGTCTTTCTGAGATGACAAAAAAGACAGAGGTGTGGGCAAGGAGAAAAACACTGGAAATGGCATACTCTCATACCTGCACACACTGGTTGTTACTGTCTGCTATTAATATTTTTCCATTTGTAGATGCAGCTACACCTTGAAGATTTGTAAATTCCCCTTTGTTTCTTCCTTTGGTGCCTAAAATTGAACACAAAGCACATAAGAAATCAGGTTAGACAAGACTAATCAGTTAGGACCCAAATGCCAACACACGCAATTATTACATTTCTGATCAAAGGATTTCTATTTTGAAGAGTTCTTCTCACTGCTACAACTTCAAAGAACCCTCTCAGTAACAGATACACAATTCTACTGACAAGAAGGAATTGTTTAGGGGACTGTTCTCACTCTTTAGCATGTGTGTCACCCAAGCCCCCATCAATGTTAATTGCCTCTTTGGCCTTCCTAAGTCAGTGTTCACAAACTGCCTCTTGCATGAGGGAAGTAGTAAAAGCTTTTTACATAAGCAATGGACTTTTTTAAACTGCAGATTTTTATTCTACTGAAAGGGCAATTAATGGGACAGTACATGGGAACATACAGAGAGAGGCTAAGATAAGAACTTGGACAGATGACGTGGTTTTAGCTAAGTCTCCTCAGTGAAATCACAAAGCTGGGATAAAACATATCACTTTGGATGGGGCCATTTCAAGACAGGGGAAGTTTCCTTTTCCTTCTTATATAGTTTGCAGTCACAGGCTTCAAAAACTCCCTTAGGAGGGAAATTCAGATGAAGAACTAGCTTTGAACAAATGGGACTTGTGGGCCAATGAAGACGAACACCTGAATGCTTCTGGAGAGACCTTGGACTGTTGTATTGAAGCAGTGTCCACACACACGCGTCTCATTTTAATCCAGGATAAAGGCACTTGTGAGTTACACAGAACTGTAACTCTTATTTTACTCAGTGTCTTAAGGTGATAAGGAGTTGTAAAATGTCCATTTTTCACGGAAGTTCATTAAGTTTAGGATGTTTATTACTTAGATGTTTGTTCTGAAACATTCCATTCTGTGTCACAGAACAAACTGTCTTTCAAAGATCAGCCCCAAAGTGGCTGGTCCAAATTACACCTGGAACACAGAAACAGGATCCAAATTCCTGATTTATTTATAAAGGAGGCCCAGGGGTCTACAGAAATTACTCCAGTTATGATCTTGGACTCCAAGGTTATTCATAATAAAGGAAGGAATTCTGAAATAAAAAAAAGCCCACCAAACAACCAGCAATTCTATAAGCTGCTCTTTCCAAGACATGGATGCAGCACTGTTTTTCCTGGTGAAATATTTTTACAAGCATTCACTGGCTGTGTATCTGGCATTAATTGGTTCCAATTTATGGTTTTAACTGAAAAACTTGTATTTCATTTTAGTCAGTCCAAAATATCCTGGAGCTCAGTGATTAAAACTAATCTGACTGTGATGCCTAATATAAGACATATATATCAGCTCTAATTTGTATTTAGCTTTCATGAGGGATGTGCATGCTCGTAATAAACCTTCTTTCTTCTGTGGTGATGGCTGTGGGGTGCATATTTCCTGTCACTGGCTAACAAGTAACATTTAATTTCTCTGCACTCAGTGCTGCAAGAATGTCCCTTTGTTTCAAGACTTATTTTCTTCAACTCCGTCTGCTTCATCCTCTAAACAAGGCAAATGCTTTTCAGTTTTTGTACTGCAAGGGAAAAGTACATATTCAGGGAATAGTGAGTTACATACCAATTACATTACCCATACTTGAGCCATTTCTGTTTATTCTTTTAATAAGCAGTGCCTGAGGGATGCATGCAGCAATTTTTTTCCACCATATGCTAATGATAAGTTTCCTTTTTGCTTCTTAGCCAAAGAGAATGGATGAAAAGAGAGAAACATTCCTTTTAATACTGAGAGTAAAGGGAAAACATTTGTTAGAAAAGAGGAGGCATAAGCTAGAGCATCTGGAACTAACTAGCACGAACTTTATGGAATGTATGCTCTTTAGCTTTAGAAAAATGTTCTTGAAAGTCAAGGAATTTTGTTTCTAAAGATAAGAGAGACCTATATAAAGTTCCTCAGAGTGTTCATCAGTGAAACCTTGTAAATATACATCAAAGAAAAACTGAAGAGATTACCCAGGAATGTCACAGTCATGCTTCACAGTAAGTTTAAGAAATAGCAATTTATTAGCACAGTGTGTAGATGAAATTCAGCTCCATGCAATGCCCTTGTATCTAGCACTTTGCAGCTATTAAACCTATCACCTAACTCCCAATTTGCATACAGGCCCTTATACAGCCCCCTCTGCAATGGCAGAAATTCCTCTGCAGGAGATAGCTTACTTCCTAATGTACGTTCAAGAGGAAATCTGATAACTTTGAACTTTCCATTTTGAATAATTCACTACACCAGTGAAGATCTGAAGCCAAGCGCAGGCACTTCAGATGATGAGAGGAAAGCCTGTAGGAAAGCATGTCAGCCTCTGGAAAAGCAGGCTTTTGCTACTGACTCTGCAATACCAAAGGATGATAGCTCCCCTCTGTAAGTAGAAATTTCTTCCTTATGAACATACCTGCTTAAGAGAGAGTCTTCAGCAAAATTTTATTGCAAGATACTACCCCTCTGAATCAAGGCATTTCATCTTTTGTCTTCTCTCAGTCATGGGCAGTCACCCATCTCTCCTTAGCCTAGGGAGGTACCAATATTTCAATTGCACAAGGCTGGGACCAGTAGGAGCCTCATTCCACTGTTTCCCAAGCAGCCTGGGTAAGAGATGAAAGCCTGCATCTTTTGTGCCCATCATTGCCCTGCTGTATCTCCCTGCTCTTCTGAGCTACTGCAGGGCACAAAGGAGGAAAAGACAGAGATGTTTTACTGCAAGCTTCTGGGAATTGGGAGAAAACAGGAAAGATTTCAGAAGAAGACTGAACAGAGTTATTGAAAAGCAGATCTATGGCCTGTGGAATATATCTTTTTATACAATTTTTGTATGCAGATAATGATCAGAATTGTTTTAGCCCTATCTAATCCCTTCTGGTATTACTGAGCATAGCCTGCACAAACCAATTAATTTAGCTTTCAACACACAAAGTGTGCATTTTCTGCTCAAGATGATTCTAGCACACATAAAATGCTTCATAATTTCAATCTTTTGCTCTTGAGCAATAGATGTAATACTGAGTCTCACCAAAAAGAAGCAAAAAACAATCTAAAAGCCCATTAACAATGACAAGAGATGTTAAAAATAACATCATGTAACTGTAATAAGAATATGTTCTTTAAGTCCTGGGAATCTGAACAAATTTGTATAACATATATTTTTGATGCTCGTAGTAAGAGAAGGAGTGTTTTTGCTTTCCAAGTTTTACCAATATGACTAATAACCCCCTGCTTGCTAACCTAGATTCCCTAGCTCCCTAAAACACAAAATAAAAACATGTCAGTGCCTCCAGCAGGAAGGGAATAGATTCAGAGAGACAAAAATCAAACTGCAGAAATATTACAGATTATTGGGAAGACTTAAGAGGTTTTGAGTGGCCATAGCCTGTTGTGTAGGTGCCATTTCCTTTCCTTTTCCTACAGCACTTCAAATAATTCTTCTTGGACTCTTTCCTTTGTGGTACAGAAAAAAAAAAAAAAGGGTAAAACTAAACAGCATGGAAAGGTCTACATACATATTGCATAGACAGGCACCAAGGAGTTTTCTTGTTTCCCATCGTCCTTTTGTTTTTTCCTCAGAGTGCCAAAGGATATTTAGTCAAATCTTGCACATTACGAGGCTGTGATGCCCCCTCTTATAATAGATGCAGCTGAAACACAAAAGTCTCTGTAGTAACACTGCACTGAATTGTTAACCCTATGTGCTTACAGTCTTTCTAATCCAAGCTCCCACATAACCTTAAGTCCTAAAATCAGTCAGTCTGTTGGTTGAAGGCACACTGTAACCTTTAAAGAGGAATGAATAATTCAGTAGGAACTGTGGCAGATATGCCCACACGCTGTTGGTAGTGAAAATGGACTGATTTGTGTTAATTTGCTTTACACAGTATCTGCCCCTAAAAAAGCTTGGCCAAGACAACCTCCAAGCCCTGCTCGTGCAGCAGTGCCCCCGTCACCACAGACAGGTATGCACACACCTAGGGGTAAGTGTAAATCAGAAGTTCTTTACTGCCACAGCAGCCAAACTTCAAATAACAAGAGTCAAATCCAGGTCAGGTCTCTGTCGTCAGCACATCAGAACTATGCTGGGGACTTTGCCAGCAATGTGATATCAAGAGTTCTTCCCTCCCTGTCCAATACAGGTATGACTGCAATGCAATGTAGGCCTGGCAAAATGTCACACTGACCATCACAACCCCATAGAGTTCACAGTAAGCATCAGAAGGATTTGAGCTAATAAACTGGAAAAGAAAATTCTATTTTCCCATTGCTAGGCATTCCTATTTCTACAGTAGGGAGGCTGGATCAGATGACACAGTGTGGTCCCTTCCAACCTTATTTCTTTTGTGATTCTGTGAAACACCTGATCAAGAATCCCTTTGCTCCCTCTAAGCCTGCTTTTTAAGCTGCACTAAAGCTATCATTGCACAGTCCTTGTTTGTGAGTTTTTATGCAGAGTAAATTCACAGAAAGGCTCCTATTTGCTTTCAGCAATGATAACAGAGCAGAAGATGACATTCACACTTAGTAAGAAGGCTGACAGAAGTTTTGTTAAAGGCAATTTTTTTTTACACTTTAATGTACCGGCTAAACTTAGATGCTCAGTTCCATGACTGAACAGACAACTAAACAGTCTGAGGAAAAGGAAAATTGAACTTTCTAGCAGAGGGCAAACTCTCCATCTGGCTGTATCTGATGCCAATTCCAAATATAAATAAATGAAGAGAAAAAAATCAGTTAAAGTGGGAAATAGCACCACTACTGCTAAATGGTGTCAAAGAACCCAGCCACGAAAAGTGCCAGAAGGGAAAAAATACCAATGCACACAGCGCAGCATGGCAGAGCTGGATCACAAGATGGGGTCCTGGACAGAGCAGCTGATGACAGCCACATCTTTTAACCCTTCTTTGAAGGGCATGGAAGAGATTTACCAGGGAAGGTGGAAGTGGCTGACACTGTGAACACCCCTCACCTCTGCTCAGCATGGATGTAAGGCACAAAAGCAGGGTAATGAAAGAAAGACTTTCCTCTCACTTTAGTGCTTCCTACCAGTTGTAGAGGTAGCAAAACCTTTGGACAGCAATTATTTTCTAGAAATCATAAGAACATTCTTGTTGGCATTTATGTAGACTAAGGACATGCTACACAGATCTGCATGGACACACATGTAGAGATTACACCTGTACAAAAAAAATAAAAATAAACTGAGGATATAAATTATTGAGAGAGAAAAAGAGGGTGCTGAAAACACTCTGCTCTAAAAATTAATTACACAAATGTATGAAAGCGTAGTCAATAATTTGACCTTCTAATGTCTGAAGAGAACCACATGCCATTTTAAAAGCCACAAAAAACACAGAATTGGCAGAAGACACAATGCACACATCCCCATGAACAAAATGCACTAATGTTGTATTAATGCTCTCTCTTGTTAATACTAGCAGGAAAACAATCCCCTGCTAGCAGCTGATCAATTTACTTGTGCATAAAAGCCCATACATCAGCATATATACAATAGCACACTCCATAGAGGAGTATTACAGTGTGATTCTCCAGCACAGCTGTACGAGCTTCTGGCAGGCCAAATAGAAGATTTATCTTGCTCAGTTTAAAATACAGATCCAGATTTGGCCAGGGCCATTGGAGGAATTCAACAATGGGTTCAAAACAGAGATACACAATTGTGTTGGGGAACAGTGATAAGCTTTTCATTACCTCATCAACAAATGAACCAAACCTTAACTTTTTAAAGTGAGCTGAAACTGGAAGTAAATGAACTCCATGAAGGCAATCCTTGTGAAAATGTCAGAAGTTTTACCTGTCTCAATAATTTTGCATATTTTGGAAAAGTGTAAAATCCTAGAGCATTACAGCTGTGACCTTTCAGAAAATGCACACATAAGCCCACAGGAACATCTCTACCATACAGGGTCATTCTGTGAAATGAGTGGCTAAAAACTGAACACAGAATATGACTCTCAGCTCTATAAAACAGTGATCCATATATCCCAAATGTGGACACTCCAAGAGATTTAATGGAGCAAAAGCTCTGAGACATGCATACCTCCTGTTCTAATGAAATACATCTTCCTGTTTTGAGTGGTGAAGAAGGGGAGAAGATAGAACTCAAAGCATAGTCGCATCACAGCAGAGTAAAGATGGTTGCATCACCACCTTTTAAAAATAAAGATGGTTGCATTACAACAGAACTAAAAGGCTCTGCACTGCTGGGAAAACATTTAAGACTTCTAAAGTTTATTGTGTGTTGTAGAGAGTAGTTTAAAAAAAAAAAAAAAAATCTAAAAAACAACACCACTACAAACAAAAGCCAAACTATACAACTGTTTGGTAGTCAAGCCAGAAACTATTCACTAGATGTAAGGGATACAGAAGCAGAAATTTCAAGCTGCAATTACTTTAAGTCATACCAAAATCTTTGTAATATGAATATTAAATTTTTTTTAAAAATCACAGGTCAAATATATCCATTTCTCAACTGAAGTCCCAATTAAATATTTGCTGTAAACAGTTTTTAAAGTGTGTATTTCCAAAATGTACACATAAACAGAAGTCAAGAGGCCTAATGGTATTATCAGGTTGTTTGATTTACAGCTTTAGCTTTACAATAACTAAACTTTTTCATTCAGTTTCCCTGAACTATTTTTAATTATGTCAACAGGCAGCCAGGTCACCTACCTATTCTGAAGATCAAATCATCTTCAATGGGATTCTCTTTTCTTTTGCCAGTGCTGTACATGCTCGCAGGTCTTTTTACAGCTTTCTGCTTCACATGACCACTGCCTGGAGATTTAACACGTCTCTTAACCCCTTCAGTGGTAGGAGACACATCTGCTGACCTGACCACTTTAAGTTTGAACGGGCTGCCCTTGATATGTTGATCGTAAAGTCTCAGTGACAAAGTGAAGTCCCCTTCTTTCTGAACAGTATACAAAAATTCGTAAGTGCCGTTTTTGTTGTCAAGTATTTCTCCATCCGCTACACTGCCATCAGGTGTGCTCAGTTCAGCAGTGAGGTAAGCATTCCCAGATTTACAGAGCTCCCCATCTTTGTCCTTGGTCGTGATAGTAACAGACATGGGCTGTCCGATCACTGTCTGCCTCAGTCCCTCACCGGTGGCAACTGTTTCAGAGGCAACAGCGTTGGTGGTTAAAATAGTCCCCAGGTTGTGAATGGACTTCTTCAGGCCTTCTGTCTCCACTATAAAGTCCAACTGATCGTTTTCACGGGGCTGCAGCGGGAAGTCCCGCTCGGCCAGTTCGTTCAGCTTGTCACTCATCTGCTTCTTCACCAGCAGCACTTCAGTTTCAGTGCCATGGTTGAGGGCTTGGGCTGTAAAGTTGCTGCAGCTTTTAATGCTTTCCTGTCCTTCTAATAAGGTATCCAGCTGTGCCTGGAGGACCTGTGTGCATTACCAAACACCAGATTAGCATCATGTTACAAGACCTATCCCAGGAAAATGTGGCATCTAAAGGTCCTTCTAGGAAACACATTTATAATATCTTATCTTTGAGTTTAATTTAAACCTTCATTTTATAAGGAGCACACTGCCAACCTGTATTTGGAATACAATGCTGCAACACAAAAAATTACCCTGATTTGGGGATTCAAGACTTTACAGACCCACTGTCAAACTAGATTGAACTATTGCCACACCTGTCTTGACTTGTTTGGTTTTGGGTGTTTTGTTTTGGGTTTTTTTGTTTTGTTTTGGGGTTTTGTTGTTGTTGTTTGGTTTTGGGGTTTTTTTTTTGAGCAAAAACTCAGCAACAAAAGTAAAAGTTTGAACCCTGCCCCATCTAACTCTCAGCAGTCACAGTTAGTGAGACAGTTCCTGGAACTGAGTTGTGTTCACAGATACAGAGATATTTTGGAGTCATGAGATCCATTAATAAGAGAAGCTATAATAAACTTCTTGCTACTGCTTCTTCAGAGCCAAGAGAATCTGTGGGTTACTCCTCTATGGAGATGGACAAGAAGACCTCAAGATCTGAATGCACATGCATCCTGAGGAAAAGTGAGATTCTTGAATGAAGTAAATGAAGAAAGTAAAAATCTCCCTAGCAGAAGGTAAATTGATGCCCCAGTTTCAGCAGATAGGAAAGCAAAATATACAGAATGGATTGTGGATAGTGGAAAGAGTTGGATTGAGTAGCCAGAAATTTTGGTGAGCAGAAAGTAGCCACTCCATATTTAAGACTATGAAAGAGCTTCTATTATAGGGTCAGTTCTGACCCTCAGTCTAAAATTCTTAAAACAGTATTGACCTCAAAATTTCTAGGTGTGGGCTGGGAACAGGGCTAAGTTTGTGGGTTTTCTTAAAACCAATTTTGCAATGAATTGGAAAGAGGCTTCCTGAATTATAACAACCTAGCAGAGACATTTATGATATTCATGAAAACATTGCAGCTTCTCCCCACAATCTCCACTGATAAAATCCCCAAACAAAGGTACCAGACACACACTTGCTATGTTTTTCCTATATAGAAGAGCTAGAGCACAGACATGACTGTGGATAAGAGAAGTTATTTTGTTGACCATCACTGTAAAGTAAGCATTTTTGAAACGTTTCAATTGATGTAAAGTAAATTTAGAGCCTGGATGTATTTGTTGCTATGAAATACTCTTCCCTTGCTATGTAATGTAAAGGTATTTTTTTCTGAATTTTCCAAAGCTTTAAGCTTTTCATCCACTGAAGAAAATCCAAGCTCATGCATTACTGATACGGGAAAGTGATAACAACACAAAATCTTCTGCAATTAAAACAGAATGAACAAATTTCAAAACTAAACAGAAATTTCAAGTCATCTACTTTTCTAGGGACACAGAAACTTCTCAACATGCAATATAAGGCATTTGTAATCTGTCTGGTCTTTATTCAAAGACATAAGTAGTTAAAGAGAGAGCATAGCCAATAAGGTCCCAGGATGATAAAACTCCATATGCTTCAGATAACAGGCCACTAACTAAAAGAAAGGCAATTTACAGCTGTGTTTTAAAATCAATACTTTCTTAAGACAGTTTTCTTTCATTACAAAAATTGAAAATATTAAATCCTAACATAAATAATATTTAAAATGCATATAGAGTATTTTACATCTTACACTCTTTCAGTTCAGACAACAAACTGAACTGCCAATTTTTCTTAGTAAAGTGAAGCCCTTTAATTTTTTCATTTTTTAAAAGCATATGATCAGAATGACTGTATTTTGCAGGACTACCAGACATTCAAAAGTAAAATCTAATTTTAGTTGGGGTTTTTTTATACAAACAGTGTAGATGCCTCTGTTACTGCTTACGTACAACTTCATAAAAATTTGATTCTCTAATGCTCACAGTTATTAAATTATTTTAAATCTCTTTAAACAACAATAAGATAATTTAAAATCATATTCTATTTTGTACACTTTGTAGACTTCAGTATTTGTGGACTTTGTACACATACAAAATATATTTGCTCAATATGGAAGTAAGTGTGACATCTTGAATATATTGTGACATCGTGAATACATTTAGATGAACCTGGGATCTAAGTCCACATTATTGAAGCTCAAATTTCTGTAAGCTGCTGCTTAGCTCTGGAGATGACTAAATTCTGTGCCCCCATGGTTTTGGGCTCCCTGTGTTCCTGAAAGCATGTATCTTGTGCATATGTTAGAATTCCTCCATTTCCACAGGCTCAGCAGTTCAGCACCTTTCTAATGATGTTTTCAAGCCATTCAAGAATGCAGCATTTCTCCACTTCAGACATCTGGAGATGCTCAAACTGCTCAGTAATGGCACTCTTGAAACTCCAGTTATTGATGCTATTTTCTTTTAAAGGCAACTTTCAGGGAGAAATCTTTCTTTATAAAGCAGAGAAATGATGCCCAGAAAAATAAGGACTAAATTCTTTCATTTTCCTGATTCAGACCTAATAATCCTCAGCAAAATCTCTACCCACCAGGCTACAGGATTTTCTTTGTAAATGCACAGGTTTCTGTTTTCTTCCTCTGAAGCTTGGTCTACAGTACAGGGGGAAAACCTGCAGAATCAATCATCCAGATAGGAAGTAAAAGAGTGAATACAGCTCTGCAGTCTGTTACTCTCCTCACTCCCCTAAGAAAGCGAGATGTCCCTCTAATCCTTTTGTGTTCTAACAGGTGACATCTAACATGAAATATGTCACCAAGCACTGGAAAGCAAAACAGTGCTTTGAAGCAAAACAGACAGCCTTAGTTCTTCAGGATAAATTGTTTGGCCCGTATCTTCATGCTCATCTTATAAGGCTGGGCATCCACAAGAGAGGCTATGCAGCAAATTATTTCAGGAAAACAAAGTTCTCTGGATCTCAGATACAACTTGTCAAACTGGCGTCCCGCATAGTTTGTAAAAACTGGCTGATTAAATAAACAGCTTTTCATTGAAACAAAACATGCATCTTACTTTGTGTTTAAGGCCATAATTCACTTCCAGTTCCATGAGCAGCACGCTCTTTCGCACATTTAAAGTCTTCTGGAGTTCATCAAAAGTGGAATGAATGTCATCTACGATGCTAGCCTTTTGGTTGGTTAACTGGTGTATGATTTCAGATATAAAATGAAGTGCTGAGTCAATCTCTGGAAGCCTGAGGGAGGAAATAAATTACAAAGATTGCTGTTTCAAAAGTCATTAAACATTGGCCCTTGCCCTGGTATCTTTTGATTAAACCCTCTCATCAGCAGGCTGTCTTTAAATTTGATCATTTCCCAGAAGTAAGTTCATTCTTTTTATAACCACCCAGTGGGTCTGGTCTGATAAAATAAGGCTAAGCCACAGTCCTCCCCTGTGCAAATCCATTAGACTTTAGGCATTACCAACAATGAGGCCTTGGATCCTCTGTCCTTTATGCTGTATATCTACTTAAGAAGATATACCTAGATTTATCCCACTTTTTCTCTTTTTTTAAGCCATTTTGCCACTTAACACCCAGCATTATTTATTTAGCTATCATTAAATTCATGATTGAACAGTAGTTTCCTCCTTAGCATTTTATACCCCTTCTTTGGACGACACTCTCATTTCTAATGGCCTCTGTTTTGTGAAAGACACATAGGAATATTTTGCTCTTTTTGCTAACCCCTCAGTACATCCCACTCAATGGATTTCTTGTTCTTATGCTAGCCTCACTATCCCCATTTCCTAGGAAAATACCCATGGCAGCAGCACATTAAAACATCTACCCCAGTCAGCACAGGAAGCCAGTGATAAAACTGAAAATGGAAAATAGTCAGTGGAGTCTCCATACCTTTTGTTGACAGCATCCAATTGGACTTGGAGGGAAGCCTTGTGTTGCTCCACCACATCCTTGAGCGGTACCGTGGGATGCTCTGCGTGTTCTCCCTCTGTGCACTCCCGGCACATGGCTGTCTCACAGGACTGGCAATAAAACTCCATCACCTGGAAAAGTGCACAACTCCACACTCAAACGTGGCAGCAGTAACATAACTCAAAGCACATCTTACTGAGTCTTGAACTCGTTTATTAGCCAAGCTCTGAGACAAAGCTTCTGTTTTCTTATGCACCAATAATTTACTGCTTAAAAGATGGTTGTTATTCTTACGTATTTTATTCTATCAAAGTGTCAGAACAGCAGCCTGTGGACAATGCTGGACTTCACTGCTGGTCCTAACATCATCTTCATACTGTGTAATAGTAAGTTTTGGTGTCTATCTTATGTACTTCTTGAAACAACTCAAAAAACCAGGCATTCAACTACCCTCACTAACTTGATCCTAAGCCTTCCCATAGGGTCTGCTAAAGAACGTGTAAACTTAGCCTGTTTTTCATAACAGGACCACTCTTGAAACACAAACTCAATGGAAATCATCAAACAGCAAGTTTATTTGCTAGAAAAAATGAACTAAATGAACCAACAAGCTGCAGGGGTAAATCTCCATATCCCATTACTAATCCCTTAAAACCATTAAAACCTCATATCTGAGACTGTAATAGGAGTGCTGATCTACACTTGAAAGAGGAGATTGTTTCAACCTGTTAAGTACCCAACAAGATGCTCTTTAGAGATAAAAATAGATCTTTACATGTAATAGATACCTCAAATTCTGAATATATTCATGAAGAGAAAGAAACAGAGAAGTGCTGTGCCCAAAATCATATGTTAGTCAAAATAATGCACATATATGTAAATTTGGCATGAGACTTTCTTTTACAGCTAGGAAGTCCTTGGGCACAAAGCATTTTAGGCTTATTAAAAAGGATATAAGGAAGTTCGTAGTAAATGCTTCAAAGCAAGACACTGGCAGCTCTTTTGCATTCAGAGCATAGCATCAGAATCTTGAATAATTCAGCTGATGCTTCTGGCACTCAGACATCTTGCATCAACAAAGATGGTTGTGCTGGAGTTGCTGGCTGATGAGGTGGTTGTGTAGAACCAGTTGTTTTCAGGTGAGCAGAGGGATTTGGAACAGCACCATGCAAAATAGCTGTCTGCTCCAAGGCATTTTGAGAATTAGGGAGGGGGAAGCAAGAACCATGATTTGCACGTGGCTGTTAGCATTAATAGGATTTTTCTCTGATAAGCTCCTTTCCATCTTATTCCCATTCTTGCCTCTTATCTCAGTTCACAAGATAGAGAATTCACATGCAGCAAGGGTTTAGTAATTTGTCATCCACTCATGTAAGCTGAGAAAATTTAAAAGTTGATCCAAATAGCCTGTATAACATCAAATAGATCAGCAGCAGGGGGAAAAAAATGTAGACCTTCTAAATAAGTCAACCTTCATGAGCACTACTCCAGTCACTGTGAATTTAGCAGTCTCATTGTAGTAGATCCTCCAAGGCCTGATAGTTACTTTGGTAGGCACTGTGATGTGATGCATTCTTGCAGTGCATAGAGGAAATCAGTTAAACAGAGTTTAGTATTTAAGTTCTTTTCAAAGCTTCAAAAGTTTGCAATCAGAAGCAGCCAAAAGAAAGAATATTTTATTAGGAAACTCTGAAATCTTATATGGCCAAAAAAAAAAAAGTTTCTTTTGCATGAATGTCCAAAATTCATCTTTCTGCCTCTTAATAATTTAATGCTTAGGTTCAAGATATTTCAACAAGCTCTTTATTTATTCAGTATTTTCATCTTTAGATACAGTGATTAGAGTAATTTAGTATTTATGTTTTCTACTGACCACCCCATAATAAACATCATTATATTTGCAGCCACATATATAAGAAAGGAAGCATCTGATTGGCATAAAGGTTGTTCAGCCTAAACAACTTTTTTCTTGTTTATTCAAGCATCAGGGAAACACAGAAGCTCAAATGATAATAGTAAACAGATCACAAAGATCTAATGTGTATGTCTATATAGAAATAGTTGTCTTTGCCTGAAATTCAAAATGTTTTGAGAGAAGCAGCTTTCATTTCCCACTATGATTTTTGTATTGTGCATAGAAGGAGGAGAAGGAAAACCTAATAATACAATTCAGGCTTCAACTGTCTATATAGGCTGATTCCCTAAGATTTATTTTTTTTAGCATCTCTTAATCAGGCAAGACTTATTTCTAACTACAGACAGACAAGTGTTACTGGTTTTTTATCTCTCTCCTCCATGCTCAACATGGGCATCACATTTGTGACACTCCCAGAAAATTTTTCATTATGACAGGTTTGCCTTACAAAACATCTCAGAAAATGACATTTTCCTCTCCTTTCCAAATTCAAGAGAGCTTTTGGGCAGGAAATACTGTAGCATCCAGCACTGGCTTCAGCTGTATTTCCACCAAATACAATGACAAATTCCCATCAGATGTAATGAAATGTGAATTAATATCCACTGGTTCTGAAATCCCATCCACTAATTCCCATCTTAAATCAGACCAGCGTATTTCACCACAATGATGTAACTAGAAACCCATGCGCATCTTCACCGCTACAATTCCACTGAATTTACAGAAACTTTTAATATTGCATAATCAAGGATGCAAGTACTTCTGAATTAGATTTCACAAAGCCAAGACACATGCATTCCAGCCCTTCAAAGTTCAGGTCTTGAGGAAAAAGCTCTCACCGATGACAAGCTCCTCTTCCCTAAAATCACATTTGAATAATCAAAAATCACATTGCAAATCCTCTACTTTCTATTTGTTTGAATTGAAAGAACAGAAAAAGAATGAGTCATCTCTTTGCCACCCACCTTCCTCATATCACACAAATGCTTAATTCCTCTGTCCCAGGGCTAGTGTGCACCTTAGTTTTGTATGCTTTGGCTTTCAGAAGAATGTAAGTTTGAATTACCTGAGGGCACCTCTGAGATACCTGATAAAATTTAGCATGTGGGTTTTTCTCCCTCCCTAGTCACAACTTTTGCCTTACCCACAGATTACACTTTAATGGGATACAGGAGTAAGTCACATGGTGGGAAATACAGAGGTGAGGAAAAAAACCAAGGGTTTAAAAGGTAAGATATGAAGTAATTTCAACAGAATATCAAGGATAAGTGAATTTTTATTTTTCTAAGAGAAGCATACAGGCAGTAAGCAATGTCTCCACAAGTTCAGGAAGTGTTTTTGTAAGCAAGATCTTATGCCTGTCAAGTTGCCAAGCTATGCTATGATCTTTTGAGAAAAAGCTAGTCAGAGATAAGGCATTCTCTCTTGCTAAAAGTGTTTAATTTAATACTGTGTATCTTCTGTTATTACACTCTAGAGGCAGAAAATACATTGCACCACCTTCTACATTGTAAAAACATGGAACCTCCACTCTGAACTGGTTTTCAGTTCAAATTCAAACAAAACCCAAGTATAGACATTTCAGAGGCTACACCACTCATTAGATACAGTGGAGTTAGAATTTAGCAATTAGAAATAGCCTTCCCTGCCCTGGCTTCTGTACCTGCCCCTATATGATTGTGGATGAATGCTTCCAATCCAGAATGCTTTTATACACAAGAGCTACAGATGTTTCATAGCTGAGAATAAAGCCAATCTTATTTTAATGTATAGGTGGGAGATAACAAAAGTTCCATATGTGCCCTATTACCCTGATTTAACAAGAACATACACTTGTTCTCACTTTTTTATAGTTCAGGCACAGGTAACCATCTTTTGTATTAAAATACTACAGGCTAAGTTTCATTCTTCATAAGAACACATACAACAAAGATGCCACAGCAGAGGATTGGGAGGATGTGCATAGAAGGAATAAAGTAAACATACACACATGAAAAACATGCGTGATGGGAATAGGGGACCAGCTGGGAAGTGAAAGTATCTAATCTACACGGCCTGAGGAAGGCTATGTTACAAGCAGACAAACAAGCAAATGAGAAAGTATCTCTGCATCTTTCTATCTCATGCAAGTTTCTACCTCATTTTAATCAGAGAGCTTTAAGTCCAGGATGGCTGAAATGATTGAAAAAACCTGTTTAAACAGAAACTTATTTCCAAGCTAATATGAAGAAAAACTGATAATATTTGAAAGAAATATATTTGATGCAAATAGTAAAAATACAATGGGTCTGACCCTGCCCCAAGCAGTATGTAAAAATTAATTAATGGATTTAATGCAGAATGATTGCTGGTTCTGACATTCTCCTCCAGCTGCCAGCTCAATCCTTTTTCACTTCTTGAAGACCTCAGTAAAGTTACTAGCAGCCAGGCACTTAGAATCATAGAATACCCTGAGCTGGAAGGGACCTACAAGGATCATCAAAGTCCAACTCCTGGCCCTGCCAAGGACCACCCCGTGATTCACACCATGTGCCTAAAAACATTGTGCAAATGCTTCTTGAACTCTGGCAGGTTTGGTGCTGTGACCACTTCCTTGGTAAACACATTCCAGGGAAGATATTCTGGATGAAGATTTTTTAGCTATTTTCTAGTATCTAACTTACTTGCCACACAGTGCTCTTGTGTCCTGAACCTGTGAAGCCAGCATAATCCCATTTCCTCAGTGAGGCCTAAGGTGCCCAGCACCTTGTCCTTGACCCACCTGTGCAGCCTCAAGCAGTTCTCCACAAGTCTTACCTCAGTTCCTCCCATCTCAAGGACTAATGTGTGCACTTAGCTTTTCATTTCTTAGCTTCACAAAGCTTTAAATTGGAGTCATCCTCAGGCTATCCCCAACCCTCCCAGATATTTACTGAAGCGAGAGGATGTTCCCATTACACACCACTCAGAATCCTAAATGGCATGCTATGTTTCAAGGCAATCCAAGTAAGTTTAGAGGATTTACAAATGCACCTTTCCCTATAAAGGAGTTCTCAGAGAGGTATAAGGTGGCATATTCTTGATTGTAGACAAGCCAGGCTTTTTTAAACATACCCAAAGAATAATCAGCTGATAATTTAAAATACAAAATAAATAATACCTTAATTTTGACATTTTTCTGCATTTCACAATCAAATAGCTCCTATCAGAATGGCTGTCAGAAAAGAACTATGATTCATTTTAAAGACAGCAAATAAAATGCAAACAAAAAATAGGAATGCATTAATCAGTAACCACTACACACACAGAGGTATAGTACACATTAAAAAAAGTTACACCAGTTATTCATTAATCAGTGTGCAACATCAGTTCTACAAGTCCACCTACCTCCAACATAGAAGGAACTGAGCTTTTCCTCTATTACAGTAATCACTACCTATCAGGTGAATTACTCCCATATAACCAAAGTACCTGCACTAAGTATCAAATAACACCGAGTCCCCAGAAAGTTGTCTGAAACTACTGATATATGTTTCTTGGCTTGCACAGAAACACAACATTCAGTTTACAACACAGCATTGCTGAGTTTTGTGGTCTCTATTTACATGTTTGCAATAGCTTAGCTACAAGTCAGGAGCTCATATGCCTATCGGTATGTTGCACAGGTTAACACTGAAAATTGTGAAGTAAGCAGAGTTAGAGCTGTTCTCGCAGTAATCTGTGAATGTTAGCTCATTAACAACAATATTAACAGTTGGGGGTACTTGCCAATAAATATACTGATATTATTTGAGGATGTGTGTGGGGACATGCTAGGTAAAAAGAGTAGGTGGAGGGAAAAACAAAGCAACCTTCAAAAACTGATATGAGAGATCTACAAAACACTGCAGATAAACAGCAGCTCTCTGTTTCTAGCCTATAATGATCCAAAGCATCCTAAGCTAAGACTCACTTTTATTTGGCTGTGCTTTAATATGTTCACATATCTTTTGGTACTGCCCCAGCGTAGTACCAGGTCATTTAAACTCATAAGGTCCTTGTCACATATTGCCTGACAAACACACGGGTACCCCACAGCAACAGTTGATGCTACAAGCACAAGGGCTAAGGAAACCCAACCCAAATAAGTAAAGGCACAAGGTTCAGTACTTGCAAGACAATAACTCTGACCAAATGTGCCAAAAGACAGCATCATCCCAAATGACTGGTAAGATAAAATAATATCCTGACTACTTCACTACTCCACTAAGAGCATTTGAGTTAATTTGAAGAATCACTTGTCTTTTGCTGATGTATTATAAAATCAAAGAAATAGAGAGATTCCACTTGCCCTGCTTTCTCTTTAGGAAAAGTCATCCATGAAACCCAGACAAGTCAGCACATATCAATACCTGTACATAGCACGGGAGGCCGTCTCACTTACATTTCCATCATGATTGGGGCAGGAGAGCGGTTTGCCTGCAGCAACAGCAGTGACAGTCTCCAAGATGGAGGACTCCTCAATGCTGTTGTCCGGTGTTCGCTGCAGGACATCCATCAGGTTGGTAATGAAGAAGTTGTTCTGGAGTGCAGAAACCCCCTTCTCTGGCAGAATGGAGGTCTGGCGGCACACAGGGCAAGAAAGGGTTAAGCTATGGGCTGGAATGTAATTCTGTAAACACCTATGTGGAAGGAAGGTGGAAGGAGAAAGAAAGGAAAAGCATCATCAAAGAAGGAAAAAACCCCATTCATCAGTTAAAGAGCTAATTTGAAATAGAGCTACCCCTACTTATAAAAGGAAAAGTACATCAAACAGGCTTCTGAGCTAAAGTCGTTATGGTAATATTTTTTTCTCTTAAACCTTTTTATTACTCTGCCACATGAAAAAAAAGGTTCAATAAGCAGACTTCATTAAAAGAGTTATATGCCTTTTTTTTTGCGATATTCATGCTGTTGATCATGCTTTCAGACCCCTACTGCATCCCGCTCACAGGACAGTAAAAATTTTAAACTATCAGATAAAGTCTGACTGACATGAAGTTGCATCAAGCATTTGAGCCTGTGCCTTTAACTGACTAACCAGTGCTTGACCCTTATCTTTCCAACAGAATCTCCTTTAATAACTTGTGTTTGTGGGTTTAGTGTTTCAGAGGTAAAACGTGGTCCCAATAAAACCAAAGGAAACTTTTTCATTTATTTCAATTTGGAAAGTTATTTGGCAGATAGCTAAAGTCAACAGAGCTTTCTTTACAACACAGGGAACTACCTGCTAGGTTATCACATTTATGTTAAGTGGAGTTTTGGAGGAAAATTTTGTTTGCGTTTGATTGAGGGGGAGGGGGCAGTGTTGGGGTTTATACAAAAAAATTAATTTCACAGAGAATAAATCTGACACAAAAGTTCAGCAATCAACAATACACACAATATGCAGCAGGCTGGCCTAGGTGAGACTTAATTCCACTTTTGGCCCTGAAATTGAAGTTAACACCTGGCTGGGCATGCAACGTACAGTTGCATGCAATATACCATATTCAGTACAGTCCTGTAAGCAGTAGAAGCTTTGCAGAATGCAGTTCTTAAGGGGAGCAGTGCTACACCAAATTCCTCATGGGATGCCAGCTGAGAAAGTGTGACCTCACACAACTCCACAGCTCTTATCCTTTTCCAAGGGTTTTGGTTGCACCACTCTTGATCTGCCCCTGGCAGCCCTCTTCCTGACCCCTCAGTAATGGCTCCGTGAGAGGGGAGCTTAGGCTTTGCACATCAGCACTACACTGGAAGAGTTCTTCCAGCCTCTCTCCATAACCAGATCAGCCGAAGAGGATTACAGGGTAACCTTAGGTGTTACACATGAGCAGAAGTCAGGAAACTTAACACACGATGGTGAAAATCTCGTCTCACTGACTCCAGTAAGAGTTTCAGTGCTGCCTTTTTCAATGCTGGGATTTCCTATTCTCTCACAAAAGACCAGTTCATCTGACACAGGCAGAAATCCATAGTTTATCTTTCACCCTGTGCAAAGTTAGAGATTCACACCACAATTCTTGCTAAGACGTGGAAATCTCCTAAATTAAATAAGTGTTCATACCACATACCATTTATAAAAATTCTCCTGCCATTCAATATACAATCCAGAGTTGCATCCCATCATCAGATTAATCTCTAACCACCAATTCTTCAGCTCACTTTTCTGCAGGTGCTGTATTTTCTCCACAATTTGATAGATAATGCAACATTAAGGTATCATTATGCATATTCAGTTCATTCAGCCGAATACAGTAAAAGGCAGGTTGCTGGTTTATCACATCTCTTTGCAGAGTTTTCCCACTTCAGTCAACCAAAATGCAGAATAACAAAGACATTTAATCTCAGGCTATTAATAATGTATATATCATGTCTAACCCTTTAACATTAAAGGATGGGATAATTACTTACTGGTTTAGTAAATCAACTAAGAATTTTTTCATTGTTTCTAATTATATAATAATCAAAATAAATTTGAGACAATTAATTTGAGGTCCAAATTCTGGCTATCATCACCTTTCACACTGTAGTAACCGTATTCATTAGTTTAATTGCATTTACTTTTTTGTTTACTCTTGCATAAAGGGAATATATTCCAAATATGCCATTGCTGTCTCTTCCTTCCTGCCTGCTACAAATGTGTTTTTCTACATCCCTGCCCCTCCAGCCCTGCCAGACTTTATCATGCCTTAACATAACATATACAAGTAAAGGGAAAAGTCCCTGTCCACTAAAGGATGCCTTGTCCTGTGCTTGCAGCACGACACAAATGCTGAGTTAGCAGCATGAGGAAAGGACTTACCTCTCACAGAAAGTGTGCAGGCAGGGAAGCACTTTGGGGTTCTTGTAACGGTCCAGGCATATGCTGCAAATCAGAAACTGCTTGTCAATCTGACGGACCACAGGACTTGGGATGTTGGAGCCTTCACTGGCCATCCTAGACCACTGACATATGGGTCCTGTTCCCTTCTACCCTGCACGCTGCTGGAGTGGGGTGGGGAAAAGAAGAAAAGAAGAAAAATGGCTTATAAACTCCATGAAATAACAAAATCATTGACTAATCCACTCATGTTTTATCCTTATGCAGGAATTCATATTTCCATATAAAACCAAAACAAGAAAGAATTAAACTTCTAAAATGGTTTATCACTGATGAGAGCCAGGGAAACAGTCAGCAACATCTACAACATTTCTGTCTGAGCATTCTGGAAAGGCATGCTGCCTCTGGACTGAAAGAGTTACGGGGCTGTCTGGTTTTAAAGAAAACCCATGATAAAAACATTCTCACGCCAATAGGTTCAGCCAGTGCTAACAAACATCGGATTTCTTACATCTACAGTACCGCTGGCAAAATGCTCAAACTGGAACTGCACCAGCCAGTCAAATGGCTGCATCACAGACAGAGTTTGAAAATGGTTCATATAACAATTTTTTTCCCCGTTCTAGTGCCAGTATTGCCAAAAATAGGGTACATTTTGACTCCAGGAAGCCCCCAAGAAGGAAGCTCCAGAACCAGCCAGCCCCTGGGAAGGGAATGCTTAAATTCTGCATCACTAATAGGGATGAGGTAGGCAAAATGAAAATCCTCATGATAAAAAAAAAACAAAGCAAATAAGAGACAACTGATAGCCACTGAGAACCAGCAACGGTAGGGTGAAGGATACATGAAGCGCATCCAAATAGTAACTGCAATTAAAATGTCATTCTAGGCAGAACTAGTAGTAAGAATCGTGTTTCTAGGATTGAGGATTCTTCACAATCTGGCATATAAAGCATGAAATAAAAGGCTAAGAAAAAAGTCTACTAACTGTTAGAATTAAAATCGCAGGTTAAAGAGATGGCAGCAGGCTTGGAACGCCTCCTGTCCTGGAACAAGGCACAGGAGAGAAAAACGTAGGTTCTTTTCAGCTGGAGATACAGATTATAGCCAACAGAATAAAATGTGAAAAGAGAAGACAGAAGGAAAAGGAAGGAAGCAACCACAGAAAGAAGTAAACTGCCTGCTAAAATAATTTAGGAAAACCTGGCAAGCAGAGTCCCTGGCAGGGTGGCCCAGCAGGAACGCCTCTCCATCAGCATTTCTAGCAGGCTGAAGTGCCAGGAGGCGCAGGCGCGACTGTCGCAGCACTGAGCTCTGCCAGACCTCCCACACCCACAGCAGAACCACGAGCTGCCAGCCCAGCTGGGCTTCTTCTCTGCAGGTACACTCCTGAGGGGTCTAACTTCTTCCTAAACAATTTCTA
The DNA here is from genome assembly GCF_049639895.1 of Pseudopodoces humilis. Taxonomy (NCBI): domain Eukaryota; kingdom Metazoa; phylum Chordata; class Aves; order Passeriformes; family Paridae; genus Pseudopodoces; species Pseudopodoces humilis. The sequence continues at coordinate 42,710,248 of NC_142205.1, forward strand.
CCCCTTTTTAGTCACCCATTTCAGACAATTTGAGATCTAGCTTGAGGGCAGTACAGGCTCTCCAAGACAGAAACAACAAGCCCTCTGCTGATCATGCTTAAAGGTCACTCAATTCCATAATTATTTGCGTAACCTGTGTAGCATTTTATTGTCAGTCTTACATTAGGTCTTCTTCCTGTGCTTCAATGAATGGCACACTAGTCTGTCAGAGTTGAACCCATGCTGCTCTCCCTGAGCTGTGCACTTAGCCATACCGGTATGTTTTACTTACTACACTGAGCAAGGGGCTGTTTCTAGGGTAATGACAGTGATTATGGACCGTAAGTCAGCTGTGCTGGTTTCCCTGATAACAGGTTCCTGGGGCATCGCCTCTGTGTTAGCAAACAGAGCAGCATAAAGTTATTCACAGTTCAAATACCCAACAGCAGTAACTGACATTTAATTAGATGAAAAACGCTTATGGCAGACCCTTTTGTTTCCTTTTGTCCTAAGGAAGGGGAAACTGCAATGATAAAAAGTGCTCTAATACTCATAAAATATCATGTTTGTTCATGACCCAAAAATGCATGATTTCAGGATTGATGATATTTGCATGTCTTTTTAATACTTTTAAAGATTCTTAAAAAAATTTCTTTCCCCACAGTAAGATAAAATGTGAGTATTACATCAACTCAAATTATTTTTTCCTATTTAAATGCCATAAATCACCCAGATTAAACCTTAGGAGATCAATTAGCAAACCATGTTACTTTTAAAAAGCCTGAGTTAAAGGTGGCTTTACAAGAAATGGAACCAAAATATCTGGCTTTTACAAAACGGAATAGAAAGACAATCAAATACCCATTAACATACTCATACACTTGGCAGCATAACATGCACAACATCAGCGACATGTTTCAAAAGGAAAATTCATTTCACCACTTGCACAGCTGTGTTTGCCTCCCACTCTCCCTCCACAAATTTTAGGGGCAGGGACCCAAACAGATCAGGGAAGATAATCAGAAGCAGGAAGATTTCTTATCAAAAGCATGGTTTCCAAATTGGACACACAAACATGTGTAATTTTTTTGTTATAAACTGTTACTTTTTTTGTTATACTGGAAAAAGCTGTACTTAAGATATGAAAGAACAGGTCTCCAGTGAATGCTGCCTGTCATTTAACAGAAGAAAGTTCTCTAGCAACCAGGTATTTTCTGTATTTCATCTTTCCCTTATCAAATAAAGCTACGGCAGCAAATAGTGCTTAGAAAAGAAAATCTGCTGCTGGCTGAAAAAAATAAATATTGATTTAACCTCTTTCTCATCTTAGTTTTTCACATTCCCCCGATGTCATTGCAAAATCAAGTAATTCCTAGCATTTCATACACAAATCTCATGCCAGCCACTTTATTTTTCAAATGCTCACGCTTTAAGTTTTGTCAATGAAAGAAACCATTAATGATTCAGAAATAAGTGCTTTTAATATTCTGTGTTTTGTCTGAAATGCAGCAGGCCATGACTGTCATTTATCCCCTGTGCTCACATAAATCAGATTTAATGCACTGGAAATAGAATTTGATCTGTACATTTCAAGTTTTGGTCACTACCTGGTACAACAACTTCTTACACAAAAGGTCCCTTTAAAAAAACCTTTTAAGTATGGGATTTGCAGGATTATGCAGACTCTCTAAGGCAACTCCACCTTTGATGTAATCTTGATTAATGTGATGAAACTATGAGAAGGATGATTTTTCCCATTTACTCAATGAAAGAAACTGTACAATCAATGACTACTTGAAGAAAATCTGGAGATTTTAGACAATGTTTTTTAATTTCACCACACTGTATTTTTTCTGATTTACTGGAATGATTGCAGCAACGTAAGTTTTTAATGTATTAGCAGTGGGAGAATTTTCAAAGTAACGCAACTTTTGCAAGAAAAATGTTTTGGTTTTTTTTTTAGTAGCCTCTTCTGATCCCAAAACCTGCCAGAGCGCTTTTCAAAGGTTCATTTTGTCTCACAATCAAAATAGAGCATCTGAAGCATGAGCTTTGAAAACAGGGCTATCACTTCTCCATGTAGTTACACTTGGTAATTTAGACATGCAAAGCTAAAGGACTAGGAAACCATTTATCTATAACACACACACTCAAAACCAAATTCAGGTTCGCTAAACCAAGTGCAGTAAAGGGTTCTGAAATGTACTCCCTTTGTCGCCCTTTTGAGGCTCAAGAATCTCTATTTTCGCAGCCACCCCAGAAACAGCAGTAGTCTTTTTCCTCCTGCTTGCAGATACGATTTTCATTTAAAATATACTAGACAGCAGAGAGGAGAAAACAATGGCTCTCTAAGCTAGTGGAAAGCTTTGCCCCGCTATGCATGCATGCCTTCAGGAAAGCCAGGGTGCGGCCCCACCCATATGAAAGGAACTTCCTATAGCACTGGAAAAGGGGGGAAAGAAAAAAAAACACATTAGGTATAGCAAATAACAGTTCCAGAAGAGTTGTTTCAGGTAGACAGAGACATGTAATAGAAAAATGCACCCTTTCTACAGGTATCCTCAAACGAGCTCTGGAACTCCTGAAAATTCTCTATTAGTTTTCCAGCCGAGAAAAGACATTGGGGAATCAAGTAACTGTTCACTTCATAGGATTTTATTCCTAAAAGAGCAGAATTCCGTGTTACTGATATACTGCTGTCTCTGAAATCCACCCAGCCAGAGCTGCAACTAGCCTGAAAGTACAGCCTGAGGAGAACAAATTGCTTGCAGCTTATTCATCCTCCTCTTATCAATGGTATTCACAACCTAGAGGGTCTATTCATGTACTATGAATGAATAGGTTTCCAATGGCAACCTTTCCAAAGGAACAGTTAGGCCTCCAGAGCCATAAGAAAGGGTGGGGAACCTCAATAATGTTGCTTCAAGGACTGGGAGAGTTGAGGCTTAAAAGTCCGTAAACAGATACATCACCTGTCCACAGTCTGTAGGAATAAAGAACAAATTCAAGCCATTTCCAGCAGCAGCCCCCAGATTAGCCAACACAGAACACACTGAGCAAATCAGAACCGCCACACAGTCCACTTGTGTAAAAGGCTTGATAAGCTAAATTTGCATTCCTTTCTCTCCCACTCTTGCAATCAGCTTACTGCCTTGTTTAAAACACAGCAACCCTCTTCATTCTTACAGCATGCAGAAATGTAATGAACGATCAGGGGCCAAAACAGGAGCAACCAGCAGCAGTCACCAGGAATAACACTGAGCAAACTTGAGCATTTCAGACCTACCCATCTTTGTAGAAAAATAGCTTAATCAGTGCAGTGCTGAGGATAAAATCCTTGCAGGGACGGAGCTGCAGTTCCGCAGTAATCCAAACGAACAAACCATCATCTGTTAATATTTCAAGCCTCACTCATGAAACTGTTAAGGAAACCCTATCACAGCACAATCATTATTAGAGGCACAAGAGATTTTGTGCTCTAAGGAATGACACTCCATTCCATGAAGAGGACAGGTGGAAAGAAAAATGGAAGAATAAGAGGAGGCCCAGTGAAGTCGTCATGAATTTTTTTTTTTCTCCCTGGGTCATTTACAAGTGGGAGACCCCCTCAGGATTCAAACCAATCAATCTTTATTTAGCACATCCTTTTCTCACTCAGCCTGTGTAGAAAGACTGCAGCAAATGGTGCAAGGGATTGTGGGATGGGGATGCAGCAGAGAGCTGCAACCAGATTCGCTGGGTTATTTTTTTTTCCTCCCTACTCAGCAATCAGCTGTTCCGAGGCTCCGCGCAGGGCCATTGAATTTGGTCACCAGAATGTTATTACAGGATTAGCAGGCGGAGACAGCTACCACTGTGCATCTGGCATGTCAATGCAGCTAAGAAATACATATGCAAATATTACTCACAAATCGGAAAAAGGATTTAACTCCCAAGGAGAGAGTAAATATTACGTAACATCCATTACCAGGACAGCTGCCAGAGATAAAACGAAAGCACTTTCGTTTATAAAGTTTAACACTTAATGATTCCACTCGGATTTTTCTGGGATTCTGGGTATTTCTTGGAACGTAATTCTTCCCTGCTCCAACTTTCAGAAGCAACAAAAGACCCCACAAACACTCTTTGTTCTCTCTCCAGATGTTTAAAGCAGAAGCAAAGAGCCTCTCCGGAAAACTGTGCTACTGACACACAAACCAGCAGCAGCTTCTTCTACTACAGAGCCATATATCTGACCTGACTCAATCTCAAGTCAAATATTCAAGGCAGCAATCAGCAAACTCATATTAAAGGAATTTGAGAATCAAGGCTAGCAGACTGTTCAACTTTTCCATAAACATTAACGCAAAGGTGAATTATCATAGTTAATCTAATTTTTTTTTTTAAATTCACAAATCAACTCTGATTTTACTAGGCTGTTACCAAAGAAATTAAAAAAGAAAAAATTGGTACCTGCTATTTTTCAGCTATGCAAAGAAGATTTTTAAAAAGATGTTTGTGAATACACAGACACCACTGAAGTAAAGCAACATAGAATTAGCTTTGTCTTCCAGTATAACAGCTGGTGGGTTTTGCAGACAAGCTAGTATTTGCATCTCTAAATACAGTGTATCTTTTCTTTTGAAAGAAACAAATCGTATGCAAGTATTTCAGTTGAGGCTAACAAAGCTTCCCACAAATAAAAGGACGTAAAGCTCCATTTGCATAAAGAAGAAAACGTGTGGAGCTTAAATACTCTCTTTACTACCCTGACTTAATTAGGACAGATATACCTATTTTAGAAGTGCAAAATGCTGTCCCAGGCTCTTTAAGCATGGTTTCCAGAATATAATATTCATTTCATTATTGAACTGATTGGTTAAATGGTATCATTAATAATTTAGTGTTACTGTAGAAATGCAATCTAAATTCCTGTTAAAAATACAAACTCTGCACACATCCTTTACTTTCCACTTGGTGATCATTTAGCCACATCATTTTATGCATCAGGCAGATCTAGCCTGGTTTCCCTGGACAATGCCCACAGGGTGAAGGCATGTTGTAATCCAGTTTATAACCTGAAATGAAACATCAGGCAGCGTGTGTGCATGTATTAGAGTTTGGAGTGCCTGTGCCAAAATACTGCCCCTCTAACTCCCTTAACGTGTGCTGAACACAAAGAGAGAGCACAAGGTATGTTTCATTTTAGCCCCAACGTTCAGGAGCAGCAGGCATCTGTACAGCAGGATTCACAGTTTAAAAGGCCAGAGATTTCAGGCATGTTTTTGGAGAGGTGAGTTTTTTATCTTTGGTTCAGGGAATTTTTTGGTTTTCTATTTAAACTGTCTGGGGAATCCCTATTCAAAGAACAAGTAACAGATTTCACTCCCACAAGAAGAAGATCCAAGGCCTTTTGTTTCTGCCAGTGGAACAGGGACACTTAAAACAAAAATCAAGTGGGAAAATTCACAAGTGGCACCCCCAGAATGAAGTGGAAGACTGTCGGACAGAAGCATGCAGACATCAGTTAGTTGCTTGCTTTCCCTTGCTCATTTCAAACACTGTATTTACATACAGTAAAACAGAATGACTGGTATCACTCAAATTACGATTTCCATGTACGGTCAGTAGTAAGGACTACAAACCCTTCAGAACTGATCCCATAACATACCTCATGGCCAAAGGAGACTGCTGGAGTCACAGCTGCAGCTACTCTCATAGGGCTGAGAAATACACCTCCAAAGATTCCTTCAAAATGCTGTTATCTTACAATTAACTCTGAGAAGTTGCCTGCTAACAATGAGCTGATACTCCACAAATTATCCTGCTTCTTCAACAAAACAAAAACTTGCTACTGTGGCAAGAAAAATGAGACAAAAGGCACAGCATTTCCCTGAGATTTTTCTTGTTACATGTTGATATGTGGGTTTGTTCTCCTTAGCGAAGAGGAAGAGGATTGAATCTTGCACTTTACCCCCACAGCAGTTACAACCAGACTCTTTCAAATAGGTTTATTGAATGTGTATGTCTTTTGTGCTGGGAGATGGGGGTGGGGGTGGTCATTATATGCTTTGTTTTGTTTGTTGTTTTTCTGTTTTTATTTTAAAAAGAATAGGCTCTTTTCCTCAGAAAATTGCTGCATTTCATTGTTGCTGTTGACTTATCTGTGTCACTGCTGACTACTGAAGAAAGCTCCAGAGAAGAAAATACATAGTACATGCCATCTTCATAGTGCCATGGAAGAGTGATCTAAGATTCTGATGTCATCCCCTGTAAATGTCCTGGGATTTGAATAACTTATTCTTCTCCCCGTTCCAAACACAACCTGAATTCATGTTCTTAGGGAGGCCATAAATAGTTCGCTACCAAAAAAACCTCACAGTTAGCTTAGAGGTCATAGGTAGATATTGATATCTTCCCTAATATTAAATAAGTCATCCAAACACTCCAAGTTAAGATTAATGGTCTGCACTAAAGCCTATACTGTAAACTGACTGAATGGAGAGTAACCTAGCCCACCCTTCTGTACAAAAGCAATTTTAAGGTCAGCAGAAAAAAAAAAATATTGGGTTAGTTCAAACTAAATGACCAGCTAATACAGTCCTGGCAATTAAGGCTGACACAAAAGTAAGAGATGTGAGAGACCAGAAATCAATTACCCAAAGCCAACATGCTGGAAATAAGGATTAGTTTAGGAACACAAATATAGAATAGGATGGGCTGTTACAGCCATCACCCAGCTCCACACATCCCTAATTTGAACCTGGTGACAGGAGAGCAGGTGAAGTGAAACAACCAAGCTTTGTCATTGTGGAGCCATGCCCACACCAGGAATCAAGGTCCTTATGAGTCCTCATGAGCTGGTGGCCTTTACCTTTCCCCACTTTGGCTGTGGGCCCATGCAGACCCAGCAGCTTCCAGAGAGTAAGTGCAATTTCCAGCCCTCACTCCTCCAATAGTCCAGGCTGTAGCTCACATCATCTGAGAAGAGCAACAGCTTCCTCCCATTTGGGTTTGTAGCCAGAGGGCATGTCTACCCCAAAAGGAGCTCTGCTAGGTTCTGGTTCCTTCCCACCAGCCACAGCCGTGAGCCATGGTCACTCCCTCCCTTATCCCTTATGATCCAGCAGAGCAAATGCTTTTTCCCAAAGCTTGTGACCCAATACAAGGCCTGGGAGGCAAACACCTTGAAAGGTTTGCCTAGGATGTAATGCTGGGTTGCTGGAAACTTTCCCAGCAGCCCAGCACCCATCCTCCTATGACTTTGCCACCATCTTCTATTTCCTTCTGCCTATGCCTGGTTTAGCTTGCCAAGGTTGCGGCTTTTGCAGCACAACTGCAGCATGGCTGGGACAGCCTGGCCTCCCTGCTCAGCCAGCCTGAGCCTTGCTGGCAGGACTGCACTTCCTGCCTCTCTCCACCACTGAAGTTGCAAGTCAGGCAGCACCAGACACAAACTGCTTTTCTCTCCTCCCTGTTATTCCTTCTCTCCCCGCTATTGGGTATCTGGCATTGAGGTGGCACTGCAGTCAACAGAAACAAGCTCAGTATTACGGCATTCTTTCTGCACAGCAATGGGCTCACCTTCAGTATCAGATGTGTGTCAGATGCAGATATCATTAACTAGATTTTTTTAGAAAAGGTTTCAGATGCTGAAGGCACAGGAATAACAGGAATAGAAGGCACTGCTACAAATTAAAGCCTTGCTTAATAGTGTTACATGTTTAATAATTCATTCTTTTTTCTTCCTCCTTTCTCCAGCATGTAATCAGAGCTTACAAAAGGGTGAGCCCCTGAAAAATGGGTGGACCTCTTAAGACATCAACATACTAATGCTTTATACTCCAGTTTGTACAGGGAAGGTTATGACTGGCATCTAACACCCACATTTTTTCTCTCTCTTCATCCCCAGGACTTGTGCCTCTGCAGTACCCCTTCTCCATTCCCCTCTGGAGGTGAATAGTCCTGCTTCTATCCGCAGAGACCCCATCTCCCAGATGTCCTGTGCTTGGATGGAGAAGCGACCTGCTGGTGGCTTCACTGCACACACCAAGGGGCAAGTCTGGCAGGTTAGAGCTTGAATGATCACACAGTCATCACCAACTGAGAGGCTATTTGTCCGTCTCAGGTTTTCAGGACCTCATTTTGAGTCAGGGCCTTGCACAAGAAATTCCAAAACAGCTGGAACACACTAAATTTACTGCATGTGCAAGGACAATGCATGAATGGGCATCCATGAATCCTCAACCAAATACGCCAAATTCTCAAAAATGAGATTTCAAAGAGAAGGGGTAGGAAATGAATGAAAAGGACACACCAAGGGAAATAACAGGGAAGTAACACCAAGGGAAATAACAATAAAAGTATCAGGTTAAATTACAGCATCAGAACTGTAATTTAGGGCCCTTTCCATATTTAATAAAATGTCATATTCTCAGGTGAGCTCCTAAAAAAATCTGCAGTGAGGTATATCAAAGTAATTATTTCAGGAACTAGATGTTATTCAGCCATAAGTGAAATAATTTTAAATTGTATATTTGCCATGCAAAGCAATGAGTCAGACATCTCCACTGAAAAAACCCTACCCTGCTGACTTATCACCCTTACAGTTGCACATTTTTGACTCTCCAGGTCTACCTATTTTGTGAACACTGACAGATCTCTGTTCAGCCTTCATAGGTACACAGGCTCATATAAAACCAAGCTGAAGTGACAAATAATTAAAACTGCATATCAAAACACTGCTGCTTCCATAAACATCTGCTGTGAAATGCTACTTGAAATAAAAGTACTCCATGAAGATTCCATACTAATTACCGTTAACACTCCCAGGAGCAGGAAAATGGGCAATAGAGCAAAAAGAAGGAGGCTGATCAGGAATCCATTTGGAAAAAGGTCCCTTGTCTTTCCTATGTACTGTTAGATATAAGATATGCTGAAAAACGCTCAAGGCATTTTCTTCAGAGTTGCTGAGCAACAGAGAAAAAAAAAATGCAAGCAGAAAATGCTCAATGCTTTTGGTACTGAACTATGTGATGAAAACTGTAGAGACCATACCCTCCACTCACTCCTGAGACTGGATTTGCCCCACTGCATGTCCACTGAGGCTCTTCCTTTAGGAGAGGTAACAGACATCATGTGCTGGAGTTTAGTCACATTCTCTGATGACCACCAAAAAGTTCCTCTATTGTTTCCATTTAATACAGTAGGATTTTGGTGAACTAGCATGAAGTTCAAATCAGCAAGGGAGAAGGCAGCATTCAGCAATCACTAAACGCCACATAACTTCTTCACAAAATTAACTTAAGAGAGTGCCAACCCTTTAGAATGTTTTTCTTGCAGCCTTCAAAACTTCCACTTCCCATCAAATATAGCATATGAAACACAAATTATGAGGTAAAGAAACCCAAACCACCTTAGGTTCACAGCAAGAAACAGGAGTTAAAAGAGTATTAAAAAAAGCAAAAATGGAGGTAGAAAGGAAAGGAATTACCATCTTCTTATCACAAAAACACATATTGGTTAAAGGACTAAGAAGGAGGGAGAGAGCAGAGCCCCTCTCCAGCATGTGAGTAGCCTGAAATCAGGTTCACATCATCTGTAACACTTAGATTGTTTAAAATACAAAATATTGGTTGCTGCAGCTCCGTATTTACCTTAGCTGTTGAACAGTACCCACCTCATTTTCTTGTCCACAGCCCAGCAGTGATGTTAACTTTTGTATCTGCCAAGGCTTCCTCTGAACCAAAATATCTTTCAAAAACACAGCAATATGTCTTAACATGTATATTGTCCTTGGGTTCAGAGAAAACCTTGCTCAAGCGTTAAGTGGCAGGCAGAAGTTTACCCAGGCAGGCTCTTTATGTTGGCACAAGTGCAATGCTGAACTTTCACAGCAAGTAGGTAAACACATAGCTGTGTGCAGCAGGTCGTCTGGCAGCACCAGCAGTGGTGAGAAACAATGTCAGGACAACCTTGGCAAAAGGAGCTCTGTGGGTTTAACAATGGTTGTGGGCACAGGAGCTGAACAGACCAAACAACCATAGCAAAAAGCCCTCTACAGCTCTTGGTGGGAGCTTAAAGTGCTCAGAGCTCAAGCATGCCAGCTGTGACACTGTGTCCTCCACCTCCACACTCACAGGGACACTCTATTTGACTTCCCAGCAGTCAGCTCCAGCAGTTCAGAACTTGGAACTACACACAGTGGCTGAACTTCACCCAGTAAACATGTCCTTCCAGTCCTCAGCAAGGACACTCATTTGCTGATTGCATGCCAGCACTCCTATTTAAAGAACTGTTGTTATTGGAAGTATCTGAAACCTTTCTACAGCAGGGATTAAGTGCTCCCTGCACCTTGTACCCTGCCTGCAGAAATGCACCAATTCCCAGCATGTGGTTCCAGCAGAGTTTTACCACAGTCACAGTAACATGCTTTACCTGCTTGCAAACCCCATCAAATCCCTGCATGGGCAGATCTCCAGATAGTCCTACGAAGTTCTGCTCAGCCCAGCTTTTACTCAAGCCTCCCCCCTGAGGTACAAGGTTTTGTGTACCTTTACTCTTCCTCTCCAAAAACAAATCTTCTAAGATTCCTCTTAGGCATCTCTTGCAGGTTCAGGCCAGATGCCCAAAGGTTCTTATGGGGCATTGCCAGGCTGCTTATAAGCAAATGCTCAGCTCTGATGTAGGTTAGAATTCTGCAAAAATTAAATTCTCAGGAGACCTTGTATATACACTCCTGCATGAATATCAGTCTTTTCAACTGGCATCACAACTTAGGATGCAACAGCTAATGAAAGAGGAGTAAAGCAGAACCACTCATCTGAACAATTTTAAGACTCTCCCAAGCTGAACTGATTCATTTCTACATGAAAACACATCCATTTTACTTTACAGGAAAAGCAGTATATTTTGGTGTACATGAAAAGCAAATTACAGGACAGTATAGGGAACTGTAATAACTATGTGAATGCATCTGTCTGTTTAAACAAAAAAAAAAAGCGCTTGGAAAAAAAAAAACCAACCTGGTATCAGGACAAATAACACAACATTGTCTTATATTAACCACATTATCATTTGGAAGTGATAGCACCTGGAGATCTCTTTCAAGTACCAGAATCCTACTCTGATAGGCACCTGCTACAGCACGCAAGTTCCTGTGCAAACATGGGTAGCCCATATCTTAAGGCAAACACAGTTACTGTTGCTATTTAACTGTATCTGTGACACTAAGTACTTCCTACACTACAAAGTAAGTTTTCATACCCAGCCATCAATTTAGATAAGAAAATCAATTAATATTTTCTTTGTAAAGAAAGAGGTGCAAGACAGTGGCTTATATAGCATGAAACTCTTGCAGTCAGGAATAACAGCAGCTCTTAGCATCCTCCTTCCTTTGCAAACTCTATGAGTGGATATAAGAACTGCCTGAGATTTAAGAAATTATCTTTGTGATGACTGTGACAAAATGCACCATTTTGTTACTGAAACAGATTATACATTATAAGAGATAAAACCCATGAGAGGTGTATGCAAAGTAACCAGATGTAAGCACTGATGTTACAAGTAATTGAGAAATCCTAGTGAAAAACAAGTTACAAACAGGGTATGGAGACACCCCTACCTCAGGTACTGAACTTCTCTAACTCAGATTCCACAGTGAGTGGCTCTTAAGATGCAATTCAAATAACTTATATTATTTTAGAAGGTTGATGAAACGGTAGTCATTAGGTTTTTGGCAGGCAGAGTCTGCTGTCCTCTTGAGTTACATTTTACTCACAATGTATTGTTTCATCACTATTTCTGTCTATTGCTTTTTACTATTCCTTTTTACTGGCCACAGAGGAGAAGCCTCTTTGTGGATACCAGTAATGTGCTGGATAATTCTTCACCCTGTGAGCTGTGAAACTCATTGTCCAGGATGCTACAGTTGCTAATATTTTACAGACATTTCAGGAGAGTGGGACAAATTCAGGGTGAATAAATTGATTAACGACACCACCACTATCAGGAGCAGAACTGGAAGCACAAATTGGATATAGAAGATACCTATTGGATATAGAAGATCATTCTGAAGAGTACCATGATATCTCTGATCCATTCTTGTGCTCTTCTGCTGGCTTCTACTGTCAGCAACCATCCAAATTATAAGGCTAGGCTAGATTTGCTTTTGATTTGACCCAGACAAACCTTCAAATTACTCAGAGCAGACTTCACAGGAGCCACTCCCTTTTGGCATAGTTAATGGCCATGAATGGCTCTCCAGCGCTGCTTTTACCACTTTGCAAAGCTAGGCCACTTAGGGATGTCAGGTGAAATGAATCCCTCAGACATCTGCCTTATTACTCCACTGTTGCATGAGGAACACCACTCAGGGTCACAGAGTACCTTTAGCAGGTACACCCATTTCAAGTCATACAAACAAGACTCCCAATGATGAGGAATGACCAATCATCACACCGAGCAGACAACCCTTTTATCGTGAATACAGTAATAACCTAGCACTTCTTTTCCTCTTTCCTCTTACCATTTCAAATTCACTTCATCCTTAAGGGATAAAAAAAAAAGAAAAAAAAAAAGAGACTTTCAGTGATATTTCCTTTTCCTGGTTTCTCTGCATAGGTACTCTGTATTATTAATGTATTAAGCAATGTCATAGACCTTGGGGAAATTATGCCTTGATCACTGTCCTGGTTCTTCTCATTTAAAAGTTGCCCACCTTCATCATCAGAGGTCCCTTCAGATGGCACACGTCTTCAGAGCAAGCCTTCTGCAGGTGCACATCCCAGAGGTGAAACAATGATGGTTGTTCAGAGGATAAAGGCCACCATTCAGGAACATAGATAAAAACCCATCCCAAAAGTTACATATGGGAAGAAATCTTCCTGCTTTTACAATTAATTGTATTCAAGACTGTGTAATATGTCAGCTTCTAATAAGACAAACAAAAATTTTAAAATGTGCCAATAGAGGAAATGGAACTACTCTTTTTTTTTTTTCCAAATCCACCTTAATACACACAAACATTTTTGCATGATCTAATCTAGTCTCTTTTTTTAATAAGTTTTATACGATGGAATAGAAAATCTAATTAGAATGAGGGAGCTAAAGGATGAGGGGATTCTCTGCCTCCACAGAACCTGTGCAATTCTTATAGAACAATCCTCCAATACTTAATGTCTTCTTTTTCTGTGTAATAAAGGGTTGCACTTATCTCCACTGAGAGATTTTAAGTAAAGGATTATTTTTGTAAATAGATGAAAAATTATTTGTCTTTAGTTAGGAACTAAGTATCTCAGAACATGTTTGCATTTTACAATCAAAATTTATTTCCAGCTGTTTTAGATGCAAGACAAGAAGTTATCACTGCTTATTTGATAAATAGAATGAAATCTTCATGGTTCAATACTTAATTTTATCTTTCTTTTGTTTTCTGAGCTGAGGTGCATGAAATCCAGTCGCTCCCAGAACTAATCAGAGCAGACTAAGAATTAAGTAATAAGAGAAGAACCAGTTCTTTGAAGAGCATCCAGTAAAACTTAAAAGCACTTTGGAAAGACCACATATTAACCCATATCGTAGTATTGTGTCAGAGTAACACTCAGGACAAAAAAAAAAAACTCAGACAGTATGAAATTATCTGTGTCTCTACCTGACATTTTGGCCCTAGGTTTCCTAACTTCAGCCCAGTGCAATTATTTGAATTCTAGATATCAAATTAAATCTGCTTTCAAGATTTAAAAAAAAACCAAAAAAAAACCCAACCAAACAAAAAAAAAACCCATCACCTGCAGAAGTTTATCTTGTGGGAGGAGTTAATCCCTGAAGGTTTACATTAACTTTACATTAACACTTCCACCAATAGAGGGATTAGGGGAGAGAAAGTTGTAGAAGGGAATTTCATGAATTCTGTTTCCTCACTGAAAAAAGAACAGAAAAAGCAAAACCATATAAAAAAACTGTGTGAATGTGGAGAAACGTGGCAGCTTTTCCTCTTCAGGAGTTTATGTATGCTGTAAATGGCTTGTTCCTCAGTCCTGCACTTTCATTCCTGGGGATCATTTTAGTTCCTGAGGAATTTTTAAGTAGAGGGATTTACAGTATTTGAAACTTACAGCTGTTCTCAGAAGAACCAGGGGGCCCTGAAGACATCATGGAAACTGCTGACACCTGTGCTTTTGGAAGTCCCATTTCTCACAGAATATACAAGTTCTCTAATAGTACAGATCATGGGCCAAATATGGTTGGGGCTAAATATGGGACACATACTGTCTCTCCAAGGACCACTACAGAGCTTAACACATTCAGAGGCACACAGAACCCACAATTGTTGGGATCTTTTCAAGAATATTTCAAAGTTCAGCAAAATCTTTTTGAGTGCAATTTGTTTTTCTTCTGTAAGTGTTTCAAACATATTTGCTGAAGATTCTGTAATTACTTCGGAGGGCTTTTGTCCTGCTAAAGGTGCAGAAGCATTTTACACTGATGTTTTCGTACTATTCAGAGTCATGTAGGTCAAAATAATTTGGATACTGTTCTTCCCTTGCTAAATCAACTCCTGAGCACTTCACAAAGCACACTGGTAGATATTACACACCTTCAAGCTCACAAATAACCAGGATCTGATGAATTTTGATGTAGAAGGAGGCAGTATAGATACTCCCATGGACTAAAATTTTTTTAAGCCATCAGTCCAGGCATGACAAATTTCCAAAGTGCACGTTCGCTGAAGGAGTATCCTCAAAACTAGCATTCAAAACCCATTTTAAAAAAAACAAAACCCAAAAAACTGATTCTCTCTGTCACTCTTTGTTTCCAGGACGACAAGAAAAGAAATCAAGAACAGAAGCTCATGGCAGCACAAAACAAATAGCTTTCCATGACAAAAGAACAGAAAGTCACCCATAAATAAACTGATCATACACATGTTTAGGCAGACTAATAACACTAAGACAAATAAATCCATACTGGATTAGGAGCAAGCAAATTGCTGAACATTCATCTCAAGCATTTAAAATCTGATCAAAAGTAATTGCATCTACTTCAATCCTTGTCTCTTTCACAAAGAGCATCCACCTTGGCATAAGGACTGAAGATCACCATCTACCTAATTAACCACTCCTACAATTCATCCAAAACTGATAATATTCAGATGGTTTTAAAGTGAGACAGAATGAAGAATACTTTTACACATGAGCAAAAATACAGACCACAAAATGCAGAGTTGTTTGGAATTGTTCCAGGGGAACATTAAGTATATACGTGATTACAGTATATTTTTTAGTAATTCCTCTCCTCCTAGTGGCAGGGCATATTCTTAAGTTCCTACCACCTAGATTTAGTATTTAACAATAAACCATTACGGCCATCTCAGCATGAGTTTCTTTTGATGCTTGTGTTAGCAGGGTCAATATGTAATGTAAGAAGGGCCAGAATACATGCTGCTAACATTTTTCATGTGTCTATGATTAGCCTCTTCTTAATTTAGCTGTGCCTCTTTTAACCCTAGTGCAACTAGACAGTGGCCAGATGGATAGGGCCAGCCAACATCTACCTGGTCAGCTCCACAAGAACTCTATTTCATTTGCATTTCAAATTTCAGTTCTTCCTTTTGAATGGGATTTGCCTCTGAGTTTTTGCCCTAAAGTCCAGCTAGCAAGTAGGAAGGCTGCTTGGTTGCCAACAGACTTCTCAATGAACTAGATCCTTGGCTGTCCCCACACAGAACATTAGTGACATGTTGTCATTTGTTTCACTGTATGATATTCCAGTTATAAACTGTTATTTCTGATCAATCTAAATTACTGACTTCCAGCTAAATTCACCTTTCAAAATAAGTAATGCCCAATCCAAATATAACCAGCCACACCAATTATTAGAAGGAGTGACATGCAATATGTCTACAGATTGTGGACAGAAAATGTTTAGACAGTCTGTGGTAGAAAACAAAGGCAAATGCCTTTAATGTCACAATTTATACAATTTATCTATTTAAACCACAGAAATAAAACATGGTCTTTATAGAAATAAAACCATTCAGAAAGTTAGACATGAAATGCCATTTTCATTTCTCCAAAGGTCAGCCTGAGTTTTGTTCAGTGGAAGGCAATGTTTATTTCAGTTGATCAAAAACAAAAAGGAAGAAAAAGAGATCTTGTGCACAAAACAGGAATACTTCCAAATTTCACTTGTTAAGTGTTTGCAACCAAGCAGCTCTTTCCTTTACAGGTATGTTAATACAAATCTTACAGCACAGCAAGGGACTGCCTGCAATCCATTCATGTCACATTACAAATAGAAGAGCAAGTCCAATTCTAACAGAAGGAGCATGTCTTGAAAAGTAACTTATCAAAAATGGAGGTATAAAGAGGTGAAGTCAATTTATGTGACTGCTAAGCCCTGTTCTTTTCTGTTTAGTATTTTAAAAACATCTAAATAGTCATTATTTCATTTCCAATATTGATTTCTTTCAACAAATATTGATTTTTCTTTTCAGTCTAGTTTTTTTTTTAACAGCTCATGCCATGCATTTCACATGGTTAGCTCTCCCCACCTTTGTTTTTCACCAGGAAACATTACAGAAAACACAACCACAACCTGCCATCTCTGGCAATAGCACGTAATTATTGATAATTATAATTTTGGTTGAAGGTGTCAGCCAAGTGTAGCATTTGCAACTGTAGATTGCAATCTGCCAGTCACCAAATTTCTTCAATAACTGAAAAAGGCAAGTTCATTTATGTTACCCTGCAAAATATGGATGGGCAGAATTCCACAAGAAAATTTTCAGGGCTTTGGAATTAGTGGCATTTTATAATACAGAATACTGCATTGTCCGTAAAACAGCTAATTAAATCTAAAGTGTTATTCCCTTATACAATGTCATTGTATTAAGGAACATTCTTTATAAACTGAACTTATTATTTGCAGTAATATATGCTTGCTGCTGTGTATAAAAAAATTGTTCAAACTGGCTACACTTGTATCCTCAGACACATTTAATTCTGATGAGACAAGATGCTTGCCAGCAGATCAAATCTAACGCTTTTACATGTGGCTCAAGGATTTATCATAACCTACTATGCATTGTGCCTTTGTTTTTATAAAAATAGTTCATGTGTCTAGACACAGTATTACATGTTTCTGCAAAACTGTGTATGTTTAATACTTTATGCAGATGACTAAATTTCAGCTTCAGTATAGTAATGTACAGCACTTTGTTCTCTGGATTAGAACACCCAGTACCTTTTCAGTTAATTTAATTCCTCAGTTTTCCTCAAAGGAATCAGGAACATTTTGTGTTTACATAAGCTGTCCAAATTCTAGTTTTGTTATGAATTAATGAAATTCCATTATCAGGCAAAGACAGGCCCAGAATTGCTTTCATGATAGCTTCAAGCACCAATTATCTGGGATTTTCCAGTAAACAACCTGAACTTCAAGCTAAAACCAGGATTACCAGAGAAAGAATAGTATCATGGGCTAGGGAAATCCCCCAGCAGAATTATCATCTTTGTCCAGGTAGGGTCTAACGTTCCAAACGTTGTGCATGCTGCTGGACATAGCAGAATTCAGACCATGGACACTGCTTGTCTCAAATCTAGCCTCAAACGCAAGACTTCATCAAAAATCAATGCTGTGAAAAAGATGAACTTTTAAGACATACATTCCCCCACTACTCCCCCAAAGTCTTAAATGGATATGTACTTCTAATTTTTATTCTGTGTCTAGAAGGATACATTTACTCTCTTCCTTTACAATTTACATAAATAAATCAAAAGATCTTTTCCAGTTGACTAAAATAATTGTTTCCATGATTTTAATCATTCCTTCTTCCCAGAAACCCTATAATCAAATCTAGAATTGGTTTTGTCATAAAATCCAGTTAATGTTTCCTTCTGGCCCTCAAGCAACATGTATTAGAGATGCTCCTTGAACTAAAGTTCTGTTTAGCCTTCTCCCTGA
The DNA here is from genome assembly GCF_049639895.1 of Pseudopodoces humilis. Classification (NCBI taxonomy): domain Eukaryota; kingdom Metazoa; phylum Chordata; class Aves; order Passeriformes; family Paridae; genus Pseudopodoces; species Pseudopodoces humilis. Next base: position 42,728,170 of record NC_142205.1, read on the forward strand.
AGAAAGATGTAATTATTCAGGGCCTATCAAAGCCATTTCTCATGAAAAGGATGAATCTCAAGAACTGAAATGAACCCTTCATGAAGAAAATGCAAACTTGTTCTTTATAACCAAATTGTGGGCATTGCAGGTCCAGATCAGACATGGGAGTGTCTTCACCACTCAGTTCAGTTTGTCAAATGCTTCACTGAGAAGTTTGAGGAAACCTTCAGTTTTATCGTAAGCAGTTCTGGATGAGGGCCAAAGCACAGAAGCCCTATTTCATTTTGTCAGCAGCTAACAGATTGATTCCTCCCCCAAACTCTCTGGAAACAGGGAACAACCTCCTCTTTCTGCTGCCTTTGTTTGTGAGCAGGTTGATGCAGTCCCTAGGATAGTACAGTATCCTAGTAAGACTAGGTACAGGAGCTTTCTGGTACTTTCTCTCTATAACCACTCCATGCTTTAGATATCATCCAGAAAATTATGGGACTAACTTGAAAATAAACAAGTTTATACAGATTTGAACAAAACAAACCTTTTAATATGCTTTTCAAGCCCTACAGTTTATATTCCCAAGTTTATTAAAAATATTCACATTGTCTAGAAGCTCTCATTAGTATTGTTAGTCAATGTAATTTGTTTTCACACAAGCAGCAATGTGGAATTTTGAGGAAAAAAACTACTGATTATTAGATAATAGTTGGCCACACACTATTATCTAGATAATTAATCCCTTGCCCACAAAAACAAAAAATCCAAGGCTAGAACAGAAAGCAACATTTCTTAAGCCACATCCTTATCTAAGAAATATTTATTTAGCCACTGTACTTTCACAACAATTTTCTCATTTGTCCCCCTGTAAACGAACATCTATGTCACTGCTTTGGCCTGAGGAATGTTTGAGTTCAAGTTGATTTTCTTGGTCTATTCCTTGTTTTATTCTTAGTATATTTCCTGGTATATTATTTATAATTATACCCTTTGTTTTTACCTAAACCTATCAATCTGCCTGACAGTCTGCCTAGACTGCATTTTGAAAATGGCAAAATTAACTAGAAGGAGAGTAATCAACCTACCTCAATAAACTATGGAGAGCTATGAAGGTTACACTCAAGTTACACTTCACAAAAGCACAACTTTATGGTAACTTTAATGCCAACTTTCAGCTTCAAAAAATGAACCACTGTAAAATGTAAACTCTCTTTCCTAATTAGACCATGGTATTGTCCTCTCAGATTTACAGAGTCATTATTTTGCTTTGAATAAACATCACTATTTCTTTCCTAGGCAAACTCCTTGGTTCTGTTTCAATTATTTCCTTTAAATATTAAAGAGCAGGAAACATTTGTTTTCCCTTGTCACATCCTGTCTTCTTTACATAGCATCACACAGTCCCCTTTGAAACGCCTGCTCTTACGGCAAGCCTGACATGCACAGTTCAATCAAAACATTTGCTATTGTCTTTTGCCAGCTACAAACAAATTTCTGCACAAACACTGAAAAGGTTTAAAGGTTTCGACAGCCATCTAAAGCCGAGCTAACACGACTGTCAAAGAAAGGCGGTGTCAAACTGCTCGGCTTCCCCGCTACCACCCTGACTTTAAAAAGAAAAAGAACGACAAAGCAATTTACTCATTCACACAGCAGAGCTCCTGGCAAAAGCTCGCTGGCTGTAAAACCACTGCTCTCACAAAATACTCGAAAGCAGAAAAAGCACACAAACATTTAGAGATGAGTGCGAAAGGGTAACTTACATTATTTAGAAAGACAGTGGGAAAGGTCTGCTGCAGTCTCTTCGTTATTTTACACTGCTGTCGGCAGACAACCAAAAAAGTTCACCTAAAGAAATCCCTCCTTTTAATTCTCTCTCCCAGTCCACTTACTCTGGAGTCTCTCAGCCTGAAGAGATCCGACAGTCAAAAGTTTATCCCCTTGTATTTCCGAATGATATGGCCGACTTTGCTTGGACACATACCAATGATGCAGTAAAAATAGACAAAAGTGGGGGGGAGGGAAGAAGCAATCTAGCTTGAGCCTGAATCTTCTTAACTCGATGTTTTCTGTAAAAGCTGCTCTAATGTCAGAAGATCCCATTCCTACCCTAACTTGCAAAGCACTCGGTCATCCATCTGGTTTTCATAAACTGCAAATTACAGGCAAACCAGGGAACGTACACCGTCCAGTTTTAGAAGAGCTCCCCAAGCATCAGCCTTACAAGTAACCTGAGGTACAAAGGCTTTGAAAATAAACAGCTGGCCCCATTGCCGGGATGGTCTGCCGGCTGCAGATGCCTGACTGCTCCCCCAGGCAGCGTCCAGCAGCCCAGAGCACCACCCACCGCTCAGGAAAGCCGCAGCCGGGTCCCCACACTCCCCGCTGTGGAGCAAACCGACCTTGCAGCCCTCCCTCGCTCCCAGCACAAACAGCCTCGCTGGAAAGGGACAGGAAAATCCAGTGCATTACATCAAATCGTTCAACAGTTTAGCAAGTCATTCAGAATAACCTGGTTTTTATAAACAAGGAAGTGAATGCTGATCCCCTTACATCCTCTAAATGCTTCCAGGTGGGAAGCAAATCTAATGTGTTAGTAAGTTTTGTTTTGTTGGGTTTTTTTTGGTTTTTTTTTTCTACTAAGGAAACTCAGAGCCAGTGGACTGTTGCTGAATAGGGAACTTCTAGGATGGCTCAAGCCATTCATTACCAGAATGAACATTTTACCAAAAGTAGCAGAAGCAAAGTTTTGATATGCACCCCATGAAAGTCCATGACTCAAAGCCCCCAAGTCTCCTTCAGCCCCTGTTTTCATCTACTTAAAGGTCTAGTGCCCTGATTATTTTCAAGTAACAAAGGCTTAAAGAGTCACCTATATTTTTGGATACTTCATGGCTTTTGTGTCAGGACTGAAGAAGATTCTCCCACAATAAAATCAAGAAAAAAAAATTATGGTGGATAAAAAATGTTTCCCCATTGCTTAAAATTAAAGTTGTTGTTGTTATCTGTATGTTCTTTAAAATAACAAAACAAGTTTTATTTAGTTGTTAGTTTTAGCAGAGGACTTTTTCAAGCTTTTCTACTGGGAATAATCTTACTCTGCTTGAATGGGACTCTCTGAACAAGGCAGCTTTCACTAAAGCATCGGTGAATCAGTACAGTGAGTCATTAACAAAATAAAAACACCATTGTAAACGCTCTGCCTAAAAGTCCTGAGCCTTGTAACTTGCTCAGTTTTTCATCTTGGCACAATCAGGATTGTGCTGATTGTCTACTCATCTGTACCTGGATCCAGGGCTGAAACAACAGGACTGTTAAAGCCAAAACCAGATGAATGATTAAAAAAATCCCAACAAACAAACAAGCAAACGACAGCAACAAAAAAACAACACCAAACCCAAAAAACAGTGCTCTACTGAATAGCAGTAGAAGCAAAGAAGGAAATTATGAATTAATTTTTAGTGTTTATTTTTGCCTGTGCTGTCACAATTCCTTCCAGCAGTTGTATAACCCATTGAATAATTTCAGTCACACCAGGTAGAGATCCCAAAGGTATTTTATTCCTTCAGCTTTTGTGAAAAAAAGGCAGCTGTCCAGGTGAATGAAATACAACCCAGTGATCCAATGTAAAAGGCTACACATTAACTCAGCTGTATTATTACACACCACAGCACCCCACACAAACAAGAAGTCTATGAGAACAGATTCCATGTGCCCTACAGCTCAGCTGCTGCCGAAGTTGGACAACTTTGCCTACGTTTTAGTATTTTTCCTCTCTTCTGTTAAGGTAGTAGGCAGCAAAACACGCAAAATACACAGATGTCAGCTGAAGCAAAAAATAGTACTTTTTGAAACAGCAATAATCAGGGTTTGGTAACAGTTGACTAATTCTCCCACTTAGTAAACAAGTGAGGTGAACTGACTACCTCATGTTCTAATGAATTATTTTCCATGATACCAAAGAATCTGATCCTTGTAGAGCAGTCTTACAGTTTGGGAACAGAAATTATCTCATGGGCCACAGCAGAGTAGTCCTTGTGTGTAATTTGCTGGGCATGCAGGTCTCTCCCCATGGTACAAGGACAAGCTGAATGAGTGTTATCTTTGGAATAAGAATGATTTTCTTAGTGAGACACAGTAATAAAGAGAAGAGTAAGTGGAAATAGCCACTTTCAGTTTGTGATGCTTTTGCTGACTGTGTTTTCCCCCAAAGGAGCAAATGCATTAATTCACACTGATGTCTCAGGTGGTCTTCAATGCATCTGTTCTCTCAAAAAAACCAGTCCTTTTACATCAAAGGTACCTTTCACAAATACCAGTTCCTCAAGAAAACCTCAAGAAAATTCAAGATTCAAAAAAAGTAGATCAACTTTAAATAACTTTTCATTTTCCAGGCTCTGGGGATCATTCTTACTCACTAACTTTACCTCTTTTTGTTTTCGTATTTTTCATTTCCTCTTTTTTCTCATCCCTATGAGATACCAGTATCCTACTGTCCATACATAGCTCCTGTCTCCAGGCAGGCCAGCTGTGTGTCCCCTCACGGATGCCTGGATCTAAGGCATCATTTGATACTCACATTCTGACACTCCGTTTCTGTGAATTTTGGGGCAGTCAAGCACCATATTCCTACTGAGCACAGGGATCTTGGCTTTCTTGAGAAATGGAGATGGAAGATATTCTTCACTTTGATGGTGAGAAAATTTACTCCAGAAAGCTTCATATAGGAAAGACTGCAACAAAGAACAGATCAGATAGAAAAAAAACAACTTTCTAGGAGCAATTTTTCTTCTCAGAAAAATCGTTGCTTCCATTTAGGATATTTTCAAATGCCAGCTACATAACTACCCTATTATTTTTCATATAAATTTTTCACCAAGATCAACTATGTTAGCACTATTAGTAGGACAAGAGTAGAGTAGAATGCAGCTTAGATACTGATTATGCTGATTATATATCTTTATATGTAGATGCTTGAAAGGTTTTTTCAAATGCCACTGTATGTTCCTTAAAGCAAGGGAAAAGTGTCCCTCCTCAGTCAGTGATGGACAGGTTGTGATGCACAGGAGGTGGCAGAATATGTATCTCTAGAGATGTCTGAACTCTGCTCCCATCTAGTCTAGTGTGGTTGTGTTGGGAGCACTGCACTGCAAAGGTATAGTTGAAAGCGATCTGGTTTTCAACCATTTTTTTTTGCAGCTTAAATACTGAGAGAGTGCCCAGTGAAAGGTTTGGTGGAGGATTCACCTGCCATTTAATTTGAAACTATGAAATTACCTAAACAATAGAAGCTCAGGACGGTAGATTGACAGGCCTGGATCTCACCACAGGTATACATTCACCTTTGGTTTTAACACTAGACCACTTGGTGTAGGACCTTAAATATATTTATGCAGTTTTCTAGTCTGCCATCTAGAACTCAAGTTTTAGATGAGTCTTCTGATGCAAACAAGCTGGCAGGCTTTGTACTGACTGAAAAACCACAGGTCTGATAAACTGAGACAAAACTACCCCTGGAGGAGTTCAAGGTGAAGCTTCAGTTCACTTAATGAAATAAAATAATGTAGATTTTGGCAATGACAATAACTCATTTTTAAAAGACAAATTAGCTGTGACATTATGAATCATTTTATCACCAGCATTTTAAAGCCAGCATATGGAACAGCTGCCTTGGGTCTGGGTTCAAATGCTAAACATGCAATCAGTAGGTCTGGCCTCACATATTTTATCATAGCACTTCAGTTTGGTGCCCAGTGACCTGAGTTCAGCAAAAGTCTGTCCCCCTCCAGAAAGGCACATAATTGTTAGCTGATCTTCTAAAGAGATATCATGTGATAATCCTTTGCTGCCTGCTCTAACTCTTAGATGAGCATGGGGCTGTTTCAGTGCTTTTGGTTGTTTTTTCATGATGTATGTATTTTGCTTTATAATGTATCACTTCTCTTCCACAGAAAGAAAAAATGCAGCTCAGACAAAACCACGATGCATTACAACCTTGATGTCATCATTGGAGAAAGCCCCACAGCTGCTTCTCTTTTCACTGCTGCATGCGGTCGCTCCTGGCTGTCCCCAGGGAAAAAAAAATAGAATAAAGAAAAAAAATAGAAAAAGAGAATAAACATAACAAAACCACTTTTCCCATCAGGTCTGACTTACATCTGTGACTGCAGGGATCTGAGCTTGCCTGGGGCACATGAGCTCATTCTGAGCACATTGGTGATGGAGACTTACACAGCCTTCTCCCTTCTAAGTGAGATGAAATGATGATTCCTTTTTCCTACCCGCATGTCTGCAGAACGGGAGTTAATGGCTGGATACTTCATATTCTTTAAGTAACAAGTCAGCAAACACTATGCAATGCACATGCCCCAGCGGTTTTCATCAGGGAAGGTCAAATATTAGAAGAACATAATTTCAAAATACAAACATTAGACTGTTTCCAAAGGCCCGTTCCCCTCTGAGTGCACCCTCACACTTCTTATCTGACACTCTGGAACTTGTTTGACTCCCAGTAAACAGATGGAGTTCATTGCCTGACAGAAAACTGCCCTGTGAAAAAAAATGCATCTATTTTATGCTACCTGAGAGAGGTGAATTAGCTCACAGGTGTCCACTGAGTGCTGCAGACATTATGGACTGGAGCAGGGGAAGAAAGACAACTGCCACCAAATGCTCAAGCTTCTTATAGAAATACACTGTGTAACAGCAGGTAAGCCCCACACTTCTCCTGAAGTAATACTACTTCAAGGTCTTCGGTCATACTTTTGTGGCAACTACGTCCCTTAAATATAGGCATACATTCAGCCTGTGCCAGGCTCACGCTTCTGCTCTGCACTGCTCTGAATCATAGTTTGCTACTCTGAGAAATTAACCAACAGCCCTGGCTCCTGTAAAATTGTACTCTCTCAGTATTACTGTTTTTCACAAACTTCCGTTCATGTACGCTTCCTTTCAAAAGCAAGTATCCAGGAAACACTGATGTAAGACATTTTCATATGTCTGCATTCATGAAAAGTTCTGAACCAAAAGTAATGTGTCCAAATCCCTCTTTTTGTTTGAAAACATCATTCATCCAAGAATCAGAAATGTTACCATGTGACTGGTAACACAAAGAAATGAGCACATGAAGAATCACAGCAAACAGTTCAAAAGCAGCTCTGGGCCTGAGGTTGGTTCACAAGATATTTGTTGAACACTGGACACTTTGTTTGCCAAGAAAAATAGAAAGGGCTACATTTTCTAAGAAAAAATAAAAATACCATGCTTATATATTTCTTGGCTTTGTCTTTTTTCTGACCTTGCCTGGAGTTATCCCCCTTTACAGCACACAAAAAACTAGTACGTGCCTGGTTTACCCTGGACCTGTCCTACTTTCCTGCCACCAAGTGCAATAAAGAGGAGAAAGAAAGTATGTTGAGACCTTTGCACTGAAGAACTTGAGACTCCAGGGGAGAACAAAGAGCCCCCTGTCTCTCAGACTGCAAACACTGGGCTGCAGTGAGGAAGACAGAATAAGAAGAGAATACAGCAAGGAAGCAAGAGCTCTGGGAAAGCTCTTAAGGACTGAGAGGCAGGGAGAACAAACATCTTAAGTGGCACAGAACACAGAGGTTCAGGAGGATGGGACATGGGAGGCCAGGGAAAAAAGGTGCCTCTAGGATAGGAGAAGAGTTGTGGCAGAAATATGAAGAGGCTGTGAACTTTGTGAGTGAGGCAAGGGGCATGGACGGCAGGGAAAAGCTACATGCCCTCCCTACATAAGCTTGAGCTGGACACTTGGACTAAGGATGAGGCCAGAAGACACTACAAGCCAGAATCAAAGGCTGACAGGCTTGAAGCTGAGCAGAACTTTCAGGCAAGTAGGGAAGAAGGGTTTCTCTACTGAAACTATCCTTACCTGCATACCTGCATGGGTATAAAAGATGCTGTCCCTGCTCCATCCTCATGAACATCTCTTCCCAATCTTGCATCCCCTCTTTTGCAGCCAGAGCCACATTAGCCCTGGCTCACATTTTCCCATGTTTATTGGAATGTGACAGTGTAACATTTTCTGTAGACAGTATGATCCAAGGAAATGTTTTGATGTAGCTCTGGATCCCAAAGTGTATATGAGTATAGATTGCAAAGTGATAGAGAAGAGTGGGTATCAGGAGAAAATTACAGGGAGACATTTCATACAGAGAAAAGGACACATTTCTTTAGACCAATGGTCTCATGAAAGCAATGTCTGAAAAGTGCTGAAAGTTCAGACACTGCAATGCTGGAGTTGATATTAACCTCATCAAATACTTATCAACTTGCTCTTACACATTCGAAAACTAATTGAAAAGAAGGCCAAAGGCATCATGCTAAAATTAAACATCCCAGTCAGAAGCAGAAATTAAACCACACATATGGGAAAAGATAATAATTCTCACAGTCCCATTTCAGTCCTTAAGTAACCAGCCTCTTTATTGCCTTCAGCAACAGTTTTGCCAGTGTAAGACCTGCAGAATTGCATGACAGGATATTAGTAGAAGAAATATTAACTTTTGACAGTACATTAGGTGATTACATTAGAGAGCATTAGGTACAGTGTCAACTGAAGATGCTGCATTAGAATAAAGATGCCAAGAAGAAAACAAACCACAGTATGATTTCATTTTGTGATAGAAACTGCAACACACTCCTTGAATGTTAACGGATACAATGCTTCTCAGTTTCACACGCTGTGAACGAGCAGTGATAAGAGGAAAAGGCTGATGACAGCCGTGATAATTTTTTTAGACAGCAGCAAAGAAGAACACAGCAAGCTACCCTCTTAATTAGGGACATTTTATGCTACAAGCTAAAATTTCTGATTTCTTAAACCTTTGGGCAACTACACAGGCAAAAAGAAGGAAACGGAAATATTTAAAAGCATCTTCATGGATGAAGAAACCATGGCATCTATAATATTTCTTGCCTACTTGAGCACATGCGGGAATACAATTTGCTTTCTGAGCCAGAGATGAGCTAGAGAGAGCAATAAGCCATCTGGAGGCTACAATTAATATACCAGTCCCGTCTGTACTCTAAGAGAAGGCAGTTTGCACAACTGTGCCTTTTACACACTATTAAAGCAAAACAGCACTGCAGAGAGCCTGTTCTGTAAGCCACTAATTCCAGTAAGAAGGAAGTTTAGGGCTTGCCAATGGAGTCCAAGGAGACATCTTCCCAGCATGAGAGCAGTGCATAGCCAGTGCAAGGGCTGGGATGCCACTGAAGATTGTTTCTTTCGGCGTTGCTGGCTAGCACAGAGGGCAGATATGTCAGACAGGAGGGAGACGAGTCAAAGGAACCAGTGGAAACTGGTAGATACTGATGATTTGAAAGCAGCATAGACCTGAAGACAACTTAGCCTCTGCCAGTCACTCTCTGTCACGGGCAAGGAAGGTAGGAAGTAATCCCTTTTTTCTCTGTCTTGACCCAAGTTTTCCATTTTATTTCAGGCAGACCACCCCACAGAACAAGACCTGTGGCAAATACCTGGTTGAGAGACTTCCTATATTCTCCAGGGGTGAATTTTGCACTTATAACCTGCCTAGCAATCCTTTTCTTTCCTAAGATTCTTTCCTTTTCTTTACTTCTCCAGGTAACACCATCAAAATAAAACGCACACATTAGAGGAAGACCTTCTGCTCTTAATGTACAAGTGAGATCTGGATAATACAGCTCTGCTGCTTTTTTAATAGAAAAGGCTGCATGCTTATCATTTTTCATTTTTTAGAACCAAACAGTACGTTCCACTTTAGTGGCAACAACACCCTTACCTAACATCTAATACCTAGGAAAAGGGATCTGGGAAGGAAAAAACAAACAAACAAACAAAAACCCCACAGTGAAAGATTTAAAAACCTTTCATAGGCACGGGTGAAAACTGAGGATATCAATCAGAGGGTTCACATTTAAGAGAGAGGACAACTTACTCAAGGAGGCTGAGGAGGCAAATCTCAGCCTTTATCCCTCTGGAGACCTGACTTCTGACAGTGAGTGATTTTACAAGGAAATCTATCCAAACCTGACATTGCATCTTTTAGACCCTCAGACTTTTTGCTGTTACCTGACAGTTCAGTTTCCTGGTCAGACTCAAACAGCTGATGGGAGGGAGACATGCAGTATTTCACTCACAGGCTCTCCTTTATCAGAACCTTAATTGATGTGTGTAAAGCATGTAAGACATATCAGCAGAGCAGCTGCTAACAACAAAGCATGAAGTACCCTTAAAGCCTTTTTCTTTCACTAAAAATTCAAATGCCCAGTGTCATTAATTAGAGCTCCAATAACTCAAAATTCTTAGTTATCTACAGAGCTGTTCCTTCCCAAGATATTGATGCATTTTGGGAGCTGGTCTGACATTCCCAAAGAAAATGTAAAGGAAATATAGTGGATCTAATAATCTGGTAACCATGAGTATATTTAGGAAATATTGGTAAAAGGTCAGGGTTTCCATCAACCCCAAATAATAACTTTTATTAAGTTCTGAACAACTGAACAATAGCTATATTACAAGTGTGCCTGCAGACTAAATACTCAGCCACAGGAAAGTGCTGGCAAATGGACCTACAGAACTAGAGGAAGAAAATTAACCACAGTAAGCAGTTCTATTTCCAGCTTCCTTGCAGATTTTATCTCCTTCTTTTGCAGATTGAGCATGATACGCTTCTCTGCTTCCCAGGCCATCTGAAAGCTTTGTTAATGAGTATTAGTAAATAACTTTGTTTTCACAAACTGCCTACCAGCTCAGAATCAAAAAGTGCAATTATAGCTTATTCAGTTCAGAACACTTCTTTTATGAAGGATGTTGATTCAGCGCCTTGTTTTAGCAAGCCCTGTAAATACATCTTCAAAATTATCTCTCTGGGAGGGAAAAAAAAAAAATCAATTTTTATTTTCTGCCTGTTTACCCTGATGCAAATCAAACAGGCACAGTCTGTCCCTTCAGAGCCAGCCATGTTGTGCTGAGCTCGTGATGTGCAAGGGATCTTTTTCTTTAGTCAAGAGACAGACAATGTGTTGAGCATATTGATTACTCCTAACTATGTACTGTGAGGGCACAGCAACAATTCCTAGGTGTGTGGTGTATCTCACGGCTTTCATTTAAGTACTGAGATCCTGCTTTCTTATTTCATAGACAAAAAACATCTTTACTAATCAAGGCTTAGTATCTATCTGCTGTTTAGTGTAACTGACTGAAACACTCTGGCTTGTATTCACAGCCTGGCACAGAAGCAGCTTATTGCAGTAATTAGCTTTAATTCATACACTACCACACATGCACTGCACTGCTGTAGAGAAAGCTCAGACTCAGAGCTGAACAACCATCAGCATCAAGACCTACTTAAAATGTACTAAGTACAACAGCTGCCTGTAATTTGATTGGTGTTATTAGAAAGTTTCTGTCCAGCTGTCTGTTAGCCACTGCTTTCTAAATATAATATTGGTTGACTGGCCCTCTACAATCCACAACTCACTGAATGATGCAGTCAAGATCCCTTAGGTAAGTAGGATTGTTGAGCCAAAAGTTGACAGGCTGCAACAAGGGCTGTCTGTGGAAGCCATGCACAGCCCTTAAACACAAGCAGCACAGCAGAGACAAAGGCACAACCCCCAGAGTATTCCCCTATTGCGTACATCCACAGGGAGCAAGCAAAACAAGCTGAAAGGAACATGGCATCAGACCTTGCTTTGGATTTGCTTTTAATTTTTTTTTGGCATGAGTCAAGGCTAATGAAGATCTGATTGCAACTTACTTTCCTGTGATTTTAAATAGAGGAATAATGAACACGCTTATTTACAGTGACAGCCACCTTTCGCCCCCTCAGGTATCTTGGACTCACAGCCTGAGCCTCAGTTACCACATGAAATCTACACCCAGACCTGCCCAAACTTGAGCAGCAGACTAGTTCTGAGATTCTGCATGGTGGCCAGCTCTGACAGTGACATTAGGACTTTCTTTGCCGGTGCAAATGGTAAAAGAGAAAGTCAAAAAAGTCCATCAGTATATGCAGTGCCGGTGTAAGTTGAATAATACTATCCAAACAGGTAATATTTGTTTTCAAATTCTGAAAATTAGAAAGGGCATACTAAAGATACAAGAAGTCATGCTCATGCCATCTCTACAGTCTTTTGCTCTGTGGAGCTGTTAATAGTTCCTAATAACAATTCCCAGTCAACAAAGAGGACTGAAATCTCTGACCACGACTTTCTACTGCTAGGTATATATCTTCAAACATTACAGCACCTACCAGCATTTTGGGAAGCATTCATTTTATACTATCTCATTTCCAGCCATTTCACACTTTTCCAAACCATGCTACTCATGACCTTGCAAAAATTGCTGCTGTTTAAAATGAGACTGGATAATCAAATACTGTAAATGCATCTAAAAAAAAAGACTAGATGCAGATTAAATGAAGTGTATGTATGTGTATATATATATGTATATATATAAACCCCAACTGAGTAAGTTTAAATGGATTGTGTCCTTATTAACTTCTTCCCTTTGCTTTCCAGGAAGGTCTCATTTGACATTGAAATCGTGTGGTCCTTGCAGTCATGGCACGGCATACAAAGTAGCTGCTCTTTTTACTTCAGACAGAGGAAAATGCTTTAATACTGTTTCTGTGAATGACAGCACCTACCTGCCTTGCTAAAACATGCTCTCAGTCTGAGGAGAAAAGCCACAAGAAGACAGAAGGCTACTTACTAGTGTTCCATAGAGTCCAGGCGGGAGAATGAGAGGCTAAAATTCCCCGTGCCTCTGATGAGAAGATTTAGCTCCCTGCAGCATTCAGCCAGTTGGTCCCATTTCGGCCATCGGGCGGCTGAGTTAAAGGGTGGCCGTGCACAAACATAAACAGCTTGTCAGCACAAGCCAAAGAGGCGGGCCTGCCCTGCCAGCCACAATGCGAGCCAATGATTAGCTCCTTCTTCGCATTCTGGGTGTTCAAGATATTGTGTTTCATTCTTAGGCAGGGAACAAGAGGGACTGATTGGGAAGGGCTCAGGCTTGACGGTTTACTACTAGGCATTAAGGTGGAAGGAAAAACAAAAATCTATAGATCATTTCAGGAAAAGCACGTATTTGCTGTGTATTCACACAAACACTTATGGGGAGCCTGCAGGCATCTCTAATGCACTGTTTCTTTTAGGTCAGTCGATCATACAAGCAAACAAAAGACCTCTAAATTAAGTTTAGTTCATATTGACTGTATAGAAATTTCACTTGCCAAGTCTCTTAATTTTAATTCTCTTCATCCTTTTTCTTATTCTCATCCTTCCTAACATGCTTTATCTGCTTTATTTGCTGACAGTGGCATTTCTCACTTCTCTGTCACAAATGTCTTACCCTGACCTTCTTGACCTGACCCCTCAACCTTTATTGATCCTCCTATGATTGCTTCTCTTTGCCTTCATCTTAAACTGCTTGCTCTTTGGGTCCCGATCTCCTGGAAGGAGCAGAGTCGCAACAGAGGCACCTTAGAGTAAGGTTCTGTGAGACAACCAAGTTGGATATAGCAAGTTATTGCTGTCAAACGTGGAGGTGTTCAAGTCTCCCTTCTCTTCAGCACCACGCTGTGCTCTCCTTGTCTGTCCCCCCACCATTCAAGGAAAGGTAATGCAGCACAGAAGCAAATGCGTCTCTGTCAGTTTACTGATCTTAACACAGAGACAAAAGAGTTATTGCATGGAGTGAATACTCCCTGAAATATAAGCTCCTTCTGATCTTGCCTCAGTCATCTATGTTCCCACCTGTCTGCCCAAGTTCCTCTCTCCTTTGTTGTTTGAATTGAATTGTTCCTAGTTAATTGAATACTCTGCTTACAGCTGCTGATCCCATTTCATCCCAGCTCTGTCCTACTTTCTTATGCCTCCAGTTTGGCTGTGAGGCCTGTCTGCCACCAAAATCTGTCTCATCAAGTGTTTTATAATAACTCCCTGCATAAATATCATGCTTTGTGCTTCAAGCCTCAGGCTCTTTGAGCTCTTTTTTGCTTTGGAAATAACTAAATTCCTCCTTAAAAACCATGCCATCTTTCTGGATTTCACTGTTTTTTCTCTGACCTTTTTGATTAATTCTCTCAGCATCTACTCCTCCCTCTCTTGCACTCCCAAAGGCACCCTACTTCTTGTTATATTCTACCCAGCTTTTACTATTTGCTTGTGCGGGCTCCTGTACCATTTCATGTCAGTGATTTACAAGCATCCATTTGTGTTTTTCAGCTTTCTGCTTTTCTCCAGTCCTATATTTCACCCTGTGTTTTAGGCATATTGTATTAAATGCCCTGACAGCTCCTAATTTTAAGATCGTTTTCTGGGGTCAAATTAAAGCAATCCAATCACATTACATTCCCCGTAGTCTTGGCACAAGTCGTTTCCCCTCTGCTCTGATAAAGGAGCTGAACTCACTGCAGAAGCAGATGCTGGAGTTCGCACCTCGTTCAGACGGGCGGGCGTGTGGCAGCTCTCCGGCTTGTGCTGACAGGCTGCACGAGAGTTCTGGCACAAAGTGCTGCACCGCAATGTGCTCGGTTCACGTTTGCAAGTTTTTCTTCACAGTGAGACGTACTAGGCACGTTCTTCAATGACATCTCAGATTCTGATGCAATTGCACAGCTCCATCAGCTGACACCCAGGTACATAACATACACTGCCTTTACTTTTGCCCAGATTTCTTACTCAGTCTGTGCTACTCACACCAAAACCATTATTTTAGCAGAGCTCTCTTCTAGTATTTTTAACATGTAAATCTCTGCCAAGGTCCACTGTGTGATCACAGTATATGATTACTTTAATTATTTTGATTACTGAGCCTGGACCTTATTTCCATATATATTTCCATATATTGCATATTTCCAATGCACCTGCATTGTTTTCTACAAAAAATTCAGGAGGTAATCTTTTGTTGCATACCACAGCCACATTGCATGCACCTCCATGAAAGCCATGCTTCCATATCCTGAGCTTCGAGGCCTTTTCAGAGTTTCTCCTTTCTTACTGATTCACTCCCACAGCTCTCTTCATCACAAGGCCTGGCTTTCAGCTTTCTCTCTTCCTTACAAAGCTCTCTTTTCTTACCTTGTATTCTATGCAGAGAATGCCCTGCTTCATCAAATCAAATTACCTACTTTTCTTTCTTTTTTAAGCTACATGCCACAAAATATAGAAATACTGTATCAGAGTGAGAGTAGGAAAAACAGTGAATAGGCGAAAAGTCACAACAGAAAAAGAGATGCTTCATCAATGTATATAAAATATATGTGCTACAAATCTTCTGCCATCAACTATATATTGCATGCTATGCACCTTACACTGTTAGATTTTTTTATGGAACAGGATAGGCATGAAAAGCCCTTGATGGATATGGATCAAGTGCCTAAACACTGTACATGAGATTGTGAAAAGATTGCTATGAAAAGACTGTTTGTAGATGCACAAGAGAAAGCAAGCTAGCTATTGCGTCTCTGATTCCCATGGAAATTTATTTAAGATGCTAATTCAGTGTAGCCACAAATAAAGAAACAAAAGAGACAGCAAGAATGAGCTGATTTAGTAGACTTTGTTGAAAAGGCGCACTTTAGACAAAGTCACCCTGGGTACAACTCCTGTGACTTCAATCATAGCATTATGCCAAGGATGAAGCTGCCTCTTTGTCCTTAAGCCTTATACGTCGCAGGAAAATTGTTACCAGCACTGCCAACAATACCAACCCAGGCACCAGCTAAGTGTGATGGCCAAGCTAATCTAATAATTTACTTTTATCAAAAAGGTTGTCATCCCTCTCTTTACCACCATTCCCAGCTGCACAGGCCTACTGCTCTTTCACAGGTGTTGCAGGAACAGTGTGAAGGCTCACAGACCAAATTTGTCTTGCTGGATATGTCTTTCAGACAGGTTAACGATCTGACACAATATCCCTGCCATGTTAAGCACCCGAAGCACTAGTGGAGGGAAACAGTAAACACATGTGGCTGAAGATAGAGAGGGAAAAAGGTGGAGACCAGAACCACCACCTTGTTTTTTCATGTGCAAAATATGGCTGTCATCCCCCAAGAAGCTACCATCTATTATGGGGTGAAACTTAAAACCATGATCCCCAAACCCACACCATTCTTAAATACAAGATTCCATAAGCTGATGAGACCCTTCCAGCTCAGCATATTCTATGATTCTGTAATATGATTCAGCAGAACTTTTCCCACTCCCTCAGCTGCAGTCTCCATGGGTGACATTTTGACTCTGTCCCTTTCATATTACCATCCATGCATCTGGCTTCTACTATTTATTATTTGCTTTCCAAAACTGTATTTTTTTACCATTTTGTGGCTTCAGCCCACCCTCACTCTGCCCTTTCTTCTCAAAACAAGCTCAGCTGGATGCTATTTTGCCTGTTCTTTGTATCTCCCTTTGGGGCCAACAAGGGACCTCAGGTTCCCTGAGGCTCAGGCTGACCAGTTTGTATCTACATTCCTGCTGGGAGGAGACCGCCCTGGTTCTCTGGTACAAGCCACAGATGCTGCAGAATGGAGCGGAGTGAGATTTTTGTCATGTTTTACTGGCCTGCTTTCAGTTATAAAGGGGGTTACAAGTTATTCCCAGAAAACACACAAGCTCAATCAATGGAAGATTTCAGACAGTGACAAAAGTGAAACTGTGTAGCTGAAATATCTAATTTTCCTGTTAAAAAGGAAAACAAATGGCAGAAATGGGAAGGGGGAGAGATCATGTGCAGATGCACCACCCTTAACATATGAAACTGCAGTCAGTGGGAACTTGGGCTTAGTCCCAGCTCAGACCATGTGCATTTTGAACTTTGAGCTCTTGGACCACTTCCTAATTAGAGAGCAAGCGACACACTGTGGAACTATTTAACCCTTTGGTGATGCCTGCTGAGGTGTAGCAAATGCCAGGAGAGACTCTGGGGAGGTGTCTAACCCCTGGAGGCCACACAGACTATAGGACCTGTCCCTATGCTCCAAATGGCTTAAGTGAAACAACAGCTGTCAGCACCTTTTTCATGGCTCCCTACACAAAAAGGTCAGGCTTACAACTACTTCTTCCTGTGCTGCTGAATGACTGCTGGAATCTCTTCCTACTGTGCCAGCTTTCCATCCAGAATCTGCCTGTCTTCAAGACAGAAGAGTTCCTTCAAACTCATCAGTAATGCTACACCAAGGATCAGATCAAACAGATACCCACCGCAACTTAATAGTGTAAATAACACCACACTGAACCAAGAGACCTGCTTCTCTGCTTCACAGGAGTGGAAAAGCAGCAGAGTGTTATCAAATTGTAACTGTAACTAAAAATACAATTATGGCATTAGGAGCTGTGTGGAAAGAAACAAGGGTTTTACAGCTGATGTACATCAACAGCTGTCATGACGATCACTGGTGTTCTACTTAGATCTGCACTAGTGATTTCATTTTTTATATCCCTTTGTAAAGTGGTAATATGTCTTACCTATTTCACAGAAGTTCTGTGTGGATACATTCACAGTTCTTTGAAGCTCTCACTGAAGACATTTCAGACATACAAACTTTTTATTTTCACTATTGACTTTAAGAAGTGTATCCTTTGAAAGCAAATAAATAGGATAACTACTTTGGCAAGATGTGGTTTTTTTTAATTTCCTACCTCCCAAAAGGTCACTCATTCCAAACACAACATAGATACACTAATAAAAGGAGATGCACCTCCAAAAACATATGCACTGTGGGTAAAGATTAACTTTGGCACTGTAGAGCACAGTAAACCTACAAGTTTAAAGTCAGTCTAAGCAAGTTATCTCCCTAGGTTCTTTGTGTCCCATTTCCTGGTGAGAGATGTTTCACAGTCCACAATTGCCACAGAGTTCATAGGAGGCCTTTCAAGTACAAACTACTCTTTTCACATGCCCTTCATTCCCCATTCAGTTGTGTTCTACCTTATTTGCAGACCAATAGTCTCAGTTCTCTTCTCATCTGGAATTTGGTAGTCAGAGTTTTTAAGCCTTAAGGTTTTTCTAGATGAAACTATGACAGCAAGGTAGTAAGAAGTGTCAAAGCTACCCCTGAAATATCTGTCTAATCTATGTGCTGTTAAAGCAAGAGAAAACTCAATCAAGAAGAAAAGCAAATTAGCCTGTCTTGGGCACCATGCTGTCCTAACTGGCTTCCATATCCAGGCTCGCTATAAATTTCCTTAAGCCTTGCTATACTACACTACAGGCATTTCTCAGTTCAATTCTTTGAGTTAATCTAGACACAACATTTAAATTCCACTGTTGTTGTGGGTAGATTCATGCACTTCTAGAAGGATTTTACAAATAGTACTGAAACACTTATCTATATTAGGCTTAGAGTCCAAAAAATTGTTTCAGAAGGACAAATGCTTTGGCTTTGGAGCAGACCTACATTTAGAGTGTCAGGTATGCTGACAAAGAGAGCCAAAAAAGAGCCACAGACCCAGCAGCACACACAACCATCCTAATTTCAAATTACATTACTTGTCTCCAAGGAATGCTTTCCTATATAATAATGTAAACATTTCCAGTGGTATCTTTGGAACTGAGAAATTCCTTATTAGGTATGGCCTTTGCAATATGTGCTTTGTCACAAGGAAAAAGATATCGCCTCTCCAGTTTCTCTCACTTTTCTGTGGACTGTGTTCTTGCTCACTGAGAACAACTCAAGGGAAATATCCAAAAGAACTCTTTTGTGCAGACATTGCTGTTATACAACAATCAGACAGCATTAATTAGAAGACTGCCTTCAAGATAGCTGTGGTTCCTGCTCCCATAAGAAACCCTATTCATCATGAACTCAACAGTAAATATTCCACTTGTTTCCTTGGCACACATCCAAATTCCTGCATCAACTAGAGCAAAGGACGCTCAGAGACCAAGAGGGATTTGCCCATCACAGGAAAAATGCTCAGATTAGCGATGCAGTGACCTTGGTTCAAAGAAAGCACTTTAATGCATGCCTTTCTGTCAAGCATATGAGAACTCCTGCTGATTTCACTGTCACATCAATGAGGTCAGCCATGGATTTATCCAGGAACTAAAAGGAATTAACTCCCTTCATACATACACACCCCTGAATAATGGCCAGAGTGGTCTGTGCCCAATGGTGCAGATGTGACTTGTCCCTCCCTTCTCTCAGTGTGGATCAGGAGTTTACCTCTCCTTGAATAACACTATTGATGCATTTTATGCCTTCTTGCTGAATAGGAGTGAGTGGGATACCAAAAAAATGCTATACCCAACTTACTTCTACATCCCCTTTCTACCCAGCAAGTCTAGACAAAGTGTGCCAGTTACCAAGCATGCGGAAACACCTAAATAATTAAACTGCTTGAAACTGCTGAGGCACAACAAAGGTCAGAATCATTCATTTGGACAAAGAAATCAAAAGAGATGGTGGTGTGTCCTGCATAAGCCTGCATGCAAACACAACAGTCCAAATTTTTGGTATACTCATATAACAGGTTAGTAAGAAGAATTTGAATGAATTCCGGGTGCTCTCAAGTCAAGTTCCTTGTGACTACCTATCCCCCCCAAAAAACAGGGACATGTTAGCTGTCAAGCAAAGCTCTGCTATATGGTATGTATAAATATATAAAGATATTCTGAGCAGCAGGAGAGGAAAAGAAGACTGTAACATTAAAGATATTACAAACCTCAGCCATGCAGGACAACTCAAAATATAAAAGTCCTCTTGATCCAAGTAGCAAAAAGGCTAAACCTGTCATGTAATCAGAACCAAACCACATCTATGTCTGGATTAATTATGCCATGCCATTTTACAGCAGCCTAAAGAAACAGAACTGGGAGTCAAAATAATCCTAGGATAACTCTTCAGTCAATCACACATATAAGAACCTGGGTAAGAATGGAAAACAGACAACATCAGCAGACTGAGCATACAAAGGTTCTAATTAAAGGCAGAAACAACAACAAAGAAATCCATAGACAAATGGCTCGCTTCAGAGTGACAGGACCTACCACATAATTTCTGTATGGTCTACAAAATTCAAGCAAACCTACAAAACTAATACATACTGAAAGTTTTGGTCAATATCTGCTCACTAATTTGAAAAGAAATAGAATCAATGGGATGCTAAAACTCTTCAGAAATACATACTTTCTTATGAGTTCTACACATATTAAAAACAAATTCTCCATAAGAAAGTATTTATATGAGATTGTATGTTTATATAGCAAATTATAAATTACAGGGAGAAATCTATACAAGAACATACTTGTAATTAGTATGAAAGTATAAAGGACATATAATCTAATTATATATTCAATGTGAGCATAAAATCAACCAAAATAGATTTTTTTTTAATTGAGAACAAAAAATTCTAGATACGTTTCTTGCAAATGTTAACTGGGGAGAAGAAACTTAAAGTCTTTCGAAATATTATTTAGCCAGCAAAGAAGCTTGGAGATATTGTATATTGTAGCTCAAGCAAATAAATAAAACTATATATGCAAAAGCAATGCCAATGCTACACAAATTAGTAAGGGTTTCCTGAAGATATGTAGCATGAAAGAAAATTATAATCTCTATAACCTGCATCCAGCATCACTATGGTATTTTTATAGTAATATGGAATCAGTTCCATATGAGTCTGGAGGGTTTTTTCGTATTTAACAGAGCTTTTTATGAAAAATAGCACCTCTTCTTCCAGAACTCATTCTTCTTATTGCTATACTCTGCCTCATTCCTTAAGCAAGGATCCCCTGATTCTGTTAAAACAGGCAGAGCTGCCCAACTGCAACACAGTGCTCTTCCAGGGCCTTTGTGCTGATCCAGGCTACAACATGGATTAAATTATAGCTCACACATTGTGATTCTATTTTGCATGCAAGGAATAAAATTTGTGTGAGGTAATACTGTGTAGTACCCAGGGTCTGGATGAACAGCACTCCTTGAAACTTGGTGTGCATTCACTTGTGCTTTTTTGCGTGCTTGTCAAGATCAGCAATGTGGCACATTTTAAAGAGGCTTCTTGCATTGAAAGGATTGTTGTTTGCTCTTGGTTCCTTTCTGACTCAAGCTCAAGCTGAGAGAGACCTCACAGAAGGAGGCAATGATTATTGCAATGTAATTGCTAAAATTCAGCAATTGCTCAGACTCATGCAGTTATTTTAAAGCTGTATTTCTTGGTCATTTTAAGGTCAGGTGTAAGACAGCAAAAACTACAAGCCAGCCAGAAAGGAAGCTTTTCTTCAATTCATCCCACTGGCCTCCATAGATATGATACCTAAAACCAAACAAATGCAAACCCCTTGATATTCCAGAGGATTCAAGAGCAGTGGGGTTTACAATACAGAATAACAGGTCACATGTGTTCTGAAAGTAAATATTCTACAGAGTCAAAAATCTGTTTAACTTGTGAATGAGGGAAGAAGTTAAACTTTCTCAGTAGCATTTCAAAAAATGAAACTGAAAAAGGTCCAGTCTTTTTCTGTTCACTTCCTTTCTCATCCACAGTAATTTCAGACTCTACAGCAAGTTCCAATGTCACTTTTTAGAAGGGGAAGAACCCACAGAGATATTTAATACCAACCTCAACAGAATAAATTACCATTAGGGGTGTTTTTCTAAGAAATCTTGTTACAGCTATACTTAGGAACCTCCCTGCTCCACAGAGGTACTGAATGCCATGATGTTTGCCCAAAGCAGAATTTTGTTGTCAATTGTGCATTTTAATACTATAATCTATGAGCATGGTAATTTTATATTTCTCCATTAAGTGACCCTATTTCAGCTGTTAAGAGATTGACAGCCTTTGCTGGTTAGCATGAAATTTTTCATGCTAGATGTTTGCCTCATTAAAAAAAAAAAAAACAACTCAGCCAAAATAATTGAGTTATTTCTGAGAAGAAGATTATGAAAAATCAGATTGCTTTGCATAACAAAAATTCAGGTGTCCTTATTTGAGAGCTACGAAAATCCTCAGCTTTTCAGTAGGAGCCTGGATACTAAACAATAGGGAGAGGTTTTCATCCAGACAATGACTTTTTTAACATCACATGAATATGTACATTAACCTCACTGTGACCCAATATATACTCACTTGGGAGATGATTTTTTTTTTGTGATGCAGGCAGCCTGGTTTTTGTCCTTTCCTAGTGTTTGTGTAGCATCCCTTAAATACAAACCTTGCAACAGAGGAAGATATTAAACCACACACATCCTATCCAATCCAAGATGAAATCCATCCATCCATTCAATGAAAGATGATAGATTAAATTCACAAGGCACTGAAGGAAACTCTGGTACGAGGATAAGTATTCCCATGGGCAGCTCTCTCTGAAGACATACTGTTTTACAAAAACTCCCCGGTATGAAATACTCCTGGTTTTATTACATGCTGTACTATTTCCTCTCTGATCCTTCCTAATTAAAACTATGTTAGCCAGCTCAAGACCTCACTGTGGTCAAGGAGCATGCTTTGCAGGTGAGCAATATTGGAAGGTCTTGGTCCAGATAAAGCCAGTGGAATCTATTCAGTGGATGATGTCAAGTGAACAGAACAAAGAGATTGCCCTGTCACTGTATTCCTCCAAGCTGGCTCTTAGTGGGATCATATTTTGGCTATAGCAAATAAAATGGCCAGCAATTGTTAGCAGCAACAATTTAGCCATTCATTGTGCCTTTTGGAGAATGATGGATGGAGTTTCTTGTACCATCCTCACCCCAGCTGCACTCTTTGTCAATTCGTCCTTCACGGAAGTTGTGCGATTTGAGCATCTGTTCTGAATCAGTAGATAAACAAAGTGCTGTGGACTACAGAATGTACACATATCCACTGACACATAGTCCTGTGAAGAGACAGCAACCCACTGACCTAGAGAATTGCACTGCCAGTGTGATAGGCAGCCCTATACCTACTTTAAATTCTCATACCTGATAAAAGTGATCAGCTGAAGGGATCTCTTTATATAGGCATTCTATTAAGGCCTTTACTTAGATGGTTCACCAGAAGCACAGATGACAGACACAGTGATGTTGTACCACTTGTCACTCTGACAATGCTCAAACTCTCCTCAGTGATAAACAGAGGGAAAGAATATTTACAGGAAAATGCTTTCCAGATGATAGGGTCAGAGTAGTGTGGAGTCTCTGATGCTCAAGGATCTAAGCTATTTTTTCCCAGCTCCATAAATCATAACATCAGCTCTGGTTTCTCCTAGGGTTAGCTGGCTGATGATCAAGGAACATCAAAAAGAAAAAAACTCTTTCTGTTCTCCATAGCAGTTGCACTCAGATGTGTCTATCTGCCTTCACATCTTCAATAATAAAGCAAAGAAAAACTTTTCAGAAAACATTTTAAGGACAGAACCATTTTTAAAAAGCATTACCATAAGCCAATGGTAAGGTCTTTTGTTGCCCCAAAAGGACAAACTCATACTTCCCAAGAAACAGAAGTGTTTTACATGGTGGTCCCCCCCCTACCTATACTACTCTCTGATGCTGAACAAGCTATGAACATTTATGGAAAAGAGGGAATTAACTGCAATTATTACTTCAGTGCATGAACAATCAAGGTCAGAACCAAAGCAAATAATCACGTCTCCTGATAATTACAGTGAAAATAATGACTTATTTTCTCGTCAATAATTATTGATTCCTAGAAGGCCTCTGATGCCATAGCATGTTATTCATTATAAGCATTATACAATGGCATGTGTTGCAATTGTCACTATGTTAACTGTCAACGTGTTCTTAAAAACAAAAGAAAAGCTGAACATATTCTCCATTTCTCATTTTAAAGCATACATTAATAATTTTATAGAGAAAAAGAGTACTTTGGCCATTCCACCTAGTAGTGACATTGATAGTTGGAAGCCCATTTGTGGTAAAATTTTGCCATGGGAATATGCAATATGAGTTGCATTCACTTTTAGGATGGCTGTCTTGGCCCAAGGTTAGTAAGTATATTGTCCTGGGAACTCCGAACGTATTAAAGTATTTTGGGTATTAGTTATCTAATTCCTGAATCAATTTTCAGGCTCATTGCTTTACTTTTACATAATAATTACCCTGACTTTTACAGAGCAATTATTACTAACTAATTTAAAATCTGCGGGCCACACATACTGTAAAAAAGTTATGGCCGCCTGTGGATTTCAGGTATATCTGTAGGACAACACTCAGAATGTCTCTTTCAAAAACCTAGCCATGACATCCAGAAGGATCTGCTCTGCATTCTGCTGAAATCACTTTGTTTCAGTCAACCTATTTCCAAATAGGAACAAAAGCTGGTTCATTACTAGGTATTCAACAGAGGTGGCTCAATATCAGTCTGCAAACTCTGATTTCTTAAAAAGGGCCCTTGTGTGAGATAATTCCCACTAAATTGAAGAGTGGGGGGGAAAGAGAATAGAAAAGGTATTAACTTTTTTTTGACTGCTCCTCTAGATTGGTAAAGAAGACTCAAAAGTACTGAAGCCTTTAAATTAAGACAAACCATGTTTCTAAAAGACAAACAAGCTTTAGTGATTCGGTTATTTCTGATTTACTGTCTTTAAAATTAGGTCATTACATTTAGGAATGCTTTGAAATAGTGATGGGACAGGATTTCAGAGTGTTCTTAACAGTAATCCATACCATTCCTGGGGATAAACTGTTTTGTCTTTGACCTTCTAGCTTATCCCTTTGGGAATTACATTATTGTCTCATAATAAAAGAGGCACCCATCTTAATATTCCTGACCTAATGAGTTCTGCAAAATCCTTTCAAAGTACTAGCTAACCAGATTGGTATACTACTGTTTTATCCATCCAGATCAAGCTGGATTTATGATTAATTGCATGCTTGCAAATAATCTTTCATACTTTTATTCATCATTCCCTGTATGAAAAGAAACCATGTCAGTTGAGGAGTACAACAGCCCTTCATGTTTGTTAGCTCGCATTTGTGTAGGCCCTTTCAACTACTTTATGGAAGGGACAACAGTGACACTGTCAGAATAAATTTAAATTTCATTTTTAATATGTCACTAAAGTGATACAAGTTGAAGTGTCAATGCAGAAAGCAATATCATAAATTATAGTTTTAAAGTGAAATGAAAAAATCCTAGGAAATTCAAGGTATGATATCTTTTCAACTGTGATTTGGCTCTCTGGGATCCTTCAGTTTTTTTATTCCTGCATATACAACTAGGTTTATCACCTCAAAATAAAAACGGCTCTTAGAAATCATAGTAGTTCGTGTGATATACATTTCCAGAAAGAATAAATATGTCTGTTGGTTCAGATATGTTGATTACATTGCTTAGTTAAATTATAGCTTGTATTCACATGCTGCAGCCTTGCTTTGTGAAAGATGATCTGAAGAGTGCACGAACTGAACACATGAAATGCCTTAAGCATGGAATAGTGTGTTATAATGTGGCTTTGTGAACTAGAGAGTTGTCCTGATTTCAGATGGCAGTTTAGTCCTAGTTTATGAGTATAAAAACTACTGTGCACCTTACACCACATCATTCAAACAAAAGGTAGCAGAAAAGGTGATGTTAACAGATGTGCGACTCCTCCTGAAATCTACTTGTAAGACAGGTAAGCAGCAGAATGATGGGAAAAATTGGTCTTATAGAAAATGAGATGAAGGTTTTCATCTGTGAGACTCTCATCTCACCCATATGGTGATCCACACCATACACTCCAAATCACAGTACATCATCCATGAGTCAATTAGTGTGTGATGGTCATGTGTCATGCTGCTGCTATTTCATGTCAATAATCAACATTGAAATTTAGATTCTGTAAGTAATCAAAAGTAAACATACTTCATTAAACTTAATAATTAATATTATTACCTTAGTAATTAAGTTTATCATTAATCCTATTAACTTAGTAATTGGCAATAGTGTCTTAACGATTTTAAGGGAAATCTTTGTTGGTGGTCCAGAAATATTTTGTTATTATAGTCAAGCTTTGGTCAGTTGAGTTAATTTCAATTAATATACTTCATTAACTTAGTACCTAAACACTAACAGCCTAAGGGAGATGCTTGAAGTGAACCAGTAAGCCTTAAAATAAGGACACAGTAAGTGTATGTCATTCCCTAATTTTATTTATATGCAGTTTCAAGCCCATGTCTAAGCAAAGTCTGATGTCCTTAAGACCAATTCATATAACACAGTACTGACATCAGTGTTCTGAATTCAGATAAAGAGCCAAACAATAAAGGTAATGAGTGCAAAAAAGGTTTGATTTACTTGTAATAGAGCTGGTAAGCAGACTGGGGACAAGGATTACCTTCTGTTTCTGTACAATACCTAGCTCAGTAACAAAAAAAGATATTCCTAGATGCTACAGAAATAGCAGAGAGTAATAATATAAGTGCAGAATAAAATAATAATGCCACCGGTGCAAGTCAGAATTTCATATGAGGTATACTGATGGATGTTTAATGAACTGCACTGAATCAATCTGACACTGCACAGTTCTTAGGAAACAACCAAGTCCTGTATAATTTGATTTAAAAGAAATTACCGCTGCTGCAGTTATTTTTCTCAGATTTTTTTCTTCAAGCAAAGCTCACAGAAAACAGCAGCATCCCTATTTATTTTTTTTCTTTAACATTATCAGATGATTAAAAAGATTTGGCCTACATGTGGTTTGTCATTTGAAAATCAAAATCCAAAACTCAGCCTTAGGTATTTGAGCTATGCTAAATTACATTAATTGATGCCTTAGTTACCTTTCTATTCCTCAACTGGATGAGCATAATGTTGTTCTTCCAAACAGTTTTTTACATCTTAGTAATTCTTAAATAACAGAAATGTTTGTGTGAAAGCAGATAAAAATTTGAAGACAAGGGAAAGGAGAAATAAAGGTAAGGATGAGGGATTAATTACTAAAATATGTTTATGGGAATTTGTCCTTACCTAGTTCATTTGCCTCAGAATTCTTCTTGTAGGGAGTTAGGAGAAAAGAGGAGTGATCACAGAATACTAAATGGAAAGAAAAGGCCAACATGGATATGTAACCTTTCCTATAACTACAGTATAGAGAAGGTGATCATGGAATGCAGTGTTCCCCGTTTTAAAGAGCAGAGCAGACAGGAAACACTTCCTCTACAAGCAGAAGGGAAGAACACTTGAAAAAAAGGAAAAAGCTGCTTGCTTGTAGTAAGAGAAAAAACTTGGAGTGACACAGAACTCCTACCTTGAAAGGGGAGGAAAAAAGGAAAGAAATACTGGAAAAAAAACTATTTTCCTTTTCAGCATCTTGGTAAGTAACAATGGATTTGGCACTATTAACTCCAAATATTTAATGCTTTGCAGGGTTTATCGATGTTGGCAGCTCACCCTGTGCTTTGCAAGGAGAATATTGAAAATTCTCTTGAACTGTGGCCAGCAAACCGGCTGGACAAGACTGGTCAGGTGCCATTACTGGTGTACCCCTTCCTACTCTCCAAGAGAGGTCAACCACAAGGTGAACAGGTTTCCTCCCTGATCAGCCATGCACGCTGCCTGGCTTTCCTACAGGCCAAAGTAAAGAAAGCATCAGGCAGTTTCACACCTCCCAGAAATATTTATGCAGCAGGGCTGAAACCAAGGAGGCAGCCTATCAGTGTCACTGATCTGTTACCGGGGTAAAGGTATCTGAGAATCTGACACACCAGCGAGCACGGGAATGCTTACACCTCAGTGCTTTCAGAGAAAGTTACAATGCATTGATGCATGTAATAGCTAATGAGATTTCAGCTCAGAGCTGCAGCACCCAGAATTGCAGGGGATTTTTAGTTCTCAGTGAGCATATGCCTAAAAAGTCAGTGCACATGCTGTCAGAATTTTAACATCCTGTGCACATCCATGAACTTTGCTTAAGCTTCATCAGGATCCATTTACATCCTGGATAAGAGATCTGGGAGGAAAACTGATATATGACGTAAAGAGCAAAATTAAAGGCCAAAATCTTCTTTTTGGGATATCTGTCAGGAAGATGCCTGAGCGGATTTTAAATAAGATGCCCCTGAAATTTTCCATCCATGTCCCAAATCTTCCCAGAAGAACTTCTGAAATTATTCAGGACACATAGGAATAATTTGTCTATCTTTCAGAGATTTAGGCAGGGGCTTTCAATGTATAATCCAAACAAGCAGTGGATTAACTATCGTCAGCTGAAAGCCTGCCAGATGACTACCCTTGCCCATGCACATGGCATTTAATGTCTGCCATTTTAATATTTTGACATTTTTGTGAGTGACATTGTCCTGAAAGGTCACCATTCGTCTCAGCAGCCAGCTAGCTGCCATTCAGGCTTGGGAAGCTTAGCTCCACAGCTGTCATCAAAAATGACCATTTTCACAGCTAAGTTTCAGGGGAGGTATGAATTTATGTCTATAAAGGGGAAAAATGAGAAAGGAGGAAGGAAAGGGAAGCTTCAAAATCAGCTTTTACTTGCTACAGTGAAGACAGGCATTTATACATATACATCTGTAAGATGAGGCTGAAGTATTTCAAAAGCAGCTTATAAACACAACAGAATCATCAAATACCTGTGTTACAGCGCATTATCAAGGGGGTTATACCATGAATACGATTAGTCCTCTACTGCAGCAAACAACACACATGCTCTCCCTCTTCACTTAATGGCAGTCACCTGTTAACTGTGAAAATTACATTTTCACATGGCTCATGAAAAGCTGACAGTACCAACAGTCCCCAAGAAATAACAAAACCTACAAATAAAGCAAGAAATGTGACATAGCAACAGAAACAAAGTGGCTACAGCCTGCATTTCTTGTGCAGTTATCTGACCTTTATAGTTGGTACTGATCACAGGCTGTTTTCAAGAAGCACATTTCATTCACAGCACAGTAAGAATTCATTAGCTATAAACTCAAAAGGAAAATGGCAATACAGAAGCTTTGAATTAGAAAGTAGAATAAAAACCAATGTATTGCTTCTTCAGTGCTATGAGACCAAAGATATACTGACAAGTATCAATTTTCTTCCTTACAGTATCACCACAACACTGAGAAACCTTCAGCTGCATTACTTCCCAACCACCTTACTATCCTGTCTTGATGCCACTGTAGTAGATACAGATCATTTCATGTACAGACAGAGATGGGTGAAAAACATGCATTGCTCACCGTGCTATGTTCATTGTTCTTATCAGGTCAGATGCAGACTTACTGGTGCCCCTTATGATGACTATTTGTTTGCACTTCTGATAATAAGGTACTGTCGAGTTTCTTAATGAGAAGTCCGGGTCTGCATTTATGGATTTTTAAAAAAAAGACTCCAGGTGAAAAATACCATGGAAAATTTTTCTTCTATGTGCTCTCAAACCATCTTTTACTGCTGAAGTATCCTTCTTGCTGTATATCTAATATTATCTAATCTAAGCAGAAAAACATCTCTCTGTCAGTCCGTCCCGCATTTGCTGGATTTTTTCCCCTCACAGGCAAAATGGCAAGCAGACATCTCCAGAATCAACAAATACAACTGCAAACTATTTGTTCTGGAAAGCTTTCATACATCCCATTCCCTCAGCAGCTCTTTCACTGAAAGCTAGAACAATACTGCAGAGAAGCTTTCCCTGTCAGGATGTTTTCAGCTTTCATCTCTGCTTTTTCAAGCAGAAGACTAAGGTAGAAACCTTAATTAGCAATCTGAAAGCACCACACAGGCAAGGAATACTTACATTTGCAACTGTATTTGTGATATTTGCGCACTGATCCAGAGACTGGTGATTACAAAGAAGAGAAAGAGCTTTTTAGGCTGCCTTTCAAGTCTTGCAGCAGTGAAATGAAGGCTGCTATCTGAAAGCTACTCATTTTCTATATGCTGTGCTCTACTTGCTTCCCATGTGCATACAACACAGCTGCCAGATTTAATAACCATGTCAGCCTGCTTTCCCCAGAAAGCAGCAGAGAGATGACAGGATGAAGTAGCCAGCACGTTAATCTGTAGTTATGGCTGCAGTAAGCCTTGAATGAATGTCACAGTTTTGTTGCCCTTGAAAAAAAAATAATAAATGAAACAAATCAACTCTGTTCATGAAAAAGTAAGTTAAAAAGGATTTCAGAAATGTTAATCCATACTTGTTTCAGTGATATTAACGTACATTAAAGACATTGCGCCTTTTTTTCTCCCGCTCAGTTAACAAATCCTAGGACTTGAGGTGGTTTTTTTTCCTTTCAAAATACATTTTTCCTAGCAGTGTATGTTTGTACCCCAAAAGAACAAAACCATTAACTGACAAATTAGTTGAGCTTCCCTTCTGTCCTGTTTCTCTCTGGAAGGAAGTATTTCCATACCTGTTTGTCTTTGCTGACTTCTTTCAGGCAAAAAAAAAAAAGTTATTAAAAAAGAGGGGAAATTCTCTTTTACCATTTAAATTCTCCCACGCACAGTGGTTCCTAGAGCACTGGACTTTAGTATCTGCTGTGGTCAGTTCACTGCCAAGGTGGAGCATCGCCGTACCTCCAGCTGAAAAACCAGTTCCACGCGAGGGAAGGGTGCCCAGACTTTACATGACAAGAGAAGGTGCCACTCATGCAGTCAAAAACAACAAACTAAAAACAAACCCAGAAACGCTCGGTTGAATCTGCAACAGTGCAGGGATGCCGCAGAGGTCATATGACATCTGTGCGCGTCTTTTTCTCTCACTCATTTATATTCCTTTCACTTCCCTTGGAGGCACCTTCTCAGCAGGGAGTGGTTTCTGTGGAAACTACGGACAGTCAGTTTTCCCCTTGGAGAAACTGTTACTATGGTAACCTTACATAATGTATATGGCCTAGATTCTTTTTAAAAATAATCTAACCCTGAAATTCTCATTATAAAATTAGAGCTGATTTGTCTGGGGGGCAGGAAATACAGTTATTTAAAAATTGCATTAGAAATGTAAGGTAAAAAAAATCCAAATGATGTTACAAATTAGAGTATAGGGGGCATGTCATTGCATCAGTCACAAAGACAAAATAATTTGTAAATGCCAGTAAACAAGGTCTATTATTTAGCACTTGTGGGAAGCAAGGAGGAAGGGAAGTATATACTTGACATCATAGCTCACTGCAGCAATCAATATTGCATCTTGCAGAGTCGAAATTTTCTCTGTATGTTTATTCTTCCAGCAACCAGGACCTTATTTAATGATGTAAGCCCAAATACTGCTTACATCTACCCCATTCAAAACTGAAATATCAGCTTCAAAGTCACCTTACACTGTGAAATCAAGCTACGTCAAAACTTGAGGAAGTGCCTGAAAGGAGCTGTGTGAGTCAGTGAGGCACAGCGTGCAGTAGAGCAGAAATAGAGAAGGCACACTGCTGTTTATATGACTTTCAGCTCAGAGACATGCAGCCCTGGTGGGGAGGGCAGGGCAGGTCTGTCAGATGGCATCAGGGACAGGGGGATGTTAGGGCCCCAGCAACGGGGCTGGGCAGGGTGAGCCCTCTTAGTCAGCAGCTGAAGACCTGCCTGGTTGGGCATGACATGAAGTAGCAGAGACATCACAGATGTTTTGTGACCCCGGTGAAACAGGTAGGCAGATGTCTCTCATCTCTCCCCAGTCTGCAGCCACCCTTGCAGATAACCCTTATCCTGGTTATACAAATCAAAAGTCAAATGATTAAGAAGGCAAAGCTACCTGTTTAACTCAACACAAAATTGATGATTCCAGTTTGAACAATAATGTTGAGGAAACTTAGCTAAAATCCTACATCTGAGATATTTGTATTGTGACTCAGTGGATTGATATCTCTCCTGACCGGTCAACTTAGCAACTCTTATTAGCATGAATTACATTAATATAACCATGGAAGACTGACTTTTCTTCTCTCCTCCTATTCAGAAGATGAACAAGAGAGAGAACCTGGTCTACAGAACATTTCCCCAAAACTTAAGCAAGGTCCTCCTACATTCTGCAGTGCAAAGGGGGTTCTTCAGGTGGGACAAAGCAGGCATGAAGCATTGCTTCAAAGCCCACAGCATTTATCTATTTTTCTTGTGTGGTGGACATACTTTTACAAAAAGAGATGCATGGTGCCTGAAGGTGAAGTGTTGTTTGGGATGTGGGTTCTCTGAACAGGTGTTCAAGACCAGGGTTTCACAAAAAACTTGCTGGTGCCACAAGGATTTGGACATATTCTAATATTAAATCCCTCAAAGAGATTTCACTGCAATGGGCAGAAGTCCCTAGATTTTTAAATTAAAGAAGAACACTTCTCCATAAATTGCATTGAATACCCAAACTGACCTATAAAGGAGATTTACTCTGACAATCACACAGAGCAGTATTTTATCAGAGGCAGTGCACACAAACACACCTTTGTGTCTGTGAAACTCAAGGGTTGTATGAAGATTTGAAAGCATTAAGCATTCTCTTTTACACAGAAAAATTAAGGAGATTTGAAGCATGGTGCTAACTTCAATTGGGTTTGAGGAAGTTCAGCATCATCAGGATACAGTCTAAAACTTACATGACTGAAAATTGTATGACTTATCAAGTATCACATTCCTAGATGAACATTACAGAGGAGTCAGGCCCCTTTGGCACTTGACTTTTAAACCCCAGGGCTCTCATGTTCTATCTACAGGACATACAACCACAAAACATCATAATCAATCTTCTCTTTTTTAAAATTTAAAAAAAAAAATAAAAATATTTTCAACAAAATGTCTACGTCCATTTCTGAATTAATCTTATATACAAAAGAATAATTAGACAATGTCTAGTGGAACATCAATTTAGTGGCCCTAGGAAAGTCAATATATTAAAAAAGAAAAGCAATAAAATGAAAAGATTCCTTAAGCAGATTAGAAAGAGCTAAGCTGTCACTTAAAGTTATGTAGTTCTGACATTTTGCTATGTAAAACCTTGAACTTCAAAGAGTACATTGCACAAAGACAGTAACAAGGACAAATTGAGAAGTGAATATTACAACAAGGTAAAGCAACGAACCTAATAGCTTATTTTTTAAAAAGCAGAAACATCTGACATAGAACAAGAAGGCTCAACTGCTTCTCATAGCTGTGCCCAGTCTCCCAAAACAGAAAAGCAAAGCACAGCAAAAGCCAACATGGTTACATGACTTCTGGACTGAGCTAAGTAACATCCAGCCAGCTCAGTGTGGAAGCAGCATGAACTTGGATCCCTCTCCTTTACCCATGTAGATAGTCTGTGTGCATCCAACTCGTGGACACTTGTGGCTTCCTCAGGCAAAGGTCAGGATATTTGGGCACACAGCTTAAAAGTGGCTATTTCACTAGTGCCAGTGTGCTTTGAGTAAGTTAATGTACAGAACTTACACTTCTTACCTCAAACTCTGATTATGCTGTAAGGGACCTGGCGGAAATACTGCTGAGAAGGCAGTTAGACTAACAAAAGAAAGATCTGCATTCATAGCAGGACTCAGGCGCACAAAGATGCAGCTGTAACCTGTGAACTTGCAGTTACTTTCCTTCCAGCAGGGAGTTAGCTCACTCTAGGAGTCCAAACTTCTCCTGACATCCCAAGTTCTGCAGAAATGGCCTCTCAGTGAATAGATTCAGAAAATAAAATATTATTGAGCTGTTATGATCTGCACATTGTTTGGCACACCTCATGGAACATGATAGCAACCCTACACTCCACCATACAGCTGAGAAAGGAAGACTTTCAAAGGTTATTTAAAATGTCTTTCACCCATTCCATTAGTATTTATTATGTTTTCCATGTCTTTTCCCACGCCATTACATCAGGTCAATGAAAAAATATATTACATCTTAACAACACAATGTTACATACGACTTTGGTCAGAGATAGAAGTGTCAATAGAAACTATTTGTACAATATTACATCACTTATTCCAAAGGAAATCTCTTGTTGTCATGCTACCTCAGTTAATTCCATGCCAGGCTTTTACACAGACAGGTTCCTTATATTTCTAGGGCACTGACTGCTCGTCAGATTTGCATTGCTTTTGATACTGCCACCTCTCTTCTCTCATGGTCCTATTATAGTGAAAAAGTCCAACTTCCCATCTATTTGAATTGACATGCCTTGGATGACAAAAATAAATCTTAGCAGTAAATAAAGGAAGAGACAGATTCACAAAGAGGCACAGGCAGGGGTGTCAGCTCCTAACCACAAGGTGCCTTGCAGTCTGCAGATCCTCCTGCCAAGATTTCTGTGCTTAAGCAATCCACAGGAATGACACCCACAAAGCCAGCACATTAGCACAGAGCTGTCTAACTTAGCTACTGTGAATGGTAAGATCTTAAATTCTCTCCATGAACTTGGTATCCTCATCTGGACTGCAGGAAAATGCCCATCTCCAACTGGGATTCATACATACTCATTCTCTTAAGTTCCCTTTCTTAAAAAAGCTGACTGGGAAATAAATGAGAGCCAATTACAGTACTCAAGAGATGATAGATTTGGGCTCAAATCTCCTAGCAGACAGATAAAAGCTTAACCAACATTCCCTTATTTAATTGTATCTTTTTAGATTATTGTAATTTTGCAATCCTCCGGAAGCTGCTCTCTTGCTATTAGCAAATAGCAAAGGGAATGCAGGAGGCAACAAAGACCACTGCGTAGCCTCTAGTCAGGCTGTTGTTTAAGGCACTAACCTTGAAAGTCCAATCTCTGCCTCAGTAATTGGCTGCTCATTAGGCGTAGAATCAGGTTTCTGTGCCCCCGATGGCAGGAGCTGTTTTGCTGGGGTTCAACAGGTGCTTTCTGAGCTCTGCCAGACTAACTGCTTTAGAGAGGACAGGCACTTGTGTCTTCTGTGCCTAAGTATCAGGGAGATGCCCAGCTGCTCAGCCCTTGCTGCTGCTTAGCATCTCCAGACACCTGGGTTACGTGGCAGGCTTTGAAGGCTGACATTCCTGCCTGAAGTAGTTAAGGTGGCCATTAGGTATTTAAGGCCATGTCTACAAATGTGGGTGCTGGGCCACCTGAGCTGGCAGGGATCTGCATACTGACTCATAAAACAGAAATGCCAGGGAGTTCAGCACACAAACACACAATCTGGCTCTGTGCATGGCCACTAACAAGCTTTTGTGCTGTGCACAAGCCTGCACTCCATTTTTACTTTTCCAGATTGAGGGTTCCTGAACTCTAGTCTACCCCAGAGAGCAGGCAGGCCCTACATCTGGCCTCAGTCCCTGCACAGATCTTGCCTGAGTTCAGCCAAGGAATAGTCATTATGGGGATTAAAACTAAACTGATTTCATCTACAACACACAGGAAACAGATCAAAGGTGGATTTCTGCCTGGGTTTCTCATGGATTTCAATTTTAGTTAACGCTTACAACTGCAAGCCTGCCTATTTCTTTCCTTGTTTTAGAAGCAGAAATCATTGCCAAGGCTCTGGCAGCCAGGCCAGAAAACAGTGACAAATAGTGTAAGCTGATCTGGCAGGCTTCATTAAGGGCAGATTAAACATTGACAGTCCCCAAGGTTTTTGTGATATGATTGCATGACATGGCCAATGAACTAGTCACTCCCTAGGGTGAGAAGCAGAGATGATGTTCAACTGCCTGGAGAGTGGAACACAGACTACTCTGTGAAATTACATGTTACAACAGTGTAAGATACAAAGCACCATCTCTGAATAAGGTGCTTCACCTCAAATAAACCTTGTGACTAGCTATATAAAAGCCTGTCTATTGCAAAGATGTCTGAGCAATGTAGAAAAAGAATCAACAGACCTACGAAAGGCCAACACGGGAATTTAACAGTCTGTCCCAGTCAGGATACCTTGCCTTTTTTTCCTATGCAATGTCCATAGCTCTCATAATTTAAGATTTCTTTTTTTTCAAGAAATATTTGAGAATGGTCCCTCATTTACTGGATCAAACATTATTATATCAGAATATCAAGAAGTCTCTGAGTTGTCTGTGCTTAAGGCAAGGCTGTCTTGAATCTAAAATGGTCACCTCCTAGTTCTACTATCTTCTAGTAACCTGATGACTTTTCTTGCTCTACCAGGATGGTGGGTTTGGAAGTTTCTAATGACAAGATTGCATGACTGCATTTCCCTTTTCCATCCGTAATATTCCAAACACCTTCAGATTTTCTTTTATATCACCAGACCAAATAAATTGGTCCTACCTGAAAAGTTACATGAAGATAAGGATACTCCATAAGAGTCAAATTTGTCACTGAGCATCTGAAATTGAAGAGTTCTATCAGTACAGAAATCACAGAATCATAAAGTCTGGAAAAGGTCTCCAACATCTGAAGTCCAACCTTTGACCATGTACCACCATGACTGCTAAACCACAGCACTAAGTCTACCTGTTTCTTGAATATTTCTAGAGATAGTGACTCCACCACTTCCCTGGGGAGCCTGTTCCAATTCCTCAACACGTTCAGTGACGAATTTTTTTCTAATACCCAACCAAACCTCTCATGGCAAATCTTGAGGCTGTTTCCTCTTTTCCTGTCGTGGGTTGCCTGAGAGAAGAGACCAGCCCCGACCTCGCTACAGTCTCCTTTCAGGCAGTTGAAGAGAGTGATAAGATTCCCCCCTAAGTCTCATTGTCTCCAGGCTAAATATCCCCAGCTCCCCCTCACAGGACTTGTGCTCCAGACCTTTCATCAACCTCATTTCCCTTCTCTAGACATGCTCCAGTGCCTCAATGTCCTTCCTGTAGTGAGGGGCCAAAACTCAACATAGGATTTGAGGTGAGGCCTCACCAGTGCCGAGTACAGAAGGACTGCCCTGGTTCTGCTGGCCACATCATTGCTGATACAGGATGTCACTGAACTTCTTAGCCATCTGGGAACACATCTGACGGTGGACCAGCATCTCCAGGTCATTCACCATCAGGCAGCTTTCCAGCCACTCTGCCCATAATCTGTAGCACTGCCTCAGGTTGCTGTGACCGAAGTGCAGACCCAGCAGTTTGCCTTACTGAAACTCTGTTGGCCTCGACAACCACAACCTCAGTTGTGGTTTACAACCTCAGGATCATGTCCAGAGAAGCTGCAGGGTTCTGGGGACCAGCATGGAACACCAACAAGACGGGCTTCCATTCATGAAACCATTTATTCAGCATGGGAACAAACTCAGATCCAGAACAGAGAGCCCTGAACAGATGCTGAGCAGGGGTTTTTGAGAGACAGAACTCTTGAGGGTCTCCACCTTTGAGGGTGGAGTTCAGGGTCAGGGACCACTAGAAACACACCAAGGGAGAAACCCCCAGGGACTCAAACCCAATCAGAACCCCTGGGCTGCCCTTCACAAGGGGTTTGGGGTGGAGTAACTTCATCCAGGGCTCACACTGCCCATCCCCCAACACAGGGGGTCAAAATTCACACACATGGCCTACAGCCATGCCTCTCCTTTAACAATGCTTATCTGAAACTAACTCTTTGCATCCCTGAGGCACTTCACAACATCGACGCATTGAAAAGAAAGGTAATGACCTCATCTGTGCCTCACTACTTTATCCAGAAAGGCAGGAAATTCAGATACATAATCACTAGCATTGTAATCAAAAAGTCGAAACAATTCTGCAAGCTCCCACAGAACAAAGGTTTTCTAATTCAGGCAGAAAATTACATGAATTTCCATGTTTCTCTGCTAAGATTGGGATTGCATCTACTGAAATAATTTTGGAAGAGAGAAAAAGTGGCGCTGAATGTGTCTCACGGCCAGAGAACACCACAGCCGAGAGGCATAGCATAGCTTCTTAGCTGTCTCATGGATTTAAGTCACATGGAAGAGCCTGTTTCTTAGTGCTGCAGGTTCTGCCTTTAACAACCATTAGTGATTTCAACCACATCTGGACAAGTTTTAATGTCATTAGATCTAGCAAAATCCTCTTGAACACAGTACATACAGTGTCCTGTTTGAAGTGGTCTATCCTGCCTTTTATTATTAAAAAAAATTGTTTGGTTTGCTTACAGTTACTGCAGGATATAGTAAGAGACAGCAGGTGAAACTGAGGTGCTGCTATACACAGGGGAAGGTGGACCTGTAAAAGGGAAGCCAAACTTAGTTTGTTTGGAAAACAAATGAACAGCTGGTGGCACAATTTGGTCCTTGCCTTGTCCACTGTGCCCATTCTCCCTGCATTTTAGTACTTCGACACCATCACCATAACCAGCATTCACAACTTCTCCACTTATCCCTTTCATACCAGAGAGCCCAAAAAAGAGCAATAAATAATTACCTTTAGGTCTCCTGCTTCATCAACTCTGCATGGAGACTGTTGTCACTTGCTTTGACACCATTTGTGCCCTAGAAGTTCTAAACTGAAATGGATGTCTCCAGACTCCAGGGGCATCCAGAGGGAGCTTCCTACAGTACTGCTTACTTGGAATGTCTTTATAATTGTTAAATACAAGGAAACAAAACACACAAACCAAAACTATCTATCAAGACAATTATTTTCCAATGTGACTGATGAATTCAGCTAGTTAGACTTTTTTATGCCTTTACCTCCAATTTAGAATTAATTGAGCAACTTTCTGGACATGTAGGGGTTCCAAGGGTAATGGAAATGATAAAAGCACTCATTCAAAACACTCATCAGCAATCTTTTCCAGCAGTCCAGTCCAAATCAGCTATTTCAGTGGATTACTTATAATTTAAGAACCACAGACTATGCCATGCCTAAAAAAATAAATTCCTAGAGATAACTAGAATGTTTCAGAAACCACTGTAAATTAAGACAAATATCTTTGCAAGAGGGAGGAAAGAGTTGCAAGGATGGATGCTAGCAGTATCTTTTTGTCTCTTTTGTCTCTTCCAGGTTTCACAGAAGTCATTCTCCATGCACAGAGTTCCTTGATTTCTAGAGGTGAATGGGCTCTAGCTTGGTGGGAAGGAACCAAAAATATCAGTCTGCTTCTACAGTAATTTTCTAGAGATAGTACAGAGACTTAAGACAATTATTTAGACACATCTCAAATAACCCCAGTGCCTGAAACTAAAATTTCAACTCTTAGAAGTCACAAACTTCTTACTGTTCCCAGGCTGAGCTTGAACTCAGGGAACAGAAAACAAACCCTTTATTTTGCAGCATAATGCTCTCATATCCACTCCAGAGACAGGATTCTGCCTTGATCTGCAAGTTTTTTTTGCAATAGCTCTCATTGTATCTTTCAATCTGAAGCCAGAGTACTGAAAAATACCACTACTTGTTTTGCCTTCTCCAAATACAGTCCTGCTGCAGTGGATGACATCCATAAGAGAGCCCTCGGCAGAAAAATGTGATGATGTGTGGCTTTCAATGGTACCTTGGTTCCTGAAAGCAAGAAAATTTGACAAACTCCAGTACTCACTGTTTTCTTTTGGCGACTTCTATGTTGAGCCTGGAGGCTCTTCACTGACCCCATCCAGTGCCTAATACTGGTGCATGAGCTAAACCTTTTAAGACCAAGCACAATTTTTACAGGCACTGGCAGAACTGGATTTCCTGAAACAGATAGTACACACCTAAAAGCAGAGCGCTTGTATTTATATTTGAGGACTTGTCTCAAATTATTAGTCTTACTTGTAAGCAGATTCACAGTAGCATTTCAGTATATATGGAAATACTCACCCTACTACTCAAGGATATAAATTTTCCATTACAATCTTTGGACGTGTGTGCAGACATGTTTCTGCTTCCTCAGCTCAGATGTAGCACCATATGCATCTAAATATCTGTGTGCAATATTAGATCATTACTGATTCTACTTTGCTGAAGATCATGTATCCTTTGTGTAAAATTGTTTTCCCAGATTCTGCCACAATCAGCAGTATGCCCAAGAAAATGACTGCTCTAACAGGATTTATTATAGACAAAATGAGATTGAAATCCCATTGCTGATTTGTGAAAAAAAAAAAGAAAAAAGTTTATTTTATTCAGCATAAGCATCTTATTTGCTTTGTATTCCTAGAAAATAAAATGTGCTTGGAAGAGCACACATTTGTCAGAGAACAGCCTGTCTTAAATCTCTGCTTTAAGTAGTTAGTGGCAACTTCTCTCCTTTTTAAATGAAGGAAACCCTAGTACCAATTTTCCACAGAAGCACCATTTTCTTGCTATGAACTATCTGCACCTCAGTATAAAATTCTTTGAGATTAACATTCAACTAATCAATAGTTAGGTCTAATTAAACTCGCTACTTTAATTACATAAGTTGTTGCTTTTAGAGACCTTATGAAAACATCAGAGATGATGAGGACACTTTCATTTCCTGCTCTTAACCACCTAAACCTTTCAATAATCTCTTCAGTACAGATGTCCATTCTTGCACGGGTGGCTCGATGGCTGTGCTAGAGTAAATTAAACCTGGCCATCTTGGCCACATTCAGGATTACTGACCATCAGAGAAGGTCATGGTCACAACCAGTGCCTGACAAACAACCGGCTGCTGGGACCTCATCTACAGAGTCCCACCTTTCTTTTCTTGCCCTATCCCTTCCTGAAGTGCAAACAATGGATGCATAGCTATTACTCTGCACTGCTGAGCCACTTGGAATAGAAATTGTACTACCATCTTTTGACTGTAAGGAGAACTACACCTTTAGGAAGCCTCCCTTCTGTATTAAGACCCTGCAGGAAGTAATCTTTAATTCAGTGAATGAAACATACAGATCCCTTTAAATGTGGACACAAGATGAACAGTGTAGTGTGTGAGAAAAGTGCTTTACAAAAAGCAATCTGGTTTGAACGTATTCTTAAGAAGGCCCATAATTTGGGCCAATCCTTGTCTACCCAAGAAAAAACACTTAAACAGTCTTAAATGTGTCAGCTCTGGTGCATCTATGCCTATTTCACACATCCTAGCAAACTGCTTGGAAGCAGCCCCATTATGACAGCTCCATGTTTCCTTTGGCACTTCCAGCCTGTGACTACAATGGTGCTCAGTTCTTGGCAGATCAGTATAGAATGAGGTTGGTATTAAATACAGACTCTTTGATTATCATTGAGCAGTTTATATCTACATCAATTCAGAATTGACAGACAGTAGCACTTATGGAAATGTACGGTTACCTATACAAAATTATTACAGTTCCTAGGGAGGTTTCATACAGAATCAGTTAACTATTCTTTTTGAAAGTCTTAGAACTAAGGATTCTTACATTTCTATGCCTAGAAAAAGTTCTTCTTAAACAAAACAGAAACACTTTGGAGATACTCATAAAAAATCTTCAGAGGGTGGTTATCCTATCATACACAAAACTGGCATATTTTTAAACAAAGTTAAAAGAAAATACTGACTTTCTGGGCAGATGCATTTCATGTATTTATAAAATGTACATGTATTTATAGAAGGTAAATTCCAAAGCACTGCAAATAAGCAAAGAAGCAAACATATTTAAAATCCAAAGCAACATGTTAAAAGGTACACTCTCCTTTTGACATCAAGAACAGTTTGGGGAGTGGAGTGTTTAATAACATTCCTCTGCATAGCAACAATGGTTCTGCTGGATATTTGACAACAGAAACACTGGTTTAATACCCTGTGATCTAACAACAGCATTTTTGCCAGTCCCTGAAAAGAAACCACTGGCATTTTGGGTGTGCATTACGGCATGTGTGGTTTAGAAGTGCTTAACCATTTTATAAATTCAGGGAAAATCTTGGTTTCAGTGAGGTCAATGGGATATTTGCTAAAGGTCTCCGTGGAGTTGGACTTTCACACATAATATTTAAGAAAAGGGGCTATGGTCTGAAGAAGAGCAAAGGAGAAAGTAAAAAAGTAGGGTTTTCCCCTTGCAAACAAAAAGGTCACAATAAACATTAATGGGTAAAATCCAAGTTTTTGGTGAGATTTTTTTTTTCCCTTATCAATTATGCCATTCTGTACACAGTTTATAAGCAACTCTCAATCAATTTATCTATGTAAAACATAAACAAATAAATTGGAGAGCAGTACATACATGTACATAGGCTAAAAAGTCAAGATACATGTTTTTCATTTTCTTCTCTCACTAGCATAATTCCACTAATATTCAATCCTTTGTGAGTAGCTGGAATTACATAGGGTAATAAAGAACAGAGTAGAGGTACTAATACATGTGAGGACAAAAAGAAGTCTTTGAAACATTACTGAGCTTTAAAAAATTGTGGTGAGGAGTCTTCACAGTGACATTTCATTCTAATCTTTGATCTAGAGCCTCTGTAACAGATCATATACCATAGTACTAGAGTACCTATGTTTCTCCCTCACACTGGAAAACCAGGGCACAGACTTAGTGTTTATTCCTGCTGGCTGGAGGGAATGCATCACTGATAAATAATTCAACAAAATCACCTTTTATCCTAAACCACCTTGTATATTTTCTACTCCTCAGCAGCAATAAAAGCACTCCTTCCCTTCCCCATGACTCCCTTAAATTATGTAGAATCTACTTTTATCTTGGGTATTTATAAATAGAGCATGAAAAATAGTTTTTCTGTAACTAGTAACAATGTCTCTTTAGTTGTACACAGAGTCTAAAAAGTTGATCACTATAGTAAATCCTTTCCATCTGCTGGTTCAGAAAATAACTTGTCACTGGGTCTCTTGAGGCCTGGGAACCCTTGATCTCAAATAGACTGTCACACCAAAGGTGCTGGTTATTGACATGATGAGCCTCAAGAATTGGAAATGTACCTAACTTTTGATCTCTCTTACATGCCTGTACCTGGTAGTACTGTTGGTATAAGCATATGGCTTTGTGAAGAGCTACATACTGAGGTTTGTGCATCATCAGTCAGATGATAGAATGCTTATCTCACAATGGGATAATGATTCATTTACAGTCCAGTGAAGGAACCAGCCTGTATTCATCTGGAAAGGAGAATACTATCTAGCTAACATCTGAAATACATCAGCATTTCTACAGTAAGATGAAATGTTACATGTCCTGTATGAGAATATTTAAACTGACCCTCAAGAAAGTGATGAATTACAGGAAAACATTAAGGAAAAGAGGCAGAATGCTTGAATCTGAACAGAATTCCAAGAAAAGTTTGGCCACTTACCACATGTATGTAACCCATAAATTTAGGGTTTTTTTCAGTGACATTTAAATCCAAAGAAGTGGGCTTTGTCCAAGAACTAGATCCCAGCCATAAAGCACCAAAGAATTCTGACTGCATACTAGCTGAAGATGAGCTTTAGTAAAGGTGGATATCAAGATTTGCTTTTATTTATTTTGGCTTACTTATACACCTACTAACCTTGCTGTCTATGTTTGGCTTATGTAAATATATTATCCTTTGATTTATCTTAAGAGGGATTTAGGTTAACTGGCAATAAATGCAACGTCCTGCTCTGATGGGTGTCTGATTATCATTAAGACATGGGTATTGGAACCATTTTCAAGGTGCCCAGTCTCCACCACTATTAATCATACAGAGTCAAGAAAAAGTTAGGAAGACTTCCTTTTTCTAAGCTGTTCTGCCTATTGGGAAGCCAGCAATCCC
Organism: Pseudopodoces humilis; assembly: GCF_049639895.1. Classification (NCBI taxonomy): domain Eukaryota; kingdom Metazoa; phylum Chordata; class Aves; order Passeriformes; family Paridae; genus Pseudopodoces; species Pseudopodoces humilis. The sequence goes on from NC_142205.1 coordinate 42,771,535, forward strand.
ATGTTAGTGTGGAGAAAATGTCATCCCCTCTGATTAGCACTGGCTGGAGATGATGTCCCAGCATGCAAGAGACCTGTAGGGAGAAAGCCAGGACCATGAATCAACCTCGTCAGTGATCATGACAAATGAGTCCATCTGGGCCAGGCAGCACTGAGCAAGAACCTGATGTGTACATGCATATTTCTAAACTGCATCAGAAATGTCTGGCACATCCCCAGAGACTGAATGTTCCTGTTCTTTGCTGAGCAATGACAAGAGATACTTCTCCCTCTGAAAGAGTAGTTATCAATCCTAACTTCAATGTATGACAAGACTGCAAAGCAGGCAACAATTTCCCATGCATCACCTCTTTAAGGGCATTATTAGCTTGCTTATCATCACTGTTCTTTCCTAAGATTTTTCAATACAGTACAAGCATCCATACAAATGGGAAAACAAAGTTGTGTAAGGTTATGTGTTGTAGGGTTCATGAGCTGCAGCTGTATACTCCATATCATGTTTGATTAGAGAGATATTTTCTAACAATTTTGGACTTTACAGTACTCAGCAGAAATATTTGTGGTGGCATTCAAAAGTGCTCAAAATGAGGATTCCTTCCTATTTCTCTAGGAACTCTGCATTAGACCCCTGTTGAAAAGACCAGTACAAGCAAAATAAAAACAATTTACATAGAAAATTGATCCACAAAATAACAGTGTTCGCTGCATGGACAGCAATATTTCATTATTTTTCATTTTCACAGAAACATTTTTTACATGCTCAATTACTGGCTACAGGTGAATTCTAAGATTTCTCTACATGCCACAGCATGAAACAGATGATCTACATTTGATCCTAAATACCCAGCAGGTCTGTGTTCTGATATGCCTTTGTCTCTTGTCCCATTTTTCTTTAAAAACTCAGACTTCTTTTTGAAATGTGCCCACCTTATGTATATGTTTTCAAGCTTCTATTCTATACCAAAAATACCTGGAAAACAAGATGACAGACAGCATAAGAAAAGAAAGCTACAGTTATTTTAAAAAGCCAAGGTTGGCAGCATATTCTGGAAAATGCCAAAGGGTTTGTGGAATAAATTCCATTTGGCAAGTTTAGAGAGAAAATAATCCAGCTGCTTTCAAGCAGCAAATGCACCACTAAAAAGTCTCTAAAATTCCCGAAACATCTTGAATCAACAAAACATACCATCCTCCTACACAAAACAAAAACAGCAGCAACAAAAGAACCTCAAAACATTCCTATTTATATGGACTTCAATGCTAGCTGAAGTATGTCTATTCCAGGCAGTCTGTCAAAGAATACACTTATATGCAACAAAGGGCATAGGGTTGAGGGATTTTATGATGCTTCAGGCTATTACAAAGCTAGGCAAAAAGATGAAAGAAGTCATGCTGATGAGGGACCTGGGATAAGAAATCAGGCTGAGCCATATGATGATTGTTATTCTTTGCAAAAGCGCCTCTATCCAGTTGATTACAGTCTTGCAGTGACTGTATCATTGAGCAGGAGTTACTGGCTTAGTGTTCACTGAAGTCAGTCATGACCTTCTACTGCATTTAAAAAGTCTTTGAATCAGATGCTAAAAGAACAAACACCATCTATTTATGCATCCTCTTCCAAATTTAGGTGCAGCCTGTTCAACTCTTTCATGACATGCAGGGCATATAGAGCACACTTCTAGTAAAACTGGAACTTGGAATTACCTAAAAAAGGGGACTATCTCCTTCATTGTAATAGGAGAAAACACCCAGTGGACTCTGCAGAAATGGCAAGAATACTATCCTTTTAATTCTAAAAAGAATCTGTATTTTTAGGCTGTTGTTCCTTTTCATTGTTCCTTTGACAGAATATCTGCTGGCACAGGTTCCTAGTTCTGCTTCTCACATACACAGCCCCATGGCAGAGGCTTATGCCCTGCACAATACAGCAACTCATGGGACTGCACTCCAAAACATGTCTGCAAAAAGGGTTGGTCCTAGTGAAATGTGAACATATTTTATTTCATTTTTAAATTGAATGTTTCACAGAAGGTTTGAAGTCAGCCATACCAGTACAAGTGAAGATAAGGTAGTTTCCAGTAAAAATAAGACAAGTAAGTCACTGGAAACTACTGACAGAATACTATCCAAGGACAACAGTCCAAAATGCTAGCATAGTGTCCGTATGGAAAGAGTCCTCCTTGTAGGTAAGTAGTCAAAGGTAAGAAGCAAAATGAATAAACATTCTACTGAAAGGTCCTTTCATCTCTCCTTATCTCCTGATAATTCTACAGTATCAGTTGTGAGAAGCTTTGAAACTCGCATTTCAAGCTGGTAATTTCCAGCTAGTCTTTAAAAAGATAAGCATCAAATCTAAGCAAAAGCAGTTCAGTAACTCTGCAGTACAAAAAATAAACACAAACTTTTAATTTCTAAACACATACACAAAGAACATTAGACTTGTGCTGAAGTGGCTGGAGATAGAAGGCACATATTTGGCAGGCAACATGACTAAATAAGAATAAATGGCTCCACATTTTCCAATTAAAATGGGATTTACTTCAACTGATCTGCAGCAAACTACTCTTTTTATCCTTTTTCAAGTGTTTTCCCTCAGCTCAAAAGGAAGCAGCTACAGAAAATCATACTGTGCTTGTGAACAATTAACTTAGCCAAGCAATGAAACATTCAAAGAAGAAACAGAACAGCCTTGTCTGGGATATGCAGATTTTTGTTCCATGCTTACACAGGGCTGAACACCCAGTATGGTAAAAGCACCATAGCTTCCAATATCTGTGTATTTGTTATATCCTATTAATATGTCACCTCCACAATCTCTATAAAAAACCTGAGTGAATTACAAAAATCATAGAAAGTTCAATTTGGTAATGAATTTTGGCACTGGGGTTTCAGTACTCAAATTGATGATTATGAGTGCCTATGGATAAAGTTGTTCATAATTAGGCAGAGAACCATCCCACTATAGAGGGTCTGTGTAATTTTTTACACATTATCTCAGCCCTATGATTTCACACGTCTGGAGAGCTCCAGCATGCTCTATTGGACACTTCATCTTACACCTTCTTCCTGAAAGTGTCTTTTTCCAATACTCTACTTGGCCTTTAATTTGCCAGCAGTTGCATTGTCGGGAATAGAGCAAACAAGAAACATCTTACTTTTCATGTCCAGAGAAGGGCAATGGAGCTGGGGAAGGGTTTAGGGAATAAGTCCTATTAAGAGTGGCTGAGAGAGCTGGGGTTGTTTATTCTGGGGAAAAGGAGGCTCAAGGATGATCTGACTGCTCACTACCTGACTGCCTGGAAGGAGGTTGTAATGAAGTGGGGGTCAGTACCAGCTTGAATTGACAGGATTTATTTTCTTGCATTAGGATAAGATACGCTAAGAAGGTTACTTTAAAAATTTAGAACACCACTTAACATATTCATGAAGGAATAAACTGGAGTTTTACCCTTTTTACTTAAAACAATATTGTTATATTCCAAGTCTTGTTCTGAAAAGATGTTTTCATTAGCATTTATGCTAAGACATTTGAGGTACCTGAAAATAAATCTTTTGGTCTTAACAAAAACTTAGCTGAAAAAGCAACTCCTCCTCTAAAGAAATGTCATTCTTCAGCTAGAACTAGGAAGCTATTTCCAAAACCTTTCTTTTTATGGCCTTCACTGCACTGGAGAATAAGATTATCATCTAACTGTAACCTTGTTCCTGCCAACAAAAATTAGATGGCCCAGATTACGAGTTCCATTTAAAGTGAATGAAGGCTTTCAGGAGCTCAGGTTTCCCTCAGTAGCCAGCCCTGCTAAAATGGCTTGTTTGATTCTGGCATGTAGTTTCCTAGCAGTAACCAGGACAAAGCTGCATCAGCAGGTGGAAAAGCAGAAGCCAGTACGTAGAACATTAAATATTCTTCATTATTAATTAACACATTTCTGTAAGTGCTGACATTGTTTTCACATCTATGAGGTCCAGTCCTGACACATTTGGTCTACAGTCATGCACCTGACTGCCATGATGCACAACTGAAAGAAGAGCAATAACAACAGTAGAGGTTTCAGCTCTAACATTACTCAGGCACATGCAGAACAGTCTTGTGCTGCTTCAACCACCGTACAACAATACCTACATTCAGCCTGCCTCAAGTCGTCTGATGTTGCAGGCATACCCATATCGAGGAAAATACAAATCCTTGGGTGTCAGGCTCTCTGGATCATTCACCATACCATCCAGTAGAGGTAATGAAAACATGAGACCTTTGCAGAAAAATCATTTTTAAAATGACAGCAAACTTCTCAGTGATTTTGCTTCCCAGGAAAATAAAACAGAAGTATTTTAGTATAATATCCGATCGACCAACTTTCAATAGAATAACACTTGAAATTAACTCTAAATCTATGTCAGTTCTATTCTATTTGAAAATCTACTTTTTTCTTCTTCCAAGGAATTTCATTTCCCTTGTTTCCAGAACTTGTGCTTTGCCTCAAGCTAGTCAAAATACCCAATTCTTTATAGTTTTGCATTCTTCTCCTCCAGGGACATTATTTTGTCAGCTCAGCAAGACCTTTTTCATTATATATCCTCTTTTTGTCTTGCTTTTTCCTCCCAAGCCCTCTCACTTCTGTGCTCATATTTACTAGATATAAGCATATTATAACTTTCCCAGTGTTTCTTTAATCCCACCTATCCCATTTCATAAAGAATACACCCATATTGCTTACTTTTCGTCTCCATGCAGTTGTCAACTTGTTCCATCTCTTTTTTTCTTTCAGTCTTTTTCCTCCTCAGCCTTATATCACCTTCCTCTGTTCCTAATACGGTCAAACTGATAAATTATTTCTTGTGTCCACAGACTGTGGACAGCTGGGAAGTACTAATTTCTTCAAAGTTAGCATCCATTCAGGACGTGGGGTAATTGTAACCCAAATCAAAGCTAAGAATTGCTGTCTCACAGCTGTTTGAGACCAAGAAGATGCCACTGTGGATACAACCTGCTATTAGAAGGCTTAAGAAATCAGGGATTACAACATTTCATCAATGTTAACCCTGTACTGATCTTTAGAACAACTGCAGTAAAAATTTTCCATTCTGATTGACATAACTTGAGAGATTACAAATCTCATTTGTTTCAAAAGCCTAACCTCAGTCCTGTGAGGAGTCATTGGCTATGGCAGTATGACAGCAGTCATATCCAGACTCATTTTTAAACAGGTGAAGGAGCAGCAGGTGTAAAATCCAATGGGACTCACTTGGCAAAACAAAATCGAGATGTCGGTATTCATAAGGAGAAAAACTGCAAAATCATCATCTTCAGATAAAGCTTGCTTAAATATTCATAGAACACAAGATATCCATTTGTCCCACAAAATTTCAACAATTAGAAAGCACCATAAGTAAATTTGAACTACTAACCCTAATGACAGGCATACATACGCTTGCCTCTACCTATGTTTATCCAATCAAACCAGCACAAAAGCACACATTAGATGGAAAATTATCTCAAGAGCATGAAAGAATGTTTACAAACTGACTTCCCAGAACAGGACAGGTGCAGAGGGCAGAGTCACCATTAGGTGAGAGCTACTGGTCTCAGCTTTGCTGGGCAGGAAAGGAAAAAGAGATGCTATCAAGCAAAGACATAGCAACACATCAGACAACAGCAACCAGTAGAAGAGGCAGCTTTTAAAAGACACTTTAGTATCTACCTGCAGTCTTAACACTTGATCTTAATGAGCTGGACTGAACTTGTTCCAGCAGAGCTGTGCTTAAAGCTGTTTTTCTGGACAGAGGACTGCTGTCCTGGTCTAATTGAAATAATTCCACATTCCCTGGCCTCCTGTAATTAACTTGGGTTTGGGGTTTTGCTGCAAAGACCGCTATTAAAAAGCAAGCTGCTTAGTGGTAGCAGTACTGTTTGTATTACAACAGCACCTCTAAAACCTAGTCGTGGCTCATGATTCCAGTGTCCTGAGGCTGTACTGACAAGGAAGAAAAATAATGGAGTACACACCACAAGATGGAAGCACTGCATCTTTCTCCAGCTTGAAAATATGGCTCAGCACTTCAAATTTGTCTCTTTGTGGACACATGATTTCCTGTTGCTCACTGAACACAAGCCTGGGAAGCAACCCACAATGCTGAAATATTACTCATCATCTATCCAAATATGAAGCCACCTTCCTCAAGGTAGGAGCTGCTGCAGGGAGAGCAGGTGACTACTGTAGGTACTCGCATGGTTCCCATCAGAGCAGCACTGAGGCAGTTGACTGTTCCTCATGTACTCATCATTACAGTGCCTCCTCTGTAAAGAGGTAGCCTAGGTCCTGAGAGACCGTATTGACAAAGCACCTTACCCAAGGTGACAAAAAAAAACCAAAAAAAAAAGCAGGAACTGAATTTAAATTTTCCTGGTGGCTACAGACCTTAGAGTCTACTATTCTGTGAATGAGCTTCCCTTACATCACATTAGGTTTGCATACTATATTAAGTTCAGATGCAAATATTTACACAGCACATCTAATTTCTTTCTTTTTAAAAAGAAAAGTGTAAGGTAGTGGTATGCTACCAAAAGGCCCTGAACACTATAGGGTTTCATAGCTTTAAAGGACTGGAAATTATTTTAAGAACTCTCTATTTTCTTAATCATATTTCATCTAAAACAGTCACATCATTTCACAAGCAGCTGCTGTATAGCTGTATTTGTACTTGTGCTGCATTTCCTCCACATTTTTTACACAGCAAACAAAATTTCATTACCTCATTTGAGGAGATGCTGAAACCTAAAGAGACCAAATAAGACTTCATATAGTAAATGAGTAAGTGTTCCGAGTCTGCAAGAAAGCAACCCAGCATTTGAGAAACGCCACGTGAGCCCTCTGGCTCCTGCATCATGTTTTGTGCTTGGCATGACAACAGTGGGAGCCACATACATGGTCTGCTGGGCTGGAACTCCAATAATCATGGACAGGCAGCAAGTCTGTCAGTGAACACATCATGAAGCAGAGCTTTTAGCAGCCAGGAAAACACTGTTTGAAAAGCAGAGAGGGAAGAGGTGGTTTGAAGACCAGCAAAATATTCCATGCATAATGATGAGCCCATAACCTGAATTTTCAATGTGGTCTTCTGAGCTGAGACCGTCCACAGAAGGCTAAGTATTAGGTGAGGGTGGAGAACTAAATGATAGCAAGCTGGCCCATTTAAGTCATCATTTAAGGAAGTTCTTGGTATGAATTAAAGTTTGCTTTCAGTCTAGGTGCCTCCCAGATTTTGCTTTTCACATTATTGCTCTCCCTATGCATAGAAAAAATTAGTTGAGCTGACTGGAAAAGCGTCCTCTTACTTTTTGATTTAATGCTAAAACATTCAACTGCTTTCTTGTCCAGTTGCATTGGTCCTTGCTTTCTCACATTAACCCCCACCCATACTTCCTTGTCCACCGTTTCTTTTTGCAGTTTCTAGAAAAGAAACACTATAAACTAAAATTTTTGGTGAATCGAGGAAACAACAGTTCTGAATGAAACAGTCTAACACCTTAAGAATCAGACACAGTGAGCCCTGATCTGAATGCTATCCCATTCCTTTATCTAACCGTTCAGAATATAACCCAGAATATAACTATGCTGATCATATCAGAAAGTACAGTGCTGCAAACATACTGTGGCTGCGTATTTACTGGGAGGCAACTTGAAGAAGTTACTTGCACAATCATGCATCATTGGGTTCAAGGTAGAGTTTAAGTGCTGCTTACGCCCTTCAGTTCATATCCTTCATATCCTTCAGTTATCTTTGTCTGTATACTAAGAAGATTTTAAATCTCCAGACCATCCTTCATGTCTAGTAACAGGTTAGCAAAAAAAATGTACAAGGCTATAAGAAAAATATTTTACAGATATATTAACATGAATCCTCCATGCAGTAAAACATAATGAAACTGTAAGAATATTCATTACTAGTTAAAATATTTTATTATCTATATATTTCAGGTTTCAAACCCAAACATTTCAAAAATAACTGTTCCTTAAAAATGAAGCACATGGTAACAAGTGTAATCTTACTTTTTAATTTTTTTTTTTTTGCATATAAAATACTCCAGTGCTTTTGTAAATGAATCCCAGTGATAATGAAACAAATGCCATGAAAATAAACACAAAATAGCTTATGAGGCAAAATAAGGAGTCACTGCTGAGTTAAGCCATTTCATTGGTGAGCATTTCAAAACAAACAAAAAAAGTGCTGTACTATTTTATATGTCCAACATGCAATTTTAACTCTCCTGTGAAACTGCAGACAAGGAGAGGTCACAGACCATGAATTCTCTCATCAATTTATGATCTGTCTCCAGTGCTGTTTCTCTGCTTTCAGACCAAGAGGAACAGGCAGGTTTAGAGACCACACTCAGCTGCAGACAAGAGGTAAATAAGCTTAATTAACCAGAAGGAAAGAGTTTAAGTACCTACCTTGCCCTCATTTTCTTTGTTCCAGCTCCTCTGCAGTCTTCAGCCTTGCACAACTCTCCCATTCTGTGTGACCCCACAACAGACTCTTGAGTGATTCATTGTGGCAAACTTCCTTCTGTTCAGACTGGCTGAGGTGGAAAAAATAGAAAGTGGAGGCACTGACAGGAGAAACTACATTCTTAAGAAACAGTGGATCTGGTTAAGGCTCTCTGTTCTTCCACCATGACAGAGAGCTAGTTTAGTGACTATTGACTTTGGCTGTAGGTCACTAGGGTGCTAATGCCAGGCAAGGCAAAAGGAATCTTGTCCCTTGATAGGATTTAAAGGTAATCTTCAGGAGAAAGAGTGAGAACAGCTAGAAGCATTTGGGAGTGTGATTGCTAATCCAGTAATAATGCATGATTGATTTATTAACTGCTTCACTTGCAGAAACAAATGAAAATGATTCTGCCAACAATCTGTCATTCTTTGGTGGAGACCACAGCGTCTGAATCCCTTTCTCAGAGCAAAGCTGTGGCAAATGCTAAGCCTGTGTATTTCAAAATAAGGGATTAATTTCATCTTAATGCATAATCCTATATGCTCACAGAGGAGAGAGTGCTGCAGAGAACTTTTTAAAATCATGCAGAAATATGTCTATTGTGTTATATACATTGATAGACAAAGAGAAAAAATATTTTTTCATGCATTTTTTTTCTTTTGTTAACCACATCATCAGTAACTAAAGTAGGTCACATGTACAGAGTTAGCCATTACTGTTTCCCCTACTTCTTCCCCTCCACCACCAAATCCTAACTCCATGTGTGACATTGCCACAAAAGCAGCCAAGCTGCATGTTGCAGGTTACACATTGTAGGTTACTCTTCAACAGGACTATGGGGCCTTGGAGAACACTGGAGTCTATTCCACAAGAAAACATTTGTTTCAAAAAGCTTACAATCCTTCCAGTCCCCCCACTGAAAGAGCTGCATTAGCAGCTCAGACAAAAATCATTCATTCACAGCATTCTGTAAACTCCCATCCTATAGGCACCTATTTGCATGTAGCAATGATACATGCAGAGAGAAGACTTGCTGATTTGTACAGTAGCCCAAGTACAAGCATTAGAGCAGAAATTTTCACCCTGAAGGGCCAGGTGTGCAATGTTCAACTGTCATGTACCCAGATCCTTTACCACAAATAGCACTGAGCCTTTTAAGTTAAATTCACATTATTCCCTGTTATGACTTTAAGGGAGCAGTGCTTCTGAAATAAAATTATGTCTTCATGCCAGGAGAACTTCTCTATTTGAATTGTCAGTTTAATTATTAATTACTTTATGTAACAGATACCTCATAAAACAATATGTCAATATGCAGGTCTTGGCTCAAACCATCTGCCTTCAGTATTACAAAATAAGTGAGACTTGTTAACTGTCAATAAACAAAATAAATAAGAGATTAAGAAAGAGTGAAGGGTAGAACACAGCCTATAAGAAAACCCAAAATTCCTCTAGGCCCTTACCCAGATCCATACAGCTAGAGGTCTTTGCCTGTATGAATTCTGCAGCAGCTAAAAAACATTGCTGAGCCTTCTAACACGTTTAACTCTTCAACTCTCCCCTTCAAATTTAATAGAACATGTTATTAACACCCAAATACAGCCCACTGCTCTTCACAGAGCAAACCCCCTCCATTCAGTAGTCCATTTCCTGGATAATGTGAACAAAGTTGGCTTGAAAGTAGATAGAGTAGATAGAGTAGTTGACCTCAGGCCATCAGCTGCACAAGATATGCAGCCAGTGAGACATTATACAAAATCTGAACAGAAGCATTGCCTGCAAGCAATCTAAAAAAGCTAAAGATTAAGATCCCCCCAAAACTAGGTCACACTTTTTCTTTTAAATTAATGTCCTAGGGAAGACTTGAGTATGAAGCTGCAAACTGTGTGCAAGAAGAAAAATATTTGCATACTGGTGCTTTCTCAGCAATTGCTCTGGCTTGCGCTGTAGGCAGTTTCACTGCTGATGTAAGAGTCCTGCTAACTCTGCACCTCTCCTTGCTTTGGCTTGTACTGTGTAATATCATATTGCACTTCATCTTCACAATTAATCTCAATGATTTTTCAGACAGATTTGGACCCGTCCTCTGATAATTTATGAATCCTGAAAGCTGATCTGGGTGTCAGAACATCTACACAATTCATGTGTTTTCTTACCTTTGTTAAGTAGTGACCTTAAAAAGCAGTGTAGAAATACAAAATTGTCTCAAGATGGCCACGTGTCATTAAAAACTGGGATAACAACATAACATCATGAAGTTTTCCCTCCACTTCACAAGCCTGATTTTGTCTAAGGAAAGGAAAGGACTGCAAATAAATAGCCATAGAATATCCTAGCAAGGGAGGTACAAGAGCAGGGCACATTTCAGGTGGAACAAAGATTTCAAGTCAGTGAAGCAGTTCAGCCTGTCACAGTCTAATGATAGGAACCTCACAGGGTAACAGGTTAAGTCAAGTTGAAAAATTATCCGAATAATCTGGTTTCCCACAAAGTATATTACCCCCAAACCCAATTACAATCCCACTATATTTTCTCTTGTACAACATTATTTGTCAGGAATTAAAGTGATTTAGTAGGTATGCAACTACTTTGTAGAAATTGACTGAAGTCTAAATTTGATTAAATTTTAAATAAAGACTTGCTTACTTTTCTTCTCCAGTACAGATAATATCTTTTTCCTTACTTAGCTGGTACATGTATTCAGCACCAGACTAATTTAAAACACTGAGCCTGTATCAACTGTGTCTCCCTCCAATACCCTAAAAATACTACAGTCTTCTTCCCTATTTTCCCCCATGCTTATAGAAAGTAAAATAGCCCTTTATTGTATTACCTTTTACTTGAAGTCTCCACACAAATTGTTCCTTCAAGGTCTTTAATGCCTTCAGAGGAGAAAAATAATAAATATCCCTTAGCTCTAGTGCCTGATGTTTGACATTTCATGCTGACTATTCTTCTAGGTCAGTGCCAGAGTCCCTGGCAGTGCCACCGATCTTAAACACATAGACATAAAACATTAAATTAACCAACATAAACACTGTAAAATCTTAACATCAAAATATTTAAATGTTCTGTTCCAGGACTGTTATACATGTATGTGGTATGTCATGTACATGGTGACTTTATCTATCTATATCAATCTTGTCATAGACTTGGACATGATATTTCTAAAAAAAAAAAAAAAAAAAAATTCACATAGGAAAAAATAGTCTAGTCCTTTGCACTGAGTACTGTACCACCCAAGAACTGCAGGTGGGTAATATGCAGTTCATGAAGGATTACACTGACAGGAAGAGAAATTGAAAAGGTTGTCTCTCATGGACCTGTCAGTTTCTTCCTTACAGAAAACACTGCATCTTCAGGGTTGAACAGTCTTCACACATAAATCTTAACAGCTCTGTAAACATCTGCACTACAGTTCATCAATTACCCTTCCTTGCCTTCTGTCACCAGCAAAGTTTGGGAAGACCTTGTTTCTCTCACTGGAGAGTGACTTTTTCTGGAATAAAAGTCTGTCATCTCTTTGTTCCTCATCTAGAAAAAGAATGAAAGAAACATGGCTAAATGTTAATCTAATTAATTGCTTTACCAGAGACTTTTCTTCCTCCATTTCTAATGCACTTTGCTGAATTTCACTAGCTCCCTGAAGTCTTTAACATTTGTTTTTGCTCCGTGCTTTGAAGCTGCAGCACAATGCAAGACAGAGCAGAGGTACTGATGACACCTCAGTATGAACTGATTCCACAACCAGCCATCCAAGGATGCCTTTTTGAAGCAGCTGTGTATACATCATGTTCTAGGGACAAACCTTATTTTTTTTCCAAAGGGTAGCTTTGAGTCTGATTGTCACCTCAAGACTGTCCATGTAAATGAGAAATTAATTCCTTCAGCACTGAAGAACAACTGAATTGGAGGCTGGGTTTAGTGAGATTCGCACAAATCACTCATCACCCTCTCAGGAAGGGCCCTTTTTATCCTGATTCTGTACAGCAGGTAAGCAGCTAGCTCACATCACTCCGACTTGCATCAGGGGTTTCTAGGCATAAGAAAAGAGGTGGAGGAAGAAGAGAGAAGCAGAATTATGCACAGAGAACCCTATCTGCTAGTCAGGAAGCAAAGACAAATCAAACTGAAAAGGTCCATGACCCAGAGGATATTCTCACATTACCATTCACAAAATGTTACAGCTTTGATCTCTAATCCATGTTCTCTTATTCCTCCTCCTCTTTTTACATCTATGAGCAATTGTAATCCCTTATCTTACTTGGAGCTAGAACTGCGAGTCTGGGGAGACCAGACTGTTGCAAAGTGCTTTATCCTTTTGTAGCAGCATTAAAAAGACAGATTTCCATAACTGCATTTTTCTGTGGGAGCAGGATTCCTTTCCTGATGTCACCCCAGGACAATCAGGTAGTGCTAGCTCTCTATCATTATGGAGCACTTGGAGACTCTGGACTGGAAACAATTGCAGAGTATCAGTACATACATTTTAAAACCTAAGACAGCCTCTTCCCCCTTCTCCTATTTTAATGTAACTGATAGTTTCCCAGGCTCTTCAAGGATAACTCAAAACCCCTAATCAGTGCTTTTTGCTTTAAAGTCCCCAAAACAAAACAAAACAAACAAACAAACAACCCCTTAACCAATCAACCAAGTGGAAAAACAACCACCTCATACCTGCAACTGAAATGTTGTACAAAAATTAACCCCTTTTTCTTTAGGACTTAGAGTGGCAAATCCTGCTTAATGAGGCAACCCAGGCAAGCCCTAAGAATCAGTGAGTTTGACCCATGGCATTTTTTCTCTGCAACAAACCAGCTAAAGGTCACACTTACAAAGATGTGCCTATTTCATCTGTGATATGGGTGCACAAACAAGCATGGGAGAGAATGGGAAAATGTCAAGAGAAGAAAATTTTTTGAGAGTCAAGACAAAATTCAGGAAAAATAATTTATAGTGAGGGGAGATTTTGTCTGAAGAGGGGCTAAACAAGGTCTCATTTCAAATAAGAAGTTGTAAGATATTTGATTTGCCTGCTGATTCCTTACTGTTGTGACTTTGAAAGCAAGACGAAGGGTATACAATGAAAGAAGGCAATGTTTCCTCTCCTATTATATAGAAGCTATTCATGGAAGGACAGAAAGTGAGCTCAAATCTATGCTTCACTGTTCATAGCATTTGCTGACTGGCAGAGATACAGAGTGAAAAGGTTCAGGGATATGACATCCACTGGCAAGGAGGAATCTCATCATCTGCCTCCCTTGCAGCTGCTGATACTCAGCCAACACACTCCTGCTCTGATGTCAGTGGCCTAAATGAGGGCCATACTCTGATAGCTTAATCTCAGGAAATCTCTGCTGAATTATTAGTGAGGCTCTGACTGCCACAGCAACTGCACACTGTGCACACTCAAGCACAGAGGAGATTCACCAGCTTCCGATTCAGGCAGGGAAGAGTCTGCAGCTATTAAACTCTGCTGCAAACTTACTTTCAAGACTTATCTGCTTACATCTGTTCATCACTACCTTGAACCCTCACTCAACAGAAGAATATTCTCCAGTCCCTCAAGAGATTAGAGCTGGGCTATGTCAGTAATAATTGCTAAATGAACAAAATGCCATCTTGGTACTGAATAAAAGTACTCAGAATAAATGAAAATACTGTAACAGCATTTCATCTTCCCCTTTGCTGTCTGGAAAGCTAAAATCTCTTCAGCTTTCAGAGTCTCTTGTGGATATAATAATTTTATATATAACTGGAAGACTTGTTCATGACTCATTTGTCTGTATTACCAAGAGGATTTTTTAGTCCAAAAGCCAGACATCCATTATGCGGGCTGCTAAATGATTTACACTGATTGAGCACGCACGGTATGCAGCTCTTGCAAATTTTATATGCTGGGTGTATGGAGAATGAATGCTTGCTGATTATGCTCCAAATAGCAATGAACCCAATTACCTAAGCCACTAACTCCCAGCAAGGAAGCCAGAAATGCAGCTATTGCTTCAGTACCTTAAAGAAGTATTTACTGTTTGGATCTTAACTACTGTAATTTGAAGTAAATGGGAGATTCACATTAATTAAGAACACACCCGTTAGCTCAAAATCACCTCTTTTAATGACCATTGTTAATTCCTTATGCTCTAGAGTTTGTATTCCAGCCTAAGGCTTTAACCCACACTTGGGAAAGTAGACAAGAATGCAGCTACTGGGAATCTGAGTGACTTCCCAGGTGTAGCCACCAAGATAAGAAGGCTCAAAATAAGGGTAATTTTCAGAGAGAAACATAAGAAGACACTTCTTAATCATCTTGTGGTGAAAACATGACTTCTATCATCCAGACAGCCAGAATGAACTCTGGTATTAGGAACGGGTACTAATGACTGCAGAAGAATCATCCAAAAAAATAAAATTTTGGCTGAAAATAATATGTGGAGGTCACCTAGTCAAAACATTTTTCACACAGGGGTAAGTGGTAGATTTAGAGATCCTGGGCCTTGTCCACTTGAGGTTCAATGTGGATTGATCACATCTCTTGCTCTGTTTCCAGTGCTCTGCCACCCCCACAGGAATGACTTTTTTTCCATGTCATAATGGAACGTTCCTTGTGGCAACATTTCAAAGTTGCCTAATAACCCTTCATTGCGCATAGGCAATGAAGCGGCAGGCATGGGGTATGGGTGCAAGACCAAAGGGACATCACCACCAGAGTAAACAGCTGCAGTTCTACAGATCGGGAGCAGCTACAAATTTAGCCAGGAACTTCACTTAATATCTCATATTGCATTTCAGAGCTCTGACGTATATACAATTGACTGACATCACCACATCCAACATGCTGCTGAGTCTGTGCTTCAGGGAAGGACTTAAAGCTAGGACTGGAATAACAGGAAAATCAGGGGAGGATGTGGAACAAGCTTATTCTTTAAAGTTCACTAAGCACCTGTCATACAGGTGATGAGCACAAGTCACACATTGTATCACAGAATTACATGAAAAAGCCAAAAATTACCAATATGAATAAAATCAGACCCCCTTCCTCTTGTTCAACAACCACATGATGAAGACCAATGGCTAAGTGACCTTCCATTTCAATCAATAATGAAACTGATGTCCGTAGTCAGTAAGATTTTGGGTCCTGTTCCAAACTTCTAGGTATACCCACAAGTACAGTCACCCCTACAAACCACCCCCCAAAAGACCCTCTCTAATTAACTCTCTATTTTGCATGTGTGAGTCTTTGATCTTCCAAAACTCTCAAATTATTTTTATAGATATTAATGGATAGGGCTAAGCCATACTGTGAAATCTAAGATGGCTGCCTGCACCTATCTGTAGGGTTTGGTAATGGCAAACTGTGCTCACCACTGCAACAGAAGTTTCCCAGTTAGCAAAAGGTACAGCTCCAATTGCAGAGAATCAGGCAAAGCAGAACAAAATTAATTATGAAACTCGTTTACAAATGCGACTTGAGGATTCAATTCATATCCCTTTCTACTGGAAAAAAAGATAAGATTCTTTGTAGGATCATTCCGGAGATGAATTTATCTGCCCATTCTCTTTCCTGCCCTACATGTACTACTTTGTGCAGTGGCTAAAAGGGAGGATATGAACAGATGGCTGTTTGCTCTGATAACTGTGTCTGTTCCTAGTCAGATTAATTGGTTACAACCCAGTTAAAGATTAGAGTCTGGTGAAATGATACAGACAGTCCGTCAGTTACTCTTCACTGTCCATATGAAGAAAATAAAATACACCAGTAAGAAAGAAAATGGAATTTCAGTACCTGCTAGGGATTATGCAAGACGCATTGCCATAGAAAGAGTACAGTATTTACCCTTCCAGACTACAGTTTTAAAGAGTATAAAATTTACAGGAACATGAAGGTCAAATAGAGGTTTAAAGACACAAGATGTGCTTGTGGATTAACAAATCAGAACAGTATCAGTGTCATGATTACTTTTCATTTATCCAGGCCTTTGGCATCAAGCTGCTCATGAGACTTAGGGGCTGCAGCAGTATCTAATTTCATACCTCTTCTGATTACCCCGAGAAGAGATTCCCCTTCAAACAACTGGGAATATGCCAGGAGACTGAAGCATTGTACTGATACTCACTTTAGAGGAGATTGGGTTGACATCAGTAATTATAACCCTCAGTGCATGGCAAGATAATAGCAAAACCCATGCAATGCAATCAATAAAGAATGAAAGGATGAGAACATAAGTAGGGCTGGCTTGTCCGATTATACAGAAAATAGACACCGGCTCACAAACCTGATTGCATGCTCTGAGACTGTGGGATTGATTACCAGTCATTATCATGGAAGTGCAACAACTTCCGTAGAGCGCTTGACATAGAGCTGCAGGGTACTGCACTTTAAAAGGTAGCTCTTACCCTGCAACAATGAAAGCAGAAAACATGCACTCAAAAATAGCTGACTTGGCAAACTCACAAAGATACCGAGGAAACATTATCAGCTGAGCAAATTTCTAGTGGGGTTCTGCAGGATTTCATTCTGGGTACACAGCCCATAAAAAAATATTTTTCCTCCTTCTTCTATGAAATAAAACCATACCTAGCACTCATGTTTGTACATTTGATGCAAATACATGTATGTTTAACATCCTGAGACTGACAAAGAGTAAAATAACTTGATAATAAGTAAATTCAGTTCAGTAATACACAGCACTCAAGCACACGCAATACAATAAATGTTAGAATAGCAAGCACAAGGCTTGCAGGACAACAGCATATTCTGGAAAGCAAAGAACTTGAAAAGAATTAAGACAAGATTAAGACGCTACAGACACATCTGAAGAAGAAAAATGAGTGTGCAGCATAGTCCCTGTTTTTGCACTGTGCTGCAGGGGAAGGCAGCAGTGGAAGAAGAGCTTGTTTTTCAGATCTTTGATTAAGAACTTGGGAGGAGGTATAAAGCACCACAAAGAAAAGGTGAGAGCCCAAGAAAATACTTTGTAAGAGAGGCCTGTTGAGCTCCAGCTGTTTGGGCCATCAAAAGGAAGACTAAAGAGATGAATCAGTTACAGTATATAAATCCTTCAAAAGGAGAAAATTAGATTAGAGAGATCTTTAACGCAGTAAAGAAAGACACACGCACACACCAGAAAAACTCTGTAGTTCAAGCCAAGAAAACTAATTTGTGAAATCAGACAAAGGTGTAATCTACAAGGTGATTAACCAAAGAAGCAAGGCAACCAGGGAAAGATTTTTCATCTTTGCTTGGTGTTTCCAAATCAAGACTGGATCTCTTCATGGAGAACAGAAGCTTTAGTCTGACTCTTCAGACTAAGGGGAAAAAAATAAATTGAAATTCTGCCAAAAGCACCAGTTCTCAGCCTTTGCTGCTCACATATAGTTTACTTCAGAAGTTGCATGGTCACAGTGCTGGGATCCAAGTCTTGTATCACCAAGAGGCCGCTAAGATTCATCCTCTCCCACCAGCAAGTCTCAAGTTTCTTTGCTTTCCTTTACTCCACGTACTTTTAAGCAGGTTGGTGAGCAGGCATGACCATTTTTTAACGCATGAAGACAATGAAAGACAAAGTTTCGTTTCCAAGCAGATACCTAAACCCCTAGGGAAACGCACATCGTCCACGCGATGAATAGCTGTAACACAGACTTTAAACGCCTCTCAACCCCAGCCTCATTTCCCTCTGCTACACTGCCTGTGCCATGCCCTGCGTGTGCCTCGGGCTCTCTTCCTCACGTGAAACCCGGGAATTTACAGGAATTCACACGGCACGGCCGCCGGCCGGCTGGGAACGGGCCCCGGCCGCGCGCCTGCCGCGAAGCCTCTGGCGCCACCCAGCGGCGGCCTGGGCCAGCCGGGCCGTGAGGGGCGAGCTCCGGGCCGCCAGCCCGGTGCCCTCATAAAACAACATTTTCTATGTAGCATCTCCCCAAAGAGAGGCGACATCCCGTTTGGGGGCGTTAATACCCCAGGAGCAAAGCCCCAGAGCCGCCCGGGGCCAGCTGGAATGGAGTTCGGCTGCAGCACGCTGCCGCACCCCCTTGGGTAATTAACCCTTAGCCAGGCACTCCTCTCCCCTTAACCAGCAGGAGGAAAAAAACAACTCCCGAATGTTCTCTGAAGAGCTCCGCCAATACCATCTGCTAGCAGGAAGCCATGGCCGCCTCTGCTGGCTTTTTGTGGCCTTTCTCTACGCCGAGGCTGCAGCCGCCCGTCAGGGCTGGCCAGGGCAGCCGTGGAGGCACAAGCTGCGGAGTTTACATGTTGCTAAACATAAAGCAGCCAAAACGAGCTTTCTCAGCTTTCCCTTCTGTCAGAAATTTATTTGGGGAAATTTCATGTGCTCATTCTGAGCAAAAATTCGTGGGGGGGAAATGTTTTCCTTTTAGTTCTAGCACTCAACCCAACTTTGATAAAAAAGTCTAAGGCAGCCCCTCCTCTGCCCCCAGCTGTGAGAGCTAGGCCTGCAAATTTGATATATAACTTTTAAAAATGCAATATTTTTCTAAGAATTGCTGCCAAAGCTTAGTGGTAGGACCACACTGAAGTGAGCGCAACAAAAAGATGCAGTAATGTCTTCAGATGTCCTTGGATGCATTGCCTCTTTCAACTACTTAAGTGATATAATGAGTTAAATGAAAGCATGCGTGGGTTTTTTTGTATTACAGAGCTGCTGCTTACAGTAAGTGAACTCAGTATTTAATGTAATGTGTCAACCTCTTGACTCCCAACATCTGAAAGAACTAAGATATAAATTCTAATAATGACTAACCTGCAGACTTCAGACTTGATCTGAATTGGCTCCTATTTTTGTCTTTTCCACCCAAAAACCACACCCCTTGCTCAGTCTCTTCCTGGAGTATCCTAAGTCCCTGTGCTGCTTCCTCACCTGCAGCACCAGCAAGCCAAACCCTGCCTTCCTCCTCTCTCCCTACTTCTATATACTTACATCATCTCATGGTATAATACCACCTTGGCATAAATTTGTTTATGTCTTGTTTTTATATCAATGAACCAATCATTTTTCTCAGGGAAGACACCATCTCAGTGTTTCACAGTTACTTTGTCTTGTACATCCTGTAATTTTTATTACAGGGGTTTTTTGGTTACTTGTAAAGTGATCTGATGATCTAATTGCATCATTTTCCTCAGGCCTTTGCAAAGCCTTTGGCTTTTTAGAATACTTTATAAATCCTGAAAATAGCATTTTTCTTAGCATTTCTGTTTAATACCTGCCTTTTGCACTCTACAAGCATCTTCCCTCTGGAGAGGGAAATGCACTCATATGCTCCAGAGCAGCCTGGGCTCATCCATGTGATGGGACAACACCTGCTGTAGTATCTAAGGAGCATTTTTTGAAAAGCTATTTTTCTATTGGCTTATGGTGTCAATGACCCAACAACAACTGGCAAAGGAGCTGTTTATCAGGTCTCTCCCTTGCAAATTGCTGTTAATGGGCACACATACCTTGTACCCACATGAAACCTTGCTTGGTGGGCTGTGTGGGTGGACCTGAGCCTGCATTCCTGCAAATACTTGAGGGCACAGCTTAGTCGCATCCTTACAGTTAAATGTGTATTAAGACACATTTAAGAAAAGTGTACATTTCAGCTAATTTTTTGTCTCAGTTTTACTGAGTATTTACAAAATACTTAGCACATTTTACAAAAAATACTTTAAAAGTATTGCCCATCTTGTCATCTCTTGTTTATTCGATTGCCACTTCAGTGTTACAGACTGATAAAAGATCTGCTGGATGCTCTCTCAATACACATTAGGCAAGAGCAAGTCATAAACTGAGTCATGGAAGCCTTATTGGTAGGATGTCTCTGGAGGTAGGACAAAATATCATGTGTCCTACATCCATAAGAGAAGGGCTCAAATAGTAGTTTTTTAATTATGATTACTTTAGGGAAAACAAAGATGGGTTTGGGTTTCATACATGTCTGACTCTCAGAATTGCTAAGCGTGTAATAATACCCCCACCATGCAGAGGAAGCTGAGATTCCTACATACTTGCAAGCCCATGTGCAAGAGTAGCAGCACTACATTCCAGCACTGAAGTTGTTATTCCTAGTGCTGGTTTAGAGATGGAGATTGGAACCTTGATTACACTTGATAAATGATTGACAGTGCCATTCTAACGTCAAAATCCTCCATCTGCATGCTTTTAAGGAATGAGGAGCCAGAGCCTGTCAGCTGGATTAGCCGTATGTCAACTCCCCAGTGCACTACAGCAGAGCCATCGTTAATCTGAAAACTTGATCTCAAGCCAAAGGGAACAATTGTATAACCTAGATATCTGAAAGGTGAATAGTACAAAAACAAGAAAGAACAATCATCCTTACTTACACATGTGTACATTTTACTACAACTATTAGTCAATCAAGACTGTCATATAATTGGCTTTTTTAAATTACAAAAATGATGGAAGGGTTGCAGTAATTAAAAAGTGCAGGCAACACGTTGAAAGGTGATAAATTACATGAAGGCAAAGTGAAGATGAAACAAAATCTTTATAAGTATTTATTTATTCGCTTCTCCACAATTTAGGTCATTTGTATATCTGCTGTTTGTCTGTTCCTGACTGCCATTATCAAGCCAGTATGAAATTGGTCAGAGGGCCAGAGAGCTGTCACAAGAACTTGAGTTACCAGAATGGAAGATAACTTTAAAAATTGGTGTCAAGTCCCAGAAAAGCCGCAGGAATGAAGCTCTTCACCAAGATAGATTGCATGGGCAAGTTCTGTGGCACATGCCTGAATTGTCATGAACATACAAAGCAAACTTTGGAAAACTGACAACAGAAGATAAAGGTCCACTAGCATTATTCCTCCCACATGGTTAAAGGAGACAAACGTGCAATTAATTCAGCTTATTTATTAGGACAGTGCCTAGGGCCCCTCAAGGTGGGGCCTTATTATGTCAGGCACATAAAAGCAGAACAAGCCTCTGCCCCAGAAAGACTTATACAAGTATATCTCCTTGTACAAGGCAGGAGAGAGGAGGATGAAATATAAGCTGAATTAAATAGCTGTCAAAGGGATGTTAAGATAATACTCAAAAGCACACTGAAAATTATTCTAGGAAGACAGTGTCTACCTAGGTAGTTTGAAAGGCCAGCCTTTCCATGCTGTCCTAAAGCCATCCTCCAGAGATCTGCTATAGAGCTTGTAGCCACTGTCAAATCCCACAGGAAGGTCTTGAGTCCATAATAAATTCTTAGGACCCACCTGATCCTCAGGGCTGATTTCCCACAGAATTATTCTTGTGAAGCTAATGGTCCCTGTGTTTCAAGTCTCCACACCTATATGCAGTTAAATACTCGACATCTGGACATACACTCTTGTACCTATTGACTCCTGAGGAATTATTTGCAACATATGGTTTCCAACCAATTTATTTGTATTTGCAGCTTCCTTGGACTTTCTTTTCTTTTTTTGTTTCTTTTTTTTGTTTTATTTCTTTTTTCTTGCCCCCCAGAGATGCCACAGGTTGCACAGACTTCCAGCACTTCACATGCACATTTCTGAATTTACTTTGGATTTGTGGGACTGCTCCTCACTGGTGTGGGCAAATTCTTTATCTGAAGTACTGTGAGCAATAATATTTGCTATTATTCTGTTCATTCACAATTTCAAAGCATTGAACAAATTAACTACCCGAGCTGCTACAAAAGCTCTTCTACCACCATTTCAGATTTCACAAGCCTATACATTTGTTCTGTGGCCAAACTGTCAAGACACTGCAGTGCAGTACAGCAGTAACCAGTAGCTGACAAATGTCAGACTTGACATTGTCTCCAGTTCAGCACATGTGTATGCATACACAACCCTGTAAGTTAGATGTGTGAGTTATCCAGCTGAGGTCACAAACAGTGGACACCATAACTGGGGTGGGGGGGCAGTTATATATGGTATATAAAGAGTGATTTCAATAAGAATAATATTTGGTTTGGTTTAAGGGACAAGAAGGAAAGGACCAAGCAAAAGACTAGTTGAGAGGGCGTTGCGTACAATTTTAACTGTATTAGCCTGTTCAGATCTGGAGGTAAAGAGGCTGTCAGACCTTCTTGCCAACCTTGACATTAACAGGAAGCACAGAAGCCAACCGATTGCATGCTGGCCTCGAACTCGTAAAGCCTGTGGCCTGCAAGCTGCTGCCTGAGCGACATGAGGCATACTTCACTTCCCAGTACTTCTCTCTCCTTTCCCATCCATTGCTACTCTTTTAGATCCTGAGCTCATACACAGAGAAGCTGTTTTCTTATTCCATCTACGAACGACAGAGCCCTGAGCTCAATTGGGCCTCTAGGCACCAGGTTAATATATATAATAATAGCATGGTACAAAAAACAAAGGCATAACAGTTTCATGACGGAACGCATCTCAGATGAGTTAATGTGTGCAAAGCACTTTGAAGTTGAAAGGTTCTGCAGCGTGTAAAAAGCTGAGCATTGCTTTCATATGGATTTGTTGATCTCGAGGATTCAGGAAGCCGCTCCAAACGTGCCTCTACTCAGCAGAGTGTGAATCCCAGCTATTCACTCTGATCTCCAAATGGAGTAGTATGTGCAAGAAATTCCTATTTGAGGATGTCATTAAGAAAACCCATGTCATTATAAGCAAATATCTTTAGTTTTCACACCTCTCTATATTAAAAACAAGCATCCCTGGGGAAAAATGCAAATAGGCTTTTCATAATCCTGCTGATTTTGGCATTACCCCCTCTCCATTGCTTTGAGTCACTCTCACTTTCTGGTTCTCCTACATTAAGTTGCCATGGGAAATACAAAAAGAAAAAGAGTTACAACCTGCCAACTGATTGACATGAGTCTTATTCATTCTGGCTCCTGAAGCTGAATTGACTTTCCAAGGTTCTCTGAAGCCGAGCTGATCGCTGGCCAGGAATAAATGGCATTTTATTACTCCATCCAGGCTTGCTTGGCCAAGCTCTTTCTGGGGCTGAAACTGAGACCCAGCCCAAACATTCCTCAACAGATACAAGACCCACACTGCTACTTTGGATCATGCTTGCTGTAGTTGCTGTCATACCTCACCACTCCTTTAGAATATTATATACTACATTTCAGGGAGCAGTTTTGCTCAGGATTGAGGACCTGTCTCATAAAGTGACACACAAGCACATCCAGTGGTGGTCCCAGAGCTCATCTTCTGACTGAGTCAGGGTGCAGTAACTGAGCAAAACATCCCCTAAAGAAAGCAGAAGAGTGATAGGAAAACAAGGGACTACACAGAGCAGCTTTCAGCCTAATTTTGGTGGTTCTACATAATTTCAACTCTTCTGCCCCTATTGTGTATGTATTACGACAGAGATTCACAGTGATATTCACGCTTATGCATGCATCTACCCGAAGGGAGAAGAGCTGTAATTAAACACACCTGATGGACACTCACCGTCCCCACGGGCCCCCGCCGTCCTCCCGAAGCCGGTGCCACTAGATGGAGCTGAGTAACAAAATTCCTCCCAGGCCATGTTGCACGGCTGCAGCAGCAGCTGCATTGCCTAAATCGCAAGTTGCAACTTGTTTCTTGCTTACTGGGCACTAATGTTGTTTCCCTGGACAGTTGATACAGGGACAAGCTGTGGCGAATTGTCATTAAGAGATTGCAAAACCATATTCCCCAACCAAGCTGATTCACCCTTAGTGGAGGATGATGTCAGTCTGGGTAGATTTGGCAGCCAAAAATGAGTTTGGGAAATGAAAGGAGGGGCTTCTGCACGGTCCACAGTTTACGGGGTGGAAAAGCCATCTCTGTCATAGCTTATTTTGGTTAAGTAGGAAACAAGGAGTTTGGCAGTCTCTGCCAGCTTAGTGAAAACCCTTCTGCTCATCAACAGCCTCCCAAGAGCCTGGAAGACTGCAGGAAAGCATCTCTGCTTTCCCTGTGGTTCCCTTTCCAGCCTTTCAGATGATTCAGTGGCAGGAAACGGGACACAAAACTGCCTGTCGTCCTTGGGGAGGGATTCTGCAGGAAAAGCAATTGTAAAATAAAACCCTATCCTCAAGGTCTGGACGGAGCAAAAAAATCAGGGAACAATCAAAATGCAGGCACACCAGGTAGCAAAGCACCTGTCACGCCCATCCTGCATGGGGAGTGGTGCTGAGAGGCTGAGAACTGGCTCAGTGGAAACACACCGCCCTGGGACAGCCCACTTAAAAGAAGTGACACTGCCAGGTCTTGTTTACACAGGGGATTGGCTGTGCTCTGTCTCCATCTCTTTGGAGGCAAGCAGGCTTAAGTCTGCCCTGCTCTCTACAGTGGAAGGGTTATCCCACTGTAAAGATGTTAAAACCATCCCGTCTATT
Organism: Pseudopodoces humilis; assembly: GCF_049639895.1. NCBI lineage: Eukaryota > Metazoa > Chordata > Aves > Passeriformes > Paridae > Pseudopodoces > Pseudopodoces humilis. Next base: position 42,796,349 of record NC_142205.1, read on the forward strand.
TTGTAAAGTACTTTACTTATAAACACTACCAAAACTAAACAAGTGTGGTGGTGGGAAATCTGCTTTGTAATTTTTAAAAGATGTTATAAACAGAGGAGATAAATGAATATGGAAACAAAAGGAGGGAAAGGTTAAAAATAAATAAATAAATAAATAAATAAATAAATAAATAAATATATTGGCAAATCAGGTAATTGCAACATCTAAAATAAATTTAGGATGCAGATTGCCAGGCTAAATTTTCCTTTTTTCTGTTAACAAATATAATGGACTGTAGTGAGCTAGGAGCGGAATTCAAACACAACCACAGCTTGTAACATTAAACATTATTTAGGTTATGTGTTAAAATGGAAATAGGGATAACCTAAATTGGCATTACAGCGGGCCCAATATAAACCAGAGAAACCAATGTGAAAACAGAAACACATCTTAGAACTTTGCAATGCACTTATACAAATTACAAGGTCATATGCGAAAAAAAATTATTAGTAAACCATGGGATGAATCTGCAAATATAGTGTTTCTGTCCAAGTCTAACTGTATTATCCAAAATAAGCCTATTTTTGTATTTACCTAATCAAGTGCATCTCTCTGCCAAGATAGAATACATAGTCCCTTATTTTCATTATTCCACGTGTGCCACATTGTGATAACTTCAGTTTAAGGTTACTCTAAAATGAATGCTTTCTGCATCCCAGCTCTTTAAGTGGCAAATGTCTGCAGGCAGACACCACTGAGATGTTTTAACCATATATTATGTAGATCAGGTTGTACAGCAGTAGGTTTCTCTAATGGTAGCCAAGCGGCTAAGCAATCGGAAGACCACTTTTTTCAAGCCAACAATACTAAGGTGCTTTGCAGTCAAGGTGTGTTAAAGCCTGCAGGAAAGGGTGTGGTACAAAAGTGTGTCGGTGGCCAAGGTGTTCTGAGGAACGTGGGGTGAGTCACCAATGTCACATTGCTTGGTTGCCTGTGACAGGTGACATTTGGTAGCTGCATTATTACTAAACAGGAGTATGAGTGAGCCTTGCTACATGCAGGCACTGAAGTGTGATGTGACTGCCCAATGCTTTACAGAAAGCCTCAAAGAGGACACAGGACTAAAGCTCTGGCATCATAGCTTTTTTTCATAGATAGAAAAAATGGGCCCTCTGTGCCTGGTGAGCAGCTGTGAGGAGATCAATAAATTTGAAGAGTCTAGCCATATATTACCCCACTGTAATGAACAGAAATAGCTTTTTAATAATTTCTAAGCTAATTTGATATTTAATTTCAGAAAGCAAATCAGTATCTGCTGTAGTTGATATTTGATGTTGGGAAGCTGTAAAATAATTTGGGGTTTAGGCAAACTTAGATGGCATCCTCAGCCAGGGGTAATTTATCCTTTTGACTTCAGCTGTGCTACCTGACAGGGAAATGGGAGCTGTGGTGTGTCACTGTCACATTGAAGCCTCCTTGGCTGTACAGAGGTGCTCCGTTTCGCAGGTCCCACATTGCACCATTCCTTGTGCTACCGAGGAGGCTTGCCTCCAGACCTGCCAAGGCTCATCAGCCACCCAACACGCTCACACACCAGCCTCAGGTCAGGACTTCCAGTTCTGCTGTGGCAGCTTTTGGAGAGGGAAAACTCAGGTACCTTTGTGGAAGCCTAGCCCATCACACCTGTGGTGCTAGGGGAGCTGGACACAGATGGCCCTGAGTCTCATGCACCCTGGCTGGACAGCCCTGGTGACTCTGCAAGAGCAGGCAGGTCGCAGGGCTAAGCATGCCCAAACCTGCCCCAAGCACAGACATGGCCTGAGAGGGTTTGCAAGATTTGTCTCTGCCCTGTAAGAAATACACGGTCACCTTGCACTTTTAGGGGTCCTCTCTGGCTCCTGCACTCCCCAGTTTTATGGGGCCTTGGAGCAGCCAGTGCATGGAACCTCACTGCCCAAAGCCCTGTTCAACCGTGGCTTATGGGTTCATATGGAGAAGATCCTCCTCCATCCTCACAGGCACAAGGGGATGGTGGCAGCATGGCAGAGGCAGAGTCATGTGAGTGACCTGTCAGAGGATCCCCAGCTCCCGGCCCCTCAAACCTGATGTTTTCTTCTGCACATTCAGGCTGCAGAGGTGACAACGAGCACTTTCAGCCACTGCCAGCCTGCTTGCTTTCCAGTACCATGGACCCTGTGCCTACTGACATAAATCCAAGCTGAATATAGCCTCAGGCTTCAAGTCACATTAATCCTACAAGATCATACAGTGTGGTGCAGCCAAGGAGCCCATGCAAGAAATGGAAGAAGGGAGAGAGAGAAATAAAAAGGGAGCAGGGGGCATTGGCACCTGTGCTAGGGATGTGGCAGAGACCAGTTGGAGGGTTTCTGACAGCAAATTTCAGATCAACTTTCATTTCAAAGGCAATCCTGTCTATGACCTTCAGTGTCTTACCCTGAGACACTACAACAAAAAATAATGAATTAAGTCTTGCTTTTCAGGGATCTTGCATCCCTGATAGAAAATAAAAGAGGAGAGCTGGTGAGTCACAGCATGCAGGGAGGACAGTTGCAAGGGAACTTCGTACCTCTGTTTCCACCCAGAGCCCCTCACAGCACAGCACAGCTGCTTACAGGGCTTATTAATAGAGTAAACTGAATGGAAAGTACTTTTTTCTCTGAAAGGCAGTGGTTTGTGCTGGGAGCAGAATAGAGAGGGCTTCTTTCAGCTGGGGGAAGACTGTTAACACCACCAAATCCCTGTCATATTGCCATAGTTCACAGCAGCTTCCAGTTAGTTACAGAATTGGGCAAATGGGTTTTCCTTGCTAATGAGCAGGCTGAACTTGCCCACTAGGTGATATAAGGAGAAAAACACCTAATAAATCCGTTGTCCTCTGACAGGTTTGCACTGGTCCAAACTGACGCCTGGGCTCAGGTAGCATCTCTTGAGTACAGCCACTAATAGGGATAACCAGGGCACAGTGACCCTGTAACTACTGCCTATACACAGGCAGCTGGGACAGGGAGATGTAAAAGCAGCCTCTGCCCCATGGTAGTCACTGGCCAAAACTGTGAACCCAGCCAGGTACAGGGGTAGCTCTGCTGCCAGTGCCAGACTGCTGCCATGCCAGTCCTCTTGGATACCAGAGTTCAGCTGGGAAAAGCACTGCTTCCTGGCTGGGAGACAGGAAAATTTGGATAAAAACTGCTGGCATATGAGAAGATTCACCAGGATTAAATGGCAAAGCTTTGCTTTGACTCTGCTACTGAGCTTACAGGTGACACAGAGGAGAGTTGAACAATCTGAGACAGAATTACTTATTAGGTCTGTCAGAAATGACAGGTTTTGTCTCAGGTTTTCTTTTTGTCTGCCAAACTCCAAAATCAATTCTTCAGCCAGGAAACATCCAGCCGGTAAAGATGTGAGGTGAGGTTTCTTTTCCTCTGCCTGTATATTACCATTGACACTGTTTACCACAGTTTAGCACTAAACATGGTGTTGTTTTTTCCTCCCTGCCTCTTCTACTCTGCTTTATAATCCCCACAACCAATTCCTGCACTTACCAAGGAGTTGCACATCCTCCTAGGACAGACAAGAGATTGGTTTTAAGTACAGCATCTGTTAGTTATTGTTTACAGTGAAAGCTTTGACCTGAGACCAATGCAATGTCTCTGAGTGTTGGAGGATGTTGAATTAACATCAATCTCTCTGTCATTTCCTCATGTTCATGTGCTCTATATGCAGGCTGCAGGCCACAAGCTCCAGTGAAGCCTTCAGAGACGGACGGCAAAGGGAGACATGAAAGACACACGCACACCCAGTTATGCCAAGCTGCTAAAATGAAAGCTATTAGAGCAGGATTAGGTAGCAGGATGGTATCTTTTTCCTAGGACCCTTTTTCTGGGTAACAATGAAAGGACAACTGTCAGGAGGCTTCTTGCTGCCCTGCCTTTACATGTAAGCCTTATTTGCTTTGCCAAAATAAAGCTGGTGCCTCTCAACAGCAGAAATACTCATGCCTACAAATGGCTTGCCTGGCCTGTCACAAGTTATCTGTTGTGGTCACATCCAAAGACCCCAAATCAAGATTGGAGTGGGGCTGTGGTAGATGCTGTAAAGTGAAACACTGGTGCAGGAAGTCCCACAGCCTGCCATAGTTTCCATGCTGGTGTGGAACAAGACAGGGATACCAACAACTGTCTGCAGGTATGATCATGGCTAATGGCAACTCAATCAGCCCAGAAAGCATGTTTTAGGAACAATTTGATCCTTCAAAATCACTCATAAAGGAAACCAAACAAACGCTTGTACAAATAAAGCCAGTTAGCTTTAAAGCTATCCCAGCCAGCTTTTGACATCTCTCATGGGCTGACACAGACTGTCACAGCCTTTGTGACAGATTAGCCCCATTCTGTGTGGTCAGGGTGGCACAGACTGCTCCGAGCAGCCAGGATGGCTGTGAGAACAGGGCAGGTGACACTGCAGAGCTGCCCCATCCTCTGCCACAGAGCACATGCCTGCTGGTACCTCACAGAGGGCTCCTTTCACCTTCAGTAACTCTAACCCTGCCAAAAATCGGGTGGAGGGAGCCTAACCCCACACAGCTGCAAGGCAGTTACAATGGGAATGCAAATTAAAGCCACCCATTTATGTAAACTACCTCAAAGTACTGAATACAAAAGCAGATGCATAGAAACAGAATTGCAATACCAGTTTCAAGCAGGATCCACTGGAGCACAAGATGAATTATATACATATAGGATTTCAAAGGAGATCATTAGGACAGACTGAGTTCTGCCCACATCTTAATGACCTGCATAGATCAGCCTCTCCCTCCCCACTGCCTTGTGCTATCTGGCTGAGGATTGACACTGCAGAGATTTTCACATTTACTTCAGGCCTTAAAGCAGAGCTTCAGCCTTGGGGAGAGGGCAGAGGGCAATGGTGTCTTGCTGCATCCCAAGGAGCTCCCACCACCCTGATGGGTGTGGCTTGTTTGTAGAGAAACCGTGGGGCCAGTCTCAAAGTAGGAAACAGGCAAAGTGAAAGGAGAGAGAGAGGCTAGCTGAATGCACTTGGGGTGGGCAAGCAAGAAAAAGGGGCAGTAGTGTATAAATTTAACTTTTCTCTGGTGTTTCTCAGGCATCAGTAAAGGAAAGTGAGAGAAAAGAGAATAAACAAAGGAAAGAAACAATGAAAGAAGAAGTATGATGTTAACTGGATGGAGAGTTTAAACCAAAAAGAAAAAAAACATCCAAAGGATGCCTGGAGGGCATAGAAGATGCCCCTGCACCTTGCAGGTCCTTCCTTGCAACAGCTTCTCCCAGTTCTGTGAAAGAAGTGCCTGCTGTCCAGTGGGGGAAAGGCTGAACACAGCTCCTCATAGCCTGTGCAGGGTTTCCCTGCAGGGCACACTGCCCATCCCTGTGCCAAGCAGCTCTGCCCTTCCGGAGCGCAGGTAAATAATCCCACGCGCGCACGCCTTGGGGCGAGTACATTTTTCCTGGGTGAATACAGTTTTTCCAAGTGATTAAGATAGGATAACCAGGAGTAAGAGCTCCCAAATTTCCATGGAAGGCCAGGAATGCTGTGCCACAGGTAAGTACTGCTGTCATCTCTGTTGTTTTTCAAGACCAGTTTCCAAAGGTAATTTTTGGTGATAAACAGCTTTGGAGTCACTCCAGATTTATTCTCTGTAGATCACATCCACTGACTGACCCCTTGTTGGGGTGGTTGGTGTCCTTATTCACCCCAAGCCTGTAGCCCCTGAGGGAGCCCTCCTGCAACTACAGCAAACACCCCATAAGGCTTCCTATGTCCTGTATGCAGCACAGAAGGTCTGGATGGCTGCATACAAGAGCCCAGCCCAAAACTATGCCTCCTTACAAAGCAGCAGAGACCTTTCGTTAGGGAAGACCTAGGGCCAGTGTTAGCATCACTTAACCTAAGCAGGCAGGATCAGATGAGGCAACCTGACACAATCTGTATTTTACCTCTCTCAATGCCAAAAAAAAGTGCAGCTGTTTGGGTTCCCATGGCATTTATTTTATACCCTTTTATCCTGAGCTCTGTGTTCTTTCATGTAATAAACAAATCACAAGTCTTGTTTTACATATCTTCGCACATTAAATCTCCTTCCAATTCTTCTTATGTTTGTCTGAAAAGTGCCTAGCAAACTGCTGCATTAAACAAAAATTAAGTCAAGGTTGGGGCTCCTGTACCCAGAGCCCTGAGGTTTTATAGAGCTCTCTTTGTGAAGCTTCTATTTCTGTCTGATTAAGCCATCTAATTCTCAGAGGTTAGGCTATCTAAAGTGACTGGGTACTGAAGCATTTAAAATGTAAATGCACTAAGCTTTCGCAGTCTGCAGACTACTCCTCTCTCTCTGTCTGTATATATGTTGGAGTTGTTTCCTTGCAATTTCTTGATGTTACACCTGCATCTAGCAGCATCTCACATGCCACAATTAACAAGAGTGTGCTGGAGTGAAGGACAAGGTGTCCAGGTGTATGGAAGCGAAGCTAAACGTGGAGCTACAGTAGCTAAATTGACCCTGTTTCCTCTCTGTGACCTGCTACCCTCACAGCATCTTCTGTGTCGGTACCCACACTGCTGGCTCGTCCTCGGTCAAGAAACGCTGCTGCCAGCATGAAAGTCAGGGAGGAGGACAAAGGCAAAGACACAGCTCCCACAGTAATGCACTTCAGACAAGTGAAAGCTGCCAAGTTCCCCCCCCTTCCTCCCAGTACCTCATTGTGATATTCAGAAGTCCTTTGATTTTTACATTTGAGAAAAATCCTTACAGAGGGAGTATTTCCAGTCTGGTGTGGTGTGCCCTGGGAAAAGAAGACACACTAGAGCTGTTCTGCAGCTCTGGCCCATAAGGGTTATCAGGGAAGAGTGCAGTGAGCCTGACGCAACCTTGCAAATCCCAGCACTAGGCAGTCCAGGGACTTCCAAGGCCACAGGCAGCATCTGCAGCAGCAGCTCTAACAGGCCTCCATAGCCTGCTTTCCCATTAATTTGCCTAATTGCTTTTTGAACCAATGTATAGTTTCAGCACCTGAAGAATCCTATGGCAATGAGTTCCACCAATTAATTATGGTTGGGTGAAAAAAAGGCTTCCTTCTCTATGCCTTAAAAAAATATCTGCCTGATGATTTCATTTAACATCCTTTGGCTCTTGCCTTACAAGCAACTCCAGCCATTCCTCCTGCTGTTTGTCACGTTGCAGACCTGTTGCAGCCCTGAGTCCTCATTTTTTTAGGCTAAATCTGACTGATTTGGTCTATTTTCATACAGATAGCATTGTACATCTCTGATCATTCCTGTCATACGTCTCTCTGCCTTTTCCCATTCAAGTACAGCCTGATTTTCAAGACTGCCACACACCCACAATCTCAAGGCTGCTCAGTAGGAGCTGAAGGCATTGTGCCCTGCATCCTTTAAAAAATCCTATTTGCTGCTGTGTGAGTTGTGCTCCAAAACTGACTGAAGCCCTCTCAGCAGATGTCCTGGAGGCATTCAGCACTAACCCTGTGTTCTGTAGAGGGGTGGTAGCACCATGCCTGGCTCCCTGGGCTTCTGCAGAGATCAGCTCCAAAGTGCCAGCCAGGCCAGCTCTGTCATTTGCTTCTTGGTGCCTCTGTCACTAAGCCCACAAACAGGAGGTGACTGCCACAACATTTGTATTTGAGATCACAGGGACAATGGAGGTAATATGTTCATTGAGCAATTGTATTACCTCAATGAAACATTTATAGGTGCTTGCAATAGAAATATTGCAGATAGGATGAAGAAATTACCTCAGACAGGATCAAATATGCAAAGCTAACTGTAGTTGTGGACTTCTCCCACAAGATAAACAAGTGGCTAAGGCCTCGAGGCAGATAGCAGGAAGGGGAATCCCGGCATGCTATTCTTGTGCCAGGTATTTTTTTGCAGAGTTTTAGTAGGAACTGTGTCTGGGAGTCCCAGGATGGCCTCACCCCTGCCTGCCTGCAGGAGCCCTGCCTGAGGACAATGCTGCTGGAGCCCCACTTCCCCAGAGCCCTTCACCCCAAGCCCTGCACAACACAGGCGGAGCAGGCTTGTGCCTACCTTGTGTCAGCAGTTCTTTGGAAGCTGGACAGGACACAAATATAGGCACAGGTTTTGAAAGGAGAAGGGGAATGTTTACAATGTCACTTGAGATGACTTCCTCTTGCTCCTGAAATGCAGAGGTGATTCTAGTGTTCCATCCCCTTCAAGACAACCACAGGGGAGAAAGACAATGTGGAGCAGAGAAAAAGCTACGATTCAAAGCAGTATGCACACTTCTCTGCATGCCTTGGGGAAACAACCTACCAACCACTTGTGCAGGCACTACAACTCCCAGGGGGCTGCAGCGGGCCAGCTCAGAGATCATCTTTGCCGTCTCTTGGCATTTTACTAGCTCAGTGTACAATCCAATTTTTTTTAAGTACTCTGTTTTCCTTAAACAGTGTTGCTATTCCCTTCAAAACATAACTCTGTTTATCCAAAACAAGCAAGGGCAGGTATCACACCCTGCCAAATGGCAACCGTGTTGCTGCTGGGTGGCGCTTGACAGCACTGAGGTACAGGTGACAACTCCTTTTTCCACTCAGTGAAACAGGCAAGGATATGCCCATAACAAACCACCACTTATCTGTTGAGGCAGAGATTTTTTTCCTCCGGTTGCCAGCATGGATTGCAGTCTGAATCTTCCTTTTCTTTATCAAAAAGCATTCACAGACATTTCCACCATTCCTTCTCTAAAGCTATTCTGCAAAAGATGAGTGAAACAATTAAATTGTTGGCTTAGCAGGAGTGAGACAGCTCTACTTTTAAACAGGGAATTTTGATTGCTCCCTGTTACTTCATCTCTTTAGAATATTCACTAGACAAAGTAATTTTCCTGTCTCTGAACAATACTAAGCTGTCAGACTCCTTTTATCTGAGCAAAAGGTAGTGCAGCATCTTCTCCCCACACGAGTGCTTTTTTGGAGAATAATAAAAAAAAAAAAGGAAAAAGAAGAACACCCCCACTTCTCCAGTGGTCACTTTGAGGCAAGAAAAAAACTCTGTCTGATCATGTAAAGCCCCTGCACCCAGGAATCCCTCCTAGCAGGATCGCCACCCCAGGAAAGCCAGCCCCACCTGCGAGCATAATATCAGGAGGCTCATTTAGCAGCTAAAGTAACCCACCCTGCAAACATTCTTCCATTTAGTGTTAAACAGCAGTGGGGCTGAAATTCAGCCTCAAGCAGGATAGGGGGATGTGGAGGATGAAGGATTGGGGCAGGGCAAAAAGAGATTGCCCAGACCCCTCCCTTGCAACCACCACAGACACTGCCCATGTTGTTTAGTTAGTTGGGGAAACAATGTCCTCTTTCAGGGGCTGCAGGTGGCTTGGGGCATTGCAAGAAAGGGACATTATGGCTTTCTGTGATAGTGTGGTTGAAAGGTTTGGAGCCTATGTACAAAAAAGCCTTTGCTAAGGGTATTGCTGCTGCATCAAGTATCAATGAAAGCTGCATCTCTGCTGTTATGAATCCAATCACCACAGCAAATGAATAGGAAGCATTAAGAGTAGCAAAATAGTATTTCAAGCTGCAATGAACAGCACTCAATTCATCAGTGAATAGCAGGCTTGGGTCAGTGAAAGAATAGCTCTGATTGAAAGAAATATGGAAGAGCTTTGAGCAGTCTGCAGGAACAGATATGTGAAAGAAGTAACCAAAACTACAGGCACGTCTGAGGTCTTGTGTGCAGCCAGCTCCGAGCCAGGCAGTCGGGCTGGGTGTAGGGTCTGCAGCTCCCCATGTGAACCAGTTTACAGGGCCTTTAACATCACCACTCCCTTGTCTTTGGAAATAAGCTTCTCTAAAGAAGAAAAACAACCTGTATGTGCAACAGCAATTTAGCCCTGCAGTTTACCTCCAAATGTCATGGTCAATCATTCAGAAGCCAAACTGGCATGAAAAACATGAAAGCATTATCAGCATTTTTACAGTTAGGCAAAGTAAGGACATGTAGTAAATCCAGAAGCAGAACTTGGATATCCCAGTTTCCCATCCCTAATCCTGACTGGGTTGCTCCACCAGCCCGTGCTCATTTCTAGGATGCTGCAGTGATGAGGGCTGCAAAACCCAAAAGCAAGCCCTGCTTTTTCTCCATCACTGCAGCAGGACAGCCCAGCCTCAGGCTGGTATCAGTGGGTGCCAGGGACCCCTTGTAGGACTGGACACCTGCTTGCCAGCAGCCTCAGCCCAACTAGCCCCCTTGCCAGAGCTCAGCAGGGCCTGCACAGTCTTTTCCTAGGTGACTGGGATGCACCTGATGCTGGTGAGACCCTGCTAATGGCACCCTGCCCCACACCTACTGCAAACTAAAGGGAGACCATGTAGTTGGCAGGGAGTTAATAGGGATTTGGGCTCTTGGTCCAATGGCTGCTGGACTGTGAACTGCTGGGATGCCATGGGGCTGAACTAATGCCAGGACACGTCCCTCCAGTTTTGCACTGCTTTGGTGTGCACACCAGACTTTTACCCAGAAAATGCTCTGGCTGACCTCTCTGTGGCAGATGCTGTCTTCAAAGAGTGGTGACACAGGCAGGGCAAGACAGCTGATAAGGTTTGATGGCTCTTTATTTAGGGGAAATCCTCCTAGTGATTGCCCAGGGCAAATAAGACTCAGAGGCTTGAATTCCCAGAGGAGGCATTGATGCACCAGATCAAAGCCTGCTCTCCAGCTGTCACCACAGAGGCATCACCTCCAGCCATAACATGAGGTTATAAAAACAAGGTCTCTCCCTGACACATCCCAGACTGCTCAAAGAAACCGGCTCCAAAGAGAGGAAGGTGAGAGAGCAAGTGCACTGTGGACTTCGGGTGCAGGGGCAGGCTCCCAGAAACTCTGTGAGGTGGGGGTTCCAGCCCCAGGGATGCACCAGAGCCTCATGGGAGCTGGGGCAGGGCAGCGCATGTTGCTGGGTTCTGCCTATTTCTTGCCTTAACTGCTGTAGGCAGGCATGGATCTCTTTGCTTTCATTGGTATACTCTCACACAAGGGAACTTAAATCCAGAGCACTGTGAGACTCGAGTTCTCAGAAGTTCCCAGAGATAATTTTGAAACCCATGGGGGCATGGGGTCCTGCTGCTGGCAGGATGATTTCTCTCAGGCAGAGGCTTTCCAAAAAGTGTTGCCACTGCTGACACCTCATGAGGAGCTTGACTGCAAGTGGGCACAAGCTACATCAGCCCACTTGTTGTAACAGACACAGGATTGTCTTGCAGGGCACTGTGTGTTCTCATGACGGTGGCTGCCTCTTGGGGATGGGCTGCCGGCACAGATCATGCCAAGCCACTGTCAGGAACAGCTGGCAGCCCTGTGGAAAACTTGCCTAGTGCAGAAAAGGCCAAAGAATTCTGTTAGTTGACAATGCTTTAATAATTTATATCCCATTTTATAGCTGTTAAGTTGCAACTCCTTCAAGGTACTTCAACATGAAAGACAGTAAGGTCCCTGCCTCGGAGACCTTACAGTCTAGTACAGACAGGTAGACACAACAAGTAGAAACATTAAACTTTAGGTAGGGAGTGGGGACAGGTTGAGGGAGTATGTACAGAAATTATCTTTGGCACATCAAAGAGCTGGAAGAAGTCCATCAGAGGAACCTTTAGGCTATTTATGTATTTCAGGTAGCAAGATAAAATCATGAATAATTAGTTCCTGCAACATCTTTGCAGAACCAGGACTGAAGCAAGGCTCACAGAGACACTTCCCTGCAAATGTATGGCCTTTGGAAGGGGAACACTGAATCCTCCCCAGATTTATTTTACATTGCTGTTTTTAACCAGTAACAAGAAAAGAACAGGCAGCAAAAGCACACCAGCGTCCTTCCAGGTGTTGGTCCCTGTCTGTGGCTATCTGATCATGTTGTTTATTAGCCCAGCAATAGCTTTCTTTTTTCCTTTCTTTTCACCACAAACTGCATTTTCTGAACTTCCAAGCTACCTACCTCCCCAAAACACCCTATCTTGAAGCCAAAGTTCCCACTCTTTAATCCTGCCCTCCCTCACCATACCCAACCCATGCTGTCTTCACTGAATCATTGCTGAAAGTAGGAAGTTACACATCAAAGACTGGAACAGCTAGACCCACCTTCAACAGAGCTCGCTTTCACCTCAGCTCCTGCAGCTCGACAGTCAACACAGGGGGCATCCCACCAGTGCCTGCCTGCACATCTTCTTTGGACAGGGCAAAGGACTCAGACCTTTCCCTTACAGGCTATAAAAATTCCAAAATATTGCAGAAACCAGGTTTTCCTGGCTGGAACACAAAAGCAGAGAACCTACCCATACTACACTGTCAGGCAGTGGGAGACTTGGGCCTCCAAGCACCAGAGACAGCTCGGGCACAGACCAGGAGGTGTTTCTAGATTTATTCTCATTCCTATGGGCTCCCTCGAGCAGACACAGGACATGAGCTCCTTCCATTTTGATGCAAAAATGTACCACCCAGAAACCTAAAAACATATGTAGCAGCACTGTAGCTGTTCCACTGCCAAATAGATCCAGCCAAGACATTTGATCAAATCAGAGAGGAAACCTGTGGGTCCAGAGCTGGAGACCCTTTTTACCATGCTGATGCAGGTCTGCCAGCCAAAGCCCCATAGCCATGGTGTGGAGTGCAGGAACAAAAAAAAAAACAGCTCCTGCCTACCCAGCAGCTCCCAATTCCTGTGCTGCCTCCCTCTCCCCACCAGCCCCAACACCTATGCAAAGAGCTGAGTGATAAAAAAGTGTTAACTTTTTTTTTTTCAGAAGTGTTAAAAATAAATAAGTGTTAAAAATAAAAGTGTTTTTAAAAAGTGTTAACCAACTGAAAAATGACCTGGTGTAAAGCATTATTTCTCAGACAGATAAATCCAGTTTGTCCCATAACAGCTCCTGTAAGCGACTTGTCAGGTTCCATTCTTAATCAGCCCCTGGGCAATTGAGTTAGGTCTCCTACTTACAAGTAATTGCCACTATTTGGGTTTTTTTTTCTCCTGCTGTTTGTTTTCTCTTTCCCACTTTATTGGTCGTCATCTCAGTTGTGCTTGGCATGAGTCTAGGAGCTTGGTGGCATTATGGTATTTTTGGCTGGAGAAGGCTCTTCCCAGAAAACTCTGCTTCCTCACAACCTGATCTCAAGGTGTACAGAGATGTAGACAGAGCCATGCAACCCATAGGATCTAGCCACAACAAGGCTGGGGTGGTGAAGGGGCAGGCAGGGTATTTGCCTTTGCATGGCTGGGGGCACACAGAGCTACTGAGAGGCTGCCTCTGCCGTAGCTGCCCGATAAACTCTGAGATAACTGTCAAATTTCGTTTCCCCTCCTTTTTCCACTGGTGCTCCCTTCAGTCAGGACTGCTAAAGACCTGCTCTCCTGAATCAGCTGGATGGGACCTCCCTGTCCTTGCAGCTGTCCTGACACTGTGGTACCACCCACCAGTTCCACAAGCTGGATACCCTTCCCTCACCTACAGGATACATCCCCTTGTTTCCCTTCTGTTTCGACGACTTATGGAACTACTGTGGCAAAGCAGAGGCAGCAACACTTCCTCCTCAGGCATATGGATAACAGAGACAGCAGCAGGGATAAGGCACAGCCTCCTCAGCCCCTGCGAGCAGCTGCTGCTATCTACAGAGGGGATCCAGATTATCAGACACAAAGTACTCCACAGTATATCTCACAAGGAGTTACAAAAGGCTTTTAAGTTACCAAATGTTCTCTCTCCCACTTATTTGGCAGTGGACACTATAAATCCATGGTACACTGTAGACTGCTGCTCTCTGAGGATGGGGTCATCTGCTTGCCCTGCTGGGCACTGAGCCCAGTGCTTTACGCACAGGCTGCCCCATCCCTTCCAGGCTCCTCTGCTAATTATAAAAAGAATTTAAAAGCACCATATAAGTGAGAGGAATCACCAGTCTCTTAAAGGCAAAGTAAACAATCAGAGAGTGAAAAAAGTTTGTAAGTGGGTTGGTCAAGAGAAAAGGATGTTTATTGCACAAATAAAGTGAGTGGGAGCAAGACTTTCCAGCCTGACTGGTGAAGAGATCTGTAAATCAAGACTGGAGCTCCTAGCCACGTATATGAATCAATTAAAGCATTCAATGAATCATTTATTTTCAACATAGGCAATCAGAAACAATGGTTTGATGTTCAATTGATTTCTCATTTGTCTTGCTCCCCTGAGTAATGATGAACAACTCACTACTTACATGGTGCATGCCTCAACCCGACTGCTCCCAAAGAAGCTTCTTCTTCAAGGAATCACACTGGGCACCTGCTCCTACCTGCTGACATTTCGTACCTCTTGGTCACTACCTGCTGATACCTTTGGCTCCACTTGTCTCACTCATCTCATGCTCTTCCCACCATGTTCCTCCTTCTTTCTCTCTTAAAAAAAAATTAAATAGCAAAGTTTTGTTTCCAACATGCAACAGCAGGGCCAGATTCTTCACTAGGAAGCATCAGGATTCTACTTCTCAAAAGCTCAGAATATCAAAAACTGACAGAAAAGCAGCACAGGTCTGTGATGTAAAACAGTTTGAAGAAAGGAGGAAGTCTTGAGTGTATTTTCTATTACATACCATATCCACACACATTTCCTTCATCCAAAGTGCTTTTAGATAAAGTAATTTGTGTAGACCTCTGCCTCGTATTTTGATGCCTCATGGCACATTTGACCAGTTAGACCCAGGCGCATCCCAAAAGGAAGCCCTCAGTTCACACACTGGGCTATGCTGCATCATCCAGCAGTGAGGAGTCCTGCAGTCACACAGTTAACTTTAGGGTGTGCCAGTCACACGGCCCCAGATGACCATTCTGAAACAAGACATCTTGGCTGCGGCTGTTGACTATTCCTAGTGGATACAAGGCACCTCTGGGACTGGGTCAAAAGGAACACAAACATAATCCTATTATGACAAATAAACTGATAAAAGACAGGGGAGAAAAAAAAATATTGAGGCACACCGAGTTTTCTCACCTGTGAAAACAAGGTGCCTGCATCCAACTTGCAGAGCTGAGCATGAGCACTGATTTGGGGGCACTGGGAATAAGTTTCCTGGAGGCCCAAGGCCCCCACCATGCTCACCCACGTGCTCCTTTGTGGGGAGGCTGGAAGGCAGGGGTAGGAACTACACTGTCTTCTGCGCTGGCAGGACTGTGGCCTCAGCTTGGTCACTGCTGAATATCAGGGGTATACAAAGTGTGCTTCACCTCTGTCTGCCTACAGTCACCCTGGAGCATCCCAAAGGATCTTCTCCTTGGCATGAGGCTCTGGGGCTCCTTTTCCCCCCAGAAAGCCAGGCAACTGACCAAGAGATCTTGCTTCTTTGTCTTTCCCCAGCCCTGTGTAGCTCTTCAAAAATCATTTTTTGCCATATTTGTGCATAGAGCAGGCCTGAGAGAGCTGCAGGATCATAAACAACTTGTTTCCTCTGCTCAGATTTCCAAACACTTTGGCTTTTCAGCCACTTCAGTGAAGAACATCTCAACTCCCCTCTTCCATTTATAGCCACAATGAAAAGATTTTAGTTCCTTTGCCCACCTTCTCATCTCTAAAGCTTTCAGAGAGCAGGGACCACCTTGGGGAACCAGCTGCCAGTATCACGCTTCCAGCCCCCATAGGAGTGAGATGGGGAAAGCAGCGACCACCTCGCACCTCTTCTCCTGCACACACACTGTGACTTTTAATGAAAAATATCAGCATTTTCAAGATTACCCAACATGCTTGCAGGGAAAGCTGTTGAGACACCTCTCCCAAAGTGTGAGCCTTGTGTCATTTGCTGCACTTGGGCAGCACCACGTACACTGTGGTTATGACTCAAAAGAGCGAGCATAGCAGCTAAGGAAAGTCCTTTCAAAAGGCTCCAGATTCGCCTCCATGGAGAGGGCACGTTCAGAGTTCACCAAGCCTGAATTTGATGTTAGCTGCCTGATGTCATCACAATTGCAGCTCACTTCCTTAAAATGCTGCAAGCCAGAACAGAGCTGGTATTCACAGAGGCCGTGCAAATTGTGACCTTGGTGCTCCGGCTCTGGCTTGAGCCATGCTCAGGTGCACCCTTCCCCAACAAAGTATCTCTCCTGGGAAAGGTAAAGAGCCTTTTACTTGATAACTGAACAGAAGGGGAAAACATAGCAGGCCAATTTTCACGTATTTTCAATTTTCAAGTATTTCAGCTGTGGTGCTTGATACCATTGGACCAACCTGCTGCTGAGAACCACCACATTTATCCTCAGTAGAGATTTTCACAAGGCTTTTCTATGACACATGACAACATCAGGCCTGGGGAAGGGAAAACTAATGGATGTGAGCTGGGTAGTGCTGTCTGATGGTCAACAGTGAGGGAGTCCCTTCTGGGATCATTTTCTTCAGTCCTCTCAGTGCTTACCCCAATGATTTCATTATCTAACCCATGCCATTGCACATGGTTAGCCACCAACACACACCTAACAGAGTCTAGGAATGGAAAGCAGCTGCCAAAATGTTACTTTGGGGATTGTCGGCACTACCCAATTAGCACCAACATGAGGGGATGCCTTGCCCAGAAAGAGGGATGATGGCCAACACTCACAGTTCAAGGAGTGAATATGTGCAGGAGGTTCAGCCCTGCTGACTGCTCTTTGCTGCAGCCCACTGGCTTCCCACGCATGTTTTGGAGCCAGCAGATGTGGCACCTTATAACCCCAGGGATCTCTGGGAATAAATTTCCTCCACTTTCTCCTGAGATCTGAACTCCAGATGACAGCAATAGAGGCAAGAAGCAGCTTTGAGCTGCCTCATTGTCATAGATGCAAATTCCAACTTCATCAAATCCACCCTGCCAACCTTTCTTAACCAAAAAAAAGAGTTGATTTTTTGTGAAATTATCAGCCATTTACAATTTCAAGATGATTTTTAAAATCTTATCAATTTTCTGCATTGGTTTTGATTTTAGAAGTCCATGCATTTAAAATAACGAGCACTTTTCATAGCATTTAAAGATTTGTCTTACAAGAAGGAGCAAAGGGTTATTGTTTTTTATATTTGAAATCAGAAAAGACCACTTGATGCCTGCTCAGAAATTGGTAATTTCTTAGAAATAACTACAAATCCAATTGAAATGGAAAACTGCTACAAATTAATTTTTTAGAATAGGTAAAAGCACTTTATTTCAGCTAGAGAAAAACTTGAGTAAACCCCTCAGCTGAGTTTGGCAAGTGAGTTTGAACCAGTATGGCAGTAACGCAGCTCCATGGGCTGGACACAGCATGCAAAGATTACATCATCAGATTTCATGTTGTGATCACTCAGAATAGGCAATACCACTTGGAGAACCAAAAAAAGAGACAAAAACAGTCAATGCAAAGAGAATTGCTTAAAGCTAAGTCCTTTGTAGACCCTGTGCCATCATTCCTTCTTGCCTTACGAGTCTTGTTATGAAAGTCATCTCAAATTAATTCTTTGTATATTGCAGTACCTTCCTTCCTTCCTTCCTTCCTTCCCTGAGAGAAGGATCTTTGCCCTGTTTGGTCCTGTAACACTGAATCACATGCCCGATTAGGTCACCAGAAAGCTCTTTGCTGGGATGCCATGTTCCTGGCTCCAGGAGCAGAGTTCCACGTGACTTTAACCTTATTCCACTCAGCAGGCAATGAGATCATCCTTCTGGTGGCCCAGGAATTGTTGCAAGTCCTCTCAGGCTGCAGTGATTCACGGGGAGGCTGCTGGAGGTGGCTTTGGTGGAGCATGGCACCCGTGACTCACCGCAGTGCTGGATAAACACCAGCACAGGCAGAGCACCAGCTGCAGCAGGGCTGGTCCCCAACAGCAGTTGCAGAGTCCTTCATCCCTCCGCCCTGCTCCAGCTCCAGAGGGTGCAACTCCTTTGGTTGCCATAGCATGGGACTCTGCAATAACATCAATAAAGGAGAATGACCTGAGATGAGGCCACCTGTTTTATAGTCACCTTGAGGCACTGCAGCAAATGTGTTGTGCTCAACTGAGAGATGTTTCACTTCCATAGCACAAGGGACAGGAGTGATCAGGGAGCAGCACAGCTCAGGCCTGCTCAAAAAAAAAAAAAAGTGAAGAGACTGGGGGGGGAAAAGGAAAAGAAAAGGAAAGAAGAGTCCTCTCTTCTTAAATGCACCCTTAAAATAGAGAAAATTGTCAATGGTCAAAAAATGGTGAATTGAGAAGCAAGTGGCATAGCTACCAGATGATCTGTAGGATAGTTCAAGGTTTCTCATCAGCTGTAGTGGAAGGAGGGAAGGAAACCCAGGAGAAGAGGGGACAGAGTCAGAGCTCCCCTTTTAAAGGATGTCAGTTAATGAGTCATTAGATGTTATCACTGTCTTCTTAATTATGGAATGCTCAACACAGTCCCAAGGGGAAGGGTGAGAGGTTTACTGAAAAATACATATTCCTCACTTAGGGACAGAAGGATCAGACCAAAGAGCTGCAGGCCAGCTGCAGAAGACAACAGAGGGGAAAGTCAGAGGGTTTATCAGCATCCACATTGCCCCATCAGGGAGAAAGGAACAGCAAGTACAACAGGTCTGGCCAAAGACAGCCCTGGTGATTTCCAGAAGCGTGAGGAATCTAATTGGCAGATAGTGGATGCCTTAAATAACCTTTTAAACACAACTATCACATATTTCTGAAACAAGTCCCTTTTGTTAGACATGTTTTTAATGTAACAGGGACTGAACTTGGGTTACCTAGAGTGGTTTTGGGAAACCACTGCAGGAAACACAGATCCAACCTCCTAGAGCTTCCACTTAATTTTGCTGTCAAACTTTGCTGAACAGGTTTCTAAATTCCTCCTGTGGGTCTCCCCGAGGCCAGCAGGCAGGCAGCACACTGCCAGCCAGAGCCGCTATCCCATGGCAGCCTCTGACAGCATGGAGCTCAGGGAGGAGCAACCTGAGGCCAAGAGCCAGTGCCTTTGAGCAGCAACAATGCCCCCAATTCCAAAAGCCACCACAGCCTGCTGGGAACAAGGTTCCCCCATCCCAGCTTGGCAGCAGGAGCACATTGGGACTCCATCTCCCAAGTGTTTCCACACCCTGCACTGTCTGTGGAACATGGGCTGGCCCCAGGGCTGCTGTGGACCCTCAGTGGGGGAAATCACAACTCCTTTCCTGCAAAGGCTTAATCAAGCAGAAATGTGATAATAAGAGCTCGCCAGTTTGGCACAAAACATTGTAACAGATCCAGTTACCAGCAATTAGACACTCCACCCCGATTAATTTGTGCAAGAAATTCTATGACAGTTTTAAACAGAGAGCGTGATTATATGTTCAAACTATTTACCAAAGGTTGGGGTGATTTCTCTGTCATTTAAAATGTTGTATATTAAGCCTGGACATTTTATTCAGAGATATTTGCTGTACTTTAAATGAGACTTATTCAGAGAAGTACTTTCATTAAACAAGAGTTTAAATTCGATCATACAATGGACCTCTGTGATTAGTCATGGACCCCACTGCCAATTCATGCTAAATTTTCAAGCTACACATTCTTGCAAATCTGTGCTTTATGGCCTTTTTTAATATTTAGTATGGTTGCTTCTACAATTACAAAATATCTCCTGCTGTATTTCCATATGCCCTTCTCCCATGGCTTGCTTATGCCACATTTCACATTATTTCAGATACAGCCTTTGTGCAGGGCTGGGGACACAACCTCTATGATCTCACAGACACAGGGCTGTGCTGTGTGACCTTGCTCCTCTGCTTGTTGCACAGATGAGAAACAGACCAAGATTTCGGGGATATTCCTCACAATTGTTCAAAGAGCTTTCTTTACTAACACCGCACCCACAGCCGCTGTGCCATATCTTCAGTTGGCAGTTAATCTGTAAATTGTCTTGCAGGGTCTGATTTGGTGGTTGTATTGTTTAGTAGATCCAAGTAGTCAGTGAAAATTGGCTACATTCCTAGTGCAAGGTACACACAGAGCAGGGGTTAAGATTTGGCTTGTGCAATTCATATTCTCTGTACTGCCATCTCCTTTGCTGCCTTACTCAATATGACATTCTTCAGAGCATGAATTCTGATATGGGACTGGAGTATGAACCAGTCTCATATTTTGCAGAGGCCACTAAAATCACCATCAGGAGCTGCTAGATGATCCAGCCCATGGTCCATCCAGTTGAGTTTCGGGTCTGGCAACAGATTGCATCAAATCCCTCATGGTAACTCAGAGGCAGTACTTTGCAGCAATGAAAAAATATTTCCTAGATTTCTAGGCTTCCTGGTTAGCTGCTGTTTTGCACACTCCGTAAGAGTATTTGTGCTACTTGGGATGACCACAGCAACTCTACTGTAAGTGTGAGGGTGCTGGTTTCATTCATAAAGCTGCGCTGTAAGAAAGAACAAGCATCAGAAGTACCGTGTTTGTCAGGAGACTTGCTGCTTAACAGTGTACGCATAAAGAGGCATCCCATCCTGCAGGACACAAGTTAGTCATTGGGAACACTTTAACTTACTATTCTATTTGGTCCTTAATTCCTTTAAGAAGAGGGTAAGCAAACCTATGCTAGGAAAGGTTGAGCTGTTGAGCTCACGAGGGTTGTTCCTCAGTTTCCCACAGATAGATTTTGGCACTGCACATCTGTCCACATTCGTTTGTGCTCAGGTTAACAGTGCTGGACTAATCCTCAGCCTGGCTAGTGATCATCTCTCACCACTCCTCTTTCTTCATCCAAACCACAAGTGCCCACTCTTCCCACAAGCCTTTGCAGTTTTCAGCGTCCCTTTTTTACCTCTGGTGTCCCTTAAGCCACAAACTTCTTTGTTTCTTGCATTCAGTTGGCTGCCTGCTGCTTGTGAATTTTGTCTCACATTTCTTGCCAAGATCCTGTCTTTACTTGCTTTACTGACTTCACATCACCATCAGCCACCTCAGACAGGCTAGCATTAAAAATTGCAATATATTCCCAGCTTTCAAGCCACAGCCTAGAGAAGACCAGCATTTTCCTTAGAGTTTTCCCATCTTCAGAATCATTCAGTAGTGAAATCATACTCCTCCCTCTTATAACTACTTTGTGCTAAGAACAACACCCTATGGCCCTCAGCAAAGCGACTTATGTGTGAAGTTAGCTCTTCTTGGAGCAGGACCTGGGCTGAGTGACCTCTACAGACGCCTTCTCAGCTCAATTATTCAATTGCTTAGGCTATAACCTCCTGGGAGGAAAGACTGTCTTAAACAGGATTCTGTTCTTTTTGGAAAGAACACACGTGAGCACCAAGTACTCGCAGCAATAAGGAGTGCTTATGGTATGAATATACTATTGTGTTCCAAGTGCTCTCCCTTTCACATAGTGATTAGTTACTTTCAGCAGAAGGAAAATTGAGCATATGTTCTTCAAGAGCTATCTTTGGGCTTTCATGTGCTTCTATTGTCCTTACCCTATCAGAGAAATTCAAAATATCCTGGAGCCTTAGTCCATACCATGAAAAGCTACCTGCAAATTTAAGAAACAGTAATACAATTATTTTGCTCTGATGCACAGGGAAGCAGCACCAAACTGACAGCACAAAAGTATTTGCTTTTGGTACCAAAACTATGGGTGGGGTTAGAAATCACTTCACCAAATGGCTTTTGAAGCTGTCGTCGACAGTCTTTCATTAGGGCTTTTTAGACACCGCAAAGCTAAATTAGTCACACCTTTATTTGAACAGGCTTTCCTCACCCACCTCTGCAAAATCACCCCATGTGCTCAGATTCTCAGCTCCCTCATAAGCTGCTAGGCCTAGGGGGTGAGCGACATTCCCACAGAAAAGACGCAAAGATGCATTTCTCAGTAACAGCCTCCCCCAGCGACTCCCTTGCAGTAACAAGGCAAAGCTGCAAAATACAGACATGCAAGCCTTAAAAGCCTGAGTTCGTTTGGTTCCTCTATTCCTACACCTAACTGGAAGCTGGCAGCAAAAAGTCTCAGTTTGCAGATTTTGCAGACAGACGTTTGGGAAGGACTCACATTGGCAGAAAGAAGAAAGCAATGGAGCAAAACAGCCACTGGAATCAAGAAACAGACAGAAAGCAGGATGAAGCAAATTGAAGAGTACAGAAAGCCTGCCACGTGAAAATAAGATTAAGAGAGAGATGAATTATTAATGGATGATGGACAATTTTAGAGGAAAATGGAAGATTATATAGAGGAAACAGGAGTGGGAGGAAGCAGTCACGGGATGTATAGGGGCAAATACAGCTGTAAAAGGGTGGGGAAAAATCAAAACCACATTTACACCCATTTTTCTTCCTAACAGCAGGGATTAAAGATTTGCATAGGGAATACATCTGAATCAGTTTAAAATGCTGCGTGAGAAACACCAGAAACTAAAACATGAAGTTAACAACGTGTCCTATTTTCAGCCCCAGAACTCAAGCGAATCCAGCATTTCTCAGGCAATTGCTTTCTGCAGTGATTCAGTGGGATCAGGCACAGGGGAGTTCTGGTTTCTCCTGGAGACTGTGGTTTAAACCTAGAGTTGCCAGAAACAGCAGACAGAAAGGGACCTTTACGGGTTTTGAACTCTTGTCTCCACTTGTGCCCATTTGTTGTTGTCACTTTCTTCCTTATGCGCTTCTCCCTACGAAGCACACCAGTTACTGGGCTTCAGTAATTCCTAGCATCAACTGAGCACATATCCACCTTACATATATATTTAGTTCCTTCCCACAACTTGTGTTAACCCACCTGAAAGATGGAAAATCGGACTCTTTTGAGGAAACTATCGAAAATGCACATAGAGGGTCAATTAATGTTTCCCCAAACCTACAGAAAAGGACCACGAGGAGCAAGCACCAGGGAAGTGAAGGTCATAGTAACTTTGTATCCCTCAGCCCTGCTTTACTGCTCTCTCTTTGAAGGTCACCTTTTTACTTCTAATGACAAAAAAATGGATGAATAAAGGGAAATAAAATGAACTGCAAACAATTATTTATAAGTGGAATTAAATATTTTCTAGCCAGCTCCTCTTGGGTGCCCAAATGAACACTGTCTGGGTTCAGTTGCTAGGATTTGTTTGCAGAGAGGAGGAAACAATCACTGGGATGTACTCTAGAGCTAAAAAGAGCTCTTGCTTTTATGCTTATTTTGCTGCTGGATCACTGCAGCCACTGAAAGTATCTGCTGGCCCAGTGCACGGAGAGTTATCTGAAGCTAACTGCTCTATGAGTCAAAGTCCTATTGTTTAAAAAAGACAGAAACCAAAGTAGGTAGAGTTTATATCTTTGCTCCACTTGACCCACGAGGAAGCATCAAAGTTTCTTGTTTTTTTTCCCCTCCTCTTCCCAACAAGTAAGGATAGAACAGGACAAACAAGGAGCTACTGTTCAGGCCTGATCAAAAGCAGAAGAGGCACATCTCTGTTCAAAGGGAGTCTGTCTGCTTCAGATGGTGTGAACGGTCTCAGAAACTCATGTAACTCTCTCCCCTCCATGCACACAAGGCCACCCTTGCTGAGCCTTTGCTCAGCCATTGCCAACCTCACCCTAAACACCACCACTACAACCTGCTCATATTTCATTGTGCTTCAATGCTGAAAGTTAGGACATCAGCAGCTACAGATGGAAAAGTTTTGTTTTCTTTTTTTTTAAATCAGAGCAAGCTGCCTATCCTGCAACCTCAGCCTTCAGGCTGAAAAGACATGGAAACCAATTATATGGCAAGGAACAACCACTGGCTTGAAACAATTTTCTCTGAGTGGAAGTATTTAATGCTGGTGGTGCCAATCACACACCTTGCAGCAAGTACCTCCACGTGTCCTTCGCCTCAGTGCCACTTTCTTTTAGTCTTGCACAGGTAAGTGCAAGTTAGTCAGCTGCCAGTTTTAACAGCATACGAGATTTCCAGAATGCATCTTTCAACCAGGAGAACACGACAGAGCTTTTAACATCAGCTTACAAGTAATAAAAAAGTAACGTATTTTTGGCTATTTAGATAGTGACGTGGCTAAAACAAACTCCCTTGTTTCCAGCAGCTGTTAACAATACCTGTAGGGAGCTGTTCCCAAGGCAGTTATCTCTGGCACTGGCAGCAGGAGGATGTAAACAGCATGTATCAAGTTAATGGAAAACACTGTGCAGCCAAATCTGAAAGGAGCAGTGTTCAGCTGGGCCTCTCTCACAGGGATTGCGCTCTCCCACGCAGCAGCAGACAAGCCTTGCCAGGGATGGGCAGCCGGGGCTCTGGGCAGTGCTGGCAGAGCAGCACAGATGAGCCGGAGGCAGCAAGCCCAGGAGGATGTGCAGTGCCAGCCCTGGGCTGGGGGCTCGGGGTCAGCGCCCAGGGAACACCTCCAGCATGGAGCTGGCTCAGGAGGGGTTAGGCAGGAGCCAGCGGGTGGCTGTCTGCATCCGTCCACACAGACGGACCCTAAGATTAGAGATTCTGACAGGTTATTTTGAATGACATAGTCCAGGCTTGTACACTGTGGGAGGTGTGATGGGAACTCTGTATGTCTTTCTTGATAATTTAATGAGCTGTTGTAATGAGGGATCCACTGAGCCCCTCATTTGTATGCAGTTCCCACATGAGATGTGAATATTAAATTCCTCCAAGTATGAATCAGCACCTCTTACTCCCACAGCTCTATCTATCAATCTTCACCAGCTCCACAGCTCCAGATTCCCCTCACGGTTGGTCCCCTGGGGTCCCCCATTTCACTGCCACCTCAGCAGTGACCAGAGGAGATTGATGCATCCTGGTCACAGTCAGAAGCGTCAGCCACTCAGTAGAACAAAGCAGGAGACAAGGACTCGGGATCCTTTCTTGAAAGCCAACTGCAACCAGGTGAGTGCCATGCCCTGCTAGCCTTCGGGAAAATTGTATGACATGGGAAATTTAACCTACAGGGCATCGCTGTCTCTGACACCTGGTAGTTTAAATAATGAATTGGTAATTATAAACCCTTTTGACATAAAAATGGAGTTTAAAAAACCAAACTTTTGAGACACACCTTTTGATGGTGAAGGGCTTTCCCACATAGATTCCACCAGCAGCTGTCACTCAGCAGTGGCAGACAGCAGGTGCTTGCCACTCCAAACAGGGAGAGACACTCACCAAACTAGAAAAGTCAGGGGCTAAACAAGTTTGCAAAAAGCAGCAATTCCAGTCCAGAAATCATTTCCATAGCAGAGGAGGAAGTGTTCCCTGAGGACAAGGAGGCTGGCTGGATTTTGCTTTTTTCCTGCTGAATAGATGTTCTTTTTTATGCAATAAAGAAGGAAAAAAAATGGGAGAATGGGACAAAACTGAAAAATTCACAATTGCAGTGCAAAAGTCACCACCTGCCCCTGCAAAACACGCTGTTCTGTATTTCCACAGTCCTGGGAGTTGTAGATCAGAATTTCTCAATAAAATGTGCTAAGCTCAAAGGCATGAAGATAGCGACAGATCCAGACTTGCCAGTGCCATGAACATTTGTCTTGGCCACAACATACAGTGTGTACACAGAGTGCTGCATCTACCATCTAATGCCTTCCATTTATACCCAATCCAGTGCAGAAAGTCCCAACCTTGAAATGTTCAGAAACTGAAGTTCAACATCACGTCTCAATGCAAGAATAAACCCAGTATTTCAAACACCATGATTTCTGCTGCGGAGTCCTTCCCACAGTCACCCACCCAGGCTCAGTTGCTTGAGATCTCCAGGACCAAAGCCAAGAGTGCAGCAGGAAGGAGAAAGTACAAACCTCACACCCAGTAAATGGGAACTTTATTAAACTACCAAGTTACTCCGAAATGTATAAATGTTCCATTAAATACAGTCAGTTTTCTTTTACATGGATTTATAGAAATTTATTTACATGTTCCAAACACATTTAAATTATTTTTCAAGCTTGCTACCAATAAAATTCGTTGGTTTCTTAAAAAAAAAACAGGAAAAAAGTCAATCATCTGCTCTTGCAGATGCGCATACATCCACACAGATACAAATAAGAAGGGAGATGCTTTTGTATCTAACCCACAATGGATGCAGTATCCAAAAAGCTTATCCAGAAAGCAAAGTATTTTCCCTTGCATAAAAGCGGGCTCTATAAATTCTCCCTGTGGGACAGACTCAAACAAGAGGCCCTGTGCAATACTTCATGGTGTTTGGGTACAATGTCTGCATCAAGATTGGCTGGTATGTGTGAGGAGCTAAAGGCCCCTTGCCAGATTGAAACCTCAAAGTTAGCTGTCCCTGATACCAGCCTGTGAGAAGCATGTGAGCTCATTCTCACTGAATTACTCTCTCCCAGCATGGAGGGATGCAGACAAACAGAGAGCAGACAAACAGATCTAGCACTAGTATGTCACTGTCACTTGTCCAAGGAGATTTCCCTTTTGGTTTTTATTTTACTCTTAAATGAGGTTTCATTCATAAGTGAATAAAAGGCAATTCTTTAAATAAAATGCTTAGGAGAACAGCACTTTCCCCACCTAAATACATTTCTTTTGGGAAGATGCACAACATGCTGAATGAATTTTCTCTCATTCTCTTTACCTTAATCTGACAGAAGTTAAAATTTGTATCTGTGGGAAAAAAGGGGGTGTTTTTACTTTGCAAAAAGCTTATCAAATGCTAGTTGAATTCCTTTAGAGTCTTTAAACATTAAAAACCACATCTGAAGCAAACAAAGAACTCTACAAAAACATTGTCATGTGTAAGCTCTGTGTTTCATGCTAAATATTCTTGTTGACAAGGAGGAGGAGTGGAGGAGGAGGAGAAGGAGGCAGGGAAACTAATGGCTCAATCAGAGCCATTGCAACATTCAAGTAGTTTGGTAGTATACAAACCAGTGGAAACATGGAATGGTAAGAAAGTGCTCGGCACTACACTGCAGCCTTCAAGAGCTGAACTGCAAACATCCTGATACGTATCATAAATATATGGCACTTCTGTATGACCAAAAGCTGGCAAGTTTGCTTGTGATCAAGACAAGTCAGGAGTAGTTGTCATGCCAATGGTCCTTCCAACAGGCACAGCCTCCAGCTGTGCTATCCAATGCAGCACCAGCCATATCCACTTGTGCATGCAAGACAATGCTGCCACATTCTTGGAGAACGAGCCTCCTGCCCAGCAGAAAGCCTTCCTCAGACACACATACACATTCATAAAACATGCTATAAATTCTTCAGGGAGGTTAAAGACAGCCACAAACAGCAAACGTCTTGTTTTACAATTTTTTGGTCAGCAGTTCCCAGTCTGTCCAATTGCCAGCAATGGACTTTGCAACAGGCAAGAAGAGCTCCCTAATCCAAAGAATTGAAAACAATGGAAAGCACAATCACCTAAGTTCATTTCAGTACTGTTCCACGGGACTCATTTTGACATCAAATAAGAAACCAACAAGCACAAAGGCTTGAGTCCTAGGAAGAATCTTATGTACACAAAAAAACTGGCCTTAATCCACGTTTTCTGTCACAAAGTGTTTCATCTCGTAGTTAAAACTTCTTAAAACTTTTTGGCGTTTAGTAACATTTTTTTATCACAAATGCAAAGATTTGCTGTTCTGTTCCCATTCCATCACAGTAGCTTTAAATACATTCAAATTCTTAAAAAAAGGATTTAGACCAGAATACAGCTACTTGCCCTTTTCCAACAGTGTGCCATACTTCAATAAGCACATGATGCCATGTATTGGCAAGGTTACTGTTTTAAGGAATTTCACTACACAGATATCCAGTGCTTGGACAAGTGTTCACATTCCAAGGTTAAAAAAACCCCTCTCCCTTATTTCAACAATGGCTTCAGTATTTTACCAATTGTGGTTCGGTTTGCATCCTTCAGTTTAAGAGATGCCTTTTCCACTGTTCCCTGTTCCTTTGGTGCAGGCTCTGCTTTCGTGCTGACAGCTTCTCCCTGCAGGATGCTTCTCCCAACCACTCTGGCACTACTTGCTCTCTTTAAGGTACTCACGCTGTTCTCCTTTGGATTTGGATCATCAGAGGTCGCTGCTGGCTTCACTTTAGGCAACCTCTGGGACACAGACCTTGTGATGGGTGGAGGTCTGGATGAGCTGGATAGATCCACTTTTGCACGCTTTGAAGAAGAGGCCACTGTATTCCTCGCAAAGTTTGGGACAGCAGGTGGTGCTTTAGGAATACTGACTGTGGCAACCTTGGTTTCATCTGCAGGGGTCTGGGGTTTTACAGTGGAGCGACACATCTTTGTTTCATCTGTCTTTGATTTGACATTACTCCTAATGGGTTTAGAGCTTGGCTTCTTGAGAGCGACTCTGTCCCTCTCAAAATGAGCACTGCTTGAGGTGACAGTGCCCCTTCGTAACTTTGGCTCTTCTACTGACATGCTGTGCCTGTAGGGACTCCTTGGCAGCGTGTCTGTTGTGCCTCGGACAGAGCTGCGATGCGACGGCCGACTTTCCACCGTGCTGCTCTCACGAAGGGCTGGCTTGGCTTCCGGCTTTTTCACGGTGCTGGGTGCCCTGTTTGACCGAGAAATAGGCACCACTTTCCTCATACTTTCGTTCTCAGAGGCATTCAATGTTCTGACAGGTCTGGAAGGAGCCGTGTGGCTAGGGCGAGTGCCACTGGATTTTGCGGAACTTGGAGATCGATCTTTTAGAGAGTTTGTCTTTGGTCCTACTAGATCTTTATTTTTTATGGGTTTTTCTTTAGGAAGGGTGTGCTTATTATCGGCATCATCCTTATCATTGGGAGAAGTGTGAAGAGATAAGTCCTTCTCAGAGGAGGAATTCAGGTTTGAGAAGAAAGATCTAGCCTTGTGTTGAGCTTCACTGCCGGAAGAGCATGCTTTGCCAGCCTCACTTCCTATTCCGTTGCCTACTGATTTAAAATCATTTCCCTCTTCAGAGTCCAATGTCAAAGAACAATCAGTGGTGGTATCTGACATGTAGCACACTAGCCCATCTTCCCTACTTCCTGAAACACTTGTATCCATAGACATAGGGCTGCTGCTGCTGGGCTCTAAAGCTTCATTCTTGCAACCCACCACCTTGGTTTGATGGTCGTGGGCCTCTCTGGAACTTCTGCAAGCTGGAGGCAGCTCATCATCGGCAGTGCTCAGGGAATGAAAACTTAGATCATCTAGAGTCTCCAGGTCTGTCCCACCAGCATCTTCTAAATATATTAAAGGTGCATCTTCTGCAGGCTTTGCTCCTTGGATATCAAACTTACGTAACCCTTTAACAAGTTCGCGCTCCTCAATTGCAAGGGCCAGAGCATTTATATCTGTGGACTCCTCGCAGGACACGTTGGAAGTGTGCAAGTTGTAGTCGGTGTTCCTCTGTGAGTAATGGGCACCAGGACCGGCTGAGCCGCTGAGGCGACTGGGCTGAGCTGGAGGCACCTCCACGGGGCCACCACTTTTCACTTCCATTTCAGACTGCTGCTGCAAGTGCAAGGTATTTAAGTTGAGATCTCTTGTTTCTTTGGATTCCGTCCAGGCTACACTTGGTCTTGCTTGTCGGGTGTTTGCACGGGGAAGACTGTTAAACTTGTTTGGATCCTCATCTTTTGAGATTCCCAGGAAACTCTGCAACTCCCTGTCCGCAGTAACCCCCAAAGAAAGTCGAGAGCGTCTGGAATTTGTGTTTCTGTACAAAGGGCTTTGAGGCCTCTGCTGCAAGAAGGGAAGAAATTCTCCAAGTCCGTTTTTAGCCAACATCTCTACATCATTTTCACTGCTGCTCCGCCCAAAGCTCCCAAGCTCTCCAGCTGCCCAGGATCGACGCTTCTCCTCCAGCTCCTTTCGCCTCTGCAGACTATGAAGTTCCTGGATCTCTCGTTCCCTGTTCTCCTGAAGGAGGAAAATAACAAATACATGTCTCAGAGGACAGTGTCCTATGCGTAACAACAAGCCACACTCCTTTCTCCCTTTATTTCTTCCCATCAAAATTAGCTCTTATTGCTGTCACCCTCTCCCAGCCTCCAATACATACACATACATGGAATCACCGTGGCAGCCACAGCCTGCAACCATTAACCCTACGGAGAGCAGCTCCCTGCGTAACTAATGGCATGACACATCCATCCAGTCAACATATTCAAAAAAAGTGCACCAGACCTTGCAAAGACCAACAAATTGACCCATCAAACCCAAGCAGATGTCACATCTTAGAACCACAGAACATGCTGAGTTGGAAGGGACCCACAGGGATCACTGAATTCAACCCCTGAGCCTGCACAGAACCATCCCCAAGAGTCACACCATGTGCCTGACAGCACTGTCCAAATGATTCTTGAGCTCTGTCAGGCTTGGTGCCTCTTCCCTTGGGAGCCTGTTCCAGTGCCCAAGAGTTCCAGATGTAAGATGGAGAGCATCAAGTCCTCACTAAGTTTAATGGTGGCAGTCTTATCAGGTGACTAAAACATCACACTCATATTTTAAGACAAACTTGTCTGACCAGTACAAAGCCAATGTGCTTTTTCCTACCTACCTTACTACAAGTGCAATTGCTCCTCAGCAAGTCCAATTTCTATACAGTGATACCTTCCTCTAACATTACAGACTGAAAACCTTGCAAAAAGGCATTGCTTAATTGCACATGAAAGCAAATACAAAAGTTAACACAATGCCTCACAACACTTAGACATCAACTGACACCACTCAAGCACCATCAATCAATGTCTTACTCCAATTTTGGATCTCATAATCACTGTTGGTTTCAAAAACTGGCAACTGTAGTACTGAGATTGCCCAGGGTAGGATGGAGATTTTGGCAGCTAAGCTGAGGGATTTTTGTTCAGGAAGCCATAGAAGAGGTAGTTCAAATTTGAAAGACAACACAGTAAACACCTTTTTACTAAAATAATTAGCAGTGATTTACTGTGAATATCAGCATTTTAGCTGTTACCTCTAGGCTTCAGATTTAATCTAATTACACCTTTGGTTGAACTTTCTGGGTTCCTTTCTGAAACGAAGAACTTGGCTTGCTGCAGCCAGTACAGCTGTAGCAAAAGAAGGAAGAGGCTAGTCTTAACTGAGGATTTCAAAAATGACATTATTTTCCGGCATGTTGCTAAATCTGGTATAATCAATGACACACTGTTTAAAAAAAAACACCTTTATTTGTCTAAAGCTCTGTGTAGTTTAATCTTCCTGTTGTTGTGACAACAGAAGAGCTGCACCACTAGAAAAAGTCACCTGAAAGCTTTCAGTAAACAAAAGCCTAATGCTTTGTGATTAATGGATTAATCTACACCTCTTAAAGCAGATTTGAGACTACACTGGGCTCTGAAAGACAGGACGCATTAGGGACCTAAGATACCTGAACATCTAAGAAAGGAAAAAGAAAAAACGTGCATTTCAGTAAATGTTTGGCAGGAAGCTTTCTTTCAAAGGTATGGAATTACAGAATGAATTCTTGCCAAATGCTAAAGCTGAACTTTAAATATACCATTGTGAAGAGAAATGGTTAAAAATACTTGCAGATATTAATACCATATTCCACATTAGAAAAAGAGGATTTAAACCTCACCCAGAACGTGTTTTAGGAGATTTTACTCATATGAAAAATCTATTTCAAGCATATAGTTAGACATGTCAAAAAACTGCAAAAAATGTTTAAGTATTTGAAATATGTGTAACATGGCCATTGTGGTACACGCCATCTTCTTCGACTGTTGGATGTGCTGTCTACACATCACATTCTTTTGTCAGAACTGCCATTTTTATTCTAAATTGTTCTGCTAATTTTGTAGTAACAACAGTCAATCCACAGTTAGCAAGCAAATCTTCTCAAAATTTGCAAGCAAGAGTCCAATTTGTCATTTTTTAGACATTTGTCATTCTTTTTAGCTGCTAACTACAGAGGACCCCAAAAGTCATAGCTATCCAACAACCACTTGTAATATGTGACTATGAATGAAATCCTCAATCCCCAATATATGAACATATATGAATGAAGTCACCTCTTGCTAAACAGCTGACTGCAACAGCTATCACCACTTGATTCTATACATTTGAGCAATCTTCACCCTCATGTAACCATGTGATGTCTTGGGTGGTAAATGTTAGGTAAACTAATGGTACAACAGGCACATTAGCTGAACATCCCGTCAGCTCACTCCAAATTGAGACTGTTCTTTCTGAATGAAAGCTTTTATCCAAAGAGCTGACAAGTGCAGATTGCAAAAGGGCACTGATCCAACTAATTAATGCTCTTTATAAAGACCTAAGAAATAACTGTAACAACAGACAGACTTTGCTGAACCAAAACTGTAACCAACTCCAATAGTGTTCCTCCATCTTAGCACATTTCCTGAATTATACAGGACAAATTCAGGGTAATTGGTGAATGAATGTTCACACTGGGGATAAGGTATCTTGCTGCCATAGGTCTGTTTCACTTCTTAAGTTCTCACCCACAAAAATCCTTTGAAAGGACAAAGTAGAATACACAGCCCTTACTTTACTTGCTAAAGTGCCTCTAGCCATGTAAAGGAGGGCAGTGGAGAGCCCAAGCTAGTGCGGATTCAGGCGGGTACATCCAAGGAATGGCGTGCCACTCCTCAAGGCCTTTCCAACGATCCAACAGTACCAGGCCAAAACCTGAACAGCAAGCCATAGTCAGGAAGTCTGTGCAATCTGTCTCACAGCTCAGCTTAGCAGTCACCAGCCTGCTCACCGGAAGAAAAGGGAGGTGCCCACTTGCCAATGAACAATTGGCCTGCGGGCCAATGAACAACCCTGATGTATCATCCCACCTGAAACAGAAGATGCAGAGCAGCAGGGCTGCTCACAGTGGCCATTTCCCACCTGGCTTCTGGCAAGGAATGCTTACAGGAGCACAGTTTTCTGCAGCCATTTGAGCAAACAGATCAAATACTACAAGGTACAAAATGCTCCTTCCCTTAAGTAGAAAAACCGACTTAATTCACGTGAGCCAATATCCACTTCAAAAGTGTGAGAACCTCTTTAAGTGCTCTTACCTTAACAGCCGTGTTGAATCTTATGCAGAAGTCCCTAAATATCTGGAAACATTCATCCAACTTCATAGTTTCTTTATCTTCACAGAAAAAGTCAATGAGAGCATTTCCCTCCTTTTGCAATTCTCGTTTCTGGTGTTCAAGCTCCTTTAGATGCCTTACAGCAAACTATAGCAAAAACCATACACACATGAACCAGACAGAAATTCAAGTCACAGTAGGTCATGTATATATTAGGAACTTAAGAAATTCATGTTCTAACCTATAAGTTCTTACAGAGCCCAGGAAATTAACATTTTGAAGGAGAACTCATACTAACAAAAGGAAACATACCATTTTAGCAAACTGAGTAAAGGAGGTCAGGAAAAATGGGTCAATCAAAATGTACATTCTAGCAACTAGGATGGAAACCAGGAAAAAGCTCAAAAAGCCCTTGAACAACCTTACAGCTTTAATTTTTAGATGAGTAAAATCAAAGACCACTAGAACACTGACAGACCTCTTGGGAGCTCCTTAAAAGCTCCTCATTCCTTGTTTTCCCATTTCCCCTTCAACCTTCAACAAGCATAAAGGATTAATTCCTTCTCCCCACTTTTCCAAAAGCACACGTGAACTGAGTCAAGGATATACATCACAAAATCAAATCCTTCCAAAGGTGACCCTAGACCACAATAAAAAACATTTTCATGCTTGAAAGATAAGGAACCACTGAATATAAATACATTGTAAGACATCCAGAAAATATTCCCATAAAGCAGCACTTTGAATCATAAGTGTAGAGCAATACAGACAGGATGGGAGTAGTTTAGAGGAAAAAAGATTCAGGAGGAAGAGGATAAGGCTGTGATTAAACGTTGAGCAGCAGAACTGCTTAAAACACTTTGATCAGGCGCCCTGTCTCCTCTATTTGCATCACCAGCTATCCACTTCTATTCTTGCACAATCCCACATCTGACACCACCTGTAGCTCAAAGTAACCTGAGAAGAAAAGTTTATTTTTCAGACAAATCTCTAACTTGTAGTCACCTAAATATTTTTCATAATGTAGCATTGGGGTGGTAAAATGTAGCATTGGGCTGGTAAAATGCAGCTGGAGGCACTGGTGACCACCTAATCCAAACTTGCTTTCAGGAATTACATGGAAATTATACCATTAGGATAGGAACAAATATGAGTTGCTAGTCCTAAGAAAAAAAAAGAAACAGAAGGGAAAAAAAAGCCCACAATAAAACCTGGACTGAAGATAAACTGGACAACTGATAAAAGCATACATCAAAATAGTTCCTCCCACATATTTCAGGAATTTATTCACAAGGGTGAAATAATCAAAGCTGACTTTAAAATCAGCTTGGTTATCACCTCTAATTTAGAAACAAAATCCGGAAGTGTTTATGTAAGGTATGCATTTGTAAAATTATTTTTTTCCCAACATTTCTTTTGGAATGTGGCCTAAACAAGGTTGTAGAGTTACATAAAACCACCTACTAAATTTTTAAAAATCCCAAACATGTTAAAACATAACATTAAAGAGTCTGGGTGCAACGGATAAAAGCCAACAATTCAGAGTGAATGAGGACAGGCATTTCTATCTTAACCTGCCCCTTTCTTCATCAGCTTTTCATCTCCTGAAAAACTACAGGGACTATTAACTACATTTGCAAGTTGAAGATCAGGGCAGGTTAAGTTCCAGATCAACACCTGCCTTCTTACTTTTAATAATTACTTGTAGTGTGAAACAGAAAAAAAATAATTTAATTGAAGTATGTGTTTCTCGAGGTATCATCACATACTCAGAAAATACCAAGAACTCTGCTTCCAGTGTAAGTGCTATATACATCCAGGCGTGTAAAGTCACTGCACTACTTAATAAAATTTAAAAAAAAAGTGAACCCACACAGATAAAATGGTATGGCTCTGAATAAAAGACTGTGTTAGGGGTAAATTAGTAGAGGAAAGAGTCCCTTAACCTTCCACCTTCTAACAATCACTCACCCAGCAATCAAGATTCATATGCACAGCACACCCTCAGCTAAAACTGACTTGCTCCAGAATAACATAACACGCAGACATTATATTTTGGGCAGCTGCAAAGTACAAAACCAGAGACCACTCCAAATTGTCTTATATTTTAACTACTGATCTTCATCAGCAACTTCGCACGCACTAAACATGCTTGCCTAACAAGCCTTGGGCAATGTACACTCAACTCCCTCCCTGTAAAAACACAGCCCTTCCAACACTCTTACTTGACAAACAGCATGAGGCTGGAACACCTTTGTACCACTGACAGGCTAGGCGTATTGAAACAGTGCTTCTGTTTATTAACAGGTCTGCACAAATGACAGACGTTCAGCTGAGGAATGCTGCTGCATTCAGGCGACAGCAACACATTAACACAGATATGCTACAAACCTGGAGAAAGTTTTCCATCTGGTGAAAGAGTTTTGGGTCTCGTCGGATGCTGTCTTTAACAGATCTTGTCTTGACAGACAGCGAGTGGAGCTCTGCTTCTACACTATCAATGGATAACCTAAAAATAGCACATATGGAGAATCTTTATCAAAGGGGAAGGAGTGGCCCACGGATTAGCCACAACATGCTGCAAAAGTGGATGCTTTACATGAGGTGCAAACAGCCTATCAAACAAGACCTGCCTGTTCAGGATATCTTTCCAGAGTAGACACTGAAAATTAGAAGAGAGATAAGCACATTTCTTCTTATTTGCAACCTGAAAAGATTCCCATGGGGTGTGGTTTCATGATTAACTCCAGTCAGTCCTACCCACCTAACCTTAGAAAGGTTAATGCTGCCCTGCCTCTGTGCAGGTGTTCCTCTTCTCTCCTGGTGCCTTAGAACTCATTTTTGAGATGGCCAGCCATCACATCTGTGAACTGAAAATTAACCTAGGAAAAGGAAAAAGCCAATTTGTTCCAGATGGATCCTTTGCTTGGTCCAACTGACTACAAGACTGAGTGCAGGAGCTACCAAAAAAGGGGGCCACAAGAGACCATCATCCAGGACTACCAATTTTGGCAGTAGCATCTGGCATCATGAAATTGCATGTTTCACTCTTCTAAGCAGTTACAGCAATGCAACACACACAGTCTCAACCACGCAGTTGCAATATTTCATCCTTCTAAATACCAGCAGTGAAGCTGCTGCTGTGAAAAGGAACTCAGAAACTGAAGATCACAGGAAAGACCTCTGATCTGGTGTAAACTAAGTGTTCTCCTGGGAGACCCACATTCCATACAACAGGAGTTCCCATCTAAATGTCCCAGTCACTTTGAGGGTAAGTGCTTCTAAACCTATGGCATTTCCTTCACAGGAGGACTAAGCTTTGCCTAGGAATTGAAGCACTACAGTTTGCCAAGTGATAAGAACTAACAACTGTACATATGCTCCTCCTAAGGTTGTTCCACCAGCAGCATGGCTTGCAAACGCTAAAGCTGAACAACTTGTGGCAGCCTGATTGAAATGCACATGGCAGCAGGTGGTGACACATGCATAAGTTTGTCAGTACACACACAAATGAAGATAATGTGTGCTGGTTTTTCTCTGCATACTTCATCTGCACGGTTTAGTTCTCTATTTTGGGAAACACGGTGGTTTTGCAGCTTAGAAAAACAGTAGAAAATACAAGCTATATTTTTCTGCCTGTGAAGGAGGAAGAGGATGGCCTACAAGTAAAGAAGGCAAGACAAAAAATAAAGAACATAATGGTAGTTGTTTTAACATGCTCTAATTGGGTGGATTTATGTGCAACATGTACATGACAGTTCTCTCTAAAGCCCTTCCTCATGCCCACTGGTGAGGTACATATTTAATTTTGTTTCATTTTCACGTACAGAGAGCGCTCCCTGAACAGACTTCAGCATTGAGTTACAACAGATTTTCAGCATTAACAAATGTGATCAAAGAACAAAGTGGTTAGAAAATAAATATCACCAAATTTGGGATTCTGCCTGTTCCTCTCCTGTTTGCCAGGGGGCTTGGATGCTGAGGAAAACTACATTCCCCAGCAGGCCACATGGCAAACTGCCAAAAAGGTGTGTGGGTTGGATGGCAGAGAGCCACACAGGTGGTCCCTCAAAAATTTTCTGATTAACTCCATGGCCACTCCTTTCCTCAGAAGATTTCAAACTTCTGCAGACATTACTTAACCCTTCATCAGATCTAAGAAACTGGATCCATTTTGCAGCTGGGAAAATAATGTAAATAGATTGCCCTAAGCTCAAGAGTAAGGAAGTAGCAAAACTGGGAACAGAACTTCAGTTCTGCTTGCTTCCACGTTTCAGATTTAGATCACACTGTCTCAACAAAAGTACGTGCAGTTATTGAGATACGAATCAGGTTCAGTTTAAAATTATGACGCTTAAGACTTGAAGCTGAAAAAATACAGAGCCACAAAACCTTCAGATTTTCCACCCAAGACAGCAAATGAAACCTCAAGAAGCATCTAAGCAAAGCCAGGGCCAGTACCTGGTACCAGATTTGTAAAAGTACTGTAGCCTGCTCAGATACTAATGAAAATTGGTTTAAGGAAAAACAGTAACATTCTTTTAGTTCAATCCCTTAAGAGTAATGAACAGGCACATGTATTTGACAGAAATAGAATTACTAAAAACCTATGGAGATCATGTAATAAAAAAACCTCATACCTGAAGGCACATTGCAGGCATACTTCTGCTAGTAAATGGAAATGAGGACCTCAAAGCTACAGTAAATATTTGTAAAGATCTGTTTTTGTGCCAAGATTTTCCTGACTAAGCCTCATTGCTTCACAAATGAGAAAATTCCAATTCCAGTCTAACCATAAGTTTTCAATTTTCTTTTAACTCACCTGGCGGCATCATGAACACTCCTAATTTTTTCTGAAAAGTTGAGAAGAGCAGCATCTTTCTTTTGGGCTTCCTGAAACAAACAGAACAAAACCAAAACACACACAATCCATCAACATTCCACCACCATGCCAAAATCCCTAAGTCTGGCAGTTCTAAAGCTTCTGGAAGGGTACTTAAAGGTTTCTCTCCTGCACTGTTTTTCTTCCCATTCAATCCTAACACAACTGAATGGAGGACACCCCTTAAAGAAAGGCAAGGATCAGAACTGGAGATAAACAACAGCTTCCATTTTGCAGTGTAAAATAATAGCTGCTTCTGCCAGTGAACACAAGCCAGGTGTATTAATAAGGAATGTCAGGGAAAGAACAATTTACCGATGCCATTGTTTGAGCAGCTACAATGCTTCCCACACAAACATCAGTTTACACCCTATTGTTTGCTGGCTGGAAATCTGTTAAGCTAGTTTGTACAGATAACCAAAGTCATATAGATGCATTTAAATTCTCTGCCTTCTAAAATCAAAAGGTTTGAAAGGAAGGAAAAATAGCTTGAAAATGTCTGCAACAGCTTTAAAAAACACACATCAGTCATCAAGGGAGGAAAAAAAGCTATCAAGAAGGCTGTTCAAAAGATTAAATGGGAAGATTGAGAGAATTTTTATCAAAATAAACCACTTCCATAGTGTAAGAATTTGGGACAACAGGAGAAAATCAATGATGAGGAAGTTTGATGAAGGAATTTTTCTACATGATATAAAAACTTAAGCTTTCCATGGGGTTCTGGATAAGATGACCAGGGAGAGGTAATTTTTGATGAATTTTGCGGCAGGAGAAGAAAGGCGAAGATTAGATTAAAGCTGTGAGAAAGTTGGTTTTTTTTGGAGGCACATGGCCCCTTTTATGGTCTATCAATGAATGGACCTATATTTGTAGAAGTTGCTTATATCAGCAAAATAGATTTTCTATACCAGAGCAACAAAATGCAGCAGACTCATCCCAGGTTTGTTTGCTTTTGTGTCCGCCAGCTTGAGCAGTGACGACAGTTTAAATCCAACAGCATTGCCAGCATAACCTCCCTAAAAAGAAACAATTTGCAAAAGAGCAAATGAGAAGCTGAGGCATGACATCAGAGCACTGCAAAACTAACAAGGAAGTACGGTACATCAGCCATCTCCCTTTGGGATGTCACTTACCGCATTCATAATATTCCCAGCCTGAAGGACCAAGTGCAATATGGAATGCAGTTCCTCACAAGTCATTAACTCTGTAAGGAACAAGAAAACTGCTGTCTAACAATTGTTTGTTTAGAAATATAGTCAGTTACCAAGCTCCTCTTCATCTGGAGCTTTTTTTTTTCTTTAAATTTGACGAGAAACTACAATAAACTGAAGAGGTCATGGGAAAGATAATGGTACTATATAATTGCAATTCACAAGCACAACTGACAAACCTCAAGTGTATGTTCAGACTTTAACTTAGCAAGTGTGGTATTTCCAAGGCAACCTCCAGCAGCTAAGGAAACATTTGGGGCCTAATCCTGCAGTGTGCTAAGTGTCTCATGCAAGTGGTTAAGTATCCTCACCACCTACTAATTATTCCAGTGTGAGGTAAGTGTTCTGCACCCTGCAGGATCCATTTGCCATCTGCCAGGATTGGGCTTTTGAACAATTACTCTTTTTTTAGGAGACTTGGCCATAAGGCCTGAAAAGATAAGAGGCAATGTTTAAATTTTCCTTGCTTATCCCACTCCCACTATGAATCATCATTTTATTTCTGTACGATCACCAACTCAGAGCAACATTTATTTTACTTGTCATATCAAAGATGATTTAGCACAAAGTTATATTCAGTGTGACAAAGAGTCAAATGGAATAAAATGGCATTTTGAAGTTTTTCCATCACACAAGCCTTGTTTGCACATATGTTCATTTCTTTGCAAAATGCACAGTAGTGTTCTATCTCAATTCATACATATTTTCACTCAGCCACATAAGAACAAAAGAAAAACTTATGTGCAAAAATAATATATGTGCACCAGAGGGATTGCCTTAGAAATAAGATGTGGAAATTCAAAACTGCAGAGTTAATAAATGTGGCACAGCAAACCAAGTGACTCCAAATTTGCAAGTACCCATACGGCAAGAAAATCACCATGAATTAATGTGAGGTACTATAAGTAACACTAATGAACAAAATAAAAGGTGGAATCCTTTTGATTGCAGTGTAAATACTTCAAAACACTATTTTTCTTCCAACTCCACATTCTATAATTTACCCTGCATTCGGCTCCTCAACACAATACAGTAATCAATCATTTTGGAAGCCCATAGCCCTTGTACATTCGTATTTCAATACTGGCAGCCTGAAAACATAGAAATAATTAAATAATGTTTGATCTAACATGCTATAGGTGAGGAAGCAAGTAGGAAGAAAAAGGGGCAAATAAATAAGAGAATAGCAAATTTCACAAGGCCAAGAGAAGAAGACTAAACTAAAGAAGACTAAAGACTTCACACAGTAAGAGCCTGCTCTGCGTCACTGTGACATACACTCATCTGCAGGCTAGATGAGGATCCACCAGGCTGTTTAGACCATCCTAACCCTTAGTGATTATCAGCATTAGAACTGAAGTAGATATTCTCTCAGTTTAATTACAGGAAAAAACCTAGGAGACAGCAACAGAAAAGGAGACATAATTCCTAAACAACTTCAGGCTATCAACAAACCCTGAAGTGAAAAGACCAAATGACGAACAGCACATGACAAAGTGGACTGAACACAGGGAAGGCCCAGTCAGTCATTTGCATGGCTGGCCTGATGCAGGAGTTGGAGACCAAAGTGTCTCCTCTCTGGAGGGAATTAATTCACAGGTTTTTTTACATATGTCTTGGGTGAAGGACATGAAGGACATTAAGGCGTGGCTGCTTTTATACATAAAATATTCCCTCACATACGGCTGTTGCTCAAAACACAAAGAACAATTATTTGAAAGAGATCCTAATAGAAGGCTAAACTCAGACCTAATTCTAAGGTACTGCACACTTTCCTGAGTCAAGGACAAGTTCAATCCTCACTGGTGGGAAAAGGCTTTTTTTCCTTTTGCTTTCACTTGAAAGGACTGTTCTAATCACCAGCGCTCCTAGTTGAATATTTTACTTACTGCATCTTTTTATACCACTAGAAGCAGTCTAAGCAGTGATCTAGTAGCCTGTCAAAAATTTCCAACATGAAATAGGAATTTCATAATGAGGAACAGGACCAAGAGGCACTCGAGATACTGTAAAGCATTAGTGTTTAACTGAAACCAGGAAGTCAACTATTTTCCTGCAGAGTAGAAGACAATACATTACCTTACAAATAAGCAGCTGCAGCAGTTCAAAACTTGTGAAATGTAAAGAACTAAACAGGTATGTAGAGAAACAGAAAAGAAAAAGAGAAAGCAAAGGAATAGCAACAGTATTTTCTACAATAAACATTTTAACCTATCAATACTGCCACCTCAAAAGGAAATGGCCTAGAGAAATTTAGAAAATACAGTCATTTTTTTCTATGGATCTCTGAAAGAAGGAGCAGAAAGGTATAACAACCACATTCCATCAGAGGGAGAGCAGTGCAGGAATGAGCAAACTGTACTCAAAAGCTGACATCCTAATTTAGTCATGGACACCTCTGCTTCTGTCAGTTTAGAATACATTACTTAGAGGCTTTGAACATGAATTTTATGCTAGTGTATCCAAAGTCTGCAGATTTTTGATTTTGGAAGCAAAGATCCACCAGGCACACCCTGATGGCATTTGTCAGCGGGGAGTTAGCTTCCTTTTAATAGCTAAGGTACCTGAAATTCAAGCTCTGGTCTTCGTAATGCAGACTAATTAACATGCTAACAAAAACAAGAGTATTAGGCATGTCCCAACATATTTAATTACCTTTTGTTGCCCGTCTTATAATTTTCATGTCATCCTGTAGAGAAGCACAGGAGGGTGAGAACTCCCTCTCCAACACCATGGCTTCAATCCTAAGAGCATAGCTGGAGTACACAAACAGGTTTAGAACTGACAGCCAAAAAAGAATACTTATTATAAACAGAACAAACCAACTATCTCCTTACTTTGGCACCTGGATTAGTAAATACATGAAGAAATCAGCTTGAGACAGTTTTGATACATCTCCATCAAAGGCTTTTAATTTCTTTACCTAGAAAAGAGAAAAAAAAACCAAAAAAAACACTAGCAAAGAATTTTATCAAAGATCAAGATCAACTTGACTTTGGAAGGCAACACCTTGAAAAGCAGTAAATTTAAATGAAGGCATTGGAAAGTCCACCCAGTGACTGAATGGCTTCACTGTCCCAAGATACTGTAATTTGCACACACCCCAACCACAAAAAATAATTTTAAAAAGAATGTCACTCTTCTCCAAAAAAACTAGCTACACTGAAATTCAGCAGCAGAAACCATGATGCCACCATTCTGATTGGTGATTCTTACTTCTGACCAATGATTGTTTTTATCACTATGTTTAGGATACTGACGATGATCTGAAAAATGACCCTCAACTCTTCAACAACTGTGAGGTACACTTGG
Organism: Pseudopodoces humilis; assembly: GCF_049639895.1. Classification (NCBI taxonomy): domain Eukaryota; kingdom Metazoa; phylum Chordata; class Aves; order Passeriformes; family Paridae; genus Pseudopodoces; species Pseudopodoces humilis. Next base: position 42,838,709 of record NC_142205.1, read on the forward strand.
GCATAGTTTCTGTGTCCAAAATATCCAGCATAGGGACTGCCTAGATCTTGTTGACACAACACAACTAAACTTTAGTTATGGGTTTTTTTCAAGATGCTTGAACCATTTACCCTAAAATGCTCCTAAAGGGTAAACTTCATGATCTTGAGTTTATACCTTTTTCACCCATATGAAATATTTTAAAGATAGATGCAATCATGCATTTTAAGTAATTTGTTGTCAGTACTCTCAGAACTCTGAGGACACCATTTACATGCAAAGGAAATACCACTGCATTAATTTTTTCGATCTTCCTTCCCAGCTCCACCAAAATCCATATATTTGCATGATCTGGAAGCCACTGATCCACCCACATACTTACTATTTGTTTATATAGAAGAACTGAAAAATACATGCACATATGTTTAAGCGTAACTGGAATTTCTTCCACATCTTCCAACACAACAACTGAGTCCAAAAGCAGAGCTCACTCTCAGTTACCCTATTTCTTCCTTCAACCAACAAGTTCACACCCAGCAGCAGTTGCATGTTTCCACTGATTTATACACTAGCTCATCATCCTTTGTGTGACATCACACTTCAAGCCCATTCACAACCACATTTACACAGATGGTCTTCAGTTTTAGAAAGCTTATTAAGCTATTGGACAGAGGCCACTGCACCAGGGCATCAATAGTTACCTCACTGCCATGATTTAGCAAGATACCCACAGGGTTTTTTTAAAGAATCAGCCTACAAATTAATCACTTCAGTTATTTTTCTGCTTTGACAGTAAAAAAGCAACTGACCTGTAGCAATAGACAAGTAATATGCTATGCCAAATCAGGATTCTTTTAACAGCTTTTTTTCTGCTTTATTCCCATTTTTTTTCCACACCATAAAATATAGAAATGTTGAGAACACATTAAGAAAGAGAAAAACAAGCTAAACACAGAATGGAAAAGAATTACTTTTTGAATTAAAAAATGCATCAACAAATGAACAGGAAAAAAACCTAGCAAAAAATTACGATCAAGAAAGAGACCTCTAATCAGAGAGCAATTTTTACTCAGGCTATCTAGCTTCATTTCCTAACACTGCCATCACACCCCCCTCCCATTTAACTCAAGACACTCAGACAAAAGCTCCTTCTAAAGATAAACAGCATATCCATTTTTTTTAGGCCTGAGAAAACTCCTAATTTACTGAGTAATTCAAGAAGTCTGCCAACAGAAAAACAGGAAAGACCAGACTTAACATTCCTGATAATTCTAAGGTGTTAAATGAGCAAGAAACAAACCCAAAATAAACACTTTTTCTACACCATTAAGTGGGGAGTGAGAGACAGTATACTATCTCAGTCTTTTAAGGTGTTCTTTAACCTGGCTTCCCAAAAATAGTGGTCTGCAAGCTAAAAAGCAAAAGCCAGCAAATTCTCCAACCTCATTTTAGTATCTTGCAAATATCAGAGTTTGACTGAAAAGGACACAGGCATTCAGATAGGGGAGAGAGGGAGGAAAGAAAGAAAAGCAGCCCACCAATAAAACCCACGCCACCTCACCAAAATCAGATCATATAAGCCAGAGGTTAATTATAGGAAGATGCAATTTGAAGACGTAAATGCACAAAAAGTGAACAACCAGATCCTGAGACACAGAAATATTAACTTATTAATGCTACTACATGTATTATATTTAAATATACTTTCAACAGTAAGTAGCAATCAATATTTTCCATGTGGAATTTCAGTTTCACATGCACTGGGTGAAATCCTCCTTATATCCCACTAGGAAAAATGCCTGGAGTCATACAAGTGAGTACTAAATCCCAGAATTAATTCAGAGGAGCAACATTCCTAAACAGACACAACAGAAGACATTGACAACGCTGCCTTCTGATAGGTAGGATGGGGTATGAGTATCACTATGCAAAAGGCTTTTGGCAATAGTCAACCCAGAAGAAAGTCTGTGTAATCAGACTTGAAACAAAGATGTGCCCACCACCTGATTCCACTTTTCCCAGCCTACCCCCACCTTAACCCCACCTGATTCCACTTTTCCCAGCCTACCCCCACCTTAACCCCCACTGTCTTCTCCTTAGATATCCCAAACTACCTTTGTAAGAAGCATCAAGGTAGCTCATCCCCAAGAAGCCCAAAACCCAAGGATGGTGGAGAACAGTGACCCATTCCACAAACACGCAAAACAGGAAAATGACAGAGTTGTAAAGTCCTTTTCACCTGGAATTCAGCAAACACAGCCTGCTTCCCCATACATGTCTTAAGCTTTTCACACAGAAAACTAAATCGTCTGTTACCTTGGCCTTAGAACAGTAAATAGTTTGGGAAATAACTAAGGTAAAGACAGGACAGCAATTATTCTGTGCTCCCCTTTTTTGTTAAAAAATTCATAATTTAAAAATAATTCTCAGCATGAAGGAAAAAAAAGATGTTACTTGACTTTATCAACGCTACCAATAAACTAAAAAAACAACTTCTGAACCCCAAAGTTAAAAAATTACTGGAACATATTTTGGATGCCTGTCATTAACCATTCCAAGCAAGACTATTCAAAATCCCATGGGACTGCCTCTACTTTCTGCTGCCATGTTGTCCAAGTATTCTGGAAGAAAACTGACATTCTCTGATGGCTCCCAGAAATGGGGGTGAAATTCAAATACCAATTGCATCCAGGAGCTGCAAAGAAACCATGGGGATTGACAACAATGTTCACTATTAATCATGTTAACAGATACAGTAGATAGTAGAACACAAGAGAGCTGAAAATGTGGCTTATTATAAAATCATAATGAATAACCCTACCAGTTCTAGCCTTGACTCCTCTCTTGAAGCACAAAACTTTTCCACAAGAGTAGGCAGCCACATACCAAGATATGGCAATGTAATGTGTATATTCAAGAGAGCTTAATTACATTGTGTGCTCAGTTCTATATTACTCAAATTGGGTGCCGAGCAACTAATTTAATTTTTCATTACATTTGTATATGGAATATGCATTTGCACTGTCCATGCATGCCCATGCACACTAAATCTGATTTCAGATACACAAGGTTCTCACATATGTAATTTGCTTAATTTTAAGAACAGTTATGAAACATAGAAAGCATCATCTTTGATTTGACTAGTGAACAATTGCAGTAGAGATGCCCATTGCAAGTATGCCATTATACCTGGCAGACATGCAAGCTACTGTATTCAAGTTCTTAGTAATTTTTAAGCTACCAGTAGCACGTCTAGTGGGATTTTATTTCATGGCATAAAACAGGTACCTTGCTGGATCTTGTAGCTATGCAGGATCTTTGAAAAAGAGGAACAAACATTTTCTCTGTGGGTTTGGTTTTTCTACTATTATTATTATTTAATATCTCCATACAACTGCAAATATTCAAGACACTAACAAAAATGAGAGTTAAAAAATGCCAATGCCCCAAAAAGCATCACAGTGGAATCCAACTCCAACTACAAGGGCATGTGGGAAAGCAGCAAATGTATGAGGCAGTGAGGCAGGATGGGACACAAGCCAGGGCAGTAGCAAACCACTATCAGCAAAGGATAAAAAGAAAGGGAGAAAAACTTGCAGGTAATCATAAAAGGGTAAAAAAGGAAAAGGAGATGAAAGCTCTGAAGGATGGTCAGCCCTATAAAGCACTGGCTGAGGAAAGGAGGGGGCATTTAACTAGAGACATGGTTTGAAAAGGGTAGAGCTGACAGAAACAGTTCCAATAAAGCAGGTGACAGACGAGTTTGAAATCAGAGTACAAGAGCAAAGGACAGGCTTGAGACATTATAAAGGAAGTTAAGACATTGTGTTGATAACCTGGGCGTGCATGTGTGTGGGTGAGCTGATCACCAGTATGATATGCTCTCTTCTGTATGTATTTAAAGTACAAATTCTGGCTATTCTAGCTCGTTAAACACTGGACTCTCTCAACTTTTACCAGTCTGGGCCTGTTGAAGAGTGCAATAATATGCACATAAAAGCAGCTAAAAGCTTCTTCTCTGCTCTCATCAGGATGCCAGTAAATAAAAGCTGTCAGGCATTTCAACAGGGTATCACTCAGAAACAAGTCAGTATCTTTTCAGAAGTGATACAGCAGAGAAGACCACTGCTTCAGTCAAGGTTCCCTGAAAAAAAAACAAACTGAAAAAAGGGATGAAGCAGAGCAGATTCCAAATAGGTGTTTCTTTCTCCTTACAAAACTGCTAAGCACAGTATAGTACAAAGAGCAGGACTTCTAAGAAGGCTTAAACAAAATCAGTGATCTTATCCTACTTGTTGATGTGTTGAGAATTTTTATAAATCTGCTTGGCCTTTTTTCTGACCACTCTATAGTGGCCAGGCCACACATCCACAGATAGTCCTGAGCAAAATGTTGAGCGGAGCCTTGCAGCAAGCTCCATCATGGCCAGTTTCAAGTATTTGTCAAGTTTTTCAAATTAAGCATTTGAAAATACCCAAACATTTTAAGTTGTAGGAAAGACTTCACAGGAGTGCCAGTATTTCAATAATAGTCTTATTCAGTTTGAGAAACAACATTCAGTAAGGTGTTTGCCATTTACATGCAAAACTCTCCACAGCTTTGATAGCTGTTGGGATTTTTCATAGAAAACTGCTAGAAAATTAGTAGTAATGACACTTATTTCTGCATGCAAGTAGAGTTGCCACATTACAATACGGCAAATAGAATAATTTTAAATACAACAGAGGTTAAATGTATTTGTTAGCCTAAGTTCCTAGCCTCCATTGTCAAAAAGCTGGATTACCATCAAGTGCCTGAGATACTATGAACTGAAATGATCTAAAATATGTCACAAATGTCAAACAAGCACATTCAGGTAATGTGACTGGATATCACAATACTTCTAGAGAAGATACAATTGGAGTACAAAGCTGGTGCTTATTCACACCAGGTAAACGGTAAACTTAAGCTTTTTAGTAAAAAAGAAGAAACAAAATAGACCAGAGTTGCCTTTTCTACAGCTATGACCAGGAATGGCACTCCTCTCCCTCCTTTCACTTCTACATACTAAGGATTTATGGTAAAATAAAAAAGAAAAAACAGAAGACAGTTACTTTCACAGTTAGAGAAGGCACTTGGCCCGCATTCCAACTTGCAAGCAACCTGTGCATACAGGCAAATGTGTCTGTAAACACCTGAGCTGCTGCAAAGAGCATACAAAGAGGAACTGCAGAAGCCCACCCATGGTTACACCAAGACAGTCTGCCCTGCTAACTGAATAGCTACTAACCTGAGTGCTTAAGTCTTTGCTCAGAGTAATTCTTAACTCTTACAACAACAAAGCAGGTCTTTAGGAGAACAGGAAGTATTGAAAGGGCAATCCCAGGGAATCCTTGCTGAGGATGGGTGCAACATTGTGCAAGGACAGGCCAATGTGATGACAGCTTGCCAAAGTTATCTCATGTGATATGACAAAAAGAAATTAGGGAGCATTAAACAGAAGAGGGAACAGCAGAGTAACACCACTTCACCTGGTATTTCTAATGGTTCTGGATTATTTGCATATGGGGCTGTAAGTTTCTGATGCCTTTCCCTCAGCAAATGGTGAGTCACTATTCTAGGAGACAGGTATTCAGACTAGCAGGCAGACAATAAACTAAGAACAAGTAAGGCAACATAGGAGGAGAACAATGAACATACATTTAGGGTGAAAATGGTGAAAAAGAAAAAAAAAAGCTCTGAGGCTTCTAAAAAGAATGAAGTTTTTAACTGCCTACGCTAAAATTTTAGGAGCCGCTGTAGTAAATGAGTTACTGGACCCACTTATTCTTTGACCCTACCAAGCATGATGACATGAAGGCATGGAAACATTTTTCCATACCAGCAGAAGCATCAGTTCCTTACATTCAGGATTTTCTCCCTGTCTTGCCACCATCACCCAGCTCTCAAGGGGAAAAATCCAAAAATGTTAAACAATTACGAGAAGAATAACGAAGAGAAAAGAAGTATTTCCTTTTTCTGATGCATGCAATTAATTCAATACAGACTAACACCTGCACAGTGGAAAGTAGCCTCTCTCCAGCCTTCCCTTGGGAACAGCAACAAATCTCATGTCTCAGAACTCCTGAGAATCATGTCTGATTTCCCTCATTTTCTAATTCTCATCTGCATCACAGAATATCTTCTATTAATTTCTCAAGTGACTCTTTAAAAGCACTTCTTAAGTTCTCTGGCCCTATTATCTTGATGGGCAGGCCTGTTGCCAAATCTGTCATCAAATAAATAAACACACTTTTTCACTCCTAGCACTACCTGTTGGATAGCTAATGCACCTAGCTGAGCATTGCAGACAAAATTGATAAAATTCAACAGCTTACACTGCAACTGTAGCTCAATGACAACACATAGTTATATCACATAGACTACACTATGACACTTGTCATAAAATAACAAACAAGACCTAAGCCAGAAAGAGTAAAAGAATAAAAAGTACTTTTCTTTCTGTCTAATTTTCTGACTATACACAGAGTTAACTAGAAGTCACTCTCTTTCTAGTTACTACTCCACTGTTCTCCTCTGTCTGACTTTCAGAGGAAGGAGATAAATTCTGTTTATATAATGGAACACGTACTAAAATGCAAACAGAGAGGGAAGACGGAATGGTTTTCAGGTCCCAGGACTACTGTCACCTATTTTTTTTATGAATTACTTTTCAACTTGTTGGCATCCCCCAACTCTAAGAGATATATTAATCAAGTATACTAATGTAACACAATTTTTACAAGATTCACTGCAAAGGCAGCCCAATTTAGGGTCATAAATTTGACAGCAAAAGACTGTAACATGTTCTACTGATGACTGGATCCAAGATTTGCAGCTGCACAGAGGAAACAAAGTGCTTTGACAGTATGACCTTGAAGTGGTAAAGTATGTGAGTTGAGGTTGATCTGTATGTGGACCTTAACTTAACAATTTCCCAAGTTTTAGACACTCACTTTGATGTGAAGCACTCAAGCAATTCTAATGCTAATTTTGTCAGGTTTGCGGTTTACATTTCTCTCACGTACATACAAATGGGTCAGTGCCAATAGTGAGCAGGCAAGGAACTCTACATCATTAAGCAGGGCTCCCAGGTCAGTTGATGAAGCTTCACATCTCTAATCATGTGAACAGACTTGAAGTTTGGGACTAGGAGGTGGGAAAGCCGCACTTGGATGTTGGTCACATGGTGATCACAGGAACATTGAAAAGGTATTGCTGGTAATTCTCTGCCTTCTAACAAGTCTCCTTTGAGCACTAAGCCACGTTAACAAATTCCATGGGTGCTGCACATTGGAGCTTCCTTTCTGCCCTATTGAAACCAGGCCCAGGAACAGACCCAGACAAACCAAGCAGGCAGTGAACCAGAAGGCAAAACGGCAGTAGCACAGGGCTACCAATATTCAACTCAGAGGCACAGCAATGGGAAAGCATGAGGCAGCTGCCAAAGAAGTGAAATTTGCTTGCTTAGAATATACTTTGATTCTGAATTTTCTCACCTCCTAGAGCAATTATCTGCACAAAGGAAGGTTCCAGACTGTTTACGGGACAAAAGGGATATCATAAAAACAAAAGAGGTCTTATCAACTCCTTAAAAGCAGGAGAAATTACTTGATGTGAAAGGAATGACTACACTGTGACCTCAATACCACAAGTCAAATGAAAATTTGCACTCAGTGGTTCCCTGTTCCCTGGCCTTAGGAAGGCACTGAGATTCCTCTTTTACAGAGCTTCATGTTGGAATCCCAGTCAGCAGAACTCTACAAAAAGTAAGTTCCACATAAAACCATTATTTACCTCCTCAGCTTCCGGTAATAATTTAAGAAATTCATGGAGCAGTTCAGAACCATAGGGCTGACTTCTTCCATGATAAATATCTTCAATGATGGATTCGGCAGACCTTGAAAAAACAATTGAGCACACATATTTCTAAGACTTGCAGGGTGAACAATTACACAGAAAAAACCATGCTTGGGCTACTCAACAGTTATAAAGAGGTTGTATCAGTGGATACAGCAGCGTCCACAGCAGCACTGCTCTGACACCGCTTCCAGTGATGCCTTTATTGAAGGGCACCGTTATCAGTGAATACAGACAGCAATGAAACAGCTTGCTCTTGAAAAAGTTGCTCACATTGCCCCTTCCTAATTGTTTGTAAATAGAGGAAGCCAGTGAAAGGCAGCTCACAGGCAGTGTTACATGAGGTAAAAGGGCTTCCCTTAACTATACCTGAAAACTCATTTCAACTGGTTAACATCAGCAAACTCTAAATGTTTATTGCTAGGCCATAAGCGCACTCAAAACTGAGCAGATTAGAAAACAAACTATGTCAAATTACTTTTAAGAAAGTAATAAAACTCCATAAAACTGCAAACTCCACAAGGAATAGAGCACAATGTATATATATATTTTATGAGAACTACAAAGAATTCTTACTTTTTGAATTGTTTGAGAAATATCCCAATGTTCATACTTCGTTTTGCATCCAAAATGGAAACCTGAGAGAGAAAGCAAGAGAGATTAATCTAACAACACCTAAGAAAGCAGCATACAATGCAGATATCACTTCTTAAATTGCTACAGATAACTGTTTGCACCAAATCCCAGGCCAAATAAATATACAGACTTCTTATCAACAAAGCTCATATACTACAGAACTAGGGAAATATATAGCACACTCACATCACCTTCCTCCAAGTGAAGCAAAATTTCCATAGCAACATATAATGAAGGAAGGAATCAGTATTTCTATTTCATTATAAAATAAAAACAAAATAAAAACATTCTTCTTGCTTATTTCATAACCCTGCATCTGCAAAATGTTACTTAACAGGTAATACACTGTATTGCATTTGAAGGCCCCAAGGTTAGTGAACACCACACTTCAAAACCCATGTAAATTCAGAGGTTTTGTGACAACTGTGAGGATGTGATTTCTAAGCAGAGGTCAGGCGCATCACTGTTTTAATTCATGCCAACTAACAGCCACACTGATTCAGAGGAAGATAAGTAGGTTGATCTTGAATCAAATCCTGAAACACATAAGCTGAAATCTGTTTGCTTACCTAGAAGCAAACAGAAATCCATAATAAAAATAACAGTCTCTCCTAGCTTTGTATTTCAAAGTTGGTTTGCTGTATCATCTTACATGTACAATTCTGAAAACTAAGCAGAGGGGGAAAGAAAAAAAACAGTCCACAATATTTTGCCCGAATTTTGAAAAAAATTTTAAAATCAAAGTGCCTCTTTTATACTACTTTTTCTTCCTGTAATAGCATACAAGTTAAAACCTGAGAGGTTTGCCCTGTGTTAGCAAATTGTGTCCTTAAGGTTAAAATTTCACCACAGCTATTTTGGTGATAACAGCTACAGAAGTCATGAGATTTACAAGGACAAGAGAATTGTTTCACCTTAACAGTTCCACCTGACTGCTACAATAAAAGAGCTCAATACACATAGATGTTCAAGAATACTGTTGGACTCGCATGCTGTTTGTAGTTTTGACAACTGGAAAGGCGTTTTGACCTTTGTGACAGTGCTCAGATTAGAAGCAGATATATAAATGCAACATTGGCATTATCACGAAATTGAATTAGCCTGCAGTCAGCTGGTGACAGTGAAAATATAGGGATGATTAATGGGCTATCCTCAACATACACCCAGGAGACAGCCTCTTCGTCTGCTGGAAATAGTGAGTCATATTGAAAATTTTTCTGAAATTCTGGAATTTCCTCTCTTCTGAAAACAGTGAAGACTAGAAAACACAGGAAATATCAGCATATTAGTCTTAATTAGATGATTGGTAGCCCAAAGCCCTTCAGTTTTAGCATATGCAGAGATAAGGGGACAGACTGTGGTTTATTCTCCTGTTATCTTAAGAGTTGAGAGGCCCCCAACAGATCATTAAGGAAAAGCCCCTTAACGCAGGACAGGTTCACCTATCTCTCCCCCTGCAGTATCTAATCTTTTTCAAATGTTTTACTGCAAGGACCTCTCACTGACCTCTCTAACTGTAGCTCCAGTCTCCAGTTGCTCCAGTCACCCCTAATTCTCAAATTTCTCTGTACTAGTTTAAGCCTATAAGCTTTACCATCATTTGGCTTTTGGTTTGTTTGGGTTTTTAAGGCATATTCAGAGTTAATCTTGTGTACATTTTTTAAATCACAGTCGGTAACTGTTACAAGGAGACTGATCATCAGCTGAGTAAACCTTTGTTTTCCAAGGCACAACTCAGATTTACAGTACAACTTCAAACAAATGACATATTTATTGTTTTTTTAATATCTTCCCTTGAAGAAAAACAACAAATGGGAACATATACAGCCACATTTGTCTTATCAGCACAACAAAATAATGTCACAGCTGCTCATAAGTACCAGGATTTTACATACACTTCTTGCTCTGTATATGACTGTATCCTGTTTTTCCTCTGATTTCTTGATTAACCACAGAATCAGAACAAGTCTCACTTTTTGGTCACTCTTTTCTTGGTGTCTGTTCAAGCTTATCAAAAGTGTTTGAAACTGCTGTCATTACATAATTACCTTCAAGGAATTTCCAGATGGGAGCACAAGGAGGAGAAAAGAGGAACCTGGCAGATACTCCATAAATACAAGTTCCTACTCCTTGCACACTAATACACTACCTCCCATCTCACATTCAGCTGCATATTAGATTTATAACCTCAGCCTGAACATCTGTTCACAGTGTCTGCTCTTCTCCACCGAGATTTCATTTGATTTTGCTCATGCAGAGCACTCTCTGCTTTTGCTTTTCACCCTTTGAACATTACCACATCTTTTTCTAAATTCTGCTCAGTCTGCTCCTGTCTTCTGTTCACACACACTGTCAACACTGCTGCCAGCACAGCACGTTTCAGGTCTCTGTTTGCCACCCAAAGAGGTTTTGAAGTGCTGTCCACCAGTAATACCCCTGGACATCCGTAACTCAAAAGTTACACTGGACTGTAACTGAGAATAGGGAACCTATTCCTAGTCCCACTGGGATTCTCTGTAGCAAAAAAAAAAATCCCTCTCATATGGTTTCTTATGATTTACTTTAGATTAAATCAGGAGAGTTTTCTCAATTCTCATCCTTTACTCTCTGAAACTGGAAATACTACGAATCTCTCAGATACTTTCCACCATCTCTACACCTGCACTTTTCAAGCCCATGCAAAACATCACAGGTCACACATACTTGCAACCTCTGCTTTATAAACAGTGCAATCTCTACACCAAGGACAGCAATTAATTCATGAATCCACTTTCCATCACCAGAGTATTCAACCCAGCATATTTCCAAAATCTGCAGCAGGCACAGATCACACAGTAACAGGCCTCAGTTTGACAGATGTTAATCCACCACAGAAATATTCTGTTTTCAAGGTACTATGTGAAGGGGAAAATTAACCTGAGTACCACGGTGAAGTTGTGTTGATGGTAAGATGATATCTACTCCTGACCCCCAACACAAATTTGCAATCAATACAAAAGATTCAGAGAAGTGTTCTGGGAGACACAAAAAGACCCACATCAAAACTGACTTTGTAGTGACTGGAGGAGCAATTGCAACAGGAGCTTCTTGCCATGAAATCATCAATGAGGAAGAGAAACACAACAAAGCAGATTTATAACAGATTAGTAAAACAAAACATTGTAGGTTTTCTTTGCCTAAGAACAATGGGGTTTCACATGGTGGGATACAGTTTATAAATTATAGAAGCACAGAACAAGCCTGGTGGCTCAGGCTTGGTGCTGAAGGTTAGGAAGGATACAAATAACTTCCTGTTCCAACTTCCATTTCACATTACAACACACTAACCATCACTCCATGCCTGGAGTCACGGTGCAGCAGAGCTAACCTAGCAGCTTACTAAAGGGCTGTCCCCACACCGTGTCATCCTCCCATGTCATGTTCCTAGCATGCTCTTTCCCTTAGGCAAGTACTGGTACTCATCTCATCTGGTTCTTGCTGTTAGTTCTTCCCTGGATTAACAGGTTGATTCAGCTCTCAAGGAGGTGGAATGAGCGTCAGAGCCAGCACGGGATAAACAGAGAGGGTACGTCTAGGAGAGGGGGCAAGAGACATCCTGTTCACTCCTTCCACCTTCCTTCTCTCTCCTCCTCTCACTGCCCCCTTGCACAGGTTTTGGAATTCACTGCATCCTTCTGCAAAGTCATCAAAACTCACTAGAAGAGCAGAAACTATTCCAGTAGGAAACAAATTAAGAACCGCACAGCACTCTGCTGAGCCGCTTCCTTCAAGATGTTTACAGAGGGTGCAATATGTGTACTACATTATCCAGATTCTGTCAGGTGGGGTGAGGTGAGACAGGAGCAGAGGCACAGTTTAAAGGAGAAAGCAAGACCAGTTCCTTTGGCTGACAAGAAGGTGTTCTGACCACTCCACTGCCAGACTAACTATAGCCTGGGTGAGTGCCTGCTGTGCCACACTGGGACACCCCTGAAGGATGGGGAAAGTAAATTGGCATGTAAACTTAACCTTGCACCCCCTATTTTTCAGAGCCTCAAATTACATGGAACCATAGGGCAAATGAAGCCTTTAGTCAAGGAAACATGTTAATTAATCTCCTAAGGGGTTGGTGAGGGATTGTTTACAAAAAGGAAAGCATTTGCTGTAGGAGTTTGACTAAAGCCTCAAAAGGGACTTCTGTTATAATGATGATGTTACATCTAAACATATAAATCACTGTCAAATGAGGAATTAAAAGGACACGCAGTGTTGTAAGCTCCTACATGTAGAACTTTTACCAAAACTACTCATGATTTCATAATCAACAGTGATCTCTGACAAAGGTATGAAACCCCAAATCTCCTCCACAATCTCGGGGCAGTGGCCTCAACTCTGGCTGAAGAGTAACTCTCCACCACTTCCACCAAAGCTACACCATTGCACCAAGAGGGACCCCATAGGGACAGTAGGGCACTCTCTGGCCATGCACTTCTGTACAGCACTTCAGACACATGCTGCTTTTTTCAGGTTTGGATCTAAGTAAAAGTTGAGTTTATGCACTTGAAGTTGTCTTGAAAATTCATTGCCTATATACTATGCCAACTAAGCTAATTCCACTATGTAAACTTCAAAGAACGTTTTTCATTGCTAGACCATAAAGCACTGTCTAAAATCAGCTCTGTTTTACACAGAAGGAACAGAGCCACTGAAACACAAAATGTTTTGCCCACCTGCCCCTGGCTGGCCACCAACACGGCCACACACAGAACTGGAACTCCCTCAGCCCCACACTAACACGCTCTCCACAAGGTCACACTGACTCTGCACCCCCAGCTCCTGTCAGCCTCCGTAGGTTCAACCAGAGTGAGCTAAGGATAACCACCCCACATTGAAACAATGGATGGCAGCCAGCAGAGTCACAAACAAGGCCTCTGCTCCCACCTCCAGCCCCTTGCTGAACCATGCCTACAGCAGAGTGAAGCACGTGAGCTGTCGCGCATCTGTGCTTCCGCACTTCCAATAACACACGGCTCCTCAGGATTATCTCCTTCCCTCCTTGCTAAGCAGATAGGACTGCAAAGTCCATTAACACATAAGAAATTGCTCACCACTGACACACTGCTGCAGCATGCTTGACAAAGCTTAGCGAGTGAGCGGGACATTTTGTCACTTAAGTGGCATCACTCGGAAGCAAGTCCTGTTGCCTCACCACCTGCCACGTGCAAAGTCACCATGAACCAGGGAGCACAGGCAGCAAGCAGTGCAAATGCACTGAACTACCATATCGGCTCCAGACAGATGCACAAAACCCACAGCTTTCAGCAAGGCAGGGTTTTGTTTCCAAGGCATTGTATCCTGGAGAATCCCTGGTTTTGCAGGCCTCTGATTTTAATCTCTAGCACTGTATGAGTTCTGGAGCACACTGGGATTTTCTCTGACCTAGCTGTTGCACACTATGGGCCACATTCAGTTTCCAAAACTTACTGTAATATTTACTAGAACTAGATTTTTATTACACAGCAGTCCTGAAAGGGGGAGCTTCTGAGGAAATGCAGGAGGCCAGAGCTCTGCACACCTGTACTCTGCACAGGAAGTCCACTCACTGTACTCCTGATTCAAAGATGAACATAGCCTGAAAACAGCGCAGAGGTTAATGACTACCTCTGATGATGGCCCCAATTACTACTTCCCAATGTCAGGGCTTTGGAGCCTACAATACACATGTCTTTTTAAACCTTGAATTTCAATATGTACAACATGCATGCTATCAGTGCATTGGTTTCTCATCTTGTCGCTTCTGATCTTATTTTGACATCTCCTGAATCCTGCAAGATATCAGCAACTTCATGTCCTTATTTTCTCACTAAAAATTGATGTGTTGTTACATCTCTTAACCCCATGCCCTCTGTATTTTGTTTACAAGCTAACACGTATGTAGACACACACTAGTGATTAAATCTGCATTTCAGCCCTCCAATTACTTCAGAGAAAGATCACTTGAGACAATTCAATTCAGGCTTCACAAAGAGGCTGTCTATAAATGAGGATTTAAGAACTAGAGAAGCTACTTATCAGTTCCCTGGAGAGCGTCTGAACCTGAGAGCACTCGGTACAAAACACTCCTCACCACCAGAACAGAAATCAGTGGCAATCTTGGGACCTTCTTGGAAGGTTATCTTCACATCCAGAAAAAACAGGGAAGGTGAAGTAAAGTTTTTCTTAGCAGGAAAGTCATGTTTATGAAAGTGGAAACTTTAAAATTATCAAATAACAAATACTCTTAATCACTATATTATGTTCTATATCCTTGCTGCCCTACTGTCACTTCCCTTCTTGATAGGGACTCTAGGATACTGTGGGCATGTACAGCATTAACCCCTGCAAACAGGACTCTCTTCTCTCCTGCCTGGTACATGTTTGCATGTACAACATCTTGTTTGCATCACACACATAGAGGAAGAGTTGAAGAGACAATACAATTGTGTTCCACACTGGAAACTCATGGGCTATCTAACATGAGTAAATCCAGATGCTTTCAGCTCCCTCCACTTATTCATATTTATTTTAACAGGTGATCAAATCACAGCACTTAGCAAGTTAAAATAATAAAACACAGTTAGCTCTTTGAAAAACAAATATGTGCCACTAAGAACAAAGAGTTTGTGTTTCCCATCATTCCCCTCTCCTTTGAATCAAGACAAATTTGCCGTAAGGATGAAACATGACAGAGAAAGAGAAAAAGGCGAGGCAGAATTCACATCAACTCCTACAGCATTATGTAAAAAAAGAGGTTTTTACTTTAATTCTTACCTCCTCTTTAGTCTCTTTAAATGAAGACTTTAAAGATCGGTTTCGGGAGTCCTGAGGTTTGGCTTCTTCCTGCTGCCCAAAAAGTTCCTCAATTGTCTTCGTATCAATTTGATACTGTGGTCTTGCAGCAATTGTCCAGATATTGTTTTTACCACGGACTTGTTCTTCGGGGATAGTTTTCCAGAAAAAGCTCCGCATTCGTTTTTTTTTGCCGTGGCTGTCGTGGCCATTTACCAGCTGAGGAGGCAGAGGTATGTTGGGGCCAGGCAGTGGAGGAGGGGGTGGTGGTGGGGGCGGCATTCCCGGGGGGAGCGGAGGGGCTGGGGGAGCCCCTGTGAGGGGACATGGCGCAGGGGGCGGTGATGCTGCAGGCTGAGAAAGGTGAGGCTCTGTCGTCGTATCCTCGCTCATTAATCCCGTTGCAACTGGAATAGCCCCATTCTCCTTATCATTGACCAAGGAGAGACAATTCATAACATGCATTTTACAGCCTCCCCAAAGGGGAGAGTGTTACTTCCTTGGATGGGTTTGAAACATTGAACAGTCAGCGCGGCAGCCGCTGGGATCAAACCCTATCTGCCAGCAGTGGCAGCACGAGAGGGGACTGTACCATCTCCACAACCTGTGACAAAGGACAACAGGGACACTCAGATCACAGACATCGGACATCGTCCCTCGCACTGAAAAGACACCAGAACTAAGGTACAACAACTATTAAGTTTTCAATCCAGAAGGGAAATTCAGTGAATCGAAAGTCTTTCACAGGGAAATTGTTTAACATTTATCCACACCACTCAACGTTACAAACAGCTTCAGGAGCTTAGATTTCAAGAACATATACAAAAACAAGAATACCTCTAAATCACCCAAAATAGATATCAAAACTACCTATTAATCTCCATTCAGTGCAATTTTGTAAGAGAATATATTTATCTCAAATTATTAAAACAAATATTATTCCACTGCTAATTTCAGATATGCTTTTAAAGCTGACTGCACACAGTACTAACTATCATACCGGATTAACTGCACCAAACAGACCCTTTTTGAATCCTCTAAACTCATGGTTCAAATCCAAACTGCGTTATAATAGCTAAAAATTTGCTGATGTCTAGCCTAGTGCACTACTTCTTTTGCCTTTGTATTATCTCACACAATTGTCAATAAGGGCAAAAAGAGTGTGCAGTCCCTAAAGTCTCTGCGTTCACTGAGCATGAACTTCAAAATATTACTGGTCTGGCTGCACTATCTCCCAAAATACACTCAGAAAAATGACCACAGTTTGATTAAGCTATCCTTCAAAATTTACTTCAGCACCTAGGTTCACAGTGCCAGCTCAACAACAGAGAGAGAGAAAAGACAGTGAAGCTGGCAGGAACAGGACCCTACACATCTTAAGCACTGCACATATGCAAAGCTTTAAATACTTTGAGAAGTTTTTATCTCTAAATTATTTCATAAAACAACAGGAATCACAATGGGTTTTAGCACTTTTCTTATACTGTCACCTTCTAAATAAACATGCTGTTATTAGCAGCAAACCTTCAGGTAAGAGCATGACTTCCACAAACCCCACACTTTTGATAAGCCAAATCTATTGAAACAGATTTAATTCATAAGTCTCAGAGAAAACAAATTAAAGTGTTTCAAATACATACCAATGAGGAATCTCATGATTTAATGGAAATTTGGAAGCTATCTCAAAAAAAAAAAGATTTGGGAATTTATAAGAAAAAATTTTAAAAATTCAAAGATGCCACACAATACAAACTTAGATAGGAGACAGCCCCTGAGCAAAACTCCATCTCAGGAAAATGCAACATAAAAAGCTCAAGTCATGCACTAGAACAAGAACAACATCAAATCAGAAATTTGGCACTGACTTAGTGGTATGCCTCCTCAGCAGGTTTCACATGGGGCTTATAGCAACCCAGATCAATTTGACATTGTATAAGAGTGATGAAAAAAGGTCACTATTTTTGCCAGAGATCCATCACTAGACTGTACACGAACAAACAGATCCAAGTCACAGAAACAAGCCTTAGGGCAAATTCGCTCTTTGTCTGCAAGGACTCAGCCACTCACAGCTTCACTGAAATCAATGGAAAACAACACAAAATCATCCACTGTACCTTTTCTTCTCAAAACCTTGCTCAGATAGCAATGAACTCCCCTCTCCTGCTTCAGATTTTCTAATCTCACACCTTATGTTATCCGGGTGTTTACAGGAATAGAGAACATACATAAAAACCTGTATGAGACTTAAATCACTGGCATGATGGAAAATATTTTAATGGCATGGTAAAAAGGAGAGAAGCTACAAAGAAAGTGGATCAGGATAGAGTGTTTCAAATTTAAGTCAGCATTAATACCCAGCTGCTATTACAGGGCTCTGTATGTTCACGCCTCTCCTCCCAAATTCATGATCATAGAAGCAGAGAGGCATAAAAAAGCAGGTGCAAGGTGGTGGAAAGAGATTAACCACTCAAAGCAATTAAGTATTGCATTAATTTAAAGAAATACTCAACTAGGAAAAACACTTTTCCTCCCTACTACTTATTTAAAAATGAAAAATGTATTAGCTAGTTTTTCCACCATCACAAAGCAGTATTCAACATTATTATTTTCTAACTTGGGTTCCCACACATTCACAAAAAATAAAAAGAAAAAAAAAAGAGACACAGACAGACTGACCGACCATACCCCAGGCAACATTCAAGAACCTAATTTTGAGACTTTCAATAAATCCATATGCTTTTGGAAAAACAGGATCAAATCCTAATGGAACAGAGTTGTAGGAGATGAATCATCAGAGTCCCAGCACTAACACACAGGAGAGGAAAAGGACTGATCTCAGACCTGAGCACTTCTGAGCTAGACAAAGGACACTCCTAGTGAAAGGAGTGGAGAAGGCACGGGGAAGAAAACATCCCAACCTAGATGTAAAGATAGATAGAACAGGAAAAACTGTTTTCAATCCAATGAGCCCTGTGTTGCTTTAGATGAGGTAACAGCCAGAACCAGGAAAGGGGAGGAATCAGCATTTGGAAGGAAGGCACGAAAGGAAAGGCACAGCATAAAGGCTGGCATTCAGCTTTGTTTTCTGACAGGTAAGCAAGATCCAGGCGACAGAGGTCACCTGCTTGTAAGAGGATGGCGGTCTCGAGTTACCAAGTACCAGGAGACTGGTCAAAATTCCCTTCTCATGCTGCCTCTCTGGAGGAGCGGCTCAGAGCTGTTCCCAGCGGAGGCTCCCACCACTACCGTGGGTGGGAGAGGAGAGAAGCTGGCAGCCAGGACAGGTTCTGGGCTGCTCGCTGCTATCAGCAGGTGCCTCTGAGCAGGAAGTACAGCAAGAGGAGGTGGGGAACAACGCAGCCGTTCCAACTGCGAACTACAGATTACCAAGAGACGCTGGGACTGGGATGCATAATAGAAGCCAAGCAAAATGTTAACTCCTAAGGAGCCTCTCTACACTTTTTAAAGGATTAAAGGGGAAAAAAAAAAATGGACCAAAGAACAAACGTTTAAGATGTTGCAATTATACCTCATTGTTGCGTGTTTGTTATCCAAAACAGCCGGAGAAGCACCAAAGCTCTAAAGTAACATCTTTACTTCACGTTTTAATTGTGTCCATATTTGGCATAAAATAAATATTTTATTTCTTTGTCTCATTCATTGTTTTAGCCAAGCTAATCTAAGTTGGAAATGTAATTTAATATTAGAGGGTGGGGACAACTTTCTCCCCAGGTAAGAGAAACACTCTAAAGTAATTTGTTTCTTGCAAAAAAGGCAGTTGCCACTGAGACGGACACAGATTGTGTTTGCATACACAAATTAACAGGTGAAGTGCACGACGCACTGAAGGGCATTTCATAATTCATACTGAAAGACATGACTCCCTTTAACTCACACCTCATGCTCTCCCCTGCCCACGTTTCTGTATCAGGCACCCGCCAAGTTCTCATGAGAATAACGCCGAGCCCAACCACAGCATTTGGGTGCCTGTGTCTCAACAACAACCCTACAAAGAGGCAAAGGGATCAACTAGTCGCTGACTGCAGACAGAGAGGCTGCAAACGCCGATAACCAGCCCCGGATCCTGCCAAAACCTGCGGGTTACAAAGAACAGGCAGCTCACGCTACCCAGCGACTTGGCACTTCCCCGCTGAACGCATCCCACAAAAGCCCTGCAGGGCACCGCGTCCCTGCCGCGGGGGCAGCGCCCGGGCCAGGCAGTGACCTGGCGGGCTCTGGCCGGGGGCTCCATCCGGCTATTTTCCGTTCGGGTTCCCAGGTGCGGCTCTGGCCCCGCCGCAGGGAAAGGGCTCCCTCGGGAGCAGCCCTCAGCCCCACCACCGTATTCTCCGCCCGGAGCAGGTGCCTGGCTCAGGTGCCCCGTGGGGGCCCTGCAGCCGGGACCACCCGAGACCCTTACTCCGTAATTCCCTTCCATCAACACGGCAGGCCACGGGGCACCGCGGAGGGCGCTGGTGGCTCGGCTGCACCCGGGGTAACACCGCGCCCGCTGCCCTCCGGCTCCCGCCGGACCCCGGCGCCCCGAGACGCGCCCGGCCCGGCGGGAGCGGCCCGCCCCCGCTGCCCCCCGCAGGACGTGGCGGGGCCGCCGCCCGCCCCGCCGGAGAAAGCCGGGGAGCCCGGGACAGCGCCCGCCCCGCCGTGCGAGCGGAGCGGAGCGGCGGCAGCGGCTCCCCGGCCGTGGCAGGGGCCGGGCGGGCCCGGGGTCCCGCGACGGGGGGAGCCCGTCTCCCCGGGAGCGCCCACTCCTCCTACGCCTCGGGAAGGCGGCGAAGGACCCACGCAGGCGGGCGGCGACCCCCCTGCACCGCCCGGCCGCGCCCTCGGCAGTTCGGAGCCGCCGCCCGGCCCGGGGGTCCCCGCGCCCCCCGCTCACCTCGGCGCCCGCGGGAGCACGCGGCGCAGCCCGCTCCGGGGCCGCCGCCGCCGCTTCCTCCCATCGCGCCCGGCCCGGCCGCGCCGCCGGAGCGCGGGGCGGGGCAGCGCAGGCGCGGCCGGGCGGGGCCGCTGCAGGTGACCGCGGCCGCCCCGGGAGCGGCCCGGGAGCGGGGCAGTGGGGCTCGATCCCCCGTGCCCGGCCCGTGCCGCCGAAAAGCCCGAGCCGGAGGAGAGCGAGCCGCGACTCAGCGCCGGAGCCGCCGCCGCGGCGAACGGAGATGCGCAGTGGCGCCTCCGGGGGCACTGGGTCTGAGCCAGCTCCGGCCGAGCTGATCCATCCATCCACCCATCCATCACTGCCCGCACCCTGTCACCGCACTCACAGCAACTATTTCTATAGAAACAGGACAGCGGTGCTACCGGCGGCGCGCCCGGCTGGAAGCACCGGGCTCCTTTCCACGAATGAAGCCTTTCGCCCTCTGCCCACGCTCCCGAGCAAGCGCATCCCTCGGTCCACCCGCATCCCTCACCCGGGCGCTCCCCGCCGGCTCAGCCCCGCAAGCTCGGGGGAAGCAGGCGAGACGGGCCCCTTGTGACTCCAAAGCGGACGGTGTGAGAGAAGTGCAGACGAATTTAAGATGTGATCACAGCCCTGGGTTACAGCGCTCCAGGCAGCAGCGCATGTGAGTTGTGGATACCCCAAAGCCAATGTACCATCCACTGATAAGACAGCAAACAAATAGCTCTAAAAAAATTAATCAAGATATATTAAAATATTTTATTAAGAAAATGTTTTATCAAGAAATTGAATCCTGTTTCTAAAATAAAACCATTTTCCCAGGAAGAGTAAAGGTGAAGAACCTCACTCAAGTCAATGAATAGCTAGCCCACACACCCCAACCTTACTTTTTGCAGAAGGCAAATTCCAAAGGCAGAAACAGAAAGTCTTCCTTTCCTGCAAAAGGAGGGAGGGACAAAGAAGAAACATCTCTTCCAGTCTCACTTAAGAAGCCACCAGAGCTTCTGAGCTGAGAAGATAAGGAGAGAGAAAATAACACCTTGGCACAAAACCAGGGATAGGAAGGCAGGGGCAGGAGGACAAAATCATGTCTTACCTCAGTGTGTAGCGCCTCACCTGTGCTATTTACTCTGCTCAGCTGTTGGAAAGCAGGAACCAGAGGGAGAGTGGGAGGTCTGTGGCCTCCTCTGGCCCCAGGCCTGGAGCCCAGACCCATGGTCACTGAAGTTACACCATTCCTGCTCACAGTTCCGCAGCCAGACATCTGACCTACTGGTCTGGCAAAACAGCCTGCTTGAGTCACCTCAATTAAAAAAAGTAATATTGGAACAAAAGGAAAATTTAAGGAATATAATGCCAGAACCCAGTCATTTAAGCTGAAAATTCACTGAGTGAATAGAGTTCAACTGCAGTAAAAGGCAATTCCCATCACAGCACACATCCCTGCTTGGCAGGGTTAGCAGCAGCTGGAGAGGACACGCTCAGCTTTGAGCCAGCGTGGACATTCCTCGAGAGTGTCAGGTCAGCCCTGAGGTCATCGGCAAGGAAGCGCTTTGCTGCTTGGACTGTAACTGCTTGTGCTGGAGCCAAAGGGACTTGTTTTCATTGCTGCCAGTCATGAGCACAAATGTTCGCTCAAAAAGACGGAAAGAGCAAGCCAAACAAGAGACTTGCATAATGGCATTGTATTGAAAAAGTCAGAACCCAAACAGAGCAGCAGAGGACCTAGGAGCCAGTCCGGATGTGAAGTTAAACTCTTCACTTTTCCTCACCCTGTGGGTTTGTTCTCCCAAACTTTTCCAAAACATGTTAGCAAACTAATTTTAAGCTTTTAGCCGATTTTTTCACCTAAACCTGTAACATTCAACTGGCAAATATTTTGCCCACATGGCTAAAATGAATCTGAGTTATAAACAACTGAAAACAGGTCTTTACAGTAGGAAGTATTAGGCAACTTTAATAATAGGTAGATCAAGCAGCCCCACCTATAATAAACAACAAATGTACCTCCCTAGAACAGATAGCATTTATATGAGTTGGTATAGTACAAAACTAAATCATACTGTTCATTTTTTAAGATTTCTAGTTAATGAAATGCTCAAGACAGTTTTCAGGATGACTTTAAGGCTTTTTTTTTTTCTTATAAGAAGTAAAAAGCCACCTTGTCTTTTGTAAACTCTGCTATTCTTCAGAGCACAGAGCTTCCAATTCTTTAGGCGCAACACAAATCTAATGACTGAACAGATCTAATGGAAATAAAGCAAGTTATACCACATGAAAAAGGTGGTGTATCTTCATTAATCTTCATTACAACCCCTCAATTCTACAGGGTTTGGACAAAGGGAGGAAAAAAGTTAATTGTGACACTCCTGTCACATTAAAACCAAGTTATATTTGGGTTCAAAATTAAGCACTCTATTAGTTAAGCTCTCAAAACAAAACCCCACAATTAATTACAGCCATCACATAAAATTAGCATGATGCATATGCATATGTAAGAAAAGCAAATCAAACCTGAACAGGCAACACCAGTTTTTAGCACTATTTAGCTCTTAAGTGCTTGAATTTACAGCCCTTAGTATTCTTTAAAAGGCATCAAGATGTACAATTGTTTAATTAGCACAGTAAGACAAACTATTTTTTAAGTACTCGGAACACACTGCTGATAGCTGAACTGCTCCTGACTGAACCAATGGATTTATGCTGCCATAAACAGCAAGAACAGGGAAAACCTGAACTAAAAAGTCGTTTCAGATTTATTCTGTTCTGTATCTGATCTCTGCACTTAATTAAGAAATGTTATCACACAACCTGTGGGACCCATCTCAGTCCTACCAACCCATGTTACACAGGAACTCTGCAAAGATTCTCCTGGTCTCTCTTTCTGCTCCTCCTGGAATATCAAATGCTCCCTTTCTTCCAGTAGCTATTCTCCTGAAAACAGATTCTCGTCAGGAGATGAGACTGAGTGTATTTGCTCAGAAAACAAAGTTCTCTTCACCTACAGCCATTATAAAAACTTGAATGCTCACTTTATGCTGGGAACCAGTACTTTACAGAAATACACCACCAAGCGCAGACAGCACAGAATTGTTGCTGCTCCTGCTCCTTTCTTACACTTTTTCTTTTTTTAGAAAGGCAGCTGAAGTGTAAAAGGCAGTGCTTCTGTGCCAGCGCTCTCAGCCACAGGAAACAAAGGATTTGCAAACCAGAGACTGAGCTTTTCTGTCCAAGGCCACTGCACTGCAAGGTTCATACTCTGCTGCTCTGTGCCTCTGAGCAGGGACCCTGATGAAAACAGCAACACTTTCCTTTTCCACTGCTTCTCCATCAGTTTATGTCCTTCTTCTCCAAGGCAAGCACAAGCCATCCTACCTGCTACTCCTACACTACAGGATAAGCTGCTTCTTTCACTCACTTCAAACTATTGCCACAATGACAAAAACATGTGAACACTCCCCATCTTCCTGGCCTTTTGGTTTCCACACAAGACTTGTAGAAATGACGAGGAAGGATGTTGGTCAAAACAGGTGTAGAGAGGTGAACAAGAGCATTGTCACAGACACAGAACTGTTTTCTATGTATCCCTAGCTTTAACAACAAAGCAACTAGAAATAACATAAAGATGTCAAAAAGTGACTAACAAGGCCAAATAGTAAGAAGTGAGAGAAATATAAACCAAGCAGCAGTGAATTCCTCTGTCTAATAAAGATCTTCCAGTAATGAAAAATACACCTTTCCATTTGACACTGAGCGAGTAGTTTGGTAATTTTAGGGTGGGAGTTACCACAAAATATGATAAGATTCGTGACTAATATAAAAACTTTTGTGACTAGTACAACCCTTACACCAAGCATGCAACACAGAAAAGGTAACCAGACTAAAAAAGACCCCAAACCTAAAGATAATTGTAGATGAGGAATTCTAAATAATTACAATACTTTACACTTCTAACACCACAACAAGGAACAAGAGCAGATAAGCAAAACATAAAAAGCAAATATGCTCCCCATTCAGCTCAAAACAGATTTAAAGTGAACATTTAGCTTTCCTTTTACATTACTTTGATCATTTTTGAAAGGACAGACAGACTAGAGATAAGGTTTCTGGGAAAACCAGTTGACTGAAGATTGAAAAAAGGCTGTTATTTTAATGATGTTGGTGTGTTACTATACTCTGCTTGTGTAGATCTCTTTCCAAATAAAAATACAAATACATTTTGTAACTAGAAAGGTTCTTTGTAAGGGGCTTGTCAATGCATGAAGTAGGCCAAAGAGCATTTTTAGAGAAAAAAAAGCTGTAGAATTCAGATGAACAAAACAACAGCAGCAACGAGTTTCAAACAAGCCAGGAGTATGGATAACTTATAGTATGATCACTGAAAGTCAAAACAGCTCCCCAAGTCTCTGGTACAGCAGCTGGAACAGCATATCTGAAAATGTTAGTTTCTTTGAGTTCTTCTATGAAACCTCACACAACACTGTAAGCAATAATGTAACAATTTGTTAACAGATGAAATCTTTCACAGACAAGTCTCTACTAGGTGGGTCTGGCCTCCTCTACAAACAACAAAAACACCCCATCCTGACAACTGTTCACTTAGATACAGGTCACATTACAACCTCAAGATATTTATAATGCTTTTTTGCAAGAATCAGAATGCCTGACAACCATAATTACTTCCCATTGGAAATGCTGAAGTGTCTTTTCTATTACAATCTCTTGATACAAGTTTCTAAATTTGGTTAGATCTAAAAAGCTAATTTTAAATATAAGTAAGAGCTTGAATTATTTCATAAGCACATGTATTTGAGCAGTGACAAAGAAAGTTACAGTACTACAGCAGGCTACTATCAGTTTAATAACCTACTGATCACCTGAATAGAGAACCCTCCTCACTGAGGTTACCCATTAGAACAATTGCTTTGCTGAGCAAAATGACAGTAATTTTTCCTTCCCCCTGGTATTAAACAATACATAGACAGGTTTTAGCAAGTAATCTCTTTGGTCCCACCTTTTCTTCCAGCAATTTTAAGCCATTGCAAAAGTTTGAGGGTTACACAATGCCACATCGGTCAGTCTTTCTTAAGGCAACTGCAGATTCAAGTTCACTCGTTAGAAGTTCACTCGTCATTTCTGACTGTTGAGTTCCTTCTGAGCAGCAGCGATCCTAGGCAGGAGACACGTGAATCTGAGGGAGAAACCAAGAGCACATGTTCCTCATGCACCCTTTTCCTAGTGTTCTGAAAGCTGATACTTCAGTTGTGGTCGGTGGGTTTGCATTCTTCACCCCTGCAATAATGCATTTCCCAGCTCAACTTTCCCTGCACTGTCATACCACACGTGTGCCAGGATTCAGTGGAAGCCAATGGCTTCATAAGAATTGTAAATGAAATTTTATTTCCTTTAGAAGTTCAAGTTGAAACTCACATTTATTGAAAGATTTGCTTCACTATGGATTTACTTTCCAGTTGAACTTGCCCACTGTTAAAACAGCATCACTACTAGCACTGCTTTATGAGATATTCTTGGGCAGGGGTGACAACTCACAAAACCAGGACTAAGCTTTCTCTGCAGAAACTCCCTTCTACTTTTAACCATTACAAGTCAAGAAAGTTTGACTGCAAACACGTTTAATATGAATACAAAATTCACATAGGATATACATTCTAGGGAACGTAACTGAGCTATTACAAGAGATTCTGACAGAACAAAAACATAAAGAAGGCTCTGTCAGGCCAAGAATTTAATGAGGAATGATTAAAAAGTTTGATTTACTGTTACATTACAGTTGTGTTAAGTACTGAAAACTTCAAGAATGTCAGCTGAGAAGTGTTTGAACGTACAGTACATAAATCATACAATCCATACCATTGTAAATAACATATTTGAAGTATTTCATTTTACTTAATATAACATAAAGCAACATAACATGTGCAAATGAGGACTCCAATATATTGCATTTAAAATGTCTGTGATAAAATGGACATATAATTTTACATTTAAGGACTACAGAAATGATGAAGAAATTAAAAATGTGCCCTCCATTTTACTCCCATTACTGAAGTATGCTTTTCAATTAAACAGAAAAAACATACTGGCTTAATTTTCTCTCACCTGTCCATGAAATTTAACTAAAGTTTTAATTTGCTCTAAGTGTACAATGACACAGCATTTACACAGTCGTCTTCCCCTTGTTGGGAACTGACAAACTATTACATGAAAGGGTTCTTAGATTATGTACACTGGTGGAAAATACTATCTTATAAAAAGGCACATACCTGTGATTTAAGGCTAGTACGGCATTTGTTTCATAGAGAAAGAAACGTTTTAAATGAAATCAGTACATTTAATGGTTGGCCTTACTCAGCAAACCACTTGGTGCAAAGCAAAAATGTGTGCTCAGAAGCCTCAGATTGACAGTGATTCTTGCTTTAGTGTTTTTGTTTGGTTTTTTAACCCTTTGATGGAAAGGTACATTTTAGAAAAAGGCATTTGCTGCAATTCCACTTGTCAATGAGCCATCTGCTACTGCTGACTTAAATGTGGGTATCACATATAGGCCTTATATTATTCATCTGCAAAATATTATTTTAACTTTCTCCTTTTTAAAAGTCATATGAAAATTATTAAAGATGTTTTCTATATTCATCTATAAAATACCAGATGTTGGTACAAATCATGTAAACCTCCATTTGGAAATATTTTGACTAGCCACCAAAATACCAGAAATCACAAGCATCATTTGTCAGTGCAAATCTATAATAGTTTTGTTTCCCCTCCCTCCTTCCCTCCCCTATCCCAGTTACAGAAATAACCGCCAACCTTTACATACAAAAGGAGTGCTCCATATTTGAAATTACAGAAATTATGTTTGGTTACCTTAAAGTCGCCCACTTTCCTATCAAATTCAGTTTTACAGTATTATAAAAGGGGAAAAAAATTAAAGCTGTCCATTCAAGAATCACTACAACAGTCCTTCAACCCCAACCCTTAATTATTCTTAGATTTAAAGAATTTTAGGTTAACATTGGGTCCTCTTCTATGATCTGATTACTGTTCTTCAAGCCAGGACGGGGCATCTGCTCCAGGAGTTTTCAATTTGATGTGGAACTGTTTAAGTGTCTGTTCAAGCTGCTTTTGATTGCCAGCAAAGTACGCCGCAATGGCATTGTGGAACAGAACAAGCTGATTGTGCAATACCTTCACCTGCAGGCAAGGAGAGAGACATAGATGAGGAGGCTGATGTTAACATCATCATAGGTCAGTTATAACAAAATAGATGTATTTGAAATTCTCAGACTTCCTATAGATTTATTTGACAAAAGCTTAAAAATACAGAT
This sequence comes from Pseudopodoces humilis, assembly GCF_049639895.1. Lineage (NCBI taxonomy): Eukaryota > Metazoa > Chordata > Aves > Passeriformes > Paridae > Pseudopodoces > Pseudopodoces humilis. The sequence goes on from NC_142205.1 coordinate 42,866,270, forward strand.
ATGAAATGCAAATATGAATTTCTTTAACATTAAAGTGATTCAGAGTTTTCATAAAGTGTGTTTAACAGTCAATACCAACTCAGCATGCACAAAGCAAACATAATTCAGTAAACAGCATAATGTTATCAAATATCAAACACTTGATTACAAGTACTTGATGCCTTGAAATTAGATGCCAAACCTCTAAGATACGTGCCTGCAGGCCACATGGACCTCCCTGAAACAGTACATGGCAAGGGCATTATCTGAGCGTGCAGTTCATGCGTTTGCCCCCCTTTCCAGCTCACGGACGCCTAAATCAAATTAAACTGATGTCCTCCTCCCAACAATATTTCTTGCCCATCTCCTGTAACACAAGCTTATTTACAGCACTTTGTCAATATCTCAACTCTAACATTTGTGCAAAGTCAAAGTAGTCATGAAATACACCTGTCACAGCAGCAACCAAAACCCGGGGAGAAGAGCACAAAGGCAGCTGGAGGGCACCACCGTTTTTCTCTTCCAGCCTTGTCTATGATAACGAGCTACAGCCTCACTGATGAAGCCAAGTTAAACAAATGTTACATTTCCATCCTAGCACACCAGAAGACCTGAAGTTGTGAATGGACAGCAGTGTCGCTGTAGGACGTGCAATGACTCACACAGACACGGCTCCCGTATGACAGGGAAAAAACTGGTTTTATTCTTACAGCTTCAGTATTTATAGATTCTCGGCAATGACCAGGGATTGGATAGTTAGGTTACCACCTTTCCAATCACACTGGTCGTGAGAGACGTCCATCAAAAGACGTGTATCAGAAAGAATGTATACATATCTATGTTTACAGTCACTGTCCTGGGAAAGTTCTTAGAAATTATGTAAACAAGATCGAAAGTCTGAGTTTTCAGGGCGACACAGCAGTATGCTGAAAGGCATCTGTCCAGTTTCTCCTGCAGCCAAACCCTGTTCTTTTCATTCCTGAGCGTATTCTCAGCCCAGCACCACCTTACTCTTGTGTCAGACCCCAAATCCCCACAGTAGTGGTGGCCCTGTACCTGTTTCCAGCCTACAAGGTTGAGCCCAGCAGCAGCAGCCAACATAGACGGGAACAGAGGAATAAGGTGACTGAGTGACCCCAAGGGAAGGTGAGGGAGGTAAAAGATTAAGCTTTCTCTACTCAAATTTTAGATCACTGTCCCATCTCTCAGCACAATCCACAAGGGACAGTCTACTTCTGTCATGCTGGGAATCAAAACTGTCTTTGGGCCAGGTTTGGCCTATCCCCATCAATGGGCCATGCCTGTTTTAACAGGTTATTTGTTATTGCCTACTGTGCTTCTCTGACATGCATGCAACTCAATACAGAAATTCTTGTCATCTTCATTAAAGAAAGATCTCTAATTTACCCTCCACCATTATATTTGACACGCTATGACACCCGAAGAGTGCAACATTTATTCAGAAATGTAATAAATATATTTTTAAAATTCCTTGAGAAAAAAGAACTGAGCATTGTGTGTATGTGTATCCCTGCAGGAATATATAAAAATATATATAAAAATTATTTATTTATTATTTTTTAAACTGAATAGCAGGTTCAATTCAAAAATTAACAGATAATCTGTCCTTTGCTGGCCCAAAAGTTCATCTAAATTACTCTGACAATCTGAAAACAGGAATTCCTATGTTTTCTCCCTATGTTTCCCCTAATAATTCAGGTTAATTTATGCAAATACATGCCAAAGAACAGCCTTTTTGTCTCATTAACAGTGTAAAATGATATTTTATTCCACCAAAACGTTCTTCAAGAAAATATATGAGAGGTGTGAAAGGAATTTCCATTATACCTTGAGATGAAATTTTTTTTCACTCACAAAAGAATTTACAGAATTTATCACATACAGACATTTTAACATCTAGGAGATACAGGATTTAGCTAACTACACTTGTTCAAACAGAGTTCAAATGAGTCATAAAAGATGGCCTCTTCTTCAGTTTATGTGGGCAGACAGGTATATAACATATAAAAATATTAATTACCAAAATATTACACTTTACAAGTGGAAAATGTCACAAAAACATTAAGGGTTTGCTTTTAAAAGTTTAGATAGAAAGAATGGTGCTTTTCTTGAGCAGATTCTTTCATCACTGACATGCAAGACTTCATGCAATCCAAGCCAGGAATTCTACAGAGAAGTACACTCACTGTTACAGCATATTATTAAAATGCTACAAGAGTTTTAGGAACTCAAATAAAACAGGGGTAATGAACCTCCTATCCCAGCCCAAGTTCATCATTCTGAGACTATATTTGGAACTTTGTTAGGGTAGCTTTGAACAGAAACCTTCTGTGAACTGCCCCAAAATCTTCTGATAATTTTAAAAATTCAGTCAGGCTTAGGCTCAAGGATGTGCATGCACACACACACACAGAGGCAGGAACTGACAGTGTAGAGGCAGATAATTTGGACTGAAAAAATACATTTTGTTTTGGAGGGTTTTTTTGAACTACTAAAGCTACCTCATTGTATGAGGTTCTATCCCCTGGATCATTGTGGTATAAATTTTGTGATTGTTATCAAACTGGTTGCAGAGGTTCAAACTGTTACAGCTTCTACTCTCCTCCTTCAGAAGCTAATTGCTAAATGAATCCCAAAAGTGATGGTGGGATCTTCTTTTCCACAGCTTCATTCAAGAAACTTAAAATAAAGTTTTTCTAGAAAAACACCACTTAAACTGACACTGTACAAACAAGTTCTAGTATGCAGCAGCAGCCAGCAAAGCAAAAAGCTGTAACACCTCAAAACACCCAATGTCCACAGGAAAGCCACCTGCAACCACTGCTAAAGACTGGACACCAACTATTCATTTGAAACCAAGTTCAAATTTACCCACTTTTCCCATGAAAGAATCTCACTCCAGCTTGGGGAATGGGAAAGTACCTTGCCCATTCCCATATCCAGTCACTGACTCCAACTTCCACACTGTATTTCACCTTAGCCCTCTGTTGGCAAAACATTCATGCAGATACGTAGTCAGTTGGATCAGAGAACAATCTAGATAAAAATTAAGCAGACAGCAACATATCTACTTTAACCTGGATCAGTTCCCCAATCTGATTCTCTACACAGCTGCAAAAACACTTTCAAACACTAGAGAGAAGGCAATAGGGTGGAAAGGGGAGGATGAAGGGATCACATTTTTTTGGCAGCAAAGCCTTGAAACAATTGTCAGATTACAGCAGTAAAGGCCAACTCTTGGTCACCAAGCTGTAGCACCAATTCCAGAAAAGGAGTGTTTGAAGATTTGCCTCAATCTAAGAATACTAATGGTATGCTGCTAAAATACAGGTTCCAATGTATGACTAACACAGCTGTCAAAAAGACATTGTGCTTTAGAGTTGAACAACAGTTAAAATCTTTGTTCCTGTTTAATTAACTACATATTACATAACTATCTATTTGTTCCTAATTATAAGCAGAGTGAGCACTCTAATATAATTGGCAAACATATCTCAAAACAAAACTGAACTTTGTGGATGAAAACATAAGGATGAAAACCAGACACAACCTACACAGGAGACTTAAGTATCATAAAGGGAAGATAATATAGGTTGGATTTGACTTTCCATATGGATGCTCTTAGCATTTCAGTTCTTTCTAAATAATGTCTTCTTTCTCCACCTCCCTCTGAACACTGCATTTTCTGTGGCACAATATGTGTGTATTTCTTTACACCCTCCTCATTCAACCTGTTTCAGCCATCTCAATGACCAAAAATACAGCATTTCTTCCAGTCTTTCTATGAGTTTGTACCTCCTCACACCCATCACAATCCTTTCTCCCAGCTATCTTACTTTGAAGATACTTAGTCTAAACAGTTTTATCATCTGGGTCTCCACTGCATTGCAGACTGCTTTCTTTTGTAGATGTAAGCATTTAAGAATCAAACTCCTGAAGTACAACTCAAAGAAGTGCAGTCAATTTCCTTCTCTACATAGAATGGTATTTGACATTTCTCAAGTGCATCCAAGAGTAACAGGGCTTTTTCCTCAAAAGGACAAAACCTTCTAAAACTATTTTCAGAAATGACAGAAATATTTGAGTTAAGAATGGGCCACCATCTTTATTTGAAAAAAATTTAACTATTTGTAAGATGCAGATTTTGAATGCAATTATTCTTATAGTCATTAGCAAATGCTACCAACTTCAACAGAACTCTGCCAGCTGGGGATAGCAACGATAAAACTTTCTATCAGCATTAAGAAAAATGAGTTCTAACCTCAAGATCAAATGTTGTAATAAAAGTAAATAGAAATCTTGTGTATCTTGGTTTTACAGACAGAAAGTTGCAATTCCAGCTTTACTGTAAATGCAGCTCTCTGAGCCTTTGAAGACTTTTAATTGAAATATTAACATATGAACTGAGTAGAACAGGCACAAAGAGACTGCAATCATGTGATGCCTTTTCCCAATATAGGGAAAACCTAGATAGGGCCATCTAGATTATGGGTTCTTTGGTGACATTTGCAGCAACACAGACCAACTGGAGCCCACCAGCCAGTTAAACTGGCTTCAGAGGTTCTTTGCACCACCATTTACTAGGAACACACTGCTGATAGCTGAACTGCTCCTGACTGAACCAATGGATTTATGCTGCCATAAACAGCAAGAACAGGGAAAACCTGAACTAAAAAGTCGTTTCAGATTTATTCTGTTCTGTATCTGATCTCTGCACTTAATTAAGAAATGTTATCACACAACCTGTGGGACCCATCTCAGTCCTACCAACCCATGTTACACAGGAACTCTGCAAAGATTCTCCTGGTCTCTCTTTCTGCTCCTCCTGGAATATCAAATGCTCCCTTTCTTCCAGTAGCTATTCTCCTGAAAACAGATTCTCGTCAGGAGATGAGACTGAGTGTATTTGCTCAGAAAACAAAGTTCTCTTCACCTACAGCCATTATAAAAACTTGAATGCTCACTTTATGCTGGGAACCAGTACTTTACAGAAATACACCACCAAGCGCAGACAGCACAGAATTGTTGCTGCTCCTGCTCCTTTCTTACACTTTTTCTTTTTTTAGAAAGGCAGCTGAAGTGTAAAAGGCAGTGCTTCTGTGCCAGCGCTCTCAGCCACAGGAAACAAAGGATTTGCAAACCAGAGACTGAGCTTTTCTGTCCAAGGCCACTGCACTGCAAGGTTCATACTCTGCTGCTCTGTGCCTCTGAGCAGGGACCCTGATGAAAACAGCAACACTTTCCTTTTCCACTGCTTCTCCATCAGTTTATGTCCTTCTTCTCCAAGGCAAGCACAAGCCATCCTACCTGCTACTCCTACACTACAGGATAAGCTGCTTCTTTCACTCACTTCAAACTATTGCCACAATGACAAAATGTCATCTTACACAATAAACAGAAAAAAATAAAGTAAAGCTTACCTCAGAAAAGCTCTCAGCAGATAATTATATTTAAGCCTGTATTTAAGTGTAAAGGAAGTCCTTTCTATAGCTCATTTGGGGACAAAATTACACACACCCTTTAGTAAATATTTTTACATCTCTAGTGTCAAAACTGAGAAATGTCAACCACTGATAAAAAGGCTTAAGCATGTAGATTCCCTACTGTATTAATCTAAAAGGCAGGAAGGAAAAAACAATGTCTTTCAGAAACAATTTGTAGGCTGTGACTGCTAACAGGATGCCTGGTCTAATTCAAGACTGTCACTAGGAAGACAACTTCTTCAGTGTTCCCTAAACTATCTAATTTAGTTTGAAAAAAATTACAGAGACATGTTTTGCATAAGATGGAAATAAAATGCTTTTGCTCTGAAGCTTACCCATACATATAAACACAAATTGATAAGTGTGTTATATAGATAATGGAAACCATGAGGAAGCAGGGTAAGTCCTATTTTAAACTAATTTGAGTTTAAGCACCAGAATTCTTGTACAGATATGAGCTGGAAGGATTAAACCATTTTAAGAGAGGTACTTTGTAGTGGTAGTACAAAGAGAAGAAAACAAAGGTGGGGAGAGTAGGAAGATACCTTCAGCATACCTGTTTTCAACCTAGCATAGTTTTTAAAACCCAGTTCTCAGCAGCATTTTCTAATTTGAGAATCAGTATCAACATTTAGATTAAATGTCAGCTTCTTCAAGAAAATTAACTTCAATATGAATTTTTTCTATCCTTCTATCGTCCAATTTTTCCAGCAAGAACCAGAAATAAAGTCAGGCCAATGCCAGTTTTTTAGTCACCTGACGTTCTGGTCCATCATAAAGCCAACTTTTGATGGCTGTGTGATTCCAGACCAGGAAGTCCTAATGCAGATGTGCATACAAAGGAACAGTGCTCAGGAGCCGTTTTAAGCATATATTGTTTTGGAAACCAAAAAGTTTGTTTATTTTCTTGGTCTTTTTCTTATCACCTGTTGATGGCTCACGTTTCTTCCGTGATCCCCATCTTTATTCTAAGAAGCCGATGCAACTGAATATGTGACAATGTATTCAAGAATACAAAATAATAATCCATTTTAATTGGTTTAGCTTGTTCCCATGATTTTTCCATTAAAGTTTCCTCCTTCCCTGCAAGAAGTATGGTTTACTATTGTCATGTGGGGCCAGTCATGTATTCTTTGACAGGCTGCTGTTACCCATGTTTAAATTTTTAAAATACATTAATCAACCCATACTGAAAATGTTAATCCACTGATAATGTTAATCCTGGATAAACTGACAACTATCACCTATGTAAGTTTTAATCACGTTTTCTTTCCTCTGAAAACATGGGAAATACAGCCACACATGACTATAACCAACTCATTTGCCATGAGTATGAACAAAAATCAGACCTTGAATGACCATAATTTTCACATCTAATAGAGACAATTTGAACAGACTTATTTATTAAAGAAACGACAGTTTAAAAGTTTTGTATGGCAGTTTTATTTTTGCCCGGTAGAATAAGAAGGGTAAGAATCCCATCATTAAGAGGTTATAGATGAAATGGTAGGGTTGAAATAAACACATAAAAAAAACCCCACCCTTCAAACCAACAGTTCAAGAGTCCTGTTTTAAATTAAGAAACTATAAGGGCATTAATTACAGAAAGTAGTACTTCTCATTTCAAATTCTTAAAGAAGGCTTAATTTTGAAGAAACCTCTTCATAGTTCTGTCACTTTGTGTATAACCTCTGCGACAATGTTGCCAAATGTATGTATTACTCTGAATATTAAATCAGTAACTATGTGACTCATTTAACCATTAAATGTGGTAAACTGGAAAAGTAGTACTTTTGCAAACTTGAAACCTCCTGTAACAACAAGAAATACTTGCTGCCACAGTATTTGTCATTTGTAGCTGGAGCAGTTTGATTAGGGACTTCTAAAGCTGCGTGTTCTAAAAGCGCGTCCTCCAGTGATACAGAATGAACTCAGAAAATTCAGCTTATTTTCCTCACTCGTTCTACTTTTAGATGAATACATATTTCAAGATGTAACAACTTAAAATATGTCTAGAAAGCAGTAGCTTCTAGAACAAATCTCCTAAACATAACATGAGTTGTAGCTTACCTTATTTTCTTCCAAAAATTTCAATTTGATAGACACGTCATTACGCATTTTGTCGTATTTCTCTTTATGCACTTGAAACAGTTGCTGTGATTGTTCAATCTTTGGCAGAGTGTTTGCATCACGAGGGCCAAGATTCAGCTCTTCCAGGTCTGTTCGATAAGCATCGTATTCAATCCTGATAAGAAAGAGGAGAATGGAAAAAAGAGCCATCTAAGGGCAGTGCCTCAAAATTGACTTCACATATACAACAGAAGATGAACAAAACAGTTAAGTACAGAAAAAAACCTGGGCAAGTTTTTTTCTCCTTCTATTTATCAAGCAAACCCACACTGAAGCACATTGTATAAAACTGCCTCAACAAGCACCCTCCCTTTTCTGCTCCTGTCGGCCAACATGCTCTCAGCCTTGTTTTGTACAGGCTTCAGTAGTCAGAGCTTTTCCTGGGACATCTCAACCTACTAACCCAGAAAAAGTATCAAATATTTTTCAGGTCATTCTTCTGTTGTTGAATCAATTCACTGGAGAGTTTATGTTGAGAGTAAGAGGCACACCACAAGTACGACACCCCCTTTAATCTGGTGTTTCGAGCAACAGGTCACTTACACCAAACTCTGGCCTAAAGCATTTTCCGCATGCTCCAGGCCTCTCCATATGTGTTAGCTGGACAGTTTCATAGCCCTTCCACAAATACTTTTCTGAGAACTTGTCTGTCCTATGGAAAAACAGACTGCAAAAAGATGGTGCAGCCTTGCCCAAAGCATCACTCCTCCTTCCCTACTTTTTTGTAGCTCTCAAATAATGGAACCTAGCATATCCAATTTCAATGGGAAAAGCCACACTATTTCTGGCCTTTTAAATATGCTTTTTTACAGACATTTCTTAAACTGGAAACAATCAGGATAAAAAACTGGTAATAAAACACAATTTTCAGTTGATGTAACTGCTTAAATGAAAGATACAGCTTTTTCAGAGGTAAAAGGAATAATATTCACAGGGCTCTTCCTGATTTTCATTGCTGCTATGATTGATGATTTATATGTAATTTATGGCTTAATTCCAAAAAGGAAACTGTTAAACTAATAGAGAGCTGATAGAAGAGTTGAACAGATGAATGTTAAAGTGCAACTGGGGACAGAAAAGGAGAGGCATAGAAATAAATGCAGCCTACTTTCACAGTGCAAAATGATGAACTGCCACGTCAGTGAAGGAACTTTATATAATTTATTTGACTTATTAAAATGGCAAAATATTTGATTTCTTTAGTGAACAGAAAGGGAAAGCAATGAAGGTGTTTCAGGAGGGAAGAACCATATATTGAAGATGACTGACAAGAACAATTGTAGCAGATATATTTTGCATAAATTTTCAAGCCGATACCTGTAAAATGTATGAACCAATTATTTTTTTAAAAAAAACACGTGTCAAAAATAAGCAATACCTTATCTACACATTAATTCTGCCTTCCATGCCTTAAAAAGTTTACCTAAATATCAAAAGAATGACTTACTATTTTGTTTAAAAATAACCATTAGAACACAACAATTAAAGAGGAGGGGGAAAGAAATTCAAAACTGAAGCAGTTTGCAATTTCTGACCTAAAAAATCCCAAATATCACAAAAAATTTTATGCATAAACTACATCCTTTGTCAAATTAAAAGTAATGCACTTAATTCTGGTAAGTGAATGCAAGTCAGAATGTAGCAACTCATCAGAAAGAGCTGCAAGTCCCTGGCAGGAAAAGAGAACCCAGCTTTAGACTACTCCACACCTAAAAGTAACCTTCTCCAGGGCAGGAAAGCCATTATTCACTCACTAAGAAATTTCTGTTTTATCTTCCCCTTTTTGACCAAGCCTCCAACTTCTGCATAAAAGCTGAAGTGTGAGTTGCGGGCATTGCTCATCAACAGAGGCACAAGACTAAATGTCTTTCAGTCAAAGAGATTATTTTACCTATTGCAATGCAGCTGGATAAAAGTGTTAATCTTCCACTGTCACGCTACTTAGAAAGCCACCTTAATCTAGCACGTGGGAAAAACCAGCTATAATTACTCCTACAGCTAACAAGTAAAATTCAGTCTACAAGGGAACATGTACAAAACATTTGAAGATCTGTGCAATCACTTACAGTTAAACAGAAACCCTCATTAGATGAGAGCTGTGTTACAAGGTTTTTATCTGTTAGTCACTCAAATACAAGGCCTAAGCTGATACAGAGTCTGCTTCCTGAGGATTAATTCACAAGGAAAAGAACTAGACACAGGATAGCTACCTGGCACTTTCGTACTGTTTCACAGTCAGCAACGTATCCTCAATTGTTTTATTCACCAATGTATTCACACTGGCAATAAAAAAATTAATAGCCCCGAGAAGTGTTTCTCCATTTTTAGCTAGAAGTTTCTGTGTATCTGCATTGTAGCCAAACTCCTCCTATAAACAAAGAACAGAGAAAACAAAGCTGTAGATCAATTAAAATCATAGCATTCATCAACAACTATATAAAAATATGCAAACACAGATGTGGCAGATCTTTCACTTCTGTTTGGGTATGATTATGATTAAATCAATATGATTTCAATACAATAATTAGTTCACAGTTCTTACAAAATCTCTCCAATATCAGTAAAACATAGTTTACAATTTTGTTACCACACATGATGTAAAACCCTATTTTATAATGTGATTTTTCTGCACTCTGATATCTTGAATGATAATTAAAAGTAAATGGTACTGCAATTTTCACATTGTCATTCAGCAGGGTTTTAATCCAGCATCTCTCATGGTTGTCTAGGTAATGCTTTAATATGAACAGAGACACGGCTACATTAAATACAGTAATGTAACTAAATTCACAGGGGCACACAGCATTAATTAGCTGTTAAGTTTTATTCTTACATTCTGGAAAGAAGCACTGCAAAAAACTCCAACATCTATCACAGTTTAATAGGCTGTAAATAATTGAAGAGCAGAGCATGATAATGAACAGCAAATAAAATTTTTCATGCAGCTCATCCATAAATTTCAAAGGGACAAGGGCAAAATTATTTCCAAGGCATTCTAGTCACATTTAGATATATGTTTGTCCATGTCTCTCTGTTAACAGCAGTGTAAGCTGACCAAGATTGCAAAGATTTTCCTAATGCATGGATGCCAAATGAATCCAATTATTATATCTATGTCATCCATATGGCATCTCTGTATTCTACAGATGGGAGTTCTCACAAAAAAGTACAATCCCTAGTTGTAATGACTGTAAAACACTCTAGGTTCATATTTGGAACTTTGGTCTTTTTAGGCTTGCACGCTGCCAACAACTGACTCAGAAGTGCTGTATTCTCCCAGTTTCCTTTCATGTGCCCAGAAAATGAACACCAGAGCCAAATGATATTTCATGTTAACAAGTTCATGACAGTAAGGGTAATGGGCAATGGTAAGAGAAGAATCCTCTAGAAAAGAAGGTGCAGTGGAAGTGAGCAATTGAAGGAGAAGGAAAAAGAAAAAGAACTTAGGGCAAGTTGTCATGAGCTAAGCCCTGTAAACACTGCTAAAGATCTGTCATCTTTGCTTTGTACAGCTGCTTGGGCAGCAAAAGCAGTTGGCTAAATTGCTACAGATTTTGCTGGGAAAAAAAATCCCAACAACAAATCAAGTATTTTTCAGCTGGCTTTGCACTAACATTGCCAACTACACAGCTAACACAAGTGCTAGCACAGAGAAGAAATAGCAGCATGCTGGCAGAGACAACAGCAGTAGGACTGCCCCTTGCAGCAGCTTAGTCCCATCTATTTTTCCTCCTGCATGTGCAAGACTGCAATTAGCTTTCCAGCTGGTCCTCTCACTCAGATCATCCCAGACCCAAATGAGCAACACTACTAGTTCAAAGGGGGAGTAAGAAGGAAGGGACTGCAGTGGCCTGCAGTACTAAGGAATATGCTAACCAACAATCGTTTCCTTCCAATTGCTCATAGTTTCATACAAATGTTTCAGTTTTGTCCATGACCTCTGCAGATACCTCTTAAGAAACACACAGGAAATCCTTTCTTCAGCAGGAGTTTACACTCAGTTCATACTCTGTGCTCAGGTCAATTAAAATTTGGATTCATCTGCCTATATAATGAGAGGCACATGAGCCTGGAACCAGCAGTTATCTTTGTATCCAAAAGAGAAACAGCAACCCGTTCACATGAAGTAACACCTCACCAGATACTACATTAAAATTTTGTTATCATGTATAAAAGAAGAAGTATTACCTTGAGACTTGGGGGGCTTTTAAATTTTATTTAAGCTTATACACTGTTATCTTATTAAACATTAAAGACTAACTGTTCAAAAATTTTATTTTTAGTCCTGCACAAATTTTAGAGTAAAAAATCTAAAAATCCAAAAGTAGGCTAAGCTACAGATTACACAGAGGGAAAACACAAAGAGGAAAGAGACAAACACCAGGCAAGCCTCCAAGAAGCAAAGGTTAGATAACTTTTATTACAGCAGCAGAAACTTTTATTTGATTTTCATCAACAACCCCATTCAAGAATCTACACAAGAGATGAATGACGGAAACAAATTCCAAGACCAATAGAAGACGCTGAAAGAACCTGGAAGATCAGTATTCCCATTAGAAGTTATAAGCTAATAATGGGAAAAACCCCAAGATTCATTAAATGAGCATGATGCCAGATTCCATCCAAGTTTTGGAAGAAACATCCACCTTCAGCACATACTTCATAACAATTACTAAGTTGTGCCACAAACCACATGCCTGTATTTGTGTCAAGAATAAACTGATTATTAAAAGCTTCTTTTAGCAGATCATTTAATTTCATAGCTGCTAGAAGTGCTCTACGTTCACAGACTTTCATCTGTCAGACTAATATTAAAAATTCCTCCACATTAGTGTAGGAGTTTCACATTTTTTCAGCTAGCTATCATTTAAGGTTCATCTGTGCAAGCATGAACTCCACCTACTCCCTTAAAACTCAATGGGAAAAGACAATTATGAAAAGACAGATGTTTTTAAAATCACAAAGATAATTTGAGCTGTTTCAGCAGCTATGTTTTAGGACATTATTAAACCATTTAATATTGGTTTTCCGAAGGATCCAATTTTATAACTTTGCAAATGCAGAACAAACAATGTAGAAGCAAGCCCGCTACTATACTCTGTAAGAAACATCCACCTTGTCTCTCTTTACAGCAAACAGCTTTACTACTGGCAACAGAAAGTGCCAGTGTTACATAAACTTCTAAACCATTGAATCATAACAACCCAGATATCTCAAGATTGCCTCTCTTGCTCAGCAACTCCAGACAACGTAAGAATACAGATTAGTCTTATTAGTAGGAAAATTCTGATTAAAAAAGGACTTTGAGATCAAATCTCAATGCTTAAATATGCTACAGAAAAATAATTTACTCACATTCAATGCGCACAAATGAAGTAATGTACCCTAATCTACTTATTCCCAGGCACATTCCCCAAAGACATCTTGTAATTGAAGTGACGTAACACTCTGGAACACTTTGACGACATTTCATTAGGTGTAAAATTAATATTAAAATGCCTCTTCTCTACAAAGCAAAATTGTCAGTTCTTCATCAACTAGAGACTAACATTTAAGAAACAATAAAGACTACAGTAATTTCAATAATTTCCCATAGTTTTAAATTCATCACATAAGGTGTCAACACAAAGAGCATGTAATGTATTGTTAACTACAATGTTTATAAAGGTGGCTGCTAACTATACCCTGCACAAGTCAGTTAGGCTTATCTTCATCTCTGCCAGAGTATTTTTTTAACATTATAAAAGTCTTACATGAAGTTCCAATGATTTCAAACTCAGGTCAGCAAATGCATCTCCAAGTTGCCTTTGGGTATGTACCATCTGGAAGAGCTGCGTGGACAGTGTCTGTGCCAATCTCAAGATATTTTCATATTTTTTTTTGTTATCTCTCAATATATCTATCTGAGCTTCTAGTTCCAGGTCTACTGTTCTTGAGCCACGACCCAGTTTTTCAGAGATGATCTGACGTGTACACTGCAGAAAAAAAATTAAATTATAAAGATTCAAGTATATTCAAGACAACACAGCATACACCCATTTTCAGCTTCAAGGGACATATAATTACATACAATTCTTTCACAACCACCCCTCCCAATATAAGTTTGCACAACAAACTGAAAAAACAACACAGTCTTCAGAAGTTTATCAGGACTCAGCAAGAACAGCTGGACAAGTCTCAACTCCTACTAAGATGAATATTCAAGTTAGCAAATCAAGAGCATAACTAATTGTTTCTCAAGTAAAAGAACACTTATCTCTTTATAGGTTTGGTGAATCTCATTAAGTTTAAAGAAGCATTTTAGCACACTGCATTTAAGTCAGTTAATAGGAGCATTACTATTCTGCATAAAAATGTCTAGTTAGTAATCTTTTGGGGTTCGTCTACCAATCATCCAATTCCAGAACATACATGTTACATTTTTCAGAAATGTTCTTTTTTAGGTTTTTTTAGGGGGGAAGTAAGAAGGTGATGGTTTTCAGCAAGATTTTTAAAGCTGACTAGGAAACTGGGAACTCCTACTGAGAAATATGCAAAAGAATTATAATGCATTTATTATTTACACAATCTTTAAAATGGAGATGATTGACTCAGAAAGACTATTTCTTTCCTGTCATAAGTCAAATTCTTAGTAGGTTTGCAGTTCATTAACACACTGAGCAGGCAATGTGCTCTTACGTGGCTGTAGACACTCTCACCCAGCCTATGGCTGTGACAGAGCAGGCTGCTACCACATTCCACTGATCTGTGACACCTTCTCTGCCAGAGATTCGAGCCCAGCTTGGCAGTGAGCCTCACAAAATGCACAGTGGGGATTCCCTTGACTGAGACATAGGAGAAGCCATTTGCCAAGCAGATGTGCAGCAAAGCTATAGAGTTTCTCTATGGAGAGCAGTATTATTTACTGCTGTAGTAAGTTACTTGAAGTTAATCTGTGGTCCCAAAGCGTGAGCAGATAACCAACTTAGACATATGAAAAATTACTGCTAGAAACAAAAGTTATAAGGAAATTAAGTTAGTAGCCAAGGCCATAACTATTCTGAAAGGACTTAACTTAAGCACAAAGCTGCCATTTTAATTTTTTTTTTGTGAAACAATGCCCAAGCTTTTTTCTTTTTCTTTTTTTCGTGAAACAATGCCCAAGCTTACCTTATAACATACACTACAGCACTGTATTTCCCAGGGTTCCCAATTCAAGGACTTTAGTTTAATACCATCTTTGCTTGTGTCCAAAGCACATTCAACGAGCTAGAACTTCCATGTCCTTTATTAATGTAATAGATGAACACAGGAGAGACTCAAGAATGATCAAGGAGATCAAGTTGGTCATGACCCATTAGGTTTATAGAAGATACAGACTATTTGGGCTACTTTGTTAGATTCAAGTAATTCACAAGAAAAAGCACAGCTAATCTAGGTGACATTTGTCTGTCAAGCATCAGAAACTCGGGAGAGCATAACAAATCATAACACAGAATACAACTTTACTACCAAAGACTCCAAGAGAAATTCAAAAATGCAGCTTAGCTCTGAGTGTGCTCAGAGCATAAATAAGCCTTTCATTAGGAAGTATGGACTTGATGGTAAAATTTTGGCTATTTTCCAAAAGAGCTGATGCACACACACAAAAACCCCCATGGAAATCCAAGAGAAAAATCTGAATCATGGAAAACAAATTTTTTGAAAGCAAGGATAAATTACAAATGAAGGAATTATTTTCAGTCAAGGGGTATTTGCTTCATAAGTCACAGGAAAACACCTAAAAAACCCCAGCAGTGACAAGTGAGGAAAAACCAATAATTGGTTACACAGCATACTTTGTTCACTCATATGTAGCAAAAGATAAAGAAAATGGCCAAATCTATTTTGATTTTCTCCAGTTCTAAGTGGACTAGTACAAGCACACAAGTTGCTCTATATTCTCACTAGCAAAGAAAATTCCACACATTAATTCCATTGTGCTTCGTTCTAAGAGAATCTATAAAGGAAACTATCTAAAGAAAGCTATGAAAAAGACCATGCAACTCAAAAAGAAATCATACAACGCAAAACTTAAGAAAAACAACTCAGAGAAAAAAAAAAGGTTACCTTACATTGCATATGCCAAAGATGAACAGAGGCATTGCTGGACATGTCTCAGAAATAAATATTCTACTAGTAGCCTAGTGTTAGAGAGGTTTGTAAAACAAGTTTGTCTTTTTTGTTCCCCTCAAAGTTTAAGAAGTTGTATGAAAAACAAAAATATAAGCTTGTTAGAATTGCTGAAAGTCAAGAAGAGTCTTGACTTTCTTGAGCCTAAATGCTTTTCCTAGACTGAAAATCTCTTTCTCATCCAAAGGGGAAGGCATAGACAGAAGAAAGAACAGAAAAAGATCTTGTCACTAGACTATGGAAAGAAGGGCTATTTCTCTTCACACTAACTCATGTTTACTAGGGAGCATGCAACTGGAAAATGTCAAGGGCAACGGTAGTTGCAAAGGCATTTACAGATGGGAATAACTTCTGAACATACCCAAAAATTTAGATTTCTCAACCCTGATACAGACACCATGGTATAGGAACTATTCATGTCAGAATCCTAGAGAACTTCCTAACAGCAAAATTCACCACTATCTCCCCTTGTATATTAATGTCTGGTACATTGATACCAGAAATTTGAAATTCAGAGGGATTCAAGTGCTGACATTTACTCCTGCCCTTTATTTCTGCATCTTCAAATTAGCTACTATGAGATAAGGAGGACACTTCTTCCCATGATCTTCCTGGTAGGAATCAAAGCAAACCAATAGCTCCACAAATTTAAATACTGTCTTTAACCATGTTAAATATACTTTTTATACGAAGCCTACAACACAAATGTATGGCATCTCCAAGTACAGAGCCACAACACTCCATCAACTCAAAATGAACTTGTAATTTCTCTGAATGATCTTATACCTTAAAAAAAGAGTGTACATCCAGTCAATATGGAACTCTAGAAAGATCAAAACTGACACATCTCCTTAGGCATGTTTTCTGAAAATGTTAGTCTTTCTTTGCTGTGTCATTACTGGTATAATTCTGGATTTCAGAAAGGGGGAGGCTTAAGTCATAAAAAAATCTAAAAATCTGGACTTTGCAGACAGTACAGTCAAAGAAATAATGTTCTAAACAAAGATTCAAGACCCCTTTTTCCAACATATTTCACTAGTCCTCTGGCTGTTGGTTCTTGTCAGTGAGTTTGAGACATTTTGAGTTTTTGTGGGTTTGTTTTCTAAATCAAGGTACCAAAAATACAGAATAAAGTCAAGTCCTGTCCTATTTAGTTGTGGTATATTTGATCCCAAGAATCAATGTTTTAAAGAGACAAGAGAATTTTAAAGAACAGCTTCAGATGAATAGCATGTATTCTGACTGGACCACAGCATACTCCAAAGTAGCTGACAGACAGAATCACAGAATGGGTCAGGCTGGAAAAGACCACAGTGGGTCTTCTGGTTCAACATCTCTGCTTAAGTCCATCCTAGAGCACATGGCACAGGATTGTGTCCAGAGGGCTCTTGAGTTACCTCCAGTGACAGAGACTCCACAAGCTCTCTGGGCACCCTGTTACAGTGCACGGTCACCTGCACAGTAAAGAAGTTCTTCCTCTTGTTCAGGTAGAACTTCCTGTGCATCAGGTTCTGCCCACTGCATCTTGTCCTGTTGCTTGGCACCACTGGGAAGAACCTGGATCCATCCTCTTGGCACCCTCCCCTCAGATACTTTATAGGCATTCATGAGGTATCCTCTCAGTCCTCCCTTCTCAATGCTGAACAGGCCCAGCTCCCTCAACCCTTCCTCACACAAAAGCTGCTCCAGTCCCTTCACCATCTTTGCTGCCCTCCACTGGACCTGCTCCAGGAGCTTTTTGTCTCTCATATCCTGAGGAGCCCAGGACTGAACACAGCACTCCATATGTGCCTCACCAAGGCTGAGTAGAGGGGCAGGATCATCTCCTTCAATCTGCTGGCAATGCTCTTCTAAGCCACCCCAGCATACCACTGGACTGCAACTTCTGCAGTTGCTACAATATTTAGATGACAAGAAAAGCAGCAAATCTAAAAGCTATTTAATTAGACATAAAAAATAAAAAAGAAACTTCTGATTCTAATAGAAAGAGAGCATAAGCATCTACTAGGTGTAGAATGTCATCATCCCTGCTTCTCATCCTCACTGAGGAGGATGTTCTTATCTGAACTTAAAGAACACAGGAGGGATTCGGACTTTCCACAGATTGTTAATTTCTTCATGGTTTGATGCAGACCTCACTGATGCACCTGTCCACAACTCTGTCATTTAAGCTGTAGACATAACAAGAAGCTATTTTTCAAAACTGGTCTTTGTTTAAAATTTTTGACAGGAATGCATTCCCTGACAATTGTTCCTTACCTTACAGCTTTTTATTGATAATAAACACTTCTAGCAAACTGGTGTGCTTTAAACACCTTTCCATTATTCTTATGTTATTCTTTTAATTTCATCAAATCTCAACTGATCAGGAAGCAGAAGCATATAAAATACACACAAATTGAAGTAACTATTGCAACACTAAGAAAAAAACAATCAGCCAAGAGAAAACAAAGCCATCAGAATAGCAATTCACTAGTTTTGAACTTACAGATGTCCCTAATTTGTTCACAGAAACTGAAATCTTATTGTATCAGCAGTCAACTCAAAAAGAGCAAAAAGATTTAATTCCAAGCTTTAGTGTTGAAATCTCTACATTCGGAATGACGAAGGAAACATTAGAAATGGAACATTCTTTACCTTGCTAAATCAGTAATACCTATTAAAGATTTCCCACATTATACCAGGGATTTAACAAGGAATGCTTGGAAGAAAACTAAGCCTTTCTTATACATTTTTGCTTGTGCTCACTGCAACAACAGCTTACTTTCATACAGCTCTATTCCTGTCTAGTAGCAAACTCACTTATAGAATATGTACATGCACACACACATATATGCCTGCATACCTTGTAAGTGTTTAGGCTCCACTTCCTCACCAATTCCAGTTTCTCCATTGCTGGATTCTTTACTTCATCTGCTAACACAACAGGTCCACTCTTCTGCTGAGCTCTGCCCCCTGTGTCAGACACAAAGCAAATCTTCAAGGCCTTGGGTCTGGGCTTTTTGTTTGTTAGCTTGTTTTAAGGGATTAGTAGCAGGTATGGAAGATTTGTGCAATTGCACATCCAAAAGCAGAGCAAGGTGATAGTAAGAACTTAAGAGGAATAAGTAGATTTTTCAAAATCAGTTCCAAAAAGAAAGACTTACTTTAAAATTACTACTGATACAAAATGTATATATGTCTCACTATTTAATGAAGTAATAGTCTGAATTAAGCATACTGAAAGCTTAAAACAGCTTTTGAGACATGTTTATTACTTAATCTATGTTTAAAAACTCCAACAGTTGAACACACTTCTGCATTTAGTCAATCTAAAAGTCTGTTTACAACCTGAAGACCACTGAACAACCATTACTGGCATACTGTTGTCATGAAGTACAGAGTTTTTTAATCTTTTCCTATGAAAATCATTCTTTCCAGAAGATGTGTTCAGCCAATATTTAATTAATTTATTTCAGTTTTATTAGCTCATTGTATTAGGAACAATTAATTCTACAGACCATGAGTATAAAACCAGCAAAGAAGAGATTTAAAGCAACAAATTAAAATACCTAGGGCAATACACCACACACAAACTGTCATTACTCAGCATTTTCAAGCTAGTATGGATATCATGTGGATTCCATGTTTCAATTTTGCAAAATTCCTAGTGTCCTCCTAAATATTAAAAACTGCTATGCATCATCACTTTTTAAGCAACATTTTACTTATTCATGTCCATATTAATTTTAACTACTCCTGACTTTGATCCCTACTGCTACTTACGGCCACCTTAGTCTTTCCAAGTTATTTATGCATGCAAGAGTTTGGAAAAAAGTCTATACAGATACCTCAAAGATACTCCTTTAGCATCAAGTTCTACTGTGCTCTTTACATCTTCAATATGCTATGCAAACATTAAGTGATTAACCCTCTCAACACCCTTATGAGGTAACTGAGTAAAGTTTTCTCCTTTTATGCAGGAGGAAGCAGACTAAGATGTTAAGTAATTTGCCCACAGGCACAAAATGAGTCAAGTGGCAAAGCTGAGTTCAGGTGTTGTGTATTCCTAATGGCTGCCCCCATAGTCTATTGGAATATGTGATCATTTGGGGGAGAAATTCAGTTTTAACCTAAATAAAAGATTTTGGTCAGTCCTATTTAACCTACTGTTTGTTATTATTAATATTAGCTATAATTTTCATTTTATGGAGTGAAAGCAGCTTAGAGAGGAAAGCAGAGGTTAATTTGTAAACTATTGAAGTCAGAAGTGAGAGCCACCAAAATCCCCCAGAAATTTTATTTCCAACTAATAGTACATCAAATAATTAGAAACATGGAAGGGTTAGTACGGTGTCAGCAGAGACAAGGGAGTTATCCAGTCAGTGCTTTGATACCTGTGGGAATAATTAAATCACAACCTTGTCCAGCCAGTCTGCTAGCTGCTGCACTGCTAGGAGATATAACAGATGATTTGGGTGATGCTGAGGAACCTGAAAAAGGGACATTTAACCATGAAAATCCATCATCTTCCCTTAGAAGTGAATGTGCACTCTTACAGAGAAATGTTTTCAAAACAAAGAAACATTTGCTTCAGCAACTACAGAAGTGTTCACAGAAAAGTTGTTGGAATTTCTGATGGAAATGCTTTTCAAGAGGTGCATCTCTCCATGTGAACTACTCCAAATTTCCTTGATTTAATCTTTTTCTCTAGGTCACGATGACAATTTTTTTTCCTGTAAGAACAATCAAAATGCAACTGAAAGGTGAAGTACAGACCATAAACAGAAAATTCCATGGAAGATTATTATATAACAATCCACAGCTGAAACACTCTTTTTCAGGTCTAGGTAGAACTCACTCCACACTCTCACTGAATGGTACTTAAAGCACTAAGGGGTGAAGTAAGCCCTGAAATCTCTGCCAATTTCAGATACACTTTATTGACATCAACTCTTAAGTCTGTGTAAACATGCAGCAATAAGTTACCCTGAAGATCGTACAAGTCATTAGCTGTGAAAGGGTGTAAACTCATTCCCAAAAGAAAGATTTTACAGCACTCACTTTTTCTCTTAAAAAAAAAAACAGAAAGACAAAACCAAAACAAAAAACTCCAAACCAAAACAAAAGCAACCAACTTTAAACGACCCGCACTGTGTGTGTTCTCTGAGCTGTTTTAGGATTATGCTCATTATGCTTTTCAGAGCTTTGCCTTTGCTTTATATCTTTCATAAGAGATAAATCTGAAGTGGCTTCCTTATGGAATTTTCAGGATTTAAAAAACAGTTAAGTTAGCTTTTCCTCTGTAATGATGAACGACCACCGTACTGGGGGGGGGGAACTTTAACTGCTTTTGCTGAGAAATTCCAATATACCTCAGGGCTAACAGTGTGCTAAGGGGAAAGAAACTCAAACCTGAACTTTGCAGTTTCAACAAAATTTAGTTATCAGTAACACCAAAAACATCACTCAAAGTAATTGGATCAACAATCAGCTTTAAAACATTCCACAGTGCTCTGTGGATTTATGAGATAAATAAATCCAATGTTTTGGATCCAACTGCACAGAAAAGATGAGACAAAGACAGCTCACTTGCTGTGTCTTTCTGTAGATATACATTGCATAAGAGCTGCAACCGAATTCATCCAGGCATAAAAGTTTGACTGCAAGATCCTGCCTGAATCATTTCAGCAAGCGAGCCAAGACAAGCAGTTAAAAAAATCCTTATCATTTGACAGAGTATTAACACAGCCTTATGCATGTTTCATCATTCAACATCCCCCAAATCCTAAAAGCCCTTCCCCTCCAATACTGTCTACTTTGCATTCAAAAACGAAGCCCTTATAAGGCCACTCAAACAGAAGACAGAATTTTTAGAAATAGGGCAATCACTCAACTTTTGTCCATGGTTTCATAGGAAGCTCTAGCTTTTACCACTTCTCTCTCCCTGATTTTGTCAGAACATCAGGAAAAATCCAAAGAAAATATCCCTGGAGAAAATCTTTGATACTCAAAGTGTTCAAAGCTCATAATTTGTGTACAGAAATTTCCACAGAACATTTGCATTTCAAACACATTAGTGCAGCTTGAAACATCTTCAGACACTTTTCCTTACAGGCTAATACACTTAACAGTTTCAACTGTTATCCTGGTAATAGAATACAAAAAGGCAGGAATGGTGAGCAGTTTGCCATCTGCTCCAGCTTTTAGCTAGATATTTTGCTATTTTCAAAGGCATAAAGAAACACAGCATTCACTTTGTAATATATGTAAAGTACAACATGTAAATCAACTGTTTTCATAAACAAAGAATTTTACCAAACAGGAAATTAAGCAACATGTAAATTAAATTTATGACTACAAAGAGACTTATTTTCACAGCAGCACATCTGAGATAATTTAAAATCTTTCAAATTCAGAAATTGTCAAAGGTACGTAATTAATTAAATACCATTTGCCCATACAATATCATGGTATTCTATTGCTTTTAGATAGGAAATAGTGACATTATTGGCTTGTCTATCACTTTGCATTTCTCACTCTTTAATACCACTTAGATTCTCTAAGGCATACATTAATACCACAAGAAGAACCCCACTTTTTTATCTACTCTCAATAAGTGAAGTGTGTATAACAAATAAATAATTCTCCAGTTACATTTCAAATCGGAACAATAACTTGCAAAATCTGAAGAAAACTTCAAAACAATGTAATAGGAAAATTCTTCAGCCTGACACCAGTTCAAGGTGCTCAAGGCCTTCCATTCCTGTAAGTGCAGACCAACTTAACACTAAGTAGTTTCCTCCATTCCCTTGATAGATATTACAAGTGTAGCATATATTCTCTATTTTAACAACCGAGCTACAAGTGAAGATAAACTGGTTGTCACTAATGCAAATCTCAAATGTGTACGTTTATCCAAACTGCTCAAAGCAACTACAGAACGTTGTACTTCTGACCATGTAAGAATATGGCTAAAGATTTTAAATTGAGAAATACAAAAAAAACCCACTTACCTTTACTTGGAAACTGTCCTGCCTCAACAACTCCCTCTTTGGCACCATCAAAGCCATGAGATGTTATTTTGGTTTCAGAAAGTCCAAGTCCAACTGGTAATGAACATTTCAAGTCCTGGAAAATATATGAATAAAAATGGAAAGTTAAAGCAAAAAAAGCAATTTAAGTGACTCTAAAGTATTATAATGCAGTTTCAGTAGCTCTCAGACAAGCAATTTTGCCTTTAGTCTGGAGAGTCCTTGCTGGTGTCACAGCTTTCTACTGGTATGCACAAATAAAACATAAATGAATGAGAAACACTGTAAGTATAGCCTGAGTATTTATTCTAGATTTTTCTGTTATATTGATGACCAAGTAGAATGCCATGTCTTAGAGAAGCAGTTAATAAAAATGTGGCCAGAAGTATCATGTTATGTGGTCTGAAGCTGGTCCAAGCAACCATGTCAGTTTAATAAGGTTTGCAGTTAAAAACTGGATATAAGATTATCAAGCAGAAAACACCTTACAAACCAAAAAACTGTCATAATGTTGAAGATTACAAAAAAAAACACTAAGCAAGGAATAGCCTTATAATTGATAGCATCCTTATTTCTTACAAATAGCACATGAAATCTTTTTTAATATTTGACATGGAAGGGACATCCAGAAAGACATCACTTAAACAGCTTCCTTCCGAGCACCTATTCTGCATCATAAGTGCTTGGACCACAAAGCCGCCACATACTTTTGTTTGCTTTTGAAACTCCTTCATTTAAAATTGTCTGAGATCACCTTGTTTAACTTTTGAGGGCTAGATGAACTATTTAAATCAGCTCTCAAGTAACCAAAGTCTTGACTGAAACCCAGCACAGGCCTAAGAAAGACTCCACACACCACAGCTCACATACTATCCTACTGCCCATTTTTGCTGTCTTACCTACCTTTACAAAAAGCTCCCCACAGGTTTCCTGGACTATACTGTCAGTGATCTAATTGAAGTTTAAGCCTCTGGTGTTATGGAAGTAGACACACTACTTTTAAAAAGTTGGGGTTTTAAAGCAATTTAAAACCATTAATTCATAGAAGTGAAAAAATACTATGAAAGCAAGTAAAATGCAGTTGCAAAAAATAAAAGCATCACAAAATCAAAGAACTGTCAGTGTTTGGAGTCAGGTACTATTTTGCATCCCCGCTCTGCTTCCATACAGAAGTAGAAAAGTGGAAGAGCTACAGAAGATCACTAGAGAAAAGCTACACATAGCTTTAAGATGCCAGTGTCTAGACACATTTAGTAACTGTTTATGATCCATGCAATGCTTCTAATTACAAAGAAAACACAACCTTTAAAATCTAATCCATGTTTGACCTATACGTGTAGTCACTCAATCCACAAACCAGAAGCAAGGCAGCGCATAAGAACGATACTAACACTGCCTAGAGGCTCAGATTGTCAGGAAGTAGTTTTGGATCCCACCCCCCCAAATTTATTTAGATGTCTTCACTTTAGGACAAACCCCTGGGAAGAAGAAAAAAGTAAGAACTACAAACATATGAATTCCAGCAAATTAATTTTTCCATGTGAATTCCAAAAATCTCACTGACATAAAAAACCCAGCATGTTACTGCAAAGAGTAACCATTTCCTACAGCCAAACTTTCACTTATGTGAACAGGTTATTTGATAACAGATCATGCCATATTTGTGTACCCGAAGCATTATGCAAAAAATATATATATATAAAAGAAATATTAAAAAAAAATAATAATAAACAGCATGGAAAAGCACATGTAGTAGTCACATGCAGAACCTGATCTCCCAAATCAAGCATATCATAACTTTGGATACATACTGTTTTCAGTCTTCACAACTGATTTAACATTGGTGCTTCCATTTAAGTACTTGCAGTTGGTGGCATGCTGGAAAGCCTTTGCTTCAACTTAGTTTAGCTAATAGACTAGTTTAACTCAAAATGTAGCAAGTCACTAGTTGCTGAAAAAGCAGAGAGACTTGAAAAAGGATAACCAGATTGCAGAGAGGATGCACTAATTTCACAAAAAGGACATGGCATGGATTATTTTTTTCCTGAAGGCACCCTGGCATGTTGTGTAGTTTTCAGAAATATCTAAGCCTGTAGCCAAACAAATGCAGTCACTAACCTGCTTAAGCACGTTCACAATAGGAATCTAAGCAACGATTTGTATTTTAAGGTTAAAATGCAGAACATCTGCTTTGCTAAGTCAGAAGTTAAACACAAGCTGAACAAACTATAGAATTAAATAAACCAAAACACTATGATTCATCCATCTCTTAAACAAAAACTTGGTATTTAGAATATGAAAATTTTAAAGATCTACAATTGTGCATATATACATATGTATATATATATATTTTTATATATATATATATCTCAGAGTTTTTTACATAAACATATATACATATGTATATGTATACAAACACATATTTGTTCAAAGACATCTACTTTTTTCCCCACTGTCAAAAAGGCAAAGTTCAATTTAAAGAAAGGCAAAGTTCAATTCAAAACCCTTTTTAAACCCTAGTTCAAATACATCTTTATGAAGAATGATATTCTTGCATATGAATTTAAAAGAAAACTTTACCATTTGTTGATTCCAGAATTGACAAAAAGTCAGCGATTATCAAAACAATACCTTTTCATTGTTTACAAACATGCAAGTTACTGTGCAGAGGAGACACACTGCTAAAAGTTTTAATGTCATTCTTGCAACTAATTGTGCTTGCTTTTTTTTTTACTTTACACTAGAGTAGATAAACAAAAAAGTTAGCAAAAGATCTGTAATCATACTGACAAAACAGTTTATCCCTTCAATAACTTACAAAGAGGGATAATTTAGAAACACTGCACAAAATGTCACACTTAAGGGAAGGTATGAGTATACTTAATGTTTGAGTGGTAAGAAAGCAATATAAATAGTTTTTGTTTTTGTTCCCACTAAATGTAAGTTTGGCTCTTACAACATAGGAAGTGAGGACAGATTCCCCTACTACAATATGATTATTATATTTTGATAATGTATTGCTCTTCTAGCTAAATTTAAGATTCCCCCCCCGCCTTCTTTGTAAAAACTAAATTCAAGTCTTTAGAACTGATCAAAATTTATTGATACATGGCAAGCCCACAAATCTGCTAAGGGGTCACCATCACCAAAAAAAAACAGAAAAATGCTTCATTAATAATTTTCATTTGTATGAGGCTGAAACCATATTTATACAATTACTACCTAGCAGAAGTATTTTAACTTTGTAAGTTCATTGAAACCCAGAGCTAGAGGTATAAAAACCCACAACTCAGAAGATTCCCAAGTTAAAAGGCTGCATTACCTACCTCATTCTCAAACAATTAGCAAGAAGCAAAAGCATGAAATACAGTTAAACAGAATAAGTGCACCAGCTTAATTAGGTGTAGTCAAGACAGTTCATATTTATATGTCATAGAACATTTAAGCCACTTTAACCATTTGTTAAAATCCCACTTTAATGACTTCAAATGACTATGCTAAACTAAACATATTTTAGTCAGGATAGCCTTATTTACACAACTCTGTTATACAGATCATCTGATGAACCAGTATGAATTTTTGACATAGCAATCCTGTTGAGACAGTAGACACAGCAAGGAAGTCGTTCAGAATGCACATCCATGAAGGAATGTTGGCTGAATTACAAGACTATTTCCAAAATGGTACTTCCCAATCATGCTTTCCATAATAATCTAAAATGAACAGGGAAAAGACCAGAACTGTACTGTTTCTCCAACAGCACAAACCAACCCAGCCAAAACTTAATTTGTAGAAACTTCCTTAACTAAGGAGCAACTAAAGAAACAACATTGTATTAATTTCTTAGTTATACTACTGCATTAGTAATGCATCACTAAGCATAAAGTTCTGTTTAGTACCAAAAGGAGGTTTGACAGGTACAGTTTTACTTGCCTTTAATACCTTGAATTAAGGTATTCTTAAAACCTCACACCAATGGCCAGTTCAACAGTGGAGCAACTAATATCAGGTATCATATGCTTGTTTTTAATGGTGGATGACATTTTAAATAAAACTACTCAAGTTGACTTCAGAAAAAAATTTACAACATATCTGGTTGTAAAGTTCACAGCTTACAGTGTGATTACAAGTCCTATGGAACAAAAGGTTATGTAGATAGACATAACATCTATCCAGTAAGATACATGGGCTCTGAACTTTAACTTCTTATCAAAATCATGTGCAAGTAGAGCTCCTTGAACATATTCAGCATTTTCTTCTTCTCTTTGCCCCATTACATCACTCAGTTCCTATTCTCCATGAATTAAGCCAATAGATCCTCACATCAGTGTAAATTCAACATAAATAAATGGGAGAAGACCTGAAGGCTTTAATATTTGATGAAGTGGCAAATAACAGACTAACACATTTCTTCTATTCTCCAATACACTGCTCTTCAATCAGAAGACCCCTTGTACTATATCTCTTTTGATTTACCTGAAGACATACTACAATCTGGTTTTAGTTTCCTTCCCACTCTCATCATTAACACACAGATTTTTGGTTTTTCAGACTTTATGAAGAACATTTGACTTTTTTATCTCCTCAAACCAGTTTTTTAGAACTGACACAGTTCTCAAGATATATTTTAAATCAGTTCTTCATTAATTAAACTATAATTACCCAAAGTAAAAATCTAACTATGTCAGTCAACATAGCAAAACCTAAGAGATGAACACAGACATTTCAAGCAGAATGTGAGTGACAAGGCTGACTTCTTTTTTTCAGAAGGCAAGAAATAAAAGAGAATTGACCTTATCTATTTGTCAGTCTGGCAATAAAATTACAGAACAAGACAGTGAACACATGCACTCAGATTCATCAGGTCCCAGACCTTATTTCATAATTCAAGTAAGACAAATTGAAGACTCACAAGAAAGTTCATTATCTTTTTGCATCCTAAAGTTTATTACTGGTTTTATATGCACGCTTAACTATGGTTTTGTGCCCAGAAAAGTACAGTAAGAACCATGAGAAGAGGCAGTATCAAAAATGAAATGGAACAAATTCAGGCTCAAACTGCTAAGAATATCATAAAGATTTTGTGCAATACTTTATGCATGACAAATTGCTTACAGCTAGTTGAATTTACAGGCAGATCAAACTTCTTTCTGAAAAATTTGGTTTATTCCTATGCAGCTCTCACACTATCTGGCATGTTCTTGCATATAGGAATAATAGCAATAATATACTTCCCTCACTCCTTCCTATTGTCCTCAGCTCCCAATCCCCCCAGTCACATTAAAAAAACACTATGCTAATCACATCATTACAATGGCATGGGAGGAAAACTGGGCTCTGGAAGTCAGGGATAGGTGAAGTAAAACAAGTGAATAATATAAACCAGCCAGACTTTTTTGTAGGTTGGGCTTTCTTATACAAAGTAGTAAGTAAAACTTTTGATTAGGAAATGCTGAAGTCTTCTGTCACAAATACCCAAACATTAGAGAACAGTTCCATACATCAACTCCTTAAAGCTCAAGTGAGATCCAACAGAGCCTGGGGAATTAAAACACACTATGTTAAACTTTTTTATACTGAAAGAACGTTAGATATTTGATGCAATGATGACTGAAGCTACAGCTTTTTTTCAGTAAAAGAGTTTCCATCCATTATATGGGCAGGACAAAACTTGTTTGAATTCCATGGGCATGTCTTATTAGAGAATCAGAAGGTAGCAGCATATTTCTATTTGAGATTTTACAGTTAGGAAAACACTTAAGTTACCTTTTAAATATGCATTATACCAATCAGATATATCAATTAGTGCTATGTCACATTCCCACAAAAATGGAACTAACATGCCTCCTTCTGAAATTACATTATGACAATCTTTTCTATCTGATGTTCTGTAAAACTAATGGCATCTTTCTTTAAAGAAGGAGCAACCCTACTTGTCACTTCCAGGTAAATACGTTTGCTCTGCACTGCCTCGCAAAATGAAATACTTCTCATGCTTGAATGCATACTAACACTGCGTTTGGTGAAACATAAATGTGCATTTTCATGCCTGAGCACCTTATGGATAAGGTCTGATGGAAGTGCTAAACAGAACACAACTATAGAGGAAAGTGCAGTTTTGTAATTAAGGAATTCTGAAGAAAAGGTTGTACAAATACCTCTTTACTCAAAAACATAGAATCAAAGCTGCTGATGTCTTGGTGGCAAAGTACTTACAGAAGCCCAAAAAATACAGAACAAGTAGTATTTTATTCTTTACATCTGAATTGTATTTCAGCTAGATGAATATTTCCCTGATCATAAAAAATAAGGAAGCAGGAAATTAAAATAACCCTGTTCCCCTGCTTCCCAAGAAGGTGCAATCAAAATCAGCATATTGGAGTGTTTTAAACTTTGCTGTGGTCACATACTCTTACTGAGCACTGTGGTAACAATACAAATTACAGTGGCCATAGTTTCTTGCCCCATTCTTAAGTGACCTCATAAAAAACAGTACTTGGCTTGTCATTTCCATAAGTTGTATGAAAAAAGACCCCAGAAATTTTGTGGTGCAATGCATATTGCTTTAGGTTAAAGCAAAAAATTACCTGGCAAGGAAAAAAAGAGAAAGCATGGCATTAAGCATTAGAAATAACAAACATGAAGCAAGATGAACAGAAGCTAAATATTAGAATTTGAGACTAACAGATTAGTAAACAGACCTAGATGTTAATTCCAAGAAGTTTATTTTCTTTGTTTTGTTTATAAGAAGCCTTGATTATCACATATTCTGACTTCAGGTCACATATGCAGGCGTGAACTTGTACAAGACAGTTCAAATAAATAACTGAAGTGCACTTCTTCATTGATCTCAGAATAAGCACTGCGAAAATAATTACAGCAAGTTCAAATATGCTTGCAGAGTACAGGTTTTTCTGCAATTTGACCAAAGATTTAACCCATTTTTGTTGAAGTAGGTTTAAAATATAGTTGACTCCAAGCCAGCAAAACGATTAGCATGCAGGAAAAAATCTACACCAACTTCCATACATGGCCACAGACAAAAACCACCTTAGAATTCCAGCTTTACATTTTGCCTGAGCAAGGGCCCTAATGCAGTCACCAAGAGTGCAAGTTCCATTTGCTGTACCTAAGTGTTGCATGCACTGCACTGCAGAAGCAATCACTATGTAAGGAAAAGGTAACTTAGACAGCAGTGAAGTCACAGCAGCAGCAAGGTCATCAAGCTTCAAATTACTAAGTCTGTTTCCCTACTTTGAGGTGAACCCAAATTCCTTATCACTTCAAGATGCATTTCCCAAGCTTGTCTCCCCACACATACATCTGTTTAGAAATGTAGCTTTAACTTTACTTCATTAAACATTCTATTAATTTTAATATTATGCCACTGGTAGATCTTAGTTGACCAACAAATCTTACAAAGGTTCCCCCCTCTAATCAGCATTTTAGTAAAACAGAATAAAATGTTTAAGTTCTGCTGAGTATTTCTTTTAAGAATAATTCTGCACTACAAGTCAGTATGAAACTGGTAAAACTTAAGAGCTTTCCTTCAAATCTAACGCTCAGCAGATATCAAATAAACGTGGACAATTAACTATTTCCAAACGAAAATCCAAATAAAAGCAGCCCGACCCCAAACTGCAGCCGCTGTGCCCCAGCGCCCTCTGCTGGACACCCGGGCACCAGCAGAACTGACGGCTCCGCTGCACCGAGCGGTGGGGGAAGAACTCGGCTTCTGCCACTCCGAAAAAGCGAAAATAAATACGAAATTTTTTTTTTTTTTTTTACAAAAACAGATCATTGCAGTATGCAACCACACTGTGTTATGTCAACTCTGACAATAATCTATGAGCTTCAAAGCAGTTTTTTCAGTAAGCCTCCAGAAAATTATGTCAAGTGAGGTCTGCTATGCATCAAATTCTAACTTCAGCATTTCTGATAATGGTACCATGGCAGAAAGAAATTTCTGACCCTGTTATAGCTGTGTTCATGAGAATCTTCCAGCTGTCCATTGCTAGTCACAGGAATTTCTGCCGCTGAATTTTTGGGAGATTCTTGAGCCATTGCACTTTCCTGTAAAAAGAAACAGGTTAGTGTTTGTCTTACATTTCCAATAAGTAATCCATATGAAAATATTTGATGTATGAGTTTCATAACAGTTTATTTTATTTCAAACTCCAACTGGAAATATTCTGATATACTCAGTCTTTATATGTTTATTTAATCACATAATTGAATGACAGTAATATTCTAGCACAGCTCAGTCAGAAGTAATTTAAAGTTTCCAGATCTAAGAGAAAAAGAACACTAAAATTTAACCCATTGGCATTGGGGGAGTAAGACACAAATGAGACATGGGCTTAGACAAATGTTTTACATGCACACTTGAGCCTCAGAGAAGTTTCTGTATCTCAAATTATAATGAGCTTGGCTAAAAAAATTGTATTATCTATTCATAAACAACAAATACTAGAGAAGAGCAGTATGTTTAATCATGTGTTACAAGAAAAGCAATGATTCCAAACTTTAATAGCTCAGCCTCCTATTTTACCATAATATAGTGCCACCTTCTGACTAAACTGTTGGTATGCAACTCTCATGAATACAACAGCAGCAAACCTGAAGTGAAATGCAGAAGTGCCCAAAGAACTCAAAAGTACCAAGAGAATTCAGGATTCAAAGTTAGTTTCAAATGCAGCTGCATCATGAACAGTAGCAGCAGCTGTGAAACCAAGGCTTTCAAGTATGGCCTAAGGTATAGCCTAAAAGAAGAGACATTCCCAGAAGAACTGTACATCATTTACAAGCACCTGAAGAGAGAATAGTAGCTTAATACCCCAAAATTAAGAGGAAGTGAAAATTTCATCCCTTTCAAAAAGCTATTCCTAACTCTGCAAGGCAGCTTCATCAGTCATCTAAAGTGTAAACAGTAGAAAAATCAACACACAACCAAGGCAGTGTTTGTTCACTTACATAAAAGTTGTCTGAAGTCCTCAAACCAGCCCGTGTACTTGTACTAGACTGGCAAGACAAGGTGTACCATCAACAGGTACTTGAGAATAGGTACCCTTCTTCCCTTAGAGCTCTCAAATCATCAAACTGAACCAGCTCTTTTCACTACAAGGGTCAGGAAGAGCCCCAGCTGAGATCATCAGAAGCTGAAGTACCATCAGCTCCTCCAACCACACCTGAAACTTTACAGAGTATCAATATAACACAAAGATTTTATTGATACTTACTGGGCATCACTTGCATCACTCTTAACTGGAATATCTTCTTTCATACCCCATTGCTAATATTTCTTCCACATTCACATGTCACCACTTCATTTACACTTGTGAGCCTGATTTCCTTTATTAGTTTTGAGGCCTCTGAAGACTTTTTCAAACTAGTCACTGTCTGTGTGCTCCAATGATTGTGCTTCTACTTAAGCACACCAAAAGGTCTCTGCTTATTTTATGAGTACTTTTAAAATGGTGATTTGTTTCATTTCATAGAATATAGAATACCTCAGGTTGTAAGGGATCATCAAATCCAACTCCCTGCTCCTCACAGAGAGTTGCTACACAACATCCATAGATTAAATGTCCTAGTTACCTGCTACATTACATTTTGATTTGGGAAATCTGTCCAACAGCTCAAGTTTCTTATGCTTGCTCTGAATCTCACATGTGCTTAAGCTCTAAGACTGTTAGGAACTACACTTCTACTTGATATGGTCACGTGAAGTATTTTTCAAAATGCTTGGCCTGTCACAGCTACTTGCACAATACAGAAGCATTAGCACAGGTCCTGTTCTGTTCACAGCTGTTTTTGTTCTTCTTTCTGCAAATTATCAGAGAACACAGTGCAAAGGGAAAGTCCTCTACTGTCAAGGGGCACTTTGCTAGTGATCACAAACTAAACTGCATCTCTAATTAAAGGAAAAACAAATACTTGACTTAGGTGCTTTTCAACAAGAATCTCAAATAATTTTGCAAATATTGACATTGATATACTTTAATGCTTTTATTCAGAGATATACATACTCAATGCATATGCACACATCTCTAATAATTATAGAATTTATATATATACTTTTAATATACTAGAAAACAAAAATTCATCAGCTTCTCTGGACAACTAGAAGCAATTCACCTATTTTTTTGGCATTCCTACTTGAATGAGACCTATGTATCTAGTTCAGAGAAAGCAAAAAATTACTTGCTAATGTCAGTTCCATGCTATGTTTGAACTACAACAATTTCCCATTGCTGAAAAGGGGACATTTCACCACTCCACTTTTTCAGTCTCTATTGTGAACCACACAGTAGCCCACCTCCGCAACACTCACCTGACTACAGTCACCACACACAACTCACTAGCCTGGCAATAGACCTTTTCACAAGGTAAACTTTCCAGCTTCAGTGAGCTGAATCAGTTTGCAATGAGATCAGACGAGCATAAAAGCCATGAAATGAGCAGCTGAAAAGGGGAAGTGGGAAAAACTGCTAATTTAACTCAGACATAACAAGAAACAACCATCTCCATTTTAGTCAACAGTTTAAGCTTGCACTCCTGTCAAGAACCAGTCCTTGCCCTTTTCTCCTAAGTCTTCCACCCAGCAGCTTTCACCATCTCTCCACCTCCTTCCTGAGCCAGAACAATGTATTTGTACAGCAAACACAATTCTGGAAACGCTGCAGATCAAAAGAAAGTGACCTGTGCTCAAAAAGAGGATGGGTAATTTTTCCACTCCCATCAATTCTCCAAAGCAGGCACACCTCCAACACTTGCACCTATGAAACAGAGCAGGTAGCAATGCAGCAAAGAAACAACTGAGAATGAAGGGCTGCCCACAGCATCAGCTTACTTCAGCAGTGCACTATCTCAAAATACTTACTCTGACTGTAGGCTACTGCCAAATCCAGCACCCATTTTTCTTTACCTCTGGATGTGTGCTCCTGTCACTTCACACAATCATGGGATTATTGTAGTTATTGATCTAAGAGAAAACTAAAGCACCAAACCACAGCGGCATTTCTGTTGAAACGGAGTATGACTGCTGCATCAAGTGTCTCTTTGGCAAGTATAGCCTACAGCTGACTTAAACTAAGTATACAAAAAAACTGATTCCTCAGAAGAAAATTTATCATATGTATAAACAACCTAATGTAATTCTAAATAAGTTCCTAAAATTGTATTGATGTATTAGGCATGAAAGACATAAGCACTACAGAAAACATTGCATTTCAGATGCACATTTTATTTTGTAAAAACAGACTCATCCTTCAGTAACAATCAGTATTTTCTTTGCACATCTGTGTTTACAAATATCAGATTTAGAAATATGCTAAATAGAATCATTGTTCTGTTTTTACTGAAAGTTTAAAAACAATTCACTGTCAATGAGAGTCCAACAGTGATCAAGTCAGCATTACCTTTTTCATTTTTACTCTACAAGAGTCAGGAAAACAATGACTCTATCTTTCCGAAAGAGCATCCCAAACACACCTGATTAGTAATATTTGGAACCTTAGGAATTTGTTCATAATTCAGATATGTCATAGAGAAGGTGCAAGCTTTATCTGCTCTCAGGGAAAAAAAAGATTCACTCCTTCAGGAGTATATAGAATACCTTGTTATAGTGAGGTTACACGAAGATTGATGCCTTTTAGATACCAACGCTTTCTTCCTGCAATACTCACACATTTCAGATTCTACCATGACTATATCTATTCAACTCACAAAACAAATACTGCAGCACAGCAACAAGCTACTGGCTGAAGTAATCCTTTGCTATGAATTAACTGGACTGTTCTTAATGGTGTCTCAAAACCAACCCCACCCATTCAAGATGCTGTGCATGAACTTGTACCCCCACATTAACACCACTGTGCTATGCATAGCAGAATTTTTGGGAATCTGAAACTTCTTAGGATTGGTTGATTTTACACTAAACTATCACCCAATCACCTCAGAGACAGACTGGACCTCTTCTGCAGACGGATGAGACTCATCAAGTGTTGTGGATTCACTGCTGTGCTCTGACATACCTGAAAACCAAATAGGTTTGGCATGCATTAATTGAAGTGAAAGGGGCTGGATGTTGCACCTCACAGAAACCAAAGCAGGCTTACAGAAAACATTTCTTTTATAAGTTCTGCTAAATCAAAGCAAAACCTCCTTCTTTTGATGGTGACCAGGTCTTTAGCTCTCCAAAAATCTAAGAGATTAGGAATACAGTCTAGTGTAAACTTCCACTGCCAAAGCAACCTTTCCCCACAGACAACTAAGCTTGCAACATAAAACCCTGGAAGTCAAACAAGGTTCTTCAGCTGATATATGCACTGCCACCTGCAACAATACACTGACTGTATCCTACCATTGCAAAGATCACCATTTTGTTAAGACATAAGATTTATCCAAACATTGCATGATTATATTGATGCTAAGCCACTGAAACTTTTTAAGCTGTTAAGCCTGTTGTGTTTACTAGAAACAGAATCCCCCTCATTTTAGCCTCCAAAAGATCTTGGCTACAGAGGCAAAGAAAGTTAACGCTGAGCACATGCACAAGAAATCAGCTATGTGAATACAGCCATCATGAAAGATGAAAGAGATACACAATTTTAGCTTAAGTAAGGAAAAGTATCTAAATTTGATTCCAGGTAGCTGGTAACTACAGGTGACACCACAATTCACTCAGCTGTTTGAAAGGAGGAGACAACCAATCATTAAAAATTAATCAATCTGCCAGTATTGTATATAATCACACATGACTTCAGTTCATTAAATCTTGCACCATTTCATACATGTTCAGACATACACCAGATTAGGAAAAATTATCAAGATATTATTATTATTTGTGTTTATATTGTATTTCAAATTCCTGAGCTATAAAACATTCTAATTAAAGCAAATAATTAATAAGGTAAGCAGCTCACATAGCAAGGGAAATAAAATAAGGGCACAAAGGCTGAGAAACTGACTCACCTAGATCACCTATATCATATTACACGGGATAACCTATTACTTTATTTTGGAAAACTAAATACGTAAAGTAAGAGATTTTCTCCAGAAAAACAGTTCATTCAGGGCTATCACTGAATGAAGGTGGATTTTTCCAGGATTGATATAAAATTCCTTTTGAAGTAATTAAGAAATAAGTTTAAAATCCTAATGCAGCTTTCTTAATTTTTCATATTTCTTTGGGACATGTAAGTCTGTACAGCAGAGATGCTATCTGCCCACATGGTCCTGTCCAAACTCTACTTGTGGCTGAAAACAACCTCTGTGCTTAACAGCTTATTTCTGACTAGCTAAAACAATTACATTATAGAGGAGGAGAATAAGTGTGATTTCCTTGCTCGAAAAGGAAACAAAAAGCTTGTTTTTGTTCATCTTGTAGTAGAGCCTTCACTAAGACAATCTGTTCTTCAGTTCTACCACACCAGAGCTTCCAGACTTATATTTGTACATCACATACAAGCCTATGTACCGTGGTAACACTGTTCTAAACTATTAAATGCTACAGGCAAAAACATTTTTGACAGATTTAAGAACTCAGGGGCAAGAACCATCTCACAAATCCATGTAGAAAACACTACATAAAGGCAAATAATTTTTTAAAAGCCAAATGAATTCACCATTTGTGTTACAACACCCCTCCATGATCAATTTTTTGTAGTGTTCTTTTCCTACAAGCAGTGCTAAAAGTTTCAACACAGCTCTACAGGATCACAATGATCAACTTTAAAACATGACAAGGAGGAAAAAATGTAGATTAAAGGCGGCTTTCATAGAAAGTTCAACTGCTCATTCAAATTTAACTACAGAATTTCCTGATTACTGCTTCTACAGAAAAGAAAAGGAATGTAAACATCAAATACTGGATGCAAGGATGAAAACTTTCTACACCTCCACCAAGATTCAGAAATGAAGACACTCATGTGAAATTGTGGTAATCAAGACATTTACATACACATATCATTTAAGGTTCCACTACAGAAATGCATACAGACTTTTGCATCTCTGTAGTTCCTGCAGATGCCAGACAAAGGGCTGTTCTTTATAAGAGGTCGCTAATCCCCAGTACAGGATGGATTGTGCTATCCAGGGCTTGGTTTGTCTCTTCACTAAAGCAGCCACAACTTCAGAACACATCAGGTGACTGGTGTCCCAGGACATTTGCTACCACCTGCTGCAAGAGAACAACTCAAAAACATGCTTGATCCATATTCTGACAAGAACTGAAACCCTGTCCATATCACTCCTGTCCTTCTGGGTTCTCTTCTACCCCACTATACAAGTTCTGCAAATCCACACAAATACTGCATCACAGTAGGACAGAAGGCACAGACTAGACTAAGAATCATTCCCACCATGGTGAAGCTACCTTAAATGCATATTGAATTACAGCCTCAGTAATTTTAAGCTTTGCTCACCATAAATAAAACCATATGATTTTTGAGTCCTGAGGATTTATATATCACTTCCTTCAACTGGAAAAGTAAAAAGCAAATCAGCTTATGAACAACATAGTAAGCTTCCTCTAGAATGGAGACATATAAAGATATTTAACCATTTATAATTAATGGTTTTAAGAGCATACTTATGTACTTTTCATAAAAAAGGCAAATTCATATTTGCTTATTCATGAAATTATGAAGTAAATGTCATCAACAATAAATTAACTTATACTAAGAAGTGTATTCCTCACATATTTACATCACATAAGTAAATGATTTATGGTCTCAGAAAGAAGAACCATGGGATTCTCAACAATCAGATCTGCTTTCCTAAGCAAGATGCACTGGTTCCTTCAATTACTTTTCTCCTAAATTAATTGCCAATAAGGCAACAGCAAGATATCTTCTGTCTAAAATGAAGTTTATTACACACTTTTATTGCTGTCTTACTGTATAAAGAATGAAAATTTTTGTAATATTGCACAAAATCCAAGTGCTGGTGGAAAAATGATCATTTTATGGATGTCTTCTTAATTTCAATTTATAACTAAGAACACTTTCACTAATTCTTGTCAACATAGAGATCAACCACTTTTTAAAAAAGATTGTAAAAATCTGTATTAAACACTTCCTGCTGCAATCACACCATAGCTTCCTCTTAATGCTCTTGAATTCCCTGGCTGCTCCACTTGCAAGATCTAATTATGCTTGGGAGTTAGAAAACATGATAGAGACAAAGACTGGAGAACAGGGCTGCTGCTGACTTTCACACTCCCCATGCTACATCAACCCGGCCCTGAACACTTTAATGCTCTGCTCATCTCCAGATTAACTAAACCATGGGCTCCCATTATGGTTTCAACTTCTACCAAATAAGAAAAAAACAGCTGATCAAGCTACTGCCTCAGCTTCCAATTTTTGCAATCTAACACTCCTCTGTGTTTCTTATTCCTGACATTTTAACTATGTGTGTACATACATACATACATACACACATATGTAAACATACACACGATTCCGAAAGTTTTGGAGTTGCACTGATCAAATAACATCCTTCTCCAGCCCTGCAAAAAGAACCCTTCTGTTATCTTCTCTAGAGAATCAACTCTTAGGTAACAGAGCCACCGACTGCAAAGTGATAACTCCTTGCTACCTTTTCCACCAAGCATAAAAAGCACACGTGACAAACTGAAACTAAATCCTGGGATGGATGTTCAGAATGATCCCCTCCAAAGGCATTCATGCAAGATGAAAGGCTATTAGGGGGGTTCGATTAAAAATAACCTATTAAAGAGGTACATAAGAAATACTGGAAGATCTGTCTAGTTCGGAGACAGTACCACATGCAACACCTGCCTGTCACACAACACCAAAGCGTTTCCACGCTTTAAGAACACTAAGCAAAACATAAATTGGCACGCTTAAAACAGTAATTGCCAGGGTGTGGAATAACTCCCAGGGGCACAAAATTTACAAAGCATCTACAGTTCTCCTCCTCCACCAACACACCGCTTCCCTTTCTCTCTCCTGGAACCCGCCTGCCCTCGAGCTCGGGCGATGCCCACCCTGTCCAGCCGCCCAGCACCCCCGGAGCGGGGCGTACAAGCCGGGCCGACCCCGACCCGCTGGGCACCGCCGGTGCCGCGGCGGAGCCCGGGGAAGGGCGGCCGCTCCCGCGGGGTGACACGTCGGACGGGACGGAGCGGGAGGCGCGGCCCGGCCCTCCCCGAACCCGGGCCCAGCGGCTGCCCCGGCCCGGCCCGGCAAGTCCCTCACCTGCCGGCGGCGCCGCTGCGGCCCCGGGGGCGTCGTGCTGCGGGGGACGGGAGGGCAGGACGGAGGGTGGGAAGGGGGTACGGAGGAGGCCGGGCAGGGCAGCGCGGCGGCCCCTCTCAAGCTTTATTTTCTTCCTTCTCCGGCGGCGGCAGGAGCCGGAAGCGCAGGGCCGGAAAGGGGATGACGGCGGCGGCCTCTCTAGGCCGTCATGTCTATGGTAGCAGCCATGGCAACCACCGCGGCACCGCCCGGGAGGCTGCTCCGGCCCCGAGTGCCGTGCCTTGAGATCGGGCCGCCGGCTGGGAGAGCAGCCGGAGCGGCAGAGACGGAGCCTGGCCGGCTGTGGGCGCGGATGAGCGCGCCTGGGAGACGCTGCTCGGTGCCATGGCAGAGGCTCTGCCCGAGCCCACAGTGAGGAGGAAAAAAAGCATATCCATCGAGGAGAAAATCGACATCATAAGCGCTGTGGAAAGCGGCAAGAAGAAGGCGGACGTTGCAGCCCAGTACGGCATCAAGAGGAACTCCCTGTCTTCGATTATGAAGAATAAGGAAAAAGTTTTGGAAGCCTTTGAAACTTTACGGTTTGATCCTAAAAGGAAAAGACTGAGGACTGCTTTTTATGCCGACCTGGAGGAGGCATTGATGAAGTGGTACAGAATTGCACAGTGCTTGAATATGCCGGTCAATGGCCCTATGTTGCGCCTCAAGGCGAATGATTTTGCCCAGAAGCTTGGACACAGTGATTTTAAATGCAGCAATGGTTGGCTCGATCGTTTCAAGTCGAGGTATGGTTTAGTTTTCAGAGCTCAGCCTGTAGAAGCAGCTGCTACTCCTACAGTGGGTGCTCCAACTCCTTGGTGCCAGAATGTGCTTCCTTATTATTTAAATGATTATCGGCCAAAAAATGTGTTTTACATGCAGGAGACTGTGTTGTTGTATCAGATGTTACCACATAGCACGTTTGCATTTAAAGGGAAAACTTGTTCTGTGGGTAAACAAAGCAAAGAGAGCATCACTGTAGCGGTGGGTACAAATATGGATGGTTCTGAGAAACTCCCACTCCTCATTGTAGGAAAAAGTCCATGCTCTTTCAAAGATGTGAAATTGCTGCCAGTGGATTATGAAGCAAATGACAGGGCTTGCATGACTTCAGGAATCTTTGAACAGTGGATGCATAAACTTGATAACAGATTTCAAGCACAGCAGCGCCGTGTGGTTATTCTTGTTGATTCTCTCCCAGCTCACATAGAAGTAAAGAACCTGAAGTCTGTCAAATTAGCGTTCTTTCCTCCAGACTCCTCTTCATATATAGCTGTGAAAGAAAGGATTATCAGAAGTCTGAAGGTTAAATACAGGCACTGTCTTATCAAGAGATTTGTTGACTGTGTGGAAAGTAATAAAGAGTTTATGCTGACCCTTCTTGATGCAATTGAGATGCTGTACCTGTGCTGGAGGGAAGTAACACCAGAGACTATTGTAAAAAGTTACAATGGAGCAACTTTCAAATTAGAAACTGAGACAAATGATAACAACAATGAGGTTGA
This sequence comes from Pseudopodoces humilis, assembly GCF_049639895.1. Lineage (NCBI taxonomy): Eukaryota > Metazoa > Chordata > Aves > Passeriformes > Paridae > Pseudopodoces > Pseudopodoces humilis. The sequence continues at coordinate 42,906,817 of NC_142205.1, forward strand.
AAGTGATTTTGATTTGATTGCACGTGCAAGGGCAGCTGGAGTAGAGTTTCCAGAAGGTTTGTCTTTGGATGAATATGCAGCTCTAGATAGTGGTTCGGAAACTTATGAAGTACCCACAAATAATGAAAGGATGTGTGCCAAAGAAAGTGCATCAGATAAAGCTGAGACATTTGTTGGTGATGAAGTTAAGGATGAAGGCAGTCGACTTCAGGGAGCTGAACAGCTTTTACCGTCCAAAAATGAGGCTTTGAGTGCTTTAGATACCCTTCGAAAGTTTCTCGGAAGTCAAGAGACAGATGATTCTCTCTATGATTCCTTAGCTGACTTGGAGAATTTTATTCAACATGTAGTATGTGAATAAATATTTTAGCAAAGTGGGAAAGCATGTAATTGGAAAAAAAAGAAATATTATCAAAGACAGGCAGTTTAATAACAAGCATTGCTTAAATGTTCTCTGGTGTGTTTTGCTCAGGTGCCTAGATGAACATAACAAAACTGAAAAAGGGCTATGAACTGAAATTTTCCACAAAATCAGGAGCAAATAACACATATTTGAGGTAGAGGGAGTAAGCTGAACCTTTAAGATGCTAACTGTAGTAAGTACAGTGAAGGCAAAAGAAATTCTTTGAGCAGTTTGGTGCGCTCAGGATAAACTGTTGACCACCTGGAATTCTTTCTTCAAGAAGAGACTAGCACTTTCATGCATCAATAATTTCACTGTCATTTTGGGGGTTTTCACAGTGGAGTAGTAAATATTTATGACCTTGGTGCTTTTGATACATAAACACAAAATTGAATAACACAGAAAATACTTGCTTAAATTCTGAGAAGTAAGGCATTTTAAAAAGAAATATTTTTCTTCCTTCATCAAGAATTCTGGCTATCATTTACTCTTGCAGTGGGTGATGAACAGCAGAAAGTTACCACAGCTTTGAATGTGTTTTTTTGTTTTCTTAAAATCTCTCATATGTGGATACACTTGAATGGCATAATAATTTATCCAAGAGTCAAAAGACAAACAAACCTTTACTTGGTCTTTGAAGAGGTAAAAAAAGGAAAGTCATTCTCTCCTTTTCAGCCTTTTTGGTGCATAGTTTGATGTAGGTCTTACTGTGCACCTCCATGTATTTCTACAGTAAATTCAGAAAAAAACCCCAACAGTATCTGCAGTAAAAACCTCACTGAGCTCTTGTTTAATTTTCAATACTTGGAGGCTTTGCTGTAGGATTCAATGCACTAATGTGGTTTGTCACTACAAGCCCTATTAACAAGGGTGCTGTTTGCATGATTTCAGTGTGAAGTTCTGTAAGTCGTGGTACATTTGCATGTCTTTGAGTATGCATTTCAAACAATGTAATCATATCAGAGCCAAAACCCTTAATGTATATGACCTTCTGGCTTTTTTCAGAACCTGTTTTAAATCTATTCCATATCTATTAATTAATTTTTTTTTCAGAAGTTGGAGATACTTATTTTTCTAATTTAGATGAAGAAGCCAATGGACGCCCTTTCAGAAGCCTGTAATAAAAAATCTATTATGCTGCCTGTAATGAAACCATGAGAAAAAAATTTCATGCATTTGTGAATCTTCAGTTTTAAATAAATAGTTTGGCTACATCTTTGTTCACTTTTTTTCTGGTATAGGACAGTTTATCCATTTATGAAATAATTTAAGAAAATGTATCAGATTGTTGAAAGACAGTGAAAATATTAGAGTTGGTGAGAAAAATCTTTTGGCTGTATGAACATTTTACTAGAACCCCTTCCAAAAAAAACCCCACAAATGTCTGGTTTCTTGTTATGAGATATATTATGTGAATTCTATCCAAAGGATATTCTGATTAAATAAGAAATTTCTATTGAAATCCCAATAAATAAAGATCTACATGGAGATTTATGGATTCCGTGAAAAAGTACTCCTCTGAATTATCTCTTCAAGGTATTTATTATTTTAAAATACAGATGCAAAATCTTTTAAATTATCAATCTGTGTCACATTCTGCTTGCTTAAATACTTTAGAACAAGCTTATGAAAAATACTTTCTATTCTGACCAAGTTTATTTGAAGTTCATCTAAATCCCACAGACATCTGTAGATAATTTTCTTATAGTAATCTTTTGATTTCAAATATATTTCTTTGCAACAACTTCTCCTGCTAAAGGCAAGTTTAAGGAAAATTTTCTCTTATCCATATAGTAAATGTGTAATTTGTTATGATTTGACTCCATGTGGCCCGCACTGGCCTGGTTTCCAGATAAAGAAACTCTGTTTCCTCCTGAGAGAATTCAGAGTGTGAAAGTGTTGGATCTGAATTAGAAAGACTCACATGTGTAAGCAGCAAATCGTGGTTTAACAAGGGTTCACTATGCAAGAAGCGTAGCTTTTGCAAGAAGAGGCTTAGAAAATCAGGAGATGGGAAATAACATCGTTAGCTGGAAAGGAAGGAAATTAATTGCTGAGTGTTGTCATACTCCCTCATGAAAACAACAGGAAGGATTTACTGATTTGGACTAGACTTTGAAGGTGAGTTGTGGAACTTGCTTTGAAAAACATACAGCCCGTCAAAATCCTGTATCTTTAGAGAATATAGGACTTTTTCCTAGTGTCCTAGCTCATTCTGAGAAACCAAGCTAAAATGCACACACTGAAACTGGTTCTGAAAGTCAGACACTAAATTCTAACACTATAGCTTTCAAAATTATTTAGGAGCCCCGATATTTCTCCTCTCTTGGATTTTGGTCACATTTATGGTGAGTGAAAATTAAATCCGTTCTGAAGTTGTTGCTGTTTCAGGTGTTTGTCACAGGCAGATGCAGACTCCCAGATCTGAAAAGCTAACAGTGGAAAAGGAAGCAGTGTGCTGTGTAAATGTTTGTCAGTTTAGCCTGTGCACACAGTTTGAGCTGGAGATTTCTTTACACTGTCTGGGTAAACCACCAGGACAATGGCTTTTTACATCTTGGTGTGGTATCTTTTGGAGGCAGAGGAAGAATATAGATTGCATCATATTTAAAATGAACCTTTTCTACAAAAGGCAGGTAACTAAGGCTGTTGTTTGCTTTAATACTTTAATATTAGTATGGACAACAATGTGCTTTTTCTCTGTAGCTTTTCTACTTCATGCTATGGTTAGATAGTGATTATGTTCTTCAGCATCAAGTCAGTGAGGTTGCTTTCAGTAACCCAAAAGTGACTTCTAGAAGTGGGAACTGAAAATATGAAGTTTTAAAAACATAACTGATGTCTAGACAAGGCCAAAATAGACAAAAATATTTTGAAAGTGTGTTTGCTATAATAAAAAACATCCTCAGATTAATTCTTGAGATAAGTAATAAGTAAAATAAGTATGCTCTTCAAAAATACATAGGTTTTTGAAAACTGTAAGACGTATTACACTGTGATTTTTTGTGTGTGTGTGTTACTGTCTGTGCAGTTCTGGGTACCTTTCAGGTCTATAAAACAACGTCTTCTTTTAAAACTGTTACTGAAAGTAAGATTGCTCACCCCTAATGGTAAAAGGAAATAACAATTTTTTGCGCCCTTAGGCAAAAATGGAAGAGAGGAGGCAGTCAGAGATTTATAGGAGGGCTTGTATATCCAAGATTTGTGACGTTTTGATGGCTAAGCAATCAAGGGAGCAAATGGGTTGATGGTTTCACATTATTATACAAATCTTGAAAATAATACCCTCAAACACACAGAGTCTTTAGTGATTTTAAATTTTATGTGTGGTATTTTTGTAAACTTAAATTATAACATTAGAATATTAATAAAATACCTTCAAGGTTTTTTTGGTGGCTGTGTTTATTGAAATGGTAGAGTAATATTTGCCTACTCAAGACTTAACTGAAATGTATGGTGACTGGGCAACCGTAGAATATAATGACAGTGTTTCATCTTATTATATTCCTTTAATATCAATAAAAGCTGGTGCTTCCTATTTTTGAGAGGCATTTGTTAAATGAAGGGTTTGCAAAGTTCTCATTGGGAACTGCTGTGGCCAGAGTTTTCATATTTATGCAAGGAAGTTGGTATTTGTATCTAGATGTTTTAATATGTCTGTTTTGGGGGACCCCTCCTTGAAAATCAGAACCAAGCCTAGTCAATTAACAAGCAAACAAACCTAACTGAAATTTTTGGAGTGGGATGAGTGACAGTGTGCTTCTGTCAATGCATTCATTAACAACAGAAAAAAAAATATTTTCAGCAGATGAAAATATAACAACTTGATGTCTGACAGCCTGATTTTACATGCAACCTTTATGTTAAAGCTGTGTGGTATAGACATGTGATTCCTTTTTCCTGATACAACTGCACTGTGGTATAACCACATCATTGGTTTATAGAAACAGGAATTCAGGTGTAGCTCATTTCCCTTCTTGGTAGCACAGTTACTCTGAGCTGAATTTTCTTCTTTCAAATGTAGCTGTTTAACTGCATGGGTCTAGCTAAAACCATACTACACCTGGGTTAAAACAGAGTGGGGAAGCCAGTAGTGTCTTGCCAACTTATTCATAGCTGTGTCGTCTCTGTTCTTCAAGCAGAATTGAAAAGTGCAAACTGCAAATTAGTGTGATCAGTAAAGTGAATAAATAGCACACTGAATTACCAAATCTGTTGAGTGAGAAAGTGCCATATTTGTGACAGTTTTTAAAATGGCTTTCTGTCTTTTACAATATTCCAGCTGAAAGTCACATTCTTCCTAAGGTTTCATGTCATGCTACCTCTGCCACAACATTCCAGCCTTGTGCATGAATAGCACCAAGGGGAGCAGGTCACTCCCATCAGCAGATAGCTGCAATCCTTGTGAGTTGTCAGCCTGCCCACAAGTAGTGGCTGAGTCACGGGGGAGGTGAGTTCCAGGGCTGGATTGCATCCTCCCCTTCCACACTTGCGTTGCTCTGCATGCTGTGCCAGTGCTTGGCTGTAATCACCAAGGTAGTGACTCATCTGTCTGAGAAAGTTGTGGTCCGATGGGATGGTGCAACCTCACCCCAAATGCCAAAAGATGGTTTATTGTTTGAAGACTGATGCACCCAGGATTGTTGAGGACGGCATTAAGATGTCTCAGCTCTCCTGGTCCCTGCTCAGTAGCAAAGCTGAAAGAGAAGATCTTGCTCTGGAGAAGTTCTTACAAAACACTCACTATTCAAGAATTACTTAGACATGTGGTAACTAGTTGGATTTCTCATCTGAAGGCTCCCACGTCTCTTGAGAGATGTGCTGTGGGGCTGCCTCTGTATCATGCATACAAGGAAACAACCTAATGAAAGTGCTGCTTTTCTTCTAGCAGCATTGGTGCCTCCTATTTCTGACCTGTGTAAATGATGCAATATGATACTTTGCTATTCAAAATTCCACCTGCATTTTCATCCATTGCCCTTATCATTTTATATTCATTGATATCCTGACAATTCTCATGTTCATATTAAGATTGTTGGCCCAACCTTCTGGCAAGCTGCTTTCCTCCTTACTCTCCCTATTTCTAATATTATCTTTTGCAGGTCATATTTTTGAATTGTCTCATGTATCAGCCACTATCACCCTCTTGGTACACATCCTCGTGATCATAGGCCCTAATTTCTCCATTGCTGTATTTAGTGGCTTTCCCAAATCCTTGCTTCATTTAGCTGAAAACACTTAGTATGCCATTATTTCTTTTTGTTTTTTGCTTTTGTAGAGGAGGGTGAGCAGTGCTTTTTCCAGCAGTCCCCCTGGATGTCCAAGAGAACCTGTAACGAAACACATAATCTGTCTCTCTTTCCAGGTGTCTCCCCTTTCTGTCAGTGGTCCCTTCTGACCTGTTCTTTTGAAATTCTCAATCTGACATTTAGTATCTTTGTTTAAATTTGCTCCTATTACTCTTTCAGCTCTTAACCCCTACCTGCCTGTATAGAATCCTTGTCGCATTTCACTTTTACATTTCCATTTCTAAATATCATATCCTTACCCTTAGCTCTGTGGCTCTTTCTTCCCTCCTCTTTTACTGGTCTCATCTAAGATTTAAACTTAATTTCAAACTCCCTTGTCCTCCTTTCTATGATTTCATGACCAGTACTCTCCTCCAAAAACAAATACTTAACTTTTTCTGGGGACAGCCAGCTTTTTTACTTTCTCTCTTACTTGGCATGTCTCCATGATATTCTTCCATCAAAGATTATATAATGATTAAAAGTATATTATCTTCCCTAATTTTACCTCTTTGCATTTTATTTTTTCCTATCCTTTATTCTTAGTCATTTTAAGTCTTGCCTTTTTTTGAACTTTTGTTTTGCACACTTGATCACCAGCATGAATTTTCTTCTCTTTTTTTTTTTAACCTTGTTAAAAATAAACCCACAAACAAAACCTGCACACAGAAGGAGTTTGGAACTGTTTGTTGACATAGTGTTACAATATTGCATTAAAAAGTCCGATTAAAAATGCCAGCTCAAACATTAGCTAATATCTATCAAAGTTTTTATTTGAACCTACATCTTTTGTTGTTTATTTTTGCTCTTTGCTATTTCAATAGCTGTTTGTGAGACTTCAGATATTTGTGCCGTGTTCTGCTTTGTAGCAAGCCCATATGGCCTGAGATCATAGAGAAAGGCAGGTAGAGCATAAAAAAGGAGGAGTTAAAAGGCAGGGTCCTGGTCTGTTGAGATTCCCCTGCAGGAACTGAAGGAGAATTTGTAAGTGAGGTTAAGCAGAACTTTTTATTAAAAACCAACATTGAGAGTCCTCTGTAAGTCCATTTCCATACATAATTTAGCTCACAGAAGTTATTATGAGAGGTAACACCACAAGTTCTCTGAATTCTGGATAGCAAGAAATGGCCACCCACAATTCACCTCCACCTCAAAACTGACACAAGTTTGGGTTTGAATTTTCTTCCCCAGAGCTAAGGATGCACGATCTGTGTAAACTGTCTGTCACTGCCCAGCCCAGGGCTCATCAATGTTCAGTAAGCAAATAGACATTTGTCTAGAGACAAGGCAAGGCTGAAACAGCATTTCTGTGTAAGAAGAGTTTCTGCAGAGTCTAGACGTTTCAGTAAGTCAGATGAGCTTGAAAATTGACATGGATTTTGTTAACCAAGAGACACTTGGTAATATGAACTTGGGATCTGAATTAGAGATTCTTATTTTGTGCTCTTACCAACAACTGCTAAACTATTTTTGAAAAGCTGGCACAGTGGATATCAGTTTTACAGCTCTGAGAAAAAGTGGCTCTGACTGTTACATGTATGCTCAACACATAGCAAAGGCAAACAATTCAATTTTTAATTACAATTCAAATTCTAATAGAGACAAACCCTTAATTCCCTGTGAGAGCTGAGGGTGACCAGATTTGGTGCATTAAACAGTGAGAATCTGCAGAGAAGCATGAGCAGATGTGGCAAATGCTATAGACATGCAGCAGCAGGACAGAAATACAAGTACAGACAAACAGAGCTACAGGCTCTTGGCTCTGCTTGTTGAGTGAATACAAACAGCCTTCCAATGCCCCATCAGGAGGCTTCCCCTAAATGTCCTGTTACCAACCCAATCCTTTCAAAAAGCAACAGAAATTCTCTTAGGAACAAAGAAATTTAGAGTTTCATAATTTCTTGCCAAGTTGGCAATGTTGTTCTTCATACCCTTTTATCATGTAGAAGTTGGCAACAGAAATCCAAACTAATGTGTAATAAAACTTGTAGTTTTTTGTGTCCCATTCTCACCTGGCCCTCACTCATCTCATGTAGACTTAGGTGCCCTAAAATATACAACACCTTCAGAGCTTTGTCAAAGTCTAATCTGGTGCCAACAACTTGCCTGCCAGAGCTAACAGAAGAGCATTTGGCAAACAATGCTTGAGTAGATAGAAGTCATCTTGCAATTTCATCTTAAGTATTCATGGTTAAATATCTTTAGTAAAATTACTTGCTCATTCCCTAGCAATATCTACACCATTATTTATACCCAGCCATAATGCACATGTGCAACTCCAAACCTGCATTCCTTGTGAAATGTCTGCATCTGCAGTGATCATCTGTTGAGGACTAACACTGGGATGGCAGACAGTATCCTGGACAATGAGATTATATGAAACTTACACTAATGTAAGCTTCCTAAGGAATTCTTTGGAATGGGGATTAGGTAGTTTTATGAATTTAAAACTTCCTTCAGATTTCTTTATCCTCTCACCTCATCTCAAAAGGGGAGAGCCCAGTAGCTTGCACTGGTGCAGCCTCACAAAGGGGATCATTTTGAACAGTGTTCTTTGGGGGGAGCTCTGCAAGTGTTCAGAAGGATATTGACCTGCAAGGATTCGGAAGAAATTTTGCAATGTGTGGAAAACAGCCCACAGAATCCAGCCAGAGGGAAGCTTAACTGCTGCTCTGCCTCCCAAGTGGGCTGAGCCAGCCTCTTATTAGGATGCTGACTAATCAGGCAAGGCACATATTTGTGAGATTACATCCTCCAAAAGCAGTAATGCAGGTACTGGTTTGCTTTTAATTATTCATCCTTCTCTGTTCTTCTTGTCTGCCGTTCCAGCTCCTCAGAGATTAAAAATTCCCTGTCAGCTGCCTGCCTGACCCGATCTATCCCCCAGTTTGGAAACCTGGGATGGTTCTGTGCAATCCACCCTCCTGATTTACAGGCTTTAAATACAGCACCTATATTTGGCAGGCTTTTTTTTTGTTTTGTTTTTGTTTGTTTTGCTGAGTATCGGATACTTGGATTCTCTAAAAGCATTTCTAGCTCTAATGGGAAAAGAATGAGTTGTGAACCTCAAATGAACTCCACGTCTCTTTCTGTGTGGAGATAAAATTATAAGAATTTGAACCGTGCTGCAATCTGCCCTTATTTACATTCAAGAAGGGTGTAGACTCAGATTAGGTGTGGATTGACCTTTGCAGACATGGTAGAAGACATAAAACTTCACAATTAAGTGCTCAGAACCAAAATGGATTAAGAGAGGAATTATATGTTCACTTTTAGGAAGCTTCTATTTCTTATAGGATCATATCTACAATTCTTTCCATCGGGGGTTTCATTAGCAGCCATTAGTTAGGACTGACCTTTTTCATTCTTGCTGCATCTGCCTGTGACTGAATGCCAGTTCTCACAGAATTTTACTATTGCTTGCCTCATACTTAGGATACACCAAAGTATAAAACCTGTACTTCTGACAGAAGATCAGGCCTCAGGATGTAGGCAAGGTAGCAGCCTGTCAGAACCATGATCTTCTCACTTCAGACCACACTTGGTGCACGTACATTTTGGCACATGGTCATATGCATAAAAAGGGAGACACAGGAGTTAAGGGGTATCAGTCTGTGTACTGCTATTAGGATGTGTAATTGGGCTGCTAGTATATATACTGAAGTGTATTTCACTGTCACAGCACTCTACAGCGACCAAAAAAATATTTAATGAAGGTGTGCCATCCTGTACTGCCATCACAGATACTGGTCAAAACACGTATCCACCTGAAAATGTTCTGCAGTACATCCAACCCAGCACTTAGAAAAGGATTTCTCCCTATTCCAGACTCAATTAGAAGGCAAAATTTATGATACATATTTTTTCAGGTAGTCTTGCAGCACTGCAGTCAGCTATACTGAACTGAAAGTTAGATTTAAACACAGGGTGTTGAGAAGCAATGCTTTCTGCCACAAATGCCCTCAGCATATCCTGGGTTGTGACTGATGGCATTTTGGATGCATATCACCAAAAAATACTACCACCTGTATGAAGACCTGGTGAATGATTAAATACACCCTGTGTCGAGACTGGGTTTTCAGAGAAATAAGAATTCATTAAATAAGGCAAGACACTACTCACATTTCCATCTGAAAATGAGGGTGAAGATACATAGTTTTCCAGGTTGCAGCATGGTTTCTGATATTAGATTCTAGACAAAAAAGTAAAATTTCTGAAACAGGTTCCTTGGCACTGCAAAGGCTGTTGAAAACTTTTGAGTCAGCAATATGTGTGTTTAGTACAATCACCCTGAAAAAGGCATGTATCACATATTAGCATCTGTGATGGTCAAACCAGTATTAACAATGCAGTACCATACAGAAAGTGCTTTAACTGAATATTTTTTTAAAAAATAAGTGTTCCAATAATTTGTTTTCTAATAATCAGCTATGTTTCACTGCTTCAGTCCTAGTTTCCACTTGCACAGAGGAGCAGGCAGAATGCCTTCAGGTCCACTAAAACATTTTGACTCAGGGGCCTGAAGTTAAAAAAGCCCAGGCTCAAAACAGATGCTGAGATGCTTCCAAACAGCCTTAATGTAGCCTCTCGCTTGCATACACATTATAAATACAGTCTCTCTGCAGACTATCGCACTTTTTTTTCTTTAATACCTGTCTGGTTTAAAGCTGGATGCTGTTTCTTTAATTCTACAAGGACTATTTTTAAGCTTAAATATGTCCTCAAATTCTGCAGAGCTGGACTATAACAGGACTGGAGGCTGCTTCCATAATTTTAAATGTTGGTTCATAGCTCTACACTAGAACTGAATACTTGGGTTAGGTCCTTTAAAGGTATTTAAATGACAAACCATGGAAAATAAATTTTTCAAATCACCTAGGAACAAAATTTGCCCCAGATCAGATATCCATATTCTTAAATGTAGTTAATGGTTATTTGCATTTTTTGGTATCTGAGAAGCTTTAAAAAAGCTTTTCTTTAATGCTTCTTTAGAGTCTGGACTCTATATAAACTATTTGTGAAGTAAAGTTCAGTAATTACAGTGAAAATATGCAAAGGAAAATGTTGAGAACATTTAATTCAAGAATAGAAAAAGGGACCTAGGTGGGAGGATCAAATGAGAGCTGCCACAGCCTAAAAAAGTATCAAGCAACATTTAAGCAGCATTATTTTAGGACATCAAAGATTATCTTCAGATGCTTTAGGTGTGGCTGGAAAAATCTAAGTACTCACATTACAGTTTGGATGTGCTGGTGTGTTTTTTTATGGTCTAGTATTCCTGAAGGAATGTGCTTTTGAGATTTTATTCTCTTCTTATGAATTGTTTACAGCTGAGAAAATAACTTTGGACATCCAACTGAAGCACCCTAGAAATGACAGTTAGGAGGATTTTAAAAAAATCTAGTTTACTTTCCCTCAAGTACCTTGTCTCTCTATTTTTCATTTAACTAAATTCTGCAGTGATTGCACCCGAGACAGACTTCTGTTTGGTTTTCGGTCCTTTACTTCATCAATCTCACTTCTTGTTACCCCTTTAAGAGAAACATTTCAATTTCTACAGAGCACTATGGGTTTTTTCAAGCCAGACCTTAAGCTAGCATTGACTTGTGACAACCAAGGAGTGGGCACCTCCATGTAAGACACGCAGCACTGACGTTTCACGTAAAGATAATTCACCTGCTGATGGCTTTTGTCCCCATTTAAGTTGCTGACTATGCACCTATCAAGTGAGCTGGCACATGAGAGCCTGTGACCAGACAAGGCTCTGATCGTTGCTTGGGACATCCAGGATATGTTTCTTTTCTCACTCCCAGGAGTAGCCACCTAGCCAGTAGATTTCCATTCTCCAAAGTTTTTTTCTAAATTGCACAGATGCTCCTTTTAGCATTACAGTTGTACTGTCTGCCATGTGTCTGTCTGTGCTGGGAGGTCTGCTGCTCTCCTGTGCCTGCACAGCCATTTCTGTACAAAACAGCTTTATTCCCAATACCAGAGACTCAGGAGTCAGCTCCTGCTCTGAACAGGCTTTTGAACATGTTTGTATCCCTCTGCAAGACATCTCAAGCAAATTAATTCTTCCTAGCTTATTACGTGGCTCATCTTTTGGGGTCCACTTCTGGTCAGATATGTTCCTCACTCTCCTGACTCAGAGTGGAAGGGGACCCTCTCCTGATAACAGAGTTGCCATGCCCAATGACCCAATTGTTCCTTTAACTAGAAAACATCAACATCTTTACATCAACTGTGTACTTAATACAAGTTTGAGATACTGCAACCGCACAGAAAATTTATATTTCCATTTATATAATTTCAGTTTCTAATTCCAGTTTAAACCCTACTACAACATGTGCATAATTATCTTCAAAGAATGAGACAAACTTTTAAAACCTTTAACTTTAATAAATCCCTGTGCTGTTCCACAAAAAAGTGAAGCCCTGATTTACTCATAAATAAAAGGTCAGGAAGGTGACCCAAGCCTTTTTATAAACTGATGGTTTTTATTTCAGTTTTATTCCAGCACTGGCCTCGGAAGGACAAAATATAAAAGATTAATAAATCGTAGATTTCTCTCACAGTAGACCTAGTTACAATGAATAAAAGTGCCTGAAAATTTGATTCTCAGAATTGCATTGCTCAGGCCTTGGCTGCTGCTGTGAGATGCTGGTGGCTTCATCTCTCATGAGGGTGCTCCGCACTGTTTTGAAAATAAGAGGGGCACAGCATCCTGGCCCAAACTCCTGGATTTTCCATGTTAAAACAGGCAGTTTTGGGGGCAGAAAAGGGTATAACCACTGTTGGAGCCCAGGAGCACTCTGAAGTTGCAAAGTTAGGATGAAGCACTAATTTAGTTACCAAAAGGAATGTGCAGCTGATAGCATTAAGGTAAAGTGCAGGCTTTAAAAAAAACAAAACAAAACCCTAAAGTTATACTTTGGGGTGTTCATCCCCCCTTTATCCAGCCTACATTGAGACAAACATTGGGACCTTATGGAGTCCCACCTATATTCCAAGGATAGGAGTCTAGGAAGGTTGTTGTGTGAAGGATTTTATGGGTGAATCCCCACTAGGCTGGAGGAAAGCTCTGCTGCGGACTAAATACATAAGCTAGTAATTGTGTCTCTCTTGAGGTCAAATAACAAGATGACTTTGCTGACCAGACATTGTCCTTTTGGAAGTGCAGTTTCAGCTGTGGATTTTGCCTGAGGGAAAGCTGAGCTTCCAGGAGGACACATCTTTCAAAACACAGTCAGTACTACAATGGAATGGAGGCATCATCTATTGTAGGAATTGACACAAGTCACAAATAACTTAGGAATCTTTTGGCATGTGCAAAATGTATAATCCATGTACTGCTTCCCCACAAATGAGTAGAAATGAAATGTCCAGCTAGACTTCAATCTAAATCTGCCAGTGCTCTTGGTGCACCCTGAGGCCTCTTCCGTTTCAGAGATTTTTTTATCTTAGAAATCTCTATTTGGACACATTTTTCATTTTGTTAAAGGAAACTTAGATGCAAACATATGAATATTTTCAAGTTTAGTTTGGTATTTTATTTCTGGTCCTATTGAAGTATATATAATATTGTCAGCATGAAACAGCTTGTGTTATGCATGTGGAAGGAAAAAAAAAGGAAAAGACAAGAAAAGACAATTACAAGTCCAGTTAAGCAAAGAGATTCTTAAAACTGACAGATACTTGTTTTTATGCTTTTATTGTCATTCTCATTTTAGCTATTTTACATTGTCCCACTTAGGGATAATATCTCATTGTTCTAATTTTTGTTCTAATTTATACAGGTGGCATTGGTTTCAGAAAGATCTAAAACTTTTCCTGAAGCACCTTTCTGGCTGAAATAAAATGTAGCTTGTTTTTTCATATAATCTAGATTTGAATTTGTTGGAAAGAGAGCTTTGTCATCTGCAGCTCAGTCAGGCATTGCTGTGAAACCGTGGATGAGGTTCCAGATCCCCATGAGATTTCTGCACAAGGATGGATTTTAGCCTTGATTCTGCAAATCTTACTTAGCTCAGCAGCCCGCAGAAGTGCCATTGCTGCTGACACTCTGGCTGACTCAAGAAGATCCCTGTGGGCTTTACGCAAACTCTTTTGCTTTGATGTTTTTGGCTTTTTTGAAATGCTGCAGTGAATTGCAGTACACTGCTATTGTCTGTTCTTTCACAGCAACTTGTGGGAAAAATTTATCCGTCCTTTCTCAACATATGTCAGAGACAGAAACAAGTCATTAAGGGACAGGCAGAACCTGGCTGGCTCTAGCCCCTGCCTCCACTTCAGAGCAGGTGGATTAGCTGCTGAAGACTGCAGCAGACAAGCTGCACTGGCAGGTTTGTAATAAAAGCCCTGTAACTAACCATCAGCTTGCCACATCACTTGAAAAAGTTTAGCTGTTGTTGTTCTCACAGGAAAAAGAAACAAGAAGAGCATCAGCCAAATGGCTGCAGCATTGCAATACATTTCTGTTTTTCTAAAAATGTCACTCTGATGACATCCTGTAATCTCTGTGATGCAAATCCTTCTCTATTAGGGAACTACATTAGCAAACAGCCTAGCTTTGTGGTCAGAAATGCCCTTTATACTCTAAAAAACAATGAAATAGTAACATTGATCATGCACAAATGTTTCCAGATGGGTAACATACATGGTAAGCACCCCAAAAATGTAGTGGTTTTACCTGTAAAAAGACACTTATTTTTGCTAAGGTGCATTGTGGATCCTAGTAAACACACTAGGGCCTATGAAATTATCAGATACCCTCTACCACTCTTATGAAATCATTCGTGACAGAAACCACATGGGTTTCCAAATGCACAAGTTTGTTTTGCAGTGAAGTTGTCACTACAGCTTTTGGTTTCTGTATTTCAGCTATGAAGAGAGACATATGAGGCAGAAGACAGCAACCAACAAAGGTACCAACCTTGCTTCCCCAGCAGGCTAGAGGAAGCCTGCTGGGAGTACTTCAGGGAAGCACGATCCCAGTGCTGCTTGGGATGGACTGAGATAACTGCCCTTGCTTGAAAGTTGGATTTGTCAGCATCCAAAAATACCTCATTCCTCCTTCTCTACAATTTTAAAAAAAAATTAGAATAGTCAAATGCATGCCAAACTGCCATCATATTCCACTGAAATCTTAATTAAAAGGTACTGTGGCCAAAAGTCACATTTCCTGTACTTTTATTTGCCTTAGAAATCATACTTGTGTACACAGCAGTAGATGGCTATCTTGCTTCCAAGGGGCAGTGATGAGTTGTCAGCCAAACATTTGTCAATAATAGTTGATGGGAACTTGAGGGAAATGCTACAACCTATGTAGAAACACTGAAAGGGAAAAGAAAATGTATATAGTTCTTTACATTCAAAATATGGTGTAAAAATGCAGCGAAGATACAAAACACACATGAATTCTTTCCTGTTTTCCCTTCCAGTTTCTCTGTCTAGGTTTATGTTTTTGTAATGGATGAGTGAGCTGGGCTGGGTCTCCAGAATGGGACAAGACTGCAAATATGCAGGGCAGGATAAATCAGAAGAACCTGTTTGCAGCCCATGTGTTAAATAGTAAGACTTTGCCTACTGTTGACTAAAGTTCAAGGAAAGCTGAGGATGGACAATAGTGACAGCCTTGAGATCTGAGACTCTGCTCCTGAAAACACAGACAGGCTTTGCCTGTGCTGGCCACCAGCCCATTATTAGTTTTCCTATTGCCAGACTAGAGAAAATCACCTTTGAGCACAGATGGATAGCCTCAGTTTCTGGACTTCCATCATTCAAACAGTCTGTGTCAATTAGACACTATTACTAATCCTTGGAGTTTCTGTCATTTTTTAATGGAAAAATCTTAAAAGTATTGGCAAATCTCACCTCTGACATTTCTGTCTGATAAGTGTTATTGTGTATAACTATGACATCATATTAAAGAATATCTCCTAGAAATATTTGATTAGTTGGTCAGCGTACTGCTTCCAAAACTCAGAGCTCCTCTTTAGCTACTTGTAGGTGCAACTGTTGCAAGTTTGCTTTTTCTCCCCACTATTTTATGAAGTTCATAAACATACATTGCCAATACTAAGAAACCAGTTCAGATTTTTAGTTAATTATATCATTCAAGTGGCTTAAATCTATCAACAAGCTGGTCTTTAATGAGTCACTGACCTATTTCTCAGCTACTCAAGCTAAATAACCTATAACTGATGACCTATAAAAGCAACAGTGTGTTAACAAAAATTATTAGCTGGAGAGGCAATGGATTACTTCCCACCAATCTGAACAGAAAGATTCACAAGCTTTGACAAATTCCAGAACTCAACACATTCTGAGTAGAAATCAGATTTTGACAGACTGATGTCTAGGGGAAGTATATAAAGCTCCTACACGGTCGCCATTCAACCCTCCTTCCTTAGATTACTACCGGAAAATTCTATACAAGTATTATAATGGCTCTAAGCTGGGATGCTCCAGAGTAAACTCTGGAGTGCAGATTCTCCTCAACTCAGAGAGATTAATTTTAGACCTAGCGCTTATTTCTACAGTAGAACAACCCAAATATATGGTCCAACCACTCTCCCTGCTTGGGTACATATATGGTTTAGATCCAGATCCAAATCCCAGGCCCTGGATAGGTCCATCCTATACAGCAAGAAAATTGAAAATGTTTGGTTTAATTTTTAAGTTCTCCATTGCTTTTACCCAAAAGGAAATCTGTGGAAGCCCCTGGCCAGCTCTTATATGTTTCTGAGTGAAACAGTGATGGGGTGGTGGGAACAGAGGACAGGGCAGCATTTGAGGCGGGGAGCAAGAGCCAAGATCTGTATACCCAGACAAAGGCTGCCAAGGGGGAGCAAAAATAAAAAAGAGTCAGGAAGGGAGATAGGATTATTTTCCCCTTGCCACCTCAATCAGCTGTGGCACTGTGGGCCCCCATGCCAGGCCCTGCATCTTGGTGGGGATTGAAACCTTCTGTCCCCTGTCATCTGCAGCCATCATCAAACTGGTGTCACAGCACTTTCTTGCTAAGCCACCTGCTCAAAACTAAAAAGGATGTGTTTTTCTGCCTTTTCCTCTTCCTCTGCATGAATCAGCCCAGAGTACTCAGTTATAGGCTCCTAAGAGAGCCAGCCATTCAACCCATTTGCAGAAGACAGCCCACTTGGGGGTTGCCTTTTGGAACTGTAAGTGCATGCACTCTCCCACCCTGTTTACAGCTTTTTTTCACACCCCAATTACAGTTTTAAAACCAAGGCAGGAGGGGAGGCACTATTGAAATTTTCTTGCTTAACCACCCTGAAAAGTGGCATAAAACCTTCCTGCTAACATACATATATGACGTTTCGTGGCTGAATTGTGTTTGTGTGATGTGCGATTTGTGTGATTTGTGTGTGGATGAAGATAGAAGGTAGTAAAGTCAGGATCGAAAGGAGAGGAAGAGAGCGGGAGCTCTCTCACCTACAGCATAAAGGTGCTTCAGCCAAGTGTGTGCCTGAAGAGCAACTTCTGCTTTTTTATTTTTTTTTTCCTTCTTCTTTCTTTTGCAATCATTGCTCGCTTGACAGGCCCAGACGGAATTACATCACTTCCTAAAACCCATCAAAGAGAGTCCATCTCCTGAAGAAATGCAGCTCAGATGCTCGCCGGCAGGAAGCAGGAAATGTAGATGTTGGGGTGCAGCGGGGAGGCTGCAGGAGCGCCCCTCGGCTGGCAGCGCAGCCCGGGCAGCATGCGGAGCGCCGGGCTCACGGCGCTGCTCTCCGCCCTGGCGCTGGCCGCAGCATCTGCCGGCAGTGGTGAGTAAGGGAGCGCCTTTCGCTGCCCAGGTGGGAACGCGTGTCTCGCCTGCAGCAATGGGACCGAGTTGGAGGGCAACACCCTCCAAGCTGAGCGCTGGGAGGAGATCTGTGGGGACTTGCTCTCTGCTGCTTTTTGCTGTGTTTACCCTCTCTGTTTTCAGCTGACTTTCTTTTTCAAAGCTTTGACTTTTTTTCCCTTGGACCTATCCCCGAACGGCAGCAAACAAATCCTACAACTCCTACATTTCCTAAATTGCAGGTGTGTAGGGAACCGGAGCTTCCACGTTGACCCATCAGGCATTTTGCTTCTAATTTTAGTTGCTTTCTGAACCTTTTTAAACCCCACACCACAAAGTTATTTGACTTTGTTTAATAACAAAGTTAAAGGCAAAGCACTGCTTCCATTCAAAAGGTGACTGCCGATTTCCGCAGTCCCGGTGCACTGAAACTGGTTTAACAAAGGAACAGCCAGTTCCGGAGACAAAATGTTTTGAACTCTCAGCTGCAGAACAAAGTGGCTGGCACCATGGACTAAGGTTCTGACCCTTGGAAGAGAAGAACCATGAGCGGAAAAGCAGCTTGTGGCAAAATGCTGGGGCGGTGGGGTGTCATTGCAGAGACTCGCCTGTTTGCAGGGGTCATTGGTTCCACTGGCATTTTGGCAGCCAGAGATTGAGCATGACAGGCAGCTCTCGTAGTGAGCTGCATTTCTTCAGGAATGCACCTACCACCTGCCGAGGCAGTGCTTGTGAGCCTTTCGGCGTCAAACAAGTCCCTGCCGAGGTGCCCTGGTAAGGATTAGAAGTGTTTGCTGCCTCTGTGCTGCTGCAGCGAGCGGGAGCTCTACAGAAGGCAGGAAGAGAGGATGGTCAGTCTCAGACATCACTGGACTTCTCTTCATGTCCTAAAATGCACTGCTGGAATCGGTGCTTTGCTGTGAGTGCTTTTCCCCTGAAGAACAGTACTATAAGCAGGGTGTAGAGCTGGGCTGCAGGCTCCTGACGTGCTGCTGAGCTGCTTGCACTTAACTTGCTTAACTGTACAAGCGAGCTAAGTGAGGTATAAAATGTTTTGGGTTTGGCTGTGTTACTACAGCCCTGCTGCATTGCAGCCACATTAGGAAAATATGCTGCGAGCATTGAGTGTAGCTCAGAATCAAAGTGGTCAGCGAAACAAAAGTCCTGCCATGGGCAGAGCAAAACAGATCCCAGGGAAATGGAAGAGTACAATGAAGGCAATGAGGGCAATGCAGAGTGATCAGGCTCCTGCTTCTCTAGCTCTTGTGCAGGGTACTGAGAACTATTATTTCATCACCACGTCACCATGGGGAGGGGATGCCATAGCCCGGGGCTCCTCAGCTCATGACTGGGTGCCCCCCTTCCCTTCTCTGCAATGGGCACTGGGGGCTGCAGGAAGCTCCTGGCACATGTCACACACCAGGTGTGCCGCACTCCCCACACTCCCCACTTCCTACCACTAGGTCCACCTTTAAATTCTGGTTTGGAATGATTCCTCTTTGAGAGTGAGTCAGTCCTGCCAGAGCCCTCCCCAAGCCCTGTGAGCTCTGACTATGGAGCCAATCCACAGTCGTAGGGGAAGGGAAGGAGAGCACCCACCTTTGCTCCCCACACAAAGACAGTTTTTGCCTATGCAACCAGCCCCAAAATGTAGCTGGGGACTAACTCTGACTGCAAGGGTTGGATGGGGAAGTTGTGAACTTGAGCCTTGGGGGGGAAATTAAACTGGTGGGGGGAAGTTTATGTAGGGCTTATGTTCCCCACAGGCACTGGTGGGTCAGGAACCCCTCCACTGAGAGCAGCCTCCCAGGGAGACTCTTTGCTCTCACCCTTCCTTGCTCACAGATCAACAGGGCAGGAACTTTAAGGGAGCTTTTTTACCTTTTGCCAGACAGAGTCTTCACCTTTTAAGTTGTCTGCTGTCGAGAGACCATTTACAAAATAGGCAAACAGAGTATGATTAAATCTTACAGCACAGACAGATTGAAGTCTTTATAAGTCCTGTTCCCATACTATGCCAGAATCTCGTAAAAGCCTAGCCTTGCCATTTGGATTATGATTTATGGATGTTTTTCTCCCTGTGATGCTACAATCACTCTAATCCAGTAGCTCTGAGAGCATTCCTGAGGTCTCAGCTCTGAGTGCTGGCCTTCTCCCAGCTCCACACTGAGGGGCTGTTGGGATTTGCAGCAGTTCCCTTCCACTTTAATGCAGTCAGGAAGCCCTACAGGTAATAGTGTAGGGCATCATCTCTGCTGCAGGGGATGGTACTCACTGCTCAGCCTTGCAGCAGCCCTGGAGACCTACCTAGGTGTTTGTGCTGACCCTAGTAACAAGCATTAAGACCCTTACTACTCTGACCCTTGAGTCATTTCCCAGGCTAGGCCATCTCCCACTGCATTTGGTGAAACATGTTGGAAATTGCAGCATAAATGGTCTGACATGGGGAGCAAGAAAACATATGAGGGAGAGGAACAGTAAAACATGTAAGATGACCAAGTGGAAGAGCTGGAGTGGTTGCAGGTAGTGCTTTATTTTGTCTGTGTCTTTGTGCTATTGTTTTGAATTGTCATTCAAAGAAGCACTGTTATCAAGGATCCAGATGTTCAGCAGCTTGTACCACGAGCACAAGTAGTGACTCTCTCCTTGGCAGACAAGTGTCTTTTAGGTTGTCTTCCCTGCAAAGCCGAGGTCTCTAAGAGAGCAATAGTTTTGACCTGTTCCTCCCCACAGCAATGAACTGAGAATGGGTTTGAACCTATTACAATCACCTGTTAAAATCTCCTAGCAAAGCAGCAGTGTAAGAAATGAGGATTTGCTACATTTTCCCTTTCCAAAGTGCAGCACCCTAACACATAGATCCTTTCTACTGAACATGTCAACTTCTCCTGCGTATTTACTACCATTCCTCCATTTTAGCCACACACACAAACATTCACTGTTTTATTCAGTTGCTTCAGGGACACTTCAGAAAAACTCTTGTTTACATCAGCAAGACTGTATACTAATTTTCAGTCACTGACACCAGTCTCTTTTCCCTCCAGAGATTTTATGATAGCTGGGAAGCCTCCAGAGCTTTTGAATCTTTAATTTCAGGGTCCTCCTGAGGGCAAGGAGCAGAGATTTGCATCACAGGGAGGTCGCATGGGTATCACAGATGCAGAGCTAGAAGGCCATCCGATTAAGTAGAAGCAACTAAATCCATAAATTGGTCTGGAAAGCCTTTAGTACTGGGGGTGAGCAATGAGACTACAGGTTTATTCTACAGTTTCATTCTAAGATGTGTGACTGAATTTGCAACACCACCTGTTAATGCAGTACTTCAGCTGGATAGAAATACAGTGAGGAAAAGCAGTTTCCATCTTGTATAAATGAGCTTAAACAGTTGTTTCCTCTTTCAGGTTATACCTAGATAACGCTTTCTAAGCACCTCCTTTTAATAGGATCTTGTCTACAGATTAGCCATCCTGAAATGCTTGTGCTCCCTCATCAGAAGAGTATATGCTCCCAACAGCTAGCCCGCAGGCTTTTAAGGATTCTTCTTCCAGCCAGACTGACAGGCGAGGCCTGCCACAACAGGCAGCCGGGCAAGCCCTGGCCGCGGCAAGGAGCAGCCCTTCTTACAGCAGCCTGAAATGTGGAGAGAGGAGCAGTGCAGGGATGAGCCAAGCAATACAAGAGAGGATCATACAGACCCTGTGGAGTGGTATGACTACACCATGTGTGTATTGATTCCAGCTTTATAGCCTTTTCTTGTTCTGTCACCTTCTCGTAAGCCATCCTTTCACTGCATCTTTATAGCTTATGAGAAAGTTTGGAGAAATAGAAATTTTCTTTTCAAACTAGCAAGCCTGGCTATCCCACTGACATAGCTCTTGCTTTTTCTCTATCTCATTGCTTTTTCTTCTGTCAGTAGACACTATAGTGTTGTTGGATTTTTGTTTATTAATAATGGGACGGGGATGTAGGTAGGTACTTTTGGAGCTTTTTATTCACTATTAGCTTTATTGGTATAAGATGAGACATGAAAGATGTTGAAAGCTTTTCTTATTACAACAATAGTTAAATTGAATTAGAACTTCCTGACTTCCAGCTCCAGCTTCTTAGCTTCCAGTTCCAGCTGTGCCCACCTTCCCATCAGGGTGGGATGCAGCTGCATGTCAGCCCCTCTCCCTTCTTCTCTTGAAAGCGTGGAAAGTGGCAATACAGGCTGGGCTGGAGCTGTGGTGTGGTGTGTTCCCATCCACTTCCCTCAACACAGGAGGAAGTCACCAGCATTCATGCTCCAGGTGGTCCAGGCAAAGGTGAAGCCCATGTGGTGTTTGAATGAGCATTTGCTCCTTGGACAAGAGGTGCAGAGGGATGAGTATGGATGTTGGAATGTAGCCAACAGCATGAGGCTGAGCTCAACAAGAGAAAGGTTTGCAAAGTCAAGGAGATAGCTATATGGTCACATGTGACTTGCTCTTTGTTATACTCCACTGACCTTGCTTTTCCATCCTGAATGTCACGCTGCATGGCTGTATGATTCCCATTTGCAGGGAGCTAGTAGATGTCTGCAAGATGAAACCCCAGCACAGTGACAAGACAGTTCATGGTACGAATATCATCACTGCATATCTGACTTAGAGAAAATATTTGACCAGTATTTCACAAAATCTCCAACTTTCAGATGTTATTCTGCCCTTCTCCAAACCTTGTAAAGCCCAGCTTTCATTCACCCCACCAAACAGCCACCAGGGCCAGCTGCAACACAGCCCACTTCCTATTTTGAGGACTTTAATTGAAACACTATGAAAAATAGCATCTTGAGGTCAGTCATGTGTGTCTCATGTGGTCTGGGTGGGCGGCTGTGGCAGGCGCTGCAGCTGCACCTGGAGGCCTGAGTCCAACTCTCCCTGCCGGACTGGAGGCACAAATCCTTCCCTGATGTGAGCCACTGGGCCAGCCCAGGTGCAGGTTGTGCTTTCCTACTGTGTAAGAAGGGGGATGTGTGGGTGGCCTGAGAATGAGAGCATCTGCTGGGTGACATGTGAGGCATCCCTTGAGGCTGAGCTCTGTTCCTCGGAGGTGACGGGGGAGAGGGATGTGTAGAGGCAGCAAGTAAAATGCAGGAAATAAGAGCAATATCCTTGCAAGAACATTGTGCAATTGGCTGCCCTTCTGCTGAAAGATGTATTTAATTCACTCAGAGAAAAGATCTCTGTAAGAGGAAATGGTGTTCCCAGAGAGATGCTGTTTTGTCCCTGGAATTATGCAAAGTAAAAAAAATATGTGGCAGCAAGGTCACTCCGTGTGATTTGCCATTTTCTTTGCCTAGAGACTAGAAAAGGTAATTCTATTTCACAGAGACAAATGGTTTGAAGTCTGCTTCATTGTTCAAAACCAGGCAAAGTGGCGGAGATACTGGAAAAATCTCTCTCGGAAATCAAGCACAGCGTACTCTGCAGCTGAAAGTTTATCACTGCAGTTAATGAGGTGTGACTGTTTGCTTTGCTTTAAAGCCACACCATGCCTTAGACATTTGAAAAATCTATTTTAGCTCTATGAATAAATGAAAAGTAAGGTATTTTCTCCACACCCTTTTCCTATTTTAAGCAACAGGCTTGTCCCTCTCAATATATCAAATGTGGCAGGCAATGGGTTTCAAGGGCAATGGCTAGAGGAGGAATATGAAGCAAGGTCACCAAAGAGGTTCAGGGAGGCTGCAGTGGGCCATCAGCTCTGCCTGTGGCACAGTCCATCATGCCACAGTCTGCAGCACAGACATCTCTCGTGCTGCCTCGCCGCTCTGCACAACAGCAATTGAAATGGAGTGGCTGCAGGCACTGGGAGCTAAAAACTACCTTGGAAAAGAAAAGTCAAATGGCCAAACTAATAAGGGAGAGGAGCTCTCCCTCCTGTCCTCTGCAGTAAGAGTAAGGACAGCCAGCAGATCAAGGGAAGGGGTGGAGCAGCACACACCTAAGGGGGTCGTTGCCTGCGAGGGAGGCAGAGATTGTGTTTTGCTTTTGACTGAAATACTAAATACAGAAGAGACAGACTGTTGATACAAAGTGATTTGCCACAGAAGAGGTATCATCTTCATTGCCCTGTTGTGGTGCAGGAGTCTGGTGACCTTCACAGTATTACATTAAGTATTCAAATTCTTTCCTAGCTTTTAGGAAAGGATGAAACAATCAGATGCCTGTGTGATATATGCAGCATAAAAATCTAGATAAAACACTGCTGTCACACTCAAATAATTTTATTCATCTGAAATTTGGTTTCCTTGAACACAGTCTCATGAAATACTCATCTCCTCTTTGAGACAAATCTGATGGGAGAGGAGATGCTGCAGAGTGGATTAAGCATGAGATAGCGCTCTAATCTCAGTTTTTCTCTCTCACTTGGCATCCCTGGGAAGGACAGCATCCCTGTCCTTCTGATTTTGCATTTATAAAATGGAGATGATAACTGCTCATCTCTCAGGGCCATTATGAAGATTTATGTGTTTACAAAAGCATTTAAAATGCTAAGTACTTTTGGTTCCAGTCCTGTGAGATTGGAAATGCCAGAACTAAGGTGCTGAAAATCTTAAGCTCTTGCTAACTCTAGTGGAAACTCTGGCTGCCCAGCACTTTACAAGAACAAGGAGAAACATGTAATTGCAAAAGTCAAGAAATCCCATCCTGCTTTATTGCATAAAATGAGATGTGCACCATTCCAGCATTGTATCTGAAAGGGCAGATAACACAGAAAAAGCCCATCATTTAATTTCATGCCAAGAAAATTATTGAAGGCTTTGCTGTTGTAATTTATCTAAAGACTGATACTTGCTCCTCTGGCTACAACAGGATTTTTGGCATCAGTATAGAATAGAGACTCTATAGAGACTCTAACCTAAACATGCAAAAAAAAAAGCACCTCTTTCACTATTACTGACACAGCCAATTTTAGCCACTTTTCTCGCACAATACGTGATAAATTAAACTAGAACTGAGATCAAAAGTTCAAAACCCCCAGTCTTAGCACTTATGGGGAATGTCCAGCACTGATGCTTTGCTATACACTCCTTCAGCCAGCCTGAAGAATCAGTCAGAAGAACAGTTAATTGTATGCAGCAAGCTCCCCGTGTTACTACCACCTCTTCTAGTCCATGCAGAAGTGGAAGTCAGCAGCTTTTGCATCCTTCAGACTTACTTTAACCAATTCTGTTTTCCACAGTGAGATAAATTTGACAAATTTGAGAAAGGCACAGAAACAGGGAGATAGGTGAGCCAAAGGCATTGGTGAACCAGGGATAATGGTCTACCTGAAGGCAGTACCTAACTCCTTGGGTAAGGGTGGGGCGGAGGGGGGCATATGGGCCAAGACTGTAAAGCAAAACAGGCTGGTGTGGTTTGTTGAGAAGCAGAATAATTTTGCATGTGAGCAAGACCGGATGCCAACCTGCAGGAAAAGAAGTCTGTTTGTGCAAGGCAGCTGTGTGCAGACAGATGACACATGCTGACGTGTCCCAGTAAAAGTCAGCTGAAGAACATGGTCATGACTGGTAAGATTATGTGACAAAGTTGAGATCTACTTTTACATCCAATGCCAATGACTTCCAATCTGTTTGTATGGGGCATCTGCTGTTGTTTTTTTTAGATATCAAATGGGAAGTAAATACTACAGCTGTACACTTTGACTCACTGATAATACTAATGAAACCCTTAAAATGTTGTCTTCATGTATTTGACAGACCCTGCATTTGATGGATCAGGAGATGGATCGATGATATTACCCACTTTTACAGCAACACATCTTCCTGCTTCGGGTCCTTCAACTGTGGATGAGCCAGTACTTGTAACTGAAAGCACCATTGAAAGCAGCTCTGAAACACAGAGTTCTCCAAGTACTGAACTGAATGCTGTGAATGATGAGGACAGCCTAGATGCAGCAGAACAGTCTAT
Source organism: Pseudopodoces humilis (assembly GCF_049639895.1). Lineage (NCBI taxonomy): Eukaryota > Metazoa > Chordata > Aves > Passeriformes > Paridae > Pseudopodoces > Pseudopodoces humilis. Next base: position 42,932,254 of record NC_142205.1, read on the forward strand.
ATTGATATATGCTGTCCCTGTGGCGCTGCTGGTACTGGTGATTTTGTTGATCACGTTTTTTATAATGCATCATAAAAGGAAAAAGTCCAAGCAAGGTAAATTTGTCTTCTTGCGAATCAAAAGGCTGTTTCTAGGATGTGTTCAACATTAACAGAACATTATTTTGAGGCATGGGATGCCACACTTAGGATGCCCTTCTCTGCTTGTAGTTGCATGTTTGACAAGTAAGAGAGGGATCCTCCCCAGCCAGCAGTACCTGGTCACACACCTCTCCTTGGGCAGAAGCTACTTCTGCCCCTTGGCACATCCTGCTCATGCTGCCACACCCATGGAAGCCCTGGCACCAATCTCTGGCTCCTGGAAATGCTGAGAATGCTCAGGGATGCAGCCATGGCTGCAAATGCGTGTTCTGTCTTTATGCTCAACAACTTCAGGCAGGGTGAAATTAATGCTTCTACTGCCCAGAGTGCCAACAAGGTAAAGCTGCTTGGAGCTTCACTGAAATAAGCACAAGAAAAATAATTTTAAGGAACAGTTTTAAGGAATCCAGATTCCATGGGGTGGAGGCTGTTATGAAGACATCACAGCAAATGAGATAGGTCAGACTGCCTGGGTACTGCAGTAGGGTGAGCAATGCTTCAGGAAGGTGCTGTGATCTGTTAACAAAGGAATTGGTAACTTGGAGTGTCAAGCAGCAGGAGAGCAAACTGAGGTGTCATATTAAAACCACATAGTTGGTAAGTGAAATTCTGAGATGGTCGTGCCAGAGTCTTTACATGGTCAGAGTGCAGCTGTCAGCTCATCAGCCTGCAGACAGTGCAATACATTCAACAGATTTTAAATCAAGTTTTCAGGGCATTTTTAGGTTGCATTTGCCTGATCACTGGGTTTCCCTCTAACAAACTATGAATTTGCAACCAGGCACCCAGTTGCCTGCCTGTTTCTGGATGATTGAAATGCAGGTATACTCTTCAGAGGGTTAGGAAATGTGGTGCCTTTTAGAACACAATCCTAGGACCTCATGCCCTGTGACAGCCTGGGATTTTGAGCATCCTCAAGGCTGGAGCAGATGGCTCTGTGGTTCTGGGGTGGCTCTGCAGTCTGTGAGTGTGCTGGAACAACTGGGACGTATCACCCACTGCCAACAATGAATTAAAAATAAAGTGATTTATTTTTAATAAAATAAAACCTTTTGATAAAGGTTTTTCAGTCACTTGATTCCTGGAGGTGAAGATATTTACCAGAATTATGTCTGTGACACCATTCCCCCCGCCAATTTTTACTTTGTCTTGGAGTCATAAGTAGATTGGATCCCTTTTGACATCTGGCTAGTTCAGCTTCATTTGCCTAAGTGAGATCTAATCTGCCATGCAGTCCAACTGCCCCCCGCCCTTCTCCCCATGAGTGACTCCCAGAGTCTCCAGACAGAGCTGAATTACCCGAGTGTAATCTGTAGCAAAATGTCCCAGTGCTTCCAGTAAACAATTTTTATGCAGAAGTGGCTCCTTTTCAGGATACCGTTTCCCTCAGCACATCTGTTTTGCTGAAGGAAGTGTGCATCTGCCCTGTCCTGCCCACTGCAACACCAACACTGGGCTTCCTCCCAGCATGGCTGAGCTAATAATGAGATGCTTTTAGGTTTGAAGTAATGGGTTCCTCTAAAAATTGCAAACAGGAGAAAATGTTTTGTCTTTCATCTGTAATTTAGTTTTTATGCCTTTTGAAAATGCAATCTGTTTTACTTGGCCTTATTCAAGGCTTGCATGCTGTCTGGACCCTGTGAATAAAATGGGTAAATATGCAGAAATATGAACACCAACTTTCTTCTTTTTCAGATGAGCTGGGAAGCGAAAACGTAAAAAGGTAAACTTTATGAATATCATTCCTTTAAAAAAAGGTTTTTTTACTCTAACCTTTGTCTCCTTTGTTGCCTCTTTTAATTCAGCTGTACACTAAACATCATTACTTTCTGCCATCAATTGAACCAGCAATCTGAATGGGTGGATAAAGTGTGACTTCAGGTTGTGGCTGAAGTGTAAGACTAGAGCAGGAGAACAAGAGTTAGTGGTGACTGAGGCAAGGGCTGCCCCACAGACACCCACAGCCCTTGCTGAGCCTGCTCTTAGGCACCTCCTGCTCCATCAGCCACAAGAGGTACAAGGTGCCCCATGAGCAAAGGGGATCGGTTCCCAGGCTCATCACAGGCTTTTGCTATTCAGAATAAGCTCTGTGTCTTGCTCCCCTGTTTTTCAAGTTTATCTTCTTACTCAGAGATGAGGCACAAAGGCTTGCCTGGCTGCCACAGGAACAGTGCCTTAGATGCTTGCAAAACAAGACAGAAGCTGTGTGGCTCTTATGAGAGTCATAATTTTTATTGTTTTCTATTACCTCCATCTTGCTAATCAATGCTGAAAGTTCATGAATTGGCTCTACAAGTGAAAAAACAATTTTTTTTTGCTAAAAATAGATTTTCTACCATATGACTGCAGGAATGATAAGCAAAAGGAAGCTAAGCAAAGGCATTTAAATAAATGCAGCTCTCGTGACCTTTCCTTTTGAAGTCACTGCAAATGTCAGTCATAGCTACGATGAAACTTTAGGCCTTCAGCTTTTAACACTGGAACAGTGGTACTTCTGTCACGTGTTCCAGGAGGGCAGGGACAAACTATCCTATTTTTTTTTTTAGTTTTCTATTTACAACAGGGACAGTTTTCAAGAATCTGCAGTGATCCTATGCCCTGGCATGTCTCTGGCTGCACAATCTGAGTCCCTCTGCGTGTTATGTCTCAGCTGGCCCTACTTCTGCCCAGGACTGGCAGCTTGGTACCGCTCCCTCGTTTCTCTTTGTGGCCCCTTGGTTCACACCCATTGGGCTGATCTCTCTTCAGATTACTGGGCTAGGATGGCTTTCCAGAGTTAATACATGTGTCTGGATTTATAGTGGAGTCATACAAAATCACTACATTGTAAGTTGTTTGAATTAAGCATTTTGTGTAATGCTTTTTTCCCCCCCCCCCCTCTTCTCTCAAGTCCTATTTTTGAAGAAGACACACCTTCTGTTATGGAGATAGAAATGGAGGAGCTTGATAAATGGATGAACAGCATGAACAAAAATGGTACATGGTAACCCCTCTACTCCATCCTCCCTCTCTTGCCTGCTGACGTAGATCCCATGCATAGGAAGGTGTTTTGTATGTGTATCACTGCTTTTCCTACAACATTTTTAGTTGTGCTCTTGACTCCCTCCTACTAAAATAACTGAACAAATGTCAGAGGTAGATTTTTTTCAGAGGAGTATTTTAGTTTGTGTGGGAGTTTATTTTTAATATGTGATAGAATCTCATAAATGTTTTCAGTTTCCAGTAGACATTTCTATTAAACACACTTATAGCTGTGAATGCTATTTATATTTTTAAATTCACATTTTAATGCTATTTACTAGCTTCTCTGAAGCATCTAGTCCTTTCAGTCTCCAGAATTTCTACACTTTTGAGCTCTACATTGAGGTATTGTAGAAGAAATAGGCATTTGCTCATAGTTGAGACCACCATTTATTTAAAATTGCCACCAGGAACCTATGAATATACCCTTCCCCTCCCTTGCAATGCTATCAGCCCATGGAGCAATTAGAACATGCAGTAACTACCAGCAGCAGCATCTTCAGCTGCTTTCTCAGTTACTTATAAGTACCTTGCATTTTTCCCTCCATTTTTCTCCCAGGTGAATTTCCAGTCAAAATGTCTTGGGGGTCTGCATTGTCCTTCCAGGGTGTCCTCAAAAAATGTGGGTCTTTGGTAAGCCATGAGTTAACCAAGGCCTAATTTTGAACCATGAGCAACTTTCCACTGGCTAGGAAATGCTGAAACACTGATTTTTTTTTCATTCCTGGTCCCTTGCCTTCTATCCAAAAGGCTCATTTGCCTGACCTACTGGGCATGCTTTGTTTTTCAGGACATAAAGCTCTTTGGAGCATTTCTTTGCCTTAGCACAGTGCTCCGCATGATGGGGTTTTGACCTTCGCGGTCTGTAAGCTCTTGTAGAAAACATGTGCTAAGTGGCAGTAGTGAAAGAGAGGAATTAAGTGTACTACGTGGGAAAAAAGTGGTGTAAAATATATTTTTAAAATTTCCTGGTGAGAAGGGAGCAAATGTTTTACACACTTTCTTTTGTGTGTGTGTGTATGTGTGTGTGTGTGTGTGTGTGTGTGTGTGTGGAGACAGTCCTCAAAAGCAGCTTATCTGTATAGGTGTACATAAAGAACTAACATATATATAATAAATAAATGGTGGCAACACCTATCAAAGGGAAAGATGTGTAAGATTTATGCTATGGGGACCATGCAGATAAAAGGGTGCAGAAGTGCACCTGCAGATCTGTATTCTAGAGTGACTGCTTGATAAAAGTTGATGTGCTTTTGAAATAAATATAGAACAACTGCCAAGAGTAACTGCAGTCTTGTTTCTTACCTTTTCCAGGTGACTGTGAATGTTTGCCTACTGTAAGAGAAGAAGAAAAAGAATCAATCGCCAACCCAAGGTACTTTAATTCATTATATCATTTGAAGAAATACAGTCAATATATTTCTTCAAATAATACAAAATACTAAATATATAATACTATATAATATACTATATAATATATATAGCAATATATATAATACATACTAAATATACAATACTATAAAATACTATATAATACTAAAATAATCTGGATTTTTTTTATGTAATTATAGAATTATTCTTTGGTCCATTTAAGTTTTAAAATTTTTACATTTAGAAACTTTGACTTCAACTTAAAGGCTTGACACCCTTATTTCTGAAAAGGTCTCTTCCTGTAAACTGCACTGCTAAATAATCTTACAGTTGTAAAATGGTGCAAGACAGACAACCAGATGGCACAGATGGAGTTTCACTCACTGATCAGTCTTTAATCACAGTTTCCCAAGGTGTTAATACAAGCATTCAGTATAGTTTCCCTGGCACTCTTCACCAAAGGCACCCAGCTCCCCTCTGCCACCTGGTGCCTATAGGTTCTTGGGGAACACTGCCAGAGGTTTTGGCTGGAGCTGTGACCTGACAGACAGGGACTTGTCTGACTCCAAGAAAAAAATGAGAATGAGAGGCACGAAGGATCTTCCCGGTGCCCCCTTGCAGCACTCCCCCAGAGCTGGCACTAGTTGATAGTCCAAGCAGAGATCCCAGTGGGATGCAAAACTGGAATCCTGACAGCTTGTAAGCTTAAAATCTTTCTGGTTGGTTTCCTCAGGATTTTGGCTAGAACTCCTAAACCCCTTGCAATTTTCCCTAATTAAAAATTCTGGTTCTTGTTTCCAGCTGGAAACAAGAGGCTGCACATTGCCCTTGCCTGCACCCTTGTGTTGCAGCTGCATTTTGAGGAGTGGGCAAAGCAGCTTCTCTGTGCCAGATTATGATAAACAAGACATCCTGTGTGCCAAGAAATCCCTGGTGCAGTGGAAGCAGTGATGCAGTCAGGCAAGGCCAGGAGCAGGGAGAGGACCTAGGTCTTCTGCTTCCCATGGCATTGGATAATTCCACTGAACATGCCTCTCTGGCAGAATTGTACCTCTCACTGTGGACTGTCATAATATTCCAATCCTCTTTTCTGAATTTCCTTGCTTAGGAGTGAAATAGGGATGTTAAATCACCACTGCTGCAGAGGTTTCAGCTCAGTTGCTCCAAAGCTGCAGTTTCAGAGGAACCTTTGGACGAGGCTTGTCCACTACAGCCACTTGTACATAAAAGGTTTCTTTTTACACCTCTTGCAAGTGAAATCATTGTTGTTGTTTTAGTTCAGTTTTGTTTAAAAAAAAAAAGGCTTAGATGCTAGGTTCCAGATGCAAGCAAGCACATTAATTTTACCCTTAGCAACTGGAAAAGATCCTGGATTTGTTAGCCATCTGTGTCTTCCCTTCCTGCTGCTAAATGATAACTCAGAGGGGGGAAAATTGTTAAGGAGAGGCAGCTGCACAGCAGTTCTCTCAAAGCAGATTTGCTGAGCATACCACTCCCTATACCAGGGAGTATAGGACAAAGGATGCTTCAGCCATAAGTTAACACCAGCAGAAGTTATACTGTAGAAGGCTTTTTAAGCACAACACCATCCTCAGCATCAAGTATACTTTCCAAATCTTTAACAATTCATCTTAAGGGAAAAAAACAAAAATCATCATGGCCTACCAGCTTGAGCTGTCGTTTTACCATCCTTGCTAAAGGAATGTTTTTGTACTGGATTTGCATTAACCTCATCACAAGAAGGAGGTTTTGCTCCTGGCTATCAAAAGGCATCTTTGGGCTACACCCTACCTCAAGCTCCCCATCTGTAAAACAGAGTTATTTCATAGCACTAAAGTGAGGCTTAAGCCTTACAAAAAAGCAACCCTCTTCCGATAAGTATACTTCAGTCAGAGCAAAGGCATGCACATTATTTAAGCAGATTTTCTTGTGAATGGTATCTTAGAATCAGACTAGATTAGAAAAAGTTATGCCCCTAAATTGTAGAAAGGCAAACAAATGCAAGTAAAAATAGGAGATTTATCTCTAAAACATTCAGAGTTGCTTAGACAAGGGATATTAGTTGAACAAAAAGTGCAGGAATATTAGATTCAATTTGAGATTCTGAAAGACTGCTTTGTTTGGGCAAAATTCTTCTAAAATTAGGGCAATTTATTTTTTAGATTTTATCGGTATTTTAGTATGGGAAACATCTCGAGGCCACACTGAACAGAGGTGGTGTTTTCTTGCTTCACAAAGATGCTGAGGGAGACTTCATCAAGACAAAAATGTATTGAACTATGAATGATTCTGATATAATTTTGAAAACATACAAGACAAAACATTTCAATAAAGACACTTTGAAATTTTCAGAATGAAGGTTGTCCCAAAACTACTCTTCAGAGTAAGTGAATTTTTAATATAAAAATTTTTGAAAGCTTGAAGAACAGAACTGTGTGGCAGTAAAATATTTCTATGTTGAATGTTTTCCTTACCCCAAGACTACTTCTTCAAATTTAATTTCACGTGAAATTTTGAAATATGCTTCATTTCAATGTGAAAAAATATTTGAAGTGGTGGAATTTCTGAGTAAACAAACAAAAAATTGCTTCCTGTTTATTTGCAATTGAAACTTATCAGTCCAAGATCTGCTGCTTTTCCCAACCAAATTCTTAGATGAATAAATAATGTCAGAAAGAGAACTACGTACACATAAATAGATGTGTTCAGCAGCTCTTTCGAGCAGGGAAAGTGAAAGACTTAGAAATAAAAAACCAAAACCATTATTATGGCAAAATTTGTACTCGTGGGCATCAAGGCTGCACATTTATGCACAGGAGGCAAGATATGACAACCTGGGATCCCTGATAGGTGGAGGTCACCCACCCTGGCCTTGAAGGCTGTTACAAACCTATAGGTTATAGTATATATTATATTATACTATTATATTATAGTATTCTATTATTATATACTTATGGTATATAGTATAAGTTACAAACCTAAGTGTATACACATTTTTAACATTTATGTTCACTTTTCAAAATATGTGTATTTGAATTAAAACCTCCTGCCTTAACCTCTTGCCTTTGAAACCTACTGCTGGAATCCTGGTTGTGCCTGAGCACAAAACTGAAAAACCCCCTCAGCTACCCTGGGCCAGGGCTCCCATCCTGTGCATGCAGGAAGGAGCAGGCAGTGTGTGCAGGGCCAGCAGGCAAAGGCTGATGATCTGTGGAGCACAAGGGGGTAGAGACCTATCTCTGCTCCAGGGACCTTTACTGACCCAGAAAAATAAGTGCAGCCTGCCCCCTTCACAGCATGGGCCATGGTAGGGGGTGGAGTACAAGCAATCCACCTGTGCTTTATCACCTGGGAGGTTTGGTTTGTCTTGGGTGCTGCTGGGCACCCTCCTAGTCTTTCTGTCTGAAAAAGGATGACTCCTTCTTATGGAGAAATGTTTTGGGTGGATGGTAAGTCAATGGATGGTAAGAAGTACTGCATTCCCAAAATGGGTCTCAATTTGGCAAGAGACTTAAGAAAACCTGTAAAATATTAAGGTTATGAATGGCTCTTTAAGCTTCAGAGGTGATTTAAAACCCTGCTGTTATCCCTGCTGACTGAATTCAAATCAGCTGATAGAAGATGTCACATTTTTTAACATTGGCATGAGCCAAACATTATTAAGACAGTGCTAGGGAATGAGCCACTTGGGCAGAAACCAGTGGGACAAAGAGAAAATGCACCTGTTATGAGGTCAGACATAAACCAAAAATTCCAAAGTTATCCTCAGCTGCAGAAAGAGAGCCAGGAGCAGATGAAAGGCTGTGCTGGGCAGACATGAACCATCAGGAATCAGAGCAGCCCTCACTGCCAGTGTCAGTTCATCCATTGCACAGGTGACAGATTTATTTTCTGGTAACACATTCTCATGAACTCTGCAGATACTCTTGCATGTTATTTCCTGCTGAGACAACTAACAGTGTGACAGTGTTTTTTTCTTTTCCATCTCTACACAGTGATGGTGAATCATGAAGTCCTCAGGACAGCAAAGAACTGACTAAAGGGATGCAGCACACAAGTTCATCATCCCCCAGATACTGGAAGAACTGGATTTAAATATAATTCATCTCAAAAGGCCAGAGAAGCAAATGCATTTCTTGTGTCCTGCTTTATATGGTCTTCAGAAAGGAAACATCACCAAAGGAAAAGAAGAAAAGAAAAAGGAGAAAAAAAAAGACAAAAAGCAAAGTACTGCAGCAAGATTAAGGACTGATTAAAATTGTTTTTGCAATGAGCTTCACCACAAATCAAGACAAACCTCTTTTTCACCCCTGCTAAAAGTTCTCAAAGTAGTCCATGTTTCTGTCTAGTTCTGCAGTTGTGTATTGTGCTGCACTTAAAACAAATTCTGTTCCGGGTTTGGTGGGTTTCTTTGTTCTGGTTTGCTTTTGTGGGTATTTGTTTCAGTGTCCATAATTTTGGACCACCCTGGTTTGATGGAGATGAAGCTCATGCCTATGCAAAGTTTATTTCTCAATTTGCTTATTTCTGAACAGTGCACTGATTTGCACAGGCCTGCTGTTGGGGAGTACCAGGCTAGGACTGACAGACCAGCTCCGAGGACAGACAGCAGCTGAAAAGCCTCTCAAAGGAATAGCCAGAGGTGACTGCAGCCCAGCGAGGGCACAGACTCTGCAGAGTGCTTTTGGTTTTCAGATTAAAGGCGTTGTAGTGGTGAAAAGTATTATTTTGAGAATGCCTTTCAGTTCCACGGATGAGCACCCTGGGCTAACTCTCCCCATGTAACTCTTCTCCCTGCCCAGGGCTGCTCTCCAGCCACCTACTTCAGGAATATTCAACTTTAAAACATTGCTTTTTTAAAAAAATGAGTGAGGTTGAAAAATTAAGCAATTCAGTACTCACATTAAATGCAGATTTAGATAAGTATGTGTTATGCCTAACTACTTGGTCAAGGTTTTCGGATACAGGAGGTTTTCTGCTGCTTCTGTTTTTAAATACTGAGCCTGCAGTATCTAAAGGATATGGACTTCGGAGTGTGCCTGGTCACCCTTACTTACAATGAAAAAAAATCAGACTCCTGGGATACCTCAAGGTGGAAATATGAATGTTTTGACTGTGTCCATTGATTTTAGCTACCATGTCTCCTAGGGATTAGTACCTTAAATATGTAACACACATAAAAGTGGATCCTTGTCTGGGCAAAGCTTCTTGTACCTTATTTAAAATAGCAGATTCATATCCTACCGTATCTTATATCTTACCTATCCTCATATTCTATTTAAATAGAGTATGTAATGCCTTCCCACTCAGTACATGTTTAATATGATCAGTTTTGCTTTGCCTGCAAATAATGCACTAATAAGTTACCATGCATAGCTTGATTAAAAAGAGAAAGCAAATGCCCCAAGCCTCTGTGATGGCATCTAAGTATCGCTGACAGAGGATGGTTTGTGAATAATTCAAGACATGTCGAAATACAGAAGGAAAAAAATGTTTAGAGCTAACCATATTAATTCATTACTGAATTTGACTTGATTTGTAATTTCCTCAAAGAATAAAAGATTTCTTCACTGTTTCAAAACAATTTATTGCAAATATTGGATTTAGTAAGTGAGCGATGGTAAATAAATTTTCCCTGTTTGGATGATTTTTAACTTTGAAAGAAGTGTTTTGAGTTCATCTTTCACAACTTCTTTTTTAAACACTTCCACTATTTCCTAGCAGTAAAGCCATCACGTAGAATATTGGTTTAAAAGAATGCAGTCGCAAGGGGAAGAAAAAGTGGAAGACTGAAATTTAGAAAATTTTGAAATATTGGAGTAGGTATTTTCCAGTAGCAGTTTTGCTAGCTACTTCTTTCTAACAGACAAAGATGTTTTGCTCAGGTTTCCTGCAATTTGTAAAGCAGTAACCTGAAGATGCCCAAAACAGAGATACTGAGGGTTTTTTTCTAATGGTACAAGATAAAAAGCTGTATTTTAAGACCATTACCAGCTGTGTGGTTGGAGTGCAGTCAGTGGGACCCAGCAGTTCAGGGCACCAGTGTCCAGCAGTGACTCTCACCACATCATGCTCCAGTCCACACAGCTCCGTGTCCAACAGCTGCTGCCTTCTCCCTGGAGAGAGTTGAAGCACAGCTGGACATGGAGGCCTTGCCTTTCATATTTCATTTTTTTTTGCTTTTGAAAATTAACCAGCTCCCGAGGGTGACATTGTATGGCTTAACTCAGTTCTGGCACACTGATGATCCATCACCCTGTCTGAGCCACACATTGATAATAGTGACTCAGTTTGCTGTGGCATTTGAAAAGAGCCTATGTTGTGCATGCTGATGGTTTGGGGTTAATGTTAATTCTGGACAGTACTTCTGCCAGATAAAAGGCTGCACGGTTCCAAATAAGTTTCTCAGAGAATAGGTTTAATTTATATATTTTGTCAAGTTTACCTTGAGAGAATGTATTTTCTGTAAATTTATGTCATTAAGCATTAATTCTTATTCCAGTGTTCATGACTGATCAATCTCCATATAAAGCTTTAAAATCCATTTTTTCCAGAACTAATGCCTAGGTTAGAGGTTTATAAATATTCATGTCACTTACCCTCTCTAAATTCTGGCATGCTAGAGAATTTCTTTGCCTCTTTAGGAACTTTTCTTAAAACTTTTCCCTCAGGATTTTTTTTCTTATTTTGTATTTAAAAATACAAAACAAGGCTTTGGGCACATCCTTAACCAATTCTGACAGAAATTTTCTCTATCTACTGATTTTTAAAAGTGCAAACTTATATTAAGTTGCGTTACTACTGAAAAAATGTACCATTCCATCAAATCTCACCAAATATCATCAGGTCCTGTCCTCCTTCTGTGAAACAGACCAAGGGTCAAGTAATTTGCATTTCAGTATAGTTATGGATATTTCTAAAAGATTCCCTCCCTCCCTACTAGACAAATATAATTTTTATTATTTCTCTTTCCCCTGAACATTTATACATTATTGTTATTCTTCCCCTAGCCCTAAACTATGGAGGGGTTCACTCATTTATCTGATTCTTCAGCCCAGCTCTGTTTCAGCCCGCTGGTCTCTCTCTTTGATCGTAACTTTCACACTGAGGGCTGCATTGGCCATGGCCACTGCCCAGTGCCTGCTCACTCACTCACAGACAAGTCTTTTTGTGCACACAGAGTTCAGGGATGCAGCTTCACCACCACGGGCACTGCTTTGGCCCCTCTCCTCCCTCATCCCATTTGGTATTTCCCTCTTCTTCTTGTCCGCATGCCCCTTGCTCTCCTGTTTTACACTTTTCATCAGTTCCTGGTCATTTCCTTTCTCACAGTTTTGCCTCAGTATTTTAATTTTGTGGGTGGATTGAATTACAGGGGATTTAGACCATTTTATGCCTGCATTACTACAGCCAAAACATTATAATATTCCAGTTCATGACTATTAACTGTACACCTTCTGTTGGTGCACCTTCATTTTCCCTAAATCATTCACACAGTCGGGTCCTCTAACCCACAAAATAAAAAGGAGAACAACCAGGCAACAGATAAGATAGCAGCAAACTCTAAAAAATATTTTATCACCATGCCCTACAGAGCATTTAAGCCTCTGTGGTGATATCCTCATCGTTAGCCTGATCTAAGCAAACCCACCTCACCATCACCTTGCGAGTAGCTACTCATAGATGTTATCAATTATCAGTTGATAACTCAAGTTATCATCCCTCAGTAGAAAATGAAAAAAAGCATGGAAACAGGAAGTGTCTCCCACTGCATATTGTTCTAAAATGTTTCACAAACCTGATGATCCCTAAGGAACTGCTACCTCTTCTTCCGTTTTCTTCAATAATTTCAGTAGTTATCCAGGACTTCAAGACAATTTGACATCTAATTTACAGCATGAGGCCTTCTTGTCCTGCAGAAAAGCTACAAATCAAAAGGATGATTTATTTGAGAAATACATAGGTAATAAGAAGGGTATTTAAGAACCAACACCTCTCCTAGATATGCTAAAAATCAATATCTTAACAAAATAGAAATAACTCTTCCAGAAAGTTACAAACATAAGGTTGCTTATGCACTTGTAAAGCAGATAACCCTAACATTAACCTCAGCAAAAATGAAGATTCTTTTAGTTTCAAGATAACATAAGTTATAGATTCATAGATAACTCTTGCTCTGAGATTAAAAAATAACTTTTTTGTAATGCTAAACTCATTGGGGGACCCTAAATTGAGCTTTTGTTACCTTTCTGATGTGAGACTGCTGTATATTCAACTGTTTTATCAAATAGCTGTTCCAAATTATTTTGTAATGTAAATATTTGAAAGGCACAATATTACTTAATTGTATATCAGAGTTTGAAATTTTAAACAACTTGTTCTAATAAAGTTTTTAGTGTCTACAGGTTCTGTTTTTTCCATACTCCTGCTAATCCACTCAAGTCTGTGGATGCTAATTACTTGTTGTGAATTGATGTCACGATTACTCAGGCCTGAGAAGATGTGCACAGTTGTGTATGGTACATAGATATCTTACTCTCATCAGCTCTCTAAAATTCAGGCAAAGCCAAAAAAAAAAAAAAAAAGAGCTGCTGCTTTATATTTCATTATATTTTTGTTGGGATATTTCAGATTGTTTATATGAATAGATCAATTCTGGCTCCAGGGAAAGTAGTGAATTTATCTCATGATTTTTTCCTTGGGTGACTGTTGTCATATTTCTTTAATGATCAGTCATTTCTCAGGTTATTTCAGTTAAAACACTAAAATGGGAGTCTCCAAGTTGATAGACCTGATAAAGTAATTTTCAGTAGATTTAAGAGAAAAGGAAGAAAAAAAAAAAAAGATGAAAAAGAGAGATGTATTTCCAACTAGAGCTTTAGAAAAGATTAATAAAGTAAAGCATTACTTTCATCTATTTTTGCAACAATTTAGTTAGAGAGGTGTAAAATGGCCTGGGAGTATCCAGAAAGCTTGAGACAGTGTTTATTCTATTTAATGCTCTTAATGTTCTTAAACAACCTCAGTATGAGAGCACCACAGCAATGACCAGGCAGAAGCTAGTCACCTCCTTCTGTTTCTCCCTGTTTCCTAGACAGCACATCAGCAAGACACTTGTCTAAGGCGCAGACCTAGAAATCTGCATTTTGGGGCAATGCTTGTCTAATTCTCAAGGGAGGTGCAAAAAAGGACTCGACTACGATGTCCCAGAAAGTGTTGTGACACCCTGGGGAGCAACACAATCACTCTCCTGTCCCTGGGCACTCGCTCCTGCCCCACTGTGCCCCTCCTGGTAGCATCATGCTGACCCACAGCCCAGGGGCTCCTCAAATGTGCACTAAAAGAAGGCTGGAAGGGGTCGTGGGAGAGCTGGCTTGGCAGGGGGTTTGGGGGGTGAGCAAAGGACACATCCTGCACCAGCATCATCAGCAACATACCTGGTAACACATCCCAAGCACTTACTCTTTGTTTTGGCCTTAAGAATGGTTAAAGTTGTACTTTCTGTGAATATCGGTGACAAGAAAATAGCAGCAGTGTGGTCTGACACCACAGCAAAGGGCAGTGCCGGCTGCAGACTCCCATTCCCTTCCAATGAGGTTGCTCCAGGTCTGGTTTTGTACTGGGGATCAGTTCTCTGGCCACATGTTGGGTAGGATCTCACAATTCCAGTAAACCATTATAAGCAGGTGAATTATGCACCAAAGCAGCGTGTTTCCAGACAGTGGCCAGAATCTCGCCCAGCTCTCAGAAAAGGAGCTATTTTGGGTGCCCGGCTCTCAGTAAAGGAGCATTTTTGGTTTGCTGGGGTCTCTCCCAGCAGTGGCCCGGCTCAGGGCACCCACTTTGCTCTGCCTCCATGCATCCAGCGCCGGTGCGAAGCGCCGCAGTGAGTGCCCCCGCAGGAGGCAGCCCTGAGCTGCAGCGCAGAAATGCAGCTCCTGCACCGGAGCGTGACTCGTGTGACCGACAGAAGGAGCCCGCGGCTGGGGCACCTCGCAGCCCATTGAAAATTACAGTTTTCAATGAAAAGGAAAAACACGGTTTGTATTTTGATCGTTTTTCTCAAGCAGTACTTCAGTACAGACTGCAAGGCTGGGCCTGATTCTTTAACTGCAGCATCTACTTTCCCAAAATATTAACTGAAATAATTCCTAATAAGATTTTATAGCAAAATAGGGACAGTTTAATAAAGAACAAATAGATACAAACCTTTTGCTGCCTGGCATAAATACAAGCATTTTCTTTGGGGAAAAGAAACACTTCTTATCCACTAGGCTGTAGGATGTTCATATAGGAAGTTAAAGCCGAAGCAATCACAGAGCAACTTCCAGGAACAGGTTTATATAAGGAGCCTTGTTTCTCTCAGTCACTATACAGCCAGACTTATCAAAGAGGTCCATCTTTACTCAGAGGGAAAACAGGACTCATAGAATACTGAAGTGGAAAACCTTCTGAAGGCGGCTCATCCAGGGTTTGTATGTCAATGCTACGATAGCAATGGTATTGGTGCAATGAACTTCACTGCCTGGGGAACTGTGAGCAGAGTATGCAGAGAAAAGAGGTAATGAAGGAGAAATTATTAAGTGGATGTATAATAAGGAGTTTATAACCCTAGAGGAAAAACAAGGATTTGTACAGCCATGCATTTGCTGGATTCATGGAAGAGATTTATTTTTAGAAAACACATGAACAATGAAAGGCCTCTTTGTTGAAATTAAAATACTAAGGTTAACTGTACTGCTAACACTTAATTTAACCATAGATAATTCTTTCCAGTGTTCAGTGTTGTTAACAGCTTTGTAGGAAAACTCAAAAATATAAGAGCAGAGCTTGTCCACTCATAAAAGACCATAGTCTAAAAAGGCCAGATCCTTGTGTTACCTCACTTGAGCCAAATCACTGAACTGAAAGCACAAACCAGAAGGAGGCATGAATCGAAGTATTATCCTTGTGCATTCCAGGAGCACGGGAAGAGCTGAGGACTGGGGGAGGACTCCTAGGTCCAGGCAGGCAGCACACTAAACTAGCTCCTCTCTGTTTTATTTATTTACACACAGAGTGCATCTATTCTGTGAACACAAGATTAGTCACAGGATCCTCAAGTTATTACTGTTTATGGATATACATTTTACCATAAAATGCTACCAGCCCCAAAATCCTCCCTCAGTTTTTGATGAAGAGTTATTTATCTATTAATAATTAGGTTTAATGCTCCCATATACTAGACTTCAGAACTTGTTTACACCACTTCATGCCAAAGCTTCAAATGCATTAAAGGGGAAGTTCATTATTTTTGATTTATAATTATCTATGACAAGACAGATCTTAGACAAGAGCAGAAGAGAGCGGGAAATTATCTACTCATCCTCTGTTTATGCAGCTACTACAAAGAGGCATGTGATGGCTTTGGCCTCAATCCAGCTACCATACATCTCTATAGGACTCTTTCTATGACTATCATACAAGAATCATGAAGACCTTTTTCATCTTCTACTAACTCAGGTGTAGACAAGCCATTGCCCTCAGTGTACAAAAATCCCAAGAAGGTGCCTCATGGCCGATGAGCTACCAAGTGACAGAACAAAACATTTTGTTGATATATGGCATTATTGTTCTCCTGAAAACAAATTTTCCTGTAGCCTCCGTGCTTCATTTTCCTCCCATCCCCATATCAGTAACTATCAACTGGGAAAGTCAACTACACTAGTGCAGCTCTGGGAAACCGAAGCCAAAAAAACCCAAAAACCCAGACCAAAAAAACCCAATCAAAAATAACCAAATCAACCAAAACTTGCTTAAAAACAAGCGACACTTGACAATTCAGCTATGCCAGCTCTGGAGACAATTTGTTCCCTGATGCAACCCCAAGCAAGCAGGAGTGCCCTAGCAAGCAGCCATCTCGCCCCTTCCTCATGCCCAGGCAGGCTGGTACAAGGGTTTACCAGCCCAGGGGGCTTTGGCAAGTGCCTCCACACCCCAGTCAGTCCCAGACCCCCTCAAGCTCCAACCCTGCAGCTCTGTGGCAAATAGGACTTGACAAGCAAGCCTTGGCACAGTCCCTGCCCGGCTCACTGCATCCCATCTCTGCCTGCCCCCATTCATTAAACCTCACAAAGGCATGGAGCAGTGAGGAGTTTGGCCCCACAGGAGACACACTGGTCAGACATCTCCACTTCTATTATTAGGGTCTTTCCCACATTACATTGGAGTGCTGATTCAAAGCAGTTTGTAATTTTATAGTCTTTAGCTCTTTGCCCTACCCAGTATCTATATGGTTTTCCCCCCCTCTCAGTCTATTAAAAATTCCATGTACAGAAGCCTAATGATTTCTTCCTCTCTTCTAGAAATCCCTTTTAGAGTTTTGACCTCATCCACACACATAAGAATTTTATTCCCAGTAGCTGCTAGTCTCATTACCCTTGTCTTACTTTGGACCACAAATTTATGGTTTTGTTTGCCGTTTCCTTGCATGCGATTCTGTGCCTTATTTATTTTCCTGATGTTTCTCAGCCTGCTGTCTTAACACAGTCCTTGATCCTAGAGAGACATGGCCTGCATCTTTTTGCTTCAAAAAAATCTCTTCCCCTAGTGATTTTCCAGCAGTAAACCTCCAACCTCTTCCAGAGTAATATGAAAATTCACATATATTGTTTTTACTTTCAGTCTGCATGTTCTTGCATTTGTGCATATAAAATATTTTACACTTGAATATAAAGCTGAAATTAAAAATAATAAAACAAATTAATTGCTTGCATCCTCCCATCCATTCTAAACTACATTTATAGAATTTTTTCCATTACTACGTGAGCATCTCACTCCCTGGCTCCTAACCCGGCTGTCTTATAAATATAACAAAGCTTTCCTCCTGGCATAATTTGCTGCTCTGTTTTTCTTCCCCTTTCACCTCACTCTGCAACCAGATTATCCATAGGGAGTGGCACAGGGCTGCAGCAGGGAGCTTTGGCTGTCTCTTCTGGCAGCAGGGGATAATTGAGAGCAGGATGGAGTCTGTGCCAGGTTATACTGGGGCTGGGTTTTCCTCCTCCTAGGTCTGAACTGGGAAGAAACAAAAATGTCTTAAAGCTCTGTCACTCCACCCATACAAAGGATTACTGAAATCACTACCCAGTTGTGAACTTAATTTGTCATTTTTTCTAAGACAAAGGCAATTGAGGCATTATACCACCCCCTTCCCCAAGGCAGGGTCACCTCCCATAGATCACCACAGGGTGGTGATTTTCCAGCTGCATCCCTTCCCTCCTGGGCAGCCAGGTTGGGTGGTCAGAGTTTCCAGAGTATGGCTGCACACCTCCTCTCACCCAGCCCAACAGCTTCAGCACCTCATCTGTCAGTGCTGGGAGTTACTGACAGGATTCAGCCTGAGCAGAGCAGCTAAGAGTGGCAGAGAGAACATTTCAAATTTGCAGCACCAGCAGAAGGACAGAGCCACAGGATGCCTATAAGAAGATGGGGGGAGAAGATCTTTGTATACAGATTGCATGAGCACGGTTAGGCCTGTATTCATTATTAGTTTTAAGATAAAACAAACAGGGTTGTTACTCTTTTCCAGTTAAACCTACACATTTTCTATCCCAAGATCATGCCTAAACCAACGTGCTATAAAAAGAGGCAAATGTGTCCACCTGTACTGTTGAAAACAGTTGGCAGTTAACCCAAGGGAAATTCTGGGATGGGGATAGGTGGGAAGACAAGGCTGGCTGAGTTCACATCCAAGAGGCAGTGTGAAAGAAAGACCCTGGTGTAACAGCCCAGGAGAAGAGGGAGAGGAAAAGCAAGAGCCAAAGAATCCAACTGCTGTCTCAATAAATTCTTATTCCATAAAAAGGCACCAAAATTAGATGACATCTACACATCATGATAGCTTCCTTTATATACAGGCATGTTGTTTCTAGTGACTGATAGAAAGTAAGCAGAGCAGTTGCTAATTTTATTGTGAAAAAAACCAGAACAACACAGTGATTTCAAGTTGTTCAGTCTGAAAGTGACTAACGCAGAAAGAGAAAAGGGCTTCTGATTACAGCACCTGCAAAAAGCTCTTCAGGCTCCTCACCCCTGTAAATGTTCTTTCAGCATTGAATCTGCCTAGAGCTCTAGAGTGCCTTGATTGGATGCCATTAGAAGATATTTTCAGACAGATGCCTTAAACAAAGCATGCAATTCTCCAAATACAAATGTGCCTTAGTGAAGAACATTTATATATGAAAAAACAGTTCTATTTTTCATATATTGCCTTGTCATGTGAAACATTCCAGTTGAAATTGTAGCATTTTATATGTCTCAACACTGGAAGATTTTCACCATAGAGCATTATATACTGAATCTATAGTCAATATTGAAATATGCAATGGATGAAAGCTGGAGCTAGACTAATGCAAAGCAGAAGTAAGAAACATTTTGAATAAAAAAAATAAGTAACCTACAGGATACATTTGTTATTCTAAAACTTCTGAAGAAACTTCACTCTCCCTCCATGACCTAGGAACTCAGAATTACAATCAGCTGGCAAAAGTAGAGACATTTATTTGCTGAGACATGGTTAGAAGAGTTTGTAACATCCCTAAGATCCTGCAGTTATTAAGATACCATCTTCTATGCACTTGGAAAAACTGTTTTTCAAAGACATGGGTATGACCAGAGGATGTCAGCACAGATGAAAGTCCAAGATCTGGAAGTTATAGGCCAGACTCATTCCCTGACCTCCACTCACCTTTATACTATCTAGAAGTCAGAAAATTAAGAGTATTTGAATTGCAAGACAGGGCTTCTTTAAAATTAGTGTTTTTGAGACTTAGGATCCCTCAGCACATATCACACTGCATTAAAGATCACAGTGGACCTCTTTGCTGAGGCACCCCCCATCACCAACCTCCACCCAGCCCCCTGATGGGTCTTCCTAGAGCACATCCCACCCTAGAGCTTCTTCTCAAACTCACAGCAGATCCCACTGCACTTTCTACATTCCTGTTACAAGTGCTGTAAAAAGATTTTATCCACTTCCTAGCTGTGCAAAGGTAAGTTTCATCTTTACTTCTCTGGCCAGAGACACCTGTCAAAACATGAACCTAAACATTTCCAGAGTTTTCTGTCTTCAGCCTCCTTCCTGTGTAGACAAAAGAACTGCCCAAATTTGAACCCATAGCCTGCTGCTTGCCAACATGCCTAACTGAACCATCACATTGCTGTAAGGTGTTCCAGCTGTGCTATTCATTTATTGCCACTGGGTTACTTTACCAGAAAAACACACAAAGTTCAGTTTGGAGTGTCTTTTGTGTTTGGGGATGGGGGGAGGTTTGTTTTCTTTTTTTACATAAGTGAAATATTTCTTCCACTTACTTTTTAACCTTCAGCAGTTCTGGGTTTTTTTGCTAGCCTGCTACGTGTGGTTGCTCCTTAGTTACCATGACACCCACTAATGTGCAGAAGGTTAGAGCCCAAGAACAGAAAACAGCTGAGTCACATGAGAAGATGGACAAGTTGTCAAGCAGATAACTCTGAAAAGCACACAGAGGCTCCTTGGCTGACGTAAATCAGTGTAGCACCATTGAAGTCAGAGTTATAAATCTCTCCCCCGTCTTGGTAAATACCTTCAGGGATCAGAGCTGCACCTGCAATTCTGTTGATGTAGTTGAGCTTTTAGGAACTACAGCTGCAGATCTCTGAAATAAGCACAAACACAGGTGTAAGTATGTAATTCAGCATTTATCAGAAGATATTCAGTTACTTTCCTGGAAGTATAACCAAAAAAATGTGTATGGAATACGAACACTGAAAGAAAAGCAGAGGTGAAACTAAATCTCAGATCCAAAGGACATGGAACAGACTTGAATTTCATGGCACAAGCTTCCCTCTGCTCCAGCCAGAGACTCAGCCCTGAATATCAAGTGCTTAAAATCCAAGTGACCAATAGGAGTTTCACAGTTTCCTTCTTGTGGGAACATTAAAGTTAAGAAATGTATGGTCTTGCAGCTTCTCCATTAGAAGATCAGGGTATATCCAGCTTGGAAGGCTTGGTGGCAGCTGTGGGATGGGTAAGTTGATGATGACACTGCATGACATATTGGATTGCCTTTTTATTTAAATGGGTAAAGTCCTAGCCCTAGTAAGGTCAATGTGACTTCTGCCAACAGCTTGGAAAACTCTGTGTTGTTTGCTTTAACAACCTTCTAAAGAACCAAATGAAGCTTTTGGGAATGAAGCACAACCTGCCCCACACTAGGTTTGACTACAGGCTGGGTTTGGCAAGCTCCTGCTTCCGTGGTCACTGGTTCTCAGGTGGGCTTGGTGCACCAGCCCCCAGCATCACCACATCAGAGAAGAAAAAGGAGCAGTTAGCTGACTGAGCTCCAAAACAAACCTCCTAAGAAAGGGTTATTTCTGATCTGGTTTTTATTAAGGCTGTACAAAATGCTGCTATCGCAGTGAGGGTGGGGACAGGGCTGTGCAGCAGGAGGTGAGAGGGGCCCCCAGGGCTGGCAAACTCCAAAACAGCAGCACAACACTCAGTGCCCTGTCCTCTGCGATTGCACGGGGGAAAGCCCAGCCTGTGTTTCTGCTGCCAAGTCAGGGGGCAAAACTAATATAGACACGACCTTTCATAAAGAAGTCCCTAACAGAGTCTGAGATCTCAAAGCATTTTTTACTACTCCTCTATCCTTGAGTGAAAAGCCAAACCCCTGAAACTGATTTTGCCTATTCAAATTGTCTAGCCTAGCTGATCAGACAGTGAAGTGATAGGGGTTTTTTATTGGTATCAGCATTAACAAGAATCCAGAAAGCCATGCCTGTCTAGCAGCAGTTACTAGGGATCATCATGCTTTGTGTACAGCATCATTAACACACCAAATCAGAGGCTGAAGGAAAGGCTCCTGCTGCAGCCTGGGCTCCCAAAGGAAAGCAGCGATGCTGTCTGCTGAGCCTTAGCATGCTGCTTTTCCTCTACAGCCTTGTATGTATGAGTTCGTGTTTTTTCCTACTCCTGTCCACTGCAAACTCTACTGCTAAAATTGCATAGAGGAGCTGCAAGCAGTGTCAGGAACTAGTAGGAGCTTTTCCTGAGCTGTAGCAAGTGTTTTCAGTTCTGTGTCACTGAGACACACTCCCAGGAGAACTGATGAGCACAACACCAAACAGCACTTGCAAAGTTTGAGAACTGTCTACGTTGAGGCACTCAGCACAATTAATATTCATGCAACCGGCTGAGTATTATAACTCCAGGCCTTTTTTCCCCTACAAATAACAAGGCTCTTGAAGTTTCTTGCTGATTTAGAGGTATTATTGTGTGACAGTAGCCTTTTGAGCATCAGTGAAGATGACAATTGAAAAGATGTTCTGGCTGAGGAATTTTTGTTGTTTTCTAGTAGTGCTTCTGCTAAAGGGTAATTCTACAAAATAACATGTGTAGGTTCATTGCTTTGCTTAATAGAAACAGTGAAGAACCTGAACTGAGCAGAGCTACAGAAGAGATATTATGTTATCTTGCCTTTGTTCAGGCTTATGACGTGGTTCAAGCCCATTATACTTGCCAAGCGACAATAAATATTTGACCTGTGAATGCTAGAAGGGAATTAATCCTTATTTCCTCCCCTCAGATTACATAAATCTGAATGACAAGCTATTTAATCTGGGTAATAGTTAACAGCCTCTGATTGCAGCTGTTAATATTACCCAAAGGACTACCAGCTACTAGTCAAGAGAGCCATGGTAACACCTTGCTAATGAGATCCATATTTGAGGATACTCAGACTAATAGTTTGATTCCCATAAACACATTTCAAAAATAAAAAATAATTGGCATTTATAGTAACAGGGTCAGTAAGAGGGTCCAACTGTATAAGAACCCTTTACATTTTTGGAGACTTATTTGGACTGCTTCTGAACATCATGGCATTGCCTTTGGCTTTCCCTCTCAGGCATCTGAGACTACTTTTTACTTCTGATAAGAAATTGCTTTCAGTCTGGTTTCTATAATCAAAACTTTTAAAGCATTTTACATTGCATAATACAGCCTTCATAGAACCATCACCTCTGAAAGTGCTACCGGCCTTCAGAATAACTCTTGCAAAGCACTAGGGAATAAAAAATATGGTTTTGTGTTTTCTCTCTCTCATTTTTTTGTTTTGTTTTGTTTTGGATTTTTTGGTTGGTTTTTTGGTTTTTTTTTAATTTCAAAATTCTTTCCCAGTCATATTTGGAGATCTCTAGTTTTTCCCTTTTGGAAAGAGGCTTTATACTGCACTGCTAGCTTGTATATGTGAGATGGAACATAATAATCCAAAGAGATCACTCATCACAGCAATTGTCAGGGCAGTAACACCCCCTCTCTTCAGGGTTTCCTTTTTCAGGGGAAAAATACAGTATTCAACACAAATTTGTGGTATCATTTTTTCTCTCCCTCAAACCAGAGTCATCCCTAGGAGCCTATTCGGCTCTCTACACTATTCTCTTCTGGAAAATTTTGTGTCACCTGCCCACAGCAGAGCTATGTTTTGTAGAACAAACCCACAGCTGTCTGTTTGGTTCCGTGGGTAATGTCTGTCGGTTGTGCCTTTGAAATGAAAGTTTGGGAATTCTCACTGTGAAGTTTGGCTCTTGGATGCAGATACTTTCAAACTTTAGCATTCCTTACATGCTTAATATTTCTATTTCCTGATGTGTTTGGTTGCCATTTAATTTAATGTGATATGGTTTTATCTGATGAGAAAAAACATTTTTCAGGTAAAAGAGGATGCCTGAGAGTGTAGCACTGGGCTTTAACCCTGCCGTGCAGAATCCACTCTTTATTATAAAATCTAATCGTTTTCTGTTAAATTGTTCCAAATTTGTTGAAAAAATATCCCAAAGAGCACCAAGCTAGTATGAAATGTTAAACCTTTCTATCTTTCCATTTTCCTTATGGCCCTAGCTGAAACTAAATACAAAAGGGTAGCAGGATGACTGGATAGCTAAAACTATCATTAGTTATAGTTAGCCAACAGGCACAGGGCGGGGTTCTCCTCCAGCGAGTGGCGGGCTGATTAAAAGGGGCTCCAGGGAGCGTGGCGACCCAGAGCGGGCAAACAGGGCCGTGGTGTGGCAAGCTGGTGCAGGCAGAGTTGCAGGTTTTCTCCTGCTAGTGAGGTCTTTCGTTTGCTGTTTCTGTTGGATGGTTGGTTTTTGTTTTTTTTTAGTTAGTAATGGTTTTTACATGATCAAAAACTTCAATTAGTAAAAGTGTATGTAGCCAGGTAGTACCTTCCAAAAAGGATCTGTCTGTCCAGACCCAGTCCTGTGCAGTGTGTTTGAGCTTATCAGTGGTACCAGGGACATTGCAGAAGAAGCCTGCCTGCAGTGTGAACCACCTTTTGCTGGTGGCTGAGCTTAGGGAGGAGGTTGAAAGACTAAGGAGTATTAGGGAAAGCAAAAGGGAAATAGATTGGTGGAGTTCCACCCTTCCATCCTTGAGGGAGGCCCACCAGGAGCCAGAGGACTCCCATGCCTCCCACTGTCAGGCAATAGGAGGACACCTGGTGGATGAAGGGGAGTGGAAATGGATCCTTACTCAGGAAGGGAATAAAAATTCCTCCTGACCCCCATCACCTACCCAGGTGCCACTTCAGAACAGGTATGAGGCCCTGGATTTAGAGGGCGAGCCAGATGACATAAAAGAAAATGGTCTGCCCATTGGGCCTCCCAATTATGCTTCATCTGTAGGATGGATCACCACCTCTGACATTAAAAAGGCAAAGAAGGGTAGTTGTAGTGGGTGACTCCCTCCTGAGGGGAACAGAGGGCCCCATATGTTGACAGGACCCATCCCACAGAGAGGTCTGTGCCTCCCTGGGACCTGGGTACGGGATATTACCGAGAGACTGCCTGGGCTGATTCAGCCTTCTGATTATTATCCACTGCTCCAGGCTGGCAGTGATGAGATTGAAAAGAGGAGTGTCAGGACAATTAGAAGGGATTTCAGGGCACTGGGTCAAGTGTTTCATAGGGCAGGAGCACAGGTAGTGTTCTGCTCAGCCTCTTTGATGGCAGAGAAAAACATTGAAAGGAATAGGAGAGCCTACATTATCAACAAGTGGCTCAAGAGTTGGTGTCATCAGCAGAATTTTGGGTTCTTTGATCATGGGGCAAATTTTATGGCACCTGGCCTGCTGGAACTGGATGGCTCCATCTCTCTGTTAAGGGCAGAAGGATTTTAGCTTATGAACTGGTGGAACCCACTGAGAGGACTTTAAACTAGGTTCAAGGGGGGAAGGGAAGACTGGGTTCTCTGGAAGCAGGCCCAAGGGTGATAAACTTGAGTTAGGGGTGAAATCAGTAGCCCAGCTGAGGTGCACGTACACCAATGCATGCAGCATGGGTAACAAACGAGAGGAGCTGGAAGCCAAGGTGCAACACCAAAGCTATGATGTAGTCACCATCACGGAAACGTGGTGGGATGA
Organism: Pseudopodoces humilis; assembly: GCF_049639895.1. Classification (NCBI taxonomy): domain Eukaryota; kingdom Metazoa; phylum Chordata; class Aves; order Passeriformes; family Paridae; genus Pseudopodoces; species Pseudopodoces humilis. Next base: position 42,957,233 of record NC_142205.1, read on the forward strand.
CTCACATAGCTGGAGCGCTGTACTGGCTGGCTACAAGCTCTTCAGAAGAGACAGGAAAGGGGAAGGGTGCCCCTTTATATTAGGGATGCCTTTGATGTCATGGGTATTGAAACTAATGACGATGAAGTTGAATGCCTATGGGTAAGAATTCAGGGTAAGGCCAACAAGGCTGACATCCTACTGGGAGTCTGCCAGGAAGAAGTGGTGGACAACTTATTCTATAAGCAGCTGGAGAATATTTCAGGATGACCAGCCTTTGTTCTTGTAGGCGACTTCAACATACCAGACATCTGCTGGGAACTTAATACAGCAGAAAAGAGGCAGTCTAGGAAATTTTTAGAGTACGTGGAGGACAACTTTTTGTTGCAGCTGATGGGTGAATCCACCAAGGATTAGATGTTAATATATGTTATATGTTAGATCTGTTGTTTACAAATAGAGATGGGCTGGAGGGAGATGTGGTGCTTGAAGGCTGCTTGGGGCATAGTGATAGTGAAATTACAGAGTTATCAATATTTGGTGATGTCAGGAAGAACATCAATAAGACTTTTACATTAAACTTCCAAGAGAACAAACTTTGGCCTATTTAGGAGACTTATTCAGAGAGCTCCTTTGGAAGCAGCCTTTAAAAACAAAGGAGTCCAAGAAAGGTGAGCAAGCTTCAAGACAGATCTTGAGGGCACAGGAACAGACTGTGCCTGTGTGCCAAAAGATGAGTCGGCGAGGCAAACGTCCAGCCTGGATGGGCAATGAGGTTTCGAAGGAACTTAGGAATAAAAAGAGGGCATATCATCTTTGGAAGGAGGATCAGGTCTTTCAGGAAGTATTTAAGGGTGTTGCTAGGGCATGTAGGAAAAAAATTAGGGAGGCCAAAGCTCAGTTCAAACTTAATTTGGCAACTTTTGTAAAGGATAATAAAAAATGTTTTTACAAATATATTAATGGTAAAAGGAAGGTGAAGACCAACCTTTGTTCCTTTTTGGATGCAGGAGGTAACTTGTAACTGCAGATGAGGAGAAGGCAGAGGTGCTTAATGCCTCCTTTGCCTTAGTCTTTAGTTGGAAAACAGCTTGTCCTCAAGTTAAGTGTCCTCCTGGGTTTTTGGTAGATGGTGTCAGGGAGCAGAATGGTCCCCCTGTTATCCAGGAGGAGGCAGTCAGAGAACTGCTAAGCTTGGATGTTCATAAATCTATGCACTCAGATGGGATCCATCCCAGGATGATGAAGGAGTTGGCAGATGAGCTTGCAAAGCTGCTCTCCATCATTTATCAACAGTGCTGGCTCACTGGGGAGGTTCCAGATGACTGGAAGCTGGCCAATGTGACACCCATTCACAAAAAGGGTGGGAAGGAGGATCCTGGTAATTATAGGCCAGTCAACCTGACCTCAGTACCAGGTAAGGAAATGGAACAGTTTATACTGAGTGTCATCACACAGCACACACAGGATGGCCAAGGTTATCAGACCCAGCCAGCATGGGTTTAGGAGGGACAGGTCTTGTTTGACCAACCTGGTCTCTTTTTATGACCCGGAGAGTGGCCTGGTGGCTGCAGGAAGGGCTGTGGATGTTGTCTATTTGGACTTCAGCAAGGCCTTTTGATGGCAGAGGTACGACTGACGCCAAAGAAGGTTCCAAGTATCAGCACTTTATTGTTTTTCTGTACAACCTTTTATACCCTTCATTTCATACCCTTACATGCACCACACCTCGCTCTGCCCTTTTGTGATTGGTCAATATACATCAGCATTCCATGTTTCTATGCCTTCAATACTGTCTGCCGGTCCTACACAGTTGTAGCCCATTAGGGATGAGACTTGGCCACAGCACCATTCCCAATCACCACAAATTGTGTGCCCACAGCCTTTGACACTGTCTCCCACAGCACACTCCTGGAAAATCTGGCAGCCCTCAGCTTGGACAGGAGCACTGGGTTAAGAACTGGCTGGATGGCCAGGCCCAGAGAGTGGTTGTGAACAGTGCTGCATCCAGCTGGCAGCCAATCACCAGTGGTGCTCCTTAGGAGCCAGTTCTTTTCAATATATTTATTGGCAAGATGGATGAGTGTACTGAGTGTTTAATTAGTAAATTTGCAGACCACACTAAGCTGGGAGTGTGTGTTGATCTGTTGGAAGGTAGGAGGGCTCTGCAAAGAGATCTGGAACAACTGGATGGATGGGCAGAGTCCAATGGGATGAAGTTTATTAAGTCCAAGTGCCAAGTCCTGCATTTTGGTCACAATAACCCCCTGCAGCGTTGTAGTCTAGGAACAGTGTGGGTGGACAGTGCCCAGGCAGAAAGGGACCCGGGGGTGCTCATGACAGCCGGCTGAACATGAGCCAGCAGTGTGCAAAAAGGCCAACAGCATCCTGGCCTGGATCAGGAATAGTGTGGCCAGCAGGAACAGGGAGGTCATTCTTCCCCTGTACTGGGCACTGGTGAGGACACACCTGGAGTGCTGTGTCCAGTTCTGGCCCCTCAGTTCAGGAATGATGTTGTGACACTTGAGCACATTCAGAGGAGGCAATCAGGCTGGTGAGAAGCTTGGAACACAAGCCCTGTGAGGAACAGCTGAGGGAGCTGGCGTTGTTTAGTCTGGAGTAAAGGAGACTCAGAGGTGACCTTATCACTCTCTACAACTCCCTGAAAGGTGGCTGTAGTCAGGTGGGGGTCGGTCTCTTTCACCAGGCAGCAACTCACAGAATGAGAGGACACAGTCTCAAGCTGCACAAAGGGAAATATAGGTTGGATATTAGGAGAAAGTTTTTTACAGGAAGGGTGATAAAGTACTGGAATGGTTTGTCTGGGGAGGTGGTGGAGTCACCATCCCTGGATGTGTTTAAAAAAGACTGGATGTGGCACTTGGTGCCATGGTTTAGTTGTGCTGTTAGGGCTGGGTTGGACTCAATGATCTTGGAGGTCTCTTCCAACCTAGTCATTCTGTGAATTCTGTGTGTGATTATTTTGGAATACACCATGAAGTGAGGAAGATTATTCCTTTTTCATATGGATTGCCAAATTTGTATAGCTTTCTGATTCTGTTGTACAATTCTGTATAACAGCTACATCTTGATTTTTCTAGTACACAGCCAAGTACTTTGAAAGTTGCTTTTATGCTTTTTCTCCCTTTCTGTATTTATATGTGTAATTAAAATATCATTATTCAAATATAAGTAGTTAAAGTCAGTTTATTTAGGAGCATTACAACTACAGAAACTGACTGTATTTTCTGCAGTCACAGGAGAGTTTAATTTACCTGGATATGGGAGAAACAAGAATGAACTCCCAAGGAAAAGAAAATAATACAGGAAACATGTTACTATCTGGAGAACATAAAAAGTACTGAAAATAAAATTCTAGGCCTATATCAATTTGCCAGTGTTTTTGGTTGTGAAATGTAATATCAGGAAAGACTCAAAGCCTAGAATGTGATGAGGTACTGTTGCCACTCTGGGGCAGTACTAATAGCGTAATTCAGATAAATTGAGAGCTGTCTGTCTCAGGTAGGATTTGGGAAAGTTCCTTTAACCCCATTACACTGACATTATTAGTTTGGGGACCAGGTGGCAGTGGGCTTAAACATCAGTGTCCCCCATTTTACAGACACATAACCACAATCAAAAGTACGAATGGCTCCAAAAACTTTAATTGATGAGACTTTATTGCCACCTGTTACAGTTAGTAAGTATTCACAGATTTAGCTGAATATATCCAGTGATTTAGCCGAATATGAGTCCAATGTCTTTTTATCCCTAAGACTGTCTTTTTTCTACTTGTGCAAACCGTTTTGCAGAAACTATTTTCCTGAAAAATTGTTTTATGAACTGCAGCCATTGGTGGGGAGGGGGGAGTTGTTGATGGCCAAAGGAAGGTGGCTGAACAAAAAATTATACTGACAAGCAGGACAGTGCCAGATAGTATTTGAAATAAATGTGAAATATAGGTATTCAGATTTATGTCAAGAAATTATTCTTAAAATTTGTAGAACTACCTCTGAAGACACAAACAAGAATTTAATTAAAGTTCTGGGGAAAAAAAAGGGCTTTGCTATGGTGCGGGGACATTCAGCACTCAGATCAATCCGTAGCAGAAAACAGTGATGTTACCACCAGGTTTTCACAGTGTTTTCCTATGAACTGTTGTTAAATGGAATTATAAATAGTTTAAATATTGCAGCTGTGACTCAGTTATTTTCAATACCGGGGAATACCTTATTAGGATTTGCTCCCACCAAACCTTCTTTGCTTACCATGACAGTCAGGCTACCATGGCTAAATATAGATTGTAGAAGAAAGTTGCTAACACTTTCAACTTCAAGCACACTTAGACAAATACTATAAATAGACTGATGTTTTGTAAACTAGTACTTGCCAGAGGCACAGACTACATGCTTTCCTGTGTGAATTTTTAACTTGTCTTGCCTTTATGAGACAATTAGCAAGTCTTAGATATCTGAGCTCTCTTTTTATTACAATGAATTTCAAGTCCAATAGCAGCAAGAGACTGACAAAGCTTGTGAGGCAGGCAAGGCTTAATGGGCAGGCAAGCTGCCCAATAGAGTTTTGCCAATACACTGATCTGCACTACCCTTGCTGTGTCTGCCCTGATTTTGCCAGGGTACAATTAATTCTAGCTCTTGTGCTGGCTTAGTCCCAGTGTAATCACCGCCTTGATGGACCTGACAAACTGTGTATTGGTGTGGATTTGGAGAACATTCAGAAAATGATTCACTTGAGTGCATTATCATGGGTGTTAGAAATGGACTGAAATACCTGCCTGTAAGGTTTTTAAGACTAGAGATCTGAGCCTGCACTCTTGCACAGTTCAGATATAACTGGGGTTCGCTTCCAAACATTTCACCAAACCCCATGTTTTTGCTTAAAGTCATGTCCTTTAGAAGTACAATTTTGCATTCAGTGCAAAAAGAAAAACATCAGCAGCACTCTTGCATTAAAAGAAAATTAATCTATCAGTATGTGGAACACCTAGGCCAGAGCTGTTTTAATTCTAGTTATATTTGCTTTAAGCTACAGCCAGACATACAAAGGTAATTTACTGTATCACTGAAACTAGTAAATTTGTATAGATGGTCTTTTGCCAGTGTTCTCACTGATTGTACTGTTTTTTCTTTTATATGTTACTTCTACTAAAACCATTACACTGCCTATAACAGAACGAGCTGAAATGGAGCAATAGAATAAGGGAAGAAAAAGCCCAAAGGTCTTGCATTGTATCATGCCTGTAAGTATCAAAAATGAGGCCTTTTTCCTGAGTCAGGGTAAGAATTCACAAATTCCCTCTGATATGATAGTATTGCCATGAAACTTACATGTAAATGTCCATAGCAAGGGATGGTGTTGTTACCAAGACCTAGGGGTTGAGATTAAAATTTCCTGTTGATGAGATCATCTGTGCTATCAACTGAGCTGATGCTGCCACAGCATTGTCCTTTATCTTTACATGCAGTCAGATCCAGGGACTGCTGTAGTTATGTCTGGCTAAACTTCCATCAATATTTGTTGCAGTAAATTTACTCTCTTTGTCTCCCAAATGAGAATGAGGCTTGGGAAACAGGGTCCAGTTCTTTGACTGCACCCATGGAAATTTGCCTTATCTATTTAGAAATTTTGTCTCTTTTCCAGGCTTTTTATCTACAGTTGAGAAGTGTTAGACCTTTATACCTCTTGAAAATGACGTCTTGTATAGCTCTTTTTTTTCTTTATCTGTTCATTTTATTGAAGAGAATATTTACATTATAACTCCGCTTGAGCTCAGTATGTCCATGATGACCTGTTCCCTACAGGAATTAAGATGAAAGAGAATTTTCATTCTTGTTTTCTTGTTATTACTTCTGTTGTATCCTCTCTGTTTTGTTTGAATGCAATAGGTTCTATCCACAACCTTGATTTTATTGTCTAAGTCTGGTGAAATGTGCTTGCACAGAACTTTACAGTACTCAGTAATACCATGGGAGAAATGTGAATTATGCCTTACCAGTGACTCTAAAAACATTCTTGAAAAGAACAGCAAGAAAAGAGAGACAAATCAAATGCCTGTCTGCTGGGAAGGAGGCAGTTTCAGTTCCATCATGCAGGGTACTTAAAATGGCCTTCCCAAGGTCAGCCAGGACAGCAGTTTCATTTGTAGTGAATTAAAGGTAGAACTAACCGTGTCTTTGCTCAGAAGATTGCCTATAAAAAAAGAGGAGCTCTTTGCTTCTTTACCTCAAGTCTGTCATAGCCTTACTTGAAGCAGAGAGAGAGGATGTTTCATACCGTTTAGGAAGTGGCAGCAGGCAGTCTGAATCGGTAGATTTAGCTTTGAATAAGGTTTTGACAGCCCCTGTGTAGCCTAAGCACTGCAGCTCAAAGGGTGGGGTTTGAGTCAGATGAATCAATCTGTATTTCACTAACAACAAAAAGTGTGGCTCTACTCCCTTGTGGTTTGCCTATCTTGCCCCTTTTGCTACCTTTTGTCTGCTCTTGAGATTTTTTGCTCACCCAGCAGAACAAGCTGTGATTATGACAGCTGGTGATCCAGTGTCCCCTGCTCCTCCTACACCAGCAGTGCAACAGCACAGCTTCCCTACACCTCTGGTCTGTGTTTGGCAAGGGGAAACCAAAACACGCTTAAGCACTATGCTGCTAAAGCCAGGACATTGTATCCAGTGTAACTCCCTCCTCACGGAGTCCTGCTAAAGGGTCTGTTTCTCAGGCACCAACTCTGCCTCAGAAACCTTCCCCAGTCTAGGACCCGCACATGTGCACACCGCTGATGACCCCATTACATGGGATGCATGCCTCTCCCATCCCAAACCCTGACACATGCAGCCTCAGGTATGGGCAGGTTAGAGAAGCTGGAGCATCTGCCCGAGGCAGAGCTCAGTTTCCATCCTCATTCCTGCAGGCAGTGGGATGCACAGCACTGCCAGCCATTAGGATATATCTACCTGTAAACAACTGGGGAAAATAATTTCTAAAAACTAAGGATTTAAATTTAAACTGCATTAGTCAAAATGGACTAAACCTTGTACAGAAGACTTCCTTCAGCATTACCATAACTTGGGTCCATGTTTTCCTACACAAAGAAATCCTTTATTCTTCCCTTTATCTGCAAACAGCTTACAAAATTTATCCTAGGTGCCTGATAAAAGCAGAAATATGGGCAAATTAAGCAGATTTTTAAAATGGTGGTTTAATATTTGAATACACTCCTTTCATTTGATTATTTCCCCTTATTATTTATAGCATTTTAAAGATGACATAGTATGATCCAGGGTCAGCTTTCCTCTATAATAACAATTTTATAGCAGATTTGTTACACATGCATGTGCCCTCTCTCTCCTGGCTAACTCTCATTTTCAAATCATCATCTAATTTTCTATGCCTTTTAGCGTGGAATCTCTTCAGTTACCAAGGTTGTTGATAGATCGCAGTCTTGCCATTAAGCTTAATACCAACCCCTGGTACGAGTGGTAGTCCATCAAGATTAAAAACACCACGGGAAGAAAATGCATCCAGACAGACAGCAAGTATCCCTTCAGCCCCTAGGCAGAGTGCTTAAAAGCCCCAGTGTTTCTCTTCCTCTGTCACGATTTCATGCACAGTAATAACCTCTGGCAAGGTTTTTGCATTCTCACTGGATTGTATGTTGAAAACAATACAGTTCCACTTAAAATTGTTCTGTGTGTTATTTTTAAAATCACTTTTATTGAAACTGTCTGTGTGGTGGCATTCAAGTCTGGCATATGACAGTGTGATTAGTTCTGCCAATGCATTGATCTGCAGTACAATTCCTATTTTTATCCCTACTGTTTGAAGTATAGTCAGTCATGACCACATTTCCATTAAAGACTACACGCTGAACCATTTTAATCTGTGACTAATAAAATAATCGTAACATTTTCATTTAATCCTCAGCCAGTCTGAGCACTATCATTAGTACTGGCAGAGCAGTGATTTTCTGTTTCTTGAGTGATGCATCTGCCATTGTCAGTGATCTACAGTGATTAGACAGCCAACTTTTTCCTTCACTCCTAAGTAATGTGTACTCAGTATTAGTGTCCCAGTTATGTCTGACCTACGTGCAAATTTATTATTCAATTGGCAGAGAGAGAACACTACAATTAACAGAAAGACAGTGGAATAAGCAATAGATCCAAGAAATAGGAATCAGTAACCCCTTGACATGGACAGAGTCTGAGGAGAGATTTGTGTTCTCTTAGCTCATGGGACAGAGATCCATGCTGCAGATATAAAAGTTTTAGCATTGCTCTTTCCTTTGTAGAGGGCGAAAAAAAGCATGTGTTTTTATAAACTTGTGGGGAAAAAACCTTGCCAAAATGAAAACATTATTAATGCAAATTTAATTCCTGCTTGCTCCAGGAATAAAAAGTTCAACTACCTGATTATATATTTACCTATATACTTATTGCAGGACAGCTTTGTCATTCTGTGGAAAAGGTGAGTGATGTTCTGTGGGGAAGCAGGGCTCACTAGTGAAGGAGGCTTCTGTCTGCAAAAGCACCCCTTGCCAATTTGTTAAAATAAGCATAAGCTAGGCCGGAATGGATGTGTGGAAGTTCAGCTGGTGAGGAAGGTGCCTGTAGCTCTCAAGAGTGAGAGTGCTTCTCTGCTGCATTGTCCCAGTGGGGACACGTGAGAGGTTTGGAGAATCAGGTGAGCTCAGGCATCTGTTTTTAATACACGGGAAAAGAAAAATCAGTTAAACGAAGTAACAGCAAAGGGTAAAGAAAGACCAAGAGAAGATGATGGAGAATAAGAGGCAGAATTATAACTGTACAGCAGACGAGAAAAAAGCTAGCAGGCAACTGGAAGGCTTTTAGTGCAGTCAGACATCCCATGGCCTGATGCTGGCATGAAGTCTGGGCAGAGCAGCCAATGTCTGCCTGGGCATATCCTGACATGGCAAAGATCAGCCACGATCTTTTTTTTGGAAAAGGAAGGAAATGCCAGACCTAAGGCACACGAGTAACCTTAATTTTGCTCTTGTTGTGTATGTTTTATGATGGCAACAGAGTCAAATATTGCTTTTTTTTTTTCTTTTTCAAGAGGCCTAAGCTTTTCTCAGTGGCCAGGCTGAGTGCCATGTTCAGCCATCCCACACACTTGATGGACAATTTTCAGTTTTTACCTTGTTGTTTGTTGAACAGCACTATACAGTCACCATCACAAACCAAAGGAGGCCTAGCGGAGCTCTCATGTGATAGCCACAACTCTGCAATAAACTGGAACACAAGTCCTGTAATGAGTGGCTGAGTGGTTGTTTAGTTTGGACCAAAGAAGGCTTGTGGTGACCACATCACTCAAAAACCGTATGAAAGGAGGGGATATCCAGGTGAGGGTCAGTCTCTTCTTCCAGGCAAGCAGCAACAGGGCAAGAGGACAGTCTTAAGCTGCACCAGGAGACATTTAGGTTGGACATTTAGGTAGCAGGAATTTCTTCACAGAAAGGGTAGTTTGGAAGGGGATGCCCAGGGAGATCCCTGGAGGTGTTCAAAGAACGACAGGATGTGGCACTCAGCGCTATGGTCTAGATGACCACGGTGGTGTTTGGTCATAGGCTGTACTCGATGAACCCAGGGGTCTTTTTCCAACCGAATTGATTCTGTGATTCTGTTAGACGTTCTTGTAAATAACCTTGGTTTAGCCTTAGGACTGCAAGGACAGGGAAGCCATCACTCCCATTACTGGGTTAGCGGCACCTAGTGCTGCTAGGGCCAGGTGAGCCCCGGTTTCTGGAAGCACGGAGGGTGACCAGCACTTCCCACCGTCGGCTCCCGGACGCACGGAGCGGCCGCGGCCGTTCCCAAGGCGGGAAAAGGCGGGGCGGCTGCGGGGCCGCCCCCTTGTCCCGGGCTGAACCGCGCGGCCGCGGCGGGACCTGCGCGGCTCCACCTCGCCCGCCCTCGGCATCATCGCTCCGCGCCAGCACCGGGGCGGGGCGGGCCCCGTTGCCGGGTTACCGCTGTCATCCGCCCGCGCCGCCGCCGCGCTCGCTCCCTCTCCCGCCCGCCCTCCCCGCCCCCTCCCGGCGCCGCAGGAAGCGAGCGGATCCCGGGGCGCTGCTGCCGCCGCTCCCCCCCCCGCGCCCCGCGTCCCCAGCCCGGCCCCGCCCCGCCGCCCAGCGCCCCGCGCCGCCGCTCCCCCCACATGCCGCAGAGCGGAGCGGCCGCGGCGCCGAGCCCCGCCGCCCGGCTGCCCCGCCGCGCCGCCCAGCTGGGGCCCTGACGGCCCCCCCGCCGCTGGAGCCGGGGCCCGACGGCGCCCGCAGTGCATGAGAGGGAGAGCGGGGCGGGGGCCGCGGCCCGAGCCACTCGCCTCCCGGCCGGTGGCGGTGCGGGGACCGGCCCGGGGGGCGCCGAGGGGCGGCGAGGCGGTGGCTCCATGTGAGAGGACGCGGCGGCGCACCTGATCCGCCGCCGGGACAGCCGCAGCCGGGGGCGATTCCTCGAGGGCCACCAGTCCGCAGCCCGCCCGGGGGCGGGGGGGGGGGCTGGACCCGCCTGCCCCTTTGAAACCACCCAGCCCCCGGCGGCAGCCCCGGGGCGGGGGGGGCAGCGGCCCCCCTCCCGCCGGGGCAGGGGGGCTCCGCCCCGCCGCCCGCATCGCCCCGCCGGCGGGAAGGCGCGCGCGCCGCGAGCGGAGGAAGAGCCCAGCGGAGCCCGTCCCGAAAAGTGAGTGCGAGCGGGAGGAGCCGCCTTGGGAAGGGGCTGGGTGCCCCGGGGCTGCCGGCGGTGCGGGCGGGGGGCCGGGGGGGGGGGGGCGCCGCCGCCCCCCGCGGTTCCCCATGCGGCTCACGTTGCCGGCCGCGCACGGTCTGCTGCCCCGCGGTCCACGCGCCGCTCCCGCCCGCCGCCGAGACGGGGCCGGGGTGCTCCGCCACGGCCCCCGGGGAGGGCCGAGGTCTCCTCCGCAAGTTCTGCCGCCCGCTTTGTGCCGGGAGCGGCGGCCCCCGCGAACAAAGGCGCCGAGCGGGCGGACGGAGGGTTCGGACCCCTCCGTCCCGTCCCCGCCCGGGGAGCCGAGCGGAACTGCCGCGGCGGAAAGTTGTGCAAGGTTGGGAGTGGAGCGCACGGCCGCGGTGCCCTGAGACCCGAGGGTTTCAAACATCCACCACCCCGCTCCCCCGTTTTCCTTCTTTTCTCTGTAGGTTGAGTGGCTCCTAACAGACCCCGCGGCTGCCTCCTGCCCGCTCATTTACGTAACATTTAGGTGGAAAAAGCAGGTCTTGTCGCGGAAAAACATTATTGAGGAGTTGCTTATTTTCCATGTGAAGTATTTTGAATGTGTTTTAAAAGCCAGGAGTTGGCTCTTCCTGTTTTTTGGAGTAGTTGCTGCTTTGCGAGGCACGAAAGTGCTCTTGCCCTTACTCCGGGACTGGGGAAAGAAGGGTCTCGTTGGGGAACGGGACTGTGTTTGCTTGGGTTCTGTTCTGCTTTGCTTTTCAGCATTTCCGCCCCGTGCATAATTTCCTGCTGAGCAAAAACTGTATCAAAACTTGAAGTGTTTTAATAGAGTATCTTAACTTTCCTCTTTACTGAAGAAAACGGCACCTCAGTACTTTGTCGGGAAGAAACAATTGTGTCTGCTAGTGTTAAATTGTACTATTCGGGTGTTAAAATTTATACAGCAATTTGTAACATATGAGGAGGATGTACTGAAAAATGAAGAGAGTAGGTTGAATGTCGTTTATTTGATGAGACAGTGTTGAGACAGAGATCCAGAAATTGTAACTCTTGAGTGGAAACTGTTGTCTGCATGAGCCCTCTCCACATCTTCCTGGAAGGAGTCTAGAAAGACTTTGAAGGGGAAGGTTGTAGGTTTTGTCAGGCTTTTCATTAAAAGGAGAGTGTACAGCTTGTGAACATCCTGTGGGCCAGTTGCTAGGCGCCTGCTCTCCTGCGCTTTCTTTACCAGATGCAATTGAAAGCAGAGGAAAACAAAGCGTAGCAGAAATGTACACAGTTGCTGAAGCTCTGGAATACATGGGTGTGAACAGAAGGCCCTACTCCAGCATTCCAGCTACGCATGCTTGCTCTGTGCTTCAGTTTGTGCTACACTTTTGAGAGCACTTACTGCCTGTTTCCCAGCTGTATACTTGTCCTTTCCACTGAGGAGATAGCCTCTGAAAGCTCAGGGGAAGACCTAGACATTGACTGGAATTTTAAGGTAGGCAGGGCACCTGATCTTTCACAGTTTCATTTTGAGACCCAGTTTGCTGAAGATAAAAAGATTAATTTTCTTTAGTTTGAAGTATCTCCATATCTTAAGCTTTCTGTCATTGCTGCTGGTTTAAAAAGGGCTGTAAAGAAGTTGAACTCTGCATTTGGTTCACTCCTAGTTTTCCTCAATCACAGAACTCAGTAGTTAGGAAAGGAAGTTACGTTCTCTTCAAGCCACAGTATTAAGGAGATGGTCAATTCTATGCTGTATTAATATCTACAGGGGCAAAATGACACTATGTCCTTTTTTCATGTGGTGATTACACTTGCTTTAAGGAACTTCCTAGCCCCAAACTTAAATCTGCCCTTTCTCCATCATCATCCAATTTTTAACAGCAGCCTGTTTCTGTCTCTCAATGGTAATTGTGCATTCTTGTTGGTGTTTCAGGTTCATAAATATCTCAAAAAGATATATCACTTTATGGTTTTAATTTTTTTTTCAAGGTTTAGATTTTTCCTCCTACTGCAGTTTATATCTAATCAGTGTAGGTCCTTTGTTCAGGCTGAATAATTTACTAATATAACAGTGTCTCTTTGGAAACATAAATTTTTATCAGAAGATATGTGATTTGCATTTCCATTAACTGTTAGAAAAGCTTTTACAAGAAATAACTTTCTAGTTTAGGGAAAGAAATCCTTTTTATCTTTAGACTTAGACTGACAAATTAACTTTACTTCCCCTTATTATGTACGGACGCGAGCAAAAGTTTTGTTCGTTACTTCAGTGGAATTTGTTGTCTCTGAACCAGTAAAAGAAAGGAACGGCGTTAATGGTTTAGGCCAGGCAATGTTATTAAACAGAGAGGAATGCTACTCTTCTGTCTCTTTAAAGTAAACAGAATTTTTAAAATTTGGATGGTGTTTAATGAACATGTTTAATCTTCTGAATCTTTCTGTGAAGAGCACATGCAATGTCTATATGTACATTACACTTGAAATAAAAGTAGCATAAAGACCTTATCTGCAGAGCTGCTTCAGCCTTGTCGTATATGGACTGTGTATGTCAGGCAATTCTAGAAAGACACGATAAACATTGTGTGTAATTACTCATGAAAATGCTCTTCCATGACAAAGTACTGTGCTTTACTGAATTTGTGGAAAGCCATGGATGGTTCAGTACTGAAATGCTTCATGTATTCACTGGATAGACTGTTTTGCAGGGATCACTGCTGTGGATAGTAGTATAGTCTTTTGTGACAGCAAAGGCTACAAAGATTTTACATATTTGTCTGATGAAGACCTAGACCCATGTAAGATTGGAAACTGACTTATTGTCAGCAAACATCTTGGTCTTGCTTTGTGGTGGTACATGGTTATTACACAGGCTCTTCTGGCTAAATCAAACAAGGACAGTCTAGCTCAATCTCCTCCATCTCTCAGTGGTCAGCAGAGGGTGCCTGTGGAAGAATGCAGGCAGCACTAGATGCTTACAGGTCCCTGTCCCAGAACACCCTTCTGGTTGCTATCAATGTGTACTTGAGGGCTGTGTCATTTCTGTGCGTTTGGCAACCCTTAGTGGCTTCCTCTTGGGTGAACAAGCTACATGTTTGGTGGCTTTAAGGGAGGAATGGGTAAGTCCTTCTTTTGAAGTGGCTGGTTTTGAATAAACGTGTTGTCAGGCGTATTGGGTACCTTCTTATTCCTATGTTAGGAGAGAGGAAGAATACTAATTCCCTGTCCATTCCTTATCTGTCACAGTTTTGTATTTAGTATAAAATGAAAGGTGGTTTTCCATCTTTCACTTTGTAAAGATTATTGGTGAAATAATAAAGTAATCAATTTTTGGCTCCCTTCTCTGTTCAGCCAAAATCAATCAATAAATATAACAGCTTGATTAGACTCTTACTTAAATGTTAAACTATACATTTGCTTTTCTTCTTTGAGAGCTTTGCACATGCAAGATGTTTTTTGGTTGTAATAATATGAGAGGCATTGTGGCTCACTTGTGAGGGGACATTTCTTGGGCAGGAAGAGGGGAATGGGGGTAATTAAACTGCTGCAATGTTGTGAATCCTGCCTGGGTCTTTGCACCAGTGGTTTTGGTTAGCTACTCCAGTGTTTGTGCTGTATCAATGCATACACTGCAGTCATGTATTTTCAAATGGTACCTGCTAGGATTTTTGTCAGTAGTGTGGACATAATTTATGTCTGTAAGGTCAAGTACTTCAAAAGTAATGAATGTCAGAGTAAAAGGAATTACTGCACTCAGTTTTGTTCCTGCTCACTATGGCAAAAAATAGACAAATCTGTGTAATTCAGTAGCTCTTCTCTATTTTGTTTTCTCAATGTTCTCTGAAACAATTGCAGTTATTTTTACAAGGGTGAAACAATGCATTTTTTTCTATAATATCATGCCTAATCTACCAGCAGACATCTTTTCCCATTTGCTGGGGCAATTGAAGATGTTACCATCAGCTAGAGGATACAACACCCACAGCTGGTTAAGAGGAGGTTGTGTGAAATATTGTCCAAAACTAGCTTGCTTAGTTCACATAAGCTTTGCCTGAGTCTTGAGCTGAGACAGTTGGCTTTGCTTTGTGCTGGAGGATGAAGTGCTGGTGCGTGCTGTTTTGGTGGCACACTTCTGATGTGATGGTGTCAGCAGCTGTGTGCTTGCAGGTAGCTGTAACAGCAAGATTTGCTCTCAAACAGCTCTTTTTTCCCAATCCAAATCCCTTCAACATGATTGGTGGTGGCTGTTGCATTATGAACTAGTAGAATTTGTCTAGTTTTCTGACCAAACACAAATATGGCCTTAAAATAGAGAAGTGTGGCATGTTTTAATTAAGATATAAAACAAAGAAAAAAACCCAACCAAACAAAAAAGTATGTGCTGTTTTCAGTTTTAGCTGTAATTTAGAGTTATACCAGTATGATACATTTTGCAATGCCATTTACCTCATCTTATATTGAAAAAAAACAAAACCAGCTTCCCTTTAATACTTTCATAAAAGTTGAGTGATATTTGGATTTTTGTAACCCAAATACATTGTTATGAAACTGATTAGCATATTGATGTACCTTAGATGTTTTGTGGGCAGGGGTCATTGGGATGTGGAGAGGAAAGGAATGGGTTTATTGAAATTGCTTGGTCAGTGTGCTTTCTAAGCAGCTCCATCATAGGATAAGCCTGTTACGGGTAGTGCCTGGCTAAGCTGGCCTAGGTGAGTCTAGTTTATCTTGTGACCTGAGACTGGGGGGCTGCTTACAGCCGAGGGACAGCTCTGAGGTAGTTAGGGTTAAGTAATGCTTCCTGTTGAAAGGTTGACTATTCAAAGTTGTTATTCAAAATGTGAATGTTTTGCAATGCTTTTTTGCTTGAAAACCTTTCAGTGATGCGGATGGCGTGACCTGCCTGATACTTCTCTGGAGGAGCAGCACTGGGAAGTCTATGAATTCTTCAGCATGGGGAGGCTGAGATGAGGTGTGCTCAGGAGGGCAGGGCAGACTGCTGAACACTTTCTAAGCACAAGTTCTGCCTGCTTACCGAGGCAGGAGGGCTGCCCTAGGGTGGAGCTGAGAGGCATGTGTGTGCTGTGGTGAGACCGGACCTTGTGAGGCTGGAGCTGTGCTGTGTGGGAGGTTAGAGGAGGGTTGCAATAGAGTTGCAATAATTTCCCATTAAGCTCTCCATAAACCTCAATCAATGAGTGTTGCCACTTCAGTATCCTAGGTTATAATAATAAATTAAATCTTTCCCCTTCCAATTCTCCCTCTTTACACATGGGCCTCTCTCTGAAAATAAAATATCTGAACTGATTCTGGGATAATCGTTGTACTTGTTCATATGTTCAGTGATTCTCGTGTTCCTCGATTTCTTGGTCCAATGTCAGAGCTTGTTGTTCTCCCTCTTCAGCACTTCATCCTTAAGAAATGTTGCTCTGGATGGCTTGGAATGTGGGAGTTGACCTTTACAAGATACAGGTTTCCAGAGACTTCCCCTGTGTGTTTCCTTGGTGGATTTATCAAAGAACTTAAGGGTGGTGGTGGAGACTCGATTGCACATGAAGTTTTGGTGGGTCCTTTTGATAGATTGATGTATTCCTTAATTTGGTCATGCAGACTCAGAGTTTTTCAGCTGTGGCTTTGTGTTCTTGTAGGTTGTGGCAACTGCTGTGTATTTCAGGACAGGAGCTGCAAACCCTGGGTGTGTGTTGTTGACAGTATCTACTTAAACTCTGCCCTCTTTGACCGTCATAATGTCCTTACTGCACACATTAGCTCTGTGTTCTCATAGATGCTGGTGGATACTTTTGGAGCATGTGCTTTTCAGGATAAAGTCTACCATGTTTTCTTAAAGGTAAAACTTTACATTTAGATCTGCTGCAGCATGCAGGACCTGCCTATGCTTATAGGGAGTTAGTTTGCTGTATTGCAAAATTGCGTGTGGAAAGGTTATTACTGTCTTTATGTAAAATATGTGATGTGCTTTATAAGATAGAATGTGTGTCCATATATATCTGCAGGAATGATAATAGTCACAGGGAATTCAGAACTGAACAGGCTACTTCAGGACAAGCTACTTGTCTTACTAAATGACTAACAAGCCCAAAGCATCATAAGCCAATGGAGAAGAAAAGGTTTCAAGCTTTTCCCCAAGTTCCCTTTTTAGGAGGGTAAGCTGCTCAGTGTGATCCCTGGCAAGTGCAAGCCTTTTCAGCATTGTAGCATACTTCATGCTTGAGAAGTTGCTCACTAGCTATTGCAGTAGCTGCAAAATCTAGCATTTCTTTGCTAGACCTGACAGTAGTGGGTACATTACTTTTGTTGACTTCTTCATTGCCTAATAAGGCTTTAGAATATACTAGAGAGTATTTTCTGTAGTGTTCAAGGCCGTAACCATTAAATAATGATAACCAAAACTACAGCTATGGATTCAGACCTCTGAGGAAGTGTTACTCATCTTTTGTGGCAAGTGTGACCCCACACAGCTTGGCATAGTGCTGAATCTGTTGAAAACAGGATGTCTTCACCTTTGTTTCACCATTGTCTATGTCTTTGCTAAGCTTTGTTACTTGTGGCCCTGAGCTTGGTCCAGTAAACCTGCAGTTTGTCAGGAATGTCTACTTCTCCTGCTGCTTATATCTTGTCATTTTGTTTTAATTCATGCAGTGATACTCTGAGCAAGAGATGATCTAGCACAGCAGAAAAGGGCCCTGAAACTGTGATCCTGGAGATACCCTTGTCTAAGTTATTTTTAACGTTTGTTTCTGAGTTCTGCTGTGGCAGTTTCATCTGCTGTTGCCAGAGCTGATGAGTATGTCTGCAGATCTGTGCCATTTCTCTGAGTGGGTGGATCACTGCAATGACAGGTAACTCTTTTTTTCTTTACTACAGAGTACATAGTGACAGTTGCTGTGGTTTTCAGTGGTTTTATCTTTTTCTTTTCTTTCCTTTTTTTTTTTTTTTTTTGCCTGGAAACTTTTGACACTGTTCCTTTCTCCACATGCCTAAATAGCAGTCCCTATTTGATCTTTCAGCAAGAATGAGTTTGAAGTAATCGATTTGTTTGGGGCACTGTGTTTGGGGATTGCTTTTCTCCCAACTTGCTATTTGCTGCAAGAGTTGAGGGGGAGGGAGATAGTGGTCAAACCTGCTATGCTTCCCCCACCTGGCCCATATTTAAACTTGTCTGTGCAGCCAAGATAGGGCACACACAACCCTTATGACAAGCCTCTGGTGGAAGGGGGCAGTTGTATCCCTCTGCTTTCATGGTGTGTTTGCTGTGTTATCTGTGGCAGCAGGTGGATTTTGGCCGTGCTGTTGGTGGTCTGGGTAGGAGCTAGACCTGGTCACTGCTTGGCTCCGAGCTTGCTGGACTTTGTGCTGCCCTGCACTTGCTCCACTCTACCAACTGTGTGATACATGGCCCTGAATAGCCACTTGATGTTCATGGAACATGTCAGGAGTAGCATGCGGGCTTTGGTAGCCCCTTAGTGAGACAGTAGTAATGCTAACTGTGTTCTGATGTTATGTGTCTTCAGGGGAGTGATTATATGTGCGAAAGAGGTCCTACTAATAATATCTTAGGTGGGCTCTAATACACAGGTAGCTGAACTTTACATTTTGAAATATTTTAATATAGAAGTGTTCATGTTAATACCCCGATAATCTCCATAATGGCTGGTTCTTAAGGTTGTCCAGATGTTTAACCTAAATTTGAAAGTTTTACATAGCTGAGTGCACTACAGCTAGAGCAGTTCTTACACATGGCTTGCTGTAGCAAAACAACTTTGACATACACAGTTACATTTAGTTTGTTTCCAGGACATCCTGTATTTTCATTTCATCTTCAAGGACAGGCTGAATAGGGCTTTGAAAAATCTGGTATAGGGAAAGATGTCCCTGCCCATAGCAAAAGGGTTGGAGTTACGTGACCTTTAAGGTCCCTTCCAACCCAAACCATTCTCTGATTCCATGATTTCAGGTTGTGTATTGTATTCCCAGCTTTATAGCTTATTGCCATGGTGAATCTTATTGTTATTTGTGCTTTGAACACTGTTAGGCTTAACTATTTTGGAATCAAATAATTCCTGATTACTACAGAAAAGAAGTGGGCAGATATGAAATAACTGAGGATCAAACTTCAGCTCTGCCATTAGTGACATTTGGCCTGGTGGGAGCAGTAGGTAACACTCAGTGTGACTCAGGAGCACAGGCAGGAGTTTTGTTTGAAGAGTAGAGGTGGGTGGTGTCCCCTGTCATGGGGTGGGTGTGTGGCTGTCTAGTGAGGGGAGCTGCATGCTGTGGTTGCTGCCTGCCTATGTAGGGGGTATGTACAGTCATCTCTCTCAGCTTGTGGTTGTTTACACGGGCTGTGGGAACCTTTCAAAAGGGTGCTGGGAATGACTGGAAAAACAAAAGCTTGTTTAGTGGCACAAAAGAAATGTTAACGTTTTTGGTCCTTCTCATTCCTATTGTTTGTCTACACTGCAGTGTGGTGGGAACAAAATTGATTGCGTAGGTTAGGCATAACCTAGTAAAGATTAAAAGGAGAAACTTATCGTTAAACGTTTTACCCTTCCTTCATAAAACTATTTCAAGCATCACAAAAGTTGAAATGTTATATTCACTTGTCCTTTATGGGGTTGTCATTTCATATTTTATTTGACCTGCTTAGTTGCTACTGAAAGGAATGGCTCCCAACAGCTTCTCCTACCCATATCTCTTCCTGTACTAGCTATTGGCTTAATCTAATTTTTTGTCAATTTTGTGCTATTGGTTTTCTATCATTCTAGTTCCCTGAATTTAAGTGAGAAGGGAACTAAAAAGCAAATTGAGTTGGCTCAGTGTGACTCGGAATGTGCGTTAAAGCTGGCACAGGGGACGCACAGCTGGCAGTGAATCCTTTGGGCACTGGCTGGCCACTAGATCAGCTTAACTGTGCCCTGAAACCTCATGGTTGGGGTTTGATGATCTGCTGAGACAGTGTGGAGTATGTGCTATAGCCAAAAGGGCTGATCTTGTTCCCCCGTCCCTTTGCTTTTGTAGTTGTGCTGTCCACTTCTGAAATCCAGCTGCTTGTGGGCCAACATGAGTGCTACTCTTGCCTGACTTCTTAGCCTTTTCAGGAAGGAGAGAGTGGTATTCACCCTTTTAACAGCAAGGCAAATTTAAGTGAAACATCTGAAAGTGTTTACAATCCTTATACTAAACTACAGAAGTATTGTTATATGTATCATGCTGTAAACTATATGCATATAAACCACCTTCAGCTACTACTGCCAATGCAGCCTTTAAAATAGAGCATGTGCTTGATCTTCAAAGGTTTTCCCCTCAAGTTCTCTTCGTATCACAGTCATAAGCATGCCAATCTGGACAAACTAATCCTTTTATTCACTACAGCTACATTTAACACAGTGATCAAAGCTGCAATGTACAGAAATATTAGTATTCAAATCTGTAAAACACAAGGGAAACAAATTGTTCTGTGAGCAGCAGAGCTAACAAAACCTAGTTTCCTGTGGATTTGTATCCTCTGTCTGCTGCTGTTTCCCATCATTGCAGTAACAGTCCTGATTACTGTCCTGTTATCTCCTGTGACCTCCCTTATCACAATATGTCAGATCCTGCAGCCTGACTATTACACCACTGTCCATATAACCTACCTGCATGCTGGAGTAGAGGCTGCATGTGCTGTGATGGTTGCAGAGCTCTGCTTGGTGGCTGCTGCCAAAGGGAGGAAAAATAAATTACAGTCAAGAATTCTATTGATTGTGGAGCCGAGAGTTTAACTTTTGTTCTATTCTCTCTGCCTATCAGTTGCCATCTCCAGAAAAGCAGTAAGATTTCATTATAAGGTGTGTGTATCTTTCTTTTCAGAATCACTTTTCACAAAGATATATTGTGGCACTGAAAAGTTTCATTTTTAAAGCTTCAAGTAGTTCAGTTCTTCTTTATGTTATTTGTGATGCTTTAACCCCAGTTTAGTTGAATATATTATTTTTGTTGTAAAAATCCAGTTAAACTCAAAAGTTCTTAGTGTTTTTTTTCTATACCTTTTTCTTTATATTCTTCTGCGTCTCTCAGTTACAGTCAACATACCCGAACTTTCTGATGGTTTTTGGCTTCCCTTTTAAGATGCCTGCTACTAAATTTCACCCTTTTTAACTTTTAATTTAATTACATTTTGAACCATTTTTTATGCGTGCCTTATGGTGTATATTCACATATATTTATAGGCATATATTATTATGTGTGTGTATATATATATAGGCATATATATAGGCATATATTTTCAAAGAGCCTATTTAAAATACTGTATTGAATTTGTAATGTACCAATTATAATATTATTTGAAATACTTAATGCACATCCTCTTTTTTTCTTTTACTTATTATTCTTCTGTGGACTATCAGGAGCCAACATGTTTCTTTCTGAATTTTTTGTTAAGATTCAGGGAGTTGGTGAGTAAAATATTCACCTGGACACACAATACCTTGTTGATTGTTTTCTTTGTCATGTACTTCCCATTTTATCTAACTTGGTTAGACTACATGAAATTCTTAAGGTTCCTTCTCTTATCTTAACCTTAATAGCTTTTATGTGAATGAGTTTTGCCACTTTTTGCTTTCTGGACCATTAGGGAATATGTGTTGCAGCTCTAGTACAGAGCTGTGGCCTTCTGATGTTAACCCTTTTCTGCAAATTAACAGACCACTTACTGCTTTTTCTTTTGATGTTTTACTGCTGACATCTAAAAACAAATGTTTTCCCCTAATACCAATATTAATTTTACTTAATGGCCTCTTGAGACTTTGAGGGAGGCTTTTTGAAAGCCTTTCTTGCAGCAATTTCTCCCTAGTTCACTGTTGTTATTATAAAATTCTACTAGCCTAAAAAAACATGGTTTCCTTTCCAGAAACCATGCTGTGTAAATTCTGTGGTATCAACCTGCATATATTTTACAATTGTATTCTCCAAACAATTGTTTCAGCTAGCTTGCTATGCATAAGTCGCTTATTTGTTTGTAACGCATTAAATCATATTTACTGGCTCTTTCAAATGTAGGTAAGTATTGTGTTTTCTCACATGGTAATACTAGGTACATTTAGTAGGAGGTTAATGTAATTTTTTATTATTTATAAATATTTTTTCTCTTGTTCCTGTGGAATCACTCAGTTCTGATTTCTGCTAATAAAATGAGAAAATGCAAAAGTACCATGTTTTCTCCATGGTATTGATGGTTTAAGTTTGTTAGCTCTGTTCTATTCCCCCAAATTGTGTAGTGGAGTGGTGGCAGCTGAGAAACTTGTGTGCTCAAGGAGTCTTTCTTACACTTTGAATGCAGTGTCTAGGAGATCGTCGTTTCAGATGGCAGAAACACTGTGAGATGTGCAGTGGAGAGGGAACAAACAGGCTATAGAGGTTTCCCTAATTAGTGAACAGGCTGATGCCTGTGACATATTCTTCCATCTATTTTTTTTTTTTTTGTTTGTTTGTTTTCAGGAAGGAAAACAACCTGCAGATAAACCCAAAGTGAGTCATTTAGCTTTTCTCTGGAAAAAAATGGCAGTTTAGTAGTTTAGTTTCTGTTGCCCGGTAAACGCTTGCACAGACACATTGTCTAGGAGGCAAAGCCATGAAACTGCTGTATCTGTTTTAGTGGAGAATAATTAGTAGTGTTATTCCAGTAGAGATCTAATTTTGTAACTAATATTTTGAATGAAAGGTCAAGCTCATTAAAACATTTGAGTGTAATATCTTTTATCAAGATGGCAATTTCGGGAGAGGTGTCCAAAAGTTAAAATACTTCTTTTCTATTTTAATTGAAATGTTCTGTTTTAAATTGTGTTTAATAAATAGCTTAAAATGTATTCTAGAAGAATTGGCCCACTGGATCATACTGGAATGTGCTCTTCCTAGCCTAGTATTCTGTGTCTGATAGCCATAAGAGAGAAAATCTTCTCCAGGAACCCAGAAGTTCCCTAATTCTTCACATGACCCATCTCAAAAAATTGTGTAAGTGGATGCATGGGGAACATTGAGAACAAGATAAATTTTAGATGCTTTTCATTTTATGCTTGCTCTCCAGTTATGGAATGTCTGAGCCAGAGGTTGTTTCTGTTTGTTCAGAAATTCTTGAATTATTTCTCTTCTGAGAACTTGTACAATTTCTTCTTGAGCCCTTGTAAATTTTTCATCTCCATTGCATCTTTTTGCAACAAATCCCACAGATCTGCTGGCTGTTGCCTGAAGAGTTCACTCATATTTTGAAGGTGGTTTCTCCTCGCTTCATTAGCTGCTGCCTTGTGTTTGTGTTGCAGGGGGCAATGAGCAACCACTATTCTTTGCCTTTCATGGCACTTGCCTCTGGCATAGTCCCTTAAAATGGGAATCTCTGTTTCTAAAGAGACCATTTTTTCAGGTCCTAGTTCTTCTATATTAAGCACTTTTTGCTGTAAGAGCTCACCTGTAAGACAACAGATGTTCCTTCACTACGTGATTTTTCTTGTAGAAATGTAGAGGTGCTGTTTGGGTACCAGTGCTTACTGATGTTTCATGACTGAAATCAAACATATGATTGGCAACTGCATCTGAAGTGGAGGCTATACTGGGGGCATGTCTGCTGAAGAATTGCTTGACCCTGTGAAAATGGTGAGTACTCAAGTAAGGATGAGGAATTCTCATTTGTGTCTCCAGGAAATGGCAATTCCTATATAGTTGTTCCTGTGGTCATCTTTTAATGTGGTTAGAACATCAGATTAGCAACTCTGAAGTTTTACTCTATTGATGAATCATGAAAAAAATATGAATCAAGAAAAAAAATAAAGAAACACTAGGATCTATCTGAAATGATAAATAGCAAGTTTCCCATGTTAGCATTACAACTGTTGCAGCCAGGCAGAGCAAACAAAAATTCAGCTGTTGTAATTGAAATTTTTTTTTGGTCCGTGATGTTAAGAGTGCATTGTGAACTTCCATTTTATTAGCATCCCATGTGAGTACTTTTGTGAAGAAAAGTAAATTTAGTCCTTATTGGTTCTCTGTCTGCCTTTAAAGCCTTTATTTAACTGGGTGATTTGTAGATCTACACAAATAGATTGTGTTTAGAAATAGGAATCTGTAAGAATAGACTATAGAGTCTATTTCTTAAACACTCCTATAAATGTATCCATTTAAAGTCTGTATTTTTTATACAAATATATAGAAGGGTTCTGCAAGCTACATCTTGAGTGTTAAAGTGTTGAAGGCATTTGTTTAAATTATTAGTTATTTTTTAAGTTATCTAAATTATTTATATAATCATCATAGGCTGTTAAAATTTTGTTGCAGATTTTTTTTTTTTTTTAGTGTTAAATTGATTGCTATCGTGGAGGAGAAATCTAAAGATACTTGTTAAGGATTTTAACTAATGGTTAATTTTCTGTTGCCACTAGTGCTGGGCTATCATATTAGCTCTTCTGGAATACGGGTGAAGATAAATGAAATCTAGGTCTCATCCCGCAGTCACTGGAGTATACACTTAGATTTGGCCATAAGGATACCTGTAGAAAGCTATGCACTTGCCTCATGTTTGCTGCATCAGTAGCTACAAATGTAAATTTGTCAAACTTCTTAGTCATGTACTTTTGTTGTCTCAGAAAAGAACTAATTGTCAGTTTTCCATTGATAAAAAAATCATTAGTCTAAGCTTCTGTTTATTTACTTGTAAGAGCAAGAAGTTAATCTCTGAAGAGTGGGACTTTTCAAGTCTGCTTAAGTCGTTTAGGAGCATAAATTCCACTGCCTTTGTACTGTGAGAGGAGTAGAATTGAACTGAAGGAGAGGATTAATTTTGGAAGCTAAGTAAACTGAAAAGTGCGGTTGATCACAAATATCACAGTGTATTGTGTTCTTGATTGATTCTTGTATGAATCTTCTCAGCCTAAATGAATATTAGAGTGTAGAATTGTTGGAAGACCTGATCAGATATGGGCAGGGAGAATTCACGGTGTGACTTCAGGACTTAAATAGGGAAATGTTATGTCTAAATTATTTTTAATTGCTGTTTGAAAGCCAAGTGTATTCTCTCTCAAAGAGAATGCAAGAAAAGCATTGTGTAACTCTTTAGAATCAGTGTCTTTGCAATAGTTACTGTCCTGCTGTTTTCTTTGCTAGCACATGCCAGTGGTGCAATAGTAGACAAAAGGCTCCGAAGTCCAAAAAAGCTTTAAGTGAAAACCTTAAAAGATGGTCAAAATTTTATAATTAAATAAAATGAACTGTCTCTTTTTGCTATGAATTTTAATGGTCATTTGTTTGCCTCTTGACTACTCACTGGTTAACTATTTGTTTGGCAGGAACTAGGAAGTCTGCAAAACTTGTTGTATGACTCGTTTCAGCTATCAGCTGTTTTTCTGTGCCTTATCAGGCTGCTTGACAACTGTTTAATTGAAAAGTTTCACATGCTATTGAAGTGTTATTGTTAGAATAAGCTCTTAATTCCAGAAGGAGGATATAATCTCATGGCTTGATAGTGAGAGTCACAGTGTAGAGGGAGGGATGCTATCTCTGTCCTAGATAGCAGACTTGTTTATTTTATAAATAAAGATTATTTTTTTCTGAATAGCAAAGGATAGAACTTTGGCTGATTGTACATATCTCTGAGTAGGGACAAATATTTTACTGTCATTCAGTTACAAGAACTTTCACTGAGAATTCAAATGCTATATCCAGTGTAACAAATGGGAATCTTGTTGTGGAGAAGTTGCAGTAATAAGGATGAAACTTGCTTTTTTTCCGCTTGGCTTGTTGTGCATATTAAAAAATCCAGTAGTTGCAGTGTGCTTGACGATAAGGTGCAGATGAGAAATGGCAGCAAAAGAATGACTTCAGATTGCTTCTAGAAAACAGGTGTTTCACTGTTAAAGGCAAGTAAGAGTACATATACTTTCCCCATAACTTTTGTGTGTTAACACATTATGCAGTTTCAATACTTGTATACTGCTGCAAGTAAAATGGTCTTTTACAGGTTCTAAACATAGAAGTTTAGAGGAAATACCTGCCTGGCCTTTTTTGTCTAGCTGATTGTAATTTGATGGAAAATGGCTTTTTGTTGTTTCCTTTTTTGGTGGCCCAGTCTCTAATCGCATAAAAATGGAGCTACCTGTTGATGAAGCAAGTCTAGAAATTGTAAGGGAGAAGACTTCATTTTAATGCTTTCAAGGATTGCTGGTATTGTGCAGCTAAAGTCAAGGTAAAAATACTGATGTTGTTCGGAGGAAGTTTGTGGTCATTTTCATGTTAGTGCTGGTTATTGAGAATAGTTACAAACTCCCTCCAGACAGCAGCACTGAGTGCTGTGGGCTCAGGTTCAGACTTTGTTTCAGTTTAATTGAAAGCCCACAAGTGCTAACAGTATTTTTGATCTTTGCTCGCTACAGCTCTTCTCATTTTTGTTTGTCAAATCCAAATGAATCTTTGGGGCTAAACTGAGTGTGCCCATTGAGTGATTTTTGTTCTTGTTGTATATAGTCATGGTGGTCACTAGTACAGGTTGTCAGTGTTGCATAGGAAGCTTTACATAATGCATTAATGTGATGAATTTAAGCTTTTATCAGGGGGATCTCTTAACCAAAAGCCCTAAACACTTCTGATGATGAATAGGCAGGAAACTTTGTGTCACACCTGCTGTGTTTTGAAAAGTCAACACAAAGTTATTTTTCTATCAGTTTAAGGAAGTGGAGAAGTTAACAGATTTTAGAACTTTTGAGTTGGTGATTTTTAAGAAAGCATAGTTAAATGCATTCTATGAGGTTTCTGATGTTTCATAGACTAACAAAAGGTTGCTTTATTAGTAGCTTTAATGAACAAATCGCTTTATTGGCTTAGACATACTGGTTGCTTTGTCGGTCTAAACAGCTATGGGTTCTTGTTTCAATTCACCATTGTGCTGGAGTAGAGAAGTGATAGCCATTGACCTTCTGTTAAAGCACAATAAAAAGTTTTTTGTGAAGAAGGAAAGTGTGCAGGGAAAAGAGCAGTGCAATGTTCTGTCTTGAGTTCAGCAACGTAGAAGTCAGGAGACCATGTACCTCCGCTGCTTTTCTTACTAGGTGGCTCAGTGTGGGGAACCACCTGAAATAAGAAAAGGCAGGACTGATTTTCTGAAGGCTGTTTTTCATGGAACCTGTGTGTAAAGAAAGAAGGTATTTATGTCATAGCTGTAAGGAAACATATTAAGCAGGCATTCATTCACTTCTGAATGGAAAGTGTATTAGTCTTCAAAAAATTTCTGGTTTTACTATTGATTGTCTGACTTGCTTATTGTTTTATTAAGTGAATAATGCACATAACTTAGCCATAGCCTGTATCTGAATTAAGTGACCTTATTTTATTTCTTGAATTACTTCCTAAGAATTAAAATGAGCAAATAGCTTTTTTTTTTTTTCCTTCTGGCTGTATGCTTAATACACAGAAGAAACATTTTAGATGCTGTAGACTTTTGTTAATGATAATAATCACCTGTCAAAGTTGATATCTGTGTAATGAAAGGTTGCTATATCAGGTGGGATGACATTGCCATCATTTTTGTAGTTACCAGGTTGCTTTAAAAACTTTTCATATTGTTTGTTAAAAATGAGCATCTTCCTGTAAATGGAATAATAGTGTTGCACTAGAAGTGGGGGATTCAGATAGATTTGCCAAATGCATTTACATTATATAACACATGAAGTTATAATCATGATTAAAAGGATTAGGGACTTTCTCTCTAATGAAAGCACTGTATGAAACCAATTTATCATTCTCTGTAAATACATTTTTATTAGGGATGGGGCAGTACAGTGCAGCATGGATGTTCTGTAGCTGGCTGGTTTCTAGTATGCAGATTTGTATGTGTTGTTTGGTGAGAGCAGCTGCTGGAATATACATTTTAGTTACACTCTTGACTTTTGTTGTAGGTATTGTATTGTATGTTTGGTGGTTATGGTGTTGGATCTAGTTTCTAGTGGTAACTATTTGTAATACAAATAAAGACTTTGAATTACTTTTATTCTCATGGAGCAGTTTTGTACCCTAATATGCCCCTAATTCCTCAAGAAAAACAAGTTTTCCCTGCAACAATTCGGGGAAAGCTATGAGAAGCAGTGAAACTGCCCATGCATAAGTTTATCTAGGTTCCATTTTTGAGATGGTTGTTGCTATAAACTTGTTTCTGAGATCAGAAGTGAGATTGTGTGAGCTTGTGTGTAAGAGCATGTCGAGGAGAAACAGCCACACTGAATATGTGTTCAGACTGCGTTGCTGATCCTGGTCAGAGGGGACCTGGGTTGCCATCATGCTCTGGTTAACAGCTATAGCTCATCAGTCCTATTTAAAGGAAGTACCTTTGGACTTTCTTTAGTGTTCTTCTGAATCTTATAGCATCAAAATGTTATTAATGTAAAATTTGCATGGAGGAAACTTAGAGCAGAAAAATGCACATTTTTTCATTTCCCCTTCCTATGAGTAGCTGGCTAGGATATTTGATTGGCACTGTACGCAGTTTCCTCTTGTCTGTCTCTTCTGGCTACTGCCTTCCCTTTCCTCTTTCTCTCTGGTCTTTCAGCATGTGCTTGAGGTTTGTTTTGCACCCTAGCACAGTCTCGGTGCTATCTCTCTATCTCCTTTTGGCTGCAGTTTTTTTCCTCTACCCCTTTGCTTGTCCAGTTCTGCCCTCCCACCCTTGTTTTACATTTTAATGTTGTTGAAGTAGCTTTGTACCTCCTCAAAATACTCGGTTTTCCTTTGTGAGCTTAAAAATTAGTTGAGTCAGCCGTGATTTTTAAGGGAGTTTGCCCCTTCAGAGGTCGTGTTAGCACCCCCTTCTGACAGCTACTCAAATATGTTCCTCAGCAATTCTGTACTTGCCGATGGGTCTGTATCTCAGTTTCCCAATGTGCAAATTTTAAGGGTGACTTATGTCCTCAGTAGTGTTTAGAATCAGTTAAGGTATCCAAGGATTTGGACAGTACAGCAGTAACTATAAATGTCACTGTAGGAATAGTCAGCATGGCGGCAGTTGACTAAACACAATTCGTATTTGTGAATATCTTTTTGTCTAAAGTATCCTTATGTCTGATGGAATTGAAGTTGGAATTGTTGTGGAGCTTCAAATAATACGTTTTAACCCTTTGTACTACTCTGTGGAAACTTGTTTTTTAAATGCCCATTGCTGGGGAACTGGTTTTGAGGCTGTGTTGATGTTATGACTGCGCACCCATCTGTAACTAGAGTATGTGATAGCAAGTGATGCCAGCTGTATGTGTAAAAGAAAACTGGCAATTCTGGTGCAGTTTTCATTGGAAAGATAGCTTAAGTAAAGGTAAAGCATTAAAACAAATTGAAGCGTTTTAGCTGTCTAGAACTGTGCTGCAGTTAGCTTTTTCATTATACATTTCTTCATCAATATCAGCTTCCTAAACATCCATCTCAATATCGACTGGCAGCTCACAGACTGCATATATTGAAGAAAGAAGATACAACAAACATCTGTTTGTTTTAAAACCAGCAGCCATCTGTGACATACAATTAAATGTGTACTGTATAGCCCTTAGGTATCACTGCATCTGCAGTAAGGAGAGTGCATTTGATGTTCATCTTTGAAAGCATATACCTCAGAACACTATTCCTCAAGAGAAACAGTAAAATTTTTGACTATCAAGTATGAATTGGCTATAATACAGCAAGAAAAATCCCTATAGCAGCTTAGTATTGTGGCTTGGAGTCTATATAGAAAGTTATTGAACATTACCAGCTATAGAGGGAAATGGTATGTGGAAGAAATTTCAACACTTTTCCTTAATCCACTACCATGATCAGAGCCAAACTTTTTTAAGGTGAATTTGCATCAAATAAGTATCAGACCTTGCAGAGCAAAGAATGCAAAGATTGCCAATGAATCTTCACCTTCCTATGGTAAATATTTGTTCTCCTCTCCAGCAAAACCAGCAGATTCTGTGGGTCTTTCATAGTCACACACCAGAATGAAATATATTCAATATTGGTCACCAGATGTTGTTATGGGAGTAAAGGGAGGGAAAACAAATAACTCTTAAGCACCCAAATGAACACACATGTAGAAATGAGAAAAGACCTAACCACTCTATTCTTTCAGGCAAGCAAGGTATCTAGAGAAGATGGGTAGTTGGAGTTTAACCAAGGTGGGCCTAAAGGAACATTCAGAAGATAAGTCTGTGTTTTTAAGTATGGGTTTATGTAGACTACTGTGGCCTCAAGAAAGGGGTTTTATGAAATTTCATTAAATTTCCCATTCCTTTAAATCTTCAGTATATCACATGTAAATTGTAATTGTCTATTCTTCCCTTCTTAAATGACAAGTGCTTTTTAACTTTGGCTATTTTCCTAGAAAAATCTCCATTTCACAAGTTTACAGTCTCTTCACATTAATTAGCATAGCCCAGATGAAATCAGAACTCGTATTCTCAACTTGAAGTTGTTCTAAAGGCTGTTCTCTGTCCTTTTAGAATCTGGAGGTTTTCTGTGCCTAGTCTGTTCAGCTATATCAGTTTGAGTAATAGAAGAAACTTTATAGGTGAGAGCCTTTAACACTTTACTGGACCAAAATTGTTGTCTTAGAAAACAGTTTCACTTAATTTGAGCAAAACATTAACCTGGCCTTACAATGTTCAGTTTCCCCAGTTTAGGTTCTAGTTCAGCCTCGAGTGAGTCTCTGGCTTATTTGGTTTTCATAGGGCTTTTGCCTTGCTAATCAGAAGTTATTTTTAACTCATGTAGCTGCCATTTTCATCAGTCTTTTGGAGGTGGAAATGCAGACAGAGCAGTGGTGTGATAGTTGGAAGAACTGGGGTTTCTATTCCTAGCTTCTGCCACTGACTTTGTCTGAAATGCTTTTATTCAAGAGCATACTATTCCATTTTATGCATCATACTCTATAAAATGAGAGTACACATCTGTCAAATATTTTGAGATCTTTGGGTAAAAGCTGTTCTGAGTGTTTGCTTCAGGGAAGCACAGTTTGTGATGTCAGTATAATAGTACAGTTTTAGTTCTTTGTGGAAAAGAATCAGCATCTGTAGTTCACCATTCTGCATTGAAAGGGCAGCCTGTAATTTATGTAATAATATTCGATTAATATATTCAATATACATATAACTATTAATTGTTTAATGGGAGCAGTGGCTTAAAATTATTTGCTAGTAGATTTACTGGACATTAGATGCTGTAAGGAAAGAAGTAGTTATATTAATAAAGTGTTTGTGGGACTGTTCTAGTAGGTGCTAGATGTTGTTCAAAATATACTTAATAAAACAAATATTGTTCTCATGTAATGAATGCAATATCCAAGACAGACCCAGAAGTTCCAAGTGAGATGTTACTCTGCTTAGTGGTACACATCTTATGTTTTCTCACTCTCATGGAAACAGCTTACTGCTATAGTTGCTGCATTAATCCATAATCCAATAAAGTGGATTTATTTGAGGGGTTGAAGGCAGAGAGAAGAAAATAAATGTCTCTATAGTGCCCTATGGGCAACAGTTAAGCTAAAAATAAGATGGGGGTCTTGAATGGCTCTATGTTTTCCTTTCTTAGTGTTTGACACATACACATTAAAGCTTCATGGTACTCTGTAAAAACTTTACCAAAATGCTTGATTTTCTGAGAGGAGATGGAGGACCTTCCTCTCTTCTTTTGAATATGGGATGTGCCTTATCTGTATCTGTAAGATGGCCCATTCATGCTTTATCTTAAAATGTTTCTCAATTCCTGTGTCTGAAATGAATTTCACAAAACAGCCAAGAAGATACTCTAATTTTTTAATGCTTGAAAATTTCTCATGCTAAAATTATCATTTAATGAACTAGTGCTTTACTCCAATTTCCAGTGTACAGTTTAGATAAGAATAATGATACTGAGCTCTTAAAAGATACAAAAACCTGGAAATCATTTGGTACTCAGATACACATATCTTCCTGTGGGTCAAAATAATTGGAATAAAGTTTTGAAGTTTTGAACAGGATTAAGAGTGTGTGTGTGATGTAGAGGGCTAAATTTTGGTTTTGGCACCTGCCATCATGTGATGCAATCAAAGCCTTGAGCTTTCTACAAGATACTCCAGCCTGTGGGCTGCAAAGAGAAGCCTGCAGACAGCACCAGTGTAACCCACAAAACATCGGCTGCCTGGGACTGGAAATGTGCAAATAACCGTCGGGAGTGTCCAGGAGATCTTGAAGCAAGTTGAGGAGATGTGAAAAAATGGCTCTAGCATGTTTTTCTCGGTGGAGTCCATGTTGTAGGCAGTAGCAAAGGGCAGGGGCAGCCTGGCACATCCCCTGGCTCAGATGGAGCAGCAGCAGCCAGTGGGCTGATCAGTACCCTGGTCTCCAGCTCCTCATTCCTCTTAGCTGTTCTAAAAATAGTACCTGTTACAGATGCTCCTGTTACCACTGCATGAAGGAACGGGATCCTTCTGCTCTGTGTGGGTAGAATTACAGTCCCTGAACGTGAGCAGAAGCAGAGCTGCAGGTCTTGGTGGACGCTGGTGTCTGGAGCACCTGAACCTGCTTCTGGTGCTTGTCAGCTGGTTGATGAATTGTTTCTTCAGAGTTTGTAGCTCTTTGAAAACTGTCATGCTAAATTAAACAGCAGGCAGCAGGAGGGTCTAGCATGCAGTATGCCATTAGACAAGATTAGCTTTTTTCCTTAATTTCAATTTTGGGAACTGGTATAAAGCATGTCCAGATTTTTGGAAGGAAATATTAATCAGATTGTAAAAATAGAATTCTTTTAGCAAAGAAATCTTAGCAAAAAAGTATTTTTTTTAAACAAGATTGGTCAATTTCGAGTCAGTTTCATTTTTTACCCTTTTTATGCTTTGCTGTTGAAGTGGTGCTTACTGGGGGAGAGTACTGTATCCCATTTAAGTTTGAATTCTTTTCTGTTTGTTCATTCTGACTGCTGCTATTTTATAAAGTCAGGCAGAATGTTTTGTTAGCAAACAAATGGGAAGTATAAAGCAAGCAGCCCTTCCTTTCTTAATAAATGCTTCCATTATTCTTTCTCAGTAGTTAGAATGTTATGTCATGGGCCAAACTTGAGTTGATAACTAAGCTAGAAATGATAATAAAGTCTTGATTGTGGGAAATGGATAAAGTTACGGATAAAATTCTTATTTTAAAAGGCGCCTGGTATCTTCAGAGTTGCCTTTTTTTAGTTTAGACTTACTGGCTTTGCTAACACTTAAAGTAATTAATTTTTTTTCCTTCTTTTTTTTTAGTTATTTTTTGTGAGATTGGAGTTTAGTATTAAACTGATAATACCTGAACTTGAACTATTGTTAATTGTTGGCATGGACTATAAAGAATTGAGTGTTAACCAGTTAAAATAGGATGTAATAAATACAATATTTATTTTCCTGTTTAAATACTAATATCATGAAAATATTTAGATGGCCAGAGAACTGAAAGATCTTGGAGGATGGATTAACAATACTGGATATGAATCTGAATGCAGACACAGATTTATCTGTTAATCTGAATATCTCCATTTACTAGAGTATGATACAAAATGCTGGGTGTCTGTATGCAAGTTACTGAGAACCTGAGACATGTTCTTCACGAGAGTAGTTTCAAGATTGTCTCAAGAACTGTCTGTTTGTCCTGCACCTTGTGGCAATAAATTCTTAAAATGATGAAGACCTGAATCAGCTGAGTTTACATATGTGAGAAATGTATATATATATTTTTTAAAATTTTTTTTAAAATTTTTTCATATGTTTATATGAATGGACCAACTGCTTCCAAGGAGTTCACTGGATTCTGGGTGTACAATAGAATGACAGGTATGCTGTAGACCAGCGTGCTTATTCTATTTGCCTCTCTCACAATTTTTTCACCTGACACATCTATATGAATAGAGAAAAAATGTTAAATGCCTTTGGTAAAAACCCTTATCCGAGACCATGCTGAGGAATTTCTTGATATTTATATACTTCAGTGATATTATAGTTGCTAGAAAGAGAAAGTCATTCTGGCCAAATTTATTCTGGCTGCTGGTACAAGGCAAATAAACAGAATCTCTAATTTTCCATACCTGGTCCTAAAATTAGATTGTTCAAAGAATTTGAAAGACCTTAGGGGACTGTTAGGATTTGCTTTGACACACCGCTCTTTAATCTTATGCAAACTAAACCAAGCAGAAAATAAAATTGCAAACCCTCCTTAGTATCGGGGACTGATTGGTTGTTCTTCAGCTGTTTCAATAGAACACTTGGCACCTTACCTCTTCTGGCATTGCAGATTCCCATTGCTGTAAATTTAGCAGCCTTTCTGCATATATTTACATCTGTGTTGTTCTGTGAGTTTTCTTTGTAAATCCTGATCTGAAAAGAGGCATGGAGAGTATGGCCTTAGAACAATAATGGAGGATAAGTTTGTCTAACTTTATGTTAATTTAATAGCTTGTAAGCCATTAAAGGACTGATGTACAAGGTCAGTAATAAACATTTCCCTATGCAGTAGTTTTTCTTTAGTCTGAGAGAAGATAATGTTGATTATCTCTACCAGGACAGGTGAGCTTGTGTCTCTGAAATCATCCTTGAAAAAAATGCCTCGCTGTTTTTGTTTACTCTCTCTTCCAATTACAAACCAGAATTATTGTGTGAGTAGCTTGATTTATGGTGTTGGAACCATTTGGGATTATCATGAATTACTCATGGGAGCTGTTGCATCCTGAAAAGCTGGGTATTCCAATGTTTATAGAAAACTTAAAGAAAAATGAAAATCCTCTACAAACAAGACATCATTGAGGGTAGTTTCAGACATGTTCTAGGAGAATGAGCCCTTGATGGGACCAAAAAATCAGTATTAAGTACTCCATTAATGGCCTAGTAATGTTTTGTATTTCTTGATTGGTGTAAGGTTGTATAAAATTTCTTCTTCCTTCTCTCAGATTAAAAAGGCACCTCAGGGGTGCTGTTGAAGCTTTCTGAAAGAAAACTGGGAGAATACATGAATTAATGTGTAGGCTGTTTTGTTGCTTAATGTTTCCACCAAAGCTATCCTAATTGCATCCGCATTGTAAGCCTACACAGGCATTCATAGATCTATTAAATCATCACTTAATTCATTGCCTTACCACTTTATAATTGTCTGTGTAGACAGATGAAAATGCACAAATAACTTTTAATCTTTCACAGTGACCATAGATTAAATTCTTGCACCTTTCTAAACCTGAATTTTTTCTCGCTGTAGCTTTGTATGTATGCTATGGCACCCATTTGGTTTCTTCATGTTACTGCTAAATTGCTAAAATAATTTCCTCCTTGTCCAGCAGTTGCTGACTTTTGTTCAGTTTTGTTTAGTAGAATTGATTTTATATAACCATGAAGATTAAATTCAGATTGCACTGAAAATGTCCTCTAAGTTTTGATTTGAAAGTTTAAGGGCTGCACAGATAGAAGTAATATTGCAGTATATAAAATCAGAAAAGAGCATATCAACATTCCTACTCTATTCTCCTGTTACCAGCTCTGATAATTATCTGCTTTGATCCAAAATTTCACTCATCACACACGAGCTATATACTAGTCTCGTTTCCTCCTTCACTACAAAAAGGAAGAGGCAGTACCAATAACTCAAGGATTTAGCTCTGAATCCAAGGTCGTCTTGACAGCCTAAAGCAGTTTGTTCACTTCCTCTTTTGATGTGCCACTGTACTGTTGAGAAAATAATTTTGGCATACCATGAAGATTTTGAAGATCTCAGAAATACGCAGCTGAGAGTTTATGTCTGTGGCAGTGTGGTAAGGATACCCTTTTGTTTTGTCTACAAAGTGTTGCACTCAAAAATGCAGGTGTTGGTCAGAGTTGTTAGCAAGATTTTTAGCTTCCTTCACTCCTGATAGGCAAACTTTATTGCCAAATTTTCTATGTCAACTGTGATGTTATTAATAGAGGAGTATACACTAGAGGGGCTCCACTTCTTACATTTACCTTAAGCTTTGCAGTAGTCACCTGTAGTATATTGGTTTTGGATATGGAAAATAAAGCACACTTTAAATATTGCATAATGATGTTGTCTTCTGGCATATGCCCATAGTGAAGTAAGTCGATAAGAAGGGAAAAAACCCACTTTATCTTTTGTTGCTATTTAGGAAATCTATGTTCTGAAGGGACTCGCTCTATTTTGCCTCTTCAGCTTGGAATAGCAGTATTTATGTTTACAGAGAATTGTGATTAAGACACAGTTAAAATGAGTTTATTTTCTGTTTAAGGAAGCCACAATGGCTATGAAGTCTGCAGCATTTCCTCCTTTATCTCCACTAGAGAGCACTATCAGCTGTGCTGCTAAAGCCTCTCCTGTATTTAGTGAAATGCTGATTAGGATGTGGCAGTCTGTCCTGAATAAAATGTCACTAGAAATTCCTGTTATCTTACCACATGTGCTCATTAAGAGAAATTAGGGGCAGACTTCTTCAAGACAAAAATCC
The DNA here is from genome assembly GCF_049639895.1 of Pseudopodoces humilis. NCBI lineage: Eukaryota > Metazoa > Chordata > Aves > Passeriformes > Paridae > Pseudopodoces > Pseudopodoces humilis. The sequence goes on from NC_142205.1 coordinate 42,993,406, forward strand.
AGACCAGCATCTCTCAGACTCATAGAATCACTAAGGTTGGAAAAGACCTCCAAGATCCAGTCCAACCATTAATTCAGCACTGCCTTATTCACCACTAAACTGTGTCCCCAAGTGCCACATCCACCTTTTGAACATTTCCACAGATGCCACTGCTTCCCTGTTCTACCACCCACCTATTCCAATGCCTGACCACCCTTTCAGGGAAGAAATTTATCCTAATATCCTATCTAAACCTCCCCTGTTGCAACTTGTGGCCAATTTCTCTTGTCCTAATTCTTGTTACTTGGCAGAAGAGACTGACCCCCACTTTGCTACAACCTCCTTTCAGGTACTTGTAGAAAGCAGTGAGTTCCCTACTGAGCCTCCTTTTCTCCTGGTTAAACACCCCCAGTTCCTTCAGCTGCTTCTCAGAGGACTTGTGTTCCAGGCTCTTCCCCTGCTCCGTTGCCCTTCTCTGGACACGCTCCAGCACCTCAATGTCCTTCTTGTAGTGAGGGGCCCAGAACTGAACACAGGAATCAAGATGAGGCCTCACCTGTGTCGAATAGAGGTGACAGTCGCTGCCCTGCTCCTGCTGGCCACACCATTGCTGACACAGGCCAGGATGCCATTTGCCTTCTTGGCCACCTGGGCACAGCTGGCTTCTGTTCAGCTGCTGTTGACCAGCACCCCAGGTTCTTTTCTGCTGGACAGCTTTTCAGCCACTCTTACCCCAGCCTGTAGTGCTGCTTGGGACTGTTGTGATCCAAAGGAGTGTTTCGATCTCTTTTTAAGCTGCCAGTGAAGGAAAGTCCATGCTTTTTATAGCCAGTTTCTTCTGTCACTTTGTGATCTATAGACTTACCCTATGTTTTTGTCCCCTTCTTCTCAGCATCACTTTTTTTTAAACTCTGTTCCATTTTTAGCTCTCTATTTGCTGTAGACAGGACAAGTAGTAATTAGGTTTTTTCCTCCATACACACATGCTTTTTGCTTTTAAAAGAGTGGTGTTTTCCTTTCCTCACTTTTGTCATTGTGTCAAGAAGTCAGAGTGGCTCTGTAGCATTGCCAGGGGTGATGGATGTGAGCATCCAGTGGTGAGACAGCTGCATCTAAAGCCATTACCAGTGGCAGTTAATGGCTCTGCTGGGTGATACAATGCCCTGAGGGTAACTTACATCTTGCCAAAGAGAGACCATGATGCCAGGAGGACCATGCATGGCTGAGGCCTGTCCTTATCCATCCTGTAGGGATTGGGAACACTCCTGCTACCAAGGCTGAGGGGGTAAAAGCAGCAGGGGACAGGTGTCTGTGCCCTCAGGGTGTGCTGTGAAAGGAGTCTTGCTGAACCTTGCCAGTTTTCCTATGCTGTGCTAGATGCAGTCACCAAAAAACAAAACAAACAAAGAAAAGGAAGGAAAGCACTGCTTCTAACTAAACTCCATTTTTTTCAGTCTTTTGTTGTAAGCTGCCATTCCAGGGGTCTGGCCATTGTTGTTCCCTATATTCACAGATAATGTGGTGAATACTGAAGTGTTTCTCTTGGCTGATTTGTGAAGGTGTGGTCAAAGGGAGAAACATCAATAGGATTTTAAATTTACTTTTTAGTTTTCTATACTTCTTCTATTGTTGAAAGCAGTATTATGGAGAAACTGATTTTCACACTTGTAGATTCAGGGAAGCTGGTTCCTTTTTTATACTTGGATTACTTGTTTCTCTACACTAGTTCAGACAGTGTAGCTTCAAACAAGACTGTGGACTAACCTAGAGAAGATCACAAATGGTGGACTGTTTTAATGTGTGGAAGTCTGACCTCTGTTTTGTAGAAGACAGAATTACTTCTCTGTGCTTGTTCAGTCGGTTTGGTGTATTGTAGCAAGCAGCCTCTGCCTTGCTGGCAGAACCTGGTTTGCAGGAATGGTAACTCCTGGCAGGTTCTCAGTCTTGAGTGGAGGGCAAGGATTTAAAATCGTGTATGGCTACAGCTCCTCCCAGTGGCAGGTCCTTCTCTGCTTCTGCTTGCTGGTGCGGCAGTCCTGACAATCACCACCCCACAGCATTTTTGCAGAGGTGGGAAGGAGTCTTTTTGTGTCTGAACAGTGGGATCTATAATAAGGAACAGGCTGAGTATTTATAGCAGCCTTCTGGACAGAAAAGCTGCCAGAAACATAGGTGTGGTCCCCCATGCAGCATCGCTTCATGCTGTCTCACTCAATAAAGGTTTTAGAAACGGTGTGTCTCCACAAAGGACAGAACTGCTGCTGTTGTTTTACACATGAAACCACCTTCATTCTTCCTGCAGAAAACATGAGATTCATATTCTGTGCACATAGTTAAACTCTCATCATCTGGCATCATGATTGCTGCAGTGTCCTTTTATCAGGCCTTTATAAATGCAGTTTTGCTCTTGCTGTATCAGTCTCAGACTATTGCTGCATGCTGAATTTTATTCTTGTACAACAAGCCATTTCAAAAGTGTTTAGGAGATGCTTCCAGGAGGTAGTGGAGGAGATAGCATGACTGTTGGCACAAATCGTATTTGGCTCTATGCCAGTCCATATTGAAATATTTTCTGTGCTGTTTTTGTATATATAAAACCTCTGTGTGTTCACACAATGTGAATATATAACACTTCATTGTTAAAAACTGGACAGGATTTTCAAAAATCAGTTACTAGACTTCTTTCCATTTCTAATTGCACAGGCATTTACATTTATTGAATTCTGTTCTGCTTAGAGTATTCTATTTCTCTTACATCCTTAATTGGTAAGCTTTTATATACAACAACAGATTTGCACTGCAAAGTGCACACTTTCCACGAGGTTCTTGGAGGTTTTCAAGACTTGACTGGCCAAAACCCTGAGCAACTTGATCTGAATTCAGTATTGAACCATCATTTAAACAGAAGGTTGGATTAGGGACCTCCTGAGAATCCCTTAAGTCTAAACTAGTCTAATCTTTTTTTCTTTTTCTGAGAAGATTGAAAACCTGGCTCTCTGGTCAGTAGTAGGGGCCAGAGCTTCAGTGCTAAAGGACTAATACAATGCAGTCAAAGAACAGCAGATCAGCTGCTATTGAACTCCTATCAGTGTAACTGAGCACCAAACAATACCCTGTGTTTCCCTGTCTCTCTGCTTTGGGTGGAGTGCTGGGTTCTGCTTCAGTTCATTTGCACAGCTGCAGAAGGAAAAGCCTTCTAGCCCTGAGTGTGTACCTAGTGGCCTCATCTCTGCATGGTTGCCTGTCTTCACTTCCATTGCCTCCAAAAAACACTGCTTGTACTTTTTATGAATTCTTATGGCTTTTCCCTCTTTTGGCAATCATCTGTAAATTGTTAAAATATTGAGTACAGTTCATTTGGTAAGATTTAAAAAAGATCTCAGTCTTCTGTTGTAAAAGCAAATGGTGACTCTTTTATAAGAAGGTCAAGATTGAAATTTTTGCTAATAAGATGGTATTGACTACTGTCATTGGAAATTTTGAGTATTAGAAGATGGAACAGAAGAACACTGGGGAGACAGAGTAGACTGTCTTAAAAATTACTAATTATTTCTGCAATGCTTTTTTTACAGGCAAAAATCAAACAACTTTCTGTATGGTGGTATATGTATATTAATGTATAGCTCTACAGTGTGGTACAGTTGACACACCACCACCATCACATCCCCCTGCCCCCCCAGTCCTTTCAGTTTCATGGAGTCATAAGGCGATTTTTTTTCATGGTGCCATAAGACGATTTAGATTAGAAGGGACTTTGGAGGTCATCTAGTCCAGACTCCCACTCAAAGCAGGACCAGCTTAGATCAAGTTGCTCAGTGTTGCTATCCAGGATAAGATTTTATTATCTCCAATGACAGGTATTCCATAGCTTCTCTAGAAAGCCTGCTTCAATATTTGGCTGTGATGTAAGATTTTTTTTTTCAGAACACACAGTCAGAATTTCTGTTCTTGAAACTTGCATTTGTAGCCTTTGTCCTATCACTATCTGTCTCCAAGAAGAGTCTGCCAGAGGCTCTCTGCAGGGTAGATTGTCAGTTATGCAGAGAAAAAATATCTTTGTTACTTTTCTATGACAGTAAAAGCCCCATAACACATGAAGGTACCTGAAAATATTTCTAGGCTATTCATTTTAAGACATGAAAATTAATACGTTGGACCTAGAAGCTTATAAATTTGAGCACTGGTACAGTATAAGCAGTTCTGTCTGGTATAAATTAGTGTAGGAGGATGCTTGTCTTCACAGGAGTTGTAGCTTTCACAAGGAAACTTATTTGGAATTTTTGGTATCTGGAGAGAAGTTTGTCTTCAGTGAAGCCAAGGGTGGAGTAGGGTATAATTATGGGTAAATACTCTTTGTTCTCTCCACTGTTAAAACTAGTCTTTCATATTTTAGAATCTATGCAAGTTCTTATTTGGTCTGTGCTACCTAATACGAAGCAGATTGAACTCCAAGACTTTGAATTTTGTTCCCACAGGAGATCCAAGCTGTGGAAGGGAGCACAGACACCTCCCATCCTTTACTTCAACTGCCAGCCAGCGGTGACCAGACTGGCAAAGCTCTTAGCTGCCTTCCTGGAAGTCACCAGAATCATTAGCCTTTGGAAGTTAATGAATGAGCTTTAAAAAGGGAGCTGCTCTTGATGGGTTTGGCCAAGGGTCACACTCACTTTGGGAATACCATCCCCTCCTGGCAGCCTCCATGCTTTCATCTGTCCATCAAGACTGATCCTTGTTTGGACCTTTTGTGTGCTTATGTTATTTGGTTTGTGAATTGTGTTCATTGTTAACTTTGTCAGCAATAATACTTTGCAGTAAAAGGAAGGTAGCTTAAAACAATGCTTTAATTATTTCCAAAAGAGTTTTCATAAAAATCAATTTTTGATGTTTTGACATGTTTAATTAAAAAGGTTCAAAGGTGAAGTTGCCCAGCAAGTTGCCAGTTGTCTTTGGTTTTATCTTGAGAAGTAGCTTTCTTCTACAAACTTAAAAACTTAATACCTGGATTTTTTCTTCACTCAGTATTCTCTGGAAAAAGAAACAGCTTTTTGGTTTTGGTTTTTTTTTTAAGAATAGAATCTTCTGGGACAGTCAGTTTTTTTGTTGATGTTTAAGTAGTTGTAGTAAGTGCTGATTAATCAGTGTTGTGGTTGGGGTTTTTTTTTTTAGTTTTCTGCATCCTCTTTGAAACTCCATTTAAAAAAGTATTTTATCTTTTTGTATAATGTTTTCTATTGTTTAGATCTTGAGCTAGATGCATTCTGAGTAATTAAATGAAACTGTGCTTTCACTTAACTATTATGCACAGAAAGATCTGAGTGTTTTTTAGCAAATTAATTAGATACCAGTTGCAAATTGAATTTAGAATTCTTGTCTTTAACTTAACACTTCAAACAACAGAAATTAGTAACTTCATGTACTTTTTTCCTTTTTTTCTTTGCAAATGCACAAGTACATATCCAGGGGGGTTCTTCATCCATATTACTCCACTTTGTTCCAGAGCTGAACATCATGCAAAATACTCTTCAGCTGTCAAAGTCTTTTTGGAAAAGAACACCACAGCTAGTGATTTAAAATTATAGCCAGCCCTTTGTTTTTAATGCTTGTGAAGAAAGTGTTGCTGCTTGTAGTCTTTTTTCCTTAAATGGCCTTTGGGGGGGTGACTTGCCTCCAGTGAGGTAAAGCTGAAGAGCATCTGTAATTGCCCCGACACAAAACAACCTGGCTGTTTTGATGGTGGCCACTGCTGTCTGCTTGCAGGAATGACAAAAAGAAAACTTTTCCAGGATAGTTCAAGGACTAAGCTCAGCCTGAGTCTGCTGGAGCGGTCTTAACTGAGTGAGAGGTAATGATACAACAGAACACCTCTGTCTGTGCTGGGGACTGAGCTGCTTATGAAGCAGTTCCTCAACTGTTGCAACTTACAGCCAGGTATTTTCAAGGTAAACAAGCACCAATTTAGTTTGGATCAGAAAGCCACTTTTATAATTCAGTTGCACAAAATTATGAATATTTAATAACATACTTGCAGTTGTCTCTTTAACTGAAGTTGTGAAGTATATGCTGATTTGCCTGCTACTGTAAGATGATGAAATCTTTAGCTGAATATAAACTTCAATAGAAAATTATTCTTATGGGAAAAATTTAAGGGAAATGCTTCCTTAAATTTGTGTGAACTTTTGAACCTCAGGAAATGCTAAAATAAAAATAAAAACTTGCAATTAAAAAGTGTGAGGAGGATGGTTTGGCATAGTTACGGACATCATTTATACCTAGATGTGATTATACAATGTTTTCTGCTCCTCAGTGTTACAATATTTTGGCTAATGGGTTCAATATGTGACTGATTTACATTGCACACAAATTGCAAACTTTGCATTAAAAATTTGTGTAGAAAAACTAGTGGCTAGTAATATAAACTCAGTGGCAAGCTGAGAAAATATACATTTCAGATATCATGGAAAGTGCCTAAAAACTTCACCTTATCTAACATGTTCCATTGATTCTGCTACTTAGCTAGGGAGGCTAATATTCAGTGTCTTTCATCACAGAATCCTGGAATAGTTTACATTGGAAGGGGCCTTAAAATTATCTAGTTTTGACTCCCCCCAGCTGTGGGCAGGAAATCTTCCACTGTGCCAGATTGCTCAAACCCTCATCCAGCCTCAGCTTCACTTCCCGGAATGGGGCATCTGCAGCTTCTCTGGGTGGCCTGTCCCAGTGCCTCACAACACTTACAGTAAATAATTTTTCCTAATATCTAATCTTAATGTATTCTTCTTCAGTTTGGAGCCATTCTTCCTTGTCTTATCTTTACATGCCCTCATAAAAAGTCCCTTTTTAATGTCCAGCTTTCTTGAAGGCCCCCTTTAGGTGCTGAAAGGATGCAATAGGGCCTCCTCAGAGTCCTCATTTTTTCCAGGCTGAGCAACTTCAGCTCTCTTAGCGTGTCCTGATAGGAGAGGTGCTTCAGCCCTCTGATCATCTTTCTGGATCACCACTGACCCTGTTCTAATAGGTCCATAATTCTGTTAACTTGGGGACTCCAGAGCTGCATGCAGCACTCCAGGTGATTCTCACAAGGGCAGAGGCGCAGAATCCCTTCCCTTGCCCTGCAGCCCACGCTGCTTGTGATGCAGCCTAGAATACAGTCAGTTTTCTGGGCTGCCAGGTGCACATTGATGAGTCATGCTGAGCTTCTCCTCAACCAATACCCCCACGTCTTTCTTCTCAGGGCTGCTCTTAATCCATTCTCTGCCCAGCCTGTATTGGTGCTCGGGGTTGCCTTCACCCAGGTGCAGGACCTTGCGCTTGGCATTTGTTGAACTTTGAGGTTTGGATGGCCCCCACCTCTCAAGCCTGTCTAGATCCCTCTGGAGTGGCAATGTGTTGACCACAGCACACAGGTTGGTGTTGTCAGTGAACTTGCTGAGGGAGCACTCAGTCCCGCTGTCCAGGTCACCAACAAAGCTGTGAAACAGTGCTGGTCCCTGAAGCAGACCACTGATCAGTGGTCTACACTTAGATGTTGAGCTGTTCACCACATCTCTTTGAGTGCAACCATCCAGACAATTCCTTACCCACTGAACAGTCCACCTGTCAAATCAATATTTCTCCAGTCTTGAGACAAGGATATTGTGCTTTGCACCTGTTCCTGCCCTCCCTTTAGTCCTGACCCACATAAGCTCTTGATTAACTCCTCATCCATCCACAGGCAGGCCTCCATGCACTCCAGTTGGCTGCTAACATGGAGGGTAACACCCCTCCTTGTCCTTCCTAAAGAGCCTGTATCCTTCCATTCCAACACTCCAGTCATAGTAGCCATCCCACCACATCTACATGGTGCCAGTAAGATCACAGCTAACTCTTTTTGTTTATTCCCCATGCCTGCGTTTGCACAGAGGCATTTCACTTGGGCCCACGATGAAGCCAACTTACTGGCTGAAGTGGCTGGAACTGCCTTGTGGTGCTCTTCAGGTGCCCTCTGACCTGTGGTCCTGCTCCAGGCTCTGGGCTTCTTTTGCTGGCACTTACATCAAACTGGTATGAGTGGGATAAATTGAAGTTCCTCACCCCCAGCATGTTTAAAGCCCTCTTCCCTGGCTTGGTGAGGCTGTGACTCAAGACAGTTCCCCTTCTCTGACAGATGGACCACATCAGTCCCTGGTAGAACCAGGTTTCTCAAAGCAAGTCCCACGGTCCAGGTAGCTGAGTCCTGGTGGTGGTACCAGTCCTGCAACCATTTTGTGATTTTCCAGGTTCAACTGGCCCTTTCAACTCCATTTGAGTGGGAGGATTGATTATAAAAAATCTACCTGTGCTGCAGAGTTCCTTACTGTCACTCTCTGTAAGGCTCTGTAATCCTTCATACTCCTCACATGCTCCCGGTTGTATCACTGGTGTCCATGTGAAACAACATTAGCAGATAATGGTATTTGTGTGTTTTGACAAAATCATTCCTAGCTAATGAAATTTGGAAGTTATACTTTTGTAAAACTGAAACACTGAAGATACCTCAATTAGAAGGCTCCAAGGCATATAATTTAAAAAGTTCCAAGAAACCATGTGAGAGAACTTTTCCTGGTATCTTGTTAATTTCTGTTTTAGTCACTGAGAAATGCAATATTTGTGCCCAGATTGTATCTAATTTTTCTCATGCCGGTTTGAAAGTTTACTGCCTAAGAGTTTTGGGATTACTTGAAATTTTTCTGCTGTGGAATGCATGAGACAGGGTGTACTAGCCATCCTGAGGAATGGGTGCAGCAAATCATAACAGCATTGCTGCTGTGATGGGATAGAAGAATGAGAGTAAAACCAGGCTTGTGCAGTGAGGGGCAGGAGAGGAAAGAAGAGTAATATCCCTTATTAGACCAGCTAACAAAAAGGGAGGGAGTGGAATTTTCAAGTGTATGAATTCCTAGGTGTAAATAGAAAATGGTAAATTGGTTACACTGATTTAATTAAATAAAGCATTTAATTTACTTGAAGTTGATTTAGTTAGGTTATGGCAGACAAAAAAAACCAGCATGAGTAAACTGTGACTTCACCGTGACTGTATCCTTAAGCACTCTATGTATAGTGCTACAACAAATGAAATGAAATGAGGTTTGGTTTCAATGGTGACTACATAAATGAATGACAATTGACTTTTTTTATATCCTAAAAGGTCTTGGTATTATTGTCACCTTTTCACCCACTGCCAGCTAACTAAAAGAGGAAAAAAAGTGAATCCCCAAACAATGAAAAATAAACCAGCAATAAAACATCAGCTGGTCTAACAAGATCTAGTGCTATCCTGTAGGTTTTATGTCCTTCAGTATCACGTTTAAGAAACTGAACTGGGGATGGGTTGCCTGGGATGCATTGATACAAAATATATCCCAGTGAAGTGTCTTGATCTTGCTTTAGGGAGAAAGTAGTTCTTGAAGTTTGAAAACCAATTAGTCACGTATTCTAAAGATGACTTGTAAATTGGATGTCCTGGGACCAAAGATTTTCAGAACTGTAGAGAAATTGAATACTTTGGCTTAAATACAAGAATACAAACTGTTGAAAGGCATGTAATCAGATGTGAATTTTGCAAGATTTCTGCTTTCAGTTACTTTTAAGTTATTAAACCTTTCATGACTTTGTATGGCTTACTTCATCTGCTCTAGCTGCTTATTGCTAAGTGGTTGCAGGAATGCCTATATGTAAAACAGGGCTCCCAATATGTGCACAGGGAACCTCACTACTTAATTTCACATCTTGATATTAATTAAATTTTGTTAACATACAAGAAAATAAAGAGCCTTAAAACCAAAGAACCGGTAGTAATTTAGAAGTAAAACCTGATTTTGGTAGTGTGGAATGAAGTCTGTTTAGGATGTTACATTGATGATTGATTGTTCTGTATCACTAGTGTGCTTGTTCTCAGTCAGTTCTCTTCTTTCCCCTGTGATGGTGGGTCCATTTGCTGCTCTAATGCAATGGCAGCTGTAGACAATTAAATTAAATTAAAGCCTGGAGTGCTTTACATAGCACATCAGATCACATCCAGCTCAAGCTTCCTCTGAGCAGGGTTTGGAATGCTTATTGCTGTGACTTCACAGTTTTTGAGTTTTCTTTTCCCTGGCAAGCTGTCTGCAGCATGTCAAACCCCTTAACAACTACTTCTATACTTTGGTCACAGGAAAAGGAAGAAAAGCTGCAGCTAGTGTTAGCTGTCTTTTTCTTGTCCTGTCTTCAAGAAGAATTGTATCCTGACTTTTCTATCCGCTCTTTAATAATATAGCAAGTAAATAACTTAGTCTTTAACTTCCTTAATTTACCCAAGTGCCCTAAGCATAGTAAACATTAGTCCAGTTTTATTGACAAGGAAGTGAGGAACAGAGCAACAAGTTATTTTATCAGTGTAGTATCCATCCATGGATTTGGTTGATTTCCTGTGGTAAACCTGCTGTCTCAAACAACAATATCGCCAACCTCCTCCCCTGCCTGTATTCTACCCTTCCTGTCACCATCCCCCTGTGTTTTGTGTGATGAAGTCATGTGCACCATAGCACACTCATCTAATTTTCTTATTTTTCTCTGTCTAACTAAAGGAACAATTATACTTCTGTGTTCCCGTCATACCTCTGTATGGGAGGGAAAGAGGTTTGAAATGAGGAATCAATGACTGTAACCTGGCATGAGCAACAAACTTTCTAAGATTGAAACTAGTGTTAGGCAATGGTTTTTAAGCACATTAAAGTCGGCAGTGATACTGAAATAAATTCTGCTGATCAGCTTCTGACTTTTGACTTGTAGATGTTTTGGAGCATCTGTGCAGTGATCTAGATTTCGGAACTGTTGCAAAATAAAATTGATTATCTCAATAACATCTAAAATGCTTGTGCAATCTACACAGATTCTTGTGCCAGCACAAGGCCAAGGGTGACCTGGGGATGGAAACACTTGAGAGGGGAATGAAGTATGTTTTTGAAGGTAGTATAAGTGGTTCTGCTGCCACTGCCCGTCAGCCTGCAGCAGCCTCAGGTGAACTTCCCTGCCATGAGCAGTGACACTGGGCTGCTCTAGTTCAGTAAAATTCAAGATGTGTCTGTATTTGAAGTTAATGGTCCCGTGCTGGTGTGTGTTTAGCTACTGTCATTAGGGAATAGAGATTTCTTCAGTTTTGTGTTGTGGCACACACTAAAGGCTCTTACTAAAGCATCTGTACTGCTGTTGTTGCTTGTGTTGTCTGTTAAGCTCATGCATGATAATACCTTGATTTTTCTGCGTAGAAGATAGATGGCATGGCATACAGAGGTAGGGAGAAGCTAACTGTCCTTTTTCTTGGGTCCTGCGAATAAATTGATAAATACATTTGATGGTTTAGGAAAGGTTAACTATTTTCTCAGACCTTTCTTGAATCACTCTCTGTTTTTGGCATGGATGAAAGTAGTAGAAGGTATATGAAGAGATTCAGTATATAGCAATCATAAATATGGAATGTCCTTGTAGGTTGTTCCTCATTACTCAACCCGAGTTGAAGAATGAGTATACTATATACTGTATTTTTGTGAAAAAATTCTGTACTGCATCTAAATGTATGCAGATTTGTTTGTTAGGAGGCTGATGAAAGAGTGTAATTTCTGTTTATCTTGAGTTAAATTGTACTTTGTATTTTAATATATTTCACTTTTAGAGATGAAATTCATTTTGTTAAAATGTGGTGTATTCTCTAAGAAGTACAGTTTGCAAAATGCCCACTTTCTCTGACTGATAGCTTTGGATTACCCTAACTTTGTCTTTAGCTGGAGGACATCCCCTTCAAGGATTACCAGATTGATGATCTCATATGAAAAAAGTGAGCAGGCAAAGTGTTTTTTTCTTCCCTCTTGCAGCAACATCTGTTAATGCTTTCTGCTGTTACATGCAGCCCGCTTCTCCTATTGAGAAAGCTGACAAGGGCATAGAACAAAATTGTGTTGTGATGAACTTGAATCTAAAGTAAAAGTAGTTTTTTAAGCTTTCATAACCTACTGATGTTAAGCTAGCATTTTCCCATGTGACTCACTCATACAGATTGTATTAACTGCTTATGGGTAAAGCTGTAGGGGAAGATCTGGACCATGACTTCCAAAGGGTTAATGCAGATGCACTTGGCAGTGAATAAGGACTTCAGACAGAGTATTGCAAAAGGCAATATCTATTGTAAATGTAACTGCACTTACTGTAAGCCTGCAGGTGAGGCTAGAATTGAGAAATGGGGAAAAAAATATCTGTTATTTGATAATGGTTACGTTAATGTTGTTAGCTTTTATTTGAAGTAGCCAGTCTTCTCTGAGGTTTTTTATGTTTCAAGCATAATAAAGGCCAATCCAAGTTTCATGCAGCCTGTAGAGAATAGAGGATTAGAATAGCTTCATTGTTCTTGTTGTGGCTCTTGATTAAATGTGAGATATAGTGGAAACACTGATCCTTGTTAGGCTCTTGTCCTCCTCTCTTGAACTTTGAAATTGACTTGTAAGGTTTCCTACTTGAAGTATTCCTACTTTTTAACCAAAAAGTGAAGGTCTGCTGTCTTTCATACCCTGATAATTTCCATCTCTCTTGCTTTTGGTGTGTTATTTTTTGCTTGTTTTGGCATTTTCAAAAAATGTTCCTGGAAAACTGAGTTTCATAAAGCTAACCTCTATCTGCAGCTCTATGAAGACCTAGATTATGAATGAGAGTAAGTTGCATTTTTAGAAGAATCTGGTCATTCTGACTATTGCTTGAAATTACAGTGAACAAAAAGAATTACAAGTCTTGATTTATTGTGTAATTTGACATGCTGTATCAAATGGTTGACTGTTTTGCCACAGATCACTTCTTGTGTTTTGCCTGTTCTTCCTAGAAATACACCTTGCTGGATGATGTGGTATTTTTTCCAGTAACAGGGAAGGAGTGTGGTCGCACCTTCCTTGTCACTTAGCATGACCCGCCTGTGAAGAGGCAGTGGAGTCAGTCTGCTGATATTCTGTAAACATCAGGCTTTTGTGACACATAACATTATGTCCCTGTTACTTCTCATCCCTCCCCATTTGCCCCAGGGAAACAAAGGGACCAAGGGTCAGATGCAAAGTCTGGACAATATTACTTCTGGTAATGCTACGTGAAGGGTTAGAAAACAACCATTTAAGATTCATATTTCAGCCTCACCAGACCAACAGCATTCTCTTCCAGGGGTGTAGCAGGAGTTGCCTGCTGTTTGAGAAAAACTTACCATCCTGACAGAGGTGGCAGTGTGTCTGTATTGAGAAACTGGTTGTTCTCCTTGTTTCCATCAGTAGTGATGGAAAAGGGTGGCTCTGAAATTTGCAGTCAGATGGCAAGCTACTTGCTTCCTCTTGATATTTATTGCAGGCTAAGGTGTTGTAGCAGCATCCCTCTTTCTATAAGATGTCAGTTTTCTTTTGCAGTATTGTGGGATTTTGTTTCACTGCCATTGCTTGAAAAGGGGTAACTCTCATAAGTAAGTCACCTTAAAAAACAAGTACCAAGCATAAATTGATAGTGTTTCTTTCTTAAATAAGCAGCTAGCCTGAAACAAGAGCTCTGAAGGAAAGAAACATTCAGTGCTTGCCCTGAGGGTTACCTCTGAGGAAAATATTAACTATTTCAACACTGGGTTGCAATCTGGAAGTCAGATAAATGTTTATCCCAAGCTCTTTCCCAAAACACTAAAGGAGGAAATCACCATCAGTTAAAAATAGGCATGTTGGGATAAGTTCAATGACTTTTAATACTTACGATCTAATATTTTCAATATACTGAATATGTGCATGTAGTATATGGTACTATGAATTTATTTTTTACCAGAAGCACTGCTGAGTTTTTGTATTCAATTAGTTTATAATCTCCAGCTTTTTCCAGTGCTGTGTAGAAAACTATCTTTTACATGTAGATTTTATGAGAGTGGCAAGAGGAGAAGGGAAAGTAGTGATTGCTCAGTAAAGCTGTAAGTCCATTCTAGAGGAGAGGAACACCTCCTGTACAGATGTATTTAGCTGTAAGAGCTCCATACCTAATTGGGTGCGAGGGGTTGCTGCTGCCTGTGTTCATGACTCAAGTGTAGGCTTCCTATCTAGTGCCAGGAACCACATGTTTGTCAGCAGCACCACTCCAGCTAAGTGATTTTAGCTCCCAAGCCAAATTATGAATTCTGTTGTTCTTAAGCCCACTAGAAAAGGCATTCAGAAATCTGCCACTGGTTCATCTCATGCTCTCTCAGGAGACGTCCTCACAAGCCCTGCACTGATTGCCCTCATTAGACTGTACTCACTGTGTGAGCTAAACCTTTTATTGTCTCACATAGAGACAATGGAAGATGGTAGAAAGGACTTTCTCATGCTTTTGCAGGTGCTGTGAATTTCTAAAGGGGTGTAATTTTTTTTACATAGGTAGTCAGACCAGATGAAAAGGTGAATATAATTCCTCTGGAAAGCAAAGTTAGGGAAGTTAGCTAGAGAGGCAAGACCAGGGGCTGGAGGAATCACTCAGTCAAAGTCAAAAAAATTTTGGTGATGTTGTGTGTTTTACTTTGGTTTTGGGTTTTTCTCTTGCTTGTTTCCTTGCTTGCCCACAATAAAAGCAGCTGAACACATGGAATGGGAAAGACTGTTAGAAAACTTGTCATCAACAAAGGAGGTCAGGTGTGAGATGGGGGCCATAGCAGGCGCAGCCAGTGTTTGTCCTGCATAAGCTTGTACAAATTGCAGTTCTGGAACAAAGAGTTGTCTTTTTCAGTGCTTTTATTGTTTTGGGGTTTTTTTGTTTTGTTTGGTTTGGTTTGTTTTTTTTTTTTTGTGATTCCTCTCTTGCAAGAAACGAAAGAATGAATCTGAGTTTGATTACCCATTCATCTGCCCACACCAAAAAGGAGGAAGAGGCCATGAGAAAAGCAGATGAAGCTGAAAACCACCACTTCTGTTACATTGTGTCTTGGGTGAAATTGGACATGCCTTCTTATATCTTTCCTATAGCTGCTTTGAAATCTGTCTGTAGCAGGGGCAGTGTACTTGTCTGTTGTGATGGTGTTTTTTAAATTTCTGTTTGTTTTATTATCTCTGACATGAGAACTTAAATACCCAAAGACCATTTTCAGATCTTTAAGTTGAAATCTTGAGAGCTCAGCAGATGATGTAATTTTTAAAGCAATTCGTTGCTTCTCCCAATGTAGGATTTCAAAGTTTTTATTACCAGGAGCAAACCTTCAATTAGAAGCTATTTTATCTTTTACCTATATACCTATTGTACTGGTGTATGAAAGGAATCTTAGTTCTTTTATATGTACCAACAAAGCAGCTTTTGGATTATGAAGAAAAATATGACTTAGGTTGAGTTTATAGAGCTACAAGTTCTTCTATTATCTTAACTAGATTTGTAAAACTTCATTCAGATTGCTGTCATCTCCCTTTCAAGAAGCCTACATTCTGATCTTGTGGTAATTTTTTGCTGTGCACAAACAAATATATTCTGACTGTATTAAAAGCTAGATATGTATTGAAAACAGCATTTTTAAAAATTTTATTTTTTAAGCAACAATTTGGGCATAACTTTGAGAGGACCCATTCATTTGAAGGAAGCATACAGCCAACCCTTTTCTTGGCCAGGTATTGAAAAGGGGGTTGCTGTGCATCTTGGATTTATTTTCCAAGGCAATGGAACTTTTAGCAGACAGAACAGGGGAGCTGGCCAGGTTGTGTGGCAAGCTCCAGGGTCTCTGATGCTTCCAACTATCTTTTGGAGAGTTGCCTTAAAACTCATTCAGCTGTTGTGAAAAGTATCTTCCATCCTACTTAACCCATTGAAGTTTTAGCTTCTCTTGCATTCTCTTGCTTTTTTCTAAATATGTAACAACTGAACCTGTTGTCTTTTTTCAGCTTGAGCATCTTACTGTGTATCAGGTGTGTTGTATGTTGAGAACTTTGCAATAAGTTTAGATGTTTAAACTTTACAGTGTCTTGTATAGGGTGATACAAGTATAGTATAGTGATTTTATCCTAATTGTTTACTACTAATCAAAGGCTACTTTCCACCAGTTCAAAGCTATATTTGTTTGATTACTTGTTCACTAACTATATTTCATAATTTATATATTGTTTCTATACGTATATCTAGTCTGCACTTATTTTTTAGTTGGTACTCACACTTTTCATAGTCTACTATCTTTTCCACTCTGTGTCCAAGTGATATTCATTGGTGCTTAAGAGCATGTCTGGCGGCTTGCCTATTGAGATTTTGCATACAGGACAGCCTAGCCTTAGCTTAGCATAAAATCATATCTCCTTTGCATTTTTATATTTTTTTTAAAGAGAAACAGTCTGTTGCTTGTGATGAAGAATATTGCAGGAAAGATTTATTAGCATGATAAATGTTTCTTTAAAACCATAAGCAACCCTGCTCTGTTTTGAAGTTTGGACTTGATCAGGTTTCTGGAAGTCATGAGAGCTAAGACAACGATGAAAATTGCTGGTATTCTGAAAGGTAACCACAGTTCTAAGGATTTTGTGGTCATGACTCTGTCCTGTCAATGAGTATCATGGAGAGCATGATACATTTATTACTATAGTTAGAAACAGGGATGTAAGAAAAAGATTCATAGCAAGCAATTTTAATTTCAGGTAAAGCATAGGGAATAAAGTTTTATTGAAAGTTTTGTTGACCAGGCACAAGAAAAATAATATAAATAAAATATAGTGGTAACACCAATGTAAAGTTTGAGCAAATCTATCTTCATGCTTTAAGTGGCACTATAGGATGTTTTTGGAGAGGGGAAAAAGTTTATTCTTCCATTAACTATGTCACTATGACTAGGACTTCAATTCTGCTGTCCATAGATAGAAAGCACCCTTTCCAGTCCCCTTGTCCCCCCATAAAATTACTTTGATATTCTTAAAAGTATTAATTTATGTTGCAGATACTTCTTCTGTGAAGCCATGGCTGTCAGTCACTGGTTCTATCTGCATGCACCAGGGGATCAATAGTACATTAAGGAAGCTGACTTGAGGAGGGGAAGGATTCATAAATAATAAATAGCAGGCTGCACTGCTGCCGCTTCGTCTCTACACAGAGTAATACAGATTCTAGTGAAGTACCCTTGTATTTCCTAACCCTATTAGACTTGAAACCATTATCCCAAATATTGATGCTTTCCTTTAGTCTGTTTCTTGTTAAGAAGTATGTCTGTGTAATCCTTAACTACAAGCTGCCAAAGGGAAAAAGCTAGTCTGTATATCAGAAATACAGGTACAGCAGGAACACTTGTGTTAAAACTGATCTGTAGTCTACTGAGAGACCAGGATTTAAAGCAAGGGAATATGGGGGCTGCTTTCAACATTTTCTTAGCCCTATAAACAATAGATGCTTCTGTAAAGAGATCTTTGTGGTATGCAGGACATGTGAAATGTTGAGCATTGGAGCATGATCCTTGCACTTTAAATCTGTGTATTAATTTTTTTCATTAGCTCTCTCTGCTTCCACATCCTGCACATTGCTGGCAAGCATGCATCAGCAATAAGACTTTCTTCAGTAATGTGTCTGTGATATTTCTGAAATGTGGCTGGTCAGAGCTATAGCTGCTTTTCTTGGAAGTTGGCTCCTTTCAAGACATTTAAGTGATTTCATCAGATCCTACTTTAAATGTTCTATATGATGTGCTCTTTCGATGAATAGCCATGTAGAATCAGCTCGGGAAGAGCAAAGTCCTTGGCAATGCCAGCTCAATTGCATCTGCAGATGAGGATTTAAAATTCTATGCAGCAGACAGTACCTCCAGCAGGCGAGTAAAAGGTTACTGCATTATTTTGCTTGTTTGCATCTGTAGTCTTTATCTATGGAAGATTTTTTTTTTACCATTCAATTTGTTGTGCATGCTTGTATATAGATACTACTGGAAATCGATTTAATAGGAACATAAATATAAAAAGGGCAGAGCAAGGTGAAGGGAGAGGCTCAGTTCAGCTTTAAACCAAGGAAAGGGAGGGAGGAAGAGAGAGAGAATAAAGGGGAGGGGAGAGAGCAGGAGAGAAATTAAGGTTTCAGTGCATTGTGAAAACAAGAAGTTTTTTTCAGCTGCTTTCACATCACTTGTATTTTTCTTAACCTTTTGCTAAAAAGGGTGCTGTTGAACAAGCACTGATAGCTCTATAAATGTGACAATTATTTCAAGTCAGATTATCCTGTAATCAGGTTAAGCAGTTGTGTTAATGTGAGATCTTCCACTTTCAGGAATAGTATTGCATACCATACCATCTTAAACCAATTAAAATTATCTTTTTATAATATTATTTGCATATTTTTTTCCTATGAAAAGGCAAAAGTATATAGTTACTGAATCATTATCTCTTGTAAACAAGAAAATGTTTCCAGCAGTAAGTTATTTTGTGTGTTAAATTGGGGAGGGTATTCAGTGTTGTATTTTGAGCAGAGTATACTTATTTTTAGAGGTTAGGAGACATGTTTGTCTCACTGCTCATTTGAATTAGTTTTGCATTTTTTGTTTTTCTCAGAGCAAAGAGCTCCTTGAAGACTTTGTTAAAGCTGCTTGCACGGTCTGCCTCTAACTTGCTTTGAGATTTGGTTGTGGTACCTTTGGACATTCTACTACAAATCCTTTCATGCTTCTTTCTTCCTGGGTTCAAATTTGTGGCTTTTCCTGACGTTGTTCTCACTCTTGTGGCTTTGTAGCAGCCATTCTTATTTCAGGGTCTGGTAGACCTGGATAGCATTTTTCTCATTCATTCTGACTTTGCAAGAAGATTTTTTTCCCCATTGCCCAGACACTTCAGGTAGTCAGTCTGAGAGTGCAGCAGTCAAACGTCAGCATCCCCCCATGTAACTGGAAGGTCCTTTTCCAGCAGAGGTGTTTCAGCAGGTTGGCAGCCCCCAAGGTGTGCAGGCAGGTAGGCACCTGCTGTGTGCCGTGGCGGGTCCGTGGGCGAGCGCGTGGGGCTGTGCAGGGTGGGGCGCGCAGCTCTGGGCTGGCACAGCCTCCTCTGGCCGCGGCCCAGGCTGGATAGGCTGCGCTGCTGGGGAGGGCGAAACACACTGCAAGTGACAACAGCCAGAGAAGAAGTAGTCAGCAAGCAGTTTTGAGAGATTGCCATCCCTGAATTTGCTCCTCTGTTAGACAGCTGTCTGTCTTTTTGAAGCAGCTTACTTTGTGAAGAGGAGCAGAGACAAAAACGCACCCGTTTTTTAAATGCGAGGTATTACTTGCTGATGAGACTGGCTGACTTTTTTTTGAGAAACATTTTTTTTTTTCCCTTTTCCTTTTTTTTTCTTCCTTCTCTGTTTAGCAGTCTTAATTTCAGCCAGGGAGCTGCAGAATGAGGCAGCTGGCCAATTTTGAGTGTTTATGGGACAGTACTGGTCCTAATTTCTTTACGAATAAACTCGTCTGATGAGCAAGTCAATGTGTGGCTGTGGCTGCAGCATTATTTCTTCTTTAATGAAGAGGCTGGGCTGTTCGACCTGCTGCTCCAATCTTCTGTCTTGCAGTCATACATCAGAGCAGTTGCAGAGACTATCCATTGAATGTCTCAATCAGCCGAAGAAGGTAATTATATTTTTAATTTTAACTATACCATTAAAAGGAAGCTGTATAATTTGGATTTACATGATAAAAAGACAAATTTTAGATATTTTTGACAGTTTTCTTGACCTTGAGTAGCTGTCCAATATCATTTTGCCATTATCAGGTTGTGTAGCAATAGAAATGTGCTGCAGTAATTGATTTTGTAATAGGATCAGGTGATTTACTGGATGCACTGACAACCACTTGCTTGCTTGTTCTGAAACGTGGAGCACTCTAATGGATGTTTTGATTGCAGCCTCGAGTTGCTCTGAAACTGCTAGATGCTCAAAGATGTAACATCTCATTTGTCAGTCTATCCCCTTTCCTGATGGCCACTTAGAATACATTAACACATTTGCTTTATGCATTCCCTGAGAGTTTGGTCCGTGCTAAACGTAGTCCAAGTTCGTGCCTAGAGGAGAGTAGAACAGTTCTTTATGGGTTGCTATTAAATGTTGGAGGGTTTTTTTTCTGTTAAATGTTATGCTTTGGAAGTAGAAATCTGGCTCTAATTTGAAAACAAACCAAATTGAACTAAACAAATCCCATTCCATATCAGAATATGGATTTTACTGTAGAAAAAGCCATTAGAAGCTGTGATCCAGTGAATTAAATTGGGGAGCTTAATTGGATCTACTTTTTGAATCAATCTGTTTTAGGCTGATAAAATGTTGCTAAACACTAAGAGCTTTTAAGATACATAGTACACCATTCCCTTGCAGATTAATTGGAGTGTAATATAAGTACAAAGCGTGCTACAGTGATGACTAACAGTTTGTATCTAGTTCTTTTCACTTTCAAAAAAGTCCTAAGTCTTTATCCATTATTGTGAAAGAATAAACATGCGCTTTTGAGTTCACTCTTATTTGCCTTATCATATAATAATGAAAACTTAAATACAAAAAAACCCTATTGAGGTATTAAATGGCTTTTCATTGCTGTTTTTCCCATTTTGGAGTGAAAACTGATAGGGAAAATACTACATCATGAAGTAGAAAAGTGTCACATGGTCCTCAAAGTAAGAAACAGTCAAAACACAACTTCAGTAAGCTAACCTATAGAGGAGGACACTTGCTTTGGCTGAAGGACATCACTATGCAGTGTACAATAAGAGGTTGAATAACTAATAGGTAGGATCAAACACATAACAATTTCTCACCTGATTGGATATGCAGTGATTTCAGTGGCCTGAAGTAAGTCAAGGTGGCTGGATTAGAAATTGTTGAACCTGATTATAATTAAACTAAACTGGAGAGCTCCTTCAGCCAATTCCACTTTCATAAAAAACGGTGAGCAAGAAACATGTGATTTAAACCAGTTGATTTTAATTTTGTTTTCCATTTATACCTCAATGATGGTAACTAAAAGAAAATTGATTCTCACTCATTTATTTATTACATCTATTTATTTATAAGGAGAATATTCTACTATTCCCATGCTTGCTTCTGTTGTGTATGGCTTGACATTCATATTTTTCTTGGCTGTTTGATCTGGGTTTGTATTTCTAGTTTTTTGGGGTTTTTTTTGGTTTGGTTTTCTTTTCTAACATTGTGAAATAAGCATGAGTCCCTCTGCAGAAATGGATTTCTATCTCAGCAGCTTACACATGTAATTCCTATCCTTGCACACCCGGATTCCTATTTCTCCAGAGTACAAGATGTTTTTTCAGTCAGAAAGAACTGGTCATTGTGTTGGAGTAGCAGAATGAGCCCAAGCGTGTTTTTTGAACCTGAGGAGGGGTAGTGTTCAAAGGTGTTGATGGTGTTAGGGGTAGCACATCAGTGAGCTCGGGTTGCAGGATCTACTTAGTGATTATTGAGTTCAGTGATTTGACTTTTAAAAAGGTAGATGTAAAGGCAACATTCTCACAGTGTTTCAGCGACTTGTTTTAAATAGTCTTAACAGGCAGTGGGAAACACAGCTATTAGTTTAAGGGAGAGAATAATAAAAAATCACTTCCATTTAAAGAAGTTAACTTGATGAGAAAAATAAGCTTAAATATATAGCTTTTACTTTGCTTTTATTTTTATACATCTTTTTCAAGGTTAATTTATACTACATGGAAATTTTATGACCATAATGTTGTGTACCATAGAAGTATTTGCAAGAAAGTTGATGTGATCTGCTGCGTTTTGAATTATCAACTTGATGATAAATAGTAAGTGGATTGAGTTCTGAAGTTCAAGAGAGAAATCTTTGTGAGTCAGTGACAAGAGTAGTTGAAAAGAATTCCATTTTTCAGAGAAGGCAGAAAATAAGCTCTTTTTGTAAAATAGTGTTTTGTGTGCAAACTTGCACTTGAAAACATACAACTGTGTGAAACTGTAACTAGGGCAGGGAAGAGAAAAGGGCTTTTCTTTGGGGAGTGATACATTTCTGAAATGGCAGTGAATAAATATGTGATGCAGGTACTGTTCCACTAGTGGAGCAGAAGGAGTTGCTGAGCTAATTGAACAGTAGTATCAGAAGTGTTGTAGTTGTATTTAGCATTTAGTATTTGAGGGTTCAACTGGAGACTCACCAAAATGCCTCTGGCAGGTGTTGCTGACCCTTGGGTAACACAGTTGAAGGTGTGCCTGCCCGTGGCCACCCACTGTGTCCCCTGTGTTGCCTCCCAGCTCCCACCCCATAGTCGCATCTGGGGCAGATGGGGCAGCTGGTCCTTATGTGCAGCAGTAGTGTTGTTTTGGCTCCTGGCACCTCCTGGTACTCTGGTGCTTAAATAACAAAAGCCAGCACTTTGCCAGATTTAAAATTAGTATTTCTGCCTTGTTGTTCAGCCAGAAGATATTTGTAGTGGTAGCCACTACACTAGCCCTGAGCTGGATTTGCTTTCTAAAGAAATTGTCGTAAGATTGAGACTTTGAGCATGTGAAACATCAAGGTAAATATTATAGTAAGATGGTATATTAAAATCACAAAGAAGCTGTATTGTAAATGGTACACTTCATGTTGAAAATTGACCTTGGTAATTAGGTCTCAACATTTACCGAAATTGGTTTAATTGTGCATTCCGCTTAGTGAGATGATGTGGTAGACGTAAAATGTTGTATGTTTAAAGTGTGTCCCAAAGTGTCTGCAAAAGGAATCTTCTAACAAATTAGACGACTTTATTGAAAAAAACCCAAAACCAATCAGCCAAAAAAAAAGAATAAAAATTGAGAGAATTATATCAATTTTATAAAAATTGATGCTTCTTACTTTTTACCTGTTTTAATGGAAATCTTGGAGGTGTTTCCCAGAGACATAGTTGACAAAATGATTTCTCCTGGAAGGTTTTTCAGCAGTTTAATTGGATTTTCCTGAAATACATAGCACTAAGTTTTTGTGTGCTTGTGCTGTTCTGCGTAACCATACCAACTTCTGTGTAATCCAGAACTGTTACTGATTAGTAACAAGCATTCACAATAGAAGAAACTCCATACTTTTATTTACTGACCTCCTTCCAAAAATGTAGTGAAAAAGTTTTGCTATTTTTGAACGCCTGTGTAGCTACAGACAAAAGATAAGGTTCTTCTAAACTGGTTTTCTCAGTCTGCCTGACCTTCCAGATCAGTTGAGGGCTTCTGCATCTGATTACTTGATGAGGAATTGACCAGATTGATTAATAGCTTCCCCTCTTCCACTCCAGGTGATTTCAGAAGGAACAAATACTAGGTCGCCAGCAACAGCAGATTGTTTTAGGATCTTACCTAAACCTAACTTGAATTAGGTCCAGAATAAAATAATGGGACTGTGAAAATCGATGCATGATATACCTTGCACTTAAAAATTTCTCACACATGCTTATTTATAAGAGTACATGCCTATTTTTATAAGAGTGTAGATGTCTGTATTCTTGCATTATAAAGCTCTCATCTTAAACTGGAAAAGTACCAATAGTGGAGAAGGAATATTAAAAAATAGGAGTACTGCATGAAGCTGAATGAAGACTGAGATACAGACTGGATAATAAAGGTAGAAGCAGTAAGTTATAAGGAACTAGAAAGAGTCAGGTGTTTTATTGGAAAGTGGAGAACCTTGCTGTAAGTCACTTTTTTTATTATCTTTGTATGTATGACTCCTGCATAGCTGCTAATCACAGATTTCGTTTTACTTCTGCAGATAACATAAAGTGTGTGTGTATTTATACACATGAACAAGTGTTATAGTTGGGATTTCTGTTTTCTTGTTTGTTTCATGCTGCCCTCCAAATTGGTATCATTAGAAATTTATTATGAGATCTGAATGTCAGGCTTCATTCTCTAAGAAATGTAATTTGTGATCATAATTCTGCATTTTAGTTCTAATGTGTCTAAAGGGAACCTGGTAACTCCCACATGGCTAAATTTAGCTCTGCTAAGAATAATGTTTAAAAAATCCCTAACATAATAATCAAAATATTCTTTTGGTAGAATGAAAAGAAAATATAAATCTAGATATATCCAATAAAAAAAAGAACAGTTAGGTCTTTTTAGGTCAAATCCTTTAGTAAATTTAAAGTTAATTCCTCTTGTAAATACATTTTCATCTTTAGATGTATTGTACAGATGCTGAAGACTCAAAGTCCCTTTTTTTTGTGGAGATACTTTTCCTCTTTTATGTATGGCACAGCAAAAGCAAGGAACAAGTCACAAAGTATTTCAACTAGGCAAGCAGATACGTCTTTTTTGCAGCTTATTTGGTTGTGCCATCTTACAGCTGCTTTATGTGTTAAGAGGTTAGTGTAATTACGACTGGAGAGAGAACACTGAATTTCAAAGTATGATGGCCTGTGATTTGTATGAATGAATGATGATTTATGGCATGGTTTTTTGTTTGTTTTAAACTGGTCATTCTCAGCACAGGTGAGCTGTTCTCTCTGCCAGCAGCTTAACAGTGAAGGAGTCTTGCGGGCCTAAGGGGGAGAGACTGAAGGTATGTTATGTTACATGTTCAAGAAAGAAGTCTTGCTGTAATGAGAAGGGTGGAGATGGTAAAATGGCCTGTGAATACTCCAAAGAATAAATTTAAATTGCAACAGACTTCTTCTGAACAGTTGGGCAAAGAACCTTCCTTGGTGGTCTTTGAATGTGGAGATGGTGGTAAGAACATAGAACCAAGAGGTAGGAAGCCTTCTGTGTGTGGGAGATGACAGACTATATCGAGGAACTGAGCCAGGGGAAAAAGGACATACAGATTTTTAAGTGGTTATCTCTGTTATTCTATGGTCTGATCATCTGCATAGCACAGCACAGGAATGTACCCATGCTTTAACCCCAAGAGTAATAGTATTCAGCGTTCAAAACTAAATTGTGCTGCTCATTCTTTTGATTCAGACTGTTCTGCCCACAAAGCCCTAATCCAGCACTTGTTACATAGTCATCTATTCACTCTTTAAAGATTCTATAATACTGTTTTGATTTTTCTGGGTTATTATCAAGCTAAAGTGATTCCTTTCTTTTCCTTTTTTCTTTTTTTTTTTTTTTTCCCCTTAAGAGCAGCACATAATTTTTTCCTATTGTTGGCAAAACAGGAAAAATGATGACAATGTAGCAAACAGTAGCATTTTGTGGTAAAATGCTATTACTGGCATCAATATTGTCATTATCAGAAGAACAGTAATGTAAGAGACAACAAAACCATTGCAACGTCCTCTTGCTCGAAGCAGAATTTAGAAAAAAAGATCAATTTCAGAAACAAATGAGATTTCCCAAAAGTCATAATTGGGATGGTTTACCAGAATGGTAGAGTTTTTCTTCATCCCAACAGGCCGACATTACAAGTTTTGATTTGAGTATGATTGCTTTCTTAGAAATGCTATTGCAAGTGCTACAGTACACAGAATCCTATCAATAGTATCAAAGACTATGAGATTCTGGGGTTCAAATTAAATATTATCAATTTTAATCAAGCCAACTTTTCATATAAAATCTTAGCAACTCTCCCCCCAGTTCCCTCCCCCAAGGTTGCATTTTACTCATTAACTTCCACAAGACAGCAATGAGCCCTGGAGAGGGAAATGTCATCACAGCAACGGAGACCTTCAGGTTCTTGAGCAGTAATATCACTGGACCAAAACTGAATTTATGTGCTTGGCTTGGCTGCTTTGAAAGGCACTCCAAGAAACTTCTTACCTTCTGGTTCCTGTGAATATTTGTTTTCCTAAGGAGTGTTAAAATTAATTAGTTAATTCTAAGGAATATTTGTTTTTCTTTATTTTTTGTGACTTTGTGCTGTGACTTAGAACTTCTTGGGAGATGGTTTTCAGGGACACAGCAAAAATAAAATTCACGAAGTATGAGCTGTTCTGGCCATTCTTGCAACACTTTCAGTAGCCTGAAAATATCTTGCATCCTTATAAGCTGAATGCTGTGGTTTGCTCATTGTTTTGGTAAAGGAGTTGCAAAGACTTTGTTTCTCATACATTTTGTTAAAGCTTCTGTTCTGAAGCTTTTAAACAATTGTTTCCTCAGTACTGTTTTTAGTCTAGTTTTAGTGGTGTTGTATCTGTTACCTTAAATAATTATACTATAGTGCAAGATGGAGAGACAAACATCTCACACATGGGTATGTTATGCTCTGTGTATTAAATATTAGAATTAGACTGTCAGTTTAACAACTACTTGTCCACAGAGTTCAAAAGATTTCTTTTTTAAATAAATACATATAATTTTTCTTAATTCCATAAGAAGCCTATTTTTCCTTTATCATCCCTGTTGAGATGTCACTGATGATATTGTATTGATCCACTAAAAAGGTTTGTGGTAAAGCTTTTTACTTGATGTAGGCTGTCTTTTTAATTACAGCTATCCTGGGATGCTGTACAGAACTCTGTAGTTAGGGTTGTGTCAGCACTTACATGTGAAATCTCTCATTTTTATCAGCAACTTAGTGCTGACAATAAAAAATTGCTTTGAGGAAAAGCATGGTAAGATCTTAGCCTTCAGGGTGAGTCAGTAAGGGTTCACTATATTCAGATGAATCTGAGTTAATGAAAGGTTACAACCTTCTCTTTTACACCCAGACTCACTATGTGTGCTTGCAATTACTGTTTTAAAATTATTTTTTAAGGCTTCTTTCATTACTTGAGGTACTGCCATTCAGTATCTAAAAAGCAGCAGAATTCAATGCTCTCTTCCTCTGGGCATCTCTAAGGTATCTACAGCAGTTCTTGAACCTGCCTGCCTCTTTGCCTTCTCTTCCCCTTCTCCCAAGCCTGCAGTTGCTCTGAGCAAAGGACCTAGCAAGAATGAAGGATGGCTCTCTCACTGGTGTTCTGCTTGTATGCTTACCAAATGTTAGATCCCACATGAGAAAGAAACGTGTGCAGTGATATTTTCTTCTTATTTTAAAACAAAACATAAAGCAGATACTGTAAAAGAATGCGTCTCCTACTACGGACTGATGCTGTTGTATGCTGGCTCACACTCCAGAGCACAGAGCTATTCCCTAATGATGGGAGCCTAAATGAGCAGGATTAATTTGGTTTTTCCCTAATGGTGGTAGTGAGAGTGCCTACCCTTTGTGGGAAAGAGAATGGCTTGAGAACTTAGAGCTGGGTTCAGTTCCTACTTGTTCCTGCAAGGATGGAAGTGCTCATCTCTCCCTTTTTGAGAAGAGTCCTGAGAAATTGTTTGGGTAGGGGCATCTTCCATATCTGTTGTGGTGTTCAGGCCACTGTGTGATTAAGAATAAGGAGGAGAGAAAGGCAAAAGGAATATGATTTTTCAGGCTTAGTATTCTTTGCCCTGAGTTCGGGGAAGAGATGTCCAAGCACCAGAATCTGCTCCCTGTGTTATTTCCAAATTTTCTCTCTCAAAAATTAACAACTATAAGCAGGACTAAAATACAGTTTTCCATAGGAGCTGATATCCTAGAGCAATCATCTCTTCTGTTATTCCATCCTGTTGTCTTAGAATGCTGTAGTGAGGAGAAAGAAGTGCTGGGTTAAATCTCCCTCATCAGATTTTGCTCTGATAATGCACATGTGTGTCTTTATTCATTTCTCATCTAACTGAGCCTGACATAGAGACCTTATGACATTTTGGGGTTTGCTTTCTTTGTGGTTCATTGATAGGTGTCAGCCTGGTCATCAGGCCTTCCTGGGATGGGAAAATGCTAGAGGAAAAACAAACATATAACCAGCACATTCAACTGTTGATGAGTACAAAAAGTGAAAAGAGGAAGGAAGAGACATAATGCTTCGAAAAACGAGTAAATTTAAAGAGTCAGAGTTGTCAGAGTTCAAAGCACAGCTGCGCTACATTGCTACAGATAAAAGTCTGGATTTCACAGGAACTTGCTGTCACGGTTAAGTTTATGGAATTTACATACATACCTTTGCATCAAGCAACCTGGAAAACATGTATAAATACGCCTTATTTACATTCTGTGGGCATGTTGCTGCACTGTGAGGGCAAAATTGAAGTGTGAGACTGTTGTAATGAATATGCAGGAAGAAGTTGGGCTGATGAAGTAATGAGATTTTTTGTACTTTATTTACCTTTCACTATTCAAAGCCCTTTTCCAGGGAAGTGTATGTAATAAACATCACTTCATAAATGGGATAACAGACTCTGAAAGTGAAAAGGATAAAGGTTTTTCTTCAGGCCCCTGGCAAATCTGAGCATGGAAACTATATCTCCTCAGAATGTATTCAGCAGTTTTCCCACTAGGTCACATTTTCTTCACATATTTTCTTTGTGAGAAAAGTGGCTGCAAGATGGCAAAACATTTGTAGGGGTATTCCAAGTACCTTAAAAATGTGATCCCCGTTTCATGTAACTGGAGAAATAAAGCACATAAATAAGGAAGATAGTGACTTGCTGAACTTCTCTCATCTGTGCTTGGGATAAAAATCACAACTGTTTCCTACCTTTTTAACACATTTAACAAAATGGTCTCTGTAGCCTCTCGGACCTTATTGCTTCAGTTTCTTTTGTGCCACATCTTCACAAGTACATGTGCAGTGTCTTTGCCAACCGTCGGGAGCTGTGTGCCAACTAATGCAGCTGTCACTTGATTATTTTTTTTCCCCCAAGCTTTTTGGCTCCATCTGCTTGCCTGGTCACTTCCATTGTTTGCTTTCCATTTCCTACTGTGCTGCCTCCCAGATGCATAGTTGTCGGTAATAGTCAGTTTGTGCCTCTCCCTGCCCCCAGTCTCCCCAGAGGATGCAGATTACACCTTTCCTTCCTCTAAATGCCTATGCCCATACTCACAATTCAGGATGAAGAGTAGAAGAGACTTCCTGAACATGTCATAACTAATGTATACCAAAGCATTTTCCATCTGCTTTCCACCCACAGCTACAGCTATTTCTCACAGTATCTGCAGTGACAACAAAATATTTTTCTTGAGCAGGTTTTGGTTAAGTGGCATAAATTGAGGTAGAAAGGAAACAGCTAGACAACATGGACTGAAGGATAAGTGCAGGAGCTGGGAAAGGAGTTCTGTAATTTATTTATCTTAAAGGTATAGCAACAACTCCTAATTCTGAGTGGTAATTCACTGATGGAAGATTGCTCATTAATTATTTTTTCTACTTAAAAGGATCCCTTTCATATCATGAGCAACTCAAGATGTTAAAGTGTGGAGATCATGCACATTGCTAAGGTAGTGCAGAGCCTCATAATAAGTGTGATGAGCCAGCTGAATTTGAAACAAAATATGAACTAGCAAACCACTTAGCCTAATTCAATTGAATAATATGGATAGATTCTACCTGCTGCTTATGCTTGTTTGATCCTCAATTTTATGTATTTATCTATTTCATTATCTATATGTGTCTATATATTTATTTTCAGTTGATCTGGTGTCAATTTTTGTTTGGGAGCTCAGGAAAGCAGCAACAACTGCCAGTTACAAACTGATGAGGTTTTGCATGTTTATTGGTTTGAGAAGTTCTTTGTTTCATTGCTGTAACCAAGATTTTTTAATCTCACTTATGTGTACATACACAGTGCCTTTTAAATTTCTCTTAAAAAATTTCTTAGAATCAGATGGGTGTATTGAAGCCTATACATAGGTTGATTATGATATTATATCTTGGTTAACATTTTGCACGTTTCATCAGAAGAATGAGTAGGTAACATGTATTTGCTGTACTTTATCTTTGTGGAATTTCTAAATGCTTTGAGTTCCAAAAGAAAACAATAAAACTGCAGTAAGGATAATTATTAGTCTGTGGAGACAAAAAAATATCACTTTCCAGGTTGATTCTTACTAGAAATGTGGAGTTAATCCTTTCCAGACTGAGATGTTTCTGGCCATCTGGTGACCATACCTTCCACTGGGGGCAAACTTACAGAAGACACATCTTTCTTTATGATGAACATAATGAACTTTTATGTCTTTCAGTGTCAAAGTCTTCCTCAAAGCTGTTTCATGCAAGTGATAACATAAATCTTATCACTATTCTGTCTTGCTAGTATGGTTACAATAATTATTCTTCCATCCCTGGTAGTTCTTCACTTTCAAGTTTCTTGTGGACCTTTAATTTTGTGACTAAAGTAAAATAGCAGCCTTCTATCTGTAGAAAAGTGTAGGCAAAGAAGTACAGTGGGTTTTGTTGGAAACTATGTTTAATGGTTCTGAGCTGTTGCATTGACTCAGTGACCCCACAAAGGTAGCAACAATCACTTGGATTGTGGAATGTTTCAGATCCTTTTTGATCCCTTGGCATCTAAAAGCATCCCCAAATAAAACTGTGCCACCACTACCACCAAGGGAAAACCAGCCATGAATCTTGTTCTGAGAGAGCAAAGATATAAAATGTGTATTAATATATTAGACATATTAGCTAATTTTATAGCAGGAGGTTTGATTGCTGTAAGTACAGGAAGATAAATCTTGGACCTTGGTTGTTGCATTACAGCTAGTTCACAGAGTGGCTGTGGAATAGTGAGTTGCAGAAGTGCTAAAATCCAGTGGCATCAGACTCTTGTAACTTTAAGGAACCATCTCTTAATCGGCTTCTCATCTCATGTAGAAATCACACTTCCAAAATTTCGGGTGTGTGCTAGATTTCCACATACTCAGTGAAATGGATGCTATTCCAATGTGCATAGCTGACCTTTGATTCTCTGAACTGAGATTCTAAGTGTAGGAATTATGAAAAATAGTGCATACTACCAGTACCTGCTTGTGGGAAGAGCTGAGAAATAAAGAAGTGAGGGTAATTCTTTGGCTCTCTAACTGTTACCAATTTATTTTATCCATAGTCTGAAAAGATCTTGTATTAGTACATGTAGGCTTACAGGTGATTGGGAATGGCTCCAGAAGCAGGAAAATGTCAGGGGCTGACAACTGAAATTTTGTGCCATCACTTGCAGAGGGATGGCTATGGTAAATGTCCTGATGACATATATTATATAAGATGTAATTAGGTGGCAGATGGTGTCAAACTTCACTTGCAGTTGTAGTTGGCATAGTTTTTTGAGGAGGGAACAGTAAGGACACACTGGTATTTTAGCACTTTTATTTAGCCACTTCTATTCATAAGCCTCCAGATTTTGTACATTTACTCATGTTCTTTGTATGCAATTACATTTTTGGTTTTAATAAGCCAGTTCTCAAATGGCCAGTTAAGATATCCTTGATGCTGAGGAAGGCAGATACTACTGCTGTTTAAATTTAGACTACTTTTTAAATGTGTAAGTATACAGTAGATATTGTATCTTAACAGGCCATCTATCACAATGGCAGGACTGACATTCCTACAACCACGAGTTCACTGTTTTCCACATTTAAAACTTTCTATGACTAAAAATATAGACAAGTGGTGTTCAGATGTGAAGACATTTCTCTTTATTTTGTTTATATTAGTGATTGTATTGATGGCTGACAAACAGCTTCTGGTATCAGGCAAAATCTGTCGCTGATAGAACATTTTATTTCATTTTCATGCAAGGATTGTAGTACAGTCTTTGCATTTTTTTTTCAGTTAGAATAAAAAAGACATTATTTTGGTATTTTCTGTTTTTTTAAATCTATAAAATTGCTGTACAAAGGTAATGTCTTTTTGGCTGCTAGTCACAATGAGAGTGCATGTTGTTTGTAATCTTCTACATTTCAATTTGCTTTTACTCATTTATTTCATCAATAAGTCTCCTTGGATTCTATTGCTGATCTGTTGTGTCAGCTCTAAATAACTTGGCAAAGGGTCCTATACAAAGGTAAATAGACTTCTGCAACTTTCCCATGATGTGAAACTTGAGTTGGCCTCTAGCAACCAGTACATTTCAGGATCATATACAGATTTACATCAGCCTGTGTTGGGTATGTGAAATAAAAGGGGTTTAGAGAGATGAACACCTTTTGAAAATATATCCTTGTAAACTCTCCAGCTACTTTAGATGTAAGTTAGTCTGGTTAGTGAACTTCACTGGCTGACTGGTTTACATCTTACTTGTTAGTTTCCTTCATGTATTTCTTGTCCTAACAATACTGATGGTATGCTGCAAGGACAATGCTGGTTGGACTCCATCTCTATTGTTAGAGAAGCTTTAAATATTATTAAATTAAGGAATTGAGTTCTTGGCCTTTATGACAGTTTTCCTCTTCTTGGTGCACAAAGACAATTTATCTTGAAGCATAAAATAAACAAGCAAGTACTAATGTTATGAAGTGTCCATTTCTGCTTGTTTCAGCTGTTGCTAAATATAAAAATTGATATGCTGGAACACTTACTCCTGAGTCGTCGTCTTTCTCCAAGCCTTGCATAATACGGTAAATCAATAATGCACTTTCTTGCCTACAGGCACTGAACAGATCTGATCCTGTTTACTCTGTATCTAGTAATGAATTATCTATAATTCCTCTAAGACCTTACAGTGTATAATTTATTCTATGCTTCACATTTTTCCCTTTCTTTATCCCCTTATGCTTAGTTCATTTCTAGTTTTACAGTACCACATGCACCTGGAATATTTTCTGTTATGATACACAGCTTCTAACTTCACCTTGCAATTTCTTTTCAAAACACAATTTTTCTGTGATCTCATCTACTCCCACTTTCCTCTGTTGCTGCTTCTAATTTTCTAAAACAGTAGTGGGTGAACTAAAAAGCAGCATATAAATCCCATTGCAAGCAGCTAAATTAATATCTTCTGTCCTTGGTCTGAGATTTGTTAATTCTGTTGAGCAAATACTGATCTTTATACAGTATAAACAATGCACTCCACTGTACCAGAGCCACTTGGCTCATTCCTTCTGGAAAGGAACACATGTACTGATAGTGAGTGATCCTGGTTGATATTTGTCAAACATGTACATAGAGAAAGGACTTTCCCTGTGAAGGACAAACAAAAACACCTGCTTTTGGATTTCATGTTTATGTACTGGGTATGAAGGTTCCTGGTGGCTAATTTGGAGATGATAATGTGCATATTAAAAAAAATAATAAATCTGGGGATGTTTTACTTCTGCAGATCCAAAAGACTTGAATAGACTTTCAGAAATGCACTGAGGTGGAGCAGCACTCTGCATTTCAGTCATGGCAAAAGTATAGTGAAAAAGGACAGAGGTAATATGTGAACAAGCAGGAGTAGAATCATTTCCTACAGGCTATTTTTGGATATGTTAGCACTTGGAAAGATATGTCATTCTTTCTTCAGGATTTCTTTTAAGAGGTAAGGTGGAGCTTTTACAGACTACTTCCTTATCATCTTTCACTATCCCTGCTGTTGTTCATTACTACTAAAGCATACAGTCACTGAGCATGTGGTCATTGCAGAAGCAAATAATGGAATGCTCAAATCCAGCTGCAGATGCTTTTCAAAACAAAGAAACTTCTCTCCAGGTATTTTGGACTCTCATTGCATCTTGTAAACTTTTATAAGTATTTTATAAAACACAAATGAACACATTATCTGCAAGGGTTGATTTTTGAGGCTTTTGTGTCAATAGCTGCATGATTCCAAGTCACTCTTGAGATAGTGTATGGCACTGCTGCTACCAGAACGCAAGAGATTTAGTTGGCATTTTATTTCTTCTATTTCATTACCACATCTGCAAATATTAGAAGTCTGTAGCTGTTTCTACGTTCAGCTTTTCATCTGTTCCAGCTGTGATCTTTTGCTGCTTATTAATGAGGATTTGGTAAGAGCAGCATGTACTCCTGAACAATAGCATTGTATTTTATAGATAAAATTTCCTAATTCTTCTACTTTCTTAACGCTTCCATGCATTTAAGATCTGCTAAAAAATAACAAAAACAAACCAAGTCCAAGAAAACAAACTAAAAGATAAACACCAAAATCCCCAAACAATTAAAAAGGTAGGAACGTTTTTGATGACATTCCATTCCTTGTCTAAGTTTTGTCATAAGCCTGAACAGTGGAGCTCTCCTGTCTACATGTCTGCATCTTGGGCTCACCCTGATTGCTTTGCTTTCTTCTTGTGGACAAAAGATGCTAGAGCAAAAGGTTTTCACTCAAACCTTCTTGGACACGTGAGTAACAAGAAGTGGCAGCAGAACAGAAGCAGGCAGATGTGAACGCAACGTAGTGGTAGAAATGCCATCAAAACATTTACCTTTAGACAGACCCTTTTTTATAGTTCCAGTTGTGGAATGCATTTGCCCTTGCATGGCACATCTCCTTGAACCCACTGAGGATGGGATTGGTGATACACTGAAAGCATAAGAAAAGGTATTTGCAGACTTGTCTCATATTTTGTTGAATTTCTGAGGTTATTTGAACAACTTAAAGAAATTTAAAAAACCCCCCCACCACCAAAATCCTGTTTTAGAATTGAGAGTAAAGTTGGGAGCAAAGCACTCTGTCCAAGTAGTAAATTCTGTGATAAATTTGTCATCTGCATATAGACATGAACTTTTTTTTCTTCTCCTTTGAAATTATCTGTCCTCATGAGCTTTCTTAGGGTGTTCACTTATGAAAGTGACTGCTAAAGAAGCAGGAAGCCCATGAATTGTAGTAGTGAGATAGGATCTTTCTGGCAATTCCAACTGACCAGTACTTTTTTCCTCTTATGTTTATAATGAAAAAAATAACAACAAATTAATTTTGTTGCTTGGAAAATATTAAACATTTTAATTGCATTTACAGCTTGTTCTCTGATTAAATAAGGGAAGTGCTAGCAGTTCATGTCTATGTATCACTTGTAAGGTACTTAGAACTTCTGAGATGCGTGTTATGACTAAAACTTTGTAGGCGGTAGATGCTAGCTGTTTTCTAAAACTATGATTGGGATCCTTGGCTGACTTTTGGTGGGTCTTACCAGAATGGGGAAACTGTGGAACAGAACAGAGCATGGATCTGAATTGAGCTCTTGCTGCTTTCCCAGGTGAATGTGACTGGGCCATAGTGAGCATTGAGTTCAGATTCAGCTGGGTTGACTGCAGGTTATGGCTGCATGCTGCCAGCCCTGTGCCCCTGAAGTAGATTGTTCACCTCTAAATCTGTGCGTGGAACTGTTCTTGTGAGTGCTTCCTAATCTATTTCAGGCAAAATGAATCTGCTTAACTGAGACTTTAAACTTGTAAGCTAACCTGGCTCATTCTGACTGAAGCGGATTAGTGATGCTTATGTGCGCAGGTACGGCAGGAGATCTGGTTGGATGCAAGGATAAGCAGGTTGGGTGTGGGAGGCTGAGCCTGTGCCTCAGGAAGAGTGTATGCATGTATCTCTACACTCCTATTCTTTCCAGAAGTCCCTTTAAATAGCTTATTTTAATGTGTCAGGAAGTGTGCTTTGAAAGCAAAATAAATCTTGTGCAGAATAAGCATGCTGGGGTGCTCGCTGAGTGCTTTTTTTTCTATTAGCTGCTAGTCCTTACCTATTTTAAACTTAGTATATGACTGCTTTGTTGCAATTTTATCTAATTCAATGATCTAGGGTTTCCCTATGATGCTGGTTTTAGTCCTCGTATATCTCTAAGTATAAAAGGTCAACTAATATTTCAGTTTCCACTGGAACTGTATGCACACAACTACAAAGGAGAAAGACCAACTAAATGGTTTTTCAAAAATATCTGTTAAAAAACTGTTGTCATACTTCTGAAATTGATTTTTTATATTTTAAAAAAGTCCTACTAGAAAGTGTGCTGAAGCTTTCTTCCACTTTTCTCTGTTGCATAACTAAGAGAATTTCTACGCAAGCTCATAGAAATATCATGCTTTTTTGAGGTTGGTAATGTGATCTGTACTAAGTCAACCATTTGTCACTGATGGCTGGTTCCTGCATCTGAGCTGCTTAATGTTTCCATGCTAGGGTATAGATGATGGAGCGCTCATAATCCAATCTCTATTCCTTCACTGGTGAGAAAAAGACCTAGGCCAGGCTACTGTCCTGCTACCATGAGCCGAACATTTTCCAGATGTTAGGACTCAGAAGAAGTCTCTGGAATGTTTTCTGGCTTGTAAGTTTATCACCTGTGACTGAATGGAGTTGGGATCAGATTTTTAAGTCACCTCCTGTCCACTTGTAACAAGTCCTTTAAAACAGGTCCAAATCTGTTTATTTCAGATTTTATTTTCTGGTGAGCCCTGAAGCTGGGAGTGGCAGATGTTGCTCTCTGTGATAGTTTAAACTCCAAGCCAGATGTGCAGCAGGCTTTCTTTGCTCTTTCCCCCTACCCCTGAGACTCAAAAATCAAGGAATGCAAGACTAATTGGGCAGTCTGTGAAAAGTGGCTTTGGGCCAGAAGTTCCAAGAAGAACCACAATAAATTAAAGCAGATCAGTAATTTAAAAATGGTCAGTTCTTCAACAGAGAAGTGAACACTGAGTGCAGGAGCTGCTGCTGAGAACAGCTGTGTTCCTGAAGCAGTTGGTACTTTCAATGTCAATGTAGTTGTTTAACATATTGAAAAAATATACCAGAAGTGCTTAGAAGAGCTCAGGGGTTTCAGGTCAATGCCCATCTATGATGATGAGATATCTTGGAAAGACACTTGATCTCACTAATGTCTGAGGAGGAAGTGCAGATCTGTAGACCTCACTGGTGCTGTTACTCCATGTTGATTGCAATACCTTTGAGAATGGCTATGTGCTCTGTTGGAATGGATTTCAGTACATAAACTCTGCACTATTACAAGTAGAAAATACATTCTTGCTAGGCTTTGATAAAAATCTATGAGGAATTCACCAGGAAATGAAAGCATTTCTTCGAGCCTAGTTTCTTTCCAGGATTATTACTGAAGAAAAACAGAAAACTGGTGTGCTAGATATTTCCCAGGTGTTGAGATGATTGGAATGGAAATGTAAATACCTTAAAAAGTTCAGCTCTATTTTTCGTAACGTTTTATACTTCATAGCTAATCATTGTTTCAACTGAGCAAGTAGCTGACTCCTACATCTTGGTGACTAAAAAGTGACTTCTGAACTTTGGATTGAGTGGTACCATTTGTTAATCATCCATGCATCTGAGAACATGGAAGCCCATGTGTAGATTTTAAGGAAAATTAAAATACGCTGACGTGAAGGCTGTGTGGGACAGCTTGAATTGCCTACTTCTTTGAGTTGAGTTCTTAGTCAACTTTGAGTACTTACTCAACTTGAAGTACTTTTGAGTACTTACATTGCCTGTACTATATTGTTTTCCTCAGTGGAGGACTAGATCTTTTGAAAATTAAGCTATTTAGTGAGAGAGCCTTACAGTTACTAAAAGCCTTTTTGGGCTGCTTCAGTGAGAATGTTACTGTAAGGTACATTTTGCAGGCTTCAAGCTATGTCATAGGCCATAACCTAATCAGTCAGGTGGTTTTCCAGTAAGAACAAATCTCAATGCCCTGTTTTTTTCAATGGTGCTATTGCTATCAACAACCAATGTATTATTCAAAAAGTCATCCAATTTGGCGTTCTATCAGTAGAAACAGTTGGAGTGGAATGCAACTGTTTGCAGCTGGATTGTTCCACACTTACATAGCAGTGATAAAACAACATTCTGAATTGGATAATGGCCTCAAATTTTGTATTAAATCAGTTATTTTACAAGTTTTGTTTTTTAACAGCTTTTCTTGGTTAGAAAATAAGCAATCAACCCAACAATGTGCTTTGTGTGTGTTCAGTGGATCCAGAGCTCTTTGTTGTCAACAGGATTTGACTTTTCCCTTGCCTGTTGTGTTGCGGGTTCTTGTGGCACTTAGGAGACAAACCCTTTTGTCTCACAGACTGTACCATCTCAGCTGCTTTGGATTTCCACCTATTACCAGCAATCTAGCAAATTTCTCCTTCTGAATATAGGTACTTCACTAGGACCTGAGCAAGTATCTACTTGCTTCCAAAGTATGCTGGTCTCCAATATCCACAAGGCAGCTATGTGGTATGGCAAATGACCTTTGTGAAACACAGTACACCTGATGCAGCAGCCAGGGCAGGCACCAGGTATGGATGGGTCGGTGTTTGATCAGTACAGCTGATGCTGTTTTAGCACTGTCTGGGAAACATAGAGACGGCTCCTCACCTACAGGAGTCTTGAAAAATCAGGAACATAGATTAGTCTATAGTAAAGGTGGATCAAGGCAGTGATGTGGAGGGGCTGTTCCTCTTTGCAGCTGCTGTTGTGTGGTGGGTTCATTGTTGGAAAGAAACTGTCTTAGCTCTGCATGCCTCTTTTTACATAGGCATGAGAAATGATGCCAGCTGTGGTGAACTGGTGGGTTGGTGAGACTCCTGACAGTAGTCAAGTTTAGATCCATAATGCTAGCAGTACACGTGCCTTGCTTTTACTGAAGAGTACAGCTTCAAGTTTATGGGTAGATGTTTATTTTGCAGTGGTGAAAGATGTTCATTGGTCCCTAATCATTACCTGTCTTTGCTGGAAAGGTGTAAGATCTGCTGTCGTTCAAACAGTTCATATCTGTCATTCTTACCCCAGTGCCAGCAACACCATATACATTAGAGGAAGCTGGTGAGATA
The DNA here is from genome assembly GCF_049639895.1 of Pseudopodoces humilis. Classification (NCBI taxonomy): domain Eukaryota; kingdom Metazoa; phylum Chordata; class Aves; order Passeriformes; family Paridae; genus Pseudopodoces; species Pseudopodoces humilis. The sequence continues at coordinate 43,031,808 of NC_142205.1, forward strand.
AAAGTGATTTGAGCATTTTTTTTCTGGAGTGGGTAAGGGGGGGACCGTTGATTTTGGTGAAGCTCCACTGAAAATATCCTGTGGCAGAGCAGTAACAGCATCTTAAATGACATTAATCACTGAAAAGAATCTATAACCTGTTTTTCATCCACTCAAATTATGATCCCGATTTCTAATTTTAAGATAGTATGTGTCTGCATCAGTATCTCTTTCATTTGGTAGTTCAGGTACATCATTTATTTGTTAATTGTGTACATGGTCAGTACTTTACTGCACTGAACATGGCTCTCTTTACTGCTTGTAGTCACATCCCTTTTCCTACTAGGAAACAGTTGTGGAGGAGAAACTGGGGATATTAGAGTTGATGGCTTAACAGAATTGGAAAGAAAGTTTGAATGCCTGCCTGATATAAATATTGTAGGTCACTTACATTCTTATCTACAACTGGTCATGCAAATACAGAAACTTGCTTTCCTGGTCCCAGAAATAGTTTTGAGCAAAGAAATCTTATGTTTCTGTAGGTTGTTAGCAGATGCCCTGCTGCTGAATCATACTGCTTAATCAGTTACTGATATAAGATTCTCAGAGAGCCATTTTAAGGGCATTAAATCAATAACAATAATCGCAACCATTTCCATTTCTCCAGTGGAGCCTCCTAAGAGTCTGTTTGGGCCAGGGCCAAATTCTTTTAGACAGGCTGGGATATCATCTTCCTTCAAACCTGGCACTTACTCATGCTGTTTGTCAGCAAGTGCCTTGTTCTGCAAGGTCAGATTTTAAATCTAGTGCCATAAAGCTTCTCTGTGACACAGAGAACATAACACTTAGGAACCAGTGTGTGCTAGGCAGTGTTCTGGAGATGTGAGGTTAATAAGAAGGCATTTACTGTTTTTTTAATATCATGTAGAGACTGTAATTGGTATGGAATTTTAAATCCCCTCCCTTCCCCTCCCCTTCCCTTCCCCTCCCCTCCCCATGTTCTGGTAGTTTGTGACCTTGTTTTACTTATGTCTTTCTACTGATGAAGATCTTGAAAATGCAGATAAACCAGTGTATTAGCAGATATCAGCAAGTCTGGTAAATGCTGCCTATATGTTTCTCTTAGTATTTTTTGCTTGTATTAAAAGTAGAGAAGTTCAGATCAAAGAATATTCCTTATCAGATATTGATGCAAAGGCATTTAACATGTTCATTGACTAGCTCTGGAAGAAAGTACGTAATTTGGAGTTCATCTTTGGAAGTATAGCGTTCAGAATGCTTGGTGGATACTGCTGAAATCTGATATAATGTTCACAGCTGAACATTTTATAAGATGTGAATTGGGACTGCGGACACATAGGGTTTCTTCATAAAATATATATTGCTCCTTGTTCTTTCAGAGCAACCTCACAGGAATAAGTTCTGAGGAATAAGGCTGAGCTGTAGTTTTTCCCACCAAAATGGTAAAATACACCAGTCTTTATATCTTGTGTTGCTTGCATCTTATCTATCCCAGTCTGACCCCAGCTACCTTATCTCACAAATTTGGGTTATAACTGGTGAATTAAATACAAATAAGAAATGCCTTTGTCTATCTTATGTTACAGCCTTTTGCTCCAATCTGCTTTAACAGTGTTGATAGAATTACTTTTTTTTTTTCTTCTTTTTTTTTTTTCTTAGCATGTAGGACTACATGATAGCTGAATCAGAGAATGGGTCAGATTTGAACAGAACACAGCAGGTCATCTGGTCCAACCTCCCTGCTCAAGCAGGGCCATCCCAGAGCACCTGGCACAGGATTGTGTCCAGAGGGCTCTTGAATATCTCCAGTGAAGGAGACTCCACAACCTCTCTGGGCCATCCATTCCCATGCATTTTGCATGGTCACCTGCACAGTAAAGAAGTTCCTCCTCATGTTCAGGTAGAACTTCCTGTACATCAGGTTCTGCCCACTGCCTCCTGTCCTACTGCTTGGCATCACTGAGCAGAGCCTGACTCCATCCTCCTGGCACCCTCCCTGCAGATACTGACAGACATTGATAAGGTCCCTTCTCAGTCTTCTCGAGGCTGAACAGGCTAAGGTCTCTCAGCCTTACCTGCTAAGAGACATGCTCCAGTCTCTTCATATTCTTTGTTACTCTCCACTGGACCTGCTCTGGGAGCTCCATGTCTCTCTTGTCCTGAGGAGCCCAGAACTGGACACAGCACTCCAGATGTGCCTCACCAGGGCTGAGCAGAGGGGCAGGTTCACCTCCCTTCCCCTGCTGGCAGTGCTTTTCCTAATGCACCCAGGATACTGCTGGCCTTGTCCTTCAGACTTGTTTTAAAGAATAGGCAATTGAAACAAGAAATTAAAATAAAATTTTGGGCAGTAGCCTGGAATAAGCATTGTCAATTATGGATCTTGAGGTAAAATTTGTTGTTGATAACTTGGAAAGACTTGGGTCTTTCTTTCATCATCTTGCTTATAGTAATTCAACATGTGTAAAGTTCAAAAGAAGGGAAGGCTATTTAGTATTAGTAGATAAATTCTTAATTTTTACCATAACCTTATAGTGATTTCTAGGAGGTTAGTTTGATGCAGAAGCCTGCAACTGAACAAAATAGTGAGATTGGACTTCTCATGGCATAACCTGCATTGCGTCTCCTTTAATCATTGGTCATTATTAAGAGGCTCGAAAATTGTTCTGTGTATTGAAGCTTCTTGGGAGTTGAGGGAGTTGATTATTCTTGCTTATTAGAAGTGGTATAAGAGCTGCTTGAAAAAGGGATATTTACTTCAACTGTTTTTAATCACTCAGAGAAAAATGTTCTTTAATAGTAGTCACAGCTCTTGATTCTCACTTTTCTCAGCTTAAATTCTGCTGCCATCTTCTTTTTTAACTGCTAGAATGCTTTTCAGTGTAAAGGGTATATGTATTCCCATTTGTTGGTGTGTTGTTGTTCCATATTAGAGGACTCTTTTCTCAAACAGCTCTGAGGTAGGGGACAATTTGGTACTTGTTGTTAATTTCCTGCCCTTCCTCTTGTTTACATATAACTACATTAATTTTAAATTTGACTAAATTTAGCTGCTATTTGTTCTCAAGGTCTGTTAGCCCACTTCAGTTAAAGATGACCTTTTTTGGTCCATCTTTTCTGCCCTGTGTTCTTAATCACTTTTTTTTTTCTTTTGATGTCTCTGCTCTTCTGTGTGTCTGCTTGTTTGTGCTGCATTTCAGCAACATTTGAGTTGTAGTGTTTGTCCAAGAAATCATGTTACCATTTTGCCAGAAGCTGACACCAGCCATCTGGTAAAATTGCAACTCACTATTAGCAAAACCTATAATTTCAGGAAATGTACCCAAAATTACTTTTATGATTAGTGGACAGGAAAGAAACTGAGACAGAGAAGTCAGTTGGGTACTTCAGAAATCATTTTGAGGTTTGCAGGCAAACGTCTTAATGGCAGTGGTCTTGCTGCCAAATGCTGTTTTGCTTTTGCCTTCAGAATAGTTTGCATTAATAATGAGCAGCTCTGCTTGGAAGTTATTCATGTATTGCTCTTAGGATGCAACTTTGCAAAGCAGCACCAGACGAGGTAACAGTCTGTGTGAATGGATATGTAAAGTGGCTCAGCATAACGTGCTGCTAAGGTTTTCCCACTGGAAATGCATCCCAGCCCCAGGGCCCATCAATGTTATGGATGCTGAAGAAAAATTAATGTTTAGGCTGTTTTGGCCATGTAACACTAGCCTTTGTGTTAAGTCTAAGTAGTTGTGAAATAAGTCTGTACTGAAAGTAGGTAGGGTTTTTAATCAGCAGTTTGGTTATAATTTGTCTCTGTGTCACTGTGGGAGCAGTGTATCTTCCCAGGGAGAGGCAGGCAGCTCACCATGCCCTGGTAGCTGCACTTGTGCTTCATGTTCTGCAGTTGTTGAATGTTAAACTAAGATGGAGTATATTTCTAATTTAAGAAGTAAAGTGATGAGGAATTTACTATCTTCCTAGTGAGCTATTACAGTGAGTAATTATCCTCATAGTTAATTCCATTTGTATTTTTCTCATTTCAGCATTTAGTGATTGGATCTTGCTTCACATCTATAAGATAAAATCCTTGTTCACCTCGACAGTTGGGAAGAATGGAATTGTTTCTGCATAATAATCACATTGTCTGTTTACATAAAATAAATGTTACTGAATGATAGTCCTAGACTTCATGGTTGAGATTTCTGGTTCCATGTGTTGGCACCTATGGCTTAATGGGTGTTAACTCAGCAGTTTTTCCATAAGACAGTAACAGTAATGCTCCAGCACAGCTTACTCGAAGTTCTCTGCTGGAAAGCCAGAGTGTCATCCTCATTGCTCCTCAGACTCTTCTCCTATGGATGAAAGGCCTTGAGCAGTATAAAACTATCCTAAGCAGTTTTTTGGTCTGGGCAGCTGTGGAGGTCCTTGTATGCAGTGTTGATGATGCTCTAAAACTGACCCCAAGGACTCCTCTTACAGGGAATATTGATGGTCTAGTCAGGACAGAGGACATTTGAAAATAGAACAAAATGCATAGTAGTACTGTGGAGATGTCAGGGCCAGCTTTGGAAAGCCCCCACAACTTCCACAGACCCACAAACTTCACTTACTTTTTGAAGAGAAGGTTGAATTCAAAACCAAAATTATCCAAACCTGTTAAGTTTTAAGGAATACTTAGATGCCTTTTGGACTGTAAGAGGATTTGTGATTCTTTTTTGTAGAGAAATTCTTTATTGCACATGTATCTATCATGGAAGAGTTTGAATGATTCTGTTGGTACACCTCTAGCCCTTGCCAAGTAGGTATACAACAGCACCTTTGAATTTGAAAGGCATATAAGAAACTGCTTGCCTAGTTTTCTAAACTGAGAGTTCTTCAGCCCACATGCTTCATACAAGTAATGTAGCTCAAGATACTCTGTTTATGTTGTTTTAAGTATGATCTAATGTTTGCTTTTGGCAAGAAACTTCCTTGTTAGTATGCACAGAAAACGTAGTTTACACGAGGCTGAAATATTAACTTGCTGTTCTAGATTGAGCAAACAAGGATACTTATTCTATATCTCTAGCAGTAGTACTGTAGGCTTCTTGGAGTAATCTAATTAATGGGGAAAACAATAAGCAGGTATTCATTAGTTATTCAAGATAAGAACTTTTCATTTGGAGAGGTAAAAATGTTAATATAAGAACCTATGTAATGGTACACTTATCAAAGTGGAAAGGTTAAGACAGTGCAATTGAAAATTGTATTCTTAGCTTTTATACCTCAGAAGTCCTTTCAATGGAAAAATAATCACTGCTTGATGTTGAGTGGCAGCATGCAGGATTATATGGAGGATTTGCCTATTTTGTTTTTAATAGTTGCTGAAAAAATTGGCACCCTTTAAATAACTCAAGGCTTTTTTTTCTGCTTTTCCTTTTCTGAGGAAAAGGGGAGAGAACTTTCATTAGTTCCACATGACAGTTAACTTGTCAAATTTATAGCTTAATCCTTCTTCTTTAAAGAGTCTTTTTGTGAAAAGACAACCAGCCATCTTCTGCATAGCAGTCATTATGAATATAAATACTAAAAATAACGTAATTATTTATATGAACACAGTAAGATTAGTGATAATACAGATCTCCTCCTACTGTGGATTGTTGCCTCCCATGATATCTTCCATGGAATGTGAATTTATTCTACATTATATCCATTCACCATTCTTGATGAAAACATAAGAATGCAAAATTAAAATTAAAGAGTAAATTTTGTACTTTTGCTGTTAATCTTTTCTTTCAGGGAACTAAGAAGTATGACCAGTGTTCCTGAAAAAGTGACCTGAGTTCCCCACTTCTACAATAACACTTTACTGGCGTGTTAATAACTTGTCAGTTGAGATACAGCTTTGAGGAAAAGGACTTCTTCCTTTTAATTTTTTTTTTTTTTTTTTTTTTTGTGTGGTTTTTCAATGCAGTTTTCTTGTTACTGTATGATGGAGGCTTTCAGCAATTTCCTCACGGGTCACTTTCACATTTTCCTCTTATCTCCACCCCATCCTTGCCACAGCATTATACAGTAATTCTCATTTTCTCATGTGTCAAATCAAATTTCAAGGTAAAAGCAGAACTTCTATCTTCTATAAGACATTATTCTCTGGTTATTTGCTATGATACTCTTTTTGAAACAAGGAAAATGCAGGCATGTTTTGAAACACTTCAAATACATGAATTAAACTCATGAATTACTTACAAACAAATGTTTGTAGAAAGAAAAAAAAAACAGTTTCTCTCTTCCTCTTATATGGTGATTGCTTTAATTTGGACATCAAGTCTCTATTAATACATTTTATAGCATGATTCTTTGTGCTGGAGCAGTAAAAGCCCTTATGACTTCAACTCAGATTATCCCCTCTTTTAGCCAGAGCAGCCCTTGTTTTGAGAATGCACAAAGGGAAGGAAAGGCCTTTGGTTTAAAGCATTAAGGTTTGATGCTCCTCTTGCTATTGCAAAGAGAATCTGTGGAATCCGTATCAGCTATAATACATCCAGGTTCTGAGTTTGTGTGTGCCTGAATCTTGTAGGTGGTTGTATGATCACACATACTTTATCATAATCTAAAGTATGTGCCTGCTAAAACTCTTGCTTATGAAAGGTCTATTCATCTCTCTTCTACCTCTGATATTTCTTTTTCAAACCACTTAGCCTAAAGTTAATTCTTGTAGCACTTACTCATTTTCTAAACTTCCTTCTGTAGTCTCATTCTCAGGTGGGTTTTGTATGCTATTTCATATTTTATCCTGTGTTAAATACTTTATGTATTTGTGCCAGAAGAGGGTAGGATTATGTGATAGGTCTTTCATTCCCAGAGTTAAAGCAGTTTTCTTTTTAATGGTTTCTGATAGCAAGGGAGGTGTCTCTGTCATGCTCTCACTACCTATATATTATCAGATATTGTCTCTCTTTTAAATAAATCCCTTTGTTTTCTGTGGGGAATGGATCAGAACAAAGCAAAGTGTCTGAGACTGTAAAGTAGCACTGGACACTAAAGGGGATTGGGAAACAGAGGCCTGGGATTAGAGAGGGAGCCATGTTCAGAGGCAGTCCTAGGAGGAAAAGGTTAAGTTGGATGGTGAAATAGGGAGAGAAGAGATAAAGTCTCTTGAAATAGGATTGTGGGGTTAAATAGAAGCAGGTGAACAAGAGGCAGAGACATCTTAGAGTAGACCATGTGTGGTAGGAAACCTGGAAGTGTCTTTGTTCAGAAACATTCAGGAGAGGTCAGGACACCAGGACTCGGTGAAAAGCTTCAGCAGGTAGATGGAAAGTTGGGCCTGAATTTCAGTAGAGAGGGAGATAATTAAAACTGGCTGCAAAAGAAGAATAAATACAGCTGGACATAATTAAATTTAAACAGGAAATTTTAATTGTGGTATTTTTAAAATTTAATGACTACTGAATCTATTTTTTTGTTTGCTGTCAAATTTATGTTTGACATAAGTAAGTAATTAGAGGACCACTTTGCGCTGAATAAAACTACATTAATTGATCGTTAAAGTATATTGAGATCATGAAAAAAGAGCAGGATAATTTCTAATACAACTAAAACATTGCATGTGCTGCTCTATTAAGTATTGTCAGAGCTTTGCTGGGACGTTAATAGTAAAGGAGGAGCAGAGAATCTTTTTTGCTTCTATTTTGTTCTGAAGTTTGGAGCTGTAAATAATGGAGTTGACTGAGAGATTTGAGGTGTGTATATGTTTGGAAGAAATAGTTTATCATTCTTAGAAAAAGCCTGTGTTCTTGTAGAATGAATTACATTGTTAATGATATATTTTATTTTAAAGAAAAGCTACTGAAAATTTTGTAATCTCTCTTTCAGTCTTGCTTTAATCAACATGTGTGCTGATGAAATACAGAAGGTTTTTTATTTCCTTCATCTGTGCAATGTAGTCAACACAGTTTTGTGACTCCATTAATATGATCATGTTTGCTGTCCTTTATAGAGTAGCAAAAATATTCTGTAGCTTTCATTTAAAGCTCATAGCTTTCTTTAAATTTTTGGCTTTATCTGGAGCCAGATAAAGGTCCTTCATCAGGTCCTTGCATGAGAATAATTGTCCACTACCACAACCTATAAAAGAAGGTGGTAGATTCTTCATTTGAGTTTCATATTTCAGTTATTGCATGTTGGCTGCTTTGGTTTGTTACTCGGCTATTATTCAAAATCCTTCCCATATACAAACTGTGTAGCCAGTAATCAGACCAATATATTAAGTATTTTCTTAAAGACATCATGTATGTGTCTTGCTCATAGTGTTTTACATTAGCTATCATGGCCGTAACTCAAATACATATTTCTCTTTGGTAAAACATGGTTCACAGTCTCAGTGTTAACTCTGTTATTTATTTATACCTGCTTGATGCTGCATTTAAATCCCCTTTTCGTGCATGTTTTTTCAAATGGGCTTAGCAGGCCTTAGATGGGCTTGCTTGTTAGGTGTACTTGCACTTTGTGTGGTAGTTTGGGCTTGGATCAAGTGCACCTTTTAAAGCCTAATTCCTGATTGTCCACATCTGCTCCCCAGTAGAATGAGTTGAAGCTCAGAGGTGTCCCAGAACACCTTCTGGGTGAAACTAAAGCAGAAGGTATGCTGCAACTGTCATTTTAGGGTCATTTTAGGCTTGGGGGGAGAATGGGTTTGGGGAGATCTGGAAATAAATCACTTTCTCTCCCCAGAGCTGGTATCTGTGGGCGCTGTGTGTCAGCTTTGCATCTCTGCCCCGACAGCGCTGCGCTGCTCACTTGTGGGCACCAATGCCCCAGTGCTGTTCTTGGGCACTGTGTGCTTAGAAGGGTCTTATCCTTTGTTTTTCAGAAGGTAGATTTGGATGCTAAAATCTTAGGAGATCCTTTGCTTGGTTGGGATGTCCCTATTTTGCTTTTTGTTTACCTCAATTCAGTATTGCACAGTTAAATAATGCAGTAAAAAGCTCAGATATGTTCCAGTGTTAAGATTTAGTCAAATGTCTACAGAAGATTTTGTGTTATTTCAGTTGTTTTTGTCCACTAAATCTGTAATCTCAAGAGATTTGTTGTAGGAGCATCCACTGACCATAAACCATGTTGTGTCTGTAGCTATACTGTCTTTTCACTAAATGCTGTCATGATACACGATACAGGTCAGTCTAATACATTAATTTCCAAGTTAATTCTTTAAAACTTTTTCACAATCTGCTGTATTTTGTTAAAAAACAGACTCCCACCACTCCCCAATTTCCACCTCTCTACAACTATCTCATTTCCTTTTTTCTTTACAGTTTCAAGTGATAAAAATGGAAAAATAAAAACAAGCAGTACTGACAGAAATTTCATTTTCCCATAGTTATAGGGGTTCATAGGTTAAAAATACTTAACGACTTTTTATCTGTATTAGCAGGATAGAGATATTTCAGCAATAAAGCAGGAAATGAAGTGGTCATCCTCACAGTACAGAATACAACCTGTTGTGGCAGATAACCCTGAGCAGTTTTCCTTTTAATTGTCTAGCATTGCTTGGCATTTCTTGCTTTGAGAAACTGTTGTTCATACTTATTTTTATAATTTATCTTCTGTGAAAATGTAATGGATTAAGCTGAAGAATTATGCTTAAACAGCATTTAATCTTCAGCAGAGGTGGGGGCTGCATGCAGTCTTCAGTAGACGTGTGGGATGCTTTCATCGGCTCTGTTGGATCAGTCTGGAGACTTCAATTTTCCTTAGGGGTTTCTTGCACTTTGTTTTCCCATAAAATGCAAGTGTTAAGAAACTTACCTGGGAATTGCCAAGTTAGTTCATTGGCCAAGCTTAATGAGTTTTTCATGTTTATGCAAAGTTTTGCCAGCTGCATTTCTATGTTTTGGTGTCTTTCTGAAAAAAAAATCTTTGTAGACCTAGGCAGGTAGGAAAAACAACAGCTTTCCTCAGTGTTTCTTCGGGTTTTTAGTTGATTTGAGTAATTTTTGGTCTCTGACTGTATAAATGAAAGAGACACTGTAGTAGCTGAAAACACATTATTTCAGTTCTCTGGAAGTTGATTTCTAAATACACTTCTTCCTGCAAAATAATAATTCTTTCTTTTTCTTTATCTGCCTTATATATGGAAATTATTGTATCTTGTGTATTAGCTGACAGTAGTTAATTCTGAAAGTACTTACATGACAGAAGGCAGCTTTAATGTTTCAAATCTCTCAGATAATGTACATCCATCTGTTCTTTAGCAAATGCATCACCTCTCTGCATACTGATGATTTCTGATGTAGCACGGCTTGTAATTAAATTTTGATAATGCATTTTACAGGCTTCTTGAAAAAACAAGTTGAGTTTATTCATGCAAATGCAGAGTAAAATGGAAACCACTAATGACTGAAGCTAATTTCATAAACTGATGGTCACTCAAAAATGTAGGAAAGATTAAAAATATATACTAGTACTTATGTACATTTTTAATTGGCTAATTTCATTTAGGTATAATAACAGGAACAACAGAGATATTTTTGTCACCTAAACATTTACCATATTCTTGCATTTGATTACTTTAATGTTTCACAGCTGACCTTTTATGTTGGTTGCTTACAGATACAAATTGGAAGTATGTATTAAATTATTGAAACAAATGCAGCATTTGCAGTTTTATCAAGTACATACTAAACCAGTAATTGCATATATAATGCTGCTGATACTGAAAAAATGCAATTAAACTTTTAAGCTACACTCATGGCTACTTAGAGAAACATTTGTGGTGGAAATTGTAATTTCTAGATTGAAAAGATGTAAACTTCTTGTTCAGCTTTTTCAGCTTTTCTTATTTCCCTACTGATTTCTACTTTTTTTTTTTTTCCTACTGATTTTTACATGATTTAGTGCTTCAAATTTCCAAGCTGAGAAAATAAGGTGTAATATTATTTCATTCATAATGCCGAAGCTATGTAACAAGCCTGATATGTAAGTGTATTACCATCAGATGATATATGGAACTAAATTTGACTTTTGATGAAATGTTATTAAATGTCACTCCCACATGCTGAGGTTTCTGAGCTTTGGGGGAAGATGTTAAATGAAAACATTTCTCTTAGAGCACAGTCTTCATGGCATCTTTCTTAAGTGCTCCTTACTGTACACAGAAAAACAAACACATCTGCTTTTGCTACCACTTGAATATAACAACACAGACACTAGCTTCTGGTTTGGGTCACATGCACCCAAGTGTCCTAAAGCTTTTTTTCCATGGAAAAATCAAGAAGTCAGCACAGTGTCTTCTTCCTTCCATTGAATTTGTGGCACTTAATTGTCTTGTAGTGTTAGCTTCTCATTCACTGACTGGAACTTAATGGATGTTTTCTTTGAACACGTGTTTCAGTGACTGATCTTAAAAGGTTTTATTTGGAGGAATCATCACCTGGGTAGATGCATGGAAATTCGAGAACCCCGTCTTTGGGATGTAAGTAGAGTTGCCCTGAGGCAGAAAGGTGCAGAGAAGTGCAGAATCCCAGCTATGAATCTTTCTCAGAGAAAGAGTGGAAAAACACCTATAAATGTGTTTTTGTGCCTTTTATGGTACAACACTGAGAATTACAGTGGAGCTATGGTTTCTAGTACTTTGTTCCCTACTAACCAATGAGGTAAATGTTTTTGCAAATGCCATGGAGCAAAGTTAGGGCTTATCTGTTCCTTCTTCATCATACAAGACCTTAGGTTTTTTGTTTTTAAAAAAACCAAAAAACAACAAAAAACTATAAGAGATAGGTGACTTAAGAAAAAGGAAGCAGTGGTGGGGAAGGTTCAAAGATTATCATCCTGTGCTGAAGTACTCATGGAAACATCCTTTACTGCTCCTACTCCAAGGAGACTCAGAAGTTATATTCCCATCCAGTATTTGTGGTGTTGTGCTTTCTGAATCTCTCTGTCACAGTGTGGCCTGCAGAGTTTGTGGGGTGGGCTGTGGGCTCCTGAGGACTCGTACACAATGACAAAGCTGATCTCTCTCTGCACACATTTTCATGAACTGCTTTCATAGCCTGTGAATCTGACTACTTGTTGAGATGTGTCTGATTTCATCTACTCAACACATTGCTTGAATCTAGGGAAACCAGTCTGGATGTGCCAGCCTCATATAGCTGGAAATCCGATACCAAATTTAATAATGAATTAGTCTGTGTTATAGCTCCATGTTCTTATTTATTGCTTGGAGGCACATGGGTAGCTGAATGCATGAATAATTTTGAAATTGCATTAGAATTTTTCAGTTTCTATTAAAATGCACCTAATTTTGGCCTTTTTAACCTCTCAGAGACTCATTTAACAATTGTAGCTTCTTAGACTTTGGAGAACTTTACTACTAACAGTCTTTTTTTTTTTTCAGGTGTGCAGTTCAGGTTTTTTCAGGTGTGTGGCCATTTCTGGGCCACACAGGTTGCCTGGTCATGTCTGCTTTTGACGACTGGGCATCTCTCTGGCCAACTTAAGACTTGATAGTGATAAGGCTGTATTCTTTAATGGGTGTTCTTTTTATTAATCTAAAAGAAAATTAGAGTAACAAGAAATTAAGCTTTCAGTTATATCTGAAAATATGCTGCTCTTAATGCATAAGACCAAAAGCAGGGGTTTTTTTGTGGTTTTTTTTTTTTTAAATAATATACAAAGTCTGTAATCAAATGAGAAGGAAAATAAATACCATTTGAAATGATCTGTGTGCAATTTTTTGCAAGTATCTTCTGTTAACATGAATGTGAATAGTTCTTTTGTATTCTCTAGAAAGGCAACAAGTTCTTTGGAATTTTGCAGAATCTGGCGCTTAAAGAGACTATGATCAGACTGCTTGACAGGATAAGCAATTCTCTTGCTAGAAAGTTGTCTGTAGGTTTTTCTTGGTTTTTCTAGTTGTGTGTCAAGTAGAAATTATTCCTTGTTTCCTGGAAGTTTTTAGTTGGCATGAAATAGGTTTTTACTGCTTTATCTAATTAAAAAATGTAACTTTATTAATTTTCCACTTTCTCTTTATCTCCTTAGAATGTGAAAGCATTTGCATCTTCAGATAGCCTAGCCAAGGTCCAAGAAGTAGCAAGCTGGCTTTTGGAAATGAATCAGGAACTGCTCTCTGTGGGCAGCAAGAGGCGACGAACTGGTGGATCTCTTCGAGGTAATGCTTCCTCAAGCCAAGTAGATGAGGAGCAGATGAATCGGGTCGTAGAAGAGGAGGAGCAGCAGCAAAGACGACAACAAGAGGAGCAGCACATTGGGAGGAATGGGGAGATAGGAGGAGAAGAATCTGGATTTGATGACAGGCATGAGTCTCAGCAGGAGCAGTTAGAAGAAAATAATAATAGACTTATTACAGTGGATGAAGATTCCACTTGTAACCAAGAGGAAGATGACGATGAACATGCTGGTGATCAAGAGGAGGAGGTGGAAGAGGAGGAGGAAATGGACCAGGACAGTGATGATTTTGATCAGTCTGATGACAGCAGCAGAGAAGATGAACATGCTAACAGTAATAGTGTCACAAATTCCAATAGCCTCATGGACTTGCCCATTCACCAGTCATCGCCATTCTACATGAAGACAAAGGTGAGAAGCTACATTTTTTGTGCTCTTAATCTTCATTAACTTGGGATTTTGGAAAAAAAATGGCATATTTAGCATAAACTAAACTTTTACAATGAAGCAAAGATTTTATTCCCTAAAGAGTTTACAGTGAAGAATTTATGTAGTTCACAAAAACTATGCTGTTTTAGATGTTAATAATAGAAATATTTGCATGCATTTGACATGAACAAATACCCCTATATATTTTAAGGAATAGCATTCTGATGACTATGGTCAAAATACCAAGATGTTTCTTTATAAATATTTTTACGAAAGACCCTCCTGGTATTTTTTATGATATTTTTCTTCTCCAAGGGGGCTAGAAGGGAAGGTAAGCAATCTTACATGTGTTGTGTTCTCAGACAAGATCTGCTTCATTTAGGTGCAAACATTGTAATGAAAAAATAGGGTGGACTGTTAAAGAAACATGAAGTTCTTCCTTCTGGCCTGCTGAGTTCCTTGACAAAATAGAAGTTTAAAAAAGTGTGATAGCCAGTCATTCAGTTAGGAAGTCATTACATAATGTCTTATGGTATCCTGCTTGTTAGGACCTTGAAACTGTGTGCTGCTTGTTGAAAACTTCAGATTTGCAATAAGAATCTGGAAATTAATCTTCATACTTTTATTTCTGTTTATATCACCTAACATTTTAGATTTAAAAGAAGTTATTGAGTTATTGGCTGCAGTGTACATTTGTAGTTCGTTATATTCCACATTCTTTGGGCAGGAAGAATTCTATTAACTCTTAGGAGCAGCAAAATAATGAATGCAGTGGTATTTACTAGTAAGAAAGAGGAGCAGGCCAGTGCTCTTCTGGAAGAATGCTCTTCCTAAGTCTATGAACTAATTTATTTTTCTTACTAATTAATTGTTAATAGAACACCTAGCCTCCTCTCACCTTTTAAAAAAAAAAAAATCAAAAAACTCCTCAAACTTTTAAATTTTACTTCAAAAAAATACTTAAAACCTGATATAAAATAAAACAAACCACAAAAAAGTCAGTTAATATAATTTAACAGGTTGAGTATGAACATAAATTTATAGAGATGGATAATCAATATTGAAGATGCACCTGAACAAGTAAATAGGGTGAACATTTGCTTCTGGAATCTGCAACAACATTTTTGTTCATAACAACAGTACATGCACTTCCATGTTGGAAGTATCTCAGCCAACATCTTTGATTTTTGGAAAGTTGTAATGTGTTCACATGAGTCTTTTATGTAATTTTATATTTACAATTCTACTCTTCAAGGTACTGAAGTATATGCTTTCTAACTCGGAGTGAAATGATGTCATATTTCATAGAACTGAATTGGATTTTCAACTGAAATCCTTGGTTTTATTTCAATGCATTGGTTTTCCTGGATATAGTATGCTTTACTGAGTATCATATAACAACTTGCAGCCAGTATGGACAATATTTCATGTAGGAAGTTCTTATACTCAAAACTGTGTTTTTAAGTCTCTGAATTGGAAACTTGTTGAAGTGCTTTGTAAGTAACTGTACTCAAATTATGTAAAAACAGAGCAGAGCATAATTTTCAGTGGTGGCCATTTCTGAAGCTTTTTTGTAGACTTCAATAATGACTGTAGCTTTTTCTTCCTTTTCTTGAGGCATATTTCACATAAACTGAAACAAGCCAGCTTAGCCTGAAGGAAGATGTCTGAAAGATCTTTGTACAGGTGCAAAATTTATGTGTGGTCTCACAGTTGCTCTGTATATTTGATGCCGGGCTGGCCATTTTTGTCTGTGCTCTGTCCCCAGGCTGTGCTTCTGCAAGAATTGTTGGGCAGCCAGGTAGCAAACCGTATTTGGGAATTTTTTCATGGTGCAGCTTTGTTTTAGGAAGTTTCAACTGTGTACCTTAAGTATCAGCACAGGTTAGAAAGCTGCTTGAGCTGGCACTGCTCAGCACGATGGTTACACATTAGAACCAACAGCATGCAACATTAATGTTACCAATTAATTAATAAACCGATATTTAACCAGAGGAACACGTTCTTTGTTACAAAGTGTTGTGGAAATACATCTGTGAGAGCATGAATGAATTACCAGAGTAAAAATAAGCATGACTAATTAGTACACTGTTCTTGAGAAGTAAAGGGAGTGTCATCAGCTATATTTACAAGTGATTTCTGCTTCTACCTGTTGAGAACAAAGTCATCCTAGGAGACTTGAACCTGGTGGACTTATTTTTAGCTTTTCAGACATGTTTCTCAGTGTTTGTAGCGATTGCAGTTCTCATAACTCTGGCTGAATTACCTTGCTGTGTGCTGCAACTCCGTGAAACTTGCTTTGTGCCACCATTCTAAGGCAGTGATGGCTGAATGCCCTACCTCATGTTTGTGTGTCAGATGTAAACCTGGCTCCTCAGGAGCATTCCTGATGCAACAGTTTGTTCTGCTTGTGCATATGGGCAGAACACTTTCACCACTACCAAACACTAGGAGGTAATAGTGAGTCTGAACAAAATAGCAACTGCTACTATTGTAGGTGTTGTGCAGCTCATCTTAGGTTTTTATCTCTGTTCTTTATCCTTCTACTTTTTCTTCCTTTCCCCATAAACTACTGAATAAAGTTTTTCTCTGATCTGCCTTTTTTTTTTGTTTGTTTGTTGACCTGCAGAATCCTGTGTGGCTAAGGAAGGAAATGTCATATTTCCCCTATAACACCACACACAGTAAGCTGCTTGGGTTTCCTGCCTGTCACCTTAGTAGCAGCAAGCATGCTGTGTTCTACCTGATAAACATCACCAGAGGCATAAACCCACTATATTTATATAAAAATAATTTTTACAGATACTCATGTTTTATATGTTTATATCGTAGATATAAAAATATATAAAATATATAAAATATTTGCCTCATACTACTGCTCTGTGCAAATAACTGATATAATTGCTGCCATAATGTTGTGAAAATGTTATGAGTAAAGGGCACGGGCACTTGAAATGAGAAGGCCATGAAGGTTCAAGAGAGACTTCATTGCATTCACCAACACCACACAGGAATCCAGAAAGATCCTTGTGTTATTTCATGATTTCCTGCATAAAATATTAGGCTGCTTTGTATTGACTTTTGTGCAAACTAAAGCTTATTTTTAGAAAAATGGCACTGTTTGAAAACAGGAAAATGTGCATCAAGGCAAATCTCTCTCAAGCCTAGTTTAATAGTTTGTTAGTTATCATCAGTGTTTAAATATCTCCACTTTTACTCTGCCTTCTTCCTGTTGTCTGACTTTTTCTGACTATTACAGTTTTGTTTTATATTCATGTTGTACTGAAGAGCTGTTTAAGAAATATGTTTTTTTTCTCCCCATATGTTAAGCAATCAAGTTCTTCCCTGAAAGATCTCTTAAATGTAAATAATAAGGACAATGTGTCCGTTTGGCATGTTTTTCTATTTTTTGTTCTTGTTATGATACTTCTCTGAGCACTCTGGCGTTGGAACATTTGTCTTGAATCACAGATTTCTCTATATCTTGATCAACAATCTGGATGAGGGGACTGAATGCACCCTCAGTCAGTTTGCAGGTGACGTCAAGTTGGTTGGAAGTGTTGATCTGGAGGGTAGGAAGGCTCCACAGAGGGCTGGACAGTCTGGATTGATGATGGGTCAAGACCAGTTGTATGAGGCTCAACAAGGCCAAATGCCAGATCCTGCTCTTGGCTCACATCAGCCACAGACACTGCTACAGGCTTGGGCAGAGTGGCTGGAAAGCTGCCCAGCAGAAAAGGAGCTGGGGGTGTTGCTGGAGAGCAGCTGAACATGAGCCAGCTCTGCCCAGGTGGCCAAGAAGGCCAATGGCATCCCGGCCAGTGTCAGCAATGGTGTGGCCAGCAGGAGCAGGATCATCCTCCTGTTCTTGGCACTGATGAGGCCACCCCTCAAATCCTGTGTTCAGTTCTGGGACCCTCAGGACGGACATTGAGGCACTGGAGAGAGTCCAGAGAAGGGCAATGATATTAGTGAAGGGTCTGGAGCATGAGTCCTGTGAGGAGCAGCTGAGGGCGCTGGGGCTGTTTATCCCAGAGGAGGCTCAGGAGAGACCTTATCAGTCTCTACAAATACCTGAAAGTAGGTTGTGGCAGGTGAGGGTTGGCCTCTTCTCCCAGGTAACAAGAGGAATTGGCCTAAAGTTTCACTAAGGGAGATTTAGATTGGATATTAGGATACACTCCATCTGGGAAAGGGTTGTCAAACACTGGAATGGGCTCCTCTGGGAGGTGGTTGAGTTACCATCCTTGGCGGTATTTAAGACATGTAGATGTAGCACTTAGGGACATGGTTTAGTGTTTGACTTGTGGTAGTGTTAGCTTAATGGTTGGACTTGATGATCTTATGAGACCTTTTCCAACCTAAATGATATCAGAACTGCAATTTAAACTCAGTAGCAGCTGTGCCAAGGGCAGTTAAATTTTTTTATGCAATGTATTTACCTATTTATATATCAAATAACTCCATGCATTGGGATTTCATGTTTGACTGATTTGTATAGTATGATGCAAGCCTTTTTCAGAGAGCTTTCTGTTCTGTAAGGTTGGCCTGTGTCCTTTGTACCTACAGAACTGATGCTCAGTTGTATTAAAGTGGCTGGAGTTTTCTCACATGTCAGATCCTTTTTACTGTTTGTTAATTTTTACTCCAGTTGATCTGTGTCTTGTCAAATGTTGTCATATCTGTTTTAAGAATACTAAATAGCACAAGGGGGCTAAGTAAATATATATATAACAGTCTGACAAGAACATGTTCTTGATGCTGATTCTTCACTGATTGCATTGCATTTGTGGCATCCATTTCCAGTGCTCTGGGATGACTTTGTATTTGTTGAGTTCTGTTTGGTAGCAATTAACCACAACATAAGCAAACAAATGCTCTTATATCCCCTATTTAATAGCAACTGCACTTAAATGCTCTTATCCCTCTGCATGTGGGATTCTGTTGAAATGCAAGGACAAGAATGTATTACTGGCAGTTGCTGTCACTGTGAAATAGCTCATGTAAATTATCATTCTTGCTTACTTGAGAATTAAATTTTTTGTCTACCTGTGCTCATACTCTAGAAATTGTAGTACTGGCAGCTGTATCATGCCAGCAATATTTTATTCTTATCAAAATTGGTGTTTATGACACAGGTGATACCAGCATGATTTTATGGAAGTAAATGTCATCAAAGCTATAATCCTATTTTATGTCAACTAGTGTATTATTTTCTCTGGTACTGACACCTGGGTTTCACCACAGGGTTATCTAGGTTGTAGGCTGTTTGCTTTTCCAAGTTTTTTTCCATTAAATCATTAGGTTTATTTGGTATTTCTGAAATACTTTGACTGTTCTAATTCTTAAAAATATTTTGATCGTAATACATACAGTCTTTAACTTGTTGCAGTTTTTTTGTCTTTGTTTCCATAACTGTTCCTGTAACTCCCAGTTTCATAGTTTTTAAATATTAATGACTTCAATATACTTAAATATTTTGGTTTTAATTGATATTTTTGGTTCCCATTAAGATTAGTTGTTTTTCTTGAACTGCTGCAAGCTTTTCATATTTAGAGAAGCATTGGCCTCTTGATTGTTTTAGAAATTGTTTCAAAACAGCTACAGTAATTTACAAGTTCATTCACCTCTGGTTTGGGTTTGACAGGGAATTGATTTTATGGGGAAAATAAGTCATGATCACTTGTATGCAAGTTCCTACAAATTTAACTTTGTTCAATTGCTTTTTATTTATCTAAAGTTCAACATTACATAATACTTTTAATATTAAATGTCTCTAATGTTGAAGCCACCTCAGTTAGGAAATAACCACTTAAAAAAAATTAAACATATAAATTCATGAAAAGTATTACCTGCATTATTTCCAACAAATATTGTCCTAAATTTCTATGGTGTGGGCAAAATAGCTACTTGATATCAGACTAACAGGTGTGAAATGCATTATGTAAGGACCTGAATTTTAAAATCCAAGTGTGCAGGTGGAGCAGGAAGATCGTGAGCTGGTGTGTAGCCATTTTTCTTGCTTGGGGTTTCAGAAAACACTTTTGTCTGCTCTGGATTTCTGAAACACTTTAGTCTGGAGGGATTTCTGAAAGAGTGTTTGAGCCCATTTATGTGAGATGCTTTATCCTTCTGGACAACAGGCACTGTTAAACAAGAATCTTATCAACAACCCCCACTTACTTAAACATTTATTTCCTTTTCTTCTATTGAGGCTGTTATAAAACTTAGCAAATTAAGCTATATCAATGTGAAATGTTACTTCTGTGTTAACTATTTGGATTGTGATGGTGACTTCTTATAAGGGGTCAGGCATGCAGACCCCTCCAATAACTTCACTAATTAGTCTCCACTTCAGATGCAGGTTTGCTTGTTGCAAAATTGTGGGTTGTGATTGTTTTGTTGGTTAGCAGAGCTTCCAAGGAAACAGGAAATAGATTAGCTAAAATGAAGATGAAAAATTATTGTATAGTTGCATCCACAACCACAAAAAACACTTTGATACCCTTTCAGAAGTTGTCATATTTTAGCATTTGCTTCATTGCTAAAGGTAATAAGATTTTTTTTAATGGATGCATTTAATATATAACACATATTACAAACAGCAGTGGTAAAAGCTGAGAAGCAGTTTAATTTTCATGTAATACCAATGTACTTTGATTGCAGCATCCTCTTCCATACTTTATACCATACTATCCATTTGGCTGTAAGTCACAGGAGAGAGCGTGGGTAAGCAACGGAGCTGTTCAGGAGTGCCTCTTCTTGATTGTTTAGTGACATGGGAGAGTGGAGGGAGGGAAGATACAACAGATAAGCTGGATTGACTTGGGTGGAGCTGGAAGAGGATGTACCACAGGAAAACCTGTTCCCTGGAGCTTAAATACCCATCTCTTCAGTGCTGAAACAAATCTAAAGCCCTGCTCACAGAGCTTTCAGCTCTTCAATAAAAGGAGGTTTTTTGCTGCAAGATGTCTGGTCTGAGCTTGTATGTAGAGGCGCAGAGATAAGAAGGATGTATTTTTTCAGGGGGTTTTGACTTTGTGTGGAAGTACAGCATTAACTTTTTAAACTTGGGAAACCTAAGATTGCACTCTGCACTTTGTGCAAATGTGAAGTGAAAAGGACTGTGTGAAAGTCTGCAGTAATTGTCAGAATCCTTGACAGACTAAAAGCAAGATGTGGGAATAGGAGTGAATCAAAGGTGATTACAGAAATGCTGATTCCTGGGAGCAGATTTTTGTGTGTGTGTGCAGACAGTACATGGAATTAGGCAAAAGTTGCATATGGAGGGTGGTTTGTGTGTGTTAATAATTTTTCTCCTTCTCTGAGCAGCAGAGGGGGCTGCTATTGCTTTGCTGCAGCTCCATGCAGACTTGTGCGGTGTTCCTTTGCAAAGGTTTTCCTTGCTCCTGCAGCTAAAAGCCTGAAGCATGTTTTTTAAGTGTAGGGAATAAATGTAACTGGAACAGAAAGACTCAGTGTTTTTTATTTGTCAAGAAATATGTTTTCAGTATAGGAAATGATGTAGGAATATTTCCTTTAAAAGAACAAGTATTTAATTTATTTTCAGATGGCTTGTGTGATGAGAATGCAATGTATAGTTCTATGCTCTGAGTACACAGGAGAAAGAGAAAAAATTCATACTACAAAAAGAAGTTAATTTTTTACCTCTTTTTTTTTGCAAGGATCACATGCAAGGTATGTAGATTCTTCATGCCTTCCAGTTAATGCTTTCAAGGGTTTTAAACTTAGTAATAACTTGCCCAAAGCTGTGTCAGAAAGGCTACACATAAAAATTGCACTGATTGTTAAAAATAGGCAACAAAAGAGGCTTGACAGAGTTTTTTTTTTTCCTCTTCTTCCTATGATTCTGTTTTTTAATTGAGGGGGACCTTGTCAAGTCATACAAATGCTTTAAGGGCAGATATTCAGATATTGGGGCCAGAATCTTCAGTGGTGCCCAGTGACAGGATAAGGGGCAATGAGCACAAACAAAAACATAGGAAGAATGAGGAAAAGCTTTCCTTTGCGGGTGACACACTGGAACAGGCTGTCCAGGGAGCCTGTGGAATGTCCTCTATGGAAATACTCAAAACTTGCCTGGACACGATCCTGTGCAATCTCTGTTCCAGGTGAACCTGCTTTAGCAGAGGATTGGACTGGATGATCTACAGAGGTCCCTTCCAATGATTCTGTGATTCATAACTGCCAATCAGAATTACTTCTGCATTACCATGACAGTTCAGTTCTTTTCAAGGAAGTTTTGTTGTTTTAGAATAAATCTTTTTTTACTTTTCTTATATGGAGCCTTGTTTTTTGTACTGGGCGGTAATAACTTTAGAAATATTCATACTTGGAGATTAATATAAATCAACACTTCTAACCTTTGGTTTCTCTCTCATTTATATACCCCACAGTTTAGTGCTAATCATTCCAAGCATGCAGAATCATTTGAAAAGGTTACACAACTGTCATTAGATGTAGTTTGTTAAATATTAAAGCATCCATGGAAGGAATGCAGATTGTTTGTATCCCTTTAGATAGCAAGTTACTTCTCCAGCTTTACTAATCTGCAGCATGCTTTTCTGCAAATACCAGTGTTTTGTTTGAAAAGTACTTTTTACTTCCTGTGCTTTTAGTTGGCTGTGTTAATTTATGATTTCATTTGCTGCTCAAGGCTTGTAGGGGCTTAGCTATACTTTTGCATTTTATAAGTTGAATTTTCCTACAGCTTCACTTGTACATAAAACTAACGTGTTACATAACTGCTGCTCTGCTGAGTTTTCCTACCCTGTAAGTGGATCTTGAAATTTGCTAATAGATATGTGGGCTCTGTAGAAATGTGATTATTACTAATAGAGTTTGTGGCTTATCTAAGAACTTTGCTGTCTAGTTCAGCTTTCTCATGCAAAGTTCTTGAAATACTTAGTAATTAAATTTGACTGTTATGTTAACATGTCACAGTCAAGTTAAAGGAATTTATAAAAAATTCTAGGGTTTTTTCCTTTATGTAGGATGTCTTACCACTTTTCAGTATGATTTTTACAAATATTACAACAATTAAAGATAAGTAATTCTGTATAGAGAGTAAAATCAAGAATATTAGTGCCTGGGAAGGAAGAAAGGTAGTTTAACAGAAAACATTGATTCTCACAGTTTGGACCATAGTTTGGACTACAAAATTCTATTTTACAAATAGATTTTAATTGATTTTCTCTTCTCCCTTCACTGCAGAAAGTTGTGCTTTTTTTGCTTTTTTTTTTTTTAAATGTGGGAAGAGGTAGTGCTGATTTAGTTTCTCATTACAGCAATTGCTTACTAGACTGAAATCCTAGCTGAGTCAGACACAAGCAATTTTCTACTTCTATGCCAGTAATTGAGGTCAGTCTCTAAACTCCAGGCAAGGGATTTGCCTTAACTAGCCATACTGGAAAATAAATGTACAGAACTTTGGATTGTACCAGTTTTCTCTGTAGAGGCATCTGTCAATACACAATTGCCCTTTCTTTGTAGTGAAGCCTCCATCAGAGCATGCACATTCCACCTCCTGGGGGCTCTTACCAGACATGTCCAGTATGTTCTCCTGAGGATATGTGTAATCCTTTTGTAGCTATGTTGGTTGGTTTTTCAGTTTCCTGAAGTAGGAAAGTTGCTGGCCACCTTGAGCAAGGGGGGGTGACCAATTATATGACATCAATATTATGAAGTAGAAATCATGCAAATGTGCTTCAGAATCCTTTCAGTATACTCACTGTTGAGATATGTGACTTGCCTAACAAACACATTTGGGAGCTCTGCCCCACTTAAATATGCCATTTGTTCCTTTTGTAGTTCTTGACTATGTGGCACATGCTATTGCCTGATGTGATCATTAGCCCAAGTGTTTCCAGTCTGTAGTGCTACAGCTGTATTTTCTTGAGCCTTTATCAGTGGGTGATGTTGCCCTGTCTGTTTTAAGCTACTTCTCCTTTTGAAGCTTAACTGAAGTTGGTATTACTAGTTATAAAACTTGATGCAAATGATGAATCAAAGTGTGGAGAAAGTAAAACTTTTGCTGGTTAGTTTTTGGTTTTGTTGACACATCCTTTCCCAAATGGCTGCTAAATATTCCTTTAGCTATGATTTTGAAGTGTATGTTAAAAAAATGCAAGTTATGATTAGTAAACTTCTTCCATTAGGATTTGCTGATGTTTATACTTACAAAATCATGGGATCTGAAATTAGCTTAGGGAGCTGGAGGACTAGAAATTATCTGAAGACCAAAAGTAAGTTTAACACCTGCTGCAGCACTAACATGTTTTCCTGATATGTTTCTCACTCAGAGCTATTTTGCAGATCGCAGTATATCCTTTAATTCTGGGGGAGACTTTTAATTATCTGCAGAACATGTGGCTATGCAGTAAACTGTGCCCAGTGGAGGAATTTGCATACCTTTATAAATATTTGAGTAGAAGGAGAGAAACTAGACAATGTCAATCTCTCTTCTAGTTTAATGATTTCTGAACAGGCAGAATGCTTAAAAACAAAATTTCCAAGCTGTCTCAGCAAATGTTTGAACAGACAGCATCTAATGTCCACTCACAAAGGATGATTTTTGACACATGAACTGTTCTTCTTTGCTAGTGCACGGTGTCTGATCAGTGCATGCAGTTATGCTTGTGTAGTAATGACATGCTCTGCATTTTGTGTAGACTTATTGATGACCTGTTTTATTTTGTTTATGTGAATGTTCTACAGTTTGGTTTATTGGTTAAGTTTCCATTATAAAAATCCCTGTAAAACCTGCAACAGGTGTTTCTATTAATTGTTCTTTTTGCCACAAGCATCATCTTCCTTTTTTCCATGGTGTCATTAATGAAGATGGTGTCTAAACTTCATGCAAAATTTGTGAGACTTCTGCCCATTTTCTCCATGCCAAACAAGTTCAGGAATTCACCAAATTATTATAAAATGTGTTTTATGTTAAAAAAACTTCATGTTCCTTGACTCTGTTTGGTACAACTTTTGATGTAATATTACATATAGTTAAGTGGTAATGAGATTTTAAAGGAGAAAATAATGAATTCTTGTGGATAGATAGATATCTTGATAATAATCAGTGAAATACAAGTGGAAAGCATTGCTGTTTGCCATCTTCTGTCTTATTTCTCCTTTTTATTCTTCATGATAATTTCAAATTTTGTTTCTTTAGTTTGTAACAAGAATTGGGAAGAAGGAGAGGATCTGAGAAGAACACAATTAATAAGGAAGTACAGAGATTTCTATCCCAAATCAAGGTGGTCCAAACTAACTCTTTCTTTGTAAAACCTTGCTTTTTTTTAATCTTTGTTCCTACTAAAAGGTGATATTTTCTACTGACTTTACTATCTGACCATATATTGCATAATATGAAAGGAGTGAATTGTGAATTTTAGTAATATTGTGTCATTCTGTCTTGGAAGATACTGGTATACTTTCCTGCTGTGTCATGACATATTATTCAGTTAATACTTATAAAATTTTAATATGTTTTTTCAATCTCTGGCCTCTCTGTGAAGTGGAGAATGTACTTATCGCCACCACAGATTGCCAGCAGGGATAAATTCCACCTTATTCATCATCAGAAGTCATCACTGCTTTCAAGTAAAGTATTAGCAACATTTCCTGTAAGTGCAAATCTCATTCTTACCAAGTCAATGTTTCAAAGGGGACAGGAGACCCTTTGTTCTTCTCATTTAACTCATGGAGTGTCCCTTAAGGATGGCAGCTACTAGGGTCATTATTGGCCCAAATAGATTGAGTTAATTTTAAATTTTTAAATTAATTACTTAATTTTAATTTTTTAAGAAAAATTAAAATACAACAGATAATAAACGCTATTTTTGCCAATGTCATAATTCCTTCAGTTGTGATACCTTGTATCTAAACATGCAGAAAATAATTGATTTAATTAAAATGGATGTGTAAAAACAAAATAAAGTAGAAGTGACACAGCTAAATGGAAGAAATCAGACCAAAAGTTATTCCATATGCATCTGTTGTTCTTGCCAAATGTAATAATGTTGTCCCTCAGCATTTAAACTGGGCTTAATCCAAAGCGAGGACACTTCCTCTTGGTACTCAGAGGCCCCTACCCTTCTACACAATTTTTTGCTGTGATGTAAACCACTAATATTCTGTGCCCTGGAGCAAGTGTGCTGCACACTGTGTGTGCAGGTATTCCCATGTATTTGTTTTGGAGGACAGGCTGCTGACAGACTCTTCCCACACTGTGCCAGTCAGAACTTGGTGCTGGTGCGCTGCATGTCTTTCTTGGCAGGGTTTAGTATCAGAATGCCAGTGAGCTCAAAGCTGGATTCGGTCAACCATACCAATCAAGAATGCCAGCCCTTCCACATACTACCTGCTTTTTTCTGTGCTCTAAGCATTCTTTACTTCACATATCTTGAGCTTTATAAATAGCCTCACACCCCTTTGCAGTATGCTGTTACCAGCTGAAAAGGATTATGTAGCTTAATTTGCTGCTATCAAATGAATGCCATTGTAACAATCAGTTGTTGCATTTGTTAGGTTTATGTGTATTTTACAGTACTGGTAAGAAAAAGAGTCTCGAATCAAAAGAGGCCTTGAAAACCATTTTGTTTCAAACATACAAACTATAATACTTTGCACTGTTCAGCCTTTTATTTTGGCTGTTGTCAATGTAGTTAATCTGTGGGGTGTTGTCAGGATTTTTTTTAATGCTGGATAAACAGTGTAGGAGCAGAATTCTGCTACAGAAGAAAAAAGAATGTTTAAGTGTGTAAGGTGGCAAAAATACTTTTAATGCCTTTTTGATATTTTGGGGATTTTCCTTGTTCCCATTTAATATGTTGAAAGAAAGATCTAAGTCCAAACCTCATTTTTGTCCGTGCTTTTTGTACATCATTCAGAAAGTGATAAACATGTTTTAAGTATTTTGGTACTGCTTTGTGCATTTTTGTGGGTGTAGGTATGTAAGTAGAGAATTTCTCATTTAAAGTGTTGCATTTTACATGGAAGGATGATACAGTGATAAGAAAAGCTGAGTTTTGCAGTAGGGAAAATAATTTTTCAATTTCTTATCTTCCCTTTTCATAAAAGCAGCCTCCTTACTAAAAAAATACCTGCTTTCCCTTTCCCCAGCTTATCCTCAGCTGGGAATTTGACTTGCATTTTAATCCAGTGTTAAATATTGTATGACTTCTCTACCTGTTGCAGTTCTTAATACTTGTCTCAGCTTTATTTAAAGGTGCAGAACCAGCATAAATAAGTGGTCAGCAAATAAATTTCTGCAGAGCAGCTGGAGAAATTCTTTTTAACAGCTGTTGCAACACTGACTAGACTAAAGAGTTAAACTTGCTTATCCAACAAGTCATTTTATAGTCAATGAGAACTGGGCAGACATTTCTGGAATATTTATAAAATACAAGATGATGCAGCTGGATTTCTATTGCATACCTGGAATGTTTTCTGAAATATTTACTGGAGAAATGAAGATGCATGCTTTAGAGATAATTTGAAATAAAGTGACAATGACAACAAGACACCATAATATGGTAAATACAGTGATAAAGTTAGGGGACTTGTAGAGTAAGGCCAGAAAATAGAGGCCTCCAGTTTCAAATGGTTATGTAAGGTAGGCATTATTTTTTTTTTAGATGCTCATGGTCAAGTATTTTTTTAATGTTATGATACTAGTATTAGTATTGGTACTATATAATCTTGTCAATATGTATTTTACTAGACAGTCTATGTTGTTTTCATAAACACTTCATGAGACCTTGTAAAAAATCACCTTGTGTGGATGCAAATGTGCTCTGTGGTGATAGTACTGTCATGATTGAGGGCACATCCCCTGCCTATAGCTGCATGTACCTGCATGTTCCCCCCCACTTTCTTTTGAGATGGAATCCTACACTTGTTGAGATGCCTGGGAAGCTGTCATCTGTTTGGGACCAGTATCACATGCTAAGGGATCCACAGACATAGAGAGGCTCATTCTAATAGCTCATTCTTGCCCAAAGGTGAGGTCTTGACTGTTCTCCACTTCTAAACACTGTTTGTCTCTTCATGCATCTGGCTGCTTTGTGAGCTGCTTACAGTTGCTAATCTAGTGGAAAAATGACTTAACAACTGCAAAAGCTGAGAATTTTCAGGTCTCCTACTTACTGGAGTTATTTCAGAGCTCACAAGCCTAATAAATTTTACTGCTAGTTTATTGAAGAGTGGGGAAAAACTGGCCAAAGATAGAAGGGGGGAAGTACTAATCTTCTCCTTTTTGCTTCTGGAGTCTCCATTGGACGTTTTTGTTTCCTTTCAGCTCTAAAGAGGATCAGCTGTGGGATTGAACAGATCTAGTAAAGATTTTATTTTTTTACAGAGTGACATTCAAACTCACTTGAACTGGTGGTTGCAATTAGAAACTGAGAGTAGTAAATCCTTGCTATTGGTTAATCTGGCTCACTGCTGGGCTTCCCATACACAAGTATTTAAATTCAGTAGGTCAAATTTAAGTCTCATTTTATTTCTCTGTGCTCTCACACTTAAATGCCAGGGTGCTTAAACAGTTGTGAGCATGCACATAGGCATGAAAAGTATGTAGTAGATATGTTTATCTGATGATCTCCTCTTTGCTGATATACTTGATATTTCATCTTCATTGGCCTCTACTAGTGGACTTCGGGGAATGCTGTCTTGTGTAGTGTGAAGTCTTTTGCCAGACAGCAGCTTTACCTTTATCATCCTTATCTATATTTTTTTGAAACTTTATATTCTTTTTTTTTTCAATATAGGAGTGTTATACAAGCTGTACCACCTTCTACCAACAGTTATAAAAGGCGTAGCTCCTTCTTGCTCTTTCACAGCAAAAATTGTAAGGTAGCTCTTTTTGTATTAGGCACAGTAGTTTATAATGACCATGCCTTGATATGATTTCAGAGCCATAATTATAACCAGGAATTATCATCTGAGTTAATCCAAGTTAAGAAAATCTGGATTCTTCTTCACTGTGTTCTTAAGCTTTGTTGCCAAAGAAAACAAGGCTTGTGCAGTTGAGACTTTCATGTGTCATTGTCTCTCATCCTTTCCAGAGTTTATGCATCTCTTGGCTAATTTTCACATGATTTGGCAAAAAGAGAGATTAAGATTACACAAGTTTGCAAGATAAATAGAGGGTAGGTAGGTAGGGAGAGACTGCTGAGGAGGAAGTCTACAAGGTGACCATCACCTGTTTAGGCATCTTTGAATCCTTGTGGAATTGGGTTTTGCTGGGATCATGTATACAGGTTTGGTCAACATTTATTCTTTCCTTTACACCATAGAAGCCATTTATCAGTCAACACTCATAGTAACATGAAAGCCTGAAATAAAGGGCCATGCTATGGCTGGACTGTTCAGAAAGATGCTTCCATGTAGGTCCCCTGACACTCTGGGACCATAAGGCCCTGGAGAAAATACAGTATAATTCAAGTGCAGTTTGAATTTGTCTGGTAATCTAACCTGGAGCCAGACTTTGTTCTTTCTGTTGCTTGTATTACAGCAGGTCTATGCTTCAGGTTTTTTTATGGACTACGGAGAAAGCCATCAGTGTGCGTGTTTTACTAATTGTTTTGTCCCTTTTTCATACTATTCAAGTGTACACTTTTTAGGACATTTTGATCTTGTAAGATCAAAATTGTCCTCCCCATTGATCTCCTTCATAGCCTCTTCAGAAGTCTTCATTATGTTTTCTTGTATGTGCAGATTTTTGTATTGGGTAAACTTGGACACAACAGAGTCATTTTAGAGCAATACGGTTTTTTTCTATCCAGCACCAGTAATACAGTTAGTTAGTTAATTACAGTTAGTTAATACAGTTAGTTAATAGTTAATGCAGTTAACTTCTGTTCAGCAGTGCCTTTTATCTATACAATTTATTTGTTAACCTGTACAAAGCAGGCTAACATGCAATCTGTCATTTGAAAACTACTTGTATACTGGTGTTAGAAATCCCTCACATAAATAATCTTGGGACCAGAGTCGCTGGACAAGTTGTTAATAGTATCATTCATATAGGCTTTGTTGACAAAGTGGTTCTTGGTCTTTCTAGACCTGGGCAGGGACCAGCATGAGTATCAAATAATAAGGCTTATGTGTAATGTAAATTATAGCACATTCTGTATGCTACAGCTATGCAGAGTTTACTAGAGATATTTTTAGGAAATAAATTATCCAATATATTCAAAAGTTTATTATGTTACTACGATTAATTCGAGATGACTTTTGTAATGTTGCACTTCTCTGCTTTATCCATTTGAGGGCAGCTGTTCACCGATGTTAAGAGCTGTGGAGAACCTGTCTGGGGTTCTGCTATCTGCATTTTGGTTTCTGTCCTTGCAAATACTTCATTTAGGTCTCTCTAGGTCTTGTACTGTTCCATCACCATATTGAAATGTAGTGATTTTGTTTGGCTTTTTTTCCCAGTAATGTTAATATGTAAAAAAACTTTAGAAGAAAACTCTAGGAAGTTTGCATGAACTGTTTTTTGGTATTGGGATAATTTCATAGATCCATGTCTTAAAATTATGGCCTTCCTGAATTCAGTATACTGAATGAGCTAGTTAATTTTGTAATGTTTGCTTCCTGGTAAAGAGCTCCTAAAAAGCTGACTTTGAATTACTCTGACTGGAAGGTATAAAGACTATTGCTGCTTTGTAGATGCTTTCATTTTACAGGCATCTGTTCACAGGACTGGCCAAAAAGAAACAGGAGTCTTCTGGGTTCTTATGTTTACAGTTGGAAGTCCATGACAGCCTTAACTTGAGTTTAAAAATACTATTTTTTTAAGCACTTTTATGTGATTTCATTTCAAATGTGATCTTGTGATTAAAAGGACGGGCAGGCACTTAAAAAGAGCACCATTGGAAATCAGCCCAACTATATTTAGAAACAGAATGTTAGAAAAATGTATTACAAAGCATTAAAGCTCAAATTTTCATAATTTCACATTTGTCAGGTTTATACATGTTCTCATCCCATATAATGCAAAAGTATACACTTTTAAAGATAGGAGCAACAGGGTGGCTGTTGAAGCTTTACATTTGAAGCTTAAATTAGAATTATATTTATAATATATATGTAATATAAAAATACAAAAATAAGTGATATCGACTACATCCAATGTATTTCTGACACTTCTGAGATAGTCTTCACTGTTTCTGTCTTCTTTCATACTGTTTAAATTAGGCTATGTTTTATTTTCTGGCTAAGGACTTACGCTTACTAAAAGTTTATAACTAACTAGCATTAGCCTGGGATCTTTAAACATTACTGTAAGGCAACCATACTTATAGTCAGCAATGTGTAGCAAATACAAGACTAAAAGCCTAGGGTGATGGCAAGTGGAAGTAAAATTGCGACAAGATCTCATTTGCTAATGAAAGTTTTTGGTTTTTTTTTTTTTTTCTTGGATACAGTGATAAAAAAGCAGAGGAATATAGACACAGGTGAAAACGAAAGTTTTTTCTTATTGCTATGGTAAAGTATGAAATCTAGTTCTGTAATTTCACACTGGACAAAAAAAGTGCCTTATTTTGCCGTGGCATTGTCTGCTAAAAGGGGACTACGCTAATTATGAACATGATCCCTTTTTTCCAGCTAGAAGTGTGTCCCTGTGGAATTACTCTAGAACAGTTTGGAAGTTCCTGGGGAAAAAAACAAGGTACCTCTAGGACTTTTATCTCAAACCACAAAAGAAGAAGGGCTGACAATCCCGAGTTTAATGTTTTCAGAGGTGTGAGAATAACCTGTGACTGGAACTGGCTTGCTGAGCAGTGCTTGGAGAATGCTATACTTGCATCTTCCTTACACCCCGATTGTATGTAAATCTGTAAATGGGCCAAGTTATGTTCCTGTTTTGCTCATGTTCTGACCTAATATTTTTTAAAAACAGGGGGGAAGTAAGCCTGTAATGTAGTAAGATGCTAGGCTCTTTTATCAACTAATAACAGCTGGTGGTCTGGCACACATCAAATTCTTTCAGCAATTGTGCAATGAAATACTCTTAAAACTGAGTTTAGTTTAGCAGCTCTTAGTGCATACAGATAGTTCTATATGCAACTAAATGAAATATTGAGTATTTATTAAAGGAAAAAGTAAGGTTTGCTTTGTACAGAATGTTGTATCTGATCCTGATCTGATCTCAAATTATGTCTATATAATTACATTATATATTACATTTTGGTAAACTTAGTTGGAACAACTGAGATAGTGACTAGTTCGTCAAAAATGGAAAACTGATCTGTTGCTTCTTTTTGAATGATACATCAATAGGGCATGTGAGTTGATCTCTTTTGAGCTTTTGGTTTTGTTCTTCACTTTAGTTATTTAAAGTAAAAACAAAAAGTTGCTCTTTTCCCTCTTTGGAGTACTTCAATGAAATTTTCTTACTTGAATAAAACCGAGATTCCAAGACACTTATTCTGAAGCATTCCAGTCAAGTGAAAGCCTAGTATTTGTATAAAATATAAAATAATTCAGAATGAAGATATAAAGTAATGTCATTACTGTTGTGTACAGGGTAATAAAGCTATAAAAATATAAATAAACTGTTCCTTGGAACAGGAAGTTTAGCAGGAAGTATAACACAGGAAATATTTATTTTAGATGAAAATGTATGTCTAAATGTTCTTTCGAATAACATCTGAATGGGATGGTAGAAAAGAAAAAAAACCAGCCATCTGTGCAAGAAAACACTGTGCTACCCAGCATTCTGTTACAGCTTTTCAATATGTAACATCTGTAAAGAAATAAGGATTATCTTGTTTGTCTGAGAAAAATATTGTGTTGTTAGTAGGTGCTTACTGTAATGTGTTAATACTCTCAATGAAATGTTAGGGATTTATTTATTTATTTTATTTTTTCTCTTTTTTTTCCATAAAAAACTTTCCACATGCAAATGTTTGGTCAGGGAGGCCTTCTATATGCAAATGAGACATACTTACAGCTTGGCTTTTTGAAGGGGAAACAAAAGGCTAAGTGGAAATGCTAATACAGTTATATTTTAATGCTGTCTTTTGTCAAGTTACATTGTTGTGCTCCAAGCATTAAAGCATTACTTCACTCCCTCTTTTGCCCTCACATAATTACACAGTTAATTATTTTTGCTGGTTTGTGCATAAAGAGACTTGTAAGATTTCTTAATGGTCATTTATTCACTGTGTTTTGGACTGTACTGACTCAGTTCATACAAGAGCTTTGATGGTTTTCTGTATCTCTTATCGGCAGTTTCGTAAGACATTTTCACAGGCTTTTGTTTCTTGCTTCTTAGTTTTGCTCAAAAAGGTTTTCAAAATATGAATATGTTTTTAAGAAAGATGTCCAAGTATAGGCACCGGAAGGGGATTGTGGGAACATATGGAGACATTTTAGGAAAGTTAATTTGATCGAGAAATTTTTCAAAATGGAAGTAAACTATGGAAAATCTGAGTAATAGACAATGCTTTGTGGCTTTGTTCAGTGGAGTAGGACCTTTTTTCCTGAAAAATGGTCCTGGGGTTTGTTGCTAAGGGCAAGCAGACCTCTCCCCACATCCTTCAAGAGATGCTGTGTTCTTGGAGGCAGAGACCTACTTTCCACTGGTGTGATGGATAGGCCTGAGTAAACTGGTACCCAAAGTGATGGGAAATGCGTTAGCCAGAAGAGGGAAATCTACTCTGTACCTTTGCATCCTTAGAGCTAAAGCCACCCAGACGTTGCTTGTCCTATGGTGGCAGGGAGAGAGGAAGAGCTGCAACTGGAGCACCTGTATATAAGTAAGGAAGGCCAGGAGGAAGGAATTAAAAATCACAATGTAGCATCTGCTTTTATTAAATGAGCTAGTTTTGTACCAATTTTTCAGAGATTTTTTTTTTTTTTCAATTTTTTAAAATCCATTTTTATTTCCTTTTTTAACTTTTGGACAATATATTATGTTTTTAGAGTCTGTTGTTGAGGAACAGCAAAGTCCAGATCAGTTTTTCATTTAATTCTATTGGCAGTCCAGAGGAAATCTGCTCAGGAAGTGATAGAATTGTTCCTGCAGCAACACTGTTACCCTCTGAAGGTTGCAATCTCCTTGGATTCTCCTTCTGAAAGCGTAATACAAATTTGTTAAAAACATAACAAAATTAAAAAAAAATTCTTCCTTTAAAGTACAGGCATAAGTGACTGTACCTATTAAAACTCCAGGCAGTCATGATTTTCTTCTTTTTCAATCTGCAGATCCCTTTTTGGAGAAGGGCTCTTCTGACATTGCAGGGGAGGTCCACCAGCTGTTTGACTGACAGGAGCAGTCTGCCTGCCCCTTGGTGCTTTAATTCCTGTCTATACTAGGATAGCTTGCACTTCACTGAGCAGCAGACAGGTCAGGACACTTGGCAGGAGAAGGTTGAAAGACAAAGGCAGCAGGCTGTGGGGAGCTGATTCACCAGTCTGAAACTTTAAAAAAAGAAAAAATAAAAAAAAAAAATCATGCAACTTTAAAGTTTTTAGCAATGTTCTTACAGTGTTAGTGGACTTGACAAAGTAAGAACAATAAAATGTCCAAACCTGGGAA
This sequence comes from Pseudopodoces humilis, assembly GCF_049639895.1. Classification (NCBI taxonomy): domain Eukaryota; kingdom Metazoa; phylum Chordata; class Aves; order Passeriformes; family Paridae; genus Pseudopodoces; species Pseudopodoces humilis. The sequence continues at coordinate 43,065,967 of NC_142205.1, forward strand.
AACTGCCATCAGCCATGGCTTGGTTCCTGTTGATCTTAAAAGTGCCAAAGAACCTCTACCACACCAAACTGTGATGAAGATATTTAGCATCAGCATCATTGCACAGGGCTTGCCCTTCTGCCGTAGGCGGGTAAGTGTAAAAGTCTTTAAAACCTGGATTTTCATCACTTGGCTTGGAGCTCAGTGCTTTGTCATGGTGCACTCATTCCATGAGGAAGTACTTACATCTGTTATCTATTCACTCAGGGTGCCATAGAGGAGCTCTTTGGTAATTTATTTTATCAATTCTTGTGCTTTAATTTAATTAAAATCTGTACGTGTTGTCTTGGCTATTACTCATTTAAAGGAACATGTCAGTGAACCCTTTATAGCTGTAAACCGTGTAAGTGAAAACAAGTGCTGTACAAAATAGGTGCACTCATAAATGTGTATTTTGCTGTTATTCAGTCTTTTAAGTCATGAAGATAGTTTGGGGTATAATTCATTGAACTCAGTTTTGAATTGTAGTGGCATATGCAACTTGTTGGGTATTTAAATAGAGAATTTAGAAATGTTAAACTAATTAATATTTAAACATTTTTAGTAAGAATTCTTGAAATACGATTTTAATACTTTTGTAACTCAGTAAGGGAGATAACATTTTTTGCTGTTACATAAAATAAAAATAGCGTGTTACTATGTGGAGGTTGCGATATAGTTTATATATAGACAATCCTAGCCTGACAAACTATCACGGGTCTTATACTACAGCTTCAGGAACTGTATAAATTAAGTGGCTCTTAAAATACGTTATATGAGTTTCCTCTTGCTGCTGAATATGTACTCTTTCAGTTTATTGATGCAAGTTTTAAAATCTAGCTCACCTTTTGTAAATATGCTGGCTTTCTTTCAACTTACGACTTTTCAGCAAACTTAGTATCACAGACTAAATTTAATTTTGACAAGATCACCCTGGAAGGTTTGATTGTTTTGTACTGTGTTGTCTGGAATATCTTAGAATGTTTCTTATACTTAAAAGGTACATAGCATACATGGAAGGCAGTGACCTAATGTCAGTCTGCAGCAATGCAAAATTTAGAACACATATATGTGTATATCCACACAACTATTGAATATTACATCATGTATATTTCAGAAATGTATTTTTTCTGAAATTAGGTATTGTGCATCTGTGTTTGTTGAACATGGAATAGGAACATTTTATAATATTAAAAGTGATAAAGTAAGTTTCTGTATTTTAATAGAGTGTTTTAATTTTTTTGTATGATTTGGGAACTGTTTGAAAATAGGTATTTTGAATATGTTTGGATAGTTTTAGTTATTTTGTCTTGGAAAAGGTATAGTATACGGTGTAGAAGGTAAGTTTAGTAGATATACTTCACAAGTCTTTATGAGGCTATTAAGTATGGTTTACTGTTGGAACTTTAATGCTAATGTGTGTATTTTCTGTAATGAGAAATATGATCATTCATTAACTTGTCACAGATACAAAAAAACCCCAGAACAACCCAAACAGAATCTAAAACAGTTTCCTCAAGATTTTGCACTGTTCCAAAATGACCAGAATTATCTCATTTGTTCTGTCCTACACCCTGTTCAATCAGTCAGTTTAATGTTTTAGGTCTAGGAGGGTTTAGAAAGCTGTTCAGCATCTGCTTTTCTTTTAGCATTAGGACTAAAGAGAGAATTTAGAAATGCTGTAAGTGTATGTTTTACCAGCTAAGCTATCATCAATCTATTTATCTTGTATTCTGAAACTAATAATTCTCAGTATGATGGCTGCTGATGGTGAAAAGATGAGAGCTCCACCTTTAGTCCCATGCCTTGCAACGCTCAAAGCCTGCACGTAACTCCCAGTGATTACCATATTGGGCTCCTTCCATGCTAACGCACAGGGGTTGCATACAAGATCCGTGTGTTGAAAAAATCCAGTTGTACAACCCAATCTAATTCTTCAAATCAACAGATGAGAGAGCCAATACCTCTGTTTTCTAGATTTATTCTTTTATTAAACGTGACAACAACCAAACAAGTATTTAAATGCAAACTGGAGTCTTGACACAAAGTCTTTACTTCATGCAACTTCTAGTTTTATTTTTTAAAAATTCTACTTTTCATATAATAAATAATGCATTGAATTATTTAGTAATTCATTTTCAGAGCTAAGTTTGATGTGCTTTAGAACAGGAGCTACCATTTTCTTCCAGGTTATTGACTTGGTAATATATCAATGCCACCTTTCTTTGGGCATGTGTACGATTGGGCCATTCAGACATTGACCTGACTTTAATATTGACCTTCTCCTTGTCTGAACCCATTTCTTCCCCTCCTTAATTGTACATTGACCTAACAAAACATCTTTAAAATGTGTTCTGTGATCCTTGAGAGTAAAAATACTTCCGTTATGAGAGCTGACAGTTCAGAGCTTCTGCATCTTCTGCATTGGTTGTGCTGAGCTTCTATCAAGAAGTGCACTATAAATGGTCACAAGACTTAGCAGTTTGCCCTTTTGCATTTTGTCAGTTTGCTCAAGTAGTTAAAACACTTGTCTGCAATACCACTAATCTGAATCCAGTTAAAAATAGTATTACTTAGCATTCTTTGTGTAGCACTTGAGAATAACTTTAGTGCACAGCTATGAAAGTACTGTAGTTACGCAGTAAACCTATGTATTCCTACAAAGTTGTCAAGGAAAACACTGATGCACTGTCACCAAATGCAGACATAGTTGTGGTCTTCTTTAGCCTTTGACACATCTTTCATAGGCTCTGGAGTAGATTTTGCAGTATAAAGTGAAGAAGCAGTGAAAAGCTTTTAGCTGCTACACACTTGGAGTATCAGGTATCATGTGGCTCTTCAGTGCGATGTAACTGCAGCTGATCATTGAACATACTTACAGCATAGTCACGTAAGTCACACATGTTCCAAAATCAAGTGCTGCATTTTGTTTGCCATGGTAAATACTTCCAGTTGACAAAAAAAATCTTAATTAAGTATGTGATTTTTCCTTTGTAATGCTCTTAAACCGTTAACAGAAGTATTTTTTCTTCTAAAGTATTTTAATTCTCAACTCTTTGAAAAGCTGTGTTTAACAAATAGGTTTCTTCCCTCTTTAGTTTTCCAAGGTTTTTTCCCCTGAAATTTCTCTTGAATTGTCTTGAAATATCCTCTTGAAGTTTGATGTATAACAATTTTATCACATTGAATGTATGTATTTAAGAAGTGCTAATAAGCTGGAGAATTTGTGAGAGTGACTTGTTCACTTGCAGCGTTCCTTCATTTCAAGTGGATTAAAGTAGCACTGAATTGTTATAAAGCAGGGGTTTCAGTGTGCACCCTGTGGTATTCAAAGCTGGAAAAATCAAGGTAATAAATGTATCCATTTTCAGTGCCTGTAATCTCAGGAACACCAAAGATTCTGTTATACTTTGATTTTGTGAGAATAGTTTTCCTGTATGTGTGTATGCTTCACCTTTAAAATACATCCAACCAAATTTTGGCAATTCATCAGCTTAGTTCATCAATGAAATACTTCTCTCTGTAGGATGGATTTGTGAAGTGAACACAAGGTAAAGCATTTGAAGCATTACTTTTCACCAGCCTGTGCTCTTCATATAAAAGAGCATCCACTGGTCTTACACATTTATTACTACAGTAGAGCACTTGGAATGAGACTCCAGTTCCTTTTCCTTCCTCTGGTTGACAGGTATGCTAGTAGTGTATTTAAAATAGTGATGTGGCTTTTGCATGAACAGCTTCATTTATTTGGACTTGTTTCTTTATGCCTTAATTTCTGTTTTAGAACAACCAAAGCACTCTTTTCACTGGCAGTCAAATCTCTGTAAATGTTTGTGCCAGCAGTTCCATCAAGTAGTCCGTCCATTCAGTTTTTCAAGGAAATTTTCCTGAATTTTTCTACAATAAATCTTATTTCTTTCTTGAATATAGCTCTTGATTTAATGGATGACAGTAAGAAGTTACTTAATGGATAAAAAACTGTTTAGCTTTCTCTGAAAGTATATGTTCTCCCATGTATACTTCCCTCTACTGCAGATGACTTCGTATCAGTTTCTGAATAATGTAAAAAAGAACTAATCTATTTGTCCCTTAAACAAAAAATAAGTAATTACCCTTGGAATTTCTCACCATTTGGTAAGAAGAGACTGACAGAAGAGCATGAAGAAAAAAAATGTGAAAATGTGCATGTGTGTGCTCGTATATATATGTATATGTGTACAGTTTTCTAATGTAAAACTAAAAGTAGTCTTCAGAGTCTGTCACTAGACAAATCAGAAGACTCCCAAATGCTTTTCTTGTCTACAAGAAAATTTTTTGTTTCTGGGCTTTGTGGCAGAGAACTTGCATTATGACCTCTGGTGTTACGATATCTCTTTGAATGGCTGTCAGAAATATCTTTCTTTCAAAGCTAGTTTAGCCTTTACTTAAATTTCTCTTGATTTTGTCAGAAACTTTGTCAGAGGGGCACAGATCATGGACTGATCAGTTGATACTTAACAGGAAAGGAAATTTGTTCTTGACCTCTGCTTATTTTTCATGAAGGGGTGTGTCTATTGCTTTGGGTTTCCAAATATTCACAGTAAAGCCTATCTCCTACTTTTCATTGTTAAATTCATAATTTGTAGTGGAGTTTTTCTCTTGTTTCTATTATTTTTGATGTTTCAGTTTTGGAAAATCTTTGGAATGAAACAGAAGTTAATTCAAAATTTTAGTAGAAGGAAGTCAACTGAAAAGGAAGATGGTTTTGAGTGGAAAGAAAGGAATACTGAATAGTTACAGAAATGAGGAAGACTAAGTCTTCTGTAACATTCTGCCTAGAGGGTCATGCCTTTAGAAGATAAATAGTCTTGGATAATGAACTTCATCTTCTTTTTTTTTTCTTTTCTTTTTTACATATATGCAGTGTCTCCACTCTGAATCTGCTTTTCTCATGCCTTTCATCTACTCTCACATGGGAAATAAATGTTTTTTCTGTGTGAATTGGTAGCCTTGAGGATAAAGCAATATGTCACTTATTTTATCAATATGGAACAGCGAAAGTCTAAAAATTATTTTATCTGCACTTTTTTAGCTTCTCTGTGCAGTTCTCTCATTTTGTTTGCAAACAAACTTACTCTGTACTGTATTTGAGAGGGAATAGTACAGGTTTCACAGAAAGTGGAAAGAAGTGTACAGACACTCAATTTTCTGGTCAGCTCAAGGTGGGGTGATTCAACCTGGCTCAGCTGAAGTGTCCTGTGGTCTCCCAGGCAATGCTTGCAAGAATTCTGCCAAGCCTTACTGAAATCCATCTTTTAAACTGCACATACAGATGCACATGGTGCATACGGTGTCAGGTGTAGCCAGTGTTTATGGCTTTGTAGAATGAGATATGGGCAGAAATAAGCTTCTCTCTAGCCCTGCCCTTCTCTGGGCTGCTGGAGAGGCTTAAGATAGCTGTTTGCAGGAGGAAGCACTCAGTTGTCTGTTCAAACAGCTGTTCCCTATATCCCCTGGAAAAAATAAAATTGCTAGCTAACCTGTGTATATCTAGTCCAGCCTGTTGTAGTGGGTCAAAAATAGTTGGACAACTTGCTTGAGTTTTTGTTGTTGTTTGGTTGGGGGTGGGAGTGTTTGTTTTCAAACCTGCACTGCAACACATGTCAAAGCACTCCCAAAGATTGCTTTTTCAGAATATTCAGGGATCCTCTGTTACCATACTGGCTCTTTGAGAAACACTATTATTTAAATTGTTCTACCTATTTCTGGCTAAGATAAAAGCAGTAATCGGAAAGTCATTTATATTTAATACTAGCTAAAATGTTTTTCTTAGTGGTTTTGATGCATTTAAAACTTCAATTTCCTATTGCAGTGAGCAGTGCTGTCTGATACAGACTTGAGGGGTGCAGATGTTAAAAGTATGTTATGATGATTTTGCAGTCAGTCCCTTCCCTGCAGGAGGTGTCAGAAGAAAGGTTTCCTGGATGATTTTACTCTCTTGTGCCCAATTGTTTAGATGTCTTTAGAAGCCTTTATTGTCACGCTCTTTGAGCTATTCAAACATGCTGGGTTGACTTTGTGAAAGGTCTTTACCTGCTTAAAGTCCATCTGTTTTGTTGTCTCAAACCGTGGAGGTTATAGCATGCATCAGAAGAGGGAATGGGAGACAACAATGATGCCATAAACTGACCCAGCTGCCTCTTTGCTGATTGATCATGCCAGAGGGGAACTCATGAAATGTGTAATTAAATACTTAATGTATTGCTTTGAAACCTAATTGCTTTAACTATGAATCTCCCTATTCTCTTTTTGCAGTCCTTTCTATCACTAGGTAAACACTTTTTGTCCTTCTGCAGCAAATGAAGGCGCTTTAATTTCCTGAACAGATCTTTTTCAGGTATGGGGGGAGAATCCTTTGTGATAAAAATACTGCTCTGCTGTGTCATGACTATCCTTAGTACAGAAACACAAAGAGGGCAAATTAATTTTAACTGGCAATTTTGTTCCGGTATTCCCCAGATTTTGAGTGGAAGTCGAACTGAACTAGAATGACACTCGGACAAGTCATAAGTAGGGTTGTAGCCATAGCATCTTGCTCTTGGATCTCTGCCACTTGCCACAACAGATTGGCTGTCGTTCCTTACGTGATGGTTCTTTCTGTCAGTGAGTGATGATTTTGCCAGTTTGAATAGCTCCACTCCTCAGAGCAACAGTCCCATCTCATTCCTAGATTGACTGCCCGACCTGTGTTTTTCTTTCAAACTCTGTCTGTGGTTCTTCTCTGCTCTGTCTCACTCTCCTTTCATCTAGTTTTGGACTGGTAATTCTGCTTTCTCTCCTACAGCTTCTCATTGATATTCATCTTTCGTTCAAAGTCGGCCTCTTTTCTGGAAAACTTACTTACCATGTTTGAAAATACAGTTTTGCATAGGAACAACAGCAGTGTCTTTCTAAATGCTGCTCAGGTATTTTATAATGTTACTCATTTTTTTTGAAAAGGCAAAAAAAAAAAATCACTGGAATTGACATTACTTTTCCCTTTATTTATTTATTTTTAGTCAAGGAAGCCTGTACCTTTAATTTGTTGTGTTCCTTAAAACATGTTTTGAGTAACCAGTTTGACTGCAAAGTTTCTTGGTAAGAGGTTTGAGACGGTTGCATTTGTGTGGGTCATGTGTAGTTTGATCACATTTCAGACAAACATCTCTAGTTACTTGCCTCTCACATGGAAATGATTTTAATACTGAAAATACAGTCTATGGAGTAGGGTAATGATTTTTCTTTAAAAATCAGATGATAATTACAAATTTAGTAGTGCATTTTTGATACACTGCAAACATTTATGCATGTGAAAGAAGTGCTTGTTATATATGTCATATGAAAATATTGATGCTGTGCAAAAGGCAATACAGTAAACCTGTTTTTAATAATTCTGCTGCTACTGTAACATGTGGAATAGGCAAGTTACATTTGTGTGTGGTGTTTTTCATTTGTTTTGTAGATCATATTCTAATATACTGAAGGACAACCAAAATTCTGCTGACCCTAAACTAACTGATAAAGCAAGGAGGAAAATAAGTCAAAATACAAAAATGATGCTGGAAGTCTAAACACATTCTTCTGTATATGTTCTTCCCTTATGAATTATCTATGTTTAGCAGTACTTCCTTAAACCAGTTTAGTTTATGTCGTATCAAAGCCACTCATAAGACTTTGGTAAATGCTAATGTATTCAACTTCTTTATTAGCCAGGGAAACTTTTTTTTCTGCAGGAAATAGTATAATAATGTAGCAAAGATAGTAAAATTTTATGCTTTGTATGGTGAAAAATGCTTCTTTCTCTCCTGTCTATTTCAGATGGCTCATTATTTCTGATTGTTTAATAAGTTTGTATGTGGTGCATGACTTTGCATATACAAGGTAGTAAATAGTTTTATTTGTAAATTGTGGAAAATAGGCAACTCGTCTGTAGAAGATGCAGGTAGGTAAAAAGTTTATTTTAGGAATCTGTAATATGTAAACACAAGGAAATTTGAGACCAGATGTTTTAATATACATAACTTCCTGTGGAATTTCTAGAATTGCATTTTTAAGTTTATAATGTAGCTAGTGTACAATGACGGTAAGCAGTTGCAGCATGCTGATCCTAGATGGTATCATGTGGGATCTTTCCTTATAGGTGATTCCATACTCGTGCCTTTCTAAGGATACTCTCCCAACAGCATTTTACTTTCTGAAAATTGAAAAAGAACAGCATAGAAAGTGACACAGGGGTATATTTGGTGTATTTTCAGTGCCATATTTTTTTCCTGTTTAACCTGTATTTAGGTACTCTACTAATACCACTATATTTAAACAGTTAAGACTTTGTTTCTCTAAGACAATCTGCATGGTGCAGTGTTCTGTAAGCACAAAAGGCAGTCTCTTCCAAAGCATGCTGCTATTTATAAACCCTAACACAAGATTACTTCTCATGATAACAGCAACAGCTGGCAAGAATGTTTGCAATTTTAACATATTTACAGCATTGCTACATTCCGTCTTGCATTTCTCCTATGGTACATTGTTAGTGAAATTTCAGACCGAATTCTTACCATTAATTTCTTCACGGCCTTGAAGTTTTCCCTTCTTTTGCCTTCCTTTCTCCAAATCCTGTCTACATACCAAGCTGTTGAACAGGTCCTCTACTGTCTAGTGCCTATTCTGTCCACATAGTTTTTATAGATCATCTCTCTTTTCTTTCCTGTCTCTTTACACCCACAGTGTTCCTGTCCTTTGCCCCTCTGCTTGTCCTGCAAACAGTTCTGAGAAGTCCTTTCTGCCCATGCACCACCTTTAAGAAAACAAAGAATTATCTGTAACTGGCTGTATTTCCTAAGAGAACCAGATAAGCCATCAAGCTAAAAAAAAATTTACAATTTTTACATCTATCACTTGATTTTCAAAATACATGTGTTTAGCTTAAAGTATAATAAATTCAGTATTAAAATACTATATACTAATCAATTTCCACTGCCTATCCTTGTTTTATTATCTCCAGGTAGATGATAAACTCTCATAGTTGGTACTACTCTTCTCTTGAATAGCATTCAGGATAGATGCTTATGCACCTTTCTCCTTTGGGAGGAATGCTTTTGTTTTAAACAATAATAAGCTTCTGTTCATTTAATTTATTAGACATGTATGCTCGCTGCTTATTTGCAGTTTCCGTTCACAGTGATGCAGGAAATAGGTAACAGACAAAAAACCTAATAATACAAATTATAGAAACGAGACCGCATCATCCCTTTAACCTATGGCAGGATCTGTGGTGTCTGTGCTATTTCTGACTGAGATTCATCTAATGGTATAAAATTGCTTCTCATAGAAATGGTTCGTTTTCTCATCATGTTTGAAATGTCGTTATGTGTTGAGGTCACTTTGCACTGTGAAAATTTGACACTAATTGCAATTAATATCCAGATCTATTAAGGGCACATACATAGCAGTGCTTCTTCACTTTAGAAAGAAAATGGGTTAGAATAGCAGTAGCTAATTTGGTCAGTGCCTAATTAGTATGAATATTACATGGATTAAAATTGCAAAAGTAGATTCATTTTGGGGGTTTGTTTCTTGATTTTTTTTAAGACACACCATGTTGCTCCCGTACGGGTTAGAGAATGTTTGTAACAATTTTGTTGGGATTATTCCATTTAATTGTCAGATTAATTTGCTGTATGTCAATTTCCTTTAGCTTCTTTCCCCTTTTCTTGTTGCATAAAGAGCTGGTCATCATGGGGAAAAACTTCATGTTTTGAAAATGGCTTGAGTTGTAGCCATTCTCTCCCAGAAGAAGAAGAGGCAGCTCGAGCCGCTTGGTTCTGAGCTGTGTGAGTGGTCGTGGGTGTCCGTGAGATCTGTTGGCACTGCTCAAGCAGCTTTCCAAAAGGCCTGCTTCTTGTGCTGCCTTACTGAGAGGAATTTCTTTGGAGCATCTGGTTAGCATGGATCACTTTCTGGCACCACCTCCGTTAATTACATCTGCTCAACCTGTCTTCCTTGGTTTGTCTTGTGCATTCCCATGAAGGGTTGTATCCAGATGCAGCTGTCTTGCAGGCGCAGCACTAAGCCCTGTGCCAGTCTTGAGATTTCTGGGAAGGCATCCAAACTTCTGAGTGGGTGAAGAGGAAATAGTTTCCTGTTCTGAAGTACTGGCCCATTTTAATTTGAGCACACAAGTGAATGTTTTAAATGTCCATAAATACTGCATATCTGTCCATTTATGGCCGTGTTTAGCAGGTACAGCCTTGCTTTTCTTGATTTAGGAAGAGCTCATATCAGAAGTGACCTGTTCTTTCTGGTGTGTGGAGAAAGTAAATGCTTCAAGACGTCCAAGACATCCTCGGGGAATTACTTAATTCCTGAAAACATGGCAATGAGGAGAGGTGGGTGTGCAAACCTTCATGCCCCCTGCCCTGGTTTTTTTCTTCCTCTCTTCCTGATACAAAGGGAAACGTGCAGTAAGAATTCTCACTAGTCATTGAAGTGTAAAAATATTAAACCCCATAATTTGCACCTCTGGAGTGTCTTGCTGCCTTGTGGGGCCTGATTTATAGAAACAAGTAGCATTGGCAGCCCCTTGCAGTGGACACGCAGACCGTACGAATTCATAATTGCTAAAATTTTCAGCTTATTCTTTGGATTTCAGTAGACAATTTATGCCCCCCCGAGGTTATACATAGTTACCCAGTCATAATAGGTGCTTCAAGTCTAATAAACTAATCTTTCAAGAAACAGCTGTATTTCTTTGCTCTCAGCATATTCTGTCTTTTGTGTATGTATGTTGATAGAAAAATTGAAACATGTAATTCAGTAATTGGCCCTCAGGCCTTGTATTTTCTTGGTGATTTTAAGATTTGTAATTCAAATTTGCATCACTTAAGCATGAACAATGTTAGTGTGCAAAAAACCTTTAAATTGAACTGTCGTCTCTCTGAAGTAACTAATCTTTGTGATATAAACACAGAAGTGTCTTTTTTTTCACCTAGTGTAACAACTGTGTGCATAATGTACAATATTTGTATATTAATGTATTCAGAAGAAGGTAAATAGAATCCTTATTACAAAGGTACTTATATTGACACAAATTAAACCTCAGCAGAGTGAAACATATGACAATTATTGAAAAATAAAGTACATTATGTAGTAGTTTTGAATGTAGTTTAAACTATTTTCCATTTTAATTTCAGATTGCCTGTATCTTAGAGTTTTTCTTCTTTTTTCACAACCATGAAGTCAAGACACCTATTGTTCATTTTCATGCAAGCAGTTCCTTGCTGTGAGGCAACATGGGACACACACTTTTTTTGTCCATCTTTTGATCTCTCTTTACTAAGAGTTTTAACTTCTGTACAGGGTTTTGAGAAATAGTTCATGTTTTGATGGTGTGTGAACATATGGGGAATGAATTTGGTGTCTTGAGACTAAACTGTTAAAAACCTAACGAATTGCCTTTTTTTTTTTCTTTTTCTTTTTAAGCTTACTAGGAGAGTATTCCGGTAGAGAGGACATAAAACATATGTTGTTTTTGAAGGATCAGTGTGCCAAATATTGGATATGGCATTCCAAAGTATGTAATGACATGGATTGCAAAGATGTTGCCCTATTAAATACCTAATATATGCAACCATCTTTGTATTTCTAAAAGAATGTCAGTTGCTACTAAGAAATATGCTAAAAACCTTTCTGAACTTCTGAATTCCTTTGACAGTGTTTGTGAACTTCAAGGTCTATTTTTAAAATACAAAATACAATGTATAATTTTCATTCTGTGGCACACAATATTATAGCTGGTAGGCAATTGTTTCCTTTCTTCTTCCATTCAGAACTGTGGAGTTACAGCATCTCGTTATCTAATACTACTTAATAATAGTCCTCAGAATACATACACAGATACAGATGCTCTTCTTTCAGGGAGAGTTTCAAGATTTCCTTCTAGCTTCTTGCCAATAAGTAGCATCAGTGCTGCTTCATAAGACTCTGTCCTGGATTAGGTGTATCTGTCACAGACATATCAAAAACCATATCAAACACAAAGGTTTTATCTGGCCTCTTTTAGGTGTGCCTTCATTAGCAGTTTTCACAAATAGACAGTTTGGTAAATTTGCTACTATTATCCAAAAGAAAAGACCTTAAGTTTTTTTTTTTAATATTATTTTTTATTTCTATTGGTATTATCTTCTGGCTTTAAAGTAATCAGTTTTGTTTTTTTTTTTTATAAAGAGCGCATTTTTAATAGGAAAAATACTAAATGGCAAAAAGCTTGGCTTGAACATGATGAAATAAAAAATTCTCCCAGCTTATCTTCTGTGTGCATTTTCTGTTGTGTATGCGCAAGAGGGGAGACAAGAACCAAGATATAATTGTCAACAGTAGCTTCATAAACAAATCCAGAAATTAAGGTAATTTTGCCTTATGCCCTTCTTTTCCCTGTTTCTTTCACTTTAGGGCTGCTGTCATAGTCTCCAAACTTGGCAACAGCTGCTGCTAAGAAACCCTGTCTTTCCTTGTTTGACTTGGAAAACAGGACTGGATTTTTTCTGTTAAACTGAAATGGAAAAAATACTAGTGTTGAATGCTGGCCACGTGTCTGATTGCAGCAAGTTAGAAGTTGGAGGTCTCTGAGGTAATACAGGCTGTTTCAAGAACTGGACATGTGGGATGTTCAGACTCATCCCTGGTCCAGAATGTGTCTAGCATCAAGACAAAAACAGATGAGAGATCGCCACTACATTTAAAGTGTAAAATGTGTTTTCTTTCTTCATTTATGAAAAAGAACATTTTTGCTTCAATTTACAGCCATGTTTATATTCATAAAAATACAGAAGTCTCTAAATCTGACTCTCACCTGAAAGTAAAATTTAAAATGGTCAGCAGCATTTGATAGATTACTCTAAATAATTGGAGAGATTCGACTTCTACAGATGCAATCTGAGCTGCACTTCTGTGGTCTTAGTGCAGTGATTGAGTTTCTTTACAGTGGTTGCTTGAAGGAAATGGCATTTTCTGGTTCTCTGGCGATGCTTCAAATTTCAGAGGCTGTTTAGCAATGTTGTAGTTATCACAGGGTGGAGGAAGCCATGCAGTGTGACTCCGGTCCCAGGCTTGTGCTGTAGATGCAGCATTGCTTGGTTAGCTACAAATGACATGAGATATACAGAAAATGAGACTGACAAAAGGTGGAACAGAAAAATGAGTTGCTATAGCACCAAGCAACCGGAGCTGTACTGCTAAAAATGTGTCTGTTTCTGTATATGCATGTCAGCAGAATAGAATATCTTCATAGTGGTAGAAGGTATCAGAGTTTTTAGTACTCCCAGGGTGATAGTCCCAGTTGACAAGAACTTTACATCAGTTTTAAAAGTGACATTGTGCATTACACAGTGAAGTCTCTCCAACAGGAATACATTCTTGAAAAAGAATATATCATGACTTGAGAATGCATTCATTTCTTATACAGAAAACCTGACACCAAGTGTTGGACAGGCAAACTATGCCACGGTGCCTTTTTTGAATCTTGTTTTATGCCTTGCTTGCAGAGTCAAAGCTGGATTATTTGCACTTAGAGAGGTCCAACCTCTAGGTGCCATTAGTAGGATAGAAATACAATCCCTGTTCTTAATCAAAAAACTTTCCATTAACCCAATACTGAAATTGCTTGTCACAGCCTCTTTCATGGAGGGAGAAACCCATGAAGAGGTCATGGTGGTTCTCTTGAAATCCAGCTTTACTTCATAGCTCAGAATGTGTTTTAAGGGAAAGATGCTGTGGTGAGAGACACTTGTGTAAAAAAATTGTAACCAGAGGAGAAAATTAAATACATAAAATACATAATGGCCTAGATACTGTCACTAACTGTAGTAACTACTTTTCAAGATTTATTATTAAGCAACTTCAAACTTGTCTTTTAAGTCCCCTTGTTTCTACTTGCATGTAGTCAGAAGAGAAAGCTTGAATTTTGTTTCCCCACTGTTACTAGAGAATTCTTTGGATATTATCTTTATGGCTATGGGAAAATGTTTTTTGCTATACCTAGCGTCCCATTATTTATCATCTTTTTTTAATTAGAAACTACTTATTGCAGCAGTTTGTTAGCAAGGGGATGCCGTACTCTGACCTTGGTTAAAAAGCGGTGTAAGAAGTCCTTTTAAAGCTGCATGGTATATGTGTAAACTCACAAAGACACAGCAATAATAATGTAGTAAAATCTGATGGGGGATGCTGTAAGTTCAAAAAACAGGAAATCATCTTTAAGCATCATTCTCACCATTATTTGAAGCATGCAAATTGCTGCATTTTGAATTTATGCAGGTTTGAAATTTCTCTGCATAAATTTCCAAAACACATAATTCAGAGAAATGCTTTACACCCTTTTTCACAGCTATTGATAGGCCAACTTAATTTTTCTCTTCCTTCTTGAAAAGGTTTTGCTTGTGTGCAGGTAACTTGAATAGCCTGGTCAACATGGGTTTAGTCCATGAGAAAATTAAATTATGATCAGACTCTGTTAAGCTAGGAGGATTTCTTAGCCTCACCCAGAGAAACATTTGTGATGTTCTTGTGAACTAAAGCATGGTCTAAAATGTCCCATGGATTTAATAAAGGGCACGTAGAAGTAAGAACTCTGCTGATATATTGTTTATTTAGTTACCATACCAATGTAATGGACAGAATACATTTTGGGTATTTTATAAACTAAAGAGTTCTGATTGCTGATTATATGTACCATATGAACATTTTTGGCACAAAAAGTAATTTGAGCATAATTTTTTTTTAAATTGCCAATTTTACCATTCTGCTTCTTTAAGAAAAAATATATTTGGCCTCTGAAATGTAATGGTTTGGTTTGTGGTCTCATTGTGTACCCTTTTTCCTTAATAGTGAAAAATATAATTTTGGATCATAGTGGTGTTGAGTAAGGTCCTTGTCATCTTGTACTTCATTTATGCTAATTTGTCATACTGTAGGAGGAACAACAAGTTCTTGTCTTGGCTTGAGAGAGGTTTCAGAATGCATGTGCTAATGATACACTGAGAGATTTGCCTCATGGAGATATGGGACACCTTTTTTTATTCAATCAGAAGTTCCTGACTGACATTCTAGCTAATATTACCAAAAATAAAAACCCATACATCTATCAGAACAACATATTTAGCATTAAATGACAAGCAAAATAGCAATTGAATTTTAAATTAGAAGAAACAGGATGCTTGGGGGGAAAAAACTGTATTATTTAAAAAGTTAAGGGAATTTATAAGATGTATGAAGTAGCTTAGATACTCATAAATAATTTCTCATGCCATTAAGAGTTGATTCTGGTAAAAGCTTTGTTGTTCCATTCTCAGATAAAACTTTGTGTCATGTCTAAGTATATCCATTTTAGTATGTTTTTTTCTTTCCAGAGAAATGTTATCTGAATTGATTTTGTTCATCAATTCTCATCCACTGTATAATCAAGGTGGAAAATTTATACCTTTTTAAAGTGGGAAGTTCTGAGTCTGCATATCAAGGGGAAAACAGGTGGTTTTCCCACTAGAGTTAGAGTTTGATTTTGTATGTATATTTTTATTGGGGGAGAAAGGGGCTATACTATAGAAAAATATAGGAAATGTGTAGTTTAACATAATTGCTGTTAATATTCAGTGATTTTTTTTTTACATTTTTTTTTTACATCATGCAGCTTGTGGTGTTGTTTCTGTAGTGGACGTGAAGGGGCAGTGTAGTGCTGTTGATAAATTTTCTTCTGTGTTCATCTTTTCAATCTTTTGTGGAAAATCATGTTTAAAATGTGATTATTTTATCAGTTGTGTGCATGTACATTTCTTGTAAGAAAGTATAATAATTCTTTTAAGTTAAAGAAATGTGCTAGAAATGTCAATACAGTTAAGAACATTTAAAATGAGTCACTGTTTTCTCCTTGACACTGTTTATACTCATGAATGTAGATGCTATTCAGTATTTTTTTTAACACTGTTAGTGTTTAAAGGCTTCCACATGGTAAAAGCACATGAAGATTATGGACAGGTGCTGGCAAATCGCAGCTAGACTTGAAATATAAAAGGGTATCAACAAAGCAACTTGGACGTGATTTTTGGTTGGTTTTTTCACTTTGAGTGCTAAAGTATATTTGAAGTACTTACTCCTCGTGAATGGCACATTCTATATTAATTAATTGACATCCTGCAGAACTGAAATATTGAGGATGCCTGATATTTTTTTACCCAATAGAATAAGGGTATCCAAAGGAGGAATTCTGTCCTTGAAACCACCATTGCAAAGAGAAGGGTCCTAATCTTGGGATGTATTCTCTGCAACAATGAGTAGAGGTACAATCCTCAGATACAAGGAAGAAAAGATAAAAAGAAGAAATTCTTCACTGTGAGGGTGGTGGGACATTGAAGTAGGTTTTCCAAAGGAGTTTTGAAGGCACCATCCTGAGAAGTATTCCAGGCCGGTCTGGATAGGGCTTTGAGCAACCTGATCCAGTGGGTGGCACCCTGTCTGTGGCAAGGGTGCTGGAACCAGATGATCTTTGAAGTCCTTTCCACCTCAAACCATTCTGTGAATCTGTGATTATTTCTCATGTCACTGTTTTCTCAACAGAGCCAGCATTCACTCCAGTCTTCTGGATTTTGGTTGTTGTAGTTGGTGTTCTGTCCAAATGCTAGAATAATGAAGATTTTGAGGCTAAACTTTAAAAATGAATGACTGTAGTTTCAGTGCCAGTTTCAGTGACAAACTTTATCTTCCATGTTTTTGAATATTTTCTCTTAGGTTGTTTGGTTTCATAGACAACTTCAGGTTTGTTTCTGTTAATGTTTAGTTTTGTTTCTAAGTCATAAAATACAGAGTTTTAGAAAATTTTATCTGAAACATGAAAAAAAAAAATCTTTCACAGTTCCAGTTTAAATCTTCTAGAATAAGTGAGGTTTTCCTTGTTCATTGGTGCTGCTTTAGTACCCCAGGACCACAGTCTGAAAAGCTTAAATAATGATACTGAGCAGCTCAGGCTCCTTTGAAGATACCAAGGCATACCTGGGTTAGTGACACAGCAAATAGCCCTTCTGTAGTATCATATTCTTTCCTCCTGGAGTGCTGTGAGCTAAAGAAATAGATGTCTCTGGAAAGAACAAAAGTAATTCTGGCAGTTAATTTCTGCGTTGGATCAAGTATTGTACCTTCTCTCATACTAAACCTCTTTAATTTGCTTAGCGTTTTTAAGCTAACAGCTTTCATCCTGGTGCATATTAAACAATTCAGAGAGCAGAATTAAAATAAGAACTGAGTGGTATTTGTGCTAAGTTTTAAGTATGGAAAATTATGGGAATCACTGATAATTATAATGACTAATAATAAGTATATAAAATGAATATGGACACTTTTTCAGCCAGTAAATCATTTATGATTAATTAATCATTAGCTAGCGTTTTATTCATCTCTGTTGAATATGTCTGTTACCTGTTTTTTCTTTTGATCAGGTTTTTATGAGTTCTTTAAGGTGCTTAAAAGATGAAAAATATTTTTAATGTGTGCTAGAATTCTCCAGGAAAGATCAAAGTACATGTTCTTTAACCTAAATTCAATAGATTTGACTTACATTAAAATTTGAAATTAGGTAGGGACTTCCAGTGAATTTCAATAGTGGGGTTTTTTTCTTCTATTTATTACAAGGTTATGATAGATATAAGCAATAAAAATATATGTGAGTACCATTGTATAGCTGCATGACAAGCTCTTTCATGCCCTGAGAAAATTGCTTTCTCTTCTTGTTTTTGTTTGTTCTGTGATCACCAGTGAAAAGAAGCCAGTAACATAGATGATTTGTTCTGTTTAACTTTTGAAAGGTTGTTTGCTTTCTTAGGAGCTTCAGTGTGAAATAAGTATACTTTTTTTGCCCAGATAGAAGATTTCACTCTTCATTACTTTTATAAACAATATAGTATTTTTATTCCAGTATGTCTTAGTGGATGAATCTTTGAAAACATCTTACTAGACTTTTCGCTGAAGACAAATTGTTAGGATGTTGAGAGATTGTAACAGTAAGGCTTTTTAATTAGGAATTTAAAACCCCCAAACACTATGCATCAAACTTTTGATAGAGCACGTGCTTGGACAGTGTCAATACACCATCTTTTCCCACGTTTTCCTTCAAAAGTGTTAGGCTCCAATTCTTCAAAAGCAGCAGTAACACGCTAGATACTGTTGGGAAATTGCAAACAAGAAAAAAAGTCCTGTATTTTCACATCAGCTTTATGTATCAAAACTGCCTGCATCCTTCACATCTGCCAGTAGATAGATGTGTGTAATTTCAAGTGCAAAAGTGCATGTGCTGTTTTAAGACTTTATGCAAACAGTGTATATCAAATTAGCTAGTTGTATAAACAAATACTCAACTGTGTGCCTTGTATGCATGTCAGCAGAATGCAGTTACACACAAATTTTCTTAAAAGCAAGTGTCTTCTATGCTCAGTGCTTAAAAAGCTTGTCAGTGTCTGGAGGGTAGCGTGAATGTTGTCGGCATTTAAAAAATGTCTTTAAAAAATGGATAGACTGAGAGGGCTATTATGCAAAAAGTTAATAGATAATATGTTTCTTGTTGGTCACACATGCTGAAAGTACCAGAGACTGAAGTAGGAGAGCGTGTTCCTGTGTTTAAGGACTTCCCCCACCCCCAGCCAATGAAGAGATTTGTTAATGAATGGAAAACTTTCATTAACAAGTTGCCTCCTTTAAAAACTAACTGAACTTGCAAATGATCAGAATAGCATTTGGCATATCATTAGTACAGGACGAGTAAGCCTTAGAAAATTTGAAGAATTGGTTCATGCACTTTCAACAAAAGTACTTTAGAATTTGGGCTTTTCTTTGGTACTGTGCCCCTTTGGTCTCTTTTCATTTTCTTGCTATCTGTGTAGACCCTTTACATTTTTTCCAAACCTCCCCCCACCTCTGTTCAATAGCTAATCTGCTAAATTCATGCTACAACTGCCTCATTGAGTGGATGCGTTGTTCTGCCCGCTTCGTACCAGCTTTGTTACTGTGCAGTATTTTTCAGCTGTTTGTGCTCATTACCATACAGCTGGTATTTAGAGGAGAGAGGAAAGCAGGCAGAAGCTTTACTGTCTGCAAGTATAAGAAGCTCTTTTGCAAATGGGGTACTGGCAGATGGGGCATGTGTTTAAACGGGTTTTGCTGATAACAGACTGCATTAAAAATCATTCTGAGAAAGTCTAAGGTCAGCCCCATGAATTCAGAGCTTGAGAGGTATTCAGCTTTTGGAAGACCTTTATAGAATATTAATTAACCCAGGTCCATGAAAGTGACAAATGGATTGTTTGCAAAAATATTAGATACTATCCTGCTGCCCCCACTTTACAGTTCATTTCCTTCAGCATCTCCTGATTTGGTTTGTGGGTTTTTTAAAAAAAACATAGGATTGTATATACTGTGTTCATTATCAGGGCTGTTGCCAAAACAAATGAGTCAACAAACGGTAAAATCTCAGACCTCATGGAAGGAAAAATAATTTTCCTTTTGATGTTGTGACTGAACTTTGCATTATGTACAATTATATAAACCTTTGCCAGAAGCCAACCCTTTACAAACACATGGAAATTTATTCTCTTGCTAGCAGAATGAGTAGCACTGTACTGGCTGAGGTGATCTGAAGAGATAATTGAACAAAGTTTGTGTCTAGAGTCTGTACATCTTCTACTGGCTCTATTGCTGTAGCTGAGAAGGGAGAACAAGCTTTAGGGCCCTGGGACTGCTCTTCCAGGCCTGCAATGGAAGCAGGAAATTATGAAGCTAAGTGCAAGCTGGGAACAGGTGTTCTGCATTTAGACATGTAAGTTAATCATTTACTGTCTGAAATACAAGGTAATCGGCATGTGCTAGCACAGCTCTGTGTGGGTCTAGTGCATGGCCCTTGTAACAGGATCATCAAATTCCTGGCTTCCTTCTGGAATTTGGTGCATTTTGGCATTACTCTGAGCCCCTTGGGATGCCCAGGGGTGACTAAGCAGTCACCTTACACAGATGGAGTGCTCTGACAGCTGATGAAGGATGGAAACACCGGTGGGTTAACATTTCTCAGAGTGCCCACGCAGTCTCTGTCTCGGTCCTAATCCTCCAGGAAAAGCTACAGAATGCTTTCCAAAGCATTGAGCCTGGGACAATAAAACCATAGAGTCAATAGAGCTATTGATTTCATGGGATGCTATAATCTTGGGGTTCTTTCCCCTTGTTTTACTTCTTTATTTCCCGTTGGAGACAAACTCCTCCTTCGTTACCAACACTGCCCTTTCTGCTCGGTGGGAACCAGCAAGTCTCATGTATACCTAGAATACCACACCATGTATACCTGTAACCTTATCAGCACAATATTTTGGTCTCCTCCCCTTCCCCCATCCCAGCTGTATTATTTGGGATAGTGAAAGATTCTGCCACTACCCATAAGTGTTCCTTTATTGACAATAAAGAGGTGTGCTGTATCTGTAGATGTTGGTCCTGCAGTACAGCAAACAGCTGCAGTGTGTAAAGCCAGTTCCTGGCAGTAGCAAGATGAGCTCTTATTCCAGACCAGTTAACAGATGTATGTACAATTTAGACCACATTTTTATGTTCTTGAGAGAAGAAATTGAGATGCTTTTCACCTACTTAACTATTGACCAGAGTTTTATTTCAAGAATAGTTACAAAACATCAAGAGATTTTAAAGAATGGTGCTGTTCAGCTGCAAAATTCCATTGCTTCTCTATAGTGTAACTCTTGGAAAATGTGATATGAAGAGTTCTGTTTTAATGAGTTAGTGGTCGCATTCAAAATGACATTGAGGACATTGAAGATTTAAGCACAGCTTTATATGAGTTTTGAGTTGCAAGTGAAATACAGTTCACTGGTTAGCTTCCACATCTGAAGCACATTCACTCTGTGTTTGTCAAGAGCAAAGCGGGGAATTCACTAACTGCAACTTGTTCAAGCTCTTTAAATCAAATATAATCTATTAGATTTTTTTTTTTTAGTTTTTGATGTGGATTGAAGTACAGAAAACATAAAGTAATGGCCAAAGTAAGACCCTGTTGTGATAGCTGCTACAGCAGGGGTAGTTTCGCTCCCTCCCAAATTTATAAACTCCAGCACTTTGCTTTCACACATCTGTCTTCATATGCAGTTATACAAAAGTACAAGAAGAGGTTATGAACAGCTGCCTTCTTCTGAATCCAGCTGTGTTTCCTGAAGGCTTTATTTGCACATCTCTGCCTCCAGCCCACCTTCCTGCTTTCTCCCTCTTTTTCCAGTACTGTCTAGTAGTCTGCTAGAAGTTATTTCCTTCCTTCAGCTTTGCTGGCAAATAGATCCCGTAAATGATCTAACTTGCTTTAGGCAAAGTTAGTTAAGTTTAAAAGGCTATCAAAAGTGATTTAAGCTACCTGGAAAATGTTTTGCATAAGAGAGATGAAAGAACAGCAGAGCTCTAAGGTCAGTAACCTCTTGCAGAAAGGTGGTGGAATGCCCAGAGGTTAAACGTCTTTAACTGGCCAAATGAACATGTGTCTGTGGTGCATGAAGAGCAGATGTAAGAGCTGCTGTCACTCTAAAGGCCCTCCTGCAACTGCCTGTGCTAGTATCACTACTTTGATTAAAAATCACATGCTGGAGGTTGTAGACAGACGCTTGCTTGGCTAAAATCCATGCTACTGGAAACCTTCATCTCCCCCAGGCAGGTTCCTATTGCCCCTTTGGTGGTAATTATGGCTTCACTGGAACCAGCAGAGCTCCCACACTGGCTGTGGAGCAATCAGCCAGAAAAGCTTAGCCAATTTAAATGGTTGATTTGCACTAACCCAGCTAATTTCACATAAAGTGTATTTATTGTTCCTTTGGTTCTGCAGTGGGGACAGCAGCATCTTCTGTTGGCATAGCTAAACATGGGGGAACCATGGTACAAATGCTGCGTGGTGACAAATGGGCAGTTCTGCAAGTAAGGACCCCACTCAGTGCTGTGCCCAACCCTGTGGCTTCAGTTTAGGTTTCCTGTGAGGTGATTTGATGAGTAGAGATGAACAAAAGGCTGTGTGAGTATATAATTCAGACAGACGACTGTAAATTAATGAGGCAGTTTGTTCTTCCATAGAAGAAAGCGCTAGGTACTTTTGAGTCTGTGGATAGGTGGTAACACGGAACTTTATCATCTAAGTCTGGATAGTTTTAAGTATCATGCAACTTCAACATTAATTTGAACTAAGTTCACGTGTCAAACTACTTCAGTGGGAGTATTTGGATGGTAAATAATTAAGCTTTTGCTGTAAAAGAAGTCAGAGTGCATAGATAAGTTTTTCATATTAAATACAAAGTTATTGAATTCGTGGTACAAGTTAGAATCTCCCAGATCTATGATTCATCTTTGTGGTAGGGAATCTCAAAAGACTGGGATTTGTGAAAAGCAAATGACATTTTAAAGTCTGAGAGCTACCTCTGAAAACCTTTTGTATGTTTCTACCTTAAATATTTTGGAAAATGTACAGAATTCCTTTCATTGTAATTTTTATAGGTGCACTGTTTGTATTTTCCACATTATTTAAAAAATAATGCATGAAAAAATGTGTTACCTAGAGGCTAATAAACGTTTGGTGCTTGGAACAGATGCACAGGTTTGAATGGACTCAGAGATCTCCAGCTCTCTGTCTTTGCCTGTTACGCTGTCTACACGTGAGTTTTGTGATAAAGTTTGTGGTAGAATCTAAAGTGCCCATAAGGTAACAGATGCAGTAAAAGCTACAAGAAATTTGCCTAATAAGCAGACGGAAAGCAGACACCACTGTGGATGAAATAGAACTAAGCTCCATCCAAAACCTCATCCTGCTAAAGATATTTTATACTGATTTGTTTCAGGAAAGTTCATGATAAAACCTTCAGTGAACTGGAAACAGTGGAGAAATCAGTGTAATGAGCAATCAACATCTGAAGCAACTGACAGGCAATGAGAACACATCAAACACAGTTTTCAGAGAAAGAATGGAAATTACTGAAACTTCACAGTGTTCAGAGACATTGTGGTTCTGTCTTTGTCATGATGGGGTCCTGGATCCCCTGTACTGGATGCTTCATTGTGTTTGCAACCCGTGGGCAAAACCTAATTGTCAGTTACTGACAACAGAGAATGTCCTCTTGAAGTTTTTTGCTTTTGTGAAAAGATTTTCTGCTTCCCTGGTAAAAGACAGGCTTTTAGCTCAATTTTTCTGTTGGGAATATTTCTGCTTTGTAGGACTTTGCTGACAAGCCTTCAGTGTTGAGTTTTGGACAAATCATCCAAACCAGTGAAGTTATCCAGTTAAAAAAAAAAAAAAAGAAAAAAAGGAGACATCAATCCTGTATCCCTGGAGCCTGTTTTAACAGCTGTACTTTAAACTCAAGAGCTCAGTGAAACTTCAAGAGGAAACATTTTTGATGTTTAATATTAATTAGGAAACCTTCCCCAAAAATGAGGCAAATTAAAATAATTAGGAAATTGTTGTGGTGTTGGCCCTTCATGTGTACTGTTAAAACACAAGCATAACAAGGTGTATGGCAGGTGGAAATACCATAAGGCAAGATATACCTGCAACAGCAGAAAAGTCCTGAAGGAAGGTGGGTAGTGGCTTTTATTCACCAGCCTTGCAGCAATGCTCTTCGCTGACGTATGCCCTTTTCTAGTTTTACATTGGTGCCTCTCTCTTCAATTTCACTCATTGAGTCACCAAATGTAAGTTGGTTTAAGTAAAGTTCATGGATGTTATCCTGTAAATATATTATGTAAAGCTGTGCAGAAGTCATAAGTGCTGTGTTTTTATCTTGCTTCAGATCTTCAGTGATCCCTGGAAGTATGTTCAGGTTACAAAGGATCTTAGGTAAAAGTTCAGAATGGAATTATGCAGCATGTTGCTATGAAGTCTCTTCAGGAAGTCTTTTATCTTAATCCCAACCCATCTACTGTTCTCTTACTGTTTGTATGACTAGTGACTGTTGAAGTCACTTCTGTTGCTGCATCCTGCATTTGGTTTTGGGAGGGAAGAAGTCCTGATTCACATTAGTTTTGGACATGTATGAATGGAAAACTGAAGCAAATGGATGCATTTTTTTCAGCATACCATGTTTTCTAGTAAGTGGGGTGGATATACAGTGTCAAAGAAGTCAGCCTGAAGGCCTACACTAAAAGAGAAAACCACGGGGAATGAGTTGTTCTCTGAGAATAATGTCAAAAAAAGAATTGAAAATGGTCTTAATTCAAAATAGGAATTGCAAAGAAACAAATACCCTATCCCCTCTGAAGACAATATGAGAAATACAAAGATATCCCCCATTTGTGAAACAGACAAATTATTATGATGGATGTCAGCTGTGAATAATAGAAAGCACTTATTCTGGTCCATGTGAGTTTGGGCACTGTGTACCAGGAAGAGAGAGAGTACAGCCTCCATTGGCTGCAACGCAGGGAGACACTGAGGCCTTGAAACTGTGGCTAATAGATTTATTCTGGTTAGCTGAAAACATCATCTGATGAGGAACTTATAATAGCTGTCATGGGTTCAGCTATTTCCAAGACTGAAAGTCACCTTCCTCTTGGTGACAGAAATTTCCTATTGCAGAGTACGCTCTAAGTCAGATGAGAAATGTACATCAGACAGCATGGTTTACCAGGCAGAAATTGAATTCTGGGGTGACACCTGGTCTGTGGGTACCCATCCTCCCTGGTAATCCCTCAATAGGCTGCTGGTCAACCTTTTTATGTTGAGGGAATGGGCAAGGGGCACCAATAAGATGATGATGATGATGATGATGATGATGATTATGTCTCCCTACTTGTCGGGATTTAAGAGAGAATGACTCACAAAGCTGGCTGTAATCTAGATGCAATATGTCATTTTTCAGAACTGGACTAACACAGCTTCTATTCAGGCTGATGAAGATGGTGGTGAGTTAGCTTCATGATTCTGCCTCACCAATCAGATTTGTTATTTCAAGGTTCTTTTCCATACCATGAGATTCAAAATGATGATTAACATTTGGACCTGCAAATGCTCTTTTACCTACACTTGGGGAAAGCAAAAAAATGCTCAATTTAATTGCAGTAAGTTTTTTCAAAAGGGATGTAAAAAGTCAAAATTCATCACTCATGTATTTCTCAACAAAAATCAGGAAGGACACTTTTGGAGATCTTAATGTGAACCGTGTGGGTTTTTTTACCTCTGTGAGGACCAGTGCAATAGTAGGACTGCATTTTCAGTCCTTCCAGCACAGCACCAGTTGATTCTCTGTGGGAGTTGTCATGTTTCTTATCCATTAAAGCAGACCCCTTAATAGCTCCTATCACTGCCAGGCAAGCTTTAGAAGTTCAGAGTGTCTCTTATGAGACTTGTTATTATACATCTAATTCAGACAAGTGTGTCTCACAATCACTATTGCATTGTTTCCAAAGAAAATACAAGAATTATCCTTTCCTCTCTGACGCATCGAAGCCCAGCTCAGAGGAGAGCTAAATCTCCTGGCAAGAAGGTTGTGGTAAGATTTGCTATTCAGCTCTGCACTGTGCAAAAGTGCACTTTTATTTTTATTGTATTGACTAAATACCATTGGATTGACTGTCAGCGTTTCACTGTGCATTCTTGACAGTTTTTTTCTCCTTAGTGTGTTCCCTCTACATAGGTTGTATGCAATCTTTACAATGCTTTTGGTTGTTGAAATTCAAAGAGTGATTCTTTTTTCTACAGCAGATAGGAAGAACTACTTTTGGCACCATCTGTAGGCAGTAGAATGAGTAAAAAAGGAACCTCTTTTGAGTAACAAGTTTTCACATGTGGCCTCATTGTAAAAAGAGGAAATGCATCCAAAATACAGAGAGAAATCAATATTAAAAGTTTGACTCTGTTTTGTCTGAAGGTAGCTGTGCTATGAAAAATAAGTGGGGGAATTTTAGCCTGCAGGTTAGGATATAGTTAACCTTGACTATAGGAACTTCAACATGATGGGAGTTCCAGAGAACAGGATGAATGTGTCTTTGATGCCAGGTCTGTTTGGCTGTACTTTCCATCTGGCATTGACAGCACCACCTGAGGCAGGAAGGTGGAAGCAGGACCACCCCAGTCGCATATGGCTGTTTTTATCATTGGTGTTGAATAGACCTCAGAGCTTGGAGGCGTGAGCTTTGGTCTGTAAAGGGTAGAAGTTTTGAGGCCAAACCAGAGATTCTGCAGCTTTTTTTCCCGAGGGGGAGGTATTTTCTTCTATTTCAGTTTAAGCAGAGTTGAACCCAGTCTACTGTCCCCCTCATAGTGGTAACACATGATGTTGGCCATAGACTTGTTTGGTGGTGAGACTCACTAAGGTTTTAAAAATCTTTATTCTCTAGAAGTATATTCAAGATCTGAAGCCATATTTTTAAGAGCAAAAATGCCTTTTTAATGAAAATGTGGGGTTATAGTAATGACTTTCTGGTTGGCAAATAATGGATTTACATCAAGCCTCAACTTAAAACGTAGTGCTTGGAGCACCATGAATACAAAACTCTATCCTTTCTTATCCCATGTGTAGGAGGAATCCATCACGATTGCAGATACAATGAAGCAGTGGATTTTGACATTTTATTAAAGTTTGGACATGTAATCACTCTTCAGTGCTCTGTTCAAAGGAACCTCAGCAGAAAATAGCATAAAATTACCATGCACTGATAATGGAGAGAAGCACTGAACTTCAGATTTACACTCTCATTACTTGTTCCATCACATTCTCAGTTTTTTGTTGTGTTGTCTTTATGGCTTGTGGTGTTCTGAGAGTAAGGTTCCCATTCATTTTTGGAACTCTAAAAGGACATAAATTATAATGGCTGAATTCTGATATGACAAGGGTTAACAAAAATATAGCAATTCTTTACTCTCAACTCTCAAAAGCAAAGCTGATATATTTTCCTACTGTTTTCTTTTGATTTCTTTTCCAAACATACAAGAAAATTTAACTGTCTCTGACAGTTGATGTAGATGTTGTGTTATATTTCTCTGTGGTAAAATTCTTATATATGTTTTAAATACTAGCATTTGATTCTGGACTCTGATTATAAAGAAAGTCAGTTTCATTGGTAAAGTTACTTTTATAGTTCCTCTCATGAGAATTTTACATATAAATATTTGTGTAAGTTGCCTTTTTCAAACATCTTGGCACAAGAAACTCAGGTAAAATGGAAGGAAAATTGTTTATGAGGAGAAACTTTCTAATCTGAAGAGAAGTCTATCATGTTTAAAGAAAAAACATGGTTTTACTGATAAAAGAATTATTAAATAAATCCACTAGGTTCACTAAGTAATAACTTTTCGCCTCTTGCCACTGCTGCAACAAACAAAAAAATAATTTACTATTATGACTTTGCTGAAATAGGTGGGAAAGAAATTGCCTGTTCTGTTTATTTACCAGTGGGCAGAAAAAAAGGAAAGAAAAATCAGGTATTCAAACAGAAGTTTAAAAAAAAGCCACAGAGAAAGTTGTAAACTCTTTGTACTGTCTGACTTTGTACTTTTTTGCATATTTGAACTTTCCCTCCCAGGATTTTTTCATATTGCAGATTTCTGTGCATGAGTGGATTTCTTAAAGAGCTTGCAGATACAGGCTTTAAAGGTGTCCTTCAGGTCTGTTAGTAGATGGTCTCAACTTCTGTAAACAGATTACGCCTTGTCAAAATGTTTTGGGGTTTTCTTTGAGGGGGGTATTGTCATCTGTGATGGCTTACCACTCTTTGCAGGTACTGGATTTCAATTTGGGACTAAAATCCATTAAAATGGATTTTACTCATTGCTTTTAATGTTTAAAGCAGCGGTAATACGGGCTTTTAAGATGTTGGGTCCAATCCTGGCAGTACCATGAGGCCCCAGTGAATTCAGCGCACTTATCCTACCGATAGGGAATCCAGTGTATTTTGGCTTCTGTGATTGTGACCAGTTGGTACTGTGAACATGTCATTTCCCAGCTCAGCTAAGTTGGCTGGATAAACTGCCACCCTTTGGGCTACTTGCAGGTATTTGTCATGCATCCTGCCAGCAGTCTTCTGCTGTTTAAGATCTGCCACTTAAGCTGCTCATGTCATCACTTCTTAGCCTGTTTAAGGAGAAAAACATGCATTTATTGCCAAAGATCTACTACTATATATAGTTGTATAAGCCAGTTTAGCTCACTGACTGAAATCTGTTGAGGAGAGTAGTTTCTTCTGGTACAGCTATATCCAGCAGAGAATGTGCCCATGGCTTGCCATTATGAGAGCTGGTTTTGACAAGTTTGCTTATGAAAGGTATGCTGTCTTACAGTGAAGAATGTCTGTAGAGAAGTGTGGGCATTTCCTTAGGACGAGATGGCAGTAGGCATGAGGAATGCTTCTGGAGCAGACAGGACTCTGATCTAGAACTGTTCTTGATGTAAAGCATGTATGGTTGTCAGTAGTCATCTTCACATATATTTGGAAATGGGATTTGAACTGGTAAAAGCACAGTATCCTCCACTTCCTAAAGATGTATTTCCTTGTCAACTGCAGTTTTCTACTGATGTTGTCTAAAGTCACCCTCTCTGCTCTGCATAGAGGCACTCATGTGGAGAGAGTGTGTGCTTGCACACTTGGTGCTCCCAGCCATGGCCTCCGAGCTTGTTTCCAACCAAAAGGTGGGAATGGCAATGTGAAGAAGCAGTCTTGATTCCTAGCCAGGTTTTTAGTCTGTTTCACCTCTAGGTTAAGCCCTCAGCTTGTGAGCCCCTCGGCCCATTTGGTCCCTTTGAGCTGGGGTCTTTACCGTGTCTCTAAGCAGATCTTTGAAAGGGCAAGTTTATTATGAGGAATATTGATGTTATTTGACAAACCTTTGTTATAGACATTGAACTGTCTGTTCCCTTCCTTTCCAGCTTCAAGATCACTCTGAAAAGTGCTAACAAATTAGGAGCTTCTTGAAATTAGCTTAACATGAAGAAGCAAATATACTCAATTCAGTTACTGGTTTAATGCAGATCAAGATAATATTCTCACCTCATTCCCAAAGGCCCCTAAAGGAATAGTGCAATTCCACCATGGCATCCATACAGATAAAAGGTAGTATAACTGCATTATTTGGAAATTACTGCAACCTACTCCTCTTTTCCCTTTCATTTAAAGACATTTTGAAGACACTAATGCTGTGGGGAGGGAGGCTTAACATCTGAGCACTGGGAAATTTTTTCTTAGTTGTATGTTCTTCCAGAATATTTCTGAGAACTGTGGTTTTGTTTCAGGGAAATGAAATGTTGGAAGAACTGCTGGAAGGTTTAGAAAGACTTGTCAGGGGCATAAAATAGTTAATTTGCCTTCCTGAAATTCTTGTGTTGTCTGGAAGATGTCAGCTGATAATTTCTTTTAGACTGAGGTTTTGGTTGGGCAGGAGCAGATTTATCCAGATCTGGGTGTTATTGCTCAAACTTTTCTTAGATAATGGAAGCAGGATATGCAATATCAGCCTATATGATAATAGGCTGGACAAACCTGCAGTAGCCTTTGACTCTCTTGTTGATACCATCAGCAGGTTGGTTTGCATGGTGGAATCTTATTTGGAGACCGGTTACACATTCTGTTTCACTGAGGGCTAAGTCAGTACCTCAGTAGTGAGAAAAGATGAAGGGTATATGAACCATTCCTTGGGATCTCTCTAGATGTCACATACCCTTGAGCGCAAATTCTCCTCAGGAGCTGAAGACACTTTGATTGCTTATTTATATATTTAGGTAGATATAAAACCAGAAAAATGTTAACTGCCAGTTGCAGATATAGAAAATACCCTTCCAAAAGATCAAGAGGGTTGAATCTGGTTTGCTGGTTGTTTTCACAGCCTTGACTGCTCCTTAGCCTGGTATCCATCCCCATTCGCATACTTGGATATCTGCTAAATTTTTAAGTTAAGAGTTCCACTTCCTATTGCAACAAAAAGGTATAGTTTCTGTGGAGGTGAAGGGGGCATTATGATTGTTTTTCACACCTTTTTTTTAAATTCTGAGATGATTTCTTTTGGTACAGCAGTCTCTTTAACCTCAGCATACACTGCCTCTGCTTAGAAAACAGTGTTAGTATCACAGCTCTTCACAACAGATACCTTTTAGATTGTAATAGATGTCCCCTGGAAGTTGGAAATGGGAAATGAATTGCGTTTTCTGGGTCTTGGCACTATTGACCCATGCTTTAGATCAGTGCAGGCTCTGACTGAGTCTTCCTCTTTCTCCTTTTCCCCATTTAGCCTGCAATACTGAGCAGCTAACCCAGCTTACTAGTCACATTTCTATATCCTTTTGGAGAGCCACACAAAACTGCCAGCTGTAAAAGCAAAAGCCCACCATTCCTAAAGTAGATGCACATAATATGGTAATGTAACCAGCTATCATGAACAGGAAAGTGAACAAATCCCAGTTAGTGTGAGTGTTCTTGCTTCTCAGTATGTACACCCGCTGAGTCACATTTAACTTTCCTCTGTGATATGGCAAATTAAGTACTTAACATTTTTTTCCCCAGGTATTTTGCATAAAGAAGCACAAAGCTTGTTCAGGTTTTCTGGTTAAGAGGATACTACCCTGAGAGCACCTATTGTGCTCTTCAGGACTGAGTAGCCCACACATCTTGCTACAGATGTGAGGCTTGTCTGTCTCAAAGGAAGTGAATTTCAGAGGACTCTTTGAAGGACTGTGCTGATAAGGAGGCTGACATCCCTATCTTAAGTTGAAATGTACCTTATTGTTTTAGCTTTTAACCCAGTAGTCTGCACTACCTAAAATGCCTGAATTACAGGGAAGGTTAGTATCTTCTGCTGTCTTTTCCTTGACAGGTTGATTGCTCAGTCTAAACTTGAGGCTGTTGGATTCCCTTCTTAAACTAGCTGTCCACCAAACTTTCTGTGTATTAATCAGAATCAGTAAATATTAGCATGTTGTGCATAAGGCACTTGAGAAGACTGTTGCTGCAGTTTTTTGGAAAACCCCAAGAGCTTTGCCATACGACTGTAGCATTCTCATGCTGACTTACTTAGGGGGAACACCTTCATTTTTTTCAGTCTTGCATAGCAGAGGATGAGGGCTGCTCAGTGCAGTGTTGCATGTGAATCTGGAGACCACCTGCTGTTCCTAAACATAGGGAATTAAAATTATTTGTAACCAGGAGGGACATTGGATAAAGTTTGCCAGAAATCTAGTAGGAACCGAAATAAAAGAGTCCCTAGTAGAGGTCAACCAATTCAGCTTTTGGATTCGGCGTAATGTAGGAGTTCCTAATCCCTCTGGTGATAGTGGTCTGCCTTCTAATTTTAGTCTCTTTCAGTTTACTTGTAAAGCACAATAGACCAGTGGAAAAAATCTGCATTTTAAAAAAAGTTTTTAAAGAGCAGGCATGAGTCATACCTGTCCCTGCAGGCTGTTAAAAAGCTGCCAACAGTTAGCTGGGAAGAAGTGTGTTTAAACTGTGTTCATGCCAATTTAAATCACTTTATTCAAAAGCATGAATGAGGTTGTAGTATTCCATTAAGACTGTTGTTATCAAATTTTAATGAGGAACTATATTTACACAAGCAGCAAATGAGTTCTTCCCAGAATTTTATTTTTAATCAAATATTCCTAAACATTGTCTATGATTTTACAAGGGACAAAAGTGAACATTGTACAATCTTGTCCCAGAGGGGAAATTCAGCTAACAACTGGGCTGTGTTTAAATAACTGCATAGAAATTGAAATTTAGGTTCATCAGCGAGTGATCTGGTCAGTGGCTCATAGCGTGTTTTGTTGAAGGTAGGTAGTAGAATGGGGGTTTTTAAATCAGGTCTGGACAGTTTTCAAGGCACAAGTATGTTCTGCATCTGAAATTAGACTAAAGGGAAGAGTCCACGTGATGTGTGAAGCTTGTGTCGAAGGTTAAATTAAAAGGGACCTAACTAATGCTAGTCTGCACTTTGATTTTTTGCCAGCTTTCTGAGCAAAAAAATGAGACTTCTGCTAAATACCAGACTGCAGGCTGGTGCTCTCATCCGCCTCCCTCCTGCTTCCCTTTCCTACTTCCATTCAGTCTCTCCCTGTCACATCAGCAGGCCTATGACATACAGCAGGATATTTTTCCATTTCTGTGAGAAAGATTGGCATACATAAACCAGTTTGGCACTGATTGAATATTAGAGATGGAGTATGATAATAAAGGGAAAGTGGGTAAAAAAATCCCTAGAGATTTGTCAGAACATTGCTGGCATTGCTCAAGCAATGTTATAGCTAATAACAAGCTTTAGTAGTTGCTTTCAGCAAAATAAAAGGAATAGGAACTAGGACATATATTTGCACAGGCTTTATTACAGAATCTTAAATCTCTAGTCTAGTGTACTAATTTCAGATAACAGTTTGCAATATTCTGTATTTATTTCCTCTCAATTTTAAAATAGTTTTAAGATACTTCCCTGTGCAGCCAACCACATTGGTGACATGGACGATTCCTTGGCATTTTACTTTGTAGCATTTAATTGGTAAATCAGTAACATTAGATGGACGGCATTTCCTTAAATAATTGGATTTTATATTTCCTTAAATAATTGAAATACTGAGTCTCCATAAACTTACGAACTTCAAAACCATGGTTGCCATCTAATTTGGTGGTTACAAGTGAATGGAACAGCAAACAAAAAAAATTTGAAATCTTTAATTTACTCCATCCTGTCTATAAATAAAAAAATTGTAAGCTTCAAAACCCAGGAGTTTAGTTAACTGTCTTGCTGTTTAACCCACAGTGAATGGATTGGTTTAGGGAGCACATCAGTTCCATTACACTGATCTGGCAAGTTTACAGAAGTTTTTAGAGAAATGGTTAAATATGTGAAGTCTGAAGTTATGAGAAGTTTGCAACATGCAGTTTTCCTTGAGGGTAGAAACAGGAGTTTTTGACTTGTAGTTTCTTTAATTCAAGTAGAAATGTTACAGCTTTATAAAGGAAGCATAAGCTTTTATTGAACAAAATGCTTTCCCAAAAGAAGCTTAGACATAACAGTGGACAGGTATGGTAATTTTCTTTCTTTATGCTGTAGTTCTTAGGTTTTGTATGGGTAGCACTCTTTGAAAATATCTCTGAAACACTGAAATGTGCCACCTATTTCGTACTTCTTGAATTCTATGAAACATCTGTTACAAAGAATTGTGTTGGCAAAGCTAAATCCAGTTTTAAAAAAAATTAATTAGCAATTGCCATCCCTCTCATCTGGATGAGGGATTAGTTACATGAAGTTGTGCAGTGCTGTGTCTCTTGTAGAGGCAGGCAAGCATAACTGTGTGGTTTCTAGACTGGAAGCACCTGTCTGGGGAGGAATGTTTTTAGATGGGGCAGGTTTGCAGGCCTGCTTGCTCTGCCTGTAGCCCATTTTGACATGCAATTGCACAGCATAAGGTTAATGACAGTGGGTTAGCAAGCCTTCAAAGCATCTGGTGTGACTCCGGGATGCCTGGCATTCCTTTCTGCTCTGCAAAGGTTTGGCAACCATCCTCCACTGCAGGAAGAATGCACTCAGGAGAAACCAGCTCACAGGGCTCCCCCAGGCCTCTGGAGAGGGGAGAGTTGTCATGGCAATAAATCATGAGGGTTCATGGCAAAAGAGTAAATCCCCTTCTCTGTGCTCTACCGTAGGCGTGGGTTGGGTGAGAAAAGGAAGCAGGTAGAATGTGCAATTTTCCCTTTTATAACCACCACTGCCACTTAATGCTAGGGCAGAGTGTCTGTCATGGGAAAGTGACCATTTCCCTGTACCAGAGACACTCTGGGCTGCAAGGAGTCTGTGTCCTACCAGGTGTTGGTGCTGATCAGACTGACCTGACTGACCCAGGACTCACCGAGCATTCTGTAGCAGTGTAGGCAGAACTGAATCTTCCCTGCAGCGGTGGCTTCCTGCTGCTCTGCAGATGTGGGCAAGAATGGCAAAGGAAACATCAAATATCCTCTAGATAACTTGCTGGTGCATGTATTAGACAAAGCAAAGAAGCATTACTGGACCTGGGGCTCACCACTGTGAAGGAGCTCATTAGACAGGTCAAGACTGGAGACAGCCTAGGCTGTAGCCACCATGCCCTGACTGAGTTTCTGATCTTGAGGAACATGGGCCTGACAAAGAGCAAAGTCAGGACTGTGAGCTCCAGAAAAGTGAACTTTAAGTCCTTTAAAGAATTAGTGGATGAGATCCCCAGGGAAACTGACATTAGGTACAGAGGAGCTGACCAGAGCTGGCAACTCAGTTGACATAACAGAAGGATGGGATCCTCCATCCAGAGGGACCTGGGCAAAGTTAGGAAGTGGACCGATTAGAACCTCTCAAGGCTGGGAGTCCAAGTGCAAGGTGCTGCATCTGAGTCAAGGCAATGCAGACATGAGTACAGACTGGGAGACCTCATTGAGAGCAGCCCTACAGAGGAGGACATGGTGGACAGAAAGCTGGATGTGAGCCAGCAACATGCTTGCATCCCAGAAGGCCAGCCGTGTCCTGGACTGCATCAAAAGCCCCGTGGGCAGCAGGGTGAGGAGGGGATTCTGCCTCTCTACTCCACTTGCAGTGCTGCGTTCAGCTCTGGAAAAGCACAAGAAAGACATGGACATGTTGGAGAAAGTCCAGAGGACACCATGAAGAAGATGATCAGGGGGCCGAAGCACTTCTGTGAAGACAGGCTGAGAGAGCTGGGGTTGTTCAGCCTGGAGATGAGAAGGCTCCAGGGAGACTTCACTGTAGCCTTTCAGTTCCTCAAGAAGGCATATAAAAATATGGGACTCACTTTTTATATGAGCAGGTAGTAACAGGACAAAGGGGAACAGTGTTAAACTGAAAGAGGAGAGATTTAGGTTAGATGTTTGGAAGAAATTCTTTACCCAGAGGCTAGGGAGTCACTTCCAGAGAAGTTATGGATGCCCCATCCCTGAAATTGTTCAAGGCCAAGTTGGATGAGGCCCTGAGCAACCTGATCGAATGGGTGGCATCCCTCCCCACGGTGGGAGATGTTGGAACTAAATGAACCTGAAGGTCCCTTCCAACCCTGGCCTTTATATGACTCTGTGACTCTGTGTCCTGCAGTCCAGATGTCCCCTGCCTTGTACATGCTTGAACATTGTATGGGAAAAATGCTTCCCCTGAATTCCAGGGAGGGACAAAACATGGTTGAGGATGGAAAAGGAAAGGATTTATAAGGTGGGACAATAAGTCTTGTTAGACTTTGGTGCTGTGGAGAGGGCAGGAGGGAGGAAACTACTGGGGAAATACTGGGCCAGAAGATTGATACAGGAAGCACAGGGCAAGAGAATGGAGGACAATGGGGATGGTGCTTACAGAGAAACAAGGAGGAGGAAAAGATGGAGAGAGCCCAGGAAATTCATACACATTCAACAGAACAATCGCCTCCAAAGCTGAGACTAAAGGACCCTACACTTCTGTTACCAGCAAACTGCCCTGGCACGTCATGTTTCACCTTCCTCTAGGGCTTTTGCACCAAAGGTGCATCCTGCTGTGTTCCT
Source organism: Pseudopodoces humilis (assembly GCF_049639895.1). NCBI lineage: Eukaryota > Metazoa > Chordata > Aves > Passeriformes > Paridae > Pseudopodoces > Pseudopodoces humilis. Next base: position 43,101,535 of record NC_142205.1, read on the forward strand.
CACTGCTGGTTACCCACAGTGGTGGGGCATCGCGGGGGGCTCAGGCTGCGTTCCATGTCACTGGCACACTGGACAGGGAGTCAATGCGTTGCCACATGATGGGTGAATTCCCTTGCTGCTATAAAATGGATGCCGGGATGCCATGCCTAAAACATTGGAATGTTTGCCTTTGCAAACTTGATGCATGTGCACAGGTGGAGAACAATGTATAATAAATCACAACCTCAGACACTGTTTGTTTCCACAGAATCTCTCTTATTTAGTATGTACCATGCACAGGCTGTCTTGTTAAGCAGCTTTTTGGAGCAAAAGCATCTTATTCCTGTCATTTCAAATTCTTTTGAATGCTTGGTTTTGTAACCTTTATACCCCCTTTAGGTAAAACAGGTAGGAAAAGAGATTTGATGTTTTTAATAGTTTTTTCTTTACATTCCTCCTAAATCCTTCTGGTTTAATCTGTAATTCCAGGAATTCTTCTGCTGTCTGTAGCCTAAAGACTCACAACTAACCCCTTCTCATTCTCATGTACCACAAATGACAACAGAAACTATTTTGTAAATAAATTTGTATAGATTATGCCAGATAAACAAGCACTTCTCTTGGCAATTAAAATTAAGCTATTTCTAAAAAAAAAAAAAAAAAAAAGAAAAAAAAAAAAAGAAACAGAAAACAGCAGTAGATACCAGTCCTCCATTTGTATTCAGTGTAAAGGACAGACATTTTTGGAAAGCCTTCCAAGTCCAAACATACATTTCTTTTTCTGTACAAAGGTGATTTGCTAACCTACTTATATTTGAGTGAAAACAGTTTGAACATTGGTGTTCAAAAGCAGAAATGCACACTTCTCCAATTTGGAAACATTCTTGTCAATATAAACAAAACAACTCAGCTCTCTGGTTGAAATCTTGAAAAAAGGGAACTGATCCCCTGATCCCTATTAATTTTTTGGGTATTGTGTCTGTCATGCTTTGATCAGCAAGAAGGGCTTGTGCTTTGTGTGCCTAAGAACAGTCTGTAGTGCATGGTTTTCTAACTTTATGGACTATTGTCACATGCAGAATCTGTGAAACGACTGTAGTAGGAATATAAGGTAAAATTAATTTAAAATGACCCCAGGCAGTGACTGCTATCTTCATATTGTGCCAGCAGAACACCCTGTGCCCAGGTGGTACTGGTTGCTGCTGTGGTGTGGCAGCTGCTGCCCTTGACTTCAGCGGTATGTACAGATATCTGGGAGAAGAGTGGGCCAAGGGAGGAAAGCAGATGGGATGTGTGGTGCCAGTTTCCTCCACGGTGCAGGTGTGGGAGCCACGGCTTGCAGGGACTGCTCTGCGGGGCCACTCAGGCTTGTACTGTGTGTAACAGGCAAGGTCATCGCTCCAGGAAATTTAGGAATGTCCTTTGGTCTCTGAAGCAACTGCTGCTGTGACTCAGAAGCACAGACTGGTTCAATGTGAACTTGAGTGATTAGCACAGCTATTACTGCATCTATAAATAGTATTCATCTTACAATATATTAAGTTTAATGATATAATAAATAGATTACAGTTAACTTTAATAGGAGCACAATGAATGGAGATGCAGTTCTTATGAAGAGCTGCTGCCCTTAGAGAATGTTTTGCAAGATGTATTATATGTAATACCTTTTCCTTTGAAAAATGAATAATCTTACAATACTGTGTAAAAACAAAACTCAAAAAAGCAACTAATAATGTTCTTGTTGCACAGAAAGCAGTGAAGGATGTGAAAGTGCAGGTTGCATTATTAACCTTAACTCTGCTCCTTATGAATATGCACTATGAAAAAAATGTTTATTATATGCTAATACTGCTAGTTTTAAAACAAACCATATATTTCTGTGTAGGAAACTTGCATGTGGTTACTGTCACAGGGAATTAAAAGCAACAGGAAGCTTAGCTGCACTGATATTTTATTTTAATTTATCTTTTTCTTTAACAAGAAGAAAAATGCTTTGGGAAGAAAAATGTTCTGGTTTTGTTATTTTTATTCAGTGAAATAATATAGAGTTCTAATGAGACAAGCTTCCTGGTGTTGCAACATGACATGTTTTAAAGAAGGTTGGCATTACACCCCCTGCCTGTAGTTCACCTTGTTGTGCTTGTTTTGTGGTAAATATTTGAGTGTCCATTTCCATTTATCACAGACTGAAGTATATTTTTCAATGCAAATAAGTTGTTCTGGTGATAATACAGTCCTCTGGGTTGAGAGGACAAAGCCCAAACCCTGCAGTTCTTTGCCTTTTTCACCTAGGGCTGTAGTTTTGTAAGGATTCAAGGTAAGGTAGCTTTTCTTGGGGCCTGGGGAGGTTAAAAAGGAGAGAGTGGGCTGTACCTCTTGCCATGCAGGCACGGATTTGTGTGTGTGGCTGTGCAGTGAGGGAGATGAGGAATCTGACCTGGCTGGAAAATAGCCTAGCAAAAAGGTGACCTGAGGTCAGTTGCCACTATAGTTGACCACAGAGCCATACAACGAAGGCTGTGGTGGCACCTGAGAAGGTGATGCAAGCATAGAAATGAATAGCCAAGGGCAGCACAAATGCAGGAACTGTTTGGTTTTTTCTTCTTCCCAGTGGCTGTGCTGGCTTAAATGCACATGAAGCTATAGCTGAGAAAGTGATGCCTCTAGGTGTAAATAATAGGCTTATCCTCTCTGCATGGGACACTCGGGTCATAGTTCCTCATACCTTTTTCTCAGTGGTGTAGCTGGCTCAAGGAGTTTGTGCCCTGCCTGTGAATTGCTCATTTGCTTCTGCTGGCTCAGTTGTTTGTGAAAGTATGGTGGAAATTTAAACTAGCAACTAGTTCAAAAAGAAAGAAGAAAGAAGAAAGAAAACCTCAAGGGTAAAAACTTAAACCCATCTCTCTTCACCACGCATCAGTTAATGAATCTGGTTTACAGGGTGTTTCTACAGATGTTTGTTCCTGCAGAAATAAGGGCAAGAGCCATTTGGGGACGGAAATGAGCAGGTGAGACCGGGACATCTTTAAGCTGGTGTTATCACCATGCATGGATCTGTTCCTTCCATTAATGGGTGTATGACAGCTTTGGCTGTACTCCTTTAAAATAACCTAAGCATCGAAGCATATGCTGCAAGTTCTGTGCCCAGCTACAGGGAACCAGCAAAGAGGACAGGATGTATGACCTTCAGAGGGGAGATCTGCTCTGCTGGAGACACAGTGATGCTGTATTACATTAAGCCTGTCTGTGAAATCTCCCTGCTCTTAAAACATAATTTGAAGTTTATTATAAGCATCCAGTGCTGAAATCTGTTATATACACTTCATGTTTAAATCCTTTTCAAAGCTATTTTTTATAGCCATTAACTAGCACACCTTTTGAATTCTATCACAATCTATTTAGAATTCTATTTTTTTAAAGGCAAGTATTTTAAGGAAGTGGTTTATGGGAAATCTCTGCTATAGATATATACCTTTAAAATGTTATTTGTAATCAAAGTTCACACTATTCTAATAGGATCAGGATTTATAAAGAAATATTAATTGATTTTTTTCAGTTGCTACCGATGACATTTCCTTCCCTGCAGAAACAAAGCTTAAAGTCTTTTTACAATATTGTTTGACTACAGTACCTTACTTTGCATGGAAATCATGGATAATCATGTGTGGGGAATTTCATTTTGAAAGCAGTCTTCAAAATGCTTTGCCAAGAAGCATTATGCAGTTAGTGAAACAGTTCTGTATTACCTATCATACTTCATAATACGTATTCTCCACTCCACTTAAGTGAGCTTTGGAAGGCTTCATGCAACTTAATGTAATGCCTCTCTGTGTCCTTCCTCCCATAATAGAGTTACTGTTGCTTTCACTACTTCCTCCCAAACCTTAAGTTCATCAGTCTTCTAAAAATACATCATTTATCATTAAGCTGCTGATCAGTGCACATTGCAGTGTCCAGAATTGCTTGTGCTACACTTGAACTACACACGATCATAAGTGTAAATTTCTTCCTCTGTGTTGAGGCAAACATGCAGGAGTGAACCTTTCTAAGCTTGCTGCACACATTATAAATAAATTGAGCAGAAATTCTTCTATCTGAACTGTTTCCAGGGAGCCAAGTTGCTTTTGTTCTTCTCTCATAGCTGTAATGTAGCAGCTGTTGGTCACAAACTGGTGCACCTAAATTCATTTCAGCATCAGTACTAATGGTATCTTCTACACAGTTACACCTGTGTGATAGGTGTATCCTACACTGTACCCTTGAGCTTCCTCAGTCAAATACCCATTTTCTTTAACTGGTGAGTGTGCTAAACCTTTGTCTCACCCTGCCCACAGATCTGGAATTTACCCATAAAATACTTCCAGCTCAGCAACTGGGATGCACACTAATAAATCTCAGATCTGTAGCCTGTAATGCTGATGCCTAGCCCAAACTGAACTGGGAGAAACTGTGAGAACACAGGATTTCTATGATCCTAGTGGCTCACTTGTTTAATTTCATAAGAGTTCAAAAAGAAAAATATCTGACAACAATAGCAGTGCCTTTTTGTAGTGGAAAGGCCCACCCTGAATTACTTTGAAACATGTTAAACACTTGCTATCCTGTGGAATATTTTTCTCCTTTTCTGAGACCTTACACATGTTGGCCTCTAGCATGTGCCTTTCTCATTGAGTGAATGGGAACTTAGGCTTTTAAATGTAGGTGTCCTAAGCTAAGCTGTAGTTAAGTGTCTAAAGCAGATGGCAGAAGTATCTCTCTGTGGGGCCAGATTCTTGCCTGAATGGGAGCATTTGGCAAATTAAATGAAGTATGTAGTTGGATGAATAGGTCGAATATAGAAGACAAAGTGCTGGCTGCTGCAGCTGCCCAAACTATATTACCAAGCAGAAGGGGAGTGTTTAAAGCCTAAGTGGGTCCAAATTTGAGAAAAGGGAAAACAACTAAGCATGACCGCTCTTCTCAGGTCATCTTCACTGTGTCCAGGGTAAATCTTGCACAGCTAAGGATTTGGCCCCTCCCGATTAGGATGTTTGATTTCCTGGATAGAAAAAAACCCCGCAATCCTATTAGACAACACACAAAAATCCCTCTGAAATGTTTCTAAAGGAGTCAGTCTGCTAAGCGTCTGCTAAATGTGCAGAGTACACAGAATCCCTTCTGGCACTGTCTTGAATGATGCATTTACCAATATTAATGGAGATACCAAACCATATTGCTCCGCAGTTCCTCCTGCACACATTATGCTCCCGACACACATATGTGTGTATGTGAAATGCCAATTATGGTTTTTGCATTCCCTGGTTTAAGTGCCAGTGTTTTTTTTCAAAATGCTGACTGGCCATTACCACAGCCAGACTGTCCTGTGGTCTCTCCACTCAAAAATGTTTCTCCAACTAAAAAAAAACAACAAAAACACCCAACAAAAAATGTTGTTTCTTTGGTCTGTTGCACTGTAATCTCCGTTCTTCTGGGGATTATATAGCTCTGCGGGTGATTTCTGTAATTCATTCTAGTCTTTCATTAGAAGTAATAGACGGTCTTAATTACAGCATGCCACATGACAAACTGGTAAAGGTGCTAGAAATGTTGCCAACAGGAAAAGAATTGGATGCTGTGAATTTTTTTTAATTAAGAGCTGGCAGTACTGACGGGAAATAAGATTGGACTTGTGTCCACTGAAAACTATGTAATTTTGGTGTAGACATTTTTCTAAATGTCAGGAATTGTATGTTATTTGTGGTTTTAAGAACTTGAAAATTTATTGTCAGCTTAAACAAAGTAAGACCAACCTTTGAAATGAAATATATACCAGACAGGGAAAGAAACATGGTAACTTGATTTTTCTCTTTGCATTGCTTTAAACTGTAGTCTTCCTCAGTGTACCTTAATTTGTGATGAATGTTTGCTTTATACCATTAAGTATTCTTGGTGTGTAAAGTTACTGTAGTAAATATTATTTCAAATGTTGGTAGAGATGTAAGTGAATGCATCTTCTTTGCTACTTGCTGTCAGGGTTTCAAAAGCACCTGCAGGGTTGGGGTCCTATTCCTCCACCTTGGTATTTTCCCAGAAGGCACAGAGTGAAGCTGTGTGACTGCAATCTTCTCAGGTTAGGCAGTTCCACATTACATTTGCAAAACATTAATTAATTAATTTCCTACTAGGGAGAGTGTGGTGCATTCATTACACAATTTTTTTCTGAGAACAGGGTGATTCTCAAAGTCAAGGGAGACTGAGAAAATGCGTTCTAGACAGGAATTTAGAAGTGGGAGTCTAACAGTAGGTGCCCTCAGCCTTTGGTGGAGCACATTCTTCTCCAATAACTAGGGAAAGCCTTAAGCTATGGTTAGGCATTTTGGGGAAGAGCAGACGTCCAACCAGAGTAATTTTGCAATTACCCAGAGCCAATCAAACTTAGTTTGAGAAATGGGAATGTTTCTTTATTTGTAGAGAATCAAAATTGGGACTACTACAGAGAAAAATATAAAAAGGTGAGAGGCAGAGCCATAACCATGTGCAATTTTTGGGTTTTGCTCTGAGAAAGGCAGATTGCTAGATGAGAGATGGTCATTGTTCAAATGACATGACTGTCTGTGGTATCTGTATCTAAAATTAGGAAAAAACCCAAACCTTTTGTGCAGAATAAGTACCTGACATACCAAGTTTTCTACCATTAGCAAATGATTGTTGGGGTTATTACATGGGTCCTGACTGTGGCAAAGTGATTAGTAGTTAAGTCAGTGGGGTTTTTTACCATGAGAGAATATCTGCCAATCATGATCAAAAGAGAAGTAATCTGCAATAGTAGTACTCCAGAAGAGAGGAAAATAGTAATTTCTAATTATTATTCAACTCATTGACTGCTTAATTCCGAAGCAAATTTTGTTCAAAAGATAAATCTAGCCATGCTGTCAGATTACACTTGCCTTTGGGCTGGTGGAGAGGCTAATCCCTGGGGATTTCCTGCCTGTTCCTGCTTCTGCGCTGGAGCAAGAGTAGCCATCATCCCCTCTCTGCATCGAGTGCATTCACTGGTGGGAGAAGGGGCAGAGACAGCTGCAAGCATCACAGGGCATTAGGCAAGTGCATATATAAAGTACTTCCAAGTCCTCACAGTGATAATGTTCAAATTCTTTCTTACTCTGATGATTTGAGTATTAATTTGCTTCCTGTGATCATTTAATGTGTATATGCAGCCTGTGGGTTTTTTTTCCCTTCCCCTTTGCATGTGATGTGCTAGCAAAGGGAAGAAGTGATAGTCTCCCGGGATATGTACAGCTCTGTTCATATCTGAGGTATGAAGTCAACTCAAGACCATTTTGTTCTCATAAAATATACAGCACTGCAGTTTAATGGATAATGGCATAAATGCCAAGATTTGACGGGCAGAACCATTTTCACTGGGAGATGAAAAACACTGTGAGGACTCAGTGCTGGATGGGAGACACATCAGACAGAGGCAGAATCTCTGTGCTGTGGGGGTAGTGATTTCACCTTAGCTGGGTGTGCTAGCACCTGCCACACTTAGCTATTGCTAAGTAATAATACATATGAGATTTTTTAAAGTACTAATGAGGAAGCTAATGTTTTTTTACAGAAAGTGCTTCCACTCCTTTAGATGCGTGTTCTATAAAGGTAGAACCTTTTTTGCACTGCTTTGGGTGATAAAGAAGATGGTTTCCCCTCAGGTAAGTAGGAAGGCGCTGGCTCAGGTCAGTAGGAAGCTACATGCTTCCTTCTGTTTGAGTGTATCTGTCCAGAGGGCTGCTGAGCATCTTCAGTTTCCACTGCACCTGGGGAAAATTATAGGGGAATGCTGCAGCTTCAGATCATGTTCAGGGTACACTCTTTCTGAACTTGGGCAGAAAACTTTGCAGGAGGGAGAAAAAAAAGAAAAATTTCTGAAGCTGAAGTCTCTTGAGTTCTCCGTATAGAAACTAAAGAAAAATCAAGCTGCCCAGCTGCTGTGCCGGTTCCAGGTATCTGTCGGAGAGCCCAGCCATATGTCAGGAACTTCAATGCCCTTGAATCGAGCCGTAAGGGTGAACTGGACAGATTTGTTGATGTGAACAATGACCAAAAAAGGAGCGTTCTTTAGCAAGTAATTACCAAGGGTTTCCCTTATGCTTTCGCTGAAATTCAGGTGAGAATCCTGCGTAGGATTTGAAGCCCGAGCTAAGATGGCTTGTTGCCGCCCAAGAGCTACCTTGTGCGGGAGAGGGGAGCGTGTGTGCGCGCAGGCTGCTCCAGGTGCGCGGGGAAAGCTGCCTGCCTCCCTGCTGGGGAAACCCCGCTCCTGCCTCTGACAGCTCCGCCGCGGCTCTGCTCTGGATTAGGATTTTAATGTATATTACATAATTGCTAGGTTCGGCTCTTTCAACTCCTAAACCTTCAAAAGCCGTTTATTCTATTGTTTAGCCAATAGAGGGTATTTCAGCATCTTTTTCCCTGGCAAAACTGTAGTGCATTTCAAATTATTCTAAAATTACCCGCACTTTTGAAGGACTAATTTGCGTCTGTCCACGGAATGCAGTCATGGACGAGTCCAGCCAGGCCCGCCGAGGGCGGTGGTATAATTATAATTAGTGGAAATGAGCTTGTTTTGCACCCGCTTGGAAAACCGCGGAGTGAGTGGCACTGAGGGAACAGAGCGAGGGCTGGGGGCAGCCCCTGCCTCGGAGGCGGTGCGGGAGAAGGGGGCGGGAGGGGGGAGGCAGGGAAGGTGAAAGGGGAAATAGCCCCAAACCCACTCAGCGCTGGGGCTGGTTTTTTTTTTTTTTAATTTCCCCTCCCCCCCACCTCGTTCTCTGCGCGGGGTGGGGGCGGGTTCCCGGCGGCGGGGCCCGCGGGTCCCTCCCGGCCGCGCATCCCGCAGTGCCGCGCCGCCGCTGCGGAGGCGGGCGGGGAGGGAGGGACGGGGCGGGCGCGGGGGGCGGGCGGAGGCGGGCGGCGGGCAGGGGGAGCCGCGCTCCGCGCAGGCAGGGCAGGGCAGGGCCGGGCCAGCCGGGCCGAGCAGCGCCGCCGCCGCCGCCGCCCGCCGTGCCCGAGCATGTCGGCGCGGGAGGCGGTGACCTACCTGCCGGAGAAGGGGCTGTACTGCCAGCGCCTGCCCGGCCGCCGGGCCCGCGGGGCGCCGCCGCCGCCGCCGCGCAAGGGGAAGCGCGCCGACACCATGGGCTTCTACGGCACCCTCAAGATGATCTTCTACAAAGTGAGTGGCCGCCCCGTCCCCTCCCCGTGGGTGCGCGGCCGCGGAGGGCGGGGGCGCGGGGAGGGGCGGGCGGGGGCCGCGCGTTCTCCGCGGCGGCGGCGGTCCGCGGGCGCAGACGTGCCGGCGGCGGGGGCTGCCGCCCGGCCGTAGCTGCAGTCAGTGCGCTGCCGGGGAGCGCTGCCAGCGCTTGGTGGCGGGCGGCGATGCGGAATGCAGTTTGCTGCCCCTTCTTTTCATTTTTTTTTTTTTTTAAATATATATATATATATATATATATCTCTTTTAAATTTTTTTGGTATACTGCAGTCTCGGTTAGTTTGATGAATAAACGTTGTCTGAAGGAGTTGTGTTTTCCTAGCGACAGATTAAATGTTGAGAGGGATGTTTGCTCGACGGTTTCTGTGTTTTGGTTACACGGAGACCTTACCGATGTGTGAATCTTGTCACTAGACCTCTGTGCTGTAGAGAAAGTTTTATCTTCTTCATATGGTAAACGGTATTTTTGACCGTCTATTTACTTAGCACCTTCTGAGATACTGAAAGTCAGTCTGCGTGGTGGACCTCATGTGAAAGTTGCCTAAAATGTCTGAAAAAAACTCAGCCAAAAGAAACAGGTGAAATCACGATAAGGCAACATAATGCATGTTGTTTTCTTCGCTAACGCAAAAGAATAAGTCACCAGAGCCGATTATTTGGCTGTAGGCTTTCTACTTTTCATTTTTAAGATGTGCTTTTGCAAAACTGCATCTCCCTCTTATGAGAAGCAGAAGAGGAATACGATGATAATAACCTCTCAGAAAGGCAAGCTGGAAATAAAAATGTTCCTTGAACAGGAAAAATCCTTTCTGAAAAGTCTATCATCAAATACTGAAATTCGTTCTCAAACATCTGACTTACGCTTCCGATAATTTTGATGGCTCACCCACCTAGCCCAGCAATAAAAGATGGTATCCATTATTTTTCAGTGATCCTTGCAACTGGTTTTTTGGGGGGGAGCAGGGGGGGGCTGGTCTTCCTGGGGCGTGGGGAAGCAGCGAGGGTGAGGCTGGTGATTCGGCAGCATGCAGGGCTGTTCTGGCTCAGTGCTTGTCTGGTGAAATGCTGTGGAGTGTCCCATGTGAGGCATGGGCAAGAAAACACAGCTACAAGGCAAGCTCTTCTGGTTGTGTTGTAGCTGTTCCTGTAAAAACAAGCCTTAGCTTTCCTGTGTGAGCACTAATAAAGCAGAACACGAGATCTTCATTGGCTGTTCTTAGCTAAAGCCATAAGGGTATTTTAAAAGTATAAATAACCAAAATCACAACAGAAGTCGGTGGACCCTAAGCTTTAGAGAATCCTGCTTGGTTTGGGGTGTTTTGTTTTAGGTAGGTAGACTGATTCAATAAATGGTTAAATAACTATGTTATAATACAACATTTAAAAAGATCAAATCAAAGTTGTGTAAGAAAGATGCCAACTTTTAAACTGCATCTTAAACACAAAATTTTTTAGAAAAAGGAAGCAAATGGTTGTACTAGAGTCTGAAACATAATACAAGTAGTTTATGTATTTTGCAGCTCACACTTGTAAACAGCAGTAAACATTCTTCAGCTGGCTAAACTGCTGTGGTGTATCACATCTCAAAATAAAAAAAGAATACCAACAAAAACTCAGAAGTTGCGTTTGGCACATGTATGTCTCATTTAGTCCAAAAGTCTGTGGTTAAAGATTACCCAAATATGTAGAAAGTAATCTCTATTTGTCTGCCTGGATAAATATGGCTTTCATTGGTTTCCATCTCTTTGGTAATTTTTGCAGTCTGGCTTCCCCTTTTAGCAGCTGCCCTGCTCATTATTTGGTTTTGATCATATCTAATTGCGGGTGACATTTGAGACTGGGGTGTAGCGTTTTTCATCCTTACCCCTCTTGAAAAAAAATACTGGTTAATCTGTCAGTTTTACTGCAGTTTTATAAATATTTTCAATGTACAGCTTTAAAATAAAAGTAAAAGAAGAAAAGATACAGTAATTTAAAATTTTTTTTTAAATTTTTTTTAAGGCATGAAATAAATATGGTTTATAATGCAGACAGGCTACTTAAATTTAACCATTTCAATGAGAGACTAAGCAATGAACCTGAACACAAAGAATCCAGGGCTTTGGTTTAGTTTCTTCCCTCCTCTTCTGGGAGGACAGCGAAAGAACAGTTTAGCGAATAAACCAACACAAAATAAACTAACACAGTTCTGCACACTTTTTCACAATTTGGGAATTAAAATAATGTAATTCTAATAGATTTTGGACCCTAAAAGAGCAATAATATATACATGCACCCTATAAAACATGTATGAAATATTGTTGAATTTAGAAAATAAAACATTGCATTAAGTAATTTTATGCGTGTCAACTTTTTGAAATTTGGTATAAAAGTAGAAGGTAAAAATGTGTTAATTTTACAGAAGTACACATAAGTAAGGTTGGTTGTGTAACTAAATCCGTGTTGTTACTCTTTTTCCCTCACCTTGCAGATGAAGAGAAAGTTGGACCATGGCTCCGAGGTCCGTTCTTTCTCTCTGGGAAAGAAACCCTGCAAAGTCTCAGAATACACAAGGTAATTAAATGCAATGACAGATCACTGGATCCTGATTCCTGCGTATATCCTGTCTTTCCAATTGCTGAGCCTGATTAATTAAGCTCCTCTTAATGTTAAAACACTGTAAAGCAAAGGAGAGGTGGTATCAGCATTTGTATATTGCTTTGCTGATTTAAATTATGTGAACTGAAGATGAGCTTTAATGAAATAGCCAGACTTGCATTTCTTCAGATGAGGTTTGTGTTTCATTCTAAATATAGCATGCCCATTTACTTAAGAGACTTTTTGAGGGCTGGAGCTTTCTTGGAAATAAAGTCAATCAGATTTTAAAAAGGGACATAACGATAAACCCTAAGACTATTAAAACTGTGATCAAATGTATCACTTTGCTATGGTAACAGGAATGAGAGAATGGAAATTCATGTAGGCAGAGCAGACCATCTGATCTTGACAGGAACACACACATACTTGCTGTCCACAACGTGAAAGTATTGTGGGTTCTGGTCCACTTCCTTGCTACTCCTGTGTGGTACCGGGAAGCACAAATACCTGCTGCTGTTCCTGTCAGGTGCTTCGTGGGGTAAAGCACTCCTAACCATCAGCAGCAGTAGCAGGGCAGGGCTGTTGGTGCACGCCTTACAAGTGTATTCTTACTATGTAGTTGCCATAACAATTGTGCTTGGATGTCACACTGCTTCCAATCCTGTTTGAATTTACACTGTTTTACGTTTTTCCCCCACTATAAGCATCGTCCCTCCCATGAGTGTTGCATTTGCCTCCCAAGGCTCTCTGGAAATTACATTTCTTTTGAACACACTACAGTAGTGTTCAGTCACTGATGGCTCTTGCACAGTAGTTTATTTCTCTTCCTTTAAGAATTTTATTATGTGATGAGTAAAAAGTTAGGCAGCAGGTCCTAGGGTTGCTTTTCAGATGTGTAAATGCTGCAGCAGAGTAGAGGAGGTGATGTGTTGTTGCTGAGAGGCACTTGTTGCAGCTTCCACATCCCCCCAAGCCTGCAGGTGGTATCTTCTGATTTCTGAGTCAGTCTAATGGAAGGACTCTTGTTGGACACAATTTCTTCAGGTGACACCCTGGGAGTTCTCTGCACTCCCAGAAGACTAAACAGTTCAGCAACAAAGGAAGTATGCTTTTTTATCGAGTGTGTCTGTCAGATTCAGAGGAACTGCTGGATTTGTCAAACTTCCACAGAGACCTGACTCGTTGTTTCAGGGGAATGAAAACCTAGAGGAAAAATGAAGCACGAACAAATATCTTGTGGTTTAATCTCAGGTCAAAGGAAAGAACCTTTTAGATCCTGTTTTGAGTAACTGTTTTTGACTGAGAGCCAGTTTACAGCAGAAGAAAGTAAAGTGTAACTGTTCTACTGGGGCAAGTTCAAGGCTACATACTGCTCAGAACCAATAGAAGCTAATTTCAAGTGCCTTATTTTGGACCTTGAATGATAGGCCTTGTGCTGAATCTCTATGCAGGTGATTAGAAATGACTAAGCTGTAAAATCACATTTTTATTTTAAAAATATTTTTAACTGACATTGCTTGGATTTTGAGTAGCTATTGGCATAAAAGAATCCTTAAATAACATTTGATCCTCCTCTTTTAAGCTCTTTGATTTGGTTTTATCTAAATATTATGTAGGCAAATGATGCGGTTCTTGTGCCTGCTTGTTTCCATTTTCCCTGGGATCAGGCACTCTAAAATTGACCAGCTGATGAACTTTGTTTGCATATAACAGATAAAGTCAGTAAACAAATGCCATTAAGAGGATCCTTCATCTCTGAAACAGTATTTTCGTACCAGCTTCAGTTTCTGTTATTACTCAGCAAAATGAACAGTTAAAAATAGGCCTGCTCAAACCAATCTTTACTTTTCTTGACCAGTTTGGGTAAATGTTAGGACATGCTATGATTGTCCTTCAGAATAAGGAAGAGTAGAGTGAAATATTTGTAGAGCATAATGAGGTAAATATTAAAATGAACTTGCCCTGCATCATTTAAAGCTATTCCTGTAGCCACTGAAAAATCAGTAAACCCTCTAAGCTCATGCCTACTAAAAAGCTGGGTTTATCCTACAAAAAAGCAGAGAGTTTTTTGGAGTCTCACACTGTATTTAAAGTGTTGATGCTTGTGCAAATACTGCTGGGGTTCCATGTTTCCTGCTAGGGAATAGAGCTTTGATATTCTGTGGACTAAGTACTTTACATTATGTAAAAAAAAAACAACAAAACAACAAAACAAAAAAACCCCAAACCCAAAATTGAAAAAAACAACAACCAAACCAAACAAAAAAAAACCCAAACCAGAAAACACAGTCAGCTGTATTTCTTTAGACTTCCACAATAGTAGCTTAATCCCAGCTCTTTTAAAAGCTCCATTCCATATGAATGAGCTGGTTTTTAACATGTCAGAGTGAAAAAATCAAACTGTGATTCAGAGAGCACCTTTGGCTCCTTTTCACTTTACACCCCCCCCCCCCTTAATTCCTGTGTCATTCCATCAACACACTAACTTTAAAAGACTGTGTAGAGTGTTTCAAAGCCCAATTCCAGACCACTAAGCCACTAGAACTGCTTGATGTTACTAGCTCTTTGTCAACAAAATATATTAAAACCTAAAAATAGGTACTTTTTTTTTTTCCTTTCTGTTTGGAGATGAAGCAGTGCTAGCACATTTCACATACAGGTGGAACTCTGAGATCTGGCTTCCTACATCCCCAGTCAGAAGGCAGCAGCGTAGCCCAGAAGGAAAGGAAATACTTCGGCAAGGAATGTGTAAACCTGTATCTTTACACACAACTTTCAGGCCAGTTAACAGAGTGATAATTTTTCAGCCTTGAAATGTGATCCCTATTTCTCCCACAGATAGAGGGCTAGCACTGCAGTGGTAGAAGCAGGCAGATTTATCCAAGTGGGAGTCTGACCTCTTGACTGACCAGCAGAAAAATTCTTCACCTTAATGCTTTCGCGCGAAGCTAAAGAGTTGAAGTAATAGTTGCAATTGTTGCAATAATTATGTACTGGATTTTTGGTTCTCTTGTGAATTTTTCCTCTGTGTTTTACATATGGCTGTCACTTTTCATTTGTATGGCAGTACCACGGGGCTGGTGCCATGTTCTGCCACACCGACGACGTTTGGGGACCTGCGGGCAGCCAACGGCCAGGGGCAGCAGCGGCGCCGCATTACATCCGTGCAGCCACCGTCGGGCCTCCAGGAATGGCTGAAAATGTTTCAGGTAACCATGCCTGCAGAAATAAGCATCTGAAGCAACTCTGCCTCCATGGTTTATGGAAGGGAGTGCTTCAGTAGAGTTGGTCCTCCTTATACATCCCAGAATGTCTCTGCCATTGATTTTGTGTTCTCCTGCAATAACAAATGGGCATCAACTTTAAGGAATATTTGTTCCCTATTTCAGCAAAAAATAACAGCTTTAACTGGTTTCTTAATAACATAATCCTTCCCATTTAATGCTTTCACATTTTCTGCAAAGTCTGTCCAACATGTAAGGGCTACCTGCACGGCCTGAAGCTATTTTCGCTTGAGACTAGCAAGCTTTGGTGCATAGTTTGCTTCAGTGCTGTTAGAGCACTAGATTCATCACAAGTCTGCTGTCTTCTAAGAATAGAAAGAAAAGTTTATCAAAAATAGATTAAAAGGAAACGCAGTGTGTATTTTTACTGATCTCTGTGTACTGAGCATGTCAGCCAGCACATGTGTACACAGCTGAAGGGAGGGAGGGAAGGAAGGGAGAGAGGGTTTTTGGGTCTTTTAAAATGCCTTCAGCTATGCCTAAAACTTACTTATCTGGACAAAAGAGATGTGAAGGACAATGCTATGGACCACTTGCACAGGTTGAAACTGAAATCTGCCTGGACACCAGTTACGGAGCACCTGAGCCAATTTTGTGTATGTTAATACAAGCAAAGTTTGGGGCGGGCTTCTGCTACTGGTCCACAACCTGTACCATGGAGCTCTTAACATCTTGCTCTGTATTTTTAAGAAGCAGGGATGAGTCTTAGTCATTGATTTGAAAAATGGAAATATTATGTCTTTCTATCTTGATTAATAAACTGTTCCTTCTAAAAGCATTTTCAAAAGGAGCAACTAACAAATACAGGCATTGTTTCAATTACTGTAACAGGCAAAGATAAAAGAACAATATTGTAGATACAGGTATCTATCATACAATTTTGCAGGCAGAAGTGTGCTTTTGGCTTGATTCATGCTGCCACATAATACCATTGATCTCAATCACTGTCAGTTCTGAACATTAAAATAATAATGTAGAACCTCTTTCCTCTTCATTTTTACACATTTATGATCTACTCAAACCAGTGGAAGCTTGAAATTAAGATTCTTGTACACATCATTCAATTTCTTAAAAATATTCACATTTAATTACTGTGGTGTATCTTTTTTGAGACTGTTCATAGAAATATGTCTTTTTAACCCCTGAGAATCATATTTGAACGGTACTACATATATATATATATGGAAATGTAATACTACATTGTATTTTAACATTTTGTTAAAACATTTGTACTAACAAAAGCTACTTTGTTACTGACAAAATGTAACATCTCTTTATGTAAGACTGATAGTTAGTGATAGTTACATATTTTTGAAAAAGATTAGGAAAGGCTGAAGTGTTTGAGTGGTGCAGACACCCATGACAGTAGGAGCAAGGCTATTGGCTGTTTGGATAAGCAGTCTGTAAACTCATGAAATTTTGCCTATGTAGACAAATGTGTACAGTGTGTAATGCAGAAAACATGTTTTAATACATCTATATTTAGATACTTTCAACTTGTCAAAATACTTAGTTGCAGTATTAAATGCCTAAATGTTGATCTATACTATTGAGAGAGAGAGAGAGAGGCCTCTCTCTCCTAAGTGGAGATCATTGAGCAGCACTTATTGATCACATCTGTCACTGGTAGTTTTTATTGTATTCACAAAAGGGAGTCCCTTACTTTTGAATGAAAAGCTTTCAGAGCCACGGAGCTCTATCTCAGTGTTATATCTGCTTGCCTCCTCATTTTCTATGTGCTTATTTTTCACATGAGTTTCATGAAAGGGGCAAGTCTTAAACAGCTGAATGATAAAAGCACATTCGTAGGGGAGGTAGCTCTGCCCAAAGGGCAGGATTAAATGGCACATGTAGCATCATTCTTGCAATACAAAGTTTTGCCTCTAGAGAAACAGGAATGGGAGAGCTTTCTTCATCTACTGTGTACTTGCTAGTCCAGCTTAACAGTGCTCTTATTTTATTTGAAATTATATTTCCAGTTAATTTTAAAGCTAAATTTCTGGAGGCATATTAGGGGGACATATGTACTGTTTCAGGTAAAACTGTTCTTTGGCACAGAAGCTGACAGTGATACTTAGCTCTTTTGAGGATTGTCACCTGTACATTTGCCTTCAGTTCTTCTCCTGTGTTATCTTTTCAGATAAAATCAAGAACACTCTGCAAATGTTAAGAAAACTTAAGATGGCCTCTAAGGGCTTTTTTAAATTTACTTTTTATATGTACTTCCTGTTCTTACATTTTATGGTTGATCTAAGCCTTTTATTTGAAAATAACAAAATAATGCTAAAGGGAGAAACAGTTGTGTAGTTGCACTTTCCCTTTAAAAATAAAGTTGTATATGGATTTCAATGGAGTCTGGAAAGAAGAATAGAAAGCCATTCTATTAGATTCAAATGACTTAATTTTTTAAAGGCCTATTTATTTTTTTCTGGTTTGCAGTGGCTCTTCAGGTCTTTTTAAAATCCACTCTTAAGGGTTTTTAAAACCCAGTGCCCAAGTGTGTCTTTACATAATTTCTTCCTTTACAAGAAGTTTTAAGTCACCAAATTGTTTGCCATAAGGTAACAAAGTCAGCTGGATGCTAAGTTCAGTCAGAGTTGGTATTTGCTTTAAAAATTACTGAGCTCTCCATTCTTTCTACTTCATATACTTAGGGCGTTGGATTTTTTAATTTAAGTAATTTATTAAAAAATGGCATTTTTATGGAAAATTGATTTTGAAAAATTGTTCCATACCTACTAATACAGGTAATCACATTGAATAACTAGTGAATGCTATCACTTTACCTACAACTGGAAGCATTTTTTTTTCACAGCAGTTTAGAGTGTCCAAAATGCTTTTGCTGTATCTGGCTGACAAGAGCACCGTTCCCTTTCTTCTTTTTTTTTTTTTTTTTTTTTTTTTTTTAACATAAATAGTTTGCTTAGTCACCTAAATTCAAATTGCTTACCATTCTCCATTCCAAAGATGTTCAGGAATGAGTACATGTAAAATTGAGTAGTCCACCTCTTATGAGAAGCAGGCAGTAAAGATTGTACCATAACCAGCATTGCAGCATTTTCTGCTCTGTGCCTTGTGGTGGGACGAGGTCAAAGCTTGGAGTTTCTGTGTAACCCCTACATGCAGCTCTGGAGGGATCTGCACTACAGCTTTGTGCCCCTCTTGGTACCATTAATGTTTCATTTCAGAGGAGTCCTGCAGACTTAGAGCCGGTCTCCAGCCCGTCCCTGCTTATTTCCCTTTGGTTTGGCTCTCGCGACAGTTCTGTTACATACAAATTCAACTGGTTTCAGGAGAAAGTCTACCTTATCCAACCTCTAGCAGGGATGTAGGGTCCGAGCCAGTCACATCTCCTCTAGACAAGGCCCATCATATGTGCTGCAAATGTTCGGCCCCGGGGACCAGACTGGCGACTGGGACTCTGGGCCAATGAGGGGACTTCAGCACTGGCTGCTCCCAAGTCCCTCCTGGTGTGACAAACTACTTGCTGCTCAGCTCTACAGCTGTAGATGGTGTTTCTTTCAGGGCTTACATGCTATCTTTATCCAGACTGAGATACCCTCAAGTTGGGGGATGGCAGGATTTTCGATAACTGATCCAAGAGCTGGACAGAAACAGGCTCCAAGAAGAGCCCTTCTGCAGGTCTCAGTAATGACAGACCGCCATTAACAGAACTTAGTAAAGGAGAACAGCACCCTGAAGTTAAACTCTTTAAAATAGATTGTCTTTAACATACCTATTATAGCAAAAGGATATAATTGCTACAAGCTGTAATTGTACAAATTGAAGGTAGCAGATGAGAGCTGAGCAATAGAAGAGTGCAGGTAATGGAAGAGGAGAGGTGCAGAAACAGATGATGATAAAAAAACAGGTGGCAGGTCAGACAGAAGGTATGGGGTGGAAGTTGTAGAAGCAGCAAAAATGTGGTTTATATTGATAGTAAGCAAGGGGAGACATTTACCCAGAGTAGTGAAGGAGGAAAAGAGGGGATGGTTTTCAGTTAGGTACTGCCATTGTTGCAGCAGCTGCTTTACTGGATGAGGAAATGGTATGAACAGACAAAAGGCTTTGGCTGACAAATCCTGAAATATGGGAGGAAAGAGGGGATATGTTTCTTTAGGTTTCTGAAGTCATTCAAAGAGCAGTATCAGTGAGCCCTGCTGGCTTCCCAAAGGCTGTGTGAATGAATCCTGGAGTTACCTTTTCTAAGGAAACCTCTGCCCATAATAAAAGCTTTAGTTTAATTTTACATTAAACTTCAGTTTTGAAGACTGAAAGGAAAGCAAAGGAAGACAATTAATCAAAAGTATTTTAAAGATAAAGTATATTCTTTACAAGGATCCTCAATTTGAAAGGGAAGAAATCCTGGTGGAAATCCAAGGTGTCTGGTCTCCACGCCACCTTTCTCAAAAGTCTCTGGTCATCAACAAGATTTGAAACTTTGCAAACTGTTTGGCACACAGTTACTTTTTCTTTCTCTTTTGCAACATTTGTTCACTGTTGTTTGTCATCAAAGTCACAAAGTTACCCCTTATCCTTCCTGCCTAATGAGCTACATGCAGTTTTCTTGCAAATGGATCAAGCTACAAGGCCCAGAAACTGATACTAGTCTCGTCTTCATTAATGCAAACAGTTGTGTTCATCTGGCAAGGCTTCCTCCCAGTTTTCCATGCCACACATTTCCCTCAGAGACCCCTTACCAGCTGTAGCTGGAGGTTTATTTGTTTAAGTAAAAGACTGAGGGGACAATGTCTTAGAGACAACATTTTGTAGCAATTGATTGCTTAAGATCTGTAGGAAGCTGCCTGTACCCATCCCCTAATGATGATGGACAGATAAAAGAGGGTTCTGCTTTTAGTCATTAGCAACTCTTTCCCATTCTTGAATCTTTTCCCTTTTCCGTCTGGATCTGTATTAAGTTTTAAAAGCCAACTAAGTGTAAGAGAGTTACCGATTAAGATAGCATACAGTGACATTAGTAATCAATAACACATTGGGAACTGCTAGCAACATTTGCCACAGCAGCAAACAGTGCTCTTCAGGTGGAGTTGTTCTAATTTAGTAAATGTAGCTGCTTATAAATTAGGGGAAGACTGACCTTGGAATCTTATGTTACAAGGAAGTAGCACAAGTATTACTTTCCCCCTTTTTAATTCTCCTAAATTCAAACATGGCTGACAGATGAAATTAAAGACTGCAAATGTTTGTACCTAACATTACACAGCTAAGCTGTGGGTTAATGAAACAAACAGCAGTTGGAAAGTTGGTGAGATAAACAGTTCTTCAGTGCATGATTTATGGAGAACTGCTCTGTGATGCAAATGTTTCTATTGAAAGAAATTTACAATAAAAGCTGTTTATAACAGCACTGCTGCAACTTTGGCTGAGACAATCTTGTTTCTTTGTAATATTCTGAGGTATTGGGTAGGAGATGTGGAAACCCTCATCTCCCACGGTGACACTGCATACACACAGGTGGATGGGGAATGTTTTCTTACCAGCTTAAACTATTTTACCAGTTGCCCAGAGTGTGTGGAAAGGCGCAGGTCAGGAACTTCCTCCTCCATTAGGGTAGTACCCGGCACACATTTGCTGCAGGGCAAGGGCATGGCAGTGGGGTGAGGCAGCTGCTGTGCACGGCTGCTCCCACGGCAGTGCCAGAGAGTGCTCGCTCCATAATAGAGCCACCTCCACTGCCCTAAGGGACTCGGGTCACCTGAAAGTCCCCTGGGCCATTGTTTGGGTAAATGACACTTCTACTGACATTTAAAATATTTTGATGTTTTAATTAGGGAGAAATTATACAATATGGTGATCTTTCTACATCGAGTAAAGCTGGGTATTTATCTGCTTTGCTTTCACTTTCAGAAATTCCACCTTCTTCTTCACTTGCCTTATTGTTCTGCAGAAACTGCGCAGTACACAAACATTGTAGCATTCTGGAGACTAGAGTGAATTGTCAGAGTCAAATCCAGGGAACAGAAATTTACAGCATGAGTAGTAAAAGTCCTGAGACACATGGCAGATTAATATAGAAATCTAAATTGTAAGGTATCTTGCCCTTTTTTTTAAGTTTCAGTTAGCCTCTTATCGTAACTGTAATATCATTTGTATGTTCTAATTTACTTGTAAATGTCACTCTAGAAGACATTTGAGAATAGGAATGTGAATCTGCTCTCAAAAACTGTGATGTCTCATTTTCTCTCTAAGGCTTTATTTGTGCTCTAATTCTGTTGCTAAATCAGCTAGCAGTAGCTGTTGTTTTTTCCTGTAAACTTTTTTTTCTTTATATTGTTTTCACATAATGAATCAAAGCTCTTTGATGAGCACAGATGAGTTTCAGACATGATTTTTAGGTTCTCTGTATATTAAGTTACTAATTTTTTCCCCTACAAATGATGCTCCTAATCTGCTGTGCTCCCAATTGAGTGCCTTATTAAAATCTTCAAATCTTATAGCACCCATTAGTAAAAATGTGGAGTAAGAAAATTACCAATCAAAATTCCCTGTTTATTCAAGTGTAAATTGATACTTACAAAATATGCATTGGTTTATAGCCAGGATTCTGAAATTACAACATTGGCACTTAGGGACACACTGTAGTAATGAGCAGACAGTAAGCTAATGTACTTTTCAAGAAAGTTCTTTACTCTCCTCTTATTTCAAGATTTTTGGTCTACCAGCTGAAACATGGAGGTTAAAAGCTGTCATCTCACTTGAATGCACAATAAAGAAAGGGAGTTCATTCTGTTGCAACCCCTCAGTTGTCTGTAGCATGTGTGTAGATTTCATCAATTTCAAAAGAAGCTTAATTAATTCAATTATTATTACTAAATATTATTATCTATTTAATTGCCAATCCGTATGTGTGTGTATAACAAATCCTTTCTTAGCTTATGAATTAGTGTAGTAATTTTGAATATTTTGTGTTGATTAACTCCTCATTTTTGTGTCATTAGCATGAGCATTTATCTCCTGGCTTTTTATATGCTTGTATATAGTTTGATGGGGAAACTTAATTTTGCCTTATTGGCACAGCAGTGGCACTTACTGATATAAACCAAAGCAGCTTGTTAAACAAAGCTCACTGCTTCTTTTTCTTCTTCCCTTGCAGAGCTGGAGCGGACCAGAGAAGTTACTTGCTTTAGATGAACTCATTGATAGTTGTGAACCAACACAAGTAAAACACATGATGCAAGTGATAGAGCCCCAGTTTCAAAGAGACTTCATTTCCTTGCTCCCAAAAGAGGTGAGAATTATGGGATAATATTGGATTGTGAAGTGCATTGGCTGCCATCTTTAGAAAACTTCTGTGCTAATTTTGCCAACATGGTGATGTAAACTCATGTTAGAGGTTCACAGTTTGGAACACTGCCATAGCATGGCTACTGTAATTTTAGGTTGATAGATCTCTATCTCTTAATAGCATTTAGATACTTGGAAATACAGATGACCCCTTTAAACAAAATCCCAATAGCTCTAAAAATATCTATCTTAATTGGGCCAATAGTGCTTTTTTTTGGGAACTAATTCTGTTAGGGCACACACACACACAAAAAAGTTCCTCTGGATGTAAGACCTCTCTGCACATTATCCTGTGAGTGTAAGCATTATTTTTAATGCTGTAAGTGGTGAGTGTTTTGTTAATGTTATTTTTTGATTTTACTTTAGACAAATGAAACCCTAAAATCTCTACGAAATAAACCAAAAGCAAACCCAGAAAAGCACTTCTTACTAAGGATTAAGCCAAACTGTAATTAAGCAGACATCTTACAGTAAATCCATCACTGAAAATCAGATCATGTTGTATCCAGTTAAAGAGAAACTGAGATTTAGATTTCGGTGTGTGTAACTAAATGCCGTCCACACAAGAGTAATTTGTGATGTCATCACAACTAGAACATGAGGGTGGATATGCAAGGTTATAAACCCAATTTGCTGCAGTTATTGAATAAATGTATTTTAGTTGACTTTTAAATAGTACTTCTCACCTTGATTGATTTTAGGGAGTTAAGTCTCAGTTCCTAACACTTTGCAAAGCAAATTCTTTTAAGTTATTCTGGTGTTTGTATTTGGTTGCTATGTTTGACATGATTTTATTACCTGGAGACTGTTTCATGTCTCTGTTCTTTGACACTCTTTTCTGGCATATATCCTATTTTTGAATACTTGCATGTACAAAAGCCTTCTTTCTTTTACTACACTGTCATATCTTCACAAGTCTGGAAGTGTCACAGCCTTCCCTTGCTGCCTGGCATTTGCAAGGGTTGGAATCAATTTATGCAGCAAGTATTAACTTAGTACACAGGACTTGAGATTACTATTTAGAGGAGTAATTCCTGCAGCAGCCTTCTCAGGGAGTGGAGAGGACATTGGGAGAGGAGAACAGTTCTGCAGCACCTTTGCATGTTTGCCATATTTCTAGAAAAGCTGCCCAAAACATCAGAGGCAGAAGAAGGCAACAAGACTTTATATTTTGAAGAGATAGAAGAGACTTTATATTTTGAAGAGACAGATAGATGCCACTTCTGCATCTATTCAGTCTGGAAATTTAACAGAGAATTGGTAACTCAAGAGATCAGTTCTCTTTGCATGATTTGGTGGCAATACTCATTGAAGTGCAGCCAGTGATCTAGTTACCATGTAACTAAAGATCATATTATAATTTCAGTTTTCACAATTTCTCCACAGAAAAAATACAGTACTTAGCAGCAAAACTTCCTCACCTAGGTTTCTTCACTCCCCTGTAAACTACTAATGTTTAATTTATTTATTTCTAGTGGGTTTCCTGCCTCTTGAAACCAGAATATTGTAATGTGTAGCTTCATGACAGGCTGACTTCACCAGTGAAGTTGGCTTGGATAATTTTTTCTTCCTAACCCCGAGTCACTGTCACCAAAATTACCCGAGTTAAAAAAAGCCATTGAGCTGACTCCACCACCTCCTGTGCTGTTCCCTCACCCAGATGTCCTCAGCAGGGCTGTCCCCAGCTGCCGAGCGCTGGCTGCAGTGGGGGGCGACGCTCTGAGCTGTGGGGGCACGAGCGAGTTGTTGGGGTCAGTAATTCCATGAAGAGGCTTCCCCAGCGAAGCCAGCATCCTGTGAAAGCACGCTCCCTTGGGCTGTCGCTCTGCATTAATGTCTGTGGTTATCTCCAGTGCTGTTGGATGCAATGCACTGATTTTATTACCAAACCAGAGCAGGAAGATGATGTGGACAGGAGGGCTTTGCTTCAAAACCATTGTCCGCAATGCAAAGACAGTAACTTAAAAGCCAAATAACCATGGAAATGTTTGTTTTCCTCCTGAGAAAATGGCAGTCAAACAGTTAATATGAAATAAATACTCTCATTTGCTGGCTGAGACTTTCAAAATAATTATTCAAATTACTTATTTATGAAAATCGGGTCGAGAAACCAATAAATAAAGAGTTTTGCTGGAATCAGCCATAGAAATGTTGTTGGTTCTGTGTGTGTAAGTGAAGAAAAAGGCAAGGGATTGCTTACTGTTGGGTATTATTAACACTTCAACAGAGAGTAGTCCTAAATCCAGTTCAGTTGAAGGTCAGATCTTTGCTACCTGAAATTTTCTTATAACTAGATGCATGAGCTGAGACAAAGGGATGTCATCTTTTATCCACTGCTAATCCTAAAGTCAGCTGTGGGCTGTGTTGACCATTGATGACTGTTTAGATAAATGTAGTCTAAAATAAATGTTACCCATATTTAACCTGGTTTAGAATCAGTTGGCTCATTGGTTTAATTAACACCAGCTTAGCAAATGTCTGTCTGTATAGATAGGACAAGTAATATTTATACAAACTGCTGTCAACTGAGGAATATTCAGCAGAAAATGGAAAGGGTCTGTATCATGTTTGAGTTTTGTCACACGCAGGTCTATGTGATGTGTGTTAGGAAACAACACTTCTTCAATAATTTCATGTACCAGGAATGAAGACAGAAAGTCTAAAAGAACAAGTACAGCTCCTCCAGTAGAGAACTTTACACCAGATCCCAAATGCTGACTCCCTGAGTAAGGAGAGAAAGTGGTTCTTCAGATTTGTGGCCTGGAGTGCCTACAGGATCTGACACAGCATTTAAGGCACCTCCTCAGATGTGGAATCCTGTGTGCTCCCCATGAGCTGCAAGTGATGACTTGCAAACAATATGTGTGTGCAACCAAAATTCAAACAGTTGTGATGTGCTGAATTTTTATTTCCTGCTCGGTCACTGCCTTGTCTAGATTACTAGAAACATTTTGTTTCTTACAAAATAAAAGTCAAAAATCTGCTGAGGTCAACAGCCTGCAGTTATGACTTCCTTAGTAAATGTCAGTCTTTGCTGTTTTAAAGGGCAGATTCTGTTTATAGCTGTCTATCTATCTATCTGTCTGTCTATCTATCTATTCTATCTAGTCTACCTATCTCATAACTTCAGCTAAAAATTAAATGGCAAATCCTAAACAAAATACATGGCAAACAGAAGTAAAAGTGGGTGATCTGATTTCCTTGACAGCTTCTGCATCCTATTAATTACTGACAAAGACCTCACTGTGTCAGCATATTAGTAGTTCTCTGCATTAATGTTTATCGATATTGTTCTTTCTGCAGAGTTTTTAGGGACTCTGTGCATTTCCTGTGACTTTCTTGCATCTTACACTTATTTTCCATGACTAGGGAGTTGCATTGTTGCTGTCAAGTAGAAAAGCCACACTTGGTCATCACACCCTTAATGATAGCTGTCCTTGTGTTTTGGATTGTGATTTATATGCCTCTGTTTAAGGCTTCATGGAGATGTGGAGATTTTGGGGGCTTTACCATGGTCACTATATGGCTTAGATCAGTCAGACAAGGTCTGAATTTTTCCCAATAAACTTGAGATTTGTCATGTGGAAAAGCCCATCTTCTATTCACTTTCTGGTGCTCATTAGGATTTGCCCTGTGGTTTCGATAACAAGCTGTACTAAAGTCACATGTCTTGATCCTACTGCATCCCAATCCATAAAGCTCCTTGTAACACCCAGGAGGGTGTTTGAATTCTCATCAGAAAATGAGCAATACTTACACTGCCTTTCCTTCAGCTGCAGAGTGGTTCTGAGCTCTGGAGAATGTAGCATTTGCTTGTTCTGTGTTTGGGCTTTCTGGGTGACGTTATCACAGTGTACATCCCTATTTGCTCACGTGGTGAGCGCTGTGCTTCTTAGTTCAATGCTCAAAATAACTCTTGGTGCAATTGTTAGCTAAAATAACATAGACATAATTACTTTGGCAATAATTCTTCTAATGATTCAAAGTAATGTGGCTTACTTTTTTTAAAAAATGTAATAATTATTTCAACTGACATCTATTTTCTTGCAAATGCGAGAATCGTTTTGTGATATGATCTGTAAGGATTTAGTTACTTATGATGATTGTTATATTTCCACATGCCCACAGGAATAAACTGGAGTCTGTTGAGTTTCAGAGATTGTTTAATAATTTATCGTTCCAATTTTCTGTATTTCAGCCCCTGATGTGTGATAGTAAATGGAGTTATTTCACTTTTCTCTTCAAAAGCAGTGCAGAAGATACACTTTCTTCTTATTTTTTACAGCTGGCACTGTATGTGCTGTCATTCCTGGAACCCAGGGACCTTCTGCAGGCAGCCCAGACATGTCGTTACTGGAGAATTCTGGCTGAAGATAATCTTCTCTGGAGAGAGAAATGCAAAGAGGAGGGTAAGGCTGAGCAAAAGGATGGATATAATGGTCTAAGTGTTGCCATCATAAAAAGTGCAGTTCATTTGCATAATAAGCTTAAAGTTTTATGAAGACAATTTGTGTGACTTTAGACTTAGTGCTAGTTATGCTTTGAGCTACACGGTATGTATCTCTGTTGAAAGCAGGAAATAGAAATAATCCATGGAATACTAGAGTTTAGGCTTGAATATCTTATTTATAAAGTATACCAGTTGCATGTTTTTAGGATACAGTTGGGTTTGCTTTTTGAGGATTACATTTATTCAAAATGCAACCCAAAGAAATAACAGCTGAGGTGTAAAAATGATAGAGTATAGCCTGGCAGTAACATGGGGGGAAAACTGTTGCAGTGGTTCGTAGAAGGGCTGCTGTAATTTCACGTCACTTGTAGGGTAATTAAGGCAGAGATGGCACATGGTATTGGGAGAAGGTGCTAAAAGGTTTGCCTGGAGAGGGACACACAGTCCATTAGCCACATGGATATTGTCCTACTCATGCCAGTCCAAGAGGATACGGTGCTCCAGCACTGATACCAATGGGCAAAAAAAAGGCTCCCATGAAAGTAGTCATGTATTTGTGCACACGGAGAATGTAAACTTTTATTTTTTAGGAGAATTATAAATTTTAGGAGAATTATAGGAACAAGTCTGTTTGGGCTGGGGGGGCGGGGTAGAAGAGCACATACATGTGATTCCAGAGCAGTCTCATCTTGGACACAGGACCTGTCCAGACTGCCTTGGAGTAGAGAGACAAGGACTTGTGAGGCGTTGATGCAAAGGCTTCAAAAAACATAACAATGTCAATTATAGGTGGCTATTTGTGAGGACACCTAAACTAATTTGTTTTCTTTTGTGATGGAAAGCAAGTGCCTGACCTCCAAAATCTTCTCTAAAGATTCTCCTCTTAAAAATTTCAGTGAAAATGTATTAAAAGGACAGAGTGAGAAAAAACGAGGAGGTTGAATGAGCTTACGTTTGTGAGCTTACAAGTAAGAATAAATACATCCAGGCAGGAGAGCACAGTCAATCAGGCCAGTATTGCAGCCTGCTTTAGCCTCAGTGAGCTGCTCAGTAACATGAAGGAGCCCCTAATTCAATATTGCAGGCAGAGATGGGGCTAAAGGCAGAAGAGTGAAATCCACATACTGGCAAGAGACAAGACTCCTGCCCGTAATGAAATGCAGTGGAGAGAGGAGCTGCATAGAAAAGAGAGCAGGGTGAGAGAATTGCAAAAAGAGCTGTATCTGTAGTAGCAAGGCTAAAACAAAGAACTACTGCTTAATTTCAAGTCAGAAAGGGCATAGCTATACTTAAATTCCAGCCAAGAGAGGACAATGCCAAAAGCACTCAGCCTTTCAGATCAAGAAAGTAATTAAAAGCTCACTAATACCAGGAGTCACAATGAGCTTAAAGGTAATGAAGATAGGTGACCAGAGTGGAGAACCATGGACAGAAAGGTTGACTTCTTGAACTGTTCCAGAATAAGCATATAAGTGGTTAAGGAGGTGTTTTGGACAATACCTGTTTGTAAAAAGCAATGTTCTGCTGCATTGCCTCAGAAAGGGAGACCCAAACCCAAGCTTGGAGGTTGCCAGCAAGGAATGATGAACTAGAGCATTTTCAGTTGTGATTATGGTAATGATTATGCTGAACTGACAAGGACAGACAGAGAATAAATCTCTGAGGAGCAGGGTGGTTTCACTGACACGGAAATGTTGGCATGCAGGAGGTTGTTACATTTCTGCCATATTTTAATGTCAGGGGTCACAGTAAAGGTTTGGGGGGGAAGGTGTTTCCTGTGGGGTGGCCTCATCTCTTCCCGTCCCCCCCTTTTTTAAAATTCCATTTTAGGGATTGATGAACCATTACATATCAAGAGGAGGAAAGTAATAAAACCAGGCTTTATACACAGTCCGTGGAAAAGCGCCTACATCAGACAGCACAGGATTGATACCAACTGGCGGCGGGGAGAACTGAAATCGCCCAAGGTGAGGTTCTGAGCTCTGTGCACGGGGCCGTGAACAAAGCAGGATCAGCTCGTGGCTCGGGTTCTTTCCTTTGGACAAACAAGACTATCCATGCACAAAAAGCAGTGAATTGCTACAGAAAGAAATACTTTGTGCTTTAGCTTACCCTGGCTTTAAATTATATTCCAACCACCATTTTGGCAGTGTGTTATGCTTCATACTGCAGAATCCTTTCACTGCTCTTCTAAGAATTTCCGTATAATTTTGTGAATTCTAATAAATAAGCCAGTCTCTTTGAGACAGGTAATCATGAAAACTTGATTGGAAATTCTTATATTTAAACATACAGACACATATATTGTACATGTGTCAGTGTATATGTATGTATTGGTAGAGCTGGGTCATGTTGCAACATAAAAATACTCTACAACTGTTCTGTGATCAATTCATGCTTTATTTTTAAATATATTCTTCTAAACTAAGCAGCACAAGACAAAACTTTATTCTGTGTTAAGATTTTAGTGGGGTTTTCTAAATGTTAAAATTGTTTTCATGACACTGATATTTATCATTACATCCTTTCTGATATGAAGCAATATTTCAAACCTTTTGTAAATAAAAGAGCAACTCTCTAATCAAACCTGATAATGAACAAGCAGCCAAAAATGTGAAGAAAACCCACATTCATGGCTTTTTAAGATTTTAAGGCCATTTACCTGTTTTCTTAATAAAAATAACGACATTAAATAAGAATAAAAGAATTCCCATGGAAAAGCTATGGCTATATCCTACTGTTTATTGGGCCGTGACTTATGTACATCTCTGGCAACAGTTCTGTGTTTCTTGCCTTGATATGCCACATCAAGTTATCTTGGAATTATTATTAAAATTACAGCCTCTGGCATTATCTAAATGCCATTTCATTTCAATGAACATCTTGAAAAATGTTTGGATATTTTAAATAAAAAATTCTTCTTCCTATGTATTCTACTAAGGATTTTTTTTTGCCGTATTGCAATAAGATATACAGAATTACAGTTTTTCCAAAATCAAGCATTGAAAATCCCACCTCTATAAAGCAGCATTCCAGTCCACATTCCCAGCACATGAAATTGTTGCTTTTGTTTGTATTTATCTGAATTGATGGTTTTCTATTTTTTTTCTTTGGTGCTGCTTGGCATTTAACACAATACAATGCTTGGCTGGTAAGGGGAAAAAAATAGATGTGGTCAGCCTTGACCACTGGAATGCAATACTCAGCAAATAATCAGCCCATCCTTTTTAGTCAAGATTGAAACAAAAGGTAACAGTAACTCAACTGAAAAATAAAGAGATGGAATAACTGCAGAGGAATAGAGCAGTGTTCGGTTACTAATTCAGCTTTTGTTAGTGATTTTTCCTGGTACTTTTAGGAGGCTTGCAGTAACTGTAGTGTTCCTGCTAAGCAATGCTGCATCACTCCATGGAAGGAGGGAAACACCTTCTTTGGTCCCAGCTGGCGGTAAATTAGACTTGACACACGGGATTAAGGAGCCTTATTATTACTGAAGCAACTCTAGCATTTTGTAATTTAT
Organism: Pseudopodoces humilis; assembly: GCF_049639895.1. Classification (NCBI taxonomy): domain Eukaryota; kingdom Metazoa; phylum Chordata; class Aves; order Passeriformes; family Paridae; genus Pseudopodoces; species Pseudopodoces humilis. The sequence goes on from NC_142205.1 coordinate 43,131,897, forward strand.
GAATCAGAAGAGCACTTCGTTTCTCCTGCTTCTCTCTAATCTCCTGCATTAAATTGTGACCATTGCTTTTGTGTTTTTTGGTTGCCAGGTGCTCAAGGGCCACGATGACCATGTGATCACATGCCTGCAGTTCTGTGGGAACCGGATCGTGAGCGGCTCCGACGACAACACGCTCAAAGTGTGGTCAGCAGTGACAGGCAAGGTAAGGTGGCTGCTCTGCTGGATTCCTTGGGAAATGAGCCACAGGTAGAGCAGTGGCACAGCAGAAATGCTGCTGTGCCATCAGACCACACTGCAGGGTGGCCTTTGGTACCTCTGGGGCAGGAATCGGAGGTTGTACCGGATAAACATGTGGGTTGCCTTTTCCCACAAAGAAACTGCTCCAGTTCAAAAAAGTCACCTTGATGTGAAATTGCAATGCTGCTCATGTTACCACTGGCATATATCCCTGTTCTCTTGGCAATTCTGCTATTCTTGTGGAGTCGTTTGTGACATGGATTCTAAAGAATTTGGACAGAAACATTATCTTCCTTAAAGCTTAACTTAGGCTGCATTTACCCCTCTGGATCTCCCTTTCTCACTTGTCTTCTAGCGTTCTTTCTATTGTTTTCAAGTTTTTGCAATGGAGTGTTCATTTTACTGGCTCAGATTTCAAATACAGAGTTTGTTTTTCTTTCCAAGCCACTATATCGCTGAGCCACAAGAAAAAAAAAAAAATAACTTGCTTTAGGTTTAAATATTTCCTATTAAATTAGATCCAGCTCAGGCAGGAATTTAATAAGCTTCAATAATTTAATTCTGGCTTAGAGGAGCAAAACAATATGTGCAATCAAAAAGACAGTACTGAGCATTTCAGTCATGTTAGAACATCACAGCTGCTCAGCCCACAGGTTTTTTTTTTGAGGTGACTGACCGACCAAGGATGTAGAAAAGGCCTTGGGGAAACAGTACTTCTAGACTGGTATTGTGTGCACTTAGCTTGATTTTAATGGTATAGATAACAACAGGACAGCTGCTGAGGATAACATGTTTAAGATGTAAAAGGTATCCACTTCATAATGTGGAAGCTGAATGTATTCAGCATTTGTCATTGCATGCCCAGAAGATCCTTGAAGGGATTGTTAATCCTACTGTGGGCAAGAATAAAATTAAGAGCTATAGGCAGCCTCACCCTGCTGCTGTTGGCTTCCCTACAACAAACTGTCTAATGAAGGATCCCATAATGAAATTTACATCTATTTTAATTGAAAAGGGCAACTTAAACACAAATGAAAATACTTTCTTTGTACATACCACGCTCCCAAAAGCAAAACGTTCCCTTAAATATATCAAATTAAGCACAGTGGCATGACTCAACAATTGCTGTTCAGTAATTTTTTGAAAGTAATTACAAATCCTAGTGGCCATTTACCCCAAACCTTTAAGAGAGCCAGAAATCGTGTCTGAAAGATGGAAGCGTGCTGTATCAGCCCTTATGCTTACTGAGGCTGAAGAATTAATAAAATAAAGAAACCCTAAAGGTTGGTTTGTGCAAATGAACATGACTAAATAATTCCCTTGACAGATGCAAAGCCCAAAATAAGGATTCTGTGTTCTTACTGCTTTAACAGGATGATTTCTTAAAATATGAGCACATTGGATGAAATAAGAAAAAAAAGCAAACTGTAGAAATGAACATCAGCTATGAAGTGAAAAAGATGGATTTGATAGCAGTGAATTAAGCCAGATGCCAGTAATTGCAAAAGACCTGTTAAAAAATTGTTAAAGAACAGGAAATCTATGTAGAACAAAAAAGCAAACAATTTTCAAAGATGCTAGAAAGAACAGGATATTAACAACAAGAATTACTATACTGTCACTGATGCAGAAAAAAATACTTTGGAAGAAATTCATGTGATGGAAATACAGCATGCAGTGATAACAGAACATTTTAGCTGAAATTCATGCTAACTACCAAAGTTATGGTTTTTGTTATTAGAGTTGATCTAGATAATCTGTATTTGATTTTTCTTTTCCTCTGAAGTAACCTTTGGCTTAAAATTAGTGCATTTTCAAAAGGTATGATCACAAGAAGAAGATCCAGGACAGGACAGTTAGAAAGCCAAAATGCATCAATGTTTAAATGGAACAAACTGAAAGACTGGGTATTTAGGATACACTGTCTCAGATAAAAAATATTGGACTGCGTCAAGAGGAGTCAACTAACAGTTAAAGGAAGGCCATGGCAATTAATGCCACTTAGCATTAGATTACAGAAAAAGAGATCCTCAAACTGCCTTGACCTCTTTTCTCATGCAGTTACAGGTTTGACTGATAATAGTGCAGAAGTAGATGCCTGTGTGCACTGAAAGGCTCTATCCCCACGACAGAACTGAAGAAAATAGAATAATGCAAAAATCAACATGGCACATGTTTAAATGGGTTAGAAAATAGGTAATTATAGAGATCATGTTGTTAAAGTAAATGCAGAATCTTCATGGAGTATCTTTCTAGAGGAGTCTTGCAAGGATCTTTCCTTGTCTGTGCTAATTAGCATTTATTGCTGCCTGGTGGGAAAGCATATATAGTCATTACTTGTAGGGAAAACAGGCTGGGAAACAGAGACAAGCCATTGTTCCGGGCTGACAGGGGTTTTATAGAAGAAGGTGTGAGCAAACACTGTCTGTACATGGTGAGAAATCATGTCATCCATTTGGGATCAGAGAAGGGAGGCTGTGCTTATGTAGTGTGGGATTCTCTCCTGGGCAACAGTAAAGTCTGAAAAAGGTCTGAAACACGGTTCTGCAGGAGTGATGCTGTAGCTGTGCTTTACAGAGTGCATTGTTTCTTGGATAAGCAAACAGAAAAACACAACAAAAATATATGGTTTATAGATTGGTGGTAAAACTACCAAGTGTGTGCTCTCTCCACTTCTAACACACTTCAAAAAGCTATTGGAAATCCTGCAGTGACTCAGAAAAATGCCAGGAAAATGACTCAAGGCTGCAAAACATGTCCTTGTATTGAGAAATTTGGAAAGACAGCTTAGTTTGTCAAGGGAAAGATTACAAGAAAAATTCCTTAAAGTACCAACAATTGAAAGAGAAATTTGATGAGTATTTTTTAAAAAGGGGAATTCTTTTGTTCAATCAGAAAGAAGTCTCCAGGGGTCTTCTGGCTCTTGCTATGAGAGCTGACTCTTACCTCCAAGATTGCTTTTTCTTAAGGTTTCCATTCCCTGGTGTCAAAAGGTTAACTAAGGAAAATGTTTCTTTTCAGTGTTTGAGAACACTGGTTGGGCACACAGGTGGAGTGTGGTCATCACAGATGAGGGACAACATCATCATCAGTGGCTCTACAGACAGAACGTTGAAAGTCTGGAATGCTGAGACCGGGGAATGCATCCACACCTTGTACGGACACACCTCCACCGTGCGCTGCATGCATCTCCACGAGAAAAGGTGAGGCTTTGTGCAGAGCTACAGCCACAGCCTGGCCTGCCATTTCTACCCTTTGTGCTCACAGAAAGTGCTCCTGAAACTTGGGGACCTCATCCAGCACCGAGTGAAACACAAACCAGGCAAAACATAAACCAGCACCGTGTTGGAGGAGATGATTAATAGGAGCAGAAGCCTAAGAGTACTAAATGAAGAATCGAAAATTGAGTCACATACTTCAAAAAGTCTGCATAATTTCAAAGCTAATTCTTTGTTAGACCATGATCCAGTCTCCCACACTGAATAATTTCTTCTTTTGTCAATGCTACAAAGTTTTACTCATTTTAACAAATAACCTTTTAAGTATTGTCACTGCAGTGTTTTATGTAAATTTTAACTGATTATAACATAATTTTTGCAAAATTGTAAACCATGTCTTGATTCAACAAACATTGGCAGAGCTCTGTTACTTGGCTGTGGTATGGAGCTGTTGACAGAGAGATTGTTGGTTGCATTTCTTCTCTTTTGAAGAATAATGAGGTTTTTCTATATAAATTTCATTAATGTTCATTCCATCTCATTTCTGTTATTGCCTAAAAAACCTTATAGAAATATAAACTGAAAAAAAATCAAGCAGAATAACTGTTACTTTACTAAAAGTGAAATTTCTAAAGATCTTTGTTTATTTGTTATAATTAGTCAACTCAGTTATTAAAACAGAATGTCCATAACTCACCACGCTCATAAGCTTTCATGGGTAGATACAACAGTCCACAGAATTTCTCATGGAATTGTTTTGCTGTTCAGGAATGAAGTGCTTTTTTAAATACTGTTTGCTAGTTACATCAAATAGACAGATCCTGAGGAGGTGAGTATAGCAAGGGAGAAGAACACTCCAGTCATTTGAGACCCCATGAAAATGTCACACCAAGCCAGAACTTCGCTGGCTGGTGCACCAGCTCTATTTAATGTCCCAAATTAAAACTCAGATCCCGTTTGTAGCCAAGTTTGACTGCTGCAGTACTTTTAGGTCCCATGCTAAGTACAGGAGGGGTTTTCTCGTTGCTGCAGGGTGGTCAGTGGGTCTCGAGACGCTACGCTGCGAGTCTGGGACATAGAGACGGGCCAGTGTTTACACGTTCTGATGGGCCACGTCGCCGCAGTTCGGTGCGTTCAATATGATGGCAGAAGGGTTGTAAGTGGTGCATATGATTTTATGGTCAAAGTGTGGGATCCAGAGACAGAGACTTGTCTGCACACACTGCAAGGGCATACTAACAGAGTCTACTCGTTACAGGTATGTGATTTTTATCTGCTGCTTTAGTTTCCTTAAGTAAGATTTAAAGTCAGTTTATTTCATCTTGTTTATTAAGTTGTGGGTACCTAGTACAGAATTATACAGACCACAAGAATACAGAGGCATCTGTGATAAACCCCTCTTTCATTTTGTTACACTAGTTATATGTTGTCTTAATTTAGAAACTGAAACATTTTTTAGAGTAGCATTTTTTTTAAAGGACTCGGTACAATAAAGCCCAAATCTCTATACCAGCAAGTTGTTTTGTGGATTGAAGGGTTGTTTGGTTGAGATATTTTTTTTTGCAAATCTTGCATGTATTTTGGAGCTATGTTTTTTGCTTTCCTCAAGGAATTCCAAACTTACTGTTTTAAATAAATCAGAGGATAGAGCAATTGACGATGTGCCAAAAACCCTATTGGATTAATGTTCTGATTTATGGAGATCTGTTTATCCTCATTTTTTAGTCCCATCTTCCCATTCTAAACTATAATTCACAGTAAGGCTGAACCTAAACTTTTAATGATCCTATGTAAATCTCTAGCCTTCTACTTCCTCTTCTCTGAGTACAGGCCAGATATACAAGTGTGAGGCTTTTTTACCAGCACCATGTTAATGTAGGTGCAGGTTATCATGGTGCTGCTTTGTGGCATCTCTCTTTTGCCCACCAGTTACCCACAAAGCTGGCAAAGATATGCACACAGACCTCATGTCTTGGGTCTTCTTACCTTTACTAACCCAAAACATCATCTTGTTCATTCATAGAGTCAAAGCATAACTTCCAGGCATTGAAAGGCAAAAGAAATTAATTTCATGCTTGTGCCTGTTCACACCACAATCTGGCAGGACTTGAAAAAGAAATCAACAAAGACAGTTCAAAATTGGGAAATGGCTTTCAGCATGTAACTGCTCTGGTTTGTGACTCAGAAAGTGAAGCTCAGTGGTAGAGACATTTTTCATAAAGTATTTCATATCTCCCTATAATACATTAAATATGAACAAAGTTCCTAATTGGTTTCCTTTCCCAAAAATATGTAGCAAAATTTATCAAAAACTCCAGCCCTTTTCTTACATTCATATGCTGAGGAGTGTTCTCTAGATAAGCAGCAAGCAAGTTAAAAATGCTGTACTACCTACCTACCTCAAAAATGTTCTGAGAATTTATTTCATGTGGGGCAGTTTGGGAACAGATGTTATTCTACCTTATCTTCACCACTGGCTCCTGTTTTGGCTTACGAATATTTATGTCTTGCTCTGATACTGTAGTAATAATGGATCAAATAACTGGGTTGTGTTGCACAATTGATATGTTCTGAAACAAATGGGAAGGGGGTTGGGCATGGCAAGTTGGAGGCTACAGGTGCTTACGCATTTGGAACGGAAAGATTCTCTAAAATTGCCTGGTGGCTCCTGCCCTTCAACCTGAAGTAGTCCCAAACAGCAGAACTCCCATAAATACAATAATCAGATGGAATAAGCCAGTCCTCCATGGCAGGTTCCCCATATTTCCCCATGTGTAGACCTAATATTTTCCAGAGATCCTTATGCAGAAGTTGAAGACCTCTAACTGTGCTGAGTTTTCTTACACTTTCTTACCTGACTTTGCAATAACCCACAGATTCTCAAGGTTCATGAATAACTCACTGGTCCAGTGAGTTTGTTTGTTTTATTGCAGCACCATCAATTTCTCTTGATGCCCAGCCTTAAACTTTCTTTCTGAATACCTTCTGAACAGGGAATACAATTAGCTTGTGGGAAAGGGGGAAAATAATTCAAGATTTGTTACATCAATCAGGTTTAGTTCTTTTTAGGATAGAAAAATATTCTCTAATGTTCCTGAGTCTGTTGGGCTACTTGGCACTCCTTGTCTTTTTATCTGAAGTCAGATTATGTCCCACCCTCTTTTGAAAGCAGGGGACCCAAAACAGGGTCCAGTCAAAGTCTTATCAATGCTTGCTAGAAGTGAAAAACTATTTTTTTTTTTGCCTTCCATTCAGATAGCAGAGGGTCTTTTTTAGTGTATTTTCACCAGGAGTGCAGTGCAGATAAGCAGTCTGTGTGCCAGTCACTCTCCATTCTTTTGAATCTGGGTGCCATGCCCAACCATGTCTGACTGCAGAGATCTAAGATACTCATTTTCTACGGGTCTTATAAGAAGCAGCAGCCCCAGATAGTCAAGTTTCCTTAACTGGGTTTGTTCCTTGCCTTATCAGGTACCAGTCAGTCCACATGGGCAAGTAGTGTGTCAGATTGCCTTAAATATAACAAGATTCCTGTCCAGCCTTCCTTCTCCCAGGCTGCAGCTGTACCTTCATTCAATCCCTGCCAAGTTCAGATCTTCACACTTTTCACTTGACTTCTACACTCTTTGCCTTTGGTCAGTTCTACTGTTTCAAATGTCACTCAAATCCTAACGAAAATAGTAAATGCTGGACCTCTCTGAAACTCCTTCTGGTATCTCAAATAGTACTCTGAACAACGTAGTAGTATCCCTGCCTCAAATTTGTCTCCCTCTTTGAAAAAATACAACCAAGACATTCGCTTTTTCCCACAAATCCGTGTTTGCTGCTACTTATCACAGTATTAAGGGCTTTAAAGTTCCTTGTGGATATTGAATTTAGGCTAATTGATCCATAATTCCCCTATCCCATCATCTCCTTCAATAAGGGAGGAATTGTATTTGCCATCTGAAACTTCTCTGTCTTCCATAGGTTCTCAAAGATAGCAGCAGATGTCCCTGAGACTGTCTTAAAACAGCTTGCCTTATGTGATTTTGTTCCCCCATTCTAGCAAAAGCTTGTACTTGTTTGTCATTGGCATTAGTGATGTGAGCCTACGCTCACATGGCTGAGGACTGAGACAAAAAGAAGTTAAATAGCTGGCCTCAATCAGTGTTTCCTTCCCACTGAGGATAAATGAGTGGCTTTTGGCCTTCTTCTTGGTGTGGTTTTTTTTTTGTGTTTGTTTTGTTATGTTTTTGGTTGGAACTTTTTTACACAATAGTGAAATGGCTTTTGCTAGTTTTATCTTGTGTTGCCCTGCCTTTCTGGTTTTGTCCCAGTGTGCTCTTTTATACACATCTATTGATCTAGTTTCTACTTTTTGTACAATTCCTTGTGGTTTAGCCAAGTGGGTCTCAGTAATTTACAGTACTTCCTGTCTTTCTTTCACACAGGATAGTTTGTGTCTTTTAGAAAGTGTCAACTATCCTGAACTCTTCGTCCCCTCAGAGAATAGATCCATAAAATCCTCATGGGAAGGAAGTCTCGGGTTTTTTAAGTATTCCTTCTTGAAGCCCACATGTTTTATTCTACTGCTTTTCCCCTTCTTTGAAAATTCTGGACTCTTATGTCATTGTCACTATAGCTCAAGTTATCTTCCACCTTTCTGTTCTCTACATAGTCAGTCCTCTTGGTCAAAAAAATCTCATATCTTAGCCTGTATGCTTTTCCTACAATGACTGGAAAATTGCACTTCCTTAGTGTACACAATTAGGTACTGTACAAAATAGCTAAATTCCACATTTTTAGATTACATTTCCTTCCATTTTCTTATGTTGTGACTTTTGTGTAGATGATTCTGGAAAAATGTTGTTGCCCTTCTCCTGCTTAAAGTCCCTCCGACTTGTAAAAAAGCAAGATTGGCCTTTTAACATCTCATGTAGGAAAAATACTTTCTCTTACTGTTGCACACTGCAGGGTAGTCAGAATCTGCTGTGTTTAAAGGAGATGTTTTCAGTGGCTCAGAGCCTCTTTTCAAACCATGTCCCTCAAGAGCCCACAGGTCTTCAACAGAAAATTGCACTGACCATGAAGCACCTGCTGTGGTATCAAACATGGCCATCTCTACTGAGTTCTTACTTTGTACTGCAGTTTCTGAATATATATAGTATCTAATCTTGCATTTAGTGAATTAAATGCTTAATAGCCTTCTTTGTCAGGTCCTGATGTAATTGTTTGTAATAGATTTACCTTTCTTGTAGTTTGATGGTATCCATGTGGTGAGTGGATCTCTTGACACTTCCATCCGAGTTTGGGATGTGGAGACAGGCAACTGCATTCACACTCTAACAGGCCACCAGTCACTCACAAGTGGAATGGAACTCAAGGACAATATACTTGTGTCTGGGAATGCTGATTCTACAGTCAAAATCTGGGACATTAAAACAGGACAATGTTTACAGACATTGCAAGGTAAGTTTAAACTACCTTCATGTACATCAAGCAGCCTACAGTGATCTGTGCTGCAGATTCTACACATAAAAAAACTTTAAAATAATTATGTACAAAGAAACAAGCACTGACCACTTAAAACTTAAATATTTTTGTGATGACAGCTGTATGATCTTTTTCTGAAGTAGAAGAACAAAATGTATTTAATCTAATCTATTCAAATCACTTGCCTATTATGAAAGGCAGATGGTCTGGACTGATAGCAATTTGCTATGGGTATATTAGCCTAATAAGCCACAGAAATATGTAGGAAATTGCATCTCAAAATAGACAGTCAATGTATTTATTTAGGGGTCACTTGAATGTTTCAAAGCCTACAGTTTAATTGGATCAGGAGGCAAAGTACACTGTCTGTTACAATAAATCAGGAGATGCAAGTGGAAGATATTTTCTTTATTTCAGTGAGAAGAAAGATTTTTTTTTTTTTTCCTCCATGTTGACATTTGCCACTCAGGCATCATGCACACAAACACATGGTCGTGTTTCTCCGCACAAAAAAGGTCTTGCATCATTTTCATATATCATATGCAGCAGTGCTGGCTAGAGCAGAAAATTAAATTTCCCTGTAAAGCAAACTCTGCTGCTTTAACATATATATTTATATGTCAGCATATAGCTGTCAGTATTTCCTGATGGAGCATCTCGTAAGAACACTTCAAAGGGGCTTGGAGACAAACTCTCACAGCAGTCACCTCATTGTGGATGGTTAAGTTCATTTTCATGGATGTCCAAGTGCACGTTTGCCCAGCTGCTGACATACAGCACAACGAGATCACTGAAACAAAGAAGAAAATACTGGGGAATTTTTTTATACCTGCCTTCACTTTTTGAAAGCATGGCAAGGCTTCTCCACCTTTAAATGTACAAACCCAGGAGTTATAACAGATAGTTCTCTAGTAGTTCTAATAGATGGAAAGAGCTGTATGCAAATAGCAAGGTGTTTATTCTAGATGCAGCACTGCCTGACATTGCTTTCTAATTAATTACAGATAGAAATGTTTTTGTTTACTCTTGCAGGTCCCAACAAGCATCAGAGTGCTGTGACCTGTTTACAGTTCAACAAGAACTTTGTAATTACCAGCTCAGATGATGGGACTGTAAAACTTTGGGACTTGAAAACGGGTGAATTTATCCGAAATCTAGTCACATTGGAGAGTGGGGGAAGTGGAGGCGTCGTGTGGCGAATCAGAGCTTCTAACACAAAGCTGGTGTGTGCAGTTGGGAGCCGCAACGGGACTGAGGAAACAAAGCTGCTGGTGTTGGACTTTGACGTCGATATGAAGTGAAGGGCAGAAAGATGAATTTGTCCAAACGTGTAGACGATGTTCTCCTTTCCCTCCCCCCTGAAAAAAAAAAAGAAAAAAGAAAAAAAAGAAAAAGGAAAAAATCCCTTGTCCTTGGTGGTGCAGGATGTTGCCTTGGGGCAACAGATCCTAAAGACCTACAGACTACGAAGGAGAAGACAAAGATGACAAACTATAACTGACAAGAGAGGCTTTTGCTGTCTCGTCACATAAAAAGGCTACACTTTTGACCGGGGCAGCTTTGCAAAAATCCAATTTTGAAATGAAACCAGGTGCAATTAATTTATTTACTTTCCTCCAAATGCTCCTTGAACAATTTGGAGTGGGGAAAAAAAAAAACAAACAAAAAAAAGTTACAGTTCTTGTTAGCAAGTTATTTTACCACAAAGATCTTTAAATAAGCTGCACAGGCGAGCCTGCTCGTGCACCCCTGGGTCACCCTGGGTCCCGGCAGCCCCTCCGAGCAACGCGCTGTCCCTTAGCCCTGCTCCGAGCAGGGGGTTGGACCGGACTCCCTCCAAGGTCCCTTCCAACCTCCACAAGCAGTCACTGGTTGACTTTCAAAAACTAGAGAGCATCTGCAATGAGAAAAACAAACAAAAACAAAAACAAAGAGTCCATTCCTGGTGTGGAAAAGCTAAAATATTACTGTGAATCGTTTTGTACAGTTTTATCAGAGCTTTTTCTTTTTTTTCTTTATTCCTCTTTTTTTTTATTTTATTTTTTTTTTTTGCCAACCATTGCCAATGTCAATCACAGTATTAGCCTCTGTTTAATCTATTTACTGTTGCTTCCATCTACACTCTTCAACGCATAAGTTGCTCTGAGGTGGCAAGTTGTCCTGGGTTTTGAGAGTCCTCTGATGGATTTAATTCGCAATGCTGGTGCTAGAAGTAGGTCTTCAATTACGGGATTGTTGTCCCACCCCTGTACTGTATTCCCAGTGGCCAAACTTATTTATGCTGCTAAATGAAAGAAAGAAAAGCAAATTATTTTTTTTTATTTTTTTTTCTGCTGTGACGTTTTAGTCCCAGACTGAATTCCAAATTTGCTCTAGTTTGGTTACAGAAAAAGACTTTTTGCCACTGAAACTTGAGCCAACTGTGCCTCTAAGAGGCTGAGAGTGGAAGAGTTTCAGACAATTAAGAGTGAAGTTTGCCTGCAAATAAAGAATTGAGTGTGTGTGCAAAGCTTATTTTCTTTTTTCTGGGCAAAAATTAAAACACATTCCTTGGAACAAAGCTATTGCAGCCTGTTCTGTGGGGAAATTTTTCTTTGTGAGGGCTGTGGTGAATGGAATGAACATACATTAAAAAAAAAAAAACTGACAAAATTTTTAAAAAATATTATAAAATACAAAAATTAAAATAAAGTTGCTGGTCAGTCTTAGTGTTTTACAGTATTTGAGAAAAAAACAACTGTTACAGTTATTGCTGGGAGGAACTGACAGAGCAAAAACTTACGTTTTTGTAAAGATGTCACATGCAAACAAAATGAGAAAAGAAAGAGTCAAATGGTTTGCCTCATTCTCCAAGAGCCACAACTCAAGCTGAACTGTGAAAGTGGTTTAACACTGTATCCTAGGCGATCTTTTTTCCTCCTTTTTTGTTTTTGTTTTTGTTTTATTTATAGTCTGATTTAAAACAATCAGATTCCAGTTGGTTAATTTTAGTTATGTAACAACCTGACATGATGGAGGAAAACAACCTTTAAAGGGATTGTGTCTATGGTTTGATTCACCTAGAAATTTTATTTTCTTATAACTTAAGTGCAATAAAATGTGTTTTTTCATGTTAGTATGTCTTTTTTTTTATTTTTTATTTTCTAGTTGTTAATTTAATATTATGTATCCTGTGAGGGGTAAAGCAGGTCAAGTTGCTCATCTTACTGGTAGATGCTAAAATATGTCTTGGGACTTTTTATATAACCCTTCCACAAACAGGTGTGTGAGTGTCCTCTCCTTCAGTTGCCCTGTAGGATTTGTCACGTGGGTCTTGACAAACATGAGGGAAAGACATTCGCTCCTTCTCACGAAGAACGTGTCAGGACCTTGCTCTGGGGGGGAGGCAGCTATAAAAAGCTGCTAAAGTACGTAAAAGTTCTTCCGATAGCATCTCGTTACTGCATCTTAAATTGAAACCTGATGTTTATTATTTATGGATTTCAATCAGTTGATTGCAGTTGACAGCAAAGAATAAATTCATAAATACAACTAAAATCAAAGTTGGGATTGTAGGAGAGCCTGAAATAAATCTTCAGAATAGTAAAATAACATCATTCCACATCAGTCCAACAGCAGTTTTATCAGAGCCCTGAAACCAAGGTAAGTCATCTGTCTCAGAAACTTTGCTGTCGAGTGTCAGGTTCTGTTTCAAATCTCCTTGACCAAAATCATTGTTTTCTTCTGTGTAAGCTTTTGTTTCAGGGCATAGCATTTGCTTGTTTGTGACAGTTTTCCCCTGTAGAAAGCTGTCATTAAAAAAAAAACCAAAACAGTAGAAGAGAAAATGCATGGATGGAAAGGAAAAATGTTTATATACTTACACATCTCTGACTATGTGCAAACAAAATTTAATTCCAATCCCTACATTATGCAAAACATGCAATGGTGAAGGATCATGCTCCATCTGGCCTCTAGACATTAAAAAGCCATCCGAACTGACTGAGCAGCTCCAAATTGTAAAAATCTGTTCCTTGGGTTGGTGCTTAAGGAAAAAAAGCTTGCAGCAAGCACTGACAGTATTGAAAGCTGTGATTGTCTCTTATTTATGCAAAAACAATTAAGGAGTTAATCCTTTCCTAAAATGGCAGTGAAAGACCAGGACGTTGCATGGTTCTGCTGGAGTGCAGGCCAGGACACTGAGCCCCCCGATGGCAGAAGGTGCGCCAGCGTGGGCTGAAGTACTTGTGAGAGGGGATGGAAATAGAAGGGTAGAAATATGAATATTTAATGCAGCGAGCAGAGCAATAGCTTTTAAGATTATGTAATTTTCTTCCATGATTTGTAGAAATTGCAACAAAATGTTTTCAAAGAGCAAAGGCGTTGGCCTGATGGCGCAGGAGGATGAGAGGTTTCTGAGTAACGTTGTGCTGGAGGGCAGGAATACAAATCTGGGTGAAAAAGTGAACTGACAGAAGAGGGAAACTAACAAATCAAGGTGTACAGTCAGTTCAAGTACATTTTAAAAAGCCAATATGACCAGGAGAAAAATGTGCTTAACCAGAATTGAGAAGTTTTCCTCTTGACAGTGTAGTTCCAGCAGTATCTAAATGTTCAAACTAATAGAGAGTAACTTGAACTTGTTAAGCAAACCATATTTTCAGATTCCTTCATTGCAGATTTAGGTTCAAACAAACTATTGGCTGCAAAGTCAAGATATGATTGTCACAGTAAATACAAAAAAACAACACAGTACCTTAAAATTTTTTTTAGAAAAGCTTTTCCCATTCAATAAAACAACTTTACAAAGTTAATTGTGTTAGCGCTTTAAAGAGTTCTAATTTTGTCAAGTGTGTTTAGGTTTGTAGGAGTTGCTTATGAGCTATCTGAACAACACAGCTCAATAAGCAGAAATTTTGTGATTTAAGTGACAGGATTTCAAAGATGGGCCTGTAGTAAACATATTACATGTAAGAAACGGAGCAGTTTCTCTTTACCACCCCCCTTTTGTTGATGTACTCACCATAATATAACTCAAAATATGAGCTCTTCTTCTTCTTTGCCAGTACATGCTCCAAGTGAGACTGCTTAGGAAACATCTTCATTCACGTAATTAGATTTTGATTTTAAGGTGGGTGGAATGTTTGGAGTTTTTTTTAAATAAAAACATTTAAGAATACTTGAATAAGACTAACATCTTTATGCTCTCAATACACAGGCGCATCTTGAATCCAGTGGCTTAGTCATCATGGGCTATGTCAAAATACTGCAGCTATCCTAGAGAGATAACTGCAGTGGTGTTTCTGGCATTTCTACTCTCTTCTTTTCATGCTGATTCCCCTTCTTTTAGCTTTAGCCCTAGAAAGAGCTTCATTATTTTCTCCTGTATGTGAAACCAAGTCAACAACATTAAGATTTTTTTTAATGTAATAAAATGGACCTTTTAATGGACCTTGATTTTATCCAACAGTAAGTCAGAATTAGTATTGTCTCTTCCTCCAAGAGCCTGTGGTCTCAATTTACTTATTCAAGAGATAGGACCAGACATTTAACAGCTGTGCCTACACCAATTTGCAGTTCAGATCAGCAGCTTTCCCAATAGAACACTGTGCTGCCTTGGAGACCACTAACAGGATTCCTTCAGGGTGTAACTAAATCTGGAGCAGCTCTCCAGAAGCACACTCCAGGCACTCAAGCCACTGGAGGAACATGTGGGACCAGACCAGAAATAGTCCAACACCTCAAAAATATATTCATATGGACATTAGGTCCTCTGGACCAGCTTTTTGTAATTAGCATCACTGTCCTGCTCCTGCTGCACTGCACTAATTGCTGGTGTGGACATAATCATCAACAGATCCTCTCCCACAGCACCCCTGGCTCCTCACTTGTAATCAGAACCAGCTCCCATCCAAAATCCACCTGATATCACTTAAAAGACTTTTCCAAAGCAAAAAGCTCTGATGGCTTCAACTCTTTCAGCACTCCTATGGAGAGGTTCTTATGATCAGATTATGGAATCCAGTAAAAAGAAACACAAATCTCTTACAATCAGTCTGGTCAAAATCTTCTACCAGTAAATCAACACCTGATCATTCAGAAAAAGAAACAGTGAAGTTGTGCCATTGTACAGAGGAGACAAATAATTATAATAGTAATAATAATAAAGAAAAACTTGCCAGTAATGAATGGTCACTCTGATAAACTATTACTTAAAGGGTAATATCCAAGCCTTTGAACCACTGAATCTTGATCCCTGTCACTGTGCAAAGGTACACATGCTGTGGAATGATGATTAGCCTTTTATGATGATACATGTTGTTTATGATTATACACGAAGTATATGGACTATTTGATAAACACCAGGATTTCCAAACTTCATCTAAAAATGGCGTATACAATTTTTCAAACACCTCTTCAAGCATTAGTGCAGGTTTATAAATACAACAGACGTTTTTACATAAAAGCTGTTCCAGGTTCTTTCTGAGACAGAGAGTTTGACAAACCAGTTATCACCAAAAAGTCAGCAGCCAGTCCAGGCTCTTGCTCCCTGTTCAAGTTGCCCACTGGCCCAGCAGCTGCAGCGGTACTTCAGGGTGAAGAAATGGTGCATTGTGCTACCAGGAGCACGAGCTGCTGAGGGGGAATGCTGCAGCATTCTGTGAGACTGCAGTTGCCTAAGAACCAATGGCTTTGTGCCCATGTACGCTGCATTGCTTTAGCCCAGCTGGGACAGGAGAGTCCTATAAAATCATAACTGAGCTAGGACAGAATCTCCCCAAGAACTAGAGATGGCAGAAATCATTAATCAGAGCGGTTGCCAATTCAGCAGTGGTTCTAAATTACAGACTGAGTCTTGGCCAAAGGCATTCATTCCTCAGCTCTCCTTTGTCCTCACCTCTGACTCACTTGGACACAGCCTCGACTCCATGATCTCTGCTGACAAGCTGATTTTGTCCAAACTTAGGTAGTAGCAATACTTTTGGTGAAAGTTAAGCTGAGCTTCTTGTCCTCTGTGCTGCTGGAATCTACCCTGTACATTTTGACACTTAATGCACAGGAGCAGCACAACCTCAAGTCTAACACTGAATGCTCCAAGGTGTAGTGCATGGAGATGAGAAGACATCATTCATCCCAGAGTGAGAGATTCATCATCAGTGTCGCTAAAATGATCCCCAGCCTGAGTCTAGGCTGAAAAAACTGTTCTAAACCTGGTACAATTAGGCAAATTTCAAGTTGATCTCAACTCCTTAGTTTTCCAGGCATGCCTGAAAAATAGGCACATTACAGTTGAAGCAGGATCATAAGTGTTGCCTCCTGGAAGCTGGGAGAGGTCATGGTCTAAAGATGGTGAGAAAATATGGAAGGTCTATCTAAGCAGGATCAGAAGTGACCTATGGAATTCAGAGAAGGGCAGATCACAACACTTTGGGGCTTTTGAGGGGCAGGGTGGACTGGGGAGGCTTTCCAAGAGATCATAATTTTACATCCTACAACACCTACTGTGGGCTATTTCATTGTTGTCACCAACAAAGCACAGGAGTAAGATTTTTAATGAAGCCGTTAGTTGGGCTGCCCTGTAATTGAGGATACGACCAACCCTGTTTGCTCTGCCTCACCTGAACTGCTCTTACCTGGGGCAGATTATTTGATGGGAAGATGAATGGAATGCCCCCAGACCTCCTCCTTTGTGTCTGGCTCCTCATGTCTGAGATGCAGGTTTCGCAGGATGCTTGCAGTGCGTTATTTGAGAGCGCTTTGTTCTTTTAATTTAAAACAGGAAACATGGAATGTAGAAGATCCAAAAACTTCAAAGGCAATTTCCATTGCCAAAGGAGTTGCATTTAAACTCAAGTTCATTCTCTAGATTAAATATTCAAATCTGACAGTG
This sequence comes from Pseudopodoces humilis, assembly GCF_049639895.1. Classification (NCBI taxonomy): domain Eukaryota; kingdom Metazoa; phylum Chordata; class Aves; order Passeriformes; family Paridae; genus Pseudopodoces; species Pseudopodoces humilis. Next base: position 43,148,697 of record NC_142205.1, read on the forward strand.
CGAGAACATACTCACACCTTCAAGAGGATTGATGATTTCTAAGGGACAGAAGGATTCAGATTATGCCTGTAAATATCACTGGTAAACTGAGCAGTACTGCTCTTCCTAAACTGAAATTTCATTTTGAGCTCCTTAGTTTGAAATGAAATCTCTAGCAGTACCACAGCTTTACAGATATACAAAGATTATAAAACTTATTTCCTTTAGCCTGATATACAGAAAATTTGACGGCTACATTCCCCTCTCTTTTCAAACTGCCATTTTAAGTTTCCTGATACATTTCAGAGCTGATTTTAAATGTTCACATTATAGTTTGGAGTAAGGAAGAACTCAAAAACTCCAGATTAGACAGGGCTCAAAAACTGTTTCTTCAGACAGTTTGCTGCTTTTTGGTATTCCTCCTGTCAGTTCTCAATAGACAGAAGTGAACGTTTCAATTAACTAACATCCACATTTTCCCAAATAAACAAGTTTTATAGAAACATTTTTCTGTTGGTGTTTCTATTGCCCACTTAGCACACACTGGATGCTCTTTATGATTCTGCTGACTAGTGCAACAATTCAAATACTCCAATTTCATGCAAAACAACACAGTAACATGATGTTCCTTGTATCCATCCTTCAGTCTCACACACAGCTTTAGATTTCAAACCCAGAAACTGGTGTGTGGATTCACCTGCTTATGGGCAGTCACTTCTGAGCAGAATCAGCTCTTGAAGCCTCACTTTTTATCACTGTTGGCCATATGGCACAATAGGGGCAACCTGGAGCAGAGGAGCAATAAGGAGGAGGAGGAATGCTTTGTGCGACATACCACTAATGTGTTCATCTTGTAAATGGGATATGGCTCCACAAAGCCCATAAGTCTCCAATTTGATTTAAAAAATTCAAGACTTCAGCCTAAATTTAAAAAGGCTCAAACTACATATTCATTTCTATATATACACATTCTCATCTTGGAATACTCTGAGCTTTACATATTTAAAAAAAGGCTTGACAACTACGTAATTTTTCTGTTTTCTGCTATTTACACCTCTTATTTTCTCTTTTTTTTGACAGTCGCACTTCAATTTCCTTATGTTTCCTTTCCTCCTTTGTCCTGTTCCCTATGTTTTTCTTTTCATGTTTTACCATTCATGTCCCTATTTTCCAGATTTTTTATCTTCCTCATCTTTCTCCATTCATGAACATCTCTGCTTTGAACTGTCAGAGACAGCTCTCCTCTCTTCCCTCATTCCAAGATCTGAGTTGGCGAGCTGGAGTCTTTTTCACACCTCTCTGTACATACAAGATATTCAGGAGATACAAGACAGACAAGAAGCAAATATAGAGCACCCAGAAAAAATAATTTATTTTTCTGCATCTAATGTTTGTCTGTCCACGGTCCATAAATAATTCAAATGGTCCAACAGTAGGATCATGCTCTCTTAAAGCATGAGACAGACTGGTCTACCACCAATTTCACAAACAGCTGAGCAACAAGAATTGTCTAATTCAATACTCATCAAGCATTCCCTCTTCTGCAGACAAAATATAATATTTTATTTTAAAATTATGTTTTCTTGATCCTAAGGAAATCTAGTGCGTAAAAGTAATTTTGAAAAGGCTCCTTATTATGAAATGTAGGTAATACATGATTTTCTAAATCTGTGCACTATTTGCAAGTCACTTCTGTTAACAAACTTTTAGAAGATTCACCTCTGGACAGAAACTGATCATCCTGAGAGTTCCCCTTTTTATAAAGCTCCATATAATAAATAAGAATTTGAGGCCGCAAACAAACTCCAAACTCCACAACGGTGGCGGATATTCCTTCCAGTACTACCAACACAACACAGCTGGGATACCATGGTCTGTCAGGGGATGTTAGGAATAATATAGAAACCATTTCTAAAACAATCTAGTGCACATTGCTCACTAATTCTTAATATGAACTGACAGCGTAAGCAATAAAAGCTCCGGAGCCAGCGTAGGATGTGACTGTGGACCAGGTACAATATCCTGGTGCTGCTGGGATTTTACTGTTCTAGTGACACAGTATATCCCACTGGAAAAAGCCCCAGACATCCAGCAATTATCTGAGACTTGGCTTCTGCATTGTCTTAAACCAACATAACTCAAAAGGATAAGCAGCTATTAAGAAGGACACAATGTCCAGAGTAACAAAATCATGGATAAGACATCCTCATCTTTACAGAACAAAAAGCAGCAAAACCAACCAGCTAAAACCCACACAACAACAACAACCCAAACCAACGAAACTCAACCCCAGATCCCTGAATCATTTATCTCTGTGTTTCATTTTGCTTTAACAATACTGTTAATAATCACAGGTAACCTCCTCCCCCTGTAAATGTATTCCTGCTCACTACACAGCCCAAACTGTGTATATCATACTCGCAGAGTGTATGGCTTCATTGACTCAGTGGGAAGGGTAAATACGATTTGCTACACAGTTGTCTGTTTCTTTTTTTATTTTTGCTTGTTCTATCCAAGCATTTTGCTCTTGCTTGTTGTTTTACAAACAGAGCAGAACAGCAACCACTGTGCTTCCCCCATGGCTTGAACCAGGCTGACAACAGATGAGTGTTACTGCTCATCCTCTCCAGGCTGAAGGATCACTGGATCAGAAAAAATAAGTTAGAGTTAGACAGTGGTTCAAAGTTCAAAAAGCAGGACACGTGACAAACATTGTATCTTGAATGCCTGAGGTGCAGAAGCCTTTCCCACTGACAACCAGACGAGTACCTTGCACAGCTAATGGGAGCCACCACATAGCAGGCAAAGGCAGGAAAGGCTGCAGAAGCTCTCCCATGGACACAATGAGTGCACCAGAGAAGAAAAAAAATCCTTGGGTCTAATATTAGCATATTCTGATTTGCTCTTGGAAAATCCAAAAATCCCCGTGACACCCCCATTATGCAATCTGATTTATCAGACAGCACATTGCAGACAAAATTGTTGTGACAGCAAAACAAGAGTTCCTTTAATCTTTGACTTTCCAGACAAATTATCTCTAATTAGTATCTGAGTCCAGTTATTTATGCACACAAACCAGAGCTTAAATTTTCTGCATCACAGAAGCATCCTGTTCCCAAACACCTGGCCAGCAGGAGCACACACAGATGGCCCTCCAGCCACTAACCTTTCCCTCCAGGCTGGCCACAGCCACCATTCACCCAACAGACCCTCTCTATAAAAGGATCTCAATCTCTCTCTCTCTCCATGGCTGTTCTCTAAAAATTCAGGATATTGCCCATAAACATTCTTCTTCTTATCACTTTGGCTTTTGGTAAAAGCAGTAAAGGTGAAACAAAAGACATTGCTTCACAGGCAATGAGTAGCTGTGTGAAAAACAGGAAAAAATTACCCTAGTCATAAAATAGATGAAGTAGTAATATCTCATGCTAAACTGAAATTTACCTTGCCTACATTTTAGGACTCTTCTCCTGTACTTGCTAAGAGGCTGGAGACAACTAACTGTGAAGTTCATGAGGTATTTTTTCCTTTCCAACCTGCTCTTCTTACAAAACGTGGAAAACCTCTTTTCAGTGTAACCCCTGCCAGCTCAGGATATAAATTTTGCACTACTCTTGGAAAGCAATGTGGTTTTCTGAGAGCCATTCCTGTTTGGAAGCCTGCTGTGGGATGTGGCACATCCTCTGACGCCTGTGTTTGGTAGCAAGAGCATCCCACTGCCAAGGTTTCCACCTCACATCTTCTTAGGCATTTCCCAGCATCCCAATGTGCATTGAACAGTGAGCAATTGAGAGTTCAAGCAAATAATATGGAGGAATGGATAATAAGCCCCTAGGAATGCATCCAGCTACAGTTATACTCCATGAAGGTTAGAGGCCCAATTCTTCCTCATTTAAATCTGATGTTGAAGGAATTCACAGTACTTTATCCAAGCTACTAATTTGCAATTTTACTGCAAACAATTTACAATCAAATGAAGTGAAAGCTAGAAGCAAAGAGTACATTAATGACCTAATTTTACTTTTGCATTTCTCTTCATTTTATCTTTCAGTGAAGACCAATCTTAAAAAATTGGATAATTGGCCAGTAAATAAATACAAATTTTTTATTTTAATTATTATTGCATAAAAGCTGAATTGTTGGTATGAACTGCAGCATTGACTTCTGCTGTATGACCAACCTCTGGCAATGGAAATTGGGATAATGACATTATTTTTCAGACTGAAAATTCATACTCTAACAAAGTAGTAAAAAAATGCATCACTGTGTCTGAACAAAAAAAAAAAAAAAAAGCAGTGTTCTGGGCTAGATATATGCAATTTGTAAATTATACAGCCGTGTGCATGCTAAGGTGCTTCTTAAAAATACAGTAACTCTTCTGTCAGAAACATAGCAGGAATGTCAAAGCAGCTTTTGTAATAATCTGCTGGAGCTTTCTCTACACCAGGTGCAGTTAAATCAGTGAATTATTGTTTTCTTAGGTTTAGAAGCAGTCTAAAGGCAATGGTCAAGTACCAAACCTCAGCCTGAGGGAAGGAGCTAGGGAAGGCAATTGCTTCACAGGACAGTGGTCAGTCTGAGCCTTGCTCCTGCAAGAGACTCCCTGCTGCCCTGTGGAACTGGCTCCAGTGGTGAGTTGATCTGCTGAGACAGCTGGAGAACTCACATTTAAAAACAGTTAATTTTCAGGAGGTTTAGGGAGCTGAGCTGGCTCAAGGGGGTCAGTTTGCTGCCAGCACAGGGGAAGCAAGTGGCCAGGAGCAAGTGGCCATGAGCAAGTCAGAGCTGCCTCTCCCAGCATCCTGATGAGATGCTAAAACCTCAGGAGACACTGAGTCAGGCTGGTATCTCAAAAAATGTCAGGGAAAGCAGAGGTGCTGCACTCATCTCAACTCCTGCCATTCCCACATCTCCTGTCTCACTTATTCCCATCCTCACCTGACACCCAGACCTCATTTAGATGATTAAACCCCTCTGGTAACAGGGATCAGTCAGGTCAGCTTATAAGCCACATCCTCTGACCAGGTTAACCATCCCAGCAAACAGCTGGGATGTAACACTGGACCAGACTGGACTGCTTTCCTTAGAGAAGCAATCAGATGTTTTGGCCCAAGTTAATTGTTCATGTCTAGGCAATTAACACACACTGAACCCTCAGCTATGTGCTGCTGGTAGGGAAAGAAAGAACACTTCAGAGACACCTATACTCAAGACACCATAGGCTGTGCACCCTCAACACCACCTGCTGCAGAGGAGAAAAATCAAGCATCCATAAACTAAACTTTCAAATCCACCTCTGTGCTCAGCCCTGCTCATTGCCATGATGCTGCAGGGAAAAGCAGGAGGCTGCTGGAGGAGCAGAAGCCCCACATGCTGCTCAGAAGGTGTTCAAACATCTGCCGTGGACCACTCTTGTTTCACCTCCAGGTGTAGCTGCCCCATGTGTGCTCATTATGAGCCCAAAGGAAATGCAGAGCAAGAACCTGCAATTACAGAACTTGATCCCAGCATGGAGGAACATCTGAGCTCTGCTTAAGATGTGAAACTGAAAGACATTGAGACACATAATTGGGCAGAAATCTGGACCTTACTCAACTGAGTAAGGTAAATCAATATGCCATCAAGGAGAGAAATGCAGCTTGGTAAAAGGAAGTTTGGATAGAGGAACACACTCTGTCCAATGGCTTGGAATTTAAATTCTTTCTTCTTCTAGCTAAGCAAACACAGCACAAAGCATTTGAACACAAGCATATGACAAAAAGCCAAGGTGCAACAAGTACTTCCCATATGCATCCTCCTAGGCTGACAAAAGAGGCAGTGAGAACCTGTACAGCTGAATCAAGCATTAGTACCCAGGAAGAAAACAGTTTTATCCCAGGTCTTGCTGGGCTGAGAAAAAAAAAGAACTGAATTCAGATAACTTCAGCAGGACATTAAACATTACACCACTGAAGAAAGAACAGACATGATTCTCAACATCCAGATACCTGTCAAATAGGCCAAATTATTTTCAGGACTGAATCATGAAATGATTTGGGTTGGAAAGGACCTTTAAATTTAATCTTGTCCAACACCCCTGTGATAGGCAGGGGTATCTTTCATTAAATCAGGTTGCTCAAAACCCCATCCAACCTGACTTTGAACATTTCCAACAAAGCTACATCCACAACTTCACTGGGCAACCTGTTTCAGTGTCTGGCCACTCCAATCATAAAAAAATTTCTTCTTTATGTCATATCTAATTCTACTCTTTTTTACTTTAAAACCATTTCTCCTTGTCACTACAAACCTTAGTAAAAAGCCTCTCTCAATCTTTCTTGTAAGTCCCCTTTATATTTTATCTCACTACTGTTCTTACTGGAAAATGCCTTGAGGAATAGGCTAAGGAAACACAGACTGGCAAAATAACCCTAATGCCTTAGAGTAAAGCAAATCCCACACCAGCACTTAGGGAAGGCAGCAGTCTCAACTACAGCTATAAAGAAGATACAACTTGAAAACCATAAGCAAATGTATGAGAAAGCTATTAAGAAAAGAGATATATTGTATTGTGCAGGATCATTCACCCTTGTACAGAAGCAGCCAAGTGAACACCAGCTGCAATGAAGATGAGCAGTGCTCCTGCAGTTACAAAGGGGGTGTGAGCTGCTATTGAGCTGAGACCTGTGCCCCCCTAAGGGGGAGCACTCAGGGAGGCAGCAATGCTCATCATTAGCTCTCACCACAAAGTACTTGGCAAAGATGGGGTGGAAAAGGCAGCTGCAGCTTTAAAATAGCTTTTGCACTCTACTACTACTCATCTTGTAGCTGCTTCATGGAGGTCCAGCCCTCCAGGGCAAGGCAGAGGAGCTGAAAGATGCCAACTGCCAGTGGCCTCAAGGCCCATTACAGCAGTCACAGCTACAATAGGTATTCCTTAGGTACAGAGATTATCCAGATACTCTTCCCACCTTCCTTTCCTTGCAATCACCTTTGAATGCAAAACAGTTAACCTGAAAGCTTTCCACTACCCAATAAGCTTTTCAATCATTTCTATGATTTCTATCACATATGCTAATGTGTTTCAAGAGCTTAAATTAGCTAACTTGCATTTTGGCACCAGAGTAAGGCAGAAAACTTTCAGCAATGACCTGCAAAAGGTATTTGTAAAACAAATTTGACAAACACTTTGGCAACAAATTACCAAATGAAAGATTAGGCTGCACAAGCAGAGGCATAAGCAGAAGACGTACATAGGAAAGGATCATTTTAGGACTACACATTCAGTGCCAATCACCTTAATGTGGGAAAATAAATAAAAGGATTCACAGGGCAGACATCCAAAGAGTCCAACAGACCTAAAATGAAGAAGACATAAGAACAGCTTACAAAAAACCAATCTACTTATATTTGAAGATATGAAACTAGGAAATCTTGGTTAAAATATTTACAGGAGGAAATCAAGAAAAATCAGATTGTTGGGGAAAAGTTGCTTCACAGCAAAATTTAATAGGCAGTGGAATGGTTTCACCCAAGCAAGCAGCTGAATTTTGGAGAACCTTGGCTTGAAAGTACACTAAAAAAAAACCAAAACAAACAAACAAAAATAATCCAAACCAAAAAACCACAAAACCAAAAAAAACCAAACAAAAATCCAACCAACCAAACAAAAAAACCCCAAAAACCAAAACAAACAAAACCAAACAAATAAACCCCAAAAAACCAAAACACACACACACAAAAAACCAAACCCAAAACAAGAATAGCAGTCTGAATTCAAAACTTGTAAAACATAAAAGGTTGTAAATCATTGAGAACAGAAGTGTACAAGCTCTTCAAGGCTTCCGCAAGGATGGAGAGAGAATACGCCATGGAATAGAAATATGGGCCTTAAGCTTTTCCTACTTGCAGCAAACAATTCCCTTCCCTTTCCCTGCCAAGCCAATATCGACTTTTTCCTACCATGTGATGGAGAGGGACATGTTCTAGTGATGTGCAATTACTCTTTGGAATGCAAACAGCACTTCCGACAAGCTGCTGTAATCTCAGCGGTGGTCTCTAATGGAAGTTGTCTGCTTATTCCCATCTCCGCTGGGACAGCAGCCCATGATGCAACTCCACTGTCAAGTCTGGCCTAGACTGTTCCCCTGAGATACCAGAACCATTCAGTGTGTTGAAAAAGTCATTTTAAGAAACATAGAAACATTAAGTGCTTTATCCCTGCTTGACTCCATGCCAAGGGAATTCTCACAGAAACCTTGGGATGTTTCTGTGCTAAATATTATGTAACAGTTACTTCTCTCATTTGAAATCCTCAGCTGTTTAACAAACAAAATACCACCCAACCTCCCCCCCTCCTACAGCCTCCTGATAATTAGAAAATCTTCACTTTCATAATCTACCAGAAACTGCCACAATGTAACAAGATCTCTCAGATTCTTTATCTTCCTCTCCTACAAATCCAGGACTTTGGGTCTTCAAGCAAACTTGATTTCTTTTCTCCTTGTTTCTTACGTAATGGTGTAGTCAGAGCTGCTCCCTTCTGAACCATTATTCTATGTCATTAAGAACAGCTCTGTGCTATTTTTAAGCACCCACATCCTTTAATCCCTTCATTAATTTAAATATATTCCAAAAGACACTTAGCTCTCTACTGGGACTCCAAAAAGAAAAACGATCTAAGAGGAGAGTCCTATACAGGCTTCCCTTTCCAACTGCAAGAGAACTGTCGCACTTGTTCCCTGCAAGCATCAAAACTGGTGTGTGTTTCTGCTGCAAAGCAAAAATACCAGTCTTCTCTAGCTCAGCTGCAAGAGCAAGGGCTGCAAAAGAAAAAGCCCGTTTCTCATGACTCATTTTTGGGAAAGTCTCACAGCTCTAGCAACATTGAAGTCTGCAAGTGCCAGCATAAAAAGCTAAATATATATATATATATATTTAATAGAAGCTTGAAAGGCTTTCTGGAAAGAAGTGTCACTTACAGAATATAGCCAAAAATTCTCAGCCAAAGATCTCCAAAGGCTTTAAAGAAATGTCAGTATCATTATGCTCATTTTATAGATGGAAAAGAGAAAACATGAGAAGGTTATACCAGTGTCAAGGTCATCAATTCAATTCATATTTCCTGAGATTGTTCGCTGAGACACAGATCCATTCTTTATCCAGATTTATTTAACATGTAATGAAATAGTTGCAGAGAACTTGGCCTTGTTCCGAAAATATAAAAATTAGCTTGTAACATTGGTTTTGTCTGTGCAAAATCAAGATTATACACACTGCTTTCCTTATTCTTTACTTAGTTTTGCCTGAAGAGTCATTAGAGAGAACAAGTGAGCTTAGTAAAATGAGAAAAATACTTAAGGCTTGCACAGTATGATTGTACTTTAAATTCTAGGCTCAAATTTCTGGCCTAACCGAACCTTATACTGATTTCAGTCAGGCAAGATTTTCACCCGTAATGTGTGGTGAAAGGGAAGAAAGATAACTTTGTAAAAGGCACTGTAAAGAAGTGCTACATTCAAAGGGGAGAAAAGTTAAGTGAATGAAGTATTTCATGTAAACTCAGTGAGCTCATTTCCCAGATGAGCCAGATATCTGCTGAGCTTGCCTTGAAGGGCAAAAAGCAAAGATGGCTTCACCTCCTAAATGTGGCCTGGGGCACAGTTAGGATGATTTACCTTAGGACAGTTTAAATGCCCTTGCCTTATTCTGACTGAAGATCACATCTCCTGACAGCCAAAGACACTGAGACATTGAGGTTAAGTCTGAACCCAGCCCCAAGTCTCCAGGATGAAATAGAAAAGGCACACCACAAACATATGAAAAAAACAACAGTCTCTTCTCGGAACGCTATTAAAGAGCAGCTTTGCTAAATATGAGGGGGCAGTAACAGTAATTAAAAACCATCTATTAATTGAAAAGCTGACAATTTCTTGTACAGTATCTGACACCTAAGAGCAAGCAATTACAAGAAAGCATAAGTAAGAAGTGTCAGCCTGATATAAGCAATGACAACACCCTTGTAGATAAATTTCCAAGAAAAGTCATCAAGAACTTTTGGAAGAGAGATACTTAGAGACTGGGAAAAGGCAGATACACAATGTAGGAAAAGGAGAACCCAGAGATTCAGATTTCAGGGCACCTAACTCTAATTGCTGGCAAGGATAGAGGACAACAGAGATTTGTTATTATACTAACATGGAGAAGATAGCAAGATGATCAGTAGCAGTCAACACAAATGACAACAATCCATACTCCTGTGGCATTATTAGAACCTATCAATAGCGCCCTGACCTATGTCATGCAGCCCTCCCATAGTGAAGCAAAGAAAATGTGAGTAACATAAAGCATTCACATTCCTAGTTCGAAAACTGCATTTGAAGGATAATCACTCATTGTCTTGCTAAAACTCACAGGGAGCAGTCATTTCACTAATGCCTTGGGTGATGTAATACACTTGCTGTGTGTACAGACAAGGAAAGTTGAAAAGGGCAAAACCTGATGGAGATCAGGTAAAAAAATCCCAAACAAATGTAAGAAAATGGGAAAGTGGTCTGAAATAAATAGGAGGGCCTCAGTAAAGACAAACACTAAGTGCTGTACTTCACTTGTCAGTGAGCTGAAGGTCACAACAATCAACTGCACAAATACTGGATGACCAGTCAGGAGACAGAAGACAACTTGGAGGGTTAGAATGGCTCAGAAATCAAATATCAATTAACACTCTCACACTGTAGGACAAGAAAATAAACCTCCTAAACATTACAACATTAAGAGCTAACAAACCTCTCCCAAAGTAGTTTGTTCAGTTTAGTATTCTACATTTCAAAAAATCCACTGACTGTACGCCACTTAGATTTAGAAAACAAGGATGAGCAATGTCTGGATAAAAGACTCTTTGAGTAAATGCTGAAAGAATGAGAGATGCTCCATCTGAGAAAGAGAGATACTGAAAACTCAGTTAATATATATATATATATATATATATAACATGTATATGAGGTGCTGCTGCAAAGAGGAAGAAATAAAGTATCTTCTCTGTTTGGGGATAAAACAAACCACCAGTAAATTTAATACGCTTGCTTAATTATCATAACAGAAATCCCTCTGAAAAGGTTAGATAAACATTAGTAGCAATGTTTGAGGTACAGCTGAACTGCCCTGGAGATAGGGATTAAACACAAACTTGAGGTCCCTATTTTTAAACGATTTTTATGATAAATCCTGGTTTTTAGAACACTGCATATGATTCACTCACTAGGCATATGTGTCATTTACAAATGACTATTTTCAATGTGTTTTCTCTCTCTAGAAAACACAGCAATTTTCTTGACTCTGATTTGTGATATTCCCCCCACAGTTTCTATCTACAGAAGCATTTAATTTAGAACTTTGCACATCAGACATGCACATTTGAACAGTATGCAGTATTCATGACACTATCCTGGCTGAGTGAGGCATGGAGCCAATGATACTCGGAGAGCGTAGGCAAGGGAGAAACAGGAAGGAGCAGAGTCAGCAGTGCTTGTGGAGGGAGTGGAACGTAGGCTAGGAAGAGAAAAATGAAAAGACCTAGGGCTAGCCAGAAGAGACAAGAGAGTAAAGAATTTCAAAGTCAGGACAACACTTGAAATTTAAAGGAAAATGTGATCTGTCCTGTTAAAACTCCCCACTGAACATGCTGCTTTGCCTTTCCAAGTTTTCTCTACACCTTTCCTCCTCTCTTCCCCCACCCTGGGCCAGGATAACTGGAGCACAGAACCATGTTTATACTTGTTCTGCTTATTGAACAGGATCTTAAAATTGTGTGAGGTGGAGGCGGGACTGGTGATGAGCTGTCAAAAAAACTGGAAACCAGAAATAATCCAATATGAGCTTCACTGGAAACTGATGTGAGAGCAGCTTTTGAGGGTTTTAATTTTGCAAAAGCCTGCAAACAGGAGCTTCACTTTAAACCAACGCTTTGTTTAGAACATCTTTCCAAATGGTAGATTACCCATGCCTTCTACTTTCCTACGAGAAAGGTGGGAGAAGACCACAAATGTATTAAAATTTCCACTCCCTTCCTAGGCACTTGGCAACCTTGCCTTCCAATATACTGCTTCTTATTTAATTACCACTTCAAACAAGGCTGCGTTATATGCGCAGCCAATGCTTTGCTTTCCAACAGGTAGAGCAACATTGTAAAGAAGATTTAAGGCACATCACCAACAGCTGTAGGAAGAGAATACAATGTCCTTCTCAGAAAGGCATAGAAGAAACAATGGAAGTGTGATACCTTGCTCAGTGAGGGAGAGCAGAGGAATTAGAGAATTTGTTAGCAAGAACAGTGAAAGAAGGAGGGACGCATGGAAGTGAAGCGATGTGGAACTTGTCCCCTCAGCATTTATGATGAACATTGAAGGTGTATTTTCTAAAACATACTTCAAATTGATGCTACCATTTTATTCACATGGCCACGAGGCTTGAAGTACTGCAGTTAGCAAACTGGAAAAACAGTACACAAGGCACATGCTGTCTTTCCCCATTTTACTTAGTAAGCAGCAACCTTATCTGGCTGTCATCTCCCCCCTGTTTTTTTGCTACTGCATCAATAGTACCACTGCTGCCATTACCCCACCAAATGTTACCATTACTCCAAAGGAACAGAAAGGGCCTTAGGCAGTTCCCACTGCTTGCACCACTGCATTAGTAAAATCAGTGGAGGCTTGTTTGATACACCTCATGCATCAGCAGGCACAAGGGCCTTCTCTGAACTGCACCACCCATCACCCTTGCTTCTTCTGAAGCACTGAACAGATGTACTATGAGTAGACATGAAGTCACCCAAGATAAGCAGAGAGAGAGAACATTTTTTTCCAAGTAAAGTTTCTTATACTGAAAAGTGGCAATTTTTGCCTTGTTGCCAGAATACATGGATTAAGCTGGGATGGTATTTTTCTGCCTATTTATATTTGCATCTCTCCAACAGATGGAATGTAATAGCTGCAGCATTGGCCAAACTGAGAATTATTCTAGTGTAGGCAATAATAATGATCACAAATGGTAAAATGAAGCAAAAGTTCAAATTTAGCTCATCAATACATGATTTTCTCCTTGCCACAGAAAACTTGGCAATAACTGCTTCCTGCTTTTGATCCTTTTTGAATGCAGCCGGAGAAATCCACCTATACAAAATTGAGATTTCAGCATGGGATTTCCAAAAGTCATCTATAGGACTTCAGAGCATAGCTGGGCAGCAATTCTCATGTGTCTACTACACAAACAGTACCAACCTTTAGAAGATACCTAGGGAACAGTTGTTCCCTAAAGAAATAAAAATTTAAATTATCTGTGTTTCCTACCAAACAGGATTTTCAGGATTTCCTTTCAAGTAAATCAATGCTGCTAGACTACTCCATAGCTGAGAAGTGTGGGAACTGCAGCACTGAGATTCTGGGAATTCAGGCTCCTGAGGTGTCACAAGTCAGAAAAGCATAAGTTTCAGCTGCCAACCAGCAGGTGCAGAACCAAAGAAGCTGGGATTTGGGGAAAAGGACAACTTGCCACACTGCCTTTAAAAGGCTAAGCAGACATGAAACCAACTCTCCTGAGTGTTTTGAAAGTACACCTGGAATTTTGAGGGTTTTTGGTTGGTTGGAGGTTTTTGTTTGTTTGTTTGCTTTTAAGAAAAATTGAGATTTGAAAATTGAGTCTGAATGAAATCTATGATCTTATGTCAGGTCATTTAGAAAAATCTGACTGTCCTGTAACTAATATGAAAAAACACCTGCAGAGAAAGATTAATATAGGAGGGTAAGTTAACTCTGCATTCAACAAAGCTCAATTATACTTAGCAGATTTTAGTAACAATATATTATAGTTCAAAAAGGAATTACAACCCATTGTCAGCTTTTTGGTCCCAAGACAAGCAAGGAAAATTCAACATCACATTATGACATTACCTAGACCGCTAGGTACTTGCCAGTCTGCAAGAGTACAGTACATTTTTGGAGTACTCAGTGCTAACCTTTCCTTGTACATTAAAATTTTTCCAAAGGTTTACACAAAGGCTGCAAGGTCTACAGACATTTCATCTCCATTTTGCTTATTATTAGATAATAGTATTGTGATTATCCATAAATGAAGCATGAGATCCAGCCAAGAAACAGGTATTGACTGGTCACCTCTGAGGGGCAATAAAATCATCAGTATTTGGGGGCTGCATTCAGAGAATTAGAAATATTTCAAAAATCTTTTAAAAATAATTTTTAAAATGTTTTACATTGTTTTTTAATTCTCTTCTTCATCAGGTACAAGACCCAACAGATGAGAAACTGCATGTTCACATCAACACTTAGCTGCAAAGCCATGCAAATATTTAAACTGAGATGGGGAAAGACAAAACACCTTGTCAAAGCTTCAAAAATTGTATTAAATGACAGCTTTCTACACTATATGATCTTCATACCTACTACAGAAAATGGTAGGCAAGGTATGAAATTAAATAAGCTGCACAGCCACAAGCCATAGTGCAATAAATAATCCATTACCTAAATAATTTTATATGTAAGCAAAGGGAAAATGTAAAGACATTTACATTAGTGTCTGATATGAATGCAAACCCTGCATTACTGATGGGAAAATGATAGTACAGCTGTCCATTCTGTGTGTGATTGCAATACTGGGCCACATATTTATCAAACTGTCCCTTCTATTTAAAAATGTATTAAATATGTGTATGAATTCTGCATTGTTAGCTAGCAACAAAGCCAAGAAACTTTTTTCTTCTATTTTTAATTTGCTATCAATGCAAAATTGGGGTCCTAGAAGTTATTACAAATCATATTTTTTCACTGAACTTCTACACAAAGTTTATGTGTTTCTGTTAGAAATGTTTGTTATTACAGAGTCAATCACACAATGTAATTTTGATGATAACCATACTTAGATTTTCTTTTCCTACCCTTCTTCAAAGCTCTGAAAAAGGAAAAAAACATGCAAAGGCTGACCTGGACATTTTTTAAATGTGGAAATTTTCTGGCTGAAGGACAGTTCTACAAGACACAATAAGTTGAAACAAAATGGGCCAAATTTTGCTTACTATAATCCACATACACAGTTCAGCTGAAATAAGTCTGACTGCCTCTTAAACATACCCCATGATCTGAGAAATCCATATGCAGCAAAATGAAAACTAAAATGGAAGATGGACTGAAACCAAAGAATATTCTTTGGTCCATAGTTGGACCATCTGGCAGTAACTTCCCTGATGTCAGCATATTACTAAACACCTTCACGGATGGACTCCCAGTGACTCAGAACTACACTTCCTCTGTTCCTTGTTTGTTCCTGAGCATCAATTCCCTACCTAATACCATGGGAAACCAAAGCAGCAGCACTATGAAAAAATTAATGTCATGCAGTGCTCCCCAACACTTATTAGAGAATTTTATTAGAGAATTCACAGGTTTTTCTTAAAAAGAACAGGTCTTGTCTAAATGCTGTGCCTAATCTCAATTCAGAAGATGGCATTCTGCTTTTCTAAGTTAGGTTCATCACCAAGCAATAAAGAAGAACATAAAAGAAAAAAAATAGAATTCCCATCAAAATCATTAAATTAGATTGATATGGGGACTACATTCTGCTGACCACAATTTGTGAATGAATACACAGCTGGCATAATTTATCATCATACCCCCTATGTTAATAAAATACTATAAAATGGTTATAACATGTACTGCCATGTCAAGTCACAATCAAGATAGTTGATGAATGCTCAAAAACTGTTAAAGTGCAAGATAAAAACAGCCCTATCAAAATGAGAGCAGCCCTTTAAGAACATTATTTCAGTGCTTCTCAATTGCTATTACCAACTCAGCTGGTGAGAAGTGAGATACCAAAGTCATTTTCCTTTCTTGTATAAAATGACAATGTTTGACTTTTTTCTCTTTTCACTGAAACCACTGTATTATTCATTTTGTTTCCATTCTTATTCCAAGAAGATCTGTTTTTTGTAAACAGCCAGTGAAATGAAAACTCATGCATACATTATAAAAGACTAAAGGCTAAGTAAAAATAAACAGGAGAAAATTTCTCACATATATTGCACACGACTGAGCTCCCTCACCTTACCACGATTAGAAGTTTCTTTCAGAAAATAAAGCTAGACAGAACTACACCTTTCATTTTCACAGCTCCATTATAATGATACATCATAGAAATAATTGTCTGCTATAGCACTGTAGGAAGTATTTTTATAATAATCTATCCAGGTAGAAGTCATGTCATTTGACTGGAGAACAGCATATGTAATGCCTTCATTAAGAATAGGAAAATAATATTAATTGATACAGTCCTGTAAGTTTTACCTCAGGAGTATGGAAGAATTTGGAACAAATCTTGAAAGGATGGGTAATGAGTGACACGGAACTAAATGCAAAATCGGCTAAAATTTAAAGAGTTCTCTAGATTGACAAAGTAAAATAATCTGTATTTTAGACAATGACAAGAGAAATTCAGTCAGTCTTATACAGGTAGATTTGAGTAAAGCATTTCCAGTGGAAACGATATGTCAGTTTAGAAAGCTAGTGGGTAGGCAGCTATGCAAAGGAAAAACAGCAGCAATAAGTACTAAGGTGAAGAATCTCAGACAGCAGGGAGCTTGGCTACTGGAGTTTTTCAAGGATAAACTAGTTTAGTGTTTTCTTTAATAACCCTGGCATGAACAACTGGGCTAATGAGAGTCAGTGATGTGCAGTGTCATTGCCAATATAAGAGGATTGCAATACCTACCCCAAAAGGAATGGATTTCTTTGGTGACAGGAACAATAGAAATTTGACATGAGTCAAGCACAAACAAAAAAATATTGTGATTCTGCCCTTGGGAGCTAACTGCAAAAACTGCTGTGAGAAGCCAAGAGCTCATCAATAAGAAATTACTAAGGTGGAGAATGAATGGTCTGTAAGATTCAGCTATGAAAGAGACAAATGTAATGCTAGGAGGCATCAATCAAGGTATTTTCTGTAGATAGAAAAGTATTTATGCCATTTTACAAGGGCTTTCTTTCAAAAACTGTACATGATAATGTCTTCAACATTTAAGACACAGATTCACACACCAGAACAGGGCAGAAAAGTGCTGGCACAACCATTCAGAAGTGCACATCTTAAAAGAGAAAGAGATTGAAGATGAGGTGTTTAGACCAATAGACAGCTGGGATGTTATCTGAAGGGAAAAAAATAAAAGCTAACGAAAGAGTGAAAAATGGTATGAACTAGCCATTGGGCTGAATATTAGCAGCAGTTTCCCAGATATTAGGACAATTTGGTTGCAGAAGAGCCAATCACTGCTACAGTGACAGAGAGCAAAAGAAGAAACTGTTCAAAGTGTCTTATCCATTAGAAAACAGTCACTACATTGATGGTGGTGCTTGATATGTTATAGCTTGCGACAGCAAGGGACTGGAGCTGACACTTTCAATTGTATGTGTGTGAATGTGCTGGCCTGCATTTATTTATAAACACAGTAAATAATAACAATATCCATGAAACACAAGAGAAGCAAGAAAAGCCTGCAATTTTATTTACTTTATCACATTTCAGCAATCAAAAGCAGAAAAGAGCAATTTAGAAGAGATTAGTAGGTGCTAATGCTTCCCAATGCATTAGAGGACATTTTCACAGGAATACTGACAGTGTGTCTTAGGGAACGACACTGATAAATAAAGACAGAGTAGTGAATCAAAAGATATGCAGATCTTCTCTAGAATTCCAGGGTAATGAAGCAAATTACCTCTGTGTTTAATGTCTGAAGTAGGTTGGTGTTTTTTCCACAGTGTTCTTATTCCTAAAAAAATCCGAGGCACTATTGAGAACAGATGTAACAGACCTTCCCCTACAAATACAGCTAACTAAGCATAGAACACACAATGCTGTCTAGCTATGATGTCTGGCTTATAAACTTTACAGCAAACAAATTCCTAAATTATCACATTCTTAACTTATATTTGTCCATTAACATTAACCATTTTTCTGAGTTAACTTTGTTTAGGAAAGTAGCTTCATGTTGTCCAAATGTCAATACTAAATATTAGCAGTAAAATGTCTGACCCTCCTCTACTCAGTGTTATCAAGAAACATTTAGGAGTCATACAACACCTCTTACTATCAACTGGCATCAAATCTAGGCTGACTCTAACAGCACAATAGTGACTGTGCTGGGCATGGGTGGGTTTGCTCTATTTGTCCTAGAGGGGAATTTCTGGCAGCTAGTACAGATGCTAGTCTGGCACCTCACACAGATGTAGGTTTGCCATATAGGACTGAAAAAAGGTGAAGAAAATTTGAAGGAAAAGAAAATAAGTCAGCTGTTTTCCAGGAAGGACATTTAACACTGACAGCAAATTCCAAGCTGTGTTTAGTTCAGCTTGTCTGGGCCTCACATCATGATCTCACCTATGCAGAGCAGCTTGCTCCCCAAACCCTCTGCAGGCCTACCCATTCAGCAGTATTACAGCCCTGAGAGTTGAGGGAGTTGTCCTCAAGGAAGTACCATTATTTTCTGAGGTGAAAAACCAGAGATTGACACTCATGCTTATTTTGCACAATAAGTCCATTCAACAGCATTCAGGGACAAACCAAACAAAAATGAGGCTTGGCCTCTTGAGTACACATATAAGGAAGATTACAATGCACACCATTTTGTGCATCAAACACATCATACCACACCACGAGAATATGTTTCTGGGATTATCGGGAGGTCTGACATTCCCTGGATGCACACAGGGACAGGAGAAGAACAGACTGATGAACAATCGGCCTCCTTCTCATTGAACAGCTTCCATGGCTCACACAAATCAATTTAACATGGCTGTTATGCTGCACAGAAAAAAAATCCCAAACAAAATCCAGCACTGCTGAAATTTGATGCTTGCGCAATACACGCTCTCCTGAGTAATCCACACCAACTAGACATTGCCACTGCACAAGCCCCATCCCTGCAAAGGGAGGTTACTATGCATTAGTGAGAGAAAGATTATTCTTTTCTTTCTCACAGCTTTGGCTGGGACATTTGGCTGGGACACAAAACAACAACTTTCTTACCCTACCTAGAGAATTTCCCCACCTCATTCTGAAAAACTATTCCATGAGCATTTGTTAACTCATTCAGCACCCCTGCACTAGTCCCCCTTTCTAAGCCCTGCCTGAATAGTGGGATTATGCCATGGTACCACTTATTCTAAAGCTAGCAAAGTCAGGTATTGTTTGCATCATTCTGAAATGCAGTGGGAGCCGCTGTTGCCCTGGGATTCCTGCAGCTCTGCTGAACAGGTGGGTCAAGAGGCCACTGTTTCGGGCAGCTGAAAGATGCAATCACACAGCTGAATTGCAGCATCTCACTTCCAGAGCAGAGCTGAACCCTGAGGTCATTTGGAACAGGGAGACTTCCCAACACCAGAGACAAGAATTTGCCCCTGTGACAAGGGTGGGCTAGTGAGTCAAAGCAACCACACTGAGGGACCAAGCAAGAAAGATCTTTGTTCATCTTGATTTGCCTGAAAGTAGACCAGGATTTACTGAGGGGAGCTCAATTTGGAAGACTTTTCCTAGTCCCTTGAACTGGACTTGAAGACTGCTGGAAGTTCCCACAGCCCAAGGTGGTACTCTGCCAAAGTGAAAAGAACAGGGCACGACCAGGTGCAGAGGCAGGCATGTCTTATTCCAGCTGTCTAAATACCACTGCAGGACATGCCCGCCACAAGAGTTCCACCACCCCACACACCCTTTTTTGTCATTCACCCATTTTATAGAAGCCCAGCCAGAGTGTACCAAGGCTTACTACAAACCTGAACTGAGAGGTTTGAAGAAGATGCTGGAGTCACATTACCCTCCTCATCATGCTACATTATTCAATATAAAAACATGTTTTCTTCTTAAAACTATGGCCTGGGGAATCTCTGAATTTTGCAACTTGTAAACAAACATGGAAAAGGTAATTAAAATGAGGAGGAATATAAGGCAATTAAGAGTAAGGTAAAGTGTATCACAGAGCAAGTGGAAGAGTAAGAGCTTTGCAGAAATATTGGATTTACTCAGTGAACAATTTGCACACTGAAGGCTTGAAAGTGTTTTTCTTGCTCGTATGTAATGTTACTCTACTACATCAATAACCACAGAACTGGTTTCCTCTTATTTTTTGTCTTTAAAGCTTGTCTCTGCATCTCATCTTTAAACCACACAAAACTGTTTTTTTTTTTTACCCCAAAGTACACAGTCCACTGACTGCAGCGCCTTGGAATCACACCTAATTAATATTTAAAAATGTTTTGTGGACCTATATGGAAGATCAAGAGTAAGGAAATCTGGGATTTGAGATTAAGCCAGCAGAATTTTCCATTTCATCTGCTAGCATAAAAATCTTCATTTATCTTCTGAAAAAACCCCACTAATTTCCCATTGTCAGACAGCATGGCTGCACATGAACACTGCCTCTGCAGTTGTTGAGTGCAGAGACTGCTGTATCCAGATTTGCAGCTGCATAGCCAGATGGCTCCAAGTGAGGTGCCCCATTGTCCAACCAATCAATATGGGCTGGAAGAAAGGAGAGTATTAGAGAAGAAAACCTAAAAGTTTCTTAGGAAGGAATTTCACTTGAGTGGCTACAGTCCTGTTTCTCAGTTCAGAATGGGAAGTTGGAGTGACAGGACATGACCATGCAAGTCCATGAGGACCAGCCCTGACAACGGAAGTCCAGGATGACAGAAGCCTTTTCCAAAGTTCAGGCAGCAGTGTCACCACCACAAGCCCCTTCCTTCATAGGACAAAGAAGGACTTCCTTACTAACATACAAAATGTCATCACTTTGAGTGAGTATTCAACTGCTGCAGTGCTGGTAGAATTAGAATCTGCTGTAAAGGAGGAGGCAATGTGCCAGCTCATAAAGCCTGACAACTCAAGGACAATTCCTGCTGGATTCGATCAGCTGAAGTTCAGAGATTGGCCACATGACAACTGCCACTTACCAACCAACAAAACAGTTATTTTTTCATGCTGATTTAAAACCTAGATGATCCCTCCAGAAGATTCATAATCAGTAATACTGAAAGAGTATAAAACAAATCTGAACCTCCTTCCTTCAGTGAGAAATAAATTTTTTTTCTCCTAAGATTGTTATGAAGCTCCACTGTCATTCAGGATACCCAGATTCCCTGGCTTTGACTGGTCATTTGGCAAGGAGACCTGAGTTGTTTAATTATTTCTCAAGAAGGAACAAAATGACAGTGGAGCATGCATTTGGAAGGCAGAAAGGCAGGACCTAATGACAAGTTTGCAAGCTGCTGAGCAAAATCTGCTTCCTGTGATAACTGCTTGCTGCTTTTTTAATATTATCCGTGATGTCAGAGACTGATCTGCACCCACAGAGGCAAAGACAAGAAGGACAGTAATTGCATAAGTTCTGTTGCAGATTCTTCACACTCTGGATGCAGGGAGGGACTTGCTAAAAAGCAATGCACAAACCAGAAAGACATGCAGTGCTGTTCTCCATCAAACTAGCTTGTACCCAAGGTCTTGAAGGGCAGCAACATCAGTGCAAGCAGTTTCAAAGGCCTCTGCTGTTTTGCATTATGAATGACAACCTAAAATGAGGTCAGCTTTTGTCTGCAACAACTATTTTACCAGACTCTCAGATAGCTCCTCTCAGACTACAGGGTTTTATTAGATGGGTGCACAACAAATGAAATGTACCAAAGCTTACTACAAAGAACTTGGTCTCTGCTTCTGTTACAGCTGAACCCAGGGCACTTTTGTAAGTTTTGGTCTAAATGTCACATACATACAGTAACAGAACAATATTCACTTCTCTAACAGTACCTTGCACTCCAGTGTAGGAATGTAGGAAGTGAAAGAACACTGTGAAAAGTCTTCAGAGACTGCTAAGGTCAAGATTTGCAGGGTGTGGTAATGCTCCAAACCCAATTTTGATCCTTTCAAGGCCACTGCAATGACACAGAAATGTTACAGCATCAGTTCTAGGCATAATCTTCAACTGCTTCCATGACTAAGGGTCCCATGTTCAGAATAACAATTGACACAGGATGAGTCTAGTATCTGCTCTGCCCCACTGAAAGTAATACTTTTAGTTTAACTAAAAGCATTGAACCAGCCTGTTATTGATGAAAAATACAATGTGTGTGACATGCAAAATGGTGGCACAAGTCTTTGAGTTGCATTGCTGCATCTGCGTAAAGCAGCAAAGGTAAAAGCTATGAATCCAGCAGTAAGGAAGAGCACTGTAATTCTCTGAAGGCCAGGTGAAGGGCAGGTTATGGACAACAAGGAACAATCCAATTTGGTTACACTAACTAAGGTAAAATTTACAATGGCTATCAATCCTCATGCTTTAAGGCATAAAATGAGCACCATCTGGGGCCAGAAAGAAATTTCCCTCTGTGGTACACTCTAACACAATTGGCTGTGTGTATTTCTACCTCTGAATCATCACGTATTGGTTACTGTCAGAGACAAGATACAAGACTGTACAGATCACTGGTCTGTTCCAAAGCAGCAATTTCTGTGTCATTCATTTCCTTTGCAGTCCTTACAGATTGCAATAATGTTATTAATGCTGCAACAGTCATTTTCCAATATATGGTAATAGACTCTCTGAAACAAACACCGATAGAAACTTAAATGACTCCAAAAACTAATCAAAAGCACTAGTCTACATTTTTATGGAGTCTGAGTGATCTAGCAGTTCTGTTTTGGAAAACAAATATCCCAATCTAATTACCTGTATTTTTGAATTACACATCAAGCACATTATCTTGTATTGAATTCAACAATAGCAATGGCATGAAGAAAAAGAGCACCGATGATATTTAAAGAAGTAGTTTGGAGTTAGGCTTTGAATTTATTTTAAAGAGAAGAAGTAAATATTGTCTTCCTGACTGAGATTTATTAACACTCCCCCTTTCCATTATCTGAACATTTCACTTGCCCTAAAGCACATCTGTAAAGACAGTGAGAGACTGCATACATTTTCTATATCCATAAATTACAGATGTTGCTCTGAGCTACTCATCTATCAAGACAATTTTGCATAAGAGTAAGACCAACCTGAAAATTATCCATCTAACAGAGAACATAGAAAATAATTAGTAAAAACATGCAGTCTGCAGAAGTAAGTTGCCTTACAAGGAACATTCTTTACCCAAAGCTTTATAATAGGGTGTGACAGAACACAGGGAAGGAAATCAAAGCCCAAACAACACTTCTGGGTATCAAAACAAAGAATTTGATTCATCAATAACATTCTGTTGTGTACACACACAGCTATAACAAACTCAGTAAAGAGGATATGGATAATTTCAGGACACCTGTGTGGAGTAACTTACATCACCTAATACTTTCCAGCTAATAACAATATGTCATATATTTTATGGGTTAATGTATCTGCTGTAGTTTGCCTACATCAGTATTTTGTTTCCATGAACATGCTGTGTGCACCAGTGGAAGAACAGAAGAGTTCTATGTAACACAATATGTGATTATCCTAAAGCTGAAGTGTACAAAACAAAAAGGCAAATGGAGGACAAAATGCAAGCAGGAGTTTTACAAGGAACAATTTTGTCATCAGAGAGCCCAGTTACTGTATCTTAACCTTTCCACATCCATAGGCAACTAAAAAAATGAATAAATGCTGAGAGAGCAGATAACAAGTTTAAGAACACAGAGACTCTTCTAGGTTATATAAAATACACAACATGATTTAGCCGAACAGAAAGAGGGAAAACAGTACTTGTATGAGATAAAAGAAAGACGCACGCTTAAACACTTAATGCCAATCACATGCTTATCCTAAACAGAAGACAAATACTGCATTGCTACATTCAGAGCTGGCTGAATGGAAAAAAGACAGAGGTTCCATGCCCAGGAAAATGTTCCTCCTTCTCTGCAATTTAGATTTCAGAAATCATAAAATACCCTGGGTTCCCCCAGGTTCTCTTGTACCATCTCTGCAGAAGCCACTGTTTTTCCTTTGTTTTGCAACATGATTTTGTAAAGATGAAACTACAGGTTTCTAAGCCTATGACACAAGTTGTTGGTTTTCTTTTCCTCCTCACCAAAATAGAAATCTTCTCTGGAAGGAAGAGTACTTCAGTTCTGTTCTGACTTAGGCAAATAGAAAAGAAAATGATATGGAAGCAGCTGTAATACATGATACAACAATACTTTAGGTTTGATTTCTCCACAGTCAAATGAAGAATGTCTTTTGAATCAAGGGAAGGAAAATGAAACACACTGGAGTAGGAAATTATTAGCCACTTCTTATAAAATTGTTTCCAGCTAGAAAATAAGTGGTTTATATCAATGCTTCCATCTCTCAGCTCCAAGGAATCCAATTAAAACTTCTTGGCCACCCACACTGCACCCATTAGGCAAGACTTTCAAAACTGGGTGTCTGCATGCCTACATCTGCATGTAGGTACTTTCACGTTCAGATTTTCTTAAAGTCTGAGCACCTAGTAGTCCTCTACAGACTAGAATAAGAACTGCTGGATAACCAGAGAGACAATTTTAAAAAAAAAAAGAAGCACTTATATTTTTGTATCACTGCAGTGTTTGGGATCCATCTGTACAACTCTCAGGAGGTTGCAAAACCACCTGCTGAATAGAGACAGGCATTGCCTGTTTCAGGTGTGAGCACATTTTTCCCACCATAGAATTCCTAACCCTTGTGGACATGGGGAACAAGAGACCAGAGTCAGAATCATACTAATTTTCTGTAAGTCAGTGGCGGTAAGATGCAGAGCACATTCCCCAAATAAGCACTTTGAAGTTTAGTGGTGCAACATACTTGCATTAAACCTTCTACTTAAAACATCACTATTTCTCACTCAAGTGAATCACTGTTCTTTAGACTTCCATTCAATCAGCCTAGCAAGTGGAAAGATTCTGACCACTACATTTTTTCATCATAACAACAAATATTTTTGCTTGATGATACAATCAGCAAAAACACCCTGAAGCTCCTTTTATTTTATCTCTTCCTCCTTTTTATTTTTCTCTCATAGCAAGTAGATTTCACAAGAAGATTAGTAATGAAACCCTAAAAATAACATTTACAGGAATAAAGTGAAAACCTGGAAAGGTAACAAATCACCTACTGTAAACACAAAGAAATTGAGGGCCATTTAAGTGAGGCAACATCTTTGATCCACTGCCCCTCATCACCATTGAAATCTGAGAAAACACACAGAAACACATTGTGTGTCCCCTCAGGAAACTGAAATACAGTTAATTAAGAAACAGATTTTTGCCTTTTGATCCTTCTAATAATTCTCCCTCTTTCTCACTGACATGTACACAGAGAGATAAAAGAATGAAGGGTTTAGGTCATTGTTGCTAGAGGCATTATTTTCTTCAACCTTACCCTCCCACAGTGCTATGAAGAGCTTTCAGCTCTTGTCTGTCCTCACTACTTATTATCCGTCTCATACGCACACTAATACTTACAAATAAGGAATGTGGTTGACCTGGCAACAGGATTTTCATTTCCTATTTTATCCACCATTTCTTTTAATAACATTAGTCTCGGCTAACTAGAGAACAGTTCTAGCATTGCAGTTTTGCATGTGTATAGTTGTACCAAGCACAAATAACAATCCCCAAACCACTCCATGTTGTGAGAAACACTTCACTTCAAGAACATATTTCTGCCAAACAGGAAAATAGACCAGCATAATCAAAACCTTTTGTCTAACTTGTATAATTCCGTATTACTTTTGGACATTTTTTCCCCAATATGCTTATCTAGAATTAAAAGGACGGAGAATTATATTCTGCAAAGAAGTCTCTGGGCAGGCAGGGGTCTTTAGAGAGGAAGAAAAAAAGGAGTTATTAGACTAGGGAAAGCAAATGACCTATCCAGGACAGACAGATATATGAGAAATCTCTGATCAATGCAAAGGCCCAAGGAAACTGATGTGATAGTTTTGTAAGTAAAGGAAGACCATATCCAGTCTCTCCCAGCCTTGAAAAATAAGAGGAACATTGGTATCTGAAAGTGTTCATTTGGGGTGTCTAACCTGAGGTAAGTTTACAAGGCCTTGATTTTTCAGAAAGGATGACACACATCACCTGAAAGTGTAAGCTTGTATTTAACAAAGTCCCTGAAAAACACAGCAAAACAGGAAGATGAACTCCTGCTCCCATTTTCTTAGGATGATTATTTTGCTCATATTCTTTATCAGTCCCTGGAGAAGAGGAAGCTTGACGGGAGATCTCATGGCAGTCTGCAGCTTCCTCGTGAGGGGAAGCAAGGTGGCAAGCATGATCTCTCTCATCTGTGGTGACCAGTGACAGCACCCAAAGGAAAGGCCTGAAGTTGTGTCAAGGGAAACTTAGGTTGGATATTAGGGAAAGGTTTTTCACAGAGAGGGTGTTTGGGCACTGGAACAGGCTCCCCAGGGAACTGGTCACAGCACATCTTCAAGAAACATTTGGGCAACACTCAGGAAAATGGTGTGATAATTGGAGTTGTCCTGTGCAGGGCCAGGAGTTGGACTTTGATGATGCTTGTGCATTCATTCCAACTCAGGACATTCTATGGTTGTATGATGTTGTACAGCTGTAACAATTCAGTTTCAGTTTGCCATATGACTCAGTGGTCTCTGTGAGAAAGACAGCATCAAGATGCAGTTAGTTGTATCATAGGCAGCCTGTGCCACATCTTCAGTTTATTTTCTCCAAATAAGCATCACTATAGATTGCTATCACAAGTGACACCCTGCTCACATTCAAACCCTTCCAGAGTATCTCTGCAGGATTTATAGACAAAACCACAAAACACATTGCAACTCTCTTCTCCTAAATAAAGATGGTGGCAATCCCCAAGGCTGTTTGTGGAAGCTATTGTGGTGGGTACATAATGGTTGCCTACACAGTAACACAGCACCTAACTTTGTACAAAATACGTAAGAGCATTCAGTTCTTTTTGGCCCAAAGTACTTAGCAATCAGAATAAATATTTTATTTTGTTTGATTAATCCCCCAGCTCTTTCTAGTTAAACCAGGCTGTTACACATGTTTTTGACATATATAGCAAAGAAGTGTAAAACTCAACAACATATATTCCTTTAAACTGAAATTTTGTATCACCAGTTCTTGCAAAAGTGCATTAGAAAACAGCTAGAGGAAGTGTTTGCCAGTAAAGGCTGGAACACAGCCAGAAAGCTACACTTTACAAAGATTTTAATAGCTATGAAATGTTTGGTACTTTGTGCTGAAATTAGTGAACAGGCTAATTTTTTCTCTGTAGGAGACTACACTCAAAAACCTGCAGGTGTGAGACCTGAGTGTATGAGCATGCTTGCCTACACCTGAAGCCATTTCCCCACCACACAGTTTGAGCAGCACTGCACTGTTCAGGAGCTTTGAGGAGTAGCGTGTCTGTAAGTCAGGATTTTGAGTATTATCAGCATCATACTGTGATGAACTTGCAGCACCACATCAGTTCACACTCCTGCCTGCCTCTAGACTACAGCGTCTGTTCTTCTCAGAGATAATGATTGAATTTGATGGCTATATCCTCCAGAGTCCCCTCCCTCCAGCACTGCTTCACACCTGAACAAACTCAAGTGTGAAATGCTTCCACTCTGATTTGGTAGCAGTTAGAATGCCATCTTTACAGGGCATAAAAAACATTCAAGACAGCAAAAGTTCAAGCTCTGTACATAGTGACTCAGTAAGTCCATAGCAACTACATAAAAACACCTTCAATTTTTGCATTAGCAACATTACTTTAAACACAATATCTACCAGACTACCCGTGGGCTTCCTTGCTAGATAGAGCTTTCCAAATAAGACACAATGCTAGCAATAAGTAAGCAAAAGTTATCAAAACCAATCCTGAAATAGCTAAAATGCATAGTTGGTAAGTCCTTACCAACACTTATCAACAGAAATCTCCCATAGGAATTAATCAAAAAATGTACACAAAAACTGTTAATTGATTAGGAAAATCGAACTTGCAATTACAAGCAAATTTTCCCTTAGCATGAAAGTTCATCTCTTACATAATTGTCAGTGCAGGAACAAACTGATACAGAAAAAAAAAAACCCTGGAGATACCTCACCATCCCATTTTGGACAGAAAAATGGTCTCTGTACATAGGACATAACCACTAATCTGGAATATTTTTCAGGTCCTTATTTATAAAACTCTCTGCTAAAATGTCAAAAAAGGGTGTTTGACGGAAAAGCGTATCCAGTCCTTTCCCAACGTACTGCTGGTGTCAAGACTGTCTGCTCAGCACCTTTATGACCATTTTAGCAACATCCAATGTCAGCACACAAATTAAAAAATAATTTTTTATTCAGCTGAGTCAGATATGTAGGCAGAGTTTGTAGAAAAGCCTGGAGGGCCTTCCTTGCAGCCAGAACAGTTGCCTAGCTATAGACTACTTGCCAGTGGCAGTGTCTGGGGCCAGGGGGTAAATCTGGGACAGCACTTTTGGTATCCTCAACAGTGCCAGGTGCATTCTGTTCTTTGACTACTTCATAGGTGCATCCACATGTTGTGCAAATGTCACTGTCTCTCTGCACCGCTCCACTTATTCTGTATACACTATCAGACACATACTTACAGTCTTCAGGGTTTTCTTAAGAACTCTCTGACATTCCTGTTGTATGATGGGATTTGTAGATTGCCAAAACTCCTGCTGCCTCTCAAGGGACAAAGTGGGTGCCAAATACAGAACTCAGGAAGGCCCAGTCCTCACAGGACCATCCAACCGGATACAACACAGGTACACTCACTGTGAATGTGTCTGAAATACTTCTGACTGATAAGACATGTTCAGTGCTGCCCACGAAAATGTTTTCTCTTGGCTCAGCACACTAAGAAATGGCAGGACTGCTGTTGCCACCCAAGACATTCAGATACTGCTACTGCTACGGATAGGGGAATAGGTGGTGCTGCACTGATATTTCACTTTCCAGCAATAGATCCTTCCTCATAGCTCAGCTCATGCTTTTCCAGCCACCACCCCTTAGCAGAACAAGAAAAGGAGGGAGCATGCCACTCCCTCGGCTGCATTTCTTGATGAGGCAGCTCCCTTTCTCCTCCAGGGAAAGTAAAGGAGTAAATGAGGCAAAAAGCATGGGGTTCTCTGTGCTGGCCTGTTCATCTTGTTATAGAAGGAGATGATACAGCTTGTTCCCCCAACACCTGCTTTTATCCAGGTGGGAAAGAAAACTGGTCATCAGAAACATGGATCCCTACTGAGCAAGGGAAATTAATTCACCCATGCTTATACCTGGTTCACCTTTTTCCATACATCCTTAGAAAATCTAAGGAGAATGAGTTCTATAGGCTCCAATTGGTTATTACAATACTCTTAAACCACTCTTAAAACACTGAGCAGAAACCTCTCAGTTTTACCCATGACTGCCCCAAGAGATTCTTAGCTGCATTCTGGAATCCTTGCACCTGGAAAGCAGCAGGTCATGTTGAATGCAGACCATCAACTACAGAAATGTGGCTGCCCAGGTCAGGAGAAAGTCCTTCTGAAACACGAGTATTTAGCAACAGAACTCAGAGTTAGTTAACTACCATAGCAGAAGATATTTTTGTTTAGTCAATTACAAGCTTATTGCAACTAATCACTTATAACCCCTTAGTATTATCTGTTCTTATAAAATAATTTCTTTAAATGTGGTAGCCATCACTATCTGTAAATGTAGTACTTAAGCATGGCACCTCTTTTATGATTTTCCTACTTAGAGAAGGATTTGTATAGAATTTGTTAGGGTCTCCATCCCTCCTATAATCTCCTCGTTCAAAATGCAGGATTGAACAGGATTTGAAGTAAGAATATCTTTAGCACTTAGCCCTAAAGCCCTAAAGATGGCCATTTTAATAGTGTCAAAATCTGTGGAGGAAACAGGTGAACTAAAATATATAATGGGCAGGTTGTATTCTACTGAGCTCCACAGGGATCAGGTGATTTTACAATCCTATATCTAAACTTCTGTTGAAGATGGTTTAGAATTTCCATTTCAATTAATGCATAGTTTTTATCAGTGCTCTTTCCAAAGCCACATCCATTATATGGGGAAGCTAGATCATATAAACTTGATTTCAATATGTTAATCATTGTCTGGGAAAGGCAAGCTCTATGACGTTATACAGATTATTCTGTAGCATCAGTAACAGACTACTATGTAATCCTCAGTATCATCTTCTGTCCAAAACTTGTTTTCAAATAAACCACATTTTATAAAGAAGTTGAAACCAGAGATTTAGGGTAGTTTTATGCAACATTTTTGTTAAGGAAATTAAATTGGTGCTTTCTTTGAGGAGCTTTGGATTTGAAATCTCTCTAGAGGGGCAGTTTGGAAGGCTAGTCATTGTTTAATTAGTAGTCCTCTCAATCAGTATCTGGAGTTAAAGATTGACAGGTGGGTATATATTCAAGAAATTCTCAGAGGAATTTACCCAGTAACTGAATATTATATATATCCTACCTCACTTCAGCTTCTTCAGAGATTTTCTTCTTTTAATTTGTCAAAAACAAATGCAAAGTAAGCAGGGCTGCATGCTCTTCTTCTACCTCCACACCTAGAGGAAACAATCCACAGCCAACTATAAAATCACTTCCTTTTTCAGTTCCCAAATTCAACACAGGCACCCCTAAGAACATATGCAGGTAAGGTGTGCTCTGAAAACTGTAATGCCATTAACTAGGAAAGTTCAGTAAGGTCCTACTCAGGAATGCATCCAGCTGGTCTGGGTATCAAAACTGCTAGGAACCAAAGTCTGCTCAGAACCCTGGAAAAATCAGGATCTTGCACACAGATTTGGAAGCAAAGCTTAACTATCAGTTCAGCCATGTGGAGTTTTTCTCAGCTTCTAAGGAAACCACCCTCTCTAGCAGACTATGATTGTTTACTGAGCCCACATTTATTACTTGTTGGAACAGCATACAGACAACAGGAAGAAGCAAACATTTAGTGAGGAGATTTGGGTGGAAAAAGCAATTTGCCACTCACCAATTGCTAGTTGTTCTGAACTATTACTACAAGGAAAGACTCCATTAGATAGATTCTTCAGAGATGTGAGGCAAAACTAAGCCAAAACACTACACTAAAAATTGCAGGTCACTTATTCTGATTTTCTATTGCTTTACAACAGATTCTTGTTTTTCCTGTAAAAACTGTAGTTTGCTTATGGATGGCTGTTTCAACCCACGGGAAAGCAAGCTGTATAGGTTATCATATTGTTGGGATATGAGTAGCAATACGGGGCCAGATCCTACTTCACCTCAAGTCTGGCAAGGACAGCTAAGCCGGCAACTACTCCTGCCCTGCTGAGCAAGAAAAGAGCTCAAGTATGTAGGCAGCAGTTATCTGGAGAGGAAAGGAAGGGTTGCTCACATCAGTGCTTCTCCTCTCCCTACAGCAGCAATGGCAATGGCATTCCTGTCCTCACCTTCATCCTCAGAGCAGAGAATCAGAACTTTGCCTTCACATCTGAGATGCCTTTAGCTGAGATGTGGCTCACAGCAACACAGCTCAAAGGAAGCATACTGAAACCAATAATATTTGTATTTTATATTAATATATACAAGTACACAAACAGACCAACTACTTCTACTTAAAAATTGTCTATGGCATCTAATAAACTCACTGTTATGCTGGCAGCAGCCATGATGAGGAATCTTTCTCTTTAATTCATAACAATCCTGAAGAAAAAAGTAATCCAACATCTGGGGAAATATAAGCCCCGATATCCTTAGCAAAATTAATTTATGTCGGTTGCAAGTAATTTTATTTTCTGGGAAAATAATTCCATTTGTATTATGCCAAAGACAATGGAAGACCACAGGTATTCCTCAAGTAGACTGGTTCTCTGCCTTCTGAATGAGATTGGTCAATAAGAAACTAATTAGAAAGCCAAGGAGAGTTGTCCAAGTGGGGATACAGACTATAAGCTGTATTTGCACCATCATCTTTTGCTTCTTTAGATGTAAATTCAGTATTCCAAGTCCCAGGCAACCTGCTGCCAAAGGAAATGTTGTTAAATCCTGAGTGACCACAGGAAAACAAAGAAGGGGAGATGGGAATGTCAGTTGCACAGCTTTTAAACAAATCCTTATCAGATCACTCTCAGGGCACAAGGCTTGTTCTCTCTTGCTTTATTAAGTGGAGATAAGGTGAATTTACTGGGAGTTAGCTATGGCTAAGAGGAAAATTTTGATTCCAGAACAAAACATATAAAATCCTGGAGGCCCAGCTGGTAGGGGTATACAATCTACCCTTGTATTCAGCAAGAAGGAAGATTTTTCCTTCTACTCACTCAAACTCCCCTCCCCAAACAACCCTACATGGCAGGTATCTAATTAATAATGCTGGCACTGGTGTGGAGGATGAACTTGCCTCTGAGTTCAGCTCTGCCCCACGGCAGAGGCATGCTTTATTACTAATGGAACAGTTTTTTTGCTGACCATGGAATATGAAGAGACTCCATCTGGATATATATGTATGCCTTGGTTAGCAGAAATAAAACCACCTCTCAAAATCCACTGTTGCAGGTCTACTCAAAGAGCCTCACACCTAAATACCAGAAAATGAATAGGAGAGAAATTCAGTAATATTGTGGTGTAACTAGGAACTGCTAATGATAGTGTATTTATTCTCATGGAATAAAACATTAGTGTTCAAAAAGCATACACAATATTATAGCAATCACAATCAAGCAAAATCAGAGCCCCAAAGATCCTACATTCTAATAGAACCATGTATTTACAAATACATCATTAAACCAAATATTTAACCTGCACTTGAGAGATGTCACTGAAGTTAGCTTTGGTTTTCTTTCATTCTGTAATTTCTACTTGTTGAGAAAAAAATGTATCCCAGGACACAATTCCTGTTGTTCCCCTCTATTTCCATTCATGCCCACCCATGTCAGTGCCTGCCCCTTTTTGTATTCCATCCATCTTGCTTGTTCCTGCTCTCTAATACCCTTGCTTCAATCTCAGCTCTGCTTGTCCCCATCCTGCCTGCTAACTCTTCTCCCATGCACCAGTCATTGGTCCCCCTTCCTCCTGCATCACCCTCCCCTACTTTCTCTTCCACCTACTTTACCTCCACTTTCCAGTTCCTACCCCTCCCTTCTTGCTCTCCCCAGTTCCCCAGACCTCTCCTGGGGCTCCTGCACCCAACCCCTCCAACTCTGCATGCAGTCATGCCAGCTTTTCTTCAGGCTGCAATGGCAAAAGCTCTGAGAACACAAAGGGAAAATCAGTCCTGCACTGCACAGTGCCGAAATGGGGAAGAGATTAAAAACAGCAAACAACTCAGACCCCAAAGCTCTAAGTGTATTCAGCTGAGCAGGCACAAAAAACACCTGAAGGGATAGAGTTTACCGTGTGGACAGAGAACCTTCACAGCCCCAGAGCAATGTGCACACACGTACTGAGGCTTACAGCTCCTACTCAAACATGTTCTTCCCTGCTCCCCAAACCGAAGGCAAGTCAGAAAACTTAACTCTTCCATGAATCTTGTACTCAGCCATTAGGTTCGGACAAGTCTGCCTTGCTGTGCAGGCAAGCTTAGATTTTCAAAGGCTCACAAACTGACCAAAAATGGAGAGCTTAACATAGCTGTATGTAGATTTGGATGGATGCCCTGGCAAATATCAAGTCTCTGCTTGAAAACTGGCTAGGGCTTCAAAAGCATAAGAGGTATGCATTAATTTCAAGACAGGCAAAACATCTTTACTCCTTAACCTTGTTCTCAGAAATGGACAAACTTCCTTGAAACTCTCCCACAAAGCCACCTAACTGAGGCAGATGCTTGGCTTGAAGAAATTAATCCTAAATGCTTATAATTCAAAAATTTGTATACAATTTAAAATGAGGTCATGCACACAAGCAAATCTAAAGAAGGAATAAATTCACTACTTCCCATGGGCAGGTAGGCAGGTGCTCACCTCCATGAGAGCAGGGCTCCTTCACACATAATGGTGACTTGGGCAGATAAATGCAATCACTCCAAATGTGTCTCCCGCTTCCTCCTTCTTTGCCCCACTTTACATACTGGTCATGATGTCACATGGGCTGGAATATCCCTTTGGTCAGTTTGGATCACTTTTCCTTGCTGTGTACCCTCCAAGCCTCCTATGCACTCCCAAATTCGTCACCAACATGTCCGTACAGAAAGCAGAAAATGCCTTGACTCTGTGCAAGCTCTGCTCAGCAGTAACAAAAACATCTCTGTATTATCAACTCTGTTTTCAGCACAAAGCCAAAACACAGCCCTGTACTAACCAATGTGAAGAAAATTAACACCACCCCAGCTGGAAAGCAGCACAGTGGAATTTACTTTCACTATTAACACTGTCTTTATCTAAACCCATGAGTTTTCTAGCTTTTTCCCTCCTGATTTTCTCCAAGCGGCTGCGTGGGGCTTAGTTGATGGCTGGGGTTAATCCATGACATGTCTCTATAACAAAAAGCACCAGATAACACTATCTTCACTCATAATTAGAACATACATACTCATCTTTTTAATTGATTTTGCCACTATTACATCTACTGCAAACCTCACCTTTGAAAATCCAGCCATCGGTTTATGTCAACACTCTTTTGGGCTGCTGGGGGAACGGGCCAGCCCACTAGGTATTTAAACAGATTCAGTGACTAGCTTTTCAAGAAGGCACAGACTGTGATTCCTACCAATGATTCTCTATATTTCTTCTCCCAGGTTTCTTCAAAATATTGAAAAGGGTTATTTAGAAGATAAAGCATGTAAAGATATCTGTATGTGGTCAAATTTAGGAAACAATTTGAAAGAGTAAGGAACTAAACTAGAGTTTGTTTTCTTCTTGTTCAATGTTCCTGTGACAATTCATTCTGAGGATTCTTGGTTCACCACATACTAATATCATTAGCGTGATTTGATGGTCCTTAAAACAGTGCACAAATGACTTGTCCATTTCAAAGCTGAACCTGATTATTTTGCCCATCTCCTCTTCTGAGGTATGAACTTCAGAGAAAAATGTAAAAACAACTTAAGAAATTATCTGTGTAGGTCACATGCATATCTTTGTCATCCAGGTCTCCACAGAGCAAGAATTCACATCAAGACTTACTAGAATTGTGAAGTTATCCACCATAAAGATTTCTTTGATGGAAAAGGCATGTTACATTAACCCAAAATTTCTATTGGTACTTTTTTTAATGTGAAAAGGTCCATCTTTTAGGTTTCTTTGCAAACAAGCAAAAAAAAGGTTAGCAGGAATGCTGCTGCTTCCAACCAGTCCTCCAGGACCTTCATATTATTATTGTTATTATTATTATTAAGGGTGATTTCCCCTGACAATCCGTAAAACTTTTGGTGCAAGGCAAAGCTGAGCTGCCACACAACTTTTTGCATATGTGCTCTGCCAGATATTCTCAAGAATAGCACTGAAAGATTGTTAAAGATGTTACAACCTGGCCAGTATTTTCCTCCTTCAATAATGTCAGCATAAATCTCAAAAATCATGAGTCAACCTCTGAAACAAATTGGTATCTTTGCCAGAACAGAAAAGATACTTTAAAACAGGTTGTATAGATCAATGCATCCATTAGAATGGGTCACAAGAACCTGTTCATAACTTTCTGTTGTAAAGGATGTCACAAGATTAAATAGCCTAAAACCAAACAAAAATTACCGAAGATTCACCTCATTATCTTTCTGAGACAGTTTCTGTTCAAACAATATAGGATGTTTTAGCAATCTCTACAGTACTGTGAAGGTTATGAAGGTTCTGTGAAAGTAGTGCAAATAAAAAAAATAAATGAATAAAACATTTCCAGTAACACAGAATTCTCTTTACTCAAACTTTCCTTCGTTAAACTTTTTAAAAATAGGTTATAAAGTCTCCTAATTATAGAGTACTGAACCTCATTCAGTCAATCACAGCTCTGGATCCTCTCAGAATAAATACTACACTACTGATAAATGTACAATATTCTTCTTAATATCATTTAGCTCCTTATATGAGCAAGGGCATAACTAAGGTGCTTGATGCTGATCTATGCAGAATACTCATGTTTAAAGAAGTCACTGTCAATATTTCACATTGCTGGGTGAAGCGTAACAAACACTAATGAAGAACTTTGTCATGGTTTTCTAAAGAAGTCTAATAGCCTGGGAATCCTGACACTGAACACATTAGTTCATTCAAATCTTGTTTTCCAGTCCTTCACCTCACCCACCCACCTTTGATTCTAGTCAGAAAAGTTAATCTATTTTTTTCCTCTATCAAATGTATAATCGCTCTACTCTCAGGAGTCTGTTTCATGAATCCAGACTATTCATACACTCACAAGTACGTACCTGGAGGAGGCAAAGCAAAACAGACAGCATCCAGTACCATACTTACACAATGCATCAAGAAAACAGGACATTAAAATTACATATTCTCATTTGTTCAACACAGTAATTTTACGTCCAACTATTAGTGTTTTTACATCCCGTAGTATAGTTATATGTGTTTCTGTAATGCACATAATCCTCTTCCCTTTAGGAAGCTCCAGGAAACACACTTGTTGATTCACATCAGAGCAGAACATTATTAAATAAAACAAGCATTTGTGTGTAATGTGGAACAAGAAGCAAGTAAAGTGGATCCCAAAAGAGCATCTTGCTTATTTTTGCTGAGTTTATTTAAAATGCTTCCCAGTTACAAGAGATCTCACAGCACAGCTATTACACTTTGTGCAGGCATGACATTCAAATTAGGTAATAAAACCTACTAAGTAGTAAGATTCTAAGTCTCAGTATTTGGTATTGCACAAGGACTCTAAAATAGCTTTTTTTATGATACTTGAATGAGATGAACAGAATAACCCAATAAATATACAAAAGGGGTAGCTCTTGGTAGCTCTGTCCTACTTTTAATACTTTTACTCTAACAGCAATGCTATTCTCTACCTCCCCTGTAGCAGATTGCAGTTTTCTCCCTTCTTTCTAGCATGGCTAATAGGTTCTGGGTTAGAGCAGCTTAGACCTCAGGCTACTAGTATGTTGAAATCAATTATGCAAAGCCCATTCATTTTGATACGATGTACTAAACTGCTGCTGTCACCGCAGTAGAATGGCTGCTCAGATTGTTGTTTTGGATTTCTCCCCCCTTTCCTTTTTTATCATTGCAATGTCTTCAACCTTTGGCAAAGTTGGTGTTCTGTACTGAATATACTGCCTCCTACCTAGGATGCAGTGCCCACTTCAAGATGAATCAAAACCAACTTGAAATTTAGAAGCAATGAAAGCTTAAACATGAATTCTGTGCGCAATAAGATTAAGAACACGATTCATTCAGTATATCAAATTACGAATTTGGTTACAAATCACTATTCTAAGATAAAAGAAAGAAAATTCACTGGAAGTGTAAGAACTGCAAAAATTAAGACGGTATCTAACTTTTGTTTTTAAATGGATAGGCAATGTGTGTATTAACGAGATACTGAGATATAATTCTTTCCATATAAATTTAGGATACAAATAGATACCTTATAGTACTTACAAGTGAAAATGCATTAGCTGTCTCAGATTGTCAAATTCATTTTTCTGACAATTATCCATTTGAATGGCAATCATCATTCTCACGTGAAAATATTATTTGTAATAATAGAAAAAAGAACAATAGTAAAAAAAAAATTAAAACATTCACAAGAGACATTGTGACTATATACATTACATTTTTAAAGATACAACCAGAACAACCTATTATTTCAAAGGCACTGTAGGTGGACTTCTCAAGGTAATTTTCAACTTGCAACACTGGTAAGAAACTCTCTTATTTTTTGAAAAAAGTGAACCTGTCTCTGTCAGTTTTGTATGCCAAGTCAGCTCAACATTGGGTCAGATGGGAAGCAGAAAGGAGGGAGCAGGACTACCCTTCTTGGCAATTGCAAACCAGTTCATTGGCACAGCCAACTCACACAACCTTCACATTCTACCTTACTAAAGGCTGTGAAAAATTACATGAAAATACACTAAAGCCACTAAACATAATGAACTTAAAATTCACGATTCAACATTACATTTTACTCAGAAAATAACAGACCTTAGAACTCTTTGAGCCCACAAATGGAGTAAAAAGTTAGTAGCTAAAGAATCACGAGTGGCTTATATGTTGCCAGGGAGATAAATTCAAAGAGAAACAGGAAACAATGCTTCAGTCTATAAATGTGAGGTACTAATGTGGAAGGAGGAGCATAACATTCAACTTGCAGATCCTGAGTTTATACAAAGAACCACAAACAAAGGGCACACAAGAACACCTCAGGAGGGCCGCTGAAAACAAAGTGTAAGTACTTCACTACGAAACTGAGCGTGTATTTCCAGGTACATTATTTCTGACAGCAAAGTCAATATCAAAAGTATCTGAGTTCCCTGAGCCATTCTGCATCTGTTCTTCTTCATGTCTCCATATACAGCCCAGTGTTCCCTGCAAGGTGCCAATGTGACTGAAAGGTCCCAGATTAAAATAGACAAAACCCCCTTCTAATTAGACTCAATAACATAAATACTTTCCAATAGTAAGAATGATACAGCACTTGAATACAGAATAGGGAAATGCTGAAACTAAGTCATGCATCACATAGTGAAAGGCTGCAAAGTTAGAGAGCAGTTTCTCTCTAAATGTACATTCCGGAGTTCCAAGATTTTGTTTCTAAATGCCTCTTCGACAGACGAGCACGCAGTGTAATTATTCTGAGCCTAAGTTACTCCTTCACAAGGGTTCTTGTGAGCCAACAAAGAGAAAGCACACCAGCTAGGTGTAAAAGGATCACCCAGCCACACCATGAGCTTGGACACTGCCAGTTGCAACCATCCTAAAATTTCCTACGCTCTGCCTAGGAAAGAAAGGAGGTACAACAGGCCACAGGAGAGCATTGTCCACTGCAAACACCATGGGAATGTAAACACAGTGCAACATAAATGCTGTGGGTGTTGGCAGAAAGCAGCTCTGCTGCTGGGGGACCAGCCTGCCAGCACTGCAAAACTTGTTCCTTTCCCATCTCACAGCCTCCCCCAAACCCTTTCAATTCAATCTCAAACTGCAATGATCATTAAAAACAATGAGTACGTCTGGCGCAAGCAAACGTGCCTTGACTATCAACGATTCATTAAGTACCTGGCACTGGATACATAATATGGGATTCTGACATGGAAAGAAAAGCTTTAGAGCTCATTCAAAAGTACGAGGTTTACATATAAAAGACTTAGAAGGTGCGTATTTGTATAAGAAGTAAGAGAAGGCTAAGTCCTTTGTGGTGATGTTGATAGTTTCATCCCCTGCATAAGCTGATTTTTCTATTTAGATACCACCTTTTCCAAATCACAGATAAATTAACTCAACTTTAGTTAATGTGGTAATGATTTGTAGTGAGTGGCAGAAATTCCCCTGTAATTATGCATGAATTGATGTGTGATTTTCTAATGAGCTTAAGTGAAGAAATCATCATTTTGTGATAAATGCTTTATTTCTTAAAATGCTTGTAACACATTTCTAATAAATTTAATCAAGCAACTCGCACTCATGTAACATTTACAATTATTAAGTGTGCAGTCTTTTACACTGCCTTATCGCTTTGGCTGATTGCTGTGTGTTAAAGTTTAGCATTTCATAAACATGGTTATACCAACCATTATGTTATTTTTGCTCAGAACCATGAATTATTTCAATTTGAAGTTAATTTACATTCTGTACAAGCTTTGTGCCTCAAAGGCAAAATTCTTTTGCCATTTACAAATAGATGTGTGCATTAGGAAATGAAATTAAGTGCTTCTACCTTTCTGGACACACCTTGTCCTTCAACATGTCATGTAAGGGACAGCAAAGTCTCACTATAGTAAATTTATTACTGGATTCCAAATTTAAAAGAATTCCCAGAGTACCACTTCTTCATCCCACTGAAACATCCTTTATTAGCCACTCCAATTCTGCCAACTCTCCTGCGCTGAAAACCAGTACATATTCAACCTGGTAGCAGAGCTGAATTTCTGTGGAGGATGGAGAGTCAGAAAGCCTTTTAAGATGACCTGAAATCACCTTATCCTGTGGTCTCTTAGCTAGGTAAATTTTAGCTCAGACCTTTCCTCCTATAGCAAGCTGATACAGTGAATAGATGACCTAAGGGGAGTCACAGTTCTAGAGATTTCTATGAGTTGCCCCATCTTTAAAGACTGGAAATTGGACACTTCCTGCAACTCCACACATCCATGTGCTGGAAACTCAGCTATCCCAAGTGTACCATATGGGTCAGCAACTTCCTAACAGGAGATCTGCCTGGCCAAGGGGAGCCTCCAGCTCTGCTGTGCTTCCTCACACTCTCTTCAACAATCTCTTATTAGCGCTTCTGAAGAAAAAGGTAAAAGAGGAAACCTTTCTCAGCATTCCACATCTGTAACTAATTTTTTTATTCATTTCTCACTTCAAATGAAAACCTCATATAAAAGGAATATTAAACTTGAGATGTTGAAGGAGGCCAGTTTTAAATGCAGAATCAGTGTTAAGTGGTACCAGTAGTAAATCTCAAATTCCTTACTCTAGTGCTGTCCCTAGAGCTGGAAAATGCATTTCCAAGAATCACACATTAGCACCTCAGACGAGAAGATCTAACATTTCAGAGATGCATATACACAAATTTTTATTTTGATGAAAGGGTGGTTTGAAGCCATTTAAATTTCAGTTGACATGAAGAATACAATCTAAAAATAAATCCATCCTGCTATCTCAAGAACAGTAAGAAAGAATCTTGGAATAACTGCTTGAGCACACTGGAACACGTAATTAATGCATAAATATCAGTGAATACATTGATTTTGGTTTGAGCTAACTCATCAGTGTACCCAAGCTGCAATGGTCTACACCCAAAAGGATTTTATTTGATCAATTCCCTTCAAATACATAGAAGAATTGTAGCACAAGCATATCTTAGCAAGCTTCTCTCTTAAGAACCTCTATATTGTAGCTGTGACTAAATCCATCTAGATTATAATCTTTCTATCTTCCCACCTGTTCTCATATGAAGTCAAAAAGGAAAGTGACAGTGACAAACTGAAATCCTCTTCCTTGAGCAGGTATTCATTACTCCCTCATCCTCACAGGCATTTTTAAAGTTTTTTCCCCCACTGGTATGAAGTTCAATCACAGAAATCAGAATCAAGCTTCAGACTACTCTGTTCTGCCAACATGTTATTACCAAATTTTGTCCTCCCACAGCCTGAATGTATCTCACAGCCTAATTCAAATCATTTAATCATCCTCCTTCAAATATCCAAACTCCTCCTCATCTCAGTTACGCTCCCTGATTGTGTATTTCTTAAAGTTTTTATGTTACAATCAGTAAGACTGGAAAAAAAATTTTAAAAAAAGGATACTGTGGTCATGTAAGGTTGGAATTTTCAAAAGAGGAACATACTGAACTTCCACTGGATTCCAATGGGAGTTGGACTTCCATTTGTTTTATATGCCTCTGAATATCTGAATATCTCAGGTTCAAAATACCAAATACTTAGTGTGGGAAAGGCAGAAGGAAAGAAAAAGTTGAAAAATTCAGGAGCACTGCATTTCTCCTCAGAAGAAGATTAAAATAACTGTTAGTTAACTTAAATGCTCAGGCTTCAGCAAAACCAAACATCTCCTGACTTGACTTACTTTAGGACTCGGTGCATAGTCTTAATTCCACTGCTTGCTCACAACAAAATACTAGAGTTTTGGTTTAAAGTTAACAAAGCTTCAGTTTATTGGACCTCAAATGTCAAAATTTGCATTATTTACCTGCAGCTGTGTGTGCTATTCCAACTGGGTCACACTTAAATGTTACTAAAAAAGCCCATCAAAAAAGCAAACATGTGTGCTATTTTATTGAAAGCTGTTAAATCTCACTTTTCTGTTGTAAAATTCTTCTGAATAAAGTTGCATACATTTTTTCCCCCCTCTGAAAGACTTATTTAATATAAAAAAAAAAGTAATCCTTTTGGAAGTATGTGTGGACAGAGCACTGCAATTTTCCTTTCCAAGGAAGCAAATAAATGTTCAATATTTTTCACTTAAGTAAAAAACATGCACTATATTTACACGTTTTTAAATCCAGGCTAAGTCAGAGATGCTCTCTTCAAAACATTTTGTTTCATTTCTGTCTCTGAAAACGTCCTATCTCTGGAATTGTTTCAATAGTACTTTTCTTTATTAGGATTTTTATTCTCTATAAATCTAGAGGTAATATTTCTCTGATTTTGTATCCTGTATATGGGATCAGTTATGACATTAGTGACCATTCCATATATCAGTGTAAAAACCCTTTTGAATGGTAAAATACTCTAAAATCATCAGGAAATTGTAA
Organism: Pseudopodoces humilis; assembly: GCF_049639895.1. NCBI lineage: Eukaryota > Metazoa > Chordata > Aves > Passeriformes > Paridae > Pseudopodoces > Pseudopodoces humilis. Next base: position 43,191,047 of record NC_142205.1, read on the forward strand.
TATTAGCACTGTGTTTTCTTAGTCTATACTCACATTCTGTAGTAAAATGGAAACATTGTATTCATCTAATCTGTATCTCAGGTTAATTCATCAGTAATATTTTACAATTTTATCTGGCCATCAATGTCTTATGAATGTTATTTGCACTTTTCACCGAGCTGTAAAAATAATGAACAATATAAATTCTAATTTTTATGTTTCACTGAAGCATTGAATAGTCAAGCCAAAACATCTCCACAATGAACAAAAAAAGATGTGAAATAAGATCATTTTTAGAGACTACTCTTGAGCTACACACTTTGTTATAAATTTAGATTAGTTTTGCAAGAAGAAAACAATGTTCTTCCTCCTTTCTACACAATCTGTACTGATACAGGTACACAACCTGTCAGGCAGTAACATACACTTGTACACATTGTTTATTGTTTACCTAGTAACACTGGCTAACTAATTTTGGAATAGTGCAATCCATCCATCATGGCCAGCAGACAGTAACAATAATAGACATTTCACTTGAGCAAAAACCCTTACAAATTCTGCCAAAATTAGGAGAGCAAAACGAGGAGTAGTGGAGACATGAAGTGTTCCCTTATTGACTGGCACCATCCCTGCAGTGAACACCCCTCTGAACAGGCATAAGCCACAGACATTTCAGCACACACCTGCTCTCTACAGCTCCAGCTCAAGAAAGTGTTCTGGTACATAACTATATCTCTCAAAACAGGCACCTTTCTCATCAACTGTCTTGTCTGTATTGGCACATTCAATTTTAACTGTAAAATAGGACAAATAGATCAATACTAAAATATTTCAGCAGTAAGCATGACATAAACCCAAATACATTTTAGTATGTTGGTGGCACTACCTGTGGCAGTGAATGTTTTTATTTTAACTGAAAAAAATTCACTTTATCTTGAACAACGATGGCATAAACAAAATGCATGGAATGGATTAAATTGACAGAAAACAGGCAGACTATCCCCAAACCTATTTCCAAGAGTGAGAGGAGATTCTTTGGATGAGTTAGTTGAGACTTTATTCGAGTCACAGCTCCTAAAAAGTTAGTGGTATCAAAAGAACAGTAAATAGCACCGTTTACCCCCCAAAATTACAAACCCACTCAGCATCTGCCCGTGATATTTAGTTATTGGCACACACTGAAGATTTATGAGCACACTAAAATGTACCTACCCCGCCTGTTTCAGTGCCACTTGTAATCTAAATTACAGCATTAACTCACAGGCTCTGCATCCCAGGAACCAGCAAGCAATGCCAAAGAATCCTTGTTAAGTTATAATTACAAGATTTCTGTTTTGCCATCCACTTCAGGGGCAGACACATGTGATCTCAACATGCCAGCTCTTTAGTATTAGATGGAAACAGGATGGGATCGCTAATTAAAACTGGTTAAATAATGAAAAATTTAAAATGTTTTCTATGTATTGCTCTCATTTTCCAGTGTATAATACCTGCTGTCTGCCCTAAAAAAACATTAAATTGTAATTGCAATTAAAGTTTTTCAGTAAAAGAGGAAAATATTTTTCTAAGGAAATACACTTTCATGTACCAAAAAAATTTAAAAAAATATATATCAGAGTAGGTGCAGTCCAGCATTAGGTGAAGCATGGTTTAGCTAGTTTTTTTATACTTAGTCTTGTTTTTGTCACTTTACTTGCTCTATGTGAAATTTTAAATAAATGAAGAACTATAAGGGGAATAACTTCCCAGCCTCATGCAGTAGTAGAAAGAAGGCTGACAGCAGTAACTTCTTTTTTCTTACATACTATAAAACCCTTGAGACATTCCTATTAATAATCACTGACAAATGCAGAGAAAAATAATTAAATAAAGACCTGAGTAAAGTTTTAGCAAGAAGGGGACTTATCAGTTGTGGAATTCATCTGGGTACGACACAGGTTGCTGCAGACATAAAGCCATTGAAAGTCCTTGCTTCAGGGTTCTGGGGTATAAAATATTCATGGTGTATAATTTTGCATAATTTGTTTAGCTACTGAAGCATGATTTCGTTCCTTGGTGCACAGATACAAAGAAAAGAATGAAGGAAAGAACAAAATATTTGACCAAAACTAAAGATTTGTTAGTATTCTCTTGTGTGATGTATGAAAACATCCACATGCACACAAACTAGTCTTCAGATACTACAAATAAACAAATATATATGGATATCAATACCAAATCTTCTCTAATGTGTTTGGTGTTAGATTCTCAAGCTTTTGTTCATTTACTGAAGACGCTGACTTTCCCCCAGCCACACACTGTACTCTCAGAAATATATCTGAGCTGAGCATAGACAAACTTCAGATTCAGAAAGGATCTTCTGTATTCACCAACTCTGGGCTGCTTCCTACTTGTTCAAATGCTCTGTATACAAAGAACAAACACAGCTATGAAGAACCCATGAAGTCATGTTGTGGAAAGGGTATCCAAAGGTACTGGTATTTCATCCTGAATTCCCTTTGAGCTAAATCTAATGCAAAATGAACTCTGCAGTTCAGAACACAAGACATGCACTTAACCCTGGATTTGTGAAATCAAGCACAAATGCAGGGGTGCCCTTGGCAAATCCACACCTTCTTGCCGACAGTGACTCTGCACCAATAGTCCCAGTGACTAGATTCAAAAGGATACCACAATATAAGTGCAGGTGCCCCTTCCTCTTTAACCAGTCTTGTTTGTTTTCACATTTTTACTCAGTTGTGTAATAAAACCAACTGGTCTACAATTCCAGAGCTCACACTTAAAAATACAACAAAGAACAGACAGGGAAGGGAAAGAGTGGAAACAAGGTCATGAGAGTCCATGTTAAATTTTCTTTTACTGAATTTGTTTGCTCCACTTTCCAAAAATTAATTATTTGAAATACTTAATGGAAAACTGTAACTTTTTTCCATGTACAGAGTCAAAAAGATTACTGACAATATTGCTGTGAATCAGTCTGTTAATTGCTATTTCAACATATACATGTTGAAATATACATATACATATACACTCCCTTGGGAACACCTAAGTAAATACATCTGGATAGAAAGTATTTAGAGGGACTTTTAAGATAAATATACTGGGAGATTGATTTTCCTTTGTTACAATATTTTTACAATCATCTATAAATAGAAACCAAACACATTTCACTGGGAGTTTGGCCTAATCAAGAGCTTTTGGATCAGGACACTACAAAATAAAATGTGGAAATAAAGCTACAAACAACAACATGAGTTACATCTTAAGGAAAAAGTGTCAAAAGTTGATAAGGGAGGTAGGCTCTCCTTTTCTCTAAAACAATAGATCAAACAGGACATTTAACTACATGTAGAACTTCTCAGCTATCTCATCTTAGGTCTTATGAAACTCACATGGAAAAGACAGATGAAATACAGATTGCAGATATTGTAGGAAGTATTGAATACTTATACTTAACTCTTTTTGAACTTACTATGATTGAATACTTGCTTATTGAAGTAAGTGTTGCTCTGCTCTTTCACTTTAGCTACTGATTAGCCATGGAGGCCACAGAGAGCTGCTTTTCCCTGCCACAGCACAACAGACCCAAACACTGGGGAAAAGAAAGGATTAAAATCCTCATGAAGCAGGCTACATGCATTTGATTTTGAAAGGCACTTTGCTGAATTCTGATGCCTTTTTGTATGGAAAATGACTTCTGTATATTTATTTGCAGTCTAAGTTTCCTTACATAAAGAACACCATTTTGACTATACCAGTTTCAAAGTAACTAGTATGTTGTAATCCATGAGGCCAGATGAGGAGAAAAAGAAATATCAATAATCGAAACAGGTTTTGACTTCACTGGGGTGTAAAAAAATGTGAAACAGGAAACATCTATTGAGTGCAACCCCAAATGAGCTTCTGCCCAGCTATTGCCAGAGGGAACATAATCTTTTCATGCAAAATTACTTTGCTACCATTTTGAATTCATGTAAAATTCAACCAATATGTAAATCAGATGGGAAGACAGAAAGAGTAAACACACAATAGAAATTCCTTAACATGTTCTTCATAGCTCCCAAACAGCATTTCCAAGTAACTGCTTGTCAGTGCTGCCTTTGTACCTCAAGAAGTTCTGGGAGCAGGAATTAGTTGGGATTGGTCCAGCAGCAGCAGCCCCTGCTCTGCCTGCATTTAGCGCCCATTTGCGCCAGCGGAGAACGACAGCACATAACATAACAGTTATTTGAAGTCCTTTGGAAAATCATGTCATCATTGCTGAGACTTTCCATACCTCAGGCTATATGAAGACATGTTAAGTCTTGCTGATTCTGAACTCTACCATTTTGTTTTATTTTACTGTGATGGGCAGGCTGGGAGTCACCCAAGACAATGAATGTAGCCATAGCCCTTCTTCATGGTAAAAGCATAATTTCCCCAGTGATCCAGTAAGCAATAACAAGAAGTTATGTGTAGTACATATAGTGTTTCTATTCCCCTGGGTTTAATATGGCTCACAGTAAAATTGATTTTCTGGAATCTTGCAATAAACCTCATCAAAGTAAATGAAACCCACGCTGGTTTTTTATAAAGTGATTGGATTTGCTGTGATAAATTAACCCTCACTGTCAGAGAGACTCCCAATAATGCACTTGCTCAATTAAACTCCTCCAGACTCTGTTTAGATTTTAATTTTTCTATAGGACTTATTTAACTCACTCAAAGCTTCCAACTTAATGCTTTGCAGAAAGGATAGCAGCTGAAAACCATTCTCTCTCTTCTCAGACTAAATAGATCAACACAATTTATACTTGCTGAGCACTTTCTTGACACTATCCTCTAATCTATATTTAAAAAAACACTGATAGCTACTCATATGCTGTGGGAGTGAGCAGTAGGAAAAAAAAATTACTTTCTGCTTACTCCTAATCGAACACCAGGAACTGAGGAGGATTTAATTATTTTAAACTTTAGTACACATATGAAATCAACTTTTGTAAGAGATTCTAGGGCAAAATCCAATGGATATCCTACAGAAACCTACAGAAGCCTGGCTCACACTGCACTATCCCTTCCCAATAGATGATGTTCATCTAAAATTTCCACTTAGACTTACCTAATCTTTTGCCAGTATTTCAGTTATTCCACTGTTCAGCTGCCATTTCAGCAGGAGATAAAATCTGTTAAAAAAAAAAAAAATTCAAAGTGACCTTCCCTAACGTTCTTCAACAGCCTCTAGTGACTTCATCAAATAAAAAATTGTCTGATGTCTATTCACAGCTACTGGGCAATATGTATGAAAACTATTTTTGTTGTCATATTTATTCCTGGTTAAATGAAAAAATTATTCATTTAACCAGGAGTAAAACCTCTGAGATTTTTTTCTCATTTTCCAGACTGTCTGGGGAAAACATGCTGCAGTAAACAATCATGCCCTATTTTATTCCTACTTAAATGAATTATCATAATAATAATTACTAACAAAAACATCTGGTTTCTGCTCAGCACAGACTGCAAATTCTTTGACACATTGCTTGCATTTCCCCTTCTTCTTAGTCTCCAGGCTGAGGGTCTCAGGCTTTTTTTAGACCGGTATACACGCCAACCTCACAGCATGCCTGATGGTACAGATTTATGGAGAGACTCCTGATGACTATGAAATGCTTCCTCTGTTTTTTCTGCCTCTGGAAAATTATGCCTTTGTAATAATATCTTCTCTTTAGAGCATCTCCCTGCTTTTTATACAGATGACATTTGCATGTAAACAAGTTCTTGCTGTTTTTCTTCACAACTAAAAAACAGCCAGGAAAAGTAATGTTCCCTTTGACATCATAATGGTCTGTTACTCTAGAATGATCCTAATATCACTGTTTAAGGTTTTGAATTAGAAAACGGGACTATGTAATAGAAGTAATTTAACTTTCAATTTAATCAATATTTCTAGTATACAGAGTAGTCTTATTTTTGTGGAAAAGAGAAAGAAAAATTCAAATAAACTAATTTATCAGCATGGGACTTTGAACAGTACTAATATCAAATACATTAACAGCACCAGATTTTGCATTTCTATAATGCCTTTTGTCAGAGGTTCTGCAATTGTGGCTCCTTGAGTTGCTTTGCCTCCACTGAGCAATTCTGAAATGCTGAAATGGAAAGGAGAGCTCGTACTCAACAGCAGCCATAGTCCAAGCAGCACAGAAGCATGAAAATGTAGGGGATGGGGAGAGGACCTCATGAAGAGAAATACGACCTTCTGTCACAATCTCTGCACACTTTTTCTCAAGGTACAAGGGATGTTAAGGCCCCTGAGAGTCTCAGTGGGTTTTAAGGGGTGATATGCACAAAGAAGGCCCTTGACAGGGCCCAAAAAAGGTGAAGAAACCGCCAAACAAGAAAGAGCTTAACATTTTACCTAGGAACGACGGGATTAAAAATACAAATCCCAATTTTGGGGAGCCATTCAGCATCTCTAGCCACCGGTGATATGCAAGGCTTCTCAAAAGGAGCAGACAGCTCTAGCGGTGGGGACAGGCATTCACTTTCACACTGGCTGCAGCCCAGTCTGCTCCAAACAAACTCTGCACGCAGCATGGCCTTTTCCAAAAGAGTCTGCCTGGGCAGTCACTGGAATTTCACCTTCATTTAATGGCCACATTTCTCACCTTTCACCTTCTCCAAGCCCTTAGCCTGGGGAGGTGCGTTTTCCCGAGCAGAGCAGGTGGGCAGGGTGCCCACAGCCGTGGTGGGGGCACACAGATGGCTCTGCCCCTGGGGTGTTAAATGTTTCCCACGGCTGCTCTGCCCTGAAGGCTCTGTGCTCGTGGTCACATTTCAGCTGCACAGCAGCCCTGGGCTCCCTCAGTAATACCACAGTACACCAGGTCACCCCAACCTCATGTCCTTGCCAGAGGGACTCCTATGCCAGAAGTACAAAGGGGATTTGCCAGAGCTTGGCTTGCAAACAATTTATTAATATCAAGCAATTTTTGGATCTCAAAGTGTTTGAAAATAAATAAATATTAGTCTCATTTCATAAATGGAAATGAAAAGCACTAAGACATTCAATAATACGTAAGGAGCCAAGAACAGAGTTCAGGGGTCTGGACTTCTCTATCTGACCACTCCTGCAATGGTCCTCTTTATGTTTTTCAAATAATATGTTTATAGAGGCCGTTGGTCTGCTGGCCAATTCCTGAATAGCTTGGTCATGTAAATATTTGCTTTGGGTTCCCCATGATCCTGCCTTGCAATCTGTGTGGTGTCACTCACAAAAACCAGCTTAGTCCTGTACACACTGATAAAATCAGTATCATCTGTTTAATGTCCCTGTTTGAACCACAGATGCTTTACCTTTCTTTCACCTAAATTTAAGTTAACCACAGCTGCCCATCATATGTTAGATTTGAAAGTTAATAATTATTAGCTCAAGTTTATAAAATCCCCCTTACAGGAAAGAAGCAATTAAAATTAAAAATGTATTCACTTAATAATAAAAGGCCTATGCTAACACATGGGTCAATATATTTAAATGCTTTCAGCAAATGACTATAAATCTTAATATAACATTTTATAGTCTTTATATCTTCTTTATAGCCTCCTGTGAACTTTCAAGGTTATTTCCTTGTCACTTTTTCAAATTTCAGAACACTGAAAAGTTATCTTCAACCTACCATTAAACACTTAAGAAACAAACAACCCATACCCTTCTAAACACAAAATACTGCCAGAATTCTACCATGTAAGAACATTTTTACACCCATGAAGGAAATATGAGAGAACTGTTGTCTGTTATTTCTAATGTTACATGGATTTGAATCTATTTACAGCTTACAATATGTGAACAAGAAATGAGGTTCTTGTGACACTGTGTTTTGTATGAATCTTTACCTTTAGGTTTAGAGATAACCTCGGGTCCTGAGTATGAGCCAGCTGATTGATACCTATCTAAAGTTTTGTATTAATAGGAAAAGTATGAAATATTCTTCTCTTAAAGAATATGGTACATGTATGAAAATCATATTTTTTAAAATGATGATTAATTCAGTTCTATTCTGGTTTAAGACCCTAATCTGCAGGACATAGCAATACAAATAACCTCATGGATTCAACTGCATATGAGTGTGAATGCTTTACTATGAAATTATCTATTCCAAGAAGTAATGAAAACCAAGTGGAAATAATCTTCATGATCCTAAAAGAGAAATTAATAAGAGCCAAACATGAATTTCAGAAGGAAACAATTTAGGATTTATCCTTTCCAACACAAACCTCAGGTTGCTTTCATTTTCCAAGGGAAACAAAAAAAAACCCACTATATTTTTAATTGCTGTTATGGAATATATCCATTTTACTATGTTGTCTTTCACATAGATAGGACAAAGAGTCATCTGTGGAGTGGTTTGATTTTCCTACTGCATTTCATAGATACAATTCCAGTGGCATTAACTTAAAAAAAAAAGTAGTCATTTTATAGCATTCCCAGAATGCAAACTCCTCAAGTGACTACACTTTGGGGCCAAAACCTGTGCTCAAGTATATATGTCAATAACACTAGATCTACCTGAGAGTGCATTAACTGCATTCATCAGTGCTTAGATCTGGCATCCTGGTCCATTCACCTTCCATGTTATTGCATGGAGTGAACCTGTAAAAATACAGGGTTCCTCACAGCAGCTTGCTGTGAGCTTGCACATTTCATAAAATTTCTACAGAAAGTCTTCACAGAGGTGATGTTTTCTTCTATCTCCTGATAGCAGAAAATCGGAGAAGATAACTGCTCTACTGTGAAGTCTGCTTAGAATCCATCTGAGAAAATCAAAAACAAATAAACAAAAGGTCCTTCTGGATGCAGATACTGGTATGCACAGGCCAAGGTTGCAATAACTTCACCTATATTTCTGTTGCACTCTTGCATTCTCTTAGAAAGGATTGCAGGTTCTTCTGTTGTAAAAACTAGGAACCCTGTGCATCCCAGCTTCCGTGAGAGCTGAAGACAACCACAGGATCCATGTGGTATGGCAGCAGATATTCCATCTCTACAAAGCACACAACAGAGAGTGTGATACTAAGAAATTTGCAAAGACCTTCACTTTCTCATTCCAATCCCAAGATAAAATTAGATTCAATTAGTGGACATAAATATCCAATAGCAGCGGACACTACTTTTAAATCATATCATGAATAAAAAACATGAAAGATGGAGGCCAGAGATGAGTCAAGCCCAACTGACCCAAAAAAAGATTACTGCGATTGTAGCTTGTTGTATCTAAATAGCAATTCTTGAACCACCACATTTTCTAATAATGCACTTCTGTACAGAAAGCATTTTCTTCCTTACTGGCATCACCAGAACACTCAGCATTGCTGAATATTGAACTGCTTCTATTTATATGCCTAAGCATCGACTTAGGAGCCTATTTTAAGCATCTCAGTCTGAAAAGGTTCCCATTTTCTCTGTAAGAAAGGACTGAAAGCAGCACTAGGGCACTGTCAAAATGTATAGCTTGAGTAAACAAGTGAGCCCCAGCAAAACTCTATCCAGAAGCCCACTCACTCTCTTTCTATCTTCCCCTCTCCCTCAAAAGTTCCTTTGATTTCCAGGTTCATGTGAAGCATTCAACATTTACTCTAAGAGCCCAGAACAGAAGGGTTAAAAGGTTGGCAGTGGAGCGACCATCTCCTTCTCATACCATCTCATACCATCTCATGACCTTCTCTCTCAGTGGTGAGCCAGGCTGAGTTCCGAGGTGCAGACTGCTGGTTTTGTTTTCTCTCTGCTCAGACATGGGCTGCCTCTTCTGATGAAGCTGAGGCTTCCCACTTACACAAGCAAGGAGGACATACAATTGCCCTGTGAGGAGCTGGACTATGCAGGGAAGGGTGCTCTTTTCTGCTCCAAGGACTAGTTAAGGCAATAGCCCTGAAGGTAAATAGCAAGTAGATGCTTTAATAAGCTTTGGACATAGTACTTCCTGTGAGGAAATCAAGTGCAACATTTGGGGAAGAATTAAGAAGTGTAAGAAGTGGGAAGTCAAAAAAAAAATTATATATATATATATATATATAAAATATATAAAATATATAAAATATATAATATATATATATAATTAAAAGTAGGAAAGAGGAAAGTTTGGAATACAGGTAACAAATACATGGATGTAGGGAAGTACAGAGTGAAACTGGAGTAAAGATGGCATAGGACAGCACAGCTGACTGGCTAATAGACCAATGGATTTCAATGGATTTCTAACTGAACTATAATGGAGGAAGGTTCCTCAGACAGACAAAAAAAAAAAAAAAAAAAGAAAAAAGTAAGTTGAAAGTGACCTCAATTTCACTGGGAGGTGGAGGGAACATCTCTTTAAGAACAGAGACTCAGGAAGGGAAGAGTCCCCTCAGCGAAAAAAATAGATGTTCTTCTGTTCTCAGACAGGGGAAAGACAGGAAACCTGCCCACAGAAGGGACTCTGCTTCACATGCTGAAGGAAAAGACATCTCTGGGAATGCAGAACAAGCCCAGGATTGTAAAGCAGTGCCATGACTCTCCAGTGGAAAGAACCATACCCATCTGGCAGCAATGGTGAAGAGAAGCCCAAGCAATAAATGTCAGAGCTCATTTGTTACCAAACCCATGGCAGCAAACCCAAGCACCTATGACTGCAGCACAGGCCTGGTTCTCACCTACAGAGCAAGGGGATAATGGAAACATTAATCACACTGAAGAATATCTATATTCACCAGGAACCTTATATTATCACTAGGTAACATGCACAAGTGTAAAAGAGTCTTCTCCTGATGTGACTACAGTGTGGATCAAGATTTTTAGAGACTTTCAGAGCATAACTCCTTGAGATTCTCCCATTCCTTCAAAGAGAGTTGGCAGTACAAAGGGACAAGAAAATTGATTCAAGTGTCTTGCCAGGAGACACCTAGATGGAAAAGGAAAATCATGTTGCCGAATCAAAACCCAAATAATTAACTTGATTAATTAGTTTTTAAAAGTCATTGTAAAGCTAATTCTAAAAACAATTTACTGATTATTCTGAGAGAAGTCTGCCTGATTACATTCTAGGGAAGATACCTGTATTTGAATCATGTGACATACTAACTTTGAATTAAAAAATATCTTTAAATATATAAATAAATCACAAATCTCCTCCCTGCAATTGCTCTGACAGAGATCCCAGCAACTTTTCTCAAATGTCTGGGGCAGGGAAAATACGAATTCTTCAGTCTCCCCTTCTTTCTTTCATCTGTAATTTCAGCAGCTCCTGCCCAGGCCAGGTAAGATAATGAAATGGACATTAGACTCTCCTATTTGGCATTCACTGTCCCAACTCATCACTGAATAAGTTCTTTCTTTAGACTTGAATTTCTGGTAATACTTGTCAAGAAACCTTGTCTTATGCATGCCTCATTTTTTCCAACACTAATCTTCTACATCACTGTTTTCCCTTCCTGTTTTTCCTCTTTACCCATTATTTCTGTGCTTCCAGAGGGTACCTACCCTTCCACTCGTCTAGACTCTTCTGCCTCCTACATACACAAATTTTCCCACAATGTCCTACCCAGACCCATCAAACCATTCTAGTCCTCACTTGTTCTTTTTAACTCAGCTTTATGACCTGGCCTACAGTTCACCAGCTGCTCTGCCCCTCTAAAGCTGCCTCCTTCCCAAGTATATAAACCAAATGTCTGCATTCTCCTCTTTCCCTCAGTATTTTATTAATGTCAGAGTAGGTGTCCATCTCCTGACATTATGTGAAAGCTCTTTACCAAGAGACTAGTGAAGATCCAGATGAGGGTCAAAAAAAGGTGTGACCCCTAACCTAAATGCAAATGCTCAAAGGAAACTGTGCCCAGGCTGATTCAGCACAGTCCAGCAAAATACTAAGGGGAAATAGTTGATGCCCTGAATGGAAAACATACCCACATTGATCTTGATTATGTCTAACACAGAAAGAGGTTAACAACTAACAATATCTCTTACCATGGGATTCATTATAATGTCAAAAGAGCTGGCATTTCTGGGACAATGGATGTATTAGTGCTACACATCTTGCTACATAAAAAAGGAGGTGGATTGCCAGCACCAAAATGCAGGAGATCCTCTGCATTTTTAATACACTGAACAATACAGGGGACATGTTTTTTTCACTTTTTCCTGTGGGATTATCAACATGAATCTCTAAGAATGAGAACATCTCCTGGAAAGAAGACCTTATCTGTCATCTTGGGAATTGACATAAACTGCCAATGAATCAATTGGCATCTGCCAGAGCATGCTCAAGTCATCACAGGATCAGGATTTTACCTATGTGAAAATAAACAAATACAAATAAAACATCTACCTGAGCCTCCTGACTTGCTTTATCAAATTCACAGCTGTATGGTTCCAGATGAAGAAGAAGAAATACTAGTTTTCTTATTAATTTTTATATCTCAGGAAATGTGGAAGACTGAAAATTGTAATTTATCTGAAGGTAGAGGACAAGAGGGAGGAGAAAGTAGAAGGATAACATACCAATGAAACGTTGAGAGTTTTCTATTTTTTGCCAATTTTTGCTAAAATGACAGACAGTGATTTTTATGAAATGTATAATTCACAGCAAAATTTTCTAGGTAATCAAGTTAAAAATGCTTTGTCTTTCCTAACAACATCATACAGCAATCAGTAAAACCCAAAGTACATAATACAAACTGAAAATGCAAGAAAACAAATCTTTTCCCCTAAGTCAACAAATTTTCCGAGCCCAAATAAAATTCTTGGCTTTCTTTCAAACCTTCACAGCTTCTAATCAATAGTTTAGTCATACGATGAAAAATGATGTATCCATATTCTTCACCATTGACATTTGCTAACTGTCTCCAAGGTCGCATTGATTGTCAGTTGTTCAGTTTACCCAACTTCTGTTTTGAGCCAAATAATATGATCTTTGTTTCATTAATATTTAATAGTAACTCAGATTGTGCCAGATGATCTTAAAGCTCATTTAAATCAGCTTGAAGATAATATTAAGCTTTCTTCTAGTATAATCTATTACCATAAATGATTGTGTCATCTGCATATAAATGGTGAGTTGAATATGATAATGAAGTGCAAAGATTATCAATATAGAATGACAAATGCATCTGACTTAAAATAAATCCTTCAGGGACCCATTTATTCTGTTTTTAGTGGTAAAAGATGCATTGTTTCACTTCAAGTATTCTAGAGAAAACATAAAGGATTTGGATCATGAGTTATAATATTTATCCTGTGTGAAAAAAAATTAAAAATTCAAAATTATACAAGATTCTCGTTTCAAGTGTGGCAATTACAGATTGTATAGATCTGTATAGTTTATATGCTTTCATACATCTGGCTTTGATCAATTTGTAGATTTTTTTGAAAGAGCAATTACAACAAAGAATGTGTTTTTATTTAGACCTGGTTTAGTTCATGTTTGTTTTTCACTAGCGGGTCATTTAAATTAGTTCATTTCAATTACTATTAAATGCCTTGCCCATTAAAGAAAAGTACCTGAATGCAGTTTACTGTACGAGACCCAAAATGGTTTCCTCTAAAAACAACAGCTGTGAGGGCTTCAGGGAAACCCTGTTTGGCAATAAGGCTGCGTTTAAAATAATTAAATTGTCAAATTCTCTAGACTCATGGGTTTAATCAAAATGAGTGGACAATTTCAGGGTCAAAAGGAGCTATTTCAACAGTGAGAAATACTAATAAATACATTTTAAAAAGTTAAAAACAGTTGAAGAGAATATAAGTGCATCTGCCAGCAGATATCATCTAAGGACATTATATAAAATAGTCATGACATGAAAATGAGGAAAATACAGCGAGGTGAGAGAGACTACTGAAGCTCACACTTGGTGACAGCTGGAAGAACAGATATGTTGGATCTGCAAGCCCTCTCTTTTGCTCTGCAGTCCAAATCTTCCCACCCAAAATTTCAGGTTTTGATATCACAGTGACCCTGATATTTGTAAAATTTTACATATTTGAACTAAGCATTTAGCTTGGATGGAAGCACTTACAGAAAAAGACCCATTTTGGTCTCCTAGCATCTCAGCTCAAAAGCTCTCCAGCATTTGTTCTGGCAGATTCATCTGTTGCAATAAACTGGTCATAAACAAATCTGGACTAGAAAGTGGAAGTTTTATTTATTCAAGAATAAATTCTGGAAAGGCCTTGTAAATGTGATCATGGGAGTAAGAAATGTGGGAAGCAAGACCCAGTTATAGAAAGGACTGTAAATTAAACTGAGAGAACACCGAAACCCAGAAAATTTATTCTGCAATGTGGTCTCTATGGAATCCAGTCCTCAAGCATATGCAGAGTTTTGAGAGTGAATAGGATTTTTGGATGTGTGTACCACACTTAGGGATGGTTTCTTGTCCTTGTGTGGACCAGAAAGGAATTTTCTTTTCCTTCCTTAGTCTATCATTTGCTTCTGGAGATTGGATGACAGAAAAACCAGGATGTAAACAGACTACAGCTGTGTTTCTAGTGATGCAAAATTCTCAGATGAATGGTGTCCTGCTCACACACAAAGGATTAAGCTATTCATCCGATTTAGGATCAGGAGGACATCTGTTCTCCAAGTCAGATTAGCAGGGATCAGGGGGTTTTATTTGTCCTAACAATAATTTAGAGCATGATCAGCTTCTTGGGATCACACAGAAGTTAATTTTATAAATATTTTGCTACTGCACAGACCTGGAAGGCTAGAAATATCCTCCACTCCTGCTTTCTGTATGTGACGGTAGAGGTGCGGCTTTTAAATTTTTACTACAATTCTGAATTTCTCTGATATCTTGTGTTAGAGGATAATTTTATGGATGTTTCTGAACTAGTATCTACAGTACGTTTGTCTGCCAGAACAAGACGGGAAGGGTTCAGTTGCCCAGATGCTGCCTGCTGATCCTGCATTCCTGCTCACCTACGCATACGTACATCGAGTGCAGTGCACTCAAATAAACTCCCTGTTATGCCAAAGATGTCCCAAGGTGCAGGAAGTAGTATCAAGTCACCTTTATAAATCAGATCCTACCGGAAAACTTCCCACACATACGCCCCATAAATTATAAGGCTACGTACATGTCAACAGTAACACTACCGTAGATATAAAAGCATGAGCACAGACAGATTGTCCCCTTTGTAGGGAACAAAGGGTGCACAATCCAATGTAGAGAGATGGTTTTTCAGTCCATATCACTTTTTCTGTACCAATTTCTTTCTGATTAAAATTTGAATGCAGCTCAACATCAACCGAAGCGCAAGAGTGTGAAAATGATGAATGATTATGGAAGCATTCTTATAAAGCTGAGCTATTTACTCTGTGACTTAGATTTGGCATTAACGATTGATTTTTAGTCTTTTTAGCATGTAGAGCTGTAGCATTTTGCTTCATTCAGGTTGTTCCCTTAAGAATCAGCTAGGACACTGATGATAACTTTGAGGAAAAAAGTCACCAAACCAAACAACTAGAATTTGTTTAAGCTCATCATGTAAAAGATTTTGATTGTACAAAGCGCATAAAGGTCAAACCTTAAATTAGTAAATTTATCTTTCAAATTAAAAAATGTCTCTCACTCCTGAAATTATATTAGCTCTTAAAAGAGAAAATACAACCAAGCGAGTTTTTAATTTGTTGGTTTCAAGATCAAATCCAGACTACCTGGGTAGATACTAAAATTGTTGTCATCTCATGGATGCCTGGTGTCTCCCTAAATTAGTTCAGTAAATCTCACCTCAATGCTTTGCAGTAAATGACAGGATGTACAGGCAACAAAAAGCTGACGTGGATCCTAAAAGTCCACACTACATACAAACCTTCTTAGTAAGAAGGAAGGATTGTTCCTTTTTGGGAGTTGGTAAGCATGCTTCCTCCACGCAGTTAATCCAGGCTCTTGCTCAAGCACCTGTAATCCACAAAGGTAACCTACTGACACAAGTTATAAGAAATTTTTAAGTCCAGACTGACTTTTACAGGCTGGAACTTAGTGTCACAGCTGTCCCCTCAGACTCAGAGGTGAGTAACATACAATGAGAATGAAAGGGGAGCTGGAGAGGATGAGAAGGGGAAAGTCTTCGTGTCCTTGATCTTCCTGCCTCGTCTCCTGCAATACTTAAGGGATGAGGTGACACACAATACATACAAAACAGATTTCTATCAGATAGGTAAGAGAACTGCAACTTTTTTAAACTGTCATCACCATAGATCCAAATGTGAGGGAAGGATGATTTTAGTAGCTGTGTTTTCTCTAGCACCAATAAACTATGACCAAGAAGTCAAGGAGGTCAGAGAAGACAGTATTTCATTAATCAAGGTGAGTAAAGAGGAGAACTTGAACAAGAGTTTCAGTTCTCTGAACAACATGAAAAAAGTCTGATTCTCATGGTAGTGGTCTGGAGACACATTAAAATTCAGAACCAATCTAGATGGCAAGACAGCAAAAAAGGAAGAGCTGGAGGCAATTTGCAGGCTACAAAAGTTTCAGTGACAAAAGGTTAGGGGTACTGGGACAGTCTACTAATCTGCCCATCAATGTACAGCTTCTATTTAATGTTCTGAATATCTTTTGTACTTTGATACTCAGCAAACCAGTATGGATTAGAACTACTTTGTGGGCGAAAACTTAACCATGGTGGAGAAGGCAAAGTTGGGCCATCAGCTGAAATGGCCTTACTCTAACAGGCCACAGCTTTAGTCACTGACCTCTAGCAACCACTTGGCAGCTCTCTGAAGAGTCAGAACTCACAGCATTTCAGAAACAGTAGAAGTCTGCAAAGAGAAGTGAAGGCAGAAGCTCAGCTGGTTAGCCCTGCACTAAAAATGCCAGGACCGTGGGCTCAATCCCTCCATGGGCCATTCACTTAAAAGTTGGACTTGATAATCCTTGGGGGTCCTTTCCACCTCAGAATAATCTGTGATTCTGTGATGTTCTGGACTCTCTGAAAATGCTGTCCATAACTTAGAAGACCTTCAGAAGAAAGGAAAGGATATCAAGGAAAGAATTTTTTTCAGGTGAGTATTATTGTACGTCAGTAATTTTCTCATGCTCTCTCTGTGTGACACAGATCTATCTTGTTGCACCTATATGAGCCGAGCTGAATAGAAAGCAGTCATCATCAGTGCCCTTTTCCCTCCATTTCCCAGTGGAGAGTGCTTGCAGAGGTGAAACTAGGGATGGTGCTTGAATGCTGCCAAAGCTCAGTTTTACTTTAGAAACAAAGAGGCTCATCTGGGGCTGGGCCTAATGCAACTGTGAAAGAAAAAGGGACAAAGGACTGTGGGAAAAACACCTACAACTTTTCAATTTACTAACCTAGTCCCATTGCTACAAAAACACAGGTCTACCTCGCAAAACAGGGGCATGAAGGAAAGACTTCAGGGCTTAAACTTAAGTGGCTGCTAAACGAAATGCAGCTAGTATCACTGAAAGAAGGCAAAATGTGTTCTTGAAGCTCCACTGACTTACTCTATTCCAAATTGTCTACAACAGGTGGCAGAGCCTAGATGCAATGTATTTTGTACCTTGCAACAGCTGTGATGAGGATACTGACTGAAATGTTAAAGAGATACTGCTTGTTGCAACTGTCTCACATGACCAAGAGCAGTTCCAGAATTCAAAATATTTCCTTGTTCTGAAGTTAAATTGGGCTACTGTGACATTCATTCTGCAATTTAATACTCCAGGCTATGAGAGACAAACAGATAAAAAGGAATGGGAGTAGAAACCTGCAACATTTTCCACATTTTGATAGGTTTCTATACAATATTAGTACAAGACCAGGTAAAGCACTTTTTAATATTTTAGACTTCAGGGGTCAGCTCTTCAGCTAGTGCAAGGTGTAGTTCTGTTGACTTCAGCTACAATTATTCACATTAGTCAACAGTTGCTGTACCCACCCTGTGTAGTCCCATACTTAGAGCTTCACCCAAACCAAATTATAATGGCCAAATTAGAAATCTAGCTAAAACTTCTGTTAACTGACTTCCAAAGTAGAAGTCAAAACAGCTTAGTAACACCAGTCTAGAGTATTGAAAACTACAGGGCTTTTCCCCTAAATAAGCAGGGGAAATCAAAAGGAGGAAGCAAGTGAATGAATGAATGATAGAATCAGTGAGCTTCATTTAAAGGTCTTCACAGAACCATCTGTTTTTGTGCAACTTGAACATAATATATATATATATTCTCAGATTAATACTGTAGGCTACCCACAGAAATGCACCAATGCATTATCGTCATCAGGAAACAATGCAACATATATGGCATCTTAGAGAAGACCATAAATACACGTTAGAGTTACTCCCTTCTTTGTCTATATAAAGCTCTTCCAAATCCAAGGACCCAGAATCAAAAGAGTTTTGTGTTGTCCCTTTTTTGTGTGCATGGGTGTGTTAAATAAGCAAGTTAAATTCTAAATCTGTCTTTTTGTTATTGGCAATTAAATTGTAAGAATCAATACACGCTTTCAAGAATATAAAGCTAATTTAAAATATGGGACTATGTGTATATATAACAGTTTATCTGCCTTCTATATTATAAATAAGTCTGGGCAACTGTCCTAGTACCCATTAATGTTAAATATAACTGTTTTCAGAGATTAGATATCCTACAACTTGATAAATTAAATACACTTATTACATTGTGTATATATAAGATGCATGATATCATGTTCTGTGCATAAAAGATCAATGGATGCTTCTATGTTAAATACAATTTTGAAGACAATTATAATTCATAATTTAATTTAATCCACCTTAAAGTGGAAATGTTTATTCACTACCCAGAAATCAATCTCTTTAAAAAATGTGAGGATTCACATTTTGCTTCTACCATCACTTATTTTCCTACTTCACCCTAATATTGAAATAAATAGATTTTAGAAAGATTTATAGGCAAATATACACATATATCAAGATTTTTGTATACACAGCTTCTACCTGCATATACATTTATTATTTCTTCACTGATACATTCATTCATTAGGTAATATATAAAAATCAATAAATTCATTGATTTTTATCCTTCAAAAAGATACTTTACAGCTTTTCCTCACCAAAAAAATGAGCAAAAGTAAAGGAAACCACTGAAATTTAGTCACGTCAGCTGTAGTGCTGTGACAGTCAGAGAATCGGTGGTAAGCAAGGAAAGACTGTGGGCTACATTATGGCCACATGGTCTTCATGAAACTCAACTCTTTTGAGGAAGACTCCCTGAAATCATTGGAACTACCAGTAATGTCTGTTTGTTGTGTCTCCATTTAATTTAAATAATGTGCTTGTTAGCACAGTTTCCCTGCAGCCTACATTGTCCAGGCATCTTTAGACTTCCAGCAAACATTAGCACAAAAACAGCCAGGGGGACTCCTAAACTTCAGCTCACAGCCTGTGGACCACATGTAGTCTTCAATGCACGTGTGCCTGGACCTCCTTTAACAGCATTTCAGTCTGCCATGGAACCGGTGCCTGTCCTTGGGTAGGGTCTCCTCTCTTCTCTTCATTCCAAAGGGATGCCAGCACGGCAGTTCTGACACCACTGCCTTGTTCTGCTGTGATTAAAAGCTCGACCTGACTTGTGGTCTGCTCACAAACACCTTGCTCAGGTACCCTCTCCTGGGGAGAGGGGTCCGTGTTCTCTCAGTCACCACGATGAGTGCTCACAAGGGGAAGGCCCATAGCAGAGCTGGGAGAGAACAACATCTTGGGCATAACCAGTTTGCAATAAAAGTGGAAGCAGAACCATGGTAGATGACAGATTAAAGATTAAAGATTATTTGTTTTGATCCTATGTCCTTGTACTTTGTATCCAATATGGTCCAGTCAATAAAGCCACTTGAAGAATCTTGATGTGCAAATGGCCTTCAAGTACTTAAACCGGTTCTTGTCCTTTTCTAATCCATCAAACTCCTCACTGATAAAGTCCCCTGACCTCTGCAGCAAAACAGGACGAATTTCAAAATCTGTGAAACACCACTTTGAAGAGACTTTTAAGGTAGGATTGTGGATTTTTTGGTTGGGCTCAGATCTCAAAGTTCCTCCATTTAGTAAGCTTTTCTTCAAAGTACTTCCGTTGCATTCACTGAATTATTTCATTTATGTGTTTGGATAAACTATTAAAATATAAAATAGAAAACATACAGCAGTTCCATTAAAATGACACATCAGATTCAATCTTAATGTCTATGAATAACCTCCAACATTTTATCAATAGTGCACCATCAGTTTGGCACTTAGGCTACCATTCAAAAAATCTGAACAGTATCCAGACATTCCAAAAATCCCTCAAACCACACAAGGGATCAGACCAAATTAACTCCTTCCTGTAGATCATCAGATCAGCCCTTTCCATTTTGTAGCTTCTAAGACATGCAGCTTTCCCTGTGGACAAGGCTGCCCTCTCCACCCTGCTGCTTGCAACAAGAGCTTCACCAGAGCAGGGTGCTTTGGGAAGCGTTCTGCAGAGGTGCTGCGGCCACCACAGCTGTGTCACCAGAACATTTGACCTGACCCAAATTAAGGACCCCATCCTGATGTAGGATCCTTTCACACATCCCCTGTATATATGTTACTGAAAAATGAGTAATACAGAGCTCTTCCTGTACTGGCAATAAAGAACTCCCAGGGGAATTGAGGCTCCTTGAGCCTACAGGCTTTTTTGCAGTATAATTTACTGAAGGCTAAAAGCTGGCTACCCTAGAAGGTGACTGTGCATCTTGAACCTTCAGAACCTCCAGCCATAAAATGAGAATAAAGCTATTATATAGAATAAAGCTATTTCCCTAATTCATGGGAATGTGAAAATCAAAACCGCAAGGCATCCAACTTACAAGGTAACAGGGATAATAAATATTCTATAGAGGGCTGTATGAAAAAATAATTTTGACAAATAAAATATTTTTTTTAACATTCCCTGGCTACTCACAAATGTTCACTGAAAACCAAGAACCCCAAAGTTTTAACAGGCTTAATTGTATTTACTTCAGGCTTTTACTCCCCTAGCTGGGGAGCCCATTTAGGATGCCAGTTGATCCAACAGTAAAACATACACTACAGGACAGTAAGTGGAATTACAGATTAGAGTATCAGCTTCTGAATTCTCTATTGTTGGATTTAAAAGTGAACTTTATTGTTAGGTGGTTTTAACGTGGGTTTTCCTGTGTCTAATTTCTGAACTATTACGCAGATGTACATTTTCTAAAACTGCCAGGTAACTTGGTTCACTTGTAAAACTGAAATGTAACCTTTAATTTTACAGCCTATACTTTAGAAAATTATGTCTTTGAGTGGCTGAGACTTTTGGAAGGTGGGAGTGGTACACTAACCACATAAGAAGTGGAATGCCACAAGAGAATTCTTTTTGCTGTGAATAATGAGTCAGGAATACAGTTACAGCGCATAACTCACTCTTTCATCAACATGCAGACTCTTTCCTAAAGCTATTCTCATCTTCTGCAGCCACTGGTAAAATGCATAGACATAAACTCAGATCCAGTATAAACAAATGAAATGTAAATGTCAGTGTGCTTGTAGCTACCTCCCTGAGAGCTGATTTTGCCACAGGATTAGGCTGAATGTAAATAAGAGGGAAAGTACAGCACTATCAAGAAACATATCAATTTAAATGAAATAAGGCTACTTATTTTATCTCACATATCATGATCCAAATAAGATTATCTAGCTTTCTGGGAAACAAGCCCTGAAGAGAAATGAGTATTTGCCTTTTGTGACACTTAAAAAATCTTGGGACAAATTTGCAGACCACTATTTGCAACCCAACTCAATGACAGCCTCTACTACTGAGCTCTCGTTTCCTGTTCGTTTGGTGTCTGGTTTACCTTGCTAAACAGAGCATCCCCAGAAGTCCATCTCCCTGGGAGCAGAGACAAGTAGATACAGGATGACTGCCAGCCTCCTACGCTCTAGGGATACTTAATCCAGTCTCTGTAAGCATGTACATAGACACTCTCCCCCTCCCCAGACACCACACCCTGGAACAGCTGAAAGAACAGGCCTTAACTCTGCTGTAACTTGTCCAGCATGTTTGCTTTTGTAGCCTCCATTTGACTCAAACAAGGTTTAGTTCTGATTAAACCTGTCACAGCTGGTTTGCTTCCCTAAACAAGACAAAAAATGTATTGAACCACTTCATTGGTGTTAACTTCAAAGACAACCTTGAACAAGTGGAACAAGTTTACACAGCTGTAAGTATTACTGCATTAATATAATCTTTCTATCTTCAGGAATAAAATGTATAAGAACCATTATTTATAGTATGTGGTGGTGCTAGATTTTTTTAAATCACAGAAAACTTTGTTCTTAATAGCATGTTTCCCCTGAAATTAGCATAAGCACTCTTTCCCTTTAAAAATCTGGACTAAGTAAGTGCCCTTAAAAATCTCCTTTTAAGTTTGGGTCTCAGCTCTTCAGGAATTTTTATTTGTGATTCTTGAAATTCTTCAGCCTGATGGTTTTTCCTAGAATCTTTTCTGCAAAATATGTACATAGAGAGTTTTCCAAATAGACTGTTTTAATTCCATTGTTATATATTGAACACAATACTGTCCAAAAGACAGTTTTTTTTGGGAGATGTGGTTACGATGGACATTCTGGGCCATGGTTGGTCTAGCTTGCTTCGACCCACTGATGACAGACCAGGAACACATCTGTCCCTTTCACAGGTTGACAGTGCAAAGATGGCCTTTGAACAAAGGTTTCTGCAGCATGAGATGAAATAAGACTTGTGATTATTTCTAAGGTAATTGTTTTATACAAGATATTATAAATAGCAATAATATTTAATTTAAATAGCTAAGGTTCCAAATTACAAGATATCGGTCTGATCAGTATATACTTTGTAACCTCACAACCAGACAAGGGATGCACATGTAAGCCTTGATTAGAGCTTCACATTGCAATATTCATATTGAAGCCTATGACAGTTATCAGACAACACATTACCAGGACCTGACATCTCTGACACTGGTTATACTGAGCCATCAGCATCAACGTAACAATATCCTTCTTGTTCAATACTGTTTTAAGGCAAGAGTATGGCAATTATACAAGGAGAAGCATGCAACAAAAAGAAGCCTCAGTGCAAGCACCAGAGTGAGACAGTGGCTGGGAAGACCAGTGAGGCTGAAGAAACTGGGTGTGGACCTGCAGTACCCAGCTTTCTTCTCTTGGTGTGAGGCAGCACCGGACATGAATGAACCAACACAGACCCATCCAGCCAGCAATAATCAAATAAGGAGTGAGATCAAATCAAAGAAAGAATGCAGACATTTTATCCCACTCCCCTAAGCCCTTGATTGTTAAAGCTGCTGTGATTGCCTTAGGCTAAGTTTGACCCACTGACTGTCCTGAAATCAAATACGGTGGTATATTTTCGAAAAGTACAACCTCATCCACACGTCTCAGGCATTTTTCAGGGACATTTAGTTCAAGTAAACTGCCATGGAATAAGCAAAATTACATTTTCTCCTCCTATATTACCCTGCAACTCAGTCACATTCTGGTTTAAACTTTTGACTAACTTAATTTTTATGCTGGTTGTTAATTTTATAATCCAGTTGTTATATGTTTCATTCTCTTTACTTATTTCCTTTTGCAATCATCCTAGGATAGGGACTAATTATTTTAATAGCTCTCATTACAACATGTTAGTGCATTAGTGTTTCTTTTTTAAATGGAGTTACATTTATACAACCTCTTTATTTTTCTTTATTCTCACTAAACCACAAGCAGAATGGCAAAATCCCTTATGAGTTATAGAAATAAACAGTGCTTTTAGAAAACTTTTCAACAACAAATCAGGAGAATGGGAGCGAGCATGATCATAGGGTTGGAAAGACTCATGCCCAAGGAATTAAAAGTATAGAAAATACTACAACATTGGTGCATCTAAGTATGCTAAGTAGGCTTTAAAATTCACAAATGCTTGAAAACAGGATCACTCTAAAATAACTTTATCAAATATACAAGCTTGAGAAGGACATGTGGACACATCTTGATAACAGTAAATGTTAAAATGTTAAGTAAAAAAAACCCCTGTGTGTATGCATACACATCTGCATGTATAATCATCTTAATTCCTCCTCTCCAAAGTGAGTAATTTTGATGATCAAACAGGTTTTCCCTTACCCACATCTTTGCTGCTTGAACAGCCCTGATTATAATTAGTCCCTTATGCAAATGGCATATGAAGCCTTGGGGGGAGAAGAGCCTTGGAAGCGGGAAGGGAGTTCCTTGAGAAAATATCAAGAGATAAAGAGAGGTGTCCAGATTCTTGGACATAACATATTTGCACTGCTGGCAGAGCTTACAGACCTCCTGTGTCATGTGGATCCATTTGTTTATGCCTATGCCTGCATCTGTCACAGACACACACCTCTCATCCAGAGAGAAAAGATTCACAGGTTCCCTGCCAGCCTCGCCCCCACATTTGGGGCAAACAAAGCAACTCAAGGCAGACACAAGGAGGAATGCAGACAGGTAGGGACCCCCTCAAAGTCTCTGCTCAGCCCCCTGCTCAAAGCAGGGCTACCTCAATACTCAATCAAGTGGCACAGGACCTTTTCCCACAAAGCCTTGAGGGTCTCCAGAGATGGATTTTCTGTAGTTGCAACTGCCTGACTCAGGGCTTATCCACCTTCTTTGGGAAAGGTTTTTTCCCCATTTCCCAGACAACTCTGTCCTTGCTCCAACTTGTTGGCTCCTGTCCTTTTCCTCTACGCACCTTGGAGGAGAGCCTGTCTTCTCTGTGGCTCCTGGCAGGTATTTGAAGGGAAAAAATTCCATTCCCCCTGCGTGCTCTTTTCTATGCTGCACCACCCTTGGGCCCTGCTCTGGATTTTCTCTAGGCTGTCAAGATTGGTCTTGTTCCAGGAGGTCCCACATCTGGACACAGAGAGTTCCAGATGAAGTCTCACCAACTACTGAGCAGAGGGCCACCATCCTTTTTCTGTGCTTGGCAGCCACACTCGTGCTCAGGATGTGGTTGGCCTCCAGCTCACCAAGGATCTACAGGAGCCCCATCAGCTGGCAGGGCCTTTCTGTGTGACAGGCAGGGAGCAGTGCCAGGAGTCCCTCTGCAAGGCTCCTCAGGGAAGGTCCTTTTGTCCTGTTGATCAGGTTGTTGCTGCAGATGTGAAGCAATGGCAAGCCCAGAAGTGACTCATACCAGGAATGCCAGGCATAGTGAGCCTGCAGCTAAAGTATGATAGTGCTGCTGGAATTTTAAGCCTGATGCTTCGGCCTTTTTCTTTTTTCTTTCCCATTTTGTAATTCTGTAATTCGTATTTTCTAAATTTGACTATGGGGATACTACAAGAGACAGTGCTGAAAGCCTTGTTAAAATAAATCCACTGTTCTTCCCTCATTAACAGAGCCAATCTTTTCAGCACAGGAGGCATTCATGTTGATCACCTTCAGTTTGTCCTTCAAAATCTGTATTGTTTCCAGACCCCATCTTATCCTCCACGTGCCTAGAAATAGTGTCCATGTCAAAATTTTCAGGGCTTAGGGGATGTAAGACTGTAGTTTGCCTTTTTTTGAAAAAGAGTGCACCATTTCATTCTTTCCAGTCAACAGAAACCTCCCCACATTGCCACCTCTCAGGATAAGAACTTAGCTTTACAATATCATGTGCCAGCTTCATCAGCATCCTTAGATGTCATCTGTCTTATCTGATGGATTTTATACATCCAGTGCACTTAACTTGGTCTTTTCTACCATGGATAGAAACTCTCTTCCCAAAAATCTCCCTTGCTAGGTGCAATCTAGAGACCTGGGAGGCCTATACATATTTAGATGTAAATACACACTCAGACACTACATGCAGAGTACTCAATCAAATGACAACTGTATATATATATATATATATATATATATATATATATATATATATATTTATATAAATCTGTCTACCTGTCAGTGGTACTATACTAGACAATTAAATACAGCAAGAGATTTAATTAAAATTGCTTACAGTGCATGAGGGGACTTTGCCAGTACAAGGATACGGGCCTAAAGAAAGGCCTGAGAGCAGAAAGATATGCCAACAACCTATCTGACACCAAATGACTTTATACGTAACTACTAATAAATGCAACCTGATATTTCATAGGGGGCACTGCTTGTGTGCAAGCACTCATAGGGGTGAATGCCTGCAATGATTGAATTATTGTCCAGTCAGTGCATCTCACACTGAGGAAATGAACCCGTATTTGGGCATCCGCCAGTACAAATTTCAGTTTGGATTCTGTGCCTTTTTCTTGTTTTCCAAACTCTGTTACCCTGCGTGTGTTCTGTGTTTGAAGCATGTTGACACTCTGTCTTGATGCAGCTGGCACCCCAGATCAGTTCCTGGATGCCCAACTTGAAAACATTTGAAAGGAAAACCACAGGGCAGGCGATATGGTTGGCTCCCAAATCTGCTGGATTTTGGCTGACCCAGCATAGTTTCATCCCAGCAGAGTTCCTTTATTTTGTGTCTCTTCTCTAAAAACCATGGACATTTGCTAATATCCTGCATACTAATTTGATTTTCCAGTAGCTATCACAACATCAACATCATAATTAAAAACATCATTTCCTAAAAAGCACTCTGAACTTTGAAAGCAGCCTTTTTTTTTTTTTTTTTTATTCCTACAGTTTAGTCCAATCTACCTCCAACACTCAACTTCCTTTTGATCCTCCCCTGCAAAGATGGTCAGAGTAGCATTACCACATGTTGGCGATTCTGACCAGCAACTGAAAACACTATCTGCACTCAGATTTTATCTGACTTCTGTTCTAGTTCCTCACTAGGAGGAACAAGAGGAACTAGAACAAAAAACATGCTAGTTTGGATTAAGGCACAGCCCACTGCATGTACAGAAAGATTAAAAGATTCCCAGTTTTGTACATCTTAGCCAAAAAAACAAACAACCACCACTCCCTGCAGGAGCGATGGCTCTACTGAAGATGTGTTCCCAGCACCAATTCTGCAAACAAACTCTGTGGCAGTCAAATAACTCCTGCTAAAAGCAGTTGATGAGCTTAGGCTGTTGCTATCCCTTACATGCAGCAGCTCTGACGTGGGTGTGCAAAGTAAAGCTCTGCTTTCTACCAGCAAGGGGGACAGACTCCCATACTTCTGATGTGTAAAGACAATAATATCCTGCTCTGCCTCAACACCGAGTACCGCAGTGGCAACAGCACTTCTGAAGCCCACTCTCACTGTTTCTCTGCTCTTCAGAGAGCCCCTCTTTAGATGCCAAGGTACACTAAAGCCCTGTGCCTGAAGCTTCATGTCAGTTCACAGTATTAATGAAGCCATTAGGGATTTTCATTTTAGAGAATGCTTTATGATTTTGATACCTGGTCAGCCTCTAATCAGGTAAATCTAATGTGAGGAAAAATTTAAAAAGTTGTTCTCTCTCACTGTTCATTTTGTCTGCATGTAGTCATGCAGGGTAGTCTTATCTTTATTTAATGCTAATAAAAAGAGACAGTTCCACATTATGAATATCTCCTCATTCTTCATGCACAGCCAACATTTTTATGTATTCATAGCCAACTTGAAGGCAAACATAAGGACCTGGCTACTAACATTTTTCATTAAGAGATGAGTGAGCATCCTTCTCCCCTTAGTATTAAGTTTTGCCATGATTTAAAGGACATTGAGTTAAGACGAGCCATTTGTCACTACCGTGTCACTACAGGAGAAAAACCTGCTTGTTACATTGAAATACCTAATGGCACTTTTCATTAATATTGAGTCCTTTGTACTCACTTCTCTCTGGTTCTGGCAGCAATTCCCTATGACCACTGCACAAGGTTTCATTATGATACTTATCCTTGAGAAGCACTTTCATTTGCCATAGAAATGACTGGAAAGATAACGTCGTTGTTCAGTAGTGGGTTCTTCTCTCCCAACCCCTTCCTACTCCTTTTATTTAATTTAAGGAAAACAATAAGAGAGACTTAATTCCACTTCTTTTCCTCTCTTTCAGATACAATGAAAATAAGACAAAAAACCTGTCAGGCCTGTCACTGAAATTTCAGTTTATTTATTATGGAATAACGTTGTTTTTCCAAGGGAGCATGCTATTCAGCTTTTCCTGTCATTATTATATACTAAGAGGGAGGGGGGATTACCTGATTTTGATCAATAAATTTTTTTGTGCCAATAAATGTGAAAATTTCAGAACAGCAATTTGTAAACAACCTACTGACTGGCTTATTTTTCCCCTGTAAGAACCTCTGTGCACTACTGCCATTGCTGCTCAGAGAATTTTGAGAAGAGATAATAAAGAATCCTGACAACCATTCGGACATCTCTTCTTCCCTCCCCCCCACATCTCTTTTTGCCTTTTCCTGTCTAAAAAAAGCGTCCTCTTTCCTTTGGCTGTATTTTACATTCTTTCTGTTTTCTTATCTGCCCCTTATTCTTCGTCCCCCTCCCCCACAAGAGCTTGGGGGCCTTCCTCCCTCCCTCATTGTGAATACCATTACCCTAGGGACATCAGGAAATTTTTCAGATGTAAACAAAAGCATAAATCCCTTTTCTTGTCTTTTCCTACTTTATTCTCTTCTCTAGTTCCCTTCCCCCCGTTTCATGAGTACTTTTGTGTGTTTAGCCACCTGCAGAGATCGAGGGTGGAAGACATGAAATCAGAAGCAAACAAAACCTCTGCTTAATTCAGCTTAGTCATTAATAGCACCATTAGCTTATTGAACTCCAGGATATATCATGTCACAGTTCATGATTCAGGGTCTCTCAATTGCTCTTGCATTGTTTATATCCTGAGTCAGACTCTTTCAGATAATTTAGGCTTAATCATTCTTCTGCAACAACAGTCTTACGGGTACCATTTAATCAAATCTATCAGTTATGCTCTGAGACATCTTAAGGTTTCAGAGGAATCACCAGACACTGCCTTAGCATTTATTTACTCACAGGAGTAAAAATGCTCTTTGTGCTTCAGCTTAGTGAAAATGCTAAATGACAAGGAAGCTGTGTGAACCGAGGTATCTGTATCTGTTATGTCAGTGTGGGAACAGGGAGCTCGACCAGAGAGCAGAAATATGGGAACAAGGAAAGAACCCTGACCTCAAACAGTGGCCATGAACCAACCACTCTGAGTTAGTGCACACATTTTGTTTGGCTTTCTTCTGTGACCGGACCGATGCAGACAGAAAACCAAGTAAATACTTATTAAAACTGTAAACAACAGAAAAAAAATCCTTTCTCCAATGTGTTGCTACAGCATCTGTCATCTGAATGCTTTTGAGAAGTGTTTTACAACATGGATGTGTTTATTCTTATGCTCCCCCTTGCTCTTTAATTGAAAACCTCCACAGCTTGAACATGAGTTCATGTGTGGTCTACAAGTCTACCTATTGCCACTTCAGTCTTGCAAAATTATTGAAGCAAAATACTGGGGAAATGGTCTAAGACTCTTTGCTGCAGGGAAGAGCTGTGCCCTTAATTTCAGCCTTCTTTTCAAAGAATTAAGAATATAAGGGGAGGCTCCAATCATTCTCTACAAATAGAGTTTTTGAGGCTTTTGTGTTGTTGTTTTGTTTTTTTTTCTTTAAACATGCAGTCTTACTGTTGTTTTGTTGTAGGAAACATTACATTTAAGCACAGGTTGGCAAAGAAACCAGGCTCTAATGTGTTGTCTGCCAATTCAGACACACAGTCAACACAGATAAGCATGTATCCTCTACAGCCCCAAAGAATAATACTGGAGAAAATTTAATCTTCCGTTGTTATTTATGAAAGTGGTACTTAGGCATTTTTTTCTGCTTGTAATTGTATGGAGGAGTACCACATATGACCTGGCAAAACTAGGAAGTTTATTTAATTTAGATGAGAATTAATAATTTCCCAAATCTAATTCATATCACTCAAACACTTTTTTAAAAATTGCTCAAATTCAATTCCTCCATAGTCTCACCCAACTGACAACTTTTAGAGAAGTACTATTAAGCAAACAACATCCTTTTTTATACTCTACATACTACAGCAGGATGAGAAGCTTGTTCCCAAGAAAGAAATTTCTCAAGCTTTGAAGAACAAAATCTTCTAAATCACATAAAACCTACAGACAGCTAAGCAATTGAATTCACTAGTATTTCTAAATTTCTCTAAATCACAGTCTTTGGACTATAGATAGGGAAACCAACACAAAAATAATTGAGCTTCCCAATGTTCTTGCAGCAAAACAAAGAGCAGTACTAATACCTCAAAAATAACAACTGTGTATCTGGAGCCTATAAACACCCTTTGCTAAAGGGTCTCCATGCTCCTGATTCATGGTGTTAGTAAGCATATGAAATAGTTTATGCAATATCTTACCCTCTGAGAGACAACTCCCTTTTCACTTCTTAGAGGATCCTGTGGGTGACAGTTTCCTGCTCAATACTGTTGCCAGGTTCTTGGGAGCTTCTCAACAGCTGTCTGCCCTGAGACCTTCGCTATCACCCTTTGAATTACAAGTACAACATTCATCTGATTTGCTTTCAAACCATGTATGATAGGCATATATATCTGTATCATCCACTTCCTCCTTTAATCCTGCACTAAGCCTCAGGTCTGTTTATCAACCACAGCATCCTGAGGTACCAGGCTACATTCAGTGTTCTTTTCCACAGTCCATCAAAGATATGAATAGACAACTCCTCCCAAATGTAAAGAACTAAAAGCATGCTGATAGCACAACTCTGTTCTCCAATGTTTGCTGCTTTTCACCTAGGCCATATTTGCCTGGAGTCTGTTAGGTTGTAGCTGCTGTTCAAAAGCTGCTGCATTTTCTGCTGTTATCATACAGTCCTACCTTGCCAATGGACCTGATCAAAACAGCTGTCCACAATAGTATCCAGGAGAAATTAAATAGGTGAGAATGCTACCTTTAAGCAGATTTTCTTCAGGCTGAATCTCTGATCCTTTGAAAAAGCAGAGGAAACTGTTAGGGAGGGCGTCTGCTTCATGTACTCTCTAGATGCCTTTGTTCTGCTGCTGTGCACTGAGAGATGTTCTTGGTTTCACGTTCTTTGTGTCCTGGAATGAATGAAAGCTAGCCTGCAATACTTTTTATCAGCCCTAATCTAATTTGCCTTATCCTCACTTTCACTTGCAGGTAGCTGACTATCACACACTAAGATGTTCCTAACATGAGCATCTCAACATTTTTCTGGCATTATTTCACTGCTTTTTTTTTAAAAAAAAAAACAAACCAACAACAAAAAAATCAAACCACCGTTTCTCTCTTCAGTAACTACACTAAGAGAGCAGCGCTTCTCAAACAGTAATATGAGCACACTGTGGACCTCACAGATGTTTTCTAGAACAGGGTTTGCCACATTTGCTTTGACCATGTTTTTGCTGCTTGAAAAGAACATGCTCACCATAATCTGAAGTGATGGAATGAAGTGGTTTTGAAGTAATTGGTCTGGGTGGGGGGAAAAAAATGCCATTTAGGAAACAGACAAGACACTACTTGTTTACACATCTGTTTAGAAACAAGCTTGCACTTGCTCATTCACACCACCAACCTTGACCCATTGCTTAGCAGTGAAGTTGAGCATAAGTAATTCAGCTACCATAGCTACCATGTTACTCACCATGAAGACATTCATGGAAGTGCCTGCTGCTTTTGTTGGCCAACAGGGAACACTAGCAAGTAACCAGCGCTTGCAATTTCTGGAAGTGGTGCCTTAAATTTATGTTAATTTCATAGGGTTTCAAGCAATGCTGAAAATCTCATAACCATGAGTTGTGTATGTGTCTATTTAGTGATGTTTTATGGCAAGTATATATATAAATACTCCTTGGTTGTTTAATGCTTTAAATTAATAAAATGCATATTTTTTTCCAAGATTCTAGATGTTCTTGAAAACCTATAATCTAGCTTTATAAAATGTAATAGTTTGAAAAATTAGGTTCATAGGTTCATTTGTCACAATGCCAGAAACAACTTGGCCCATTAAAATCATGCCCATACACATCAAAAATACTGTCAAAGACTAGAATGACTTGAGCAAGATGCTAAAACATTGCAAACAAAGTGAGAGTATGCTGTGCTCTGACTACCATTACAGAAATAAAACACTTCTTTCAGAAGGCAATGGCACTAACAATAAAAAGGCTGTGGAGAGGCATATCTGAGAAAACTTTATGAATAATAAGGATAGTAAAGTAAGGAATAAGTTGCTTAAACTGTTCTCAAATGCTACTTCTATAGTCAAATGCTTGTGAAGAATACTCAGATAAAGCTGAACCTCTTATGAAGAAAACAAGATCCAACCATCTCCAGCCTTTCCTGGGTAAAGTTCCAGGGTAACCAACATGAGCTCCTTGCCAGTTTACTCTGCCTGCCTCATCACTCCTTATCCCCTGCTCCACCAGTCTCCTGTATGTGTGCCTTCTTTTGGTGTTCATGCTTCCTCAGTCTCATGCCCAAC
This sequence comes from Pseudopodoces humilis, assembly GCF_049639895.1. Taxonomy (NCBI): domain Eukaryota; kingdom Metazoa; phylum Chordata; class Aves; order Passeriformes; family Paridae; genus Pseudopodoces; species Pseudopodoces humilis. The sequence continues at coordinate 43,223,473 of NC_142205.1, forward strand.
CCTCAGGCCATGTCTCTCCCTCTCTCTGGTAGAGACACATGGTACCTGTAGGTACCTGCTCCCAGTAGTGCCTTGAAACTGGGATAGCATTACGAGGGGAAAAAAAAAATGTTAAGAGTTGATGCATGCTGAGGTCTCCTACCTTTGAGATACAGGGGGGATACACAGCTGCTTCCACGTGGTTTTCTTTCAGACTGTGTCCCTTTGTGACCTCCTGGTAGCACTGCCTTCCTCTGACAGTAGAGTAATGGATGCTCAGCCTAAGCTAAAATGGTGTTTACTTTGCTCTGTTGCATATCTTGACTTTAGTTGGTGTTCCTCAGCAGGAAAAACTGATGGACTAGGCAACCTTTTAATATCCCATTCAGCCATATTTCTGTTATTCTCCTCTCCTGTGATTTACTAACAATAAGCTAGATTTATAAAAATTGAAAAAGAGACCAAATGGAAGGAAAAATCCCTAAAATAATTGCATGGAGGAATTAAAAAGAAGAAAAGGAAGAAAATCTTCATTATAAAGAAACATAGTGGCCCAAACATTTAAACATGCTTGTTGAAAATTTTCCTGGAATCCTGAATTTTCTCAGTGCTGAGTACTTTCACCTGCCAGTAGCCGTTACCTTGGTGCTTGCAAGTCCTGCCATTGAATTAACTGCTCTGAAAAACAAGACCTATTTCTTTTTTCCAGTGCCTGAAGTGACTGATGCGGATGCATGTGTTTAATTTTAGGCACACAGACTTGAAAAATACAAGTGATTAGTTCCAGGGTTAGTTCCAAGATAGATTTACTATAGCTAGACAAAAATCCACAATCCATCTGCCTTACAATTTAGTAGAAAAGTAGACAGGTAAGAAGATAAAGCTGGTTTAGTGAACTACAGGAGAGCCTTCACCCTGCAAACCACCAGATTCTGGAACATCTCCCAGGTAACAGATATCTTGGCTTAAATAACATAATGTTAGTCTGGTCTTTCATAGTAATATGAGGCACTTTTTATCATTTTAGTATCACTCATCTACTCTCATGTGTGTATGAGAGCCTGGGCAGAATTAGAAGGAGCTGTGACCACTGGATTCCCCTTAAACAAAACTGTGGCTCCAGCTCCGTCTTTGATTGCTTAACAGGAAGGGGAATGATTGCCCTTGCTTTGGACTATACACCAGGTCCGTGCTACTAGAAAACTCTCTCCTAAAAACTTTATTTCAGCCTTAGATTTAAGAGGTTCCTTTATGTTCTCTAGTTGTCAGTATCTGACACATGCAGACCTTCCTTCTAGAAACAGGCTTCAGGTGCTTTGAGATACAGATTAACTTGGCAAAGTTAACAAGTGTGGTGCATCTTGCATACTGCTGTGCTATATTAATAACCAATAACAATTTACATCCCTTCAACAGGGAAAACTCTGACAGATCAAGCAACCCTGAAGCATTTGAGTGTGAAACCAACTGAACCTCTCCACGACAGCAAGAATCCCTAGGGACTTCTCTGATTTATGAAAAAGTTACCTGTTAGAAATAGAAACCCACCTTTTTATTCAGATATAACTTTACTTTGTACTGCGTGTTGTCTGGCTCCTGTGCTCAGGAAATGAAAGGTAAAGCCCTGGTGCATATGCCTGTGCTCCATAGGAGAATGTTCTGACTGAACAATCTCCTCTTGGGGAGCTTCTGTCACTGACTCACTGATTCCAAAGTGCAAGGGGAAGCTCTGGATGCAGTCAAATGCCATCTAGGAAAGATTAGTAGTCTATTTTATGGTGCAACTTTTTCAGGAAAAAAAACAAATAGGGGACACGAACGAGAAAGCATCAATGGCACAGGGAAGAAGCACATTGAACTCTCTCAACCTTGCAGAGAACATTTTTTTAACCCTCTTGAGGGAATGCTTACTTTTCCCATCCCATTTAATAAAACTTATCACAGAGAACTAATTTCTGCTAGGTAAATAGCAACTGGTACATCAATTTCCTGCCAGCAGCTGCAGTTTCAACAGTTTCAGTCTTTCATTCAAATGTGTGAATGCTTTGCTTAAGCTGCACATTTCTCATTTAGTGTACCTTGAAAATACATGCTGTCACTCATTCAGTCTCTGAGAAGACTTTGGCTGTGCTGTGGCTTGCATAAAGCATCACTAGAGAGAATCATTCAAGTGGGTAGGAGGAGACATTAGAACACACACAGGTAGAGTTTGGGAAAATTACAAAAAGCTTCTGCCTACAGTTCTGCGTAGCAAATGAAGCATCCAAGAGCAGAAGTTCTAAATCAGCTCACCAAATCCATCTGACTTCTCTCAAGGGTTAAAGGCCAAAAACTCATGTTAAAAATAAATTATCGCACAGACTCAAGGATCTTGAAAAGATAAAAGGTGTCTCTTAAAATAGTCCAAGCTGGAAGTCTTAAACGTAGTAATGAATGCATACAAATCTTCAGAAAATTCTATCTTGCAGGTCTGTTCCTGTAAGTAACCTTTCTTTTTGTCCCCAACTGCTCCATTATATTGACAGGAAGAAACTAGAATGCCATTTACTTAACCCAGCTAATATTTCTCATTTGTAATTCCTGGAATACCAGTTCTCTTCCCTCCAGCCTGGGAGCCATGTGAATTTGTGTGTTCTTACCACTGGCTGCTCTGGGGATTCCAGACCTTCCCCTGTACCATGCTGACATTTTGCAACCAGACTTTTTTGGAGCTCAAGAATAAGTTACAAGAGAGAATATCTCTTGGATAAAACTAGGGCTTTTCAAAAATTCCCAAATGAGGATTTGTATGGGTTAGCTGCATTTTTTTCCCCACTAGATAATGCCTGCTCACAGATATTTAATCTTTCTACAGTAGTAGTCAAATTGGAAAAAATATGCAGATTAGGCTGCAAGCCATTCTGTTTTCAAAAAAGTTGCTCAAAACAAAATAAAATTTAGAATTCAATTTACATTTGAGTTAAAATAGGCCTGTTTTTTCTACAATAACACTGTTTTAGGAAGGCATTTCACAGGCTTTTCCCCCAAAGTCACCATTCTTATTTTTCATTTGAGACAAGATAGACTTTAAAGACATAAAAGTTCTTACAACATGAAAAATCCAGTTTCTGCACTTTCAGAATACACCTAGTTATTAAAAATACGTGGTGTTTGCCTGACCTTGTTCTTTTTTGATGTGTACTGTCTACATGTATATCTACGTTATGGCTGCAACATGATGCAAATCCTGGAAGCCAGGCACTTTGTTAACTTACCAGTATTGATAGCTTATCTGAAGTCATGGTTCATTAAGCATGGAGTTTGTGATCCTATGAAAGGGAGTAGCAGTTAAAAAGTGAGCATGTAATTAGACACATCACCATGACAAAACCCTTCAAGTACACATCCTTTTCCTTTTTTTCTTTCTAACATGTTAACTAACATCTAAGTGTTTTTCTAACATGTAGATTTATACTGTGTCTGATTTCAAGCAGTACCCCAGCATTTACCTACCAGATGGCAGAGTTCCTGGGAAGAAAAAAGACTGAAGATCTGATAATCTGACCTCCCAGAAACAGCATCACTTTGTGTTTCAGCAAGAGCACTGCATGCAACAGAAGTGTGAGTAGAGCTCACATGGCAGCTATGGGTGCACTCCTCAAGGATGTCATCCGTGATGTTTCAGTTCCGGCTGAGTAAAGCAGGATGCTCCTTCCCAGCTACCTCACAATGTCTTTTCACACAATTAGCCATCCAGGGAGAAACCCTCCATATTGGAGCAGATGGTTCCTTAATCAGTTGGTAACAAACTCAAAAATACAAGTCTTCCTAAAGCACTTGCACTGCTAGTATGAACCAGACAACGTAAATCTCATGTTTTGAACAAAGCAGTCATGGAAAGAGATGTGCAGCTCAGAAAACAAATGAAAACACAGCCAAATCAGTAGTTTTGCTTAGGAGAAATTACACTAAGTAGAAATCAGAATTATTTCTGGGTCTGATCTTGTCCTTACAAGAGATTTAAGAGAACATGTGGTTAGTGCCTCAGTTAGGTTCACTTTCCCTGCTAGTACCTACCCAGAAAGAGGTTTTCACAGGCTAACAGAAAAGGAAAATGTTTTTACAGATCCAAAGGTTCTTCCCACTAACAACATTAATGCCATGTTCACTCTTAGTTCAGATGCGTATGAGATGAGGGGAAATGGAAAGTTAAGCATTCAAAATTCTGTCACTAGTAGGTAGAAATACATTTTTTTAAAATGTATTTGGGCATGCTGGACAGAAATACTTGCCAGCTAGTTACTAAACTTCTACAGACACCTAATTTTTGCGAATTAAATTAGTAATTTAGAATTACCATGGATTAAAAATGCCCTTCTGCAAAGATCAATTGCTTAGCCCCATTGCTTAGTCTTTCTAGTCAAATGTTAAGTGCTGCTAACAGCACTCTAAACCTTAAAAAACCCTATTATGTTCTAACACGTGTGTCAGCAAACATCTACACAAGGAAATTAAAAACCCATGAGGCCAAACTAAAAAGGGAAAATATTTCTACAGATTCAAAGATTCTCTCTACTAACAACATTAATATCAAGTTCAATACCATTGCTAAGGCACACATTCTCTCTGTCCTGTCTGTGGAGTTTCATTTGTGCCTGTCAATAGGAAGGACCTTAGGGAAAAGTAAAATGCTTTTTTCTTTCCTAATGAATGATGTTTGCTACTTGTGCAATGGGAGATGGGTATTGCAGCACCATGTTACTCTTGGACAGTGGCATTAAGCTCTCTGGAAGGAAATCCTGGAATGATTGCAACAATTGTGCTAGGAACAGCTTCCATCACAAGACATGCATATTGGTACTCAGCTGGAAAAGCAGAAAGGAGATACTGATGCTTACCAAACTCACACTGGCATGTTTTTTCCAGTGAAGCTGTGTATTACTAGCAGGTGTCGCAGGTCACAGCGAAGAATTTATCTTCAATAAAATTTGTTTTAACAGCAACAATTTGGTGTACAGGTGCCCAAGCAACCCCAAGAATCAACTGAAAAATCAGATTCACCTTTTTAATGGCCAAAATTAAAAACCCTGAAAAATTTAATTTTCTCATAATATTCTTCATTTGTATGAAACAAAGAACTGCTGAATGTGCAGATGTGTGAAAAGGGGAAAGGGTTTTAATTTTCAAAAATTCCTAGCTGAGAATGTAAAGATCTCTAAAAAACTGGACTGAACCACTCTGAAGAAAAATAAAATGTGGGTATGAGTCTGACAACAAATTTTGGCAGCTGTCACAAACCTAGGTGAAGCCCTCATACTGCTTTAGTAGCTGACATTGCTAAATACATCTTGCTGCACGTAACATAACCAAATCATAAAACAAAAAGTTATATTGTCAACAAAGAATTCTTTTCCTCTAAAATGACATGCCATCACCAGCATCCACGCTGCTAGCTCTGAATGATGTGCTACCTACTGTTCTAGCTACTAAGCAGAGAGAAAAATGGGAGAGAGAAAAGCTTCCCTACAGTTCTGCTCTGGCACATAGAAGGCAAACATTTTCAGACATGAAAATTGACTCAGGCCTTTCAGTCTTCAGTTTTAACCACAGCATCTGAAAGCCCCTTGGGCTGATCTAGAGGCTGAGGTGGTCATGTCTGCTGGAGATGGTTGAATTAGTCTCTTCAGAGTTAAGAATGACTCCTTCCACATCAAGCTTCATGTCTTGCCAAAGAGCACTGCTGGCAAGAGCAAAGGACTGATTCAAAACCTAGGGGCCCTAAATAAAGTTAAAAAATAAAACAAACTTAAACACATACTGAAAACTCATCTGCTCAGGGCACTTAAATAAATTATTCTCTCATGCTACAACACTAAGTGGGAGTGTCAGACTAAACTGATTGTTACAGACCTTTAATTCTCAAACACAGCTGTACTTAGATAAAATAGATCTAACAAAATGAAACAAAATGGAAATTCAGAGTATGCTTAAAAGTAAAGCCAACCCATGTTCTTACAGTTCTTAGAATCGTGGTGTTTTGATTTCTTTTTCCACCTACCTTTCTACTAAATCACTTAATGGAAAAATAAAATTTTCTTTTTCTCATTTCTTTCTCTGTGACACACCCAGTCATGGCTTGCTGTCATCAGTAAAAAGTTCACTGGCCAGTGGTACCGTTTACTTAATAGGAGAAATAAATACCTGTCATCTGCAAAAGATGCATTCTAGCTTCAAGCCATAAAAAAACATGCCATTTCTGCACTCTTTCCTCCAAACATAACATTGCCTTTCATATCATCCAGTCATGTGGTTGTCAAGCACAGAAGTCCTTTTCACTCTTCTGTCTTCTCCTACTGTTCACAAAAAGCCAAATATCTTTGCAATGAGAGATCTCACATTTAGTTGTATCCCGAGAGAGCTCTCTAATCTCTCACCAGCATCCTGGATTCAGGATGCCAGTTCTCACTGAACCATGACGGCATCTTAACAGCAAACTAGTTTCTTCAAAATACTGTTTGCATATAAAACTTCCCAAAAAATCAATGGATGGCTTTTCCTCAACAATATATTTCTCTCTTAAGATGCAGTAAGTACTGTCCTGTTCCTGTCTATCTATATAAAAAGTTTTATATACAGTTCAGCACAATAAATAGAGAAAGTAAGGCAAACTAGTTTCTTCTCCTAATTACCTGATCAAATTATCTTCTTTCTTTACTGGTTATGGTAGAGAGAATCACTTCTGATTCTGAAACCAAAGAATACAGCCAATTGCACAGTGCAACTGTGGGAGACTAGGTAAGAAGGAGCCTCTATTCCCAAGAGACAATTTTTTAGCTTTGTCTATAAAGCAATGAGGTTATAAATAAACTATTAAAAAAAAAAAAAAAAAAACAACCTGGAAATTTAAATTATATTTGAATAAATATTTTCCTTCTCCTTTGGCAAAAGGTCTCTCAAGAAAAAAAAAGAACATCCATAGAGACAAAGCAGTAGCTTGTGCTGCAGGTCGCATTCTGAATTTCTTAGTTTTCAGGCCTCTCTGAAAGATGGCTTTCTCTTTGCCAGCCAGGCCTTTGATATGCTTATCATGCATTTAAAGCTATTTATGGATGGATATATAATCCTGTCTAAACCGATTAGAAAAAATTAAATCAATCCACCAGCATCTACTATATTAAATCATGTACTCATTAGGAAACATTTCTGGAACACCAAACCCACCCATTAACAATTTTAGCTGGGGAGAAAAGGCTGGGGTAGAATCCCAGACAAGTTCTCTTTCTCTCATCTCTCTGAGTGAATTTAACAAGCAACTGTTTTCCAGCAGTTGACCGTGAAATGGATCATGTTTTATTTATTCTGCACAAATGGCAAATCACAGCAAAGTGTAGCCTTGGGATTAATCAGTGGGCTTTTATCACTGGGGCACCGGTTGGACTTTGGTTCCTCTCAAAGTGCCTACAAATCACTCTGATTAGATGCCTGTCTGAAACATACATCGTTTGACTTTGCTAGCTTCGGGCATAATAACTGGAAGACTGTATAAAGGGGATGAGCTTCTACAGGGTGGGTCACTAAGGCTTGATATAAAGGCTGAAAATTAGTGTGTCTGAGAGAAGACTAATGAATAACAGCCAGCAATGCTGTGGAAGTCTAATCAAGAAAAAAAGCCCAGAGCCTTGAAACACTGTGCTGTCCCAGTTCCTGGATAAAGACCTAGCACTTTTACAGCTGAGTGCTGGTGGTAGGGCTGGGGGTCACACAAGTTGCAGCTTTCCCATCTCCACTCGGCAGAAGAAAAAAAAAATACTATGGAGATGAATCAAAATTCAACACAAGCGTTACTGGAAAGTTGATATTGGTTAAGATAATTTGTAATTCATAATGATACCAGCTCACTTCTGAATGGCAGGCTGGAGCACCTGGCCTGAATGAATCCACCCTGGAGACGTCCAAGCTTGCAGGCATTCAAGACCTTGCAGCTTCAATCATATGTCAGTGACTCGGTCTTTCTGGGAATGTAGGCAGAAGAGGACTTTAGCATTTAGCAATCCTGAAAAGAATATGTGTATTTTCTGGGCCTATTAAAATATGTCCAAATTTGGCTCAATTCAAACAAATGAAACATCCTGTTTCAGAGACACGGAAGCTCTTAACAAGGAATTTAGGTTTTTCTACATTCTATTTCCACTGTCTATCTCCCTCTCCACTGATGATAACATGGGAGGTTCAAATCTCAGCTGCTTGATTTTCCAGTTCCCAAATCCAGAAGCTTCTCCACACTACCTGCAGAATTGATGTCCCTGCTGTGGTGCTGTGCAGCTCTCCATTGTGACTCTTCACACAGAGTAATGATTTACTGCTGCTACTGTCAGCAAAAGCAATACTAGTTGCAATCTGATAGTAACTGCATCAACACAAAATAACAAAGGTTGTAAATCTAGCCCTGAAGCTTTGGATTCAAACCCTACATAGCATGCCATGTGTCAAAATGGTTTATTGAAATAGTATGTACTTAATTATCTGAAATGTGCTTCATTTGATTGCTACATGATACACAAATTTTCAGAGTCCATTTCTGGCATTTGGGTTTCCTGACTTGGCTGCATATATTTTTCCTGCATACATATACAGATCCTACACTGGCTATGAATTAAAAAAAAAATACCTTGGGCTCAGTCAGGATAGGAGGTACATATTAATGTAAACAATTTTTTTTTTGAAAAGTAAGTATTACAGCAATATTACTTATTACCTCCTGCATGAACACGATAGATGTGCTTTCTCTTCCCTCTGCATATTACTCATTTGATTCCGCTAGCCTCTTGTCAATACCCATATTCACAGCAGCTGCTTCTGTTCACTGAGCAGAAAGGAAAAGTATTTTTCTTTGAGGATGATTTGAACACTGTTCAATGAATCATTCAGCAAGTACTACTGCAGCTCAGTCATCTTACAGGCCATATTAGACTCGGGACCCTTGAATCTATAGCCAAAATAAGCCTTAGTATAGAATATCTTCTGTAGTTAAGATAAGCAGTAGCTCGCAAAGTATTAAGGGAAAATCCTATACTCTGATCTGAGGTATATTATAATAGGATCTACTTAATATTCAATAGAGTGCTTTCAACACACTTTCATTTTAAATACAATTAATGTATTGCAATCTCATATTTATCTCTCTGGATAGCCTGAGAATATTTTCTCCATTGTACTGTAAGTGGAAAAGAATCCTTCGGTGTCCTGACACATTCCTTTGGAGATTTTCAGTGCTTTGAATCAAAGCACCAAAACAAGAGTTTATTGTAGCAACCCAGAGGGAAGCATCATCTCCAATATCCTGATTCTCTGCAGCTGCTCATTCAGAATGGATGCGAGCTGGTTATTAACACTAGCAAGTGGGGACTTCCTTTGGAAGAAAGACTACACTGAATATTCTGTGTCCACACTGAATATTCTTTGCATGTAGAAGGTATCCATAAAAATTCAGGAGAATTTATATCCAGATGCATACCTATTATATTCTCAAATTTTATATGTATGAAGCTTTCATTACAGGAAAAAAAAAGTGTGCAAGGTGAAAAAGGCCATCAAGTTGAAGAGTCAAGGGTTCAGAACAGGCAATAACAGAAGTCTTACTTCAATTCCACTGTACATAGAGGTTATGATATTGTTATCAATGATATGCATAGAATTTTTCAATTGGACTCCTGTGTTATTTGCACTCAGGATAGATAGAGCTCAAGGAGTGAGTTGTTACAACCCTTTGGTTACTTTTACCCTTATTTTGACCTTATTACTTACACAACAGTCTTTCCTATGCTGTCTATAGAGTTCCTGATTTTCTCCTGTTTTTTTCTACAGTATTCTCCCCCAAACACCTCTACTACTCCAGTCAATTTTGTTACTGTCCCCATTTTTCAGACAAAGCAATCAAGGTATAGCAGAAGTGAAAACCGCAAGAATTTATATCTTAAATTGATAACACAAACTTTTATTTATCTGCTTATATAGCCTTTTAAAGAACTTTGTATTTCAAAGCAGAACTCCAATAAGACATCAGCTGTGATTGTGAGAGCTCAGCACTTTTATACCACTGAGCTAGGTTTGTAGAAAGTAAGATCTATAATAAGTGACACTTATAAAAATTTAAGAAACTTCCCCCAATTATTTTGTGGCAGATGCAGGAAAAGACTACAAGGGATAAGAATGGCATTTATTTGCTTTTTCCATGACATCATTCTCCTAATAAACCCTTCATTCTTTCACCACACACCTCATTTTGCAACAGTGAATGATACCATTTTTATTCTATGTATTTAATGAGGCTAAAGCATTTTGGAGGAAAGAAACCTGTAATAAAATAGTGCATTATGGTGTTTATGCACATGAATATCAATTTAAGATTGCAGAGAATACTGACTGTATTTCTTAACTTTTGGCTTTCTAAGTTTTACAACATTACCATTGGTTTAATGTATGAAATCACAGTAAAAGTGCCTAAACTATTAATATAAATGTCTTTATGCAGAAAAATACTTCATAGTGAGAGCTCTAGATATAGTTAGTACAAGCTTCTGCTGCTTGAATTAATGATGCCACAGAGGTAGCAGGCCACTATTTCTCAGGTGACCAAGTAGTAAGTGTGTTTAGAAGACAGACATTTAAAGTAGATTTCATAACCATTTACTAGTACTAGAGGATGCTAAAATTAAAAACTCCAGCATTTTTCAAATGTCTCAGGTTTCAGAAGGAATATGCTCTAATTTATTGCTTCCTTCTGTACTTTTTAATCTTTTTTTCACACTTGGCATGATGCATGATATGTACAAGGGGAAATTGCAGGAGAAGTTCTGATCAGTGTAATCCTGGGACTGCACATATTCAGGGACATTGGGGCAGACTGAATGAATGCTAATTGCAGCTTGAGTAGTGCATCTTTCACAAAATTAAAAATATTAGATCTTTCTACAGAAAACAGAATCACAGATTTTTCCAGCAGTACTACCTGTAAATAATCAAACATTCTACTTAATCTACAAAAATTAAGAAATCCAATGTAGGAAAACAGAGAGGCATGTCTTCATGAATCCCCACTTAGTTATATGGGATTTCATCAGAGGTGACATGAGGCACCTTTGCTTTTAATCCAAGTGATTTAATTCCATTTCCAAAGTAGCACTACATCTTAGATATTGGAAGAAAACCTAGACAGCAATAACAAAGCACCTTGCAGAAGAATTCCTTTGAGAGAGAGAGAACAGGAGAAAGAAAGCAAAAGGGAGAAAGGCTTGTCCATACTTCTGATAAAACATACCAGAATAAATTCAAAATTTCTGCAGGTTATTCATTGCTTTTCAGGATAGATTTATCAAGAGTACAGGCATTCTTAACTCTTGAAAAAAAATTACTTTTCAGGTACGTATCTATGCTGAATGAAGAATATGGATGGTGCCATATTTTAACTCTGGTACTCAGAAAAACAGATTATCACAACTTAACTGAAATCAGAACAAGCAGGATATGTGATGGATTGTTAGAACATAATTCAAATGCTTCTGTTCTGGAAAGCATAGAACTCCATGCAATGAGACGCATGTGTTTTCTAATAAAACCATACATCTCACACAGAAAACAATCTACCTCTACTTCCACTTACATAAAACATCCATCTTAACAGCTGGAGAATGCTGCCAGGCAGTGATGTGGGCCATAAGGAGCTTAGAAGTTGCATTCCTTTCCTGCCTCTCCCCTGCAAATACTCTTGGACCCAGATAAGCAAAGGAAAACAGGCAGATCGTAAGACAAGCCATGAGGCAGTAAGTTATTTCTGATGTAAAAGTATGTCTTTAACAAATGGAAACTAGTGGTGTGATACTCGATACAGCTTTATTTTCCTTTTTAAGTTATGGAAGCATCCAAAGTAGGATTACAAAAAGAAATCACAAGAATGTGATACTAGCCCTCATCCCAAATAACAGTAGTGGGGAAATTGCCCATTCCACTCAAAGGCACTGAGATACTCTGCCTTGCATTACTGTGTTCCCTGAAACCTGTAGTCTGAAGATGTGTGTTTTAGATGGGGACACAATCCCAAACTCAGCAGGGGCACTGTCTCTTGCAGAGACAAAATACAGCCCACCAGGTCCTCTACTAAGGCAAAAGCTTCCTGCTTACTTCAAGTTATCTGGCTGCTCTGTGCAGGGGCTGTTCCTACTCCATACCAGTTTGCTTTCAGCACCCTCAGGAACTGGCTGAAGCAGGAAAGGCTGCCCTGCTTGGAGCAGCTGATCAGTACAAGCTGCTCCTGCCCCAGCAGCAGCAGCTCCTGTAGGTACTTGCAGAGCCACCACCTGCCAGGGGACAGGGGTAGAATAAGGCTTTTCAGGATAGAACGGTGGCCTGGTGGAGAGCCTCCAATGTCCCATTTCAAATGCTACTTACAGCCAAGTTCAGCTGGCCCTGAATCTCCCTCTCTCTCCAGATGGTGATTATTGCCCGCATGTTGGCCTCAAGCCATAAGGCAGCATGATCAAGGAAGGCCTGTAGCGAGGTGTTCGCAGTTGAAAAAAAGTGGAGCCAATCATTGCAGAAGGAGCAGACAGCTGAGAGAACAGCATGAAGCTGTGCTCCATGGTCTGAGCAGTGCTGCCTGTACAATTAAGCGGCTTCCAACAAACCTGACCTCTGTTCAACCGACCGCAGAAAGCAGACAAAAAGTATCCTCCCCAGGAATAACTGCTCTGTTCTGCAACCACAATGCAGAAATTGGCTCTACCTTAGGGGTTGTTCCACCACTGAAACCTGTTCACCTTTATAAAGCACAGCAGAAGACTTCACAGTAGTTTTTACTCAAAATCTAACCCAACTGGAAATGTGCTTATTAATAGAATGACCCTCCATGGATAGCTATAATGTGTAAAAACTGATTGTGGTCAGACACTGGACTGGCATGGACAAGGCTAAGGAGTAAGTGAAGCACTGTCACCGTGGCTGATGTCCATATCACAGGAAAGGCAGGCAGAGATGCAGGTTTAAACACACAAGTTTGTAAGTACTCTGATCACAGCCCAGAGGACTTCATCCGTCTCCCACAAACACCATTTCCACTTCAACGTTTACCATTGTTCAGCTGGCATACCACTGACATCATGATACTGTTCAAGACATTTCTTATAAATCCATTTAATTTTAAATTAAGTGCAGGGCCAAAAACTTGAATTTGACCTATGACTGAATATGCAGGGCATTAAGAAGGAAATTAGTCCAGACTGGTTTTTTTAAAAAGTTTGCATCATAGAAAAAGTGCACAGCACTTTGCACTTACAGCCATGTGCTGATCTCAAGTACTATGGATAATTTGCAGTGCCTGATGGTTGTTCTGGTTATAAAAAGAAGTTATATTTTGTCCATCACTGTCATTTTAGTCTACATTGCATCAAAACTGTTGCTCATGGCATGGCAAAGAACCAGGAGAGAAAAGAGAGAGATGATGGTGGCAGTGAAGGCTGACAGCAGGTGACAGCTAAAAGAACAGAGCTGTGTTACCCTACGGAGACATTAAATGCTACAAGACACGAAGGTCCACCCAAATAAAAAAAAAAAAAGGAAACAAAAAAAGAAAAAACCCCAAAGCATGAAAACTTAAAGAAAGAGAAAAAAAAAGAAAAGTGCGATGAAGCAAAAAGACACTAAGAATGGCCCAAAATAAATTCTAGCAAAACAAAAGTGGTTTAATTTCCTATTTGAATTCCTAAATCAGAACTAATTTTGAGTACTGATGAAGTGAGTACATTAATACTGTATGCACTCCATGCCTTTGATTATCAGGACATTTTTAATTATACACAAAATTTTAGAGCATCATTTGCCTCTGTTTAAGCAATTAGGACTGGATTCCCATCCGTGTTCAAAGTTTGTTCAGATCTGACTGTTACACAGGGGGAAAAAAAATGAAACTTCCTAATATCTATACTTCCTATACTATACTACTTATGCCCTTTCCTCAGGAAACAAGACAGAGAGCTGCTGATAAGCCCTGCCTTCCAATGTCAGGTATATCTGAAGTTGTCTGGTGTTCTATTTAAGGACTCCATCAGCTAACAGCCCCACGCCACCTGCCATCAATCACCAGAAAACAGTTTACAGAGTGAGGATGGCTTAGACATTTTAAAAGTGACTAGAATATTTTCCAGCCTTTAATGTCTTTTATGCCACAATTTATTCTAAGATTCTTGCTGTACTTTGTATCTAAAAAAGACAAGCACCTCCAATAAAGTTCACTTACTCTAGGAAGCCCCTGGTGGGGCTATAAACTTGGTCACCACTGAATACACACCTCCTTACCCAGTGCATTATGTTCAGTATGTGAAGCAGTATGATTCAACAGAAGCTTTTCTCACTGCAAGATGTAGTATCTGTTTCTATGGATTCAGATCCCAGTGTGTGCAGACTTAATTTCAAAATACAGTTTGTGCTTTTCTGAATAAACAGGTTTGAATTAGGTCCGTAACTCAGCCTTTATAAATTGAACTATAGCACATAATAGGATTATTTACTGCTTTTATAAAGTGACAAGTGTCTGCTACACAATATTTGGGGAATTATACAGTTTGAATGCCTTCGGTTAAAAGCCAGCCTCCAGCCTCCATATTTTTATAAGATCAAAGCTAATATTTCTCTGTTTATCCCCCATTCAGAAAGATGATGTCAAATCTCAGCCAGAGTGTTTTTTTTGCATTCAGACTTTAACAGCCACTGATTATCGCCTATCACAGATAAAACTGCTGGAAGCTGTTTGGAAAAATCCTCATGTAGTTTGCATTCCCTATGCCTTCTTCAAAATGCCATGAAGGATGCCAGGGTAACTCCCAATCCAGAAGCAAGCTCAGGCCAAGGCTGCCCCACAACCTCCGATTCTTATGGCTGTGATGGAGACCCCCTCAACAATTCATGCACCGTAACTTTGTACTTGTTTCTGCAAGGATTCTCTGCAAGTACAAATCAAAGATGTGAAGCAGGTTAAGTGGGATCCCATATTTGCCTCTAAACTACTACCCTTTGCTCTCCCATAGATGCTAGAAACACAGCTGGATGGACTAACAAAGGATGGGGAAGAGGGCAGGTAATGGAAGGAAATACCTTTTGATCTCCATACTCCATGCAGAATAGGCTCATCTTTTTTCCTTGTACGAGTCTAACGAGAGGCAGTAGAGTTCAATATCAGGTAAATTTTAGCCAAACAAATCTCCCATAAGGGTGGAAATGATCCCTTAGCCTGCTGAGACTAGAATTTCACAATCATGGGCAAGAGTACTATAGCTATCTTATTCACAACATCTGTTCCAGACAACACCATAAATAATGTATTTCACACACACAAAAACACCCCCACAGAAATTTAATGTGTGAAAGGAACAGTGTAGAAGAGACTAAGGTCCATGAAATGGCACTGGATTATTTAGATAACACTTAGAGTAAGTCTGAAAAAGCTCATGACTTATATTATAGAGCTCTGCAAAAACCAAACCAAACAGCTAAAAAACCCAAACAAAAAAAAAAAGTCACAAAAATCAAACAACAAACAGCTGTACCATTTTCAGAGCAAACTTCTTCCCAAGCCCAAATAAGAGAATGACTGTCTAAACAAAAACACACCAATCAGGTAATAATTCAGTGTCACAAGGAGCAGCCATATACCCCGACTTCAGCTCCTCTCTAGACGAAACCATTCTGATTGACTCAGGAGACAACAGAAGGCAAACAATCCTCAAAGCAGGCACTCACTGCAACAGCCCTGTGCCTCACTGGGAAAGAGGCAAGAGAAATCACTCCTGACCCACAGAAGAACATCAAGAACCCCTGATCCCCTGATGCACAGGGATAAAAAAACATAAATCCTCAAAACTATTCCAGTTATTCACATTCCTTTCAAGGAAGATAACCCTTCAGTCCAGGAAGATAACCTGTCTTTTCCAAGGGAAAACAAACAAAGTCAGACAAGCAGGGACCCACTGCAAATTTCTTGTGTCAGAAATGTTCTCTTCTGGTTATATGACTGTATTTCCATAATATGATCAAGACTCATTTAAAATATTTGCCTTTACAGTACTGGGTGGAAGTGTTGATTTGCTGGAGAATGGATCTGGAAAGACTGGATCCATGTCCCAAGGCCAATTGTATGAGGTTCCACAAGGTAAAGTGCCAGGTCCTGCCCTTGGGTTACAACAACCCCAAGCACCCTGGCTTTTATCAGGAATAGCATGGCCAACAGGACCAGGGCAATGATTTTCCCTCTGCACTCAGCACTGGTAAGGCTGCATCTCAAATCCTGTCTTCAGTTCTGGGCCCCTCACTACTGAAAGGACTTTGAGGTGCTGGAGCATGTCCAGAGAAGGACAATGGAGCTGGTGAAGGGTCTGGAGCACAAGTCTTGTGAGAAGTAGCTGAGGGATCTTGGGGATGTTTAGCCTGGAGAAGAGGAGGCTCAGGAGTGACCTTACTGCTCTCCACAACTACCTGAAAGAAAGCTGTAGCCAGGTCAGGATCCACCTCTTCTCCCAGGTAACCAGAGACAGGATGAGAGGAAATGGCCTCAAGCTACACCAGGAAGAATGCTGGACATTGGGAAGAATTCCTTCACTGAAAAGGTGGTCAGGCTTTGAAACAGGCTGCCCAGGGAAGCAGTGGAATCACCATGGCTGCAAGTGTTATAAAAGGTTTGTGGATGGGCACTACTATATTAGGAACGGCGAGAAGTACAACACTAACTTTCTTAGCTGCATTGTCCAAGAGAGGAAAGTTTATTATTTTTGATCCTCTTTTATACACACATTTGAGAAGGTCCAAGAGGTAAAACTCTCATTGGTCATTAAAGCAACACATCTGCCATCATTGGTTAAGTGGAACATCACCCCTTGACTGTTTCCTAAACACCACCTGCAAAGATTGTTGTCCTTTACCAAGGACTGTTTGGATTCTTTCTCATGCTTTCTCAGGCCAGAGTGAGAAGCCTGTGTGAGTTAGTTTCACACAGGCTCTGTTCCCTGCTTGCTTTTTACATTTAGCATTCACACTTGGGGACACAGTTTGTTGGTGAACACAGTGATGCCAGGTTAATGGTTGGACTTGATGATCTTAGAGGTCTTTTCCAAACTTAAGAATTCTATTATTCAGGAGGCCAGGACTCAAGTGTCTCCAAATTCTGTTTTTTCAATAGTTTGCAGGATTTTGTCCAGAATCGTTATAATTATTTTTATCATGCAGTAGCAAATATTTTATCAAATGTCTTGGAACTTGAAACCTATCTCAATTCCATTAAGAAAGGTGCTAGGAAACAACAAAAAGAACTACTGAAAGAGAAAATTAATTCCTTCCTAGAGCTCTGGTGGTAAAATAACCCTGAGATTACCAAGTTATTGATGAAACTGTCATTACAGCTCCCTATACACATAAAATATTCTCTGTAAAAAACCCCCGAGTTTCTAAAAATTGGTTATGTACTTGTAGACAGAACAAAAAGTATAAATTTCACTTCATATAGTCATTTTAGCACAGAATACGGTGTATTGATTTTAATGTCTTGAAATATGCAAAGCAAATGGGTTTTTTTCTAACTATACATCACAGACATGTAAGATATTTAACAGTTGTACAAATCAATGAAATGTCGACTAAGATCTGATCTGTGTGCAGTAAAGTTTGTGACAAATATTAAAATAATGGTACTCCTGTCTTTATATGTTGCATTAGGCAGATATGTAGAATATCTCTTTTGGTATAATTTAATGTACAGCATCAAAATGTGAAAAAATAACCACAGTAATGCTGCTGCTGAAAGGATGAGCCTTTACTTTCCCTGCCTGCTTGATCCCACTGCCTCCTTACTGGCAGCAGTTTGTTTATTCGGGCATGCCATCATCTAGATTGAAAAACAGAACTGACAAAAAAAGTGCAGTTCTGAAGGGGTGGGGAAGGGGGGAAATAAAATAAATGCAACCCTGATCAGTCAAAAATCCATTAGGTTTTGATGAAATTAACTCCCTGACCCTAGGTGCTATTACCAGGACTGGTAGGGAAGCAAAAGATCACCATATCTTAAACAGATCATAGAAGTCACACTTACTCTGGTGTGTGGAATGAAAATGTTTATTGGTTGTAAAATGGACAATTTATAACATTGTTACAGAACCCAAGTCCCCCACCAATTTATCCAGCCAAGAGTATGTAACATGTTTGATGGACCTCATATGAGGAAAAAGAAAAAGCTATATTAGCAGCAGGGTGCTGCATTATTTAAGTGCCTTTCTTCACTAGTATCAGGGTCAGCATCTTAAGAAAAAATGCTACATTCATCACTTAGGGTAGTAGAAGCTGCATTTAGTCTTATTTTCAGATTATTATAATAAAGTATTAAGAAAACAAAAAAGATCCTCTGTGAAATCACGTCCATTAACCCAATCTCTTGTAAAATGTTCTCTATGTTCCGCACTTGCATATCTTGTTCTTGCTAAAAGCATGGTAGCTGAGAATACAGAGTAGTCAGCATTAAACAACTAGGTACTTTTAAATGTTAACTGTACATGGTAGCATAAAATTACAGATGGTCAAAGATCCTGTGTTTTGGCCAGAAGGAAGGAAAATCATACAATTGTTAAAAAGAGATTTTTTAAGGTCATACTTGTAAAATTATCCAAGTGCAAAGAAAATGCAGATAGTATTCTTACCTAATGCCCCATTCCCTCATCTCCCTGCTACTTCAGTTGCGTAGATCTTGGCCAGTTTTTCAACCTAACTATTTGTGAAGCTCTTTTCTCTCCTCATACTGCTTTTTAAAGGAAGCAAAATATACTTAAATTAACCTCTGTTGCAACTGCAGCTGCGTCAGTCAAATGACACCATGGATTAATTTGCCTGTGTCTAACCATGAACAGAGATCTCTGGTCTGCTCAGATAAACTTTTGCAGGGTTGTTTTGTGTTTGGGATTTTAAGGTCAAACAGCATGTGCATTTAGGTGTCAAGGTCCACAGGCAGCTGGAACCATCTAAATGTAAGGTAGATTTAATTGGTTTAAGGGTAGGACACTCGTCGTCTTCACATGCAGAACTCCCTTGGCTACAGAAATCAGAGCTCATTCACCAAGGGGGAACACAAGACTTTCCCTTTGTAAGCTCTTCTGCAGTGATAGTGTATCATGGGTTGGCATCAACTCCCCTGAGACAATCAGAAATATTTCAGAACCTCAAATAATTAAGCAAACAAGAAGCAAGCAATGATCCAAATATGCCAACTGTGAAAATACAATAGACAGGTGGAGATCAGAGCTTTTCAGGTGGGGATCTGTCTATAGAAAAATTAGGAAGACCTAGAATTCAAAAACATGGAACCAGAATCCAGAGAGGAAGGATAAAGTAATAAAAAGTGGATATAATATGCACAAGTTTTATTTCTGTTTGTTTGAAACACATATTTTAACTTGTAAATTGTATTGTCATGCAAGAAACAGCATTCCTACAAAAAAAACCCACTCAGGTGAATTATGTTAGTATTGCTGGCATGTAGCACAGTGAAGAAATGAGCAATGATTCCCACAAGTGCTGGCATATAGAATTCCAAGGCGCAGGGCTGATTTGTTAGGTCTTTTCAATGCTTACTGACAGTAATATACATAAGTTGCATGCCATTAGGCTACAAATACCAGGAATTAATTAACTGATCTGAAAATGCTTTTTGGTGGTATCAAACAAGCACAAGTTGGATTCAGGAACCGAATTGCACGTGAAAAGCAGAAAGGTGATGCCTAAGAAGAACACAAAATACAAGAAGTCTAAAAGAGGAAAAAGGAAAAAAAAAGAAAGAGGCAAATCCACTGCCTAGACAGTGTAGTGGTAAATTACCTGTCTCACAGTGCTTCCCATAGTCTCATATTCATAAAGTTTCTTTTGTATTCTCACAAGCTCTTTCAGCATATGTCCTTTCAAAATTAATTTCTTTAAAAAGACTTATGCATGAACTGTTCTTGTTAAACTGTTTAACACTCCAATTAAAACAGTATGAATAAAGAACATTTTGTAACTCAAGGTGACTGAAATCCCAAATGACTGTGTGATCTTAACTTCTAGTTCTTGTCTCTTTTTTTTTTTTAATTTTTAATAGTTCTTCTTTCTTTTCTGTGATCCCTTCTTGTTCTCATCTTAATTTAAAACCCAGTGTCAACCTTCTGTATGATATCAATTGTCAGTAGGGTACTACTTGGTACAAATCAGTGTCAGATGAAACCCTTAAAGAAAAAAGTGCCTGTTTTGAGGAGAGCTTTACATGCACACAGCCAGGTAAATGAAAAGCATACAGTACTAAAAAGAGTCACCTAGGACTATTTTTGGAGCTTATCTGATTATCAGCTTTAAATCAAGAAATTCTTCCTTTCTGACAATATGTTGCAACAAATCCTATTCAGCACTCACAATCCCTTAATCCAGTAGACTGCATCACTTACAGAATAACTTTAATAGAAAGGACATAAAATTCAATCATGAGATGAATAGATTAGCACTTTTCACAATTGTGTGTGTGTATGAAATAAACCCAGTGAGGATGTGTTGGAGCCAAAACTACTCTCTCATTTTTGAAAAGAAAAACATAATAAAT
The DNA here is from genome assembly GCF_049639895.1 of Pseudopodoces humilis. Taxonomy (NCBI): domain Eukaryota; kingdom Metazoa; phylum Chordata; class Aves; order Passeriformes; family Paridae; genus Pseudopodoces; species Pseudopodoces humilis. The sequence continues at coordinate 43,244,078 of NC_142205.1, forward strand.
GTTTACCTGAATTAATATATTATCTACTCAGTCCCTCAGGTCCTTCCAGAGAATCTCATGATAGAAGACACTGTAAAGACTGAAGGGAATTTCATACAGAAGCAGTACATCACCAGAATGACCTTCCTAGAATATTAATGAGATTAAGCAAAAAACCCACCAATAAAGTAAATCCAGATCCATACATACACTGCTACAATTACAAAAACACTTTCACACTTATTGCAGGAATTAATCACAATTGTCTTTCTCTAATAAATTAATAATTGTAAGGCAGATGTGGCATTTAACTTATTTCCACATTTCAGCATGACAGGCTACTTATACCTGAGAACTGCCACCTCTATTTTCCTCCTCCATATTGTACAAACTATTTCTCCTTTCCTTTTCTGACCAATACTGCCATCCTATGACCAACCCTTTATTCTCCATAAATGCCTTCTTTCACCTGACTTTAGAACTCCCTGTCTCCTTTGTGCCCTCTAATCCCTGATTCCCATGCAGCACCCCCACCTACAGAAAGTGCAACCTCTTCTTGTTCATTGGATTCATCCTCTCTCTTCCTCCCGTTTTCGCTGCCAGACTCCCACCCCATGATCAATACGTCCAAGTTGGGCCATAACTCCTGATCAGCTGTCACCATTCAGAGACCAGTTAAGCAGTTTAACCTTCTAGAAAACAACCCAGATCTGTGCCAGACAGCAGGGCTTAAAAAATACTGGTAATGTCTACGAAGGCTTCACCTTGAATCACTAGACTTGCCAGGCCCCACGCTCCTCCAGGAAACACAATGATTCATCTTCAACCTTTGGAGTAGGTGCGGAGGAAGAAATCTCAACAATTTCTTGTTCAGCCCCAAAGCTCCATTTGCAAGGCTAATTTTGGAAACAAAATAAGAAATGGGGAAATGCATGTGGTTTTACAAAAACCAGATTAATTCTTAGTTTAATAGTTTGTAAAATGGCCTTCTTAGACTCCAAAGCCTGGCTATACACCAAACCATAGTGTAATGAATACCAGAGAGTTAAAGCAAGGAAAGTAAAACTGAGAAAGACAAGAGGATCCAAGATATGTGTAAGAATATTAACAGGTTTTAAAGTTAGCATGTACATAAACACCAAAGAAAATCTAAAGCGAGAATAGGAAATTACTTGCTAACCTTTGCCCTGTCTGGGTCTCACTTTTGTTCCTGCTTTTTTGAAAGGTGGAGTCCATGCTACTGGTGACAGATTTTTGTGGGAAGGAAGAGATTATTATCAACAAGAAATGTCATTACCATGCCAGAACAGAAAAAGTTCCCTGCATCTAGACAATAAAATGGAAAGAAAACATTTAGAATGCATGAGTTCAATACTGATAAGTTGAACAGCCTTGCTGCCAAAAAGTACGAGCAATGCAAGTGAAACGTGTCTGCACGTGGCATTTTTTCTGCCAGTGGCTCACCTGAGCCATGGCTCTCCTCCCCTGCAACTACACACCCTGCACATACAATGGAAACAAGTCAGGTCTTGCATCAGTCCAATAATATGACTGTTAGCAGAAACCAGGAGTTCATATAAACAGTAAGTACCTTAAGGTGAACTATTTAATATCAGCTAGTTGGATTTTTTGTCATCTCACTGCTTCCTTTACTGTGCCTCCGTTAACAGAGAAGTCAGTTGTCACTTAAGGCTCCTTAAAGGAACATGAATAAATATTGAAACGTTACTGCTTTCTGCTTTTTCCTAGAATTAACAGCAAAAGGTAGCAGCCACTGACTGCCTAGTAGTTCAGCAAGATTTGCTGAAGGGTCAGAAAAGTAACAAGAATTTCTAATCAAAGGCTAGAGAAACTGTCTCCTATCCCCAAAGTCCTTCAAAAGCAAACATACTACTGCACTTAGAATTTTCCTTCTGGGAAGGCAATCAGACAGATAACAAACCACATATGTCAGATATTATGCACATCAATTGGCATCCTCTGGAAAGCATTCAGAGAAACTATGGTGATGAGTAAGGTACAAAAGCCTGAATAAACTCTTTCAAAAATTGCGAAGAAAGTAGTAGCAAAACCTTGCTTCAAGGGAGCTTTCTTGTCATTTAGTTCCAGAAAGGTTTATTCCAGAACAGAAAAAAAAATGTGATAAAACCAAATCAGATTTAAATGAAAATAGCATTTTCTAGGAAGGAAAGATGGTTTTTGCTTATTCTCCTGGACTTAGGCACATCACTCTTTAATAAAGAGCAATTTCTGATAGAATTGCCTGTATTAATCCCCTAGCTCCTGAAAGAGATGTTTTACTCTCAACTCTTTACAGAGCTGTATAGGAATGATGAGACAATGATTGTTTGCAGAAAATGAAGTCCATATACAGAAGGAAACTGTTTGGAACCAAGAAATCTTTCCACAACATGAGTATGTCTATGGGTATAACAGCTTGAGACAACATCAACCTAAACTAACCTAACAAGAGAAAAAAGCCCCAGTTTTGGTTGGGTTTCATTAAAAGTATCCCAGACTTCCCCAGAGAAAGGTTCTGCTTACAAGTGATGACCATGCATGATATGCAACTACTGGAATTCATGGAATGCAGTTTATTAAACAGCATTTGAATTTACTTAAGATGTAAGCAAGATAAAAACAGAGAGAGAACACCATAATGTTAGCAAAGTTACACTAGTATGAAAGGTTCCACTCCAAATAAAGCATCAAATCTAACAGAAATAAATTATTTTATCAGTGACTCTAAAAAGAGTGCAAATGAAATTGTTACATTGATCTCAAAAGACCTTAAATTATATGCTAGTGAAGGTACAGTAAGTTATTTTGTCTCTGCAGTTAACTGTGAGGGTAAATTTCACATAAGTTTTGAAGTCAACTTTTCAAATCATAAGTAGATCTAGGAATAACTATCAATACATCTACCTTAATTCAAAAAAAGCCCCAAAACACCAGGACATTCAATAGAAGTTTGATTACAGCTGTTTTGTAGGGATTTGAAGATAAGCTGTAATTAGGAGATAGTAGGGCTTCTAGAAGATACCACTAGATGAGGCTTTGAAATTTTAACCAGGAGGGAATTAACAGATGAAACAAAATTAAAATATTTTAGCAAACAAATAATTAGCCATCAAGGAAGATTCTCCCTGAAGATTGTCTTTTAAAATAGGTCAAACAACCAACAACAGTAACAAAAAAAAAACACCCCAAAACAAACCACAAACAAAATCCACAAACAAACAAAGAAACAAACAGCAACAAATAGAAGCCTGCAACAAGTCCAGAGACGAAACAATTTTCCTCAGCTGAAATGCTTTTCACAAAATGATGTATACACCCAATGGAGTGTACTGGGAACTATCACTGAGCAAACATCATTCAAAGCCTCACAAACTGCAAAACATTAACAGAACTACTGAGGCAGGGGACATCCCAGCATCTGTAGAGGAAAAACAAGGGTCCCATGAAGGATTCCCAGGCACTGACCCAGCCAGATTCTCCCACACAGGAGACAGCAGGGGCAGAACAGAACGAGGCATTATCCAAAGTAAGAGTGGCAGCTGCTCCTCAGAAACAACTGGATCCTGCTCAAGCAGGTTATCAAAAAAAGGAACTTAGAGACCTTCACCAACTCATGATTGGGCCTGAGGTCAGGAACACAGTGCAAGGTATTATACTTCATCCATTATACCTCACTCCTGCATCAGGGCTTAGCCTCAAGCTAGTATAACAGTAAACTGATCCTGTTCACTTTTAGACAAGTAGTAGCTGTATCTGGCCTTGCCAAAAGGACATATGGTTTTCCAAAACTAGGGAACATAACCTAGCAGAATGGTAAAAATTGCTCCTTGATAATGACTAAGAAGCAGTAAGTCCAAGTGGCTCTCATAAATAGCTCTGTGTTATAAAAAGAAATTGGGGTGGTAATGTGAGTCAAATAGAGGCATTTTAAACTTTAAATTTTAATTTCTTTTCTGTTTAGTTATCTCTCCAAGCTTTATAATTGTGTTGAGTTTGCTAAATAAACACTATGAAATAAACACTTCATCTACCATTGGAAAAGCACAGTAAAGGACGACAATTGATCATAATCATCTTATTGGCAAGGTGAACCCATAATCAGGATCTTGGTCTAAGTAGAATCTAGTGTATTAGAAAGCTCTTCCCAGAAATCCCTGTGAACATAGTACTAAATCTAAGCACTACAGAGAAAATGGTGGTACCCACTAAAGATCTTTGAAGAGCTGAGTGTCCAGATGTGGGACCTCCTGGAGCAAGACCAATCTTGACAGCCTGGAGAAAATCCAGAGCAGGGCCCAAGGGTGGTGCAGCATAGAAAAGAGCACGCAGGGGGAATGGAATTTTTTCCCTTCAAATACCTGCCAGGAGCCACAGAGAAGACAGGCTCTCCTCCAAGGTGCATAGAGGAAAAGGACAGGAGCCAACAAGTTGGAGCAAGGACAGAGTTGTCTGGGAAATGGGGAAAAAACCTTTCCCAAAGAAGGTGGATAAGCCCTGAGTCAGGCAGTTGCAACTACAGAAAATCCATCTCTGGAGACCCTCAAGGCTTTGTGGGAAAAGGTCCTGTGCCACTTGATTGAGTATTGAGGTAGCCCTGCTTTGAGCAGGGGGCTGAGCAGAGACTTTGAGGGGGTCCCTACCTGTCTGCATTCCTCCTTGTGTCTGCCTTGAGTTGCTTTGTTTGCCCCAAATGTGGGGGCGAGGCTGGCAGGGAACCTGTGAATCTTTTCTCTCTGGATGAGAGGTGTGTGTCTGTGACAGATGCAGGCACAGGCATAAACAAATGGATCCACATGACACAGGAGGTCTGTAAGCTCTGCCAGCAGTGCAAATATCTGTTATGTCCAAGAATCTGGACACCTCTCTTTATCTCTTGATATTTTCTCAAGGAACTCCCTTCCCGCTTCCAAGGCTCTTCTCCTCCCAAGGCTTCATATGCCATTTGCATAAGGGACTAATTATAATCAGGGCTGTTCAAGCAGCAAAGATGTGGGTAAGGGAAAACCTGTTTGATCATCAAAATTACTCACTTTGGAGAGGAGGAATTAAGATGATTATACATGCAGATGTGTATGCATACATACAGAGGTTATTTAATTTTGCTTTTTAACATTTACTGTTATCATGAGGTGTTTCCACACATCCTTTTCAGGCTTCTGTGCTTACTGTAATTATTTGCAGAGTGGTCCCATGACTAGACACTTTCAGAGGTCCCTCTCAGTGTAATATTTTTCCCAATGCCATCTGACATGAATTCTGTGGACACTTATAAACACAAGAGAAAAAACCTCTTCCATCATAACAGGGCAGAAGCCAGTGACATAATTGCCAGGGACAAGATTATAAACCTGTTGATAGCAGAGATAAGGTGTCAGGTAGAATGAAGAAAAGGAAACCTTATCAGAGTACCAATCTTCTAGGACCTTCCAGTAGAAATTCTAGAGCAGTAAAGAGGAATGGACAAGTCTTTAGTTTTTGCTTCTTGCTGATAGCCAAAATAGGATCCAGTCGACAGTCCTTTTTGAATCCCAGAAATCACAAGAACACATGAAATACTAAAACATTTACACTGGCAAGGCCAGGAGATTAAACAAGCCCCAGTTACTTCAACAGTATTTTACAAGAACAATATTTTACAAGAACATACAGAGTTTCTCCCTGTACAGCCTCAATTGACAAGGGCTGACTTTGGAAAATTTCCCTGAATCCTTCTAATCCCACATATAATTCTCATCCCTTTGAGAAAATGAACATGGATACAATTAGTCTGTTCAAGAAGAATTTAGCAGAATATCAGACTCAGTACTGTAATAAATAGCTTCTCCCATTTCACTGAGGTCCTATCCTTACATCTCATAAATGCCAAGGTAATAGCTGACAGAAAAATTTTTTCCAGTTTGCAATATCCAAGAAGAAAGCCAGACAATGAAGGGGCAAGTTTCACAACAAAACCTAGGCATGAACTTTGCCGTTTACATGGATCAAGTTGCTGAAAGCTATACTTTACCATTTCAAACAAATGACCTGGTCCAATGATTAAGCCAGACTCAATAGCAGATGCGAAAAAAACCCATCAGCCATTTCACAAAACCCTATACCAGCAGCTGCTGTCTGCCTTATTTAACAATGGGGATTGCTACCAAAATCCACATACTTCTCCCTGGTCACATTTCTCTGTAACCACCAAGATTTAGCCATCTTAAACCCAGTAAAGTGCAGCTATGACAAGGTGTCCTCAACACCACACCATGCCCTAGATTTAGTATAAAAGATAAAAGATGCGGTGAGGCTGGCCCAAGAGAGCTTGCTAGGAACCAGCCTGATTAGCAGAAACAATACAACACAGTGGCCTAACTGAGGTTTGAAGAATTGCTGTTATTTCATTCAGCAAAACTGTTTTCAAATGTAATAGTTAAATAACTGGGTTAAGTGCATTGCCTATGTTATGAACCCGACAAGAGGAACCAGCTGGAAACTGAGCTGGAGCTGAAGCTCTTTATCATCACAAGTGAAAAAATTTGGATACCATAGGAGACAAACTGTCACAACAACAGAGGGACTAAGAAGATCGGATAGTAAAAATGTTTGCAGGTGTCTTTTGGCTACAATCCAGAAGATTCAATCTGATTCAGCATGGAAAATAAAGTAACTCCACAAATTTACCTGCAACTCTATGCAGTGGGGACATTAGAAACTAAGGATTATCATTGAAAAAGAGGGGAAAAACAATATTAGTAAGAAGACACAGTTGGAAAACGTTAAAGCTCTCTCCTACTGAACTGGAATGGGGCAACCCTGAATGCACATACAGACTGGGGAACAAGAGGCTGGAGAGCAGCGCTGCGGAAAGGCACCTGGGGGTCCTGGTCGATGGCAGCTGAATGTGAGTCATTGTGCCCCGGCAGCCAGGAGGGCCAACCCTGTCCTGGGGGCATCAGCCAGGGAAGGGAGGGGATTGTCCCGCTCTGCTCTGCACTGGGGCAGCCTCTCCTCCAGTGCTGGGGGCAGTTCTGGGTGCCACAATGTAAAAAAAGAAAACAACACCATTACTTTCTAACAAAGTGTCCAGAGGAGGGCAACAAGGATGGCAACGGGCTTTGAGGGGAAGGTGTGAGAAGACATGAGGTCACTTGGCCTGTTCAGCCTGAAGAAGAAAAGACTGAGGGGAGACCTCAGGCACTGATCTCTTCTCCCTGGTGAACAGTGACAGGACTCGAGGAATTGCCTGAAGTTGTGTCAGGGGAGGTTTAGGTTGGATATCAGGGAAAGGTTCTTCACCCAGAGGGTGGTTGGGCACTGGAACAGCTCCCCAGGGAAGTGGTCACAGCACCAGCCTGACAGAGGTCAGGAAGCTTTTGGACAATGCTCAGGCACAGGGTGTGACTAGGGGTGGTCCTGCTCAGGGCCAGGAGTTGGAGTCAATGATCCTGAGGGGTCCATGACACATGTTGAAAAGGGCCAAGGGAAAGTTCAATACATAAATCAGTTTATCTCATGTATTGACAGACTGGTTGAAGTGGTTCCAGGACTCCAGAAATTTTTAAGTTTTTATCATTCTCAAGGCCTAAGCAAGTTAAATAGGAAGTCATCTGAGCTTCAACCACTTTTAAGAGGATTAATACACCTTTATCTTCAGAGTCTGTGTGTTGCTCTATAGTTAAGACAGTGTCAAAATTTACAGTTAATTCACATTCAGTTTTGAGTTCTGTGATATGAACATAAACACCTCCAATATTAAATCCATAATAAACATGCTTAAGTTTAGGACTCCTGTCCCGTGGAAAACAAGTCTTATCTGAGAACAACATATAGCAGAGTTAATGGAGATGCACTTTTGCTATTTTGAACAAAGCTGCTGTCTTTAATAAATCTTATAACTTTACAGAGAGTTACACTGATTTATTACTTTTTTTTAAATAGTGCCTGGAAATGAAGACAGATATTTTATTAATTTTTCTTACAGTAAACTGTGTGTGGTCTATATTGCATTTACAATTTCAAGTCAGCATTGCAAAACAGACTACTACATCTCCATATGAATTAGCAATGAAGCCAATCATTGCTGCAAGAAGCTAAAATCTGAAAAACAGTATCAAAACTGAAGAGTGAGACTCCAACATTTTCAGTGCATGCTGTCAAAGTACACAATAGCTGTCCAGCTGTCTTCTGTATAGGTTGTGTACATAAAGACAATGCAAAAATTACATACAAAGGCCTTCCTTAAGTTCATCAGTTCACTCCATGAGAAGAAAAATCAGTAGAAAACAGCACAAACTAATACTTACAGGAATAAGTTCAAGTACCCAGAATTCAGAGAAGGAACATAAGCTATGTCTGCAAAAGGACAAAAGGTGATTTGGACTTTGAAACAAGCTTCTATGATACAGTGAAGATTTCTATTTTTGTTTAACCCTTTGCAGAAGTCCCTGCAACTAGAATATTCTCACAGTTGTACTGAAACATATGAAAACAGGGACTCTTAAAAAAATCACACTGAACAAGAACATGCAATCAGAACTAGGGACTTGTGTTTGGAGGTATTTTCCAAGCACTTTACAATCCAGCACAATCTCCTTTCATGTCTCTAGTCTACAAACAGTCTCTTTGCTGTGATGATCAGCAACTGAAGACTTCATAACTCTATCAACCCAAGAGGCCAAGCAGTCCTGATGAGCTGTACACCACAATGGTGCTTGGTGCAACACCTACAGTATACAAACTCTTCTCCATCTGATCTTCCACAAGTTATCTGTCTGAATTCACATTACTGAAACATGGCTGACACAGCGAGTGTGTGTTTTTGTAAAATTTAATTTCAGGTTTCACTGTTCAACAAAAACTCTGGCAGAGGGGCATTATGTGGAAAGGTGAAAAGAGAAAAGTGTATTTGTATCAAATGGTTACAAAGTTTATCTCCTTAGTTCAGGTATCTCTATGAAACACCAACTCATTGAAGCATAAAATAACAAATATCTCCCCTTTAAAACCCATTTCTTGAATTAACTCCATGACACAAGAGTATGATCTGCTACTCTTGGAGCTGCCAGTCTTGCATGTCTCACTGTGCCTCAGTCATTAAAATGAGGCAGGTGGGTTGTTTGGTTTTTTTCAGAGTTTATGCCATCTACTTGTTCACCTCAATTTTTTGCCGTAAGCAGAAGTCATAAGAATACTGAACAACCCAGAACTGCTTGTAAATGAATATTCACCTATTTACCAATTAACTTTGTTACATTTGTCTCAATGTTACAGGACAATAACCTGCTAATACACTGCAGCCTGAGAGCATGGGAAAAAAAAACAACAAAGAAAATTCCTCAAGTGACATCTATCATCTAGGTATGATTTCTCTCTGTGTAAAGCTAACAGAATCATAAGCTACTATTGACACGGAGCCAGCTGAAAATGTGAACTGCAGCAAGAGACATAATCCAGATAAATGTCCCTTTTTTGTGCTTTAAAGAGTTCCATAGGCTCTTTCTTCTAAATCCTTTCATTAATTACACTGTCTAGTAGAATCCAGCATTTTTTGCACAGGCTAAATTTTTCTTGTCGTGCATTGAGCCTGCTTTCCCCTTCCCCAACCCTTCAGCTTAAAGAGAAAGGGGCTGTTCTGCGAAAGCATAAGGAATCTACATCCAGAAACATGCTCTGGGCAGTAAACAAAATTACTATGGGCTACAAAATTGTACCTATACTTACAAACAGAGGAATTAGTTCAAACTTCTCAGCACTCAAATACACAATTTTATGTAGCAGTACACTGGTTGCAGCTACTCCTTTTAGAGCTAGATTTGCTGCTATTTTAAGGTCTAGTTATGTGATGACATCTTCTGACACAATAAAATCATCATCGCCCTGTTCTTTCATGCATACACATTACAGGAAGGTACAGTAAGTGCAGCTAGGCATCATTTGTAGAATTATTGAGGATTTTTGGCATGGTAGTTTAGATACAGCTTCTAATACCATTGGGAGGAAATACTCCTCCACCATCAAATCTGTTTTTAAATGGGGACAAGTGCAATACCATGGATACATGCACGCTCATATGCAGAGCCTTGCTCAGTCATAGAAAAACGTGATGACAACTTTTGCAAGCAGAGGTGGCTAATTGTGATGTGAGAGGGGATACTACAGCACTCAGTTATGAACAGACTTTGCTGAGGTGAATGTCATTATTGCAGTGGGACAGGACTGACATCATGCCCACTGGAGCAGCAGTTCTTCAGGGAAGGGAACAGAGAACTCTGGAGAACCAATTTGTTAAACATTGCTGAAGGAACACGGCAGAAATGTGGGTGTTCAGTGCTCTGATTTAACAATCATTTGAAATGAGTATGAATAGAAAGCATTACAAATCAGCAGGCTGTGCCTCAACTGAGGAATTAATTAGTGTGTCATGATTTCTGGAAAGCAGCACTTAGTTCAGTGGACAGCGAACTGCCCCAAAATAAAAGGACATGAGAGGAAGGGAAGGGAGGACCTCTGTAGACTAAGGTCTATCTTGCCGGTCATGGAGGAAAATTTATGTTATTTTTATTCCTTTAGAAGTATTTCAAGCAATTATATGCCATTTACTTTGGTGCCAAACAGTGCTTGCTAGAGTCAGGTCCCCTCTACTGCAAACAGCAGTACTCTTTAGCCTGCAAGTTTCAAGGTCACGCAGTATTAAACTTGCAAACGCATTGGCACAAAGAAGGTAATGGATGTTGTCATCAATACTGACATATCTTCCTGAAATAATCCATCTTTTAATTTTCATATTCATTAGAAAATTCAAATGATTTTTAAATGTGTCGTGACACAAAACAGAGCCTATAAACCTACACGTTTCTCAGTTAGGGAAAAGTTATTCTTATCTGTGAGCTACTTAGAAATCTGATAGCAACTAAAATAAGTACTGTCATTTGACAGGAAAAGGAATCCAAGACATACAAATTAAAAAATCTTATGCCTTAAATAGACAGAAGATATGCTTGAACTGTACAGTGCTCTGGGATCTGCACAGTATGCACACCCCTCTGTCTCAGAGGGTCCAGCACACAAAGTTCAGTATGGTGCATCAGAACACCAGCCACTTCAACGCAGTCTTTCTCAAGTAGTCGTGGTTTAAACACAGATGTACATAAATTTTTAATGTAAATCTTTTAATATACATTCAATACTTCCTTCTTCTGTACTTTCCATGACCCTTGTGGTACAAGTAAATCTAACTAAACTCATCTTCATTTTTTTGGCATAGTGAGGTCAGAGACTGTACAAACTCAAATCAATGATTAACAATTGTTCTTGAAGTGAAACAAATCAGTTTCAATAATTATAACTCACAGAATTCAGTAATTTTTTTCCTGTCCCTTTACAGTGCAGTTGATAAAGTTTTGCTTCTGTCTTCATTTTAAAATAAACTATTTTGATTATATTCTTTTGTGGTTTTTGCCTTTAAGTGAATTGTAGCTATTTAGAAATCATTGCATATTGAACCTGGAAAAACACAAACCAATGGATCCATATTTCAGTGTTCCATTGCTCTTCAGAACCATTAAAAATTACTTCTGTTTTGATTTGAATGTTCAATATACTAAATTAGCCATTTGTTCAACACAAGTAGAGGCCACTAGACAGAGGGAAACTTTTTTTGCTTACACAACTTGTTGGATAACTAAAGCCCATGAAAAGATTTCCTTGCCCAGCAGGTGTAGGATAAAAAGTTACTTCTTATAAATATGTACATTTAACCTTAAAGTATTGTTGATGAGAAGTGTATGTAACAGTAAAAGCAGGAAAAACAGTTTCCCACTTTTAACCTGGACAAGACAAAATCCCACTCAGTCCCCAAAAGAGTGAAGTTATTCAATTTTTACTTACATTGCACTCTCAGGGGCTTCTGTATCCCAGAACTCACTACTGGGCTGTAGTTTGGGGATAGAATTCCTTCAGAAAGAATGGAATGAAAAAGGCAGCAAAATTGTAACCAAATAGAAACAATAAACATTACAAGAAACATCACAAATGCATACTTATGTTTTTAATAAATTAGAGCTGGCCACTGTCTACTTTGTTCAGTTCCTTTTTTATCTTCTCTCACTGCAGCTCTGGCTCTTTTCCTATCTACTCCCCAAACTAAGGCTAAATGCCAGTGGTATTTGATAGCTGAATTGCAGTTCCCAAGGGCAGTCTGGATATAAATTCAGATCCAAAGTTCAACCCAAAATAATGAAAATCTTCCAGAAGTCTCACAAAAATAACTGGTTATTTCAATGTCTTTTCAACACCACTCTTGCCACATTTTTGTAGATTCGTTTATATTTAACACTATTCCACTATTAACACCATCTTTTGTTGAAGTCCCACACAACCTAGGTTCCTCACAGAAAAGCAGAAGCCAGTATTTTCTATACAACATGTGGGTAATAAGTAAAATGACCATTACTCTGAAATTCTAGAGATGGAAAGGTCATAAAGGTAAGGGCATTCATAAACATTATACACAGGAGAAAAAACACGCCATGATTTCTCACTATTTAGTTATAAAGTTGCAACCTAGACTTGTATTCTAAAGCCCTGAGTCTCCACAGTCCTTAAAAATCTGACTACAAACACTGTTCTTCCAGATCTGATAGACAAAGGATAGTACTAAGGGCTGAGAAAGGGAAACAGAATCATTCCTAAGAAAGACCCACCCCTCATAAGGCAGGAAAAATGGTAAGGACTTTTCCTGCAGTAGCTTTGGGCATTTTTGTTATGTGCACGTTTTCTTTGATTCACCTGTTCTAGGAGGATAAGGCACCATACAAGCAATGCCAGTGTTTTGTTTGCCCAATACTGGGTCAAACAAATGTGCCTGTGTGGAATTTTTATTGAAAATCTCATGTAACTAAAATGTTTGCATGGCAGCACAAAGATACAAGGTTGAGTGCAGGGACACGCTACAGTTTATTCTGGCTTACTAAACAACCACAACAAACAGATTAAGGAAGAGCTGTCATATAAGGATATGTTATGCTCTGTTAATAAAGTAACTGTCCAGAGCTACATTTCAAAATTATTCAACAAATAGTTTACTAAGTATTATGGCATTACAGACTCAGAAAACTGCCTAGTTTATCCTAATAGACCATCTTACTTTTTAACTATAAAAATATAATAGAAAAAATAGAAGACAACTGGATCAAAACAATTGATTACTCAATACTTGGCAAAGGACTGAAGAATAGTTTCTGTACTTTGCCACTTTGAGCCTGGGTTAGACGATTCAACTATTTGGGTTCATATATTACTTGTCCTTCCTAAGGAATTTCCCCCATTTTTAAATTTTCAGCTCCCATTTCTCAACATTTTCGTCTCTCTCATTACTATTTTTTCTATATAAAAGTATTAAAGCCCATAATAACAGAACAAACCTTGGCAGACTCATTCTTTATCATTGCATTATAGGTCATCATTTGATGGCTGTTTTCTAGAAATACCTTTAATTCATGCACACAGCATCTCCCCTGCTTTCAACTCACTCAAATTACTGAACTTTAAAATCAGAACTGTGATCTGGGACAGTCTAACAGAAAAACCATCACTTCTTCTTGAATAAAGGCATTGGATAACATAAAGAGTTGGATTGCTCTTGATATCTGTTGGAAAGAGAATCCAGTACAAAGTCCATGACTGAGTTCTGCACTGAACTACTAGAAACAGGTAAATTCCAGCCTAAAAATGGTATCACAGTTTTCATTAACGCTTTATCAGAAGAAGAGATTCATTATAAATAGAATGCACTCTAAACAAGCCTTGGAATTCCTGTCAAATTTCTCTTAAGGAAAAATGTAAGATTTACTAACAGGCATAGATACAGGAAAACCTAAATGAAACTTCCAAATTGAACTATGCACTGATTTTCATTTTGATGAGGACTGAAAATACCAGCCTTACCTCTCACTAGGATGTCAGTCACTATTTTGTCAACAGCATAGATGTTCTGCAGAACCCAGAGTACAGTCAATGATACTAAAACAAGCCCCCAGATTATTTCAGTGAGCTACTGGTTTAAGCAGAGAGACTGAGAACTGCAAAATGCGGCAAGAAGCAGATTCCTATTTGTGAATATTCCTGTAAAAGTTTTGACAGCATTCAAAAAACATGAACAAATATCTTGTGCTTTATGTCTGATTCAGGTCATATTATTAGGCTAGTAATTTTGTATGGGAATCCTGAATGGTCTCTTTGTGCATGTCGGGATTGCTTCTTTCATGTTGTACATACAGTGCCTTTGAGGAATGCCTCATTCATCTGAAAACAGTTCCAGAAACAATGTTTTGTCTAATAACTGTGCCCCTTGTCAGGCTGCTTTAGAAGTAGAGGAGGAGAGCTGATTCAGGTAGGGATAGCTTCCTAGACATTTACTTTTGATTAAAGACAATATTATTCCATTTTATGCGGTAGGCAAAAAATTCTGCTCTATTAACAGTCCATACCACCCTAATGAAATCTGGCAGAACACAGAAGGAAAACAGGTTCCCTACTGAGCTCTCTGAAGGAGCTGGAGTCAAACAGAGGGAAAACATGGGCAAGATGTTAAGCAGGAGAGCTCAAACACAAACCTGACCACAAAGAAAAATGAAAAGCTTATTCTAAGGGGTAAAATTTTCTATTATAAATAATAATATGACACTTTCAGTAGAAGCTTATTAAACATATGTTTTCTGCACCATTTGTGAGTCATATTCTCTTGTCCATTACTATAAACATAGTGTCACCAGTTAGTTTTGCCTAAGTAGTCCCCACTGGCTTGTTTAAACTGGAGCATTCCTTTTTAGAGACTTATTTCTTTTTTAGTCACTTTGCATGCAGTGCGAAACAGTGCATGCTCTGCTAAAACAGAGCTGCACAGGAGGAGGCCAACTGCATAATAATTCTTGAAGAGACTGACAATAGCTGGAATTGAATTATGCTTTCATTTTTCTTATGTGTTTCAATCTGATTTGTCTTAATAGCATGTTTGCAACACGTTAATTATCAGGACTTGACACTGTACAGTTGGTATTTAGTAGGAGAGTGCTTTGACTAGGAAAGTGAAATCAAAATAACTTATATGCACACAAACGCTTGGCAAAAAAATTAGATTTGCAATTAAGTAATCTCTGCTGCATTACCTGCCTACAAACTCAGCATTTCTAAAAATGACCATCATAAACCACCATGTCTTGGATATCCTTTCATATGTCTAGGGGGTCCTACAAAATCACTAGAGACAACCTACGCTTCACAAAGATCTACCCATCACATAAAAGACAAACTAATAGTTAAACACAAAAAAAATCCACAGAGAAACCTCCAAGCTGAACTGAGACCTGTTTCTGTGTTGTGTGAGAGTCCCATCATTGGCCTGTCAATGGGAGAGAGACCACACACCAAAAGCAGTACCAGCATTTCTCTGAAGTCAGAGAAACTGTACCTCTTGCAGCAGCTCTGAATTTGGCTCACTAAGGTACAAAATTCACCAAGGAGGGGATAGGAGCCAGTCTCAAGTGCTGAAAGTAATATTTTCATGCATTCCTCAAGTAATTAGAAATTAGACTAAAATTTTATTTAAAAAAAGAAGTGAGAAAGAACTTTCTAACATCAATTTGTCTTGGAAATATCTTTAAGTAATGTGAAGGGCTTCCCATGATACTTCAATGAATTGTCTCTCTCACCCAGATCCCAGGTGTCAACTAGCCTCAGTTTCAAATATATTCCAGAAATTAAACACTTTGCACATCCTCCCTGAATGTGTTCTTTTTGGGGGTGGGTATGCTGGACAGTTTGGCAGAAAGCATTTGCTGTAATTAGATAAACACTTCAGGAGAAACAGCCGAACAGATTTTCACTGAACCTAGTACCTAGTTAGATTTGTGCTCCTGATAATAACAACCTCTACCAGTTTCAACCCTAAAGATCTGAGATGCAAAAGACAGCATGAATAATTCAGTGAGCATGGGGTCCTGAACCCACCTCTTCTTTCATAAGGAAAGAAGTAATGTGCCTCAGGTATAAAGTTTTACTCTAACAGGGTTTAATCTTTCTTTCTCTTTCAGTGCTTTGTTACTAAGTGCTGTGTAGGTGTGAAAAGCCGTATTACCATGTAATTTTGTTGGGATCAGACTTCCAACTACCTGCTTCACTTCATGTTCATTTACACAGACTGATCAAATTCTGTTTTATTTCCTAACAATAGCAAATTTTGCTATAATTATTTTAAAATGGCAAATTTAAGGAATAGTGCCCTGGTTAATTCACACATGGCATCTCTCCTCACACTAATAAAATACCATATTATTTATTACCTTTCTCATAATGAACTTTGTAATAAACAACAGAAAAACTAATTTGTTTTTTGACAATGGCAAACCTTTGAATAGAGAAAATCACAGAGTCGAACACAGAGTGCAGTCCTGTGTGGTAAGTGGTCTCCATAGCAACCAATAGATTTTATGCTAAGTCTGGCCTTTAAAAACATTTCACGTTTACCACCGAGAAAAAGATGGCCTTGATTTAAAAATGATACAACAAGTATCTTGAATGTGCATGCTTTCTCTTCTCTCTTGCAAACAGAATTAGCAGACGTCCCTTTAACACTAAATCCTCTGAGAGCTGCATGTCATCATTGACGTATGTGTGGGCCTCCTTTAGGCTTGGAAATTTTTTTCCTTGCATATCATTGCAAGACTTGAAGCCCTTTCCCCCCATTTACCCCTCCTTGTTTTTCTCTATCCAGAACAAAAATAGAGCATCAAGTTCTTATCTCAGTCAGTGATCATGGTGACAGTGAAAATATTATTGCATGCTTATCTATAGCAGTTTCAATCATACAAGCTTATAATAACTTGCAATAATGGAAGAAGTAGTAACTATAGCTGCAATGCCTACCACAGCCTAATTTACTTTCACTCCACATTCAAGTGACTGAAGCCCCTAAAAGGAAATGTATTTTTAATAAAGATTCCAACTTAAGAATGTGTGTATGTAATTACTGACAATGATATGCTATGAAGTGTTGTATGATTATAATCATTAGCACTTAATGAGAATTTTGTTTTCAACACTGGAATTTGAGTAACAGGACATGAGGGTTGACGTAGAGAATTATAACTGAATTTATCGTTATCTCATCAATTCTTATAACCTGACAATATAGGGTACACAATTTTAACATTTAATCCAAAGCAGAGCTTGCATGCTCAGGTTATTCCTCTTGGCATGGGTGTGGGATGCCTGTTTTTCGTTGATTAGGAATGCAGCCTTGAGAGCTTTGGATGAGTAGGAGGGGAAGATACAGAGATCATTTGTTGCTATTCCTGTAAAGGTAATTTCAACATGCATTCAGTCATCATCGTGACAGTAATAGCACTTCATACATAGCCTTTCACATCATCCAATGTTTGGTCTCTGTGTTCCATTCCATCACAAATGCAGTAAAAGCATCATTCTCCTACCACACTGATTGCTTTCTCCACAATTTCCTTTGTGTAAAGTACACTTTCTTTTCACTCTAACTTTAGAAAGGTCCTGTGTTGAGCCTCAGTGAAGGAGGCATCAAAGAGTCAAGTTCTGTTTGCCATGAAGTAAGACAATATACTAGAATTTATTACCCTTTTTGTTTCTTTCTGCTATGCACTATTAGACTGAAGTTTTTCCAAAGGTGATCATCAATGCAGCAACAAAAATTAGAGCCTCCCCTGTGAAGGAAACAGGCAACAAAACAGAAGCTAAAAGCTTCTGTATGAAGAAGCATGATCCCCAGTATATCTCTAGAGAAGACAGAGGTTTTCCCCTGTAGAAAATAAATATGCTACAAATCTAGTGAAGATACAGACAATGCAGCCACAGCAAGGCCAGAGAATTCCCAGGTACCACAGTAGGGAAAGGCAGGGTAAACAGTGTCACTCCTTTTATTTCTTGTGTCAGGATACACTAAGCACACTGAGGGGCATAATTAATCACAATAACAATGTGTGACGGCATGCCAACGAAGTCTCGTTTGCGGCGCATGCCTCGGCTTTAGTGTATCCTCACCACCGCCGCCACCCGCTCCTCCCATGCTCTTCTCTTCCACACAGATGGAGAAACACCGTGCCAGAGTTATGATTAGCATAGGGTTGGAGTTATCAGAAACAACTGAGCAGTTCCTGACAGACCCCTTTTCTTATTTAGAAGAGAAATTGGAAAGACGCATGCTGCATCTTCATTGCAAAGGGATGAAAGATGCAAGCAGAAGGCTCCAAGGGAGGGTCCTACCTGTCAAACGCTTCCCTTGGCTCCAGATGTGCAGACAGACCTCCACAGAACTAGCAAGAACCACAGTGAGAACCTAAGATCTGCATTCCAGACCAAGCAGCACCACAATTTCCCTGGGAGCTGTGCTCTTACAGCTTGCCTTCATGCCCTGCTTTGAAGAGAAAAAGCGAGTATTAATACTATGGGATGCAGCAGTATTTCCAACAAGCTTAGAGGGATACCACAGCAAAAAGACATCTTATGCAAAATGTAGGATAAAGATGATGGCATTGTATTAGCCTACCAAAAATCTCTTTCCTCCACATACTGCTAGAAGCTAACTCATTTAATTTTATTTTTTTTAAAAGGTACTTACCCTCTTATCATCATACGTACTTTTAGCAACTCTGTTTAGATTGTACAGAACATTCATTTCCCCTAGTTCTCTCAGAGAAAAAGTTTCACATGGCCAGCTATAAAACGAAAGATAATTGATGTGTTCTGAATTAAATATCTGCTCTTGTTTTGTATTATTTAGAGAGACATGCATACCTAGAGAAGTGTTCCCCTAACGTAGGAGTTTCTAATATTGACTCATAGCTGTTCTAGTGAATATGCCTGAAGGTCTGTGTTTGGGGAAAATGAAACAGGTAAAGCACCTGAAACTCTCATGAGGCAGATTCAACAGCCTTTTTTTTCTTGTTTCTAGCTGGAGACGCAGCAATGAGATCTTTTCTCAAGCATGGCAGCACACTGATCATATTTGAAAGTGGCAACTTGTCATCAAATACCTGTCAAATATTCCAGCTTCCACAGTTAATTACAATATAATATTCACTGCCTTGAGAGAAAAAAATGTCAACATAAATTTGAACTGTGGGGTTAGAGGGAGCAAGACAGTAGGCTCAGCCACTAACCATCAAAGTCTACATACTATATAGGCAGACCAAGGGTCCACCAGCTGCTGTCCAGGATAAAAATAGTCACTCAGAATTATTTTGATAGATACTATAAAAACTTGTAAATGGACGCAACTTAAAAGTTCTATTTTATTGTGCCACTGCCTCTTCCACACTGAGAATATGTGGTTGTTCCAATAAAAACACTTGATTGTTTTGTATAATGAAATACCCTAGACCCTATTAACTTTTACATATAAACTGTTTTAATGTAGATGTGTCAGGAATCTGAAAATAATGCCTAGTGACAGCTCTAGGATTAAGCTCTTCTCACTTAGTTAGAATTGCTAACTTTGATTGTAAATTGCTCTTACAGAGCAAAGCCTATACTGTAAGTCCTCCCATTGCCTCCTACTAACTGACATCAACAAGGCATTTGGGACAAGTGTATGCTAGTAATTCATCTTAATAATCTGTCAGCAAAGCTGTCCTAATAGGATGTGTCTTTCATTTTGATTAAAATGACCCTCTGAAATGTGGTCCTCATAGAAAGTTGACAAGCAGAGGCAAATTTTGAACAGTCTGGCACTTCTAATTTTATCTCTGGAAAATGAAAGTGCTGTTAAATACTCTTATATAACTACTCCCTCTGTTCGGCTGTCTTTTCTTAGCTTCCACATGAAGAACCTGTCTACAGCCCTTTGATGATCAATAATAAATAGTTCTCTCTGGTTCATGAGACATTCTTTTATTTTTCTATTTTCTGCCTCCATGGGATGATTTCTAGTATTGCTTGGGGGTGTCAGTAATTCAATACTGTAGTTAAATTAACTACATGTTTTCTTAAACATATAGCCATGCTATGAAAACACTTCTCATGCCATCTGGAAGGCTTTAATCTTGAGATTTTTTTAATCTAAGAGTTGATGGGGTACATCTTGTTGTCCCAATACTCATACACATTAAACTCTTTAAATTTTAGATTTTTATTGTGCTGCCGTGACATAGTATTTCTTTAGGAATCTCGTTTGTCCTATGTCCTAGGACTAATCATCTTGAATTGGCAACAAAAACAGATCTAACATTTACTGTAAGGATGTAAGACCACAGATTGATATTAAAGTTGTCAACACAGACATTCATGAGTTTTCTCATTAGACCATAATACACTTCACTTTATGATTCCTGCCACACATAAAATAAAGTTTCAGTGTTACTATTTTAGGTCAAGTTGTGTGTACACTAGAAAACATTGATAGTACCTTTAGAAGCTAGTTTTAGGCATCAGGTAGACCAAAAGTTGCATCAAGAAAAGAGCCCTGACTTGGAAAGGCAGTCAGGGAAAGAAAATGATGTCAGTAGTTTGTCAGTAGGAAGACAATCACTGAGTAAATAGTAACACCAGGTGAAATATCCATTAAAAAAAATCCTCCAATTTTTTGTTTTTCAATTACCTCTCACCAATTGTTAGAAAACAAAGGTTCTAACACTTCAGCTAGCTCAAATAGCAAAAAAATAAGAACAAGATACACAAGTATTTTTGAGAGGTTTATGCAAATATCTTCCTCCACAATTTTGGAAGGGCTAGTTGGTAATTTCATTCATGCTCTACTTAAAATAATGGGAGAGTCTGGGCTCGTTCCAAGACAGTGTGATATAATGCATAGCATATGTTCCACCTTGAACATACACATGCTGTATTCCCTTTTTACTTTTCTAATCCCATACCTAAATCTTGTCAGCATCAGCCTTAAAAATAAAAATGATGAAACAAAACATTATCCCACAAATTCTGATTTACTGTCTTTGCACATGAAGACCAATGATTAATAAGGTTTTGAATAATAATTCAATACCAGGAGTGTGGAAATATGGGACAGAAAAAGAGAAGATATATGAAAGTTCAGGTAGCAGTTTTAGTAAAATTTACCTTCCTAGATAAATCAGCTAAAGACAGCTTGAAACACTTTTTCTCCCTCTTTCTGTGCTAAAACTTGAGTTGTTCTCTCTAACATGCATGACGATTCCTTGACCATCATTTCATCTTTGGGTCAACTGAAGAGAAAGGGTTCATAAGTATCAAACACAAGAAGTTCCAGATTCCCCAACTCTGTGCTGGGTAACAATGTTGTGTCTCAGAATCAATCTTACACTACAATAGTAATGTTACCACTCTTCCACAGTGTAGCTTTCCCTAGTTAGGGACAGAGATCTTGGACTGTAGTTCTACATAATTATGCAGCATAATATGGGATTTTTGTCAGAAAGCAAAGGCAAAAAGTATTTCCTTCCATTTCCTCCAGACTCACCTTCTTGTTGTAGACTCCCCTCTGCCCCTTCCTTTTGACCAACCTTTCAGGATCCGAGCTGAAATATGCCACAGAGAGGGGGAGCGTGTGTGTCTGTGTGTGTGTGTTTGAAGGGAGGCTGGTTATAAGAGCAAACATGGATGTTCAGCACCTTATAGTCAAAGATTAAAATTAATTAATAAATTCAAAGAAAAAAGCTGGGAATGCACAGCCAACGTGAAAGGAAAATCAGGGACCACAACCTGTTGTAGGAACATGCACAAAACAGCACCAAAGACAGAATGAGCAAAAGAAAGAGCACAAAAAGGCAGAAGACTTCCTTTTTCTATGTTTTGGGGTTTGTAATAAAGGCAACAGTCTGATATCAAGCTGGATTTTCGTATCTGGTTTTAGTCTTCCAATTCTGAATGAGTGCTAGGATCAGATTTTGGATGAATACCTAGAGTATTCAATGGAATGTTCTACCCCTGCATGGATTCCACTTCTTTTGTCTGGCCTAGGATATCAAAACCCATCCTGAACCCCATTTCATGTCATGAATCACACATGGATATTTGAAACAGTAAATCAATACTGTTCCTACTCTCTGCAACAGGAAGAGGAGGCTTAGACAACCTGCAGAGTAAAAGGGAAAACCTGCCAGCCTGCCCTGAACAGGACTCCCAAGCATCAGACTCACAATCCCTGCAAGTTTCTTCACTTAGCAGAAACAAAAGAATTTTAAAATACTGCTTCTACTGACACTTCCCCTCTCCACAGAAATTAATTGTGTTTGTAGTATGCAACTTCCATAGACTGGCATCAACATACCTGTTCTTCAGAGAATAACACAGGTTGAAGAAATAAATAGATGACTGAAGGAACAAGGGAGAAGCCAAGCATGTCCTGCTCCAAAAGGGAGCTGAAGCAAAAAAAATTAAAAATTAAAAAATGAGCCATTGATTCTACCTTCACAGATAAACTATAAGTGCTTGTTGTCACAATCACTCCACAAAAGTAAAAAATTTATGAGGGAACAGGCAAAGCAGTAGAATTGATGTTCTCTGAAGTATCCAGTCCTCCAAGCATCTTGCCAGTAAGTTAAGCAGAACTGTGTGAAATTGTACACTCCAGGTGATATTTAGCAACACTTCAGCATTCTTCAATTTAATTTCATCAAATGGCTTTAGGGGGAAAAAAGCACCTTAAAAAAATTGTAAAAGCTTAGCTGTTTGAACACCATTTTCTAAATGTATTTTTAATTATTATTCTGATTGACTTATTTTGAATTTTTCTTCCATTTATATTAAAGACCTTCAAATATTAAAAACCAATCAAATAACAAAGAAAATAATTTACCAAAGACTCATTTAACTCCCTAAATAAGTGAGATAGATTTCAAAATTGCAAAGAGATTAAATATTTGTCATCATTCCAGCTCCAGCACTGACAGGCTGACACAACTTTTTTCTTTCTTTCTACCACAGAAAATCTAGGAACATTAATCCCTGAGCTGTATTAGCAAGAAGGTGCTTGGTCCCCAGCCCCAAAAGCACAGAAACAAATTGTTCTTTACACTTGAGAGGCTGAATCCTAGGAGAAATATTGTCTCTGAGAGCATAGTGCGTGAGGGAAGAGACAATTCATGTTTACTTCACAACGAAGCATATAAAGAGGAAAGGAAAACCTTTTCATCAAATAGAATGAGCCATGCTAGAGCTCAGAAATCAGTTTTCTGGATTTGGCTCTACCTTCATGCACCCTGGGAATATCTGCAAGTTCTTCAAATTTTTGTCTGCTTTGATTTACCTCCATTTAAATAAACTAAAATAAAATTTAAAAAAAGATAATTCCTTTACAAAACAAGTCAAGATGTATAGATGAAAAACTCTGTAACAGATATTAGAAGATTTTCTGCCTTTTGCCTAAGATCCAGAGCCTTAAAACCTTCTTTAATTCACAGTTCAGTGAATTATCCTGAAACATAAAAGTCTTTGGATAAAAACATTTGCATTTAGATACATTTAACCTTACATTAAAACCAAAAGATGAATAATCCTTTAATGCTCCTGTCATATTTATTAGCTCTGCTCAAGGTGAGCAAAAGCTCTTGGGAACAGCTGTGCCAGACATTCTTTCCCTTCCCCCATTCACTATTTTTTCCCTTCTTTAACAGCAGGAGCTCAGTTCTAGCACTGTTTTTTCATACTAGGTTTTTCCCTCCTGGCACAAAAATCAGAATGCAGCAAAGACATAAGGGATGAAGGATAAAAGAAATAAGACATACTCCAAATTAACTGTATACAGAGTGAAAGAGACACTAAGCTCATTGTTCAGAGATATATTCTGACCTATTCTATCATGAATCTCCACATCATTTAAATCCAAAGATTCTCTCCCAAAGCTCAGCCTAATTATTACTTCTATCTGTGTTCTCAGAATCATTTCGGTTGGAAAGGAGCTCCTGAGAGCGTCTAGTCCAACCCACTGCTCAAGCAGGGTTACCTAGAGCAGGTTGCTGAGGGAGGTGCCCAGCCAAGTTTTGAGCATCAACAAGGCCAGAGATCCCACAATCCCTCCAGACAACCTGTTCCAATGCTGGACCACATGTACAATGAAAAGTGTTTTCTTGTGCCCATTGCCACTCATCGTATTCTTGGGTGCTACTGAGAAGTTTGACTCCCTCATCTGTATTCCCTCCCATAAAGGCACTTAAATAGGTTTATGAGATCCCCCAAGCCTTCTGTTCCACAGGCTGAACAGTCCTGATTTTCTCAGGCTCGACTCACAGTAGATATGCTCCAGTCCCTTAAGCATCTTCACAGTTCCTGCTTTACTCACTCCTGGAAATCTGTATCTTGCATGGGCAAGCTCAGAACTGGACACAGCACTCCAGCTCTGCAGAGGGAAAGCATCACCACCCTTGGCTTGCTGGCAAGCATCTTCCTAACACAGCCCAGGATTCTGTTGGCCTTCTTTGCCCCAAGGGTGCATTGCTGGCTGTCACCCTACCATCTGTCAGGACCCCAAGGTCCACTCCACTGCAGAGCTGCTTTTCAGCCATTCAGCCCCCTGCATGTACTGGTGCCTAAGGCTGTTCCTTCTCAGATGTAGGACTTGGCACTTCCCTTTGCTGATCACAGCCCATTTCACCAGCCTACTGAGGCTCATCTGAATGACAGCACCATCATCTGGTCTATCAATCACCCCTCCCAATTTTGTATAACCTGCTAATTTGGAAAGGGTGAAAATTTGTCCTATCATCCAGGTTCTAAAAAAGATGTTAAATAATGTGGACTGCCACACTTTATCATAAAAATCATTGAGAAACAATCTATGGAGAATACATAGATGCACAGTTAAATGTCAACTTTATTTCCTTTCACAGGCCCCACAATATATTTTCTATGGAAAAGAGTCTGCCTGCTCCATAATATTTACCTGAATCCCTGCAAAGCTTTATGCTTGTCAGTACAGCAGAAGGGTAGGAAACACAGAGTAAAATAAACAATTATGAGATTATACTGCATTGACTTATTGGTGGGCAACAGCTCTATTTATAAAAAAAGAAGTAGAAATACTGAGGAAAAACATCATGAAGAGAATGGGAAACAAAATGAGCAAAACTGTGGTGGAAGATGGAAGAATGAGCATGTCACCAGCATGAGAAAGGAGCAAGGACAACTTGCCATCAGCACAGACTGTCTTCTGTGGCTGTGATGTGCTAAGGTCTTGCAGCTCACTTACTTTCCAAAATCTGATAGTTACAGCTATTTCTTTCTTTTATAGCTCAATGATGACAGCTACAGAGATGACATCTATACCAAAAAGCCCTCAAAATACTCCCGATTCCTTCTCATTTTTCCCTTCTGTTTTGACTATTAGAGATGTGCTCACAGTTTCACAGCATGAATGCCATTGGTAAAGTGGGATCCCATTCCTGATCGCACAGAACATTCAATCTTCAACTGAAAGTTTTCCATCAGCAACAGTGTACTAACACCCATTATGACTAATTTGTTTCTTTGTATCAGTACTGCAATCAGGGCTAAAATAGCCCACCAGTTTTACTGCTGCTGTTGCTAATCAAGCCAGTAGTCTGGAGCACTAACTTCCATCACAGAAGTCCATCTGCCATCTATTACCAGAAATAATTGAATGCTTAACACTATCTACCAAGATATGTTAGTTAATTGAACACTGATCGTCTTCAGGCTGCTCATCATTGTCCCTACCTTCTTCCCACCATCTCCCTTGGTTGAAAGTACATCCTCCTAAGATCTATTGGCACAGTTGTACCTAGAGTCGCTTCCTAATAAGGCTGTTCCAGAATTATTTGGGTTAGTATGGATACACCCTAAATTACTTTTTCTATCTTGAATAATTTTGACTGAAAAACACAACAGAACATTTACCTGTTCAGTCATGGAAACTGATCAGACAGGACTGAATCCTATAAACCTGTCCTGAATTCAGGAAGACCATTATGTCTAACTAATCTCACTAGCAGCAGTAAACTTCTACATTACTTCAACCTTGCCATCTGCTAGACAAAATGAAAAAAGGACTTTTCCAGCAGTATTTTGGTATGATGGATAATGGGCATTTAACTTCTGCATTCCTCATAAGAGCTCATCCTCTGTAAAATGAATCTAATGTCAGCATCTGATTTGCATATTTAGACTTAGTATGAATACTAACCATAACAGATCTGTTTTAGCAATAACATGATTGAACCTTTAAACTTAAGATGGAGAGAGAGCAACAGGAGGCATACTGGGAGTGCTTCATAGCAAGGTACTCTGTCTTTGCCTCAAAACCTTGAGTATTTTCATCCTGCTGCTGAGAAGGGGGACAGAGAGCATTTGGGTGAGCAGCTGGATAAGGCCAGCCTGGCACTGAACCAGACTGGTATGGAAAACACAATGATGATGATACCAGAATTTGTAATTCATACCGACAAAACAAAACACTGGCCATAGAGCTCTAACTTGACTATATGCATTCCAAAGTATTAAGTAGTATAAACAATATTTTTCTTTGCAACTGTACTGCAGATCTCTTGTTTCACATGGCAGGATTCAGAGCTTGCTCTTGACTACGCACATTTGTTTGGATAGCATCATGACCCCCACCTCATTGGCAAGCACTTTTGAAAATTCACATTTGATGGGAATTTATTTCCATAAAAATCTTAAGGTTAAGTTCTGTTCTGGTCGAAGAAGCCAAAAAACTTAAACTGAGCAATGTGACTAAGACCTACTCCAACATTACACAGGAGGCACAGTCTGCTGCCTCTGCAGTGGCAATCCTAGCAAATGGCTCCGATCATAAAGTTACCTTTGCTCCTACAGAAAATAATATGGGTCCAGAATAATAAGTCCAGAATGGGGTTTCTGGATTAGCTTTCAGGAGTTTCTAGGTGCACTATATCTCAAAATATACTAAATGTCTTTGTTCACTGACAGACTACACACTTAGGATTTGACAGTCATGCTAAAATCATGTTAATTGTAATAATAAGGTGTTACAAGTAGGGGCAAGCTGTCACCTGGAAACCTGTCTGCATTCAGTGGTAACCCTGGTGAGCCACATAAATATTCAGCTGATCATCAGGATACAGGACACTGAACACAACCCATAAAAGCCCTAGTGAACAGCCATGAAAATTTTACATTTATTTCTACACTCTCTAAATACTGCTGAAACTCAGTTACCCTATCATTTAATGAACTCTGCACCTGAAGAATTTACTGTGCTATAGGAAATGGTATCTACAAAAACACATGATCATGTCAATCAATCAGCACCCTAACATATTCCAGACCACAAAATTCCAGTATTTTAATAATTATTTCATTGGTATTAAAATTATTATTTCTTTTGACCATATCAAGTAAGTTTCTAAAGCCATTAATAATATTAATTAGAAAGAAATGGAGACTTCCTATTTCAGGTGACACAGTGTAAAAGGTGAAGTATAGAGATTTCCTTTTCTTAGTTTAAATCCAAGAAATAAAATTGTTTACCATTATTTTTTAAATAGTAACTTTTAAGATAGTAGCATTTTCTAGGGCTTAGTAACATTTTTACAGTGACAGATAAACAAGATTAATTTACTAGGATATTTGGTAACATGGAAACTGAATTAATCTGTCATAATTGATCTTTCACCTAACCATACATTTAGCCGTTGAATCCATTTGTAACCTGATGAAATATTATCCAAACATCAAATGCTGCTTTGGTGGATGTTTTGGCTAAATAGCTGAGGATACTGTAGCAGAGAATTGTATCATATATCCTGTTTACTGCAGCCCAAAGACAAAATTACAGGTTCTGGTATTTCAGTTATCTGGTATTCCTGTGCTCAGGAATTTTCCCATGGCTGTTTCTAATACAGTGAGGTTTAAAAGACAGTCTTTAGCAAGCTGGCCATACATTACTCTGGACTTAACTATTCCAAGTCTACAACTTTTCCACAAGAATTTAGAATCACTCCATGGCAAAATTTTGGCCAAATTCTGAGGAGCATGATCACATTAATTTACTACAAGCCTGATATAACAGCAGAACCCTCACACTTGGGTAATTACTCTGCAACCCTGAGCAAATTAATGTAGCTGAGACTAAAATTTGTGTTCTTCTGTCACTTCAAGTCCTCACAAACTTATACACAAACACATTAAGTGCTCTGCTTAAAGCTACACATTACAGCAAGAGGAAAAATCATGTTCTGAGACACTTCAGACAGATTAGTATCAATTCTCCCTCATAAACAAAGTGAAATAGAGAATTAGCCTGAGCAGTAGAAGAAGAGATAATTTCTATAATATTTTTCTGCTTCATGTGCTTTTATCATGGATCAGCTGTGGTCTGTGATCTTTCAGAAGTATTTCACACATGCTGTGTGGGTATTAATATTGAGGCCAACAACAGAGAAATACAAACTGGGTGCATACTTCACCCTGTGTGTCAAGCCAATCTAGAACATACCATGTCAGCAAAACAGCAGTTTCATGAGATTTAAATTGTCTACATTCTGTAATTGCACATACAGTTATTTAATTCTAAAATAAAGTCTTACACAGAAGAAACCAAGCCTTAGCTGTGACTATAACACATTTGCTTTGAAAACTAACAATGTCATATCTCGAATCATAATTTCTAAATGCAAAGCTGAATTCATCTGTACATGTTAGAATTCATCAGTATCAGGAATTTGAAATATTTACAAATTCAAATAAAAAATGGCAAGAAAATCAGAAATAGTCAGATATGTAAAGACACAGCACCCATACTCCTGCCCACAAAGTAACCATGAATGCAACACTGATTCGACTCAAGCCTTAGTTATACCAAATGATATAATAAATTGCTTTGTTCTTGACAAAACCATCAGGCTAAAAGAGCTAGGATGAACTGGTCCCCTTTCTTAACTAACTAGCTATGTGCCTTGTCACTTTGCATGGCAGGAGTTTGAAATCATGATATCTTGTAGCTTCCAAAGGACTTGTCATTTAGCATACGAGACAAAGCAAGGAACACTGTAGAAATTTGGATTATTTTAGTCAGTTATACCCTTACACTGCTATAAGACTCTGCTAATAAACCAAGAACCAAATATGCTACATATTGCACAAAGCTTTCATGTTTAAGAATTGCAATCTGTAAGACAAAAAGCAGATAATAAGGGAATTACAAGATCAGTAAGACACCAGTTTAATAAGCAGTGCTCTTGGTTCTGTGAGAAAATGTTACCTCTTTTTTTTTTACAGGCATCCTGACAGAGAACTTAAGACAGGGTTTGAAATATGATTATAAGGTAGCTTTATGGATAATTATATGAAGTACCTTCTAATCATGAGAAACACTCAGAAAAAGCAGAAAGGTGCTTGAGTAGAAATGAATGAGTGACGAGGCAGACCAGCAGCAGGTGCCTCAAAAACCAAATTAAATACAGTAGATAGGGAAGTGGACAGCCCTGAAGGTCTTGAAAGCAACAACTTTCAGCAACAATCTAGAAAATTATTCTCTAAGTTGGTTCTACCAAGAAAGTAAAGTGTTCTTTTTCAGGGAATTACTACTTCAGCGGTACAAAATTCCATGAGTATCACACAGCTTTTTCTTTCTACACATCTCTCTTCTTTAAGAGGCTTAGAAAAGAGAGATAGCCACGAGTCAGTCACTCTCTTTATTGGACTCAAATCTTTATGATTTAAAGGAGAGATAAATGGAAGAAGGCAAAAATAAAGAAACCTCTCTTGTCTCTGCCTCTAATGACAGCAGTTAGGACTTAGGAGCAGCTCAGGTTGCTGCAGCCTCCAAAATGCTCCCACAATCATCTGGTTTGACAAGATATAGGTTTAAAAAAAATAAAAAAATAAAGAAGTGAGAAAGCTTAGCAAGATAATTCTCTAAGTACTCACACCTGTAACACATCTGCTGCAACAAGAACAACACGTTGTGACAGAACTTAACTGTGTTGAGGTGTAAGGATGCAAAGTCCTCCTTACAAAACAATTGCAATGAGATTTTACCTATTAATATTTTACTCATATTCTAACTAAGCTAGTCTAAGACTACAGTGGGGCAGTATCTAACACCACAAACCTTCCAATATACCAAGTTATTGCACCTCAGTAATCAACTAGCTTAGATATGTCTTGAGGAAAGTTTTTGAGAAAAAAAGGATTGGGTTTTTGTGGTTTTAGAGATTTTTGGGGTATTTTGGTTGCTGTTTTTTGCTTGGGTTTTGTTAGTATATTTGTTTTGTGGTTGTTGGGGGTTTTCCATAATTTTAAATTCATTGAAATTATTTTTCATTTTGTTGCCATTGCTGTTTTTATATTTTGCTTTCTTCAAGAGCAGTGGAACTGGTGCAAGACTCAAGGTACCAACAGCAGACACAATCCTTATCCAAATGAACAGGAAGCAGGCAGGAAATGTATTTGCAAATACACCATGGGGGGATGGCAGTCTGTGCCCACTTCCCACAAAATAATGTCTGAGGAACAACATTTGGAAGCTGAAAGCCCTGCCACTAATGCACTGCACCCGACACTTACAAAGAGATTCATTGCTGAGATTACCTCTGAGGTTTCCTCCCAATAATTAAACCACGTATTTAAGAACTTTCAAAGGATTAGCAGAAATAATCTATTTTGTTTGGGTCTTATTTTTCTTTACAAAACTTATTTTATTACCCTTAGAAAATAGTCTAGCAGCAATGCCTCCAGATGGGAAGAACAGCAATTCACACACTTTTTTTGTTTGTCAGTAGAACATTCTTTATATTAATGCCAAAAGATTTCAGGACAAAATATATTTCCAAGGAATTAATTATCCCTCAAGTATACAGACTGAATTAAGAGCTACCACGAGTTTCAGTACTGCTAGCCTGGTGAAAACCAGTGGTCACAATATTCTCCTTAGTTTATCAGCTCTCAAGGAAGCCCCCACGGCAGTACTCTTCTTTTGTATTAATGGTTTCTTGTTTTCCATTGCTCCTTAATGCAACCGATGTGAGAGCACCTATGCTGGAGTCTTAACTGCTTTGCTTCAAAGCTGAGAACAGATCTGGAAGATTACTGTTCCTAAAATTTTGCCAGAATTTCCTTGGCACAGATAGGCAGGACAAGACATGACTAATGGATCCTTGTTATTGCTAAATAGGAAAGGACTAATTTAATTTTAAAATGCATTATAAACTTCATTACTCTATACTGCAGTTCCAAGTTCTTGAGTCATTTAATGGCTAGATCTGTCTGTGTGTGTGTATTATTTGCATGTTACTCCAAACCTTCCAAAAGGAGAAGGACTAAAACAACCCTCAAAAAACCAAAAACAACTAAACAAAAGCCAAAATAGTTTGAAACTTTTTTTTTAAAAAAAGGTTTAAATAAATATGCAATTATTAACCTACAAACAAATGTGTATTCAGTTTTGCTGTCCTGATCAGTGGCAATTTTCTAAGTGTAATAAGGACACTCAGAAGTGAAAAGACCGAAATGGAGAAATAAGTCTTAAGACTATTAAGGGAATTAACTACCTTCCAAGGTTCATAGCTAGTTAAAATGCTCACTAAATGTTTAGAGAATAAACCCAAACACCTGAGAAAGCACTAAACCACTCTTTGGAACAGCCTCCTTCCCTTAACACTGATTACAGATGCCTACAGAGTGGGATAGGTGAATAATATCCACTTCACCTATTCTTATATAGGTAATTCCTAAGCCATAGGCATTTTTAGGCTGATATTCACATTTCCCTATTTCTATATTGAAGATACGCTTCTATGAATAAAATAATTTTAATTTAATGAGAGAATCTAAATTCACCTTCTATCTTTGCTGGAACTGATTATCTTCAAACACATGTAATAAGCCAGAACTAAACACACAGAGATTGACTTGTGCTTTGTTGACACCTTTTCTTCTATCACTAAAGATGAAGATAAATGCATGTTCATATTTGGCTGTTTCTTTGCACAGTATTTTTGCTGCTTCTGCATTGCTCTGAATGCACCCTGTGAGACTCAAATCTCCTCACTGTCTCCATTTACAAGTCTCGACAGCTAGATATATAGGGACTACTAAATTACTAAAAAAATCACCAAACACTTTGGGTCCAGATTATTAGATACATTCCAGCTGCTTTGTATTTTTTGTGACTTCTAACTCCTGGTATCATCTGGCTCCTGGAATTTTGAATTTCCTTTTTTGTAGCAGATGATTACTGTTGGCAAGTTACACCTAGGATTGTGCTTGTAATGTATTTTCCTTTTCACAACCAGTGTGGAAAAACACACACCAAGTACCTATGTACATATTTCACTCATCTAGATTCCATCTGGTTCCAACTGAGCACTTGTTTCTGGGAAGCAAGACAAGGTGGGTGACTCCAAATACCTTACTTCATTGAGAGAGCACATTTCCCACGGCATTAAGAGATACAAACTCCCTCAAGATAGATTAAAAACCCAGGCCTGTTATTTTGCTGCATGTTTTATCCACTGCATTCACAAAAGGCAGAACTTCCACTGGGCACTTTCTCCAAAGACTGGCCACTGAAACTGTTGAGGGATGCAAATAAATAGTCCACCCTGAATGTACAGCTGTACCAACAAGTTAAAAACATGACACTGCCGTAGCATCCTCACATCAAAGAAATAGTAATATGCAAGCAAAAGTAACCCTGAGGCTACACTAACGTGAGAACAGAATGAGAAACACAGAAACAAACCCAATGTAACAACAAACAGGGGTAGCGGTTTATGGGAATTTTAAACCCTGGCAGAAATTACCTGGGCAATAATATCTGAAATATCAAAGGTGTCAAACCCCATAAAAACCCATAAAAATCAGGACCAATGATACAGGATCAATATTTACTTTGGAGGAGACAAAAGTGATAGGGAGAGAATCGGCAAGTGGAAGAGGGGGAAGATGACTAAGAGAACAAAATCAGCCAGTTATAATTGACCATAATTTACCTGACAAGCAGTCACATGCTTGATCACCACAGTTTGCACAGGTCAATAAAATCACTGCTTCCATCATGCCTGCCTCTGATTTACTTGCAGGCTCAAGAAAACACACCTATTTTCCTTGGCATTGTGGAGGGAATTCTTGGCATAGAAACACCTCACCTTTTCCTCTCTTACAGGGAATATTTGTAAACAAGTTAGCATATTGTAAACAACTTGAAAAATCTAGGTCAGATTCACCATGTTACAACAATTTTAAACCGTATCTTTAGCAAATCTAGTATTTAGCAAAAATTTAAAAATTAACTACTCTACATACAGTAGTCCTCTATAATTCTCAGTGCATGAAGCCTTCTACAGAAAATGTGTAAGCTTTTTTATACAGAAAGTTTTGGAAAGCTTTTTTTATTAAAAATATTACCCAATATAAGGATAATATTTATTACATTTCATAAAAAGAGAGTTGCTTATGATGAGGGAGAGGAAATGGCTTACCAATTATGCCTAGCAGCAGACCTGTCACAGACAACAGCACCAGTCTCTAAATATTGACACTGAATCCATCTCAAAAGGAAGAATTTTCTATAGGATAAGAACTCAGAAAAACCCAGGATCCAAAGCTAAATGTGACTATAACATTCTAAACATCTCAGATTCACAAAAACCAGGTTTTTAAATCTCAACTTGCTCTTCCCCATGACCTTTTCAGCTTTCTTGGCTGGAGAAAACCTTTAGACTGAATGATTTGATCTTCAGAGATTCTAGACCCTTCTGATTTTAGATAACTGTAATTTTTCTATTTTCTTCCAGGAAGGTAACTTCCAGTTCAATGCACATGTTAGGCACTTTAAAGCTTACATGGGCATAACACCATCAGCAGAAGGACCATCCACAGCTTTTTGTGTCACCTTCCTGCACAGCTGCCTCTCTTCTGGCACATGCATTCAGGGAGCAGGATAGGGGAGCTGTCCTAAAGTAATGTAAACAACTTGGGATATTTTTCAAGTTTTTAAATCCCCATCAACTCCCAGATCTCATCTGTTCCATAGTCCCACAAATATTTGTTTATGAAGGGAGAAGGGGCTCATGTTCTTCAAGATCAGCACCAGTTTATGTCAACTTTTAAGGTCGGAGAA
Organism: Pseudopodoces humilis; assembly: GCF_049639895.1. Lineage (NCBI taxonomy): Eukaryota > Metazoa > Chordata > Aves > Passeriformes > Paridae > Pseudopodoces > Pseudopodoces humilis. The sequence continues at coordinate 43,278,138 of NC_142205.1, forward strand.
GGCAAGAATCAAGAGTTACCCTAAAAAACCCAAAGGAAAATCCCTCTCTAAAAAAACCCTATAACACCCCCCAAAAAAACCCCACCTCCCTCAAAAAACAAAAAAACACCAAAACCCCAAAAAAACCTTCAAAACCACACAAAAACCTCAAACTAACAAATCCCTTAAAAATTATTCTCAGATTTGAGAAGAGATTTGAGAACTACTCTTGAAGATTAGAGTTTTGCACTAGTTTGAACTACTTAGTCTGCATTCTTTAAGCCTTTTTGGATGTGAATTAGCAAGAACTCAGCAGTAACAAGTTTGCCACTTTACACTAAATTAGTTGAATTTACTCCACTTTAAGGCTGAAATAACCACAACTAGGACAAACATGATCTTCTTGCTTATCTTAAAGGTTTGCAGCAGTAGAGCTCTTACCAATGGCTTCATATCAGTACAGCTACACCAAATAACAAACCCAGGTAACCTCACGTTCAAGATATACACCTAAACTTCAACTGAAACCTGTTTTCTCTGTTAATCAAAGGCTTTTCAGGCATTCCTACTTACATCACATCTAAGAATCTTTAAGACCTGATTTTCAAAGGTTTGACAGCAAGAGTTTCACAGGGAAAAGGTGAAGAGACTTCAGAAGAGAAAACCAAATCTTGGACCCCTGTTTTTTATCCCTAGAGAATTAAGTTTCATCTCAAGCATAAAAGACTCACTTAGGAATACTTTTTAATACCCCTACATCTAAAACTTGAAAAAAAAAAATCCATAATCCAATCAGAGGCTAAGCATCTTCTCAGCAAAGACAAGGAATTTTTTATATATAACCTCATCCTATATTTCTTATAACTTAACCATATAGTGTGTAAAACTGAATGCTCACAGAAAAAAATAACAGGCACAGCATAATAAAACCCTGAAAATTCTTAAATACTTTTATATTTTCTGCCATATTGTGGAGAATATCAGATGGAATGGCCATAAATAGCAGATTTCAGTTTATATAAATTTGTTCCAAAAGCCACAGAAGAAGTTTTTACTCTAGCTTACTACAGAGGAACTGAAGGTCTTTCGATTGAGTTTGTAGCAGGAAACGCAGACAGCGTGTACAAGAATCTCTTGTAACACTTCTCTCTGGAAAAAGTGTTTTCTTATATGATCAACGTGCCATAATAGTAGGGGGAAAAAAAAGTTTAATTCAGTTTGCAGAGTCATATCCAGAAATCTCTTTCCAAATGTGTGGGTAAAAGCTCCCAGACCAATCCAGGCTTTGTGCAGTTCAGCTCTGGCCATAAATCACAGCAGAACTCAGACCATTCTCACCTTAACAGGAAAAGGACAATTACTCAACAGTGTCAAAGGAGGAAAGTGAAAAGTCCCAATCAAGTCCTGAGGGAGGAGTTGGGACAGTCAATCTTGTGCATCTCCCTACTCACAATCCTTGGCTGACCCCTGCACATTCAGAAGAGTAGCCTCTCTCACCTCTGTGCAGAACACACAAACCCAGCCATTTTTCATACCAACCTGTATCACCACATCAACAGAAGTTCACATTTCATGGCTCCTTAAGGTAACATTAAAAATACACAAATCTCTAAAATACAATACCCCTTCTGTACCACTACACTGCAATCGTGAAACAAAGCTTATACAACTGAATTTTCACAATAAACCAACTTCACAGAAGCGGATGCTACTTCATACACAATGAAAAGGTTTCTTAATGCCTTTAGCAAGGCATCACCCCCTCTAAACCAGCAATAGCACTGTGCATTGGTGCAATACCTAAATTTTCGTTGAAAATGGTTACTACACCTCTATTTTTAAAACAAATACAATTTTTAACTGGTCTTTAGAATTTATTTCTAAGCACTAACCTACAGGAATAAAACTCTCTCACACAAGGCAAATAACTGCAGCCTGTTTGCTAGTGCTAATAGATGCTTTACTGAAGAATGTCAGCCACGACTCAGACTCATTTCTTCCAAACAGGAGCTCATGAGTTTTGGCATTTTTCAAGCCCTGCAGTCATTAAGTATTTTCTACATACATACACACGCACACCTTTTCCCCTGTGTTCTGAAGTGGAAAAAATCTCTCGACAGCAGCAGTTTTCAGATGAAGCTGGGCCTTACAAAATGAAATCAATTAAGACACAACAAGAAAAAATAAGAAAAATAAGAAAAAGAAGCAAGAGCTGGCAGAAGACTAGCTACAAGCTAGACAGTGTTGTTTCTGTGACTAATATTTAAACAGTGTTAGAGTATACAAAGGACAGTAACAACCTGCAAGAATCACAGTACCAGTAAACTCAGAGAAGTCATTGTTCATGGTGGGGGCCTCACAGCCAGCTCCAGCCTCCTCAGCAGGAAACTGAGTGAAACAACATGCTGAGTTGAAAGGAATTCCCATATTCTAAAAGACTTAATTATGGAAACCAAAATAGAGTGATTACATGCCCTTTAAACAGCAAACAGACACCTGCATACAGAACAGGTTACAGGTACAGAGCAATGAGCGAGTGTCAGGATGGGCACCAGCTACACCTCTTGGTCAGAGCCTTAAACATGGAAAGACATTCTAAGAACATGCCTGGAAAAGAACAAGAACCCATCTTCAATCCCAGTGCCCAAGCTGAGGTAAGACAATCAGTAATTTTAACTACTTGCTTAACATAAATTGCATGAAAGCCAGCTAATTAGATCTAACCAAAATTCGGACATCCTGCAGATGCAGAAATAGAGAGGAGCCATTTTCCACAGGTTCAGAGTGCTGCCACTGCAGGGAGGCTGAGCTCAGCTCAGCTGACAGCGCTGCTCGGTGCTCCTACAGAGACCTCTTTATTGGAGAAATTTAGGACAACGCTTAGAGTCGTGTCAGCTCTCTTTATTAAGGTCCTCACAGAGAATTGTTTGACACAATATATTTTTACCAGATCAAAGTATTCTATATGTATGTTAGGCAAAGTAGAGAGCATGCTGTACTTCAGTCTCTTCTCTCAGAGTCTGAAACAAAGCATTAAGAACCAAGGTATGAGCCGTTTATCTGTCAAATAAAGATCAAGGATGATTAAGAGCCTCTGGCAAATAAAGATCAAGGATCGTTAAGGGCCTCTGACAAAGCTGATGGTGCGGTGTGTCCCCATCCAGCTTTAAAAAGCACTGATAGAGAGGCCCTTGCTGCTATTAAAAACTGGAAATTTTTGGAAGTTTTTGGAAGTTTGAAGTCATTCCCTTCAAGATCCATGAAGTTCAGTACCTGTTCTTTGTGTCTATGGTAACTTTTGCTTTGTCTTTTCTCTGATATTCTGCAATATGTTAATTAAGCTGTCTGTAATGGCTGATGAGTATTAGGCTGACATTAATAACCATATTGCTACCCTGAAATGTTGTGTTCTTGTTATTAAAATAAAACAAACAAGCAAAAAGCCACCAAAAAAATATCCTGAATAAAAGAATTTACACTTTTGCCTGCCTCCTTATGTTTACAGTCTGATCCGAACAAATTCCTACTTAGAAGGTGTTTAAGAAATGATGAATCCAGCTCTGTTGATATAGGTAAGTCAAAGAGAAACAAACATAAACCCCATCAACTTTAATTTTTACTGAACACTTAGATTACACTAGAAGATAAACACTACAGAAATGTCTCTGGAGAATGCAGTTTGGGGATGCTTCATTATAGTCTGGGATGCTTTAACAGATGACAATTAGACTGATTAGAAGTTACCCAGTTGAACACTTTGGCTGTCAGAAAATGTGATCAGTGAAAAGTGAAATAGGTTGTAACTGACACTTTTTTTCTAAGAGAAAAATATCAAAACAAACAGGGAACAGTGTTTTGTTTCCAAAGTTTTTAAAAGATAGATCTCTTAGGGGATGCTTGTGGGAATTCTAGGATTCACTGCTGCTTAAGTGCTGTAGCTGTGGTCCACTGAGGAGGGTGGAAGCACAAGAACTTCCAATCCTGACAAGGCACCAAGAAGTTCACCTCAGGTTTAAGATTCCAATACTTCAAGGCCCTTCTTTAAATGAAAAAAAAATAAAAATAAAAATCCATCAGTACTGAGATCTTTTATCTGAGATATCTTACATCACCACTTACTTCCACTGAATGATATGGAGTACAGCTTCAGTCAAATCTAATTTCTTTGTACAGACTCAAGCACAAAACCCAGGACATCTCCATGTAACAACATTTTGATAATTCTTCATTCCTATAGCAGAAAGTCTCCTTCATTTGAAGGCATTGTAGTCACTGCTGCTTAACAAAAAGATAAAGAACCACCCAGTTAACAAGTCTGTATCAAAGTCATGAGCAGCAGTGCTCCTCAAAATGCTGGTTACTCAATGCTAGAGGAGGAGAAAATTTAATTCCTTTAATTAATTTGATTAAAACTGACTGTAGTGTTTACTGCTATTATTAACAGAACATCTGCCATGGCCTCTCACTTCAGAAATTTCTTCTTGTTTAGCACCTCTCATGGGAACTGTGCTCTTGAATCTTGGTTGTCATTCACCAAGGCTTCTTTTTTGGAAACCTATCATAGGTGTGACCATACAATGCAAGAAACTTGGGCATCTGAACAATTGCCTTTGTATTTGACCCAATGAACCTTGTTCAAAATTCCCAGAAGGCCACTGAATGACAGTTTCAGACTGAATATAGTGAGAACTATATTTCTCATCCAAGCAGGTGTTTGCACACAAATAAAGGTCAGAACTGTGCTAAAATCAAGCAGTAAGGTTCTTCTTTACACAGATGCAATCTTCACTTGTTCAGGTAGTGACGATCTGAATTAGCACCTCAAGTATATTTTTTATGGAGTGTCTCTGTATTTGTTTTAATTCCTTTTTCCTCTGATTTTGATTGGTTTTTTTTTCCATCTGTCCCACTCTTCATTTTATTTTTACCTCTTGTCTCAAGTAGTACTCACAGGAAGAATCACTGAACACGCATGGGAACCTACTTTTAAAAACATTGCTCTGCAAAATCTCTATGGACACAGGTGTGGAAATTAAATTTTGGCATGAATTATGGAATACCAAAGTGAAACATAATTCAAATTATTCATATTGTAACATATTACGCACTAAGATGAAAACTAAATTACAGAACAGATAAAGGTCTTGCAACTGTGGAAAGAAATAGAAGTAAATGGACATTTCATCCATTTTCAAAGAGAATAAAACTGTTTTCATAATGTGGACTGCCCTTCAGAGATCTTTTTAACGTAAATACATTTATATCAAACAAGTAAATACAGTAAAAACAAAAAAAAAACCCTTAAAATCAATTATTGTTAATACTAACCTTTGAGACTTTGTGTACCCTAATTTACCTTAGTTAAGCAAATAGTATAATGTTCAAAAATGCCTGGGGGGGATGTTGGATTTTTTTCACTCTTTTGTTTGGGTTTTTGTTTGGTTTTTTTAATGTGGCATTTTGTGCCAGAACTACAAAGTTTTCAGGTACCTGAAAACATAATCATCCAATTGAAATTAAAAAAAAAGAAAGAAAATAAAAAACTGAATCTGTAGATTTCCAATTCCTATCCTAAAACCCCTAAAATGCTACTTTTTCTAAACTCTTTGCAATAAAACAAAACTAACTGGCAGGAACCTTTTCATAAAAAAAAATTTTTTTTTTAGAGAACAGACAGCAAACCACATTTCTTGGAGCTGCTGAGGCAGCTATACTCTAGAGGAGAGCAGAGATTAAGATAAAGTGGAAATAAAGACAGAAGACACCACAGTGGTTTCTATTTGCTCTAGATTGCTCCTTACACTGCATGCAAGTTTCTTTACATTGCCTTTCAGAGATGCTCTTCCTTCCTGTTTTCTGCACCCTTTTTAAGTGACTTGACAAACTCCTTCTAAATTCCTAATTCCTGTGCCAGATGTCTAAAAATTAGGCCTCACAGAACATGATTCAGAAGCTATTATTCAGACAATCCATATTTTGTAGAAACATCCATTTAAGTGGCACCAGTGAAGTTACATTTAGAAAGATGGAGAGGAAGAGAAGAAAGCTGTTTAGTAATAAAGCAGACGGTATACACCAACATTTTGTACATTAGAAGTGACAATACATCTTTCTTCACCTACAAAAGGAACAGTCAGTGATTTAGCTCTTTATCCAGAGGCAAAAATTATTAAAAAAACATCTGGACACTCCTTAAGTGAAGTAGCATTTCCCATAGAGAGCATATATATTTATAATGACTCAGTCAAATTTCACAAAGGGCATGTACACAACTACCACCGTCAAGCAATGATAAATTTCTACAGTTCTTTTGGTAATTCAACAAAAAAGAAAACAAAATCACCTTAAGACAGCTAAAATACTCTTTCAATAAATACTGAAGGTTCATGATACACCTCTGAGATGTCATTTTGTGGAATCAAATAAATCCTAAGTTTCAGAGGCTAATTGAAACTTGTGAATAAGTGCAGATGCCTGGGACATTCTTAGATTTAAAAGGTTTTGAAGTAATTTAGAAAATCACAAGTGCTTGAATGTAATACTGTTGCAGTGTCCAAACTGAGCTTGAGAGGAAGTGAATCACAGTCTTTCTGTAACATGTTCAGAAGCCTCTCAAAACACCGGCAGTATCCATAAAATTCAAAAGACATTAACTCCTCTTAGAAAATAGGGCTATACAACTGCAGTAAAATCCATCTCCTAATCAGATAATCTAGTTATTGCCACAATGACTCCATTCATCCCAAGATATGAAATTACACTGAGCAGAAAGGCTTGTTTCTTTAATTTGCTTCCTGCCTGCAGGCTGCAGTCCTGCACACACACACACACACACACACACACACACACACACACAGAGTACCAGTGACCCCTCTTGAGCCAAAGCTTGTGGGCTGCTTTCTGGTGACAGGCCATCTGTGACAGCACTTCTGTAGCTTTCAAGTTGCTCTATGTTGAATGTAACAGTAAAAGAGGATGTTTCTGGTTAGTGCAAATTTAATAAACTAATAGCATTCTGCTTCTGTAAAATTCAGACGCATATAAATAACAAACCATTACAGTGACAACTACTGAATTTCTCTGTCTATAGAAAACTGGAAGTTCATAAATATTAAAGTATGCTGTTAGCAACAAAGTACAACATATAGCCGTTATTTCTCTTAAAGATAAGGAAACAGTAACCATTGCTGAAAATTTTCATTATTTATAGACCTTTGAATTTTAAAGCCTCATGTCTGTGCTACAATTTTTTCATTAAAATTCAAAAATGTATCTGTTTGTGATCCCTTTGATGAATGTGCTGAAGGCATGGAAACAAGTAACTATTGCTGACAGATTTCCCAGTGATACAATGGTATTTGCCACTTAATCATCAATACAGTGTTTTAAATGAGCCTTAATGTTGCCAAATAACTATCATGTAGGTTCATTAAAGCTAAAACATAGAAATGCTGTCACAATTGGAGATCGCAATCATGCATCAATAATTTGCATCAGGGAAGTGTTACAGGGGAGAAACACACTCCAGGGCAAACTTCCCTTCGGGCTTACCACAGGGAATTTCTAATGCTTTCAGAGCTAGGAAGGAAAACAAACAAATTTTCTACCTAGACAAAACATGCCTTGGAAGTATTATGATGTTCCCAGAGTCCTTCAGCTAATTTGTATAACTTCTGTAGTCAGAATATTTTCCCTTTCAAATTCAGTGTGTACTACCCACCTTAATTCTACCCAAAATAATTTCCTTTGGTAATGCTATCTATTGGAAATCTCCTGACAGTAAAACATGAATGGACTAATAAAAAAAATTACCCAAAGAAGTCAAACTAGCTTATACAGAAGAACCAAACTGGAAAACTAAATATATTTTCCATAGACTATCTTACATTGCTTTAATGGTTTTGGATGTTATAACAGACTCTGGTCATACTGGAGACTTTTCTTCTATTCAAACTGTAGGTGATTCTCAGATGAGTTTTTAAAATAGGAATTCGGGAGGAAGCGTATCTTTTACCGGGGTTTATTAAAGCAAGAATTTTCCATCTTATCTCAAAAATGACTTCTCCATCAAACCTCAAGTAAAGTTTTCTTGAGGGATTTAATGATCTTCTGGAGATCAGGACTAATTACAAGACTCTGACAGATTTTAGAAGTTTTATGGGTAGATAAGTCACACTAAGACTACTTCATGAGGCTTAAACAAGTTGAAGCTCTGGATCCAGCACTGTTAGCCATGAGCTGAGGTTACAGCCACAGCTGCCAAACAGTCCAAGCCTGCCAACAACCAGCAGATCCCACGGGCAGTTTTGCTGGGTCAGGGTGTGGAACTACAACACTTTGTGAATGAACTGGCAAGCTACCACTTAAAACGTTCTCTGAGGCTCGAGTATCAGAACAGAAGCTGCTCACAATCTCTCCCGTGTGGAAAGCAGAATCTGGACATGGGGTGAGCTGAAGAAGCTGCTTAGTTTTTGGTCACATGTGGCATCCAGAAATCACCCCCACTACACAGAATGTGTACATGTTCTATGGCTTACACTGTAGTAACAAAACATTTTTTTTTCCCTATGGATGCCAGGAGAAGACTGCAGAGGAAGGGAACTCTTTCATGCAAAATAACAGGGAAAATTCCCTCTACCTACAATTAGGATGAAGACAGATGAATAGCCTACTGTCCCTAACAGTTACTCTCCTGTATTTTCATTTAGTGGTCTTTTTGTTTGTTTTGTTTTAGTAAGAGTATCAGTAATGCTCAGCTAATAAGGAAAATCAATTTGCTTCTAGCAAACAAATATGACAGCAACAAAGGTGAAAAATCTCATTAATCTCTCAACACACAGTTGAGACTTGGAAAATGTAGCTTATACAGTCCTTTATGTCAAATATATGAAGTGTGTGCATCTTCAGAAGTGCTCAGAATGTTCTTTTCAAAATATCAAACCTTGTCAAAACTCACAGAATTTCACATTTTACAGTAACCTTGAATCCTAGTCTAGGCTGTCAAGATTCTTTTAACCCAGTTCTGAGAGGATCTATTTTATGTTAAAAACCCAACCTGTTGTTTTTGATTTTTTCAGGGTGGGAGTTGGGTGATGGTTTTTTTGGTTGTTTTTTTTTTTTTTTGGCTGGGGGGAAGTGGGGGAGAGGGAGGTTTTTCTGGATTTGTTTGCTTTAATAAAGCTAGAGTTCAACTCCAAATTCTATATATGTTATTTTTAAAAAAAATAAAAAAAAATCTTATTCAAAACTATATTCAAAAATGCCAGAGAATTCATAAAAGGAATCTAGAAGCATAATCAGCTACTTGTGGTATATTCAAATGCTGCATTTTGGGGAATTTCCTCTAGTGAAATTTCTGAAGTAGTGGATTATTTGAACCTATAAGAATGTACATTGTCTAAGTCTAGATGTATGGTCTGGACAGGTACAGAGAAGGGCAGAAGAACTACAGCCAATGCAGAAATTTTTCCACATCATCCTCCTTCATGTCATGTCCTCAGATTCACAGAAACCTCAGGAGATCACCTTGAGGGTGCACATTTCTTTATCTTTCTGAAGTAAGGGGTGTAAGGCCTCCATGTGTAAGCATTTTTATGCTAAAGACAACTGGTGGAAATTCTTTTACTTCTTTATAGGAAATAATGATATTTTCCACGAGCAAGCATGGAAAATTCTGTCAGAATATGGATTTGTGCTGAATTGCAGCCAATATAAGGAAGATTTACTTGTACAAAAGGCAATTCTTAGCTACTATGAGAAAGCGTGGTGCCAGTTGTAGTATACATAGCTCCAAAACAGAACAGAGCACGTTATCATTTAAATATCTCAAAGGAATTTGCATAATCAAAAGCGAGAATAAACTGCAGAGTGCACTCAGGAGATTGCAGTCACTTAACAAAAGCAAGAAAAACCTCTGAGTTACACTGCAAGACCAAGCTGACAGCCTCAAAACCCCTGAAAAAAAAAATAAAAGTGGTGCAACACAAGTACTTCTCCACTTTTCTTGGTGAGAAATATTCAAGATATCAAGTCATATCCATAGCCTGAATTATGAGAGGTATCATTTTAGCAGCAGAGTTTGTTACTTTTGTATGGATTTATCCTTTTCCACAGTTCAGACTGGCAGCTGATTAACTCATAGGTCTGTTTCCCCTAAATCAGATGCAAAGAAAAACATGAGAACTGCAGTTATTTTTTTCTCTTAGCTGTATGTAACCTCACTTTAAATCTCACAATATACTGCAGTACACTATATGCTGCACAATGTATTTGCAGCACAGAAGTGTTTAACCACCCACAAGCTGAAATAGCATATACCATACAAGGTTTACTTCACCCTGCCCTTAATTCTTGTGGAGTTATTTTTGAGCAAAGTTTCTAAGCCTTGCTCTCTAATTTTCTAAAGTTCAAGAAGATTCAGAACAAGCATATTTGTCCTGAAGACATCTCTGATTTACCTGCTTTGAAATTTCTGCCAAATACTTGGCTTTTTCCTCAACCTCTGCATGTCAACTAAAACCACTAAAAAAAACCTCTGCAACCTGTGTCTTGCAAATCCTTACTGACTCCCACAATACACTGTTGTAAGAGAAGACCTAAAAAGCTCTGAAGCCACAGATTAGTTAATGCCAGCACAAGACAAGCAGCAAGATGTCCTCCAATATTTAGGTTGAAGCTGAAGCTGACAGCTATCCCCAGCTGAAGAAGGAACACTCACAGAGAGTCAGAGAGTGTTAAGACCTAGATCATGTTTTCACAGGGACACCAGGAGCCTCCCTTCCTGGAGATTCTCAACACTACTGAACAAAGCCCTTAGCAACCTGATCTAGCCTTTGCATTGCCTCTGGACTGACCAGGAGGTTTGCCCATTTGACCTTCAGAGGTGCCTCCCAATCTGCATATTTTAAAGATATATTTAGTGGATGTTCATGCATTGAGAAAATGTAAATGCAAACCTGAATGGTGCTGGATGACTTGAGATGCATTCACACACTCACTAGCTCCATTTCCTGTCAAGATTTTGTGCATTAAGAGCCTTGCCAGGAGCTCCATAACTGACAGCTCTCAACAGACCACAATGTACAAAGAATATTTTTGTGATTTTAGAGAAGCTACAGGATAACCTATAGCTATGTCTAATAGTGATTATATGAATACTACTAATATCTTACCTCTGCAGAGTCAGAACAGCTTAGAATGCTTATTTGCCAGCCCTGATTTCAGAGCAGGACCTTCACTGCCTACAGGAAAATCTGCATTTATGTACCCATGCAAAATTAGCATTCACAAGACACCTGAGGCTCTCCTAGCTATTCACTAGCTAACTACATTTTCTTGATTCATCATGTTGCAGCAGAGCTTCCCTGACTATGGACAATATCTGGTCTGGGCAAATTGCAAATTTTTTGCTTTTCTCAAGGCCAAGCCTGAATTCTGCACCGTAATCTCAAAACACTATATGGCACAAAAGAAACATGGTTTGAAAATCATCCCTAAGGAGGGGGAAAAAATAATAAATTTAGTTACATATTTTTTACAGAACTTGTGTAAATTCATGTCAGTTGATGATGCTGAACTGGTCTAAATCAGATGAGGAGAATCTGGTCCCAAGAGTCTCGCTTTCAGAATGTAATGTACCGTATATTTATCAGAGCAGGACTCCATTTTGCTAATATTTGTTTATTCTGTTACCACAGCATTTACCAAACTATTTTCATGTACAACACATTTTGTGTTATTGCTTGTTAGGGTGTATGTATAATGGAGTTGTAAGAAAGCTCAGAGTTTCCTAAAACTAGTTAGGCATGTTCTGTAATTTTATCATGGATCTCTCTCTCATAAAAGCAGACAAGCTGCAGTCTGTAAGCTTGATTCAAAGAAAGGAATAACTGTATAACATTAAAATACTGTAGAATGCTGGACAGGTGCTGAGAAACTGCAGCTCCACACAGTGTTATGGCCTTGGGTAAACACCCCTGATAGATTTAATGACACTGTCTCTAATTATCTCTTTTTCCTCTAAAGATCTGTCCTCATCGATTTTTCAAGGCTGGGTCTCTCACAAGAGGTCCTTTCAAAGGCCAGCCACAACTTTCCCAAGTCCTCTAATTGCAAAACCTGCTGGACAAAGGTCCTTCAGCATGGAGGCACTTTGATTCCACACCACTTCAGATGCTATCTCCCTGTGGCATACATACACACCTCACTTGCTCTCCTAGTAACTTCCACAGTTTGTGACTCCCTTTGGAAGCATCGTCTCCCATTCACTTCCAGGGACAGATGCTAAAGAATATCTTGCTTTTTCTAAGCATTTACCAGCATGTAGTGAATGGTACCTGAAACCCCTCCTTTTTGTCAGGCTCATACAGAATCCCAAACTCAGAAGGCAGCTAACTACCAGGTTGCAAAGTGAGAGAAGAGGGCATGAAAGGCACCAGCTCCTCATTCTTCCCAAACATAAAGGAAGATCAAACACTGTCTACTGGAATTTGGAACACTCTTAAAAAAGCAAAAGTCTACCTATGTGCCCATAGCCCATTTTGTCAACTTCTTGCATCAGCTATTTGTGCTATTTCCCCTTATGGGAGTCTTACACAGTCCTCCATCCCTATTAATATTTTTAAGGTTTACTAAGACTATTATAATGAAAAAAGAAGAATCAGAATTTAAGACATACAAGTTGCTATGTGTTTGGAAACCAAATAGAATTCATTAGAGACATACATTACCCACTAGCTTCTGATCTTCCTGCAATTACCTCTTCTTCAGAAAACCATAATGAGGGTTTTAATAAAAACTGGTTCTTATATGCTCAGGCATTAATACTTGTGAAATGGAAACTAACTTATCCAAAAGAAGAAGAATAAAGTATAGGACAGCATGAATTACATTTGGTAAAAAAAATTTCTCTTGCAAAAACATCAAGCAACTAAGATGCCTGATATAGCATCTGCTATACTTTTTTATGAATGGACTTATTCTGTTGGTTTCCTTTTCTTTTCCCCAGTTTCTCTTACAGCATGGAGCCCAATCCAATAGGAAAATGACATGTATGCGGCAGGTTTCTGAAATTCCCTGAGATTTTATTCAGCTTAAAGCAAACAAGGATTAATGGTCCAGCACATCTTAGTGCTCATTTACATTCTTCCAAGATAAATCCCATTTATATTTCCAGCATTGTACCAATCATTGTGTGGAACACCAGGAAGTTAAAAACATGAGAGAAGCCTGAATGAAAAATGTAATGCCAGACTTCTCTTAAGTCCAAATATATGTTCAAATTTTTGAAGTCATCATACCTTTCCAATTGATCAAAATAAATCCTACAGTAAATTCATGGCAATTCCAAATTGTTACAGATGGTCAGTGACTGAGGGGACAACCTCATGTTCGTGTAACGCACTTCTTGTTTTCAGAGCACAGGGCTTTCTGATGGCAAAAAGGACATGTAAAACTCAGGAACAAATTCAAAAATACAGAAAATCAGTTGTGCTATTCTACACCATTATTGGTGTAGATTTCTTCATACCTGTGAAGAAATCAAAACTGAACCCATGCATACAGCAAATTTAAAAGCACATGCAACAAGTGTTTCACACAGAAATCTGCATACTCCCTTAGCCCTTGTGATTTGAAGGTGGTTTACAGTCTGCCATGGAGCACAAATAACTAGTGAGTACATTGTCTGTTTAGGGCTTAAAGTTATGGGTGTTTAGAAACATAATTTTCAAAGTCACATTGCTTTATGACTGTTCATATGTCTAAAGACTAATTAACTGTGACAAGCTGACCATTAGGGAAAAGAATTCATACACAAGATGGCAGATGTTTTAACACAACTATAATGCCAACTTAGTAATATATTAAAAAAAAGGAGAAAAGATATGACAGGTTTAAGTTTCAATTCATTAGAGATGTTTCAGACTACAGTAATCATTTTCAAACTGATGAACCCTGTTAAACTAGGAACACAGTATTCCTTATTTAAACAGTGATTCTACTCTCAAAATCAAGTGATTTCATAAGAAACTTTTACTTCTGTGCAGTGCAACCTATTCCCTTTCTCCATTCAGCTTTGACTGAATGAAGGTTTTACTGCTTTTGCTTTCATTTACCTAGAAAAATGAGAGACAATAGGAAAGAAAAACATAGGATTTAATTTCAAATATCTTTTCAACCAGCCACATACAATAATCCCCAACTTTATAATCCTTAATTCTAATGCCCCACAAAATTGCCCTTATATTTCTATTTCAGAAATAAAACCTGGAATATTTGAGGGGAGAAAAAACAAGTATTTTCCTTTCATTCGTATCCTTCATATCAAGGGAATGAAGGTTTTCCATAGTATTCATCTATCCTTACTCTTCCACATTAGGGAAGTTTTGCAAATGTGAGATATTCCTAACTGTGGACTATTCTAAAAGCATGAGAGCTACTGGGGCAGCCTAGTGGGTATGTTTTTAAGATGCCTCTGATCTGACTGTCATAGCTTGGCATCTGAACTACCACAAGCCCAGCTCATGCCATAAAATACACTAGCTTTCTAAGGAAGTATTACAGCATCCAGCATCTATTGTAAGAAAGCCATAGTTGCATGCTTTCTTTAAATGAAGCAGCTAAGCTCATGTCCAGAAACTGCAGGCATGGCTGCAAAAATGTCATGAGTAGCCTAGGCAGCATTACACTTTTGTAAAGATGCACAGGGAGGAGTATTTTGTGGCTAGTGCTTCTTGTATACAGCACATTCTCTTAGAATGTTTTTGTGGATTGAGATTTGTTTGTTTTGTAGTTGGTTTTTTTTTAAGATTAAATGTTTTTGTTGCCAACTAAATGGCAGTTTTCCAGCGGGAAAGACTGCCCTCACCTTTAGCCTGGGCAAAGAAAATAAAATATAACAATCAAGTTTCAGCTGTTTTGAACCTCATGAACAGAAGCTCAGCACTGGTCCATTACCATGCCTCAGAACATAAACTGAATCTAACAAAATTAAATTCCAGATTAGTATTTATCCATGCAAATTAGTATTCACTCATCTCAAGCCTTGGACATAAAAGCTTTCTATAAGATTTCTAGTCACAAGATTGTACCACAAAAATCAAATTTTGTAAAGCTCCCCTTCTTACAGCTGTTCAGACTTGACAAGAGCTCATAACATCCCTAAAAGTGCAAAAAGAAGAGCTTGGGCTGCCACAGCATTTCTCTTACAGATCCTGAGCCATATCATATATGGATTAAATTTCAATACAACCTAATGGTCTGGGGTTTTTCTGTTTGTTTGTTTTTGACAAACACCTCTGAAATGCAATCCCAGCACCATCTCTCTTATGGGTCAATGTGCACAGAGCAGGAGAGAATACCTTGCACTGTGGAATACCTGGCACAGTGGAATGTATTCTTATAGACCACTGGTGGCCAAGAAGAGTAATTCCTTATATTGTTTTCTAGCACTGAGATTACACTAAGGTGAAAGGAAAGGAAAATAATTTTCTTAATTGCTACATCCTAAATGCACATTTTGTTCAATGTAGTAGCTCATGCTTTTTTCCCCCATTAAGGCTAGACTCAACCCTAAAACATTTGTGTCCATGGGCATATTACTCAAAATCTAGTATATTTGTTCAGGCTTTTAAGCCTATACCTAAAAAACATAGGAAAAAAGCTAAAGGACTCAGTTAAATGAGTTTAACCTGTGGTACTTCACACTGTCACTTTAATCCTTCTGAAAAATGTTACATATTTCAGGGTCTGGAAAAGTCAGCCATATTGACATCAATGTGTAGTTAGTAATACTATTGCCAGCTATGATTTTGTTAGTTCCTTAACTACATGTTCCTTCTGTGGAATCTGGCATCTATGTAATAAGCACGGGCTACCTAAGTACTGCACAACAGAAAGTATCAACCAAATTATGGAGCAATAATGACAGTAACAACTGCTTACAAAGGTTTAAACCGTTTTTTAAAAGCTGTTTACACTCTCTACTAGTTCCAAACAGTGGAAAGCTGAGGTAACTCAACAACTTCCATGCACTGCAGCAGTGCTGAGACTCTGAACTTCCCTCGGAGGGAGAAAGACGTGGAGAAGCAGAATACAAAAAGAACAGAAGCAGGGTTTAAGAGCAGCTCTCCTTATTATAATAATACATATAAATAGGAGTTAGCTGTGGCATTTCTCTGAGTAGTTTTTTTTTCCTCCAGATCATCATGTTTAATAGCACTCAATGGACAGTCCTCCATAAAATTCTCTTTTTTTTTTAACCATTCTATAGCTTTTCTGAATGTTAAGAAATCCTCTGGCAATTGATGGAATCTAAAAATGCAACCAGTCATAGTGCAAGAAAAAGCAAACAAAACCCACTTCCTTTTATTTGTCTTAAGTGCTCAAATCAACAATTTCCTAATTTGTGTGCCATAGAAAATAGTGATCTTTTCTGGCAAGTTTTTATCTTCTAATATTATAAGTCTTAGTTAATATTATTATTAGTCATATTCTCCAAGGTTGACTCTTTTCTAGCAGAAGAAGCCTTAGTCTCTACTCATGTAAAAACTATTCCATATGCCTCTTCATCTATTTCTGTTCTACTGCATGTTTTTCAGAGTTAAGCATGGTTAAATACACTTCTACTTCATCCCATTTCCAGCTGATTCATAAATAAGTTAAATGGCAAGCTCTCAGACTCAAAATGCTAGAAGGAAGATTCTCAGTTACCTCTCCTCATTGTGAAAGTTGACTATTTTTACCGCAGCTTCATTTTCTGTCAAGTAACTATTCATCCACAGGAAGGCCTTTCCACCTACTTCATCAAGCTTAATTTCTTCAAGAGTTGTTTATGAGGACTCCTTTCAGAAAGCCTTCGAAGAATCTCAGCATACTGCCCTGAGCAGAGCACACACATTCATGCTCATTGACAATTTTAAAACTCTAGGGAAAAAATATCCAGTTGATTAGTGAGGTATAATTTTTCTTCAAGGTGTGCATGGAATAAAACAAATCCCTTTTGTAAGCATCTTTAAGCTGTGATATTAAAACAAAATTTAATTTCTTTTCTGCTAATATGACCAGAGAAGTCAGATCTTCTGGGGAGTTTTTTGCGACAAGTGCTTTAAAATTTGCATAGATTTTCAATTCCATATTCTGGGGCCACTTAAAGTAACAGATTTCACCTCTTCGCTCACTAATTTCATGACTGAGAGATCTCTTAAAACTCATGATTGGATTGTGTCCACCCTTGAGATTTGTAAATATTAATTTTACCTTTTCTTAATTTCTAAAAAAGTACATATTACTGCTAAAATCTCTCTCAATGATAGTTCAGCGGGAGTAGGTCTTCAGACCCGCCTCATGCAGCCAAAAATTCCAGTGTGAGACCGTGTCTATACCATCCTAACAATAGAAGTGAGTTGTAATGCTCCCCAACTTGACTACAGACACTGGAATGTGAATGTGAATGTGGTCATTCTGTATCTTAGATTAAAACAGACTGCACCTCTACATTCTGTTAGTTATTGGGCTGCAGTTTGTTCTCTTTGATCCAAATGCCAGACTATTTAGACTTGCAGTAGAATTTTTTAGGTATGTACAGGTTTGGATGGGTTTGGGTTCTTTACTGAAAACAGACATTTGGGTTTTTGATTGGATATTTTTGGGAAGATTGGTTGTGGTTTGAGGAGGAGGGGTTTGTATGTTTGTTTCTTTTATTTATTTTTTTTTTTATTTCAGACAGCATATTGTATATGCATAATGTGAGCAAAATGACAAGAATAATGTAACCACATCTCCTGACCTCAGTGTCAGGTACATAGTTTCAGAACAATATTAACTCCAGTAGCGTTTCTATAAATTTTCATTGGTGTAATTAAGACCAACGTTTAGGACCACCAAAATAAAACCAATTTTAAGAAAAGCAAGCCCAGAACAACCAACCAAAACCAAACAACAGTCATACAGTGAATTCCAAGCTTTACATACTATAATAAATTCATCTTTGTAGTAAGATGATAGTCCTGGCCTTTTGATTTTAAAAGTATAATCCAACCTGGCCTTGAACATTTTGAGGGGTGGGACAGCCACTACTCGTCTGGGCAACTTGTGTCACTGTCCAACCATTCTGACAGTGCAGAATTTCTTCTTTATATCTTTTCTTCCTTTTATCTAAGGTTTATATGTATACTTACTTTTTTCAGAGCATATATCCCAAGATGAAGACCCTTCTGCTACAATTCATTCAATTTTGGACAGAATTAAGGATAAGAATGAAAGAAGGTCTTGCATACAACCTAATTCTTGAATGCCCAATATAAACAAAAGTTATAAACCCAATAGTAGTTGTAGGTGATCTCCCTCCTGAGACCAGAACATTGGCTGTGACAAAAAAATAAGAATTATCCATGATGTAAATTAGGCACTTTCTTCTTCTTCTAATCTATGTTAGCATTTCTTCCAATGCAAGAGTACTGTGCCCTAGGAGCATAATTATTTCAATCCTCTCTTTAAATCACTGCAGTTGTACATCTTTTACTCCACTGAGCTCCACACAAACACTCAGCTGCTACCTTTGCATAGACTGCAATAGGAGCAAAATTCTTTGCTAGGAACTTTGTTAAGGAACATCTGAAATTAATGTCAGCATTCAAAAGAGGCTGTTCTACAAATTTCTGAATCACTGCATTTAAAAACTGCATCCTTCTTCTTGTTTCTTACCCATTACTGTTTATATTTCCTAACTCTACCAATTACATGTACTTAAAAACGTTGTACTTTAAAATACAATTGCTTAAATTCAGTTGCATCAGCAGTTGAATGATCTTTCAAAATTCTGGAGTCAGAGGTGACCAAGTTTAGGTATTTTTCAGAAAAATTGGCAAGGGATTAATTAAATTTCCAGCATTTTGATTTGCTTGTTTTGAACCCAGATAAACTCTTGTTCTTTTCCGTTGACTTGCCTTCTAGCACTCACAAATGGAAAAAGAGAGATCAACATCATTAGCATTCTTTGCACCTCAATAATATATTAACACGCTTTCCTTACTGTGTGTACAGACTTTTTCTGTACATCTTGAGGACTATATAGTAGTACATGATATTTCTGCAAGAGTTTTATGAAGGTAAAAGCAAATAAGGGGGAGTGAACATGACTTATCATTGCACAGCATCTTAGGCAATTTTTTTGGTCTTAAATTTTATTACAAAAATTGGCAATAGGCCAGATTCACATCCAATTGTGGCAAAAGCAGTTGCCCCTAATATCAATAGGAATTGAAGGGTTGAATTTTGTTGAAGAGTATTTTATGAAAGAATCCTTGCTTATAAAAATACTTTTTAAGTTGTTCCTTATGTATTAATGCTCAAGGTTGGATCCGATGTTATCTTTTTTAAAAATTTATTTATTAGAAATTACCTAAATTATGTGGCTTTTCTAGTCTAGAATAACTGGAACTTCTTCTCAAATCAGTACCCAAAGCTCATTTTGGTGCACGAGCTCTAAATTTTTTATTCTGACCACGATACATATTGTGAAGTTACAGCAATAGGACAGACAGAAGGAAAGGAGACATTTACAGCTCCCCCCCTACTACTCTTTAGTTAGGAAATGTAGCTTATTCTGCTTTTCCAGAGTTGCTTCTTTCTTTCAACCTCAGGGGAGAAGTTCTTGCTTTTCTCAGAAACTAAAACCAATCCTCAAGAATACAGTACTCTGAATTTTGTGATGCTTGTTCCTTCTCAGGACTTTTTCCTCTGTACATGCAATAGAGAGAAGATCTTCTCCCCTTTCTCTGACAAGGCAGGCAGAGTTAATAGGCAATTCTGAACAATTCTTCATATTGTATAGCTAAGCTTTTTTAGCAAAAGGAAAGGCATAAGCAGCTCACAAAATAAAATCTGTAAGGCTAGTGTCTCACTGTCTTGGTTTAAAACTGCATAGTGACAAAGGCTGTCACTGCAGAACTTTTGTTACAATAGTGTGTTTATGTATATTAATTCCAAAAAGACAGAAATGAATGCTCTAAAAATAGTGAACTAGGATATTTGGAAAAATAAACTACATGCAGGGTGTGCCCTGAGTATCCAAGCACTTCATCATGATGTAAACGCAAGGTTAGCTGAAATAAAGACAGTTGTCCTCAGCAGTTTTCCCTACAGACCAATAATTTGTCAGCACAAAAGACATTACTGCTCAGAGGATGCTGAGGCTGATATTTGTCATTCTCCAATGGGCAAAGAAGACAAGGTTAATTCTTGGGATCTGGTCCTCCACATAAGAACTCCTTGCTCCCTCCACAATATACTGCCTTAACCAATGGAGTTTATGACCACGTTTGTCATCTGTTTCTGAGCCTGAGCCTTTTAATCTTGAAGCTAAAAGAATTCTCTCTGCCTGCAATATCTGAAGCACATATATTCCCATGCTATAAAAAGAAAAATTTATTGCTAAACTTACTCCAGTGTCTGTGAGGATAAACACTGCTTGGAAGTAGCTGGATCAGGGACCTGTTGTCTGCCTCTATGAACCTGTTGGAGCAAGTCCAGAGGAGGGCCACAAAGCTGATCAGAGGGCTGGAGTACCTCTCCTATGAAGGCATACTGAATTTGTTCAGCCTGGAGAAGAGAAGGCTCCAGGGAGACCTTTCAGTTCCTAAAGAAGGCCTACAAGAAAGCCAGAGAGGGACTTTTTATAAGGGCTTTTAGGACTAGGACAAGGGGAGTGGATTTACACTGAGAGAGGGTAGGTTTAGATTAAACATTGGGAAGGAATTCTTCATGGTGAGGATGGTGAGGCACTGGAACAGCTTCTACAGAGAAATGCCTGGAGATGCCCCATATTTGGAAATGTTCAAAGCCAGGCTGGATAGGGCTTTGAGCAACCCAAAGCACAGTGGAAGGCTCCCTGCCAATAGCAGGGGATACTTTGAACCAGAAGGTTTCTAAGGTCCCTTCCAGCCCAAACCATTTTTATATAATTCTATGATATTATAAAGGAACCAGTGGATGGAGTTAAGAAGGACATCTGCAAAGTAACCATATCTGAGCATTCAGTCTGAAGCCTCCCCATCACTAGAAAGATTGCAAAGCACAAGGGAATATGCTGATGTGGCAGGTGTAGTCCATAAAACATAATTTCTTATCCAATATTTATAGCATTTAGTATTTACCCTGCTGTCAGTGCTGTACAACTTCTTTGTGTTCATTACAGACAAAAAGTGAATGCTACACCACAAGCAAAGCAGGATGACTTTCAGGACCACAGAAGGAGTCAGTGTTTCAGAAGATGCATACAAGACCCCTTTTTCTGTTGCATGCAAGAATTCTTAAAAGTATTAGTAATAATATTCAGCATATTCCCCAAGGAGTGCCAGCAAAATGAGGATCTCTCCCCTCCTACACCCTTTACATTAAGAAAAGCCATGATAGACAAAATTCACATATGAATTCTGTCATTCAGGTGCTAAAATATCTCTCCCAAATCTTAGCATGACATGAGTTACAGAAAAGTAACTCCAGGTCACAAACTGGAGTGCCTTGTCTGACTGATCAGGAGTGAAAAGGGGCTAAAAGGCAAAATACTATTGCGCAAAGTCAGGATGCTTTGTACTTACTCTGAGCTCTTCAAGTATACTTGTGGCTACAGACCATTAAACTAAAGAGCATTTTCCATTGCTGATAGTGCCCTTTTCCAGTGCTGTTCAAATCCTTTAAGTTTTCACAGTTTGGCTAATCCTATTTCTTTTTAAATCACATTAAGCCCTTCCATGTGTCTTATGAATAGTGAAAAGAATGAACACACACCTTGAAAAGACAGCAGAGTGTCTCACATAAGGAGAAATGAGCTGGCTAAAATTCAAAACTACATTTACCTTTAATACCCAGCAGTGAAAGACATGGTTAAAGGTTTGGGCAGTCTCCAAAATACTTTCCAACTCCATTACTACAGCTCTTGGTTATGCTAGGTCCCATCAACTGCCTAAGCAATAGACTTTGCTCAAGACCATTTTTCCAGTGTTTTGACATCAGACATAATAATTTCTTTACCAGCCAGAACATAAACCTTTCAAATGCCATTGCTGTTGAAAATTAAAAAGAAAAATAAATTATAAAACACAGGATACTTGTGGGTGTGCTAACAGGCTTCAACTGAAGACAGTTTTGCCCTGCCATTCCATTTCCTATTCCAAAGCCATACAGTATTACAACCAGACTATCTCTAATTCTCTTTTTTCTTACACCTAAGCAAGGTTTTGTGAACAGCAAACACCTGGAGTTTAAAAGACAGAATTGCTAAGACAGAATTTAATTGAGAAGCTGAGCATAATCTGTTTCCAAATTCCTAAACTTCAAAACCTGCCACCTTTTTTGTTTTTGCTGGAGAAAGTAACACCTGCTGTAACTGACACAACTGACTGAACCCTGTTAGAATTTTCCTGCATACAGCCATACCTCCTCAAGTCTGATGTTTTACCAGCTGAAAAATGCTGGGTTTCTGTACATATCACTTGACTTCATATCCCAGTATGCTATTAGCTTTTCAAATACCACAAAAAACTAATTTTCCTATTGATTATTTTTTCCCTCCCAGACCATAAGTCTCATTCTTTCTTAGCCACTTAATGAATATGTTTCTCACAGCTCTATTTAAAGCAAAATAATTTTTGTACATTTCAAGATTATAAACTTCTTTTTATACCACAAATCATCTCAGAAAAGTTTAGTAGGATATGCTGGGACAGGTTTCTACTACTATCTTTTATAACAGTAGAACTCTAGCTTTACTGTATAGTGCTCTGTCTGCTAAATTCCAATGATAATCAGGTATCAGTCATAGAAGAAGGATGCTCTGTCACTAACACTGCACTGACTAATGCAAAACAATGTTTTTTAATAATTGCTTGTATTAAAAAACCCACTTACAATCTGTTCTTTTTGGGTTTGTGTGCTTATTTATGTTGTCTATTGTAATTATTGCATGGGAAGATGCATTAGTTGAGCAAACAGCATTTGAAGCCACACTTCAGGTTTGCCATACTTGAATTTCTTCAATTTTAGAAATTCCTATTCTTAGAATTACAGGGGGAAAAAAACCCTAGGAATTGTAACATGGACAGTAGTTCCCTATGGGCCAGACTCCTCTTAGAAAACTCAAACTGAATCATCTAGGCTTGTTCCTGTACATTTAATTAAAGATTTAAGACATTCAACACCTTGCATAAGACATTCCATCTTTACCCTGAAAGTCAGACATTTATTTGTAAACTGAAACTGAATTTCTCCTAGTAAGAAATCCTAGTTAAGTGTACATACTACAAACAAACTGCTAAGTAAGATGCCTGGTTTTACATGGAATAAACAATTTAGTCTAGCTAGAATGAAGACAATCCAAAGACTACCAGAAGCAAAGATATATAAGGGTGGCTGGAATTCAGACAGAATGCATCAAAGCAAGCAATTTTATAATTTACACACATAATCAGAGACATGGCACAAACAGACATGAAATAGAAATTGATTTGTTGAACAATACCCTCACCACCAGCATGTTTGAAAAACAGACATGATTTCAGAGATGCCAAGAAGGGACTGACTATATGGAGTGTGATTTACAAACAGCCATAGAATAAGTTTTTTTGGCCTGGACATTATTTGTTTAGAATTTATAGGACTAGACCTTTCCTTCTAAGAAAAGGAGCAAGGAGGTGACAAAAAAATTCGTAAATAAACCAATCTGTTAATGATCACATTTATTGTCCAGTTATTGTCTGATACTCAGTGTTGGGCTCTCCTATAGATAACACAGAACTTGTGTCCATTATGAGTTTATGCTGTACAGTCACATTTTCTTTTCTTTTGCCAAACTCTACTGTTTTAAACAGTAATCCTGCAATGAGAGAAAACCCTACCCACTAAAGCAAAGACTGAGGTATTATCTGTATTTTAAGTATACAGCACCCTATGTATTTCAGTTTTACTTCCTTATTAAATTGCTAGTCTAGAATGATGTGAGACAAATCACAATTAAAACAAGAAAAATCAGAAATAAGGCATTTATTTGAAGCAGGAATCTGTGCAGGAGGAAGATGACAAGAGCTAGACCACGTGTTTTTCTCTGAACCAAACACTACTGTCTTGAAAAAATTTAGACACTGAAAATACATCCTAAGGAAAAGGAAGGTTAACAGCTGCTGTCCCAAGAGGTTTGGGTTTCTCCTGTCCCCATATTGCTAAGGATTAAAAGAAAGATTAAGGCAAAGGAAGTCAAACTATGTTAAAAACAATGAGAAATAAGGGTTAAATAGTACCAGTCTGTATACCCTCAAGTAAAAAAATAAATAAATAAAAAAATCATACTTTCTTTTGAAAAAGTTTCAGTCACTCTAATCAGCTACCAGTCTCTGGCTGCCAAAGGAGAAAGTAGAACTGTGGGCCATTTCCCTCAGTACAAAAGGCCAAACTGAAGGTCTGCTCTCTATGCCTAAATTCAGCCAGAGAGGGATTGCACTGTTTCACCTTGAGATGAGATGTCACCACGTCACCTGATGGCTGTTCTTAGGAGAAGGTGAAAAGGGAAGGGCTCTGCCACTGTCTCCACAGCCTATGGCAGCCTGCTGGCTCAACCTAGAGCACACCGGAGACCTCTCAGGGAACTGAAGGGACAGACTACAGGTTGGATATGCACCATAATGAGCTCATAAATATAAACACAGCAAGAATAGCAATCCCAAATTGCTTAAACTTTGAACTTCTTTCTTATTTTAGGGCTTTCAGCAAGTACCCCAAGTCACAGTGCTGAAAATGACCAAAACCAACACTACTCTAGTCAACATGAAATCCAGAGGCAGAATGAAAGGGGAAAAGAAAATAAGGAAAGAAAGAAAAAGAAGAACAACCCAGGAAGAAAGTAATTTCTTCTAGAGATTGAATGCACTTCCAATCAAATGTAAGAGCTCTTCAATCTGAAAATTACTCAGTCTAACAACATAAAAAATGCAGAATTCATTTAATTTTTTACAAGTTATTATGAACAATGCAATATTTACTTTTTTTTACTTTGAAATATATGTAGTAGCTTAAGAACATCCCATGCATTAAACAATAAAAAAGTTGAGAATTAAATTTTGGATGAGCAATAAGCTCCATTCAATTATTTGAAAAATTTTCTCCATTAAAGCATAATTTTTTGCAAACATTTTATGATACTGATAGGCAGGCATAACTCCACTATATGGTATACACTATGTCCAGGCATCACCATTTTCAGCTCCATTTCAACAGCAGCAGCATTGCAAACCTTGTCTCACCTATACAAACCAAGTCTGACACCCCATCAGTTGCCTATAAAAGCACATTTATTACCACAGCGTAAGCGAGAGATTTAAACCACATCTGGCAAAAGACGCTAACAATGCTTCTCCGATTTAGAGCAGCAGATGGTGATAGCAGAGATGAAAACACATTTGGCAGGACAAAGAGGCAGCTGTCCAGCTATTGAAGCCCCACCATTAGTGGCTAGCAAAATTCAGTTTGATTGTGTGAAATGAAATCAAAACAACCAATGCTTGGGAATAGTTTGACTGCTGGACTCACTGATTATACTGATAGCAATTCTGACTGTCTCTGTGATTCTCCATAGTATCCTATAAATCCTTCTTTTCTTCAAGATACTGATTTTCTTCCTGCAGTTTATTTGCTTTATAAGTGATAGGTTTGGATGTTCATTCTTGTCATTTTATTTCCATTGCAGCAACTTACAGAGGCCCCATTTTACAAGATCAATATTTTTCTACATTGACACTATGCTTATATTAAGCTTCATTGTGCAATTATTTATATAATAATTAAAATTATTATAGAATAATAATTTACATAAATTATTGTTTATAGAATCAATTGTTTCTAGAATAAAAATCTGCTTCCTGAGCTGTCATGATGACTGGGGCAGCTATAATGTACAAAATTTCTTCTAAGGGATTCAAAGTACCATGAAAACAATGGAAGAACTTTCCTATTGGACAGTACAGCATGATGAAACAAGCTGTAGAGGTATGCAGTTTGTTGTATATTGTCTTTGACTTAGCTGTACTTTTTTCCATGTAAAAATCATTGTTTCATCAACAGCAGCTGTCATTTAAAATGAAAATTCAAACTTGTTTGCAAGCTCACCCATTTTCTCTGTATTAAAGAGGATGCACAGTTGTCAGCGAGATTATGTGATGTTCCGTCAATACAAAGTGTGCAGAAGTTTTTAGTATTTCAAAACTGAATAAAACCAAACTTTCAGTGTTATTTACATGCAACTTGCTCCAAGAATCTCTCTCTTCACAGCACCTCTCACTCTCAATGCCTGTTGTCTCCCTCTCTTCCCTGTCTATGCAAATAACTTCCTCAGCTCCCTCTTAATCACTTTCTCTGCTTCAGTAGTTTCCCTTCTTTCTGGATTGCTTCAAGATGAAGGTTTTATAATACAGCACTTACATGAAGTATTCTTAAGCACAACTCTACTTTAATAAACAGCAACAAAGCTCTCATTAAATAAATGAAAAATCTTTTTCATAGTAAAATAGGATCAAGTCCAAGCCCATTCCTGAAATGCAAAGTATGACAGAGAAATTATAAATTCTCAGATATTAAGAACCTAAAAATTATGTATAATATGTCCAATCTGGACAAGAATACCACTGAAGTATTTACTGTTATAGCTATTACACAGCCAGGCTAGACTGCTGACATTCCTTGTCAACATTTTCCTGGGCATGCTTCATGAAGAAAGAATGTGAAAACATTTGGCAATGCTGTTATGATTATAGTGTAAGTCTCAGTTTTCCTACTTGTTTTGGTGTAACTTTTAAGACAAATGACAGACAAAATTCTTGTATTAAAATTAGGATAAACACTTGAAAATGTGTGTGTCCTGTTTGATGTGATATGCAATCTGTCCTTAGAAAAAGTATGAAACTCTCCCACTCATAAAAGCATACCTTTGCAGTGACTGGGACTCCCCTCTTCCCACACATGCACAACTGGACATCAGCTTTCAAAGTCAGGAGCACTCTTTGCAGCAAGGATCAAAGGAACCATGCGAACAAAAAAGCAGGAGATGGAATGAAAAAAATTCATCACGGATTTCAGTGAGAAATATGAGTGTTCCATCACTGTATTTCTGAAAGCACTTGGGCACTCACAACAAACCACTTTGACCTTCTATAATCCAGAAAACTAATTGTTGGTTTGGTTTTCAAAAAACACTTTGTCCAGCTTGAGTTCATCACTAGCTGTGTGACCCCACTTAAAAGGTAGTCACAACAAACCTACCTCTGATATCTACATCATGGGAAAAGGAGACAAGCAAAGGTGCTGGCCTACAGACCCAGCCCCACAGCCAGGGCAGCTAGAAATAACCTCATCCCTAAGAATCGGTGCCAACATTGCCTTTGAGAAATATTTGGAAAGTGAAAAGGCAGAAAATCCTCAGCAGACATCTGGAAATCTTGGGTGTTCCTATAATTCCAAAACCTGAATCAGAGACCAAATCAAGTGGACCTGAAGGTTTCTAGCCGTTTAGGCTTCACCTGATTTATCAGGTTTCCAAATTGTATCCTTCTGCTGTTTTATCTTACACTGTAGAATCTTAAGGTACACAGCTGATTTTAAACACAGACAAAGAATCAAACTAATAATCCACTGTTTACTTCTGCCTTCCTAAAAACTGAAAAATAACTTAGTTGAATGGTCTAGAAACCTCCATGATCTACTTGCTGGACAGTTCATTATTTCATATAGATGTCCTTTCTGGTTTGTTCAGAGCACATGAAACATGCATAAGCCCTTAGTGTCTATATGCACTCATTAGATAACATAATACCAATCAGCCTTCTCATGAGCAACTAGAAACCCAGCTGGATTTCCAGGGCGAACACCCAATACAGCTAAATGAGAAATCAATACAGCTCAAGAGCGTATTTTGCAAGACAAGTGCTGCTTTTACTCCTGACCCCATGCATGTAGCTTAACACAAAGATATCCTACCCTAGCAGAGAATGTCTCACCTACAGTCACAGCAGAGAGCATGCTGTACAAGCAGGCTAAAATGTCAACTCAGTCAGATATTTGATTGCATGTACTTGATAGAAAGACAGAGTTTAATTTCCCTGCAGCAAACAAGATATTCTTGAGAAACTTGAATATGCACTTGAGTATCAGTTAGCAAAGATACTGTAGCTTATATGAAATGTATCACAGTACAACAATTTAAAACAGAAATGTTCATAATTTTAAAACAAAAATCAGTATTGTACATAGTAGTTGCTGAAGAAATATTCCTGGAAGATAGTACAGCCAGAAATAGAAGTATATACATTATATATAAGGCTTGCATTGATCAAAGACTGTTTCTGCACAAAAGGGTTTGTCAGATAGAAGAGAATCATAGTGGTGTAAAGCTACTGATTTTAATCTATCTTCAGAAAAGATAGTTTTTCTCTTTAGTCTATATTATCAATGTGATGTTCTGCTCTTGAGATTCAGTGAGCAATGTACCAGGGGACCCACAAAACACACCCACATGGCACGTCTGGTCTGTGATGTAAGGCTTTCTCATTGTTTCTACAGCTCCAGCACTGGCAGCTACCTCTTGTTATGCTGTGCTGAGCACCTCAGCCTGCAGCAAAGAGGAAAACACTCACCTCAATACTGATTCCACAGCACGTAGTCTAGGAGGTTTTTCTAACTTTACAGAGGACAGTGCAAAGGGGAGAGACTGGTTTTATTATACACTATAGTCTCTTGAAAATTACTATACTATTACAAAGTAAAAGGCCTTTAGAAATACCTCCTATTTGTAGCTTGTCTAAAGTTATTTTTAATGCCTCCTCTTCATGCACAGCATATGTAACAAATACAGTACTGGAACCCTCACAATTATAGCCTGAGTAATGCAATTTTTTACCCTTGTTGCAACCATCTTGACAAGAATCTCAATGGAGATGACAGCACACATATTTCTATGAAGAGCATATGTTACCTCTCAGTTTTTTCCCCCAAAATCTTAACTACAGCCTCTCTGCCCTAATATAGTACATGTCTTTTTCCCAGTTCAATAGTAACATGCATATGCCAACCCCATATAAATTCTGTACTCATCAGTAAAGTTTTGTACCCGCAGCCAATATCTCCAGTCAGGCAACACCAATATTGCCACTTCGTGCCTTTCATTGCTCATGGTGTGACCTCATGCCTCCCCCCTTGCACTCTGCCCCACATGGGCTCTTAAAACGGTTTTCACACACACATCTTGCTTCTCTGAGTGGCAAAATGCAGTTTCAAGGGGTCTTACAGGATTTTCATGGGCAAAACATCAACATACTTCCTCTTTTAGTGTTTATTGTTACGTATCTAGAAGTAGCCTGGGAAAAAACAAGAACTAAGGGACAGACCTGGTTTTAACCCAATAAGTTTTTTTTTACATGTTTTTGGAAAGCTACTTGAATGTGACTCTAGGGCAAATAATGAAAAGCTGGCAGTAAGGAAATGCTTTCACTGTCTTAGCATCACAGTCAAGAAATAGCTGCACTGGCATCCTTGCCAACTAGGTTCATATGTCAACTGCTACTTGGATTATTTGGAGGCAGCAGTCCAAAGAAGCTGTCCCAGCGAGGACTGCAAATTAGTGGACCCTTATTCCTCATTTCAAAAATACTTAAGAGTACTGTATGAAGTATCAAACAAAATGAAATTTGGGAAATACCACTGCTATATGGCCCTCAAAGCAAGGTAGCGTCTAGATTTAAGAGACAAACTTCTTGAAAGGATTTTATCTGAAAACCATACACAAAACTCCTATTAAAAAATCTACATTAAGAACAAAAACTACAAGATTTGTGTTTCAGCCTCAGCTCCCCTTCACAGCTCCATCATACATAGGTAGCTCTGTTCATGGTTAAAAACAAAATGTGCAGGTTCTGTTTTTTGAACCTGTTTACAAAAAAAGCATGTAGACCTATGTAAACTCTTCCAAAAAGACTAAGAGTCTTAATTTTAATTAAAACCTTAATTTTAAACTAAACCAAGCTCATGTGTGGCCAGCTGTGACAATGAGCAGGGCAAACCTAAGTCCGTTTGTACCTTACATCTGTCCCAGAGGATGGCAGAGAAAGGATCAGAAGAAATGCTGTGCCAGCTCCCCCAGTCTCACTTCACTGCCTTCCTCCTGTCCTTTACAGGATCAAAAAGATGCTATTTCAGATTTGACAAAAAGATATGTATATCCTTCTTTTTGATCTCTTTGGATTATAACTTTCAGTTCCTGTCCTCCCACACACTCCGTTTCTGCGTGGTGAAACCATGCCAATACCACTCAGAAGACTTTTGTACTCCTACAGACCAGAAACTAGATATGCATTTCATAAAGGTTAAAATACTGATGCTGAACTGATCTTAGTAGTAGCAAGACAAATACAGTATTCCATACCAGATTTACTAAAACTTTTGAGAACAAATGAAACCCAGTTCCATCCCACTAGGGAAAATAAGAATTGATGTTCTGGGACAAAACCCAGCAAGGGCACTCTTCTAAATAAATGGTGTTATGGTATAACATATTAGAACAGTAGCAAGAAACCCAAATACTCCACCCAATTGAAACACATGCAAAATATTCCAACTGAATTTGTCTCAGTATTTAAAGATCAAAGATAAAATTATTTCAAACAGGATGCTTCTTTTCCAGGCAACATGCTTAAGACTAAATAAAAAGAATAAAAAATAAAAAATAAAAGAAAAAAAAAAGCCTGTTTTAATTAAGATTTTGGCACTGGCTTTTGAACATCACAAGTTTGTTAATTTTATGTAAAGCAAAATAAAATTATATTCTCAATGGACTTCAGCAAATTAAATGAAAATATTTCCAGCAGCTGACTTGAAAAGGGATATCATTAAAGCACTGAATTCAATCTTATCTGTAGTTACCACTTAAACTTCTAGTCACGACACATTCATTCAAAACAAAATAGCAGATTGTAATGTGGGCTGA
Organism: Pseudopodoces humilis; assembly: GCF_049639895.1. Taxonomy (NCBI): domain Eukaryota; kingdom Metazoa; phylum Chordata; class Aves; order Passeriformes; family Paridae; genus Pseudopodoces; species Pseudopodoces humilis. The sequence goes on from NC_142205.1 coordinate 43,309,132, forward strand.
TATCTGAAGGCATTTCATAAGCATACTCATGCTGAAGTCTAAATTTTACATGATCACTAGAGAGATTACCTTTGAACTACTTACAAAAATGTTTAAATGCCTTTGTTCTGTCTCTGAATTAGCATGTGGCACTGGAAAATTCAATATTATTTCTTACCATTTACTTCCCTTCACTAGTTAGCTAAAATAATATGCAACACAAAACTAGAGATCATTTTCCCTTCAAATAGGAGTGGTATTAGAGACAGAAAAAAGATCATTCAGCTATTCAATTTACATAGCTTTCAAATTTACTGTCCAAAATTCCCAGGTTAGGGACATAAAGAATAGATATAATTGTCATTTGCTGCATTAGGATTATGATTTTCCTGTTTGCACTGGGTAATGCTGATACTTCAATATGTTGTTAAATGAAAAAATTGCTTTGACACTTGTCCCTGAATCTTAAGCTAGAAAATATGTGTGGTTCTTAATCAGAACAGATAAAAGTACTGTACTATTTGATGAAAATTACAATTCCTAACTGGCTCTGTGTAAACTGTTCTCACCTAATGCCAAGTCCTTAATGATAAGTGCTGCTAGGAAACACCACTGGGCAGCTCTGAGCATGCAGTCACTTAATTACGACTTCAGTGGAGAACAGTTCATGAGATTATGTACAGTTACAACACAATTAACTTGTTTATCATTTCTTATATACCTCCAATGTTTGTCTATGTGTGGAGCACAGATTGTTTGCATATAATTCTAACCTTTGTTCAGAGGGGTCCAAATGTATAAGGGTTTGTAAGCCTTTTCTTTTAAATAGGAAAACAGACTAAATCACAGTGTTTACAACCAAGCTTTGTCTCTGTCACTTGGTTTTATGATTCCATATATAAAAATTAGCTAGATCTGTGCTTACTATAGCCACCTGCTGAAACTTCAACACCAAAATAAGAACTAAAATTGGATATATAAAAACAGAAGCTCTAAAATTACAGCACAGGCCGAAAATTTGCAGCAGGGGTAGTGAAATTCTGCAGCAGTGTTTATATGTGGCTGTCAGTGGTTGTACACCCACAGAATCTACCATTAGCAGTTAAAAAAGGCCAAGAAATAAAAAGATCCCTTGCACACAACCTTCTACTTTTAGCAGGTTTAATTGTCTGTCCTTGCAGGAGCTTTTCCCTGTTCCCTCCACTCATCTAAAAGAAGAGTAGGGACCTCATGGTGTACAGGAGAAATGCATGCCATCTTCTCCATACCATGTCTAGGAATCTAGATAAAGGGAATATAGGAACATTTAGTTCTTCAAGACTTCCTCAAAATACAGCTGGAAAATACTCTCTTACAGCATGACAACAACATTATTAGCCAATATATTTTTAAATAGAACCCACTTATATTTACTAGCATGTCATATACTTCTGCAATTATTAAAATACATATACAAGACACAGGTAGAGAAATAGTCTCTTCTTCATGTATAGCCTTAGTTTGTAGTTTTATTTACACAATATCTCAGCATTTCATTTTTTATCTCCCACTGAGTATAACCCCAGAAAAGCTCCTTGTACAGAAATATTGGCAGAAGCGAAGGACTGAGTTTTAGGACTTCAGCCACTGCATCACTTAAATTCAACCAAATTTTGACTCAACAATACTAGTGATTAGAATAATAACAATTACTTTGATTGGCAGTCTCTAGCTGCTACACACATAGGAGTTCTAAATGGAATGGAATGGAATGGAATGGAATGGAATAGAATAATACCAAGTAATAGCACAGCATGGCTCTGGTATGTCATGGCATAATATATTTGATACTGGAGACATGTCCAAAGCTCAATCATGTTCTAGATCTTAAAGACCCTTCCCCAGGTGGCCTCAAAACTATGAGAGCAAACCTCAAAATTCTCCAACATATACTGGGGATCTGGTCCAAGGTCTCAGAACAAATTTCATCCCCAATGCTGATGGTAAGCAGAGAATTCAGACTGAAACATCTAGAAAACTATGCTGACCACGTAGAGCTCTGGTATGACTCAGAAAAGGACAAATCTACTGCAGGCTCTTTTGAATTTAAAGCCCTACTGAAAAACACTGTGTATAGATGTTTGTACAGCCTCTCCTTCTGACAGTTCCTTTTCCTTTGGAAGCAGAGAAATCAGTCAGAGCTGTTAACAGGGCAAGGTAGAACCGATAAAATTATTAAGGATGTTCTCCTTTCTGCCTGTCCAGATAAGGTGGTGTTGACTGGGGAGCTGCTCACACCATTTTCACAACAGCTTTGTCTCAGAGAAAATATAGAATGCTGGTATTCTTGCTTCTCTCTCTGGCCTCCAGGAGAAGCAATGGCCCATAGTTGCCTATACAAGTTACAATAGTGCAAGGAACATAAAAAAAATCAAAGAAAACCAGTTAAACCAAGGGGGGGGCCTGTGAAATAAAGTTAGTAAACAGAGGCAGGAAAAGAAAATTACAGCCTCAGAACCTAAGTGAAGCTCCAAGCTGCATATGGCAACAACACGTGAATGTGTGAGCTATCAGTTACATAGTCCAGAGAGGGCTCCTATAAGCATCAAAAGCACATCACGGCATCAATCTGACAGCCAATAGCATTAGCTAACTTAGGGGAAGCCAGGAGTTCAAAAATGGAGAAAGTTTCATTTCATATTATTAGCACAAGTATCAGCTTAAAGCACCATGCCAGTCAATGTTGTGCCTGTGAATGCAGGCGACTGACAATCCTATTATTGACAGCTACTTGTGAATCTCTCCAAATACTCTGGCACTAAACATCACTGACCTTGGGAGTTGTAACACTGCAGGTGTGCCTTAGCATAGGCAAATGCTATTAGGAGGTTCATTAGGCTTGCTTGGGGCCCAGATAGAAGGCTATTTATTTATTACATCCTGTTTCTGAACAATCTGATCTTCTGTTTCATGGACCTGTTTTCTGAATGTTACAATATTTCCCTCACACCTCAAGCTGAGCAGATACAGAAGAGCCAGCTCCATCAAGCTCATTAAGCTACCATTTTGTTTTTTGTTTTTCTGCACTTACTAGCATTTAGGCTTCTCAAAAATCTTCAGTCATGGCAGCTTTTATATCATTTATATGGAAGCTTACGCCTCTGATCTATTTCCTCACCTTTGCATCAGTCAGATGGCACAGCAACTGTCACTTATGAACGTTTATAAAAAGTACATTTTAAGCTATAGTAACTGACTGAATAACTTATGAGTCCTAATATTGCAGTAGCAATGCAACTTTAAAAATTACTTTTTTCCATTTCTAGAGAAACCCAAGTATTACCATGGTAAATTAAAGTTGTATATTAGCTTAGAGATTTATTACATTTATCTTTATTCTTTCTCTCATTTTGGACCTTATTGGACCCTTTTTTGTGTTCAGAGGGACAATCAGCACTGTTAAGTGTGCACAGGTTATTAAGGATGGCAAATTTGTTAACAGCACATTTTCCACTGCACGCATTCACATTTTTGGCCTATCTCTCCTTTCACTGCTTCCATCCTCCAAACTCACAAAACAGTACTCTCATTCCCTACCACTGTGCCCATCATGACATTTGTGCTTCCTAACAGCATCCTGTTACTCATCCTTTTCAACTCTCAGCGGAGCACCTTTCCAGTTGTCCATTTCACCCATGATCCTGTCCCTGAGCATGACTGTAAGGAATGCTATTTAGAAAACACGACAAAGAGTAACACTGCCTGCAACTCATTCCTCTAATATTTTTTCAACATCAGAAAGGGTTGCATAACATAGGTTAAAGGATACATCACTGCCTAACCCTTTGGTATCCATTTATAGACCTGTTGTATCTCATTTAATCTAATCTCTTGCAAATTTGCTGAAATTGTCTGCTTCTGGAACATGCTGAAAGGAGCTTGTACAAGTTCACTGCCTGCTGTGTAAAATGCCAGGCCTTCATATACTGCCAAGATCCTGCCCTATGTCTTATTCTAATGACCCCATTTTGCTGGTTCTTTTGGCTGCTGCACATTCAGCCAGCAATTTCAGCAATCTCTCAACTGACTCAGATATTCCTCTTGTGTTGCAATTGCTCATTCTGCGTGGGCATTGTGTGGGAATGGTTTGGGTGACTTAAGTAGATCCATTAGATCACTTTAATCTGTTCTGAAGTTTGATCAGCTGCCTTCCTCCCCTACTGCCCCTGCCTCCACCCCTGCACTTCCTGAGGTTCTGCTGGAATTCCTCCCCCTTAGCATACCCCATCTGACTTCTGAAACAAACTTAGTGACTACAGGCTTGGAGACTTCAGTGTTTATCTCCTCTTATTCACTGACAGTGATTCCTGATGATCCCTCTCTTGCCTCTTTTTCAACCCATGAAGTGATGACTACTATTACATTCAGATGCCATAGCAACTTAGTTTCTTTGATCATTGAGAAACCTCCACCTGAATCTTTGCTGTTCCTTCAATCCTGGAAGAGCAGAGTGGGAAGACACTACAGAATTTTCTTCTGCCCTTGTTGATCATGATACTCAGGTTTCCTTGAGCAAGTAAAGCACAGAGCAGCAACACAACCAACCTGCTGCTTCCAAAGTGAGATTAAAACAGTAAGAATAACAAAGACAGAAAACTGACTACTCAGATACCTGCCCCTCCCTGCACCTGAGGAAATATTACTACATTGTTAAGAGAGATCTTCCTCCACGTTTCCCCAATAGCGGCTTTTATCATTTGCTCTATTTCAGGCCATACAAACGAGGCAGGTAGACAAATTGAAACACTTATTCTCACAATAACTGAAACCTCTTCTATTATATAACTTTCACAGAATCACTAGGTTGGAAGAGACCTTCAAGAACATCAAGTCCAACCCAGTCCTAACGCCTCAACTGTACCCATGGCACCAAGATTTTTTTAAACACATCCAGGGATGGTGATTCCAGCACCTCCCTGGGCAGACCATTCCAGTACTTCATCACTCTTTCCATGAAAAATTTTTCCTAATATCAAACCTATATAGGTTGGATATTATATATCCAATGTTGTATATCAGTGTTGTGAGGGCACACGTGGTAACCACACACAGCTCAAGGAGTCCTGACAAAAAACTGGGTTCTTACAGGAAGAGATTTTTTGAAAGTCATGCCATGCAGACACAGCTCTGCATTGTATGCAATGGAGCTGAACACTGTAGCACCTTGTGGGGAACAAAAAGACCCACAAAATCAGGGTGTGAAAGAAGCAATCAGGCTAGCATTTACTGCAAACTAGGAGGAAGCAAACTGTTGACTTGGAAGAGCTAGAAAGATATGGGTCTTTTTCCTCATAGTCCTGTACCTATACAGTCAAATCATACTTGATTCTGAGAGGAGTGAGCATGTCATACAGACACACATATTTCTTTATCAAACAAATTCCTGTATAAAAGACCAAGACCTTTCCTTTAAGATCAGAGAGAATCATGCAATGCCCGTGTCATTCTTTGACCTTTGGTAAAATAAAACTCCAGGTACAATATCCATTGAATGTATCCAAATAATCTCAGCAGTGTTGTTAGAGAGATGATGAAATGGATGAATTCTTTGTAAAAGCAGTGCTTGAAGAAAGTGAAAAAGAATGAAGAACAGTGTTCACTTCCTTAATGAAATTGTGTCAGAGCCTTCAGGAGAGTGATTATTTTCTTCAGTGGTGTCTCTTATCAGCAGCTTCATCTGTTTGCTGAGTTTGTTTGACTGTTAGCCTCAATTGGGATGTGCACTTGCTGCTTGACTGGCTTGATGACCTCAGCTACAATAACTATGGGCAGCAAAGGTCAGGAGTTTATAATGCCTTGTTCTCTTCCTAAAATGCCAGATTCAACTTGCCTAGAGCCAGGGATTCATATACGTCACATAACTACATTTTAAAGGGTTATGGTTGAGAGAGAAGGGAATGTGTGCATTTCAAGAGGGGAGGGAATTATTCCTGTGAAACAGTCACTGCTTTCAGTTCCCCCTGGGAAACAATAAAAACATCATCTCTGCATCATGCAGAGGCAGATGCTGAGCACCTTGCAAACTAAGTCTTACTTCTTTAGCCCACCTGATATTAAAGCATGCAGTGACCTCAGCTCACCTCATTTTGTACAGCACCTGAAGCTTCCCATCACACCACAGCTACAGCACATTTAATTTCCTTTAACTCTTTTTTTTCTTAATGACTGTAATAAGGCTTATCTGTTTGAGTAGGGGTTTGTACTCAAGCAATTAAATGAAATTTAAGATTGCAACAAAACCTACAATGCATCAGAGCTGGCATTCTTAACAAACACTGTTTAACAGGAACATTATTATTTATGGGGAAATGGTTCTGAAAATAAACTCCTACGCATGTTTAAGGTCTTCTTTCCTTTATTTTTATTCTATGCAGCAGGAAAGATTTAGAAAAAGAACACAGCCCAAAACAATGAAAAACAACTTTATGTCCAGTAATGAATAACTATATGCAAAATTGCTTTAAAAAAATAAAAATCAGTTCAAGAGTTCTTCAATCTACTATATATCAATAGATAAAACATGACAAAAATGTTCATTCAGAAGAACCTTAAATTAAATTTAAATCTAATAAGGGCCATTTGTCTTCTTGATGACTTATATCCAGGAGTGAGGAAAACACAATGTAAATTCTCTTCATCACAATCCCTTTTTCATTTCTTATTTGCTGATGTATATCACATTATTGAATTTTAGAAAATGATGAGGAGAAGAACTGGTGAGTGCTTCATCCTGCAGACTTTCATTATTTTTTTTAAATTGGCATATTTGAATATGCTCAAGTTTCAAATAAAGCCGAAGTATTTCTTTAATTGAGCCATTTTAGGTCTTAACAGAAGGTCACCTGAAAAGCCCTATCTAGGCTGTATTTTCTTTCTTTCTTTCTTCCATAAATCTGCAGTTATGTGCCTACACATCACCTCAGAAACTACAAATTGCTCTTCTAGAGAGGAAAAAAAATGTGGAGGGGTATCAAATGCCACACTGCTTTTAAGAGGAAGTGCACATCCAGATCATGAGCCATGATCCCTTGTTCTCCCATACACAACAATTCCCTTATATTTCAGTATGCAGTGGAACAATGGAGAATGAGGTCCTTGAATTTGGGGCTGGAAATAGCTCCTTTGGCTGTCAATCAATGCAGAAGCCAGAATCACATAGCTAATCATAAGGAACCCCCTGTGGCTAAGAGTCTGTGTTAACAGGGATGCCCAGCACTTCTATTGCACATTTCTGCTTCCTATTTACATGAAAAAAACAGGACTTGTTTGGATATCCCATTTCCAGTCTGCAGAAGCCATCCTATTGAAAAAAACAACTGGTATGAACAGTTACCTTTCCTGTTGTTCAACTTGATAGTGTCACTACATGAAAAATTGTAATATACCCAGAATGATCCTTGTGGATCTCTTCCAACTAAGGATATTCTATGATTCCAAATTGTGAGGTACCTTCAGTTAATTTAACTGGCAAAACTGCCAACTGCAGTTAGGTCCATCACAAAATTAATTCTCAAATCAATAACAAACCATAGATAAAATCACACATTCATCATATGAAAGTTAACGTACTTGACATTTATATTCCTTAAACAGATAGCTGGCATGTGTCTTTTCTGTGAGTATTGACAAGTCAGAGGGAAAGCACTGTTACAAGATTTTATGGTTAATGCTATGACAGATGATTTTGAATGACAAATCAAATTCTCAATGTGAGATCTTTATTTTTCTAATACTTTCTACCACATCCTGTGATATGTCACATCTCTCTGCCTCAGTGTCCCCAGAAGGGAAATATCTACTCACCTCACAAAGCACTGTGAAACTGAATCAATTTATAAGCCTTGTGTAATCTAGAGAGTACCAAAATATGTGGAAGATTTCCAGCACTTAATAATGCTAGTACCTTGCAGGATCACACCTGTTAAGCTCCTTGAAGATCAGATACATAGTGACCAAATTAAATCTGAAGGCAAAGTTTACCTTCAAAACTTAGAAGGGAAATATTAATACTAGTCAAATCATCATGTCACTGGTTTACATAATTGTAATCACAGTAAGATCTCCAGATTTTTAAATTATACTAAAATTAGAGTTAGATTGAATAATGAAGAGTAGCACAATCAGATTTCATTTGGACCATTTTGGTAATAAGGCTAGCAGATGGCAAATGCAGTTGAATATAGAAAAACATAAAATAATTGGTCTGGGAACATGTGCTGAGAACAATCACATAAGAAAAAGCATTGTTTTTTGGGGGGAGTGGGAAATAAACCAGAGCAAGAGGGAAAGAGGCTGTGGAGAAAGGTGTGGTTTAGCCGCACGCAGGAACTAAGTACCATGCACTTGCTCACTCCACACCTCACCTGCCCTGGGAGGAGGGATAATGGTGCTGGAGCGTGTCCAAAGAAAGGCAAAGAAGATGGTCAAGAGGCTAAATCACCTGAGGAGCAGCTGAAGGATCTGGAGTGTTCAGCCTAGAGAAAAGAAGCCTTAAGGAGGGACCCTAGCGCTCTCTACAACTACATGAAATGAGGTTGTAGCAAATGGGAGTCAGGCTCTTCTCCCACACGGCAAGAGGAGATGACCTCAAGTTGCACCAGGGGAGGTCAAGACAATTTCTTCTGTGAAGGGTGGTCAGGTGTTGGAATAGGCTGCCCATGGAAGTGATGGAAACACCATCCCTGGAAGTGCTCAGAAAATGCATAGATGTGGTACTGGGGACCTTGTTTAGTGGTCAAGATGTCAGTATTTGTTAGGTTAAGAACTGAACTTAATGATCTTAGAGGTTTTTCCCAATTTTGACAACTTTATGATTCTAAAATGGGTCAATTTAGATCAGATATGAGGGATTTTTTTTATAGTGAAGGTGGTGAAACGCTGGAACAGGCTGCTGAGATGGATGCCCCATCACTTGAAACATCCAAGGTTAGGTTGGGCAGGGCTCTGAGCAACCTGACATGATTGAAAATGTTCCTGGACATTGCAGAGGCATTGAACTAGGTGATCTTTACATGTCACTTCAAACCCAAACTATTCTAGGAATAATAAGAGTAGTAATGAAAAAAACCTCAAACAAAACAAAAACCCCAAAATAAACAAACAAATTCAAAAAACCAAACCAACCAACCAACCAACAACAACACAAAAACAAAACCCAAAACCAAACCAAAATGCCCCATATCCTCAAAAAAACCCCACAAGTTATACACAATACAATTGCTCACCACCAGCTGACCAATGCCCAGCTCCTGCCCAGCAGCAATTGGACCCTGTCAGCCAACTCCTCCTGGATTATGAGCACATTTAACAGTATGGAATAAAACCCTTTGGTCAGTTTTGGTCAGATGTCCTGGCCATGCTACCCTGCTACTTCCTCATCAGCCATCATGGGAAACTGAAAGTCCTTGTCCTAGGAGCAGCACTACTCAGCAACAACCAAAACATCAGCTCATCGTGAGCATTATTCTCATACCGAATCCAAAACTCAGCACTGCTTCAGCTACCAAGGAGAAATTAATCTTATCCCAGCTAAAACCAAGACATCAATATATTAGCTAATTAAAAAAAAATGTTAAAAGGATTTGGTAAAAAGAATTTATTAGGAACTACAAGGTATAATGCATGTGAACCATTTTTTCCAATCAAGGGATTCAGTCAGGAAATTATATAATTAGGTAACAGAACCAACTAGTGTGAAAGTGCAAGTATAAGCAGAACCATTCAACACCTAACAGGACATATTTGGCATCACATAGTATTAATTCTGAAGTCAGTAAAGTTCTTTGAAGATCAAGTGCAGTAGGATATAACTAAGACCTTTTGAAGTTTGAAACCACGAACAAAAACAAGCCAAGATGAAATAAGAAACACTAACGTACCTGATTAATATTCAATATCCCAATGAAGTAATAACTTAGGAGTGTGTTTGTATATGACACCAAAAATGCAGGGTCCTCATCTAAACTAGGCAGATCAAGGACTCTAAACATAGTCCTAATGACCATAAGATCAGTTGTTCCAGAGTGAGTTTCCCAATTCTGTTCTAAAGCAAAGGTCCCTTTTCTTAACATAAATGTCATTTGAAAGGTTGTAAATTTAATTTTTTTCAGAAAGCCTTGAAAATTTACACCCATTTTCTCTAGTTATAAACATCAAGGATCACCAAAGTACAAAAAAAATTCATGTGGGAATAGATGCTTGGTTACAAGCACTGTCTTGTCCTAAAAAGACAGATCAGGATAGCAAAGAAAGCAGTCAATTCTGTGTTCCAGCACTGTAAAAAGTATTGCAAGGCTGCCAGTCCTGGTACAAAGTGGTCCTCTTAAAAATGGATACAATACAAATGTGAAGATGAGAGGCTAAGTTAAAAAGAGGGATTTGTGGTACACTTACAAATAGCTACACCTAAAGGATGTCACTACATATGATCACTGACATTTCAGGACAATGAAACTAATGCAGACAAGTACAGGTAGCCATTGCCCATTCTCACTGGAAAAGATGGCATGGATATATGAAAAAAATCCCTATTTAGTCACAACTATGGCCTTTTGTTTGTTATTTTTTCACACACTAAAAGGCAAAAATATGCAATTAAAAAAAAGTCAATCTTGTTTGTGCCATCAGGCATATTCACAGGTCCGCAGAACTGGAACAGGTTTCAAGTCAAAAGTTGGAATTTACAGAACAGCAGAAAGTCTGTAAAAAGCAGACAGGTGGGATTAAAGTTTCAAATATTAAACTCCACATTTCTAATTCCAAATTATTATTATTATTTCTTGTAATAAAATGGCAAAATTCTTCCCTTACACCATTAAATTCCTTCTCACCTGAACCTGCTAACTTTATTTTGTGCTGGCACTATCATATGAAAGTGCTTTGAGTGCTTTTCTCTGATTGCACTGGCAGTTATATGAACCATTACCTATCATTATTTTTATTTCAAACCTGTCAGTTCCTCCTCTTTGTAGCCAACAAGCTGTAAGAAGGGAAAAAAATGCAGTCTCCGTCAGGGAATAAAACCACACGTACAAAAATGAGCTGAAAGGAGCACCTGAACAAAGAAGGGAAGGTGAAGAGAGAGAGATAAGAGATTGATAAATCTGCTCACCCTCTCTGCAAAGGACATTCTACTCTCCTGCCATTAGAAATTAATAAATAAATAAACCCACAACACTAACACACAATGTATGCTAGATATGGCTTTTGCCCATGGCTCTTCTTTATTCTGCCATACCATGTACTTAAAATACCTCAAACATTCCATAAATATTATGCAAATAAAAATAACATCGATACCACCTCCTCATGCATGGAAAAACGCACATAAATTGAGCTTGAGTACATGAGAGATGATATGCTTCCCTCAAAGCTGTGTGTATCTTAGGAGGTGCTTTTCAGCAAATCCTTTATGAGCCGCAAAACGAGCGATGAGCAATTAGTGTTAATTAAACAGCCCCCCTAACTATAGTGCTGCCAGGGACAAGTTAATGACCTCAAAATGCACTTGGATTTGAAACTGCTTTCCCTCCGGGTGCATGCCAGGCTGCCTTACCTCTGTAAAGCTGTGGCATGCTCCAGCTGCCACCACACATGTACGGAATGTCATTCCCATTTGCAGTAACATGCACCGTCCGCCAGACACCGAAGCAGCCATTAGAGAAGGGCACTGCAGACACAGCTCAGAGACTAAAACACGCCAGCAAGTTCTCATTTGTCTGCTTGAAACACCCAGGGAAGCCACATGCAATGGCAAAGTGACAGCATAGTGACAGGCAGACCACCACGAAGACAGCTGACTTAATGCAGCAGAAACACATTCCAGAAGCTTATTTATCACACTCAATGCCCCAGGTTAGTAGCACACCTGCCTCTTAACATCTCAAAAATAAATCGGGAAATTTCTTAAGAAATTAAAATCTTAAGGAAAAAAGAGTCAAATCTACCACCACCACGCCCCCTTCCCTCACGTAGTTCATGTAACACCATGGAATCAACAGCAGAAACTGAGGTGTCCTACTGCCTCTCAGAAAGTAGGAGACAAAGGAATACAAAAGATCAGTTACCCCCATGCATGTATAGTGGAAAACACTGAAAATGACCAGAGGAAATAATGTAATGAAGTCAAAAACAGACAGCTAAACCCATAGCTGTTCCTAGCATGGGCTTTATTTACAGACCAGACTGCAAACATTCATCAAAGGTACTCAATCAAACTGAATTAACTGTCAATAAAGGTTGAAGCTTAGTGGGGTGTTTGACAACTTTTATCTCCAAAGCAGAAGATGGAAGCATGTGGAATATGTGTTAAAGAATGAAGCTGGAGCACCTGCCATGGCAAGCATGCTATTGGGCGGCTGGAAGAATCCAAAGAGCTGGCTCAAGGAATCTATCAAAGAAATGAAGAGGCGGAAAACTCATGGGACTTCACAAGAAAGGATGTGCAGTGGCAGAACACACAGGGATTGCTGAGCCCAGCTGGTACCCCAGAGGTCATATGATGGCACAGAAAAGGTTCGTATTTCCCATCTCGTTCTGAAAAATACACCCATGCTCTATAGCTAATATATATGCTCCTCCTGGGCTGTGATTTACCTCAAGAAAACAAAGCCTAATCTCTACACAGACAGTAGTCATATTTTTCCTCATTGTTGTTTTTTGCTTGTAGGATCTCTACCTCCATCTGTCTTGAATGACATCCTTCAGCTAAAACACAAGACGTGAATCAGTTTAGACTTGTGATTTTGGTGGGGTTAGGGACAGTAAGGTATTTCCACCACTTTTCAAGGATCTAGCTAATGGTAGAGTCAAGAATGTTAAGATGTTGGGAGCTTTTTTCACTGTGGTAGAGAGAAGGACAAAATAAAGCTGTTCCAGGAGCACATATGGTGCAAGAAAAAAATCTGAAAAATAAAGCAGTAGCTTAAAGCAGAGAAAAGTTATGATAATAGCAGTATAAATTTCTTGCAGCTAATATGCAGCTTGTCACAGCCCCTAAAAATCACAAGTAAGTATGAAAACTAGAATGTAATAATGACACTGTGCATCCCAGCCAAAACAGAATTCTGTTTTGAATTTTATTTTCATTTCAATACATGAATAATGTCCACTGAAGGATACAGACTGAGTACAAAAGACCCAGGTAAGTTCAGGTACTTTCATTTGAAATGGAAAAGAAAGAATTTTTATGCTTGGATCCAAAAGTAATCAGTGAGAGAGAAAGGAAAAAACACCCTTATTCAGAGGAACAAAGGAAAAGACCATGAAGAAAAAAATGAAGAGAATTGGAAATTGCACTGTATTTAAAACATTGTAATTTGTTCACATTAAGCTTTGATACGTGTGAAATTCCAAATACAGCTAAAGCAAAATGCAGCCCACTACAGGAAAAATGAAATCTTTAATTTGCACAAATGTAACAAACATATCAAGCTATTGTCTGCTGCATTACATACAGTCAGAATATATCAAGTCTTCTTATTATTTCCATTATTTCATTTGAATTACAATTGCACCCATTGTCCAGAGGATAATTTCCAGAGATTCTATCAGTGCTTCAGAGGATTCAGAATCTAAAATAGCAAGCAGCATACACAAGAGAAATGGGAAAATATTAAAGCACATCAAGCGTCGGCTTCTTCCACCAGCAATCTATCCAGACAAAAAAGTGACACCTGCCTGTGAGGTGTACCTACCTGGTACAAAACTCACATAATCGCAGGCTTGGTGAAAATCTATCATGTTTTCATAAATGTCCCCCTTTAAAGAACTGCATGTGGAGGAAATGAGAACTGCCTCCGATTTCCTATGCTTCCAATGAGGCTCTACTGAGTGGCTCTGAGCTCTCACTATGCATCGCCATGAAATCAAGGCATCTGACATATTTAACATTCTGAGCTTTCAGAAGAGCATGAGAAGACAACAACTAAGGAATATCCTTTCTGGAAGTGCTCCATCTCGTAGTGCTTCATTGAGTGGCACATCTGCCACACACTTGTACTTTCTCACATGGCCTGCAAAATGGGATAATGCTAACTGACATACCACAACCAAAATCATTAGCTATTTCTCATTTGTGCTCATATACAGAAGCAGAGATGTTAAAGTTCTGCCTTGCAAATAAAAGACAAAGCCCAAAAGGCAATAGGTACAAGCAAATTGAATTTCTTTCAGTGGGAGTCATTGGAAAAGTGATCTCTAAGTTTTTCCAGCAATCTGACCTGTTTGAAGACAGTGCTGTAGCAAAGCTCCTAAGGGGACCATGGAGCCCAAGTTGTGCACATGCTACAGCCATGAATTTACTGCTGGAATGCTAAGAGAGAAAAAACAATCAGGTGAACTTCTCTTCTGCAGCCTGTGTCCTCTGGGAGGTTTGCAAACTCAGCACACAAAGTGGCAGCTTATGGATGGAAAAGAAAGCTGTAGTTGTAAATACTGCCCCTAATAGCAAAAGTTACCATAGTCTGTGTGCAACAGAGGCCATTCTCTTAAGCATTGTATGAACAAAGATGAAGAAGGAAATATTAGTCCACTATCACAACCTGAACAAGACAGCAGGTAGCAAAAGGGTAAACCCCAAGAAAACAGTGGAATAACAGTGGCCTGTTGCTTACATGGTAGGTAACTTTTGCAGGCACAAGAAATATAGAAACTTTCTAGAAAGGCTTCGGGGGAGATTTTGTAGGCAGTTCTGCAACTGTTTATGAAATTGCAGAATTATAGCATTAAAAAATGTAAAATACTTAAATGGTTTATGGAGATTACCAACTGAAGGCAGAAATAAATGTTTTAATAATGCAGGAGATGAGATATGTAGGAGAGAATAAAGAGCCTTGAAAACAAAAGAAAAACATCCTACATTTAATATGACAGGTTAGGTGGAGATAGCTGATGAAGTCAAGGAAAGAAGTGACAGAGGTCAAACTGAGAGCTAAGGAAATTCTCTTTAGAGCAGCAATTATCACTGACAGAAGTGGATCAAACCTGCATTTCCAAAACTAGGAGTGTTGTTGGCATAATCAAGGTATACAAGAGAAAGCTATGAGAACGGCCAGGAAGGCTAAGGGCTCTGTTCCAGCTACGCAGAGCTTCAAGAGGTGAACATACAGGCCCAAGCAAAGATCAGACAGGACAAGACTTCAGCTTCATCATGGAAGTTGTAGAACCTGGATGGTGACAAGACACAAAACTAAAGTGTGTGCATTTCTATTCTGAAAATTCTAGAAGACAGATGACTAATATGAGGGAAGCTTTTGGATATGAATATCCAATTATGAATTATGATGGTTTTGAGGGGTGGACAAAATGAGGATTCAGGAAGTACAAGACAAGAATTCAGTGCATTCTATGTAAGAGCCAAGACAATACACTTAAAGGAAATAGCAGTTATCCTTATTAATTCTCAGTCTGTGTGAGCCTCACTATCACTCTGCATGCTTGTGTGTGCATGCATTAACAACCAGAGAGAAAGTGGAATCTCAACTAACAGACTGCTAACTCTTGACTGAAAAAAGGAACCTGGTAAACAACACAGGGAAAGCAAAAGAACTTTAACAAACCAGACCACAGAGAATGTAACCTGCTTGTCAATACTGAAACTGTTTTCTAAAAATGATTAGTAAAAGAAATTTTTTTTTAAAAAAAGGAAACTCTCAAATGTCACCAGTTTCCTACATCCTGTATCTCTTACATGAGCTTTACAGAATCACAGTGTGACTTTGCATGAAAGGGCATGGGGCATCCATCACCTCCAGGCAACGTATTTCCATGTTTTACCACCATCATTGTAAAAAAAAGCTTCATTATATCTAATCTAAATTGACCTTATTTTAGAACCACAGGCAGTTTTTTGGGTTTTGCATCACAAATCCTTTGGAATGTAGCAGTGGACAATGCAAGAGCTGCTGAAGATTTGATAGCTCCATAACAGCCTGTGACTACTTAGAGAAGCAGGATTTTTTTCATGTCCACAAAGTCAGACAGAACCTGAAGCCCTGAGGCAGCTGAGCCAGCCAATCTGATAACAACACTGTTATTATAATTATGAAAATTTATTGTGATCAGGCCACTGATAAAACAACTGTTTTAAGTGTGCTATGCTGATCTTTAAAAAAAGTAAGGAATAGAATCCAATGAACAATCTCACCTGAAGTCCTGGAAATCATGGACCACCTCTTCTTGTATTTCCAAACACACATATTCCCCAGGAAGGGAAACAGGAAAATCAGCATTGAATTATTAAGCTTAAGCCACACTTAGCCAACCTACAGACTAACTACCTGGAGAGAGTAGTGAAAATAATCTCTAGAGTTTAGTAAAGTTTTTGGAAGCTGAACAAGTATGGGCTGGAAGAACAGACTCTTAGGTAGGCTGAAAATAGGCTGGACTGCTAGGCTCAAAGAAAACTGCTGGGCACCAACTGATCATGTCTGGCAGTCAAAAGTGAGAAATATTTGCCAGTGATTGGTACTGAGATCTGTATTGTCTAATAACACCTGGGCAATAACAATGAGCCTCCAGAACAGTGCAAAGCTTTGTACCTGGGGCAGAGTAAACCCATGCTGGGAAGCAGATGGGTAAGTTTCAGCTCAGTAGAAAAGAATCCATGAGATACAGCAGACACCACCCTGAACACATGCTACGAGTGCTCACTCACAATGACCAAGGCAAACTGAATACTTGACTGTATCAGCGGCATGGTCAGAAAAATAATGGGAGTTATTATCCTCCTCTACATGGTGTTGGCAACGCTTCAGGAATCTGTGCCCATTTCCAGGTTGACGTGGAGAATTTGAGAACACACAGAGGATGATCACCAAGATGGTCATGGCCTTACAGAACATGATTCCTAAGAATCAACTGAGGCAGCTGGGCTTCTGTAGGTAGATGAGGAGGCTAATGATTGCTAGAAGTACAATGCCAATGAAGTAAAATTCTCCTTGACAGTAGCAGATGAAGTAACCAACTGTCTTGACCACAGTCTGCAGCTTTGGAGATTCCAACTGGACATGAGGAAAAGCACATTACAAATTTGTGTCCTAGAGCTCCTAAATTTATGCTAGAGGATCAACAGATTTCCCAGTCAACCACCCTGTACAAAGTGCAGACACTGATGCCACCAGCCCTTCTGTTAAAACTGAGCTTCTATCTGAGGATTAGATTCAATAGGCCAAACATCTCCAACTGAAATACCTTTCTAAAGAAGGAATTACATAAAGTTCAATCTGCTTAAGGCCCCCAAAACCTGTATTGATTTACTCTGAAAATGTTTTTGTGAAGGGGATCACAGGAAAAAGGAGTAGAGACTGAAATAGGGAGCATGTCACCCTTTCTACATACATAATATCCTGTGAAGTTACCACAAAGAAGGATTTGCAGGCCTGAGCTGTCATTGCATAACATTTCAAAGCCACAGTCTTTCTCTGATTCCCTTCTTGCCCAGATCTGTAAGTCTCCCACTCAGAAGGAAAACCCAAGGCCCTCTGTTTGTAACTACACACTATGCCTGCAGTCAAACTGTCAACATCTAAACACTCATGTAAACAGGTACATATTTTAATTCTTTGTCTCACAGGCATAATAAGTATTATTCAGATGAGGGCAGACATCAGATTTTTAAAAGGCTTTAGTTATATCAATAGTAAGTTTGAATGGTTTTCTAGTCTGCTGTAGTAAGGCAGTAAAATATAATAGCCTCTTAACTGACACATTGTTATCAGTCTTATTATGGCTTTCTTCATGCCTGTCAGTGGATTATTGTAATTTTTTTAGTCACGGGTCTAATCAAAGTAGAAGACTCTGAGCTACTGACAGCTCAGGGGAGATATAACTGCTTACATAATACTGTCATGAAAGTCTAACGCAGGCAGAAACTTCAGCATCACTCCAGTCCAACTCTCCTCCTAGTGAAACAAAGCAACTGTTAGAACAACAGGTTCCTTTTTATGCCAAAGGAACAAAGAAAGTTCTATGGTTTCCCTCAAATCACTACAGTATTCATAACAGGAAACACTGTTCTTCTAGGTAGCTGGTGTGATGCAGTCTGGAGACGGCTTTGTGATCAGGATTGTAAACTCATCTTAATATCCACCTGTCCAAAGCAACTCTTCTGCTTAGCTCTGAAAAACTAGTCAAGTTAAACCATTACCCCACATGGGAAAAATTCCTTCATAAGACTGAAGCATCATCTTCTCATTCGAGCAAGCAAGGTGAACTTAATTTTTTCTTCAAAGAACAAAGGAAGAGCTTGGTGCAAGCATTATACAGTGGCTTAGAAGGACGGTGTCCATGTGCAGGGTGTGCAGTGTGTCTGAGCAAGGGCTGGATGGTATCATGTGGGGATTTCTGTGTTCCCCAAGCTTTGTGGGTTTCTACTCAGATACAAGCACTCAGAAGATCCCAACATTAAAAACCTTACAAACATAAACCTTTCTAAATAACAGTTTTTCTCGTGTAATTTGTACTGAACTTGAGTGCTGCAGATTGAAAGTTGAATTGATGCAGATTTAGAGTGTATACAAAATGCTGCATGAAGGCAGTTCACAGCATCTCTCCAGCAGAAGAAAGTAGAGGAGCTTTCACTTCCTTCAGGTGCACCTCACAAGCCAGCAGCAGCAATAGTCAGTGACCCATGGGATTATATACTAGTGCTTGAATCACAGCTGCTGGGAGAGTGAAGCTTGAAGTACTAACCAGCAATCAAAATGAAGAAAAAAGAAACAACCCAACAAAACAAAAGCAAAGAAGCAAGAAGCAAAAAAACAAAAGAAAGAAGCAAAAAAGTGGAAAAAAAAAGGAGAAATAGCGGAAAAAAGAGAGAAAAGGAAAAAAGAGAGAAAAGGAAAAAAGAGAGAAAAGGAAAAAAGAGAGAAAAGGAAAAAAGAGAGAAAAGGAAAAAAGAGAGAAAAGGAAAAAAAAAAAAAAAAAAAAAAATAAAAACTAAAAAAAAAAAGAGAGAAAAGGAAAAAAGAGAGAAAAGGAAAAAAGAGAGAAAAGGAAAAAAAAAAAAAAGAAAGAGAGAAAAGGAAAAAAGAAAAAAAAAAAAAAAAAAAGAGAGAAAGCAAAAAAAAAAAAAAAAGACAGAAAAGGAAAAAAAAAAGAAAAAAAAAAAAAAAAAAGAGAGAAAAGGAAAAAAGAGAGAAAAGGAAAAAAGAGAGAAAAGGAAAAAAGAGAGAAAAGGAAAAAAGAGAAAAAAGGAAAAAAGAGAGAAAAGGAAAAAAAAAGAGAAAAAGGAAAAAAGAGAGAAAAGGAAAAAAGAGAGAAAAGGAAAAAAAAAAAAAAAAAAAAAAAGAGAGAAAAGGAAAAAAGAGAGAAAAGTAAAAAAGAGAGAAAAGGAAAAAAGAGAGAAAAGGAAAAAAGAGAGAAAAGGAAAAAAGAGAGAAAAGGAAAAAAGAGAGAAAAGGAAAAAAGAGAGAAAAGGAAAAAAGAGAGAAAAGGAAAAAAGAGAGAAAAGGAAAAAAGAGAGAAAAGGAAAAAAGAGAGAAAAGGAAAAAAAAAAAAAAAAGAAAAAAAAAAGAGAGAAAAGGAAAAAAAAGAGAGAAAAGGAAAAAAAAAAAAGAGAGAAAAGGAAAAAAAGAGAGAAAAGGAAAAAAGAGAGAAAAGGAAAAAAAAAGAGAGAAAAGGAAAAAAGAGAGAAAAGGAAAAAAAGAGAGAAAAGGAAAAAAGAGAGAAAAGGAAAAAAGAGAGAAAAGGAAAAAAAGAAAAAAGAGAGAAAAGGAAAAAAGAGAGAAAAGGAAAAAAAAGAGAGAAAAGGAAAAAAAAAAAAGAGAGAAAAGGAAAAAAGAGAAAAAAAGAGAGAAAAAAAAGAGAGAAAAGGAAAAAGAGAGAAAAGGAAAAAAGAGAGAAAAGGAAAAAAGAGAGAAAAGGAAAAAAGAGAGAAAAAAAAAAGAGAGAAAAGGAAAAAAGAGAAAAAAAAAAAGAGAGAAAAGGAAAAAAGAGAGAAAAGGAAAAAAAAGAGAGAAAAGGAAAAAAAGAGAAAAAGAAAAAAAAAAAAAAAAAAAAAAAAGAGAGAAAAGGAAAAAAGAGAGAAAAGGAAAAAAAAAAAAAAAGAGAAAAAAAAAAAAGAAAGAAAAGGAAAAAAGAGAGAAAAAAAAAAAAGAGAGAAAAGGAAAAAAAAAAGAGAGAAAAGGAAAAAAAAAAAAGAGAGAAAGGAAAAAGAGAGAAAAGGAAAAAAGAGAGAAATGGAAAAAAGAGAGAAATGGAAAAAAGAGAGAAAAAGAAAAAAGAGAGAAAAAGAAAAAAGAGAGAAAAAGAAAAAAAAGAGAGAAAAAGAAAAAAGAGAGAAAAAGAAAAAAGAGAGAAAAAGAAAAAAGAGAGAAAAAGAAAAAAGAGAGAAAAAGAAAAAAGAGAGAAAAAGAAAAAAGAGAGAAAAAAAAAGAAAAATAAAGAGAGAAAAAGAAAAAATAAAGAATAAAAGCCCACACCAAAACCCACAAAACACCGGACAGTAGACTGGCAACACATATCTCATCAGCATTCTTCACCACTGATATTACAAAAGAAAATATGAACAAACAAAAGGAAAGGAACACCTGCTTCTGCTGTGGTAAAAAAGAACAACAAATTCCTGAAAGTAGTAGGAATGTTGCCACAGCCTGGTTTTCATTCATTTGTCCTTTGCATATAAAGTCAGGTTGTTAGCGTCCTGAAGCTTGATCCGATGGTGAGTGACATTCCTCCCATAAAATAATTTCTTGCTTTCCCCATGAATCTGCTGGATGTCAGAACACTCTCAGGCACAGGAGCCATGCACTATGGAGGTGTCTACGAAAGAACATATGCACAAGATGTAGCCATTCCTGAACATGACAGAATGGTTCTGAAAAGAGGCCTTAAACACATTTGAGTATTTCCAAAATCATCTCTTTCTCCTTCAACCATTTTTTATTTTGCTTGACTTACAGTGAGCTAAGAAAAACCAAAATCAAAAACAAGTCTGGGCAAGAAAGCTAAGGATTTGATCTTCACATAAAATAATTCAGGCAGGTACTGAAGTGCTGCCTGACACTACATTTCTATTATCCACAATGGTACAATCATGCCCAAAGAACATCTTTATAAAGAAATGCAAAACACTTAGAAAACAATATGGATTTTTTTTATTGTGTGCAAGCTGAGGAGAGTTTTATTTTTTAAAATCTGTTTCAATTCCTGGCTACTTCAATGGCCACAGTATTATCAGCCAAGTATAATAAGAACTCCACAGATCTTCATGAGTCACAGTATTGGATACAAAGCCGACTGATGTCAAGGTGAAATATTTTCTCATTGACTTTAAAGGGTTTTGACTCAAGCTTATAGCAAAAGACACGAAGTGAAGCAACGCAAGAACGCTTGAAATAAGATAAAACATATCTTAAGATTTAAGACAGATTATTATACAATACAGAATCTCCAGCACTTACTGCTCATCCTTGTAGGATTTAATGCTATTTTCTATAGTTTCTATTCTGCAATGAACTAAGATTATCAGCAATAAAGATTTCTGTAAGACATTTCACCCTGCTTTTGCAAATCCTTAACCTTTTCCACCAGATTTTGTTCAGAGACTTCAGTCTCATCTATCCTTTTTAACAGCATACTAATTTCAGAAACTACTGAAACAAGCTTTGGCATAAACAAGTCAAAGTGTAACTGGAGGGCAGAAAGCAGTGACATCCAAAATATTTTCAAAATAAAACTGACACAGGGTTAGCTTTTGTGTCTGAAGGAAAGCTGTTGCAAGTAGTTCAATGGAGTTCAAATTATACAGGTGAACAAATACCTTCTACTAAAATCCTTCTTTTTTATAGATCTCAGAGTTTACTGTCAGAATGTACAGGGGAAAGGGGAGAGAATCTAGTTCTTCAGTAACCAAGTTCTAACTGACCAGCACTACTCAACAGGAATTCTAACTAACGTTAACGAAGCATCTTGAAAGTTGTTTTCAATTGGTTGGTGATAGGCTCTGGGCAAATACTACATGAGCTTTTATTTTTTTTTTTTTTAATGCATTCCTTGTGAATTAGAAAACTTATCCAAACTGAAAGAAACTTTTTCAAAGCTCATATCAATACTCCTCTTCTGTTAATTGCTATAAAATTCCACCTCATTAACATATGATAGAAATACTGTTGTAACTAATACTACAGTTTAGTTAGTGTCCAGCAGTAATAAGTGAGGTATCAATAGAAGTAAGCATTGCTTTTTCTAAGTGAAAACCACAGCAAATGCCTAAACTGAAAACTACTGAGATCTGGGGTTATCAGAGATAGTATAGTCACATGCCACACTGTAACATACACTAATTGCAAGTTCTGCTCTGACCACACTGTGCCCCTATCTTCTACTCACACTTTCCAGTCTGATGCTTCGGTGCATGTAAAACAACACATTGAAGTACAACAGGGTGCTAGCTTGACTGCCAAGTCCTGCCACTGCACAGCAACACAGTAAAATTAACATTTTTATTTTGCTTTCCCCATGTGGTAATCTCTGTTTTCCAAGTGATAGGCTTCCCATGGGGGCACATGATAATTTAAGGTGCTGGAAGGTTTGGCTGACAGCAAAACATACCTCTCACTACCACAGCAAGGACAACGACTGATTGCAAAACTCACTCTAAACCATGCCCTTTAAGGATAATTGGACAAATGCTAACAACTCTTCCGAATTCCTTGGAATAGAACTTATTTCCCCCTCTAATCTGCTACCACCCTTTAAGATTCTGTTTGTAAAAATGGCATAGAGCAGGCAATATAATTTATGCCGATATGGGCCCAATAAAGGAGCGACAGCTAGCAGAAGGAGCTGAGAGGAGAAGGGTATACAAATTAAATATGGATTACTTGACATTAACTTTCACTAATGTATTCAGGGGACTCAAGACTTACTCCTAAGGGATTAAGGCTTGGAGGGGTTTTGTTTGTTTGAGGGGTTTAGTGGAGAGGGATGCTATTTGTGCCTGATTACTCTATTGTTGGTTTTTCTGAGTTAAGAGTCAGTGACACAGAGCAGTCAGCTTTGAAGGTCACTAGATAAGGACATGACACTAGAGTGTTTTTCTTCCTGCTGTTTTCCCTGTACAGTTCACCTAAAATAACAACATCATCATATGCTGCTTAGCGGAATTGAATCAATTATATCAGATGCTGTGTTGTGCTCAAACACATGAAGCCAAATAATGAGCATTTGGCTTATTGTTCATCCTTTTCAGGAAACTTGGTGTCATGGGAAATTGACAACCAAAACAAAACACCATGTTATAGCCTGTGGGGAGTGTTTCTGCTCCAAAAATATGATAAATACTATTGTCTTTCATTGTGGAGGTATCCCCCACCAACACAGGCTACTGCTGATAGCAGGCAAGCGCAGAATGAGCCACCTGTATGCCACACAACAGATTTCTGAACAATACCACTTTTAGAGAGCCAGAAGTATCAGGCCACAGATGGTGCTTTAAAAATCATTACTAGGGCAATTTGTTGCATCTCACCTCAATCTTTATTTTTGCAATTATGCAATAATTTATGCAAATCTGTCACTGAATTTTACAATAGCTAAAGTCCTTTTCCACAAAATCCATGGGATCACAATCATAATAATAAAAGATTAATAATCCACAACATTGTCTCTTGAGCCTGCAACACCTCCTCAGATCAGAGATCAGTTGGGCAGTGCAAGTCAATATGTCAGACATCTTGGTCCCTATGGAGGGCTCAAAATAGCATCTTTTATTGATGAAGTATGCTGATGGAAACACCCAAGTTACTGAGAGAGAAGAAAGTACTTAAGGTTTTGGACAGCTGCTAGACTCCTGGGTCAACTGGGTCCACTTCAGGCTTTTCTCTTCAGTTTTGCTGTTTGCTTGTGGTGCTGTTTTGGTTTTTTTTAATACCCTGCTTAGAGGATGTAAAAACTTGCTGCTGTTCTTTTTAAAGTCAAGCCTCTGAACAAAATCTATGTATGCTATGATCTGAGAGGAGGTTATGTTCTTTCTATCAAATCAATCAAGTTTGCACTGCATGGGTTTCTCAAGTACTTTGGGCACAGGAGGCCTTACAATCTATTTATCATATGCAGTTCAAGTGCCCCAGCCAGGTGAGCTACAAAAACTTGGGTTCACTACAATCCTCTTTGCTAATCATTTTCATCCCTCTCTTGTTTTCCATGAAGAATTTATTCTCTCTAAAACTAGCTTTTTAAATACACACATTTTCTAACACTCAAATCTACACTTGTATTTCAATCCTACAAGGGAACATTCTGAAAATGAAACAGCAGAAAAAAAAAAATTAGTTGAAAAGGTCATCATATCCCTAAAATTCTATTTGCTTCTGAAATTCTAATAGACAGTTATGTACCTGACAGGACAACCCATGTTGTGGTTGCTCCAGGAAATTTTGCAGGCACTACTGCTGCCTGGGAGTCCATTGTAAGCTTGCACAGATTTTCAAAACAAGTCTCCTCTTTCAACTATTTAAGAGTATGAGGGGGTGGGGGGAAAAAGGAAAAAACACACTATTCAAAAGAGAAATCCTACTGTGCTACTGAAAAGTCCTTTTGACTTAAATACCAGGAGAATTCCCTAGAGAAGCCTGACTTACCTTCTTTTTTTTTTTTTATTGCCATCATTAAAGTTATATCTGTATTGCAAGTATTTCTCTTACATGGAAATTAATAGAATCTGCCTTCTCTCAAGCAGAACAATTAGTCCATTCAGAAAACCTACATAAATTCCAATAGCAATGGTTTATACACTTAGGCAGGAATAATTAACTGCTCAAAGCACACAGTGGAGGATATCTTACTAGATATCACTTCTGTTGGAAGAATCTGTTAGTTACATCAGATCACAAATATTAATTTAATAATTGTTTCTTTGTTTCAGTACCATAAAATAAAAAGCATAGATGTTTATGCCATTTAAAGCCATAAATATAAGCTGAAAGAAAAGTGAAGTATCTCTACTCAGCACCAGTTAAGCTAGAATTCCCATAAAGGTATGACATTTCAAGAAAAACCTAGGCCACCTGGAGAGAGTTCAGAGAAGAACAGAGATCAGGAACCTAAAAAATACCAGATATGAAGAAAGACACAGGACTATTTAACTTGAAGAGATCAATGGAAATGTACTAGTGAGAGTCTTACCGGATTATACAGGACTGCTGCAAAGAGGAAGGGATTAATTTATCTGCTTATCCATTATGGACAGGACAACAAGAAGCTGTCTTAAATCACAGGGGTTAAAAAAAAAAAGAAAGAAGTTTGTGGTAAACAAAATTTTGCATTAGTGAATATAGAGAAGGACTAAAAAAATGTAGGAAATACCTATGCCAGTAACACCATCAGAGAACAGGCCAAGACACAGATGACTTTACGTGATTCAACAGAATCTCCTGATTTCCTGCATACTCTTTTTCCTGTTCAAAGTGTTTTGCAGAATGTAGGAGTTATGTATTTTAGCCCACCTCCGCTTTTTGGTCTAGGGTAATACAAGTGTTCATTCCACTGAAAGCTGTAGCAGGGAGAACCACTAGGTTTGAGGACTGAAAAACCATGCCTAGTTTTAGCTGAAACAGAGCCTATTGGATTAAAAAAAATATATATATATATATAAAATACCTGAATTTGGGAGGGGAAAAATGTAATACAAAAAATTAAGTAATAACTTAGGAAGTACAATCCACTATGAGATTTCTTGAGGGCTAGTAAAAGCCTGAGAATATTCTTGCTAAACCAAACATATGCATACTACAGCAGAGATACAATACATCAGACTTGTCAACTTATACAGTATACTGTATTTTATTTATCTTTCAAAAAATTTGAAAAGCCATGTGAATTCCAGAAAGAGATATACAGCATCTGGCACCTGACACATGCACTTACTAATTTTACTCAATTGACTGAAATAAAGGAAGTTAAGAAAGAGAAATTTTGAAAGTGACAAAGCAAGAACACAACAATATTTGTATGCCCTATCCTTCTCTGGCTTCATTTGTCAAATAAATCACTACATCAAGCAGATAATCTGACTCCCTTCTCAAAGCATTTAAGAATTTTTTTCATCCCTTGCACATTATTTACCAGCTCTACCATTTATTTGTGGAAGGACCTGGTGGCAGAGAAACAGGAGTTAAAGAAAAGGTTTATCAATGGATAGCACAGTTGCACTAATAAGTGTGGGGCAGATGGTGCAAATACTTTGGTAATAAATAATAATTATTTGAAGCATTGCACACACAGGCAAGAAGTCTCTGGGGGTCTCTATAAAAAAAGCTCATGCACCACTGCACTGATTAACCACTTACTTCAATTATGTTTCCACCTTTCAGTAAGAACTAAAAAACAACAGGATTCCTAGGGGCTCCAGTAGGATGAACAGTACAAAGTTTCAGGCAGCTAGGCACAACACAACTTGCAAGAGAATCAATATTATTTTATGTTAAAATATTGCTACATTTTAAGCATAGTTTTATTTAATGTTTCAAGATGCATATGTCCACTTGATTAAATAGTCTCTATGAACGTGAAATCTTATGGGACTCTGTGCAGTCAAGGAATTATCCAGGGTAGAAAAGACTGAAGGCTTCATCCAAAAATATTTTTTCCTCCATTTTTGAGATGAATTGTGGAATGAGGTAACAATTCTAGTCCAATACTATTATGAAATATGAAATTTCATCTACTTTTGTGAAGGACAGGGTCGAATAACACAGTCATAAAGAATAGTAATTTACACCTCAGTCTCACCGATTTAAGGGATCAGAGTGAGGCATGGAATAAGTGAATAGCGTAATTCTACTGCTAGAGCAAATGGAGAAGCAGCACAAGTGGAATCAGACAGGATGGCAGAACCATGACCGTATCTCAGGCAGCCCTCCAGCACATGAGCACAAACCTACCCTATGCCATGGCATGTGCCAATACGGCACAGCACGGACACGTGCCTCGTTCCCTGCTGCAGGGCAGGTGGTGCCCACGCCTGGCACACTGGTGGAGAACAGGGCTGATACAGCAAAAGGTACCTCCCCAGGAGCTGCAGCAGAGGTGACAATGTTTATATTACCAACCAGACACTCATTAGGTGACTGTATTCAGATTGAGTCAGACTGTGGGTCAGACTATTTCTTTTTCTCTTGTGTGTAAAGGGAAGAAGAGACAGGGCACTCACTTCCCTACTCATAAGGAATTTCCCTAAGGGCCTATAGACATATATAAATGTATACACATTTCAATAAACCACATTTGCTCTGCTGACTACATTTTCTCCCTATTTCCATTTCAGCCTAGTTGAATGGGTTGTCAGTCACTGGCTAACCCTGACTTGTGCCAATATGTAAATTAGACTTCCCCCCTTTACTTTAATTCCCTAGAGTGATATTTTTTCTATATTTAAATAATTTTACTACATATTACATTACCCCATACCTGAGTGTTTGCCTATACTAATAAATACATAACAATGAAATGAAGATTTCTAGTACTAGTGCAGTGACATGAGGTAGGAAACACAATGAGAGTTCTAAGGTTTACTAACGATGTATTTATGAAACGTGGACAAATTGAAACTGAAGGTTAAAACATCTTTGAATCTTGACCAAAATCAAAATATGCAAAAATCAAAATATGCAAAAATAAATACACAACATGCAATACCAAATGACTGCACAGCACCAGTAGTAATTGCTGAGGCAAGTCAGCAATCCAAGCAGGATCAGCCCAAGCCATAGGACATCAAGCACTGCTTTCACCAGTTTACTTCCAGGCAGCAGAGCCGATGCAGTCCATTCATAAAATCCTCTGTCCAATAAACAAACCTTCTGGACTGAATCTCCACCTTGACTACATTCACCTAGCTCCAACCACACCACAGTTCTGTTCACTGTCACTGATCATGGGAAGCAAACATTCTTCCACTTCCACACTTGACTGGCACAAAGAACTGTTGAGAAGCAGCACCAGTTCCATTCCTGCAATAGGACTTAACCAGTTTTACTGAAGTCCAGGGTTATCAACACTCAAAGGAAGAACAATAATGCTTTATTTCTTTAGTCAAAACCATACCACACCACCTCTTCAGCTTTCTCACACCAACTTTGTGACAATCTGCTTACAACTGCAATATCTGAACAGGCTTTCCTAACTGGAAAATCCTCATAGATTGAGTGCTTTTCTGAAGGCCCCACTCCAGGCCCTCAATATATTTCTTTTGCATTGTTAATGCTACTGAAATATAGGCTACTGGAAACAATGTGAGTCTGAACCCAGACCTAGTGTAACTGTGATGAAAAAACAATCAAAAAAAAAGGAGAGACAATTCCATAACATCTGGGTGGAAGATTTATATTACTATTATCCTCTAGATAATTCCACAGTGGGATATGAAAGCCAAAATATTAAGTGAATTTCAGCTATCTCTACAAAATTAATCTCAGAGAAATTTACCAATACAGAAGGTCTTTTTTTTTTTTTTTTTTTTGTTAAATAAGCAGGTAGATTAACAGCATTAGAAAAGCCTTGTTTAGGAAACCTAAGTCAACAGTATTTAAGAAGCAGTGTGGTGTGCTGGATAGACAGACTCGGACATCTTAGAGAAGACAGTATTTCTTGGTCTCCTGAGCCACTTGGTAAGTTATAGTGGAGGGTGTTCTCCAGCGTGCAGAATTTTTGAGAAAGTGAAGTTACACAGTCTGGGAAAAAGAACTGCTGCTGCTTACAGACTGCATTGTTGAGTGGCAGTAATGAAGATTGGTGATGGAAATCTGCTGGGCTCACTCTTCCATCCTAAAAATCCAGGTAGTATTAAGAGCTTTCAATTTTCTATCCCAAAGTGTACTTTTCTGGCCTAGCTTGGCCTGCCCTCTATCTCATATTAGTGGCTTCCAGCCGTTGCAGAGGAAAGCTGGACTTCTTTCATGTCCAACCAGGTGTCAGTGTGAGAGGTGTAGAACAGATATGTAATTAACCCAAATAAGTGTGGGATGAGACAGCCTGGTATCTAGAACTCTGTGTGAAACCCACAGTCATAATCCATTTACAGCTAAAGTGTCAACATAGACAAAGGAACTGAAAGAACTCAGAAGTACTCAAGTCTGAGTGTCCATGTGAACTTCAGCCAAGGGAGTTTGAGGGGATGTGCATGCATGTATCGCTCAATCAGTGCTCTCAGTTTGGGACCGCTGACTTGCAAAAATGGATAAGGAAGGAAATCTAGTGCAATTATTCCAGGTTTTCATCATTACTACGATGATCATGCCTCCCTATCCCTCCTTAGATGGATTTAGGATAGCAACCTACAGACTTCTGTGTAGCTGCAAAGAACTTTAAAGGTTCAGCTATGCTCTGACCTAGGCCAATTACTGCTAGAGGCATTTCTGTGCAAGTGAAAAACAGGATGGATGGCAGAGAAGAAACACTATCTACCACTATCACACAACTTGTTGAGTTTGCTTCACTGATACCAGGGCACATTGTGTAAATTATCTGCCTAGTAAATTTGGTCCCTAGAGTTTACAGTTTGATATAAACTCAAGCTTGATTAATCATGTAGCAGTTCCCTAATCCTGCTCTGTTCACACACAGAACAAGCATTAGATACTAATATTTTAAGATGCTTTTTTTTTTAAAGAAGCTTCTAGAGGCCCAAGTCCATCATTAATGCAGTTTACTACTTCATTCCTAAAATCCAAACATCTGGCTGATTGAAGCAGGTTACAGATGCCCTTGAACTCTTTGAATAATCACAGTATGCTCTCAACTTGGTTTATTTCCACTTCTATCAAGAGCATTAAATCAACAGCTTCCATTATCAACTGAAAATACCTAGTGCCATCCTGGGATCTCAAATATTCAATTCTCCATACTCTCATCATACCTACTTTGTAACATTCATAAGAGCTAGTTCAGTATCTTATCATTCTCAGCTACCTTTCAATATTTGGTGTTTTACTTTAAAGTCACAGCTTTGAGACTTTAACTGGGAGTTTGGTACCCCTAAAATTGACTTCAAATTGTGAATTAAAGTGAGTTTAAAGAAAAACTGAGACTATAAATCTTAACAGTTTTAGGAAAATAGAAGCCAAGTAATTAACAAACATTCACTACTACTTAAAAAAAAAAAAGAAAAAGAAAAAACATAGCCTTACATCCCTCTTGATTTAAAGTCAGTCTTGTGATGTGATTTGAGGGGGTTCAAACTCTCAACACTAAGAATTGCCCTATAAATGAATTCACATCCCATGAATTTGGATCCATATTTAAAGGCACAATAGAAATTCAAGCCAGAACAGCTAAGTGAATACAGCCACACTGTGAAGAGATAAGCTATGAATGAATAGCTTAATTGGACACTTGCAAAATTAACTTGTCAAAAGTAATTACTCTATACATGATCCAACTGGAAATGTTTTATATCATCCACAAGTTGAAAGAGTATTTATGCTATTCCTTGGCCTTTAAAAGATACATTTACAATATGCTGATTATTTACCAAGCTGCTATCATGCATTTGAAAACTTCTCAAGCATTGTGGTAACAGGAGACAAAAAAATTCAATTTTGTTCAGTTCTGAAGAGGTTAGCAGATACACTGACTATATTTTTATGAAAATTCTCATTCTTCTTTCTCCTTATGTTAGAGAAAAATCATCCTGGCTACAGGTATATGTTTGTTTTCTGTATGTAACAATAAAAATTGATTTAAAATTAAACAGATGGAGACTGGGAAAGACCAAGTAAACAATCACAAGTAAGACACAAAAATAAGTGTCCATATTTCAAAAGAAGAAAAAAACAAAACAAAGCAAAACCAGACATGCTGAAAGAAGAGTCCAAGAGGAAGTAAATATCTCTCCCTCTCAGGACCTAAAAGAAACAGCAATCTTTGCATAACCCACATAGAAGTAAATAAAATGCTTCCTGAACTAGACAGTTTCCATCTAGTACCATGAGACAGGAGATCTGGAAAAAAAATGTTTTGATACACAGATGTATTTCTTCCAGCCAGCTAAGGTAGCTGCATATCTAATCAAAATAAGGTGTTGAATTTCCACCTCAGTAGCCCAGGAAGCCTTAATCCAAGTGTGCCTTTGAGGCCAGGTACATCTTGTAACCTCCAGATATAGTTGCTACTGCAGGCCTGGCCCAGCAGGAAGATAATTCTTGTGTTTTTACTGCATGTAAAGAAGTCTCATGACTTGGCAGAGCATCCTTTCTCCCACAGATACCACCCTGATGAAAAAGGCTTCCTATGCCATCACTCATGCATTGCCTTAATCTACACTGTAGCAGAAAATGACAGGAGAGAGATCAAAAGCATTGTTAGAACAAAAGCCAGCAATGTATTCCTATGCCATTACCACTACTTTTGGCCACTACTGTGAGCATCAGCAGAAAGCAAACACTTCTAAAGAGAAAGCTATGCTACCATACTATAAATGTTAGCATCTAGAAAGGAAAGAGAAGGACACACAGCAAAGCTGGAAAGGTTAGTCTCTGAAGTCCCTTTGGCAAAGTTGTTATTGCAGTTATCTAATACATGCTGCCTCCTTTATCAAAGGTTTGGGGAGTCAAACCCAAACTCTTACTCAAATCCCCAGAGTTCTGCTTGAACAAGTCCTGTAGAACCAGCCCTTTGACACAGTCTGAGTATCCTGTGCTGCTGTGACTTGCCTGCACGTGCTGCTATCCTGGACAAAGCAAGGAGGAAACACAAACTTCAAAGATTATCCAATGTATTAAAACCTAATGAGCCATTGCCCCAGTATGTGCAAAGCACATAACACCTCTTACAGTCTGGCTTCAGACTGCAACTTAGTGATCAGCTACTGAAGCACCTCAGTCCCAAAGCAGTTACTGACTGATTGGTTAACAGAAGCTCCTATAGAGAGAATTTCACTTCCATAACAGAAGAATTTCATCTAATCTGAGATGATGAAATCACTTGCTCAAGCACTTCAGTCCCAAAGTAGTTACTGATTAACCAGTTAATAAAAGTTTCTGTAGAGAAAATTTCACTTCCACAATGGAAGAATCTGATCTCATCTAATCTAAGGTGATGTAAAAAAAATAAAAAAAAAAGAAAAGCCACACACACAAAAAAAGAAACCCACCTCAACCCCCAAACAAGAAAAAACAACTCTACATACAGGACAAACTTCACGTAAAATAAAAAGATCCCAAGCCCCAACTTCTTCCCCCCCAAAAAATGCCTGAACAAAACCAAACCAAATACCAGCAGTTAATTTATTTTCCTTACCTTTAAAATAATATTAAATTAAGTATTCCACTATCAATGTATTTTATACACCGGCACAGGACTTTAAAATGTCTGTTGGCCACAAGACTGCACAATCATTCATACTTTTTGCAAAGAATAAGTTGGAAAACAAACTCTGTGATACAATATGTACGAAACACCAAGAGTCTTCAATGGGCCAAGTTATCCCATGAGCAAGGAATAACTCAGGTCAAGTTCAACAGAAGGTACAACTCCCAGGTGAAGTTCATAATAAAATAAAAGGGCTCTGGTTAGTTACCAGCCTATTTCATATTAGCTGTGGTTACTGGTGGGTAGCAATTCACACCAGTCAGCAAGAACTGATGGCACCACAGAAAGCCCAAGGACAGAATAAACGACTCAAGAGGAAACCCTTGATTGAAATTTTTTGGCAGAACTTTCCATTAGGAAACTAGATACGCAAGTAACAAAAGAAAAAAAAAATATGTTTGCACTGTTTTTGTATGTTCTGGCCTGTTTTATACCCAAAGGCTCTCATTCCTCCAGGTTGTCACAATCTGTCTCCACTTGCACGCTCTCAGTTATTGCCTGTGATTAACACACTATCTTTACCAAATCCATGGAGAAATCATAATCTGGATGCAAAAGCAATGAGTCTGCAGGAAAAGAAAAAAAAAAACCAACCCAAAACACATAAAAACCCCAAAACCACATCAAATTGTGAGATGGATGTTTAATTTCAAGCGTGCTGCCATTCTCCTTTCATTCTCAGGAAGAATCAATGTTTACATTTTTTATTTCGCTCTAAGAAAAGTTACCAAGCGCATAGGTATGGCATAAATACAGTACAAGGGGGAAAAAAAGCCAAAGACACATCATAAACATTCTTGTCACTTATTACTAAAAAGCAGAACATAAACCAGATTTTGCTTTGAATGCCAAAGGCACTGTGTTAAGATGAAGACAGCAGTGCAACTATGCAATTAAAGAGAGAAAAATTTATGCTCCAGAGTGAAAACATTATATCCAGCAGGACAAAGGTTTCAACATGAGTTCTTCAAGCCCACCTGGGTTATATATAACTCAATGTATAGTTGTATACATTTGAAGGCAAAGAATATGCAAAAAATTGAAAATAACTAGCTAACTCGTAAATCAATCCTAAATAAGTAAAACAGAAGTCTGTGTTCCTACAGAGGGAAAAGATAGGGCTGTCTCACTTCAGGATCTGCAACTTTATTCAAAGCTTTTGAACACTTATCTGTAGTATTTTCCTTCATTTACATTTCTACTGTGCTTTCAGTGAAGTAATAAATCACAAAGTTCCATCTGGGCAACAGTTTTAGTTTGCATCCTTATTGCTCTAGACAATTAAAATCAATCCTTAGTGTTAAGAACAATAAAAGCAGCCCTTAGAAGCATCGTGCTAAGTTGTGGAATAATTTTTTTTTAAATATCGCCTTTTCAAATTGGCTTCAACCTACTCGTAATCTCATGTTTTAAAGAAATCCCTCTCTTACAAGCAGCAGCTTGACAGAATTTAACATTTCAGACTATCTTTAGATTGGTTTTGATTTAAAAAATTAATTTTAGACTAAACTAATGACATTATTATAACCAGCTTACTCCCAGCATTATGTTGCTTGACAACTCCTTCAAACTATTCCTTCACCTTATTCATGACAGAGAAGTCAATAATAATTGAAGGTTTTGTTGATTCCTAATACTGTCTCTTAGTAAGGGCAAAACACTTTGATGTGTATTCCTAATTTGACTGTTCAGCTAAAATTTTTGTTCTTTAACAAATTTAGCATAGATCTTTGTGTCTATTTTTTCCTAGGTTGGGCCATCAGCTGGAATCTTATAACTGAGAATATGACAGTTCTTGTTTGAGTATCAGTTATGTGAAACTATATGCTGCTTAAATGTTAGATCCATGACTTTTATATATATATATAAAGTCACAGACAGCCTGCAACAAGAGTTATGGCTCTTAATTTAGGAAATAACAGGCCTCAGACATAACAGCTCCTTGAAAATTTCAAGCTGAAAATTATAATCAGAAGAAGAACATTACACAGAAATGCAATGCAAATGAAATACAAGAATAAATTAGTCTCACTTCTACTCTCTCTGCTTTTCCCTCTGTTCTTTCTTTGGTTCTAAATGGACCAAAGTTAAAAAAAAACCAAAAGCTACAAAGACCTTTTAAAGGTTTTCTTGCAGATACCAGTATGAATAGAGAGAACACACTAGCAAAATTTAGATCAGCGGAAATATTATCAATCACTTCCTTCTGCATAATCATTACAGACATTCTGCACAGTAAGTTTATTTAACTTTATTATAGATGATCTAGCTTAGCCTCTGCTGTTCCCACATGCAGTTTCCATTGCTTGGAAAATACACTATAAAAGCAAACCACTATAACATATTCCTTATAGACTGAACTATATCTGAGTATAAACCTGACACTGTTCCAGAATTACAACTCCAACATTTAGAAAACATTGTGCAGTATAGCAGGTCCAAGTCTAATGGAGTGATCAGCCTGTAGGTAGATCATACTGATTTTCAACTAAATGAAACAAATCTTTAGGCAACTAGGAGTCATACTAAAGGTAGCATAAGCTCATAATGTAGATTTTCCAACTTAATCAAGATGCAATACCAAGACAGCAGTGATATGCTAGGAAATCCTCTTATGCCTATAACAGTGGAACTTCACATAGGAAAAATAAGGATTTAATTTATTAAATAATAAAATTAGGATGGTACTTGCCCTCAGACAAGGTTAGTGGCACTAGCCTTCTTCAAACACTGCCTCTGCCAAATGGGTTTACCCAGACCTAAACAAGCCTCAGCTAAAACAAGCCCAGAAACCACCTCACTTCCAGCTCCTAAGCGAGTTTTCAGGATTGCCAGCACCTGATTCAAATCACAGGTGTAGCCAATGCTCACTCCCAGGCAAGGCACACCAGGTGAAACCAGTACAGAAAGGTGGTAACACACAGGTTCCTCGTGGCTGAACCAAGGATACTGGTTCTCTTCAACAACACAGCCTCTGAGGAATAACAATTCACCTTCTACACCAGGACTTAGATGTAACTTACATGTTTTCATTACTGTTTATAGAAATTGCTTGTACATACATATTTCTTGTGGTGTTTTATTTCCTAGCCAAGTTTGGCCCTTATTTTTCAACCCTTGAGTTGTTACAATTTTGGTAAATAAAGTAAAATGGCACTATGTTCCAATTAGGAAATTGATGGCACTTTGACACAAGAACCCTCAAATCATGAGGCTGTTCATACTACCCAATCTATCACTGCATGCATGCATACACACATGATCAGCAGATCATACAAGGCAGCTCTATTAGGTCCTTAAATACTCTTTCCTGTGGTCAATAGAAATATCCTTTCCCAATCCTCAAGATCAAGTACACATTTTTGTATTTGCCATGTCCCATTACTGGTAGATAGCAAGTTGAATCCATATTCCAGACTAAAATAGTTCACTGTCACTATTAGTTCAAAGTCGCAGGAAAAAATTCTCTCTTTATACCTGCAGAGAAAAAAAAAAAAGAAAAAAAAGGGTTCCAAGGTATACAGGTGATCCTAGGGGCCTAGAAGTTTGAAAACACCCCTTACCATATTTGTTTCCAAATTTAGCAATTGGCTTCATTACTCTTCCCTGTAGGCCAATGTGTGATTTTTTGATAGACTATGGATCTGCTCTTCCAAAAGTCACAACTCCTGCTTCAAAATCTAGCAGAGATTCTTATCTGTTCCTTATTTCACATGCTGAAACAAGACACTGCAGGCAGCCTGTGAAGTATCTAACAAACACCCCAGTCTGAATAACCCATTCCCTGCTATACCAAAAGGAGACCTCACAGTCCACAAAAGGAGTAAGTATGCCTGCTAAGCATGACTTGCAAAAAATCAGATTTTAGAGCTCAAACCCTAGAAACTAAAATTCAGAGGGGTCTTCTTTCAAATAAATGGAATAGACTGATTGTTTATGGACTAAATTATATGCTGTTGGGTTTTTGCTCTCAATAAAATTCCAGTTTCCTCTCAGACATTGGTTAAATTCCTACAGTAACAAGAGACTCAGAGCAAACTGCCCCCTGGGTCTACCCTCTCTAAGATATGAGTCTACATAGTACTGAACTATCAGAGCACAAATCTTTATGCAGTGCTATTTTCCTATTCCAAGCCTCAGCATGATCTATAAACACACTGCAATAAGGAATAAATATGTAGCCTTTCCCACCTCAAAGTAAGCTGCTGAGAAAGGCAATTATTCCCAGCTTCCTGTATATGGATGTGGGCTTTCATTTATTACCTACTCGGCTACTGGTAAAAGGCTGCAAATGTTCTTCTGACGGGATTTTTTCCTGAGAAAGGAATTAAAATAACATTGAGACAATTTAAATCACAAACAATGACACTTCCCAGTCTTCCTCTCTCTGTAAGACAACCCTAATACAGCTAAAAGTTCCAGAGGAATTGTTTGGGATGGATTTCAATCCTTTTGTGCTGTCTACTCCCTTCTAAATAATATGTGCAAAGGGCAGAAGTCTGTGCAATCAAGGCAGAGTAAGGCTTTAAGTAACATGATTTTAAAATTCATTAGGTTTTAACTTCTTAGCGACTATTTATGAAATCTTCTATAACATCAGGATAACAGGATTAAAAGAAATATAATAATCTGAAATTTACCACTTTTACAGCAGTAGAGACACTTCAGAGCTATATTTAGAACCTATCCTGACAGCTGGGTAGAAATGACCTGCCAATCCCTACACAGGATCAAATAATACCTAAATCCAGAGTTCATGGAAGACAATTGTAAAGAGAATAAATTTGTTTCAGAAATAAAAACCATGTGCTGTAGCTTCACTCTGAAAAACATTTTTCATCACAAGACATTGCATGGCCCCTGCTAAGTCCAAATGAAAATGGGATTTTCCTCAAATCAGAACTATCAAAATTCTTAAATATTTCATTGGCTTAAAGACTACTACACAGGCTTTATCTTAGTTTACCTCCTATGTGAAGTTTTCTTCAGGAGAGAAGGAAAAAGGCCACTTTAATGTTTTCCATCTCTGCAACATGTACAAGATGACCCGTGGTCAGTTCTTCTCTATTAGAAAGGGATTTTTTTTCTTGGTCACTCTTTGTTGTACAAGGGAAGGATATTTCCCAAGAAAAGGAATGTGACAAACTAACTGAAACAAGATATATTGTACAAGTAACTATAGGTCAGTGCCTGCTGATGGGATCTCTCAACTGCTTCTTCTTTTATAGCACTTCCAGGCAATTTATTTAAAATATTAACATATCAGAAAATTAGTGCTACAAAACATTGTCTATAAGACATCTTATTATCTTGGGCATGATTCAGAGCCATTCAGCATCTCATACGGGATCTTGGGAAGACAAGAGGCCATAAATGTTCTAAGACAGTTTGAAGTGCCTGTGTGCACCAGTATCCTCTGCTGGAAGAAATCAGCCTCACTGATGTGTGTGTGACGGATCAGCTTCTGTTGGCAGGTGCTGACATAGTGCACAGATGACATAAGCAACAGCAGCTCATGTTCATTCCCATTTAGGCTCCACACGCCTGCGGCTTGGAACGGAATGTCATTAAATCTGTTATCTGTGCAATGTAGCTATGTAAACATTAAAGATGTTTGCATATGCCCTGGACAAGACCCTTTATTACCACAGAACATCCCCAGGCCCTGCCGAGACTGAACCTTGTTGCTCCACATAGGAGAAGTTAAGCCCCAAGATCTCAGCCGCATGGTACTGCATCGTTTGATGCCCAAGGCTTGCAAACGGCCGCCAGTAAAACAGCAGCTGTTTTTGTGTCAGCGTAAGCCCAGAAGGAAGCCACATACAACCCACTTGGAGGACATGAGCCACCAAATGCGTTTTAAACAACAGCAAAGCAGCGATCCCCATCCCTGGCTCCAGCATTCCCGGGATAAGGAGAGGACATGCGGACCCAGCGCCACGGCGAGCGGCCTGATGGGAGTTGTAGTCCGCCCGCATAGCCCGCGCTCCGCGCAGCCAGCCCGGACTGCATTTCCCAGGGGGCGCTGCGGCCGCCTGCAGCCGCCAGCAGGGCAAAGGCGGCCATGGCGGCGCGGGGGGGCGGCGGGGCCTGGCGCCGGGCGCGGCAGCGCGGCGCGGGGCGGCCGGCGCCCGGGCCCGGGCCCGGTCCTTTCCCCCGCGGGCAGAGGGCTGTCGCCTGTATCGCGAAAGGCGGGGCGGTGCCGGCGGGGAAGAGCGGGTACGGTGCCGGCACAGCGCGGGGAGAGGGGCCGGTGGAGCTAGTTCTGCCCCGGGGTAATCCCGCCTTGGGGCCGCGTCTGGGGCTCGGGGCTTGGGCAGGGCAGCGGCGGTGAGAGCAGCGGGGCCCGGTGTAAATTCCGGCTTCTGAGCGGCGTAAGGCATGCACGGCTTGCTGGCAGCGCCTGCTCAGCACGCGTTTATCTCGCAGCCCTCCCCAAGCGCTGACGGTAATCGCGGGGCCGTGACCCTCTGACTCGCTTGGCTGCGATAAGGGCCCGCAGCTCGGGAGGCGTGTGCGCTCACGTGTGCCGAGAATCAACAGCGAGGGCCGCACCAGCTTCCATGAGCGTGTTTTCGAGGGTTAGTCTAGTCCAGAAGAGGCTTTCTCTTGGAGTGGAGTATTGTGAGATCCGGGCGGTGTGCCTGAAACAGAGCATTTTATTTCTGCTGCTACTGAAAGTCACGGGCTGAACAAGTTCTCCTGTTCTCTGGTGTCCCACGAGTTTCTGCACAGCTGATCACTTCAAGAAAGTTGTGCAGACACCGGCAGAAGTGTGCTGCTGGTTCTTTAGAAACACAGATAAACATAAATCCTTGAACAAACGGCAAGAAGCTCCAGGTGCCTCATCAGTGTTGTTAGTAGGATTGAAGGAGTGACTGGTGCAAGTATCTTTCTCTCTGAGTGTAAGCCAATACACTGATTAAGGAAAGCCTGGTGTAATTTTTAATGCCATGATATGACAGAAAGGCATTTCTGAAGAGTACAGGAAACAATGGAATACATTTTTCCACCAAAATGTAAAAGAAAGCTCACATTATTTCTTAAACCTTGAAGCATTTGTATGATCAGTTGAAAACACCGAAGAATAATATTATTTCAGTGAAAGAAAATGTGTAAACATCTGAATGTTTAAACATCTGAACCTTAATCTTTCATGATAACATTCTTCTTCCTAAAGCATCAGTACAAGTGTCATCTGCATCACTAGTTTGATGTTTGTAGGGATGTCCTCCTGTTGGAGCTGTTGGAGGGCACATGGAGAAGTAAAATCTTGGCAATGTAGAATGTTCACCTTTGGAAGGAATGCTGTACTTGATATATTTATTTCATGTTTTTCCGTTGCTTGCTTATCTCCCATAGCTATCTGGCTACTCATACTGCTGAAGTTTCTGCCACAGAAATGTGATTTAATCAGTGAAATATTATTTGTGCCAGTTCATTTGTACAAGGCCAGATAATTACTTACAGAAACTGTCAAGCAATTCATACTGTAAAGGTGACCTTTTTCTCTTGTCCATATAAAGGTTATGGATGTGAGAATTGCAATTACTTTTTAGATGATATGGAGAAGCTTTATTCTGTGGAATACATTCAGAGAACAGTAGCTCTCTAGTTGAAATGATGATTTCTCTATTACCACATTACTAATGTTTATGCTAATATTCTACTAATGCTGCTCTGGAGAGCCACCTTTCCCAGCATGCAAGTGTCTATCTGACAGAGAATACATAATTTATTGTGCCACCTGTCTGTTGGAGATTTATCAAACTACCTGAGAAGTAATTCATATTTATGATGATTTGGGGATTTTCACAAGGCACCAAATTAGGGTTCATCCAGCATGCAAGTGTGCCTCATTAATTTCTCTGAGATTTCTTGTGTAAGGAAAAGTTAAAAGTTTTAAACCATTACATTTTTTTATGACATTCTTTTTTGCATATAATGAACACTGCCATGTAGTCCCTGTAGCCTCTCCAGTATCACAGCACAGCTTTTCCCATTACAGTGTAGATGTATTTGCAACATTGTTTACAGTGCTTTTACAATTACAGTTTTGGGTTTTTTTTAATAAATTAAGCATTCCTAATTCTTCTGTTTCTAGGTTTTCATGGGTTTTAATGTCATCTGTATTTAAATTGTTTCTCCCTTCTTCTCTTTCCTTTTCAGCCTTGCTCTATGGATACCAGTTGTGGGTCTGGAAATTCATGCACAGATCAGTTCCAACTCAAAACTCTTCTCTGGTTCCCAAGTCCAGTTTGCAGCACCTCCCAACTCTTTGGTATCTTTCTTTGATGCTTCTTTACCAGGGACTTTACCAGTAAGTTCAGCTGCAGTTTCATTTATGTCAGTATTAATGTCAGACAACTTTTGCATATGTTTCTAATTAATATTTTATTCTTCCCAGGACTTGACGAAATTCATATATATGACTACTTTTCCTTACTTATCTAATTTCTGATTGTTTCATAACATGAGATGCCTAGAACTGTTTCTTTTCAATTTCCTCACTCCCTAGTTATTGCCTCAGATACTTTATATCCCCTGCAAAGGAGAAAAAATCAGGAGTGTCTCTTCAATGCAGTGAAATAGATTGTGGTATTTCTTTGAGGCTAGAGTGGGTGTGTTTAGTTAGTATGCCACACAGGAAATTCCTTAAATAGGAGAGATGCCTAAAGCCCAGTGAGAGAAGACCATCTTAGATTTCTGAGTGGCTATTTGATGTTATTTTGCCACATGTTTGTTTATGTAGCTGTCATTTGCCATTTGGAATGTCTCACTGAGGAGTTACATTGCTTCCTGAGTAGAAAGTCTCCAATTTAGGAAAGTGTTAACCATTCCTATTTCCAGAGCAAAGCAATTATTAAAAAAAAGTAATCTGTGTGAGACATTGGGGATTAATAGGTCAGAATAACTAGCTAGCACTTAGCAATAAGGTTTATTAGTGAAAACTTAATAAGTGTTTGAATTCACAGCTTAATTATAACTGATGGCTATGACAGTACTGCTGTAGAATTCTCTTGAGTATCTAACAAGTTTAATATAAAAATAAAAGTTAAGAAGTTATAACATAAGCTCTTACAATACATTGGAAATAAATATTTAATAGACTTAGCATTGCCACATGCAACAACTCTGCAGAGCCTATAATAGAGACTAATTATTTAAAGTACTGACTATATTCATTAAAGTGCAGATTTGAATTTCAGTTACAGAGATGTATTTAAATCTAATTGAAGCTTTTCATCACCATAAAACAGCCTCAGATAATCTAAAATTGAGAACTAATTTGTGGCTGTATTCCTAGGGTCTTGATATATGTTATGATCCTTTAAAAGAAAAATTACGTTGTTATTATTATTTTATTTTTATTTCTGTATTTGCAAAGGTATTGAAAACTAAGGAAGTGCAGTTTAGATGCTGATAAAATTGGGACTTCTCTCTGGTTGCAGTGGCAGTTCAGAGCTGAGTTTCAGATCTAACTATATGGAAATTCTGAAAACTTTGCAGAGATAATGGGAATCTTATGCAATAATTTGGTTTTAGAAGAGTCTAGCTAGACTTTAAGACAGAAAATTAGTTCCTTTCATTTGGGGACACAGCTAGGTTAGTCAGAAAATCCAAAAGAGTTCAAGATTCTGGTTTCGGACCTTCTACTTAACCTTCTGTTAATGCACAGAAACTCTCTTAAATTGTCTAATGCTTATCTTCAGTCAAGTAGAAAAACTGATCTTGAGTGAACAAAAATGAGCATTTGTGAGGAGTTTAATTTTTCTGTATGTTACTGTGTATCAAGGGTGCAGAGTATTTGTGTGTCTTTTTTCTTTATTAATGAGGCTTTAAAATGTGGCTCGGTATGACCTTTGTAAGAAGACCCCAGTACATGTGGGCTTTGGTAGAGAAAATAACTGTACTTCAGAAGAAAAAATCCAGAACGGTTGGCTTAATTTTAAAGTAGTGATTCTATGTTAGGTTCTTCTAGCTGCTTTTATCTATACAAAGAAAAGATTTTTCTTTTTTACTGGTGAAAATAGAGTTGAAAGTGGATGTTACAAAATACATGTTCCTGCATGTTAGAATGTGATGCAAAATCCAGTCAGTAGTCATAGCTTTATTTTCCCATTGTACCTGCTGCTGCTGAGAGACCAGCATTTGTTCTGGAATCAGATGGGTTTGCTTTCTTTGTGTAAATTTGTACATGGCAATAGTGTCTGAAGCAGAATTGGATTTT
Organism: Pseudopodoces humilis; assembly: GCF_049639895.1. Classification (NCBI taxonomy): domain Eukaryota; kingdom Metazoa; phylum Chordata; class Aves; order Passeriformes; family Paridae; genus Pseudopodoces; species Pseudopodoces humilis. The sequence continues at coordinate 43,351,688 of NC_142205.1, forward strand.
GGTAAATTTTGAAAGATTGAATATTTGAAAATTCAGAGTACTTGTAGAATAAAAACAAAACAACAAAAGCAATTCTAATAAATGTTAAATTATAGCCTAATAAGACTGCTTAGAAGATAAATATTTGGCCTTTCCTTCGGACTCCATTTTGTTGAAAAATGAAAAAAAAAAAAGCAGCAAAGTTTTTATACCGTAGTTGTGCTGTCTCTAGAAGGGAATGACTGCTATTTTAACCTGACAACTATGCTGAAATTTCAGTGTCACAGGGATTTAAATTTACTGTGTGACAACAAGATGGTTGTGATAGAGAGCTGTCCTAGTATTTGCTCCTTCACAGTGGGACCAGAAGTGATGGTGCTGAAGGGAGCTTTTCATGTTGCTGTGCATTTCTGGGTCACAGTGTTGGTGAGAGCCTTTGCTGTGCTTTACACAGGAGAGGTGAAACTAGAAGAATGTGTTTCTCCTCTCCTCCTGCTTTCCTTTTTATATTTGCTTCCTGTAAGGTTACAGCTTATTTTATGCTTCTGCTGCCAGTAGGCCTTGGGATGCTCATCACAGTGGCCATTTCACTGTGTTATTCTCATAAAGTGCCTCTGAGAGACAGCTACAGGCAAGAGGAGCTATGCAGGTGCCCTCCTATTTGGCATGAGAAGGAAAAAAATGATTATAGAATCATGGGATGGTTTGAGTGCCAGGGACCTTACACCTCATCTGGTTCCAGTCCCCCTGCCATGGGCAGGGACTCTTTCCACTAGACCAGGCTGCTCAGAGATCCATCCAGCATGGCCTTGAACCCTTCCAGGGATGGGGCAGCCACAGCTTCTCTGGGCAGCCTGTGCCTCAACACCCTCACAGTAAAGAATTTATTTGTAACATCTAATCTAAACTTAACCTGTGTCAATTTAAAACTATGTCCTATCATTACAAGTCCTTGTAAAATGTCCCTCTGGCTCTCTTGTAGGCCCTCTTTAGGTACTAGAAAGTGCTGTAAGGTCTTTCTGGAGTTTTCTCAATACTGAAGAACTGCAACTCTCAGCCTATCTTCACAGGAGAGGTGTTCAAGCCCTCTGGTCATCTTCCTCCTCAGGCCCTCTCCAGTAGGTCCATGTTCCTCTTATGTTGGGAGTCCCAGAGGAGGATGTAGCACTCCAGGTGGGAGCTCACAAGAGTGGAGCAGAGGGGCAGAATCCTCTCCCTTGACCTGCTGCCTGCATTGCTTTGGATGTAGCCCAGAGAATGGTTTGCTTTCTGGACTACAAGTTTGCTTTGCTGGCTTATGCTGAACATTTCCTCAACCAACCCCCCCAAGTCCTTCTCCTTGGGGCTCTCTGCCCAGCCTATATTGGTGCTTGGGATTGCCCCAATCCAGGTGCAGGACTTTTCACTTAACCTTGTTGAACTTCATGAGGTTTGCACAGCCCCATTTCTCAAGCCTGCCCAGATCTCTCTGGATGGCATCCCTGCCCCCCAGCATGTTGACCACATCACACAGCTTGTTGTCATCAGCCAACTTGCTGAGAATGCACCTGATCGCACTGTCCCTGTCGCTGACAAAGACATTAAACAGCTCCAGTCCCTAAAGTAACTCCTGAGCACCACTCTTCCCTGGTCTCCACTTGGACATTGAACTGTTGACCACAGTTCTTTTAGTGCCACCATCCAGCCAATTCCTTGTTCACTGACAGTTTGGGCTACATCTGACTATGTATATTTCATTTCATTTCATGTAATGAAATTTGCAAAAGCTTGGGGTTTTTACCTTGTGAATGGACTTGACAATGATCTTGGTGTGGTATCTTCAGAAAACCTATTCTATACATGCTAGCAAATAGTGCACTAGACTGCAGACTGGACTAAAATTCTTCTGAGAATCCATAAAGGTGGTTGCCCTCCCAATATGAAAATTCTGAGAGGCTTTAGAAAGCTTTTTAAAGCTAAAACTGGGCTCACAGAGAAAGAATCCATGATTATCTATTTTCATGATGAAGGTGGTTGACTAAAAGTTAATTATAGCTCAGCCAGAGAAATAAAATAGTAGATCTAGCAGCTAAAGGCTGAAACCTTTTTGTCAGTGTTTAGTCTTTGTCGCACATTTCACGTTTGTCTCCTGCATGACTGAAGTGAAACCATGATCCTATTGTAGGCAATCCTTTGTATGCAAGAATATAAAGAAATAATCTAGGATTTACATAACCCAAGTTTAAATTAATAAGATTTGAATGAATATTAGACCTACAGTCTTAAATACTTTGAATTTTTTTGTATCTTCTCACGCATTTGAATTTCATTCTCCTCTTAGTGTGAACAGCATCTGTTTTATCTTTTTGGTTTTTTTTTTTTACAATAGGCTTTTCAGAAACACTTGGGCAATCAAATCACTCCTTTTCATGGAAAAGAGCAGTGCTAGAGCAGCTATCAGCCCTTGTTCCTTCTGGCATTGCACTTCTGGCACTTTCAGCTCCAGGCTCGGGCTTGTCCGAAGCTGGCGCAGCACTGCACAGTCACTGAGAGCACCTGGATCAGGCTGTTGCCTTGCAGTGCAGGGCTGCTGAGGGGGCTGCCCAGGCATGTGACAGGATTAATACCCAGTTTGGGATTATAGAGGGTGTTTCCATCTGTTCTTAGCAGTGGCAGGTACCCAGTGTTTTTCCAGATGTTTTGGGTGATGGATTACCAGACTTAAATAACATCTACAGTTCATCAGAATATATCGGATTTATCTGATGCATTTGCTTTCAAAGGCTCTGAGAGGTTTGTGTGAGATTTTGGTGGATCTGTCTGTCAGCTATTCATACTGGAACAGAAACAGCATTTGAGACCAGAATTTATATTTTACAGCTTGAAACTAGATTTATTTTTTTTTATATATATCCTGTGCCTGTTAAGTCTGGTGATTGCAACAGCTGCTTTACCAACTTGTGGTTTCAGTTTTGTTTTGACATTTTTGCTGGCATGCATGTGAATTTACTACCTTCTTGTACTACTCTGTTTTGAAAAAAAAGCCTGCTTCATATCTTGATTTTGATAACTACAGTTTTAATTGCATGCACTTTTCATGGGGAACTGAACAATCTTCTGATCATTGTATGGATGATTTTTAGCTTCCATTACATACATTTTCTTCTTTTCTTTGAAATCATATGATGGCTAGGTTTTTGTATCCATGAGCTCTCCTCTAAAAATAAATTAGTGTCAATGCCCGATGAAAAAAGTGAGTTCATGCTTGTTTTAGCCATTTACCTATGTCTAGATTCATTTAAACTCCTCATTACTTATTTTACTAAAACTGTTGTAATTGTACTTAGGAGAAAAAAGAGTACTTTTTTTTAATAGAATTTGATGGTACTTTTCTGTTGCAGTCCTTTCTTTCCTGATAATATTTGGGTTTGCAACATGCATTGTATGGTCAGTGCTTGAGAGCCTTTTCTTGCTCACACAGTCCCAGCTTGCTGGGCTTTCAGTCCAGAAAGCTTCTATAAAGAAAATCCCAAATAATTTAGAAAGAGACTAGAGGAGTGAATTAGCCTTTTAAACCATCCTCCCTGAGGATGCCTTTGTGGTTCACAGACCCTTAAATGTCCAAGTTCATGATGAGTTTAAGTCTGCCTACATAATTTCAAACTATTAATCAGTTCAAAGCTGTTGTATTGGTCAGAAGAGGCCTTTGAAAGATCATTAGATGGCTTCAGGTGACTTTCAGGACTGGGTTATGGTGCAGGTTGTTTCTCATTCTATTTCTTTGTGTTCCATAGGATCATTCACAGCCCCAGGTTTACCTCTGAAACCAAACTTCTTCACTGGGGTCTGAGAAATATTATATTTCCTCCATTGCTGCAGCTGCTTAGCTCAACTTGATATCATACTTAGGCCATTTTTTCTGGAGATGTCTCTGCTCTGCTGTGTATTGAAGTATTTTGTGACATTTGTTTCTTCTCTGTCAAGCTTTGAAGGAGTCTCTTGTAACATTTTCTCTCACTTTTTGCTATGTCTTATATATTTATGAGTATTTCTGACCCTCATTCTGGGTGTTTTAATCTTTTTGTCAAGGCTAACAATTCAGGTTGGGCTGTTTCCTTAGCACCTCAGTAAGTGTTGAGCTCTCTGTTCTTGTTGGCTTTACTCTTCATCCTTAACAGGTCCCTGTGGCTGATGCAAACTTGCCAGTTAGAATGGCATGAAGTTGATACAACATCTAGCTATCACCTATTTCAGCAGATCCTTCAATGCACCAGTGATGTTGCCTGTGTATTTTCTTTTACCTCTTGTGTTGTTTCTTTTTAATTGCTTTACCTTTTGTTTTACACAGGTATTTTTCTACTTCTTCATGTGGGAGCAGGAGTTGGCAGTATCTTGTTTCCTTTATTTCACACAGTCCTATTACTGCAGTTGTTCTGCCATCTTTGACACTTTTGGACAGCACAACCCCTGCATGACATATCAATGTACCCGCTTTCTGAATTCATTTGGAAATGGCTGCTGAAATGCACATTAGCTTTTTGCATTAGCTTTTCTCATTGGGCTGGGAATTTCTTTAAGTTGGACCTGAGAGGGGATTTATTTTTGCAAATTTCTATTACCTCTGTTATCAGTCACTATAGGTGTTCTGGCATCCTTAAGATACTGATTTTATTTCATTTTCTCCCAGTATGTAGACAGTCTGAATCTAGAGATGACTCCATTTGAGGAAATCCGAGGTGCTATGTTGCCTATATGTGTATGTAAACAGCCCTCTCTTAAGCAAAAGTTTTGAGGTTCTACCAATTTCTTAGCATTTTAACTTTGCAAATGGACCTCTTGATACTTCATTCTTCTTCTTAGCAATTATTTCTTTGAAGAGTTTTTCATTAAAAGGTGTTTAGGGAAGCATTGTCCAACAGTAATGACGGATAATTGTAGACTGGGCCTTTGTTATCTTCCTGGTTAGCTGTCTGGTGAGTAATGTTGCATAACTGTCAGGTTTTTGTATTTTGTTTGAAACTTATATTGGCACAATTAGACTGTAATTGGTTCCTGGGGTAAAATTAATTTCTTTGTGTTCTCTCTGATTATCAGTTACCTTGCCACCTTAAATATGAGTGTATTTGATTTTGAGAGTATTGTGTAAACTTCTGCAAGTGATGTTTATTAGTTACATATGCAGATTTCGCCACAAGGAAGGGCTGTTAATTTCTACACAGAAATGCTTGTTACGCAGTTTTGCTGCCAAGTTCTGCCAAATCTTCCTCAAAAAAATTTTAGGCTTGTAGAGAGTTGTTATGAATATTATAGCAAGGATATAAAGAAGAAATTATCAATTTAGTCTCCCCTGTGATCTCAGTTTATTTTGGGCTGCTGCTCTTCAGATACTTGTGACACTTTATACTCATTTTGGGATTTTGATGAAATGAGAAGATGGGTGAGTCACAGGAGAGTTTTGGAGTCACTGCTTAGGTAAAAAAAACTAGGGATATTATTTAAAGGAAATTAATCTCTGTTGGTTCTGCTGTTGCAAAACAACTTTTATTAAAAGCAAATAATTACCATTTTCTCTGTTACAATTTCTCTCAAATAATTTCTTAATAGCTTTTGGCAAGACTTGTTGCATTATGTTTTCCTGAATTAGTAGAATCTTTTACCTATGTGTAAAATACCACTAGTGGTTTATTCCAAATTTGTATATTGTGCTCTCTTAAGAGATCTGGGTCAGCCTGATGGCTGAGAACAAATAAGCATGTTTTGGGAGATAGCTGTTGGAGAAAAAAGGAATGAGAGAGTCGGAGCAAACGGCTGAGAGTTTAATGTGCATTTAGTGTGGGCTCTCAGACACACAAAAATTGCAAGAAGGAGCAGAGGGCAGATAGCCAAGACTTAGAAATAATAGAAAATGACAGTAAATGGGTATCAAAGACCAGAATTTGTTACGACTCAGAAAACCATGGAGTTAGCTCTCACCAAGCCTACGAGCAAAGGACCATCTGCAAAGAGAAACAGGGTAGGAGTTGGTTTACAAGCTATTTTGTCCTAAATGCTCTGTCTTCATTTAAGAAATTAAAAAAATCTATGTTATGTTGGAGAAGGCAGATGATATGCACATTCAAAAGCCTTTTTTTCCTGAAACTCAGTGTAGGAAGAAAGGTCTGAGATGGTTCTCCTTAAACATCTTCTTCCCTTTGGATTTCTTCATAGTCTGTAATTTAAGTTTTAGCCATTGCTCAGTTTCCTACCTCCAGCAGCAGTGAAATGTTATCACTGGATCTTCCTGCATTAAATGTGCCCTGGATCATATAGCATTAGCAGTGATTTAAATTACAGCTGGCATTAGAGAGGGAGCATCCTTATGAGCAGTCAGAAAATGCCATGTGGCAGATGCAGAAGACTAATATCAACAAGGGAGAGCATGGATGTTAGAGAGGTCCTGGAATTCTTTATGGAAACACCACATAAGCATAGCATTTAGTTATGAGTTTCATGAACCACTATATCACCATTGCATTGTCCTGTCTTCTCTGTGGGCTCTCCTTGGAACTGGTTCTGCAGGGTAGAATTTTATTTGTTTTTAGATGTTGCTGATCAGAAAACATCAGAATATGATCTGGATTGGCTGCTACCCAGAAAACAAATATATTCTATTGACACCATTGAGCACTTTGCCCACTCAGTGGTCTGAATGGGCTTTTCCTTCTGTGTTTCTTCTAGCAACTCCTGTTGGGCTGAGAAACCTTAAAGTCTGTCATTATTGAAATATGTTTGTATCTGGTGTTACCTTCTGTTTTTCTTGCTCCCAGGGGGTCAGCATTTTTCCCTACTGCTGCTGCATTTTTCTGGTCATCGCTAACACTGGAAGGTGCTTCCTTCATCCTAAGCCTTGTGAAACAAGCTTTCAGCCAAGCTCTTCAGCTTTGAGAAAGTGTGCCCTCTTATTCTGTTGAGTACACCTGAAGTAGTGTGTTTGGCAGTTGAGTACTTCTTGATGGCAGAATTGCTTGGTTTTTAGATATGACTGGAATCATTGTGTGCTGCTTCACCACAAGGCAACTTTGCCACTGGACAAGGTTAGCAATAATATGTTTTGTATAGCAATGTATAGCTTTGGTACCGGATTATGGAAAAGTAAAGTTACAAAGTGCAATAAGTATGTTTAATGCCCCTCCTCACTTTCGTTGTTTCAGTTTCTGAGCTGCCATTTTGTTCTCTTAAGCTGGAATCTCTTTTGATAAAGCTAAGATCTCAGTTTAAAATGTCTGGTGCCTCTTCCCCTTCTGTCTTAACCCCTTCCTTGGGGGAAATAACATAATGCTCATACTAGGGCAGCAAACATGCTATGAAGTAGCATACTGGACTAAGTGCAGAGGACACTAAACTGAAGCTTTTAAAAATTTCTCTGAAATTTGATTCCTCAAGTTTTGGAATGTAGGTTCTTTAAACACCTAACAAATGACAGGACTTAAGTTATCTTGATTTTTAATTTTTTATTGCATGCTTTGGGGGAGGGAGTCTGGTTGTAACCTATTGAAGTAAATTTAAGAAATAGTCAGCTCTTGTTTTATTTTATGTACATTCTGTACATGCATAGCTCCAGTTGGTCCCTTCTCTGTGTGTGGGAGGATGCCAAGGCAGAATGCTGCAGAGCAGTAAGTACTCATCTACAGTGTCAGACTGAACAGCCACAATTACACTGGGACTAAGTACATATAAGGGTATTCTATTTTGAAGTTTAACTTATGATTGCACTTCAAAGAACCATATATTGCAGCAATTTGGTACTTTTAACTCAGCTAGAATAGTAAGACTGAGTATATCCATTAGTAGAAGCAAATAAAAATCAGAGTGAGATGAAATAGAAGTACTTGAAAATGTGATTAGATATATCTGTTGAGGTTTCTAAAGATTACTGTCTGGTCTACAGAGAGCTGGCTGAGTACATTGTACTACTTCCTTCCTTCAGATATTATTTTGAATGAAAAGGAGCTAAAATTAAATGTTTCTTAGATAAACAGTCCTGTAGGTAATCTGATTAATGCTGATTTTTTTCATGATTGTAAGTAGGATTGAAGGTCTTAAGATAGCCAGTGAATATTAAGTCTATTTTATTAAAATGTGTGACCTAGAATCAAAAACTTCACAAATTTTGGGGGAATTATTTTGATTTTGTCGTTTTTAGTACAAGGAATATTTTCTTCTGTAAGATAGGCTTCCTGGGTGCAAATGTTACTGCAGAGATTATTGGGGTTTTTTTTGCAAAAGGTAGCAAAAATAAACTTTTTCCAGGAGAGTAATTTAGATATTTTTTCTTTCTTTTTCCCAGTTATCCTACCTACCCTCTATAAAATCTAAACATGCTAATTTATTAAATATAGAAACATACATATTTATGTAAAAAGGTGCCAGCTTTCTTTAATATATTTCTATAAGGATTAAACCTGTTGTTAAAGAAAAAGATGTTAGAAAATTGATTTTGGTGGGAATTTTTTCTGCTGAAGGTATTATGTATAGTTTTGAATAGCTATTGAATATTGTATTTAAAACTAAGGTCTTGACTAAACTGATCTTGAAAGTAAAGATAAATTTTTAAAAGGAGCCTTTCCACTTGTGGTCTAGATGTAAAGAATAGACAAGTAGCAGGAATAGAGAGATCTTGGTTGGACTGTTCTTTCATTCCTTTAGTGCTCAGTTACCATGGTGCTGTGGCAGGAGACCATAGCTACAAGGGAAATGGTGCTGGTGTTGTGATGCCATTGTTAAGGTTTCTAATGAGTTTCCAATACAAACAATCTACATTTCCTTTTGTAATAGCTCTCTAGGATTTTCTTCAAATACTAGGAGGGATGCTTCCAATTTAGAAGAGCAGAAATTATGAAGAAGTCTTTATGGACTATTGTGTTTTGTCCATAGCTACTGCAGGAACTAAAAAGCTTGCTTTCAAGGCCAGCACTTTGCTAACATAGCAGACAGGCAGCTTGTCAGTTCAAGCCAGTAATTTAAATCTTTGGTGCTAGTCAAAGCTGTCAACTTAATAACAGCTTACTGCATAAACAAGCTGGAGGACTTACTCTGGGTCATTAGTATGGGAAGTTTCATGAACTGAATTGATGTTTATCACTGGAGATTATTTGAAAAGCAAGGCTTGTTTGAAGGAAAGGTAGTAGTTTGCTTAAGCAATTCTGCTTTGTGCTTACAGCCTTGGTCGTGGCAGTGGGTAGTAAAAGTCACTTCAGATATGAAGCAGTATTAGATAGGTTTTGATTTTTGAAGAAGAAGGTCATCTGGTTGGGTTTGGGTTGTTTTTTTAAAGGCAAACAGGGCAGAGGAAGCGGATTGGCATGGCAGCCATCTCAGTGTGCCATAGCAGGAAAGATCTGCTTTGCAAAGCCTTCTCTCACCACTGACATCAGTGAAGGAATAGCACGGGAAGTTGAATGAGTAATGGTGCATAAACAATGATTTGGCTACTATGATCTGGTACACTGGGGACACTTACACATCAGAGTCACCTAAATGCTTAGTAATACTACATAAAAAATAATCAGTACTTCATGTTTTTATGCCAGTTTTTCCCCAGAGCCACCAAAATGTTTCATCAGCAGTAGAGCAAAAGATTCTCTCTGGTTTAAGTAATATATATATGTGGGGATTATTTCTTTTCACCTCAAAACAGTGTTATCCCTTAGGACAATGAATAAGATCCACACTACCCTGTTGGAAGTAAAAATTGAAGAGCAGTGAAGTGCTATCGAAGCTTTCACTAATTGTGACTCGGGAGTTGGGTTTTGTCTTGTTCGCTGATTGCAGTCACTCACAACCCCCACGCCATCAGGAACTGTAGCAAGGTATTTGTTCACTGCTTTGAAGCAGTGATGTTTTGAGTCTCCCACTCCTTATGGAAGCTTAATGGGTTTCTGGTGGCCAGTTTTTAAAGGACTGACTGGCAAGGGCCTCACTAATTTGTAAAGCTGAACTGGATTGTGCCATAAGGCTTTAGTAAGAGGAAATTTGCCTGTGTATTTAGAAATATGAAGATATTTTAAACATTGAACAGTTTGACTACCACTGTTACAGAATTCCTTAAACAGTAAAAAAAAAAGTGTCTGTACTGTCTGGAAGCATTTAATTATTGAAAACAGGAGTATCTACTATACAATGAACTGCAGTTATGCTACTAAAATAAATTATTACTTTGTAGTTACCAATTTTCTTTAGAGTCAAGACTAATTGTGTGCATTTTGCTGTGGATTGGTATTTCAAAGGGAGATTGTTCTTTCTTTTTGCTTGTCTAGAATTTGCTTTATGTATCTCTTAAATTTTTTAATAAGTAAAATATGCCTGAACAGATGATGTGTTCTAGTTAGCCGTATATAGCTACACTAAAGATCTGAAAGTTCCCTTGTTAAATGTCTTAAATATTTAATTTCTTTTCTGTATAAGCAATTTTAAAGTTTTTGTTACATGAAGAGTTGCCCATATCCTCTCGTACTATTTTGATTTTTGAAAACTAAATGAGTAAAATAAAGAGATCCGTTTTCTGGCTGAAGATGTGGGATGATGGGAAATGTACAGCTGCTTAATATGTTTTCAGAAATCAGGCTGGAGAATATAAAAAGTAAATACTGTCAGAAACATGGAAGAAAACATTATTTAAGCCTTTTATGTTCTGGTCAATGCAGATGAAGTCATGTACATTCTTTTACATAATGTGCTCCTTTAATGGTCCTGCTGGAAATAGACTTCTTGGCAGCTGTACAGTGCAGAACAAGATGGATAAAGTTCTGTTCCTGTTTCAAAATGCTGTAAGTGTGAGCATGTCAGAATTGTACTAAGACAAATTCAGTCTTTTTTCCTTTTCAGTTTCATCTATTTGATGTTAGTTAAACGAACTGTTAAATTAATGAGAGCACATCTGAAAAAAACATCATTTGTCAGTAGTTTTTGGAGTGAAATTTTCTTTCTCCTCTGGATCCTGACCCTGCTGAGAAGATGGAAGGGTGTAGTGCTGAGAATCATGAGCCCATGGTGAAAAACTGCATTTAACTCTTTATTTCTTTGTGAAGACCTTGCTGGATCTTTAGATCACATGGCATTCTGCAAAAAACCTTAATGACATGGGTTTCTAGGGTGCTGGAAATGTGTATACTTGCAGCCATGGGTCAGTTGCTATCTTTTGGGTTCTGTTTTAGCAAAGGTGTAAGTGTGCATCATTTTATCCTGGTTAAGCAAAGCATTAAAATCTATGCTATGTGTAGCTACTCATAAATTCACTGTGGTTCTGTGGTTACAGGTGTTCTGAAGTGTTCTATTGTAACAGCACTGCAGTCCCTAATGCAAATCCCCTGTGTTTCAAATTCCCAGTATGAGCTGACAGCTGGTTACAAGTCAGTTATCATGGGCTGTGATTTGTCTCCTGTACCCTCAAAGATTCAAAAGCACTGAGTGTTTGCAAAAGTAGCAAGCCAGAACAGTGCACACCTCCATATGTGGTATGACAAAATGACTGAATAGCTTGTTTTTTCATCTTAAAGCTTTGCAGATTTATAGCTACCACAACTTTAATGATGAATAAGAACTACCTACACAAAGAAAGAGATCTAATGATGACTGAAGGCAAGTGAAATTGAATATATGCTCCTTATAAGGCAGTGTGTGGGAGACACATTTGTAACATACTGAGTATCTGAGCAAAACCATGTGTCATGTTTCCTTAGGTTCTCAACAGGAGATGTGTAGAAGCAGCAGTGATGACAGGCCTGGCTCTCAACTGCAGCATAAACAAGAAGTCCTTGTTTGACAGAAAGCACTACTTCTATGCAGATCTGCCTGTAAGTATGCAGCATGGCTGGTCCCTCCTGGGCTGTAGGAGGGACAAGTCTGGAGTAGGGATGGCAGTAGGGGAGGAGTGCAGAGATGCTTTTTCTGTTTTCAGTCAGTGCTCTGCTCACCCCAACAGGATGCTGCACTGTGCCCTGATGGAATAGGCAGCTGTACCCTGGTGCTCACTGATTGAATATGATTGCTCTGATTGCTGACTCCTTTCTTAGCTGCACAATTCCAGTAGCCTAATGTAATTAGATTGGGAGCTGGAGCTGCTTTGTGCCTTAAGTTGTCCATTCCTGGTGTTTTGTACTAATAGTCTGTTAGGGTAAAAGCAATCTGATAAAAGTCCTTCATTTAAAGTGAATGTATAAGTAACACAGGCTCCAGTAGAATAAACACAGTAGTGTCTTTATTGTGTGTGCTTAGGGACCTAAAAATATTTAATTTCCCTTCAAAACTTTCCCGGTCATGATTCCAATAAATGAAAAAACCAAAGCTATTGAGAAGTTGAATCTTTGCAGTGTGGTTTTTTTGGTTGATTTCATATTGTGTAGAAGGTAAGTCGGATGTATTTTGCTGCATTTGATATGGATGCAGAAATATTGAAATAGTTTAAGAACCTGAGTTCAGTCCTTGCAACAGGATGCAGCAGTGTTTGAGCCTTTTTTTTCTCTGTAATGGTATTAAACCTTGCTGATTTTTAACTTCTTTTTTGCATGAGCTTATTTGTACTGAATGTTCAGTTTAACACTGATCTGTCGAAGGGAGGAAGCTATTTTTAGTTTTGGTGTTTTGGGGGTGAAGATTTGATGACATTAAAAGAAAAATATGTGCATTTATTTTATTGAGGAAAAATCAGGCATGTTAGCTTGTCCTCTCTTTAGGTGAGGAGTCTCAGACATCCAGAGAAGCAGAAGGGAAACCTCTCAGATCCCAGGTGAATCTGTAGAGGTGCTGTATTATTAACCAAATTACTTTCTTTCCCACTCTTGTTCAGGCACTGAAAATATTTTGAGATTAAAGAAAACATTTTCAAATACAATTGCTTCCCACCTTAGAAACAGAATTGTATTAGAGTTGTCCACTGGAGACCTGGATCTCAGAAGAGATTTGTTTTATTCTCTTCTGGGTTGGGAACTTTTGGCTCTTCTGTGAAGCTGCTATAATTTTGATTTGGTTTCTGGGGATAATGTTGCAAATATTTGTAAGTCATTTAGAAGCCCTTTTACTGGGAGCTATGCAGTGACCTGCTGGGAATGTGAAAAGCGAACTTAGCGGTTTGAATTGCCAATACTTTTTTTTAAGCATATAGAACTATCTTAAAACCCATTTCAAGACCTGAAGGGTAAAAAGGTGAAATAGTGGGAAATAAATATGACTTTCGAAATTCCTTTACATGTCGTAAAGAAACATCAAAAACATCATAGACAAATTGTTTGCAAATTACCTTTAGCACTTACTCTGTTAAACTGAAATCACTCATATTCTTGTGATGTCTGCTGCTGTCAGCTTACTGATAGCAGCTATATGGGTGAATGTTGTCCTGGGAAAGAATCCACATCCATGTGTCCAAGAGAGCAGTTGAGATGGAAGAAACTGTGGGACTCTGCAGACATGAATTACAGAATCATCTGGTCACATAAGCATGGAGATTTAGTCAGGGAGATGCTGACACATTTTATTAGCTTGAAACATGTTGTTCTGGCTTTTTACTGACTGACTTCTGCAGTTTAAGCGCTGACAATAAACTGCCCGACCTGCATTTCATAGTGAGCAGTCTAGTCAGGAACCCTGTAATAAGATGCAGAGTTTAGGCTAATGAGCTGAATAGAACCGATAAATCCAGCTCTTAGGGTCATTTGACAATGGGATTATTGTTACTCCTGAAAACAGGGCTTTGGATGGGAAATGGGATTCGTATTATTTATTGTCACTCAATATATCAGCCTTTTAAAAAATCATTTTAATGAGAACTTTTAGGAGTTGAGAAGAGCCTGTGATTAGCATAGGCTGCAGAGTCAGTTATTATTTTTCTTACAGTGATCATGTCTAGTAGGTCATGCACTTCACTGCATATATAAATTGGGGTGTTGACAGGGCCAGACCACTGTTCTCCATTCCAGTGCCCTGGAATTCACCATCTCTGCATTTTAGAGTAACCTCATCTTCCCTACAAAATATACAAATACTCCTCCCAATTAATTTGTGTCTGGCAGACTTTTTTTAATTTTTTTAAAATTTTTTAATTTGCCATAGGTAGGTGAGGAAGGAGGAAGCAAAGGGGGACCCCACCTCAGCTGCCATTGATTCCCTTCTCTATTTTTACGTCACTGCAGTTATTCCAATACCTTGTCACTGTCAGCCACTGTTTTGGCCAGCAGTTTCCCCTTTGAGTGGAGTCCCAGGCGTGAGGTGGCATTTATCAGCCATGTGCCTCATGTGGGCTGGCAGTGTCTTATCTTTTAAATTGCTACATTAATGGAATGGAGCTTTCTCATTTTCTTGATTTCCAGACCTCCACCCCTTCCCTCTCTTCCCCTCTAATGAGAACAATTTGGAACAGACAGAGAGGGATATGCAGACTGTTGGGAGGATGAGTGATAGCCCCAGATTGGGGATGGAAATACAGTAACTGGCTTCAAACAAGATGTAACAAGGTCATGGAACTAAAGGCGTGGAAGAACCTCCTCTAGTCCATTTCCTGCCCCAGGGCAGTATCGGAGAATTGGCAAGAGATTGTGGAGTTGATTATTTCAGCATTAGTATGGTGTCCTATATTTGTCTATTATTGAGAAGTCCTTGTATTTTTTCAAGACTTCCAGCTTCTTACAGTTATGTTGAATTCTAGACTCATCTTCTAGCTTGCTTCCTTTCCATCTAAGCAAAGTAACTTTTGAATTTACACGTGCATGTATTCTCTTGTGTAGGCTGCTATGAAAGATGTTGCATTTTCAGTTTTGTCCTTGGTCAATTATATTTGCGCTTGGTCTGCTTTCTGAAAAGTGAATGTTTCAATTGATTATAAAGCTAATTTTGTTGACAGGCTGGCTATCAAATCACTCAGCAAAGAGTTCCTATTGCAGTAAATGGAAGTCTGTCATACAGTCTCTGCAAAGACAACAAGATGAGCCAGATGGTGACCAAAACTGTGAGGATTAAACAAATTCAGTTGGAGCAAGACAGTGGAAAAAGTCTCCATGATGACACAAGGAGTCAAACACTTGTGGACTTGAACAGGGCTGGTAGGCTTGGATTACTTCCCTATTTTTCTCTTCCTTTTGGGTTAAGATGGGTCTTTAAAGGTAAATAGATGACAGGAAACAGGCAAAAAATAAAAACAGCTTTATGGCTTTCTCCTTGAAAAAATCATTTATGAAAATTACTGTTACGCTTGAAACAGATGAATACTTGGTTTTTTTAATGGTCAGTAAACCTTTCCCATTTGCTCTTGGTTGTTGGCAATTGGCAGTAGCATGTTAGAAATCTCTTGGCTTCAGTTTGCTCAAAACTGTGTCAGTCATAGAGCCACTCAGCTATTTAAGCTCTGTACTTATGTATTGTTATAAAAAATAAGATGTAACAGATCAAGTGAATCAAATTTGTATATAGAAAGAGCAGCTGTTGGAATCTCTTGGTGCATGAGTCAGACATTTCTTTTAATTATTAGCTGTGAAGAAATGTAGATTTTCTCTTTTAACTTGGAAATTGTAGATGGAGCGATCCAAAGGAGTGTACAGCATGGCTGGCCTAGACTGATTGGGATGAAGTACTCTGGTGTCTATTGAGGCTGAGGGCTGTGGCTGCTCAGATACCTTGAAAGCTATGTCCTGAAGCTAAAAACTAGACCACATCTGTTAACAGTTCTGCCTGCTCCAAAATTAGTTTAAGATAAAGTAAATTTGCATCTGGAATCCCACTGGCTTTAAATGAAAGTCCTTCTAGAGAAAGGCAGAAGAGGAATGGGTCCTTCCGATCTGCATGTCCTCAAAGGGTGGAGGGTTGTGTGCAGTTCGTTACTTTAAAAAAATACACAAAAATTTTTTATAGCAGCTAGGCCCTTTGTGACAGTTACTAAATAATACACGGGGGTTTATGGTTTTTTGGGTTTTTTTTTAAGAAGCCCAAGCTCTTTCATGTGTTAGCCAGTTGCACTCTCATGTGCCAAGATCAAAAGCTATTTTTGAATCCTGTCTCTTTCCTTCATAGGAGTCGGTCTCATGGAGGTTGTCATGGAGCCTGATATGTGCTGTGGGGAAGAAGCAGCTGCAGCAGTCAGAGAGCTTCAGCTTATTCTGCAAACACTTGGGAGCAGCCAAGCAGTCATGGCAGGTACTGAGGGGAGAAAGGCATGTTCCCTTGTCACCAGTAATTCTCTGCATTTGCAGGAGTTTTACAGCTTCTGGTTATTTTGCTCTGTGGTTGCTTATAATGCATAGCCCTTTCTAGCTGTTATTTTTACGATCCTCAGAGTCTGTCCTGATGCCTGCCATGCTTATAGGCCTGCCTTTGTCTGCAGAACTTTGCTGTGCTAGATGTTATGTTTCCTCACACAATAATTTTACAGGATAAAGCTAGGCAGGAAGAAATGTCCCCAGGGTTCTTGTGGTGCTTCTCCCCATCTCTTTCCATCTTGCTTGCTACAGCGCTGCAGCACAGAAGATCTGTAGCAAGGATTAATTGTAGAGTATCAAAGGGACAAAGTAGTGGGAGCATGGATCATCTTCTAAATGTCAGGACTCAGTCATAAAATTGATGTAGGCAGTAAACTTGTGCTGGTGTCATGGATGAGATGGAGTAAACAACAGCATGTACAGAAATGGGTGCTGGGGTTGATTTTAGCCAAGATTACCTATCTTTCTGTGACCACTTCCTCTTGCAGGAAGCATTGCTTCTGGTACCAGCTCTTTCTGTAATTTTAAGGCCCTGATTTTCACACTAGGTGGTGTGCAGAAGCATAGACTACATTCAGCCTCCTAACTGGGGATTGTGTCTCATTAATTTTAAGATTCAGATCATGCCCTTTTTCCTCAGTCTTAATGTTACCAAAATTTACAGCCAGCCCGTGGTTACAGGTAGCATATAGCAGACATCTGCTTAAGAATTTAAAAGTGGTTTCAGGCATTCATTCTGTCCATACATATCCACAATTATCAGCTGCTTATTAATGTTCACAGTGTAAGATATATTTTTGCCTGTGACAGTTGGCCTCAGTGTCTGGCAACAAATTCAGTCCATTATACAAGTGGATGTCTCCTGGAAAACTGAGTCAGAGTGCTCCATGCATCACACAATAAATGGGATCCAATAAATGTTGGCTACTGATGCAGCTTTAATTTAATGTAGCGGGAAATAATAATAGCTAGACATTATCTGTTTCTCTGAATCTTTTCTCATACAAGTGTCCCACATGTCAAATAAGGCACACTTGTCAATATTAAGCAGCCAGTTTGGATGCTTCTTCAAGGGCCTTCATGGGCATACCTCTCTACAATCATTTTTCACTACTGAATTTGGGCCTAAGATTGCCATTGGAATTACATTGTGGTATCTTTTATCGCAGGGACATTTCTGACTTTATATGAGAATCCCAGTATTGGAAATATTTTTCTTCCAGGATAGTTAGCTATAAAAGTATTTGGATTTTTTTTTTTTCTAAGTGAAGGTTTTTGGGGCTTTTGCATGTACACTGAAGACTTGTGCCCAGATTTGTCAGATGTTATTTAATTAACAACAAATACATGAAAAGATGCTTTTATTGTAAAATGAAAGAAAACTAAGCTGGGTTCAAAGAAAAAAAAGCCCTTTTTTGTTTATTTTTTTTGTTTGGTTGGTTTTGGTTTTTTGTTGGTGGTGGTTTTTTTGTTTTGTTTGGCTTGGTCTTTTTTGTTTCTTTTAGGAACTTTTGCAGCCTGGGTCTTTTGCTTATGCCTGATTAAATTCATTGTCTGGTCACCGTGACACCTACATCCAAGTAGAAACAGGTCATGTCTCAAATGAAGCAAGGGCAGGACAAGACTATTCCTCATTTGGAACAAGTACAAGTCTCACCCCAAAGAGGGTGCACATGCAAAACACTTCCCGTGAAAGGGATACTGGGTCATTCCAGCATCTTTGTCTCATTTGCATGGCTGGCAAGGCTCTATGAAGACAGAGGAAATTAGTGTGCTGTCATCCAGCCTGCTTTTACAAATTGTACCAAGGCCTTGCCGGTCAATTCAAATCCATTGACCGGAATGGGTTCTGAAGCCCTAGCATCTTCAGTTTTAACTCTGAGCCATTTTGCACTCTCATTTATAATTCTATAATATTATAATGTATGCAATCAGTAGGCATTTGTTCTTTATCTGTATCTGAAATAAAAAATGAATTTAAAAAAAATACAGGGAAAGGCTACAGATGTTCACTGTGTAATATGGGGAAAATAATGTTTCTTAACATTCCAGGATGTAATACAACCTCTCCTCTTTGTGTATTCCCAGCAGCTGATAATGTGGCAAGCCTTTTCTTATTGGAAGAGATGTCTTTAGACAGACAATACTTAGAAAGATACAATTATGATTTCCTTGTGGTTGAGTAATTAAAAATTTTTAAGGACATTAGTCCATTTTGGACTGAGAGTGCATGATGCTTTTATATAAAACTTTGTACAGTTTTTGGCAGCCAGGCACATTTCGGAGGGTAAGATTGCAATTTCTTGAAGGAGAGGAAGAAAATTACCAAAAAAATCCACTGCTTCTCACATTTTGTCCTTGAGCTGTAAATTTCCAAGAACACCTTAGTAAATCTGTTCAACATAACCTTAAGTTCTTGTATTCCATGCTAGGGTAGCATATATCCATCAAATTGTAATTCCAAAAGGTATTTTTGTGCTGCTTTGAGAGGAATGGAAGCTTACAATCCACCACTTTGCTTGTCTAATTCTGCCCTTTATTAAAGAGCTGTGAATCAGAAGCTCTTTTCACTGTATGGCTTAGAGGATCTCTGCTGCACTGCACCACGCAGTTTTCTGAGAGGAATTATGAGCAATGATTTAAAAGTATTTTGAATGATTCAAGGCAGTGCCTTGAGATGGAATCACAAACAGAAAGCTATGATGAAATGGTTGTTACTCCTTTCTGAACATAGAGAAGTCTACTATTAAGGCTCTGCACATAACATGCAGTTTATTAATGCATGACATGGTTTTTAACTCTAGTGTACAGTGTTCTCTTAATAAAATTTCCTTTTACAGAGGGTCAGCTGAGAGTGGATGCCAATGTTTCTGTGCATCACCCTGGAGAGCCTTATGGAGTGAGGACTGAAGTGAAGAATATCAATAGCATACGATTTCTGGCAAAAGCAGTAGGTAAACGGTTGCTTCATTACAAGAGCATTGCTGAGCTGAAAGATGGCAGGTTCCTGAGTGCAGTAATTGGCCTTAAGTGGCCTGATGATCTTCACCTGAGTGACTCCTCCATGTGCCTTGCCTGTGGGTACAGGAGTCCCATTTAGGCTCAGGCTGGGACCTTCAGACCTTGCCTGAGTGGCTGTGTCACAGGTGTGCCAGTTTTAGTCCTGTCTTCTGAAGGACCTTGGACCTGTTCTGTAGCCTTGTTCCCAGTCCCATCTCAGGACTTATCTTCTTCTGCTTCTCCCTGAGCTCCCTGAATGAACCCTGGACTCAGCTCATCCCCTCACCTCAACTGGTACTGTCAGAGGACTCTTAGTAGCACCTGCCCCTGCCCACTCAGACTAGTGGGACTGCACCAGAACATCAGGGCATGGCCTCGGTTCTGGTCACCCTTCACTCCTGGCTTATCCCTCTTTATGGAGCAGCCCCACTCGTGTTGCTCTCTGACAGAATAAATCTTAGTGTGAAAAGTTCTGGAAAAAGCAGGTATGTTAGTTTGCAAGTTTTTTGCAGTAAAGCCTCTGCCTACAAGAAGGACAAAGCAGGTGGTTAAGTGCCTAGCATGTACTAAAATATGGTAGCAGTGGTTTTGTGTCCTCCAGTGGAGATGATTGCTTTCCACTGAGCATGGTGTGTGATGTGTGTGAAGTTCAGATGCAGCTTGGGTATGAGGAAAAAAATGCTGATTGTTACAACTCCAAAAGAAAACTGAACTGGATGACTACAAGGTCACCAGGAATGTATGGCTTGACTGCAGTGCCTGGCAGAAAATGGTTTCCACTTAAAGGAAATGAAAGCAGATGAGGAAAACACACAAAGAAAGAAACCGTGCTGGAGAGAGACAGTGACTGATAATTCTGCCTATAACTACTGCTGTTGATTTCATTAAGGTTAAAACAACAAAGTCTTCCATTATGGCATGGCAGTGAAAAATGAAATAGTGGAGTGCAGTAAAGCTAATAGTGTAGTCTAACAAGCTTACTCTTTTTTCTTTTATTACTGTTAGACTATGAAATACAGAGGCAAATAGAAGAACTTGAAAATGGAGGGACAATTTTGAATGAAACAAGAGCCTTTGATTCCAAGCTTGGGTGAGTTTTTATTTCGGAGGAACGTAGGAATAGCTGCTTTAGAGTGCCCACATATACATAGTGACATGATCAGGAACTGTAATACAATGTTGCTCAACTTGTGTCTTCTAAAGGTAATGTTCACAAGTATAGTCTTCTCATAGGGAGTAATTGATGGCTGAGGCTTTTTCACAACAGATTGTGTGCTGCATCAAGCAGTGTCTGTGAAAATGACTGCCCTCTTACATGCACTTATTCTTTGAAGTGGTTTTAAGAGGCTCTCCTAACCTTCATGAGGCAGAGGTTCTGGGTTGTGGTTTTGCCATAAAACTGATTCTGTGGTGTCTCTCTTACCACATCTTGTTCTGTTTTTATTTTAGGTGCACAGTACCAATGAGAGACAAAGAAGGAAAACAGGATTACCGGTACGTTTTTTAAATAGACTTAACATTTCACAAACTGAGAATTTACTAAATTTCTGAAGTGTATCCAATGTAATAAGGATGTAAAGTCAGTCAGAACAGTGAGTCTGTGTTGGAAGTTTACCTTCTACTGGAAGGGGCAGAGACCTGTCAAAATCAGTGCTTGTCTGCACAGTTGAGATCTGGATTTGTGTCTCATTTCTGGTGAAACCCTTGGACCTTTCACACCTAGGCTGTGAGAGTATTTCAGCTCAAAGTGGGAAAGTTGAAGGTTTACTGTGTGGCCAGTATAAGTGTATTCTTAAGAGTGCCTGACATAAAACATCAGAATATTCTGAGTTCAGCATTGCACCTGCTTTAAGTAAATACAGAGGGAAATGGTTTTCAGCTACCAGGTCCTGCCTCTTCATGCTTAGATTCTGTGATCACAGATCACAAATGCTGTTTGAAAATCCTAGCTGCTATTGAAAGGTGTCAGCATTTCATGGGCAGATTTCTGCCTTGAAGTTCTTCGCAGACCTAGTGAAGGTGTTACCTTGCTAAGTACTTTGCCTTCCCTAAGTGTAAGATGACAGTCACTGAACCATAAAGTCACCCAGGAAGGGATTTAGCTGTAGGGCTGAGGGGACAAGGCATGAGCCTTGTTGGGAAGCAGTGCTGCTGGGAATGAGTTCTGAGGGAATACTGAAAGGCAGCAGCACAGCTGCTTAGGGCCATCATAGTGCCAATCCTTCCAGTAGTTCCGAGCTTTGGATCCCAGAGAGAGCTTCCTGGTACTCCAGAGTTCACTTTCCAGCAGGAGACTTGTAGTTCTGCAGGGCAATATTCAGAGCCACTTAGCTTGGTCAGCTCTGTGCTCCTGTTAGATCTTCTTTTCTACCACTTGCTACAGCAGAGCAACAATTTTGAAAACATCCCACAAACTTTGAATTCAAATCTGCTTTTTAGATTGTTTTTGTAGAAATGCAGCAGTGATCATTTTGTGAATTCCTTGTTATGGTAGGGGCGGGCATGACACTTATTTAAAAAGACGACATTGAAAAAATGCAAAAGAAGCTTAATTAAAACCTAGACAGAACTGATGAGTCTAAGATATTTCAAAAAAAGACCGTAAAGATTATTACTGGTGTTACAATTGTGAACAGTATTGAACTGTAAACTGGTTTTTAGTTTTTTTTGTAACTTAGTGCTGCACATTATGCATTAATCTTAAAATCTATGTTTAGGTAGATTTTAAATAGAAATCATTATAGCCTAATGCCCTTTATTCTGGTGGTTTTGAACCCCTCGTTTGATCATGTAGGAGTGAAGTTTCTGCTTCAATCGCAGTTATTTGAGTCATTTGAATTGGCCTTCTCTTTAAGGGAGCCTTTTGTTCTGTGATAGCACCCTGCTGAGCACAGTAACTTTGCTTTTAGCCCAGCATGAGATTTCATCAAGATTTTTTAAGTTTGGCTGGAAAAGGTTACAACCTGCCCAGATCACTCCTGGCAGTTGGCTGTCAATCCAAGTTCTTCCCTGCCAGCCCACTCTCATTTTTGTCCAGATCTGTAATTCATGCTTGATGTCAAAAAGAGTGGGCTGTTTCAGTATCTTTTACTGGTGCTATTGGGACTTATTATTATTTTTTGGTGCAGAATTGTTTGAATTACCCCTTTTGTATTATGAACTCTTTAACAATTGGTAGAAAATTCCTGAAGAAAAAAAATAGAGGCTTTGCAACAGTTTGGGGCCTGATCTCTTACTACTTACCAGTGATATAGCAAGTCATTAATTTTTAATATTATGTTTAGTTGAAAGGGTGATGGAACTTTAAGGGAAGTATAAACTTGTGATATAAATTTCATTCCTTGTTTAGCTTCTGAGTGAAAATAATTATAACGGAGTTTTTCTTCATTTTTTACTAGGTTCATGCCAGAGCCAAACCTTCCCCCATTGATTCTGTACGATGCAAAATCTTTGCCAGCTAATATGAACCATCAGCAAGTGATAAATATAGATTGGATTCATGAGAGACTGCCTGACCTCCCCAGTGTGAAGAGAGAAAAGCTTGTTGAACAGTATGGGATTCTTCCTGAACACAGCTTCACCTTATTGGTAGGTCTATTGATCAAGTGCTAAAATAAGCCTAGAAACTTCAAAGTTGCACAGTTCTTGAAAAGATTTACAAATGTCATATTAACTGGCTGTCAGTCCTTATAAATATTCTAACTTGGAAGTGTGTCCAATTCATACTTTGTACCATGGAGCCATACACATAAAATGGTGGAAAAAATGAACCAGACACAGTGTGCCAAGAAGTGTTTCTCACGCAAAGTGCAGTCAAATAACTGGTACTTAATATTGATCTAGTCTGTCTAGACACTGATGTACCCCTGACTGACTGCAACAAATGTACAGCTTGTGGATGCAGACCCTTGTGTGCAAGTGTCTGCTCTTCAGCTTTGGGCCTGCTGCAGGGCTGGGCACATTGACTGTATTTAATGAATGCAAATCAAAATCCAAAGTCTAAATCTTTCAGCTTCATGTGCTCCTACCTTCCACATTATTGGAAACACTCCCCCTTCTTCCCCCCTTCTTTCCCTTTATTTTTAGGGTAATATACCAAATGGTTGTACAGTGTCATCTTGGACCTCATAGTGCAGTTTACCAGGGATGGGGTAAACTGTCCCGTCAGAAGAGGGGATGAGAAGGGAAATGATGTGGCAAATACACTTATAAATAGGGAAGTGACAGCAAAATCTCGTAACTCCCAAAATTATTCTAGAGGACTACAAGCTTCTTAAATGCAAAATGTCATCTCTCTTTGCCAGTGGTAAATCTGGGGAGGGACTTGCTATACTCAGATTAGACATTTCACATACCCAGTGAAGCTAGGAGAATGTCCTGCTTTGGTTAGCACTATCATTAGTGGAGACAGAAGGAAAAGGACTTTTTCAGAGTGAAATTCAGAGCAGAACTGTAAGTACTTTAAATTGTCCTCTGGAGGAGATCCTTTCCTTTGACTATAAATTAAGGGAAAGCAGTGCAGATAACTACCTCATATCCCTTCTTTGTATGTCTGTAATTTAATACACTTGTACAGAGGCTGATTCTACAGGAAGAAAATGATTCTGTGTTCTGAGGAAAGCTGTTAGGAAAACTGCTTTTATGCTGCTGTGCCATTTTAGTGAGTTGCAGACTGTTTGGTGGGCAGGTGAGTCATAATTCTCATCAAAGTCACAAGACTGCAGTCATAGTATTGAGAGGTGTCAGCAGTTCTTACCTTTCTGTTTCATTGTATAAGCTGCAAAATACGCTTTTACAGCCAGTATTCCTGTTCATGCATTCATTTGTTCACATATTTCTAACATATTAAAATAAAAATAATAGTAGAAAGGGTAGATAGGTCCTGCATCCTTTTTTTCTGAATTTTTCTAGTTCTTCTCTGTAGTACATTGGTCCTGCCAGCTGCTAAGTACTACAGCTGCTTGCTCATTTTCCAAGCCAGTAGTACAGGGAGGAGATTAGGAAAAGCAAAAGTAAGGCTGGTGTTTTGAGAGAAACACCTAAGTGAAGGAACAGAGTAGGGGAAAACCTAAAAATGATGCAAATACAATCACTCACCACTGCCACAAGTAGACTGATGTGCTGCCAGTCTGCAGCCAGTGACACTGACTACATCCTCCAAAATGCCCTTGCCTTGGTTTTCCTTGTTGAGCAGGGCATGGAATATAACCAGTTTGGATTGGCTGTTAGACTATGTCCACACCTGGTTTTGTGCTCATCCTTGGCCTGTTTGCTCTGGGGGACAGAGTGGAGAAAGAAAAGTGCTGCTCAGCATCAGCCAAAACACCTGTGTGTTGTCGGCATTGCTGTGGTCACAAATCCAAACCACAGCACCGTCTTTAGAACATAAACTCTGTGGCAGCCACACCCAGGGCATCCACTCATTTCACTTGGTATCAGCCCACCTTTAGTGTGTATCAAGTTGCTGGTACAGGTGACTTCTGTCATCTGTGCCAACTAGCCCTATATATTTGCCTCATCTGACCTTTCTTTCAGCTGTTCTCTCAAATCTTTTATTGCCTTTGCTTTTCCCCTTTTCCTTATTTTTCCTTTTTGTGACGTGTAAGCAATTAACGAGCTCCAAGCTGAAATTTGGGATTCAGCTTATAATAAGCTAATGCATCCATTTGAATGCATGAAGCAAGCACGCTCTTCGTTGCGGGTCTCCTTTTATTGTGCATTAGAATGTCAGCCTGTACACTCTCCACCAGAGCTGCTTGCCTGTGCACTGGGACACCCGTTAACCTTAATTCATGGGGAAGCGCCGTGTCCGTGGCTGCGTTCAGCTTGCATCAGAGGCTGCACAGGAATGCTGATAGGGCCAGATGCACACATCTAATGAGCATTCTTTCAGGTTAGAGTGCCCAGGAGTACTCGTTAAATAAATGGCAGTTGTAGCAGAATGGCTCTAAAATGCAAAGTCTGTTCTGCACCAACTTGATAGAGAAAGCATTTTGTGCCGAAGTTACAAACAAACATACATACTTCAGCATGCAGGGTACCTCCTGAGCTTGCTTCCAGAGCTTTGTCCTCTTACACAGGAGCTGCTTGTGCATACTGTGGTGTTGAGAAACTGAGATTCCTCCTTTGCCTCATTACAGGATGTACTGAAAGGGAAGAAGTACTCTATTAATATCTTGGTGTCCAAAATGCCTTAAGTGTAAACGGCTTCATTTTTGGCAGTTTTATATAAATTGCAGAAATAAATGATGTTTCTGATTTTTCTTCATGCAGAACTACTCTTCTCATAAGAATATAATTCTTTGAGCCTTGTAGACTCCATGGTATTTGAGTACTTAATTTCTTCATGTAATTTCTACTTTGCTCTGTAAACTGGTAAGCTGGCAAATATATCAGTCAAGAAGGATCTCTGACAACTTTGCCAGTTATGGTACTACAGTATTTTCATTTTGCTATCTGTTGAGTAAAAAAATAAGATATATTGGCATAGACATTAATGTGTTAATGCAACACTTCATTTTCAAAATGCATGCTGACACCCAGGGAGGTTCAACCAGAAAATACATTGATTGACACAGTACAGCATGAGAAAAAACCAGTTTGATCAATTCCTTTGTCATGTGAATTCCAAGTCTTCCCATGCATCTGCTGTTCCTCTGCTTACTAAAAGTGGCTGTTCCACTTGGGCTGATTGCCCTAGTGGAACAATCACATTGGCAACTCCTTCCAACAGTAAAAGTGGGTTGCTGGAGAAGTTGGTTTTGACCATTTTGTTTTATGCCATGCCATTGTCATACATGTTAGTGTGCAGGTGAACTTATGCTTATTTTTAGAATTAAAATAATTTTACAAGAAGCTATAGGAAAAAGTTTGAACTTTCTTTGACTGATCTTCTTGTCTACTGGATGTTCTGAGTTTTTTTCCCCTGACAATTTTGTACATTTTTGCAGCACTTATTACCTCACAGATGGTTATTGTAGGAGTTGTGATGGTAAAAACAGGAATAACAAAGCAGCAAATGACATTTTATTTGTGAACATTGAAGCAGTTTTCTTCCTTAGTTCTTTGGGAAACATTTCAGATCTTTTAAAAAATAAGTTTGCATTACATTCCAAATGTCCCTAAAGATTGTACCCATGGTATTCTGTAAAATATTGTTTTAAACTTGTTTAAAAGGAACCTGAAACCAGTACACCACTGGGTTTTTTTATATCTCAGTGCTATGAAATGATCATTTTAAACCATGTTTAAGAAAGAAATTTGCATCTGATTGAAATATTGGTATGTCAAGTTTCATGCCAGTGAGACTTGCATGAATAAATTACAGCATATTTGGTGTGTAAGGGGAGCATGGTGTGGCCTGGATCACAAACATGATGCTACTATTCCAGGTTTCTGGTTTTGTTTCAATGAAGTTTAGAGTAGAGTATTCAGAATGAAGCGAGAACAGGCAGTCAGCATTCCTGTAAATCCAGCATGTTGGAGCATGGAGTGGTTTTCAGCTCAGATTTGCCGCAAGGGACAGGTCTGTGAGTGTGTTGGTAGTTGGAGGGAATTTGGCAGGAAGAGAGTTTACCAAAATGTAAACCTAATTAAAGTCAAGTAGTGCAGTATCTAGAAATTGAAACTAATCAAGTTATGCCTACATTTTTTTTAATGTGACAAGAAAATAAGGAAAATGTTTAATTTCTGTCAGTCATTCTGATGTTTTGACACACTGCCTTATTCATTTCAGTCTAGCATTACTGGGTTTTCCTTCTCTTTGGCTACAGAAAATGACAGTCACTTTAAAAAACCCAAAACGAAGTACAAAGGAATTTTGGGGAATGTGTCTGGTTATGTGTGCACAAGTAGTGAGTATGGGGTTCAGAGACTTGGTAGCATATGTAAGTCTGTCTCCCTGAGTTTTCCTGGGCTGTTCTGCACTTGCTGCCTAGAAATCATCTGATTAAAATGCGAAGGCTGCGTATGTTTGTCCTTGATTTTTCAAAGGTCTGGCAGCAGGATCAGAACTGTAACTCCAGCCAGGCTGTAAGTATCCGGAAATCTGGATGTGCCCACTGCTAGGGATATGCTCTGTAGCGTGTACATGATGGAAGTGCTGGATGTGCTGCATCTGAGCTGTGTAGCTGCATTCAGACATGTGGCATCTGCAGATATTATTTGCCTGTGCATAATGTTGTAGCTAGACCTTCTCTGCCTGGAATGTTTGTAAAACCTTCTGCAGCATGTGTAGAGAAACCAGCATTCAGAGATGCTCACTTTTTCCTACGTAGATTGGACAATTGTTGCTGTGTAAAGGAACCCACCATTTAAATAATGAGTGTTTGTTTGTGCTATTGAATCCTGAGGTGAATTAGAAAGTACAGTACTTGGCAATACATCATTCCAGGAATTCTGCTTAACACACACAGTTTTTAATCAAGTTTACTGTGCTTTGGTAATCATGTCATTCCTTTACTTTTTTTTTTTTTAAGTCAAATTTGTTCCTTTAGTCTATTTAGCCTTAGTTTTGCATAATTTGATTAGAGAGTAACTGCTAGTTAAAATAGAACACCGGAGAAGGAGAGAATAATGTCTATGTGTATTAGATAGATAACTAGTGGGAGTTAAAAGGTTTACCTTGGTTCACAAAAGTGGTTTCCCAGGCTGAGAACTTGGCTTCTTTGGTCATGGTCTCAAGGTGAAGGGAATGGGTCTGATTTTTGTCACACCAGTTTTACAGCACAGACATTAATCTAGGTACATTTTGTTCGGTTTCACAGAACAGAGATCAGTAGTTTGCAGTCTTCTCAAAAGCCATACATCATTATCAATGAAAAATGTGGTATCCGGAGCTTTTGGAAGTTTGTGCTATGAAACTGCAGAGAAGGAAAGTCTAAAATTCTGTATGGCTATGGCAGAAAATGGCTTTTAAAAAAAGGACAAATGAGACTGTTTTGATGGGATCTGAGTGGAGAACTCAGGCTTTGTTTTTTAGTTACCCTGCTTTCTTTTTGTTCATAACTGTTCAGAGATCTGGCTGCAGGCGGTATCTGCTTGAGAAATGTTTTTGCTGTGATGACTGTATACTTAGAATAGCTCCTTGGCTATCTCTAAGCTGTTACCTCCTGACTTCTGTGAGCTGGCTTGTCCTCCTGTGTGTTTATGGCACATACTGCAGAAGTTCAGTGGCATGCTGAATTTTGATGCGTCCTTTAAAAGGTAGGAGCTGTCACTTCATACCTCTTCAGCCTCCAGTAAACCTAATGAGTTCTGTGCTGTATTTAAAGGTCCATCAATGCCTTGATGACAAACACCACAGCATTCAACAGACTGTGCAGTATCTGTTCTTCTAAAAACAATCTCAGATTTCACTTAGGCTATAAATTGAATCTCCCACTGTCATATCTTCTGAGCTTTTAGTGTGCTGTGTAAAAGTTTACCATAGCTTCTCAGGAAAAAAAAAAGGAAAAATAAAACTGCTTCTTACATATGACCTTTCTATATCACTGAAGGGTAAATGCAAGCTAAACTTACTAATTCAATCCAAAATAAACAGAAGTGATTTCAAGATCAAGAGGCAAGTAGCTGCAGACAATTTCAGGAAAAGCCTCTTCTTGGTAAAAGGTAGCATGACAGTTGTGAGATGGCAGCATTGTATTTTATAGCATTATACATAATACACGTGCAAAGATGAGAAAGCTTCTGTCCAAATGCTAATTTAGGGAGGCATTAAGAGAAAAATGATCGCTCATTTGTTGGAAGTTCCACTGAAACAGGCAGGCTGACAGATAAACTGTATGTTCCTGCTCTAGGCGTAAGATTGTTTGCTGTTATGTTAATAAAATTGCTCCAAAGTCTCGTGACTTTGCAATGAATTCACAACTGATGTTTACTTTAGGACTGAGCATTTATATGCTGAGTGTAATTGTATAATTAATTGTAACCTGTAACCCATGTCACCTGTTCCAGGTGACCCTGCCTTGACAGAGGGGTTGGACTGGATGATCTCCAGAGGTCCCTTCCAACCGTAACGATTCTGTGATTCTGTGATCATGTTTGCACTCCAGTATTGATACATTTAACTTTTCTTAAACAGAATGAAGACGGACTAGCAGAATTCTTTGAAAGTGTGGTAAAACAGACCCAGATGAAGCCAAAGAAGGTGATCGGCTGGATTTTAAATGACCTGCTTAGTTACTTGAAACAACATTCCCTTACAGTAAAGGAAAGGTAAGTCTTCTTCATTGTTACAGTGGTGACACAAAGTTTCTCATGATTGGCACCCTGTCACTCCATTGCTCAGGGCTGCTTTAGTTGCTACCTGTGAAGTTTGTTACTCCAGGCAGTCGTGCACAGGCCTTGGCTCTGTCCTGCTGAATGGAGTTCGACAAATATGTGGCAGAGAAGAGGATCATGTAGTTAAGAGTAGCAGTTAGTCTTTAGAGTGTGATGATGGTAAGGCATGGTCAGGCCGTTTGTACTGAACATGAGGAAAAATAGCTTGTCACACTGAACTGTGTGATCTTTATGCAAGCAGCAGTAGCACAGATACATTACACCACCTTATTCTCTGAGGTAACTTCTGCCCACTTTTCCTTTAGCCCAGTCAGTTCTTCTCTCCTGGCTGACCTCTTGAACCTTCTAGAAAAAAAAGAAATTTCTTCTACAGCAGCAAAGCGGGTAAGTACTTTTTTGATTTTGCTGTACTCTGCATCTGTGTCTGCTTACTTCAGGTGTGTAGGGATTTTATAATCATTGTGTACCAGTACAATGGTTGCTTTAAAGGGAAATTATTTACAGTGTTGATAAAGGACAACTTCTGTATCTATACTATATAATTATAATAGATGCAAATGCCTTACGTTCATATATAATCTTAGAGATATATCTGCATATTCACTTTTAGAAGAGGGCAGAAGCCAAATAGGAGACTTAAACAATGTGAACTTAAATAAATCCTGCTTCTGGACAGAGCAGACAGTAGATCTCAATTTCACTATTCTAGTCAGGTCTGCGTGAAAGGTCAGTGGGAGCTAATCCATGGCTTGCAGTTAAGATCAGAGTATCGGTTACTAGATTCCTAGGGACAGTAAGGTCTACATTCCCAAGCATTAGCACATGGGAAAGGATAGAATTCATCCAAGTGTAGTCACAAAAAGAGTTCTGCATTGGTGTACCTGACTCAAAACGGGGAGAGGTCTGGCCTTTCTTTTAACCTTGCTTCTTTGAGCAAGTGCTGTCATGAAGCTCTCAAGCAAGTAAAGCTGGGGTTTATTTTTCATCTTGCCTAGGACAGTCTGAAAAATCATCTCTTGATGATTTATATCTAAAACTGTGAACTGGATATGATGGGAACAGTACTGATTTGTTTGTAAACAAAATTTAGAGGCTTTTTTGTGATGGGCCATAATCAGTCATTCACCTTAAATTGCTGCAAGCTTATTTATATGGAATGATTTGTCTTTTCAGACTAATTATTATACTCTAGATAAGTGCATTAGGTGACTGTTTCAGTGTTTATCATTAACAGTGAAACTGTTAATGAACTATGAATGAACTTTCTGGTTTGTTTTCTTTTTTTGGATATGCATGTGGTTCTTAATTAATTTGGTCTGTGTCTGTGGATAGCCAGCTGCATAAGACAGGCATCATAAATAGGGATTTAAGTGCCTGGTTTCAGGCATGTGTATTTGGAAATTTTGTATTGGGAAAGTAAAAGCTTCAAAAAGGAGATAAAGTATTAATAGGAAAAGCACTGGAATGCAGAGCAGCTCTGTGCCTGCAGGGCTGTGGCACACCCATCAGTTTGGTGTCTGCGTTTGAAAAGGAAGCTTCAGAACTCCAGTCTGAAGTCTCTTCCTTGTGGAGGTAGGGACAGGGTACTAATGTTCTTCTATGGCATTTTCTGCTTTGTGATATATTTGTGTGCCAGGCACTTCTGACAGGTTGTGAAGCATCAAGAATTTCAGAAATGCATTTGTTGTTTAATTACTAACTCCTTGTAACGTGCATGTTGTCCTCAGTGATCTGAAACTGGACCCAGAAATCGCAGTACTGTTTGCCCTCACCGAGTGATGATGCTATCAAACTGCAGAGACCTTGCCACATTTAGAAAAGTATTTTGGTTGCCTGGATGTCAGAAGAGTAACAAATGTTTATAACAATTCTCAGCAGTAGGCAGAGGAGCTGGATGGCCCGAGGGCAGAAAGGGCTATATATACACAGCAGCAGATGAATTGCAGCTCTTGGGGAGGGGAACATGATCTGCAGTGGCAGACACTGATC
Source organism: Pseudopodoces humilis (assembly GCF_049639895.1). Lineage (NCBI taxonomy): Eukaryota > Metazoa > Chordata > Aves > Passeriformes > Paridae > Pseudopodoces > Pseudopodoces humilis. The sequence goes on from NC_142205.1 coordinate 43,383,133, forward strand.
CAATGTGGAGGGATGGAAGGGTTCGATGGGGTAAGCATACAGACATGTGTACACATACGTGCTCGCTGCGGGAAGCTGTTAACCACTTAAATTATTTAAAAGGTTTTGTGTTTGGGCTCTGCTGTCTAAGGCAGTAAAACAGGCAGATAAAAGCCGTGAGCACTGGCTGTACACACCGAGCATTGTGTGGTGGGATGCAGTGCCAAGCTAAGGGCACTGTGTGCTCACATAATTACCATGTAGGTAATTAAAGAGCTCATGCCCAACTTGCCATCAAACATAGCGTCCCACTCCAGAGGTGTCCAAAGCAGTTCCAGGCTGGAATGCCTGTGCAAAGGAGGGAGAAGCTTCCAGCTCTGCTGGCGTGCGGGGCTGTGGGCAAACGCATCCTGGATCACACACACTGCCTGTGGCCCAGCCCAGAGGCACCGTTTTGAAGCTCACAGTGCAAGGAGTCAGTGCTGCTCATCCAGGGCTGAAATCAGTCTGATGGGGAGTGTGCCTGCAATGGGGCCTTGCTCCTCAAGTTGCCAGGCTGGCAGCAGGTCTATGTCAGGCATAACAGACCTGCCTGTGAGTTTTATGGGAGTGAGCATTATGGGAGGAGGCTGGTTCCTGGGCCAGGGAAGTGGAAATTCGTCCCTGCTGCCATGAGCCGTGCTGGAGCAACTCCGTGTGGACATCTTGGTCACTGGTTCATGGGGGATCCATGCCCAGCAGGCCATGGAACAGAGCAGACCTTGGGTATTGCTGGCTGCTGCAGTTGCTTAGGTCATCCACATAAGAATAACTTCAACAGACCTGCTTGGCATCCCTATTTTAAAGAAGGTAGCAGGAAAATTAGTACAGTACCCATATCTAAACAGAACCATCTGCTTTGACAATTATGACTACACCATCTGGGGGACTGGACCCAACCTGTCCCCCAGTTCTCTGAGAGGCTGAGGGACACCTGCCAGACATTAAGGCTTCCGTCACTGGAAAGGAGAGGTGCCCACAGGACTTGCTAGAGTGGTGCTGCCTGCTGCTTTCATCCTGCCCTTGGCAGCAAATCACTGCAGATAGGGTTTCCAGTTGGAGCATTCTTAGGCACAGCAGTCAGCTGGCATGGTCACCAGCTGCAAAATGTTTGATGATGCCCACAACAGCCAGACGTGCAAGTCCTGATTAATTCATCTTGACCAATGCTGCTATGCCTGCATAGGTGAAGACCACAGAACATCATTAAAATCTAATCATGCTCAGGCAAGAATCAATAGTAGAAGCTACTGAGATTTCAGTAATGGAAATGAGGCTTGAGATTCCCTTTTTGGCTCTGAAGACTTCATAATTTGATCCTCCTGTGCTGGTACAGGCAGTTTGTGTAAATGAGTTGAAATCGTTTTTTAAACTGCTTTCTTTAGATTTGTACTCCTTGCCAAGTGGAGAAACACATTTTTTAAAAGTGCATCTTTGACAGGTCTTGGCCACATTTCTTTCTGCTTTCCTACATACCTGTAAACAAGCAAGGGCCTTGATAACATTGTTGCTCTACTAAGTGGAGATGCTTGTTACCAAATGGGAAGGGATACATGATGCAGCTGTCACAGAGAAAATCTGGTGCCTTCAAGGTTTCTAATGGGCAAGCTTTCCTCTGTGCCAGGAAATATTTGGCATGTGCATAACAGGGAATCAGAGCTGGATCTCTGAGTGTAAAGCTGTCCTGCCCCTGATCTAAGTCAGCCTGATGTACATGTTGCTCCTGGGTAACTCTGCCATGGTTGGCTGCATAGATTTTGCTCGTTACAGATTTCCCCTTCCTCCAGCCTATGGCATCCTGCTTGAATACGTACCAGTCCTAAAAATCCCATTTGCCTTTTTCCAGGAGAGTTAAAGGGCTTATTCTTTGTCCACTGTAGACTGTCCAGGGTGTTCTGCTAGAGGCTGTGCTGTGCCTGGCAAGGACAGGGCTCATTCTGAGGGGTGACATACAGTCTGGGTGCCTTGGGAGGCCTCCAGGACAGAAACTTTCCTGCTTCATCCCTCAGGGAAGAAAAGCAGAAGGGCTGCCTGGAGTAGCAATGGAGTGCAACAACAAAAAAAAAACCCAAAAACAAAAACACCACCACAAAAAAAGGCAAGCAGCTGCAGACAGGCTGAATCTCTGTAGGATGTGATGTATTTATTTCTAGGGTTATTCCAGGTAACACTGGCATGATGATTCTTAAATATCACACTAGAACAAAGATCTTGTAGAAGACATCATATGCAGCGCTGATTTATTCAGTATAAAGATCTGAAAGATTTACTTACAGCTATTGTAACTTTGTCTGATTATCAGTAACTTCAATATTGTGAAGTTTTGGCCCTCTGGCCCTCTCACAGGGAAAAATTAAGATGTAGCTGCCACAATATAGCCATGTGTCATTACCCTCTCACAAGATCTCCAGAAGAGTTGATAAGATCCCATAAAAAGCTTCAGAGTGCCACTGGCAAACAAATATCCTCTTGCAGCAGCTGTATGAATGCACAGTTCGTAAATACTTGCTGTGACTAAAGACCTTTAACCAAACTTCTTTTGGTTTGGGTTTGGACCCAAAAATTTGTCATGCTGAAGCAAATTACTGGGGTAGTTTAAATCCCATCACATGTGCTTCATTCTGTGGTCTCTGGCTGCCCTACAAATTATTTAACATGCAGTTTGAATGCCCCTCCTTGTCTTCCCATCCCAGCCTCTTCTTCATCCTACAGGGAATATTTAATACTGAAACTTTGACATGACATTCATTTCCATATTGGGACACAGCAATGGCCCAAACATACAATTATATCTTCAGCTCAGGATGGAGCACAACGAGCTGTTTTAATAAGGGTTTTCTTACTCTCCTCCCACAGCCCTGAAATAAAAGCAAAGGGAATACAGAAAATGACTGCCCAAGGAAATTGGTTTTTTATAAATGTTCTCTCCTCTCAAGTGTATTCCAGGGCAATAGCCCTGCTGCAGTGTAGGAAAACACTAGCATTAACAAGTGATTATTCCACAGGCCTGGGTTTGCCCAGCAGTCCAGTACTTGGAGATGATGCATAGGTGGGCTGGGGCCTCATGCATTCATTCTGCTTGGCACCATTTTTCTTCTGCTTTGTCATACGTATCCTCATTACAGCCTGCTGGCGAGGACTGGTAATGGGATGAGTTACCTGGGATTGGACTTGGTACAATAGTCAGCTAATCGTCAGTTCCCGGGCAGAGCCATTGCTCATGGAGATGCATTTCCTTGCTGCTCCCAGGCAGTTCTGTGAATGATGTGAGAAGAGCAGGAGTGTACTGGCAGAGGAGCAGCCTTGCAGCCATCCCTGCTGTGGAGACTCCTCTCCCAGACAGGGAGTGGCAGCTCTGGGCATGAGGAACAGGGGGCTGTGCTCAGCAAACCCCTCTGGAGAGCTCCTGGCATGGGGGAGTGGGCAGGGCCTGGGCTGCAGGAGGCTGCACGGCACCTGCTGCAAACCATTAACCTGGACTTGTGCAGGAACTGGCAATGCTTTGTCTCAGTACAGGTGGCAGAAAAGGAAAGAGGTACAAGGGCACTTTCAGAGAGGCACATGATTAAATCTCTGGCTTGTTCATGTTTAGGCAGTCTGCTCTTAGTGAAAATAGGGTTTCTTGGATTCATAACTGAAATATTGCATGTAAACAATGTTGGTAAGTCAAGCCACTGACCTTTGATGCCTTTTATTGTGATTTTCAGGTGCTTGCAGAATTGTGGAAGGGAGAAGGGAAGACTCCCCTTGAAATTGTTAAAGAACAGAAACTTGAACTGTTACAGGATCAAAAAGAGCTTGAACAGATCTGTCAGGCAGTGATTGATGGACAAGAAAATGAGGTGATTATGATGGTGCTGGGAACCTTCTGCACTGTGGCACTGAAAGGGGGTTAAAATAACCTCTCTTTTTTTCCCTTTCGATGGCATTTGAGCTCTAGGGCCAGAGCAGTAAAGCTGCTGCCAAGATATTATCAGGCTTTTCTTCTCCTTTCTTATTTTACTAAGTGGGTTTTTTGAAACTGAAGCTTACGCAAAATGATCTGCAAAACAAATTACCAGTCTGGCTAATGTGCTAAGTCATTCTGAGAGCCTATAAAACTTTAATGCAGGAAAGCAAAACTGCAGGGCCCTGTCCCTCTCCAGCTGTACTGCCATTAACCTGACCCTGCCACCCAGCCACATAATTCTGATTTTTATGTCATCTGTTGTGATATTGGGGCAACACTGTTAAACTGTTCTGAAGCTGGAGATTGAAGTTACCTGCCAGCAAGGCATATATTAGTTATGGAATTAGAGACTGTATCAGAGCTGGCAAGGCAGAAATTCTACTTGCATCTGACTTTTTGCCATGTCCCTGTCTCCATCCACTGCCAAAGAGAGGAGCCTCACTGGCTGCTGCCTGACAGTGGCTGTGGGGTGGGGAGGAGCCAGAGCCCTCTGGCAGCAGCAGCAGCTCCACAGCTGCTGCCCACTCTGCTGTTCTGCTGGGCTGTGGCAGCAACACAAACACTTCCCCGTGGGGGATGATTGGCTCTTCCCCATCTCCTTGGAAAGACACACAGCAACCAGTGTGGCTCAGTCTAACAAGGTCTGAGCTGGAAAAAAAGGGAAAAAACCCTTGTTGATCATGAAAGGGAGGAGTGGGAAGGGATCTTGACAGAGTCTATATAATCTGCTTTATAAAAAGCAAAATGAAAACAAGTGCTTATATGTTCTCTGGAGCAAAAATGTAAAAGCAGAAGTGAATAGCTTACTTCTAATATAAACAATGTCTAGCTCCATTTGCCATTTGGAAAAAAACATTAACATCTTTTGAGAACAATACCACCCACTCCAGATCTCATTGGGGGATGCTAACAGCTCTGCAAGAGCTTTTGATAAAATGAGCTTGCAGTAGGTCGGCGTGACCTCCATCCGACTTGACTCATTTGCAGAGCCTGATAAAAGTGCTGCTGTATTTCCAGGCTGGTATGAAAGCAAAGGCAGGGAGGGAAAGAACATTAGAACTGACTGGGAAGTACAACAGCTGAAGGTCCATAACCACACTCCCATTTCAATGTGTTTTGAGAGTAACTTTCTTCAGAATGAAATAGCTTCTTAACAGCTGCTCAAACCAACACTGAGCACTTCATGACAATGCAGGACCAGGACTGTACTGCACTCTGCCCCACATAGGTAATTTCTAGCAGATCCAGAGTAATGAGTCCTTTCCACTGTGCAACATAACAGAGAAGACTTTAGACTGACAGTAATTCAGATACTGTAATGAGAAGCAGTATTTGCATATGGATTTGGTATTGGCAGTGTGCAGATCCTATGTTTGCAACCCTTCCCTGAATATCTGCAACTCTGTCATCCTGTAGCATTGCATTGCATTTATTGTGTTCTGCCCAGTAACTCTGACAAGGTAGAGAATGCCTTCCCTGCCACACAAACAGTAGGAAGGCCAGATGCTTGTCTTTCAACAGTAGCATCTCCTTTAGGAAGGCCCAAAGGTGAAATTTCTGATCTTTTCAGCTTTTAAACATGGCCCTTACAATGTACCAGGAGATTGTGCATCAAAGGCTGTCTGATAGGAGGTCATATTTGACCAGTTAATTAATCATCATGTTGCAAAGCTTTTGCACTTAAAGGAAGTAAGAAACACCTACGTCTGTGCAGGACCTCACCAATATTATCAAATAGATTTTGATTTGATGCAAATTATCTGTTATAACAGGACATTATATTCAGTGGAAATGGTAGATCCTATTAGCAAGGAAAGTCCATCTCATTTCTCTGGCTCTTTTCCAGGAAGTTGCTGTTTAAGCTGCAGACACTGCAAAATCCAAAAGTGTTTTCTGACTCTTTCAATAAGAGGAGCTCTTCCTATTAGTTATAAGGCCTTGCTGCTGTAGTGACTTGCTGTTCTCTCATGGGAGCAGAGCAGGAGCTTATTGCAAGGCTGAAGGCAGTTTTTATAAATAACACTTTAGCCCAAAATGCAGTCTTTTATGACAATAGTCCAAAGAGCAAAAATATTCATACCTTGGTTGGGAATAAGTGAAGATGTTCGGTTTTCCTGTAACAACTGTGTCTGTTGCATTTTTTTTCTTTAAAGGTTATGGCAATAAAGACAGGAAATCGAAAAGTTCTAAATAAGTTAATTGGTCTGGTACAAAGGAAAACACAAGGACGGTCCAATCCTGTTCTGGTGAAGCAATTATTAGAGAAGAAGCTATCAGAGTAGCCACAAGAGAAAAAGCACACAAAGAAGCATGAAATACATAAAGAAACGTGCTTCATTCTGTCTGCAAATGAACTTCGGTGTCTCCTTGTGCAGCATCGTGCTTGTTGGTTATACTTCAAGCAGCTTGAAGTCCCAGTCTTCCCTGAATACATCAGCCAAAGGCAGATGGGCCAGAGAAAAGCAGGATACAGCCATTTGCATCTCCCACGCTTTGATGTGGCACTAGGAAATGTGATTTCCACACAGCCCTGGGAAACAAGCTCCCAGAGGTGTCTGTGAGTATGCAGAGAGCTGAAACTGCATGGGTTAGTTTTCTAATAAAGCAGGTACAAACTCAGCTTTTCTGTCTGCCTGTTTGTGAGAAGGGACATTCACAATCTCAAACACTCAGTCTGGGTGTACACTCTGTAACTCACTGTGGTGTGAGCACAACAGTACCAATGATTAAAACACCCAGAAGTAACTGAGGAGACCATGTGTGCCTCGATGCCTAACAGGAGGGAAAAAAAAGTTCACTGCTACCATTCTTCCTGTTTTCTGAGGAAAGGGGAAAGGATGAAGCCATGAGCCACTTAACTGTGTGCCTAGGAGTAGTGCCATAGACAGAAGTGCTGGCATGTCACCCTGTCAGATTGTTTGCTCGCCTTCTCCCAGTTCTGCACCCACATACCTGCTGTGCCTGCTCTTAGTTCTGAGGAATGCCTGAGGGGTGTGTGCCTGTGCCCTTCTGAGGGTCACATCCCATTATGGCTTCAGAAGTTCAGAACACAGCAGATGTGCTTCTGCCAGCCCTGTACAATCTACAGCAGAACAAGTAGAATCACAGAATAGCTGGAGTTGGAAGGGACCGAGAAAGATCTATGGAGTTCAGCTGCTGGCCCTGCAGCTGGACAGCCCCAGCTCCAGTTTGTTTTTTTTTTATTCTGCAGGCAAGAACTTGGCCCCATGTTACGAATGCCCAGTGCCCAGGGCTTTTGCTTCTCTGGTATGTGGTTTTCTCCTGTCACCTGGAACTTCACTGCTTTGAGGAAGGAATGGAACATGCAGTTGGCTTATCAAAACTGAGCTGGATTCAGCTGGGGTTCAGTCCTTCTCCACTACTTGATTCTAAGGGGTGTTTTGTGCTGGTAGTTTTTATATTTGTTTTTCAGTTCCTGGCATTCAGTATTCACTGAAATGCAGGGATCTGAAATAAACTTCCCCATCCCAACCAGCTTTAGTTGATTGAGCCATTAACAGGAAATGCAACAAGAAGGAGCCTGTCAAATTGTCATGTAATAGGGAGATAACTCCCATTTAGTACCAGATGCTTGAAGTTTTTAAATCCCTCCTGGAGACTGCTAAGCCATACTTTTTAAAGATCACACCTACCTCAGGCCTCATAGCTACTTCTTCAGAATTGTTCTTTAGGATGTGCCTGCAGGGCAACATTGTCACAGGAGTGCAGCAGGTGTGGCCCTGGGACTTAGGTCATCTTTGGCAAATGTAATGCTTGCAGCAGTTCAAAGTAGGCTGATGGCAGTTCCTCCCCCTGAGTTGCAGCTGATGTTATGTCTTGAGGAGGACACTACTGTACAAACTGGCTGAGGTTCAACTGCAAACTCCTTAATTAGAAGGAAAAAAACCCTTTGGTTTTCAATACATTTAATGAATAAAATGTATAGCCATTATTCAAAAAAAAAAGTACCTTTACAATTCAAACATCATCATACAGCTTACAAAAAGCAGTAAAATGATTGCAAGTCAAAAACTGTGACCCTTCAAAAACCAGTTGAACAAACAAAAAGCCTAAACCTCCCAAAACTCCCCAACTTACACCACGCTCAGGATTTTCATGTAATTTGACCTTCACACTAAGATGTCTACTATCACTTTTCACATCATGAGCAAAACCTACCATTTTTACTTAGAGTGTTGTGAGTTTTCAGGTAAGTGTTCAGTCAATAAAGGTTTAGATTATACAACAAAATACTTTAATTCTGTTCAACTCTTGCCATGGCAGCAAGAAACAAGAAGGCACAAGGGTTTCTTCAGGAAATCTTGAATCTTAGAGATCCTCCCTCAGTTTAGAAAAACAGTTGTTTCCCAGAGGTGGTCCTCCAAGGTTAGTGTTTATTGTGGCACAGATGGATGCTGCTGTGCTGAGTTCCCCACTGCTGTTGTGGGTGCCTTTTAAAAAGAGAAAACAACAATGTATTTAGAAGAGTAATATTTACTCTTAGTAATAGTTACATAGGTGATGTAAAGGAAGGAAGGATCTCAACTAATGTAGCAAGGCTACTGCTGATAATTCTTTGTGCTACTTCTTCTTAGCCACTCTTTCACTACAGAATTATGCTTTGCTAATATGATGCAAAAATCTGTTAAAAATCACCAGCCAGGTTCTGTCTGAGTCTGTGTGAGTACATCATGCACCCAGGCCTGCACAAAGCACTGGACACTGTCCTGCATGGCATCGTTATCTCTCAACTGGAAACAACATGGATTTGATGGGTGGACCACTCAGGGGATAAGGAATTGGTTGGCTGGTTGCACTCAAAGAGCTGCAGTCAGTATCTTTATGTCCAGGCATAGGCCAGTGATGAGTGGGGTTGTCCGTGGGTTGTCACTGGGCCTGGCTCTGGTTCACATCTCGGCTGGTGACATGCACAGTGGGATCGAGTGCTCCCTCATCCATGAGCAAGTTCTCTGATAACAACAAACTTTTGAGATTTTAGAGCATCTTAGGGGAGCTAAAAAACCTTCCTGAAGCAGAAAACCAAGCATGGTATGGTTGGCACACTACAGGGGAGAGAGGCTTGAGAAGCGGGGCTGTGCAAAGTGGGACTTGAGGCTGCTGGGGGATGACAGACTTGTCAAGACCTGGCAGTGTGCACTTGCAGCCCAGAAGGCCAAATATGTCCTGGGCTGCATCCAAAATCCTGTGGGCAGCAGGGTGAGGGAGAGGATTCTGCCCCTCTGCTCTGGTGAGCACCTGCAGTGCTGCGTTTAGCTCTAGAGTCCCACCACAGGAAGGACAGGGACCTGTTGGAGCACCTCCAGAGGAGGCCATGAAGGTGACCTGTGAGGACAGGCTGGAAGAGTTGAGGTTGTTCAGCTTGGAGAAGGCTCTGGAGAGACCTTCCAGTACCTCAAGGGGGCCAGCAAGAGAGCTGGAAAAGAACAAGGGCATGTAGTGGTAGGGTGAGGGGGAATAGCTTTAAGATGAGAGCAGGCAGGTTTAGATTGGATATTAGAAAAAAAGTCTCTACTATGAAACACTGGAACAGGCTGCCCATGAAAGCTGCATATGCCCCATCACTAGAAGTGTTCAAGGCCAGGTTGGATGGGTCTTTGGGCAACCTGGCCTAGTGGAAGATGTCCCTGCCCATGGTGGGTGGTGGGGAGAGGTTAGAACTAGATTAAGGTCCATTCCTAGCCAAATCATTCTGTGATTTACTTTAGGTCTCAATCTATTTTCATCTCCACCTGCCAGACACAATGGATAGCAAGATTAAAAAGGGATAATTGTAATGTTCTTCCCTTCCAGGGAAGGGAAGAGCAGCCATAATCTATAAATTTTGCACTATAATATGAAACAGTCACTTATAAAATTTTTAAAGAACTCTTTTGCAGACACACACAAAATGTAAATTTCTTTTTGATAGGGAAAAAAAAGTGGTTTGAGTCAATTGAGATCAAGATAATGAAGCTTTTTAACATTTGTGGAGATACCAGCTACCAACTTCAAAGCACTGGTAGCTGGCAGTGCTCAGACCTAGTGATGGGAAAGCTCAGTAGGGCCAGTTCACATTGCTCCCACTATCCCAGCCTACATTAAGGGGCTCATCAGCCACCTCATACCCTTTCGACTGAACCAATACAGCCAAAACATGGGATCCTTTTTGCCTGCCAAGAGCCTGAGACAGCAACCTAAATAGGACCACCACCTTCCCATTTCCCTAAATGGAGCTCAAGGCAAATTCTAAATACTCAACAAGTGGAGCACTGTACTGAGCAAAACAAAGACCTTTGGTTTCTATGTGCTTAGTAGTAGTTGATGAGCACATAAAAAAAGCAGAAGCAGCAGCTTCAAGGAATTTAGTGTCTGCTATTGTAAAGACAAATAAAACAACCCTACAGGAAAGGTGGGTCTGCAGGCATAGAAGGCAGAGCCTGACTCTGAAGTGCTGGACATAGAACATCCTGCAGACATCCTGCTGTTCCAAGTGTGGCTGTATCGAGGCTGGAACTCCAGAATGAAGATTGAGGCTTTGACCCCAACTTGGAAGTCTCATTTAGCTTCTCTAGTGCTCTCTGATCTAATGATTGTAGATGCCATCTGTGCAACAGCATCAGGCAGGGTGAATTAAGGACAGTTTCATGCAGATTTTCAGCAGTTACTATCCACAAACAGAGGACCAAGGAAAATGCTCACAAATAAAAGCTGACACCAGACACTGACACAACCGTCTCATCTACTCATTGCTGGAAGTCTTTTAGGAGGTCAGGCCTGAGGGTGGGGAGCTGATACTTACTATCTCATATAGCTGAGGTATCCTGTATCTGAGGCTGCAGAAGAAGAGAAGAAAGTTGTCTGAAAAGATGCTGGCAATGCTCTAAGTAGTGAAGAAAGAATTTCTAACACTCAGCCTTGGCTGCAGAGTTTAATTTTAACTTTGTTAAAAATAGAAGCACACGATAGGAACCTTAACTACAAAATTACAGCGGAGCATTCAGCTGTGATTTCAGTGTGGCCCCTTTCCACCCTGCTTTGCAGTGTGACATCGGGGTTCTGGGATGCTCTCATGTCTCTTCTGAGCACCCTCTACCTACACCTACACAACCACTGACCTCAGCAGCACCCTCCCAGGGATTTATGGCCTTGTGTGCATGCTCAACCTGGAGAGTGTTTGTTTTTTCACACAAAGAAAAACAAATCGGGTTTTCAGTCAGCTCTCTGTTCTCTAACTGCACGAGGCAGAAGAAGGAATAGCACGCTCCTGGTTGGTTCACCCTCGTTGCTGGCATCTTCTTAAAATGCTATTTATACATACTCATACACACACATTAGATTCTGAATGAGACAGTGGTCACTTAAAACCAAGTTGCAGCAGACAGGAGGTCCACATTTATCAACCTAAATTCTCAGAAGCTTGCCTGCACTGGGTTGACTTCAAGTGCAAGTTTTCCCATCCCCGCAGAAGCTGCAAATGTGTAGGTAGTACACAAGACAGAGAGGATTCTATTGCTAAACAGTATGAGGAATGCAGTAAAATACAAAATCCCAAGTTGTCATGATCTGTAATTTGCTGCACATTTTTCTGCCCATTGTGATGGAAAATTTAGACTCCCATCTTCAAGAGCCCCTGTGCCAAGCCACGTCAGTAACTAGGGATGATTGCAGTGGAAACACAAAACCACTGGGAACCACTTCTCTCCTGACAGTACTTGAGCCCACATCCCACATTAGGCTAGACAGACTGAATTTTAACTGCAATAAAGCAAACTATAGAAATTTTCAGGTGCCACCATGAGGGAATAAAGCTGCAGAAAGAAGGTAGTTTAGTGAGCAACACAGCTGAGCATGCTCCCACTGGAACTGAGCCTTCCCTCTAGGACCATCCTAGTTCAGATCCTTAAGATCTCTGGTAGGGCGTATAGGCATTTCACAACTGTCTGCAGCACTTGCTGACCAGCTGCAGAAATATGTGGTGAGGGATCTTGGCCTTTGGTTTCTCCCCTTTATCTGTGGGGGTTCCAATTCATGACTCTGTGAACGATTCCCATCTTGCCTGCTGGCTTTGCCCAAGAAAAAGATTGGTGACTGTGGCAGATCCCACATTATCCCACCTCATACACAGGCAGCAGAGTAACCCATGCAACATTCCCTGCCTTGTCACTGCAGCTGTTGGAGAAAGGCCTCCATCTGAGTCCAGTACTTGGAGATGCAGAGCTGTACTGCTGTGATCCTCAAAAGAGCCAACAGCTTCACTGTAGGGAATGTTCCCTCCATGCACAGCCTTCTGTGAAAGCACAAAGCAAAAGTTCTCCCAATGTATGGCTGCATCAGCCACAGCTGTAATTGTCTGACCCCCTAAGCAGGCATAACCATCAGTAAGTTGTATTTTAGCTGCTCAAGAGGCCACACTTTCAGGCTGGGCTTAGAGGCTGCTAGATGTTTTCACACTGAAGCTCAGAAACCAATGCTATGACCCCACAGATTTACAAAAGGCACTGATCAGTGTTTCTAAACACCAAGCTGTGCTTGGACACCACGAGACATGAGTTGTTGGCTCAAGCTGCAGCAAGGAATACTGAGACCCAGAGCCACTCCCTCTCCTTTGAGGACGAGCTGGCATTTCGTCTGAGCTCTGGCCAAACTGACACAGCAGCACTGAGCTGGACATGGTTTAGTCGTCTCGGATTTGAATCGCCCACGTTATTTTTTGGTCTAAATCCAAGCTAGTTATTTTTAAAGTAGACTGCAATAAAATACAGCTGCTGTGGAATTGGCTTCATCAGAGACGTAGGTTTGCAGGTATTTAGTCCACAATACGTAATTGTATGCGGGCAGTCTGCTGAGGTGCCAAAGTTGAGAAATGCAGCCTTTGCACAAAAGTTCCATCAGGGCTTTTAGCCCAGAGACTTCAGTCTTAATTTAATCCAGCTGCCACACAAGAACCATTATAATCAATGAACAAAAAGAAGATTTGCACAGTCAGCAACATGCTCCTTTTCATAGAGGCTTCCAACTGAGCATATAACAAATAAAATACATTGATGCTGGGCCACAACATGTTTAGAAAAGCTGGGGGCCACTGAAAATTAAAGTGCATTTAGTCAGAGCAGGGCTTTGACCACCAACATAGTCACAGAAATAGTGCTGCATTCTGTGGCTGTCTGCGGTCAGACAGCTGGCACCATCATCTTACCCAAGATTACACCTATTTATGCAAGTCTGACACCACCTTCACAAGAAGAAATTTTTACTCTCCTTTGCACATTTCTGTCCCAAAACATCATCCCAAAACTGCTGTCCACTTTGACAGGTACTGTAGGACATGGTCATATTCATTTTTCAAGTTTGAGCTTTTTCTTTCTGGTACCTGATAAATCAGAGCAACACAAATGTAAATTCTGCAGTTCACACAGAGGGAAGTGCCCCCTGCTAATCTGTGGCATTTTACCTTTGTTTTGTTCATTAATGTAACCAGCCCAAGTGCCATGTATCCTCCATTTCTGCTGATAATGCTCAAAGAGTGCAAGGAGGAACATACTCTAATTATCTAAATCGGATCTGCAGTATCGTTACTGTACAGTGCCAGAGCTGAATTAAAAGAAAAGAAAGAGGAAAATCCCTGTATTCTACTCATAAACACAGATGCAATTTAAATGTTACAAATGTAATGGGAGCTGTCATAAGAACTGCAGGCATGACATAGCAATTTCAGTAAATACGGCAGAGTAAATTGCTTATTAAATCAAGCCATCCTCAAACAGTAGCTGTGGCTACAAATTCAAATGATACAATGACATAATTTAACTGCAACAAATAACACTGCTCCCATCCTTTTCTTTCCAACCCAGAGATTTTAGAGCATCTTAGGGGAGCTAAAAAACCTTCCTGAAGCACAAAACCTTCTGAGAGTCTTAAGCAGAGTGCACAAAAGGGTAGTGAGTGTGTACACGCTGTGCTGGATGGTGAACTTCTCTTGGTAAATAGAACTTAACCTCTTGAACTTAAACCCTTGGACTCTGCAGGATGCTGCAAGTTTGTTTGCAAATGTTTTTCTCTGAAGGACTGAACAGACCACTCGGGCTTTACGCACGGGCCAATGAGCGGTGTTGGTGGCAGGAATGCTGCTTAGGCTTCCTGTCTATCCAGTCCTGCTGCCATTCCAAATCATGGCCCCCTACTGATGTCCAAGGTCCACTCAATCATACTTTGTTTTCTCCCATCCTAGGAAACTTACCAATCTTACTAAAAATACCAAATCACACCTGAAAGGCAAGTGTTCTGTACCGCAGCATGACACCACTGAATTCAGACTTTTTGCAAACTGACAAAGCCCAAAGAAAGAGGAAACAAGTAATTTATGAACTGGATGCTTGGAAGCATGTACCTGGGCCTGCTGGTGGGAGGGACAGTCCATGCCTGATACTGGAATTTTCTCATCTCCACAGAATACATCTGAAAACAGAAGTTCTCGTTTCTGTTCTTCCAAACCAAGGTCAGAAGTTACCAGGTCAAAAAAAAAAGACGATGCATTTTTCACACCCAGAACTGCAACACTAACAACTTGATCTCATTCAAAATACCATAATATTCTTTAGGGCACACATGAAAAAGATCAAATTTAAGAAAAATGCCTAGAATACAATAATAAAGGTAGTAAGCACAGACAGCAACACTAGGGACTGCACCTGACTATACATGTCCAAAGATCCAGTGTGTTGGTGCACAAGCATCAATGAAACTGCTGAGTGCTTCAGTCCAATTAACACAAACCATGTGTATGTTTACTGAGACTAACCCAGAAAGCATCCAAAAATGGCCAAAGGTAAAAGAGAATGACTACAAATTTTTTAAGACAAAGTGCTCACTTTATAGGTAGGTTGCAAAAACAAAATAAACAAAAACCAAACCAAACCAAAAACACACACACACACAAAAAAGCAAGTTTAAAATGCTGGAAAGATTCCTTGCTATAGCAGAACAGCTTATAAACACACTCCAAGGCTACATAATTGGAAATGTGGCATTCACAGTTTGAAACATCTAGTAGGAGGCTGGAAATTCACTTTGGTATCACTGAGCCACCACCTGCAGTCTTTGGGAGAGATCTGCCAAGGCACTTCATTTGGGACTGATGCTGAGCCAATGTACCAATGAAGGACTGCTCCAGTCACACACCCACCCAATGTGTGGGGAAAACCAGATCAAAAAGCACTTCCTTGTTCTTGGTAAGAGCAGCATAAAGCTGTTATCCTCCAGGGACCTATAGGCAGGACCACAGCTAGGACCACAGGCACAGGGTTTTTTTGGGAAAGGATGTGTCATTGGTGAGAGACAGGATAACACATTATCTAACTAGAGGGAAGAAGCTTATTAGAGAAGCATTTGGCTGAAGAGCTTATGCACACAGA
Source organism: Pseudopodoces humilis (assembly GCF_049639895.1). Classification (NCBI taxonomy): domain Eukaryota; kingdom Metazoa; phylum Chordata; class Aves; order Passeriformes; family Paridae; genus Pseudopodoces; species Pseudopodoces humilis. The sequence goes on from NC_142205.1 coordinate 43,398,511, forward strand.
TGTGATTCATCTGAAAAGATCAACATTTTCAAGCTAAATCACAGGTTCTGCATTTTGAAGGCAGGAAGAGGCAATTCCCATCAATAGTTTTTTGTGCTGGCTGCCAGACATTATACTGCTATTACATCTGAGACACAGCTGCAAATCTGATCCCACTCAGAAACCAAGCAGTGTAAAGGTACATGTATGATCTGCATTTTTACATTCTAAGCCAGGGTCACTGCACTCATCCACCTCTTCCTTTTGGGGAGCTGATGGACATTTCCTGTTTGTGAGAGGACACTGAGCACAAACACAGCTCTGACATTTCAGCAAGAAGCCTTCCACACAACTCCAGATTTCAAAGGCTGACTTTATCCTACTGGATGTAGAACATAAGCTGTACCAAAACTTATGAGGAAAATCCTCTCCTTCCTCAAATTTACAGATGCTTTTATGAGCAGTCCACATTTTGAAATCCTCGTGTAGCTTAACAGACCTGCCAAAATGAAACTGCAGTGATTTTGTATGTTTTTTGAAAACTCCAGTTAATAATCTCAAAAGGAATCCCTTCTACCCAGCAAATAAGGATTTTTAGTTTAGAATACAAAGAAAGGAAAGGAGTGTTCACGTAGTAATTTACTGCCTTGAGCACTGTCTGCAGAGTTCTTTATTTTTAAAAAAGTGAAATAATATAATTCCTTTCTAAACATTCCTCAAAAAAGAAAAAAAAGGATTAGATTGCTTCTGCATTTTAGCACTAGTTTCTGAACCACTAAAAGTCAGCTGATCAAACTTTCCTTTTGCTCACATGCAGTTCTTGCAGAAGAGGTGAGAAGCAGAGCAAGCACTGACCCTACAACCATAATGCTAAAACCCTTACACACACTGAATCCCCTCAGGCCAGGCCTATGAGCACAGCATGGAAGGCAGCAGAAATGGGAGAGCTGGAAATGACCCATGGTGCTGTAGGACAAGTTTAAAAGATAAAAAATTTTTTAAAAATAAATCACTCCATCTCATTACCCATTTACAACAACAATGCAGGGGTGGGTGAAACTGAAAAAGAAAGAGCTCTCTTCAACCTGGACAAATAATACTTAAGGAAAAACCCCACAACTTTGGCTTCAGCTTCCAAGAAAGCTGGTGAGGTGAGAGAGGGCCATGTGGAGGTCAGTAGGTGATTTACACAATAGTGATGCAGTGGCACCTGACAAACTAAACAGGTCACAAATGTAAGCAAGCCAGAGAGTCAGCTAGAAAGCAACAGGGTGCCCAGCCATCATGGAAGTGAAGACTGTGCAGTAAACAAATAAAGATGGACCCAGAGAAGTTCTGGAGGTGATTTTGTTGAAGGTAGACTTGGGGATTTTTATTTTTTTTCTTGGAATAGCCTACAGCAAGCTGACACAATGAATGCAGACACTTCAATCTATACCTTGTAGATTAAAGGCAGAACTTTTCAGAACTATCTAAAGGATTTAGGAGCTTAAACTGCACTGCACATTCCAGAGGAATTTGACGTGCAATTAATTAGACTGTTCTGGAGTGTCTTTGGTTCTTATTTTTAAACTGTTTTTTTCCTTGAAATCTCTGAGAAAGTGTGTTTCAAATTCAGGATGTGACTAACCAGAATTCCACGTTATGGAATTACAATGAGCAGGAGAACTAATGTATGCAAGTGCTATTTCTGTTTCTTCACATTTTTTGGAGTCACTGTTAGTTTGTATCCTGGACAAAAGGGTTTATGGCTTTCTTGAACTAAGCACCTCTTTATGTAGCCAACTACAACACAGTGGAATCACAATTATGCAGCTAAGATAAGACAAAATGCAGTGGTGATGCGCCAATTCATCATGTTTGGGTTCTTCTAATGAAGCCCATTACTCACAGAAGAGAATTTTCTCAAGCAGTTAGTCACCAGCAGACAGATTTCCCCATTACTCCTTCCTTTTCTGCAGATGGTGAATAGCCTGGTCCTCCCCTCACCATCCCAGAAGTGCAATATTAGGAAAAGTCAACACCTAAACTAAAAGTAAACAAAGAGTAACTTAATTTTCCTTTAACCAAAACAAATTAACAATAAAACAGTACACCTTTCATAAGCAAGCAAACATTTTTCATTTAATTAAAAAAAACAGACAAAAAGACAAAAACAGCCTGCTGTCCATTTAACACTACAGAAAGATACTGAGTATCTTTCTTTAGCTTATTAAAACAAGCATACAAATAAACTAGACTCTAATAACAGCTTGCATAGAAACATTTTGTTTTGTACTTTGTGCAAATCTTACTAAATAAGGCATGCTTGCAGGCTTAGGTAGCAATGCAAGAGTTATCAAGGAATGTTGAGGAACCGCAAGGAAAATTCCAGGCAGTCTGCAATCCACATCCACTTACACACTTCATTGGACTTCAAAGCCCAACAGCTGATAGCTGCAGATCTGTCTTCGACATAAGGCAATATGGTATTTGTAGGGCCCAGCACCTGCTTTCAGCTACTCATGGGTTTACTACACATAAGATCACTTGAATTCAGAAAACCTGAGCCAATATTTAAAAAAGGGGTTTTGGATGTGGATTGGTAAGAACCTGGCTTCAGGGTGAAGCAAAGGAAGAGGCAAAGAGGACAATGACATCGAGAACGACAGTCCTTCACATAAAAGGGTATTCTGCAGATTCTGCATATCTTTTTATACTGTGAACTTTTCCCATGGGGCAATGTTTCTTCAAGCAAACTTGTCTCCTAACAAGTTACCCAGAAGAGTATTTCTGGAACAGAAAAAGCCAACGTGTTTGTGTCTCTCAGCCAGCCAACAAGTGTCTATTGCAGAAATTCAACAGGAATTAGTGACACTGAAGAAGGGTGGCTCTGTAAAGAGGAAGGCATGAAGAAGGAAGCTGCAGTATGAGCAGTATCAGAAATCTCAAATAAGTTATGTAGCACTGAGGGAAATTATAAGGCCTAACTGGAATAATATTTTGCCTCCTTTTTCCCCCTCCAAATCAAGTATTTTCAGGAAATATTGAAGTACAACCTTCTTTTGAAAGCAGCTTTGCATTAAAAATCTGTTTAAACTCCAAAAGCTTTTTCAAAACACATTTAAAAAACCCATTAATAATAATCTTCAAAATCCCCCAGTATTTTGTAACATAAAATGGAATGCTCCTGGGCTAGAGCTGCCAGCTCCTTCAGGAACTCTGGGAAAAGGGCAGCTGCAAGTACGGCGTTCCTCACGTGCGCAGGAACGCTGGGATGAGCCAGGCCTTTCTTTCCTTTCTGTGCCAGGAAGGGCTGCAGTACAGCCGGGTAAGCTTCCGGGAGATTCCTTCCTTTCCCTGTGTTGCTGCTGTGCTGGACATTACCTAAAAACAATAGGAGAGGGAGAGGAAAGAGAAAAGACTCTCTATATTAAGCACACAGAGTATTTGTACAGTATCCAAACCCAGTTTACGAGGATTGTGTTCAGAGCTGTAATTTGCAGTACCCAGATTGTGCAGGCAGATACTCCACTAATCCAGCATTTTAAAGTTCTACGTGACCTGGTTCTATTGCATTTTTTATTACCTGTCTTTCCCCAGGTTATATATCATTCAGTTCCAGCTCTGATGAGAGAAATACGTGGGCAGAAGAGGACTCAAGGGAAAGAGTCATATGGATTTACCTTCTGAAACAGCAGATAATATCTACCCATCTAGAGCCAGCATGGCTGTCTCCATTTCAACAATATTATGCTCTATCCCTCCTCCAGATCACACTGCTGTTTTCATTTTACTTCTCTTTCTCTATCCTCACCCTGTGAATTACCATGTCAATGGGTTCAAGGCCGAACTATCACCTCACCGCATGAGTTTGAAGCAAGTTAAAAACTAAGGGAAAAAAATTTTAAAAATCAGATTTTTCTGCAGCTATAGGCCCCACTAACTATACTTACTTCCCTGTAAAGCAACTAACCTTTAAAAGAGAGCAAGTGAAAGCCCCTGTGTGCTCTGCTATATGATCTCTGCTGCCAGAGTTCAGAGGATCAGAGCTCAAGTATCAGAATGCATGGAATTACAGTGACAGAGCACTTAAATTTCAATCAATTGCTCCTTGTTTCAACCTGAAGAAGAACTGCCCTTTAATTAGATGATAATTAATTTAGTGAAACTAAAAAGGTGACAAAATTTAATGCTGATGGAACTAAATACTCTACAAAGAAAAATTAACCTGTAGAACTCTCTGCTACAAGGTATCATTGAGGCCAACAGCAGAGACAGATAAAATCCTCTCTAACTTAGAAGTAGGATGTTCTCCTGAGATGTGTAAGTAAATCATTAAAAAGAAATAAAAGGGCTGTTATGTTAACTCAGATACTGCAGACAAGCCCAACACTGCATCACTGACTTCAGAAGGGGTTTCCCCTACAGCACACACAGTTAATGTTAAAGTAAGTCTCAAGTGACGCCAGACTTGCTCTGAAACCTCTCCAAGTAGCAAACAGGGGGAGCTGTAGATGAAGGCCTCACTCGATGCTGCACAGCAATCCCTCTGTTCAACAGCTCTGCACTTTCATTCCTTGCCTGTACTTCACCCAAGGCACTGTGGAACTACTCTACTCTTCCAAACATTTGAAAAAAGAAAATTTCATCTCAATCATTTAACAGACTTGTACTTTTCTTGAGTTTAAAACTCCTTTCCAACTCCAGACTTATCAATCATTCATGTTGTTATTCTACAAATTTCTACCTACTAGAGACAGAGTACAGGAATTTCTGTTCTGTGGGAAAATCTGACTGTGGGAGGAAAAACAACTTAAATTATAGATTACAATGAAAAGATAAAGTTTTAAGCTTCCCCTGAAGATTTTTTCCAGATTTTCTAATGTCAATAAGTTTCATAATTAAGATTTTAAGTTTTTAAAATAGTTTAGGCAATATAACCAGAATGCTAGTATACTGCTAAAGCTTTGCTTTTGTTTATACTCTTACTTTTAAAAATAATCAAAACTGATACATTTCTAAAAATAATTTTGGTTTTGATTCAACTGGTTGTTTGGGAGAAAAAAACCCTCAAAATACCAGAAAAGCATAGAAAGCTGATCTAGGAACCAGAGATTTGATTTTATTGTCTTTGATCAGGATTGTTCACTTCTCTCTAGGGTCAGGATGCAATCCGAGTCATACAATTGAAAACCGAGCAAATGAGTACTCTGAAGATTGTTACCAACACACTGAAAGAGGGGCAGCTTGCACATGGAACTACATCGTGACAGCTCAAGATGTGTAACCAGAGCCCAAGCTGCTGTGGAAGAAACCACACACTACTGCAAGCAAAAAAGAACAAATTGTACCATTTCTGTTCAAAAACCTTCAGAGACCTACCCTGTAAAGAGAGAGAAAACACTCCATAATGTTTTGGCTTTACATTTGCCTTCCTCACTAACTCTGGCTTCAGGTTTTCATATGTGAATTCTGTAGGAGGCTGGCTATGCTCAGATCTGCAGAGAACTCTGGGGTTTATTCACCACTTCTGTTCAGGGGAAAAATCCCTCAGAGAGCAACCAATATATATGACAGTCAGAGGTGGTGGTCAAGCTAATGCAAAAAAGTTCATGGAGAGGTTCCTAATTTGTTGTTTGGTTTTGTATTTTCGTTGTTTTTTTTTCATTTACCATTACTGCAGCAGTTCCTACCTTGCAGCTTCTTAATCAATATAATGAATGGTTGATGGGCTACTGAGCCAACACTCCCCCAGGATTACAGCTTTGATGACTTGCATCACTAGTCCTGTAGGGAATCAAGTCTGCATTTTATCCTGACATTTACTTACTCCCCACTTACTCGTCAAGAGAAGCTTTCTTTGCAGGAGTTGCCACTATGCGGAAGAAAGTGTACTAACAGGGTGACTAAGCAGCCTTGTTTCAAATTCCTAAATAATGACCAGCATGAGTCAACCTGGCAAATTCTGAAGCCCACAGAAGAAAACTGACGTAAAACAGGAAGTATAAATAAATGTCATTGGGAATGCATTATGTAAAAGTTCTTATTGCCAGCATCTGAGAAAAAAAAGGACTCTGAATGTTGCCTCCTAATCTCATCTCCCACATGCTAGCTACAATGCCATTTAATTGCAAGGCTTTCTATTCTATGGCACCAAAATGCAGAGCCTAAAACACTACTGACATGTGCAATACACAGCTTTTTTACAGCAGGCACCTTCCACAGACCAATTCTTTGGGAAGCAGCCTTAGCAAGATTATAATTTTACAGACTAGATGTACTGCAAACCTTAGAAACACATACTATGCTGACTAGAAACTAGGTAGATTATTCTTCAGAGCCTTGAAAAATGAAAACACAATTAAAATGGCACATAAAGAGTCCTGGTTTCCACACCTCTGGAAATCGAAGAAAAGCATCAACATCTTCACAGAAGTGTGGGCAGAGTGGGTGATTATTAATGACTCTCAAAGAGTAAGCATACACCTGTAAATGCAGCCTCTCTTGAACCCTCTAGCAGAGTCAGCTCTTCATGACTCACCAAATTTGACACATTCCCATCATGTGGCAAGTTGGCTTTTAAGAGAAGTCTGCATCCAACATTGCCCACTTAGCAGCAAGCTGAGAACAAGCATGTCCTCAGGACAGGGCTTCAGTTCTACCCATTGCCTGCCTGTGTCTGGAAGGTTCTTAATTGGCAGCTAAGATTTCATTTTGTTTATTTTTACTAGCTTGACCCACAGTGGTACAAACAAGTACAGGTAACTGTAAAGACAGCTGCAGTGTGCACTGTGCTTGAGAGGCAGCAGATGTTACAGAGTCCCCTGCAAAGCTGGCTTGGTGGGATGATACCTGTCTAACTCCCCACTGCTCTTAGACACACACCTTTTGGTTTTTTCTGTTTCTTTTGCTTTATTTGTCATACAAGAAAGACACTAGCCAGAAAACTTTCAGTGTCTTATCTCCCTCAGTGGTAGCCCAAACCATGATACCAAGCCTTATTCAACTGTTGCAGAAACCAATTCATCCTGGACTTCTGTCCTCTCTAACATTTATCAAAAAAGAACCAATGACTAGCTGAAGGTCAGGCTAAAAATAAAATGAAAATCATGCACATATGCCACCTCACCTCATGCTTTGAAAGTGAGTTTGTTTACTGATAGCAAGCCAAGAACTTATTTTGTTACTTCTTTAAACAGACGTTTTATATACCAAATAAAAATTTCTAAACAGCAGAGAATATCCAAATAGACACATATACTGTGGTCTACACAGTGAGCATCATCACTTTAAAGTCAGAAGGATACAGCTGGCTAATGACATTCACAACATACCACACCTTTTAATAACCTGGAGAAAAGGACAGGGGTAACTGGCTCTCCTCTGAGTGTGGTTATCATTTACCTTTGGTGAGCAATTCTTCCGCAGCATCAGACATGTCCACACGAAAAAGCAGGTACTGTTGGGCCTCCAGGAGAAGACCTGGGAAGTCTTTTTCAATGGAAGCAAAATGTTCAATCTTATTTTTCACAGATGCCAGCACCTGCCAAAAAAACAGTAACAATTACTTCTTTCTCCTTTGTTCCCAGTGTAGCCACAGACTGAATGTTCAAGCTTTCTCTACTTGCATTAGAGTTCTGACAAAAGCTATGGTCACACAGTTTCCAGTTCTTTGCACAAATGTAATTAAAATGTGGAAATTAAATAAGAAGATCTCAGACAGGTAAGAAAGCTTCATGTGAAACTGAAAGGAGCTAATGTAAGGCTTATGGGGACACTAAAGACACTGCTCCAGTAGGCACGGCTAACTCCTGTGATAAATACCTGATAGAGTGAGCGCACACTAGGCTGAAACACCATGTTGGTGTTGAGCAGAAAGGAGCGAAGAAGCGGCTGTGGATAACTTGCCAGCTGAGTAATAATCCCAATAAGCAGCAAATTTACATGCAAGGAATTCTCCAGCATGTTCTCCAGCTTCGACAACACTACGCTGATGAATGGTCCTGCAGGAAAATAAGAAGGAATCAATGCTTTTGTTTTCACAGAAGAAAAACGCTAAGATCCAGGAAAAAAGCATTTAAAGGGAGTTTTGACCATCATAACCAAGCAAATTAGCCCTCCCACACACTAATTAAAGACAGCAGGGAGAAAACCCAAACTGTAGATGAACAGAGAAAGCAGACTTAACAGATGTGTTGAAAGCTTTTGTGGTTAGCAGCACATTTGCTACCTAGCCAATCAGTTTACATTAATAACATATTTAACATGCATGACTATTCCACTTGCATGTGCCAATAAGGATTTAGAGTAGGACATTACAGTCTACCACTCTATTCCCCTTGAATAAATTGCAAGGATACTACTAGTTTTAAGGCAAATAGAATCTGTTCTTTTTACTCTTCCTGTGCCTTATTTCTATGTAAGGACTGGACGAAGTGAATTATTGCTAGCTTTCTTGTTCTATCAAAAAACTGGTGTTCTAAAGAAAATATGAAAATGCTATTCTAAACATAAAGATCAAGCTGTGATAGTCCCCATCACAAGAAAAGGCATCTTCAGTACACCAGTCACACAAAGCAGGGAAGACATTAAAATAGATTTATAAGCATAATTGTGGGTAGACATAGGCGTTATCATACTAATGTCACCAATAAATAATAGCTTTAGTTTGTGTATTCATGCTGAAGGACAGCCACTGAAATACAGAAGCATTTACCATGAAGTACATAAACCCTTAGTGCTCAAGCTTAAGAAACCTTTGCAAGGCTGAGAATGACTTTACCCGAATACTACTCTGTTAGACTACACAGCTGGGGAGACACTCGAGGCAGCCACTACAAGGGACCTACTCACAAGTAAAGTCTTAGAAATGTCCCTTGTCCCACCCACAGTCCTACCACACTATTCCGGTTGCGTAAGAGCTAGGAAAACCATGCAGAAGAATCCCTGGATGATTAGCACTGCTATCTTTGAATATCCCACCCTCAAATCTGGCAAAAGATGAATGCCATGGGCATTTCTAGGGTCAAGCAGGTGGCCATAATCCCACACCATTCCAGCTCCCCTCAGCTTGCACATGGCTGCCATCCAAGCTGGCTGGGTACAGTGCAGCCCAGTTCAATGTGCCTACTGGAAACTGTGGCAGAGGCTAAGGCACTTCTGGGCCAGAGCAACAGGAAGGATCAAATGAGGAGTGCCCCTGTTGCCATTCCACTTAACAGAGCTCCTCTGAAGGCTGGAATCTATCATGCTTTACAGCAACTGTGAGCACAAAGCAAGCACTCCTTCCAGACTCATCTCTCAGGGCTAATGCTGGCACAGCTCTGCTCACAAGAGGAAAGGTGGGAGGGCCACTGTTGACAAGGCTTTATGTGGCTGCTGCCTTTCAACCACTACAACAGCCATCAGAACCCCCGTCCCCAGTGGAGCAGCCCCAAACACTTTGGCTGAGATACAGTTTCTTCTGTCCCAAAATAACCTATCCTGTTCAGGGTGACATCTTCACATAGCTCCCGATGGGAGCCTTATTGTATCAAAACGGATGGCAGAAGGAGCTCAGATGTGTCACTGTTTCTCTTCTCTAGGTAACACTTCAAAGCTCAGTAGGTAAAGCTGCAGCTAGGTATGTGTAACAAATGCTGCTTGCCACTGCAAGAAAGGTTACCAAATACATACTTTTTTTTTTTTTAAAGTGATAGCATGACTTTTACCCCCAAGAATTTATTGAAATGGGAATCAGATGATGTAAACAGAACTTAGGAGCCTTGTAAGAAACAGGGTAACTAGATGAGAAGTCAAAAAATTACTCTTTTCATGGCCATGAAGTCAAGTACTGATAAACGGAGAGAGAGGAAGCAAAATATAAACTCCTGTTCCTGAACACCACAAGTGAAAAAAATAGGGATGAGAGCATTTAATGCTGTTACAGTAGATATAAGACACTGAGAGTGCATTTTTCTTAACAGATCCATAGACCTGAAGGGAGCATCTTCGCATTGCTGACACTGGCTGTGGGAAACTTCTGTCAGAGAGAGGCCCCATCCCTTAATGCCCTCCCAAAACAGTAAAGCAACCTAAAAACTTTTAAGAACACATCTACAAACATAATACAGCACCTCAAATTAGATACAGAATCACAGAGTGGTTTGGGTTGGAAGGGACCTCAAAGACCATCTAGTTCCAAGCTCCTTGTCCTGGGCAGGAATACCTTCCATTAGACAAGGTTGCTATCTTTGAAAGGCCCTGCAATTTTAACATTTTCAAGGTGTTGTTGCAAGTACCTCTTTACATGCAATCACTAAGATCTCCATTAAAGCAAGGTAAGGAGTCTAAGAATAAAACACACTGTAGACAGGTAGCAAACATCTAAGCTTACTGTGTTTAGCTTTTTATCTACATTTTCCTCAGTTTTGAGGTTTTCATGGGTTTGGATGAGGGGTGAGTTTTTGAAAATGAGCAAATGGAGAGAGAGTGACTACATAAAGAATGAGAGACAAAGAGAATATTTTTGAGCTACATCTGACAGCAGATAATGGGAAACAGAGATTTGGATACAATTAGATTCCAGTACAAGGAAATTGCCACCACAGCAAAAATAGCAAATTAGTTGAAAAACAGACTGGATTTTTCAATTAAGAAACAGTGCCAAGCATTCTGGCCACAGCTGACCTAAAAGGGCTGCTTTTCAATAAACACGTTTTCTTCCTCCAGATGAATATGAAGCCATCTTACAGAGGTTTTGCATTGGGTGAGGAAGCCTAGTACATGATTATTTTTTATTATTTGCATTACTCCTGTATCTAGGAGACCTAATTAAAGACCAGGAGCCTGCAGTGCAAGGAGCTGCACAAATACAGATCAAAAGTCCACTATGACCTCCAGTAGTAATGCCATTCCTGAATAGCTTGGACAGTCAGCAGAGATCAATCTTAAATTGCTGCCTGGCACTAGACAGAAAAGCATGCCAACAGCGAGGGCAGACCTGACACTGGAGAACAAGATGCCAGGGCAGAGCAGGGAGACAGGCATGTACAGACAGGGCACCAGTGCTGACACCTTCTGCTACAATGTGGAATAGCAGAGAGAGGAAAAATGGCACCGTGATGCTGCATCCATCCCATCAAAGTTGCCAGAAAAACAAATTATATACCCGGGCTCTGGATATTAAAACAGCTACTCTCAACACCTTTCAACTGAAAAAGCTTCCTCTGGAGTGACAGAGTTCTCACATACAAACAACATAAACCCTGCTCAATGCTTTAAACAATTACCAAGAAAAAAACCCTGAAACACTACCCTTTGCTTTCACCACAGTGATGGTTTCAGCTGTATTTAGGCTATACCCTGTTTAGTGCCAGGACTCTTCCTTGCTCTATGCTTGTGTGCCACACAGTGTGATCTCATTTGACCAGCTTTAATCACCATGCCTTCCTATATTTGTTACGTATGTAATTAACAGGACATTCCACCTGTAAATGGAGCACTCTGGCTCCTTGGAGAGTGCTTGGGAGAGAGCTTGGGAGAGACATCCTCTTTTGGTCCAAAGGGAGATGATATGCTCTCTGCAGAAGGGGTATCTGCTGAGAAATTCTCAAAGTCCTCCTCTTCTTCTGCTGGAGAGACAGGATCAGGAACATCCAACTTCTGCTCCTCCAAGCTCGCACTGTTTGGATCCAGTTCCTTAATAATTCTGTCATACTGTGCAATGAAATCCTCACCATCTGTGCTCAGCAGTTTTACACTTAAGTTACAATCTGCCTCCTGAGAAGAAATCTTTAACTCTAAGTCTGGCTGTGGATCAATCTCAGTCATTTTCTGGTTTATTTGTTCTCTCATTACACCTTTAGCTGAGCTTGAATTTCTCTTACTGTGCTCATCCAAGTCCATTTCCAGCTGAGTCTTTGCAAGAGACCCATTGACTATGGTCTGGCTCTGCACCTTGTGTTCTCTGGCTACATTTAAAGCTTTCTCCTTAGAGCTGTCATCATCTTGAGTATCCTTCTGGGCACATAACCTGTAAACCATAACATCATCCTGAAAGTCTGACTCTTCTATGTAAGAGCCTTTGATGAGCATAATGGCATTTTTTTTCATTTCTTGAATGTGTTTCGGTGGCTCTGCAGGTGGCTGCATTTCTGTGCTTCCCAGATCATCATATGATTGTGGTGAGCTCACATTAGAACCAGGAGAAATCCCTGTGTCATAGCTATCATCCCATTCTAGCTCTAGCTGTATCTTCTCACTGAAAGGAGTTGCTTGAGCAGAACTACATGAGCTAGGTGTCCTTTGCTGGAGCCGAAACATGGGGTGTTCCACATCTGTACTGTTCTCCTCTGCAAGCGTCTGGATAAAGGTGTCTGGATCAGGATTTACTCCATCATACAAGGCAGACCAAACCTTACAATCTTTCATGCACTGGATGATGGCTTCTTGAGCTTCTGCCAGGTACTGCAAGTAGCTGATGTCCACAGCCCTTCCATATTCCACAATGCAAGCAGATTCAGAAGAGCATCTACCAGGATCTGGAAGTAAAGATGACTCATATCAAGAGTAGTATATCAAATTTTCTCCAGCAAAGCATCCACAACAACATTGCAGGGAGAGTCTTTAATCCTAACCAACCAAAAATGCAGACCAAAGCACAACAAGTGAGATTTGCTCATAAACACACTTTCCACTATTGCAAAGACAGAGCTGTAACTCAAGATTCCTATGACAGCAGCCTACATTATGCAGCAACCAACAGCTACTTAATGCAGCAACCACTCTGAAGTAGCCAGAGTTGCTGCCGTGTATCAGTACATATTGTCTTGAATGCATATTCAGGCTGGATAGCTGTTAAAGTAAGGTTTTGATAGACCTGGACATACAGAAGGAATTCAACAAACTTTCTAGTCCAGGCTTGCCTGGTTTATTGCTGCCCACCACATTTCCTTCCCCTTCTATTTTTATCCAGTTCCTCCCATAAGGTGCTACCAGGTCAAACTCAATTAATGATTTGGTCTTTCCCTGAGCACCAATTACCTTTAGATTGTGCTGTTTTTGTCCAGAGAATATAGTCTTTCCCTTGGCTTTCAAGTGTCAAAGTGATTCCAGTGGAGCAGCAGAGGGGTGTCAGGGCCAGCAGTTTTGCAGCAGATACAGAGTAACAGTCTCTCTCTTTCACAGCACGCCGCTGGCTCAGCATCATGTGGTTGCAGGGGATCAGATACCTAAACAACAGTGCCCAGCATCACTTACCATTCTTTGATGTTAGAGAAAGCAACAACACACAGAACTCCCTTCCCACCTTCTTGCCTTCTCAAATGAAAAGAAACAGCAATAATAATATTCCCTCTGATCCATTTCTAAACCTCTCAAGAGCATGAAACCATGACTCTTTATATTGTGATACTTATACTGATGAGGAACTGTCCAGATGCACAGAGATAGGAGACAGCTGCATCAGAACAGGGAATCCTTTTGCAGGTCAGAGCAAATCGGTTGTAAAAAAGCATGGAGGGAGTGTGGGACAGGCAGATGTCAAAGGCCAGCAGAATGGTTTGGTCTGACTATGAATACATTCTGTCTCAGAATCCTCAATTTATTTGTTTTCCTGGGAAATCCAGAGAGAGGCAGTTTGTCAGGCAAGCAGCCAGAAAAAAAAAGGCGGGAAGGGTCATCCAATAATTTTACTGCAGTAGATCAACACTGAGCTCTTAGGCAGAGGAGAGAAGAAGCTAGAGGAAGCTAAGGAACAGAGAAAGCACAGTCTCATGCTGAACTTCTTTAGAGCACTTTTGTTTTACTTTTTAAAAGCACTTTTATAAGAGCCTCAGTGTTAACTGCACCAATGATCTGCCACTTAAAATGCAAATAAATTCTAAAGGATTCCCTGAATAAACAAAAAAGATCAATCACAGCACTCTAATGCCAGAGTGGTGATGCACTTGTGTTCACGAGGTCCTAGCAGTATTTCCAGGCACCATTGCCATATCTATGGGGAATTTCACCTTAATGCCTGTGTGGGGAGGAACAGACACTATCTGGAATAGTCATGTGATCTGCAATGCTAAAAGCCAAAGTCAGTTACGGCAGTATTTCCAAATAAATAACCAGTTCTCATCTAATAAACGTACCCAAATTATAAGTATTTTGAAGCAATGTATAGAATCACAAATTAAAACCAAAGATTATCACTGCATTTAGTATATCACCTAATCCACATACAATAGTGCAGGAACCTGAAGTGTTCTCACTGAGCGAGGAATCAAAGAGGTGGAAAACAACAAGAACGGTGGAAGCTGCAAACAGTATATAGGTCTGTCTCACAGTGCACAATACACTAGAGAAAACATGCAGGAGGGAAGAATTATGCATTCAGAAGCAGGGAATAAGGACTTCGGAGGTGATAAATATATTCTTAGCTTCTCTCACTTTTATAGAAATAAATCACAAGAAAAATCTCTTGCTCTGGACATCGCAGGACGTAAATCATACTTTGTCAGGACTGGTAGACTTTTGTCGGGACCATAAATATTCTTATCTCTGTAGTTACTTGGACTTCTGCTCTCTTGAAGAACTCCCACCCAGCTCTGCATCCACAGACAGAGACCATATGTCCCAGAGTTAGGATGAAGAATGGGAAGAGTTTGGGCTTTACCTTAAAACTAGCTGCAACATCACATCTTCACAATGCAAGCCAATGAGTGTTCTGAACAACGCCAAGGAGACAACACAGAGCTGGAAAATGATAAACATTGTCAGCTTTTGATTTGGAAGTTGTATCTTTCCAATCTTCCCTGCATACTACATTACAACAGGGCTCTGCCAGAACATCATGATTTATAAGACACTCTTAGAATGATATTTCATTTAGTCAGCACCCTATGAGATTTTTTTTCAAGTTGTCTAGAGCTATACATGTGATATGTTACATTTTAACAAAATGCAATCCTAAACAGAATTTTCCTTCAAATAAGCTATTAAAAAAGGCAGTCTTAAATATTATTCAAATGTATTCATTTGACTTAGCATGAACTGAACCCTGTAACTTCCAATACAGTGTTTTAGTTTTTACCTCTGACACAGAACTTGAACCAACTAAAGGTCTTTTCTGAAAGGAAAATTATAAACTTTAGGTTTCTGTTGCTTTAGGTATAAGGAATTATTAGTGTTCTGCACACTAAGAAGCTGAATGGCTGAAGAGCTTCCCAACAAGCCTTTGGAAGAAGTCAGATTCTTGCATGAAAGGTGTGTTTTAACTGGGGGAGGGACATATGAGAAAACCAGGAAATTTCCTTTCCTCTGTAAAATTTACAGGGAGTCAAGTATAACTTCTTCATTATGCGAAACTTCAAAAACACATGCTGCTGCCTCAAATTATCCTGTATTTAAGAAATTTCAGTTACAGGGAATTTTCAATTACAGGGAAATAGTAATCATTAGTCTTTGCAACTACTTTCAAATCTGGAATCTTCTGAATAACTAAATCCAAGTCTATTTTTTGTACTGTGTAAAAATAGAAGATTTAAAATACACTCTAGAAACAAAGAGGATAGTATTTCTACAAGTTCTTTCAAGCACCTGTCTCTAAATAAGTTTAACTCTGTGAATTATTAATCAGTATTTTCATCAATAGTAATGTACACAGCTTTTGTGCTATGTTTGCACTTGGCTGAGCTATACTGCAGAAAACTCCTTCAGCATCAGAGAACCACTCTGGCAGGGATCCTGAGTTGCTCAGGGCTGCAGAATTCTTTACAATTCCCATCTTGTTTGCCTATGGAACAGTAATTAATGATTAGCAGAGACAACAGCATTTGCATTTTTGTTGACAGAACTGTTTCAGTTTTCAGAGGTAATCCATCTTAGAAATGCACTAACAGCAGCATACATTGGTATTCGCATGCACTTCAGAACAATTTTCAGATGAAGCTACTGTCCCTAATACACAAATTTAATGCACATGCTGGTGTTCTGGCTTCTCTAAAATATTACTGCACATTCTAAGCATTCCCGTGCACTAAAACAGTATTCTTGACTTCATCCATGCAGCTCTGCATCACCCAAGAGTCAGCCAAGGCTGCTAGTCAAGCAAGGCTCACTCAAGGTAGTCCAGTGCAACAAGTAGTCATTTTCTCATCCAGAAGATCCAACTGCTGGCAAAGGTAACTACTCTCTCTGGCAGGCAGCTCTCCAGCCACCATGCTGCACTGTGCCTAGACTGAGAAGGGGCTCAGCACAAACCTGAGATAAACCCTACTGTACAAGGGAGTGAAGGCAAAGAGAAGGAGGCAGCAGCCTCATCACCTGAGCAAGAAAGCATGTTCTTTTAATCAAATAAAGAAGGCAACATCATAGTTAAGTAAACATGCTACAGTAATACAGACTACAGATTCCTGAGAAATACATCAGCAAGATTGCCGTTAACAACTGGGATTCATTTGGAGTCATCCTTAGAGGGCTCCCATTGTTTCCCCAGATGGACCGTTTGAAAATGCTTGTTGCTTGGCAAAATTCTAAAGATCAAAAATGCTCCTCACCACAAGTATATTTGTAAGTCCCAGGGAGAGTTATCTATGATAGCACTAATCCAGCACTGTTCAGAATAAAAAGGCTTCCAAATTTACCTTTTATCTTCCAATAGGATTCAGACTTACAGAAGCTCTCATTACCTCTATCCCATTTCCTACATATGTGAAACTACCTCACAGGTTTATTAGCTTTGTATAGCAGTTGCTAAATGTCAAAACATGCACACAAAAAATTAAGAGGGTGGAGAAATCACACCATTGTGTGTGGAGGGGAGAAAATTCCTAGTTAAACAAGAACCCAACTGTAATATATGAAATCTCCCACTTAAACACTGAACCTACATCCATGCTGAGTACCTGGACTTCCTTTCTGCTTGTCTTACCCGGAATGGTGTGTTGATTCTGCTGGTAAGTGTATCCAGGATATGAACATTCTCATGTCGGTGCAGCAAAATAAAGCGGAGGAAAATCTTGAGGAGGGCTGGCTCTGAAACACTGCGCAAGAAGAGATCCAGGTATGCAGTTGTAGTCATCACTTCCTCCACAGTCACCTGTAAGCAAAAGTAATGTAAATACTGCAAACACAACCATATTGCATACACAAAATACCCACCCACCTATCCTCTGCAATGGTATATCCAGCAAAGCTCTCCATCCATAACACTGCCACAAAAACACTGAGTATTCACTCTTAAATTTGCCTCACAGGCATTTTGAACATATTTCCTACCTGTCTTTCATCCCCAGAAAAAAACATCCTCCCTCAAACCTCTCACACATAGTGAAAAGCAAAGGACCAAATCATGCTAGAAGATCCCCTTTCTGCCCATGTCATCTCCTTTGCATCACACTTCTGTTGTCCCTCAGAAGCATTTTCAGATGTTGTGAATGCCTGCATCTACCACTTAATTAAAAATAAACGTCAGAGCAGAATCAAAGCACAGTACAAAGTCATGGTCATGAAGCTTTAAAGAGAAAATTCCCATAGATGTCCAGAATTTTGTCGTGATTTTCCTACTCTTTATTTTGCCACAGCACAATTTCTCATTTTACTCAATTTTTAGAAGGAGTATATATACAGAAATATTCACACATAAAGCCCAACCGAAGTAGATCAAAATAGAATTCACAATCCATGTGACATTTGCATACCATAACCCACACTGCTCTGCTTATTGCAATCCCTTGGAGATTATCTATTCACAGAACAGACTGGCAAAGCACAGAAAATTCCAAAGCCCACCTCTGCACCATGTACTGCTCTTGCAAAGTCAGCATTTTTTAAATAGTTACCCAGGAATCTAATAAGCTTAAGTGGACAAAGATAAACCCTTAAATACAAGAATCTGTCCATATGAAAGGAAGTATTAAACATCTTTTGTTTACCAAACTTGGCTGGATAAATGAAAAGACTGATTTTATTAAAAAAAAAAAATAAAAGCTGTCACTTAAGACATAAGAGGATTTAGAAAATACTCAGAAGGGCAACATTTACGTAACATGCTGTAAATATTAAAATCCCTGTTCCATTATGCTGCATGTTAACCATGTACACAGTAATGTCATGATGCAAACATTCTCTTTAAAGCATTTAAGATCACAAGCTGCTTCTGGGTGGTTACACAGAGCATAGGAATGGGGTACGCAGCCTGCAGACCTTACGGAGAGAGACGCTCTAAAGCTAAGGTCATTGAATCACTCCCAGTTCGAGGCTTTATGGTAATACTCAGCTACACCACCATTAATACAGTGGGATACTAACTCATTTTGGCATTAGAAACAAATCACCAGTGAAGTAGCAACAGTCAAATTTTTCATCAGGAAATAGAAACAGCCCGGCTCCAATCAGAAACTTTTTTTTCTTGGAATAGGTTTTGGGAACTAAGAACTATTTTCTTGTGCTTTTTTTCTCCCCCTTTTTTATAGCAGTGAGTGGTAAAAAGCAAATTCCAAGAAATCCATCATGTGACATCATTATGACACCATACAGTTCATGGACAAGTTTAAACTCTTTGCCAAGGAAAGGCCAGACAGCAGTAATACATCGTTACGCCTCCACGTCACTTCTTCATCTTTTATGGAGAAAAGGGAATGTGCTCCTGGCTGCCAGTTTCACCAATGTTTGCTGACAGAATGTACATGTATCAAATACTGCAGCTGGACATGAAAGCAAGAAAAGCCAGCAGATTCACAAGGGCAGTGACCTTTTTCTAAAACCCACACTCTTTGGACAACTCACCCTACAATTTCTATCAGTGAGAGAAACCTACATGCTTTTCAAAGTATGTATCATGAACGAAACAATGAACAGCAGCAGAAGAAAGCCAGCCAGAGAGCTGCTTAGAAAAGAAATGATAAATTCTGAGAGTGTGTCCAGTGCTCCTAACAGTTTGGGCACTAGACAAAAAACGAAATCATATTTAATAGACAACACTTCACTGGTACCACTAGGCAGAGCTAGAAGAACCTACCGATGATTAATGAAGTCCTAATAGTTCACAAAGAAGTTACCTGTAATCTTGTTAAAACCTGATTTTTTGAAATTAGGCAGTTTTGTGAAGGGTACCATGTTACACTTAATTTTTATTTTTTCTTGGGAAAAAAGTTGGTGAACCTGATTAACCATTTTCCAAGAAAGAGACAAAATGACTAACTTTTGTCAAGATTTAAATGGATTTGTCAGAATCTTTTTCAATTTTCAGTGAAAACCTTATCCACAACACAACATAACACTCCTTCAAATTTCCTCAATAAATGAACTTAGGGTCTATTTTGCAGGGCCACTGTGCAACACTCAAAGCAGGCATGTTAAAGTTGCACAAGCAATTTTTATGCTATCATGTTCTAGAAGTTCTAGTGTTCTCTCAGTGTGCCTTTGTGTGTAACTTGTCCCTACAAACCGGCAAGGAGACGAAACTGCTTCATTGCCAGGTCAAGTCAAACAAATATACTGCTGTTGGGCACTTAAATGCAAGCCAGGTATGCAGCTTAGAAAGAAGATCGATTAACCTGGCAAGCAGATGTCTGTACTTTTACAATTACTGTATCTTATTTTGCCATCTTGCATTCTGTGTTTGCTTCTCCCTTTTAATATATCTGATGGAAAGTGTAACTTCTGAAGATTCAAGGCACCTAGAGAAGCATTCAGAAAGCCAATTTTAACTCCACAAGGCTAATTTTCCTTTTACTCTATGGGATACATTAGTCTGCTCTGATTGAGCCTCTGGAGAACTGACTCTTTTTGCAATTAACTAGAGAAGGACACTGGAGAAATCAGTTAGACGAGGCTAAACCCAGCCCTGGCAAAAATCCTTTTAACTCTGCACACCTTCTCTACAGACTGCATCATACATAAAACATGGAGTGTTGAAAGTAAGACTGATTCAATTTGTGCAGTTATTATTGAAGATCTCTGTTTTCTATGATACCAAAGCCATGCTATTAAGCTTCATTCAGACTACCTGCTGGCTGTCTCTTCTTAAACAAATGTCTCGTGAGACAGATTTGGGGGAAGAGGGAAATCATTTCTAATAAATTCAAATCAGTACTTAGATAAACAACAAAAGAACAAATCTTCCCAGAGAACTAAACAGGTGCTACCTATGTCAAGTATGCCCACTACAGTCAAATCCTGAGGCAGTTCTACAAAAACTGTTCTTGTAAACATTGATTACAGTATCATTTCTCCAAGTAAGCTCTTAGCTACTAGCCCTCAGAATTGAAAATCTTTGAAAAGATGATAAAATAGCAAGCCAAAACTTACAAAAATCTGACATTTAATTTGAAAATTCTTCACCTTTGATAATTCAAATGTCAAGAAAAATACTGTAACAAAGGGAGACTAATAAAATCAAGACATGATAGTTTTCTAGAGAAAACCTTTTTTAATTAATTAAATTTCAAGTTTGTTTTTGATAAAATTTTTGATAAAATGTTGATTAAATTTCAAGCTATGTTCTGATAATACCTTTTTGATAAAGTCATTTCAGCAATACTAAATTCCACCACTTCCTCAACAGCAAAAATAGAAACCCACCAGTAGCATCCCTTGCATTAGATCCTTTCTGTTAATGGCAGAGACCAGGGATATCTCTGCTCTTAAAATAAAACTATAGGATTTGCTGAAAAACAGGAAAAAAAAAATTATGTCTATTGTATTAATCACACCACTACTCCACCATTTTTAGTTTGATTATCCACCAATTTAACAATTAAAAGTCACTGGATTTTTTTTCAATATGTATGTAAAGTGTCTATCTAAAAATACCATTAAAAAAGCCTCATCCCATGTTTTTCTGTTCAAAATCAGCTGTTACAGATATTTTTTGAGATGTAAACTGCAATAAAAAGGACTAGCTGATAGTTTTCATGGCCAGACAGATACTTGTCTGGAGACTATTGAAAAAAGAAGGCCACTTTTAGCCATGTAATACCCTTCTATAATTATGTAATAATTTTCAGCAAATCTTTTCTTGCCTCCTCTGATGACTGATTGGATGGTGAGGCAGAACACTGTAAAGAGATCCAGCTTTTATAAGTTACTGTGCCAAGTAATAGCAAAGAGCTAGAAATTACTGTCATTGAAAGTCCAGTTTAATGTATTATACTCACTGTGTTAGACCAATCACATGGATTCTTTACTATTGGCCATTTTCCCTTGGGAATCACACAATGTATTTTCTAATTTACAGCTTTATACCCACTTATAGGAATATGCCTACATGATTCCTCCTTTCCATCACATATCCCTTCTTACAAGGACTTCATACTGCCCATGAAAAGACCACACATGTTCTTATTTGAACTTATTCTCTAGATCCATCCACAAGCAGTTTTAACCTGAGTAAGTTCACCTCACTGATAAAAAAAATACAACCATTTCCAGCCTCTTCTATTAATTTTCAACTTCTTGCCCCCTGCTTATATAGGCAGAAGGGTTCATGTAGCACAATGAATTGGATCAAGAAATTGATTCAGATTAAAACTACCCACAAGTAAAGGTGAGTTTTAACCTCAATCAGTTTAAAGTATGAACAACTGTCCAGGCAAAAGAGAGGGACAAGCAGGATCAGAGACAGAGGATGTTTGCCCACTGGTCAAAAAAAAAAAAAAAAAGCCCAAAACCCAAAAAACCCAAACTGTTTCAGCTTCCTTAAGCTTACGTTTATAAACTGCTTCAGTTTATACCAGGCTAAAATTCAACTGAACTGCATGGCTGAAGCAAGAAGTGAGAGGCATCTTTACATAAATCCACCTCACAGCTGATAAAATTAAGTTTTGTAGCTATTAATGGGCTTCTGCAAAGCACAAGGCTATTCAAAGTTTTCCATTGACACTTGGTTTACACGTTTTTATAGCAGCTGTCCAAATGCTTTCCAGTACGGTGAAGGATGGTATTATTCCTAAATGGGAACTGACAGTCTTGTAGGATATTTATAAAGATGCTCATTCTAATCTGCGGAGTATAATTTACAGGTCATTTCCCCCTAGCTGAGCTGTGTAATCATCAAGCAAGTATTATTGAATTATCACAGTAGTACACCATGTCAGAGGCTTTTTTTTGGATGGGTTAGTGTGCAGTAGACTTGAGGTCCATTTGATAGAGCTTATTTGACAGGACCATGCCAGCACCTCTGCAGAGCAATTTTGTTCACTTGGCCAACAGCAACATTTTATATTAAAAAGCTGGTACAATTTTCCATTATTCAGACTAAACCAAGCCTATTCAGATTAAAACAAGCTTTCCAAGTATAAAAATAATTAGATCATAGTAAGGAATTAATTACCATGTAGTAGAGGAGTAAATGCTGACATTAAAAATTTGCTTTTATCGTATAATTTGTCAGATTTTAGTGCTTTCTTCAATAAATTGAAGTACCGCAAACTGCATAAACATACAAGATGGTCTGAATAGCTGCCTTTGTCAACCAAATTCTCTGAATGCCAACCTAAGATGAAATCACAAGTGTTTACAGTGAAAGGATGTATATAACCAATCTGAATTGTATCAAAGGAAACAAAATATTTATAAATACCAAAGTGTGGCTCCTAATTATCTAGCACATGTTTTTGACTGCAAAATAAATACATATTCAAGACCTTCTGAAAAGGCTTTCACTTAGATTTCTACAGAAGTGCTGTAACTACGTAAAAGAATAAGGTAAATAAACACAGTCTACTAACAAAAACATTGAGACCAAAATAAGACAATACAGCCTCTAACAGACCAGTAAAAATTACTTCAACAGGGTTATTCTGGATTCACTCTGGGATTTCAATGAGGTTTCAGCCGAGGAGAAAATTAGTCTTATTCGATTACTTAGACCCTTATATAATCTGGCCCCAGAAGACCTTGTATTTTATTGATAGAGCTCAATGTTAGTTTTGAAAGTGCAGCAGGAAATAGCCAGTGAAATATCACAGAATCCAATGGCTCTGTACCATTCTCTGAACAGAACTACACCTTCTCATGAGTAATTTCTTCTTACATATCAAAATATAGGGGAGAACATACAGAGCTGCATAATTTCAAGTTGTAACTGACATGCCATCAAAAGTTACTAGTCTTAATTTAAGAACAGTTTCTGTCAGATAGTCCTAATTTTTCTAAATCCCAGACACTCACACCAGAAAGAATAAAAGATGGTTTGGGCAAAAATTTAAATAATGGAAAAAACCTACCAAAGTAACATTTTCTTTAGCTCTGTATCTTTACAGACAAACCATTTTATCCTGTTTTCAAATGAATTTGTGACCTTGCACAAAGACACGCTCTCCCCCCTGCTCCGCAAACAGTTTCACTGAATCACTCTTTTTGATGGCTCAAACAACTCCTATGTCGGAAGCAAAGGAGGTGACTCTTCTGTAAAAAGTACAATAACATCCAGATAACCAAAAAACAAGGCAGGGCTCACCAGCACAGTCAGTTAATGCACATCCCCAGCTACATAATACAAATCTGGGCTCTGACTACCCATTCAGCAGTGTGCAGCTTTGGAGATAGGAACACATTTGTCAATCGCTCATTACACATGTAGGTGGGATAACCTACACAAAGTGACAAGACTAGGACAGATAAGGTATAAATTAGGCTACAAGAACATGCTATATTTAGGATACTTATCTTTGAGAAATGAAGTTAGGGAGTCATAAGCTTGAGAATGTTTTGGTTATTTAAGCACATCACAGTTAATCTGCTCCAAAAATAACCTTCACAGAGCTCACTGCGAAAAACAGGTTATTTCAAGCTAGCTAGCCTGCCCAATCAATTTGAAACTTCCTTAACTGGAAAAAAGCCTGAACTAGAGAACTCTTTCTTTCAACTCCATACTAGCTTCCCAAGATAAAACCAGAAAGATCACACCAAGAAAAATATATTGGTCTCCCCACCCCCTGACTTTTTCATAGAAACACATCTCCATCCTCAACAGTCTTGTACTGTTTCATTCACACAGTGAACTGTGTACATAGTAAGTATTTATAGGGAGACAATCTGCAAAAATTTTAAAAAGGCAGAGCTTACTACATGGTTCCATAAATGTTACAAACATTTCATGATCACACATAAACATATCTTAAAGTTTTGAACCACATATTGAAACTCTAAACAATTTTTAATTAAATTCTACTTACTGAAATTCTTATGCTACTTTAACCAAAAGTTTTGTTTGATAGTCAGATGTTCTAAGTTGGGAGATGAGAAGAAAATCAAAGAAAGTAGGTAAGAGGTCTGTGTGGATGAATTGAGAGGTCCTAAAAGGTCTGAAACATGAAGAGACAGAAGCATAGAAAGGTGACCCAAGAGGAATAAGGAAAAAGTGCCCGAGTATGCAGAGAAAGGATTAGGAAAGCCAAACCCCAGCTGGAGCTGAAGAGCTTCAACAGTAAAAGAAAGACCATGAAAAATGCATGCTCACTGCTGAATGGGGATGGGCACCTGGTGACAAAGTACATTAAAGACATCACAGTACTCAATCACAGAATAGATAGGATTGGAAGGAACCTTTGAGATACCTAGTCCCATCCCATTCTTGACTGGAACTGTCTTTGCAAAAACAATTAATGCTAGTCTGTGCCTTGCTGCACAGCAATTTTTTTTCCTAAGAACATACTTCATATAGAAAAACCAGAATATAGTACAAAAAGAACAGGTTTGTAAGTAGTCTGTGTGCCCAAGCCATTCAAAGGCAGAGCCAGGAGCTCATCTCCCTCCCAATTTTTACATTAAGACTGAACCATGAGTGAGATTGGATGTGAGATGTTAAGACTAGTATGCCACATGAGGTCTAGACTGACTGACTGAATTCCTTCCTATCACCATGAATTATCAGAAGCAGCTGTTCCACACCAGTTAAATTCTAGAAACAAGACTTATAGAAACACCTTAGGAAAATGTACCAGTAATTATTATCATCTCTTCTTAGCATCCTTTAACCTTGCACTGATCTCTCTTCCTGATCAGGTATTTATACCATGCTCCATTACACACTGCATTTGAACTCAAGCCAGAATGAAGCAGAACAATCTGAACTGAATGACTGAATTAAAACTAAAATCTGCAGCCACAAGTAGACTTTATGACACCAAACCAACTTCAGTCAGTTTAAAAGAAAAAAAAAAAATCAAGATCCATTTAGTATTGTACTAAATGAAAGAATTTCTGTTTTAAAAACAGTCATGATACATCTGGCCTCTCATTTCGGCCCTTTCCAATTTTTTATTAACCTCAAGGTTAATTACAATATTAAGTCCCCAAATGGGAGATACAGTTTTCAAAGCCCACTCTTCCCCTTAGCATCAATGCCTTCAATGGCAACTAGAAATTATTTCAATGTGTGAAAGAGGTGTTGCAGCATAATTATCATAATGCATAGACATATGTTCCAAAAGCAAAAAGGCAAAAGATTTATTTTCTATTATTAACATGAAGCACAGGATAGAAAGACTGAAGAGGTCAAATGTGCCTCAACTTACTTAATTCCTTTTGCTATAGAGTTTTGGTCTCACAGACAGTGAGAGCCTTGTATCAGATCCACTAGATGGTGCAATCCATCTTCTCCATTAAAATCATTTGAAGGTTATACACAAGAAGTTCATTTTTAATGAGGAAGAAGTCAATTTTAATGCTAATCAAGAAAAGGTTTATTATTGGAAGAACAAGACACCAAACAAAATATCAGGGTTCAAGAAAGATCTAGGCTTTGAAAGTCACCTATGTTACCAGCCAACATCCCCATTTTCAAGAGAAATATGATTTTATGCACTTTCAGAGCATAGAAACAGAATTTTCATCAAAGGAAAAAAGGAATCACAACAGCCATCTTTAAATTATTTAACATCAACAGGGAAGTAATCAACCCAATAGGACATCAGGAGATTTACTGACTGATAAGAATGGCTTTCAGAGGCATGAAAGTATTCAAAACAATCTAAGATTAGTGTTGAATACTTCAGAGATAAAATAGTACTCACTAAGACTAGAATCCATTCTGATAGCTCCCTCATTATCCATAACCTTGACCTAAAACTGGTTAGGCTTTTCACTTCTAATTCCTAGTCTTGGTAAGGGATTAAGTCCAGATACAGGAATAGAAAAAATTACTGCCAGGTAAAGAGGTGAACTGCCTCAGGACAGACTACAGCCTTGATCTGGATCACAGTCAAATTTTACTTCAACCCTCACCCAACTGCCAAGTGTTTGAGGTCTGCTAAATCATTGAAAAAGACTCTACATTGCTGATGACTTTCTTGGTGACTACTTACCATGAAGAATTCCGTGTGCTACCAAAACAAATGGTGAACAAGAAAGCAGGGCACACTGTTTCACTGTCCTCCAGAAAATGGAACAGCTGCAATGCTTTGTGCTTGGTAGGTTTTGTGAGATTTAGGAAACCTTACAAAAGTAATTTTTTAGTTTGCTTCTGCAAGTCTTTTGTGGATTTTTACACTCAGCTGTTCCTACATATCTCCTCAAAAGAGGTGCTCTTTTACAAAGCAATGAAGACTGTCGACTCATAAAATCACAGGACCATATGATGACCTGGGTTGGAAGGGACCTTAAAAATCATTTAGTTCTAACTCCCCTACTGATGGTAGGAACACATACCACTACACCAGGTTGCTCAAAATCCCATCCAACTTAGCCTTGAACACTTTCAGGGATAGGGAATTGACATAATTGACATATTCTGCAACAGTTGGAAATGCAGCTTTTTGCAGCCTAACCAAAAAAAAAAAAAAAAACCATAATTCACTAACATTGGTGACACGTTTTGCAAGGGATAAGCCCTAAAATTCAATGAAAAAATGGATTTTTTTCTTCAAAGTAACATAAATTGCACTCTAATATATCAGAAAACTGATACCAAACTCTACTTTAGGAAAATAACTCTACACAAAATGGTAAGGAATTACAGATCAATAACATTTTTGCTAATACTAGCATAATATTTCTTGACTAAAAATTTCCCTTGTAGACATCTTCCTTTAGAAAAATATTCATTTAGGAAAAAAGTGCTCATGGAAACATGTCTGCCATGATGAAATGTCTAAAATGTCACTGCTTTTTTGATGATATGTGAATCTAGAAAAACAGAAACATTTTGGTTTTTCATTACACTTAAGGATTTTAAGCATTTTCAGAAATACCTATATGTTGCTTAAGAAAGCATATAGAATGAAAAGAAGGAAAGTTAGTCTAGAAACATATTGAATTGCATGGAACTCACTACTGACAATATGTCTGATAGTATCTTTACACAGAAATTTCCGTAATACTTTTTCCCCATTATTCTTTTGTGCCAAGCTTGCAGACATCACTGACCTTATGGAGTGCAGGAGCCATTACTGGCACCAAAAATCCATTGTAAATGTAATTCACAAGCTGGCTGCGTATTAAGGGATGTGCCACCTAAGAGGGTGGGGGAGAGAAAGACACAGAACAGTTCAGTGAGATTTCAAAGACAGGGCACAGAATGCCGCTACCAAAACCCTTTCCCATTTAACAAGACATTGGTTTGTCCTTCTCACCAGCATTTGATATGATCTGGGTTCTTAACAACTGTTTCTTTTACAAAGAAATACACACATCATGTTTAATTACATTACAGTAAGTCTGCCAAACTTAGACATGGCTTTTCAATCTTCCTGCATGCTGACAAAGATGAATGGATAGATGGATGAATGGATAAGTGTATATAGCCACATATCAAAGCAAGATCTGAAATTCTAAATTCAGCTCCTGCAACCTTGTTGGGCTAACTTGAAGGTGGATTTGTTAACTTGTCCTTCTACAATAAAGAAAAGCAGAACAGCTGCTTTCTTATAGTTCAAGAGTAGGTTAACCAAAGCACTCTCTAGCTATGGGGTAAGAATACACTATTTACATGCCCTTCTCCCAGCCACTGTAAGACAAACAGAAATTAAAACAAAACCTGTATAATTTATTCAATGGGATGGTTAAGAGCTTTAAAACAAACAAACTAACACCCCCAAAATATTATTAGAAGCCAAAAACTTACTTTTATAATTAAATATTCATTTTGTCTTTGCAACAAAAACACATCAATTCATGTATATAAAAGCAAAATAAAATTCCATTCAGAAGCTTTCAAAGCCAATATACTATGTTTGAAGTTCACAGAGACTGGAGTGTCACAGCCTATATGTGGCCTCCAATATTCTCCAACCTGCAATTCTTACCAGACTTCCTTTAACTTGTAACTCTTAATTTGGTAAGAGGAAGAAAAAGAGTGGCCCTTCCTACACTGTGGTCCAGGGAAAAAGTAGTAAATGGAAAGTGGTCTAGGCTACACTGTTCCTTTTTAATCTCTGGCCAAAATTTTTGGGTGAACACGGACCACTCCACGTGCAAAGCAAAAATTCTACAGTAACTGATCTTTCAAGTTAGCTGAAAACTATACAGACACAATCAAGCAGCAGTCAAAAACTACTCTTTCTGCATGTCAGCTGATATGGTTAACCATTTTGCATCTATTTGAACAGTATTTTTAAAATAATTCATTCTTTAATTTTTCTGCAGTGTCCTTTATAATTTTTTTACAATAAAGGTATCAATTATGATCTCCTGCAAATGTAGATCTGTATAATAACTCTGGTTAGACACCAAAATTAATATTTTCTCCTCTTCATGTTTAAACATGCGTGCTAAAAATCTTGTATAGTGCATTTGAACAATGACAGCTACTATTATTTTTGCTTGTTCAAGACTTTAATAGTCAATCAGTTCTTTTACTGTACTTAGCATGCATTGCACTGAAACATATCTTTTATTTAACAGTAAATGTGACTAAATTTTAAATCCTATCCAGCACAAGTCAGTACAAATAATAAAAATCCACAGTTTCTGTAGAATTTTTATCCTGTTTTAATGGAATACTGGATTTGGGTTCTACTGAGTATTGAAGAAAAACAATATATAAAGACAAGAATTTTATTTTACATTTAAATCAGAAAAAAACAATAAGGGAGCAAAGCACTAAAAATGAGCCTTGGATGAACAGAATAGACTCAAAACAAGCCAATCCAAAATGAATTTACACTTCTAAGAGGAGACCTAAATAATTCTGCTTGGAAGGCTTTTTTTACGTTGTACTCACCAAAAGGCAAAACAGACTATTCTTGCTATTTTCTTTTGGACGCCATTACAAGAGCTTACACAGATACAGATATAAACCCTACATTTTCCCACATGTAAAGGCATTCAATTTACTTCTAGGATCAACAGTAGTAATAAAATGCAATAAATATTTTTTTTTTCCTCCTAAATGGAGATG
This sequence comes from Pseudopodoces humilis, assembly GCF_049639895.1. Classification (NCBI taxonomy): domain Eukaryota; kingdom Metazoa; phylum Chordata; class Aves; order Passeriformes; family Paridae; genus Pseudopodoces; species Pseudopodoces humilis. Next base: position 43,427,780 of record NC_142205.1, read on the forward strand.
GTCCCAATTACATAATGCAATATCAAGCTTTCATTTGAAACACTTGGCACCTGAAAACCACAAATATATTAGTTCGTCCTTATAACCAGCACAAGGTTGTGTTTACAAGCAGCTTGTTTTAGTCTAACTTTAATAGTTTATGCTATTAACAAAAATAAATAAACTCTGTAACTTACAAACTTCTGCAGGAGATGTAACTTACTACTACTTCTAAAAAACAGTCTAACTCCATTCAATTACCTGTATCACAGCATTGCAAAATTCAAGGGAATTCATGAATTGTACAAGGGCTGGTGACAAAAGCCAGTCATCTTTCATCAGACAGTGCCATTCTTCTCCTTTTTCTTCCAGCTTTGTAGGCAAAGAGGAATAGAGGCCACTCAGTCCTGTTGCTAGCACCTGTATTTCAGAAACAGAAGAGGAAATAAGTTAACTTTCCAACTGTCCATCTGCCTGAATGGCAGTACCCCAAATGGTTTCTCCTATTAGTTTTAGTAATAAAAGAGAATGTTAAGATTAATTTAAATTCCTTTCAAAAAAAGTCCTGTGGCAGAAAGACATAAATATTTTAAAAAGCCTACCATATAATATTCTTCTTTCAAGATCTGGTATTTAGGAGAAGGTGATGGAGAAAATAAGGTTATTGTGATTTTTTGTTTGTAATCCGAAGTTTTAATTTATTTTTAAATTTTTCTAAACTTATTTCGTGCTTTCCTTCAGTCCCATTTAGAAACAGGCATCAGTGCAATTATCTGCAGCTTGTCTTGTGCTGCTGATTCAAATGTCACTGCTCAAACATGTATGAAGTCACTTCACTCAGAAACATGAAACATCAGAAATGGAGGGGGAAACTGCCCCATCAACAAAAATGAAGTTCAGCCCCATTTAGACCACAGATACATGATGTCTTTGATTGCCAGGCACTTAAACTCAGCTGAATCCACTTTAAAAAAAGTAAATTTAACTGTTCATAATTTCCCTTTTTCCATCCTTATTTATCTGAAGGAGGGAAGCAAAAAAATTTAAAAAAAGTCTGAAATTGGTTATTATTTAAACAATGTTTCCAGTAATTTTAAGCCTCACAGATGATTCATGTAGAATGTATCACTGAAGATTGAGAGCATTTTTAGTTACAATTTAGAAAGCATATTTCCAAAAAGGTTTTAAAATTTTGCTGAATGTATCTAGAGTATTGTATTTTCAGCTGTACTTTTTAATTATTAAAGTTATTCAAAGCCAGAAACTTTCTAAGTATTACTCAGGACTCTAATCTTTCTGAGATGATTTCATACAACTTCACAATAACTTTTTAAGATGATTCTCATTTTAATGGGAACACTATAACTCAGCCAGATGGTAGTCTTTTTAGCTTTCATTCATCAGATTCTTCTTAGATTATTTCCTCTTACAAATGGCTACTTGACATCTACAGGGCTAGACTGCCAAAGATCAGATGAAACTGCTCTTATCTGCTAGAAAACACTGGAAAACAAACAGCTGAAAATGTCCATATCAAAGACCGAGGGTTCACAGAAGGTGATCAGGTTTTGATCATGCACAAGCACAAGCAATTGTAACTGTTAACCCATACAACCAAAGGCTGTCTTTCTGAATACCTTTTATTCCTAATTCACACAATTTTGAATATGGATTTATTCTGGCATAGGTAAGGAAGCCAAATATTAAAGGGGAGGGAGAAAACTGTGGAAATTGACTGCTTTAGTACAGTGATATATGTGCAGTATTATATGCATAGATAGATAAAGGACAAAGCTGGACATACATTAAAAAAATGAGGAGTTAAAGCAATTGAGCAAAGCTTTATTCGTACAATCTCATTCTTCTCCAACCAGAATCTCTTTGGGATTTATTCCTTCTCACAGTAGAAGAGCTCAGAAAAAAGCTCTTATAGAACTACCTGTACATAATCTGTACATAACACAAGCACTTATTCTCACAAACCCAAGGTTACAACAGTGAGAGGATTTGACATTTGTTTGTCTTGTGAACTTTTAATTAATGCACACTCAATTTTCCATTGTCTGCTTAAAATTTAAATGCTATTCATAAACACAAATGCACCCTCTCAGTATGCCATCTGATTCTCAGAGCTGTCCCATCCACATTTCTCCTTCATATGGGTATTAGCTCTTAAGCACAAGAAGCTGACCTTGAACAAAACATACTACTCTCCACTAAAAGGAGCAGTGAACTCACAATCAATCAATGTCTGAATTCTTGAGTTTGTCAAACTTACTGAAGTAAGAAGTGACACATGCAGATGCTAAAATCTGTGAAGTTTAGGAAGCTCTTATTTTTGCAATGAAGTACAACAGAAATGGCTCTATGGAATTATGTTTCTTAAGCACTGAGACAGAGTAGCCACAGGAAGCAAGTTCATCTCTTTAGATAAAAAGTATTTTAAAATGTTCATGAAGTATAAGGTATAAATAGGGCTACAAGCTGAAATTACCAACAAAATAGATTTTTAATCAGTAATGAAACATTAATGAAAAAAATAATCTGAAAGGGAAGGAAAAAAAGCAAGATTTGTTTTATATTTTGTTTTACGCAAAGCAGTGTCCTTTTAAACTTCATGAAGAATTTATCATGTCAGCCCTACATTCTCATATACTTTTACAAGCATTTCCAGCCGTTTCTTTCTGACCATTGAATCATGAGTTTCTCTACAAACCAGTTTCTTTGATTTATTTATTTTCTCTTGACTCAGAGAAGACACTGACTACATGATTTGTAATCCCAGGCAGATTATGTGATTATAATGTGTTGTTAATGCATAATCAATTGCTACCTGGACAATTACTTCCTTTTAATAATTTTCTCTCCTCCCACATCCATAGTCTGTCTTTCTATCTCTATGCAGCAGCAATTTTTAAGGGCACTGTAGAGCCATCGCTCCTCCTGCTGTAACAGTTGCTCTCCTAAGCTGCAACATATTTACAAAGTTTTGTGAGGGACTTTGAGATGTTACCCTGCTCAAAATTCGTTTGAAACATTTTTCTTCTTATTCCGTTGCTGAACACATAATATCTTCAATCATATCCAGAAAACTTTCATGTCAAAACATGATAAAAATTATTTGGTGTAAACTAAGAAAACTTTACCAAATAGTTTGCCCACACATTTCGTGTTAAAAACATTTATAAGTGATGCATCCCACTGCAAACAGTCTCCTTCTTTCCTTCTAGTTTTTTCATCCGAAGTTTTGAATACTGCAGATCTATGGACAATCCAGTTTTTAAAAAGCTGTTAACCAAAGACAAAAAACAGTAACAAGAAAACCTTCAAGTTCACCTTGGCACAGATCTAACACTGATCTGGGTACAAGAGGCAGCTGAGACTTAAGGCCAGACCTCACCCTAGGGGTTGCCTATATTATGCAATAAGGCATGGTAAAGAAAATCCTACATGCCAATCTGTCCCCAGAAACAGAGATCACATCACATCAACACAGTGCCACCTAAAATGTCTCTGCAATCAACACAGGACTGCATTAGCTGTTTTGCAGAGTACCTGAGGCAACATTTGCACTTATTTCAGTGATACACAGCAATGTCACTGACACCTACAAAACACTCATTCAGAACAAAATCTGTTTTTCAGCTCATCAGAACTCAAATTCAAGAAAGATATTGTGCTAGTAAGCTAAATATATGGCATTACATTGAAGGTTTATTATAGACTTAGGCCAACCTCATTACTGTTCAGAAAAGTCTGATTTTAGCACATTTTGACAAGAAGCCTTCCTAATTGGAATGATTGTCGATCATGGCTCCCTGCTGTTGAAAGCTGGCTTTTATCTTCAATGTAATAAGGCTGGTTATTTTTTTTCTTTTTAACTAATTGGAAAATGTAATTACGGAAGTTATAGCATAGATCCAATAATGGTATCTGTCTTGGGGACAGTTTGAGAATCAATATCATATTCTTTGGCAGCACCTATTAAACAAGGTCATACTGGAGCCTCAAATTGATGCAATATTTACAACTGACAAAAGAAATAATTTAAAAGTTTTGTTGTGGAATTTGTAGGCCTCACCTACCCTGCAAATGTGCCCTACTGTTCAAAGCAATGTCAGAATACATGGAAACCTAAGGCTGGAGTAGCTGTTGAGCAGCATCAAGGATTCTAGTGCACTCTCTTCTACAGCTGTCTGTTTTAGTAGCCATGTAAGACTCTCCTTCACTTCATTTTTCCAGGATTTATTAAATTAAAACACAAGCCATGCAGAATATAAAAGAATCCGTTCAAAAACTGACCCGCAAGAAAACTTCTGTACAGCATGATACTTGGGTTTGAACACACCCACTGCAGATCTCAGACAAATAAGACATAAAGAAGCAGGTGTTGTTATTCCAGTCTGCTTTAACTTTAAAACTGCAGTAGCACAGCTTTGTTAGTTAAATCAGATTACTTACTTAACAGCAAGGTAAGTTAAGGTTTTCTATTCATATAGTAAGATCAATTTGCCAGGTGTACCAATGCAACAGTGCTACCAAGTTTCATAACAGAGAAAAACATAGCAAGATGGTGGTTAGCCTGAGACAGACATAGAAATACCCAATTTTGTGACAACGAGCAAATCTCCCTTTAAGCTTGCAAAATTTACAACATTTCTGTAACACTCTCACTAATCTCACACTAATTTTTTGAACTGTTGAACTGATGTCAGCATGGGAAGCACAGACAGCTTAAGCTTGTGCTGGCACCTGAAACAATCACCTCAGGACACCTTACCCCCCTTTCTCCCTTCAGCCGCAGAATCTTAAAGGTGCCTCACAGTGAGACAGAACAGATTTCCCTCCCACTATGTTCTGCTACAACTTCCATCAGTTTTTCCAATCCAATTTGTTGTGTGACTGCAAAAACACTTGTGCTGGCCCAAAAGCACAAGACACTGGTCTGGAAACAGGAAGCAAGACTATGTTTGGCACCGCGGATGGTTTAAAACAGCATTACCATTTGTGAAATAGGTGTTAGCAGAAACAAATGTGTTACAATACTTCTTTACCAGAAATGACAGAAAAGGAGGAAATAATGCAGGAAAGACAGTTAGTTTAGTGCTGAAGATCATGTAAAATAAGAACAACTTACTGGGCAAAAATAGGTGTTTTCTGCTATGTGGTTTGCAACAAGGTTGTTTTCTGCAGACAAAGACATTATGAAAAGCAGTGCATCCCGGGCCTGTTGGCCTACTGTTCCTTCTCGATGGATGAAGGGGATGAGCAGGGAAAAAATGAGGAAATTGGCAGCTCCTTGGTCCTCACTAGTGTGGAAAAACAGTTCTAAAATGGAGGGATCTTTGGCTATTATAGAGCAGAGCTGGTTCAAGAGGACAACCAACTCTGTTTCCACTGTTGGAGTGGTTGTTCCTGAGCAGGAACTCAACAACATCATCAAAGGCTTCAAAATGGGCTTGTGATGCAGCAAAGGCTGATGAGACTGGGTTACGAGCATTTCATACATTTTGAGTTGCTCAATTTTTGTTTCATCAGTGAACTCTCGTCGTAGGCTCCAAAGGAAAAGCTTCTCCATGATGTTTTCTGAGACCACAAACTCCAGAATAGGTCCCATCGAGGCATCTTTTGCTTGCTCCTCAATTAATAAGAAAAGCATGTGCTCCACATAATTCTGGACAGTGCTGGCCTCATCAGGTGAGATTGCTCCATACTTTGCCTGAGTATTTTTCAAAGGATCATGCTTCTCTAAGATTTTCAGAACCTAAGGAGAAAAAAACAAAGACAGACCAGTTTTAATGCACTTGAATGCATCATAAAAAGCAGGCTATACCTACCACTACGAGGAAAACAAATTAACAAAATTATTTAACACAAAAAGCATTAAGTCTTTCTATGTTTTCAAATTCAGGAAGTTTGACAGACAAAATCTGAAAGTTTCACATTTGGCATGTACAAGGCAAAAATATACTGCTGTTGTTTACCTTTTTTAATAAGCACCTAAATTTGTTGTATCTCCTACTCCTGATAACCAGGAGTTCTCTCAAATAGGGATAAACTAGGTTTCCTTAGCGTTCAGAAATTGAGTTTTCACGATGTTTAAAACAAGTTTGTCACAGAGGACTGAAATCCAAGGGCCCGTTCTCCAGCCAGAGCAACTGTGCTCAGGAGTATCAATATCATGGGATGATTTGCAGTAGTAAGAATAGCAGCAGCCCACAGTGCTGCTCTTTGCCTGACACCTTTTACATGATACCCAATGGCCACTGATGCCCACATACTCTTGCAATTTTCAATATAGTAATAATAGTTATATCAGCACTTCTAACCCTGAACTACATTCTGTTGTGCATGCAAACAATAAAGCTCACTGTCTGCAAAAAACACATTGTCTTTAGCCTTTCTGTGGAGGATAATTGCCACAAAACCATAAAGGAACAGTGGCTCCCCTAACACAACACATCACTAGTTAGGTGAGAAAAGGTGACTCTTGAATGACAGCTCCTGTGACTCAGGAAACATCTTAGAAACACCACCATTTGTCTGGGTGGCTTCTTGGGAGAGCCAAAGAACAACAGGAACAGCAGTACAGAAATCAATTTTATCTAAATTGTTAGGTTATTTATATTACTGCAGCAAACAAGAACTTATATTATGGTGCTCACCGCAAAACATCTTTGCTCAGAAGCAATTACAATCCTGATGACATGCAAACATTTTTTAGAATATGCTGAAGTATATAATCTACATCTATCCATAGTAAACAAGAGTGCATACAGCTTTGCACTGTGCATCTAATTTACTTTCCAAAGGATAGACAAGACTTAAACAGCACAAGGAAAAGAAGCACAGAAATCTGCAAGAGAGTGCAAGTCACAATGAATCAATAGGAAAGCCAGTAAGAAGATCTAGGCCTTCAATAAGATATTACCATGTCCTACCACTTCCCATTTAGATGCAAATCCAGAGTTCCGAGTGTGATTAGGAAAGGCTAACCATATCTTCAAAGGTCAACTGCATTTTAGAAATAGTTCAGTGTCATCTACTACATTCTACATGAAAGACATTTGTTCCTGAGCAATTCAGGACTATCCAAAAAAAAAAAAAAAAAAAAAAAGAATGAAGCAAATTTGTATCAATGCAGCTTACTTCAATCAATAAAACTAATTAACTTTACCTGTGCCCAGTGTGTTCTAAACACTATCATACATGTTTCTGGGTCAACACCCTGCAGGCTGGGAGCCTGCCTATTTCTGCTGATACGTGTTCCAGAGGACATTATAAAATTTCCACAGGTCAAGCCAACTAGGTCATGCTGAATTTCTTTTTTAAATCCTCCAGTGAGCTACAGATGTTCAAGCATCATTATGAGATTGATACTGTGTCCTGAGCTTTCATATCCACAGATATCTGTTAAAAAGAAAAACCAAAAAGAAACATAAATATACCAGTGCACATCAAATTAGTGTGTAACAGAAAAGAACATACTTAAAGAGAACACAAACTTTTCTTCTTTTAATTCACTTTGAGGACAGAATTTCTAAAGCATGTTTTATGTAATCCCCTTAGAATTTTGCTCACAATAATAGCTTATAATGCTCAAACTTTGGAGACCAGTGACTGAAATAAGGTGCTACTGAAATAAACAAGCCCAACAAAAGCTTGTGCAATAAACATTTTATGCATATCACTGCATTTTCAGTTTCTCATTATGACACTTTTGCCATCTGACCATGTCTCTTCAGAGTTGCTTAGTAACTAATGTTGCATAGACTGAACAGGTAAAAAAAATAGCAGTTCTGTATTTTTTTTTCATATCTTCTAGTAATAGATATAATTACAAGTTCTTAGAAGTGTTCTGCCAGAAACCATATAAACAGTTGAAAACATCTCTAGAGCACCATATTCACATGGAAGGGTGCATCTGTATCAATACCAAAGGAAAAAAAAGAACAAAAGATAAAATCTTTATGTATCCAAAGCTAAATAAATTGAGTTGTCATATTAAAGGACTGAGAATAGGATCCAGCATTGAAACATTCCTCTCATCCATTATTTAATATCCTAGATATCTGAGTATCAAAGTAGTTGCACACCTGCAGGGGAAAGTTAAAATTAAATAATGATTGATATCCTGCAGATATTTGAGAGACTTAAGAGAACATATTACCCCTCATGCACCCACCCCCCCCTTTTTCTTTTTATAAAGTTTTAATTTTTATTCTCATTTTTTCAAACCAACTAGGCATTTAATTCATTTTGGTTTGGGACCATAGTGAAAAAAGCCCAACCAAAAGCACCCAACAACAAAGAGAATTTTTTTGTAGCATAAGCTGCCAAATCCCATACAGCAATTCTTTGCCAGTATAGAAGGGATTTCTCTGTGCATATCTTAAAAGATGAAAAATTTCTCTGTAGTGAACATCTCTGCTCCCTGTATCTGTGCTCTGTTGATATTCTTGAAACTGCTAGCACAGGAAAACATCCAGCCTGTCTCAAAAGTAGCAGCAACTTTTGCCATTTTAAAAGAGTCCAAAAATATACAGGGTACAACTGTTAAGATTTCTGAGGCAAGAAAATAGGTTATGCATGCCACACTGTATATATGTACACACACATATTCACATGTTCAGGATTCAATCGCATGATCAGCCTCCCCCCTCCATCCTAGCCCTACTTCTTTCAGCATTTACAATGCATTGCCTATGCATTTGCTAAGCACTCTCACACAATACAAGTAACACAATCTAGCCCATCCTTTTTGTAGATAACATATTCCATGTGTGGAGAAGCCAGCATAACCAGCATAAATCCTGCACACTTTTATCTGTTCCACTTCCAGAATGAAGCTGGCACTCCATACAAACTACTTTCCAGGTTATAAACCACCTGGAACCAGATGCAGTGGAGAGGACTGCACATAACCAGTAAGAACTAGCTCATCTGCTCATTTACTTGAAGGTATCTGCCGGTACACAACTACTTCTTAAACAGCCCTGTGAAAATGAATTGTATGTCCTAGTTCTACATCACTGATGTTCCTGCAGAAGAAAATAAAAATAAATAATAATAATAAAAAAAGCCCCAAACCCAACAAAAAAAAAAAAAAACCCACAAAAATAATCAGAGTAGCAAGCGGATTTGAGAAGCCAACTTGAGAGACCCAGGATCTGGGTGCTTTTGTCATTACTTACTTAAGTAGATATCACTATTCTGAGTACTCAACATTTCCACCAAGAAACACTGAAAAAACACAACCCATGCTTACACACCATGTAGAAAAAGACTGCTTTAAGTACTTTGCCTAATACCATAGCTAATAATCCAAGGAATATTTAAACTTCAGATCACCTGCCCTCTTCTTGGTAGTTCCTCTTTGCCAGCATTCTCCTGCAAACAGAATCTTTCCATGTTGGTAGAAGTCCAGCAGACTCCTCCAGGCAAAAGTGTCCTTCGCTTTACAACCCTAATTCACCCTTTTAGCAGATCTCTCCTGTGCATGAAGCAAGCAGCTTTGGAAAAACTAATATGATCATGTAATTAAAGATGGTATCAGAAGGTGCAGTAAGAGAACTTAATTAACCAAGCAGAGGCAAGCTCCATTCTGGAATTTGTAAGTGCCTTCATTTGACAACTTAGAGGTTGTTTCAATGTAGCCATTGCATGTTGTTTAAGAATTTAACTAAAAGAAACTGATATTCCACATCTACCTATCAGGTGACAAATCAGAAAATTCAGATCCGCCTCCAGTACTTAAGATAATAAACAAGGGAGACTACAGCTTTCTTCACAAATTATGATAAAAATCAGTGAAGATGATGCACTCTCCAGACACACGCAAAGCTCTAGGATGCTACCACACACAGGCAACCCAACCCTATTTTAACTCATTACCCTCTCTTCTAATCCCTTTTAATTCTCTGTCCGTCCTACCTTTGCAATTTTCTTCATGCATTTTCATGCATGTCTTCATCTTTTTTTCTTCATGCATCTTTCCTATCCCAGCCTCAGGTGCTGCTCCACAAACATTAAGACAGGATTCTGTCTCTCACTGCCAGACAAACCCTGCCCTATCTTTTAGCTCTCTAAGCAGACTGCTTTGGGATAGTTCCATATTGGTGCTTCAGATTAATGAAATATTACCTGGTTCTCTGCAGCTATGAAAAGACCTCAAGTGAACAGAAATGGTACATACCTTGACACCCATTCAAAATCCACCAAGATCCAAGAGGTCCAGTGATAGAACCACTGTTATGTTTTTGTGTGTCCAGTAGGAAAGCTCACTTTCCACAACAATGCTATTTAGTTATCAATGTTTGTGTAAGAATTTATAACCATCATGGTGGGACTGAACATTCATTCAAGTCCTGCCTCTGCTAACAGCTTACTGCCTAGGCAGATGACTGCTACAGCCTGCACTTGGAGAATGGACATTTGTCCTACACAAAGATATCCTAAGTCCAGCTTCCACATAGAAAGAACAGATAGAGCCCCAAGGAAAGAAGCCATCAAGACAAGCAGATTTCCCCTCATCTCCAGCATAACAACCCCTAAGGTCCTATTTATCCAAGATACTTAAGAGCTTCTTACAATTTCCAAGGCCCAGTTTGGGCACACTCAAATGACAACACAGCAAATTCTCAGATACACAGGTCACCAAAAACTGCCAGCATTCTGGTTCAAATTGCATCTTTGTCAGATCAGTCTAGATCAGAACAGCAAGGGCTTTCAGTGTTGCCAGCTCTGGAAATGTCTATGCTATCAATCACAGAAACCTTTTAGGAAGGTACCCTCAAGCTGATGTTTCATGCATCCTGCCTGGTCTGTTTACTGTATTTGTTACTATAGACACAAACACCACCCCATTGCTTGGTAAAGATCTTTGAGAATATGTGACCAACAGCAAAATAGAAAATTCATCTCCAGCATTTATGTTCTATAACTAACACCTGCACCTAGCAATATCCTACACATACATACAATCCCAACATTAAAGCCACTTACCTCTTTAATAAGAAATAATTATCAAAAAAAAATTTGTCCTGTAGTGACAAACAATAACATCTCTAATGTTTCACTCTGAATGTTTACTCCTACTTCACAAAAACCATCATAAACAGACTATACAGAGCATCAAATGAAGAACAAAAATAGCAAATTTAAATAATTAGTGGAAAACAACTTGTCTGCAGCAAACATTGTTGACAAGGGCATAGTTCACTTGCCTTTATCCCAGCTTCTGGATCTGAAATCTCAGAGCAGTTGAAGAACACAGACATTATCCTCACAGCCGCCCAACTATGGCTTTTTAATCATCTCTAATCTAAAAGTAACAAGACAGCATTGCAGACTGCAATGTGCAATAATATTTCTAAGTTCAAATCAATTCCCCTAAGGAAGCAAATATTTCCAGTTTCAAAAGCGTCTTGGGATGTTGGGATTTCCTTAGTAATACAAAACACTAATACATTGTGTAGGCTTCAAAGACTTCAAACTCTGTAATAGTGTTTCAAAAAGCTTTTGACAACTTAAGTGGTCACAGAATAGATCCTAAAAACAGAGTCCCTATTTAAAAAAAAGGTAATTGCATTGGAAGAGAGTCTATCTAGTAAGATACATTTCAATCTAACTGCATGCTGTAGCTATAGCAGTAGCAGACAGACTACATTCATTGTAAGCAGATTTTGTTACTGGATTAGGTTTTCTTGATTATTTTGTAAGACCAAATGTGCAACACTAAATGTAACATCACATCATTCCCTGTGAATTAAATCTCACTCCAATTAAACAAGACAAATAACCTGAACATAATGAGTCCAAAGGTGAGGAAGTAAATTAATTTATGAAACACCAATTCATGGAGGAAACAGTAGAAGTGAACTCAGGGGCCACTAAGAACAAGAGTAACCATTTATTTTAATCAGTTCATGATTAAAATTTTACAGTAATTTAGCCTTTTGTCTCTGCTAAGTCCTGATCAAGTTATTACTCCACCATTTGATAACCCTGACAAGTGTGAATATACCTCTCATGCAGTCCATTCAAAATTCTATTTCCAAAAGCCACTTCTCAGTTTAATACTTTGTTTCTGCCATACAGTAACAGAACCTTCTTATCAGGTAAGTCTTTCATATCTTATCTATCAGTTGTTTAAACCCATCACAAGGTCAGGCCCACTTACATATGCCTTCTAGAGGTATTTCAGAAAGCTTTAGTAAAACTCAGCTTATTTTCAGCTGAAGAAAAGCAGCAGTCCACAAGACTCAGTCATTGAGCTGATGGGAGGATATCTGCATTTAGTTTTCCTTCAGAAGCCTGGAAGCCATCAGCTCCTTTCACACAGCTGATTACAGTGCTAAACACCTCAATCAAAAGAAGTACTGATTTTACTGCAAAGTACACTAGGAAGAACAGCCTAGCAGAGAATCCTTTGTAAAATCTTCTCACAGTAGAGTGTCTCTTCTTAAAAATTTCACTTTTGCATTAAAAACAAAAACATACCAGCACAAAAGTTTGCAGGATTGGGGTTTCCCAGGCAATGCATAACAAAGACAAAAGATATGCAGCCTAATACAGTAACACAGTAAAGAAGGCATAAAATATGCTGCAAGGCTGTGCAATTTATCAAAGTTGTCTTCTGTAGGGACATTAAGATGCCATGCTCAACAATTCACGAACACAAGCAAACCTCTGTTACCAGATTATTGCAGAGTTTTGCTCTCTACAGGCCAAAGCTTTCAGCCCTGTCAGTCCAGGTCCACAGAGGCAACAGAGAAGCCTCGAATGCAGTGAAAGAAACAGCACATATCAAAACTTTTTCATGGATCAGTGTAGCATAAAGGGTCTTGAAATTAGACCACTTCAAAGAAGCAGAGGGAAATGCTCATAGCTATGCAATCACACCTCTGCAGTCTCCGATAAGTGGATAAGGGAAGGTAAGAGAAAAAACGAGTGGCAAATTTTTGCATGCCTCAACTTAGTTTCAACTTAAAAGGGACCTTGTTCAGGATTTCTTCACTTTTGATTGAAAAGAAAGCCTTCTGCATGAATTTGTCAGATTTTCTTTAGGGACTATGATCAGGGAGAGGGTTTAAATCTTATTAACAACAGTGTTTCAAAGGAAGACATCAATCCTTCCAAAGAAAAGGATTCATAGTGCTTGTGGCAAAGTTTTGCTGCAAAAGCAAAGCCTATGAGGAACAGCCACATCCCCACCCTTAATGATCCTATACAATCACCACAAGAGTATAGAAGGATTGCAGCTTGTTCACTGGAGAGCAGTAGGTCTGTTGTAGACAACTAAAACTGTCAGTAGTTAAAAGTCACTGCATCAAGGAATCCTCATTTTCATTAAGTCCTACTCACCTTCAGAAGCTCTACTAGCAAGAAAGCTGAAGCAGATTACTAGAGGAATAATTTAAACTGTGTGAACAATTATCTTACTTCTTTTTTTGTCCTTTCACATCTCAGTGCCACGGTGCCAATTTCTCCTGTCCTTTGTCTGCCTCAAGCAAGCATTTCACATTTAGGCAGCTTTCTTCAATCCAGCTTTTCTACCCAGTATTTGCAAAGATGCTAAGATTTCCATGTGTAGGTAGGATGTGTAGATGTGTTTTACACTGATAAAGCTATCTGCTTAAAAGCCTAACAGAGAGCAAGTCACCACAAATTGCAAAGTAATGTAGTTAACCAAAGTATCAATCTGTTCTCATCAAGCACAATTTAATCCAACCTGCTAACATGAAGGTAAGAATGTCTTGTGCCTTGTCCCCACAGAGACTGCCTAACGATCTCTCTCATGAGAGAAAGTACACACAGTATATTTTATAATGAGACAAAAAAATCTTCCTGTCCCATCTACAGTCAGTCTGCTTTAGTTAAAAACTACAATTCATCTTTTATCAGATGTCTGGGGAGCTAAACTACTCACATATTTATTGTAGATTCACATTAACTCAATTGGGCTACCACTAAGCTCTTCATGTGATCTGTATAATCCTATGGTATTATACATTAGGAGGCCCAGGTTCCAGCATTAAATAACTCCGTGGTTCTCCAGACACATGAACAGGCAATTCTCCCACAGCAGCAAGCAGCAGTCAAATTCCAAGGCCTAGCTGACAGCCTCAGCCCAGCAGTGCTACACCGGCATAAACAGGCTTGCTTCAAGGGCAAGAAACAGCATCAACTCCTGCACTGGGACTGTGCATCAACTATGCACTGGGACACAGGCCAAGCTACATCCCAGGCCCTCAGAGACTCTTGCTACATGGGTCAGCCAAAATGAAAAAACAGAGATGCCAGTTAGTATGGTCCAAAATGCATTGATGGGTTAGGCTAAAATTACACACAGTGTACCAAGGAAGGTAAACAGCTAATCAGCAAAGATGGTCCATCAAAGGTCATATTACCAAAGCTGAGAAATGGTACTGACTGCTCAAGAAAACAGGAATTAAGCAACATAGAATACTTGACAGAAACCTTGACCTGCTCAGGAAAGGCCTGATTTACCTGTTACACCACAGGCTATGTTCATCTACCACACTCATTTGCACATAGGCAACTTCACTGGAACTTGAGAGCATACAATTACTGAAGCCATGTTTGCAAAGTCCCAGGAGGAATGAACTACACATTCATATCCCTAGGTCATAATTCTAGCTAGAGAAAGAAAAAAAATATGGTTGTTATTCTAATGGTATGACTTGATCCTTTTTATGGGAGATAAGGAATATAATAAACCTGTTTCTCTGCTGTATTTTATGTCCTCTTAGCCAAATACAGAAAGGCAACAATGCAGTAACAATTAGTGGTTCAAAACACAGATTACATTGGTTAAAAACATAATAATAAAATAGCAGCTAGGGTTCTTAAAATCCAAGATAGATACCTCTCTATTCCCAATAGCATTCTGGCACAGTATGACTGAGGTATCCAGTCTGCTACTAGACAAAAGGATATTAAAACTGAACTTTGAAAAAAGGCCTTAAAAATAGCAGTTCAGGAAAGCTCTTTTCTACCTGCACACTAAAGAATGCAGGTGTCATTGAACTGAAATCAGCTCAAAGGCTTTAGCTTTGCTGGTTCATTCCCACATCACTAACAAAACTGATGACCCCAGAAAAGACAGCTTCCACAGAAAACCAAGTCATAAAAATGTCCAAGGCACACAGATGTAAGCATTTAGTGTTGTACTGCGTGAGACAGATCTTACAAACAAAACAAACCTCAGTTTAAAACTTTGTACTGCAAATGTTTCCATACCAAGTTTCAAAGAGAAACATAACAACCCCAGAGGGCACAGCACACCTCACTGAGTGAAAGAATCTATTTTCCATTACTTCACATCTAGTGAATTACAAATATCCCATGCTATGTCTAGACTAGTAGCATTTTTCCATAACTGAAGTGAATTATTGCTAAAAAGTTGTAGCCAAAGTCCTCATCTTTACTGAGAATCTGTACAGGGTTTATTTCAAAATTCATTGCTATCCAGGAGTGGGAGGGAGCAACACATCAGAAAGCAGACATTTGACAAAACCTACTTTATGTTCTGACTATGCTAGTGGAAGAAAGAAGTCAAAGTGACTCTGCACATCAATTTTGCTTTCCAAGATAATTCTGACACCTGTGTGATGCACAAACCCAGCCCCAGCTTGTAATTTAGAGAAACCACAGGCTTCCTGAAGTTGTGATGCTGGAGTGATGGAACATTTTTTGCTGTTTAGATTGTTTTTGAGAAAGGTAAAACAGTTTCTGTAGCTAAAAGTATAAAATAAATTAATAGGAAATTATTAAGTTTCCTTTCTAGAAAGCCTTCCTGACAGGAAGATGAATGAGACCAGCAAAGTGTTAGAAGACACCATACTCTGAAGATTTAAAACTATTTTCAGAACACTAGCAGACAGAACAGGAAATACTACCTTCCCAAGAGAAAAATGGTCTAGAAAAATGTTATCAATATACCTGTAATTATCATACGTAGATTACAGAAAACAAGATTAAGCTATATATTTTATGGCTACAGCAGTAATATGTAAGACAATTTTTCAAGTGATTTGTACAACATGTCAAATTACTCATTATAATAAGCGTAAAAAGTCCAAGAATAATGTTCTCAAGCGTACTGAGTAACATTGAAGAAGACATGTGTGCTTTCAGCACTAATCACAATAAAATGCAAATACACATGTATTCTAAATATTATGTTCCATGATAGAAAAGCCACAAACTTTTTTTTTTTAATTTCCACACTCTGAGTTGATTCTGTGGGTTCTAAATATAGTTCAAACACAAGAATCAGCAGTAAAACACCATTAAGCCTACCCTGATTATTTGACCAATAAACAAAGAAACCAAACTACAAGCTTCCCAAGAGGATTGTTGCCAAATTTGCACTGAGAAAAGAACTTCCACTCTGCAGATGGAATTGCTGTCTTGCTCACACGCACATGATGCTTCTCTTTATGTTTCTCTTTCAAACTAAAAGCCCCAGAAAAGGACAGAATATTTCATAAAATCAGAACTGTTATGTATAGAATAGTTATTGCATAGTTGTTAACATAATACTCAATCTAAAAGCATATTTATTTCTCCTCCAAAACTTCATTCACAATATAAAGTTCTCTTTTTCCTGGAAAAAATCAGTTTATAACTCTATCTAAATTTAAGTCGCTAACACAGTAAAACCCTTCTATACCTCTCAATATGTTCATTATAGTACATGGACTATAATAATTGACTAGATAACTTGAATCTGTCATTTATCTTCTGTACACAGTTACTGAAACTACTCATTTTAGAGATAATTACCACCCCAAGCTGCTTATCCACCAAGTCAACATTATTTCCTACACTCTAAAAAAAATAGCATGTTAGTGACATGATGAACTAATGAACAAAGAGAATGAGCAAAAGCATCTTGTTACAGAGCTTCAGGACAACTGTTTCAGTGCACTGTAGGATGGCAAAAGCCCATCACAAATTACTCCTCAAACCTAGTGAACTTAATGAGCTACTAAAATCTGAAAGGTTATTGTCCTACCTCTCCCTGTGTACCTCTACTGCCTCATATTAGGTAGGCCTTGTGGCAAAATGTTATATTTAGTGGATTGATACTTCTAAACATAAATGTATTTTTGTCAGTTTCCTTTCCTTCCTTAAAAGAATTAAAAGAAAGATTGAAACAACAGAACTCTGTGAACCAGTATTGTTTGCATCAGACATTTCAAATTTAGCTTGGAGAAAGCTCCAGAAACTGGTGAACCTCCTTTGTCCTAAATTATGTTCAAGTCTGACAAAGAGAAAGCCCCTTGCAAAATTATTTTTATGATTTGCAATTGTCAAACTTGGGAAAAAAATGGCAAAATGAACACTTCCTTACAAAATCCTATCATACTTCTCCAGCTCCCCATTCCCAAGGCACAAAACCCCAGGTATCTGTGTCATAGGAAACTGCACAGAAAACACTGCTTTCCCTCTTCTCCCTTTCTATTCCAACTCAGAGCAGACAAGCAGAAGTTGAAGATTCATGTTATATTAATTCCTATAACAAAGTCAAGAACCTCAATAAAATAACACATCTGTGAACACAGTTCCATGAAAAAACAACCTCGCCTCCTGCAGTGACACTCTTATTTAAAAGTATTGGTACAGATTTGCATGTTGGGTGGACTTTGGCAGATTATAGCTTTCTATATGTAGGTTAAATTTTTTGCTTCTAATATATATGGTATTAAACAAGAAAATCCAAAATTGAGTGTTGGTATTTTTATGATGTTTACTGCATAAAAAGTCAGATCAAAGAAAAATATACATGTTATTTATATTTCCATTTCTATTTAGTTACATTGCATTTTATACAGGTGGCAGATGTTTTTCCCTTGAAGCTTCTCCAGCTCTCCTAGGAATAAAATTATTTATGTCATGTAAACAGTGTTAAGTTTCCATTACACAGAGTGCAAATTAATTCAGCATCTCTGATCTCCGAACATAAGGCTACTCTACTATGAAAATATTTTACACTCTTACACCACCTAGTCTTCTGCAACTGAAAACTGAATATCATTACAGCATCTCCCATTCCTGTGAATGCCTTTCCCTGGATAATGAAACATATGAATGCATTGGCCAAAAATGCAACACATATAGCCTATACAACACCTGTCTCAGACATGTTGCCAGCATGCAAAAAAAAATAAACTGATAAACAATCAGAGGAACAATTAAAAAAAAGTCCACGTAATCTGACACTTTGATAATAATTCTGTCTAATTTTTTTTTTCAGTCTTGCCTTTGAACCTTTGAGAAACCATGAACAGAAACACAGGTGTCTTTCTAGTCTAGGAAGGAATGCAGATAAACTAGCAACTGTCACACCCTGGAGAGTAAAAGATGTCAAATAACCTAACAAATTGCAAGGGAAAATAATTCATCTTATAAAAGGCATGCTCAAAAACAAAGAACCGCACAAATGTATCTACTAAAAGGTGAAGCAAGTATCAGGTTCAAGTGAAAATAAAATCTAATTACTAATTAAACTTTTTTAACGCTTGGAATCACCACTACTGAAAGCCTAGTAAATCAGAGAGATGGATGTCAGCCCTGGCAGGAATGCTTCTTGGCATAGATAACCAAAAGCCAAACCACAGCCTCTCCCATCTAATTTTGTAACACCTATGGAGGCTTCTACTGGCGTGGGAAAGCACAGGTTCCACCCATCACCAGGCTGTTCATTCCTGCCTGCACAGTTCTGAAAGTGAGGAGTGTCTGTGTATGCCTGGGAGAGCCCTGTGGCTTCTCACCTCCTCTTCTGTCCTACCATGTAAGGCTGTCAGAGCTGCAGAAGCTACAGTATCCCACAGTCAGGTCTGACACAACAGTCCTCAGAGAGCTTCCAAGCTGAAGACAGAAGGAGTTCAAAGAGACACAAGAAAGTCCGTCTGTATGCACAGACCTTGAACAGCTGTCAGCTGCAACCACAGCACATTTGGAAGTGAAACCTCCAACTTTATTCCTGAGGACATGGTTCTTGACACTGAATTAAAAAATTTATGATTGTTTTTCCAACCTCTGAATTGTAGAAAGCATATGTCAAACCAATTTTTTGTTTTGATGCATCAGGTATGAAACTATTGTAGAATATGCAAAGCTGTTACATCATTTACCAGCTATCCCTCTGCTAAAACAAAACTCACAGTATTTCTACTATCACCACTTATGCTGCCATCTCCTTTCTGTTTTATCTTCACCTTGCCCCACAGATAACATTATTCTTGCACAGAATGCCCAAGCCACTGCAATAATAAAGCCCTTCCCTGCTGTTTCAGAACTGTCAGGCAGTTCAGACATTCCTGCTGATCTCAAGCAGACTTTTACTCTGAAATATATTACCCTCAGTCCTGAGAGTCACAGAATGTCTCAGGAAGCCCTCCGGTGACTTTATGAAGTATTTGCATACAACCAAGTGTCTGTGCTGAAAAAACTAACTGAAAATAAATGGTGTTACTAGTAAGTCAGCACAAAACCAAATATACATGACTAATGATAAATTAATGAAGGATAGAAGAAAACCCTGCCCTTGTGAGACCACACCTGGAATACTGCACCCAGGTCGACAGTCCTCAGCACAAGAAAGACATGGACCTGTTAGGACAGGTCCAGAGGAGGGCCACAGAGATGACCTGAAGGCTGGAGCACCTCTCCTACAAAGACAGGCTTAGAGAGCTGGAGTTGTTCAGCATGGAGAAGGCTCCAGGGAGACCTCACTAAAGCTTTCCAGTACTTTAAGGGAGTTTACAAAAAGGAGGGAGAGCAATTTTTTTTACATGGACAGACAGGGATAGGACAAGGGGAAATGTTTTTGAACTACAAGAAGAGGGGTTTAGATTAGGCGGTAGGAACTTTTTTACTCAGAGGGTAGTGAGACAGTGGAATAGGTTTCCCAGACAAGCTGTGGATGCCCAATCCCTGAAGTATTCAAGGCCAAGTTAGATGTGGCCCTGAGTAACCTTGTCTAGTGAAAGATGTCCCTGCCCATGGTGGCAGGACTGAAACTGGAAAATCTTTCATGTTCCTTCCAACTCAAGCCATTCTATGATCCTATGAAAGCCTCTCTTCAGGAGTGCCAGTACCAAAGGCACATACAGCTGCAATTATGGATACTACAATAATCAGTCTAATTAGAAAGAATCAGTCCTCAAGGTTGCCAGCACTTTAAAATGAAAACCACTGGATTCCATTTGTACATATGGGGTTGTGCCAATGTCCCTCCATCCTCTAACTCAGTAGGACTGGGAGACAAATCCGTGGTTTTCTCTAAATAGGGAAAAAACTGAGTTTTCTCTGTGACAATGTATTCTACAAAACCATCAGTAAGATCAACATAGAAAATACAACCCAGTACTGTGAAGGATGAGTACTAGAATAGTCCATCTATCCCCAAAAGTAGTCAACAGCCTCTGTGTCCCTGCGAGGGCAACATCTGTTGCTATTACAATACACTGCTAACATCCCTCAGAACACTAGAAAGAAGTTTAAATATCAGTTTAACACACTATGGTATGAAAAGAGATTCCCCTTTGTACCCCTAGAAACCATTTAAACAGATTCTGTCATGACAGACTATATGTATCTGAAATACTGCTTTAATGTTGCTCTAAAAAGAGATGCAAACATTAAAAAATTCAACCTGAGAATGCTAGTATGAATTTTTCAAAATAAAAGACCACATGGAAGCAAACCCAAACCAAATCAGTTTACAAGTGGAATATCTGAGTTTTGCTGCCTCAGACATCAGAATCATCCCTGCTCACAGTTAGTGCATCTTACCAACATTTATTGAGAAACCTTCAAAACTTCAAAGTCTCCAGAAGAACTGAGCAACTTTCTTTAGACTTAGACAATGCTATACTTTCTGGGGAAAGTATACTTTCCCCAGAAAGTTGCTTTCTGGGGAAAAGCATCAAAACTGGACTTGATAGAATAATTACTTCAAGTGTGTTCACCTTCCACTTACTTGCTCTGAGTAACACGCAGGGCACATAGCAATCATCATCACAAGCTACAATGGCAACTCCTTGCATACAAGTGCTCAAGCCATGAGACTTTACTTTCTCCTCCAGTTCTGTTCCCTTTCACATGGCCTGAGGCAAACCACTCAGGTCCGTTTCTCCTTTAATACAAGAGCCACACATTTCTGGAGAGTTCTGATTATTAGTAAAGCAGCAAGTCAACATTATTCAGTTGGCTGTCTGGCCATTTACCTGTCCCAAAACCCCTCAGAATCCCAATGCACCACACTCTTAGACTTACAGACTACACACTTACACTTACAGACCCTCATAAACTCCTATTTGGCAAAACACTTTTAAATCCAGGGCCTACAAGTAATGACTTCTCATCTTACCTTTATTTTTATATTTTGGCACTGTGCAGAAGAGATAAGACACAATCAAGGCCCCCTAAATGAAAAAAAATAGATACATGAAGCATTTCAGAACACCAGTGGGAGAATTTCATGCAATGTATGGCTATTATTAGATTGCTATTTTGCTTAGCAGATCAGAGGGTATAATCAGCAGATGATGCAGCCATGATTTGCGAAGCACAGCCTTATTAAAGACTAATGAGATAAATGAGTTAAAATTTACATTTTGCTCCACTGATAAGGTTCATTGGCACACTTAACTCCAACACCATGGTTTGAATATTAAACCCACTTATTAATGTCTAGTAAAGCTAATTATAATGCTGAGTGGCATTAAACTATAATACCCAAGCAGGATGTTAGAATCACATCCTTTAGTATTACTGTAGCTCTGAAGTTAAGTGTTCTGCACCTGGAAATAAACACCTGTTGATGTCATGCTGTGAGAAAGCACAAGCCTTCTGTGCCTTCTTCCTCATCCTTCTGAGACCCCAAAGCCACATTCTTCTAAAAATGCTACATCAACATAAACATCGCTCATTACTATGATTTCAACAGTGTCTGTCTGTCTTATTGCAGTAACATCAAGCATTAAATGACAAATACTTTTGTATCTACAACATATTAAATTACACTTGACATATACTCTTTAATCCTTAACATAAAAAGAAAGCACTTGCTCAAAACCAGAAACTGAGATACTAACAAAATTAACAACAAAACCTGTTGTTTTTTTCTCACCTATTTCGCCATCTTCTGTCAAAACTACAAATATAACTATAAAAACACCTCTATTTACTGGAAAAGGTACTGGAAATACACTTTAGCCTATGTATTTTTATGCCACATCTATGCAAGCACTTGAATTGACAGAAAATATTTTTAAGGATAATGTAAGAGGACTAAGGCCATAATATTTTTTCCATTTTAATCTCCACAATGTATTTGTCCTGTGACAGCAATGGAAAGAAAATGAGATAGGATAATTAAGTGCCAGCTATCCGTGGATCAACAGTACCCAGTGTGACGACTCACATGTGCATGTCCAAAAACAATTTATAGTCCGCACAAGCTTGAAATACACAGTTCCTCTGGGATCCCCCCATCCCAACACAACAGTGGTGCCAGCTCTCCTTCCTGTAGGAGAGTCAGACACAGGACTGCATACTAACCATCACTACCTTTTCAAAGTAGAATATACAGAATGACAACAGAAAGCATAAAAACACTATAGATAAAATATCCACTTTTTACTTGTAAGGTAATACTCAAAAGCAGACATTCATTACACGTGTAAAAAAGGCACTGCAGAACAATTAGATTTTTTTCTTCTGTGGGGAAAAGTGGAAAAGCACTTGCACTGTGACAGTAAAAGAAACTAGCTGAGCAAATCATGTGTGAAACATTAAATGCAACTGCTTTTTTGAACACACTTCTGTTCCTTTCAATTTATCACCCAGTTTAAACATTTAGGTTGTAACACAATCCATTCCATTTTCTTCAGCCCAGCTTTAAAATACAGGCATGCCATGTTTCAGCAACAGGAGCAACGAAATGCTGTGGAGGTCAAAAAGAAAAGATTTGGTACACTGTGGAGCAGTATAAAAAA
This sequence comes from Pseudopodoces humilis, assembly GCF_049639895.1. Taxonomy (NCBI): domain Eukaryota; kingdom Metazoa; phylum Chordata; class Aves; order Passeriformes; family Paridae; genus Pseudopodoces; species Pseudopodoces humilis. The sequence continues at coordinate 43,450,795 of NC_142205.1, forward strand.
AGATTTGGCTTTCTGAGGAGCATTCCACTGCATCCCTGCTTGCAGGAAGCTGTGAGTACCGCCCAGCATCCCCAAGCCTGTGCTGCAGCTGAGCAAAAACAAACAAACAAACAAATAAACCAGCAATCGACTTCAGTAGTAGATTCTAGATGCCACACACTCATCAAGCCAGCCACAAGCTCACCAGGCCAGCTGAGCCTCTCCACCAGAGTCCTTTAGTATGAGTTATACCAAGGGAACACAGACCATGTCCTTCAGTCCCTCCCTCCCTCTCTACCATGCTCTTCACATGGATCCTGTGGCACACATCAGGTCCTGAAGCCAAACCTAGAAAAGAATGTTTGTTGAGGGCTCAAAGTATCCCTCACAGAAATGTGTACTGAAAATTGATACTTGTAACTTTGAAAAGTCCATCAAGACTTGTAACCATCAAGTCTCTTTCCCTAAGGGAAAAAAACCCTGCAAGCCTGATTCCACAGGAGCAACTCTCTTTTAAACAGGGTCTTCCCACAGAGTAGAAAGTGTCTCTGCAGTCTTTTTCCTGCAATACATTGTGCTGGATGTGGCTTTTCCCAAGCCATTTTATGAGTATGGTTTGTTTACTAAAAGCATAATCAGAGAAGCTCCTCCAATTACTATTTCAACTACACTAATATTTGGTATGCATTCTGAATCTAAATGTTTCAATACTTCTCTGCATCTACTATCAACAGATACACCTAAAGCATACTATATTTTTAAAGAAGAGACAGCCAACAGCACAGTATTCCCACAGGCAGGGTTGTCAGGAAAAGGTATGTGGTAAATAATTAATTTTCCTAGGTTAACTTGAGTTCCAGACTAGCATTTGTGAACATCAGTACCATGGAAAGGCAACTAACAACTCTAGTTTGTATTCCTGTCCAGCACAGAGCTTTGCCTTACGTGCAAACACTGACAGTGAAAGTTTTATCATCTCAGAGATAGAAAAAGTAAAGAACACTTATACAAGTCCAGCAAAATCTCTTCTGTGAAATTCAAAGAAATCAGAAGTCTTTGCTTGGCTACTATTGTTTTTTTAATTATTTCCTTCTTTGACATATAATGGGCCAAACACAGATAGATGCTGAGCTCTGATGTCAGACTGCAGCACACAGAAACCTCCAGTATAATCCACCCTACAAATAATTAAAGGCATAGTTCGCTGCTTACTATGCTTTCTTTTTTCTGCATTACAGATGTTTGGTGGGGACAATTCTAAACACAGGGAAAGGGCAGCACATACCTGACAAATCTTTTAAAAATTGATCTTAAGCTTAGCAGTTTAACACATCGAGGTTTCAAAAAGTTCATAAAATGTTATAAATACTACCAGTGTATATTCAGTATTCATGGCTTGAAGTGACTGAGCTTTTACATAGTCTAACAACTGTGATCTAATTATTTTTCCACTTCTGTTTGTTGCCTCATAACAAAATCATAACAAAATCATAGTTCATACAATCAAGAATAAGTCAGCAATAAAGAGAAGATTTCACAGAAGGTAATTCATTTTCCCTGGAAATGGTTCCAAAAATGGACTAAAAAATATAAAAAACTATTTAAGAAACAAACTTCATTAACATATTGCTTCTACATTGATTTTCAGACAAACTGGGTGTTTCTTAAGCAATTCTAGACCTGATGGTACCCACAGAGAGAATGAAAAACCCTCATAGGCTTAGCTTCCTCTTCAAGTCAGGGAACTCAGTATAATACCCCTGAAATTTTTCTTCCAAATTTGATTTTATTTCTTGTGTTCCTAAACTGCTTTGACTGTGTGATCAGGAGCAAAGTTGATGGACCTCAAGATCTTATTTCCTATCACTTCAGTCAGCTGAACTTTTGGAGGATCAGAATACAGTTATACATTCCTTTATAACAGAGCTGCATTAAAACCATGATAAAGAAATGGGAGAAATGTTCTGCTCTGCTCATTACAATCAATAGATTATTCAGCTCGGTCACAAAGCAGAAGGAATTATGAAAAAGAAAGTAATCTTTAAACTATTAATATTGCCAGAACTACTTTTCTTTTAGATATGCAGACTCCCACCTCCAAGACACAGCTAATAATGTCAGAAGCTCTGAGATTCATACGGTCAGAATGACTAATATTTACATTAAGCAAATGTATTGCCATAGTAACATAGACACCACAGAGCTATCTACCTGCCACAGCTCTCTAAATTATTTAGCATGCCAGTACTACAGTGACACTGTGTAAATGATCACATTCATTAAGAGCAGGGTATGTTCTGAAAAACTGAATGTTAGACAGCCATATTTATTGCTAGGAAAAAAACAACAGCACCAATATTCAGAAAAAAAAAAAAAGCAGAGTGGTATAGAGGAAGGCTCCAGCCTGAAGCAGAACAACACACCTTGAAAATCTTCATCTAAAAAACACATTCACATCTGCATCCCTGTGCAAAGCAGCACAAACAATAATCTCACAGGACATAAGGTGACCAGAACAAACTGAGATTTGAGTTACGTCCCAAACCACATTTTTGGGATAGTCATTAAACTTGTTTAATTTGCATTTTGTATCACCAAAATATTTTTCTACATTGTGGGGTTGCAAGAACTAATGCACAGAAAATAGAAATAACTATGACACATCTTCAGAACATGGTTGTTCTTCAACAGTTGGCAGATTTATGATGAGGAGAAAGGTGCAATACTTTGGATGATGGTGTGCCACTCCCTCAAGCAGTAGATGATGGCAAGGATCTTTGTGTAAGCCACTATTCTCATCCTGAGTTAAAGCTTTTGGAATACTCAAGCACTTCCTGCACTGAAGATATTTTCTCCTCATCACATGCAATAGCAGAATCAATGACAGTGAAAACAAATGACAGCTCAGGTCAACTCTTGCAACCAGATGGATTTCTTCCTAATTTTTATCAGCTATTGTCCCTTATTTTGTTGGACACAAATAATGCTTTTTTCACATTTTTCTTTGAATTCAAAATAATAAAGAAACCACCTAAGAAGAATAACACAAAGATCCAGGCACAAAATTAACCCAGCCCAGCTCTAACCAATTCCTGTTCTCTCTGATTTTTTTAGTTCTTCATAGGCTCAATTTACAGTATGTCAATGCAAGAGAAAGCTTTAAGTAATTTCTTCTACTACATTTTTAAGAAAGTAAGCCTGGCATACACCCATATGTTATTATTCATTTGCACTGAAATGCCACTAAGTCCTACTTAAAGACATTTTCATGGTACTAGAAATAATCAAATCAAATCTCAAACCCATAGATTACTGTAACAGGGACTCATGTAGAATTTGAACTTCAGAGACAGAATTCTCAAAATAATGAAGTGTTTGGAACATAATCTTCTTCAGATAGAATACTGCTTAAATAATAAGAGTCTGCTTTCCTTAAGCAAGTTACTTTAATTAAGAATTGTTCAAGAAATTACTTCATCCTCCACAGAATGTCCAGAAAGTACAAAGAATGGGACCTTGCTTTGAAAGCTGTTTTAGAAAGCAGCCTCATGGAACCCAACAGCCAGACCAGTGAGGGTACCTCAAATATAGGTGCTGGAGAGCACAGGTGTGATGAATACCAAAAGGTATTGCTTATATATATGCTTACAGAGGTCAGGTCATCTACCAGAGATATTTAGGCTGTGAACCTGTTTGGAGTCCTCACTCAGTACCCCACTTGAGACTGTGAATTTACCAGAACATCTGCTGGTTTTAGAGAAATGTCTGTGAAAGATGAATACTGCTTCTTAGGACTGTCAAAATATAAAGGATCATATGAAAAGCAACTGACTAGTGGACTAATTAGCAGTAAGGAATAGAATTATGCAAAGCCTCCAGATTCCAGGCAGAGCTATCAATTACATTTGCATGTTACAAATCACCTTGCTGATGAAGTGCAAGCTGGAAATAGGAAGTCACCTTCAAGTATTCAGCACCTTAAAGCACATTTATAATGGAGCCAGGGGGGATATCTGCTTAGTTGTTGGAACAATTTAAAATGTGCACTAATACTTGAAATGATTCTATGACAATTGAGCATTCAGCTAAAGTGGCTGAGATAAGCCTTGACAATTCTAGATAAGAAACGCTAAGCAATTAATAGAGGTATCCAAACACTAACCTTTAAATCCACTTAGGCAGAATTTTCTCTCACAACTTGTATCTTACAAGCTTATAACTGAGAGCACTAGGAAAGTCAATCCTGCTACATAAACCACAATTAATCCTGAACACAAACCCTGTGTTTTGTTTTCAAGCCAACAGTGAGTAGATGAACCCAAAAAGCAATGAATAGAGAAACAGTGGCTGAATTTCATTAGGTTTGGCTCAGCATCACTACAATTGAATCCAAACTGTTTTCTACAGAACAATTCAAGGAGCAGAAACACAAAGCACTCAGCTCCACAGGAATCTTTCATGTATCAGATGTGGTACCATTCACAAACCAAGTCTATATTTCTGCATGTTGCTCGATAATGTCCCCTCACCAACAAGACAGTTCAAAAAACAGAAAAGGCCTTGGCTCTAAGTCCTGCTCAACAATAACAAAAACATCTCTACTATCATCCAGCACAAATCCAAAACACAACCTCATATTTGTCACTAACTATACCTGAGCCCAAACCAGCACAGTATGGAAATCCTAGACCTGCAGAGCACTTTGTCAAAGAACCAAGTAACTTTATACAAATCAGAGTTAAGTGCTGATACTGAGGTTTTGTTTGTTTTTGAGGTGTTGCACTATCTGGGTAAATACAACTTGCAAAAACATCCCATGTGTTCAAATGACTCTTCAAAATCCACAGGAAACAACCAGAGCAAACACACTCTAACTTCAGCAGGGGTCTGAGACCTGTTTTTACTAGAAACCCAAAAATCCTACTTCCACATTCTCCTGTCCTTCTCAGCCAGGATGGGAATGGAAACCTTTGTCAGGCTTAGCTCAGTCAGTGGCCTCTCTCAACCTGGCAACTGCTTTTATACACAGCAGGGATACTGAAGAGGTAGAGCAAAGCTTAGTATTAGTCCCTCAAGCTCAGTACTCTGCACAGAATAGTCTTTTCCCACTTTGCATACCACAACAATTCAAACGACTCCCTAGTGCAATGAACTATGTCCTTTTCCCCTTCCCTCCAGCCTCCACAATGAAGAAGTATCATTGCTGTGTCCTCTGGCAGAAACTTCCTATCCAGACTCAGCAAACAGAATTAATGCAGAAAACAAAACCAACCTTTTTTTTTTTCCCCCAGGCAAAAAGTGATAGGAAAAAGTAAAGAAAAACAAAAACGAAAACCAGAATATAGACTTATATGACTTACAGTGATTAAAACACTAATCAGCCTCTTCTGAACTGTATAGCAGTGTTAAAGCCCCCACCACCACCCTGCACACACAGAGCAATACACACCCAAGCCAATGCATCTTGCTGTTAGGAGTTGAGCTGCTGCATACTTAATATGGAGGCAGATTTATTGAACAGGTATTTCAAAATCCACGTTCAAACTCTCTAAGTGCCATACCCAAAAAGAATATCAAGTCCTGCATATCTACAACTTGAACATAAAAAACTGCAATTTGAGATGCAGACATCTTTCTACTAAAAAAAAAAAAAATGAACAATTACATATGCATCAAATAAACCTTACACCATAAATGTCCTTCATTCTTCGTGTGCCAAAACATTAAATAAGAAATCCAACAAATCCCCCACAGAATAAAAAGCAAATAAACTAACAAAACCCCCAGACATGGGACCAGCTTACTATACATTATTAAAATGCCAAGCACATTAGGTTGTTAATTTTTCACTTGAAGTAACTGCATAACTTGGTTGGGGAATTATTCAGCTCTAAAAACCTCTGTAGCCATTTCATTTCACCTTTCATTTTCTATCATCCACAAGTCAAAATCATGTATGCAGTTTAATGAAAAGTGCATAAGTCCTTGAATACCAGATACAGACAGAATGAGCTCTGAGTGATTCTCACCAAATAAGCCAAAAACGAAAATAAAAATTGAAACATACAGAGATACTAGTATAAGCATAGTAAATCAGTGGTATTTTTATCAAAATGAAAAACTAATTTCTTCTTTCTATAAACCCAAGATACACTTTCAATCTTTTTGTCATCTATCCATGCTATGCATCATGAAGATAAATGGTGATAAGTGAATGGAAATAGAATGGTGATAGATTAAAAGTAGTGACACTTAGGAGTACAAGCAGCTTAAAGAGTGCTTTGAATATACATGTAAGTGTATGAGCAAGAAAATAATTACCTATATTCCACAGACAAACATAGCACAGCCCCAGGGACAGATTCCTTTTCAGTGAACACCCTCGTGCTAATAACTGTGCAGGAGTCAGGGTCTGGAAAAGATGCAGAGTCAACTTGTGGCAACTAAAATATTTAACCATAACAGACGTGCATTTACCTGACAAACCTAAGTGGGAATCCCACTTGCAGGGATCAGTTGTTCCAACCACTCCCCTATAGATAATTTGAAGACAATTATTCTGAGCATCATAAGCATCATGAGATGCTTACTGCTTTTGTATGCTACTACAGCAAATTTTATTAAGAGACTCAACTAAGATGATATACCATACAGGTTTAAAAGGTAAGATATAAAAAAAATATCATCCTACACAAATTCTCTAACTTGTCAGGAGAAGGGGAATGGGATCTATATCCTCCAGAAGTATCCAGACTAGGCTTGCCTCAATTAGATTCAAAGCCCAAATTGTTTCAGAACACTTAAGAATGTCTGTGGAAGCTAATAGTGACATGGTAAATGTAACATGCTGACACAGAACATTGTCTTATCATTAGTAACATGCCAGGCAATACAAAAAGAACACCACATACTTCAAAAACTGCACTTACAACAACTACACTTACTTTGCATTTTAGAAGACACAGATATAAGATACACTGCCCTATATCAGTTCAGATGTTTTTCTGGAGTACATATTTGTAAGATAATCATGCAAACACAAAAAAAATTTCCATAATAATAGAAAAAAACAAAGCATTCATAAAAGAGAATAGGCAATTCTGCTCCAGATTTGTTGGTTTTGGTTTGGTTTTGCTTTTTGTTTAAGGTGGTTTTTTATTGTTTGGTTGAGATTTTTTGTTTTCTTCCCTGCTCCACACCCAGGAAGTGTTTCAGAAAAAGCCTCAAGTTCTGAGCAGGGTCATTCATGATACTGATTCAGCTGCTGCCTTGCCTTTCAGAAGTGCTAGACCAGTTTTACCTCATTTCTTTTAGGAAAGCAATGCAATGGGACAGTAACTTCAGATCCCAAATTAACTATCGTTGGATACCCAGCTCTAGGTACTTGGCTTACTCTGTGCAAGCACTTTATTCCTACCCTCCTACTTGTTTATATTTCTCAAAATGCAGCATATTACTCACTTTGACTGTAGTTGCTTCATACATGTTCATTCATCTTAGTTTGACTCACTGGATTTCTTTAACTGCATCTCATTAAACAGCCTGAATTTTTCTTTCCAGCTGCATGCTAGGCTGACTTTCAGTGAAATGAAGGTAGATTTACACCAATGAAAGGAAAACAGAATGCAGTTGCATGGTCTTAAACTTTAAGAGGCAACAAAGATTTCTAGGCTATGAATATTAATACTCAGAGATTAGCAATTCATCTTAGTTTTCAGCTGTGTCCTTCTAAGACAAAATGGTTTAGAGAAACCCTGATAGGTTTTTACTAAAAACATTGCTTCAACAGCTGTGGCGAAACAGCAGAACAGTTCATGGCTCACACAAGAAAGAGGTCCTGTATTACGCCCGACAGCCCTGGCACATTCACGCTGTAGCTCCTGCTTAGTTCACAAACAAGTCAGTTCAGCAGCAGCTCCATGAAGAGTAAAACAGAAGGGAGTGAGCCCACTGCAAACTGGGAACAGAGGCTGGGGAGGCTGTGCAGCTCCCACCCTGGACAGAGATCCCATCAGCTCTGCCGCTCCTAGAATTATTTCCTGATTTTTATTACCGTAACTGCATATTTAGAGTCAGCAAGCCAGATTCTGAAGACTTAGAGGACAGTAATTAATGCTGTGTTAGTTCTTCTGCAATAATGTTAGAATAATTCAAACTTATTAGCAGCAAACATGTTCAACATGTCAGAAGAACCACCAGACTCCAGGTCTCATCTAATTCTGAACTGACTAATGTAAGAGCAATATTCTCTGCCCTAGTAGCCACTGGTAAGGGACACAAACTGATAAAGGAGATGTAAGGAAACATTATATTAAACACTTGCAGAACTGGACAAAAATTCATTTGCTATACTGAATATGACCACTAAGGAACACATTCCCAGAGATTAATCTCTTTTTGCAAATAAATCAATAAAAAATCATGATTTTTCTAGAGTAAACTTTTCACATCCTTTCCTCTGGAATTGAAAGTGTTCTAGTTTCTCAAAGATTGCTTTCCTGTTTCATTTCTCCAAAATTAAACCTTCAACTCTGCATTGAGCCAATTCCAAGCTAAATGTGACCCTTGGAGGCCAGCAGATCATCTTGCATCTCTTCTTGCATCTTTTAGTATCTCTGCAGCTAAAAGTAGGAGTGTGCCTCTCCCTACCTGGCCAAAAAGAAAAATAATCTTGGAGAAAGCAACTCTTTATCTATTCTATCCCACCCTCAAAGGTCCTTGGCATGGAGGGAACCAATTCCAAAACACATCTACTGTGGCACCAGTAAATAGACTAGCTCCATCTTAAAATGCACTTTGGTCTACACAGACTTATAGACAAATCTTGACACAGATTTGAAAAGGAAAACAGACTGATAATGTTGAAGCCTTAAAATAAGTGGAGGAACAGAAAAGTAAGTTGTTTCTCTGAGGCACAATAATTTTCTGACTTGCTCCTGGAATGATGCCTAGCATTACTTCCTTAATCCCAGCAAAATGAAGTTTCTGTCTTACAATTCATAAATAGCAAAAATTTATGCTGAAGTTTCTAAGGTGTTTTCAGAAGAGAAATACTACTTCTACTTCAGGTACTTTGGTTTTTGAAAGATTTTCCCTGTGTCGTGACCTTCATTAGGACTTGGAACTGAGAGATTTCCTTGGTTATCAAGTACTCCTCATCTGTTATCATAATTCATAATCCTTCAGAAATTGATGAGGCTCCAGCTTTTTAATATTCTCCTGCATTCACTGAATATAGTATGACATTTCCAAAGCTGTGAACTATTAGTCCACACACTTTTTGCCCAGTATCACATTGTAGCCTACTTACTCACTGAATCACCCATAGAATGAGATTATAGTCTGTGTTTTAGGAGTCTGTTTTTTAAATTAGAAGGTAAGTAATTAGATATTTAATGACTCTACTGCAACTTAAATGTTAGAGTTATTGAATTCACATGTAAAAACTTTACTACCAAAGCCTCTTTAAAAGATTCTCCTTTTCAGTTCCAACTGGTTGCTCAAGGGTGTACCTGAACAATTATATCATGAGGCTGAAATGAAGGTCCCTCTCTCCAGCACTTCCTACAACAGTAATACTCTGCTGCTGGTGTGTAGAAGGTATATTTTGCATAGGTCACTTAAGAGTCCAAAACATTTTACAGATCAGCAATGTAATTTCAACACAGAGAGAACAAACTCTCAACTCAAGCAAAGCTCATTACGAGGTAAAAGCAATCAGCAAAACAGATTAAATATCAACATCCTGAGATAGGATTGAGGGGTAAGGTTTTTTGAAATTATGTTGTTACATGTCTTTTCAGTATAAGAGGGTAGCCATTAAGTGTGAGCAACAGCTATAATGTGAAAAAAATGCTGTTGAACAAAATCAATATTAAGTGGTACTTAGGCCAAGTTAGTTTCTAGTATCCCTTTTTATATCTGAAGGATCACAAACTTCTTCAGAAAGCACTCAGATTTTAATTGATATAGTGATTAAACTGACTAACACCAACAGCTCTTCACTGAAACAAAATATTGATGTTGGTGAACTAAACCCCAGAGTAGCACCAATCAAGTCAACAAGTTACAGGAATTTTATCTAGAAGAACACCTTTGGTCAAAGTTTCAATATAATTTCAGATTAGCCTCCTTCTGTGGTAGGGTAGTTACCAAAGATTTCCCCTTAGCAAAAGATTCAAGCAAAGACATTCACATATTGTCACACACACTGACTCTGTGCCACACCTAGAATACAGTGAGACTTTCCCTTCCTCTTGAATATTATGTTCCTACTAGGAGAGAGGCAAAAATCCCATATGTTCCATAAAGCAGTTTCTGTGCAAGATGCAAAACAAAAAAATCTTCAAATGAGACTAGCAGTCAGCTGCACACCTTTGGAATACATGAAACAGCCTACAACAGAACAGCCTGTGTACAAAATGCACTGTAGCACTTCACTGGAAGAAATGGGAAGCTTTCAAATTGAATGGACATTAAAAGAATACTACAATAAATCATACTGCCAACTACATGCTAGTTTCAAGAAACAATGTCCTTCAGGAATGCATTATATTTTAAAAATCACTTCAATCTTTTGTTGGTTAAGATAAGCTACAGTTTATTTTAGTTAATAGAACCACAAAGTAGGATGAAACAATTATTCTGCTTAGCTCGCATTTTTCAAACTTAAGCATGCATACTGCAATGGAATCAATTACTTTACTCCCACACAATTTCTTTACTTTAAATCTCAAGCACTGCCAGAAAATTTCCTTTATCTAATCTGGATAGCAAAAAGGTTTTTCCAAATTTCTTTTTCAATAATGTTATACTTACAGTGTACAAATCCTTGTTTTAAAAGACTTTCAACAGAAGTACTCAATGCGCATTTCGCAACATTGAATTTAATATGAAACAAAGGCCACAAACACTGCTTCAAAAAGTCCAACACTACACTTGCAGTAGGTGACAGAAAAGTTTTTCATTAATCCAATTCTACTTGAAGCAAACCAGAGTTTTAAAAAATGGCTGTGACTCCAGAAAGTTAAATGACAATACACTTTCATAGCTCTGAAGCATACAATAGGCAGAGTCCTTAAAAAAATTCAAATTAGTATGTAATACATGATTTAGACATCCAGAACTTGGATCTTGTATTCTCCTCCCACTGCATAGCTCTTCTTCCCATCTCTGTTCCTGAGCAAGTAATAATTTGTGACAAATTATGGAACTCATTGTTACGGCCATAAGAGCTACCAAAAGCAGTGATGATTTTTTAAACAATTTTGAAAGCAAAAGACAAAACCCACTGAATTTATGGAATGGAAAGACTACTAAGTAATACCATAGACTGCACATGGCCAGGAACACTGCCATACACTTGGCACATGTTGTCCTGCCCCCTTCTGTCCCATCAATTCCTACTCCGAGGACAGTTCAACTTCAAAATACTCAATGATCCCCACTGCTCTGTACACAACAAATACATTGAACATCTCCACTGCTTGGCTCATGAACAAGCAGCTTGTCTAACAAGAGCTACAGAGAGGTTTGTAAGATATGTGTTCAACCAAACAGATTCTAGCACTGCAAAACCAAATCAAAATCTAATGAACACTTAGTCTTCCAATTCAATCCATTCTTGCAGGCCTAATCTAACTCTTCTTCTCTTTTGTTTATTCCAAGTTTATATTTTGAAATAATAATGCATACTTTAAAATTATTTAACTAATCCCTACCAGCTTTACCTGAAAATCCTCTTTTTCTTAGAAAATATTGGGATCTAAAGAACAATGATGCACAGGAAAACGTGTAAACACATGAGAGTTTGATCTTTCAAGATTTTGTTGTACATTCTTTTTTTGTATTAATCTTTCTCCTTCTAAGATAGCTGTCACCACAATGATGGCCATTAACACTATGTTGATAATAATCAGTTTTACTATGAAAAACATTATCACTTTTTTTCCTGGTTTGCTTTTTGCGGCTTCCTTATGTCTACCATAAAATCTCTGAATTTCTAACATCACATTAACCAAATCTCCTTTATTCAGAATGCTTACATATTCCCTTAGGTTTTATAGAGCCACTACCAAGGACAATTTACCCAGATTTAGTGCTAAGGTGTAGCCAGTTTTGGAACAATACCTACTTACCATGTTATTTCCATGAGACCAAAGTTAAGAAAAACACTTGTCCCTATGATCAGAAAACCAGTCATACTTTCCCATTTCCTCATGTCAGTGGCCTCTATCTACCATTACACATTTCTAACTTCCCTGCACTGTGCTTAGTTCTTCAGGGCAAAATACACACCTAATTAAACTCAAGACACAAGCAATGACAAGTAAATCAAGATGGTTAGACAAAACATTCTTTATGACATACCCTGGACCTTTACAATGAATAGCTCACATTGTGTCATACATACACAAGTTCTTTCCTTGTTTATCTTGAGCTGAGAAAGAAAAAAAACACCTTATGCATTATGAAAGCCATGTATACATCTTTATATTCTGTGAATTGTCAGGTGTTATTTACAGACCTCTCCCTCGGCATCACAGGGAGAGCAAATTTGTATGCTAGTGTATAGTGAGGAAAGATTAGAAATCAGAACCACTTAAATTATTTATAGAACATCACTGATTCCCCAAAAAGGCCATGCAAAGTAGCCTGCAACTGGACCAAGGAATCCTATGAAAGAATAAAATCATGTAATAGCTATTTTCTATTAACATTTTGTGAAATTCAAGGCAGTTTAAAAATTACCTACCTCAGTAAAATGGGATCTTTCTCTAAAATATTAATTTCAGATAACTGTCAGTAACCAAGACTTTATTGGCTTGCTCCTAAGATCAAACTCCCTGCTGAATGAAGAAGACATTTTCCTCCTCACAAGTCTGAGTTTTCACAATTTTTATAATGACAACAAACTCAAAACTCTACAAACTGACATCAGGAGGAAAAAAAAGCAACAAAAGCCACTAACACAAAATCAAACAACCCCAGACCACAACACAGGAAGAATACAGCTGAAAGGAAGCATGATCCTAAGGTACTGCATATAAACTAAAGGAATTTTTTGACTTTGCATCTTTTGTCATTCTGACATTCCAACTTGAATCCATTAAAGTCTTACTTTGAAATTTTTTATTGAAAACAAAATATATGGGAACACATTTGTTCCAGATGCATTAATATTTTCCAATAAAAAACTCTAAGGATTTAATACCAGTTGAGACTAGATTTGGTAATCACAGATACTTAACAATCTTAGACTAGATACTAAAACTCTTGTGTTAAGGAATTAGGGGTTCCTTTCATTACTGCTGTTAGCTAAACCAACAGGAATTCAAACATACTAGTAAAACTAAGGAGTTACACAGAGAACAGGAAGACATGAGAACTATAGAAAGACTCCACATTATTGTGTTGGTTCATGTTACTTCCTGCCATCAATGACTGTACTGCCTTCCCATGAACATAACTAGATTTTAAGTCAGGGAAAGAAGAAACAGCCAACTGAAAGCTTTACACTACTAGAAATAAAGTTATAGAATAAGACCAGACTCTAGTTTAAATGAAGAATTGTTCTTTAGTTTTCTCTCTGGAGAAGGAAATACACCTGTCTTTATTGTGCAAGATATTCTAATGTTACAAACCATCTCAAGAACTCTTACCTACAGCAACTGTGACAAATAGTCACTTTGGCAACCAAAGCTACTTCCATAGAGCCACAGAATCATGGATTAGCTGTAGGTCAGTACATGTAAAAGCTTACACTCTAAATTTTGGGAAAGGTGCCATTAGTCTTGGGAATACGTAGTCCTTCCAAACACCCTGCTATGTGAGCTTTTACACAAGGCTTGATACTCTGAAATATTCTAATGATCTGAGTTTAATAAAACAGGTTTGTAACATTGTCAGAGTTGCCAATTCATTCAGAGAGTGGAAACAGTAACATACTGAACATTTGGCAAGCATAAGACTATCTACAACCCCTCCGTTTCCTAAAAATACTTCGATATGATACTTTGGAACCTTTTACAAGCTATTACAGAGAAACCAGACGCCTCCCTAACCTTTACAGAGCAGCACAGGTTAGGATGAGAAGAACAAGATCCTTGCTTCCCCCTTGACTAAACAGCCTCCCATCACTATCAAGAATTGCAACAAACTGCATCAAAAAAGAGGTGGAAGCACCGCAGGGAAGGATAAGACCAGACACATGCTGTATGAAAGGCTGCTGAGAGATGGTGCTCATTTTCATAAAGCAAGTGTTTGGTGGTTCAAAAATAACAAAGAAAGCACAAGTGTTTACCAGAAGACTAATATTAATTATAATCTACCAGCTATTTGTACTTTTTCTAATCAATTTGAAAGAAAATCTGGTTATATAAAAACCAGGAACTAGTGGTATTATAAAGTATCATTTCGTATTTCTTTCCCTTTCTAAAGTTGTTTGATTGATATAAATACTCCACCTGATACAACAAACACATCTTGGGAAACCAAACACATTGTCAGGTTTCCTGTGATTTTAAGCTTGTCTGTACTAATCCCAGTCTCATTTCACACCCACATATCAGGCTCCCTCCCTAGTTAGCTTGGGCTTCTCTTCTGTACACAGCTTCCTTATGACAATATTGCAATTAACACCCACATCTCCTCCCCAAATGATGACAACTCTTCTATGAAACATTCAGGCTATGAAAACCACACCCCCTTTCATGCTCTTTCATCAGCCCTTTTTCCAAACTGAGAATAAGCATCTCTTGGGGAGGTGACTCATAAGTGTTCAGCCCTTTTCACGTTGTAAAACAGCTCATCTAATAAAACAAAACACATGTATAATGCTGCATCAAGAACCAAATTATATTCATGCTTGTAGATCAGGGTGGGGAAAGACTTATCTGAATTTTCATCTGTCAGCTAACTAGTTCCACTGCAGAGTAAGATAAAGTAAGATGATCCAATGACAAGCCAAAGCCTAGGACCTCTGCCCCTTATTCAACTTTTGTTGTAAAACTTTTCTAAAGTTTCTGTTCAATTTTTAAGCTCAGATAGAGAATACTAGCGTTTCTTCCATCAACCCTTTTTGTATCCTACATTGTACCTGTTAGAAACAGGAGTAAAAAACATACATTCTTCAGATGACAAGCATTTAAATTACTTCCTATCCCATAAGCCAAATAATGTGGAGATATTCTGAAACAAACAAACAAAAAAAAGGGGAGTCTTGGCAACTCAAGAAAATCCTGGTGTACAGGCTGCTGGATTCTCATCAAATGCCACTGGTAACCTACTTTTGACATACAGGGTATGTAGATATATAATATATAACAGTGTATTTATTGTTCTCCAGAGGTTACAGAGCACTAAAAGACAGCTAAAGCACCTTTGATAATTGCTGTGTATTCTTTTCGCATGTAAGCAATTTCTGTGATTGCCACAGGAATACTGCGCAACAGTTACACTGTACAAGTGTGAACACAAACAAAAGTGAAACACAAAACACTGGCAGGATGCTCCAGAGCCCATCGTGTCTAAATGTAGCTGAATGCTACTGGAGACTCCATCAGACATCTGAAATAAGACTGAAGTCCCAAACTCACTTTTCATTGTCCATACCACAAAAATTGATTGTGACACCCAGCACTGCAAAGTTCATGGCTCAGCAAACAGACTTCTCTGAACTACCTATTACACACACACAGACACACACGTATCTTACCTGCAATTAAAGCAATGTCAACAGGTCAGCAAGGAAAAATTGGCTCTGGCAGCTCTTCCATTTGGTCAAGAATCTAGACTTAGTTTCTTCAGCTTTCAGCAGCATTCAGCTTTCCACTAGAGAAAAGGAAAGGCAGAGAAAGTAGAAAAGTAAAAATTATCATTCTCTATTAACAGAAATCTGACAGCTTAAAAACTGAAAAGGAAAAAAAGCTCCATCTTAAAGAGAACAAGATAATAAACTCTCCAATATGCAGGAGTAGGTGTAAGAGAGCTTATGTCACAGCAAGAGACACACCCACACAAACAAGGTCAGAGTTTCCAGGCCTTTCAGCAATACCTTAGTGAGAAGCCCTTGAAAAGACCGAGGGCATCAGCCACTAAGAGCCCACACCACAGCAGAAACAATCCATATTTGCCTTCCTTGCTGCCTTCTGTTCACTGCTGCAACTCAAAAACAATCGTGCATAACACACTGAATAAGTTTGAAGCAATTAAGAAACTGTTCTGGCTAAAAAGTAACCGCTGGGGAAAAAACATAAAACACAGAAGTAGAAAAAAGTGGCATTACACTGAATTCTAAAGCTGGCTACACTGCCAAAAAACTGATTACAAAACTCACTTTTCAGACAAGAAATGCGTCATAACAGCATCTTGTTAAACAAGCTAAACACATGCAAGGGAGAAAGAGAAACCCACACCTTTCTGTCAACACTGAAGTAATTCATATTAAATTTATATTTGACATGTAACAAGACTGCACACATACAGAAAAATGCAAGTATGAAAAGAATGTCTATTCATTTACACAGTGCTTAGCATTCCAAATTGATTTTACAGACATCCTGCTAACCTGTCTGACAGAAATTCCTCCAGACTACACAAATTAACTCAAAATAAGGAGACTGTCATTTTTCTGTGTCTTATAAGCAAGCAGGCAAAACTCTGAAAGCTTTCAATTTGCTGAAAGAAAGCCTGCAAAAGTTTAAAAAGTATATACATCAAGACAAAAAAAAAATTTAATAAACATAATTTTTGACCAAGAACTCATAGTTTAAAAGAGGTTCCTAAACAGCTTTCCCATCAGGAGAGCATGGACAAAACAGCCAAAAACTAAGGGCGTATGGGAAGACACTGTTTTTATATTGCAAATATAACATAGTTTCAGTATATGCTAGACTAGATGACCCCAGAGATTCCTTCACATTTCATGCTCCTGAATTTCAGGGATGATTATATCAAGTTCCTCCACAGATGTAACCAGAAATTTCATAAGAGACTTTCAGCATCATTTTCCTCCTCAACTACAACAAAGACATTTGTCCCAAAAATTAGCCAGTTTCCCAGTGAAATGGTAACAGGACAATCTCTCTGTCTTCCAGATCATCTCTAATATGTTTCCTGTAGTAAAATACTGTTCATAAAATTCTACCTCACTAAACCATGCTATTTTTAATATATTTTCTTGTTACTCAAAAAAATTGCAAGTGAGGGCCCTAAAGAAAGGAGATTTCTCCGTAATTTGTAATTAATACTAACTTTCCTCCTGTCTGCTTTATATATCCATTGCATCTGGTCATAAAAATAAGGTTCCAAGTTTAATTTGTTAAATACATTCTCTCTATTTTTGTTTTTCTGTACCATTTATCAGGGTAATTTTTCAAGTGGAGCCTATAATTATGTTCTTGACCGGACTGTCTTTTAGCTTAAACAATTATTTTCTCCCTGGGATTTTATTCTTTAATTTGCAGCACAGCTTAAAAACTATTGTCATATACATAACAAAATAGGTGTCGTCTAAATTACATCCTCATGTTTGAGGTTTACAAGTTTATCAGCCTGGTATTTTTATTTCCTTTTACTACACATGAAATAATCCATCAGAGGGAACAGAAAAGAGGAACAGAAAAAATATACTTAAAAGAGAAATTGCCCCTACCCAGAGTCCAAACTAAAGTCCTAAAGGTAACCCACAGCCTCTCTAGAAATCATTCTTTCCAGTAGATGTGGGAAAGGAGCATGCCATAAGCACCTGTGGAGGGGCTTCAAGTGATCATAATGAAGAGGGCATTGGGGGAGGGGAAAAAACCTCTCAGCACATTTGTTTTAAAAACTCCAGCATGCTTCCATCTAAATATCATCTTTTATCTAGAACCACAAGCCTGAGATTGAAAATTAGTACAAGAGACTGAAACCAGAGCAAATGAAGAAAAGTCACATGAGGGACAATCCCATTTCTGATAAGGCTAGTGCATGTTTTCAAATATATGCTTAATAAAATATTATAGTGGTACTATATTATCCAAATTTATTCAGTGTTTCAGCTTCAAAGTCCTGCAAGACTCACTCAATGAATCTTTGTTACTACTATAGTGGCAGTAAAGAAAATCAGAGGCAGTAAAGAAAAGGTCTGTTCTTTTGTAGGCTACAAAAAATTTCTCTATGATATGCAGTTAATGTTCAAGTTTTAGAGAGAAGGCATTCAGAACATAGAAAAATTCCCTGATCAAACATATGTAAAAAAATCTGAATCTGAAACCTTACCACCAAGCTATGGAAAATGTCCAGAACCTAAGTGCTTTTAGCTTCCCAAATAATTTGGGAAAAAAAAAAAAACCAAACAAACCAAAAACCCACATAAAACCA
Source organism: Pseudopodoces humilis (assembly GCF_049639895.1). Lineage (NCBI taxonomy): Eukaryota > Metazoa > Chordata > Aves > Passeriformes > Paridae > Pseudopodoces > Pseudopodoces humilis. Next base: position 43,469,134 of record NC_142205.1, read on the forward strand.
AACCTACACAGACACCCCTTAGGTTAGAGTGCAAAAGAAGACTATGAAAAAACAAACATTTGAGTAATTTAGAAAGTTCCAATTTTGAATCATCCTTTTTAATATTATTTTTTAAAGCTGTAATTAAATAAAAGCAGCATGGTGATAATTGAACGGCAAGCTTCCTGTAGTTGTGGCCCAGGAGAGTCATATTAATCACACAGTATCATCAGTTCAGTATTGCCAGATAGGAAATAATACATCCTTATCTCCAGAGAGCACTGACACTGGGATCTCTTTGTAGGCACTGACAAACCATTACTGCCAAGCACAGTCTTGCCTTATGTAACATTCTTGGAAGAGCAAATATTTTGCTTTTGCATCAAATACACCACTTTTTAAAAGCGGGCAACACCAGGCACCAGGTAAAAAAAAAAATACATGCTTGCATTCTGTATCCAAGAAGGTAAGGAGGGAAAACAGAGAGAGAGAAGAGATAAAAAAACTTCTGCCTTCTCATTTCTGAAAACTGAGACAGGTGAGGAAACCATGAAATGGTAGAAGAACTGCTTAAAAACTTTGAATCAGACACAAAAATGTTATATTTTATCTAATATTTTCTGTCTCATATGATTGATATGAATTTTATGTATTTTATGGATCACAGTATTCATACAAGTCATATGATTCATAATTATAGGAATATAAGAAAAAATATTATATTTCAGCTCACATTGCTTGGATAGCCTGAAATTCTGTCCTAAAATGGGTGTGGTGAGGCATGCATATTAAAAAGCTTTAGAACATAATCAATTCTTAGTAATACCCTTCATGAATTGGGATGCTCTACTTTGTATCTTGAGATCATCAAATCATAACAGACAGCAGTTTTCAATGTTTCTTCTGTTCACAGCAGAGCAGACTGTAAAACTTTCTTTTAACAGGCAGGTCACCAGGACATTCTCAGAATGGCAAAACCCTTTTCAAGGATTTATACATTCTCTCTCCTCTTTTTTTTTTTTTTTAAACACAATTAATTTTGAGCTCAGGGTTATACTGCATGTTATTTGAGAGGAAAGTTGTCCTTGGAGACTGTATCGCATCCCATGCATCTTAACCTACACCACTACCCAAGCTGGATATTATGAAAGATGCATAGCTTTGTGGTTTGGGAAATTCAAATTGCTTTCCTTATCTTTCCCCTTCATGTGAGAGCCCAAGAAAATAATCCTAGAAACCACAGTACACAGATATATGAATCAATACAAACTCCCAATACCAACAGATGCCATTCAAAAAAGCAGATGGACTTTAAAACATTACGAGGTAAGTACGTTCCAGTTTCATATGTGCATTAATTAAGATAACAAACACATCATAGAGGTGATACCTCCTGGGAAATCTCCCTCTGTGAATAACAAACCAGAAATCTTCTAAACTGCTAATTTTACATAAAAATCTGCCTATTTTCTTTTGATTTAAAGATCAGTTGACACTGCAGGACTTCCTCAAATCTTTGCTTTCCTTCTGCTATTCACAGTTTTGTCCAATAACATGCAGCTGAAATTAAAACCTTTGTTTAATGTCACTGTTGTTATCCCTATCATTTGGACAAGAACTATGAAGTGAAGAGCCTCTTTCTGTTTTGGGCTGTTACTGGACAAATAATTAAAGAAGAATTAGTTTATTCAAGTAAACACAGGCTACAAGGGCAGCACAATAGAGGGTTGTTTACAACATACAGCAGATTATATGAAAGAGTTTTCCAAATTTTCACTTGTACAAGCTGATTAAGTCTGTGTGGCAGAGAGCAGACTTGCACAGGTCTGGAAGCAGTAAAACCCCAGAGGCTTGGATGCAACACCACACAAATATGACAAAATTGTTTCCAAAGCTAATCCAGCCATCTTCACACCACATTTCCTTGCACTCCCTGTTCTAGGATTTGCTCCTGCAGAGCCAGTCTGGGTATGGCCATGCTCACAGTCATTTTTTAGAGATCGCTACCTCTAACAGGGAGTTCTAGCTAGTTTTCAACAGCCACAGCACTGTGAAGTTACAAGTGTCCCTCATCTCCTCCGGGTGAAAAGGGAAAAAAAAAAAAAAAAAAAACAGAGAAAGAGGCATAATGTTTTGATATATTCTGGATCCTCCTTGTGAGTTGTAATATAAGAGTAGTGGTACCAAGAAAATGAATTCTCAGTACTGTGCTCTCCCTGGATTTTACACATCGTGCTGTACCACAGTACCCATCTCCTTTTTGCCCTCAAAGGATAAAAAAAATCACCTCAAAGTCATCTAGTCCTTCCCCCTGTGCCATGATAACATCATGTTCCTGTCACAACTAACAACTGCTTTCCTTACTTGTTCTTAAAATCATACACAACTTTTCTTGGTAATATATTCTAATGCAACAATGTCTTACCAAGTAAGGAAAAAAACAGATCACTTTGAAAAACATTTATCTCATACACTTAGACAAACCCTCACTTTCTCAGTTTTCCACTATCTTCTTCACTTCTTTGAAGCTAAAATAATAGCTCCCAGCTCATTCAGTCATTCCTCCAGACATCCAGGTATTCTTACTGCTCTTCTCCAGACTCCCTACAGTGGGTTCATATTACCTTCTTTTTTTTCCTTTTAAATTAATTTTAATGAATTCCATCTTCAAAACATAACACTACATCAATATTGGCTGGAAAGATTACTTCATGTAACTTGTAGAACATAATTCTATTTACACATATGTGATGCAGACACAGGATCCCACAATAAGAACTGGAAAGGTCCTTAAGGTTAACTGAAGCAGGCCTCAGGGAGAAGCATTTGGTCCTTCTGGCCTTCTCCAATTGCTCCCATCAACCAGGAATTACTTTAAAGAGGCCTTGCTGTGTTTGAAATAAGGAACTGTGCTATAGGGTTTTGCAATGCAAACTTCAATCCCAACCTAAGAACCAGCTCTATTTAAAATAACCCAAAACCTTCTAAGAGCAGAATTCAATCATTTTTGGACAGTATCTTCATATGACATTCTCTAATTTTACAATTCCATAGCAATGTTGACTTCTGTTATTTTTGTTGTCTACTAAAATATATAAATCCTTTATGTATATATCTAAAACAAACCTCTCACCCCTAACAAGAACACTACTTCATGACTCCATTTCTAGGGAAAACAATGTTTTTCAAGCAGTTTAGAACTTGCCCACAGTCAATTTCCCCAGACATTCTTTAATAAGAATGAAATGTTGACAGTTTCTATCACAGAGTCAAGCTACCAGAGATCTACTACTCCTCTTCTGTTAGCATTTTGGAAAAATAAATTCTATCAGCCTAGCGGTGTTAATATTAAAAATAGAATCATATGGACTACTGGTTTTTGGGGGTTTTTTTTGTCATCTTCTACTGCTTTGGGAGGGTTTAATTCCTAAGAAACATACTAGAACAAATAAAGATAAACAACCGAGTCTACAGTTGCTCATTTCCACTTGCCCCTTGCCCCTGACACCCGTACAGACAGACACTACAACCCCTCTTCTCAGTGGCACAGTATTACACATACCCTCCATGCGTTAAGTAACTGCAGCAGCTCAAGGATTACATCAGCCAGCCCTTACCCTTTCAACAGTGTTTTTGTAAACACTTGAAACTTAAACTTACCTAACTGCTCTAAAACTCACTCTTTCCTCACACCAGCTTAGGGTTTTAGCACTTGCCTTGGACGTCATGTTCACCTCCAAGTCTCAGTATCTTTTATTAGACCTGAGGTGAAGAAACAAACAAAAAAATACCTCAGCCTGCTATGTATTATCTGTCCACAGCTCCATTTATCAAACAGGAGTAAAACTCCTCTTTCTTTTTACTAACTTTATATTTCTATAATGATTTCTCATTCTTTGAGTTGGGCCATTCTGAATGTTGCATCTTAATTATATATGTGTGTGTTTTATTTTTACACTTGTCCTTGGCAATCCAGCTTGGTATTCCTTTCCCTCTTTGTGTTTGATGTTGAAGAGCCCACTATTAGCCAAGCCAGCCTCTCACTACTTTTGATATTTTCCCCCTGTGGAAGAATAGTTTCAATTTCTGCATTAGCATATGCCACAAACTCCAATATTCCTGCTTCTGAATAAATCATAATTTTATCTCAGAATATTTAAATGTACTTTAAATTATAACTGATTAGACCACATTGTCTCCTGACACTGAGCCCAATGCCAAGTGCTCCTGAAATGCTGCTGTTGATTTGATGCCTCTTTTAAATCTGAACTGTTGTTACTTTAAATGTTTGCAAAACAAATGTACACTAGTAAGAGAAGATGGTTTGCTGCCAATACAATGAAATTTTATCTTCATCACTTGCTGCTACTTTAAAATCAAACAGTAGCATTTCAGCTATTGAATGTAAGTTGCTAAAAACACTACTAGCAGGAGATATCATTTGTAAATAAGCATGGATTATAAATGCAGAGTCTTCTAAACTGCCTTAGTTGTTGCTCTCTGAACATTTAATTTTATTTTTTCCAACAGTAAAGGTTCTTGCAAGAAGAAAAAAAAGTTCTCCGAGTCCAAGGATTCCAATGGCATCCAAGCAAAACAAACTATCTAGCTGAAGGAAATTTTTAAAAATAATCTCAATTCTACTTTTGTGTTCTGCTTTTATCAACACTATCAAGTCAGGAACCCATAAGCACTGAGCTGCTGCTGGCAAACATCACATCTGTAAAAATCATGCCAACAAAATATGCTGAAAGCGGATGCAACCACTGACAGCCATAAAAACCTCAGTCTTATCTGGCAGCAAGTTTAGGGAAATATCTTTTAGTGTTGTTCACACTACGGGGACCAAAATATTAAGAACAGAATCACTGCAAAGGCAAATCAGTTTCTGCCCTCCATGCTTTTCCTCCGTTCAAAATGCACTCTCACTTTACAGGCTTCTCATCCTATGAATATGTTTCAAGAAGCTGATAAAGAACTTTCTAATTGTTTACCTGAAACCACTCCAAGCAGGCAAGCATAATTAATCTTAATGCAAGTCAGCAATTCAGAAAGGAAATTATCCTGTTACACCTATTGCTGACTATGTGTTCTTATGTGTTCTCTGCTTCCGTGTACTGAATGGCAAAATTGCCAATTAAAAGAAAAAAAAAAAAAAAATCCCTATCCATACTAAAGGCATTCCAAGGACTTTAGGTGATTTGAGAACAACATCAGAACCAAAAAAAAAGAAAAAAAAAAGGAGAAACATACACTTTTCTGAAGATCTTTATGGTTTGCTGTAAAATTTTTGGCTGCTTAGCACCTGTTGTCACTTTTACCTTGGTAAGGCACACAAGGCAGAGAAACCAGCACAATTCTAATTCCACTCACAGAGAGGAACAGAGCCCTCACTTCCAAATCAAATCCACATCACGCTGTGGTTCGGGGTATGCACTTCTTGCAAAGTCCAGCACTGGAAATCGGCGAGTTCCTCAAAAGGGGAGATAAACTTTTGACTTCCATAACTTTTCTTACAGGAATACAGAATTCATAACACTGAACTAAAACATATTTATGCCGCAAGTGAAGTGTAAAAATGCCACAAACGTGCAAAGAGGAAGCAGCACAGTTGTGTTTACTAAGAGCCGCGGGCCTAGTGTAGCAATTTACTGATGTTCCACCTTCAACTTGTAATTATGAAAGGCATACCTCCTTACTCCCTTGTATGTTTAAGCTAGACATACTTAAGGTATGCTTACAAAAGCACTCATCAATGTAATGCCAGTACAGTGATGAAGCAGAAACCCAAGTTATCTCTCCCTCTCAGGTTTGCTGCACTAGGGCAGAAGCCTGCCACAGCAAAATGAGTTAACACAATTCAGTAACAGCCCATGCTATTTTTTGGACTTGGCTGCACAGTAACAACTTTTTAACTACAGCTCTCTGACTAGTGTGTAAAAAACCTAAACATCTGAAAATAATTTAGTTATTACAATAATATTAACTGTTAATTGTTAATAAAACTAACTCAAAAGTGTAATATTCTCTTCCCTCCTGCTCAGGGGTATCTGAGGTTTAACAAAAGATTTTGTGAATGCAAATGGGATTGATTCTTCATCAATTTACCCCTTTAACTGTTAGCCAACAGCTAAATTTAAGTTACAGTCCAAAGATTTACTGGAATATAAAGACTGTCAATACTTTAAAAGTTTTATTTTTTTCACATGCACTAGGAAATCCTTCCAACTGTGAGCTTGTTCAAGGCCATCATTTGATCAGTTCTGCAGGCAAACTCCACTACTGCTAGAATAGTCTTCTTATATAAAAATTTTCACAGAAAGAAATCCTGCCCTTCACCAATGTACAATACAGGCAACTTGCAAAAATGAGCTAGAATCAGAAGGACAATGGGCACAATTGTCTTTCAGTAATAGTTACTAACACAAAGAATCTAGCTCATTTTTATTACCACACAGCTTTCCTGTCTTAAAATAAAAAAAAGACAAGTTCTTCTAAGGCACGCAAATGTTTAAATAAACAAAACTATGTCTGTCATATGCTTGAAGACTACAGTAGAGGTACAAGGGGAGAAAATATTTGACTGTGCTTCTAAAGCTAAATGGCAAAAACTACATGATAAGAATTTGCCTTGTACTTTTAGCACTAATCTAGCTATGTTATGTATGTTCTCACACAAAACGTAGGTAACACCATGCTCATTATGTTTAGATCAGAATTAACGGTCACAGTCTAACATTACTGTACACATAGGCAATTCAGTACTGCATCAAAATTTGACCTTTTTCTTTGTAAAGAAAAGAAAAAGAAGTCATTGATTTCCCAGTAACTCACCACCCATGGGAAGGCACCACAGTTTGAAACAGAAAAAACTTCAGGGCAATTTTCCAATTGCTAGAAAAAGGTGCTACATGAGTCAAAATCCCAGCTACATGCTGGACCTCCTGCATGCAGACAGCTATGCTTGTGTCATGTTTCCAAACTTTCCTTTGCAAATTAAAAGTAATCCCACTTGATATCATAGGTAACATAGATTAGGCCTTCACATGCCTTAAGCCTCTCACCACTGTCACCAGCTCTTATCTTACCTGCTCTGTTTCAATTCCACATGGAATTGCCTCACCTGGATATGCCCTTCAGGATCACCTTAGACCAGAATTTTTTGGCCACATGGTTTAACACACAAAGCATTCTTAACATACCATACTTGACTGAGAGATACCCACCTGTACTAACAGGAAGTCTCATGATCAATACCTACAACAGAAAGTACGGGAAGATGCATTCCCAAAGCTTCTCAATGTTCAAAACACTAACTTCAGCTGGTGAGTGCTTCCTTACCATCACAGCAACTCCACAGTTAAAGCTGACTCTTTAAAATGTACTGGTGTGTGTACACATCTATTACAATGGAGTGATATTAAACCAGAAGCACTTATTGTACACATTCACAAGGGCATTCAAAACTGCTTTTTTAATTCAACAGAATCACAGAATTATTAAGGATGGAAAAGACCTTCAAGATCAGCAAGTCCAACCTGTGATTGAACACCACTATGGCAACTAAACCATAGCATCAAATGCCACATGATTTCACTTCCTGAACACTCACAGGGATGGTGGCTCCATCCCTTCCCTGCGCAGCCCATGCCAATGCTTAACCACCTCTGAAGAGAAGAAATTCTTCCTGATGTCCAGCCTGAACCTCCTCTGGCACAGCTTGAAGCCATTTCTTCTGTTACTGGTTGCCTGGGAGAAGGGATCAACACCCGCCTGGTTACAAGCTCCTTTCAGGCAGTTGTAGAGAGTGATGAGATCTCCCCTGAGCCTTCTTTTCTCCAGGTTACACACTGCCTGATCCCTCAGCCACCCCTCCCAGGACTCACTCTCTAAACTCCTCACAAGCTTCACTGTCCTTCTCTGGACAAGCTCCAGAACCTCAATGTCCTTGTGAGGGGCCAAGAACTGGACCCAGGACCTGAGATGCAGCCTCAGCAGCTTGATCCAGGTCTAGCTGACCTGCTACCCATGACACAATGAAGTCCTAGCTCTATTTTCTAAATAAATTAATCAGATCAGGAAAAGGCACTATTTCTTCACCAGTTTTACTCTACAGAAAGCTCAGGCTTTCTAATGAAATTCCAGAAAGCTGTTTGCATGAGTTTTTAAAAATGCAGACATTCTTACAGAGCAGCCATACCTTCATCTACTTACAAGTCTTTATTTGGCCACTATAATGTATTGCAAAAACAACTGGAAAAAAATTCAGAACTCCTAGGTCATTCATACCCCAACTTTTGACTAGTGTAGACCTTTGTAGTCTCTTCTGGAAGCACCCCAAGGTTTCTTGTGTCTACTCAATATTATCAGAGCATTAAAAGTGCAACCACAACATACCAAAAATACAGGCATCTGCTGTTGTGTATTGCATTACCAGAAACGCATCCAAAAGCACTATTCTGCTAAGAGCCTTCCTTGACGTCCTCTTTCCTGGTGCTTATTCTGATGCAGACACAGCACATGACTATTTTGTTGGGGTGGAAGCTATTTAATATAAAACTGACCTATCCCATTAGACTGAGAAGTGACCGTAAGTAAGGTAGCAATGCCAAGCCAGCATGTCTGAGTAGAACAGCCTGAGTGTTTGTCTCTAAACCAAAATATAAATTTGTTAACAAAAATGATGACTGGAATGAGAGGTCAAAAAAGTCTTGTGCTCAGCAGCACAAACACCATGAACATACCAACTACACTAAACATGCTATGGGACAGAGAGAGAGAGAACACATCTCTCTCATGTCTGATGGAAACTACTGCTCACATCAGTAACATCAGATCAGGATGTGGAGAGCTGCATCTTTGGAGTCAAGTATGCTACTCAAACATTATAGAACTAAACAAGATTCCCATCAGACTAATTAAAATTTGGAGATCTTTGCAATGAAACCCTCTGCAGGCATCAAAAAGCAGCATCCATATATAATAAATAAAGATACGCAAGGAGCAACAGCAGCACTTATGAATAAATTCTTTGTTAAAAAGAAGTCTTAAAACGATGCATATCAAAGTAATCTTAATCCTACAATGTACAATTTAACAGAGAAACTGATGCTTCAGATAGTACTGAGAGTCTGTAAATCTCAAGACTTAAGCTTGACAGGTATCAATGCATCATTATGATCTTTTTGAAGAGAAAACATAGCTATAAATTTCTAAAACTCAGTTTCATGCCAGGATCAAGTAAAACCACATTAGCAGCAGTTTCTCCAGTTTTGATTGTCTTGGCTTCATATTCTATGAAGGTTTGTATCCTATTTAGGGGAATAAAACCACAAAAATAAAACAAAAACAACTCAAAGCCAAAACCCTTACAGAGGACAATCCAGTTTTTACCAGCACCACCATATAGTTTACACACAGTAAAGGTTAAAAAAGAAAAAAGGGAACTATGTACATAAAGCTAAGTTTCTTCCACGCACTTTGCCCACACATTTTTCATTGTTCTAATAGGATTTGCTTCCTTTTCAAAGCACATATTGTCAATCACCATGGGTCAATAAACAGACTAAAACAACTGTTAGCAAAAGTCAATTGAAAACATTTGTTTTGATTGAGACAGATAAGAGGAAAAGGTATCTGGATGTTCCATGAGTTTCAACAGTGCCATCCTCACATCAGTATCTCACTGGTACAATCCTGCCCTCTACAATTATTTATACTTCACCTTACAGATTGTAAATTTTTCTGTCTTTTTTCTTGTCCTTCTCCCTTTGCCTTCCATGTTCATTAAAGCAGAGCAAGAGAGGAAGAAACGAATTACAGTATTAGGTCCTAATTCTTAGATTAGTTTCAGATCAGGTAGACTCTTGTACACATATACCCCAGCAGAAGTAAAGCACCACAGATAATGTGAAAACTGTAATTTGACATCACTCATTCAGGTATAACAAATCTTTCCAATCAACACTTCTTCCAAAATGTTTACTTCTAGAAATTACAATATAAATAAAGCACATGGGCAGAGACATGGGTCTATACTGCAGAACCTAACACTACTTATTACCTTTTTGGTCTATGAGAGAGCTCTTTGAATGGACAATTCATTATCACTACCTCTTCTCTCCAAAAATGAAAACAAAATTAAAACCTCATGCTTCCCCACTAGGATGAGGCCCTAGATCCTTCTTACTGCTATATGGGAGAATAAAAGCACTGTTGTACTAAAGTAAAAGGCAACTATAAACTCTTGCACAGTATCAGTTTCATATCAATCAACAGAAAATACCTAGGCAGAGAGGGCACTGGCAGAATCTGAAGTCACATTTAGTTCAGTCACAAGTAATAGGGTGGCATACAAAATTATACAATCATTTTTATGCATTTTTTCTTCTTATTGTCATTGTATGAGATATGTTAATGCTAATCACAAAACCAATCAAACAGCCAAGGGAAGAGAAAAATCAGACTGAAATAAAAATCTCCAAATCAAGTATGCCTTAGCCTTTCTCAGTTACAAGAAACCACATGCCCCAACCTGGCAAACTCCTATACTGGCAAGGCTCGCCTTATGTACGACATCTCAGCAGACAGTGGGCATCTGCCAGCACCTATGTATTTGTCCACATGGAGCAATTCAACCATGCCCAGCTGCTACCTACACCCTTGTGCAACAGAAAGGTTCACATGACCTTGCTAATAGTTCCTTAAAGGTCAGAGAGAGCAACACAGCAATCACTTTGTCAGGGAACACTGCCTTCTCCCGTTACCCGGGCCCCGAAGTTGCCGAGACCTCTACTTTCCTTTGGCATCCACAGCAAACGCCAAAACAGCCTTCGGTGATTCGGCGAGTGACGCAAGGAGAAAGAAATAATCAGTGTTAACTAACCTGTTAAAACAGAAGTCCGAACCCAAACTGAGCGCACATGCAGAGGGTCACGCGGGTGACAGCCCTACGCAGGAATACCTGGCACTCCGTCAGGCGTCGCACTTGGGAGGAAAAGCCTTCCGGAAAATAAAAGCACGTATCCCATGCTCTCACCTCGGCACTCGCCCGCTCACACAGCCCTGCGCGAAGCCTGGGTCCTCTCTCCCCCAGAAGAAGTTTGCGACCAACGCTGCCCAAGGGTCGCCCTACAAACCAGCAGCGGAAAAGCCAAGCCAAAAAAGATAAAGGGGATTAGGCGGGCATTACTTCCACTGACCTATATACTGCCCTCAGCCCGCGGCGGCCCATGCGGCAGACGGCAGCTGCTCGGCCGGGGGTGACACCGTCCTGACAGCTCGCCCCGCCCGCCGACGAGGCCGAGCGGCGGCGCGACACCCCCGAAACCCGGTGCGGGGCCCGTCCCAGCCGCCGCCGTCCCCTCACGGCTCCCGCCCCAGCGGGACCAGCCCCTACCTGGCGCGGGTGGCGGAGGAAAGTTTCTCCGGGGAGGGGCCAGGCGGGCTCCACTCCCTCTCCGCCGAAACCACCGGCTCCGGGAAGGAAGGAAGAAAGAAAACAAGGAGGGAAAGAGGGAGGGAGGTGGGCACCCAGGTAAATCGCCGTCCGCGACGGGACGGCGGGGCCGTCGTTACTCCCTCGGACGGGAGCGCCCTCACGGCCGCCCGCCCCGAAGGCTCCGTCCCCTCAGGGCGGGCATCTTGCCCCGGGTCCCCCCCCGCTCCCTCACAGCGGGCGGCCCCAGCTCGGCACCGGCCGCCGGGTTTGTGCAAGTGGGGCCGGGCCGTGAGTCAGAGCGGCGGGGAGGAGCCGCGACCTGCCGGGGGAGGCCCGGCCCAAGGCGGCCCCTGCCGGGCGGGCGCCCGCCGGGAGACGGTGCGGGGGATAGAGCCCGACTTTGGAAACAATAACCCTGCAATTAAGAAAGCTTCCTCCCATCTCTGCCTGCCTACATGGAAAACCCGCGAGCCAGAAGTACCACTTTAAATCTATCCCGATCTTACAAATGAAAATTAGAGGTAGTTCCCTAATGATACAAGCTGCACGGTGGGCTGGAGCACCTCTCCTCTGAAGAGAAGCTGGGAAAGCTGAGGTTGTTCAGCCTGGAGAAGAGAACAAGGTCTGGGGAAACCTTGTTGTGGCCTTCCAGTATTTGGGAGCATCTCTCATGAGGAAAGACTGCAGGAGCTGGGCCTGTTAAGTCCAGAGAAGAAAAGACTGGGAGAAAATCTCATTAATACATAAGAATATGTCAAAGGCAGATGCCAAGGGGATGGTGCCAGACTCTTTTCAGTGGTGCACAACAACAGGACGAGGAGCAATGGGCATAAACTAAGACACAAGAAGTTTCACCTCAGCATGAGGAAGAACTTCTCTATGTTGAGTGTGGTAGAGCACTAGAACAGAGGTGGTGGAGTCTCCCTCTCTGGAGACCTTCAAAACCCATTTGGAGGAATTCCTGTATCATCTGCTGGAGGTGAACCTGCCTTGGCACGAGAGTTTGACTAGATGATTTCCAGAGGCCCCTTCCAACCCTGTCAATTCTGTGGTACTTGAAGTAGGCTCATAAAAAAGAGTGAGAGGGACCTTTTGGGTGGGCACATAGTGATAGGACAAGTGGTAATGGTTTTAAACTAAGAGAGCTTTAAATGAGATATTAGTAAAAAATCCATATTCAGAGGGTGGTAAGGCACTCTTCTCAGCTCTAGGTATTCCATCTATGGAAGTGTTCAAGGCTAAGTTGGATGTGGCTTTGATCAACCTGATCTAGTGAGTGGCATCCTTACCCATGGCAAGAGGTTGGAACTGGATAGTCTTTAAGGTCTCTTCCAGCCCAAACCTTTCTGTGGTTCTGTGATACTATATAGTTCTTCTTTTTAAATACCTCACTGTAACTGTGATACTATATACTTCTTATTTTTAAATATGTCACTGTAACTGTGATAGATTGCTGTAGTGAATAGTTAAGCATAGTTCAATATGCCACTATGTTTTTGTCTCTTTTTTTTTTTTTAAAGCTTCAGATAAATTAAATAGATTGTAAGTGTTCTTCTTATGGTTTCACTGAAGACTCAAAATAGGAATAGATGCTGGCCTATTAGAGTAACAGCTCATTTAAAGAAATGTATAGTATAATCTACCAGTGTAACGGTGTTGTCTCTGAGCTCAGGAAGCGTTCTTTCCAAAGCTCTATGTAATTAAAGGATAGTTTACTGAGATTTCTAACTAACTTGACTCACACAAACTAACTCACACCTAGGTATGCCAAAGTTAAGGTTTCCCAACCCAGGATAAAACCGTCATCCAAAAATCCACTAAGAAATAAAACTGATATAACATAACTGAGGTTCCTGCGCTCCTCCACTTAGGAAGACTGGAAGAATCATTGGTTCTTGTACTATATTTTGGCACACATTGAAACTAAATCTAAACTTTAAAGAGCAGGGAGTACTGCCATTTCTAGGGACTATAATTCCTCCCTCACATGCTGTTGTTTATTGGTTTTGGAACTGCAAGATGAAATAGTAAGGCCGTATAATTATTTATTGAAAAATGCTATGGCAAAGGTGCTTGGTGCTCAGCAGAGCTAGTAACATCATTCCCTCATAGTCTGAATCCAGAATCTATTGCCTAGATGTCTGAGCATGCATGTCTCTCTTTGGAGAGCTGTTTTCTAGCATTAGATCTGGTATTTCATTACATAAATTCAGGAAGCAGCTTCCAAGTGCTGCTGTTGAGCCTGGGTGCAGAGATGGATGGCATATGTCTGCTGTCTAGGACAGCAGAGCAGAAGCCAGCTTAGGAATTTGGTAGAATTGTCTAGAGGACTTAGGAGAAGCTGAGAGGATACTTCTGTTTAAATTGTTTGCTCTCAGAAGCACGGAAACTGTCAGGCAGCACATGGAGCACTGCCTCTCACAGATGCCAGCAGAATCTGTTTTGCTTCTTTCTATTGCTGCTCTAAGCATTTTTAAAGCACTCCATAATTATTTTTACTGTGATAATTAGGTTGAATGCAAGATAGCCATCCTTTTACATCCCTATCTCTTAATCATTTGATAAGCTGTTCTATCACAGAGAGTTAGAAGAGATGGAAGTGTAAAGATGGCTTATCACAAGCTCACACTAATCCTCCTATTCACCCTCTTTGTTCTGAAGGCATTCTTAGCTACTGAGAAATACTTCATCCAAGTGTGAGAGTTAGAGGCATAACACGTGAACCCAAACACAACTGACGGACAGCATAATTGCAAGTAGTAAAGGTAACATGAGCTTTCATGACCAGCAATTGCCAGTCTTCAAAGTTGTGTCATTGATATAATTGTGCAGTACCTCTAGTGAAGTTACTAATAATTACAACTAATTTGTAGTTTGTGTTTACAGTAGTTAAAGAACACAGCAACATATATGCTCATACTTTTGGTCACCAGTTTTACTGTACAGAAACTCTAGAAACTTTACTCTTCACATTTCTAATGAAATTCCAGAAAGTTCCTGCTTTCTGTGACCTAGGGCATGCCTGCAGCATCAGAAAGATATCTATTGTTGCAGACAAAAAAAACGATCAAGTATATCTATTTAGGTAAACCAGATAGCTTTTAGAAGAGCTCTCTTACAATAGATTTCTAGGCCATTCTTTCATGTTACATATTTTACCCATTCGTCCATAAAGAAATTTATGCAAAGAATTAAATTACACTCTCCAATTACTAGTCACAGTTGTACTACAAAGAGAAGATCCCTGAGATAGAAATAGTTATGGTTAAAGAAACCCAAGTTACTGACAACAAACCAGAATGCTCACTGTAAATTAAGTGACCCCTGAACTACCCCATTTAACACAGATTTTTCTTAGATTTTATCTAGATATCACCTCTTTAAAACAAACCTATACCACATTTGCTTCTTAGCAAGGGATCTGATTTCCAGGAAAGGTGTTAGAAGATAAACATTTCCCATTTAAGAGTAAAAAGAAATACAGGCATTTTCCAAATCATGTTATGTGCTTTGCTACAGCCATTGTTCCTTATCTTCTCTGAGCAACAGTAAAAAACAAAGTTTGCTTTAAATCTTCAGAAAGGTACTTCAGAGTTTTCTCTATGCACACCTTAAAACCTTCATACTAAGAAAAGAAAGCACTCTAAATGCCTATGAAAAACCTTTGGTCACTTCTACCTAAATAATATTTCATCTGAATGGTATAGGCCGCATTCATCCCTTAACGTTAAAAGATGTTCCCAAGCTTTTTTTGAGATATGGTCTTGCAGATATTTTGCTGCAACACACAATTTACAATGTAGTACCATTCTAAAATCATTAGTACAGGAAAGATAAACGTTGCATTTACATGGATAGACATTTGTCTGGATTGGTAACTAGTGCAAATATGTAAATAGATTGGAAATTACTACACTACCTTTAAGTGTTTGTACTTTGATGAACAGAAAAAATGTTAAAGATTTCATAATCTATCTTAATTAGTATGTATTGATTTACCTGCTTCAAGACAACTCTTTAAATAAAGGAAGATTTGTTTAAAAAGTTATATAACAGGATTTAGTTGAAGGGATTTACCTATGACTATTGTAAATTAGTGATTTATGAGACAAACCAAAGTAAGTTCACTGCCCCTTTAATAAAATTATTTTTCCTCTTTAAAACCAGATTTAGTTATCTATGATACATTGTAAGGGCCTGACAGTAATTTTGAGAATACGTTAATACACTGTTCTCCAAAAGTCAGTCCACTCACAGTCTGTAATTTCTCATGCTCTGTAAAATGTAACAGGTCAGCACTGCTATCAAAAGAAGTAATCTTGCCTTCCTCCACCCATTCTGTTCCTCCCTACATTTCCATCTTCCCTGATCTATACAGCTGTTTAATAAATGAGATCAGTTCCACGATCCAGGTTAAAAATACACCCCCCCCCCCCTTTTTTTTGTGCTTAAATTTAACATGGATCAGTTTTTTGATATGCTTCACCTGCCACCACATAAATCCTTACTCTGGCACAAGAGAGGGAGCGGCGTGAGGGCAAGAATGAACTGGGGCACCATAAATTAGCACAAGAGAATATATAAGGCTGAAAGTATGATTTAAAAAATAGCTTTTAACAGATAGGCATCTAGAAACAATTGTACTCTATTCTATTGCTTGTGAGGTTTTGTGGGTTTTTTTGTTTGAGATTATGTGCCCAAAGCATACAATGCAATATTGCCACTCCATTATCTGAGAACTTGCCTATGTCCTCTTTAGGTGCTCACCTTTTCTCTTCATGCTTTAAAGACACAGAGATGAACCCTGGGCTTGTGCTGTAAATCCTTCAAGCTGTGTCTTTGGGGAAGAGGAAAGCAACTGACAACTTAGGAAAAAATCTTCCCTTCTGGCAGAAACAAGTCAAGACATCCTTCCTTCTCCACAGGCTGCTAGTTTTGCAGGATAGAAAATTTTTCTGTCTCTTAGATTTAGATCTAGATTTCTTTGAAATTTGCTAAATCATCTTTGCCAGGGAAGATTTATGTCTGGACTGTAGCAAATCCCTTACCTTAAGAATACAGCTGGAGGATATTTAACAAAAATATATCCCTAGAGGCTGAGTAGCAGTAGACAAATATGGCTCAGTCCTCCTTTTCTAATTACAAGTTGTACTCCAAGTCCAGTGGGAGATTTGTCCACAGAACTACATAACACATTTCTTAGTGAAAATTAGGCTATCAGCATTATTCTGTTGTTCTGGTTATAAAAGCTGTGATTATAGTAAACATTATAGCAAAGGTATTTGAGCAAAGAGAGCCAAAGCTACTTCTCTATAACTGTGTCATATCAAAATCAATAGTGAAAAAGATCCATGTTTTCTAATACTACCCCCTCAAAAGCCATCTTTAAAAACCTGAATTAAATAATAAAAAAAAAAGGAATCTTGACGGTTCACCAGTGGGAAAACTTTAGTAGACCATGACAGCAGTGCTGCACACTGGGGCAAATACAAAGCCTCTTCCTAGCTAATTACAATGCAATCCATGGAGATTGCCTAGAGAAGCACTTGCTTATTAATACCTACACAGTGTTCTCTGTTTCCATAACATCTCCCTTAGTATTCACCATTATATTGCCCTTTCAAAATCACACCTCTCTCTGCTTTCATAAAACCTTCTAGTTTGTCCTCCTGATAGACCTTTTGGTAGACTCTAATTACTGAGCTACTGCCAATGGGGAATAAGTTACCTGTGATATGGGAAAATGCCAAATCCCACTCCAGTCTGAATTACACAAAGCCTGTCTACCAAATGTGAAATCAGACATACTGGAATCTCGGGATTTTATTTTTTTAAATTTTTTTTTTCCTGAGCTAATATAGTTTTTCATCTCCTGGAAACTGAGGAAAGGAAAAATAAAATATACTGTTGTACCAGCCCCCTGCTCTCTGAATATGACTGTGCAGCTGCATGCCTGGGGAGATGCAGAGACAAACAGGCAATGGAAGTTCATATAAGCTGGCATGTCTCTCTTACATTACTTGAAATACAATGAAATATTATTAAGTAGGATCCTTCTGTGAGTATATGAATGCTGATTTTCTCTATGAATAGGCTAATGCTAGACAGGAGATGAACCATTCAGCTGCAAGGCAAAAAAATCTAAAAATCAGAGAGCAGTTGTTAGTAATGTTTTGTTTCTCTGCAAGGACTTTTTTGTTCCTTGCTTTGGTCTGGAATAAAGTGATTCTTCACCATTTTCAGATACTTTGCATAGCCAGTAGCTGTTACTTTCTACAGACAAAATAAGAGACAGAAGTAAGACTTGTCAAGAAAGAAAGCTTTGCTTTGCATTTCTTGCATAGGATGTACAAAAAATAAAAGTTTATTTCCTTGAAACTGAGTTGGTTGTAATGTTTTGCATTGTAGGTTAAGTTGTCTTCAGAGTTTGTAGGTGACTGTTAAGAGTCTTAAGTATAAAGTACTTAATTGATAATAGTTTTTACTTAATCTTTTGAAAAATTGTTTTCAACTTTTTTCCAATAATTTGATTTATGCCAAATAAATGCTTAGTTCAAGAGAAAAGATGAGCACCTATCTTGGTGTGTGGTTAGACACTTTAGAGTCTCAGAGTAGACAGCTGGAGAGAAACAAAACCTCCAGAATGACTACCAGCCAAATCATACATGTAATACCCCGCATTTTAAGGTCTCTCCTTGTTCTGCAAGGTATTCAATAGGAAGTTTTACTGAAATTCTCATGAATTTGCTGAATTAGAGGTCAGTGGCTGTTGGAAATTTGGGGGTCAAATATCTGCATTGGTAGGTGCCTAAATGATTTGAAATGAAATCCTGCTGGGATTTTTTCAAAAGCGTCTAGCAGGTAAGAAGCACTCACAATGATTTTTGCATTTTAAAATCATTGCATAAATTTCAGAGACCAAGCTCCAAGTCTCTTTCTCACACTTTGAGAGTTAGTTCCTAGTTGCCAGCTGGTACAATCATCCTCCTCTTTCTTGCTCTTCCAGGCTTGTGCTCTTTGCAATATAGTAGTCCGGCTCTAAAAGACTCCCTAATTTCCCAATTTGCATAAATTGATGGGTAAGAAATACTGATGCAAAGAAGGAAAGGTGAGGGTTTTTTTGTCTGAATTAAAATTAAGTTCCGATCTTTTATATTGCAGGCAAAGGATCTATTAATGTACTATATCTAGAGCCAACAGCAGCTCCTCAGCAGATATGTTCTGAAGGAAGCTCCCCTCTTTTCTTTCTGAGAGCAGTTTCTAGACTCTGGGTGCTCTCTAAATAAAAAAAAATTAATTTTCAGCCCTAATTTGTACCCTTAATCTCCATGGAGTACAGAATTGCAGTTCCACTGCTCTGTATGACACAGCCCTTTAGCTGGCCCAAAGCAGCTCCCTGCTCAGTGGCATTTGTTGGATGGCCTGTGTAGGGGCTTGGCTCTCCCCACACCCTCCACAAGGGACACATAGCTCAGGGGTGAATCTCACTCCAGCCCCTGAAAGTTAGGCACTGCCACTGCGGGTGGAAATCTGGTCTCGCCATTAACCATCTTGCTGAGGGCAAAATAGAGCCAGAAATATGCACAATTCAAGGGAATTTGTCTTACAGCTACCTTTCTGAGTACTTCTGTTGATTTTTTTTTCTCCTTTTGCTCTTTTCCTTACATTTCTCTCCCCAAGATGAGATTCTGTAGTATTTTACTTACATTAAGGGAAACTTGCATGTTTTTGCCATTTACCAATACAAATGAAAACAATGCATAGTTACTATCCTAAATAATTTGGGTGATATATTAAGATGTTATTAATTTTGAACTTGGACTGTTACAATTCAAGAAATGTGCCCTAAATATACAGCATGAGTTGTATATACTTGTTTCTGAGAAATAAAGTTGCATGACCAAGAACTCATATATTTAGAATGTAAGTTGCCAGATACCAGTATCTTGAGATTTGTAATCAAAATAATTATTTAATTTCAAGCTTGACCCCCTTGTTTTAAAAAAAACAACAATTTTAGGGACTCTGTCCTTTAAGATGTAGTCACTGGAAATCACAGTCCTGATAGAATTAAACGTTTTTTCTTTGTTGGCCCTGGCAGCTGTGTATTAGTAAAATAAATAAATTAAATAAACAGAAACATCTGTTCCAGTCACTAGAGGCTTACTGCTGGAGTTATCTGCATCACATGGGAGGAGACGCTTTAGTACAGGAGCTTGGCTTTCCAGAGCAGAGATTAGTGAAATCAGTAGGAATAAATATGTAGAATTGTGTGACCTGTGGGAAATATCTCACCTGCCAAATGATGACACTAACTAGTGTTAAAGTTTGAAGTCCTCTAGCATCTATTCTGCATTATTCATATGAGTAGAAATCCCATTATATTCAAAGAGCTAGCACAGTCTCAGTCTGTATCTTATTAAAAGAAAAATCTGTGGCATAGTTGAGAACCTAAGCTTGTAAGTTTTTTCTTTTAGTTCATTATTATTGGATCCAGGATACCTTACTCCATACATGTGTGAGAAGAGTATAAATGTGTGAGTGTGTGTATATATATGCATATATATATATATGACTATACACATAATTTTTTTTGTGTGTGAGTGCACTGGATAGTTGTCATGCACAGAAAGTAAGAAAAGACACTCTAATAATGCCTCAGAATTCCAATACCATGAATATCTCAATAAATCTGAGAGAGCAGACAAAATGGGTATTCCTCTGCAATTATTTTTATACTGGTATTCCTACATAAATTAATCAAAGCTCTGGTACAATTTTCAAGAGGATGCAAAATAAATTATTCATCAGCTGGACACATGTAACTTGCCAATTTCATGAAAATAACCTGGGAAAGTTGTATATATGTAGGAAAAAAGGGGCAGAATGAACTAGAATGCTTCACTTTTTGATTGTAATCTGGAAAGTCAAATGGAAGTTGCTTACTGGGTTTGCAAATGTATCCAGGAATACATGATAATAATAAATAATAAAATAGGAATTAAAACAGAATTGAAGTTTATAGACTTCTTCTGAAGATGATTGGGCTGCTAAAGGGCTAAAGTTGTATAGTGCACTGTTATTTCAAATGGCAGAACCAGATTTATTTTAAACTAGTTCTATACTGAATTCGAAACACTTCGAAGTAAAATATAATTTCTGGTAGTTAATTTGTTCTTACCTGGAACTCACAAGCAGGCTTCTTTTGATAGAAATTGCTCTCTTCTGGGAATCATGGAACCATAGAGTGCTTCGTGTGGGAAGGGGCCTTAAAAGTCATCCAGTTCCAGCCCCTCTGCCATGGGCAGTGACGCCTTCCACTAGACCAGGTTTCTCAGAGCCACACCCAACAGTCTTGTGTCACCCTGAAAATCAAGCTTTCTGACATTGTTTTCATAGTTTCTAAACACTTTCCCAGGAAAGTAACTACAAACATAGATGTTTATAC